>NC_143264.1:4356598-9156598 GCF_984573655.1 Nuphar pumila | reverse complement strand
AAAGTACCCTTGTGTGTACCTAAAATCCATTTTAGTAAAATGAGCATAACTTTGCACTTTGAATTCAGAATTGAGTGAGGTTTGGTGCATTGGACTCGTATCGTAGGGGCAAATCTTTGTATCTTCTAGTGTTGATCGAATCAGGGGCACAAAAATTGAGGTTTCATTAGTCAATTCGAGAGGATTATTTTGGTAATTTTGTTAAAATATAAGAGGTGATGTGTATTAATACAAATATGCTTGTGTAATGATCAGATCCTACTATTAGAGCCACTTGAGACTCGATTGCAACCAGAGCACAAGATTCATATTCGAGGTAAGAGATATTAAAAGTAATTTTAGATGTGAATAAATATTTTTGCATTGCATATTATTGTAATGTTAGCATGATAGCTTTTGAGTGTGAACATGACATGCATAAAATGACCATGCATGATATTATGAGATGATTACTTACGCATGATAGTCGTTGTATGTCATGAATATTAGAAAGAGATTATTTTGTGACATCATATCTTTGTAATAAATTGCTAATAACATGCATTATGATAAGATTGTGTATAGACTTGAGTCTTCTTTATTCTATTCATGTTATGTGAATGGATATATTAAGATTAGCATGCATAACCCATTAAATCTCGAAAGTGGCGACCTATGGTAAGGGTTACCTGGTTTGTGGTTAGAGTGCAACCACCATAGAGAGTGGGCCATCGATGATTTAACGATGTGGAGACCCTACATCGTTGCGTACTTAGTATGAGATAAATGTGAACCCTAATGTCTTCTTGAGATTAAAGAGTGAAATTTGTCATGATCATTTCATGATATCACTCGTGAGAGAATGAGTGAATTACGAGTTTAAGAATGTGGTTTAATGTATTGAACTTAGCTTATGACTTAGGGTTATACTCACACAGTGTTTGTGACTCTAGACGACCATGAATGGTTGATAACCATCATGGTTAGGATGTAGCATGAACCATACCGAGATTGAAACTAAGCATGACCTCCTGGCTAGCTACCAGTAGGGTTTTCTTTTTGTTTTACTGTAGTGCTTGGTGGTATGGGGATCACTAGGAGTGTATGGTTCATTATCTGGCCAACAAGTAGAAATGAGATATTCTACGCGGGTTGCTTACTCATAGACGACTATGACCAGTATAGCCGACCTAGGGTTAGTTTGATAGGGTTAATAGAAGGATAATTAAAACATACAAGCTTGTGTGATGTGTCAAAAACTAAACTCAAACTAGGAGCCTAGAGCTCACTACAGTTGTAAGTTAAAGTGTTTATTTGCTTATAATTATTTCTTACTAGGTTGTAGACTCACCCTCTTGTATAATCACAACTGTAGGTTACAAGTACACTAGCACATGCAAGACATGATCAGCTACTTCTTCGGCAGAGCACTTGGTAGTTTGTATTTTTCTTGTCATTGAACATTTACGTGTTTGTTATTTCTTATGTTATGAATGATGAACATTATGAAAAAAAGTGAGTTATTGAAAAAGATTGAAAAATAAATTTAGTCATGTTTTCTCTGTATGAACTTTATATGCTTTCCCTCTAGGAAGTAATACCAACCAAACTCAGACTCTTGAGTCTCAAATCGGGGTGTTACAAAGTGGTATCAAAGCTAGGTTTACACAAAAATATTCATCGTTCATAATAAGTTCAATGACATAGAATATGATATAAGTCGTTGCTCGATAAGAATACGTTAGTGATTAGGTTATTTTGTGATTAAGAATGGTTAGCGAGCGCAATAATCATGAAGACCCTAGGACGCAAGGCCCTTCTGAGCCACCGATAGTAGGGAGAAAAAAGTTTATCATTGTAATAACGATGGCAACTAGAATCATGGCGAACATGACTCAAATAGTTAGAGAGTTGACACCTCGACCTTCACTGATTTATATCATAGCCAGAGAAAAAGATACATACCAACAGGACTATTCCAACACCACTTATGGGCGACAGCCATAGCTCTACAAGCAAGGGACTCACTAGTCCCCCCGTTAAATGAGCTCGATCAGTGCACGAGTATATAACAAGAAATTGGATGGCATCTCGAGGAGGAGTCGAAAAGAGAGCATCCCCTAGCACAAACTTTGCATCTCGGTGAAGGTCTCGTATGACCAGTGCACGGGGATGACATATATTCCGAGCCAGCTATGCAACTACCATGAGTACAGCCAATAGAGGAGTTTTGTATCTGGCCGTAGAGTTTTTTTCTGATAAAAAAAGAGAGCGTCAATTGAGGCTGCAAAAGCAGCATGGCATGTTGTAGAAGTGAATAGAAGTGGCCCAGGACCAGCACAGAGACGAGCAACATCGGAATGTTCGTGGGAAAGAGGCAAAGATGAAGATCCCACTAGTGATCCCGCCTCACCTACCTACACTCATGCTTCGCCCCTATACAATAAGGGTACTCTCTCTGTGACTGAGAATCTCATTGTTGGTCCTGCTTCACCTACTTATACTTCTACTTCGCCTTCATACAACTTGAAAATTCTTCCTTTGTCTAACCCTCAGTAGACGCAAAGGTGTTCACGGAGAAAACCAAGCTTCAGATGGATTGAGGAATGATATGACGTTGTATTTAGGAATACTTAGCTTTATGTAGTCTAGTTCGATTATTCCTTGTTTTGTTTTGTTTTCTTCTTGCTTGTCTAGTAATATTTATGTACTGAGATGATTAATGAAATAAACTATTTTTGACTAAATAAGCATCATAATTACTTACATGTGATGGAATATCGTGTAAATATAACCTAACTGACTCAAATAATGATAAATCAATTACGTGATAATTTCAGTATAGTCATGTGTCGTTTGACTCTAGAGCTACACACAGTTTCACCACCTTAACTTTTGAGAAACGGTTGTCAGTTACACCTTCACGATTAAATGTTTTTTACTTGATAGAAACACCTATAGACGAGTCCACCATAATGGACACTGTGTATAGCAACTGTATAGTAAAAATAGAAAACTGTGAGTTGCATGTGAACTTATTGCAACTCGATTTCAAAGATATAGACGTTGTCCTTAATATGAACTGATTGTTGGACCACCATGCCACCATTGATTGTAGAAAGAAATGTATCAGTTTTCAAGCCCCTCAGACTCCAACTTTCTCATATTAGGGTGTTAGAAAACTACTCAAGCCAACGATCATATCTTATTTGAAGGCCAACAAATACATTCAAGAAGGATGCATTAGATTTTTGACCTACATGAAGACCAAAGAGAGAGATGACATCACCATATCAGATGTGGACATAGTTCGCGAATATGTTGATATTTTTTTGGAGGAACTATCAGGTCTTCCTTCTAATTGAGAAATTGAGTTTCAGAATTAGAGAATGACACTCATTTCAAAGGTTTCTTATCGAATGAGACCTACAGAACTTAAGGAACTCAAGGAGAAACTGTAAGAATTATTGAAGAAAGGTTGTATTCAGTATCTCTTTGGGTTGCTCCAATTCTGTTCATCAAAAAGAAAAATGGATCATTACAAATGTGTATAGATTATTGGCAATTGAATACAATGACCATCAAAAATAAATATTCATTATCGCGAATTGATGATTTGTTCGATCAACTTCAAGGAGTTGCATATTTTTTGAAGTTAGATATGAGATTGGGTTATCATCAGCTGAAGATTAAGGAAGAAGATGTGGCTAAGACGACATTCAGATCAAGATACAACCATTATAAATTTTTGGTCATGCCTTTTGGTCTGACTAATGCACCAGCAGCCCTCATGGATATGATGAACAAGATTTTTAGACTATATTTGGATAAGTTTGTGGTGGTATTTATTGATAACATTCTTATTTATTCAACCACGTGGGAGCAACATGAGGAACACCTGAGGATAGTTCTACAGACACTTAGAGAACATCAGCTCTATGTTAAATTCTCTAAGTGTGCATTTTGGTTGAAGCATGTGTCATTTTTTAGTCATATTGTATCTAAAAATGAAATTATAGTAGACCCTGCAAAGATTGAAGTAGTTACCAATTGGGTTGGACCCAAGAATCCTATAGAGATTCATAGTTTCTTGAGATTGGTTAGGTACTACCGATGATTCATGGACGAATTTTCTATGTTGGCGGCTCTAATGACAAAACTCACTAAGAAAGACGTAAAATTCAAGTAGAATGACAAGTGTGAGCGGAGTTTTCAGGAGATAAAGAAGTGTTTGACCACTGCTCCAGTGTTGGTCTTACCTTTTGGATCCGAAGGTTTCACTATTTATAGTGATGTCTCTCATAAGGGATTGGGTTGCAATCTGATGTAATACAGTAAGGTGATAGCTTATGCATCTTGCCAACTCAAAACACATGAAGTCAACTATCTGACACATGACTTGGAGCTAGCAGCAGTTGTATTCGCCCTTAAGATATGGAGACACTACCTATATGGGGAATAATTTAAAGTTTTTACTGACCATCAAAGCCTTAAATACCTATTTTCACAGAGAGATTTGAACTTGAGACAGATAAGATGGTTGGAAATTTTAAAAGATTATGATTTTGAGCTAAAATATCACTCTGAAAAGGTGAATGTAGTCGTTGACGCTTTTAGCAGAATGTCAGAAGCATTGGCGAAACTCGCAGATTGAGATTTATTTTCTTCAGTCGCACATCATAAAGCAAAAGCTCGATGCTTACCGTGTCGGTTACTGTTTGTGCAAACTATGCTGCAAATTAAGGAAAAGCAACCCTTAGATCTAGCTTTGGCCCAAGTGAGAAAGAGAATTTTGGAAAGTGAGAAGTAAGACTTCAAAGTTGATGATCAAGGACTTCTCAAATTTTGTCATAGAGTGTGCATTCCTGAGGATGACCAGCTTAGAAATCAGTTGTTGAACGAGGCACATCACTCTAGATATGTTATCCATCCTAGCAGTACCAAAATGTATCGAGATCTGAAGAATACGTTTTGATGAAATGAAATGAATAGAGACATTGTTGCGTTTGTAAGCAAGTCTTTGGTGTGCCAACAATTGAAGATTAAACACCAATGACTCAGTGGACTACTACAACCACTTTTCATACCTGAATGAAAATGAGCATATATCACTATTGACTTCATCTCAAGACTTCTGAACACGAAGAATGAGATGAATTTAGTATAGGTGATTGTAGATAGGCTAACTAAGTCAGCTCACTTCTTGGCCTGTAAGACAACTTACTCTTGTGACCAGTTGACCCAACCTTTCATCAGAAAGATAGTCAAACAAAATGGAGTACCTGATTCGATTGTTTAAGATAAAGACTCCAAGTTTATGGTGCAATTTTGGTAGAGTTTTTAAAAGGCAATGGGATGTAGTTAAAATGAGCACGACATTCACCCTCAGTGAGACAGACAGTTAGAGCGAACCATTCAGACCCTTAAAGACATGTTACGGGCATGTACTTTGAAATATAGTGACTTGTGGAATGACATCCCATCTCTAATGGAGTTTGCCCTCAACCATAGTTTTTAAGCAAGTATAGGCATGTCTGCATTTGAGGCACTATACGATAGACGGTTCCGAACTTCCTTGTGTTGGGATGAGGTCGGATAAAGAAGATTGTTAGGGCTTAATTTGATGCAGCGTATGACAAACCAAGTAAGATTTATTGAAGAGCGTCTCCTGATAGCACAAAGTCGATAGAAAAATTATGCAGACCAAAGGCATCGTGAGTTAGAATTTAAGTAAGGTAATCATGTATTTTTTAAGATATCTCCATTTAAGGGAGTGATGAGCTTTGGTCGAAGAGAAAAATTGAGTTCAAGATATATTGGACCCTTTAAAATACTCACGAGAGTTGGTCTGACAGCATACCGATTGGCTTTGCCACCTTCATTTTTTCGAATTCACAATGTGTTTTACGTCTCTATGTTGTGAAAATATGTGCCCAATCCCTCTCAAATACTGGATATAATTGAGTCAATTTTGGAAATACAAGATGATTTAAGCATGAGTAAGAAGCCTATAGAAATCTTGGATGTGAAAGTACAAAAGCTGAGAAACAAAAAAATATCTCTGGTATTAGTCAGATGGGGTCATCATAACAAAAATGAAGATACATGAGAGCGTGAATTAGACATTCGTGCACAATTTTCACAATTGTTTTAAGGTAAGATTCAGGATGAATATTCTTTTAAGGGGGGTAGAATTGTAAAACTCCCTCCGACGATTTTGTTGAAATTAAGGGATAAAGTTTAAAAAAAAAGGAGAAAGACAGTTCTCCATTCGGGGGAACCGCCTCTCCCGTAACGATTTGGGGGATGAGGATAAACCTCACCCCCATGATCGATGGGTGGGTGGGGGAGGGAGACGAGGTTATCCTCATCCCACCGTGAGGGCTATTGCGCCTCCCCCACCACAGTCGAGCAAGAGGGAGAGAGCAACAAAGAGCAAGGGATAGAGACAAGAAAAAAAAAGTTTAGAGGGGATCTTACCAAAAATTCGGCCATCGACGAGGTAAGATACTTTTCTTCTTTCTTTTTTTGGGCGAAAAGAGGGTTGGCAGCCATGGCTGCCGGCGAGCTGCAAAGAAACAACAGAAAAAAAGAGGAGAAAACCTCGATGCCATCGAGAGAGAGAGAGAGGGTCGGGCAGTTGACTCCTCTGCCATAGAGAAAAGGAGAGAGGGTCGACCCCCTCTGAGGAAGATGGAAGGGGCAGAACCCCTTCCGCTTTTATTTTTTTAGGGAGATCGGGTCGGCCTCTATGCGACCTAGACTAGACCGGGTCAGTCTGGGTCGCACCTAGATCAAACTAGATGGGTTTAAAAAACAATCAGGTCGAACCGGTTCAGATCGAATAAGTTCAGGCCAAACCAGTTTAGATCGAGTTTGCTTAGAACTGAACCAGTTCGGATTGACTCGGATAGACTGAACTAATCTGGGTTTGTACCAGACTAAGTCTCAGGTCTCGATTCGGATCCAACCTGATCTGGATCAGACTATTTCTGGATCCAGTTAATTTGGATCGATCCAAATGGAACTGGATCTAGAGAGATCAGGGTTTGGGTTCGGAGTGACTGTTCTAGATCTAGAACAAAACTAGATCTAGTTCAGATCAATATTGGTTCCAGAACAGAACTGGATCTGGTTTAGATCAGTACTGGATCAAGATCAAAATTAGATCTAGATACAACTGAATAGATTAGTTCTGAGTCCAGATCAGGACCGAGTCTAGATCCAGATCAATAATGGGTCTGGATCCAGTCAGACAATTTTGAATCCAAATAAAAAATAGATTTAAATTGAGTTATGATTAATTTTAAATATTGAAAATAATTATTAAAATGACCAAAGTACCCTTGTGTATACCCAAAATCTGTTTTGGTAAAAATGGGTACAACTTTGCACTCTGAACTCAGAATTGAGTAAGGTTTGGTGTGTTGGACTCACATTGTAGAAGTGAATCTTTGTGTCCGCTAGTTTTGGTCAAATTAGGGACACAAAAATCAAGGTCTCACGAGTTAATTCGAGAGAAGTATTTTGATAATTTTATTAAAATATAAGAGGTGATGTGTATTAATATGAATATGCTTGTGTAATTATCAGATCTTACTATTAGAGTCGCTTGAGACTCAATTGCAATAAGAACACAATATTCATATTCAAAGTAAGAGATATTATAAGTAATTTTAGATGTGAATAAATCTTTTTACATTGCATGTTATTGTAATGTTAGCATAATGAGCATTATAGCTTTTTAGTGTGAACATGATGTGTATAAAATGATCATGCATGATATTATAAGATAATTGCATACATATGTTAGTCATAGTATGTCATGCATATTAGAAAGAAATTATTTTATGATAGCATATCTGCGTGATAAATTATTAATAACATGCATTATGATGAGATTGTGTTTAGACTTGAGTCCCATTTATTCTATTTATGTTATATGAATGGATATATTGAGATAAGCATGCATAACCCCTTAAATCACGGAAGTGGCGACTTGTGGTAAAGGCTACTTGGTTCGCGGTCAGAGTACAACCATCATGGAAAGTAGGATGTCGATGATTTAACAATGTGGAGACCCTACATCATTATGTGCTTAGTATGAAATAAATGTGAACCCTAATGTCATCTTGAGATTAAAGAGTGAAATTCGTCATGATCATTTCATGATATCACTCGTAAGAGAACGAATGGATTACGAGTTTGAGAATATGGTTCAATGTGTTAAACTTAGCTTATGACTTAGGGTTATACTCACACAGTGTTTGAGACTCTAGACGATCATGTATGGTTGATAATCATCATGGTTAGGATGTAGCATGAACCATACCGAGATTGAGATTGAGATTGAGCCTGACCTCCTGGCTAGCTACCGATGAGGTCCGCTTTTTGTTTCACTATAGTGCCTAGTGGTCTGGGGATCACTAAGAGTGTATGGTTCATTGTCTAGCCAACAAGTACAATTAAGGTATTCTACGCGGGTTGCTACACCCATAGATGACTATGACCGGTATAGCCAACCTAGGGCTAGTTTGGTATGACAGAGTTTTTAGTGAGTTAATAAAAGGATAATTAAAATATACAAACTTGTGTGGTATGTCGAAAACTAAACTCCGACTAGGAGCTTAGAGCCCACTACAGTTGTAAGTTAAAGTATTTATTTGCTTATAATTATTTCTTACTAGATTGTAGACTCAACTCCTTTTATAATTATAACTGTAGGTTTCATGCACACTAACACAGGCAGGACGTGATCGGCAAAGCACTTGGCAGTTTTTATTTTTTTTTGTCATTGAACATTTACGTATTTGTTATTTCTTATGTTATGAATAATGAACATTGGACTTGGACAACAACAACAACTACGCCTTCATCCCAAAACAATTGGGGTCGGCGATATGAACCAAAAAGAGAAAATCATTCTGGGTCTTCCACATGAATCCTTCTCCTCCAAGCATTTCTATCTAATGCCATGTCCTCGGTGAGGTTCAAAGCATTTATATCCTTTCCTATCACCTCCATCCATGTCTTCCTAGGCCTACCTCGACCTCTTTTAACTAATATATTTTCCCATTTCTCCATCCTTCTAACTGGAGCATCATTAGGCCTTCATCGAATATGTCCAAACCACCGTAAATGATTCTCTCTCATCTTATTTTCAATGGGTGCAACACCTACCTTCTTACGTATCTCCTCGTTCTGAATCTTATCTTTTATTGTATTTCCACACATCCATCTCAGCATACGCATCTCAGCTACACTCATTTTTTGAATATGATGTCTCTTGGCAGCCCAACATTCCGTACCATATAGTAAAGCGGGCCTAATAGTCGTCCTATAAAACTTTCCTTTCAACTACAATGGCATTCTACGATCACACAACACTCCAGTTGCACTCTTCCATTTCATCCACCCAATCTTTATCCTATGATTTACATCTCCATCAATTTCTCCATACTTTTGAATGATAGATCCCAAATATTTGAAACAATCATCCACCGGCATTTCTTGCTCACCAAGCTTCACTACACTCCCATCACTACTTCGTTGCTTACTAAATCGACATTCCATGTATTCTGTCTTAATCTTACTCAACTTAAAACATCTTGCTTCCAATGTCTGTCTCCATAATTCTAACTTAGCATTAACCCCAGCTCTAGACTCATCAATCAAAACAATATCATTAGCAAACAACATACATCACGGCACATTTCCTTGAATTGTTCTCGTAAGATCATTCATCACTATAGCAAATAGGAAAGGGCTTAAAGAAAATCCTTGATATAACCCAACCGTTATAGGAAAATTGGTTGTCACCCCTCCACAAGTGCGGACATTGGTTACTACTCTTTCATACATATCTTTAATTATACTAATGTACTTGAGAGAAACACCTTTCTTCATCATTGTCTACCAGAGAACGTCCCTAGGTACTCTATCGTAGGCCTTCTCCAAATCAATAAAAACCATATGCAAATCTTTGTTCCTCTCTCTATTTCTCTCAATAAGTTGTCTAAGAAGATGTATAGCTTCCATAGTTGATCTTCCAGGCATAAAACCAAATTGATTCTCTGATATCATGACAACCTTCCTCAACCTAGACTCAATCACCCTCTCCCAAAGTTTCATAGTATGACTCATGAGTTTTATACCATGATAGTTTGTGCAATCTTGTATATCACATTTATTCTTATATAGAGGCACCAAAGTACTCTTCATCCACTCATTAGGCATCTTATTTGTCCGCCAAATCTTGTTAAAAAGATTTGTCAACAATTCTAAACCTTTCTCTCCCAAGCATTTCCAAGCCTCGATAGGAATACCATCTGGGCCAACTGCCCTTCTTGATTTCATTTTCTTCAAAGCCTCTGCAATTTCTTTCTTTTGAATCTTGCGCATGAAGTCACGATTCATCTCATGAAAAGGAATGGAGAAGTCTTCAAGATCCTGAGCATGACTTTCATTAAATAGCTTATCAAAATAATCTTTTCATCTCTCCTTAATCTCCTCATCTTTGACTAAAACCCTTTAAGTTTCATCTTTGATACATCTAACCATACCCAGATCTTTCGATTTTCTATCTCTCATCTTTGTAAGCATATAAATATCCTTCTCACCCTCTTTGGTATCCAACTTGTCATAAATCTCCTTATATACCTTATCCCTCGCGTTCCGAACTACTTTTTTAGCTTTCTTCTTTGCTATCATATACTTCTCCAAATTCTCATTATCATGACTCTTACTTAGATTTCTATAACACTTTCTTTTAACCTTAATAGCTAATTTGACATCCTCGTTCCACCACGATGTATGCTTACCTAGCGGTGCACCGCCTTTAGACTCACCCAATACCTCTTTAGCGACCTTTCTCATGCCACCCACTATCTTATTCCACATTGATTCTGAATCCTCCTCGAGACACCAATCAACTTCCTTAACTACCCGCTCTACAAACATTCCTTGTTTAGCTCCTTTCAGTGCCCACCACTTAATTCTTGGATCTATCCTATGTCTATCCCTTTTGCGGCATTGTCTAATTCTAAGATCTAAAATTAAGACTCTATGTTGTGTAGCTACACTTTCTTCCGGTATAACCTTACAATCGATGCAACAATCCCTATCTCTTTTTCTAAGTAGGAAAAAATCTATCTGACTCGTATTAACCCTACTTTTAAATGTTACTAGGTGAGACTCCCTCTTCCTAAACCAAGTGTTTGCTAAGATCATATCATAGGACAAACCAAAATCTAAAATTCTTTCTCCACTTTCGTTTCTTACTCCTATACCATAGCCTCCATGGATACTCTCAAATCCATCCCTACTAATGCCTACATGCCCATTAAGGTCACCGTCGATGAAAAGTCTTTCTCCATAAGATATCCTTTGTACTACTCCATCTAAGTCTTCCCAAAATTGACGCTTAATGGAATCATCTAAACCTACTTGAGGTGCATAAACACTAATAATATTAATAATATCCATACCTAATACTAATTTAATAAGTAAAATCCTATCACCCTTCCTACAGACCTCAACTATATTATCTATAAACTCACGACTCATAACAATCTCTACTCCATTCCAATTCATATTTATTCCTATATACCAAATCTTATATCCCCAAGGTTCTATCACTTTTGCTTTCTCACCTACCCATTTGGTCTCTTGTAGACATAAAATATGAATCTTTCTCTTACACATAACATCTACTAACTCTACCAACTTACCAGTTAAAGACCCTATGTTCCAAGTGGCTAACCTAATTTTATGGTCTTGGACTAACTTTTTTACCCCCATGTGATCATCGCAAAATTTTTCCTCTCTTGTGTTTCTCTCTCTTCCTTCTCTTTTCCTTTCTAATCCCTATTTCTTCCTTTTGAAGGGAGAAATAAAAGACAGAAAAAGAAGAGAGAAGAGAAAAGAAAGGAAAGAGGAGAGAGGAACTCTTTTGCAAGGTCTCACTTGACCTTGATTTGAAAATATTTAGAAAAATAACTCGCCTCTATTTTGAAATATTTGCGGGAAAATTGGGAGACGGGATTCGCTCGTCGGTACGAGGTTCGACCGTTCCTGGCGTCTTTACCAGAGGTAATCGAACCAAGGATCCAATTTATGCCTTTTTGCTTTGCTAAAACATCATCTAAGAATTTATCCTAAGTCTAAATGCACAAAGAATCATGCTTGTGCAATGCAAGGATGTATGCTCTTTTGAGAAAATGTTTTGAGAATTTCCAAGTTTTCTGAGATGAACTTGATAATGGAGTAAAGAAATGATTTCTGAATGGTTGAATCTAACTTAGAACTTGAGATAGATTAGGAAGGATATTTTAAAGTTTTAAGAATTTGAAATGATCAGAGTTGGGAAAATAAATCTTTGAATTTGAAAAGAATGATTGGAAGATAAGAGAAAAAGAAATGAAGCTTCAAAGGTAGAAATGGACTTTGAATTTGAATTTTAAACTTGGATTTAGGAGAGGAAATGAATATTTGAAGTGGAATTGAATTCTAGATTTAAGGTTTGAAATCAGGATGAAATTTGGACTTGAGTAATTCAAATGGAATTAAAAATAGAAATAGATTTAAGAAGTCCAGATGGGATTTGAAAGTGGAATTGGATTTAAAATCTGGAAATCAAGATAGACTTGGATTTGAAATCTAGAATTGGGAATGGAATTGGATTTGAAATCTGGGGTCCAAGATGGAATTTGAATTCAAAATGAAGTTGAATTCTGGGATCCTAAATAGAATTGGATCCAAAGTTTGAGATCCACGATGGAGTTGGATCCGAATCCTAAAACGGAATTGGATCTGAAGTCTGAGATCCAAAGTGGAGTTGGATTCTGGATCCTAAAATAGAATTGGATCTGAAGTCTGAGATCCAAAGTGGAATTGGGTTCTAGATCTAGAATTGGAATTTTGAAGTTTAAATTTAGAAGATGAATCAAAAATTTCAAAGTTTAAATTGAGCTTTGAAATTTGAGATGTTAATTTGAATTCGAATTTCAATCTTGAAAATGAATTTAGAATTTCAAAGTTGAATTGAACTTTGAAATTTGATTTGAAATTTAGAAATTGAATCTTGAATATACAAATGATTTTTAAAGTCAAATTGGACTTTGAATTTGAAGTTTGAATTTGGAATCAGAAGATGAATCAGAGATCTCAAAGTTAAATTGAATTTTGAAATTGATTGGAGTTTTGAATATAAAATGAATTTGAAATTTCAAAGTCAAATTGGACTTTGAAATCGGATTTCGAAAATGAGATAGAATTGATGAATTGAAAATTGAAAAAAAGATATTCAAGATCACTTGGATTTTGAAAAAGAATTTTCGAAAACATGATGTAATTCTATCCTAAATGATGAATGAATTTAAGGAATTTTGAAATTGGATTTGAAAAGCATATTTCATTCTTTAAGTGAATTAAAATAAGATTGAAGATATATTATATCCCTGACTACGGTCATTGAATGTATTATATAATAATCATATTTAAATTCAGGTGAAGAATAAAACACATTTTTGGTGCTTTTATAGAGTTTAAAATGAAATTAACTCTCAATATATCCTGACTATGGCCATTGATATATTTTGAGTTAATTTTAAGTTAAGCTCTGATAAAAGAAGAAAATATTTAAAAATATGATGATTTTTAGAAAGAGATCCAGTGTGGATCCAATGTTATCCCATAAAAGATGAAAATCCTAAGTTTTGTTCACATCCTGACTATGACTATTGATGCAAATCATCAACTTAGGATTTGATCAACTTTTATTAGAATGGTGCACGTGCCATTCGTATTCTCATTCGTGAATTTTTGGAATAAAGGATAAAATGACATGAGAACAAATAATTTTTGGTATTTACAATGCTCATTCATTCTAATCTAGAACTGGAAATGTAAGGTTTGCATTAATATCTAGCTATTTACCAATACTTGAATGAAATTGAGATTCACATTCTTAATTCAAGAAGGAAAATAGCCTAATTATTGCGAAATGTAAGTTAGCACATAGTAAAAGATGCATATAAAAGGAGGTCTACAAAATATACCATGCAAGTGACAAGAGATTCATGCATATGTTTTGCATTAAAATGCAAGTTTCAATGTATCATGTGGATGAGAAGAAAAAAAAAATACATACTAGATTAATGAAATGCTCATGCCATATGCCCAAGGTTTATACAGAGGTATATGTATATGCATTGATGACAAAGGGTATAAGTATGGGAATGGTCATGCTAGGGAGGGGATATACATTTTAGAGTACATGTAGATTGTAATATATATGCCTAACGGATGGATAAAAACATATATGTGCACGACTAATGGGAAATGCATGGTGCATCATACTTTTGAAAGGGATCTAGCACCATACAAGTGTAGGTAGTATGGGGGTAATGGTGAGAATATGGGAAAACAGAGTGCAAGGGTGTATACCAAAACATTGGTGAACAGTGCCATTTGCAGGTGGTAGCTGCAAATGGCAGTGGTGGGTATTTACAAGGATAGTGGGTTAGATATATGCTGTGATGGGCATGAAGGGTGTTGTGTAGTGTGTGGGGTGATGGTATGATGCAAGTGTTATAATGAGGGATGGGATATACTGTGCACAGGGAATGCGTGGCAGTGATTTATTAAGTGTTGTGTTGTGGAAGAGATGCCATGGTGACAGTTAGTGGGTGACAGGTAAATTGCTTCAACAATAACTGTAGCCGGAAGTATAAATGTGGGTGGCAGTGAAAAGCAGAGCACAGGTGCAGCTGGTGGTGGTAACTGTGTACAGCTGCAGCAGAATAGTGACCAATAGATGCCCATTCTCAATTGCCTCAGGATTTGAACATGATACTCTAAAGTCACTGTTGTGCACTTCCAACAGGAGATCATTTGTAATAACTGGTACGAGAGAAATAATTGCAGCAACAAATGCTTTTTGCTTTGAAAGGAAGATATCATGCGCAAAGTAACTTGATAACAAAGCATAACTCTGGACAACCGCACCAACTTTGAGCATCTAAACAAATTCTGGCTACTTGAAATGCAAAATTGTTCGATGCTCTAACTTTCTTTTCTACAAAACTGAATATTTTAGCCACTCCATGTGCTTGCGTTTGGCAGACACCAGAAGAAACACAGAACATTAGAGAATGCCACCAAGATGCATATGATCTGAATCATGACAAGTCTGGAATGAAGTTGTCAAGAAGCTCTTTTTACCGACATGTTATCAATGATTGAGGTGGTGGTGCAGGGGTGCAGGGGTGTAACTAACACAGAAAATGGAGTAAATACCATGAGATAGTGACATACTAATGTGACATATAGGTGGCTAACTATGTGACATACAATAGTGTTGTGAGAAGTGACAATATGCTGAAAGTGAGGAAAATGAAGATGCAGGTGATGATGTATAGGTAATGGTGGATGAAATGTCATGAACTGTGGATACATTAAATGGTATGCTCATGAAAATCGGGAGATATGCTGCAAGCATATCAACTGACATGCAATAAGCATATCAAATGATATGTTATAAGCATATCAATTGATATGCTGTAAACATATCAATTGATATGATGTAAGCACATTAAAGGGATATACTGTAAGCATATCAACTGATATGCTATAAACATATCAAAAGGGTATGATGTAAGTATATCAATATATCCAGCATTCCATGGATTTCTCGGTGAGATTGGATGCAGAGAAGATGATGGTGGCACAGCAGTAAATTGCATAACAGGTATTAGGTAGATACAGCAAATGATTTATAATTGAACATTTAAACTGGCACACTTCACATTGAATTTGCAAAGCATCTGCCGATACATGATAGTGAATCACTCAAACTCCCTCTTTACATTCTTCTGTATAATGTTGATTTTGAAAGAATCAGTATGCAAGATACCCTGCAGAAATGGTATGTTCAATATATGCGTGTATGCACTACAGTGACACAAATGATAAATAATTTTGCAGAAAGATGACCCTTCAGTGGATTTGCTATACCATCAACAACAATGGACCCTAATCTCTCTAAAGGGAAACAGTTTAACTACCCTGGTGGTTGTTTCCAGGAGTTCTGGTCGCGGCAATGTGCCTGTTTTATATATAAAAAAAAATTCAGTGGCATTGGCAATAAGCATCAAGTATTTTGCACATCATCACTTAGGTAACAACAATATATTGATGATCGTGTCATCCCCTAAGAGCTCTCCATCAGCAAAGACTACCACTGCCATCTTCATAGATGTACCTGAATTCATATCCTTTATGCGAGAAGCCAACGAAGACCTTCACAGATATACTTAACGCAATGTCATATGAAGACTCTGATACAACGTACATATATGGCTGTGAAAGAGCAAACAAAAGCACTGAAAATACAAAGGTTCGATATATAATCAAGAGATCATCATCCGCCACTGAATGTGAAATGAAAATGCAAAAAGGGGAATTGATGTAAATCTGGACGTTCTTTGCAATAAGCACAGAGGGAGTTAACACTGAGCCGTCCCTCTCTGATTCAATCTGCTCAAGTATATGGGAGGTAGTAACATGCATACCAGATCTATTCCAAAAATGCTAATGGATAAATAATAAAAAAAAAAAATTCTTCGTAGCAGTGTCGTGACTTATGGATTTAACAACACATTCGTGCGTAGGCCAGGCATTGCTGCTGCAAATAAAAAATGGCCAACCGATATGAAATATCTTGGCTGACGTTTTACTGCCAAGGATGCTCAGAAAAAAAAAAGAAATAAAACCAGAGAAACCCAAAATCTTCTTACCGAGATGCTGGAATCCCATATAAACAACAACACACATAAGAGGATATGCTGGAATGTAAGCAGTATAGTATATGAAATGGGACAAGAGATCAAACCTTAAGGAAAAAAAAAGGGGAAATATATCAGAACAGGAAATTCCATTGATGTTACTCTGTGTGAGCCGGTGCTACTTTATGCAGACCGGTGCCACACGTGAGATTTACTATTTAGAACATGCAGGAAAACTCAAAAGAAACCAAGAAAAGCAAGAAAAGAGCGAACAAGAGGATAAGAGAAGAAGAATGAAGAAGGGAAGGAAGTAGAGATTAGTATTTACAGTTTATTCAATCGAACGTTGATGCTTCCTCCGAAGGTTGACAATGGATCCAATTCATGGTTGATGCTTCAGAAGTGAAACTCAAAATGTTAGAGGGATAGCCGATCTTTCTGCTGATTGGAGAGCACCAGAGAGGCAGAGAAGAGGTAAGGAGGAGCAGGGACGATGGCAGGGGTAGAAGACAGATTGTAATGGATGAAGCTTCGAGAGGGGTGGAATCAGATGGATTTGAAGAGGCTTGGAGGCCTCTTCTTAAAGACTGATTAGAATGCTCGAGAAGGTGAAGCAGTTAAGGATGGAAGTCCATCGAGCGGGAAAGAGGGCGATGGAGGGTGCGAACGGGAGGTGGCCGTTGCAATTTTCCTCAAATTCCAAAGAGGGGGCTCCCTTAAAAAAATTTCATAAAAGGGGTTTCAAGAGAGGGTTTTAACAAAACAAGTTTCAAAGAAGTTTAACTGCATATTTTTTGAAATTTTTGGATTTTCGATTTTCTTATTTTTTTGTTCTTTTCTTGAAATTTTCTACATTTTTTTGTATTTTTTAAAACAAAAACTCTAAAACTATGAGATTTCTAAACCATTTATAAAATTTTACAAATATTTACAAAAGAAGGCTTTACTGAGAATTTGAGTTTATTTTTGGAAAATTTCTTCAGAAAAATGGGTTTATATCCGGATTTTGAAGAAATATTCGTGGTTTAAACCTCGAACCGAGGAATATAGAGTCTTGAATCCAAATAGACACTGGATCGACTATCTGAATATTTTAGAATTTATATTTTGGTATTTTTGTAAAATTTAATATGAAAATTGGATAGTGAAGCTCAGATTTGGATTTTAACATTGGATCTGGATCCGAGATCGAGTCAAATATATAAAATGAATTTAATTTCAATAAAACCTGAGAAATAGACTGGAATTTAGATTTAAAACTGACTCAATGACTCAGAAAATGAAATCAGGGGCAATAGGGGAATATTTATAAGATTTTGAAAATTTTGGGGTGTTCACAGATGCCCCTCTTTGCTACTAAGCCGGTTGAAAGCCGAGCTTAGTGGCAAAGAAAACACTCCAAATTTTGAAAAATGCCCCAATGAGCAGATCTGATCTGGGTGTGGAAGAATTTACTTGGAAAGACATGATTTCAGGCTTAAAACCTTATCCTGAATGGCCTTGGGGAGACAAAATCCTCGAAAATGATGTGACTAAGCAATAAAAGATGAGGAAATCGTGATGGGACTTTGGGTGAGAATCCTGAAATGATGAAAGATAAGAACTTTGATCAAGTCTCGTGGGTGAGACAAGATCAGCCTTTTGGAATGACTCAGGTTTAGCCCTTAACCTGGATGGGATGAATATATCTCAAGATAACCTGAATGGAGAAAGGAATACATGAGGACCTTGATGGGACATTTTTGGAGAATGCCTCGTGAGATGAAGCTCAAGTAGGTTCCTGTCCTGGATGGATATACATGGCATGGACTCCTCGATGGGAAGAACCATGATGGGACTGGAAGAAAACACCTTGTTAAAACGAGGAACTTCGTTGGAACGAGACTCAGGTTTAACCCAAACCTGAAAAAGGAAGATACCTCGAGGGGTGAGGTTCAGGCTTAACCCTTAACCTGAAGGGGACGACCAAATGGAATCCTCGAACGAAGAAACCATGATGGGACCTTCGGAGTTTGGACAAACAAATCCGAAAGGGGTTTGCGAAAAGAGAAAAATGGGGTTTCCTAAAGCCTGGAAAAAGGACGACCTTGGGTGTCTCATTGCTGAGACTGAATCAGCTTTTAAAATTGATGACCTCTCACAGAAAATACAGGTTTTGTCCTTTAACCTGAGTGGGAACGACCATACGGAATTCTCGAATGAAGAAACCGTGATGGGACAGGAGAGATACTTCAACTGTATGAGGCAACTCTTCTGGAAGATATAAACAACGCTAGGTTGCATCAAAATGGATATTGAATATTTATTTCATTCTTGGAATATATAGAAAATTTTGCCAATAAGATAAAAATTGTAGTTGACTCAAACGCTTGAAAATGTGCACGTATGTGCAAAAGACATTCCCTCTTTTACCTAGAGTATTTCCTCCAATGAGGTTAACTTCTCGGTCTTAAGAGTTAAATTCAAAATTTTAGTGCTGATGATTTTCTTCAAGGAAGCTATCCATTTCCTTGATATGAGAAGAGAAGAAATATCCTTAATTTCATAAAAGCAAGTAACGAAAAGATATTGATAAAAGAATTTTGCATGAGAAAAGATGACTTCTGGCAATTCTGGCAGTTTGATATCTGGGTGTTTTTTCCATGATGATCTTTTTTTTGCACTCTTTTGAGTTATTGGGCTTTCTCGGGCTTTTAACATCATCCTTCATTTTGGAGATGTCCTGACTTTTCTCTCTTTTTCGGAGAAGGGTACGTCACAAACTCTTTCATCTTGGAGATGTTTTGATCCTTCTTTTGTCTCAGGGATTATATTGATGATATTGGTTCAAAAAGGTCTTTAGATGTTAGCAGAAATCAAATATCTTTTAGGGTTTGTTGGTAGATTCATCACATTCGCCTTCATCTCGACGATGATCTAAACTTTCCCTGGAAGGACCCGTCACAAACTCCTTCATCTCGGAAATGATCCAAATCTTCTTTGGCCCCGGGGGTCTAGCTCGCATATTCGTCTTCATCTTGACGACAGTTGAGAGATCCCTTTTGCAGATATTTGATTGCAACTTTAAATGGAATGAGGAGACATGGATTGAGTGGATTCTTTTTATAGCTCAAGATATGTCAACTGCCTAATTACGAGATAGCCGTCTTTAAACATGCGCCATAGCCATGATCAATATCAATTCGCTTCTGGCTTTTCGACATCATTGAATCTTTCTTTCGCTAATCATACCGAGGATATTTCTTTCATCCTTTTGGTTGATCACCAGAGAAAAGATTTGGATTTTACCTCTTTTCGCAAAAAGTTTCACTTTTTGGAAAGAATACTAGAGGTAATCAGAGGTGATTCTTCTGTGTAGAAAAATGTTTGGAATCAACAAATGCTTTTAGCAAATTGGCAAAGTTTTCATGAATTCTTTGTGAAATAATCACTCAATATAGATTTTGATGAGACCTTGAGTTGCATCTTTTGATTTTGGAAAATTTCGACAAGCAAAAACTGGGACTTTTTATTTAATGGCCAGCGAAGGAGCTGAGACTTTTTTATTTAACAACTAGTGAAGAATTGAATTTTCGATTTAACGACCAGTGGAAACTGAGACTTTTCATTTAACGACCAACGAAGGAGCTGGAACCTTACATTTAATGACCAATGGAAACTGGGACTTTTCATTTAATGACCAGCGAAGGAGCCGGAACCTTTCATTTAACGACCAGTGAAAACTGAGACTTTTCATTTAATGACCAGCGAAGGAGCTGGAACCTTTCATTTAACGACCAGTGAAAACTGGGACTTTTCATTTAATGACCAGCGAAGGAGCTGGAACCTTTCATTTAACGACCAGCGAAGGAGCTGGAACCTTTCATTTAACGACCAGTGAAAGCTGGGACCTTTCATTTAACGACCAGTCGAAGGAGCTGAAACCTTTCATTTAACGACCAGTGAAAACTGGGACCTTTCATTTAACGACCAACGAAGGAGCTGAAACCTTTCATTTAACGACCAGTGAAAACTGAGACATTTCATTTAATGACCAACGAAGGAGCTGGAACCTTTCATTTAATGACCAGTGAAAACTGGGACTTTTCATTTAACGACCAGCGAAGGAGCTGGAACCTTTCATTTAATGACCGACGGAAGTTGGAACATTTGATTTAATGATTTGATCTAAGATTGAGACTTTCTGAGAAATAACCAGTACGAGGACTGAGTCTTGTGAATGAACTTGATCTTTAGATTTGAAGATTTTGAGAAGTAACTTGTGCGAGGACTGGGTTTTTCAAATGAACTTGGTCTTTAGATTTTGAAAATTTAGCAAAATAACCAGTGCGAGGACTGGGTTTTTCCAAATGAACTTGATCTTTAGTTGAAAATTTTGAGAGATAACCAGTTCGAGGACTGAATTTTGAAAGCATACTAGTAAGAGTACTGAATTTTTGAAAATTGTACCAGTACGAACACTGGATTTTCCAACTAAGAGTCGGAAAGGAAACCGACATTCTTAAGATATTTGGAGATCGAAGCAGGAATGATTGTCGGGGTTTCAGGATTATCCCTTATCCTGAAAAAAAATAAAATAGACATTTGATGAGAATTTAGGAAGAATGATTCAGGTTTTATCCCTTAACCTGAAGAAGAAATAGAATAGACATTTGATGAAAATTTAGGAAAATGATTCAGGTTTATCCCTTAGCCTGAAGGAGAAATAGAAGATTTTGTGAAAAGATAACCTGAGACTTGAATTTAGAAGGAATATGACAAGATTTATGATTTATGATTTATGATTTATGATTTATGATTTATGATTTATGATTTATGATTTATGATTTATGATTTATGATTTATGATTTATGATTTATGATTTAGATAGACAAGCACAGTTAGCTGTATGCGGTCCAATTTTCAGGATTAACCCCTTATCCTAAACGAGGAAAAGAAAGAATAAAATTTGAGAAGATAGAAGGAGATAGAATTTGATGGAAGATTGATAAAAATGGAGAAAATTTTGAGGAAATTGATGAAAAATTTATTTTGTAAAAGAATTCTCACAAGTAGGATTGTTGCTCCTATGAGTGATCTCAGGATTATCCCTTATCTTGAATGGGAAAAGAATAAAATTTATAAAAGTGAAGAAAAATTGAATAAATTTATGAAAACTTTGTTTTTGAAAAGAATTCTCACAGGTAGCCTTGTTGCTTCTGTGAGGGGTCTCAGGATTATCCCTTATCCTGAATGGGAAATAGAATAGAATTTAAGGAGAATTTAATAAAGAGAAATTAATATAAATTTAGAAAATCAAAATAAAGATTTATAAAACTTGTGTTGCAAAAGAATTCTCGTAAGTAGTATTATTGCTCCTACGAGGGGTCTCAGGATTATCCCTTATCCTGAATGGGAACACCTCGGACAACGAGGGTCAGGTTTATCCCTTAACCTGAAAGGGTAAGGGAAGGAAAAAGAAAAATACCTCGTGGGAAAGAGGCATCAGGTTTATCCCTTAACCTGAAAGGGTAAAAGAAGATGAGAAAATTTGAGAAAAAATTGATAAAACTCGATAAAATTTGATAAAATTGATGTAAACATGATAAAAATATGAATAAAATGAATGAAGTTGATAAAGATAACAAAATTAACTAAAAATTTATAAGATTTGAGAAAATGAGTTTTTCTGATCCTGCCTGCATATGGGATCTTGAAAGAAAAATGTTTATTTAAAAGATAAGTGAGAAATCATTTTTGAGAAGAAAATCAACCGCAAGAAGAATGATCAATGCGTGGACTGATCTCTGAAAGGGAATCAAACATGAGAGATCATCATGAGGGTCAAGTTTTGAAGGCAATGGTTTGAAAAACCTATTTTGTGAAAAAGAAGATCAACAATAGATCTGATTTCTGAAAATATCAGTTCGAAACTAGTAACAAGATCAACACAAGGGTTGATCTTTGAATATAATGTTTAAAAATCAATCTTGGAAGATAAGACCAACACAAGGGTTGATCTTTGAATATAATGTTTTGAAACCAATTTTAGAAGATAAGACCAACACAGGGTTGATCTTTAAATATAATGTTTTGAATACAAATTTTTGGAAAATAAGATCAATATGAGGGTTGATAATGATTCGAAACCCATTTTTGAAAAATACGATAAACACGAGGGTTGACTTTTGAAGGCAATGTTTCGAAACCAATTTTTGAAAATAAGATCAACACGAGGGTTGTTTTTTCAATGCAATGGTTCGAAACCTATTTTTTTTGAAAATATGATCAAGCACGAGGGTTGATTTTTGATAAAGGTTAGAGAAAAAAAAATTAAACTTTTTGGTTATCATAGCGAAGACTTTGCAGAAACTTTCAAAATTTCATGATTTTTGAAAAACCCTCATAGGTAATATCATTTCTCTCATGAATGATGTCAAGATTGTCCCGCATTCTGAAAAAGAACATGAATTTAATGCCCCAGTATGGTAAAAGAAGGAAGTATTGAATATCAAAGATATAAAGAAAAATTGACATTTCATTGATAAGCAAAAGTTGATAACAAACCAAATATTTACAAGAACTTGAAAAGGAACGATTCATAAAAGACTGAGCTGACTTGCCCCTACAAGACGACTAACAAAAAGAGACAAAAGTAGAAAACTTTGGCTTTATCAATTCTTCGAGTGGTCCGGTAATGGCTCTGTCAGGATGCTGGGTGCTCTTCTTCCTTGTCCTCCACCAGCTCACTTCTATCAATGTAGTCTTGTATCATATACTTGAGGACAAAGCAGTGCTCTGTATCATGCCCTGTTGCCCTATGGAACTTGCAGAACTGGTCTTTGAATTTTTTTAAGATTACGGGAGGATCCACGACTTTAGGGGGTTTGATCATCCCATGCTTTAACAAGTATTCCAGAATTGTTTCCAAAGTTTGATCTAATGGAGTGAAGACTCGATCTTTCTCCCACTTGATGTACTTGGGATTCTCTTGAAGATCACCCTTTTGCTGGAGGCCAATTGGAAATGGTTTGTCATTGTTCTTATAGGATCTCTCCTTCTGCCCCTTGTTCTGATCTATTCTCGGGCCACTGCCACTGTTGTTTTTGTTTCCTTTGCTGCTACTGCCAAGACTATTGCTGGAGGCATCAACTGAATGAGCGAACTGCGCCTTCTTCTTCTGGTCTTGGATATTCTTGACCAGAGGCATGCCCTCGTAAAGCCTGCTTTCTATTCCTGCTTCGAGCCATTCAGCTCGCTCAATCAACTTGATAAAGGATTTCGCCGGGGAAGTGGGGATGAGGTTCCTCATGGGCTGAGAGAAATTGTTGAGGATTATCTGCAATGTGTGCTCCTCTGGAATAGGTACCTTTGTCTTATTACAGGTGCTTCTCCACCTGTGAATGAAATCTTTTGCTCTTTCAGTCTCACCTTGCTTCAGGTTGTAAAGATGATTTAATGTAGGTGAAGCTTCAGTGTTGAATAGGAAGCGCTCAATGAATAAATTTACTACCTTATCGAACTCTCGTAGTTCGATAGGATTGATATGGTCGGCATACCACCTAGCCGCTACACCCTCTAGACTGCAGGGAAAGCAAATAAACAAAGCTCTGTTGTCCTTTCTGAAACGACAGCATTCTGCATAAAAAGTGGCTAGGTGAGCCTTAGGATTGCCGGTTCCATCAAACTTGAGAAACTTGCGAGGAAGATTCTCCAGGTTATCATCCCTATCTAGGCCATCGTAAAAATCCTCGCCGGTGTAGGTTTGCTTTCCCTACTCTTGGCTTGAATGTCCTTGATTGTTTGATTCATCTCCTTCATTTGCTTGCTCATCGGGTCCTCTGCTGGAATCCCAGACTTGGGCTTGTTGACGGATTCGGGCTCTTCTACATCTATCTTTACGGACTGCCTCATAGGATCCTGGATAAACACATATTGTTCCTCTTCTTCTGATTCTTCTTCCTCTGATTTTGTCCCCTCAGAAGTACTGTCCAACTGCCTCTTCTTTTTGATGATTCTGACGTGCTTTTTCACGGCTTTCTTCTTTGGTTTGCTTTTAGGAACTGCCTCTTTCAGATTGGCCTCGGCTTGCTCTGACATCATCCTCGCCATCATCTTTTGAAACAGACCATGCATAGCGGGGTCAATGTCATCTCCTTTGTTCTGACCCTGTCCCCTGACCGACTTAGAAGAGTCCATCCCTTCCGCCTCACTGTCGCTGTGTTAAGGAACTGTTTCTTTTCCAGCTCTTGTCTGAACCATTTTCAAATATCGATGCTTTCTGCAGAGGAAAGTGGAGGTTTTTAGACCGAAGAAACTTTTGGAGAAGTTTTGACAGGAGGAAGGATTAGGTTAAATATGTTAAAAAATTGTATCCCATTACTAGGGATTGAGTCGCCACAAAATTTGTGACAATTGAGTTGTTTACTCTACGAGGGAGAGTAACCAACTAAAACACTAAGAAAATGCTATTTTGAAAAGGATATCTCTTGACGGAAAGAGATTTTATTTATGAAAAATCAGAAGAAAAATAGGAGGGAAAATGAAATTTGAGAATAAATGGTAAAGATTTAAAATTTGAAGAACTTGCAGGCAGGATCAGAAGAATTTTGAAGAAATCAGAAGAAGAGAAAGGAAAATACACTTGGGTTTTTTTAAAAACAAAGAGGAAAATTTGAATAATATATACCCAGGGTTTTGGAAAACATAAGAAAAATATAAAATGTCACACAATCACAGATGTACAAACAAGGATGTATAAACAACACTCTCTAAAGGCTGACTCTAAATGCAATATTTGAAATAGATGATAGGACCTTAATCCTAACTCTAAGATTTAGATCATCTGATTTCAATCAAAGTACGCCAATATACTCAAGCCGAAGCTCGAAGTACGTGGCATAGAAAATATTTCTCCGGTTCTAATGTAATGACTTCCCAACATCCTTGAGCACCTACCGATATACCTCGGACTATGGCCCTTAGGTACGTGGTAGGGGGCGCTAACCCAAATAAGTGGTCCAGTTGTGAGGCTCTCACCCGAACTATGGTTAAGTGAGACAGCCCAGCAACGTGAAGACTGGGACAATATAGGTAGGGATGTTTTCAAAAACATGTTCAACATGCAGATAAAACCAGAAAGCTCTAATGCAAGTCCTAAAGAGATAGATTTCAAATAAAAAGAAGCATACACTTGTATATATTGTTTACATTCAATCCCGAGAATTGAGCAGAGTTGTATTTCAGACTTAAGTCTAAGTGAACATGGAATAATCTCCTCAATATGGTCCGACCAAACCATACTTTAGATCCTATATGCAATGATGTCAGCTTAGGACAGAGTCTAGGCTCCTAAGGTTTGCATGGAAATGAAGCTGACATTTGAAGAATAAAGACTTTAGATAATATCAAAGCAAAGCAAAGGCACAAATTCAATCGGACGAAGACCCGTCCCATCACGGTTGCCAAAACTGTGATCATCGCAAAATTTTTCCTCTCTTGTGTTTCTCTCTCTTCCTTCTCTTTTCCTTTCTAGTCCCTATTTCTCCCTTTTGAAGAGAGAAATAAAAGACAAAAAAAGAAGAGAGAAGAGAAAAAGAAAGGAAAGAGGAGAGAGGAACTCTTTTGCAAGGTCTCACTTGACCTTGATTTGAAAATATTTAGGAAAATAACTTGCCTTCGTTTTGAAATATTTGCGGAAAAATTGGGAGACGAGATTCGCTCGTCGGTACGAGGTTCGACCGTTCCTGGCGCCTTTACCAGGGGTAATCGAACCAAGGATCGAATTTATGCCTTTTTGCTTTGCTAAAACATCATCTAAGAATTTATCCTAAGTCTAAATGCACAAAGAATCATGCTTGTGCAATGCAAGGATGTATGCTCTTTTGAGAAAATGTTTTGAAAATTTCCAAGTTTTCTGAGATGAACTTGATAATGGAGTGAAGAAATGATTTCTGAATGGTTGAATCTAACTTAGAACTTGAGATAGATTAGGAAGGATATTTTGAAGTTCTAAGTCTTTGAAATGATCAGAGTTCGAAAAATAAATCTTTGAATTTAAAAAGAATGATTGGAAGATGAGAGAAAAAGAAATGAAGCTTCAAAGTCAAAAATGGACTTTGAATTTGAATTTTAAACTTGGATTTAGGAGAGGAAATGAATATTTGAAGTGGAATTGAATTCTAGATTTAAGGTTTGAAATCAGGATGGAATTTGGACTTGAGCAATCCAAATGGAATTAAAAATAGAAATTGATTTAAGAAGTCCATATGGGATTTGAAAGTGGAATTGGATTTAAAATCTAGAAATCAAGATAGACTTGGATTTGAAATCTGGAATTGGGAATAGAATTGGATTTGAAATCTGGGGTCCAAGATGGAATTTGAATTCAAAATGAAGTTGAATTCTGGATCCTAAATGGAATTGGATCCGAAGTCTAAGATCCATAATGAAGTTGAATTCTGGGATCCTAAATGGAATTGGATCCGAAGTCTAAGATTCATAATAAAGTTGAATTCTGGGATCCTAAATGGAATTGGATCCAAAGTCTGAGATCCACGATGGAGTTGGATCCGAATCCTAAAATGGAATTGGATATGAAGTCTGAGATCCAAAGTGGAGTTGGATTCTGGATCCTAAAATGGAATTTGATCTGAAGTCTGAGATCCAAAATGGAATTGGGTTCTAGATCTAGAATTGGATTTTGAAGTTTAAATTTAGAAGATGAATCAGGAATTTCAAAGTTTAAATTGAGCTTTAAAATTTGAGATGTTAATTTGAATTCGAATTTGAATCCTGAAAATGAATTTAGAATTTCAAAGTTGAATTGAACTTTGAAATTTGATTTGAAATTTAGAAATAGAATCTTGAATATACAAATGATTTTTAAAGTCAAATTGGACTTTGAATTTGAAGTTTGAATTTGGAATCAGAAGATGAATCAGAGATCTCAAAGTTAAATTGAATTTTGAAATTGATTGGAGTTTTGAATATAAAATGAATTTGAAATTTCAAAGTCAAATTGGACTTTGAAATCGGATTTCGAAAATGAGATAGAATTGATGAATTGAAAATTGAAAAATAGATATTCAAGATCACTTGGATTTTGAAAAAGAATTTTTGAAAACATGATGTAATTCTATCATAAATGATTAATGAATTTAAGGAATTTTGAAATTGGATTTGAAAAGCATATTTCATTCTTTAAGTGAATTAAAATAAGATTGAAGATATAATACATCCCGGACTACGGTCATTGAATGTATTATATAATAATCATATTTAAATTCAGGTGAAGAATAAAACACATTTTTGGTGATTTTATAGAGTTTAAAATGAAATTAACTCTCAATATATCCTGACTATGGCCATTGATATATTTTGAGTTAATTTTAAGTTAAGCTCTGATAAAAGAAGAAAATATTTAAAATATCATGATTTTTAGAAAGAGATCCAGTGTTGATCCAATGTTATCCCATAAAAGATGAAAATCCTAAGTTTTGTTCACATCCTGACTATGGCCATTGATGCAAATCATCAACTTAGGATTTGATCACCTTTTATTAGAATGGTGCACGTGCCATTCGTATTCCCATTCGTGAATTTTTGGAATAAAGGATAAAATGACATGAGAACAAATAATTTATGGTATTTACAAAGCTCATTCATTCTAATCTAGATCTGGAAATGTAAGGTTTGCATTAATATCTAGCTATTTACCAATACTTGAATGAAATTGAGATTCACATTCTTAATTCAAGAAGGAAAATAGCCTAATTCCTGCGAAATGTAAGTTAGCACATAGTAAAAGATGCATATAAAAGGAGGTCTACAAAATATACCATGCAAGTGACAAGAGATTCATGCATATGTTTTGCATTAAAATGCAAGTTTCAATGTATCATGTGGATGAGAAGAAAAAAAAATACATACTAGATTAATGAAATGCTCATGCCATATGCCCAAGGTTTATACAAGGGTATAAGTATGGGAATGGTCATGCTAGGGAGGGGATATACATTTTAGAGTACATGTAGATTGTAATATATATGCCTAATGGATGGATAAAAACATATATGTGCATGACTAATGGGAAATGCATGGTGCATCGTACTTTTGAAAGAGATCTAGCACCATACAAGTGTAGGTAGTATGGGGGTAATGCTGAGAATATGGGAAAACAGAGTGCAAGGGTGTATACCAAAACATTGGTGAACAGTGCCATTTGCAGGTGGTAGCTGCAAATGGCAGTGGTGGGTATTTACAAGGATAGTGGGTTAGATATATGCTGTGATGGGCATGAAGGGTGTTGTGTAGTGTGTGGGGTGATGGTATGATGCAAGTGTTATAATGAGGGATGGGATATACTGTGCACAGGGAATGCGTGGCAGTGATTTATTAAGTGTTGTGCTGTGGAAGAGATGCCATGGTGACAGTTAGTGGGTGACAGGTAAATTGCTGCAACAATAACTGTAGCAGGAAGTATAACGGTGGGTGGCAGTGAAAAGCAGAGCACAGGTGCAGCTGGTGGTGGTAATTGTGTACAGCTGCAGCAGAATACTGACCAGTAGATGCCCATTCTCAATTGCCTCAGGATTTGAACATGATACTCTAAAGTCACTGTTGTGCACTTCCAACAGCAGATCGTTTGTAATAACTGGTACGAGGGAAATAATTGCAGCAACAAATGCTTTTTGCTTTGAAAGGAAGATGTCATGCACAAAGTAACTTGATAACAAAGCATAACTCTGGACAACCGCACCAACTTAGAGCATCTAAACAAATTCTGGCTACTTGAAATGCAAAATTGTTCGATGCTCTAACTTTCTTTTCTACAAAACTGAATATTTTACCCACTCCATGTGCTTGTGTTTGGCAGGCACCAGAAGAAACACAAAACATTAGAGAATGCCACCGAGATGCATATGATCTGAATCATGATAAGTCTGGGATGAAGTTGTCAAGAAGCTCTTTTTACCGACATGTTATCAATGATTGAGGTGGTGGTGCAGGGGTGTAACTAACACAGAAAATGGAGTAAATACCATGAGATGGTGACATAATAATGTGACATATAGGAGGCTAACTATGTGACCTACAATAGTGCTGTGAAAAGTGACAATATGCTGAAAGTGTGGAAAATGAAGATGCAGGTGATGATGTATAGGTAATGGTGGATGAAAGGTCATGAACTGTGGATACATTAAATGGTATGCTCAAGAAAATCGGTTGATATGCTGCAAGCATATCAACTGACATGCAATAAGCATATCAAATTATATGTTGTAAGCATATCAATTGATATGTTGTAAACATATCAATTGATATGCTGTAAGCAGATTAAAGGGATATATTGTAAGCATATCAACTGATATGCTATAAACATATCAAAAGGGTATGATGTAAGTATATCAATATATCCAGCATTCCATGGATTTCTCGATGAGATTGGATGCAGAGAAGATGATGGTGGCACAGCAGTAAATTGCATAACAGGTATTAGGTAGATACAACAAATGATATATAATTGAACATTTAAACTGGCACACTTCACATTGAATTTGCAAAGCATCTGCTGATACATGATAGTGAAGCACTCGAACTCCCTCTTTACATTCTCCTGTATAATGTTGATTTTGAAAGAATCAGTATGCAAGATATCCTGCAGAAATGTTATGTTCAATATATGCGTGTATGCACTACAGTGAGACAAATGATAAATAATTTTGCAGGAAGATGACCCTTCAGTGGATTTGCTATACCATCAACAACAATGGAGCCTAATCTCTCTAAAGGGAAACAATTTAACTACCCTGGTGGCTGTTTCCAGGAGTTCTGGTCGCGGCAATGTGCCTGTTTTATATATATAAAAAAAAAAATCAGAGGCATTGGCAATAAGCATCAAGTATTTTGCACATCATCACTTAGGTAACAACAATATACTGATGATCGTGTCATCCCCTAAGAGCTCTCCATCAGCAAAGACTACCACTGCCATCTTCATAGATATACATGAATTCATATCCTTTATGCAAGAAGCCAACGAAGACCTTCACAGATATACTTAACGCAATGTCATATGAAGACTCTGATACAACGTACATATATGGCTGTGAAAGAGCAAACAAAAGCACTGAAAATACAAAGGTTCGATATATAATCAAGAGATCATCATCCGCCACTGAATGTGAAATAAAAATGCAAAAAGGGGAATTGATGTAAATCTGGACGTTCTTTGCAATAAGCACAGAGGGTGTTAACACTGAGTCGTCCCTCTCTGATTCATTCTGCTCAAGTATATGGGAGGTAGTAACATGCGTACCAGATCTATTCCAAAAATGCTAATGGGTAAATAATAAACAAAAAAAAAATCTTCATAGCAGTGCCGTGACTTGTGGATTTAACAACACATTCGTGCACAGGCCAGGCATTGCTGCTGCAAATCAAAAATGGCCAACCGATATGAAATATCTTGGCTGACGTTTTACTGCCAAGGATGCTCAGAAAAAAAAAGAAATAAAACCAGAGAAACCCACAATCTTCTTATCGAGATGCTGGAATCCCATATAAACAACAACACGCATAAGAGGATATGCTGGAATGTAAGCAGTATAGTATATGAAATGGGACAAGAGATCAAACCTTAAGGAAAAAAAGGGAAAATATATCGGAACAGGAAATTCCATTGATGTTACTCTGTGTGAGCCGGTGCTGCTTTATGCAGACCAGTGCCACACATGAGATTTACTATTTAGAACATGCAGGAAAACTCAGAAGAAACCAAGAAAAGCAAGAAAAGAGCGAACAAGAGGATAAGAGAAGAAGAATGGAGAAGGGAAGGAAGTAGAGATTAGTATTTACAGTTTATTCAATCGGACGTTGATGCTTCCTCCGAAGGTTGACGATGGATCCAATTCGTGGTTGATGCTTCAGAATTGAAACTCGAAATGTTAGAGGGATAGTCGATCTTTCTGTTGATTGGAGAGCACCAGAGAGGCAGAGAAGAGGTAAGGAGGAGAAGGGACGATGGCAGGGGTAGAAGACGGATTGTAATGGATGAAGCTTCGAGAGGGGTGGAATCAGATGGATTAGAAGAGGCTTGGAGGCCTCTTCTTAAAGACCGATTAGAATGCTCGAGAAGGTGAAGCAGTTAAGGATGGAAGGCCATCGAGCGGGAGAGAGGGCGATGGAGGGTGCGAACGGGAGGTGGCCATTGCAATTTTCCTAAAATTCCAAAGAGGGGGCTCCCTTAAAAAAAAATCATAAAAGGGGTTTCAAGAGAGGGTTTTAACAAAACAAGTTTCAAAAGAGTTTAACTACATATTTTCTGAAATTTTTGGATTTTCGATTTTCTTATTTTTTTTGTTCTTTTCTTGAAATTTTCTACATTTTTTTGTATTTTTGAAAACAAAAACTCTAAAACTATGGGATTTCTAAACCATTTATAAAATTTTACAAATATTTACAAAAGAAGGCTTTACTGAGAATTTGAGTTTATTTTTGGAAAATTTCTTCAGAAAAATGGGTTTATATCTGGATTTTGAAGAAATATTCAAGGTTTAAACCTCGAACCGAGGAATATAGAGTCTTGAATCCAAATGGACACTGGATCGACTATCTGAATATTTTAGAATTTATATTTTGGTATTTTTGTAAAATTTAATATGAAAATTGGATAGTGAAGCTCAGATTTGGATTTTAACATTGGATCTGGATCCGAGATCGAGTCAAATATATAAAATGAATTTAATTTCAATAAAACCTGAGAAATAGACTGGAATTTAGATTTAAAACTGACTCAATTACTCAGAAAATGAAATCAGGGGCAAAAGGGGAATATTTATAAGATTTTAAAAAATTTGGGGTGTTCACACCCCACCCATCCAACAAAGTGAGAGAACCCTTGCCTATTTGACCCCACACCTGGGCGCCGGTGTGACGTGTCACTTTCGGGCGACGACCTAGCAACCCTTGCCCATTTATCACTTCCTCCGGGCCTATAGAGTACAGCACGTCGCTCAATAGTACAGCACGTCGCTTAATATCGATGTTCATTTTTTTTCTGCTTGCCAAATCGGTATAAGTTACCTTTTTCCTACATATCTTATAAAATCTTGAGCCTTTGCAGATTATCTTTTTAGATGTTTGGGGACCAGCCCCTGTTCAAGATGAAAACAACTATAGGTATTACATTATTTTTGCAGATGCCTTCTCCTAATATTCTTGGTTATATTTAATGAATCACAAGTCAGATGCTGCCAATATATTTAGAAGGTTTAAAACCATGATTAAAAACCTGGTTGATAAAAAGATTAAATTTTTTCACACTAATGGTGGTGGTGAGTGTAAAGCCCTTCACTCTTTTTTAAAGGATTGTGGTATTGGTCATCATGTTTTTTGTCCTCACACACAAAAATAGAATGAGATCCCCGAAATAAAGCATAGACATGTTATGAATACAAGTTGTACACTTATGGATCATGCCAGTGTTCCTTAAAAACTCTAGACCTATGCCTTTATATAGTTGTTTACCTTGTTAACAATCTGTTATACCCAACCTTAAATACAAATGTCGCTTGAGGTAAACCTGATTACAAATTACTAAATACCTTTGGATGTGCATGTTATCCTAACATGTGGAGAAAAATGTGTTTGATAATATGTTCAATACAGTAATGAATGTTAAAGGAAAAATAAAAGATAATCCGAAGGCCCGTATGGATTTAAAAGTAATATGTAAAAGACCAGAATTGGAACTCAAAAAGTATAATGACAAAGTACTGAAACTAAAGGCAAGGTACATGCTTGGACCTGATCAAATAAAGCAGGTATGTCAATGGTTAAGACAATTGAGATTTTCAGATGGATATGGCTCTAACATTGCTCGGGCTGTGAAGATTGACGATGGACAATTATATGGGTTGAAGAGCCATGATTGTCATATCTTTATGCAACGATTGATACCCCTAGCATTCCATGATATGTTAGACCAACCTATATGGGGGTATTGTCTGAGTTGAGTGGATTTTTTAGAATATTGTGTGCATCGGAAGTCGTAGTATCTGATGTAAATAATATCAAGGACTCTGTCATCACTACTGTTTGTCTGCTAGAAAATATTTTTTCGCCAGCATTTTTCGATGTTATGAAACATTTGATCATACATTTGCCATATAAACTAAGGGTTGGTGGTCTTGTGCAATATCGATGGATGTAGTCATTTGAAAGGTATATGTTTTCTTATATTTGTTTCTTCAATGACAGATATTTCAAATTTGAAATGTATATTCTTGACAGATACATGTTTGACCTCAAAAAAAAGGTTCGTAATAAAGCAAGAGTAGAAGGCTCTATTTGTGAGGTGTACACTTTAGAAGAGATTTCAAATTTCTCATCTATGTACTTTGAACCTCACATTCCAACACGTTACATATGCCCGCCTCGTAACGATGATGGAAAACAAGTTACTGTAGCTGACAAGCTGTCGATATTTCAACCACTTGGGCATGTATTTGGTAGTTGCCAATCAAGACTCTTGACAGATCTAGAGCAAGACGCAACACACATCTATATTTTTTTAATTGCTTAGTGATCGACTCATATATCGAGTAAGTATGTGTAGACGCAACACAATTCTAAATCCTTTTATGTTCTATACGTGCATACATGGTTCGATAATATAAGTATTTATGGTTTGCAAACGATTTGATCTGGAGTTGCGAAGATAAGTTTTACATCTCACTGATGCAGAAGTACAAAAAAAACGTGAAACTAAGTTTGTGGAGTGGTTGAAACAGTTGGTAAGGACGCTCACATAAATTGTGTACTTGTAAACAACACTAAGTTACTTAATTGGTCGTGATCACAATCATTGTTTATGTTTGTGTGTAGGTCTGCCATGGTGATGTTAAAGATCAAGAAATATGTGATTTGCAAAATGGTCCGACCAAAATTGTGCAATGTTACAACGGGTACATTGTAAATGGTTATCGATTCCATACAAAAGATTACGGTATAAACAAATCAATGATGAATAGTGGCATGTGTGTCAAGGGTAGCAGCTACGGTGAAAATGAACATGATTACTATGGTGTTATAGAGGAAATAATGGAGTTGACTTAGGCATAAATAATAGGGTAACTTTATTCAAGTGTCATTGGTTTGATCTAATTGCAACAAGAGTCGACAAAGCCTCAGGCATTGTGGAGGTGAATCATAAATCAAGGTTTGGAACATATGAACCATTCATATTAGCCTCGCAAGCTCAACAAGTTTATTATACTTCATATCCGGGTACAAAAAAGTCAGATAGAAATGAATGGTGGGTAGTTTGCAAGGTGAAGTCCAAATTATACCTTGAGTATGATCAGTTACAGGAAGACAAGTTAACTGAAGAGAGTGATTACTATCAATCAGATGATATCTATGACTTCTCTTATGGTCACGATGTTGCGCAAGATATGCGCGTCATATCTCCATTGGTCGATGAAACATTCATAGAAAAATGTGATCCAAATGATATACCAAGTGGATGGGCAAACAATGAAGAAGAATATGAAAGTCAAACAAATGATGAGGAAGAATTCTCAAGCTAGTGAGCAAAATCTTGTAATACAAACCTCTATTTGAATGTATTGCAATATTTGATGTGAATGCTTTGAATGTATTGCAATGATGTGAATGATTTGCAGGTATTCCAATGATTTGAATGATTTGAATGTATTGAAATACTTGATATGAATGATTTGAATGTATTGCAAAACTTGATGTGAATGATTTGAATGTATTGCAATGATGTGAATGATTTGTAGGTATTCCAAGGATTTGAATGTATTGTAATACTTGATGTGAATGATTTGAATGTATTGCAATGATTTGAATGCCTTAGAACACATATGAGCATGATATAATCACATATACAGTTTTTTTTCTGCCTTAGAACACATATGAGCATGATAGAATCACATATAAAGTTTTTTGACTGCCTTAGAACACATATGAGCATGGTAGAATCACATATAAAGTTTTTTTACTGCCTTAGAACATATATGAGCATGATATAATCACATATATAGTTTTTTGTCTGCCTTAGAACACATATGAGCATGATAGAATCACATATAAAGTTTTTTGACTGCCTTAGAGCACATATGAGCATGATAGAATCACATATACAGTTTTTTTTACTGTCTTACAACACATATAAGCATGATATAATCACATATACAGTTTTTTGCCTACCTTAGAACATATATGAGCATGATAAAATCACATATAAAGTTTTTTTACTACTTTAGAACACATATGAGCATGGTAGAATCACATATAGAGTCTTTTTGACTGCCTTAGAACACATATGAGCATGATATAATCACATATATAGTTTTTTGTCTGCCTTAGAACATATATGAGCATGATAGAATCACATATAAAGTTTTTTGACTGCCTTAGAGCACATATGAGCATGATAGAATCACATATACAGTTTTTTTTACTGCCTTAAGAACACATATGAGCATGATTGAATCACATATAAGATTTTTTTACTGCCTTAAGAACACATATGAGTATGATAGAATCACATATACAGTTTTTTTACTACCTTAGAACACATATGAGCATGATTGAATCACATATAAATTTTTTTTACTGCCTTAGAACACATATGGGCATGGTAGAATTACATATACATTTTTTTGACTGCCTTAAAGCACATATGAGCATAATTGAATCACATATAAGTTTTTTTTACTGCCTTAAGAGCACATATGAGCATGATAGAATCACATATACAATTTTTTTACTGCCTTATAACACATATGAGCATGATAGAATCATATATACAATTTTTTTACTGCCTTAGAACACATATGAGGATGATAGAATCACATATAGAGAATAATTTATTTCAATATATTTTGTTTATCAATACTGACCTTTCTTTTTTTGTGTAGGTTGTTGGCGATAATCAGCGTAGTGGAGCTGAAGGGATAGATCAAGACAATGAACAAGAGGACGCACAAAATCTTGGCGATGATTAGATTCATGTGTTGAATTTGTTCTCCCTTCTTTTTGTTTCAAAAATGTAAATGTTGAATTGTAAATAATTAGAACTTGCGAATTTTAAAGTGGATCGATTAATTGTTTTAGTTTCATTTTATATGTATTTTGATGTGTACTTTGTTTTTTATTCACAGGAAATATAAATTGTATCATGAGAAGTTTTTTCTCGATATTTAATTTTTAAATATTTTTTTAAATTTTTTTGCCTTGTTTGCAACGGATATATTCGTTGCTAATTAATATTACCGTTGAATGTAGCGACGGATTAGCGACGAATATAAATACGTTGTCAAACTAAAGTCGTTGTATAGTAACGACAGCTTTGCGACGGATGTTGCATTCGTTATTCCGTCGCAACTTAATGACGAAACTGGCGATAGATATAGTTTGTCGCTACTTAGCGACGGAATGGGCGACAGATATATTCCGTCGTTATTTAGCGTCAAAAATTTTACGATGAAAGATATCCATCACTAAGCGGATTAGCGACAGGTTAGCGGCGGATTTAGGTCGTCGCTAATCCACAGGTTTCTTGTAGTGTGTGTATTCATCATGTGAGTACCCGCATGTAGGGTAATATCAAAACAAAGTCCTGATATTCACACTATTAATTGAAATGAAAACGATGATCGGTTTATATAAATTTGCATATCATTCAAGTTGCATGTATTATGATATTATTGATGTGACTAAATACATATCCATAACTAATTGTCATACGTTTATTAGTTCTTTACAATTATGTGACATTGTTGTACCTTTCATGAGTCTAACCTTTTTTATGGGATTAGGTGATGAATAGACAACTGTTAGAGGCAATGACATGATGATGTCATAGATCCACTTTCTTTGTATGTTCCCTCCTGGCACATTTTTTTGTTTTGTTTATAGACTTTTGCATAAACTATTTTAATAAAAAATCTTTGATTTGAATGACTTGTGAAAATGGGGACCCAAAAATGAGACATTTAAGGACCCATTCCATTTGTTGGATACTTCGTCTGAAATTTGCCAAGGGTTCACTAACTTGATCTTTTCAATAAATCGCTCTGTTGTACTATCATTTAAACTTTGAAAAAGGACTAACTATAAAAATTTTAATTTTTTTTTCTAAAATTTTACAAGTTAAAAATTTTAGGGTGTTACAATTTTATATATGAATATTCTAGTTGTTTTCAAGGTTAAAGATAGAAAATTAATAGATGCATGTTCTTTAATTTGGACCTATAATGGATCTGAATTTTGATGTTTGGATTTTATCTCAAGTCCAAACTATATCTAAATTTACTAAGGTTTTCAATCATTTTGAGATTAGAGTCTATTTGTTTTGTTATTAACAACCATGTAAAAAGTGTTGTATTCACTTGAGATTGCCACTGAACACATTTTTTTAAATCTTCACTCATATATATTGGATTTGTTTATCAAATCTTATTGTGCTTGAGGTCTTTAAAATGTCATGTTCATGTTTGTGTGTAGTATACTTTTTTAAAAAGTGGATTGAACCATATAGTGGTCCATTTTGATCAGAACTCATTATTTTTGTCTTTAAATCCAATTTAGATCAATAATTTTATGGAATAGCAAATTATATTCTCAAACTTAAAATTGTGTCGGGTTATATATGCATATTTTTATGGCTATATGCAATTTAACTTGGTTCAATGTGATAATTACATATCTTACGTGATGAACAAATAAGGGTAATAGATCCATAACCACTTGATAAGGTTTTTCACTTGGTATATCTAGCACCTTTTTAGCATACATGACCAAATGATTTTTTGAAGTGGTCATTGATAAAAACTTATCCTTGGATTAATTGGATCTAGAATGACCCTTTACATGATAATGAGATCTTAAGATAATTTTCTAAATGAAAAATGTGATTTTGGCCTGAATTTTTAAATTTATTGATCTAAGTCATGATGTTTTCTAACTTAATGGTATTATCTATTTCGTGGGGATATGAATCTTGATGACTCATCTAAATAATTGTAATTGAGATTAAAATTGAATGCTTTATTTTATTAGTACTTATGCATCTTGGAAATAAGAAAGAAACTCAAGTGTGAAAATGATGAAAAAATAAATAAACAAATTTGATCGATCGTAATCCAAGATTCAAACCCAATCTTAAGATCAATAATGAGCAATATTTTTATCAAAAAACATAAATTTATTGTTATATGAGTCGCTTCGTGAGAGTGAGTCCATTTTGATTAAATGGTATCAAGACAAGTATACCTAATGTCAAGTTTGTTAAATGTTATTAATGAATTCGGATAACGGGTGATACATGAATTTTGGATTTGTGATCTTTATGCATGTGTGGAACATACAAACTCATGGGGTAGACAAGTAGTTTACATGAGAGACTATCATGAAGCCAAATTATATGGTAAAGAAAATGTTGAACTTTATTTCACCTCCAAGGTATTTCATATTCTCTAAGATGTGCATCATGTACTCATAGAGATGAATTTGTCTACCTACATACTAATTATCACATTTTTTGTTAGTATTTATGCAAAAGTTTTATATTATCGAAGTACTATGTATTTGGAGGCTAGTATTTACTGGATAACAGGTTAATCAATTTGTATGTACACAATAAGTCTAATGTTATTTGTAAATATGTCTGATTCTTTTGACTCGTGACAATGCAAATTTAAGTATAATATTTTTTCAAGGCATGAGCAATTTTGTTTTTGTTTTTTAAATGTATATGTAAAATAAACATCCTAGATTTGGATCCTTTAAGTTTTGGTTATGAAACTAATTGAAGCTAAAAGTTTATGATATTATTCTGATGGAGATATGATCTCAGTTGAAACTCTATCATGATATGCATAAGTTAATTCAACCTATGCCTAAAAAAGGATATATGATTGTGATGGGTTTAGTTATTTAGTCAAATTTTGTTTTTAGTTTGGATAGGCCATATAATAATTTTTATAATATTTAATCATAAGAGCCAAATTAAATTTAAAAGTATATTTTGATGAATTCATGTTAAAGTGAATTTTTGAGGTTAAATGCAATTTTTTTGAATAATTGTGATTGATAAAAATTTGTTTTCGCAGAGACGGTAGTGATTTAGAAATGCTTAACTCATGGGGAAACTATTGAGGGCAAACGAATTTGGCCAATTTGCCCCCATTGAATTGGCGTGTGGTCCAGTGATATTGACTCTTTTTCTGTCCAACCACGCTAGAAACCATGACATGCTGGAGAACCTTTTTCTTTTTTCAGTTAGGCCAAGGAAAAAACTCCTCTTGAAGTTTCCCTTGCCCACCAAAAAGTGTACCCAACTTTCACCTTACAGCAAGGGGCCGTGTCCATTTCATGTCAACTATGGTTCCCTTAGGAAAGGGCAAAGCCCTTGCGAGGAGCATGCCCGAGCAATGTTGTCAGTATCGGTATCGGCCCTGAATCGTTTAGCCAACGAATCGAATGATACTGATTCTCAAGTGAATTATTCTGAATTGGCTAAAACACAATTAAAAAATATTTTGTATCAATCAGAACGTGACATGTGTTAAAACATTAAAATATTATTAAAATTTTATTTGTAAGCATTTTTTTACCTTTATTAAAAGATAGTCGATTCAAGTTAGTATTGTATTGATTTTCTGCTGATATGATACGTCTTGACCGATAGGCACCAATACTGACAACATTGTCCCGAGAACCCTATTCCAAAGTAGGGATGGCAGTGGACCGGGGGACAATGGGGTTCCGCCCCACCTTGCCCCGTTTAGACCGGGGATGAAGGGCTTGAAACGGGGATGGAGGTGGGGATGAAGGTTAAAATCTATCCCCATGTGGGGATGGAGGCAGGGATGGACTTATGCTTTTCCCAGCCCCTCCCCATCCCCGTTTCAATCCCCAGCCCCGCCCCGCCCCGCCCCGCCCCGCCCCCAATCCTTTAAGGGATGACTATAAACTAAGGGGAAATGGGACCCCACCCTGCCTCGCCCCCGTTTGAACCGGGGATGGAGGACATGAAACGAGGATGGAGGCGGGGGTGGAGGTTAAAATTCATCTCCATGGGGGGATGGAGGCGGGGATGGAGGTTCGGATTTTGAAACGGGGCGGGGGTGGAGACCTTGTCCCCCGCCCCCGCCCCGGTCCACTGCCATCTCTATTCCAAAGGCACTGAAGTAAGATTTCAACCTGAGAAAAATGAAACATTAGTTGCACAGTTTTATTGATTGGATCACCTTCCATAAATCATTAAAATTTTCCTTCCAGTACTCCTTAAGTGGTTATCACAATTACACTACGTGATGACCATGTTGTATACATGATCCAAGATCCCAATTTACTGTGAAAATAAACTTGACTTTAGGTCTAAACCACATATTTTCTTGGGATACAATAATAATCACCTTTGATATATCTATCTTAAGCAACAATCCCATAAAATTTTTATGTCTAGAAATGTCTTTGATGAGAATGAGGACATTTTCAAATAGGCAATTACAGACCCTAAGGGATAGCATACAATGCAAGACGAATATGCCACTCTTATGAAGAATAAAACCAAGGAACTTGTACCTCCAAATGAGTCTCACAATCATGTTGGTTGCAAATGGGTTTATAGTCAAAAGACGAACTGATGGAACTCTTGAATGGTATAAAGCTTGCCTTGCTAAGGCTTTTCATCAAGAAGGTGCTCATTTTTTTAAAACCTTTAGTCTTGTAGTCAAACCAATCACAATTCACACTATGTTGACTATTGCTTTAAATGCAGAATGAAAGGTAAGATAAATGGATGTTAATAATGCTTTTTTTAATAAAACCTTATAAGAGGAAGTGTATATGATCCAGCCCTTTGGTTTTTAAAACTCACAATTGTTACGCCACTGAAGCCGTACATGATACTTCAAGTACAAGGTTTTGATGATGAACAAGTAAATCAACTGCATTTCAGCTAAGGCGATGAAGAAAGATGACAAGCATTGAAGAATTCGATGAAGAATCTTTGAAGACTAGTGTGCAAATGTTAAATTCATTAAAAGTCTTAGATTCTTGTAAGAGCCTTACTTAGAATGCATATTTAGGTTGCATTTCACCTAAAAAGTCTTTAAAAAAACTTTTCTAAAAGAACCCTTCATGAAAATCTTTTTAGAAAACTCTTTTCTTAAATTTTCGTGTTTATTAGTCGACCAATAGACTCACTAGTCGACTAATCCTTTCACGCCAAATTTTCTAAACAAAATGTCATTTTTGTCAAATTAGTCGACCGAAGGTTTTATCAGTCGACTGGACAGAATGTCTGTTTTCTGAAAAATTTAGCAGCAGTCGACTAATGACTTTATCAGTCGACTGAACAGAACATGTGTTTTCTGGAAATTTAGCAGCAGTCGACTAATGCTTTTATCAGTCGACCGGACAGAATGTGTATTTTTTAGAAGATTTTAGCAGCAGTCGACTGGAAGATTTTTCAGTCTACTGATGATATTATCAGTCGACTAAGTTTCAAAAGTTCAGATTTTCAAACGGCTCGATAAACAGATCAGTCGACCGACGATAACTGTCAGTCTACTAATAACTAATTATTAGTCGACTAACTACTGTTTCAGTCGACTAATTTTGCCGTTTTTCTTGAAACTTTAAAAAGGCGTGTCTTTTCATTTTTCAAACGTTTTGATCGTTCAAAATTGACTGTTTTGACACCCTTTCATATCATCAACGTATGAAAACTTTCAACTATAAATATGAGTGCATTTTACACTCAAAAGGACTTCAATTCAATCAATTTGAATCAATTACTCTTTGCTTTTCACTCATATTCATTTTCTCACTCACTTGATATTTTCACTTCAGTTTTTCACTCAAATTCTTTTGAGAAATAGTGAATTCGTGAGTCGAGTATTTTAACAACCTCAAAAGCCAATTGCATTTTATTTGCATTCAAAAGAAGGGCTCATAGGTTATATTGTAAGTTGTTACTTATTTCAATTTTCTGTAAAAGAAAGGACTCATTGGTTTAAAGGAGTTGTTTGCTTTCAGTAGGGTTGTTACTGAAAGTGGGACCGGATTTGGTTTGTATGATCTTGTAGTTACACAAGGTTGATAGTGAAAATCTCAAGCTGGTTTTGCTTGGGGACTGGATGTAGGTCGGGAAAGACCGAACCAGGATGAATTATTGTGATCTTTGTGCGTTTGCTTTGCAAATTGCAAAATTCGTCAAAATTCAGTAGACGATATTTAAAAGCACTATTCACCCCCCCTCTAGTGCTCGTTGCCTCGATCCTACTGCACTTACAACAGTTTCCTAGTTATGTTTGCAAAGTTAAGAAAGCCCTCTATAGTCTAAAACAAACGGTTAGAACTTGGTTCCAAGAATTAAGTAATGCTCTTATTAGGAGAGGCTTTGTTAGCTCCAAAATTGACCTATCATTATTTGTTTCTCAAAAGGGTAAAATAATTTTTTTTATCTTGGTTTATGTTGATGAGTCATGAGCCCAATGACACCAGCAGTACTAGGTGCAACAACAATAGAAGAAGGTGACCGATATAATATATGCTACTACAATGGACCAGTTGCAACAGAACAACCTAGTCTGAGGTATTGTTCTTATAGCGAGACAAGTCACATTTATGTTAATTGACAGTGGGTCTACCCAGTCTTTTATTTTTGTGGTTTGTGCTAAATAATTAAGATTGCCTATAAAATCACTTAACTATATCCTAGATGCTTATACCCCAATTGGGGATAACTCGCTAGGTGTTTTACATATACGGGATGTAAGTATAGAATTGTAGGGGCAGGATCTTCCTGCCAATCTTGTCCTACTTGATATGACAGGCTATGATGTCATATTGGGTATGAACTGGTTGTTCAAGTACTATGCTAGTGTTTTGTTTCGGAAAGGAAATGTCATGATATCTAGACCAGGTGTCCTATATAGATAGAGTTTAAGATCTCTAGATCCAGTTTACAAGGTCGCATCATCTCAGCATTGAAGCCTCAAAAGTGTTTGGAGAAAGGGCATACTGCATTTTTGGTCAGTCTAATTGGAAAGGAGCCTACAACCCCCTCTATAGAAGAACTTGAAGTAGTCAGCGAATACCCTAATGTTTTTCTAAAGGAACTATCAAGACTTCCACCACTCAGAGAGGTAGAGTTTGGGATTGATCTAATGCTTGAAACAACACCAATTTCCAAGGCACCTTATTGCATGGTACCAACAGAGCTCAAAGAACTCAAGAAGCACTTGCAGGAATTAGTGGATCAAGAGTTTATTAGACTAAGTGTTTTTCCCTAGAGAGTATTGGTTTTGTTCATAAAGAAAAATGATGGCAAGATGAGGTTGTATATTAACTACCGCATGCTCAACCAAGCCACCATTAAAAATAAGTTCTTGTTACCCTAAATTGAGGACTTGTTTGACCAGTTACAAAAAATGAAGATGTTCTGAAAGATCAATCTTCATCTTGGCTACAGTCAGCTTTGAGTAAAAGACGATGATATCCTAAAGACGACTTTCCAAAAAAGGTATGGTCATTATGAGTTTGTGATGATGCCCTTCAAACTCACAAATGCCCCAGCTATGTTTATGTATTTGATGAATCAGGTATTTCATCCCTACCTAGATTCTTTTGTAATTGTCTTTATAGATGACATTTTAGTGTATTCTGAGAGTAGGGAACAACATCAAGACCACTTGAAGACCGTACTAGGTATACTCAGAGAGCATCAGTTGTATACAAAGTTCTCTAAGTGTGAGTTCTGGCTTGAGAACGTTATGTTCTTGGGTCATGTGATCTCGAAAGTTGGTGTTAACATAGTGTGAACACCCCAAATTTTTCAAAATCTTATAAATATTCCCTTTTTGCCCCTGATCCCATTTTCTGAGTAATTGAGTCACTTTTAAATCTAAATTCCATTTTATTTCTCAGGTTTTATTGAAATTAAATTCATATATCTGACTCGATCTCGGATCCAGATCCAATGTTAAAATCCAAGTCTGAACCTCACTATCCAATTTTCATATTAAATTTTATGAAAATACCAAAAATAAATTCTAAAATACTCGGATAGTCGATCCAGTGTCTATTTGGATTTGAAACTCTATATTCCTCGGTTCGAGGTTTAAACCTCAAATATTTCTTTAAAATCCGGATCAAAACCCACTTTTTTGAAGAAAATTCCAAACGGTAACCTCGAACTTTCAAAAAACCCTCTTTTGTAAATATTTGAAAACCTTTTAGAAATCCCATAGCTTTAAGAATTTTTGTTTTCAAAAAATACAAAAAAAAAATATAAGAAATGAAGAAAAGAACAAAAAAATAGAAATATATATATATATATATATATATATATATATATATATATATATATATATATAGTTTTTGAAAACCTCCTTTTTAAAAATATCCTTTTCTAAAAAACCCCTTTTTGAAAATCAAATACCACTTTTTAGAAAACTCTTGAAGGAAGCACCTCTTTGGAATTTGAGAAAAATTGCAATGGCCACTCCCGTTCGCACCCTCCATTGCCCTCTCTACCGCTCGATGGCCTTCCATCCTTAACTGCTTCACCTTCTCGAGCATTCTAATATGTTTTTAAGAAGAGGCCTCCAAAGCATCTTCTCATCCATCCACAATTTGCCTCCTCTCTGATCTCCTACCCTTCCAGGCGCATCTTCCTCTTCTACTCCATTCCTTCTTCCCCTGGTGTTCCTCCCCCCCTCCACAGAAGAAGATCCTCCTTCCTCCTTCAGAGTTTCCACAAGATTCAGGTAAGTAACAATCGTCTTCTTCTTTTCTGTAAACATTTCTTTACTTTGTGTCTTCAACGTTTCTCTGTTTCTTTCTTCTCTTTTATCTCCATTAAGGCATCCCTGTAAACATCGGTTTTCTCATTAGCAAAACCGCTCTATAGATATGCTAGATCAACGGGATGAGAAGTCCGGACATGTTGCTTACAGTTTTATAATTCATTTTCATCGAACTTCTCCAGTTTATGTGGATACAGATCTTAATTCATGGTCATCTAGATTTTATATTTCCCCTTTTGCAGTTTATTGTATCACTCCTTTTGTTTTGTTTTATATTCTGGCGCATCTCTTACTATTGCCCCTTTACGTTTCTGTAATTCATGATTTGGAGATATTGTTGGTTTTAGGCAATTTATATTTTCTGATTTGTGTAACTCGTAAGCTGAAATTGCTAGTATTATTGTTCTTTCTTCTCTGCTGTTTTTCATCTTTTGAAGACGTGCCTCTGCAAGTGAAGATTCTGATATATTGTTCATGATAGAAGATCCTTGTATCCCCAACTCTTATCCTGAAGCGGTGTTGGTTTCAGCTCTTAAGAAATAATCCATTGAAGAATCAATCAAGACCCCTACCTTGCAACAAAGTTAATGCAAAATTTTATTGCGTCTTGGTCTTGAGAAAACCCAACGGCCTAAGTGTTCCTTGGGAGGTGGAATTTTGTATCACAAAGATCTTAGTCGTGGTATAATTCCCGTCCATACAAGATTGGTTTTGAACATCACCCCCCCCCCCTGGATTCTTCGTGAACAAGGCTGGATCCAGGGTAAACCCTGATTGAAGGATGATGTTGGAGGCATGACGGATCCCCCAGAAGTCCATGGTGATCAAGCTCTAGAAATTTCCATCTCCAGACGTTGATTATGCATTGGCAGGTCAATCCTCTGAGCTATTTCTGTTGAACTACAACGATGGGCATTACCTCGATCTGCCAAGAACAAGTCATGGTGCGAATTTGAATTTTAAGCTCCAAAATGCTGGGTGACTCGGTCACGGCAGAGGTCGCCCATATGATGTAACCCAATCACTTCTGTGTCTATTGCATTTTCTGAACCTGGGATCATTCTTCTGAAAAATGATGTGTTTACACGATTGTATTAGGACCTAATCATTAGAGAGCTATAAATTTAAGCTTGAAGTGTTCACCCTGCTATAATATGATATCTCTTGTTGGACGATGTACAGTTTTTTTTTTGTATCTTACATTTGATCTTATTCCCAAAGTTTCCTATCTTTCTATCTGAATATCATTTTGGTTGCAATACTGATGTTTCTTTTCTACTGATTTTACCATGTATGTCATGATTTTTTTTTTTTCTTGGTAAACCATTCATTAAGGGTACATTTGTTTATAAATAATCCTCTGGATCATGTATTTAGCAGATCAGGCAATTGAAAGTCTAGTCATGAGGACTGCACTTCAGCCTCTTGAAGAATGTTTATTCAATGTATTTGTAAAGAGAAAAACTCATACCAAATGTTAGCTTAGAAGGTCTTCTTTCTGCTGGCCTGGAAATTGGTCATTTTAACAGATTTAGGGTTACAGCATTTGGTCCCAGCTATGTACATGTTTTCATTAGGCTGCCATAGGGGTGAGAGTGGAGCGATAAGGAAGTTCTTGGTCATTTAATAGTAAATGGTTAGTACTTCTCTTCAGTCTTTGAATTTTCTAAATCTATAGATTCAAGATTTTCGTGCTTCAATGTAAATCATGCCAAAGTCATGTATCCCATGATCCCATATACATATTCCCTGCTCTTACCTTATAACATCATTACATCCACACTTACTTTTATCTGTATATTTCATCCCATTTACCGCCCTCACCAATAACGTTGGTCTACAGCCCCATTACATTCACCTGTCAGTCATCCCAACCGCATCACCTTCCACCTTACCTGGCATATTTCCAGCATCCACCTCACTTACAGTATCCCTTCATTAACATAACCTTTCCCAATGCCATCCTCACTGAACCTCCTTTTCTTTTACAGCAACACTCTGTTATGTTGTGCTTCCATTAGATATATACCCAACTGCCTTCACCTACCATATATATACCTCATGCTGCTAACGGCTCCCTCCGGTGCCACACCACCTGCCACTGTAGTATTTGCACAGCACCCACACTTATGACACCCTCCACAGCAAGTCATTTAAAGTCTCTCATGAATACGTCATTAGCTAGTTAGCTTGTCTGCCATTAATTAGCATAATGTTAGTTAATTTCATATATTGGCTAGTTTACAATATCTCACCCTAGTTGGTTCACCAACTATGCATACACATTAGTCATGTCTTTACAAATTCATTTACTTATGCAGCATGATAACTCACGCATCATATATTTAGATATAGGTTCATTTGTATGTTGTCATTTCCTGCAAGTTCATTACCATATAACCTCCCCCACAACACCTATTACACAACACAGCATAACCTTCTCCTTCACTGTTTTCGCACACACCAACACCACCATATCCCAGCTGCAATACCACAGCACCATTAGGCACCTTCCCACCTGCATGTTTTAACATATCAATAGCTATGGTAATGATTACCTCTGGAATCAATATGCAGAAATCGATTGACAAATCAATCTATTGTGTTGTACTTCTCACAACTTTGTTTTGCTTAAAACAAGGTATTGACTGGGGTCACCCGGTTATGTTGTCATATACCCCCTGCATATCCTCACAACATCCTACAGTACCTTCTTTGAGCCCTCCACAACATTTACCATGTCATTTCCCTGCAACTACCATATTATATCACCCGCTTCACTTATACCTCATCCATTAGCTCTTGCATTTGCTGCACACTTACCACCAATCTTCATTATCACCCTCTTGTTAATACCAACTCGTTAAACTGCACTATTCACCCCATTATGCTAATTACCTGCACCCTTCCACTACAGCCACTACACTCTTCACAAGCATCCATAGCAGTTTTGAGACTGTTGTAACCCTTCACCTTCATGTCCTTCATACACAGTATATTGCATTCTTCATTATACCACTGCATTAACACATCCCTCATCATCTACACCTTGCATATCATATCACCTGCTGTAAGTGTCTCAACAGCCCCTGTTGTTACCACCAACGGCATTACATTTCCAACCCTCCCCTTTGAATAGCACCACAGAGTCAAAATTTCTTTCTTTAGCAAATTTCCTCATGGCAAGTCATCAAAAGGACTGCCACAACTGTGATTTCTCATAGCGGTACACAAAAGCCATTACTTCTAGGAATAGCTCATCACGAGCAGCTATGGCTGTTACATTCCATGATGGTTCATCTTGGACCATCCTGGCCCTTGCCTTCGTCCATTACATAAGCCCTCTCATATAGGTTTTTCTATAGTGTTATATGTATATATATATATATATATATATATATATATATATATATATATATATATATATATATATATATATATATATATATATATATATATATATATATATATATATATGCACTTTCTCTCATAAATATAGAATATGCCACTGCCTCTCATATATGCATTCTCTTCTTAAATGAATATGAATATCTATTTAGGCATGTCTATCTAATTATCGATATCCTGAGATTCAATGTAAATATGTCGCCGTTTCCATTTTCCTCTCACCTTATACTAACTAAGTGTTTTGTAGGAAATATTTAGAAATTGTCAAAGGTTCCTTAGATTTAGGATTTTATTATTTATTTAAATTCTCAAACTTGTAATAAGCTAGGTATCAATGAAAACTCTACATTTCCAGCATTAGATTAGAATGAATGAGCATTGTAAATGTCATAAATTGCTTATTTTGATACTTTTTGCCTTTATTTCTCAAAAAAAAAAATCACAAATGGGCACACGAATGGCACGTGCACCATTCTAATAAGAGGTGATTAAATCTTAAGTTGATGATTTACATCAATGGCCATAGTCAGAATGTGAACAAAACTTAGGATTTTCATCTTTTATAGAATAACATCGGATCCACACTGGATCCCTCTTCAAAAATCATCATATTTTAAATATTTTCTTCTTTTATCAGAGTTTAGTTTAAAATTAACTCAAAACATATATCAATGGCCATAGTCAGGATATATTGAGAGTTAATTTCATTTTAAAACTCTATAAAAGCACAAAAATATGTTTTATTCTTCACCTGAATTCAAATGTGATTATTATATAATACATTTAATGACCATAGTTAGGGATGTATCATATCTTCAATCTTATTTTTAATTCACTTAAAGAATGAAATAAGATTTTCAAAATTCAATTTCAAATTCCTTTTTCATTCATCATTTAGGGTAGAATTACATCATATTTTCAAAATTCTTTTAATTTTATTTCAAAATCCAAGTGATCTCAAATATCTTTCCTCAATTCACTCTTCTATCTTATTTCAAAGATTTAAATTTCGATTTCAAAGTCCAATTTGACTTTGAGATTTCAAATTCAATTTTATATTCAAAATTCGATTTCCAAATTCAATTTTAAAGTTCAATTTAACTTTGAAATCTCTGATTCATCTCCTGATTTCAAATTCAAAATCAAGTTTATTTTCTTATCTTCAAAATCAAAATCAATGTTTGAGATTGATTCTAAATCTCAGAATTTGACTCTTCCTAAATTTTAAATTCAAATCTGGGTTTTCAAAACCCAGACCCATCTTCAAAAGTCGCATTCGGACTTTCAAAATCCATCTTAGGGTCCAAAATCCAACTCAATCTTGGATCTCAGACTTCAGATCCAAAATCCATTTTAGGTTCCAGATTCTGAATCCAATCCAACCTTGAATCTCAGATTCCAAATCCAATTTCATTTAGAAATCCGGAACTCAACTTCCTTTTGAATCTCAGACTTCAGATCCAAAATCCATTTTAGGATCCAGAATCCAATTCCATCTTGGGTCTCAGACTTCAGATCCAAAATTTAATTTAGGATCCAGAATTTAATTCCATCTTGGATCTCAAATTTCATATCCAAATTTCATTCCAAATTTTGGATCCAATGCCATCTTGGATCTCAGATTTCAGATTCAAATTTCATTTTAGGATTCAGACTGTGGATTCAAATTCTATCCTCATTTCCGGATTTCAAATCCAATTCCACTTTCAAATCCCATCTGGACTTTTTAAATCTATTTCTATTTTTTTTCCATTTGGATTGCTCAAGTCCAAATTCCATCCTAATTTCCAACCTTAAATCTAGAATTCAATTCCACTTCAAATATTCATTTCCTCTCCTAAATTCAAGTTTAAAATTCAAATTCAAATTCAAAATCCATTTCTAACTTTGAAGCTTCATTTCTTTTTCTCTCATCTTCCAATCATTCTTTTCAAAATTTAAAGATTTATTTTCCCAACTCTGATCATTTCAAAGACTTAGAACTTCAAAATATCCTTCCTAATCTATCTCAAATTCTAAGTTAGATTCAACCATTTAGAAATCATTTCTTCACTCCATTATCAAATTCATCTCAGAAACACTTGGAGATTTCAAAATCATTTTTTCAAAAAGAGCATATATCAATGCATTGCACAAGCATGATTCTTTGTGCATTTAGACTTAGGATAAATTCTTAGATGATATTTAGGCAAAGCAAAAAGGCATAAATTTGATCCTTGGTTCGATTACCCTTGGTAAAGGCGCCAGGAACGGTCAAACCTCGTACCGACGAGCAAATCCCGTCTCCCGATTTTCCCGCAACATTTCAAAAACGGAGGCGAGTAATTTTCTAAACATTTTCAAATCAAGGTCAAGTGAGACCCCGCAAAAGAGTTCCTCTCTCTCTCTTCTTCCTTTTTTCATTCTCTCTTCTTTTCTATCTTTTATTCCCCTTCAAAAAGGGAATAAAGGCTAGAAAGGAAAAGAGGAACGAGAGGAAAAAATTTTCGATGATCACAGTTTTGGCGACCGTGATGGGACTCGTCTTCGTCCGGTTGAATCTATGCCTTTGCTTTGCTTTGATATTATCTAAGTCTTTATTCTTCAAAATGTCAGCTTCATTTCCATGCAAACCTTAGGAGCCTAGACTCTATCCTAAGCTGACATCATTGCATATAGGATCTAAGTATGGTTTTGTAGGACCATATTGAGGAGATTATTCCATGTTCACTTAGACTTAGGTCTGTAATACAACTCTCCTCAATTCTAGGGATTGAATGTAAACAATGTATGCAAGTGTATGCTTCTCTTCATTTACATATATCTCTTTAGGACTTGCATTAGAGATACCTGATTTCTTGCATTTGAACATGTTTTTTAAAACATCCCTACCTATATTGTCCCGGTCTTCACGTTGCTGGGCTGTCTCACTGAACCATAGTTCGGAAGAGAGCCTCACAACTGAACCACTTATTTGGGTTAGCGCCCCCCTACCACGTACCTAAGGGCCATAGTCCGAGGTATATCGGTAGGTGCTCAAGGATGTTGGGAAGCCATTACCTTAGAACCAGAGAAATATTTTTATGCCACGTACTTCGAGCTTCGGCTTGAGTATATCGGCGTACCTTGATTGAAATCAGATGATCTAAATCTTAGAGTTAGGATTAAGGTCCTATCAGTCATTTCAAATATTGCATTTAGAATCAGCTTTAGGGAGTGCTGTTTGTGCATCCTTGCTTGTATATCTGTGATTGTATGATATTTTATATCTTCCTTATATTCTCCAAAACCCTGGGTATATATTATATAAATTTCCTCTTTTGTTTTTAAAACCCAGGTGTATTTTCCTTTTATTCTTCTGATTTCTTCAAAATTCTTCTGATCCTGCCTGCAAGTTCTTCAAATTTTAAATCTTTACCATTTATTCTCAAATTTCATTTTCCCTCCTATTTTTTCTGATTTTATATTCTTGTTTATATTTTCATCAATAAAATCTCTTTCCGTCAAGAGATATCCTTTTTAAAATAGCATTTTCTTCGTATTTTAGTTAGTTACTCTCCCTCGTGGAGTAACAACATAATTTTCATGAGTTTTGTGGCGACTCAATCCCTAGTAATGGGATACAATTTTTTTTTATATATTTAACCAAATCCTTCCTCCTGTCAAAATTTCTTCCAAAATTCCTTCGGTCTAAAAACCTCCACTTTTCTCTACAGAAAGCGTTGATATTAAAAAATGGTTCAGACAAGGACAGAAAGAGAGACTTTTCAGCAATTCAGTGACAGTGAAATAGAAAGAATGAACTCTCCTAGGTCATCCAGAGGACAAAGCCAGGACAAAGGAGATGATGTTGATCCAGTTATCTACAGATTGTTCCAGAAGATGATGGCCAAAATGGTGTCAGAACAGGCCGAGATTAGTCTGAAAAAGGCAGTCCCTAAGAGCAAGCTGAAAAAGAAGGATGTGAAAAAGCATGTCAGAATCGTCAAGAAGAAGAGACAGCCGGACAATACATCTGAGGAGACAGAATCAGTGGAAGAAGAACAGTCTGTGTTCAGCCAGAATCCTCCAAGGCAGTCCGTAAAGATAGCTACAGAAGAGCCCGAATCCGTCAACAAGCCCAAGTCTGGGATTCCAGCAGAGGACCCAATGAGCAAGCAAATAAAGGAGATGAATCAAGCAATCAAGGACATTCAAGCCAAGAGTAAGGGCAAGCAGACCTACACCGGCGAGGATTTTTACGATGGCCTAGATGGGGATGATAACCTGGAGAATCTTTCTCGTAAATTTCTCAAGTTTGACGGGACTGGCAACCCTAAGGCTCACCTAGCCACCTTTTATGCAGAATGTTGTCGTTTTAGAAAGGACAACAGGGCTTTATTCATTTGCTTTCCCCGCAGTCTAGAGGGTGTAGCAGCCAAGTGGTATGCCGACTACATCAATCCTATCGAACTAGGAGAGTTCGATAAGGTAGTAAATTTATTCATTGAGCGCTTCCTATTCAACACTGAAGCTTCACCTACATTAAATCATCTTTACAACCTGAAGAAAGGTGAGACTGAAAGAGTAGAAGATTTCATTCACAGGTAGAGAAACACCTGTAATAAGATGAAGGTACCCATTCCAGAGGAGCACGCATTGCAGATAATCCTCAACAATTTCTCTCAGCCCATGAGGAGCCTCATCGCTACTTCCCCGACGAAATCCTTTATCAAGTTGATTGAGCGAGCCGAATGGCTCGAAGCAGGAATAGAAAGCGGGCTTTACGAGGGCATGCCTCTGGTCAAGAATATCCAAGACCAAAAGAAGAAGGTGCAGTTCGCTCATTCAGTTAATGCCTCCAGCAATAGTCTTGGCAGTAGCAGCAAAGGAAACAGAAACAACAGTGGCAGTGGCCCGAGAATAGATCAGAACAAGGGGCAGAAGGAGAGATCCTATAAGAACAATGACAAACTACTCCCAATTGGCCTCCAACAAAAGGGAGATCTTCAAGAGAAGCCCAAGTACATCAAGTGGGAGAAAGATCGAGTCTTCACTCCATTAGATCAAACTTTGGAAACAGTTCTGGATTACCTGTTAAAGCATGGGATGATCAAACTCCCTAAAATAGCGGATCCTCCCCTAATCTTGGGAAAATTTAAAGACCAATTCTGCAAGTACCATAGGGCAACAGGACACGACACAGAGCACTGTTTTGTCCTCAAGCATATGATACAAGACTGCATTGACAAAAGTGAGCTGGTGGAGGACGAGGAAGAAGATCACCCAGCAGTCTTGACAGAGCCATTTCCGGATCGCTCCAAGAAATGAGGATGCCCAAGTTTTTTCTGCACTGTCATTCCCTTTTTTTTGTTAGTCGTCTTGTAGGGGCAAGTCAGCCCGATCTTTATGAATCGTTTCTTTCGAAGTTCTTGTAAATATTCAGTTTGTTATCGAACCTTTACTTATCAATGAAATATCAATTCTCTTTATATCTTTGATATTCAACACTTTCTTCTTTTGCCATACTGGGGCATTAAATTCCTGTTCTTTTTCAGAATGCGGGACAATCCTGACATCATTCATGAGAGAAATGATATTACCTATGAGAATCTTTCAAAAATCATGAAATTTTGAAAATTTTTGCAAAATCTTCGTTATGATAACCAAAAAAGGTCAAATATTTTTTCCAACCTTCTTCAAAAATCAACCCTTGTGTTGATCAAATTTTCCAAAAATAGGTTTCGAACCATTATCAACCCTCGTGTTGATCATATTTTCCAAAAAATAGGTTTCGAACCATTTTTAACCCTCATGTTGATCTTATCTTCCAAAAATTGGTTTTCAAACATTACATTCAAAGATTGGTTTTATCTTCCAAGATTGGTTTTAAAACATTATATTCAAAGATCAACCCTTGTGTTGATCTTATCTTCCAAGATGGTTTTAAAACATTATATTCAAAGATCAACCCTTGTATTGGTCTTATCTTCCAAGATTGGTTTTTAAACATCGCATTCAAAGATCAACCCTTGTGTTGATCTTGTTACCAGTTTCGAACTGATATTTTCAGAAATTAGATCTATTGTTGATCTTCTTTTTCAAAAAATAGGTTTTTCAAACCATTGCCTTCAAAAATTGACCCTCATGATGATCTCTCATGTTGATTCTCTTTCAGAGATCAGATCCCGCGCTGATCATTCTTCTTGCGATTGGTCTTCTTCCCAAAAATGATTTCTCACTTGTCTTTCAAAAGAACATTTTTCTTTCATATTAAAGATCCCACATGCAGGCAGGATCAGACAAACTCGTTTTCTCAAATCTCATATAATTTTCAGTTAAATCTTGTTATCTTTATCAGTTTCATTCATTTTATTTATATTTCTATCAAGTTTACATCAATTTTATCAAATTTTATCAAGTTTTATCAAATTTTCCTCAATTTTATTAAATTTTATCTATTCTTTACCCTTTCAGGTTAAGGGATAAACCTGACCCTCGTTGTCCGAGGTGTTTCCCCTCAGGTTAAGGGATAAACCTGACCCTCGTTGTCCGAGGTGTTCCCTCTCAGGTTAAGGGATAAACCTGACCCTCGTTGTCCGAGGTGTTCCCTTTCAGGTTAAGGGATAAACCTGAATCATTTTTTTCAAAATTCTCATCAAATGTCTATTCTATTTTCCCTTTAGGTTAAGGGATAAACCTGAATCATTTTTTTCTAAATTCTCGCCTAATGTCTATTCTATTTCTCATTCAGGATAAGGGATAATTCTGAAACCCCTCATAGGAGCAATAATGCTACCCATGAGAATTTTTTTGTAAAGACAATTTTTTAATTTTTCTCAAATTTTGTAAATGTCTATCAAATTCTCTCTTTTTTTCCAAAATTCTATTCTTTCATTTTACCCTTTCAGGATGAGGGATAAACCTGATGCCTCTTTTCAAATGAGGTATTTTTTTATTCTTTTCTCTGCTCAGGTTAAGGGATAAACCTGACCCTCATTGTCCGAGGTGCTCCCATTCAGGATAAGGGATAATCCTGACACCCCTCACAGAAGCGACAAGGCTATCTGTGAGCATTCTTTTCAAAAACAAAATTGTCATAAATTTATTCGATATTTCCCACTTTATAAATTTCATTCTTGTACCCTTTCAGGTTAAGGGATAAACTTGATGCCTCTTTCCCATGAGGTATTCTTTTATTTTTTTCCCCTCAGGTTAAGGGATAAACCTGACCCTCATTGTTCGAGGTGTTCCCTCTCAGGTTAAGGGATAAACCTGGCCCTCGTTGTCCGAGGTGTTCTCATTCAGGATAAGGGATAATCATGAGACCTCTCGTAGGAGCAATAATGCTACCTATGAGAATTCTTTTGCAAATACAAGTTTTATCAATCTTTATTTTCTAAATTTATGTCAATTTCTCTTCATTAATTTTCCTTAAATTCCATTCTTTTCCCATTCAGGATAAGGGATAATCCTGAGACCCCTCACGGAAGCAACAAAGCTACCTATGAGAATTCTTTTCAAAAACAAATTTTCCTAAATTTATTCATTTTTTCTCCACTTTATAAATTTTATTCTTTTACCCTTTCAGGTTAAGGGATAAACCTGATGCCTCCTTTCTATGAGGTATTTTTATAAATATTATTCTTTACCCTTTCAGGTTAAGGGATAAACCTGACCCTCGTTGTCTGAGGTGTTCCCATTCAGGATCAGGGATAATCCTGAAACCCCTCGTAGGAGCAATAATGCTACCTATGAGAATTCTTTTGCAAATACAAGTTTCATCAATCTTTATTGATTTTCTAAATTTATATCAATTTATTAATTCTCCTTAAATTCTATTATCTTCCCATTCAGGATAAGGGATAATCCTGAGACCCTCGCAGAAGCAACAAGGCTACCTGTGAGAATTCTTTTCAAAAACAAAGTTTTCATAAATTTATTTCAATTTTTCTTCACTTTTATAAATCTTATTCTTTCCCCTTTCAGGTTAAGGGATAAACCTGAACCTCGACATTCGAAGTATTCTTTTTCAGGATGAGGGATAATCCTGAGATCACTCATACGAGCAACAATGCTACTTGTGAGAATTCTTTTACAAAAATAAATCAATTTTTTCAAAATTTTCTTCATTTTTATCAGTCTTCCATCAAATTCTATCTCCTTATATCTTCTCAAGTTTTATTCTTTTTTCTTTCCCCGTTCAGGATAAGGGGTTAATTCTGAAAATTGGACAGCATACAACCAACTGTGCAGGTCCATCTAAATCATAAATCATAGATCTTGTCATATCCCTTCTAAATTCAAGTCTCATGTTATCTCTTCGCAAATTCCCCTTCAGGATTAAACCTGAATCATTTTCCTAAATTTTCATCAAATGTCTATTCTTTTCCCCTTCAGGTTAAGGGATAAACCTGAATCATTTTTTCTAAATTCTCATCAAAATGTCTATTCTATTTCCTCTTCAGGTTAAGGGATAAACCTGAATCATTTTTTTCTAAATTCTCATCAAAATGTCTATTCTATTTCTCCTTCAGGTTAAGGGATAAACCTGAATCATTTTTTTCTAAATTCTCATCAAAATGTTTATTCTATTTCTCCTTCAGGTTAAGGGATAAACCTGAATCATTTTTCCTAAATTCTCATCAAATGTCTATTCTATTTTTCCCTTTCAGGATAAGGGATAATCCTGAAACCCTGGCAATCATTCCTGCTTCAATCTCCAAATATCTTAAGAATGTCGGTCTCCTTCCCGACTCTCAGTTGGAAAACCCAGTGCTCATACTGGTACAAGTTTATTTAAGGAATCCAGTCCCTGCACTGACTATCTCTCAAAATTTTCAAATAAAGAGTAAGTTCATTTGAGGAATCAAGTCCCTGCACTGGCTATCTCTCAAATTTTTCAAATAAAGCGCAAGTCCATTTGAGGAAACCTGGTCCTTGCACTGGTTATCTCTCAAAATTTTCAACTAAAGATCAAGTTCATTTGGGAAAACCTGGTGCTCGCACTGGTTATTTTGCTAAATTTTCAAAATCTAAAGACCAAGTTCATTTAAAAAACCCAGTCCTCGCACTGATTATTTTGCTAAAATTTCAAAATCTAAAGACCAAGTTCATTTGAAAAACCCAGTCCTCGCACGGATTACTTTTCAAAATCTTCAAATCTAAAATCAAGTTCAATCACAAGACTCAGTCTTTGTACTGTTTGTCTCTCAGAAAGTCTCAATCTTAGATCAAATCATTAAAACAAAAGGTTTCAGCTCCTTCGCTGGTCAATAAATGAAATGTCCCAGTTTTCACTGGTCGTTAAATAAAAAGTCTCAGCTACTTCGCTAGTCGTTAAATGAAATGTCCCAGTTTTCACTGGTCATTAAATAAAAAGTCTCAGCTCCTTCGCTGGTCGTTAAATGAAATGTCCAAGTTTTCACTGGTCATTAAATAAAAAGTCCCAGCTACTTCGCTGGTCGTTAAATGAAATATCCCAGTTTTCACTGGTAGTTAAATAAAAAGTCCCAGCTACTTCGCTGGACGTTAAATGAAATGTCCCAGTTTTTACTGGTCGTTAAATAAAAAGTTCCAGCTACTTCGCTGGTCGTTAAATGAAATGTCCCAGTTTTCACCGGTCGTTAAATAAAAAGTCCCAGCTCCTTCGTTGGTCGTTAAATGAAAGGTAGTTTTTACTGGTTGTTAAATGAAAGGTTTCAGCTCCTTCGCTGGTCATTAAATGAAAGGTCCCAGTTTTTACTGGTCGTTAAATAAAAGGTTTCAGCTCCTTCGCTGGTCGTTAAATGAAATGTCCCAGTTTTCACTGGTCGTTAAATAAAAAGTCTCAGCTACTTCGTTGGTCGTTAAATGAAATGTCCCAGTTCTCACTGGCCGTTAAATAAAAAGTCCCAGCTACTTCGCTGGTCGTTAAATGAAATGTCCCAGTTTTTACTAGTCGTTATATAAAAGGTTCCAGCTCCTTCGTTGGTCGTTAAATGAAATGTCCAAGTTTTCACTGGCCGTTAAATAAAAAGTCTCAGCTACTTCGTTGGTCGTTAAATGAAATGTCCCAGTTCTCACTTGTCGTTAAATAAAAAGTCCCAGCTACTTCGCTGGTCGTTAAATGAAATGTCCCAGTTTTCACTGGTCATTAAATAAAAAGTCCCAGCTACTTCGCTGGTCGTTAAATGAAATGTCCCAGTTTTCACTGGTCGTTAAATAAAAAGTCCCAGCAACTTCACTGGTCGTTAAATGAAAGGTCCCAGTTTTCACTGGTCGTTAAATGAAAGGTTCCAGCTCCTTCACTTGTCGTTAAATGAAATGTCCCAGTTTTCACTGGTCGTTAAATGAAAGGTTCCATCTTGTGATCATCGCAAAATTTTTCCTCTCTCGTAATATTCTCTCTCTTCCTTCTCTTTTCCTTTTCAACCTCTATTTCCTCCTTTTTGAAGGGAGAAAATAAAAAGGCAGAAAGAAAGAGAGAAGAGAAAAGAAAAGAAGAGAGAAGGGGAATTATTTTGCAGGGTCTCACTTGACCTTAATTTTGAAAATATTCAAGAAAATAACTCGCCTCCGTTTTTGAAATATTTGCGGGAAACTAGGAGACAGGATCCGCTCGTCGGTACAAGGTTCGACCGTTCCTGGCGCCTTTACCAGGGGTAATCGAACCAAGGGTTGAATTCATGCCTTTTGCTTTGCTAAGAAATCATCTAAGAATTTATTCTAAGGATAAATGCATAAAGAGTCATGCTTGTGCAATGCAAAGATGTATGCTCTCTTTTGAAAATGATTTTGGAAATTTTCCAAGTGTTTCTGATGATAGAGTGAAGAAATGGTTTCTAACTTAGAACTTAAGATTAAAGTTCTAAGTTTTTGAAATAATCAGAGCTTAGGGAAAATAAATCTGGATTTTGAAAGGAATGATTTTGAATTTAAGATAGAAGAAAAGGAAAGGAAATTTCAAAGTCATAATTGGACTTTGAATTTTGAATTTTGAATTTGGATGAATGTTTGAAAATTGAATTGAATTCTAGCTTTGAAGTTTTGAAATCAGAAGGAAATTTTGGAAATATAAATAAATTTGGAAAAGGTGGGTTTGATTTGAAAGTTTGGATGAAATGGAATTGGATTTAAGTATTGGAATTGGAAATAGAAGTTGATTTTCAAGATGGAATTCGAATCCAAAGTCTGGATTCTAAATAAAGTTCAAAATCGAATTCTGGATTTAGAACCTGGAAATAAGAATTGGATTTGGAATCTGAGATGAAGATGGAATTGGATTCTGAATTGAGAATGGAAGTTGATTTGAAATCTGGAATTCAGAATGGAATTTGAATTCAAAGTATGGGTTCTAAATTAGAGTTGATATTTAAAATCGAATTCTGGATTTAGAATCCGAAAATGGGAATTGGATTTGAACTCTAGGACCCAGGATGAAATTGGATTCTGAATTTTAAATGGAATTGGATCTGAAGTCTGAGATCCAAAGTAGAATTGTTTTGGATCCTAAGGTGGATTTGGATCTGAAGTCTGAGATCCAAAGTAGAATTGGGTTCTGGATCCTAAGGAGGATTTGGATCTGAAGTCTGAGATCCAAAGTAGAATTGGGTTCTGGATCCTAAGATGGATTTGGATATGAAATCTGAGATCCAAAGTAGAAGTGGAATTTTGGATCCTAGAATGGATTTGATCCAAGATTTGGAATCCAAGATGAAATGTGGATCTGAAGTCTAAGATTCAAAGTGGAATTTGGATTCATACTTGGAAATTTGGATCCAAGTTGAGATTTAACTTTGGATTTGGGCTTTGAAAGTCCAAATGGGACTTTTGAATATGGATCTGGGTTTTGAAAACCCATATTGAACTTAAAATTTAGGAAAGGTCAAGCTTTTGAGATTCAGAATCAATCTCAAACTGTGGTTTTTGAATTTTTGAAGATAAGAAGATGAACTTGATTTTGAAATGAATCAAGAATTTCAAAGTTTAAATGGAACTTTGAAATTGAATTTTTGAATTGAATTGGAATTTTGGAGTTTTGAATAAAATGGTTTTGAAATTCCAAAGTCAAATTGGACTTTGAAATTGAGATAGAATTGGAATAGGAAAGATGTTCAAAGATCACTTGGGTTTTTGAAAAGAATTTTTGAAAAATATGATGCAATTATACCCTAAATGATGAATGAATCTAAATATCTTGAGATTAGATTTGAAAATCATATTTCATTCTTCAAATGAATTTAAATAAAATTAATGATATAATACACTCCTGACTATGGTCATTGAATATATTATATAATAGTCATATCTAAATTCAAATGAAGAATAAAATACTTTTTTTGGTGCTTTTATAGAATTTAAAATGAAATTAATTCTCAATATACCCTGACTATGGTCATTGGTATATATATTGAGTTAATTTTTAGATTAAATTCTGATAAAAGAGAAGAAATGTTTGAAGAAAATATGATGATTTTTAAAAAAAAGGATCCAGTGTGGATCTAGTGTTATTTCATAAAAGATAAAAATACTAAGTTTTGTTTACATCCTGACTATGGCCATTGATGTAAATCATCAACTTAGGATTGATTTACCTCTTACGAAATGGTGCACGTGCCATTCGTGTTTCACCATTTGTGAGATTTTTGGAAAATAGAGGTAAGAACGTGAAAATAAGCAATTCATGATATCTACAATGCTTACTCATTCTACCTAAAACTGGAAAATATGAAAGTTTTGTCAACACTTAATCATTACAACTTTTCAACCGAATTAGAAATTTGAATTTAATGTTCCTAAACTAAAATAACACATTTTTTTTAACTTACCACCTGCGAAACAGAGTTAGTATAGGGCAAGATTGCAAAAATATGAAAAGATGATAGAAGATGTTAAATTGAACCTAAGATGTTATGCTCATGTGAAAAATATATACGAAGATATCTTCATTCAAATGAGAAGGTAATATTTACCTCAGCTGATGAAAACATGCCTAACAAGCTGTGGAAGTAACAATAATGATACGCAAGAAATAGGAGGAAGATGCTGGAAAACAAAGGTACAGGGGAATACAAGATGTACAGGTGACAATACATTTAAAAAGGTATACAGGTATATCCCATCTAGGTTCCACTTTATGATGTCTGTTTCAACAGATTGGTGACATCAGTTGGTGGCATACGGCACCACAAAATGAATTAGTAGATTGGTTTCTGCAAAGGATTAGCTAAGAGACCCTGCACTATGTAAAACACGCAGCAACTATGAGATTTTAGTGATACTAAATATGGGCAATCATATGGGAGCCGATATACAGAGTTTTTTTTTTTTTAAAATGAAACCTTGATAAGTAAAGGTACCCAGATGCTGCCAGATACAAATGGACTAATGTAGTATGTACAGGTGCTGCTAGTGAAAAGGTAAGTGTTGTGCAAAAAATCATAGCAATGAATAGTGACTATTATGACAGAGATAATGTGCAAGTGTGGATAAAATAAATAGAGCTATGCAATGTATGAATCTCACGTAACAACTGTAACAAACAAATTAACTGCAACCAACCAGAGCCACTTGAGTGCTCAAATTGGTTCTCAACAGTTCAATGAGTCACTTGCTATGTATGATGCCCAGCTGAACTTGATGTTTCTTTTATTATAGAAACCCATTTTTGCGAAAAGGAATATTTGCTACCATGTATACCACTTACAGGTAATATCCCAGAATGTCAGGATCAGGTCACATTAGCATTTTAAGGGTAAAAAGAGATGAAATTCCTCTTCCAGTGTCCCTGCTGCTCATGTTTCTGTTTTATGAAGACCAAGAGGAGCAAAACCAGACATTCTTGGTTTGAGAGTGGCTCAAGCGTATCTTATGACAGGTATCAGCCCAATTTCGCAGTAAAACCAACATTTTCCCAGCAAATCACAATAAATAAAATTCTACGGCAAATTCAAAACAGGAATTTATATTAAGCCAAACAAGCAATTTATAATGAAAGTGAACGCTGAGAAGGGAAGTGTCAAACCTGCTATAAACTAGTGTTTTCTTTTGTGGGTTACTAATAACCTGCAACAAATAGCCATTCAAATTTTCTACCGTAACATAGTAGATCAACAACCAGAAGTCGATTTGCAGTATTATTGGCAAGATGTACAAGCATCATGTATGCAATAGAAGATACAATATTTTTCTTAGTAAGCTCTGATCAAAACATCTTACCGCAACTAACCTCTTTCTTCTCCTTTGAGACAACCGAAAGAGGGAGCAGTGATACAGATCTATAACTCTTTGCAGCAGTTCGCTTACAAGCACCATATATGTCAAAAATAGTTGAGCTCAATCAACAGATAATATGCCAATATACAGATCATTTCGCCACATAACCTATCAACAGGTTCTAGACTTTGTACATTCATTAGACAGCCTTAAATGTCCAAACATGTGGGAATGTGGAGGATACCTTTAGGAGGTTGAAGCTGGATGACACTCAGACAGTCTAGTATCTTTGTTGATCCACCCATCTATACAAGATTTCTGAAGCGCCTTGAATACAAAGTTGCAAGCTCTTCAAACAGCATTTATGCAGGTGAAAGAATAAGAGGCATGGTTCTCCAACCATGATCAAGGTGAATTGATATCATTTTCCAATTTCGGCATTGTTTTGCACGTGTTAATTACTTGTGAGTTTCCTCCCGAGTTACATAACAATACACAATCCTTCAGGAAACATTAACATATGACCCAGTCATCTTTTTGAAATGACTCTTTTCCTCACATTTTCAGATGAAACTAATGTTGCTGGAATCTTCAAAAAAATGAACACTGGATGCTCTAAGTGAGTCATTGAGATCTGGGATTCCAGAATGGCATGTCACAATCCCACTGTAAATCTCTCAGCCAGGCCAAAGCTAGGCCATAATTTTCAGTAAGAGAAAGAATGGAAGTGGTTGGGATGTTATCAGGAAGATGTTGGTGCATCAATTGGAAATGAAACTGTGGACGCCAGTGAAGGTGTGAAAATGGTGGTGCTGTGAGCATGTGCCAGGTGAAATGAATGAAGTGGAGACATAGCTGAGAGGCAATGTCATATTGAAATGTAAATAACAAATTTTGCAGTAAAAGAAAACTTACCTCACCCATTGGTTCTTTTATTGTGCTGAGACAGGTCACTACACACTTCTTATGTGAAAGGGAGAACTGCGAAGCTGGTTGTCCTCAGCACTTGGTGACACACGACCATTGAACCTTGTGTTGCTAATGGAGATCGGATGGCATGAGTGATGGAGCTTTGGAGGGGGGGGGGTAGAGGTGAATGCCTGTGCTGTTAGTGCAACGTAACCAAAATTCAGAATATTCTCCAGAGTATCATCAACCGATGATGACTGCTCAACAGCTTGTCTAATGAAAACATTTGTATAGATGGTGATAACCCAACCGCAGCCAAATTTGCGTCAACCTTGATGCGATCAGCACTAGATGAAAACAGCAACTGTGAGGCCATTTCCTTTACATTGCATAATGAACTCCTAAATACCCAAGAATCCAATTCCAGAGTTAGGCTGAGCATATTTGACAAGGTATATCTCCAAGAAGCGTTTCTTTGCTGCTGGAGGATCAAAGTTTCTCGCCTCTTCTTGAATAAGTTACATCACCCAAGAAATCTGCTTCGCCTCATGACATCTCGCATACTAACCACTGACAGATCAGTAAATTCAGCATCCAGAAGGGATCTCATGAGAATCCCACAATGAAGTTCATCATATGCCCTCCTGTGGCAGTCTATTTCACACTAAAAATTGTTAAACAAAGTGTCAAAGCATAATGATCGCTAACCCGAACGAGGCGAGTCACCCATTGATTTCATTTTCTTGTCAGAAATTCCTATCAAACCATAGGAAACGAATGGTTTCAACAAACGCAAAACAGGATCTGAGAGATACCCACCACCGCATAAAACCCTATGTGAAGATATCAACACTTGAACCAATCTTGGTATTTCGGATGGACAAAAAGGATTAAACCTAATAGAATCATAACACACTCCAAACATTCTTCAAGCATCAATAGTGGAGAGGGTCGATGAAAGACAAATAAATAAATAAAATCGACTAATATTCCAAATCACTTGAATGTAGAGAAGATTTTAAAAGAGAGGAAGTAAAAACGAATGTTGGAGCTGGATTTGCTCCGTTAATATAGCAATAAAAGGTGGGTTAATGTTGCACAAGCAACCCAACACCACCACGGATGCGTAAATAGGCAAAAATAGGAAAAATAAAAGAAGAAATTAGAAATCAAAGAGGGAAGAAAGAGCATTTACCACGATTGGATCCAGAAAGGGGGATCTTCTGGATCTTCTGATGAATTTCTTCACTTGGTTTTTGCAGGATCTTTGAAGGAGAAAAACTCGGATGAATGCTGGAGCCCGTGGTTTTTATGATTGATCCTTCCTTCCAGCCAATAAAAGAAAAGAACCATAGGGGAGATCACAGGAAGGAGAATAAGGGGAAGAAGAAGAAGAAGGTGCTAGGGTGGAAACGGATAGTGAAGGAGGAAATGGGGAGGTGAAAAGCGATTGAAAGAAACCGAAGGAAAGGCTATGCGAGGGTGAGAACGGATGAAAACAAGAGGAAGGAGAAGAAACAAAGAGATGCGGGGGTGAAGGCGATCGTCGAATGGGGTGTCCTGCGAGCTCTTTTTAAAGAGGAGAAGAAGGTTCGGGAATGGGTCGACGGTTGAAGATGAACGAAGGAGGGGGATTTTGATGGTGAAGGGTTTCCCCATGGAGAGAATCGGGAGAGAGAGAGAGTGAAGAGCGAAAATGATGAGGGGCGGCTTTTCCTCTTTTTCCTTACAAAAAGAAAACCCTAAAAAGGTTTTGCAAAAGACCCCCCTTCAACTTTCAATTTTTTACAAAAGAGGGCTTCAGAGGTCTTTAGCGAAAATTGTGTTTCAAAGGGCTCGAAATCATTTGTTTTTCTCAAACTTTTTCCAAATTTTGGTTTTTTGTGTTATTTTTCCATTTTTTTTTTTGTAGTTTTTAGAATAAAATCCTAAAGCTTGTGAGAAAACAAAAGATTAAAACCAATTTTTTGTGTTTTTGCAAAAATATTTACAAGAGGGAATTTTTCTGAGAATTTAAAAGCTATTTTGAGAAAATTTCTTCACAAAATGGGTTTTGATCCGGATTTTGAGGAAATATGGATTTAAAGTACTGGATTCGGATCCGGAGTTGATTTTGAATATATCAATATGGATTTTAATTCAGGAAATCTGAAGAATGACTAAAATTTAGCTTTGAAATTGCTTTGATTTTCTCAGAAAAACGGGGTTAGGGGCAAAAGGGTCATTTTTACAAATTTTTAAAAAATTTGGGGTGTTCACAGATGCCCCTCTTTGCTACTAAGCCGGTTGACAGCCGAGCTTAGTGGCAAAGACAACACTCCAAATTTTGAAAAATGCCCCAGTCAGCAGATCTGAACTGGGTATGGAAGATTTATTTTGAAAAGTATGGCCCTTCAGGCTTAAAACCTTATCCTGAATGGTTTTGGGGAGGCGAAATCCTCGAAGATGATGTAATCAAATAATATAAGTGAGGAAATCGTGATGGGACTTTTGGGTGAAAATCCCGAAATGGTGAAAAATTTTGTCCAGGTCTCGTGGGTGAGACAAGATACTCTTTTTGGGAATGATTCAGGTTTAGCCCTTAACCTGGATGGGACGAAGATATATCGAAAATGTATTTGAATGAGGAAGGGAATATATGAGAACCTTGATGGGACATTTTGAGAAATGCCTCGTGAATTGAAGCTCAAGTGGGATTATATCCTGGATGGATATACAAAGCATGGATCCCTTGATGGGAAGAGCCATGATGGGATTGGAAGAAAACATCTCATTAGAACGAAGAATCTCGTTGGAACGAGTCTCAGGTTTATCCTAAACCTGAAAGGAAGATACCTCGTAAGGTGAGGTTCCGAGTTAACTCTTAGGCTGAATAGGAAATCTACCATACGGATTTCTCAAATGGAGAAATCATAATGGGACCTTTGGAGCTTGGACGAACAAATCCGAAAGGGGTTTTACGAGAGGAGAAAAATATAGGGTTCCCTAAAGCTTTGAAAAGGGGAAGAAATTGGGTGTCTCATTGTTGAGACTGAAATAGCTTTTGAAATCTATGACCTCTCGTAGGGGGTTCAGGTTTGACCCTTATCATGAGTGGGGGAAATCTACCATACAAGTTTCTCAAAAATGGAGAAAGCACGATGGGACCTTCGGAATTTGGACGAATAAATCCGAAAGGGGTTTTTGCGAAAGAAAAATATAGGGTTCCTAAAGCTTTTGAAAAGGGGAAGAAATTGGGCGTCTCATTGCTGAGACTGAAATAGCTTTTGAAATTAAATGATCTTTCGCAAATGGTTCAGGTTTGACCCTTATCCTGAGTGGGGGCACCATACGGAACCCTTGACTGAAGAAACCGTGATGGGACAGGAAGAGATACTTCAACTGAATGAGGCAATTCTTCTGGAAGATATAAACAACGCTAGGTTGCATCAGAATAGATATCAAGTGTTTATTTCATTCTTAGAATAGCTAGAAAATTTTGCCAATAAGATAAAATTATAGTTGATTCAAATGCTTGAAAATGTGCACATATGTGCGAAGATATTCCCTTTTTTACCTAGAGTATTTTCTCCAATAAGGTTAACTCCTCAGTTCTAAGAGTCAAATTCAAATTTTAGCGCTGATGATTTTCTTCAAGGAAGCTATCCATTTCCCTGATATGAGAATAGAAGAAATATTCTTAATTTCATAAAAGCAGGAAATGAAGAGATATTGATAAAAGAATTTTGCATGAGAAAAGATGACTTCTGGCAACTTTGGCAGTTTGATATCTGGGTGTTTTCCCACGATGATCTTTTTGCACTCTTTTTGAGTCATTGGGCTTTCTCGGGCTTTTACATCATCCTTCATTTGGATGAATCTTGACTTTTCTCCCTTTTTTAGGGAAGGGTACGTCACAAACTCCTTTATCTTGGAGATGCTCCAATCCTTCTTTCTCTCAAGGATTATATATGATATTGGCTCAAAAGGTCTTTTAGATGATAGCTGAAATCAAATATCTTTTAGGGTTTGTCGGTAGGTTCATCGCACTTGCCTTCATCTCGACGGTGATCTGAACTTTCCCTGGAAGGATCCTTCACAAACTCCTTTATCTCGGAGATGATCCGAATCTTCTTTGGCCCTGGGGGTCTACTCGCTTAATTCGTCTTCATCTTGACGACAATTGAGAGATCCCTTTTGCGAATATTTGATTGCAACTTTTTAAACGAAAATGAGAAGATATGGGTTGAGTGGATTCTTTTTATAGCTCAAGATATTTCCACTGCCTGATTGCCAGAAAGTCATTTTAAAACATGCGCCATAGCCACGATCAATATCAATTCGCTTCTGGCTTTTCAACATCATTGAAGATTTCTTTCATTGATCATATCGAGGATATTTCTTACATCCTTTTGGTTGATCAATCAGGAAAAGATTTGAATTTTACCTCTTTTCGCAGAAAGTTTTACCTTTTTGGAAAGAAATACTAGAGGTAGTCTGAGGAAATTCTCTTTGTACAGTAAGAATATTTAGAATCAACAAATGCTTTTAGCAAATTGGCAAAGTTTTCATGAATTCTTTGTGAAATAATCACTCAATATAGATTTTGATGAGAACTTGAGTTGTATCTTCGATTTTGGAAATACATGACCAGCAAAAGCTGGAACCTTTGAAATACATGACCAGCAGAAGCTGGAACGTTTTGAAATACATGACCAGCGAAAGCTGGAACGTTTTTGAAATACATGACCAGCGAAAGCTGGAACATTTGAAATACATGACCAGCAAAAACTGGATCTTTTGGAATACATGACCAGCAGAAAGCTGGAACCCTTTTGGAATGCACGACAAATAGATGTTGGGATCTTTTGAAATACCTGACCAGCGAAAGCTGGAACGTTTTGAAAAATACCCGACCAGCAAAAGCTGGAACCTTTGAAATACCTGGCCAGCAAAACTGGGATGTTTCAGAAATACATGACCAACGAGTGTTGGGTCTTTTGGGAAATACACGAATGGTTATGGAAAACTGAATTTTAATAAGAAGGTTGAGAATGATCGAAATTGGGAGATTATAACCCGAGGGTTGAGAAAATGGTGAATTTTTTGAAAACATTGTACCCAGAGGTTTGGAGAATTGATAAAATTGAGAGATTTAGAGATATGAAGGTTTTGGAAATGATAGATTTTGAGAGATTGAAACCCGTAGGTTTGGTAATGAGAGATTGGGGAAATCGCAACCTGAAGGTTTGATTTATGGAATAGGTTGATTTTGGGAGCTCGACAATTATGAGCTGGGACCTTTTGAAATACATGACCAGCGAGAGCTGGGTCTTTTGGAAATACACGACCAAAAGCTGAGTCCTTTTTTTTGGGAATGCATGACCAGCAAAGCTGGAACGTTTGAAATGCGTGACCAACGAAAAGCTGGAACGTTTGAAATACCTGACCAGCGAAAAGCTGGAACGTTTGAAATACATGACCAACGAGTGTTGGATCTTTTTTGGAAATACCTGACCAGCGAAAGCTGAAACATTTGAAATACATGACCAGCGAAATGCTGGAACGTTTGAAATATATGCCCAACGAGTGTTGGATCTTTTGAAATACCTGACCAGCAAAAGCTGGGACTTTTGAAATACCTTACCAGCGAGAAGCTGGAACATTTGAAATATATGACCAACAAGTGTTGGATCTGACCAGCGAAAAGCTGGAACGTTTGAAATACTTGACCAGCAAGAAGCTGGAACGTTTGAAATACATGCCCAACGAGTATTGGATCTTTTGAAATACCTGACCAGCAAAAGTTGGGACGTTTGAAATACATGACCAGCGAAATGCTGGAACGTTTGAAATATATGCCCAACGAGTGTTGGATCTTTTGAAATACCTGACCAACAAAAGCTTGGACTTTTGAAATACCTGACCAGTAAAAACTGGGACGTTTGAAATACATGCCCAACGAGTGTTGGATCTTTTGAAATACCTAACCAGCAAAAACTGGGACGTTTGAAATACCTGACCAGCGAGAAGCTGGAACGTTTGAAATATATGACCAACGAGTGTTGGATCTTTTCAGAAATACCTGACCAGCAAAAGCTGGAACGTTTGAAATACCTGACCAGTAAAAACTGGGACGTTTGAAATATGTCAGCTTTTGGGAGATTTTAAATCAGAACTTGAATTTTGTAGAAGAAAAGGATTTTGATCAAAAGATTGAATGTAGAAAGTTATTGGTGCGAGGGTCGGATCCTCCAAATGAGCTCAATGTATGATTGGAGATTTTGGGAAATACCCTAGTGCGAGGACTGGGTTGTAAAGATGAGCTAAACAAAGTGAAATTTTCAGAAAATAAAGATTCTTTGGTAAAGATTAATGGACCATCATAGTTTAATTGCATGTGGTCGACTTTCAGGATTTTGTCCCCTTATCCTGAATGAGGAAGGGAGGAAAGAAATACCTTGTTAGCAGGAGGCATCAGGTTTATCCCTTAACCTGAAGGGGAAAACAAAAGATAAAGAGAAACCCGAGTTTTAAAAACTCGAATTTCTTAAAGAAATTATTGATTTCCAATGCGAGGATTGGATTAAAAAGGAAGTCCTGGTCGGAACTCAGAACTTCGAACGAAAAATAATAGAGGAAAAACCCGAGTTGAAACTCGAATTTTTAAAGAAATGATGGATTTCCAATGCGAGGATTGGATTCAGAAGGAAGTCCTGGTCGGAACTCAGAACTTCGATTGAAAATAATAGAGGAAAAACCCGAGCTGGAACTCGGATTTCTAAAGAAATGAAGGATTTCCAATGCGAGGATTGGATTCAAAAGGAAGTCCTAGTCGGAACTCAGAACTTCGACTGAAAATAATAGAAGAAAAACCCGAGCTGGAACTCGGATTTCCAAAGGAATGAAGGATTTCCAATGCGAGGATTGGATTCAAAAGGAAGTCCTGGTCGGAACTCAGAACTTCGACTGAAAATAATAGAGGAAAAACCCGAGCTGGAACTCGAATTTCCAAAGGAATGAAGGATTTCCAATGCAAGGATTGGATTCAAAAGGAAGTCCTGGTCAGAACTCAGAACTTCGACTGAAAATAATAGAGGAAAAACCCGAGCTGGAACTCGGATTTCTAAAGAAATGATGGATTTCCAATGCGAGGATTGGATTCAAAAGGAAGTCCTGGTCGGAACTCAGAACTTTGACTGAAAATAATAGAGGAAAAATCCAAGCTGAAACTCGGATTTCTAAAGAAATGATGGATTTCCAATGCGAGGATTGGATTCAAAAGGAAGTCCTGGTCGGAACTCAGAACTTCGAACAAAAATAATAGAAGAAAAACCCGAGCTGGAACTCGGATTTCTAAAGAAATGATGGATTTCCAATGCGAGGATTGGATTCAGAAGGAAGTCCTGGTCGGAACTCAGAACTTCGAACGAAAGATATAGAGGGAGAAGCCTGAGTAGAAACTCGGGTTTTTAACAGAAAGTTTTTAATCAAAAGATTGAGTTTTTGAAATTTTGCCAGTGCGAGGACCGGACCTGGGATTGAGAATGACCATTTAGAGGGCTTGAAATTATTTGCATGCGATCCGATTGCCCTCTTGTCTTGACTGGGGAGGAAATAAAATCTGAGAAGGATAGAAATTGATGGAAGTTTTGACAAAAGAGAAGAATCAAGGAAATTTTATGGAATTTTATTTTTGTAAAAGAATTCTCACAGGTAGCGTTGTTGCTCCTATGAGGGGTTTCAGGATTATCCCTTATCCTGAATGGGAAAGGAAGAAAAGAATCGACAAAATTTTGAAAAAGAAAATAAAACTGGATAAAGAAAAAGATCTGGCAGAGATTAATGAAGCTTTAAAAGAGAAAAACATTCAGGACTATCCCTTATCCTGAAGAAAGAAGGACCTCGTAGGATGAGGTTTTCAGGTTTATCCCTTAACCTGAAGGGGGAAAAAGAAAGAAGTTAAAAGAAATACCTCATGGGAAAAGAGGCATCAGGTTTATCCCTTAACCTGAAAGGGGGAAAAAGAAAGAAGGAAAAAGAAATACCTCATGGGAAAAGAGGCATCAGGTTTATCCCTTAACCTGAAAGGGAATTCTTTTGAAAATAAGAATCAAGAAGAATTAATAAAAATGGATGAATAATAATAAAAATGAATAAAAATTGATAAAACTGATAAAGATGGATAAACAAATGGTTGATAAGAGTTGAGAAAAAGAGTTTGATCCTGCCTGCATGTGGGATCTTTAAAATGAGAAAAATCATTTTTGGAAAGAAAGATTAACCGTGAGAACTAATCTTTGAAAGGGGATCATTCATGAGAGATCATCATGAGGGTTAATTTTTTGAAGCAATGATTTGTAAACCAATTTGTAGAAAATATGATCAACACGAGGGTTGGTATTTGAATGTAATGAAATCAATTTTTTTGGAAAATGAGATCAACACAGAGGTTGATCTTTGAATGTAATGAAATCAATTTTGGAAAATGAGATCAACACAGGGGTCGATCTTTTGAATGCAATGGTTCGAAACCAATTTTTAGAAAATATGATCAACACAAGGGTTGATGTTTGAATGTAATGAAATCAATTTTTTGAAAAATGAGATCAACACAAGGGTTGATCTTTAAATGTAATGAAATCAATTTTGGAAAATGAGATCAACACAAGGGTTGATCTTTGAATGTAATGGTTTGAAACTAATTTTTAGAAAATATGATCAACACAAGGGTTGATCTTTGAAATGCAATAATTTGAAATCAATTTTTAGAAAATATGATCAACGCAAGGGTTGATCTTTGAAATGAAATGATTTGAGATCAATTTGTAGAAAAATATGATCAACACAAGGGTTGATCTTTGAAATGCAATAATTCGAAATCAATTTTTAGAAAATATGACCAACGCAAGGGTTGATCTTTGAAATGAAATGATTTGAAATCAATTTGTAGAAAAATATGATCAACACAAGGGTTGATCTTTGAAAAAGGTTGTAATAAAATATATTGAACTAAAATTTTCATGATTTTTAAAAGACCCTCATAGGTAATATCATTTCTCTCATGAATGATGTCAGGATTGTCCTGTATTTTGAAAAAGAAATTTAATGCCCCAATATAGCAAAAAAGAAGAAAGTATTGAATATATAAAGAAAATCGACTTTTCATTGATAAGCAAAAGTTGATAACGGAACTGAATATTTACAAGTATTTTAACTAAAGGAAGTCACAAGGACTGGGCTGACTTGCCCCTAAAAAAATGACTAACAGAAAGGGATGAAAACGAAAAACCCTTGGTATTCTCAATTCTTTGATTGATCTGGAAAAGGTTCGGTTGAAACTGCAAGCTGCTCTTCTCCTTCCTCTGGTACCAGAAGCTCTTTATCAATGTAGTCATGCACAATGTTTTTGAGGACGAAGCAGCGCTCCGTGTCATGCCCCCTCGCTCGATGAAACTTGCAAAAGCGATTCTTTAATTTCCCTTTGGTGACAGAGGGATCATCCTGCTTTGGGAGCTTGATCATTTCTTTCTCGAGCAGGTATTGGAGAACTTCTTCGATCGGCTGACCTAGAGGGGTAAGCTGACGATCATAACCCCAACCTTCATGCTTTGTTTTCTTCGGCTTGCTTGACTTCTGCCGAGTGTTGGCCCCCGCCTGGTAGCTGGACTGAGCTTGCATGTTTAGGAGATCCGGATGCTTTTCTCCTTCATTTTGGACAAAGAGACTCTTATCAAGGCAATCCTGAACAATATTCTTGAAGATGAAGCAATGCTCAGTGTCATGCCCTGTTACTCGATGGTATCCGCAGAACTGGTCTATATATTTTCCCATGACTGTGGAAGGGCTGGCGGCTTTTGGGAGCCTGAGTAATCCGCTAGACAACATGTATTCGAGGACTTTGTCGAGCGGCTCATCTAAAGGAGTAAAATCTCGACCCTTGCTCCAATCCTTGCGCTTTGGTTCTTCTTGCTTCTTGCCTTTTTGCTGAAGACTGTATTGAAGAGGTCTATCATGGTTTTCACAATATTTCTCAATCTGACTTTTATGCTCTCTCAAGTTGCTGCCCTGGTTGCCTTGATTGCTACCCCTGCTGGCTTTGGAATTTCCTACACTGATGTTGTTGTGTTCATTCATGGGGAAGGCGACAGGTGCCTTTCCTTCTATGGGAGCTTTTCTGCAACTGGCTTCAGCTTGTTCAGACAGTATCTCAACCATCATCTTTTTGAATAATTGGTACATTGCGGGATCGATCTCACTTCTGCTGTCCTGAACTCCCTTTCTGACAGATTTTTGAGAATCCATTCCTTACTCTCTCTGCTTGTAACTGGGATGTTAGAGCAGTGTAATCTCTGAGCTTTGTCTGACTCAACTGATAGCACTGATGCTCTTTGTAGAGCATAAATGGGTTTTTTAGAAAAGATCTAGAAAGAAATTTTAAGGAAGGAAATTATAATCTGAAAATGAAAACATCCCATTACGAGGGATCGGGTTGTCACCAAAATTTGCGACAACCGCACTGTTTTTCTGGAAAAAGGATAGACAAGTAAAATGTGAATAAAGATAAATTTTGAAAAGGACATATCCTGACAAAAGATATTTTATTAAAAATGAGGGTAAGGAATAGAATATAAAAGAGAAAGATTTCGAAGAATTGTAGGCAGGATCAAAAAAGAATTAGAAGAAATTAAGAGAAGAAAAAGGAAAATACACTTGGGTTTTAAAATAAAGAGGAAATCTTAAATAATATATACCCAGGGTTTTGAAAGATATAGGGAATATAAAATATCATATAATCATAGATATACAAACAAGGATGCACAAACAGCACTCCCTAGAGGCTGACTCTAAATGCAATATTTTGAAATGGCTTGTAGGATCTTAATCCTAACTCTAGGGTTCAGATCATCTGATTCCAATCAAGATACGCCGATATACTCAAGCCGAAGCTCGAAGTACGTGGCATAGAAATATTCTTCCGGTTCTAAGGTAATGGCTTCCCAACATCCTTGAGCACCTACCGATATACCTCGGACTATGGCCCTTAGGTACGTGGTAGGGGGGCGCGAACCCAAATAAGTGGCCAAGTTGTGAGGCTCTCTCCCGAACTATGGTTCAGTGAGACAGCCCAGCAACGTGAAGACCGGGACAATATAGGTAAGGAGGTTTTCAAAATATGCTCAACATGCAAGAAATCAGATGGCTCTAATGCAGGTCCTAAAGAGATAGATTTAAAATGAAAAGAAGCATACACTTGCATACATTGTTTTGCATTCAATCCCTAGAATTAAGGAGAGTTGTATTTCAGGCCTAAGTCTAATGTGAGCATGGAATAATCTCCTCAATATGGTCCTACCAAACCATTCTTAAATCCTATATGCAATGATGTCAGCTTTAGGACAGAATCTAGGCTCCTAAGGTTTGCATGGAAATGAAGCTGACATTTGAAGAATAAAGACTTAGATAATATCAAAGCAAAGTAAAAGGCATAATTCGACCGGACGGAGACGAGTCCCATCACGGTCGCCAAAGCTGTGATCATCGCAAAATTTTTCCTCTCTCGTAATATTCTCTCTTTTCCTTCTATTTTCCTTTCCAACCTCTATTTCCTCCTTTTTGAAGGGAGAAAATAAAAGGGCAGAAAGAAAGAGAGAAGAGAAAAGAAAAGAAGAGAGAAGGGGAATTATTTTGCGGGGTCTCACTTGACCTTAATTTTGAAAATATTCAAGAAAATAACTCGCCTCCGTTTTTGAAATATTTGCGGGAAAACTAGAAGACGAGATCCGCTCGTCGGTACGAGGTTCGACCGTTCCTGGCGCCTTTACCAGGGGTAATCGAACCAAGGGTCGAATTTATGCCTTTTGCTTTGCTAAGAAATCATCTAAGAATTTATTCTAAGGATAAATGCATAAAGAGTCATGCTTGTGCAATGCAAAGATATATGCTCTCTTTTGAAAATGATTTTGGAAATTTTCCAAGTGTTTCTGATGATAGAGTGAAGAAATGGTTTCTAACTTAGAACTTAAGATTAAAGTTCTAAGTTTTTGAAATAATCAGAGCTTAGGGAAAATAAATCTGGATTTTGAAAGGAATGATTTTGAATTTGAGATAGAAGAAAAGGAAAGGAAATTTCAAAGTCATAATTGGACTTTGAATTTAGAATTTTGAATTTGGATGAATGTTTGAAAATTGAATTGAATTCTAGCTTTGAAGTTTTGAAATCAGAAGGAAATTTAGGAAATATAAATAAATTTAAAAAAGGTGGGTTTGATTTGAAAGTTTGAATAAAATGGAATTGGATTTAAGTATTGGAATTGGAAATAGAAGTTGATTTTCAAGATGGAATTCGAATCCAAAGTCTGGATTCTAAATAAAGTTCAAAATCGAATTCTGGATTTAGAACCTGGAAATAAGAATTGGATTTAGAATCTGAGATGAAGATGGAATTGGATTCTAAATTGAGAATGGAAGTTGATTTGAAATCTGGAATTCAGAATGGAATTTGAATTCAAAGTATGGGTTCTAAATTAGAGTTGATATTTAAAATCGAATTCTGGATTTAGAATCCAAAAATGGGAATTGGATTTGAACTCTAGGACCCAGGATGAAATTGGATTCTGAATTTTAAATGGAATTGGATCTGAAGTCTGAGATCCAAAGTAGAATTGGTTTTGGATCCTAAGGTGGATTTGGATCTGAAGTTTGAGATCCAAAGTAGAATTGGGTTCTGGATCCTAAGGAGGATTTGGATCTGAAGTCTGAGATCCAAAGTAGAATTGGGTTCTGGATCCTAAGATGGATTTGGATCTGAAATCTGAGATCCAAAGTAGAAGTGGAATTTTGGATCCTAGAATGGATTTGATCCAAGATTTGGAATCCAAGATGAAATGTGGATCTGAAGTCTAAGATCCAAAGTGGAATTTGGATTCATACTTGGAAATTTGGATCCAAGTTGAGATTTAACTTTGGATTTGGGCTTTGAAAGTCCAAATGGGACTTTTGAATATGGATCTGGGTTTTGAAAACCCATATTGAACTTAAAATTTAGGAAAGGTCAAGCTTTTGAGATTCAGAATCAATCTCAAACTGTGGTTTTTGAATTTTTGAAGATAAGAAGATGAACTTGATTTTGAGAATGAATCAAGAATTTCAAAGTTTAAATGGAACTTTGAAATTGAATTTTTGAATTGAATTGGAATTTTGGAGTTTTGAATAAAATGGTTTTGAAATTCCAAAGTCAAATTGGACTTTGAAATTGAGATAGAATTGGAATAGGAAAGATGTTCAAAGATCACTTGGGTTTTTGAAAAGAATTTTTGAAAAATATGATGCAATTATACCCTAAATGATGAATGAATCTAAATATCTTGAGATTAGATTTGAAAATCATATTTCATTCTTCAAATGAATTTAAATAAAATTAATGATATAATACACTCCTGACTATGGTCATTGAATATATTATATAATAGTCATATCTAAATTCAAATGAAGAATAAAATACTTTTTTTGGTGCTTTTATAGAATTTAAAATGAAATTAATTCTCAATATACCCTGACTATGGTCATTGGTATATATATTGAGTTAATTTTTAGATTAAATTCTGATAAAAGAGAAGAAATGTTTGAAGAAAATATGATGATTTTTAAAAAAAAGGATCCAGTGTGGATCTAGTGTTATTTCATAAAAGATAAAAATACTAAGTTTTGTTTACATCCTGACTATGGCCATTGATGTAAATCATCAACTTAGGATTGATTTACCTCTTACGAAATGGTGCACATGCCATTCGTGTTTCACCATTTGTGAAATTTTTGGAAAATAGAGGTAAGAACGTGAAAATAAGCAATTCATGATATCTACAATGCTTACTCATTCTACCTAAAACTGGAAAATATGAAAGTTTTGTCAACACTTAATCATTACAACTTTTCAACCGAATTAGAAATTTGAATTTAATGTTCCTAAACTAAAATAACACATTTTTTTTAACTTACCACCTGCGAAACAGAGTTAGTATAGGGCAAGATTGCAAAAATATGAAAAGATGATAGAAGATGTTAAATTGAACCTAAGATGTTATGCTCATGTGAAAAATATATACGGAGATATCTTCATTCAAATGAGAAGGTAATATTTACCTCAGCTGATGAAAACATGCCTAACAAGCTGTGGAAGTAACAATAATGATACGCAAGAAATAGGAGGAAGATGCTGGAAAACAAAGGTACAGGGGAATACAAGATGTACAGGTGACAATACATTTAAAAAGGTATACAGGTATATCCCATCTAGGTTCCACTTTATGATGTCTGTTTCAACAGATTGGTGACATCAGTTGGTGGCATACGGCACCACAAAATGAATTAGCAGATTGGTTTCTGCAAAGGATTAGCTAAGAGACCCTGCACTATGTAAAACACGCAGCAACTATGAGATTTTAGTGATACTAAATATGGGCAATCATGTGGGAGCCGATATACAGAGTTTTTTTTTTTTAAAAATGAAACCTTGATAAGTAAAGGTACCCAGATGCTGCCAGATACAAATGGACTAATGTAGTATGTACAGGTGCTGCTAGTGAAAAGGTAAGTGTTGTGCAAAAAATCATAGCAATGAATAGTGACTATTATGACAGAGATAATGTGCAAGTGTGGATAAAATAAATAGAGCTATGCAATGTATGAATCTCACGTAACAACTGTAACAAACAAATTAACTGCAACCAACCAGAGCCACTTGAGTGCTCAAATTGGTTCTCAACAGTTCAATGAGTCACTTGCTATGTATGATGCCCAGCTGAACTTGATGTTTCTTTTATTATAGAAACCCATTTTTGCGAAAAGGAATATTTGCTACCATGTATACCACTTACAGGTAATATCCCAGAATGTCAGGATCAGGTCACATTAGCATTTTAAGGGTAAAAAGAGATGAAATTCCTCTTCCAGTGTCCCTGCTGCTCATGTTTCTGTTTTATGAAGACCAAGAGGAGCAAAACCAGACATTCTTGGTTTGAGAGTGGCTCAAGCGTATCTTATGACAGGTATCAGCCCAATTTCGCAGTAAAACCAACATTTTCCCAGCAAATCATAATAAATAAAATTCTACGGCAAATTCAAAACAGGAATTTATATTAAGCCAAACAAGCAATTTATAATGAAAGTGAACGCTGAGAAGGGAAGTGTCAAACCTGCTATAAACTAGTGTTTTCTTTTGTGGGTTACTAATAACCTGCAACAAATAGCCATTCAAATTTTCTACCGTAACATAGTAGATCAACAACCAGAAGTCGATTTGCAGTATCATTGGCAAGATGTACAAGCATCATGTATGCAATAGAAGATACAATATTTTTTTTAGTAAGCTCTGATCAAAACATCTTACCGCAACTAACCTCTTTCTTCTCCTTTGAGACAACCGAAAGAGGGAGCAGTGATACACATCTATAACTCTTTGCAGCAGTTCGCTTATAAGCACCATATATGTCAAAAATAGTTGAGCTCAATCAACAGATAATATGCCAATATACAGATCATTTCGCCACATAACCTATCAACAGGTTCTAGACTTTGTACATTCATTAGACAGCCTTAAATGTCCAAACATGTGGGAATGTGGAGGATACCTTTAGGAGGTTGAAGCTGGATGACACTCAGACAGTCTAGTATCTTTGTTGATCCACCCATCTATATAAGATTTCTGGAGCGCCTTGAATACAAAGCTGCAAGCTCTTCAAACAGCATTTATGCAGGTGAAAGAATAAGAGGCATGGTTCTCCAACCATGATCAAGGTGAATTGATATCATTTTCCAATTTCGGCATTGTTTTGCACGTGTTAATTACTTGTGAGTTTCCTCCCGAGTTACATAACAATACACAATCCTTCAGGAAACATTAACATATGACCCAGTCATCTTTTTGAAATGACTCTTTTCCTCACATTTTCAGATGAAACTAATGTTGCTGGAATCTTCAAAAAAATGAACACTGGATGCTCTAAGTGAGTCATTGAGATCTGGGATTCCAGAATGGCATGTCACAATCCCACTGTAAATCTCTCAGCCAGGCCAAAGCTAGGCCATAATTTTCAGTAAGAGAAAGAATGGAAGTGGCTGGGATGTTATCAGGAAGATGCTGGTGCATCAAATGGAAATGAAAGTGTGGACGCCAGTGAAGGTGTGAAAATGGTGGTGCTGTGAGCATGTGCCAGGTGAAATGAATGAAGTGGAGACATAGCTGAGAGGCAATGTCATATTGAAATGTAAATAACAAATTTTGCAGTAAAAGAAAACTTACCTCACCCATTGGTTCTTTTATTGTGCTGAGACAGGTCACTACACACTTCTTATGTGAAAGGGAGAACTGCGAAGCTGGTTGTCCTCAGCACTTGGTGACACACGACCATTGAACCTTGTGTTGCTAATGGAGATCGGATGGCATGAGTGATGGAGCTTTGGAGGGGGGGGTAGAGGTGAATGCCTGTGCTGTTAGTGCAACGTAACCAAAATTCATAATATTCTCCAGAGTATCATCAACCGATGATGACTGCTCAACAGCTTGTCTAATGAAAACATTTGTATAGATGGTGATAACCCAACCGCAGCCAAATTTGCGTCAACCTTGATGCGATCAGCACTAGATGAAAACAGCAACTGTGAGGCCATTTCCTTTACATTGCATAATGAACTCCTAAATACCCAAGAATCCAATTCCAGAGTTAGGCTGAGAATATTTGACAAGGTATATCTCCAAGAAGCGTTTCTTTGCTGCTGGAGGATCAAAGTTTCTCGCCTCTTCTTGAATAAGTTACATCACCCAAGAAATCTGCTTCGCCTCATGACATCTCGCATACTAACCACTGACAGATCAGTAAATTCAGCATCCAGAAGGGATCTCATGAGAATCCCACAATGAAGTTCATCATATGCCCTCCTGTGGCAGTCTATTTCATACTAAAAATTGTTAAACAAAGTGTCAAAGCATAATGATCGCTATCCCGAACGAGGCGAGTCACCCATTGATTTCATTTTCTTGTCAGAAATTCCTATCAAACCATAGGAAACGAATGGTTTCAACAAACGCAAAACAGGATCTGAGAGATACCCACCACCGCATAAAACCCTATGTGAAGATATCAACACTTGAACCAATCTTGGTATTTCGGATGGACAAAAAGGATTAAACCTAATAGAATCATAACACTCCAAACATTCTTCAAGCATCAATAGTGGAGAGGGTCGATGAAAGACAAATAAATAAATAAAATCGACTAATATTCCAAATCACTTGAATGTAGAGAAGATTTTAAAAGAGAGGAAGTAAAAACGAATGTTGGAGCTGGATTTGCTCCGTTAATATAGCAATAAAAGGTGGGTTAATGTTGCACAAGCAACCCAACACCACCACGGATGCGTAAATAGGCAAAAATAGGAAAAATAAAAGAAGAAATTAGAAATCGAAGAGGGAAGAAAGAGCATTTACCACGATTGGATCCAGAAAGGGGGATCTTCTGGATCTTCTGATGAATTTCTTCACTTGGTTTTTGCAGGATCTTTGAAGGAGAAAAACTCGGATGAATGCTGGAGCCCGTGGTTTTTATGATTGATCCTTCCTTCCAGCCGATAAAAGAAAAGAACCAAAGGGGAGATTACAGGAAGGAGAATAAGGGGAAGAAGAAGAAGAAGGTGCTAGGGTGGAAACGGATAGTGAAGGAGGAAATGGGGAGGTGAAAAGCGATTGAAAGAAACCGAAGGAAAGGCTATGCGGGGGTGAGAACGGATGAAAACAAGAGGAAGGAGAAGAAACAAAGAGATGCGGGGGTGAAGGCGATCGTCGAATGGGGTGTCCTGCGAGCTCTTTTTAAAGAGGAGAAGAAGGTTCGGAAATGGGCCGACGGTTGAAGATGAACGAAGGAGGGGGATTTCGATGGTGAAGGGTTTCCCCATGGAGAGAATCGGGAGAGAGAGAGAGTGAAGAGCGAAAATGGAGAGGGGCAGCTTTTCCTCTTTTTCCTTACGAAAAGAAAACCCTAAAAAGGTTTTGCAAAGGACCCCCTTTCAACTTTCAATTTTTTACAAAAGAGGGCTTCTGAGGTCTTTAGCGAAAATTGTTTTCCAAAAGGCTCAAAATCATTTGTTTTTCTCAAAAATTTTCCAAATTTTGGTTTTTTGTGTTATTTTTCCATTTTTTTTTTTGTTTTTAGAATAAAATCCTAAAGCTTGTGAGAAAACAAAAGATTAAAACCAATTTTTTGTGTTTTTGCAAAAATATTTACAAGAGAGAATTTTTCTGAGAATTTAAAAGCTATTTTGAGAAAATTTCTTCACAAAATGGGTTTTGATCCGGATTTTGAGGAAATATGGATTTAAAGTACTGGATTCTGATCCGGAGTTGATTTTGAATATATCAATATGGATTTTAATTCAGAAAATCTGAAGAATGACTAAAATTTAGCTTTGAAATTGCTTTGATTTTCTCAGAAAAATGGGGTTAGGGGCAAAAGGGTCATTTTTGCAAATTTTTAAAAAATTTGGGGTGTTCACACATCTCCTTCGCTGGCTGTTAAAAAAAAAGTCTCTGTTTTCACTGGTCGATAAATGAAAGGTTTCAGCTCCTTCGCTGGTCGTTAAATGAAATGTCTCAATTTTCACTGGTCGTTAAATAAAAGGTTCCAGCTCCTTCGTTGGTTGTTAAATCAAAGGTTACAGTCTTCACTAATCGTTAAATAAAAAAATCCCAGCTCCTTCACTGGCCGTTAAATAAAATGTCCCAATTTTAATGGTCGAAATCTCCAAAATCATAGATTCAGCTCAAGGTCTCATCAAAATCTATATTGAGTGATTATTTCACAAAGAATTCATGAAAACTTTGCCAATTTGCTAAAAGCATGTGTTGATTCCAAACATTTTACTACACAAAAGAATCACCTCAGGTTACCTCTAGTATTCTTTCCAAAAAGGTGAAACTTTTTGTGAAAAGGGATAAAATTCAAATCTTTTTCCCTGTTGATCAACCAAAAGGATATAAGAAATATCCTCGATATGATTAGCGAAAGAAATATTCAATGATGTTGAAAAGCCGAAAGCGAATCGATATTGATCATGGCTATGGCACATGTTTAAAGACGACTATCTGGCAATCAGGCAGTGGAAATATCTTGACCGATAAAAAGAATCCACTCAATCCATATCTTCACATTCATTTAAAGTTGCAATCAAATATCTGCAAAAGAGATCTCTCAATTGTCGTCAAGATGAAGACGAATAGGCAAGCTAGACCCCCGGGGCCAAAGAAGATTTGGATCATCTCCAAGATGAAGGAGTTTGTGAAGGATCCTTCCAGGGAAAGTTCAGATCACCGTCGAGATGAAGTTGAGTGTGATGAACTTACCGACAAACCCTAAAAGATATTTGATTTCTGCTATCATCTAAAGACCTTTTTGAGCCAATATCATCAATAGACTTCCTGAGAAAAAAAAAGAAGGATCGGAACATCTCCAAGATGAAGAAGTTTGTGATGTACCCTTCCCCGAAAAAGAGAGAAAAGTCAGGACATCTCCAAAATGAAGGATGATGTAAAAGCCCGAAAAAGTTCAATGACTCAAAAAGAGTGCAAAAGTTCATCATGGGAAGAACACCCAGATATCAAACTGCCAAAATTTTCAGAAGTCATTTTTTCTCATACAAAATATCTTTTATCAATATCTTTTCACTACTTGCTTTTATGAAACTAAGAGTATTTTTTCTCTTCTCATATCAAGGAAATGGATAGCTTCCTTGAAGAAAATCATCAGCACTAAAATTTTGAATTTAACTCTTAAGACCGAGGAGTTAACCTTGTTGGAGGAAATGCTCTAGGTAAAAAAGGGAATATCTTTTGCACATACGTGCACATTTTCAAGCATTTGAGTCAACTACAATTTTATCTTATTGGCAAAAAATTTTATCTATTCCAAGAATGAAATAAATATTCAATATCCATTTTGATGCAACCTAGCGTTGTTTATATCTTCCAGAAGAGTTGCCTCATTCAGTTGAAGTATCTCTTCCTGTCCCATCACGGTTTCTTCATTCGAGGATTCTGTATGGTCGTACCCACTCAGGTTAAGGGTCAAACCTGTACTTTCTGCGAGAGGTCATCGATCTCAAAAGCTGATTTAGTCTCAGCAATGAGACGCCCAAGGTCATCCCTTTTTCAAGCTTTAGGGAATCCCATTTTCTCCTTTCGCGAACTCCTTTCGGATTTGTTCGTCCAAACTCTAAAAGTCCCATCATGGTTTTTTCGTTCGAGGATTCCGTATGGTTGTCCCATTCAGGTTAAGGGTTAAGCCTGAACCTCGCCCTCCGAGGTATCTTCTTTTTTCAGGTTTGGGTTAAACCTGAGTCTCGTTCTGATGAGGTTCCTCGTTTTAACGAGGTGTTTCCTCCCAGTCCCATCATGGTTCTTCCCATCGAGGAATACATGCTTTGTATATCCATCCAGGACAGGATCCTACTTGAGCATCATCTTCTTTTCCAAAAATGTCCCATCAAGGTCATCATATATTCCTTTTCCCATTCAGGTTATTTTGAGATATCTTCGTCCCATCCAGGTTAAGGGCTAAACCTGAATCACTCCAAAAAGTTGATCTTGTCTCACTCATGAGACTTGATCAAAATTCTTATCTTTCATCATTTCGGGATCTTCGCCCAAAGTCCCATCATGATTTCCTCATTCCTGCTATTTAATCATATCGTTTTCGAAGATTTCGTCTCCCCAAGAACCATTCAGGATAAGGTATTAAGCCTGAAATCATGTCTTTTCAAATAAATTCTTCCACACCCAATTCAGATCTGCTGACTGGGGCATTTTTCAAAATTTGGAGTGTTATCTTTGCCACTAAGCTCGGCTTTCAACCGGCTTAGTAGCAAAGAGGGGCATCTCTGAACACCCCAAATTTTTCAAAATCTTATAAATATTCCCTTTTTGCCGCTGATCCCATTTTCTGAGTAATTGAGTCACTTTTAAATCTAAATTCTATTTTATTTCTCAGGTTTTATTGAAATTAATTCCATATATCTGACTTGATCTCGGATCCAGATCCAATGTTAAAATCCAAGTCTGAACCTCACTATCCAATTTTCATATTAAATTTTATGAAAATACCAAAAATAAATTCTAAAATACTCGGATAGTCGATCCAGTGTCCATTTGGATTTAAAACTCTATATTCCTCGGTTCGAGGTTTAAACCTCGAATATTTCTTTAAAATCCGGATCAAAACCCATTTTTTTTGAAGAAAATTCCAAAAGGTAACCTTGAACTTTCAAAAAACCATCTTTTGTAAATATTTGAAAACCTTTTAGAAATCCCATAGCTTTAAGAATTTTTGTTTTCAAAAAATACAAAAAAAATATAAGAAATGAAGAAAAGAACAAAAAAATAGAAAATATATATATATATAGTTTTTGAAAACCTCCTTTTTGAAAATATCATTTTCTAAAAAACCCCTTTTTGAAATTCAAAAACCACTTTTTAAAAAACTCTTGAAGGAAGCCCCTCTTTGGAATTTGAGAAAATTGCAACGGCCACTCCCGTTCGCACCCTCCATCGCCCTCTCTTTCGCTCGATGGCCTTCCATCCTTAACTGCTTCACCTTCTCGAGCATTCTAATCTGTCTTTAAGAAGAGGCCTCCAAAGCATCTTCTCATCCATCCACAATTCGCCTCCCCTCTGATCCATCTCCTACCCTTCCAGGTGCATCTTCCTCTTCTACTCCATTCCTTCTTCCCCTGGTGTTCCTCCCCCCCTCCACAGAAGAAGATCCTCCTTCCTCCTTCAGAGTTTCCACAAGATTCAGGTAAGTAACAATCGTCTTCTTCTTTTCTGTAAACATTTCTTTACTTTGTGTCTTCAACGTTTCTCTGTTTTCTTCCTTCTCTTTTATCTCCATTAAGGCATCCCTATAAACATCGGTTTGCTCATTAGCAAAACCGCTCTACAGATATGCTAGATCAACGAGATGAGAAGCTCCGACATGTTGCTTATAGTTTTATAATTCATTTTCATCGAACTTCTCCAGTTTATGTGGATACAGATCTTAATCCATGGTCATCTAGATTTTATATTTCCCCTTTTGCAGTTTATTGTATCACTCCTTTTGTTTTGTTTTATATTCTGGCGCATCTCTTATTGTTGCCCCTTTACGTTTCTGTAATTCATGATTTGGAGATATCGTTGGTTTTAGGCAATTTATATTTTCTGATCTGTGTAACTCGTAAGCTGAAATTGCTAGTATTATTGTTCTTTCTTCTTTGTTGTTTTTCATCTTTTGAATACGTGCCTCTGCAAGTGGCGATTCTGATATATTGTTCATGATAGAAGATCCTTGTATCCCCAACTCTTATCCTGAAGCGGTGTTGGTTTCAGCTCTTAAGAAATAATCCACTGAAGAATCAATCAAGACCCCTACCTTGCAACAAAGTTAATGCAAAATTTTATTGCATCTTGGTCTTGAGAAAATCCAATGGCCTAAGTGTTCCTTGGGAGGTGGAATTCTGTATCACAAAGATCTTAGTCGTGGTATAATTCTCGTCCATACAAGATTGGTTTTGAACATCACCCCCCTCCCCTGGATCCTTCGTGAACAAGGCTGGATCCAGGGTAAACCCTGATTGAAGGATGATGTTGGAGGCATGACAGATCCCCCAGAAGTCCATGGTGATCGAGCTCTGGAAATTTCCATCACCAGACGTTGATTGTGCATTGGCAGGGCAATCCTCTGAGCTATTTCTGTTGAACTACAACGATGGGCATTACCTTGATCTGCCAAGAACAAGTCATGGTGCGAATTTGAATTTTAAGCTCCAAAATGTTGGATGACTCGATCACGGCAGAGGTCGCCCATATGATGTAACCCAATCACTTCTGTGTCTATTGCATTTTCTGAACCTGGGATCATGCTTCTGAAAATTGATGTGTTTACACGATTTTATTAGGAGCTAATCTTTAGAGAGCTGTAAATTTAAGCTTGAATTGTTCACCCTACTATAATATGATATCTCTTGTTGGACGATGTACAATTTTTTTTTGTATCTTACATTTGATCTTATTCCCAAAGTTTCCTATCTTTCTATCAGAATATCATTCTGGTTGCAATACTGTTGTTTCTTTTCTACTGATTTTACCATGTATGTCATGATATTTTTTTTTTTGGTAAACCATTCATTAAGGGTACATTTGTTTATAAATAATCCTTTGGATCATGTATTTAGCAGATCGGGCAATTGAAAGTCTAGTCATGAGGACTGCACTTCAACCTCTTGAAGAATGTTTATTCAATGTATTTATAAAGAGAAAAACTCATACCAAATGTTAGCTTAGAAGGTCTTCTTTCTGCTGGCCTGGAAATTGGTCATTTTAACAGATTTAGGGTTACAGCATTTGGTCCCAGCTGTGTACATGTTTTCATTAGGCTGCCATAGGGGTGAGAGTGGAGCGATAAGGAAGTTCTTGGTCATTTAACAGTAAATGGTTAGTACTTCTCTTCAGTCTTTGAATTTTCTAATTCTATAGATTCAAGATTTTCGTGCTTCCATGTAAATCATGCCAAAGTCATGTATCCCATGATCCCATATACATATTCCCCGCTCTTACCTTATAACATCATTACAGCCACACTTACTTTTATCTGTATATTTCATCCCATTTACCGCCCTCACCAATAACGTTGGTCTACAGCCCCATTACATTCACCTGTCAGTCATCCCAACTGCATCAACTTCCACCTTACCTGGCATATTTTCAGCATCCACCTCACTTACAGTATCCCTTCATTAACATAACCTTTCCTAGCGCCATCCTCACTGAACCTCCTTTTCTTTTACAGCAACACACTGTTATGTTGTGCTTCAATTAGATATATACCCATCTGCCTTCACCTACCATATATATTCCTCATGCTGCTAACGGCTCCCTCCAGAGCCACACCATCTGCCACTGTAGTATTTGCACAGCACCCACACTTATGACACCCTCCACAGTAAGTCATTTAAAGTCTATCATGAATACGTCATTAGCTAGTTAGCTTGTCTGCCATTAATTAGCATAATGTTAGTTAATTTCATATATTGGCTAGTTTACAATATCTCACCCTAGTTGGTTCACCAACTATGCATAAACATTAGTCATGTCTTTACAAATTCATTTACTTATGTAGCATGATAACTCACGCATCATATATTTAGATATAGGTTCATTTGTATGTTGTCATTTCCTGCATGGTCATTACCATATAACCTCCCCCACAACACCTATTACACAGCACAGCATAACCTTCTCCTTCACTGTTTTCGCACACACCAACACCACCATATCCCAGCTGCAATACCACAACACCATTAGGCACCTTCCCACCTGCATGTTTTAACATATCAATAGCTATGGTAATGATTACCTCTGGAATCAATGTGCAGAAATCGATTGACAAATCAATCTATTGTGTTGTACTTCTCACAACTTTGTTTTGCTTAAAACAAGGTATTGACTGGGGTCACCCGGTTATGTTGTCATATACCCCCTGCATATCCTCACAATATCCTACAGTACCTTCTTTGAGCCCTCCACAGCATTTACCATGTCATTTCCCTGCAACTACCATGTTATATCACCGGCTTCATTTATACCTCATCCATCAGCTCTTGCATTTGTTGCACACTTACCACCAATCTTCATTATCACCCTCCTGTTAATACCTACCTGTTAAACTGCACTATTCACTCCATTATGCTAATTACCTGCACCCTTCCACTACAGCCACTACACTCTTCACAAGCATCCACAGCAGTTTTGAGACTGTTGTAACCCTTCACCTTCATGTCCTTCATACACAGTATATTGCATTCTTCACTATACCACTGCATTAACACATCCCTCATCATCTACACTCTGCATATCATATCACCTGATGTAAGTGTCTCAACAGCCCCTGCTGTTACCACCAATGACATTACATTTCCAACCCTCCCCTCTGAATACCACCACAGAGTCAAAATTTCTTTCTTTAGCAAATTTCCTCATGGCAAGTGACCAAAAGGACTGCCACAATTGTGATTTCTCATAGTGGTTCACAAAAGCCATTGCTTTCAGGAATAGCTCATCACGAGCAGCTATGGCTGTTACATTCCATGATGGTTCATCTTGGACCATCCTGGCCCTTGCCTTCATCCATTACATAAGCCCTCTCATATAGGTTTTTCTATAGTGTTATATGTATATATATATACATACAGGTATATATGCACTTTCTCTCATAAATATAGAATATGCCACTGCCTCTCATATATGCATTCTCTTCTTAAATGAATATGAATATCTATTTAGGCATGTCTATCTAATTATCGATATCCTGAGATTCAATGTAAATATGTCGTCGTTTCCATTTTCCTCTCACCTTATACTAACTAAGTGTTTTGCAGGAAATATTCAGAAATTGTCGAAATTTCCTTAGATTTAGGATTTTATTATTTATTTGCATTCTCAAACTTGTAATAAGCTAGGTATCAATGAAAACTCTACATTTCCAGCATTAGATTAGAATGAATAAGCATTGTAAATGTCATAAATTGCTTGTTTTCATACTTTTTGCCTTTATTTCTCAAAAAAAAAATCACAAATGGGCACACGAATGGCACGTGCACCATTCTAATAAGGTGATTAAATCCTAAGTTGATGATTTACATCAATGGTCAGAGTCAGGATGTGAATAAAACTTAGGATTTTCATCTTTTATAGAATAACATCGGATCCACACTGGATCCCTCTTCAAAAATCATCATATTTTAAATATTTTCTTCTTTTATCAGAGTTTAGTTTAAAATTAACACAAAACATATATCAATGGCCATAGTCAGGATATATTGAGAGTTAATTTCATTTTAAAACTCTATAAAAGTACAAAAATATGTTTTATTCTTCACCAGAATTCAAATGTGATTATTATATAATACATTCAATGACATAGTCAGGGATGTATCATATCTTCAATCTTATTTTTAATTCACTTAAAGAATGAAATAAGATTTTCAAAATTCAATTTCAAATTCCTTTTTCATTCATCATTTAGGGTAGAATTACATCATATTTTCAAAATTCTTTTAATTTTATTTCAAAATCCAAGTGATCTCAAATATCTTTCCTCAATTCACTCTTCTATCTTATTTCAAAGATTTAAATTTCGATTTTAAAGTCTAATTTGACTTTGAGATTTCAAATTCAATTTTATATTCAAAATTCTATTTCCAAATTCAATTTCAAAGTTCAATTTAACTTTAAAATCTCTGATTCATCTTCTGATTTCAAATTCAAAATCAAGTTTATTTTCTTATCTTCAAAATCAAAATCAAAGTTTGAGATTGATTCTTAATCTCAGAATTTGACTCTTCCTAAATTTTAAATTCAAATCTGGGTTTTCAAAACCCAGACCCATCTTCAAAAGTCCCATTTGGACTTTCAAAATCCATCTTAGGGTCCAGAATCCAACTCAATCTTAGATCTCAGACTTCATATCCAAAATCCATTTTAGGTTTCAGATTTCGGATCCAATCCAACCTTGGATCTCAGATTCCAGATCCAATTTCATTTAGAAATCCAGAACTCAACCTCTTTTTGGATCTCAGACTTCAGATCCAAAATCCATTTTAGGATCCAGAATCCAATTCCACCTTGGGTCTCAGACTTCAGATCCAAAATTCCATTTAGGATCCAGAATTCAATTCTATCTTGGATCTCAGATTTCAGATCCAAATTCTATTCCAAATTTTGGATCCAATACCATCTTGGATCTCAGATTTCAGATTCAAATTCCATTTTAGGATTCAGACTGTGGATTCAAATTCTATCCTGATTTCCTGATTTCAAATCCAATTCCACTTTCAAATCCCATCTGGACTTCTTAAATTTATTTCTATTTTTTTTTCATTTGGATTGCTCAAGTCCAAATTTCATTGTGATTTCCAACCTTAAATCTAGAATTCAATTCCACTTCAAATATTCATTTCCTTTCCTAAATCCAAGTTTAAAATTCAAATTCAAAATCTATTTCTGACTTTGAAGCATCATTTCTTTTTCTTTCATCTTTCAATCATTCTTTTCAAAATTTAAAGATTTATTTTCCCAACTCTGATCATTTCAAAGACTTAGAACTTCAAAATATCCTTCCTAATCTATCTCAAATTCTAAGTTAGATTCAACCATTTAGAAATCATTTCTTCACTCCATTATCAAATTCATCTCAAAAACACTTGGAGATTTCAAAATCATTTTTTCAAAAAGAGCATACATCCTTGCATTGCACAAGCATGATTCTTTGTGCATTTAGACTTAGGATAAATTCTTAGATGATATTTAGGCAAAGCAAAAAGGCATAAATTCGATCCTTGGTTCGATTACCCCTGGTAAAGGCGCCAGGAACGGTCGAACCTCGTACCGACGAGCGAATCCCGTCTCCTGATTTTCCTGCAACATTTCAAAAATGGGGGTGACTAATTTTCTAAACATTTTCAAATCAAGGTCAAGTGAGACCCCGCAAAAGAGTTCCTCTCTCTCTCTCTTCTTCCTTTTCCCATTCTCTCTTCTTTTGTATCTTTTATTCCCCTTCAAAAAGGGAATAGAGGCTAGAAAGGCAAAGAGAAAGGAAAAGAGGAACGAGAGGAAAAATTTTGCGATGATCACACATAGACCCTGCTAAGCTAATGGAGTTTTTCTAACATTTTTGTGAAATAAATGAAAAAATTATATTTTGGTTGATTCTAATAAATAATTATTGGATAATTTAATAGGTGGATGTTGTTTTAAGTTGGGAGCAACTAAAGAACATTAGGGATATTAGGAGTTTTCTAGGATTGGCTGGCTACTACAGACAATTTATACTAAATTTTAACTTCGCCTATGACCAAGCTCCAACGGAAGGGAGCCATGTTTGAGTGGACCACTAAGTGCAAGGAGTTTTTAGACTCTGAAAGGAAAACTCATGGCAACTCCAGTGTTGGCTCTACCATCTGGCAGTGAAGGTTTTGTGGTCTACACCAATGCTTCAAGCATGGGTCTGTGATGCATTTTGATGCAGCATGAGAAAGTTATAGATTATGTTTCTCGACAGCTGAAGACCCATGAGAGAAACTGCCCCATATATGACTTATAGTTGGATGACGTAGTCTTTATACTAAAGATATGATGACATTATTTGTACGTGAAGCAGTTCACGGTATTTACATATCATAAGAGTCTAAAATACATGTTCTCTCAAAAAGAGCTCAACATGAGGCAACAATGATGGTTAGGGTTCATCAAGAACTATGAGTTCACCATCTTATACCATCAAGCGGAGGCCAACATCATAATTGATGCTCTTAGCCATAAGGTTGATAGTAATTCAGCCTGTCTGTTGGAAAAATGATGAAAATTATTAGAAGACTTTGTCAATAGAAGCCTTTTGTTGATGATTCAGGAGCTATTCAATTATCCAGTGTGACATTGCAGCTAGAGTTTATCACCAGGATCATTGAAGCATAATATGAAGACTCTCAATGTGAGAAGCTGAAGATTCTCTTTTAGCAGGAGCATACCTCTTTTAAAAAAAAGATGACAGGAGTTTATGGATCAAAGAGAGAATCTGGGTACCGAATGACAACAAACTGAAGAAAGAGCTGCTAGAGAAGGTTCATAAAGCCAAGTACACCATATATCCTAGCATTATAAAGATATACAAATGCCTACAATAAAGGTATTGGCAAAATAGAATAAAATAGGAGATCGTGAGGTAGGAAGTGTTGAATAGATATTTAGGTGTTTTTATGGCTTTTCAAGGATTTATATAACATTACCTATTGTCTTATTTTACAAGGTATGTTTCGAGATGTTTGACTTGCCAACAGGTCAAGATCGAACACCAGAGGCCTAGTAGTACGATGTAACAAATGAAAATCTCATAGTAGAAATGGGAGAAAATCATGATAAATTTTATGGTGGATTTACCCATGACCTGATGGCAACATGAAGTGATTTGGGCCATTGTCGACAGACTCGCCAAATTGGTACACTTTCTACCCATCCAGATCTACCAACCACTGGAGAATTTGGCAGAGTTGTATATCGGGGAGATCATTTGACTGCATGGGATACTTGTCTCGATCATATCAGATCAAGATCCCTATTTTACTTTATAATTTTGAAGACAATTGCAGAAGGCATTGGGTACAAAACTGAAGTTCAGTATAACTTTTTATCTCCAAATTGACGGGCAGTTACAGCCGATGATTTAGACCTTTAAGGACATGTTGTGAGCTTGTGTTCTTGACTGAAAGTATGATTGGGACACGCATATAACATTGGTCGAATTTGCTTATAATAACAATTTTCGTACGAGTATTGAGATGATACCTTATGAGGCTCTCTACGAACGACCCTGCAGATCTTTAGTGCATTGGGATGAAGTTGGTAAGCGATCAATGGAATCACCAATCATACTGCAACATTATACACAAGAAGTACAATTGATTCAAGATAAGTTGCAGAAGAACTACGCAGATCAGCAGTGGAAAGAACTCACTTTCGACGTGGAAAATTTCATCTTTGTCCGAGTGTGTCCTACCAAAAGTGTGTTATGGTTCAGTAAGAAAGATAAGTTAAGTCTTAGATATGTTAGATTGTTTGAGATACTAGAGCGAATAGGCGAGACCACATACCAAGTGGTGCTACATTCTCAGTATTCGCAGATACATAATATATTTCATGTGTTCATGTTGAGGAAGTATATTCAGGCTCCATTGCATATGATTCAATACAAGGATGTGAACATTAGGAAAGACCTGACTATAGAGGAGAGCATAATAGAGTTTGTAGATCAGAAGGAGCAAGTATTGAGGACTAAGACCATTTCTCTTCTCAAGGTGTATTGGCAACACCATGACATTGAGGAGTGCACTTGGAAATCAGAAGCTAGCATGCAGGATAAGTACCCCCATTTGTTTGAGTAATGCTTGTACCCAATTTTGGTAAATTTTTTTGTTTTAATGGGGTAGGATGTAAAACCTACAATTTTTTCTCTAATATTATAACAAATAAAGATGAATTTTATGTGTATCTATGACTTGAGTGCAATTCTTGAAATCCCTGAAATTTTTGATGTTCTTGATTTTTGAATTAGTATTGAATTTAGTCTTAATGTATGTATAACATTATTTGCATAATTGTAAAATTCAGATTTGTATACTAAATAAAAAATTAGATCATTTGGATATGCATGTCTTATTTCTTTATGCTTGGATCTCATTTAAATTAATTAATGCATTCTAGTGTGAAAATAATTATAAGATAAATGATCATTTATTTGGATATTGTGCAATTAATTGAGGATTTTAGTGTGGGTCTTGGATAATTTAATAATGGACATAATATGAGTTTTATTTAATGCAATTAGGGATCCGATTATGAAGAATTGGATCTGGTTATTTTATTTGGGTCATTTGGATCCATCAACAATCATAAAATACTAATAGGGTGGGACGTCCCCCACTCTTCTACCTCCTAATTAGTTAAATTTGTGGTTAATTGGTTAGTTAATTAAAGAGGAAATGTCAAAATTTAAGGAGTTTTAAAATAACTAAGAGTTTTAAATAAATAGTGGTGGTTGGAAGGAGATAAAAACCAAGGTTTTTCAAACTTATTGGATTTTCTCCAAGACCACATGGCTTTGGGGGAGAGAGTCCAATTTTCAATAGGAAATATGGGTGTGAGAGCCTATAGAAGGCCTCCCACTTTCCCCTCTCCTCTCTCTCTCTCTCTCTCTCTCTCTCTCTCTCTCTCTCTTTAGTCTTCTTTATTTTTGGCTTTTTGGTTTCCTTCTTCCTCCCCTATTCACGTATCTTAGAGGACTCTTGGAGGTGTTTTGCAACCATTAAACCTACAACTTGAAGGAGATAAAGAAGAAGGAGGTGTTGAAACTACCTTTCTAGCATTTTTCTAAGGTTTTTAAACCTACCCAATTTCTCAAGTTTAGATTTACATGGGTTTTTTCTTTATGCATGCAACAAGTATGTATATACATGCTAAAATATTTTTCAGATGTATATTCACATAAATAAACCTCAAATCATGTTGGGATTGATCTCATATGGTCTGAGATTTTTATAAAGACTAAAAAGGTGTTTTTATAAAAAAAATATTTTTGAGAAAGCCTCAAATAAAAACATGTTTTAAAAGTAGATCATGCTAAACATATTTATTTTTATTCTAGATGTTATTTGGGTTTGAAATCAACTTTTAAAATATATTAAAATTGATAGTATATGGTCTGTAATTTTTGTAAAGCCTTGGAAGGGTTTTTACAAAATTCGGTTTTGGGGAAAACCCATGTAAACCTTGTTTTTATGTTGAAATCTATGTTAGATGAATGTTATATTCTATTTGTTGTTTTAAATATTTATGAATAATATGTTATAGATTATAATCATGTTAGCTTAGTTACCTAACTGATTGAAGAAGGTAAACCCTAAATTTGTAAAATCATTTTTAGGATTTTTGAAATTCTATTAGAAAAAAAAGCTTAAAAAATGTGTAGATTATGTTCATATTGATTGTTAATATTTTATTTATTAAAACTATACATGTTAATCAGTCTGATATGCATGTTTAAATATTTATCTGAGGCATATGACTAATTATAAAAATATACCCTAAATTATGCAAATCATTTTTAGGGTTTTTGAAGTCGCTTTTGGAAAAAACACAAAAAATGTGTTCTTTATGTGAATTTATATTTGCTAATTTCATAAATTTAATTATTGTATTAGTTGATTGTGATCAGTATGTGATGCATATTAACTTTGTAAAAAAACAATATTCATGATTGGGGGATCAACAAGGGAAATAAATCCTAATTTATTGAAAATCGTTTTAAGGTTTTTGGAGCCTCTTTTTGAAAAATAGATTTTTGAGGCTTATTTTGTTACATACAATTGTTGAGGTTCATTTACATCAGGAACTAAGTATTTTTATGGTGGATTTGACATGAATAAGCATGGCTGAAGTGAAAATATAAATAATTTTATATAGGTCTCATGATTTGGGCTTATGAGAGTCTTTTTCAAGAAATGACGTATGTGTTCTTATTTATGTGTTGTTTGTATTTATGTCTTTTGTTTAGCCTAAGTTCATAAATATTTATATTAGGTCTAAGATTACTTGACATTACTAAAAACCAATACATAAATTGATTCATGTGGATTAGCTCGATTTGGGTTTATGGCTCCCCTTTTCAGGAGAAATCAGTTCACATAGTTTATGTTTATGTTTTGTGTTTTATTATAATTTTTTTTTATAAACTCAGCTTGAGATTCATATCAGATTGATGTAAATATATATGACTGAGATGAAATAAAAAATTTTAAATCCTAGTTTGTGATTTATGTTTTTGGTGTACGGATGCCTTGTTTTAGAGAAATCAACTCCTACGAGATTCGAGATTTATTTTTTGGGTTGAATCAAATCATGATAGCATGAACTGATTATATTTGATGTTTAAACTGATATTATATGTGTTCTAATATTGTTCATGATATGATTGTGAATCTGAGATTTGATTTGATATGCATACGACTTGTTTGTAAAACTTGATGCATTTTCAGGCTATTTTAGTTGCTTGACCCAAAAACTTATTTGTTTCTCCTAAACTGTGTTTCTTAAAATTCTAGAATTTTATGACATGATTTTAGAGATGTACATATGATTGTATAAAAAAATTTAGATTTGTAACTGATTTCTATGGGACATTGCTACTCCAATATTGGCTTCTAAATCTTGAAATTTTTTGGTTTTGGCGGAAACAGTTTTGAAAAACCTTGCATATGTGAATGAATATATGTGTGATGATTATGCATACTTTGAAATATTATATTCAGCATATTCTTATGTATACTGCATGTTTAATTGATTAATAGCATATTTATGTTATGCATGTGTTATGAGGAATACATGTAGTACTATGTCATGCAATATGTGAGTATGAAATGCATATAGGGTAATAAATACCTATAGGGTTGCATGCACATGGGTGCTCAAAAATTTATATGTTGATCTAGAGTTCCAAAAGAGAACCATGATGTGGTAGCTGCATTGACCCATGACTTAATTAAGATAAATTTATTGTGGGATTCCAAGCACACCTTACCAAAGTGTGCTTAACTAGAATGCCACATGTCTACCTTGTAGAGGATAGGCAGTATAAACTCTCTGGACCCTTAAACTATAAAAATGCTTAGAGTGACAATAGCTTGGTTAGTTCCTAGTTCAATAGAGTTAGGAGGTCAAACTACCAACTTTAGTCATAGGCAGTATGTCCATGTCTTTTGCAAAAGTTAGGATCAATCTTGCTTTGGCATGTAGCCAAGCCAGTCGAAGAGCTTTCTCTCGGTTCGAGACCGCTATTGGTGGGTGTGACTCAGTCAACCTCTCAAAAAATCAAATCACAAAGCATAATAAACAATCGAGTGATCTAGTTTGTTTTGTGATACCCTACGTATACCCAATAGGGTTTGGTAAAAAGAGAAACAATAAAATAATTATTTACTTTATTTTTATACATTTATATATCTGTTCATACTTGATTGTGAAATATTTTGATAGTATGTATTCCTAAATTTAACTATGCAGTTATTTAGTTGAATGTTTGGTGATATACTTTGTGCAATGTGATTGATGCATGATTATACTGGCTTAGTGTTTTGTATATATGCAACTGAGACTCTTTAAAGTCTCACACTTGTTTTCAAAATAAAAAATTTCGGGTAATGAATAATCAAGTTAGAGCAGATGTCAGATGCTATGGGGGTGTTGTGTGAAACCAATCGTTTGGGTCTTGAGGACATCTGTTTAGACTTTTACTTTAAACATTTTAATTGATTGTTTAAATTCTAAAGTTTAAGACAAAATATGTGAATGGTTTATATTTTATGTGAAACCATTTGACATTTAGATTAATTTTATATATTGATGGTTGAATGCGATGTGTTTACTGATTGTAACTCGCCTGAAATGTTTAACCAAAAATCCAAATATGTTTAACAAATTTTAAATTAGTATTTTTCATTGGTTTTTCAATATAATTAAAAATAGATTTTTGTTAATTGGATACCCTTTTTCAAACTTTGTTCTAAGGATGTATTAAACACTAGTGTATGTGCAGGTTGACTCTTTGGAGCTTAATTCGGTTAAGACAATGTCATTTATGAATCATTTAAGTTAATTATTCTTTTATATAATGTATTCAATTGGTATGATAATAGTGGTTCTATATTGAATCTAGTACTAGGAGGGTAAAACGTGCCCGCTTTTGCTCAGGCGTGTCGTTTAATGGTTGGTACGGTTGAAACTTATCCGTTGGTAAAGCCATTGCATTATTACATATTAGAAAAAAAAATTATATTTTAAGTTAAAATTTTAAGGGTGTTACAATGAGCTTGAAGGGGATGTTAGAGATGTTGATTCAGAAGCAGCAGATCCAAATCCGATCTAAGATCAAGATCAAGACCAACTCAATAGCTTCATATGTCTGGACTCCTTAAAAAAATAAGATTTTGTAACCTACATCAACAAGAGACCTACTGTAGCACGAACCACCGTTCAAAAAAGATCCATAAAGAAGATAAAGACCAATGAAGATAAATATAAATGTAACCCAAATGAAGTGAGACTCCTACCTAGAGCAGGAAATTGCATGAGACTTCCCTCTTGAGATGTTTATTATAAATAAAGTTGGACCTCTCCCTCTTGTGAATTCGCGAGAGAGAAAGAGACTGAAAACAAGTAGAATATGGGCCCATTATATGAAACCAATATCCGATTGTATGGACATGGAACCTTATGCCCATATAAAAAATCAGTAAGACATGGCTCCCGATAATAAAATTTCTGGTCAACCGGATCAGACCATATCCTCTCACGTTTTTATATATAATATGTGCATATTAATTTAAAAGATATAAAGGCACATGAAATTGCAAATTTAAATGAGTCGGACATTGGCAGATCTATTGGGATATAAACTTGGTTAAAGTTTGATGCCATGAACTCCACAAATATCCAAATTATTTAAAGAGAATTGGCTTTCAAAATTCTAAGGCAGATACCTGTCTCTTTATCCGGGTAACTGGTTTAGAGATTTTATGTGTTCTTGTTGTTTATGTCAATGATATTATTGTAATCAGGCATCCAAAATGCCAAGTGCAGAATATTATTGATGATTTGATTCAGAGTTTTTTATTAAAGATTGCATTATTTTCTGGATGAAGTTATTTGGAATATTCTTTTCGCAAAGAATATATATATATATATATATATATATATATATATATATATATATATATATATATATATATATATATATATATATATATATATATATGATTTGCTGGTTAGAATAGGAACAGATGAATCAAAGCCTTGTGTGACAACTGCAGCTCCTAATGTAACACTTTCAATGGTAATGCTCTTGAAGACAACATTTTACACAAGTATTGGCGGCGCTCTACAGTATGTAACATTCACTTGCCCCGATGTTGCTTATGTTGTTGACAAGACATGCCACTTTATACATCAACCAACTTTAGAACATTGAACACATATTAAAAGAATTCTAGGCACTATAAATCTTGGTTTTAATATCCTGAAATCAAATTTCAAGCTTGGAGTTCTACTAAGCAGCACACGGTGACAAAGTCTAGCAGTGATGCTGAACACATGGTTATTGCTGGAGCTGTATATGAGTTGGTGTGGCTCAATCAGTTGCTGAAGGAGTTGGGTATTATTTATGATCATACTCCTCATCTGTGGTGCGATAATTTTGGAGCAACATAATTAGCATCAAATTCTGTTTTTCATTCAAGAACCAAGCACATCAAAACAGATTATCATTTTATCCATAAAAAGGTGGCAAATCATAAAATTGAAGTAAGGCTTATTACATCGGATGGGTAAGTGGCAGATATTTTCACAAAACCTCTTCCAAAACCAATGTTTGAAAGACTTCAAAACAAGCTCAATCTCATAGTTGTGAAGATTGGCTTGAGGGGGGCATATTAAGATACTCAATTTTGTTCATAATCCAGGATTTGTTTTGATGAATGAGGAAATTTCATAATCAAATGACGAGTTGGGAAGTTGTGGAAAACAACTTACCATGCAGTAGTGTCCCAAAATTGAGAAGATGGTTCCTTCTAAAACTATGAATTTTGTATCTAAAGAAAAAAAATGATTCAATTAGTAAGAATCATAATAAAAAAGTTGTAAAGCCTTGACATGCAGCATCTATTTCAATAATATAAACCTATCTCTGGTGAGTGTGTGACAGAGATAGGAATAGTAGGTGTAAGTTCATCTTGAACTGAACATCGTGTTTTGTGTGCATTCTCAATCTGAGTATTCTATTTTCTTAAAAATGACCACATATAACAAATATTATTACTTTTAGTCTTGTTTTTGTTGTTCAATAAGTTCAATAAGTTCAATAATGCTAACGTTAAGGAATTTTCGGTTTAATGGAGGTCACAATCACTTCTGACTTTTTTCTTGGTTATGTTTAAAAGCATCCATGACATGCTTATCTTATGCTGTAAAAACATGACTTGGTCTATGCTTGAAGGTGGGGGTGAAGCAACTTGATGGATTGGTGAGGCAAAATTTGTTTGTAAAGTATGCCACGTTACAATAGACATCGATAGGCCGCTTGATTGCTTCTTCAGACAACTTTAATTATCTTGACTTTTTTTATTTCATAAACTTTTCTCAGCATGTTTGATGCATAGATGGGAAAAAGAAAATCTACTGGAATTCTATTTTGTTTCTATTCACCCCGTGGTCAATAAATACATTGTTGAAGAATAAGAGGCAAAGAGATAAAAGAGATTAAGTCAGAAGCACAACATTCAATTAGGGATGGCAGTGGACCAGGGGGAAACGGAGCCCCGCCCTGCCGCGCCCCATTTGGACCGGAGATGGAGGATATGAAATGGGGATGGAGGCGGAGATGGAGGTTAAAATCAAAACCCATGCCGGGATGGAGGCGGGGATGGACTTATGCTTTCCCCCGCCCCAATCTGTCCTTGTCTCGATCCTCGCCTTGCCCTGTCCCCAATCCTTCTTTAGGGATGGCAATGGACCGAAGAGAAATAGGGCCCCACCCCACTCGCCCCGTTTGGAATGGGGAGGGAGGACATGAAATGGGGAGGGAGGTTAAAATCAAAACCCATGTGGGGATGGAGGCAGAGATGGAGGGCAGGATTTTGAGACGAGCCGGGGTGGAGACCCTCTCCCCAACTCCCGCCCCGGTCCACTACCATCCCTACATTCGATACCATGGTTCTTGTCTTCATCTTAGCCCATGGTTAGAGATGTCTATGGGTTTGATGTAACCCAATATATATCCGACCTGAATTCAAATTCGATTAGTCGGATTCAGTAGCTAAATCCAGATTTGATTAAAAATCGGATACAAAATATGTATTAATTTTGCATTAAAATTCAAATCCAAATTCGATTAACACTCAAATCCAACTAAGATTCAAATCCGATTAAGTGTAAATATCAGGTTTTAGAGTAGTTGGATCCAGATTCGGTTTATCTTTTTCCATGTGATCCCGAATCTGAATCCGATTAGGTCAGATCCAATTCGGTTTTATCTTTTCTCATCCAACTTTGACATGAATCAAACCCGTTGACATCCCTACCCATGGTCAAATACCGTGTAGACACGAGTTTAGGTCCCAGATCTAACATTCATCCAAACAGAGATCCCAAAAACCCTAAATTTTTATTTCAAAAGTCCATGTAATTCATCACCTGTGGGCCATTTTTTTTTTTTGGTTTTTTGGGGAGAGAGGGTTGTTTAGTATATTTTGCGCTAACCACTGTGTGCCATGTCATGCCCCACTCCGAACATGTTACATGTGTTTAGCCTTATTACACAACCACATCATTTAAGATAAGGTCATAAATCAGGCATCTAAGTGGTAATTCTTAGATTCTTGGATTTTCAATTTGCCTCAGATTGCCCCAAGGGGGCTTTGGCATACAAGGAGACACAACATGGGCGTAAGTTGCAATCTCGATGATTTAAACCAATTTCAATGTAAAGTAGGAATTAGGATGATTCACCTATTTCTATCCACTGCTAGTGGTTCCTCAGATCTATTACCAAGAAGAGAGAATGATCCAAGAAAGAGGAATCCCATGGGAGAACCAAGAAGACACTCAGATAAATGTGATGTATCTTGACCCACCAGACAACAATCACACCAAGGTTTCTCCCTTACCGTTCATCATAGAAAAGGATGGCCTCCTTTTATAGCTCATATTGTCTAAATATGTGTGGCAAGCTGACAAGCCGACTATTTCACTGAATGAAGAAACAATCACATCATCTCAGTTATGAGTGTGACACCATCTGCTTTGGGCTAAGTGTTAGTTATAGACCATTCCAAAAGGCCCAAGGTCTTTTGTTTCAGAGGGATGATAGATGACTCTCATTACAAGAGACACTACCAACATATCCAAAATTACATCAAAGGGTGGAAAATGGCCTTGAACATGGGATACCAACCCTTCAAGGCATGTTTGATGGTTTGTTCAGGATTGGATGAAATAAAAAAAAACAAGACACAACACTGGTTTTGTTTATTTTATAACAATTGTAGCAAGTCCAATGTTTGTCTGGACCATACTCGAATGTTGTGGTCCAAATATCCATCATTTGATGACGATATGCGAACAACTTGGACAATCATAAAAAAAAAAATCAATGCAAACTAAGGAAAACCCCATATAATAAATTTCTACACTTATCCTGATAATGAGTTCCTCATTCAAAGCTCAAAAAGAACAACACAAAGATTCTTAACATCTGGAAGCAAAATTACTACACTTTACAACACATGAAAAAGAGCAAACTTCAACAAGAAGCTTAGACTTCAGAATAGGCAAGCACATTCATGGTTCTTCTTTATTCTACTCAAAAAGTGAATAAAAAAGAAAAGTGAAAACGATAACAACAATAATAATTAATCAAAAAAAAATACATAGAAAATGAACTTCATGATGAAACTCAGACCAATCTAATTTGTGGCAAATAACCCAAATCATCAAGGCATATATCAATGCAATGCATGACTACCACATTCCTCAAACACTATAAATTGGACCATAAAATTATCAAAAAATCACTTTCTTCCATAAAACAAAAAACAAAACACTTAGGAAACACAAAATTTGCTCAGAGATAGCAAAAATGCAAGACTCTCCTGAGCATCAATCCTCAAAACACTGCTAATACCTAAATCTCATTCAAAATCCATGAACTCAACCTCGACCCCTACTCTAATCGAAAAAAGCCCAAAAGGGGGAAGTGAGAGCCGCCTCTCTGAGTGATTCTTCACCTCCAAGGAAAGAATCACTATGTTCCACCCCTTCGGTTAAAACTCGATAAGGGTTTGTTTGATCACCTCTACCTCTCTGTCATCCCTCACCTTTGCCTCTCCGTCGGTTTCGTCGCCGCCCCTCTGGCCACTGCACGAAAGAGAGAGATGTTATGACAATGAAGTCATACATGATACTTCAAGTACAAGGTTTTGATGATGAGCAAGTGAATCAACTGCATTTCAGCTAAGGCAATGAAGAAATGTGACAAACATTGAAGAATTCGATAAAGAATCTTTGAAGACTTATGTGCAAATGTTAAATTCATTAAAAGTCTTAGATTCTTGTAAGAGCCTTACTTAGAGTGCATATTTCAGTTGCATTTCACCTAAAAAGTCTTTAGAAAAACTTTTCTAAAAGAACCCTTCATGAAAATCTTTTTAGAAAAGTCTTTCTTAAATTTTCGTGTTTATTAGTTGACCAATAGACTCACCAGTCGACTAATCCTTTCGCGCCAAATTTTCTAAGCAAAATGTCATTTTTATCAAATTAGTCGACCGGACAGAATGTCTGTTTTCTGGAAATTTAGCAGCAGTCGACTAATGCTTTTATCAGTCGACTGGACAGAACATGTCTGCTTTTTGGAAATTTAGCAGCAGTCGACTAATGCTTTTATCAGTCGACCGGACAGAACTTGTATTTTTCAGAAAATTTTAGCAGCAGTTGACTGAAAGGTTTTTCAGTCTATTGATGATATTATCAGTCGACTAACTTTTCTCTAGTCGACTAAGTTTCAAATCTTCAGATTTTCAAATGGCTCGATAAACAGATTAGTCGACCGACGATAACTGTCAGTCTACTAATAACTAATTATTAGTCGACTAACTACTGTTTCAGTCGAATAATTTTGCCATTTTTCCTGAAACTTTAAAAAGGCGTGTCTTTTCATTTTTCAAACGTTTTGATCATTCAAAATGGATTGTTTTGACATCCTTTCATACCCTCAGCGTATGAAAACTTTCAACTATAAATATGAGTGCATTTTACACTCAAAAGTACTGCAATTCAATCAATTTGAATCAATTACTCTTTGCTTTTCACTCATATTCATTTTCTTACTCACGTGATATTTTTCACTTCAGTTTTTCACTCAAATTCCTTTAAAAGATAGTGAATTCGTGAGTAGAGTATTTCAACAACCTCAAAAAGCCAATTGCATCTCATTTGCATTCAAAAGAAGGGCTCATAGGTTGTATTGTAAGTTGTTACTTGTTTCAATTTTCTGTAAAAGGAATGACTCCTTGGTTTAAAGAAGTTGTTTGCTTTCAGTAGGTGTGTTACTGGAAGTGGGACCGGATTTGGTCTGTATGATCTTGTAGTTACACATGGTTGATAGTGAAAATCTCAAGCGGGTTTTGCTTGGGGACTGGATGTAGGTCGGGAAAGACCGAACCAGGATAAATTCTTGTGTTATTTGTGTGTTTGCTTTGCGAATTGCAAAATCCGTCAATATTCCGCAGATAATTTTTTTAAAAGCACTATTCACCCCCCCCCCCCCTCTAGTGCTCGTTGCCTCGATCCTGCTGCACTTTCATTTGGTATCAGAGTAGGTTTGTTATTATTTTGATTTGACCATCATCTAGCATGACAACTACAACATCTCAGCACAAAGAAGGATGCTCCTCTGTTCGTCCTCCTCTCTTCGACGGAACAAACTATGGATACTGGAAAGTGAGAATGACAATATTCTTGCAATTCATGGATCTCGAAATTTGGAGAGTTGTTTCAGAAAAGTACCAAATGCCATCAACTGATTTCAGTCAATGGACCGATAAAGAAAAGAAGACTGCTTCACTTAATGCCAAGGCTATGAATGCATTGTATTGTGCCGTTGACAAGGTAGAGTTCAATCGCATCTCCCAATGCTCTACAGTAAATGAAATCTGGCATACTCTTCTCGTGACTCACGAAGGTACGTCAAAGGTAAAGGAATCTAAAATTGCTTCTTTAGTTCATAAATTTGAATTGTTTAAAATGAAGCAAAATGAATCTATATCGGACATGGTAACAAGAATGACCGATATCACTAACACTCTGAAATCCCTTTGAAAAGAATATTCACAAGTGGATTTAGTTAGAAAAATCCTAAGGTGTTTAACTCCTTAATGAGAGAGAAAAACCACTACTATTGAGGAAGCAAATGATTTAAATACTCTCACTCTTGAAGATTTGGTTGGTAACTTAATGACATATGAAGTTCAACTTCAAGACAGACAAGAAGAAGAACCCAAGAAGAAATCTCTTGCTTTTAAGGCTACTTCTGACTCTGAAAATTCAGAAGAAGATAAAGATGGAGATATTGCTCTCATTACAAGGCAATTCAGAAGATTCATCAAAAAGGAAAGATTTCAAAGAAAGGTAAAGAAAGCGGATTCTTCCAATCCAAATGAAGTCAAGTGCTTTAACTGCAAAAAGGCAGGACATATCAAGAAAGATTGTCCTCTACTCAAAATCAAGCCCAAGGACCAATTCAAGAAGAAAAAGGCATTTCAAGCATGTTGGGATGATAGTGACTCCTCTTTCGATGAAGAATCAAATGAAGAAGTCGCCAACATGTGCTTTGTAGCACAAGAAGACTCGATAAGTCAATTTGACTATGATGATTTATTAGAAGCATTCAATGATTTATATGCTAAATTTAAGAGTCTAAGTTCTAAAAATAAAGAGTTAAAATCTGAGAATTCAACTCTTGACTCTCAAAACAAAGTGTTACTTCAAGAGATAGAAGATCTTAAGAAGGAAAACTCTTGTCAAGCATTTGAGATAAAAGATATTGGAATTAGAACCAATCTCTTACAAAAAGAAATAACTAGTCTAAAAGAAAAATCAAATGATCTTCTTTCTATAGTGACTAAATTCACAAATGGTCAAGAGAATCTAGAAAGACTTCTTGGTTCTCAAAGATGCTCGGTTAATAAAACCGGATTGGGATATAGCTTCTTTGATACTCAAAATAGACCAAACTATGTGGTGAAGAATCAAAGACAATATTCTCAACCATTTGTTCATAGAACTAAATTTTTTAGTTCTAATAGAAATGCATCTAATCATGGAACTTATAATGCTTATAAGCCTAGACATGATTACTCTAGAAATGCTAAATCTTTTTATAGAAAGAATGTTTATTATCAAAGGAAACCAAAATCCAAATGGATATGGGTTCCTAAGACTAACTCTCATGGACCCAAAAATAGAAAGGGGTCAAATGCTTTATCTTCTAATTTTGTTATAGGTACACAAAATAAGGAGCAAATGGATATTGGACAGCGGTTGTTCCAAACATATGACTGGAAGGCCGGAGTTATTTTTCACCCTCCAAAATAAGGATGGAGGAACCGTCACCTTTGGTGACAATAACAAGGGAAAAGTAATAGGTATTGGTAATATTGGTAATCCAAAATTTCCCTTGATAGAAAATGTTTTTTTAGTAGATGGTTTAATGCATAATTTATTATCAATTAGTCAATTATGTGATAAAGGTTTTCTTGTTTCTTTTGAACATGATTTATGCTTAATTTCTAATTTTTAATCTAAAAAGATCATTTTTAAAGGTAAAAGAATGAACAATGTGTATGAACTTTATCTAGATGAGTTACCTACTTTGAATGAAAAATGTCTTATTGTTTCAAATAAAATTCAATGGTTATGGCACAAGAGACTTGGACATGTTAACTTTAAAATTATTTCCAAGTTATTCAAGAATGATCGTGTAAGAGGCCTACCTAGAATACCATATAAAAAAGATCACTTATGTGATTCTTGCCAAAAGGGTAAACAAATCAAGAGTTCTTTCAAAGCAAAAGATATAGTTTTAACAAAACGTCCTCTTGAACTTTTACATTTAGATCCATTTGGACCATCTAGAATTCAAAGTTTAAATGGTAGCAAGTATGCTTTTGTTATAGTAGATGATTATTCTCGATTTACATGGGTGATTTTTCTAAAAAGCAAAAATGATGCTTTTTCTGAATTTTCCAAACTTTGTAGAAGAATTACAAATGAAAAATCTACATCTATTATTAAAATTCGTAGTGATCATGGTGGTGAATTTGAAAATGAATCTTTTCTAAAGTATTGTGATTTACATGGTATATCTCACAACTTTGCTTTTCCTAGAGCGGCTCCACAAAATGGAGTTGTTGAAAGAAAGAATAGAACTTTGCAAGAATGTGCTAGAACTATGCTTCAAGATAAAAATTTACCAAAATACTTTTGGACTGAAGCAGAATATATAGCGGCTAGTTTAGCATGTTCACAAGTACTATGGATGAAACAGACCTTAAAAGATTTTGGTTTGAATTACTCCACAACAACTATTTATTGTGATAACACTAGTGCTATAAATCTTTCAAAAAATCCTGTTCAACACTCAAGAACTAAGCATATTGAAGTTAGACATCATTTCTTAAGAGATCATGTGTTAAAATGAGATATTTCGTTAAATTTTATTTTCACTAATGAACAGCATGCCGATATCTTCGCTAAACTACTTAAAAATGAAGATTTTATGAGAATTAGGAGAGAACTAAGCATTTGCTCATTTTTGGATTTATAAAATGCTGATTTTTTGAACAAAATCGCACCATATTAGTCGACCGATAAATTTCTAGTCGACTGATGCTTTAAATTTTTTTTAGAATGAGTCGCACCATATTAGTCGACTAATAAATTTCTAGTCGACTGATGCTTTAAAATTTTTTAAAATGAGTCGCACCTTATTAGTCGACCGATAAAATTTTATTCAACTAAATTTTTTTTTTAAATTTCAACTGAAGGGACCCGATACCCCTTGGATTTTTTTTTAACACCCGGTTTTTTTTTTTTTAAAAAGGGCATCGTTTTGTTTTTTTTTACGCACCTTTTCGTTTTTCTTAAAAAAACGAAACCCTTTGAAAAACGAAACCCTCTCTCTCTTCCGAAAAACCCTCGGAGTGTCGTTCGAACCTCTCCTCGCCGGAATCTTCTGGCCGTGACAGGGAGTCACCGGAATCCTCTTGCAGTGACCGGCGCATCTTCAGTTTTCGCCGGAATCCTTGTGGCAGCCTCCTTTCACTTGCCGTCATCTACCGCGGACTCCTCCTCGTCTCTTCCCTCTTGCCTAAAATCTGTGGAGAATCAACATCCCTCTTCAGTGGGTTGTTACTGTTGATTATTTTGGCCACTACCAACGAATTTGAAGGCACATCATTCACTTTGCACAAAGTGTTTCTGTTGCACAACGACGGATATCTTCCTCCCACCGGACGTCATTTGGAAGCCGACATCAACACCATCAATCATTCTCTCAACAACTGTGTTTCAACCATGCCTCGTCAGAAGACTGCATCCACAAAAGGTTCTCCTCCTCCTACACCTCCAGCAAAATATGGATTTTCTCTCAGATTACTCTAAAATCCTCTTTTATATGATACTTTTGGATCGGTTTCTGCACTTCCTATTTTACCAGGCCGAAATGTCCTCTTTCACATGTTTTCTCGTTACAAAATCAGAGAATTATTTTCAGGTATTTCACATCTTTTTGATGCCTGTGTAGACACCCTTCATTATCCTTTTCTGATCCACTTGTTTTATACAAATTTACAAATTGATCATGAAACTGGAGTTCTTTCCTCTCTTGTTCGTGATGTTGAAAATGAGTTTGATTCTAAACTACTTGGACAAATCCTAGAAATTCCACCCTCAGACACTCTTTTCAATACTATTGAACTTAATGATGAAAGAATTTTTGAACAAATTCTTCTTCCCGGTGCACCTCATTGTCCTCCTTTCAAAAATATTAATCTTCAAACTCGTGCATGCATTGTTGAACGAATTCTTGCCCACAATGTTCTACCAAAAACTGGTTCTTTTGATTATTATTCCACAGATCTTTCTACGGCTCTTTATGTCTTATTTGGAAATATTTCTGTAAATTGGGCCAACGTGTATTTTACTAATTTGTGGAAACAAAAACCATTTCTTCCTTATGGATGTCTTCTAACTCGTATTTTCAGACATTTCAAAGTTCCCTTAACCAATGAAAAATATATTGAGCAAAAGGAGTTCTTTGATCAAACTATTTTTAAACGAATGAAAATCAAATATTTGCCTCCTTTAAACGTTGATCAAACTAAACCATCTGATCCTACTGAACCATCAATTTTTGAACCCTCACCATCTTCTGTGACACCTTCATCTCAAGCAAAACGAAAGAAAGTTTCTACTAGTCAAGACAATGATGAAGTTTTGCAGCGACTGGAAGCTTTGGAGCTGCATCAACACACTTTTCGTGAAGATGTGACTCAACAACTTTCTTTGATTCAGAAAGACATTACTGCAATCAAGGAGTTGCTTAACTCACTTTTCTGATCTTTGTTTTTTGTCTTTACTGAACTTTGATACTTTATGGGTTGTAATATTTTGAATTTGAATTTACATTTTGCTTATGCTATTTCTGCCCTTACTCTTTTTTTATTATGACAAAGGGGGAGAAAAAGAAAAAGATCGAAATTGCATATTGCATTATGACATGGAAATTACATGAAACACCTTGAAATTGCAATCAAGGAGTTGCTCAATCAATCAATATGTGATATATGTGCTTTGAATGTACTAACTTTTAATGTTTTGCAGCATATTGATAGGGGGAGTAAAATCTCCATCTATGCATCTAAATGCTTCATCTTTTGATTAGTTTGTCATCATAAAAAAGGGGGAGATTGTTACGACAATGAAGCCGTACATGATACTTCAAGTACAAGGTTTTGATGATGAGCAAGTGAATCAACTGCATTTCAGCCAAGGCAATGAAGAAATGTGACAAACATTGAAGAATTCGATGAAGAATCTTTGAAGACTTATGTGCAAATGTTAAATTCATTAAAAGTCTTAGATTCTTATAAGAGCCTTACTTAGAGTGCATATTTCGGTTGCATTTCACCTAAAAAGTCTTTAGAAAAACTTTTCTAAAAGAACCCTTCATGAAAATCTTTTTAGAAAAGTTTTTTCTTAAATTTTTGTGTTTATTAGTCGACTAATAGACTCACCAGTCGACTAATCCTTTTGCGCCAAATTTTCTAAGCAAAATGTCATTTTTATCAAATTAGTCGACCGAAGGTTTTATTAGTCGACTAGACAGAATGTTTGTTTTCTGAAAATTTAGCAGCAGTCGACTAATGCTTTTATCAGTCGACTGGACAGAACATGTCTGTTTTCTGAAAATTTAGCAGCAGTCGACTAATGCTTTTATCAGTCGATCGGACAGAACTTGTGTTTTTCAGAAAATTTTAGCAGCAGTTGACTGAAAGGTTTTTTAGTCTACTGATGATATTATCAGTCGACTAACTTTTCTCTAGTCGACTAAGTTTCAAATCTTCAGATTTTCAAATAGCTCGATAAACAGATCAGTCAACCGACGATAATTGTCAGTCTACTAATAACTAATTATTAGTCAATTAACTACTGTTCCAGTCGACTAATTTTGTCATTTTTCCTGAAACTTTAAAAAGGCGTGTTTTTTCATTTTTCAAACATTTTGATCATTTAAAATAGACTGTTTTGACACCCTTTCATACCCTCAACGTATGAAAACTTTCAACTATAAATATGAGTACATTTTACACTCAAAAGTACTGCAATTCAATCAATTTGAATCAATTACTCTTTGCTTTTCACTCATATTCATTTTCTTACTCACGTGATATTTTTCACTTCAGTTTTTCACTCAAATTTTTTTGAGAGATAGTGAATTCGTGAGTAGAGTATTTCAACAACCTCAAAAAGCCAATTGCATCTCATTTGCATTAAAAAGAAGGGCTCATAGGTTGTATTGTAAGTTGTTACTTGTTTCAATTTTCTGTAAAAGGAAGGACTCCTTGGTTTAAAGGAGTTGTTTGCTTTCAGTAGGTGTGTTACTGGAAGTGGGACCGGATTTGGTCTGTATGATCTTGTAGTTACGCAAGGTTGATAGTGGAAATCTCAAGCGGGTTTTGCTTGGGGACTGGATGTAGGTCGGGAAAGACCGAACCAGGATAAATTCTTGTGTTATTTGTGTGTTTGCTTTGCGAATTGCAAAATCCGTCAATATTTCGCTGACAATTTTTTTAAAAGCACTATTCACCCCCCCTCTAGTGCCTGTTGCCTCGATCCTACTGCACTTTCAAGAGAGAGGGCGGGTTCATGCGCACCCGTCGAGACAAATTTTTTTAACTTCATTCCTCATCCTTATTCTTTTTGTAATGGGGGGTGGAATGAAAATAACATACATATATGGATGCAGCGGATGGTGTTTCGCGCATCCACCACATCCAATGTTTGTTAAAAATGTCATTCTCGATATCTTTTTTATCTGGGGCAACACATGAGAAAGAGCCATCAAGCGTTCTCTCAAAGGACTGGGCTGGAACCAAAATGACATAAGAGAGACTCTCCTAGCAATGCCCAAAGTGGGAACCTGAGGTTCTGGCTACAAGGGGCCTAAACAAAAAATGGACAAAAAGAAAAAACTTTCATGGGTCCTGAAGGATCACTTCAGAAAGGGTTTATCATCATCAACTCAGTAAGAAGCCCGACCACAATACATGGCAAAGAGTTGACACTTTTCCTGTATGAACTCAGTCTGAGCTCACAAAGGTCACACAACAATTCGAGTCCTTCCACCTCTTATACTAAAGGAGAATAACATGCTCCGAGCAAGGCAACCACAAGTCAAAGTAGAACCATAATAGTATTGAGGAGAAAAGACCTCCTGCATGGGTTATCATCGCATGGCCCTAGGTAAGCCTTCAAAACCTGAACTTTATATATAGTCTTTATGAAAAATGCAAAAAAAAAAAATTTAAAATATTATTTTTTAAATCTCAAAAAATAAAAAAGCTAAAAAAGACCAAACTTACCTCTTCGTTGCAAGAGCATGTTATTCCTATGGACAAGACTAAGAAAGCTTTTGTCAAAACCTTTTTCTTTGTTTTTTCTAATCATTCTTAATAATGTTTTTTTGTCAAAACCACATTGAGGCATGTCAAAAGAGTCTAAATCTATCTAAAAATCAAGCATAGGGCATGTAAAGTCATTTAAAGTCCAAAACTCTTAGACAAAAAGGGACCTCTAGTAGCCAAGCATTCAAACATCTACTCCCAAATCGGCCTGACCTAGTTCGACGAGATCCAAATGGTCTTGAAAGCCTGGTTTACCTGTGAATACTGGTTGGACCTTATTCGATTTGAACACAAAATGATCTCCACACCCCAATTGTCCTTGAACTAGTTTGACCTTATTTGTCATGACCCAGAATAATTTTGAGAATCTAGTTTGCCTTAACTCCAACAATCATAGGAGAAGGATAAAGCTTCATCATGTTGCAAGACATATCATTGAAAGATCACTAAAGGTCAAGAATCTTGTTCAAAAATGGATCTAGCTCTCTTTAAAAAAATAAAAATATAAAAAAAAGGCACAAAAGTCAATTTTGCATTTAGGCTAACACCTACTCTGAGTCCATGGAGAGGTGACAGACTCCAATCATAAAACTTTCTTAAGAGTAGAGGTTGGAATAGAAAAGTATGTGCTAGAAGAAAGTCAATACCTACCTCTCAACCCATAGCAAAGTGGCAAACTCTGGTCATATGCCCTTTTAGAAATAGAGGTTGGATAGATAGTGGCATCCCTCTTAGACCGAAAAGCCATGAGACTTATGATTGTTAGGTCTCGAGTCAAAGGATGACAAAAGTGAGGATTAAGCCCCTTTGGAGCTAAAAACAAAGACTCTAATAAACTTACCTAAGTGCAATAGGTGTACTTGAATGCATTCGCATCAAGTTCTAGTCCTTTAGAGTTTGAGCCTTAGTGGAGACCATTAGACCCAATAGAAATGCTTTGAGACAATCTCATGTCCCTATAACTAGTTATTTAAAACCCAAAGCAAAATTAAAGAAAAAAATCCCAATGAAGCTGAGTGTTGCTATCTTATATCTGCTTGAGAAAATGAAAATCTAAAGTGTAAGAATCTCAAGTGCAAGAATCAACTTGTCAGAAAGATTCTAATCTTTGAGAAGGGAGAAAAGAACAAAAATATTTGACCTAATCACTCATTATTATTACAAGTCAATCACTTTAGGGTAGCCACTATTCTCCAAAAGCATTGACCTCATTAAATATTATGAAAGCATACTCTATACGTCATACATTATAGGCATACAAGAGTTGGAATCCCATAACTAAGGTATATGTGGAGAACCTTGTCCATCTGCATCCTGAAACCACTTGGACCAAGTGTTCTCCTATTACTGGGGCGACTCTACCTCGTATATGAACTCACTAGTTAAACATGTCTACTATATGAACCCTTGTTTGCAGTATGCATGGGTAGAGATACAATGCTCCTTGTATTTGTCCCACGTGTTCTTTGCAAAAGTTTTTGAAAGAAAATCATTACAAAGGCATCAAAGATCAAAATGGCATGAAAGGGAGATATATTCCTCTTATGCTACCCTTGTCTGATGCCCAACATTTTATCCTGCATAAATAAAGTTGTCAATAAGAGCCAAGAGTCATTGCAGGTTTATACCAAATTAGCAATACAAATGGATCACACTTCACGAGATAGTGCAGCCCGCATAATAGCCTCAATCATCAGCTCCTTCTCTTGACAAAAACCCAAATCAATACCCAACAGTTCTCGAAACTGGACCGATCTCGTTCGGTGGGACCAAGAATAGTCTCAACAACCTAGTTTTTCTAAAAAATACATTGGCCCGACCTCGTTCAGCGAGACTTAGACGATCCCAAAAAACCAGTGATTTTCAAAACTGACACAGCCTCATTTAGTAAGACCAAACAAGGTCCCAACAACCCAGTTTCTCTCAGAAACACTGGCCCGACCTCGTTTGGCAAGACCTAAATGGTCACTACAACCTAGTGGTTTAAAATTGGCTTGACCTCGTTCGGTGGGACCAAACATGGTCTCGACAACCTATTTTCTCTCAGAAAAATATTGGCCCGACCTCGTTCGGTGGGACCCAAATTGTCCTCACAACCCAATAATTTTCAAGACTAGCCCGACCTCATTCGGTGGGACCAAGTACGGAGTTAGCAATCCAGTTTCTCTAAAAAAATATTGGCCCAACTTCATTCGGCGAAATCCAAATGGTCATTACAATCCAATGGTTTTCAATATTGGTCGGGCCTTGTTGAGCGAGACCCAAACAGTTCCCACAACCCAGTGGTTTTTAAAACTAACCCGACCTCGTTCGGCGGAACCAAGCATAATCCCCACAACCTAGTTGTTTCAAAATTTAGGTGTGTCTATTTCTTTATCATAAATCAAATCATATCGATTAATGACAAAGAGGGGCATCTATAGACATCCAATTTTTTTAGGATGTCCAAATTGTGTTCTTAGGGTTCAAGATCATGATACTTAGAGAAATACCCCAGAAAGTCTATTTTTCATACCCAAGGACAACACACCTAAGGTAACGTTCCATCCTAGGTCTTTTTTTGGTATGGCACACTATGTGTCGTCTTCCCGTCTAGGTCATTGTTTGTTAGGACAAGTCATTGTTCCCCTTGGGACAATTTGTCTTGCCCTAGGATAGGGCATCCTGCCTGTTCCAAGTGAGGGATGGCACAAGTTGTTGTTGTCCCTCCCTTGCTTATCCTCAAATTAGGCTGGGACGACAAAAGTGTTGTGTCGTCCTCCCTATTCCCTGTTCTGGATGACAAAACGACATAACTAGTCATGTCATCCCATAATTTGGGCTAAGATGACACATTGTTGTGTCATCCTGACCCTGGGATGGCACAATCTGTGTCATCCTGCCCATATCTCTCCCTAGTTTGGGCTGGTATGGCACACTGTTATGTCATCCTGACCCTAGGATGGAATAGTCTATACCATCCTGCCCCTGTCTCTCCCTAGTTTGGGTTGGGATGACACAGTGTTATGTCGTCCTGACTTTGTGATGGCACAGTCTATCCCCTCTAGGCCCCGTCTTTCCCTAGTTTGGGTTGGGATGACACACTATTGTGTTATCCTAACCTTGGGATGACACAGTCTGTGTCATCCCACCATTGTCTCTCCCAAGTTTAGGCTGGGATGGCACATTGTTGTGTTATCTTGACCATGGGATGGCAAGTTTGTGCCATCCCGCCCCTATCTCTCCCTAGTTTGGGCTGGGATGGCACACTATTATGTCGTTTTGACCCTCCCACCACTGTCTCTCCTTAGTTTAGAATGGGATGGCACGCTGTTGTGCTGCCCTGACCATGGGATGGCACAATATAGTCTTGCCCCAATCCAGTCTGTCATGTCTCCTATGCGGTCGACCTTCTATAGGTCTAGCTGGGACGTGTCATTCAGGGATAGGACGAGACAACTGTAATGTTGTCCCCCCTCTCGCTTGTCCTGCATCTTTGGATGGCATAACTATTTTGTCATCCCTGTTCTAGATGGCAGAACTGTCCCATGTCATGCCCCTATTTGGTCTCAGATCTGGGTTGGGATGGCATTACAGGAATGACATCCAGCTTTGGGGACAACACACCTAGTGTCATCCAGGTTTAGTGACGGCATAAGAGAATGTTGTCCAGTCCTCAGACGAAAATTTTGTCATCCGGTACTCTGAATGTAGGGTTAAGCTCGAGGTTTATACCTATCCAATCTAGTCCCTTCTTGCATGATTTTCAAGAATGAGAGACTCCTCTTGGATGAACTTTCATCCCAAGCAAGACTCTTTTTGGATAGGTCTTATCCCCTATTTGGGATAGACCTGAACCCATTTGAGTTGGATCCGGATTCGCAGATCTCACATGACCCAAATCTTGTTCTGAAGTCCTATAAATAGGGTTTTACTCATATAGTCTAAACATCTAAAAATCTCCTTTGAGTGTTGGCTGTATAGAGAACGTCTACCCTAGTCTTTCCCTCACTCTGTCCCTCGAGCCCTAAATTGTCATACCTACCGGAGGTGTTGCAAAAGTCATTGCAACAATCCTCGTAACTACGCAGAGGTGTTGTCAGACTAAAAAGAACCTAAAAAGCTAAACAGATCCTAGAGTCCAAAAAAGTTAATTTTTCATAAATCAATTAGTTTATTCTTTTATTTTGGGTTTCATTATTCGTGTCTAAATACTTATACACATTTGATCTTTATTGCACATCCGAATTTCTCGATGGAGAGATTAAACTACAGAAATCGAGAAACTGCCCTTGCTTTACCTTTCCTTAGTGTATGGGACAGTCAAAGCTTGCAAATGACGTCCCCATATCTTTTAAAATCTTTCAATCTTCCCCTCTACAACTTTTTATCAACACAAGTTCATTATGGAACTGCGGACCAACTAGCAAGGAAGCCTCAAAAGTTTAATTTCTAGAAAGACGTGGCCTCCAATTATGCCTCCAGAAGGGTTAGATGGAACCCTTAATATTTTGGCAAGCTTACTGTTGAACTTTTCTCAATGCTATTATTTAGTTGAAGTCTTTCAGATAGTTTCTATAAGATCTTTCCTTATAAAAGCATCGAAAGTGAAGGACTTTGTCTCAAGGACCATCCAAGGTTTTCTACCTGGGATGGGGATATTGCCATGGGCTAAACAAGATTCCAAATTAGGACTAAGCCATAAAGTAACATGAAATAATAAAACTTGCTCTAATGAATGTTTCTTGACCCTGACATAGCGGTACTGAGCCATGAAAACTATTAAGCATTATATTTTTCTCACAATAGAAGTATACTTCCAACATAAGGAAACTTGATTTCATATTAAGATACCAGTTCATTTTGTGCTCTATCATTCTCCCATCTTTCTTTCTAAGAAGAATTAGAAAAGTAGACAATTCAAAAAGATGGTAAATTCATTTTGCCAAGAATATTTGCCTTCACAGGTTCATATTAATATTGATTGGAGTATCCAAGACACAACCAACGCATTCTCTTTCTTCCAATTTGAGTATTGGAGGCTCTTTTCATCCGGTTTGGTAACTTCTCTGTTGATGTATTCCTATTTGTCCCTTGCAAGAACAACTAACTCCAATGGTTGAGCCCATTTAGTTTAATTTCAATCATTGAACCCACAATGGTGATTTGAAATCCTTCCAAAACATTAGCATTCACAATTTTCTTTAATATAAGGTCTTTGCTTTCATCTCCACTAATTTTTCACTTGGGCCACCCATCTCACAATAGTACTATCACTCTATACACTTTTCTTGAGACTCCTTTCAGTTTCATCTTTGAACTCTTTACCCTTGAGTTTAATACACGTTTACAGAGCCTTACTGACCAATTCAACCTCTACTAAGGCTGCCACCAGCCCTCTACGACATGAAAAACTTTTAAAGAGACGCTTAAACAACCCCAAATATTGGGACAAACATTACAAATGGCAGGAATGCTTCCAAGTTCACTGTTCTTTGAGAGGTCCCAACAACTCCATTTCTTCAGAAAATTACTATTCTAGCTGCCAACAGAAAATAAACTAGAAAATCGGTAACTTGCACATTCCTTTATGAAAATAAACTAGATGTAGGCAGTTATCATGCTGCCACTTTGTCCTTCACATTGATTGTAGAGTTGTTTCTTATTGCATGATTTCCTGTCTTAAACTATATATCCCTTTGTAACATGGACAGTTCTACCAGCCCCTGCTGTATCCATGTAGTACCTGCACTAGTACTTGGGCACTTCGGTACGTGTCAACTGGGTTTCAGGCTTTATTCAACCCATTTTATCCTTTTTATGGCCCAGTCAATATCTAGTCAACACTCGGATCAAAAGCATCCAATGTTAACCATTTACTTTTGTAATTCTTAACTATATATCTTTGACATGTCTCAGACTTTCAGATTGTAACAGCCAGATACAACTTCATATGTAGAATATTTTGCAAAATGTAGTATAGTTTTGCATTTTTCTGTGTGTTTGTGTGTAACCATGTCATGTGTGCAAAGTGCAAACACACAGACTATGTCACAGGGACACACCATTTTGGGTGCGTGTCCCTGGTGACACGAGCAGACATGCTCGGGCATGCTGACATGGACACTGACACATACGGAATTATTTTAATAACTTCTGGCTGAAGGATTCCGAGGTTCACTATTGGAGGTAAACAGATTAATCATGCATTTTTCAGTTCTATGTTTTCACAGAATATTAAAGTTGGTATCTAATTATTGGATTAATATTCTTCACGTTTCCTTTTACATGCTGTTAGTAGAAAGTAATAACAGATCATAATCTGCGCAAAACGGGAATGCACAGCATCAGACCTATATATGCTTTGGGTATTCGGTGTTTAAACTTTAAAGAGTGCACATTACAGTGCCTGTTATTGGGTCACAGATGATTCTGAGGCTAGCATATAAGTTTTCTAAACAGCAATCAGGTTCCTTGCTACGATTTCTATGCCCTGTTTTGTAGCTTCCACATTGCAAGGCCTTGGATACTTGGTCTGAGATATCTGCATTTTGTATTTGTTGTGCACTTGAGATTGTAATAGAACTTTTTCTTCGCAATTATATTCTGTGCAAAATGGCTTGTCTACTACCCATCTTGCAACTTGAACTTCATGCAGTCTTAAGGAACAGGTAAAATTACCCTTGGTTCAATGGCCATGATTGTATGACTTTATGCTCTTTTCTCTCGATCATCTAATGCTGATGACTACTATGTAATGAATTATAGGTGGCCTCAGATTGCTACTCAATTATTTTCCCTGTCCAAATATGGCTACAACTACAACAGTATACATTTGTATGGAATCTCCAGTTGGGATCTATTCAAAGCCTGCTTCTCAAGATAATGGCTTCTTATAAAGAGAAATTCTTTTGTTTACATATTCAAGACTACTCAGATTACAATCATGTCATTGGTCACCATGACTGTCTTTCTGAGGACTGAAATGGGGCATGAAACAATTTCAGATGGTGGGAAGTACTATGGTACTCTGTTCTTTAGTCTGCTTAATGTGATGTTCAAAGGATTGGTAGAGTTAGCAATGACTGAGCAGGCTTCCTGTGTTTTACAAGCAGAGGGATTTCTTGTTCTATCCTCCATGGGCATTTGCTTTACCCATTTATCTTCTCAGGATCCCAATCTCTGATTCAGAATCAGGGTTGTGGGTCGTTCTCACTTATTATACAGTTGGATTTAAATTGTATTCAATGTAATTGTTAAAATTCTTTTAATTTGTTCAATTGTTGCAGGACATATAAATATAAAAAACAAATTATTTTGTATGTTTTATATATTGATAGGGAATATAATTTAAAAATAAAAAACGAAAGTTTTACTGGCGCCAGTAAACAATGTTTACTGACGCCGAAAATGTGCCAGTAAAAAGATCTTTGACTCTCTGAAGGTCTTTTACTGATGCAATTTCTGCCCCAGAAAAAGTCCTTCACTGGCGCAATTCTGGGCCGGTAATTCCTTCAGTTTTGTGAAGGTTTGTACGGGTGCAGTTCTGTGCCAGTACTCAATTTTTTTACTGGCGCAGAACTGCACCCGTAACATCATTTACTGGGAACGTAAAGTTGCGCCAGTAAATGCATTAACGATGAGACTTTTACTGGCGCTGCTTCTGGCGCATTCTTCAGCTGGTAAAGGTTTTCACTGGTGCAATTAGTGCACCAGTAAAAATGGTTTTTCTTGTAGTTATCCAATTATAATCAGATGCCGATGTGGTTTTGACTTTTTGTTTCCGAATCCTACAAATATTCGACTTTGACAGAAATCTGAGGTAAAAAAGCGAATCTGGTATGAGCTTTTCGAATCTGTTTAGCCAACATCCGATCCATTAGTCTAGTTGGATATGGTATTGACTACATCCGATCCAAATCCAATTCGTTTACATCCCGGTTCCCAATCAGAGGTCCACCCTTATGTCTCATTGACCAAAGCGAGTTGACTTTTAGAATTTATCCTCTTCCACACAGCTGTTTGTTGGAAATTTTCAAAATGTATCTTCTCTTGCACACTGCAGTTTGGTGGAAACTTCCTTAATATAATCTTTTCCCTTTCGCACAGCTTAGTGGAAACTCATCAATATATATCTATTCTGGAAATACTTTGAGTACCAGAAATTCCGATCTTTATTGGCTTCTTTTCAAGGCCACTTTTGAGAAGAAGAAGAAGATGTATATAACCAGGCCTTTTTCGCTCTATAAGCAAGACCCTTCAGCTTTGGGTATACCCCCACCAGAGGGGCCTCACTCTGGGTATCTTCTCACCCGGGATGAAGAAGAAGAGGAGAAGAACACAAGTAGTTTCCGTTGGGGTTTGTGCAAGGACACAAAGTGTAGGACACTGCCCTTCCCTCAGGACAAGCTGCTCAAGGTTCAATACACAACCATAACTTCCGACGGGACTTACAGCAGCACTTACACAGATAAGACTTTCTTCATACCTGTCCTGGGGCAGCCCTTGTCTTCAAATCTCTATTATGTTGTTAAGGCAGACGGAAAGCACAAAGGGTACAACCATCTTACCTATTAGCATTAGTTTTAAATTTTATTTTATTTTTTTTGTTTCTTCTTGTTGTCCTCTTCTGTGGAACTCAAATCCACCCGTTCCAAAGGAAATGACATGAAGCAATTGGATTCCAATCATTCCCAAAGTCATCCCTATCATCATACCCCTTCTTGGGATCTCGTCGATGCAAGTTCTTTTGATCAAATTGGGTGTCATAAATGTGCTGTACAATTTACTTTGTCCATTTGGTGAAGATATGCATTTGAATCACTAGAATCCGACTTATGTGTAGGATTTTTTAGCGATTCAAAAAAACAAAAGTCGGAAAACATAAAATTTTTGTGGTTTAAATAATCACTTTTTTGATCGTTTTCCTATTTAATGCACCATGTTCAATCCATCTTTACAGCCAGATTAGATTAAAGCAACTTGCATCAATGAGATCGTCAAAGGGTTATCATGATAAAGGATGACAAAGGAGATGAGTGGAACAAGATTGGTGGGAAAGGGGTGTCCGCCATGATTTTGGGTGTCACTTTGTGCAGGGTAACCTATCCATTTTCACAAACTCACCCATTTTTTCTCCAAAAATCTACGTCACCGGAATCCCCTTTCTTCTTTATGATATCTTGCCTTCTCAAACAGCTGGCAACATAAAGGGTGGAATAAAATGACTACCTTTTAAAGTCAATCTGAGTTTGGAAGAAGACAAAAACATAAAAAAGAAAGGGACAGCTACTTTGGATGTGGTTCATCACGTCAGTAACCCAAACACCAGGCCCTGAATCATTGGGCTGCCGATTCAGCTGTATCGTCCGACGCCCATACTCAGATGATTCGGTATTGGCTCAAAAATAATAAAAAGTTAAAATAATTTTAAAACCATTATGTGACACGAGTTAAAACCATTAAAAAATAATTATCTTTTAGGCTGTCAATCATTACGTGACACATGTTAAAACCATTAAAATAATTTTAAAAATAAAAACAAAAAAATACCTTTTGGTATTTTTTACATTTATTAAAAATAGACGAATTGGCCTTGCAGCGTATCAAAATTCTCCGATACAATGCATATAGGCACCGATACCAATAACACTGATTTGATGTCCTTTTGCTCATAATATGAAACCTTTCTATCGTTGGATTAGGATCAAAACTATTCTTAAGTTCCCTATGTAATTTTTCTATTTTTCTAAGTTTATGAGTTGTTTGTCTTTCCTACAAGTTTAGTCTTATATTTAAAGTTGTAGAAACTTTTCATGTCCTTAAAGAGCAAGGCCCAAAAAGTTAAAAGTTGTTTGGCCAACCTAGACCTATTATGGTTGGTCTTTTTTGGACCCATTAAAGAACTCTTTATGGCCTTTATTACTGGCCTAGGGGCTTATATATAACTCTCTCGCATTTTTCTCATCCCTCAACACTTTGTTCTCCTCTTTCAAAGTTCCTTCTTTTCAGTTCAAATCCATACCCGCATGTAGGTCTGATCCATACACTTATAGTTCAAATCCATACCCACTTGTATACATGATCTATACCCATGTTTGAACCCAGGATCCATACCCATTTCTAGCTTGGATCATTCTATCCTATTCAAGCGGTTGCTCAAGGTGGTTCGTGTCGAGATTATCAATCTCACTCAGTATAGGGTGTAGATCGATTTTTTGCGAGTAGGCGATAGCTTGATTGTATCCTAAGAGCATAGTTGCACAAGTACTCATTGCACCAAGGACTTGATCCTAGGGTGGAAATTATCACTTGAAAGATAGCGTGTGGATATGCGTGCTTCCGGGCATACCTGGTCAAAGCTCAGTTGCTTGACCCAAGTTAAGTATACTTTCCAACAGTTTTCTAGTTCTATAAATGGTGATTGTGAAGGTTGAAAACTAGGAGCTGCATAAGTTGTCCTAGTTCGATTTCACTAATTTCAAAAGGTGCCAACATAAGGTGCTTATCTTCCTCACTATTGCAATTGTGGTGTACGTGCTCACATGTCCCGAAGAACAAGAGGATGAAACTATTGCTGAAAACTGAAAGAGACAAAAGTAGAAGCAGGGTGGTGTTGTAAAAAAAAACTCTAAAATATGATGACTTCGTGTATCACGAACATATATTAAATGCCCTCTTAGACACTCTATTCGACCTCTACTCGAAAGTCAACATGACAAAAAAGTTGCATAAAGCCTGTCACATGGGTGTGGGTGCGAAGGCGACACGGGTGCGGCGCAATTTTAAAAATTTTGGACACGGGGACTCGGCTCTATATATATATATAATAGATCCTGTGTGCATATATGTGGATATTGTCCTCTAAAGTTTGGCACCAATATGAGTGTTTTTATAAACTTTGCAAATTATACGTTTGCCCTTGCAGAAAGGGGGGTCCAGGGGATCCCCCCAGCGTGGGTCCTGCTGGAATTTTTTTTTCTGGGGCTTATGTTTGAGACTCATGCTATATATATATATATATTAAAAAAATATATAAAAAGATCATTTTTTTTACCTGAAAAATAGACATTTTTGGACTCAGTTAACATTGACCGAGTCCAAAATAGGATGGACTCGGCCTCAACTCGTTGACCGAGTCTGACTCGGCGTTGACCGAGTCTGAGCCGTGTCCGAAGCTGCACCCGTGTCCGCACCCGTGTCAAAGCGTGTCGACTCGGTTGCGGCGCCTCCCTAGCCGAGTCCGTGTGACATAGCATAAAGCCCTTTAAAGCAAGTACAAAATGGAAGACATAGAAAATCATAAGTTTTTAGTTAATAAGTATATGGATTTCAAATTCTTCAATAATAAGTCACTACTACCTCAAGTCCATGAGATGTACATCTTGGCTGAGGGTATGAACCTTAATGAATCATTTTAGGTGGCTGTAATCATTGATAGATTGCTTCCATCATAGAAAGATTGCATCTTCTTATCTACTTACAACATATGATTTAAAAGTTGTAACGGAATTTGACAATATTTTATTATCAAAGAACCACAAGTTTGCAGACAAAGGCTACTCCATTAATGGACATATTAAGTTTAATCTGATTAATACAATTGATTATGCCTCAGTTTATATGTCTGAGTCATGTGATTTATGGCATGCTAGATTAGACCATGTTAATTATAAGTGTTTGAGAAGCATGGGTAACTTAAGACTTATTCCTAAATACAAAGCTGAGCATGTTAAAAATGTGATATTTGTATTCAAGCAAAGTTTGCGAAAAAATCTTTTTCAAGCATTAAAATATAAACTACTATATTTAATGCATAGTGACAATATGATTTAAAAAATACTTCAACTCGTAGGAGTAACAATTATTTTATAACTATTATTGGTGATTTCTCAAAATATGCTTATGTCTATCTCACGAAAATAAAAGATGAATCATTTGAAAAAATTTAAATTTTCAAAGCAGAGGTTGAAAACTTTTATAATTGCAAAATAAAGTCATTTAAATCTAATGGAGGTGGTGAATATCTTTCAAATGAGTTTGTTGAATTTTGTGAGATTCATGAGATACATAGACAAAACATTGTTCCATATACTCCTCAACATAATGGTATAGCGGAACATAAGAATAGGATTCTAATAGATATGATTAATTCAATGCATATAAGTATTAGTATAAATTATAATCTATGGGGTGATGCATTGCTTAGTTTATGTCAGATCTTAGATAGAATTTCATATTCTAAGTAATACTACACCTTATGAACTTTGGAAAGATAGAAAACCAATTTTTAATTATTTAAAAGTTTGAGGTTGTATTTCTTATATAAAACTTACTAAAAAAAATTAACCAAACTTGGTCTAAAAACCAGGACATGTGTTTTCATTGGATATTCTTAAAATAGTAAGATATATAAATTTATAGATATTGAAACCAAAGTGATTTTAAAATCTATCCAAACTAAATTTCTAGAAGATTTAACTTTAAAATCACTTGGTTATTGAAAATAATTTAAGAAAAAAAATTATGAGTTTAAAAATTCTGAAATTCAAAAAAGTAAAAGATCAAGAAAACCAAAAGATTTTGGTCATGATTTCCATCTCTACATGATAGATAGAGACCCTTATTCTTTTTCATAAGCTATGACCTCTCATGACACCTCTTCTTAGAAAGAAGCTATAAAGAGTAAACTAGATTCTATTATTGAAAATTAAACTTGAAATTTACTATATTTACTTCCTAGTTTTAAATCATTAGGATGCAAATAGCTTTTTAAGATAAAACTTCAAACTGATAGTTCTATTGAAAAATTTAAAGCTAGATTTTTAGCTAAAGGTTTAAAACAAAGCCTGGACTTGATTATTTTGACACATATGCTCCTGTAAGTAGGATTGCATTTATTAGAACTATGGTTGCTTTGGCATCAATTTACAACCTTGAAATTCACCAAATGAATGTTCAAATTGCTTTTTTGAATGGTGTCTTAGAAAAAGAAATTTATATAGAACAACTTGAAGGATATATAACACTAGGTCAAGAAAAGGAAATTTGCAATATGTTAAGGTCCTTGTATGATTTGAAACAATCAACTAAACAATATCATAAAAAATTTCATGAAGTAATCATTTCATGTGGATTTAGAATTCATGATTTTGATAAATGCATATATAACAAAACAAAAGATAGTCATGTTATAATTATTTGTCTTTGTGTGGATGGCATGCAGACCATGAATATTAATTTTGAATGCATAAATAATACCAAAAGTTTTCTTTTATCTAAGCTTAACATGAAAGATATGAGTTTAACTGATGTTATACTCGGCATTAAATTGATTAGACATGAGAATGATTATGTATTAACTCAATCACACTACATTGAGAAAATTTTAAGAAAATATAATCATTATGATTATAAGTATGTTGCTACTCTGATCCTAGTGTTAAGCTATCAATTAAAACTGGAAGAAGTATATCTTAATTAGAGTATGCAAGTATTATTGACAACCTCATGTATGCTATGAATAAAACTAGACCAGACATAGCTTTTAGCATGAGCAAGTTGAGCTGATATACTAGTAATCCAGGACAAGAGCTTTGGGATGCTATCTCTCGAGTCCTGAAGTATTTGAGAGAAATTCTAGATTATGAGATATTCTATGAGAAAAACCCCGTTGTACTTGAAGGGTACACTGATGCAAGCTAAAATTTTGATTCCAATGAGTCATTACCCATAAGTGGTTGGATATTTATCCTTGGATCTGGAGCAATTGCTTGAAGATCTAAGAAGAAAACTTAGATAATCCATTCTAAAATAGAAGCAGAGTTGATAGCACTATTATCAGCTAGTATGGAAGTTGAGGGCTAAAGAATCTTTTGATGGAGAATCCTTAGAAGATAAGTATGTACTCTCGATATCTATGTGTTGCGATTGTCAAACAACTACATACAAAGCGAGAAGTAATATTTATGGTGGAAAAATTTAGATATATCAGTCTAAAGCAGAATTATGTGAATAATTTACAAGAAGTAATCTCAATTGAATATGTGAAATCTTGTCAAAATTTAGCGGATCTGTTGGCAAAAGGATATTCTCGAGATATTGTCTTTAAGATATTAAGAAGAATGACGTTAAAGTCTATAAAAATAATCACCATCGATGAAAACCAACCATATGATAAGAGTCAAACTATGTCTAGTGATTCAATGGAAAGAGCAAGTCTCTAAGTGATTGGATTGAGGACTTAATATTTTTTCTCATTCCTTAAGTCAAGTGCTCAAAACTTGTGTACGAGTTCAAAATTAAACTAGTAATAATATTCATAAGCCTTATGGTTGAGGTGTTTCAAACAAGTTTACACTTTTGATGGGCTTACCTATTTGAGTGTGAAGGTGAGGGTCATTTTCTATGTTGGATTTGGTCTTGGTCTTTAGAACCCTAATGACAATGGGATACAACACAAGACCCTTAATGTGCAACTTCTATATATTGATAGACACACTATGACCACCTGAAGTAAAAGTGTGTATTATTGTGTCTAGAAAGTCAATTAGGATTTTCAATTCAAAGTTAATGCTATTGCGGTACCAGATTGATAAAGACTAAGTAACACTAATGTAGAGGTTTAAACTAGAGTTGTCAGTCGAGGAAGCGAGAGCAGAAAGCGATACGAGAAGTAGGAAGCGAGGCACTTTCAAAATTTTAAAAAGCAGGACCCATGTTGCAGGACGTGTGGGATGACTTAGAAGCAAATCAAAAATCGTCTCGAAAGTGAGGGGAAAGCGAAAAAAGAGAGAAAAAAAATGAGGAAGCGAGGGAGAAGTGAGCTTCCCCTAAATGGGAAGCGTGTTTCCCCAAAATTTGTGCTTCCCAGTGCATTTTGGAAGCACAATATTTCGCGGTTCTGAAACGCGCTTCAGGGAAGCGCGGTTCTGAAACGCGCTTCAGGGAAGCGCGTTTCTCCACTCCCTGTGGCACTCTCGGTTGGTTTAAACCCAAAAGGTATCTTCATTTATCCACTGGATCTTCTTGAACAACCTCTTGAGTTATCTTCTTGGGGATTGTTGTATTTGGCTCAAAACTATTCCTAAGTTCTCTATGCAATTTTCTTATTTTGCTAGGTTTATGGGTTTCTTGTCTTTCATACAAGTTTAGTATCATATTAAAAGTTATAGGAACTTTTCTTGTCCTTATATAGAAGGGTAGTGCTTTAAAAGGCAAGACCCTCAAGTACATTAAAGTTTGAGCTTGTGCATCTATTTATTCTTGGACTTTGGACTTTGGACCTTGGATCTTGGATCTTGAATCTTAGATCTTTGACTAAGCCTTAAAACTCTCATTGACTTTGCATTGAATCCTCTTTGGATCTTCTTAGACTTCATTCGGATCCGTTGGACCAAGCCTAACATTTTTGCATGGGGCTTTAATGGTCTTAACAGTCCACCAACCACCCCCTACTTTGACTATTGACCTTTGACTTGGTCTTGGACAAACATGACCTTTTTAAGGTCATTTTAGAACCTACTCATTCCCTTTTGGTCTTTTTTCGATGCCCTTCTTGAGCTAGCCATTTGGACACATATGCATGGTCGTTTGGACTCATTGAAGGCCTCTTTGTAGCCTTTATGGGTGGCCTGGGAGCTGGGGCCTATATAAACCCTATCTCTTTTTCATTCTTCTCATCCCTCAGTACTCTCCTCTCATCTCTTTCTCCCTCTCGAGCTCTCATCTCTCCTCTCCTCTCCTCTCCTCTCCTCTTTCAGAGTTCCTTTTTAAATCCAGATTTAGCTAAGATTCAAATCTAGTTACAATTCAGATTCATACCTTCTTACAGTTCAGATCCATACCCGCTTGTAGTTTGGATTCATACTCATGTTTGAACCCAAGATCCATACTCATTTCTATCCTAGATCATCCTATCTTAGTCAAGAGGTTGTTCAAAATGGTTTGTGTCAAGGTTATCAGTCACACCCAGTGCAGGTCGTAGATCAATTTTTTGAAAGTAGGCGAAAGCTCGGTTATATCCTGGAAACATAGTTGAACGAGTATCCATTACACCGAGGACTTGGTCCTAAGTGGGGCAATTATCGCTTGAAAGATAGCACGTGTACACATGTGCCTCTAAGCGTACCTGGTTCAAACTCAGTTGTCTGACCCACTAGATACTTTCCAACATCTACTTCTTGTGTTCCTTGTCGGGCTCCTATCAAGGTAGGTAGGCCACAACACTCCCCTCCCCAACCGACCCTACATAGTTTCCTATGACTGGCAAATAAACAAGAGTGACAGCCTAGTAAAAGAGGTGCAATCTGATTGCACTCTTTGAGCGTGCTGCTGCACCTGATTGCCAGCCTGTCAGCTGTGAGGCCCAAGCAATGAGGGAGGGTGATCAGGTGCAGCAGCATGCTCAAATTGTGCATTTACATTGCACTTGATCCTTCCTCCAAGCAGAAAGGCACCACCCCTTCCTTTATCTGTTTGGTTTTGTACTATAATTGTTTCTTGTACTTACCCTCGAACTCTGCAAATATATAAGATGGTCTTACACTAAACAGTCAAAAGGCTTTAGCTGCTCTTATGTTGAACATTTTGAGAATTTCAGGTTGGTTCATACTTGTTCAAGAGAAGAAGACATGACTACATGTTGCTTCTGCAAATGCATAAAAGATGTGAAGCCCATGCCTTTCAATCCCAACAACATTTACCAGCAAATGAAGATAATAGACCGTCACAGACAAGGTTTTAAAGCCGAATCTTCAGCTTCAGATGGTTTTCCCCCAGAGTTTCTGCGCAGAAAAGGGTGGGAGGTTGACACCTCTGACTTGCCAGGAAAGATGAAACTAGCCAAGGCAGAGGGTCTCAATGTTCTTCTAAGATCGAGATCCCCAGAGTTTGATTTTCCAATGTGGCAGAAGAGCTCAAGCATTGTTACAGTGGGAGAGTGGTACTGCCCCTTCATGTTCATTAAAGAGACTAGTGGCAATTTGGAGAACCTGGAGAGTCAGGTGAAGGAAAGTTTGTTTTACAGGGTGAGCCTTGAACAACAATGGTTAGAGATTTTCAATGCTGAGAACTACGATGGAGCATCAGCAGTATTGGTGAAAACCAGTGTGAGAAGGGAAGAGGCATTGGTGGGTGGTGGCAAATATATTGTTAAAGAATCAAATGTGACGGATGGGATGCTGGTTTTGACAGGGAATAATGAAGTGAGAGGGCTGATTGGTGTGGGATTGAGTCTAGTGATCCTTGAGAAAATGAGGAATGATCAAGGAATAGGAAAAGAAGAGGAATTGGATGTGAGTGTGGAGAAAGTATTTGAGTGTGAAAACAATAGGTGGATGAAATTTGGCTGCTATATTTTGGAAGAAAGGTATGTATTCAGGAGGATGGATGGAAGTGTGGTGCTTACTTATACACTTAGGGATACCAATCAAATCAAACCCAAGTGGGAATGAACTTTTAAAACTTCCAAAAGGATAATAAAAATTATTGTATTTCATTTTAAATAATGTTAAAAGCCTACTATGAAGATTTATTTGCTGAATATTTCAGTATTTCGGTTTTGCATGTGGGAGGTTTGCTGTAAATGTAATTGTATTTCATTGTGAATAATATCAAGTCTTGACATAAAGATTTTTTTAATGAATATATTTCAATGGGTTTTACTTCTGAAAATTTCTGCCTTGTTGAATATGATAGCTTGACTGGGAAAAGGCTCACTAGTTTTAACATTAGTGGTCTAATTCCAGTGTGTGAAGCCTGCAACTGCAAAGTGTCTGATCTGGTCTAGTTAGTGTGGGCTTTAGACCTGGTTTTGCTTCCTCTAGGCTAGCTATTGGATCTTGGGTGCAGAACTGAGACCACAAAATGTTTAGATTACAAATGCAACCTTATTTTGGTTGCTATACAAACTACTCTTGGTAAAATATTAGGGCCTGTTTGATTGGAAATTTTTTTTATAGAAACCATCTCTATGGTTTGGATTTCCAGCAAGAAGCCTAAAGGTGTCACTTTGACCATGGATCTGGTTGGTATCCACGGTGTAAAATTCTGCGTACTTCCCCCCTTGTCGATGAAGAATAGTTGTTCATTGCTTTAGCCTTACCGCAAAGGACACGCACCCTGGGTATCCGATTCTTGGCCTCAACTTGAATGCTTTGATTAAGCTGACCCACCTAGCCACTTGTGCGGTTCCCTTGTTCTCCTGTCTGATTGGATTGTTGGAATGTGAGTAACACACACATTGCTTACCATTTACTTTTGTAATTCTTAACTATATATCTTTGACATGTCTCAGACTTTCAGATTGTAACAGCCAGATACAACTTCATATGTAGAATATTTTGCAAAATGTAGTATAGTTTTGCATTTTTCTGTGTGTTTGTGTGTAACCATGTGTGCAAAGTGCAAACACACAGACTATGTCACAGGGACACACCATTTTGGGTGCGTGTCCCTGGTGACACGAGCAGACATCCTCGGGCATGCTGACATGGACACTGACACATACGGAATTATTTTAATTAACTTCTGGCTGAAGGATTCCGAGGTTCACTATTGGAGGTAAACAAATTAATCATGCATTTTTCAGTTCTATGTTTTCACAGAATATGAAAGTTGGTATCTAATTATTGGATTAATATTCTTCACGTTTCCTTTTACATGCTGTTAGTAGAAAGTAATAACAGATCATAATCTGCGCAAAAAGTGAATGCACAGCATCAGACCTATATATGCTTTGGGTATTCGGTGTTTAAACTTTAAAGAGTGCACATTACAGTGCCTGTTATTGGGTCACAGATGATTCTGAGGCTAGCATATAAGTTTTCTAAACAGCAATCAGGTTCCTTGCTACGGTTTCTATGCCCTGTTTTGTAGCTTCCACATTGCAAGGCCTTGGATACTTGGTCTGAGATATCTGCATTTTGTATTTGTTGTGCACTTGAGATTGTAATAGAACTTTTTCTTCGCAATTATATTCTGTGCAAAATGGCTTGTCTACTACCCATCTTGCAACTTGAACTTCATGCAGTCTTAGGGAACAGGTAAAATTACCCTTGGTTCAATGGCCATGATTGTATGACTTTATGCTCTTTTCTCTCGATCATCTAATGCTGATGACTACTATGTAATGAATTATAGGTGGCCTCAGATTGCTACTCAATTATTTTCCCTGTCCAAATATGGCTACAACTACAACAGTATACATTTGTATGGAATCTCCAGTTGGGATCTATTCAAAGCCTGCTTCTCAAGATAATGGCTTCTTATAAAGAGAAATTCTTTTGTTTACATATTCAAGACTACTCAGATTACAATCATGTCATTGGTCACCATGACTGTCTTTCTGAGGACTGAAATGGGGCATGAAACAATTTCAGATGGTGGGAAGTACTTTGGTACTCTGTTCTTTAGTCTGCTTAATGTGATGTTCAAAGGATTGGTAGAGTTAGCAATGACTGAGCAGGCTTCCTGTGTTTTACAAGCAGAGGGATTTCTTGTTCTATTCTCCATGGGCATTTGCTTTACCCATTTATCTTCTCAGGATCCCAATCTCTGATTCAGAATCAGGGTTGTGGGTCGTTCTCACTTATTATACAGTTGGATTTAAATTGTATTCAATGTAATTGTTAAAATTCTTTTAATTTGTTCAATTGTTGCAGGACATATAAATATAAAAAACAAATTATTTTGTATGTTTTATATATTGATAGGGAATATAATTTAAAAATAAAAAACGAAAGTTTTACTGGCGCCAGTAAACAATGTTTACTGACGCCGAAAATGTGCCAGTAAAAAGATCTTTGACTCTCTGAAGGTCTTTTACTGATGCAATTTCTGCCCCAGAAAAAGTCCTTCACTGGCGCAATTCTGGGCCGGTAATTCCTTCAGTTTTGTGAAGGTTTGTACGGGTGCAGTTCTGTGCCAGTACTCAATTTTTTTACTGGCGCAGAACTGCACCCGTAACATCATTTACTGGGAACGTAAAGTTGCGCCAGTAAATGCATTAACGATGAGACTTTTACTGGCGCTGCTTCTGGCGCATTCTTCAGCTGGTAAAGGTTTTCACTGGTGCAATTAGTGCACCAGTAAAAATGGTTTTTCTTGTAGTTATCCAATTATAATCAGATGCCGATGTGGTTTTGACTTTTTGTTTCCGAATCCTACAAATATTCGACTTTGACAGAAATCTGAGGTAAAAAAGCGAATCTGGTATGAGCTTTTCGAATCTGTTTAGCCAACATCCGATCCATTAGTCTAGTTGGATATGGTATTGACTACATCCGATCCAAATCCAATTCGTTTACATCCCGGTTCCCAATCAGAGGTCCACCCTTATGTCTCATTGACCAAAGCGAGTTGACTTTTAGAATTTATCCTCTTCCACACAGCTGTTTGTTGGAAATTTTCAAAATGTATCTTCTCTTGCACACTGCAGTTTGGTGGAAACTTCCTTAATATAATCTTTTCCCTTTCGCACAGCTTAGTGGAAACTCATCAATATATATCTATTCTGGAAATACTTTGAGTACCAGAAATTCCGATCTTTATTGGCTTCTTTTCAAGGCCACTTTTGAGAAGAAGAAGAAGATGTATATAACCAGGCCTTTTTCGCTCTATAAGCAAGACCCTTCAGCTTTGGGTATACCCCCACCAGAGGGGCCTCACTCTGGGTATCTTCTCATCCAGGATGAAGAAGAAGAGAAGAACACAAGTAGTTTCTGTTGGGGTTTGTGCAAGGACACAAAGTGTAGGACACTGCCCTTCCCTCAGGACAAGCTCCTCAAGATTCAATACACAACCACAACCACCATAACTTCGTATGGGGCTATAACTTCGACTTACACAGATAAGACTTTCTTCATACCTGTCCTGGGGCAGCCCTTGTCTTCAAATCTCTATTATGTTGTTAAGGCAGACGGAAAGCACAAAGGGTACAACCATCTTACCTATTAGCATTAGTTTTAAATTTTTTTTTTTTTTTTTTGTTTCTTCTTGTTGTCCTCTTCTGTGGAACTCAAATCCACCCGTTCCAAAAGAAATGACATGAAGCAATTGGATTCCAATCATTCCGAAAGTCATCCCTATCATCATACCCCTTCTTGGGATCTCGTCGATGCAAGTTCTTTTGATCAAATTGGGTGTCATAAATGTGCTGTACAATTTACTTTGTCCATTTTGATCAAATTGGGGTTTGTGCAACTTGCATCAATGAGATCGTCAAAGGGTTATCATGATAAAGGAGATGAGTGGAACAAGATTGGTGGGAAAGGGGTATCCGACATGATTTTTGGGTGTAAGAAACCCAGATCTCATTCCACGTCCAAAGAGTGCCCATTTTCATCCTTAACGTGCACTTGTGATATTAGTTGTGATGACTGAATAGAGATTGGTGGGTTTTGGAGTAAGGAGCACATTATAGGTATTATTTTCATTTTTTTCCATAAATTTTATATGTTTTGAATTTTGTTTAAATTTATAATCCGAAGAAATCGCACCCGGCACAAAGACCTGATCGCATTGGCTAAGCCTGTCATGCCGGCAGCATAAAACTTTGAGGCTAAGACCCCTGTCCCCAGAGCCTATGCTATGCATTGGCTTGAGCAGAGGAGTGAGAATCGAACCTTGACTGCTCTTCTAGCAGCAAAGGCCCTACCCCACTATGCCGATCCACCTTGGGGCTTTTGAATTTTAGTTTGAATCCTATGATCACTGTCTTCTTTGTTGCCCTGCCCGTGAGTTTAGGCTGTTCTATCTTTTAAGTAATTAAACATTAAACTAATACGGGTGCTCTGCTTGTTTGGTAGGAGCTGTTGGTGCACGTCACCATGTGTTGGGACGTTGCAAATTCAAAACCTAATGGTATCTTGTGCAACTGGTGGGTGACTGCCTAACTCCCAGCTTGCCAATTAAAAAATAAATTTTAAACTAAAAAAAAAATCTTAAGTTAATTGAAAACACCTAATAGTGTTCTTATTTATTCTTTTAAAAGTTTTGAAAAGTTTTGAAGATATTAGTTTTTCTTTTAATAAGTCACATGTATGAAAGTTTCTCTTCAAATTGACCATACAATGAAGGTCAAAAATTATTTACCATGTTAGGCACTCATCTCTAAGTCGTCCTTATCTTCATATCCCTCTTAGGAATGCAAGTCACCCATTTTTCTCCAAAAATCTACGTCACCGGAATCTCCTTAATTTCTTCTTTATGATAAAATGACTACCTTTTAAAGTCAATCTGAGTTTGGAAGAAGACAAAAATATAAAAAAGAAAGGGACAGCGACTTGGATGTGGTTCATCACGTCAGTAACCCAAACACCAGGCCCTGAATCATTGATTCATTGGGCTGCTGATTCAGCTGTATCGTCCGACACCCGTACTCAGATGATTCGGTATTGGCTCAAAAATAATAAAAAGTTAAAATAATTTTAAAACCATTATGTGACACGAGTTAAAACCATTAAAAATAATTATCTTTAGGGCTGTCAATCATTACGTGACACATGTTAAAACCATTAAAATAATTTAAAAAATAAAAACAAATTACATTTATTAAAATTAGATGAATTGGCCTTGCAGCATATCAAAATTCTCTGATACAATGCATATAGGCACCGATACCAATAACACTGGTTTGATGCCCTTTTGCTCATAATATGAAACCTTTCTATCGTTGGATTTGGCTCAAAACTATTCTTAAGTTCCCTATGTAATTTTTCAATTTTTCTAAGTTTATGAGTTGTTTGTCTTTCTTACAAGTTTAGTCTTATATTTAAAATTGTAGAAACTTTTCATGTCCTTGTATAGAGGCGTGGTGCCTTAAAGAGCAAGGCCCAAAAAGTTAAAAGTGGATATTGTCCTCTAAAGTTTAGCACCAGCATGAGTGTTTTTATAAACTTTGCAAATTATACATTTGCCCTTGCGAAATGGGGGTCCAGGGGCTCTCCCCCGCATGGGTCCCGCTGGATTTTTTTTTTCTGGAACTTATGTTTGAGACTCATGCTATATATATATAAAGATCATTTTTTTACCTTAAAAATAGATATTTTTGGACTCAGTCAATGTTGACCGAGTTCAAAAAAGGATGGACTCAGCCTCGACTCGTTGACCGAGTCCGTGCTGTGTCTGTGTCCGCACCCGTGTCGGGGCGTGTCGACTCGGGTGTGGCGCCTCCCTAGCCGAGTCCGTGTGACATAGCATAAAGCTCTTTAAAGCAAGCACAAAATGGACGGCATAGAAAATCATAAGTTTTTAGTTAATAAGTATATGGATTTCAAATTCTTCAATAATAAGTCATTACTACCTCAAGTCCATGAGATGTATATCTTGGGTGAGGGTATGAACCTTAATCAATCATTTTAGGTGGCTATAATCATTGATAGATTGCTTCCTTCATAGAAAGATTGCATCTTCTTATCTACTTACAACATATGATTTAAAAGTTGTAACAAAATTTGACAATATTATATTATCAAAGAACCACAAGTCTGCAGACAAAGGCTACTCCATTAATGGACATATTAAGCTTAATTTAATTAATACAGTTGATTATGTCTTATGTCTGAGTCATGTGATTTATGGCATGCTAGATTAAACCATGTTAATTATAAGTGTTTGAAAAGCATGGGTAACTTAAGACTTATTCCTAAATACAAAGTTGAGCATGTTAAAAATGTGATATTTGTATTCAAGCAAAGTTTGCGAAAAAATCTTTTTCAAGCATTAAAATAACTTATAAACTACTATATTTAATGCATAGTGACAATATGATTTAAAAAATACTTCAGCTCGTAGGAGTAACAATTATTTTATAACTATTATTGGTGATTTCTCAAAATATGCTTATGTCTATCTCACGAAAATAAAAGATGAATCATTTGAAAAAATTTAAATTTTTAAAGCAGAGGTTGAAAACTTTTATAATTGCAAAATAAAGTCATTTATTCTAATAGAGGTGGTGAATATCTTTCAAATGAGTTTGTTGAATTTTGTGAGATTCATGAGATACATAGACAAAACATTGTTCCATATACTCCTCAACATAATGGTATAGCGGAACATAAGAATAGGATTCTAATAAATATGATTAATTCAATGCATATAAGTATTAGTATAAATTATAATCTATGGGGTGATGCATTGCTTAGTTTATGTTAGATCTTAGATAGAATTTCATATTCTAAGTAATACTACACCTTATGAACTTTGGAAAGATAGAAAACCAATTTTTAATTATTTAAAAGTTTGAGTTTGTATTTCTTATATAAAACTTACTAAAAAAATTTAACCAAACTTGGTCTAAAAACCAGAACATGTGTTTTCATTGGATATTCTTAAAACAGTAAGATATATAAATTTATAGATATTGAAACCAAAGTGATTTTAAAATCTATCCAAACTAAATTTCTAGAAGATTTAACTTTAAAATCACTTGGTTATTGAAAAAATTTTAAGAAAAAAATTTATGAGCTTAAAAATTCTGAAATTCAAAAAAGTAAAAGATCAAGAAAACCAAAAGATTTTGGTCATGATTTTCATCTCTACATGATAGATAGAGACCGTGATTCTTTTTCATAAGCTATGACCTCTCCTGACGCCTCTTCTTAGAAAGAAGCTATAAAGAGTAAACTAGATTATATTATCGAAAATAAAACTTGAAATTTAGTATATTTACTTCCTAGTTTTAAACCATTAGGATGCAAATAGATTTTTAAGATAAAACTTCAAACTGAGAGTTCTATTGAAAAATTTAAAGCTAGATTTTTAGCTAAAGGTTTAAAACAAAACCTGGGCTTGATTATTTTAACACATATGCTCCTGTAAGTAGGATTGTATTTATTAGAACTATGGTTGCTTTGGCATCAATTTACAATCTTGAAATTCACCAAATGAATGTTCAAATTGCTTTTTTGAATGGTGTCTTAGAAAAAGAAATTTATATAGAACAACTTGAAGGATATATAACACTAGGTCAAGAAAAGAAAATTTGCAATATGTTAAAGTCCTTATATGATTTGAAACAATCAACTAAACAATATCATAAAAAAATTTATGAAGTAATCATTTCATATGGATTTAGAATTCATGATTTTGATAAATGCATATATAACAAAACAAAAGATAGTCATGTTATAATTATTTGTCTTTGTGTGGATGACATGCAGATCATGAATATTAATTTTGAATGCATAAATAATACCAAAAGTTTTCTTTCATCTAAGCTTAACATGAAAGATATGAGTTTAGCTGATGTTATACTCGGTATTAAATTGATTAGACATGAGAATAATTATGCATTAACTCAATCACATTACATTGAGAAAATTTTAAGAAAATGTAATCATTATGATTATAAGTATGTTGCTACTCTGATCCTAGTGTTAAGCTATCAATTAAAACTGGAAGAAGTATATCTTAATTAGAGTATGCAAGTATTATTGACAACCTCATGTATGTTATGAATAAAACTAGACCAGACATAGCTTTTAGCATGAGCAAGTTGAGCTGATATACTAGTAATCCAGGACAAGAGCTTTGGGATGCTATCTCTCGAGTCCTGAAGTACTTGAGAGAAATTCTAGATTATGAGATATTCTATGAGAAAAACCCCGTTGTACTTGAAGGGTACACTGATGCAAGCTAAAATTTTGATTCCAATGAGTCATTACCCATAAGTGGTTGGATATTTATCCTTGGATCTGGAGCAATTGCTTGAAGATCTAAGAAGAAAACTTAGATAATCCATTCTAAAATAGAAGCAGAGTTGATAGCACTATTATCAGCTAGTATGGAAGTTGAGGGCTAAAGAATCTTTTGATGGAGAATCCTTAGAAGATAAGTATGTACTCTCGATATCTATGTGTTGCGATTGTCAAACAACTACATACAAAGCGAGAAGTAATATTTATGGTGGAAAAATTTAGATATATCAGTCTAAAGCAGAATTATGTGAATAATTTACAAGAAGTAATCTCAATTGAATATGTGAAATCTTGTCAAAATTTAGCGGATCTGTTGGCAAAAGGATATTCTCGAGATATTGTCTTTAAGATATTAAGAAGAATGACGTTAAAGTCTATAAAAATAATCACCATCGATGAAAACCAACCATATGATAAGAGTCAAACTATGTCTAGTGATTCAATGGAAAGAGCAAGTCTCTAAGTGATTGGATTGAGGACTTAATATTTTTTCTCATTCCTTAAGTCAAGTGCTCAAAACTTGTGTACGAGTTCAAAATTAAACTAGTAATAATATTCATAAGCCTTATGGTTGAGGTGTTTCAAACAAGTTTACACTTTTGATGGGCTTACCTATTTGAGTGTGAAGGTGAGGGTCATTTTCTATGTTGGATTTGGTCTTGGTCTTTAGAACCCTAATGACAATGGGATACAACACAAGACCCTTAATGTGCAACTTCTATATATTGATAGACACACTATGACCACCTGAAGTAAAAGTGTGTATTATTGTGTCTAGAAAGTCAATTAGGATTTTCAATTCAAAGTTAATGCTATTGCGGTACCAGATTGATAAAGACTAAGTAACACTAATGTAGAGGTTTAAACTAGAGTTGTCAGTCGAGGAAGCGAGAGCAGAAAGCGATACGAGAAGTAGGAAGCGAGGCACTTTCAAAATTTTAAAAAGCAGGACCCATGTTGCAGGACGTGTGGGATGACTTAGAAGCAAATCAAAAATCGTCTCGAAAGTGAGGGGAAAGCGAAAAAAGAGAGAAAAAAAATGAGGAAGCGAGGGAGAAGTGAGCTTCCCCTAAATGGGAAGCGTGTTTCCCCAAAATTTGTGCTTCCCAGTGCATTTTGGAAGCACAATATTTCGCGGTTCTGAAACCCGCTTCAGGGAAGCGCGCTTCCCCACTCCCTGTGGCGCTTTCGGTTGGTTTAAACCCAAAAGGTATCTTCATTTATCCACTGGATCTTCCTGAACAACCTCTTGAGTTATCTTAAGACTATATGAGAGATCCGTAGCTTCCACGGGTTAGCCACTTTTTACCGACGTTTCGTGAGAAATTTTAGCACCCTCATGGCCCCCATCACGGAGTGCCTAAAGGGTACTAGCTTTCATTGGACGCCCGCGACTGGAAAGGCCTTTATGATCATCAAAGAAAAAATGACCAGTGCTCTTGTCTTAGCCCTCCCTGATTTTAGTGCAGTCTTTGAGGTTGAGTGTGATGCTTCCAAAGTGGGGATTGGCGTAGTCTTGAGTCAGAATCGTAAACATGTTGCCTTCTTTAGTGAGAAGCTGACTCAGGTCAGGTGCCAGTATTCCACTTACAATGTTGAGTTTTATGCTGTGGTACAAGCCCTTCGTTATTGGAGACATTATCTCATTTATAAGGAATTTGTCTTGTACACGGACCATGAGGCATTGAAGTATCTGAATAGTCAAAAAAGTTGAGCGCTCGTCATGCCAAGTGGGTCAGCTTCTTGCAAGAGTAGACCTTTTCGCTTCGCCATCAATCTGGTACCCTGAACAAGGTGGCTGACGCTCTTAGTAGGAAGAACAACCTTCTGATGACTATGTCAGTGCAGGTCATTGGCTTCGAACAATGCAAGGAATTATACCCCACAAACCCTGATTTTCACCAAGTCTGGGAAGGGTGCATCTCTTCAGATCGCACCCTTGACCCCCGTTTTTGTATTCATAATGGTTACCTCTTCCGTGGGAACAAATTATGTGTTCCCGATTTCTCCCTTAGGCTTCAGTTGATTTCTAAATTACATGAAGGAGAGTTAGCAGGGCATTTCGGGCATGATAAGACGTTCGCTCTCTTAGATGAACGATACTTTTGGCCCAAAATTAGCAAAGATGTTGTCAAGTTCATCCAAGGGTGTCATGTGTGTCAAGTGTCCAAGGGTCATCGTCAAAATAGTGGTTTGTATACTCCGTTACCCATTCCTGAACGGTCGTGGGAGCACGTATCCATGGATTTTATCGTGGGCCTCCCCAGAACACCACGTTGTTTTGATTCAATTTTAGTAGTTGTTGATCGGTTCTCCAAAATGGCTATCTTTGTCCCGTGTAAGCGAACCACAGATGCCTCTTTAGTCGCGTCCTATTATTTCAAGGACGTTGCCCGTTTCCATGGTCTACTCCATACAATCACTTCTGATCGTGACACGTGTTTTATGAGTCATTTTTGGAAATCGTTATGGGCTTTGTTGAAGACTAAGCTTCAGTTCAGTAGTGCATATCACCCCCAGACCTATGGCCAAACCAAAGTTGTGAACCGCACCTTAGGAAATTTGTTACAGAGCCTAGTGGGGGAAAATGTCAAAACTTGGGACCTCGCATTTCCCCAAGCCGAGTTCGCATATAACAACTCCATTAACTGTTCTACTGGTAAATCTCTATTCCAAGTAGTGTATGGTCGGTCACCCACCCATGTCGTTGACCTAGCCCCTGTGTCAGATCTTTCAGCTCTAGCTCCGGATGCTTTTGATGCCGTCGAATATATGTGTGACATTTACTGACAAGTCCGTGCCAAACTTGTCGAAAGCTACGAGGCCTACAAAGCTTTCGTAGATCAAAGTCGTCGTGATGTCCACTTCCAGATCGGTCAACTTGTCTGGGTGTATCTGCGTCAAGAGCGTTTTCCTGTAGGCACCTATAGCAAATCAAGTCCTAAGAAGTATGGCCCTTTTAGGATACTTCAGCGATTGGGTTCGAATGCCTACCTCCTTGAGCTGCCCGATGATTGGCATATTTCCCCTATTTTCAACGTGGCTGATCTATATGCTTACTGTGGCAACAACAAGTTGTTAGAGCCGGCTTCTTCCCAACCAGAAGAGAATGATGCAGGGCAGGACCCGATTGGGCCCATCGTGCCACCCAATCCGCCACAAAGGGCAGATGATCGGCTTCGCGTGTATGACCCCCTTGTAGGGACGGAGCCACAATGCAGGGAGGTACCCCTGCGCACCTACTCCAGGCGTGGTGGAGTTCGCACGTCACAGAACCAGCAGCAGATGGAAGTTGACCCAGATCGCGGTTCGGATCCAAGTCTGGACCCGCGACCCGGGTCCAGTAACTAGCCTTTAAAAGGCCCACACCTAGGGTTGCGTGGGCAGATTGTTTAGAAAAGCTTCAGTTGTCTCTTCTTTCTGTTCTTTTGCTTATTCCTTGTTAGTTTCATTATGTTTTCCTTCATTCCTTTACTATTGGTTGTTTGCCCCATTGATTATTGGAATTTATTGAGAATAATAAAGAGTTTGGGCCACACCGATTCACGGTGGGCTTCTGATTTCATTCATCATTGCATCATTGGATCTGGAATCTTAGATCTTTGACTAAGCCTTAAAACTCTTATTGATTTTGCATCGAATCTTCTTTGGATCTTCTTAGACTTCATTCGGATCCGTTGGACCAAGCCTAACATTTTTGCATGGGGCTTTAATGGTCTTAACAGTCCACCAACCACCCCCTACTTTGACTATTGACCTTTGGCTTGGTCTTGGACAAACATGACCTTTTTAAGGTCATTTTATAACCTACTTATTCCCTTTTGGCCTTTTTTCGATGCCCTTCTTGAGCTAGCCATTTGGACACATATGCATGGTCGTTTGGACTCATTGAAGGCCTCTTTGTAGCCTTTATGGGTGGCCTGGGAGCTGGGGCCTATATAAACCCTATCTCTTTTTCATCCTTCTTATCCCTCATCACTCTCCTCTCATCTCTTTCTCCCTCTCTTTTCTCTCCTCTCCTCTCCTCTTTCGGAGTTTCTTTTTAAGTCCAGATTTAGTTAAGATTCAAATCTAGTTACAATTCAGATTCATACCTTCTTGCAGTTCAGATCCATACCCGCTTGTAGTTTGGATCCATACTCATTTCTAGCCTAGATCATCCTATCTTAGTCAAGAGGTTGTTCAAAATGGTTTGTGTAGAGGTTATCAGTCTCACCCAGTGCAGGTCGTAGATCAATTTTTTGAGAGTAGGCGAAAGCTCGGTTATATCCTGGAAACATAGTTGAACGAGTACCCATTGCACCGAGGACTTGATCCTAAGTGGGGCAATTATCGTTTGAAAGATAGCACGTGTACACGTGTGCCTCTAAGCATACCTGGTTCAAACTCAGTTGTCTGACCCGCTAGATACTTTCCAACATCTACTTCTTGTGTTCCTTGTCGGGCTCCTATCAAGGTAGGTAGGCCCCAGCACTCCCCTCTCCAACCGACCCTACATAGTTTCCTATGACTGGCAAACAAACAAGAGTGACAGCCAAGTAAAAGAGGTGCAATCTGATTGCACTCTTTCAGCGTGCTGCTGCACCTGATTGCCAGGCTGTCAGCTGTGAGGCCCAAGCAATGAGGGAGGGTGATCAGATGCAGCAGCATGCTCAAATTGTGCATTTACATTGCACTTGATCCTTCCTCCAAGCAGAAAGGCACCACCCCTTCCTTTATCTGTTTGGTTTTGTACTATAATTGTTTCTTGTACTTACCCTCGAACTCTGCAAATATATAAGATGGTCTTACACTAAACAGTCAAAAGGCTTTAGCTGCTCTTATGTTGAACATTTTGAGAATTTCAGGTTGGTTCATACTTGTTCAAGAGAAGAAGACATGACTACATGTTGCTTCTGCAAATGCATAAAAGATGTGAAGCCCATGCCTTTCAATCCCAACAACATTTACCAGCAAATGAAGATAATAGACCGTCACAGACAAGGTTTTAAAGCCGAATCTGCAGCTTCAGATGGTTTTCCCCCGTTGTTTCTGCGCAGAAAAGGGTGGGAGGTTGACACCTCTGACTTGCCAGGAAAGTTGAAACTAGCCAAGGCAGAGGGTCTCAATGCTCTTCTAAGATCGAGATCCCGAGAGTTTGATTTTCCAATGTGGCAGAAGAGCTCAAGCATTGTTACAGTCGGAGAGTGGTACTGCCCGTTCATGTTCATTAAAGAGACTAGTGGCAATTTGGAGAACCTGGAGAGTCAGGTGAAGGAAAGTTTGTTTTACAGGGTGAGCCTTGAACAACAATGGTTAGAGATTTTCAATGCTGAGAACTACGATGGAGCATCAGCAGTATTGGTGAAAACCAGTGTGAGAAGGGAGGAGGCATTGGTGGGTGGTGGCAAATATATTGTTAAAGAATCAAATGTGAAGGATGGGATGCTGGTTTTGACAGGGAATAATGAGGTGAGAGGGCTGATTGGTGTGGGATTGAGTCTAGTGATCCTTGAGAAAATGAGGAATGATCAAGGAATAGGAAAAGAAGAGGAATTGGATGTGAGTGTGGAGAAAGTATTTGAGTGTGAAAACAATAGGTGGATGAAATTTGGCTGCTATATTTTGGAAGAAAGGTTCAGGAGGATGGATGGAAGTGTGGTGCTTACTTATGCACTTAGGGATACCAATCAAATCAAACCCAAGTGGGAATGAACTTTTAAAACTTCCAAAAGGATAATAAAAATTATTGTATTTCATTTTAAATAATGTTAAAAGCCTACTATGAAGATTCATTTGCTGAATATTTCAGTATTTCGGTTTTGCATGTGGGAGGTTTGCTGTAAATGTAATTGTATTTCATTGTGAATAATATCAAGTCTTGACATAAATATTTGTTTAATGAATATATTTCAATGGGTTTTACTTCTGAAAATTTCTGCCTTGTTCAATATGATAGCCTGACTGGGAAAAGGCTCACTAGTTTTAACATTAGTGGTCTAATTCCAGTGTGTGAAGCCTGCAACTGCAAAGTGTCTGATCTGGTCTAGTTAGTGTGGGCTTTAGACCTGGTTTTGCTTCCTCTAGGCTAGCTATTGGATCTTGGGTGCAGAACTGAGACCACAAAATGTTTAGATTACAAATGCAACCTTATTTTGGTTGCTATACAAACTACTCTTGGTAAAATATTAGGGCCTGTTTGATTGGAAATTTTTTTTATAGAAACCATCTCTATGGTTTGGATTTCCAGCAACGAGCCTAAAGGTGTCACTTTGACCGTGGATCTGGTTGCTATCCACGGTGTAAAATTCTGCGTACTTCCCCCTTTGTCCATGAAGAATAGTTGTTCATTGCTTTAGCCTTACCGCAAAGGACACGCACCCTGGGTATCCGATTCTTGGCCTCAACTTGAATGCCTTGATTAAGCTGACCCACCTAGCCACTTGTGCGGTTCCCTTGTTCTCCTGTCTGATTGGATTGTTGGAATGTGAGTAACACACACATTGCTTACCATCTTTTACAAAAAAATTCTTGAAAGTTTTCATCACATCACAACTCACTACAGGAAATACATATTTTCCTGGCGCACCAAAAGGTAGCGCCACACTAAACCAGTTTTTGCTGGCGCAGAAATGGACTGTGCCACGGTAAAAGAGTTTTTGCTGGCGCAGCAACTTTGCGTTAGAAAAAATCGGTTTCGCTGGCGCAGCTCCAGATTGCGACACCAAAACGAAGCCTTCCTGGCCAATACTGAATTGCGCCAGGGAAAGTCTTGTTTTCGCGGGCGGGATTCTTTTCCTTTCCCTCCACTGACCCAAATCTCTCTCTCTCTCTCTCTCTCTCTCTCTCTCTCTCTCTCTCTCTCTCTCTCTCTCTCTCTCTAGGAAACCCCCTTCCTTTCCTCCCATCCTGCCACTCCCCACTTCCCCCTCGAGCTCTCTCTGTCTCACGCAGTCTGCTATGCATTTACCAGGGGAGTCGGCGCTAGCGTCCTCACCTTCTCCTATTGCATTTACCTGCCACCAGAAGCTGGGTTTGACCGGATTCTGGTGCCGCTCCAGCGACCTCTTCTGTGTGCGGCATAGATACATGGACTGCCACGATTGCTCCTACGATTGATATAGCAGACGCTACGGAGCCAATTGCAAGGGATGATCCTGTAGCTAAAGCTGCTAAGATCAAGGTCTGAGGTTTCCTTTTTCTTTTTATTTTTCCTTTCCTATGCTCTTTCTTCTTCTTTTCCTAATTAATGAACGTGGGTATTCGTGTAACTTTCATTTTGATGTAATGTTGTGCTGGTTTTGCCTTTAGAGTTGTTGCATTCGTGTATTGCTTTATTTTAGATTGTTGACTGGATAATTTGATTTTATGAGTTTACTTGAAATATCGAATGTGGTTATTTATTCTTATTGATATATTTCATTGTAAAGCTGCACAAATTTTTTGTGTTAATCCAACATGGTTGGTCCTAAATCAGATTCTAGTGTCTTAGGTTCCCGAATGATTGTCTATCGTCAATGAAATGGAGCTTCTCATTTGAACGTTTCCCTAATTTTCTATGTACTTTTCAAGAATGAGCTGGCTTCGCTAAAATTAGACATCCCACTGGCAGAATGACTATCTTTCCCTGCTTATTGGAGCTCTAAGATTGAACTATTTTATGAAGTCGTCTAACAATATCAATCGTTATCATGTACGTACGCTAAATGACCTACGTGTCATATATGCAGGTAGATTGATCTTCAACTTTCTCCTATGTCTTCAGATAGATTGACATAGTTCAGAGATGGAGTGACTGATGCAGGTACCTTCTGTATGTTACCATTGCTTACTGTCAGGTCATTTGTGGTTGGTTTCATAAATTCAGGACATTTGTGGTTGCTGGTGTAAGTGGTATACATCCAGAGCAGATCAATTGTCTTATTCCCCTTTTGCGGAGAGAAATAATTATGATCTTTCTGTTTTAGTTATACTTTCAATATGTTTGCTGTTGTGATTTTCATTGTGAGCTTTTCTTTCTTTAGATAATCTTTTTCGTAGGAAAGAAATATGTATGCTGCTTTATTTTAGGTTCATGGTGTTCTATTTTTCTAGACAAATTATGATGGTTTATAATTGAACTTCATTGTCTCCTGGTTTTATTTGTGCAGTGGTAGAAGACCTGTACAAGCAGAGGCAACCGTTGCCATCTATGGATGCTGTGTACTTTATTCAGCCATTGAAAGAAAAGTATGTCTCTAGCTTTTCTTTGATTTGTCTGCCATACCCTTTTTCGTCTTTATGCTTAAAAATAATGAATATGAGGATGCTGGTTGATATGATATGGCTGGATGGGTAGAGTTGCATTATCATAATCTAGGGGTCTTAGATTCAAATACCACAGGGGCCATCCTCCAGTTCGACTATTCAGGGAAAAGATTCCTTGTACAAATTTTTCTGTCCTCTACAGTGTCCCAAAAGTTGCAGGACTATGCAGACCATTCAGAACGGAGTATTGGAGGGAAAATACCTAAAGTTGCAGGAGAAGACGGACCACCTCTGACTGAATTGAGTGGCTATAACTTGAGCAGGCAAGAATTTGATCCAGAGTATGACAATGATGATGAGCAACCTCTAGCAGAGATGGAATTCAAGGAGAATGATTCTGAAACTGATCGTGAGCTGAAGCTGTGAGTATTGCACATATATGGGTTCCCAATAGTTTGATGTTATTTTTTTTTATCACTTCAAAATTTCTGTTACAATTTCCCATTAATTATCAGCTGCTATGTCTGGCCATTTTCTTGTTATTGGCTCCACATATTGTAACGTTCCCTAATTGATGCTGCAGGTGGCTAAGATGGCATTGTTATTTGGTTGTGAGATGAAGCATTTTGTTCCAGGCAGATATAAATTTCAATTTGAATTGAATAATTTATTAAGAGCAAGGTTGCTTCTTAATTCTTTTAACATTTTCCACTTCATCATTTTTCTGGAGAAATATATACATAGCATACAAAGTCTCCAGCTAGCAATCACCAGCCTTGTCTTGCTGAAATACTCATATTTGGTGGTTTTGACATGTCTATCCGATGGTCTGTTAATCAATATAATAGTTCATCTTGTTACTGATCTTTCAGAATCACTTTGATGTCACAGGTTTGACAGCAAGAGATTTTGCAGAGATTATAGAAGAAATGTCATTTTTGAGTTCAAAGAGTTGAAGGAACTGAAAAATATGCAGAGCAGGTCTGGTGACTGCCTTTGAAACAGGTTGGTTTGAACTATAGATTGTTCTGTAAATTTCATTAATCTTTATTGTCATATGCACTTTGCATCCATTGCAGAGACTAATAGTGGTAACCAGTGGTATTAAACGCATGCCTTGAGGCGCAAAAGGTGTGCCTCAAGGCGCCAACCTGAGGCGTGAGGTATGAACAACATCGAAGAAGAAGAAGAAGAATTTTGAGGCTTACGTTTTACGACTCACCTCAGTTTTTTGTGGAGCACTGTAACACCCCGATCTGGAACCTCAGGAGTTCGAGTTCGGTTGGTATTACTTCTCAGAGGGAAAGAGTACAAAGTTTACACAAAGAAAACCGTGGCTAAAAAAAATTCTTTTCATTTTATTTCCATAATAAACTTTTTCTTACAATGTTCATTATTCATAACAAAAGAAAAGCAATTACATTATTTTCAATGACACGGAAAGTAAAAGATACCAATACTCTACTGAAGAAGCTGCTCACACGCTGACTGATACTAATGTCTGGAACCTACAATTGTAATTAAACAAAAATGGGGGTGAGTCTACAACCCAGTAAGAAATAATTATAAGTAAATAAACAATCAATTTACAACTGTAGTGAGCTCTAAGCTCCTAGTCTTATTTTAGTTCTCGATACACCACACATATTTATATATTTTAATTACCCCCATTATCATTCTCAAATACTCTCTCTCTCAACTATCACTAGGCTGGCTATATCAGTAATAGTCATCTATGGGCGTAACAACCCTGTAGAACACCCAAATTCTACATGTTGGCCAGACAATGAACCATACACTCTCAGTGGTTCCCGAACCACCAAGCACTGCAGTGAACCACCACGGGGACCCCACCGGTAGCTAGCCGGGAGGTCAAGCTCTCAATCTCGGCATGGTTCGTGCTACATCCTAACCATGATGGTTATCAACCATCTAAGGTCCTCCAGAGTCCCAAACCAGTGTGAGTGAAATCCTAAGTTATAACTAAGTTCACACATTGAACAATATTCTCAAATTCATAGTTCACTTGTTCTCTCACGAGTGGTGTCATGACTGATCACAACAATCACATTCTTAATCTCATGATGACATTAGGATTCACACATCTCTCACTTATCACGTAATGATGTAGTGTCTCTACATCGTTAAATCACCGACGGCCCACTCTCTATGGTGGTTGCACTCTGGCCGCGAACCAGGTAGCCCTTGCCACAGGTCGCCACTTTCGGGATTTAAGGGGTCATACATGTTGAACACTAACTATCCCTTTATACAATATGAATAGACTAAATGGGACTCTAAACTAAATCTGGTCTCATCACAATGTATGATATTAATGAATTATGCAATCACAATAAGATTTCTTTTCATCATGCATGACATATTAAAACTAACTTACATATCATACAAACATGTATATAATTCTACTCATAATGTCAAGCATGGACGTTATGCATGTCGTGGTCTCACCCAAAAACAATCATGCTAGTCAATTACAACATTACAGTAACAAACAACGTAAAAATGTTTATTGACATCTAAGATTACTTATAATATCCCTTACCTCAAGTGTGAACACTGTACTTTCACCAAAAGTGAGTCTCAAGATGCTCTATCAGTAGGATTTGGTCATTAAAGCAACATATTAATTTACAAAACCTCTTACCAAATTACCAAAATACCCTGCCTGAATCTTACTCAAGAAACCTCTATTTCTGCATTACTGGTTTTACTAAATTTCATGGACCAATGGATTCCCCCCTTCAATACAAATCCAATGCATTAAACCTCACTCGATTCTGAGTTTGGAGTGCGAAGATATGCCCATTTTACTGAAATGGATCTCAAGTATTCAAATGGATATCTTGATACATTTTGGATTTCAGTACCATACGCGACTTTCGTTTGATCCAATCCATAGCCATTCCTGATATAGACTGATTCAAACCGATATGTGACATTCAGTCTGAATCCAGAACAATCTGATTGGATCCGAACTGGTCTGACTGGATCCATTTTATTCTGACTGGATCCAGAATAGTCTGACTAGATCCAGGACAGTCTAACTGGATCTGGACCTGCCTGACTGGATACTAAATATCTAACTGGGTCCAGACTTGTCTGACTGGGTCTAGACCCGAGATTGATCCAATCGGATCCAGACCTAATTAATCTGGATTCAGGTCTAGATCAAACTGGGTCCAGACTGAAAACCCAGATCCAGACCCGAATGGTTTGGTTCGGACCTTGGTTCAGACCCGATTCGGTCTGAACCGGTTCTACTTGAACCAGAGCTAACCGAACCAGTTTGGCTTGAACCGGTTTGGCCTGAACCGGTTTGATTCAAACCGGTTCACCCAAACCGCCTGTCTCGGTTCAGTCTCGGTGCGACCCGGACCGACTCGGTTCGGTCTGGGTCGCATTCAGGCCGAACCAGCCCCCCTCTGACTTTTTTTTTTTTTATTGCTCGGTCTGGGCGCGACCCAGACCGGTGGGCTCGGTCTGGGTCGCACCCAGACCGACCCGGTTCGGTCCGGGTGCCCGGACCGAACCAGTTCCCATTAAAAGAGCGGAAGGGGTTGTGCCCCTTTCGATTCTAGGTTCAGGGGGTCGGCCCTTGTCGACCCTCTCTCTACTCCCATCAGGCTTGGGCCGACCTCCAGGGCCGACCATCGGTGTCGGCCGGTCGCCGGGGTCGGCCTGTCATCGGGGCCGGCCGACCCCCCCCCCCCCCCCCCTCCCCTGTCTAAATTTTTTTTTTCTTTTTCCATTTCCTGCAACTCGCCGGCAGCAATGGCTGCCAACCCCCCCCCCCCCCCCCTTTTGTGCTCGGATCAGAAAAGAAGAAGAAGATGGGGAAGGCGGAGACTTACCTCATCGTCGTCGCCGGTAAGCGCCTCACTCTCTCTCTCTCGCTCCCCTTCTCTCTTTGTCTCTCTCTGCCGCTCGTTGAGATGCGGTGGAGGGAGGCTGCGTGAGGGCTTTTATAGCCCTCACGCAGGGTGAGGATAACTCTCACCCTCCGCGGATTTTGGGGGGTGAGGTTTATTCTCACCCTCTCCCGTTACGCGGGGGAAACCGCTGTTTTTTTTTTATAATTTTGTTTTGTTTTTTTTTTTATGCTTATCCCCTCCGACGACTTTGTCGGAGGGGTTTTTACAATTCTACCCCCCTTAAAAGAAGATTTGTCCTGAATCTTACTTAGAAACAAATGTGGAAATTGCTCGCGAATATCAAATTCACACTCCCAAGTAGCCTCCTTATTGCTGTGATGACTCCATCTAACCAATACTAGAGATAACTCTTTGCTTCTCAGCTTTTGCACTTTCGTATCCAAAATCTCTATAGGCTTTTCTCTCATACTCAAGTCATCTTGTAAATTCAATACAGTTTCGACTATATCCAAAATGTGAGAGGGATCTGGCATATACTTCCGCAATATGAAAACATGAAACACGTTGTGAATTCGAGATAAGGAAGGTGGTAGGGCTAAACGGTATGCCGCCTGACCAACCCTTGCAAGTATCTCAAATGGTCCAATATATCTGGGATTCAACTTTCTCCTTCGACCAAAACGCATTACTCCCTTAAACTGAGATATTTTCAAAAACACGTGATCACCTTGCTCAAATTCCAACTCACGACGTCTTTGGTCCGCATAACTCTTTTGTCGGCTTTGCACTGTGAGAAGACGCTCTCGAATGAATCTCACTTGGTCTGTCATTCGTTGAACCATCTCGGGCCCTAACAATCTCCTTTCTCTGACCTCATCCCAACACAAGGGAGTTCGACATCGTCGACCATACAATGCCTCAAATGGAGTCATGCCTATACTTGCTTGAAAGTTGTTGTTGTAGGCAAACTCCATTAATGGCAGAATATCATTCCACGAGTCACTATATTCCAAACTGCATGCCCGAAGCATGTCTTCTAAGGTCTGAATAGTTCACTCTGACTGCCCATCTGACTGAGCATGAAAAGTTGTACTTATTTTTAGTTGTGTCCTCATTGTTTCTTGAAAACTTTACCAAAATCGTGATGTGAACTTCGAATCTCTATCTGAAACAATTGAATCAGGTACTCCATGAAGTCTAACAATCTCTCTAATAAACAATTGAGCTAATTGGTCATATGAGTGAGTTGTCTTACAAGCTAAAAAGTGGGCAAACTTAGTTAGCGTGTCGGCGATCACCCATACTGAATCCATCTCATTCTTTGTCTTTGGAAGCCCCGAAACGAAGTCCATTGAGATATCCGCCCATTTCCACTGGGGTATGGGAAGTGGTTGTAAAAGACCACCTGGTTTTTGGTGCTCAATTTTCACCTGCTTCCATACTAGACATTTGCTAACAAACTCAGCAATGTCTCTTTTCATACCACTCCACCAAAACGTATCTTTTAGATCTTGATACATTTTAGTGCTACCGGGATGAATGACATATCTAGAATGGTGTGCATCTTCCAACAATTGATTTCTGAGTTGATCGTCCTTAGGAATGCACACTCTCTGACGAAATCTAAGAAGCCCTTGATCATCAATTTTGAATTCTGATTCTTCATTTTCTGAAATCTTCTTTCTTACGTGGATTAATTCTGGGTCTAAGGGTTGCTTTTCCTTAATTTGATCCCACAATTCTGACTTCAATGTGGTTTGCACGAATAATAAATGACCTATTAAGCATTGAGCTTCTGCCTTTTGATGAGCCAACGAGGAAAATAACTCCCAATCTGCAACTCTAGCTAGTGCTTCCGCCTTTCTGCTAAGAGCATTAGCGACTACATTCGCCTTTCCAAGATGATATTTTAGCTCAAAATCATAATCCTTCAGAAATTTCAACCATCTCCTCTACCTCAAGTTCAAATTTTTCTAAGAAAACAAATACTTAAGGCTTTGATGGTCGGTAAAAACCTCAAATTATTTGCCATAGAGATAGTGCCTCCATATCTTAAGGGCAAATACCACCGCTGCTAGCTCCAGATCATGCGTCAGATAGTTGACTTCATGAGTTTTAAGCTGACGAGATGCATAAGCTATCACTTTTTCGTGTTGCATCAGAACACAACCCAATCCTTTGTGAGAGGCATCACTATAAATAGTAAAACCTCCAGATCCAGAAGGTAAGACCAATACTAGGGCAGTGGTCAAATGCTTCTTTATCTCCTGAAAACTCTGCTCACATTTATCATTTCATTTGAACTTTACGTCTTTCTTTGTGAGCTTGGTCATAGGAGCTGCCAACAAGGAAAATCCTTCTACGAATCGTCGGTAGTACCCAGCTAATCCCAAGAAGCTGGGAATCTTAGTAGGATTCTTGGGTCTAGACCAATTGATGACTGTTTCAATCTTTGCAGGGTCTACCATAATCTCGTCTTTAGAAATAATGTGTCCAAGAAAGGACACTTGTTCTAACCAAAAAGCACACTTAGAGAATTTAGCATAGAGCTGATGTTCTCTAAGTGTCTGCAAAACTATCCTCAGATGATCTTCATGTTGCTCCTTCGAGGTAGAGTATATGAGGATGTCATCGACAAATCCCACCACGAACTTATCCAAATAGGATCTGAAGACTCTATTGATCATATCCATGAAAGCAGCTGGTGCGTTAGTTAGACCAAAAGGCATGACTATGAATTCATAATGGCCATATCTTGATCTGAATGTTGTCTTGGCCACATCTTCCTTCTTAATCCTCAGCTGATGATAACCCGATCTCAAATCTAACTTTGAGAAGCATGCTGCTCCTTGCAGTTGATCGAACAAATCATCAATTCTAGGCAATGGGTATTTATTCTTTATGGTTACTGCATTCAATTGACGATAGTCAATACACATACACAGTGATCCGTCCTTCTTCTTTACGAACAAAATTGGAGCACCCCAAGGAGATATTGAAGATTGAATAAATCTTTTCTCCAATAACTCATGTATTTGCTCCTTGAGTTCCTTGAGTTCCGCAGGTCTCATCCGATAGGGAGCCTTCGAAATGGGTGTTGTTCTCGAAACTAGATCGATTTGAAATTCAATCTCATGATCAAGAGGGAGACCTGGAAGATCTTCTGGAAAAACATCATCATATTCACGAACTATGTCTACATCTGATATTGAGAGGTCTTCTTTCTCTTCAGTTTTCATGTAAGCCAGGAATCTCATGCATCCCTTTTCAATATATATATATATATATATATATATATATATATATATATATATATATATATATATATATATATTGGTCTTTAAACAAGATATGATAGTTGACTTGGGTAGTTTCTTAACACCCTGATACGTGAAAGCAGAAGTATGGGGTATTTGATAGTTGACACACTTCCTTCTACAATCGATAGTGGCATGATGGTCCGACAACCAATCCATGCCCAGAACAACATCTAAATCTTTGAAGTCGAGTTGCAACAAGTTCACAGGCAACTCGAAGTCTTCAATTTTTACAATGCAGTTAGAATACACAGTATCCACAATGGTGGTTGCTCCTATAGATGTTTCTATCAAGTAAGAAACACTCAATCGAGAAGGTGCCACTGACAACCATTTTCCAAAAGCTGAAGAAGTGAAACTATGTGTGGCTCTTGAGTCGAATAATACACGAGTAAGAACACCAGAAATAAAAAGTGTACCTTCAACCACTTTAGGGTTGGCAAGAGCTTCTTGAAGAGCAGTCGCATAGGCGCGACCTGGTACTGTTGGCTTCGGCTTTGGTGAGGCATTGTTTCTTCGATCAGGTTGTGGGCAATCATTGGCATAATGACCCATCTGCTGGCAGTTGAAGCATTTCACATTCCTCAAATCACATTTACCCTCGTGCCTCTGGAGACCACAAGTCTTACAAGCGTTATCCGACTGGACTGGCTTCTGGAACCTTTGCGGCTTGGCTTGTTGATTGCTTGCATACTTGACTTGCTTACCCTGGTTCCGACCAGGGTTTTGTTCTCCAAAATGCCTCTTATTGTCTCGCTAGAATCTTCTTTTAGAATTAAACTTCCTCTGAGAGGATTCTACCATATTGTCACCGTTGTGCTGGGTCTTTTCTTTCGTCTTGACTCTTTTTTTCGCTTGCGGCTTTTCTACTGTCCGCATCTCCCAAAACTCGTACCTAGAGGCATAGTCTACGAGTCAGTTGTATTTTTTTATTTGTTGTGGTCCGACCAACCTCAAAATTTTGGGCCTCAAACCTCTCTCGAACCTCCTGCACTTCTCTTTCTCGTTTGCCACCAAGGACTTGGCAAAATGGGAGAGAGAGTTGAAACGAGTGGTATATTGGGCGATCGTCATGTCACCCTGCTTCAACTTCCTGAACTCTTCTTCCTTTTCCACCCTCTAACACATTGGAAAAAATTGCCTGTAAAATCTTCTCACGAATGTGGACCAAGGCAAGTATGTATCCGGTTCCAAGGTGTCCCTGATGGACCTCTACCAGTGCTCTGCATCGCTAGTCAAATTGGATACAGCTATTCATATCCTCTGATCCTCTGGACATTGGATGGCATCCAATGCCTTCTTGACCTGCATCAACCAATTCTCTGCCACGACTCCGTCAGGAGTGCCATCGAAGAGCGGAGGTTGCATGTTCTTAAACCTCTCTGCCCATGAGGTGATACCAGAAATCACCGTCTGAGGTTGACTTTGTTGGGCTCGGGTCATTTGCAGAAGCTCATACAATATACAGTTGGTAGTGTACTCTGGCGGTATCCTTGTACTCTGACTCATTGGGGATCCAGGTGGGATCTTTATACTTTCTTCTCTACCCTCTCATGGAGTATATCTTTCCGGTGTGTGCATTGCCGCGTGGCTTCCCTAAAGTTGTGCCCCTTCCGTAGTAGGGGATGATGAGGGTGCCCTTCGCGATGGTCCGCCAATGATTTCCCTTTCCCGCCTAGCTGCTACCGTGTCCTTTGAAAGATAAGATGTTCCTCTGTGAGTGGCTATTTGTATTGCAGAAAAATTATCACTTAACATCACATGGTTCATTGGATTCGTACAAGATTTTATCACATCTCACGCAATATATATAAAATTAGTCATTTTATTTCATTCAAAAAGTCTCATACACGCACGAGAAACATTATTAGTAAGCAACAAGAAAGACAATGCAATTTAAATAATGCGACTCTACTAAGCAAACTAGTTAATTCTAATCACTCTTCAATCCATCCGAAGCAGGGCATGTTCCTTGTACTCCCTTGAGTCTGAGTCTCAGAAGGAGCGTTCAAGTAGTACTGAGGCAAAGTCGGAGTGTAAGTTGGTGAGGAATATGTGTGGGTAGGTGTGGCAGGAGTGTATGTAGGTGAGGCATGAACATCACTCGGGTCTTCATCCTCGCCTCCCTCTTCCGAATTTTCTGAAATTGCTCGCCCTTTCCCAAACCCTGGGTCGCTTCGGTTGACTCCCGCTGCCCGTCGAGCTGCTTCGGCTGCCTGGAATGCAGCTCTTTGAGTTTCTTCAGGCAGAAACTCTTGCAATGGAGATGGAACCCTCGGGTTTCCCCCCACTCATTGCAGCCGCATATCTAGCTCGGGACATATGTCGTCCCCGTGCGCTGGCCATACGAGACCTTCTCCGAGGCACAAAGTTTGTGTTTGGAGATGCCATTTTCCTGATTCCTTCTCGAGCCATCATCTGATTTCCCTCCATCCGCCCACATGCAGACCTCACTCTCTGACAATTGCATTGGTGATTCCTCCTTCCGTAAGGTGGTGGATGTCACCCCTGTGTAGTGTAGGGGTAGTTCTGATGGTAAGAGTCTTGATCTCCGAGTATGATGTAGATCGGAGGAGGCTGTGGTGTCAACTCTCTAACCACTTGAGTCATGCTTGTGATAACTCTGGTAACCATTGTCATTGCGGCGAAGAATTCCTCTCTCCCTACCATGGGAGGCTTAGCAGAGTCTTGAGCATGAGGGACTTTGTTGTTTCTTTGTTCGTTAGTCATTCCTAATCACACAATAATTTAATCACTAACGTATCTCATTCGAGCAGAGACTTACATCTTGTCATTAAATCTTGTTATGAATGATGAACCATTTTTCTGTGTGAACCTGGCTCTGATACCACTTTGTAACTCCCCGATCTGAAACCTCAGGAGTTCGAGTTCGATTGGTATTACTTCCCAGAGGGAAAGAGTACAAAGTTTACACGGAGAAAAACGTGCCTAAAAAAAACTTTTCATTTTATTTTCATAATCAACTTTTTCTTACAATGTTCATCATTCATAACAAAAGAAAAGCAATTACATTATTTTCAATGACAAGGAAAGTAAAAGATATCAATACTCTGTTGAAGAAGCTGCTCACACGCAAACTAATACTAATGCCTGGAACCTACAGTTGTAATTAAACAAAAATGGGGGTGAGTCTACAACCCAGTAAGAAATAATTATAAGTAAATAAACAATCAATTTACAAATGTAGTGGGCTCTAAGCCCCTAGTGTTATTTTAGTTCTCGATACACCACACATGTTTGTATATTTTAATTACCCCCGTTATCATTCTCAAATACTCTCTCTCAACTATCATTAGGCTGGTTATATCGGTAACAGTCATCTATGAGCGTATCAACCCTGTAGAATACCCCAATTCTATATGTTGACCAGACAATGAATCATACACTCCTAGTGGTCCCCGGACCACCAGGCACTACAGTGAACCACCTCGGGGACCCCACTGGTAGCTAGCCGAGAGGTCAAGCTCTTAATCTTGACATGGTTCATGCTACATCCTAACCATGATGGTTATCAACCATCTAGGGTTCTCCAGAGTCCCAAACCAGTGTGAGTGAAATCCTAAGTCATAACTAAGTTCACACATTAAACAATATTCTCAAATTCATAGTTCACTTGTTCTCTCACAAGTGGTGTCATGACTGATCACAACAATTTCATTCTTAATCTCATGATGACATTAGGACTCACACATCTCTCACTTAGCACGCAATGATGTAGTGTCTCTACATCATTAAATCACCGGTGACCCACTCTCCATGGTGGCTGCACTCTGGCCGTGAACCAGGTAGCCTTTGCCACAGGTCGCCACTTCCGGGATTTAAGGGGTCATGCATGTTGAACACTAAATATCCCTTCATACAATATGAATAGACTAAATGAGACTCTAAACTAAATATGGTCTTATCACAATGCATGATATTAATGAATTATGCAATCACAATAAGATTTCTTTTCATCATGCATGACATGTCAAAACTAACTTGCATATCACACAAACATGTATATAATTCTACTCATAATGTCAAGCATGAACGTTATGCATGTCGTGGTCTCACCCAAAAACAATCATGCTAGTCAATTACAACATTACAATAACAAACAACGTAAAAATGTTTATTGACATCTAAGATTACTTATAATATCCCTTACCTCAAGTGTGAATATTGTACTTTCACCAAAAGTGAGTCTCAAGATGCTCTATCAGTAGGATCTGGTCATTAAAGCAACATATTAATTTACAAAACCTCTTACCAAATTACCAAAATACCCCTCCTAAATCTTACTCAAGAAACCTCTATTTTTGCATTACTGGTTTGACTGAATTTCATGGACCAATGGATTTTCCCCTTCAATACAAATCCAACGCACCAAACCTCACTCGATTCTGAGTTTGGAGTGCGAAGATATGTCCATTTTACTGAAATGGATCTCAAATATAAAAATGGATATCTTGGTACATTTTGGATTTCGGCACCATACGAGACTTTCGTTTGATCCGATCCATACCCATTCCTGATATGGACTGATCCAAACTGATCTATGACATTCAGTCTGGATCCAGAACAGTCTAATCGGATCCGAACTGGTCTGACTGGATCCAGAATAGTCTGACTAGATCCGGGACAGTCTGACTGGATCTGGACCTGCCTGATTGGATTCTGAATATCTAACTGGGTCCAGACTTGTCTGACTGGGTCTAGACTCGAGACTGATCCATTCGGATCCAGACCTAGTTAATCTGGATTCAGGTATAGATCAAACTGGGTCCGGACTGAAAACCCAGATCCAGACTCGACTGGTTCGGTTCGGACCTTGGTTCGGACCTTGGTTCAAACCGGATCGGTTCAGACCCGATTTGGTCTAGACCGGTTCTACTCGAACCAGAGCTAACCGAACCGGTTTGGATTGAACCGGTTGGACCCGAATCGGTTTGGCCTGAACCGGTTCGATCTGAACCGGTTCACCCAAACCGCCTGTCTCAGTTAAGTCTGGGTGCGACCCGGACCTACCCGGTTCGGTCTGGGTCGCACCCAGGCTGAACCAGCCCCCCTCTGGCTTTTTTTTTTTGATTGCTCGGTTTGGGCGCGACCCAGACCGGTGGGCTCGGTCTGGGTCGCACGGTCCCCATTAAAAGAGCGGAAGGGGTTGCGCCCCTTCCGATTCCAGGTGCAGGGGGTCGGCCCCTGTGACCCTCTCTCTGCTCCCATCAGGCCTGGGTCGGCCATCGGTGTCGGCCGGTCGCCGGGGCCGGCCATCGGAGTCAGCCGGTCCTTGGGGCCGGTCGACCCCTCCCCTGTCTAAATTTTTTTTTCTTTTTCCATTTCCTGCAACTCGCCGGCAGCAATGGCTGCCCCCCCCCCGCCTTTTGTACTCAGATCAGAAAAGAAGAACGAATAAGAAGATGGGGAAGGCAGAGACTTACCTCGCCGCCGTCGTTGCTAAGCGCCTCACTCTCTCTCTGTCTCTCCCTCTGCCGCTCGTTGAGATGCGGTGGAGGGAGGCTGCGTGAGGGCTTGGGTGAGGATAACCCTCACCCTCCGCGGATTTTGGGGGGTGAGGTTTATCCTCACCCCCTCCCATTACGCGGTTTCCCCTTTGGGGAAACCACTGTTTTTTTTTGTTTTTTTTTTGTTTTTTTTTTTTATGCTTATCCCCTCCGGCGACTTTGCCGAAGGGGGGTTTACAAGCACATCGCTACGCCTCAACGCTTTTCACAACATTGGTGGTAACAAAACAAAGTGGGCATGGCCATTGCTCAGTCTCCTTTATGTCTGCATCCGATAACTCTACTGCAGCAACAATGCAATCAGCATATATCAAGTTATCAACATATATATGTGGTGTATACTCTGTTGGTACAATTGTCTTTTTGTATTTTGGTGTCCTAACTTCCAACTGTTATTGGCTATCGAGCAATGATGGAGCTTCAACAAACCTCTATATATTTATATCATCCGCTTATTTTTCTTTTTGGAAATCTGTGATTTTTTGCTTCTGTATTATTTCATTGTCTTTCATTACAAGACATGTGGGGCGATATAGGCAAACATTTTCCTGGTATTGTGAATTGCTTCATGATACTGCTTGCAAAGTCCTAACTAGCATTTTGTGCTCGTAAAATTCTACCTTGGCTAATCTGTTTCCAAGCGGTTTTTTTGGCAGCATTATCACAGTGCAATTCTTATATCATTACCTAGATATCTACTGATTGACTTTGTTTAGATTTTTCAGGCTGACATCTTTTTGTCCACCTTTGAGTTCTTTGATGTTATTTCCATGCACCAGGATAGCAATGAGTTACATCCCGTGTACTGGAGCTTCCAGATTACTAAATGTTTTGTAATTCCTTTCTAGACAACTGCCAATTTTATTCTTTAAGGGTTTTTTTTTGTTCAAATCTTATCCAACATTGACCTCTGCTTCTTAACATGGTGACTACTTGCTTGCACTTAATTTCATATGTATCTTTGTGCTGATCGTTTCTGTTACTCTCTTATTTCTTTTGTCCAGGTCTCTTAATTTTCTGTTTTTTATCTTTTTCCTTCTAATATTCTATTTTGTCATACTTGTTTGTTCTACATTGCTATATTCTACTTGAATATCTACTTCTCATCAACTTGTTTCATCTTAAGTTCAGTCTCTAGCTGTTATACTTGTTAACAACTTGTTTCTATATTGCTCTATAAAAGGCTTATTTAAAAAAAAAAATATTGGCGCAAAAATTGAGCCAGTAAAAAGTTTTCCCTTGTGTGTTTTTACTGACGCAAGGTCAGAGCCATTAAAAAAAGGACTTTTGCCATGTGGTAAGCAGGATCCTGCGCCAAGCTGAAGGCCCAGGTTGGCTTAAGAGATATCTGGTAGGGGTCTGCCTAGACCCAACTTTCCTATCAAAAAAATTTCTGGTTTAATGGATCCACCCCTTTATGAAATAAACTATGGGAAGCCCACCAACCCCATGTTGGGGCCTAACCTACCCAAGCGGCAAGAGCCAATCTATTATCTGGTCAACATGGCTTCATGCACCCCAGCTAACCACTCATTCTTAATCATGGAGGTAAATGTAGCATTTTTTCAAAAAATGGATCCACCTCTTTATTGTTGTAGACATATGAGACATGCCTGCACATTGATAAAGGAGTTGAGGTTTATGACAAAACTCACAATGATGCACTATGTTATGAATGAATAGAGGTTTATGGCAAACCTTGGGGTGCGACAATGCACCATACTATGGAATAACACATGCAAAAATTTGGGATAGCCTTCACAGGCAATATGCTTGATTGGTTCAAAAGACCAGAGCATAGTGAATGAGTTATATTAATATACAAACTTGAGAACCTATCAAGAACGGGTAGATGATGCATACCAGTATGATGCATGTGCAAAAAATGTAAATCACCTTAATAATAAAAGACTTAATAACTCATTCATACTTTGTTCTTACCTAGAGATATGCTAAATGATACAACTTCGTGTGACCCCATTATTATAACTATAAGTGAAAGTATTGTTGAAACATGGCTTACTTGATCTATAGTTTTTGGGAGGTAGGAGACCTAAGCTACCAATAATGATTTTTAGGTGGTAGATCCCATAACTTTTGCAAAAGTTAGGATGCATCTAAACAAGTGACCTCTAAAAAATTCATTCTTGGTTATTATACAGTTTTCTTTAGAGCGGATTCAACTAATCATCCGGGGTATCAACACATGTGAAATAATAAACCCTCGAATAGTCTCAGTCTGTCTCTATCACTACAAGAAAATTGCCAATTAGTGACGGATATTTGCGACGAATTTTTTCGTCGCCAAGTTGCGGCGGATTAACAAGAGAAACTAATCTGTCGCTAAGATTTGTAATATTTATGAAACTAGCGACGCAAATACTTTCGTCGCTAGTTAGCGACGACAGATTTTTGTTGCAACAAACGTGATGGGCAGCGACGTTTTTGGCGACGGACATTTTTTTATCGCTACGTAGTGACGACATTAGCGACAGAAATATTCCGTCGCTAACTGGTCATCTAAATTTACGATGGCGTTGCGATGGAATTCGACCGTCGCCAAATCCGTCGCTAATTTTCACGTAAATCCCTAATCAGAGCCCTTTTCCCTCTTTCCTGTTTCGTCTCTCCCGCCCGCTTGATGCACTCCTCCGCCACCCGACGCACTCCCCGGCCCGCCGCCCGACGTCTCCCAGGTAAATCTCTCTTTAGTTTTTTTTCGATAAAAGGGGCGCCTGCCCCTTTTATTTTTTCTGACAGGCTGTCACCCCCCTGCCTCGTTTGTATTTTTTGGCAGGGGGGCGACCCCCTGCCACGTTTTGTGTTTTTCGACAGAGGGGTGACCCCCTGCCTTGTTGTTTTATTCGAGCAGGGGGTTGCCCCTCCCCCTCTCTGTCGCGTTTTGTGTTTTTCGGTAGGGGGGCGACTCCCCTGCCTTGTTGTTTGATTCGGGCAGGGAGTCGCCCCCTGCTTTTCCGACAGGCCTCTACCTCGTTTGTTTTTTCTGGCAGGGGAGTGACCCCCTGCCTCGTTGTTATATTCGAGTAGGGGGTCGGCCCCTGCTTTTCTGGCAGAGGGTCGCCCCTCTACCGTGTTTTGTGTTTTTCGGTAGGGGGCGACCCCCCTGCCTCATTTGTTTTTTTTGGCAGGGGGGCGACCCCCTTCCGCGTTTTGTTTTTTCTGGCAAGGGGGCGACCCCCCTGCCTCGTTGTTTTATTCGGGCAGGGGGTCGCCCCCCTGCCACTTTTTTCTTTCCGATAGGGGGGGGGGGGGGCGACCCCCTGTCTCATTTTTTTTTCAAACAGGGGGTCGCCCCCTGCCTCATTTTTTTATTCGGGCAGGGAGTCGCCCCCGTGCCTCTTTTTTTTTCCGGCAGGAGGGCGACCCCTGCCTCGTTAATTTTTTTTGGCAGGGGTCGCCCCCCCCCCCCTCTGCTTTTCCAGCAGGGGGGAGGGGGGCGACCCTGCCTCATTTTTTAGTGTAATAGGTTGAGGAAGGTTGTCATGATATTGGAGAATCAATTTGATTTTATGCATGGAAGATCAACTATGGAAGCTATACATCTTCTTAGACAACTTATTAAGAGAAATAGAGAGAGGAACAAAGTTTTGCATATGGTTTTTATTGATTTGGAGAAGGCATACGATATAGTACCTAGGGACGTTCTCTAGTGGACAATGATGAAGAAAGGTGTTTCTCTCAAGTACATTAGTATAATTAAGGATATGTATGAAGGAGTAGTAACCAATGTCCGCACTTGTGGAGGGGTGACAACCAATTTTCCTATAACGGTTGGGTTACATCAATGATCTGCTTTAAGCCCTTTCCTATTTGCTATAGTGATGGATGAGCTTAAGAGATCAATTCAAGAAAATGTGCCGTGTTGTATGTTGTTTGCTGATGATATTGTTTTGATTGATGAGTCTAGAGATGGGGTTAATGATAAGTTAGAATTATGGAGACAAACATTGGAAGCAAAGATGTTTTAAGTTGAGTAAGAGTAGGACAAAATATATGGAATGTCGGTTTAGTAAGCAACGGAGTAGTGATGGGAGTGTAGTGAAGCTTGGTGAGCAAGAAATACCGGTGGATGATTGTTTCAAATATTTGGGATCTATCATTAAAAAGTATGAAGAAATTGATGGAGATGTAAATCATAGGATAAAGATTGGGTGGATGAAATGGAAAAGTGCAACTGAAGTGTTGTGCGATCGTAGAATGCCATTGCGGTTGAAGGAAAAAGTTTTATATGACGACTGTTAGGCCCGCTTTACTATATGGTACAGAATGTTGGGCTGCCAATAGACATCATATTCAAAAAATGAGTGTAGCTGAGATGCGTATGATTAGATGGATGTGTGAAAATACAATAAAAGATAAGATTCAGAACAAAGAGATACGTAAGAAGGTAGGCGTTGCACCCATTGAAAATAAGATGAGAGAGAATCATTTACGGTGGTTTGGACATATTCGGCAAAGGCCTAATGATGCTCCAGTTAGAAGGATGGAGAAATGAGAAAATATATTAGTTAAAAGAGGTCGGGGTAGGCCTAGGAAGACTTGAATGAAGATGATAGGAAAGGATATGAATGCTTTGAACCTCACCGAGGACATGACATTTGATAGAAATGATTGAAGGAGAAGGATTCATGTGGAAGACCCAGAATGATTTTCTTTGTTGGTTCATATTGTCGACCCCAATTATTTTGGGATGAAGGCGTAGTTGTAGTTGTTGTTGTATACAAGCCAAGCCCCGAGTCGCCTTCTCATTTCCCAACCCTATTCAGACATTATCTAATATTATCATATATGTTTTTACAAAAAAATGATCATACTGTAAGAATAAATTGCCATTCCATACAACCCTACAATTTTCTATCAAATCTTAATAATTTGTCAAATTATCAGTACAATACAATCATTTTTTGTATTTTTTATTTAGACTCAACTCTACTTATCAGACCTTACTTAGAGTCAGGCCCATATTCATATCCAGTTTTTTATTTCAAATTCAAAATTAGGATTTAGAAAAATCCAGCCTGTATCAGATCCATTTATACTCGCAGCTACATTTGACAACCAGGCTCAGATTCAGATCTAGTACATGCATTTTGGATTCAGATTCCAATATGTCATATTCCAGACCATATCAGATCTGTTTACACCCTAACTGACAAAGCCATAACCCAAAACTAGGGATACAAATAGATCTGATAAGTGTGGAGAGTCTAATCCGGAACGGATCCAGGACAGTCAAAATTTTCCAAATCATCTTCAGGATCCGACTCATTTGCATCCCTACCCAAAACCTTGCGTATTGCTGCTTCTGCATCCCATAAAGGATACTTCAATTTACGTTCGTGTCGTGTCTTTTTGTTTAAAAAACAGCGCATCTTGTGTCCTTTAAGCGTGTCCATGTGCATCAAAACCATTGCTTGCTTTAATATAGAGAAGCTGCTTTCCCGCCCCCGCAATGCTCCCCCTCCACGTCTCCTTCCCTCCTCCGCTACTCTGCGCCGTCTTCTTCCTCCACCTTCTCCTTCCTTTCCCTCTCTTCTTCCTCCTGTCTCTGCTGTCGACTGGCGCTCGGACGCCGAGGAGATTGCGGACGAATGGGGAGGAGGGACGACGTCTACCTCGCCGCCGTCATGCAGAAGCGGATCTGCATCTTCGAGGGCATCCCTGGCCGAGCAGATCGCCCATCGCCAGAGAATCGGAGGGGAGCCCATCAAGTAATTCGGGAATTCGAACGGAAGGCAGGGTTTTGGCCTGCGTCGTCTTGTTTTTTCTGTTGGAGTTTCGGTGGTGGGGTTGGTTTCTGTTATCTTTGTTTGGTGATTTTGATAGTTTCTTCTTCTTCTTGCGTTCGGGTTTTCGTCGGTTTTGAATTATGAGTGATTGGTGTGTTGTGGAATTGGATGCATAGAGAGAAAATGGTGTATTGTTTGTGCCCGTGGATTGAATTTTCTAGCTTGGGGAGTGTCTTGAATCCACCTGGTTTTCCAGAAATGCGGCATAAGTTGGAAAAATTGTATTGTATTCCACAAATTATCCCGTTTTTCTGGATGAATGAGCGCACCCCACATCCTAAAATGTGGGATAAGTTTGAAATTGTGTCATGGTCTATGGTGCCAATGTTGTATTTATGGAAAATTCTGGGTCATGGATGCATGAAAAACGCACCATAAGGGAGAGCTTGTATCACACACTTATCTAGAAATGTGAGATAAGTGGGAAAAAATCACAGTTCTCTGCACTTACAGCATGCCATCTTATCCAATTTTTCTGAATAAGTGGGTGCATCCAAAAATGGTCTTAGATTCCCATTTATGTTTTGGATTGCATCTTTTCTTTTATGTGGGGAATTTTGAGAATGGTTAATTTGTGGACATGGAAATGTGAAATCCGTGGAAAATGAATTTTGGGTACATATGAGTTTCTGGATCCTAATGGATAACAATGTAAAAGAAGGAAAGAATTAGTCGACATCACTCATCGACGTTGCGAAGGAAATCTTGAAAGGCTTAGCTGCGAGTTCTTTGATATCCAAGGTCAGATTGAAAGATCTCAAATTAGGATATTTTTTCCCTTATTTCTTACTTCCCCTTTTTGGGGGGATAAATTTCCTAGCTTTATATAAACAAAGAAAGACATGCAAATTAGAAGAAAAAGTATTTTCTTTTGTAAGAGGTTAGTTGACTTGGTTTTCTTAATTTTAAGCAATTGTGGAGCATATGCAAGAGTACAGTTTAAGGCTTAGCTGATTGCGTCAACCAAATTCTTCCTAGGATTATCCTTCCAGTTGAGGGTCCTTAGTTAAAGGTAGAATTGCCACGGATGAAATGGTCATTCACATGATATATGTTTGTGCATACGTGCGTGAGTGTGCACATGTGCTTGCATGTTCTTACCTGCCCAATCGGACAAAGTAATTGGAAAGATTGCAAAAACATTATAGTAATTTGGCTTAAGGATGCTGAACTTTCTAATTTCATTGTTAATATGCACTAGAGAATGGGTGGATGTTTTTGATTAATCAAGTTGGGGAATTTCCCTCCCCAAAAAAGGAAAATTGGTGGATCTACTTTCTTGGTTGTCAAACATGACTCTTGTCCAAGATGAAGCAACTTTACCAACCAACTGTTAAATTCTCCACTTACATTCATCTTTTCCCAGTTTTGATTTTTCATGTCTTTTTGGGCCTCTATTTTCTGCAGCACTTTAAATTTGTCGCATGACTGCAGTTTTTTTGTTTAGGATAGCTTGTACAAATTTTCACAATTTTGACAACACCTAATAGGTGAATATACAAGCTCTGCTATTTCTGTATGTTAACTTCAAATCAAGAAGTGACCAAACTGATATCCCTCAAATGTGAATGCATGGATTTCACTTTGCATCTTCATCTTAACTAATATCAAAGTGTATTTCTTGCGGGTTCTTAGGTGCTCTTTTATATGATTGGATTAGAGTCTAGATGGTGTTCTCAATTAATATCTTGTTATATGCTGATAACCAATGTTCATGCCTATTTCACATAAAGTTCATCATTATTTCTTGTCGGACTAAGTTCTCTTTAAATTTCAGTATGTTGAAATGGAATATGGATGCAAGCTGTGTATTGGGCCCTGTATGACGACAAGAGAGGTAACATTTTGTTCACTTTTGTTTAAATAGTATACATTATATATGAAGCTTTATAAGAAAAAGAATTTTTCATGTTCTACTGGGTGTAGTTCACAGCTTTGCTGCTTGATTCTTCTCCTATTTCAGCTGCAAAATGACATTTGGCCTGTTTTCCAGATTAGCAGATTTGTAAAGAACGACATTCATCACTAACTCATATATCTTGTGTTGGTCGAGGCCGGACTGGCTTTTTCATTTCCATATATATGTATATATATATGGGTTAAGATTTGCTACAGTCGTTTGTATGTGCAAACGACCTAGCAAATGGGGTGGAACCCCCTTGTTTGTTTGTTTTTCTCACATCTAGCACCATAGATGTGATCTACAGATTTTGTTTAGTGGGAACCGGCTTTTGGATCGCCGGAATCCGACCAGTGTACAAATTTTTTCGGTGATCCAAAAATTAATGGCTATGAAGGTATCGATTTTTCCCGAGTCATAAAAATATGTTTTTCGTCGAAAAACATGATCCAAGAGTCGATTCCTACTAAATCGAGCATGCTGAACACATCTATGAGGTTAAATTGTGTCAAAACAACTCGCATCATGAAATTTAAACTAGATTGTAGGTACAATCGATTGTACCAAATATAAACCCTATATATATGTATAAGAAAGGGGATGGTCCACCCCTTGTCCTCCCCTTCAAAATCTGTATGTTACATATGTTTTTTGGCAAATCTGACCATATTGGTGTGATCTCTATGGTTGAAAACATATGAATAGACTCTTGGATCAAAGTTATTTTATATATAGGTAAGATTTTATAATATAGAAAATTTCATAAAGTTTAGAACCATTGATTTTTAGACCCTTGTAAAATCTTAGGTACACATAAAAAAAGTTTGATCTAACGGTCTATTCATATGTTTTCAACCATGGAGATCACATCCGTATAGTCAAATTTGCTAAAACCATGTCTAACACACCAATTTTAAACGCGAGGACAAGGGGTGGACCATCCCCCTTATATATATGCATATAGGTTGTCACCGGAGTATGGATACGGAGGGTACGACACGACAATTCCAAAAAATGTGGGTACGGGGACACGACTATATATATATATATATATATATATATATATATATATATATATATATATATATGAAAATCTCTATAAAAAGAGATTGTGTGTAACACCACAATACAAGAAATACAAAGAGTGCACAAAGGCACAAAGGAGAACACTCACAAGTGCACAAAGGCACGGATACACATGCACAAAAGCATGAAACAAAATGAACTTCAATTCATAAATTCCCAAGAGGGGCTTTATAAAAGCATTGTTATTGCATATGCACTCACAAAAAAGGATGAGTTTACAAGGGACACTAAGGCTTATTTATAATGCAAAAAGAAGCCACAACGTGCAGCTCAATATGACTGTTGGAGCTGCACCCAACGGTCACATTTGTGACTGTTGGGGCAGCTCCAACAGCTATATGGAGCTGTCCCTTTCACAACAGTCAAAAAGAAAAAAAAGTGTAAAAAGAAAAAGGTGTAAAAGGCAAAAGTAAATAAAAAAAGAAAAAGTAAAAATGTTAGCCCATTAGGGTGGCTGACACCTATTGAGTAAAAGGACTGAAATACCCCTGATGGGTATTTCAGTTTACAGTTAGAAGAGACATAATATTTTAACACTCCCCCTCAAACTTAGGGTGTCACGACCGAAAGTTTGCCAAGAAGGAAATTAAATCTTGGAGAACACAGCGCCTTGGTGAAGAAGTCTGCCAGTTGATATTCTGATGTAACATAAGGAAGGTCAATGGTTTTTCTTAAATATTCTTCACGAACATAGTGGCAGTCCATCTCGATATGCTTCGTGCGCTCATGAAATGTGTGATTTTTGGCAATATAGATTGCACTTTTATTATCACAACATAATTTTGTGGGCCCTTGAACTTGAATATTCATATCTTTCAACAAGTTGTGAATCCAAACAATCTCCATGGTAGTAGATGCCATGACTCTATACTCAACTTCGGTGGATGAAAGCGATACTTTTTGCTGCTTCTTGCATCTCCAAGAGATTAATGATTCACCTAAAAAAATACAGAAACCAGTGGTGGAGTGACGGTTATTTGTGTCACCTCCCTAATCAGAGTCAGTATAAGCAATTAAACTTAATTCAGACATAGAAGATAGAAATACTCCCTTGTTTACTGTACCCTTTATGTATCTGATAATGCGAAGGATGACCCTCATATGGACTGTAGTAGGTGCATGTTGAAATTGACTAGCAACATGTAATGCATGAGAAATATCAGGCCTGGTAATGCTGAGATACGTTAGGGATCCAACCAGTTGCCGGTAAGGTGTGGGATCTTTTAGGAGAATCCCATCATCAATCTTCATCTTTGAACCTACTATTTCAGGAGTTTCGCAGACCTTGTCATCTGTGATTCTTGATCTATCAAGAATCTCACAAGCAAGTTTAGTTTGAGACAAAAAATAGCCTTTCTGAGAATAGGCAACCTCAATTCCCAAAAAATATGTCAGAAATCCTAAGTCTGACATTTCAAATCTTGAAGTCAAAATAGATTTAATGCTCTTGATTCCTTTGATATCATCACCTGTTATTAACATATCATCAACATATAACAATAATATAACAATCCCAACATCAGATTTCTTAACAAACAATGCAGTGTCAGTATAGCATGAAGTGAAACCATTTTCAGTCATTACATTGTTAAACCTATCGTGCCAAGCCTTGGGTGCTTGTTTCAGTCCATAAAGAGCTTTACGAAGACGAAGAACTTTATTTTTAGGGATTTCCATACTAGGTAGAGCATCCATGTAAACTTCTTCATTAAGATCTCCATTTAAAAAGACATTTTTGACATCCATTTGGTAAATATTTCATTTTCGAATTGAAGTAATGGTGATAAGACATCTGACAGTAACCATACGAGCTACTGGAGCAAATGTCTCTTCATAGTCAATCACATATTTTTGACTGTACCCTTTAGCTACAAGACGAACCTTATACCTTTCAAGAGAACCATCACTCTTAGTCTTGACCTTAAACACCCATCGACATCCTATAATTTTCTTGCCATTGGGAAGAGATTGAAATTCTCAAGTGTTAGCTTTCTTAAGAGCTTTGAGTTCACTCTCCATAACTTCTCTCCATTCAGTACATTGTTTGGCTTCTCCAAAATTTTTTGGTTCAAAATAAGAGTGAATGGCACTTAAACAAGTTCGATATTCAGGAGAGAAAGAATCAAAAGATACGAATCTAGAGGGAGTCCTTCTAGTTCTTTCAGTTCTCCTATGGTGAGAATCATGAGTGAAAATAGTCTCACTAGGTTCACTATATAGTTCATTAGCACTCCTAAAGGTGCTTCTATCTCTATGAGAATAAGTGATGGGTTCTTTAGATACATTTCTTCTTGAGGAGTAAAAGAGTTAGAGTTATTGTTGATCACAACCATTTCATTTTCACTATTATATGTTGATTCATCATCACTAGAGATATCATCATCCTTAGATAAAAGGTCAAAAAGAAAGGAGTAATCGACATTTTCTAAATGAGATTTATTTTTTTCAAAACCACTATCATTTTCCAAAAAAGTTACATTCCTTGAAACATATAATTTATCATTCTTAGAGTCATAACATCGAAATCCTTTTTGAGTTTCTGAATAGCCAAGGAAAGCACAAAGAATGGCTTTTGGTGAGAGTTTATCATTTTTATCGGTAAGAATAAAGCACTTACAACCAAAAACTCTCAACCTATTATAATCGGGTTCTTTTTCATATAGAATCTCAAAAGGAGAAATTTTATCTAAATTTTTGGATGGAAGTCGGTTGATAAGATAGACAGAAGCAAGAGCCGCTTCGGCCCAAAAATTTTTAGAAATATTTTGGGAAATAAGAAGGGTTCTAGTGGTTTCAATGATATGCCTATGCTTTCTTTCGGCCAAACCATTTTGTTGTGGGGTCTTAGGACACGATCTTTGATGGACAATGCCACAATCCTCAAGATATTTCTTAAACTCATTAGCGAGATATTCACCTCCGGAATCGGTCCTAAATATCTTTAAATTACTATTAAATTGATTTTTTATCATCATATGATATGTTTTAAAACATGAAAAAACTTCATGCTTATGTTTGAGAAAATATATCCAACAATATCGTGAAAAATTATACACAAAAATCACATAGTAAGCAAAACCACCTTTGGATATGACAGGTGCCGGTCCCCAAACATCTGAGTGAATAATTTCAAAAGGTTTAGTACTAAACATAGTTCTTGGTTCAAAATGTATACTTCTCATTTTTCCAAGAATACAATCATTACAAGAGAAAGTATTTTTACAAAGATCTTTAACAAAATGTAGATAGGATAACTTGGTAATGTTGGGATGACCAAGTCTCTTGTGCCAAACATTTATGTCTTTATATTGGGCCACATTACAAAAGGTGTTTTTAGGAATTTGAAGAAAGTCCAAATAGTACAAGTCTCCTTTCCTAGAGCCTTCCCCAATCAATCTCCCGGATCGGTGATCCTGTATTAAACATTTATTAGATGAGAATTGAATGTTATACCCAAGGTCCGTGAGTTGAGAAACAGAAAGCAAGTTTAAATTTAATTTTGGTATAAGTCTAATTTTTGGAATAAATAAGTTTTGGGTTTTAAAATTTTCAATTCCTTTAATTTCGAGAGAAGTACCATCCGCGGTAGAAACAAAAGAAGGTGACACATTTTTAGAATACTCGGAAAGAGATGAAATGTTTGGGGTCATATGAAAGGATGCACCCGAATCTAAGAGCCAAGAAGTTTTACCTGGAGGAGAAGAGGTGGATACGACGGCACCGGAAATATCTTCCTTTAGAAGAGGTTGAAGAGCCTCCACAATTTGATTGAGAGATAGAGCTTCTTTTGAAGATTCCTCTTTGGATAGTTGAGATGTAGTTGCCATTGCTAGAAGTTTCTTCCATTTTGGGCAAACCGGTTTGATATGACCCAGTTCTTTGCAAAAGTGACACAAGATTTTGCTATAATCTCTTCTTCCTCCTTGATTACCTTGATTTTGATTCTTAAAATGAGGAGGTCTATATGTTCTTAAATTGTTACTGGGTCTAGAAACGGCATTAACACCATCACATTCTTCTTGATTTGTGGACATTGCAAGCACACTAGGATTTAGCTTGCTAATGCCCATACGAGTTTCATCTCCACTTAATTTAGTTAAGACATCTTCAAGAGAGGGAGAGGTAAAAGAGGATAGGAGAGAAGATCTTATTTGCTCAAACTCGGGCCTTAGCCCATTCAAAAAATTGAAGAATCGGTCTTCTTCTAATTGCTTATGACGAAGCTCTATGGCTTCTCCACTCAACTTGGGTTCAAGCATGGCAAGCTCATCTCAAATTGAAGAGAGTTCCGCAAAATACTCTCTTATAGACATATCACCTTGAACAAGAGTTAATGCTCTCTTTTAAAGATAATACTTATGGGACAAGTCCCTAAAAGTATACATCTTCTCAAGATACTCCCACGCTTGAGAAACCTTTTTAAACTTTATAATGTTGGCATTAATCCTTGTCTCAACGGAAGAGAAAATCCAAGACAAGATCTTGAAATTCTTCATTTCCCATTCCTCATGTTTCCTACTATATTCCTCAAGAGCATTAGTTCTTTCATCTCCTTCAAGGATTTTGATTTCTCCTTCTTTAACCAAAGTAATTTTAGGCTCTGGTTTCGGAATCGAGCCTTGAATGTAACCCCAAAGCCCTTTCTCTTTGATGTGAGCTTCCATATTTCCGGCCCACACGTGATAATTTGAGCCATTTAGCTTGAAACCAAGAGAAAAATGGGAGTCTTTCTCACCCATTAGAGAAGAAAGAAGAAAGAAAAGAATACATACCACAATAAGATTTTAAATCTTTCTTGTTGTAGTAATCTTCTAAAATATTGAATGAAGAAGAGTTTCTACTCCAATCACCAAAAAGTTGAAGGCACATTTTCCGAGGCACTTGATATTGAGAAGAATCACACCAATTTCTTTCTCCAAACAACCTTGCTCTGATACCATGTGAAAATCTCTACAAAAAGAGATTGTGTGTAACACCACAATACAAGAAATACAAAGAGTGCACAAAGGCACAAAGGCACAAAGGCACAAAGGAGAACACTCACAAGTGCACAAAGGCACGGATACACATGCACAAAAGCATGGAACAAAATGAACTTCAATTCATAAGTTCCCAAGAGGGGCTTTACAAAAGCATTGTTATTGCATATGCACTCACAAAAAAGGATGAGTTTACAAGGGCCACTAAGGCCTATTTATAATGCAAAAAGAAGCCACAGGGTGCAGCTCAATATGACTGTTGGAGCTGCACCCAACGGTCACATTTGTGACTGTTGGGGCAGCTCCAACAGCTATATGGAGCTGTCCCTTTCACAACAGTCAAAAAGAAAAAAAAGTGTAAAAAGAAAAAGGTGTAAAAGACAAAAGTAAATAAAAAAAGAAAAAGTAAAAATGCCACCCATTAGAGTGGCTGACACCTATTGAGTAAAAGGACCGAAATACTCCTGATGGGTATTTCAGTTTACAGTTAAAAGATACATAATATTTTAACTCTCTCTCTATATATATATATATAAAGAGTTTGGACTCTTAGGCTGGACTTGGGGTTAAGAGAGTTTGGATCTGGACCAGCTTTGGACCTGTCCAAAACCTTAGCTTCATTGACCAGGTTTGGACTTATCCAAACATGATCATCATGGCATGTGTTATAAAACGGGAAAGGCTAGGCCCCTTTCCCTTTCCCTTTTCTCTCTCTCTCTCTCTCTCTCTCTCTCTCTCTCTCTAGAGAGAGAGAGAGAGAGAGAGAGAGAGAGAGAAGAAAAAGAAGAGGAGGAGGAGGTATGCTCTCTCTCTCTCTCTCGCCCTTCTGCAGCAAGAAAAAGAAGAAGAAGAGGAGGGAAACGAAAGAGACACTCAAACAGAGGGAGCGAGAAGAGAAGTGAGACAGAGGGAGCGAGAAGGGGAGGGAGACAAAGGGGTCAGGATTTTGGGTCGAGAGGGACGGCCGAGAGAGGTTTAAGAGTCGGATGGGGTGGGACCAAAATGATCCCGCCCTTTGACCCATGTTTTAACCATGTTATTTCGGGTATGTGGTATACCCGAAACGAGGCGTAGTGCGAGACTTGACCTGCCCCGTACCTGCACTACGCCTCGTACCGGCTCCTGTGTTGACGCGGGTCGACACAGTTATGGCTACTGTGTAGCCGTGTCGCGGTTACATAGTATATGGGGGAATGAAACCCTCCCCAATGAAAACCTTCTCAAACCTCCCTAATGGAAATTTTTAGTGTTTTTTTAAATTCTGACCGTACAGATGTGTTCAACATGATTGATTTACTATAAATCGACACTTGGATGATGAAGTTTGGATAAAAAAATGGTATTTGGAGCCTCAAAAATTTATGAAAATTCTGCGCCATTGATTTTGAAACTTATAAAAACCTATCCATGCATCAAAATCAAATGTTCCAAGAACTGATTCCTATAAAAACAAGCATATAGATCGCATCTGTACGGTCAAAATTTTGAAAAAATCACTAAAAATCCAATAAAACGTGTGCAAGACCATCCATTAGCACGAAAATGCACTTAATTTTTCATCAATATATATATATATATATATATATATATATATATATATATATATATATATATATATATATATATATATATATATTAGGGGTGACAATTTCTGACACGACCCGCCAACCCGCCTCTTAGGCGGGTTCGGGTTGGGCTTAAGCCAACCCGTTTAATAAACGGGTCGACCCGTGTAACCCGTTTATTAAACAGGTCGGGTTCGGGTTGGGGGTATGCCAACCCGCCAACCCGGCTGACCCGTTTAATAAACGGGTTAGGCGGGTGGGTCAACCCGCCAACCCGTCTGCCCGACCCGTCAACCCACCAACCCGACGCGCCAACCTGCCTACCTGCCAACCCGATCCGTCAACCCGACCCGCGAACCTGAAAACCCGTTTACCCGACCCAACCCATTTATTAAATGGGTTGGCGGGTCGTGTCGGGTTACCCGTTTATTAAACGGGTCGGGTTCGTGTTTGCCACAGCCGACCCGTTTAATAAACGGGTTGGGTTCAGGTTGAGGTATGCCGACCCGCCAACCCGACCCGATTGCCACCCCTAATATATATATTGTGACTGTACATATGTGTTCTATACTATCAAATGGCAGGGGTTCTCACTTTTAAATAATTTGATTCAGACACATAAGCAGGTCTTTTTAAGGGTTGAAAATCAACAACTCACAATTTTTAAAATTTAAAATGTTATAAAATCCATAGTTTTAAAACCCGGTGTCTCGTCACTCAGCTCGTCCTTGATTGACTTGTCACTCGGCTGGGTCAACTTGGTGACTCGGCTAGGTTATGTTAATTTTATATTTTATATGAAATATATGTATATTTTATAGTGTGTTACTAATATATTGTATATAATATGCATTATATGACATTTTTTATAATATGTTTAGTGTATAATTTTATTAATATATGTATAGTCATACATATATATATAATATGCATAATATTTATATTATATTTCATATCATATATGTAATTTTATACAAAATATAATATATATGTATGACTCGGCGGAGTCATGGGCTGACTTGGCTAAGTCATGCTAAACTCGGCTGACTCGGCCGATTTTTGTTCATTTATGGGTCATTCACTAGGTTGACCGAGTCACTGGGTTGACACGGTGAATTTTTAAACCATGATAAAATCATGTTTTTCATTAAAAAAATATAAATCAAGGGCCGACAACTTAGCAAATGGAACATGCCGAACACTTCCGCGGTCAGATCACCGGAAAACAGTGTCTATCAAACTTGGGGTGTGCACACCCACCCTTTTTTCTATATGTCTGTATGTATGTATCATAGTCACCAATATCATTCTCAACAAGATTTTTCTTTGGTTTTTTTTTCAAAAAGATTTTTTCTTGGAAAAATATTGGAAGTTTTAAAAATTGAGAAAATATAAAGAATAAATTAAAAGATAAGAAATAGGTTTTATAGTATTTTCTTGCAAAAATATAAAGAAACAATTAGAAGAAAATTAAATATGTAAAAAAAAATAGACAACATATACTTAAAGTATATGAAAAAGTTTTTTTTTTAAATCTCAGGAAAATATCATCATAATGTCATGATATTTTATATTTTGAAAATATTCTGAAAATCTTGGGAAAATATAGTCTGACCTTGAAATTTTGATAAATATGCGATATTTTCAAATTATCACCAAGATCATATGTATATGTATTTGTATGTACGTATCACACACACATGAACCAACTGATACACATTCTTCACTCAACCTCTTTGTATTTTCTATTGTGTTTGCTGATCTTTATGGCATTTATTTTTCTTGTACTAATGCTTCATCTGTTCATTTTCTTTTTTCCATATTCAAGGTGTGTTTAGGCAGACCCCTCCCAGCATATATCAATTTAACTATAAAAAAGAATATGCTTACAATTCTTTCAAATAATCAAACGACTCAGTTTATTTATCCTCCCTTATCATCTTCTCTATGATGCCTCAACAAGCCAAACCTTTTGCAATACAATTATCAGATCTAGGTACATAAACACAGTTAACTTTGTTAAATTCATCTAGCCTAGAAATGATGTGTGATTTCACTAAGTCAGAAGGCCCTCACTCCTTAGTGCATTCTTGATGTTAAGAATAAATCCCTTCACGACAATTCGATGATGATTCGGTTCTCATTAGGAATATGTTGGGGTGTCTGACTCCCATCCCATTCTCTGCTGTCATCTTGTTTTTTCCTGACGATCCATCCAATCTGCTAGTTCCATCCTGAACTATGGCTCAATTTGCATATGCAAAAAATATTCACTTTGATCCAACTGGAGCATTTTGAACTTGATGCGCTCACAGCACTTTGATTGGGAACAATAATTCCATCTGGATAGAACATCTTTGAGGTTGAAGAGAAACCCAGTGTTGACCGATTCTTTCTGCATCTAATGAATGCCCCACAAATCCTTTTACACAAGGGGGATGAAACGCTTTGAAGGGTAAGGGTTGACCCCATTGCACGAGACCAACAGAGCAGGCCAGCGAGGGAGATGAGATGCAGTGTCATCTTTCCAATGGTAAGGTTGCCGGAACTGGGGAAGGAGACGGCCGCCCATTGTCTCTCTCTCTCTCCTAAATCGTTTGATCCACACCTCACAATGGTTCTGCTAAGACCTGGAGCTAGCTCAACACGAGAAGACTTAGTCATCGAGCTTAGGCCCTCCAATACCAGCATCATATATATATATATATATATATATATATATATATATATATTGAGAGAGAGAGAGAGAGATTAGTCGCAGACGTGAAAATGGTAATTTTTAAAATTTATTAGATCAGATCCTCCAGATGTGATCTGCATGCTTAGTTAAGGTAACGTTGGCCTTTGGATTGTGATTTACCAGCATGCATACTTGTTTTTCAGGGGCTTGCAGAATCAATGGCCTTGTACCAAAATTTCAGCCCTCAAACAATTGTGGTTTTGCCTCAAAAAACATGATCCAAGGGTTGATTCCTACTAAATGGACCATTGTGAGTGCATCTATGGGTCAGATTTGATCAACACGACCTGCCCATATGACTTTCAGCTAGGCGTTTCAGAACCCACAGGTTTAACCAATGTTTTCCCTGTCTATATAGAAAAACTTTTATGTTGTCTTTTAGAATTTTTAAAAAGAAAATATATAGCCAACCTGCTTTGTCTTTCTCATCATAATTAATCAAGTTTCCCATATAATTCTTCTAATAGAATTCTTGGTATGTTGAAGCTTCTTTCTGGTAGCGGGTTGTTACTGAGTTTTCTATTGTCTTGTTTGATATAGGTATGAGACGATATACATAAAGCTGGCTATTATGTTGATGTTGATACAACAGACAGAAAGATACAAAAGAAGGTAGTCATCTAGTGTCGTTCCAAATATTGATTTTTGGAATTTTGCTCTCCAAAACAAGCACAAATAACTGTTTATTCAGTCTACATCTATAGTGTTTGGTTTCATATCTTACTAATTTATATGCAGAAAAGTACTTTGTATGAGTTATGTTCCATTTCTATGAATGCCATTTAGAAGTTTAGATTGTTTAAATCAATTGACTAACCTCCAAAAAATAGTTGAAAATGTAATGGAACAATTACATCGACTCGTTAACTATGTATCCATAAAGACAGTTTTTTTGAAGCACATAAGCACCAACATCATTGCTTGCATGTTAAAAACTAGCATCTTAATGTATAATACAGTTCATCAAATGATCAAATAGAACAAAGGTGATGGCTTTTTGCATCTCATCATAAATAGATCACTTCCATCATTGATGCTGAAGTGATGATTAAATGATAGCTCATCCTCCTTGGAATCATTGGGCGACACAGGCCCAGCCATTTCCCAGCAGGTGGCTGGCCTTGTTTTATTTTATTTTATTTATTCTTTTTTATATTTTGGTAGCCAAAAACCCCAAACCATGTTTTTGGTCACCCCAAACAGCATGAAAATGCTGATTTTTGGCAAACTGGGTTTGCAAAAAATCTTGTTTTTAGGCAAAACCTGGTTTGCTAAAAAACAAGTTTTTCCCTTGTCATCCAAACAGGCCATAGAGAATCCTCCAAAATTATCTCCAAGGAGTCCTAATCGCGTGGTGGCACCAGCCCGGCCATTTCCAGGCCGGTGGCTGACCTTGTTTTTTTTTTAAGATTTTGGTAACCAAAAAGGAAAAAACCCCAAACCAGGTTTTTGGTCACCCAAACAGTATGAAAAATGCTGATTTTTGGCCAACTAGGTTTGCCAAAAACCTTGTTTTTAGGCAACCAGATTTTGCCCTTTTTTTCAGCCTCCATCATCTCTGATCTCATGTATTAGTAGTTCTCCTCCATTAATACTTTGAACCCTAATTTATATTTCCTTCCAATTAGTGTCTTCTTTGAGGATGTTATTATGCTGTGTCACGTGGGTACAGCTGAAGATATGGCGATATGGTCATTTTTATGATGTTTTCAATGTAACCAGTATACAAGGGGATATGGAACGACAGTCAAAATGGAGTATCTGTGTGACATATATACTATGTAAGTTGTTAACATTGAAACATGGGATTCCCTAAAAAGGAAAAAAGTTTAAACAATGTTTCTGTCTGCTCAGTGATTCTTTTTTCTGCATTTATGTGAGCATCATTGTTCATTTTAAATGCTGCAGTGACAAATGTTGGTGATATTTTAAAAATATGACAAAACTCCTCCTTTCATACCAGTTGTTAAAATCTGCAATATCAGGTGATAGCTTCCACAAGTTCTGTGTGAATTTGGACGAAATTTCCCCCAGTAAGGTTTAGCTCAATATCTGCATTGTAATTTTGAAGGATTTTTTATGGTCATTGATAATGATGGGCATCCTTGGCGCCAGCTCAAGGTCCACCTTATTGCCAATAATAACATATTGACAATATCAAAGGGGATTAACTCCAAACATTAAGATTTTCTTGTTATTATCTTTCCTTTTCTGTTACAGATAATTATGGTATTTGGTATTGTATCTGCTGCATAAATCTGTGTATCTCATCCTGAAAATGAAGATGAAGAACAACAAACTTGGCTGGTGCTCCCTTCGTGGATGTAGGTCATATCGACCGAACCACGTTATATCCTGTGTCTTTATTTTTTGTTAGTCTTCTTGCTGAAATCGCTCTTGAGTACCATTGTTCTGTCATGGTATCAGAGCCGATTTTTTCTTTCTGCCACCCCATTTAGTTGAGGTGTTCCTACACATGTGCTTTCGTGCAACAGTCCATGCCTGTTTCTGAACTCCATAAACTTGTCATTAACATATTCAGTACCATTATCAATTCTCAAGGTTTTGATTTTGCAACCAAATTGTGTTTGCACCATCATATAGAAATTCACAAATTTATCAAACACCTCATCTTTAGTTTTAAGGAGATATACCCACGTAACCTTCGAGAAGTCGTCAATGAAGGTTAAATAATACTTATAATCGGGAACGGTCCCCAAACATCCGAATGAATCAAATCAAACTTATGAAAAGAAACACTTTCAGAAATAGGAAATGGTTGCCGAGTCATTTTAGCAAACCTACATGTCTCACATTCATTGCAATAAAAAATAAGATTCGGTTTCAATTTTTATAGAACATGATTTGATGGATGCCCCAATCTGCAGTGCCATAAATGTCCTTTATCCATTCTGCTCGCTGTCAGGGCTTTATTCTCCTTCTCAAGAACGTAAGGACCACGTGACTCTGTCCCTCTACCAATCGTCCTCCCTGTCGTCTGATCCTGAAACAAGACCTCAGTAAGAGTAAAAATAACACTACAATTCAATGCTTTGGTGATTTTACTAATAGAGAGTAGATTAGTAGTCAATGTTGGCATATAAAAGGCATTATCAGATTTGCCAAATAGTTCCACCTTTCCTATTCCCTTAATATCTATCAAAGATCCATTTGCAGCAGAAACGGGTTTAAGAGAATCATTAGATTTCACATCCTTTAAACGTGAAACATGTTCGGTCATGTGATCGGAGGCATTTGAGTCAACTATCCAACTATTTGGATAAGTAGCAAAGCAAGAACATGAAGAATAATTACCTGACTCTCTAGTTGCTATGGCTGCCATATTATTTTTAGTGAAACCATAGTCCTGTAGGATTTGTTTCAGCTTTTTAACGGTTAAAAACTCGTCTTTATGCTCCTTTGAATCAGACCATGTTAGCCTGCTGCTTCGTTCGGCTACCTTCTCCCTTGAAATTATTTGATTTTTTATTTAATTTCCAGCACCGCTCCCTTGTGTGATTGTCCCTTTTGCAATAGGAACAATACATCTTCTTCCCCTTAAAATGTTGAGATTCAACTCCATGATTTTCGTCATCTTTTCCTTCGCATTTTGAAGTAACTACATGCCGAGCAATGAGAGCACACCTGTCATCATCTTGCTCCTTTATAGCAGAATTCATCACATTGCGTTGCGATTCTTCATGCATAACAGTAGCATAGGCAGCACTTAAGGGAGGCAACTCCGGCGCCATCAAAATTTGACTTCTAAGTTGCTCATATTGTGGCCCCAAACCAGCAAGCATCTGAAGGAGTTTTTCTTGTTCTCGCCATTTCTTGAATGAAATAGCATCAGTAATCGCTGGGATATAGGAGTCGAATTCATCCCACATACCTCTTAGAAATGCTAGATAATCACTGAATGATGAATTCTCCAGTTTTAGAGCATGAATATCTTGCTCCAATTGGTATCTTCGGGCAATGTTATATTGCTGTCCATATACATCCCTGGCTGCGTCCCACACTGCCTTAGCAGAATCGAGATACATGAAGCTGTTGGCAATGCGTGGCTCTATTGAGTTCAAGAGCCACGCCATAACCATATCATCATTTGACTGCCATTCTTCTAGATTGGGATCGTTCTCAGCTGGTTTTGGTTTTCTTCCATTCACATGCCCCAATCTAGATTTGCCATTGAGGAAGAGAGATGCCGACTTTGCCCATGCAGTATAATTCCGTCCTTTTAATGGGACGGTAGTGATCTTGAGAGAAGCATTGCTTTGCTCTTGAATCACAGCAGTTTGAGATTGATTACTGATCGTGGTGGAGGTTTCTGCACTAGTGTTCGTATTGGCCATGGGAAGAGCACAAAATACACACAGCAAGAATATCACAGATTAACAGAGCGAACCTTGCTCTGATACCATCGACACTCTTATAGAGGTAAATCATAAACTTGAGAAAGTTGAGTCCGAACCACTTCAAAATGTGAAACAGTATCAGACCATTGTTGGGAAGCTTATACACTTGACGGTTACAAGACCGGACATCTCTTATGTTGTAAGAGAAGTAAGCAAATTTATGCACAAGCCACAGAAGGCTCACATGGATGCAGTTGATAGAATTCTTCGATACATCAAGAAATCTCCAGGTCAAGGTCTTCATTTTAAAAAGAATAATCATCTTAATATTGTTGGATATTCAGACTCAGATTGAGCAGGAAGCACTCTTGATAGAAAATCTACCACTGGCTTTTGTGTGTTCATGGAGGAAATTTGGTTGCTTAGAAAAGTAAAAGGAAAAAGGTGGTTTCTAAATATAGTGCTGAAGCAGAATACAGGGTGATGGCTAGAACATGTGAGTTGATCTGGATCAAGGCTCTTATGAAAGAAATGAGACTTGAGATTCAAAATCCAATACCCATGTATTGTGACAATCAGGCAGCAATTCATATAGCTGCAAACCCAGTTTTTCATGAAAGAACGAAACACAAAGAAATAGGCTGTCATTTTGTAAGAGATAAGGTGCAGAGCAAAGAAATATCAACTCCTTCACATCCAGTTCAGATCAGCTCGCTGACATATTCACTAAGGCTGTCACCAAGGACACTCTAAATCATACATTGAACAAGCTGGGGACTTTAGATATCTACGCCCCTCAGCTTGAGGGGGGTTTGATAACGTTGGTCATCCTTGGCGCCAGCTCAAGGTCCACCTTGTTGCCAATAATAACAGATTGACAATATCAGAGGGGATTAACTTCAAACATTAAGATTTTCTTGTTATTATCTTTTTTTTTCTGTTACAGATAATTATGGTATCTGTTATTGTATTTACTGCATAAATATGTGTATCTCATCCTGAAAATGAAAATGAAGAACAGCAACCTTGGCTGGTGCTCCCTTCGTGGATGTAGGTCATATCGACCGAACCACTTTATATCCTGTTTCTTTATTTTTTGTTCATCTTCTTGCTGAAATCGCTCGAGTACCATTGTTTTGTCAGTCATGTTACCTGGGTTAATGAATGTCACTTATTCAATGGATTATTATCTCTAAATACTTGAAATGTTACTAATATCTTCATTTGTTCCAACCCCATATGAAGTTGAGACCAATGGATCCTATGGCTGTTGAACGCAAGTGGTGATGTTCCATTTATGTGAATCAAGTGATTCGAATGACCAGTTGGTATTAAAAGTTTGATTGTATAATATCATTATTATACCATTATTATACATGCTTTACCTGTTCTTGATTCTCTGGTTGTGGATTTTGCATTACTCAAATTAGCTTCCTCTTTTAAAACTTGAATGGGTGCTGTATGCATTCATTTTCATGCTATTATTGCATAGGGGGGGGGGGGGGTTCAACTGGCACGATACAATTATATATTGGTTTATCAGGTGAGGAGGAAACGGAAAATGGAATGGTGAGCAGTTCTGAAGTAAATCTGCTTGTACATACAACTAGAGACAGTTATAAGGTCACCTGTGGTTTCATCTGGAACCAAGAATTCGAGCATGTTATTAGATAGTGAAATCTTTATTTCTTATTTAATTGTAAGGAAATATGAGAATCCATTTGGTGGTGCTATATAAACAAAAAGTTGAAAGCTGCACCAATGATTTAACTGTGTTTCAAGAAGGCAGTCAATATGTGCGCATAATGCAGACAATAATTTCTTTATATTGTTTTTGGTGTATTCAGGTTAGTGTTCTTGCAAGGGATAAAAATTGATCATTTTATGAAAAATGTTGCTGATGTTTTGTCACATTTCAAGGAAGAGACATTGCGTCATTCAATTCATAGCCTGGACTGGAACACGGTGGTGGATCCACATCGATCAGTAACATGTTCCTGTTTTCCCATAGTTTATTCTCCATTCTTTTCCTGATAATTATTCGTTGAAAGGATGTTTGGGATCCAAAATGGGATCTGTTAAATAATGGTCATGCTTTTGACATTGCTATTCTTTGTGAATCGGCATCTTACTGGGTGAACAGGAAGATTTGCTTGCATCCAAATTTCTGTCTCACAAGGGATGATATTTATGTATTTCCCTGAATTTGCTTCTTTCGTCCTCTGTAAGTAATTTAATTTGACCATTGCTTCCTGTTGTTTTTTCCTCTCCTTATGGCGTACCATGAGACATGCAGAACTTTATCATTCATTTATAGTTCTTCACTCTCGTTTGACTTTTTATCTGTTTGGTCTTGAAATTGGTTCATTATGAAACTTCTCTACTGCTAAGTTGCATGGGCTGCATTTGGTTCGACCATGGAGCCAACTGGAGAATCATGTTGTATGTGTTCCTCATAGTACCAGATTCCTCCAGAGCAGTTTTAGTTTCCTATAGTGTTATACAGAGAATGGCTTGAGCGGCAATATTGTTTTCCAGATTGGTGTCTCCGAAAACAGCTGGCTATGTTCAGAGTTGCGCTACCCAATCTGAATTGATGCATCATGGGCTTGAACACACTGGGCCAAGCTTCTAGCTTGACTAACACAAGAAGAAGAAGGTTATATGGCCCACCCAGCTGCTTTGATTGATGTTTGCCGGTCTATATTTAGTGCCAGTGTGCCACTATAAAAAATAGCTTGTTTATATCTGCTACGTACCGTGTTTATCTGTTTCTTTCTCGTATATAATATTTCATCGGTATCATTATCATCAAGTTATTTATATGAATTAATGCTATATGCAGTTACCTTTTAAGAAAATGTTTGTCAGATGTATATATAAAAGAATATAAATCCCATCGGTGGTGGTGTCCTTGAAAAGTACTATTTTTGAATTTTAATGTTTGTAAGGATATACAAGATGGGGTAAACTTGTTAACCCATCATATAAGGTGTATATGTTGAGTACACCACACGCCCGCGCTCACACACACATGTTTGTAAGGATATACGAGATGGGGTTAACTTGTTAATCCCTCATAAGGTGTATATGTTGAGAACAACACACACAGGGAAGGGGCGGCATCCAAGTAAAGGAAGGTACAAAATCTACAATCAATGACGAGAGACTTTATGACATATAGACATGTTTTTTGAAACGTGAAAAATCATGGCTCGGAATGCATTTAAATCTTTACAATACAAAGTATTGTGAGCCATTGACTTTTAGCACTTTAAAAAAATGCATCCAAATATCAAAAATTCATAATCCAAAATATGTCACTAAATAAATGATAAAAATCCAATATGTAAAGTCCAATGAAAAACTTGTTTGGAAGAACGTTCTTTTTCTAAATGAGTTGGACGTTTTTTTTTTTCTAAATAAATGATAAAAATCTAATATGTAAAGTCCAATCGATGAACAACTTGATCATTAAAGAAGGAACACCGTTGATGATTGTAGATTTTAGACCTTCTTTTGGTTGGACAGTCTTTATATATATATATATATATAATTCACGGTGGCATAAATTCTTAAAATAATTGGTTTCATTATATTTTGGTTTGACATGCATCAAGGCAATCCCACCCAAACATGTAATAGTTTTTCTGTTAAGAAAAAGAAGGGCAAAAGATACATATGGCCATTAATCAACTACTGCAAAAATAACTTTACAACATAATAATATTTTCATCAAGTTCCGGGTTCCAGCTCTAGGGGCAAATGGGCCATACTTACAAAGCATCCCTGACCTCTTCAGCCTTGGACACGAGTGTGTTTGTGCGCGTGCTCACATGTGTGTGTGTGTGAACTAGACTAGGTATGGATTTAGATTCGAAATTCTTTTTCCAAAACTTCAAGCTCAATTGTTTGAGATACCAAGAAATATTTAGTAATGGAGGATGTCTCATGCGTCCGCATGGCTGATCATGTAGGCTACATATCGTCCTTTAGTGAAAGTTGATCTTCATTTGGCCTAGAAACTTGTGTACCATTAACCATCCGCGAGTAGGATAGTGTCCTTTAGCTCCGGACACTTCTTGGAGGATAGAGTTTTAGGATATGGTTTATAATCTAGATTCAAGACAAACCTGTATAAAATTTTATTAAATGAACACTTACATGTTCTAAAAGCACATCTGCTAAATGTAACTTAAATTTGTAAAAAAACTTGTGCACTTAGGAATCTTTTCTCTTTAACTTTTTTTTTTCCTTTTGGGCAGAGCCCAGTCTCTTCTTCAGTACTAAGAAAATGGTGTTCAACTATTCATAGTTCGGAATCCAGTCTACTAAACCTTTCCAGATGGGATCTAAATAGGGGGGACCGAATGACATGATCAGTAAGTTGGTGCAGCTTTAAAGATCCAGCAATCAGATTGGCAGCTCACCATTTGATCATTTCATTATCTTGAAAGGCTATGAGGTTATGGCATAGAGCTGGTATTGATGCCTATGAAATAGGACACTTTAAAACTTCAACCAGCTTTATATTGTATCGTCTGCCATACAGTTTGGGAAAAGGGATTATGGTGGGCCATTGTGGTATCTTAAATGAACTATTCTTGGATGATCTTGGGCAGCTAGGACATGGTCCTACAGGCTTGTGGTCTAGGCCTGTTCATTTAAGGGGACTTTTGCTAATTTCTTATTGGCATTCGCTGGCTTGTCGTCTTTATGGATATGAGTCTCAAGTCTTCCTGCTTCACCACTAAATTGACTTTGATCGAGATGCCATATTTTTTTAATGCAAATTGGTGATTCCTGGCTACTTAATCAAACTAACTCATGGTTTGCTACTCAGTTAGACCAAGGAACCTATGAAACTGTCTGACATTTTCATGCAATTAATGTTTTCCTTATATTACATGCTTCTCTGTTACAAAAAAACATCCAAAGTAAGACCGTCTATGTAGTCAAAAGGCCCGACTAGGCACCGCGGGTTTAGGTGTAAGTAAAACACCTAGGCTTTGCAACTCCTAGGTGGGCACCTTAAAATGTACCAATTTTCCCCACTAAGCATCGACTAAGGCACCTAGCCGGCGACTAAGCATACCCCGCCTAGGTATAAGGGCATTTTAGTCATTTATTATCCTTATATATTTTATTATTTTTTTGTATATATATATAATTATATATGTGTGTGTTTGTGTGATTTGTTTTGTGAAATGATGAAAACATGCTTAGTTATTATATATATATATATATATATATATATATATATATATATATATATATATAGTGTGTGTGTGTGTGTTACTTTGCTTTTAGGATTTTTTCTATAAAACATTTAAAGCATGCAAAGTTAATTTTAATTGATTGTGTTTTATATATGTGTGTTACTTTGTTTTGTTTCTCATGTATATATGTTATTGTGCTTCTGTGAAAAGGCTGAAAGCATATTTTGTTGATTATAATGAATATGTTATGAATAATTGAATATATATTCTGGTTATGTATATTAATATATTTTGTGAAAGCATGTGTAATTTTGTACTTTTATAATGAAAACATCTTAAACATTTTTTTAGGTATACTTTGTATATTTTTTTATATTTTAATTGGGGTACCAACTAGTCAGACTAGTCCCGGCTAGTACTCATCTAATCTTTTCAGGGGTCCACCGACTAGGCACCGCCTAGCGCTTTTGACTACATAGAAGGCCATTCAACAATTAGAAGGTATACATATTTTGAAAGCAATCTAAGATTTTCTTCCGCTTGCATTCTCACTGGATATGCAATGGCTAAGACATTAGCTGATAGCCAGATTATCCTTTGCCACTTTCTCCCCCATTTCCCCCCTTAATATGTGAAATGGCATCTCTCTCTCTCTCTCTCTCTCAAATACGCACCCAAAGATAGACATGCAACTTAAACCAAACTCTTTAGTATCCAAAAAAGATAGTTGTAGCAGGAAGTTTCCTAGTCCTTTCATAACCTTATGACAAACATACATAACCATAGGTTCATCTAAATCAATGTTTGGTTGAATGAGCACATAGAGCTACTTCCTCCCCCAACATGAAGCTCACTTGGTTGACCAAAGTCATCATCTTCTTCCATCTTTGCCTTCCCCATTGGTGAGGGTGACACACATTCTGGTAAGGGCCCGTAGTGAGCTGCCGTTCCTGATGAAGCAGGTTCAACTGATGGAAGCTTGGACAGTAGAGCTTCAAGACTGGTCATGGAAGGTGTTATCTTGAGTTGGTTGGCATAGAGGTGCGGACCAATAGTGAGGTAGTCTGTGTATTCTGCATGGCTACTTGTTTCCGGCATGAGGGGGTTCACTTGGATCGGCCAGTTGTCCGGCGTGAAAGCGCAACCTTCATTCTTGATTGGCAAGGCTGCAGATGAAGGATGTGGTAGAAGGACTCCAGGGATGCTCCCAATGTAACTAAACTTCTTCCTTAGTAGCAAGATGTAGTTGATATCTTCCACAACCTACAATCCATAGTTTGCTTGATAAGCTGATGCATTATCTCTAGCTCGCAAGTTTCCATGTTTTTCTCTCTCATTTACCCTCACCAATATAAGAAATTTGTACATACCAAATGTGTTCCCCTTGTGAGTGTGAAACCCCACACTCTTGAAAATGACGCAGCTCCTCTTAATTTACCAAGTCTTTATCGTTTATCATGAATACAGATCTCAAAGAGAGAAAGAGAGAGAGAGAGAGAGAGAGAGAGAGAGAGAGAGAGAGAGAGAGAGAGAGAGCTCATTTGGTTATAACCTTGTTAACCGCCCCAAGTTGAAGCACTCCTTCCCTAACTGCAATTAGTGCAATTGTCTGCAAAAGAAGAGAAGAGTGAATCAAACCCACTATCCTTTTCAAAGTTGGGGGACTTGTGAATGGTGTATCCTAACCTGTATACCGGACTGGAATTGAGCTTCCCATGTCCTTGGATGCTGAAACCAATAAAACACCACTACTTGTTAGGAAAGCCAAAAGGTGATCAATATGGCTGACACATTGTCATCATATAACTTACTGCATCAACTAGATTATTCCATGAAGACATGAAATTGAGTTCATGTTCATTAGGTTCTTTGAAAATCCATTTATGACCATGATCTGCAGCAACCTTCCCTATCAAACTGCTCATAAATTCATGAAAAAGGAAACTTCAGCTGTATTTTCTAAATACCCATTTTGCTTAGTAATTTCACAAACTAGAAATTGGACATACCCTTCCCCATAGTTGTATATTTCATGTGACATCTTGAAGAAGAGTTCAGGTTGCAGACTCTTGGTATGCTGAGGTTCACCCTTGATGTAGAAAGTTGAGTCCATGAAACTTCCCAATCTGGCTGCAGTGTTGGCAGATGCAGAAAAATTGCAGAAGCCATCTTCCCAAACAAGTATCCTGACATGAACATCAAACTAACAGTAATCAATACATGTTATAAACAATAAAATCTTTATTTGATTCACACAAGTGAAGCCATTAATACCAATTCCTTCTGTTTCCCCTAGACCTATCATAGGGTCCTCCTTGAACATCCCACCTGCAAGATGAAGATAGATAAGAAAAAACATGCAGTTTAGAAGATTATATGAGGAACTCTCTCTATATGAGGAAAGTGTGATATCCCATGTGCAATTATTTTTGCTCACTTGGGTGGTGGGTAATTCCTAGGTAGGATCCTCCAAAAGACAGCATAAACCCACTGCGAGTTTTCATGAACACAGAGGCTTCTCAAAGTGTGTTGGAGCAGATGAGTAACAGCTAATGGAATCCCATTGGTGAAGCTCTCCTCCATTGATTTACTGACTCTCTATCCCTCTCCCTGAAGAAATCTCTCACCATCCTATCTTGTTTAAGCTCACCACCCATGTGAAAACCCCCATTTATACTTGAACCATCTGCACTGCTACAGTATTTATCATGCTTTTAATTTATTGTCAATGCCATACCCTCTTTCCTACTTTTTCCCTGCCAGATCCCAACGGCCTCCTCTCGTGACCATTCAAATCTGTTCCTCAAAATCGTAAAATGGTTACCGTAATTCTGATCGCGGATATTATGTATTGCTAAAAAGCAACAGATACAGTGTGAGTAGTCATGGAGTTTTACACCGCGGACAATGGTCAACGTGGCACTTGTGGCAGGGTGATACCTTATCACTACTGTAGACCTCTTATACTGTTTTTTCAGATTCAATGAATTGATTTTATCCTTCTCTCAAAAAATAAAAACAATAATAGTGGTTTCTTCTTGTTATATACATATAAAGCAGCTGATACCAAACAGTAATGTTTTTTTACTTGTGCACAGTACGAACTTTCAGCTTCATTATTTGAAACATCAAACTGTAAGGATTCTATGTTATGAACAAAGTTGAACGAAAGCTTCAAATCATTTCCTTCAGAAAACTGTTCATCAAAGTGATGAAGACTCATGGAGGTTTTATTTTACTTTATCCTTTTCCTTTGCCCTCTTACATGTCAGGATATCCGTATTATAATTATACAATAAATATTTCATTCAAAAAAAAAATATTCTACAATAAATGTGTGCATGATGCTGAAAAGTAAAAAAGCTACTGATAAAGCGGTCTCATTTATCAACACTGGAATTCCAACATCTTTCACTCAGAAAGCTTCATCGGAGAAAGTATTCACCTCTCTCTCTCTCTCTCTCTCGTCTGTGGGAGGGGTGCAAGATTACATATAGGCGTCTAATGTGTGGCAAATTTATGTGCAGCTGTCTTAGTTTTCAAATTTAAGATAAGTGACCTACCTTTTCAAGAAATTGCTTAGAATACCGCTAAACTTAATTTTATTTCTACTTGATTCTTTAATATTTTTTATTTCTTTAAATTATTGGATATCACTTTTCTAAGTCCTCATCTTTGTTAGTAATAGGCAAAGAAGTAATTTTAGAGGACAAAAGTAACAGAGGTGTTCTTGAGCAATTTCTTGAGAAGGTAGGCATTTATCCTTGCTGTGCGTTTGTATAACGTAGGAGACTCCAAGCGGCATTCATCTGCAGAGTCTCCTTCGCTGAAAGAGAGCCTGACAACCTCTAGGGAATGCTTACTATGGAAAAGAGGGTGGAGCATTAATTTTGGAGGGAGGATTGCAATCACATTGCACACTTTGAGTGTACCACTGCACCTGACTGCCCTCCATCTATAAGGTTCAGCTATGGGGCCCAACAGAAGATGGAGGGCAGATCAGGCATAGTGGCACACTAAAGTATGCAATGTGATTGCACATGATCTGCTGTCTTAATTTTGAGAGTTGTTTTTTGAAAAATGATTACTGTAAAACAAAAATGATGCATTTTCCGAAATGCCACAATTTTCGAAATCCCCCAATGTTCAAATTCATAAATTTTCAGCTTTAAAATGACCTTTTTACTCATTTGCACAAGGAAATTTTCTTCAGATATGCGAACTTCCTCCCAAATATGAGAATTTTCTCTCAAAATATATGCATTTCCTCCTAAATATATGAATTTTCTTTCATACATTTGCGAATGTCCTCCTGCTTGTGCCTCTTATGCAATTTGACTAAAAGGAGGCTCACACATTTAGGGTCATTCGCAACCATGAGTTGCGAAGGTCCCCAAAATGTGTGCACAATTTTTAACTAAATACTCTCACATTTGCAAATGTTGTGACCTTCACACACAAATGTCCTCACACATTTGTGAACATCCTTTTGTTTGCACATTTTGTAGACCTTTGCAACTCATGATTATGAATGTTGTACTGTATTTGCAAATGTCAAGACATGTGAGGCAAAGGGCCTCGTATTTGGTATTTGCAAAAGTGCAGTTAAAAGTAAAAAAAAAAAACTTTTAGTGATGCTTCAAAAGCAAATGTCCCCAAAATGTGCAAACCTTTTTTGCGAATGTCCTCACACATATGCAAACCTCCGTAAAAAAAAAATGGCACAGGCAAGAGGACATTTGCAATTATAGTTTGATATTCGCATATTTGAGAGAATTGAGAGAAAATTCGCATATTTAAGAAAAAATTTGTATATTTGAGAGAAAATTTGGATATTCTCATATATGAAAAAAAATCGCATATTTAAGTAAAAATTGACATATTTAAGAGAAATTTTGCATATGTGAGAGAAAATTTGCATATTTGGATATTTGAGGAAAGGTTTACATATATGGAGGAAATTCACTTGTGTGAACGGTAAAAAGGTCATTTTATAATAAAAAATTCACAAATTTGATTATCGGGTGGATTTCAAAAATTGTAGGACATTTAAGAAAATGCATCATTTTTGGCATATAATACGGTCATTTTTTTGTTTTTTTTCTTATGAAAAACAGTCCTTACATTTGCATCACTTTGATGGGGGTCCACATAAATTCCTTGTTCTCCTTGTGTTGATGTAGGAACAACCAACTTCATGTGCGATGCAAAACACACCCTAAATATTTACAAACTGTGGCCGCTAGACATAAATTCATTATATATTAGGCACTTTTATGAAAATTACTCTTAAAACTATGCATCAAGGAAAGCAATGTAGTAAATTCTTCACTGGTTACGCTATTGCACCCTAGCTATAAGAAGGAAGGGCATCATTGATGGCACCACCTTTCCCTACTTTTTGTACTTTTGCTGTTTGTGTAGAAACATGACCCTAGAGAAAATAGGGATGAACCACCTACTCGCTGCAGTGTGAAAGGTAGGGTTTAGAAATTGATACCTCAGAGGTTCTGGAAAAACAGACAGTACTGTATTCCTAAGTAGTTTTCATGATGACCAAGGATTTCTTTTAATGTGTACTACACCCCCCTAAAGAAAAAACTTCCCAATGCCCCCTCACTCAACAGGTCAAGGTAAATGCCACCATTTCTCACACCCCCTGCCAAAGCACCCGTCATTTCTTTGACCGTCCGTACTGCACCAAATTCAGACCCACTCAGTCCACCACCAAACCTGGCCCTTGTCTGCTTCCTCTTGTCAAGTACAAAGGTATCTTGGTAATATCCCACTGATGATGATAACCATAATGATGTTGGTATGTTACTGTTGTTGGCATTATTGTTACTGCAATTATTACTGATGACAATGATGATGTTGGTGGTGGAGCTGGTTCTCAATCAATGGTGGGGATGGATGTTTTCTTTCTTTTCTTTTCTTTTTTCATCTTATCCATTTTTTTTTTTTTTTAGGCCCTAAGGGTCTGCAAATTTACGAGTCCCACCATGCTTTGGTTACGTCTAGGGCTGAGAAACAAGTCATGGCTTGTTTATGCTTGGCTTGTAAAGAGCTCATTCCAACTCGTAAAATAGACACAGTGAGCTTTATATGAACAATAAGTACTTGACTCTGCTCGACTCACAAACTTGTTAGATAGTAAAAAACATATATTTTATCTAAAAACAATAATTTTTTTTTTTATAGACCACAACTCACGACTCGTTTAAACTCGGTCTCATTATGAGCCTAAAATCGGCTTAGCTTGCCACAAGAATGAGGCAAGGTTGGAACACTTCAACCTCGACTGGTTCAGCTCGTTTACCAGACCTAGTTCCATCCCCACCATGATGCACATGCATGTGATCATCAATACTAACAAGGAACAATGTCAATTTTCTCAAGTAGATTATAACTAAAATTAAACAAATGATTCTTCTTGTTCTCTCGTCGTCTTGTGGTATGGTCTGTTGTTGTTGTTGCATAATCCGTTATGATAAAAATAGTGCTTTGCTCCCCATATTCCACATCCATTCCATCAATCCACGGTAGTGATTGAGTCATGTTATCCCGGTCACAATCATGGTCACAAGTATCAACAATATATCCAAAATATCTCCCACAAAATGCGATATTTTGGTTGCCATCTTGAATGGTTCAAAGTATCATCATGTTTTAAAGATATCGTCATATTTATGTTTATATCAGCTTTATAGTGGAAAACTGGGTTATCTTATTTTGCTACATATTTTATTGTTTTTAACGTATTTGTGCTTCTAATTTTTTTAATTTAGTCGTTTTACCGATAAAAATGCGCGAAAACCAGTAAAAGAATCAACCTTTCATGAGAATTTGGCTGGTATCAAACTTTTGTTACCATGGTTACAATCATGATTTTGCATAATTTATAGGGCCGGCTGCTTCATATTATTAATGTACTACCCTTCAAGAAATTACAGTGCTTTTCTCCCTTGAATGTCTGATATTTGCAGAATAATATGCTGGAGATTCATGCATTTTGCTTAGGCACACTGCAGGTCTTGCACAATTAGCACCTTTTGAGTTTGCTGGGCCCCACAAGGAAATGGACGGTGGGGATTTAACAAAACTCTTTTGGGCACCATAAATCCTGCGTTTATGATTGGACCAACAAAGAACGTTTGTCCTCTGAATTAATTTATGTCTTTTTTTTTTAAAATTTGAAGGGAATTAATTCATGGTTTTTGCTTAGGGCCTTAGGCACACTGCATGCCTTACACAATTAGAACCTTTTAAGATTGGTAGGCCCCACAAGGAAATGGACGGCAGGGATTTAACAAAACTCTGTTGGGCACCACAACTCTCGTGTTTATGATTGGACCAACAAAAAATTTTTTGTGCACTGCATTGATTCATGTTTTTTTTGCTTAGGCACAGTACTGCATGCCTTACAATTACCATCTTTTGAGTTTGGTGGGTCCCACAAGTGAAATGGACGGTGGGGATTTAACAAAACTCTGTTGGGGCACCATAAATCTCGTGTTTATGATTGGACAAACAAAGTACTTTTGTCCTCTGCATTGATTTATGGGACCTAGAGATGATGCTGGGGATTGAGGTTAGGGCAGTGCTTTTTTTTTTTCTCGCTGTGGGAGAAGTTTTTAATAGCAAGCAATCGCACTAACAACCAAATCTAACAAACACAGACAAAAAAAATAGAACAAGTAATGACGGTATCGTTTTAGAAAACCGCAATGTTCAAATGATAAATATTGATGGATTATATGTAGGGATGTACGGGATCCGTAGGGGCTAAAATACAATACTAAGAGACAGACACTGTTGTCAGTGACGTAATGCAGTGCATTGATATTGGTTCGTTGGGTCGGTGACGGAGCTAGAAATCTCTCTCTCTCTCTCTCTCTCTCTCTCTCTCTCTCTCTCTCTCCACCACACACTTGTACACATATATAAGTAAACAAATAATAAATAGATGAACTCAGACACACACACACATATATATAGGAAAATAAAAACCTCTCAATGAAAAACTCTCTCAAACCTCTTCGGACATTTTATTGGATTTTTGGTATTTTTTTCAAAATTTCGATGGTACAGATGTGATCTATATGCTTGCTTTTATAGGAATCAGTTCTTGGAGCATATGATTTCAATGCTTGGATAGGTTTTTATAAGATTCAAAATCAATGGTGTACAATTTTCATAAATTTCAAGGCTCTAAATACCATTTTTTATATCCAAAATTCATATCCAAGTGTTGATTTATAGTAAATCAATCATGCCGAAGACGGGTCAGAATTTTGAAAAAAAAACAACAAAAAATTTCTATTGGGGAGGTTTGGAAGGGTTTCCATTGAGGAGGTTTTCATATATATATATATATATATATATATATATATATATATATATATATATATATATAGAGAGAGAGAGAGAGAGAGAGAGAGAGAGAGAGAGAGAGAGAGAGAGAGAGAGAGAGACTGATGCTAATTAAGTTAGTACCTCCCTCTCTCATGGTTTATTTGCTAAGGATCAAACCATAGATTTTGTTTCTTCCACATAAAGAATTTAAATTTTGAGTGACAAAGTCATGAGTATATTGTAGGCCTTTAATTTTTCAAGCCCTTGACTCACTCACATGCTATACAATCACAATATTCAGAACCCATTCCCTACTAAATAAACCATTTGGATCATACATGTGGAGTTCAATCTGCAATCAAAGAAAAATAAAAAATGCTTGAAATGAAATTTTAATCAATATTAATATATATATATATATTAATATTGGCTACTAATGAAGGTACGGAACTAATGAGTAAAAATCAATGTTTTCTTCAAAAATTTCTATTTTTTTGTAGATCAAATGTTACATATGTGATCTACATGGTTTGTTTAATAGGAAACATGTTTAGAATCATGTGCTTATGACAAGTAATTAGGTTTTTAAAAGGGTCCAAAAATCAACAGCCCACAATATGCCAAAATTTCATAACTCAAAAGATCACATTTTTACATTAGAAAAGCATGATCCAAGGCTCGATCCTTAACAAACAAACCATGCTGAACACAGCTGTGTGGTTAGATGGAGTCGATACAACTTGCACCTATGATTTCTAGATCATTAGTTTTATACCTTCATTAGTAGCCAATATTTACCATACATATATACGGGCTAAGTGTGCACTTATGTACACATAGGTCAATAACCGCATTTTCACTGAATCTTGTCCGAGAGATGTGTTCGACATGGTTTGCTAGAAATCACACCCTATATCATATTTATTTGAGGCAAAATCTCATTTTTGTAGTTGTAAAATTTTAGCACACTGTGGACCAATGCTTTTTTAAGCTCTTGAAAATTCTTTTCATAAATAAATAAATTATATATATATATATATATATATATATATATATATATATATATATATATATATATATATATATATATATATATATATATATAAAGACTTTTGCTCGGGGAAAGGAATGGCGGAGAGAGTTTTCTCAGCAAATAGAAAGTGGAATCTCTGTGCATCCCATCCTTCCCAATGTCTCATAAATCATATAAAAAGGAAATTTTATTTGCAAGGAAAAGAAAATTGATGAGCAGGGAAATCCTCAGACAGTGACATCCTACTCAATTATTCATACCTCATATGGGGCCAGAAAGCTCTTTCTCTCTCTCTACTGCCATATTCCTACATGTGTTTTACGTGAGGGCCACCCTCGTCTTTTCCTTTCTCACTCTTCCAATTATTCTCTCGGATGGGCAACTGGCTCAAAAGATCAGAGAAAACGATACCAAATTTAACTTTGTCTTGTCAATTCATTTCTTTCATCTTTGAATTGTCTTCTATCATTTGAGAAGTTCTAGTTTCACAAGGAACCAATTTTCTCTCGGCCACACAGCTTTGGAAATTTAGTGTTGGCATTTGGCTTGTCTTATTATTGATATAAGTGTAATCATCCAACACATACACATGCCAAGTTACTTGACAAAGCATTCAACTCAATTAATGGATTGAGCCTAGTGGACCAAGTTGATGCCCTACCACTGTTGAGTCGATTACATCAAACCAACTTGCTCTTTATTTCAATGCTTCTGTTGTAAAACCCTTAAGCAAGCTAAAATAATTGTTATATGGTTTTGGAGAGAAGAACATTGATATTTTTATTATTGAGGGTAACAATAATGTGGAATTGAGTGGAATTGTTATATGGTAACAATTAAAGTGAAAAACAATAAAAGTTGGATTGCATTTTGATAATTGCCATCGTCATGATCATCTTGGTGATTCCTTGACAGACTTATCCTACACTCAGACTCTTGGGGACCCATGCACTCCTTTTGGAGAGGGGTGTGGGGCCCAGTTGCCAAATAATAATTCAAAAGCTGGGATGCCATAAATATATATCACACTTTTTGAGAGTTTGGCAGCAGCAAAGTTAGCAAAATGAATGGAGTGTTTCAAAGAAAAAAATGCTCAACAGTACACTTTGCGCACGATTAGACTGCTCTCGAGAAGATGAAAGTGTTGTAAAAGGAGCTTTTGATGTGTGTTTGCAGTTGATGGTCAAGTCCAATATTCCTGTCCTTCCAACATGCAGCAGGCTCACATTCTGCCACCTTCCCACCCTAAAAAACTCCAAATATTTCACGTGAGGGCTGATGGCCACAATCCCCTCTCCTTGATAAGCTTTGTATACCATGCACCTAAGAAAGGCATGGTCACCCTTAGCCTAGATACTGTTTGTTTAATAAGGCTTTCTTTGGAAAAGACATGCGTTCACCCTCATCGCTCGCGACAACTTTCCGGTGAATAGGATTCATTTGGATTCGTTTTTTTGTTTGAATTCTCTTTTTTTAGGAAGTTTATCTGTACTTAGAAAGTTTGACATGATTAGAAAGTTAATCAGAATAAGTGATAAGTTTAGAAGAATACGTAGAGTTGGTTATGTGACTATTTCTTGTTTCAGTTATATTATTTTCAGTATTCTAATTTTTTTTGGATGACTAGGAACCCTCACCGAGAACCGGGTCACTTAATGGGCCTGCCCCCTTATGAGGTAAACCCCTGGTGGGGTCACCGATCCCTTACGAGCACAACGATTATTCTTAGATAATTAATTTGCACATGTTTCTAGTTTTTCCTAGATAGTCTAGGTTATATGAATTACCACCTAGGATTGAACTAATGAGATGACAAGATGTAATCTTAAACAATTTCTCCTCATGACAATGATAGTATTATCCCATTAATTCAGTTCACATCATGTTGATGGGGTGTCTTACATACGGTAAGACATCAAGTGTCCAATATTCCATTTTTCACCACTTGGAATGAAGAGGAAAAAATTGCATAAAATTTTCATGCAGATGAGTTGCAAAGTAAATGTAAACTGTGCAAGGGAAATCATTATATAAATTTTGCTGTTAGTGCTCAATGAAACTGAATAGCACCCAAATATCCATTTCCTAGTCAGTAGGACTGAGATGATTGTTCTTTTTCTTTTGACTTTTTGAATAAATTGTGGATATTATACCAGTTTGCCTTCCATTCAAAATCATGGTTTTTCTCATTGGAAATATCAAATTTCATATTGACTTGCCATGCAAAAAATGTCTCTGAGGATCTCGTCACAACTCATTCAAAACTGCTTAAATAAGCTTGTTTTCGTTGTTTTGTTGTTAGAATTCCCTCTCCATATAACTGGATGGCTTTTTTAACAATTTCCATATATATATATATATATATATATATATATATATATATATATATATATATATATATATATATATATATATATATATATATATATATATATATATATATATATATATAGAGAGAGAGAGAGAGAGAGAGAGAGAGAGAGAGAGAGTAATGGGTCCGTGCTAAACCAAGTTGGAGCTAAACTGCGTGCTAAATGGGTTTTTCGAGCTTTTTTTCATTTTATTTTTAAATTCTGACCGTACAGATGTGATCTATGTACTTGATTTTAGAGGGATCAGCTCTTGAAGCGTTTGATTCGAACGCATTGTTGGGATTTTATAAAGTTCAAAAAATCAACTGTTCAAAATCTTGTAAATTTTCTAGGCTCCAAACATGATTTTTTTCATCAAATCAACCATGCCCAACACATTTATGGGGCCAGAACCGCATAAAAAGCACCGGAGAAGCCCTAAAAACCCATTTAACATGCGGTTTAGCATCAAATTGGCACTAAAAGAAAAACGTTAATTAGCAACAGATTATTTTCGTCGCAAAGTTACGACGTATTAGCGGGAGAAAAGTAGTCATCATTAAAATTAAAATTTGCTGCGAAATTAGCGACAAAAATATTTTGTCTCAAACTCTGTCGCTAATTAGTGACGAAAAAGTTTCGTGTCAAACTTCGTCGCAACTTAGCGACAATTTTTTTTCGTCGCTACTTAGCGACGGATTTTGACGCGAAACTTTTCTGTCGCTATTTTTTGATATAAGCCTGTCTAAGGCACGAAATTCTCTCTCTCTCTCTCTGATTACCCCCAAATTGGATTTTCAGTCAGAGAACCCTAACCCTCCGCCTTTGCCTCTGTCAGCCCCTTAGCCTACGCCGACCCCTTTGCCTTTGTCGGCCCTCCCTGCATCCAGCTACCTACCACCGACAGGCCAAACTGAATCTACCCCACCATTGCTCCCTTCCCTGAGCCCCGATCCTCGCCTCACTGGAGGTCACCCGATGCCAGAACCCTCGTGCACCATCTGCTGCTGGCGACACCCTCCACCTTTAGGCCCCCCTCAGGTGTCTCTCTCTCACTCTCTCCCATTGTCTTCCTCTTCGTCTCCTTTTGTTTTTCGGTCGACAGGCATATGCTGCATGTCTTCTATTTTTTTTCGGTCGATAGGCAGGGGTTGCACCCCAGCTTCTCTCCTTTTTCCGACCGGCAAGCAGGGACACCCCTGCCAGTTTTTCTAACAGGTCAGCAGAGGAGACACTCCCTGCCGCCTATGACAAAAAATGAAGCAAAGGCTTTGGGAACCTCCCTCGTTCCTTTCGGTCGGCAGAGGCTTTGCCCCTACTGCCTGGATGTTTTCGGCATGCAGGGGCAAGGCTCTTGCCCCACCCGTTCCTTTTTTTTGCCAGAGAGGGATCGAGTTCCCTCCCTGTCTTCTTTTTCTTGGGTTTTGAGGGAGGGGCTCAACTCTCTTATGTTTCTCCTTCTTCGTAAGGGAGGGGTTGATACCCCCTCTCTGTTGCTTGGGTTGCAAGGGAGGGGTTCGGCCCCGACTGCGCCTCCCCTCTGACCGTTGCCCTCATCCCTGTTCGTCGTATATAAATGTCCATTGCAATATATAAATGTGTATTACAGGTACATAGCTGAGCTAACACGATGCTTAATGCTAAGCATCGCATGTGGCTAAAAATGCAATGTAAAAGAAGAAGAAGAAAAAAATGCAAAGGCAAAAGTAATGCAAATCGGGTAAATACCCATGGTGAGTAAGTGATGCAAGCGCATCACACGTTATTTACTTTTTTGGATGCAATACTTTTCTATTCGCACACTCACTTAGTTGTGGATATCTAGGACTGCTTTGTTGGAGTTCGGAGATTATGTTGAGCATGATTTGAATGTATGGAAATAGAAGTGCTCTTATTTTTGTAGTTCGAAGTCCATGCTAGTCATGGTAGTAGTTAGCGGGATATTGAAGTGTGTTTGATATAGGTATATGTTTGAGATTATTTTGATATGAATGATTGAATACATTATAATGTTTGACGTGACTGTATACATGTTTGCATGAAGTTATTTTTGAATTAATTATGCCCTTCATATAAAATTGTATTATGAAAACATGCTTAAATTGAATATATTGTGTTTATGAATATGATTTCATCTTTCTAAATATTTTTATAATATATATATCTATGTGTATCGTGTATTGTATATCCATGCTTGCATGAAGTTATTTTTGAATTAAATATACCCTTTATGTGAAATTATATTATAAAAATATGCTTAAATTGAATGTATCGTGTTTATGAATGTGATTTCATCTTTCTAAATATCTTTGAGATATATATATATATATATGTGTGTGTGTGTGTATTGTGTATTCATGCTTGCATGAAGTTATTTTTGAATTAATTATGCCCTCCATGTAAAATTGTATTATAAAAACATACTTAAATTGAATGTATTGTATTTATGAATGTGATTTCATCTTTCTAAATATCTTTGTGATATATATATCCAATAATGCATGATAAATTTGATATTTTTTTATCGACGCATTTTTATGATTCTCTTTTAACTGGTGAAGATAATATCCATAACATTATAGGATAAAATGGCTGCAAACTGTGAATGGATGTACCGTAGGATAGTTGATAATGAGGTGTCACTTGAATATATAGATGGTGTTGACAGTTTTATTGAATTTGCAATGGCAAGTGTCAATACAGTGAATCACATCGGTCGAATCAGGTGCCCCTGCACGATGTGTAAGAATAATTGATTTGTAGAACCTCATGACGTTAGACATCACCTATACAGAAAGGGTTTTGTGAGTGATTATCAGAATTGGATGCTTCATGGTGAAGAATTTTGGAACAATTTTGACGTACGGGTGGATGTGGTGCATGATAATCCATATATAAATTTGTTATTTGATGTTGTAGGACCAGAACTGAGTTCTGCTATGGGTCCTAGTGATGTACAAACTAAGATAGAGGAAGAAGCAACAAACGATGCAGCCAGTAGATTTTATGACTTACTTACAGATGCTGATGAGCCACTATGGAATGGTTGCGAGAGTCACACTATCTTATATGCAGTTCTTCAACTACTGAATTTGAAGTCAGAGTATAATTTGAGTCAATCATGTTTTGATCGTCTGTGCTCTGTTGTGAAGACTATGTTGCCCAAAGATAAGAAATTGTCATAAAATTTTTATCGTGTGAAGGTTATGGTCAACGCTCTAGGTATAAGATATCAAAAGATAGATGCTTTTCCAAATCACTGCATGTTATATTTCAAAGATCAAGAAAATAGCAGATCATGTCCATCATGTGGGCATCCTCGGTTCATGGCAAAGACAAGCGACAATGGTAGCACGAGGTCAAAAGAAGTGTCATACAAGTCACTCTGCTACTTCTCGCTCACTCCTAGATTGCAACAACTATATATGTCTTCGAGGATAGCTAAATACATGAGATGACATACAAATAAAGTTCGACATGATAAAGACAAGATCACGCATCTTGTTGACGTGGAAGCTTGGAATCACTTTGATCATACTCATCAGACCTTCGCAATGGAAGTGAGAAATGTTAGGCTAAGTTTATGTACAAATGAATTTAATCCATTTGGGGGTAGATCAACCTCATACTCGTGTTGGCCAGTATTTGTCACCCATACAACCTTCCTCCAAGCTTGTGTATGAAGTGTCAAAATCTTTTTTTGTCTCTATTGATCCCTGGTCTGATCTCTCTGGGCCAAAATCTTGATGTATGTTTAAGGCCATTGATTGATGAGCTGAAAATATTATGGGATGACGGTGTTCGTGCGTACGATGCCCACAAAAAATAAAACTTTAATATGAAGGCTATTGTTCTATAGACAATTAGTGACTTCCTTGTGTATGGTATGTTATCTGGTTGGAGCACACATGGGAGGTTGACATGTCCGTACTGCATGAAGGATACAAAATCTTTTAGATTGATGCCTGAAAGAAAGTTGTGCTGGTTTGATAGTCACCGTCGATTTCTACCAACCATTATTCGTTCTGACGATAAAGGAATGTGTTCCAAGCATGCACAACTGAAATAAATATATGCATGATTGAATCACTATGGAATTTTTTTTATTGCCTTATAACACATATATGCATGATTGAATCACTATACAATTTTTATGACAACCTTAGAACACATATATGCATGATTGAATCACTATGATTTTTTTTTGACAACCCTTAGCACACATATATACATGATTGAATCACTATGAAAGTTTATTTGACAACCTTAGAACACATATATGCATGATTGAATTACTATGAAAGTTTATTTGACAACCTTAGAACACATACATGCATGATTGAATCACTATAAATTTTTTTGACACCTTTAGAACACATATATGCATGATTGAATCACTATACAATTTTTATGACAACCTTAGAACACATATATGCATGATTGTATCACTATGGATTTTTTTTTACAACCCTTAGAACATATATATACATGATTGAATCACTATGAAATTTTTTTGACAACCTTAGAATACATGTACGCATGATTGAATCACCATAAAAGTTTTTTCACAACTTTAGAACACATATAAGCATGATTTCATCACTATGAAAGTTTTTTTACTGCCTTATAACACATATATGCATGATTGAATCACTATGAAAGTTTTTTTGACAACCTTAAAGCACATATATGCATGCTTGCATCACTATGACATTCTTTCGACAACCTTAGAACACATAACTGCATGATTGAATCACTATAAAATTTTTGGTCAGCCTTCATTAGAACAAATATATAAATGATTGAATTAGTATGAAATTTTTTCGACTGCTTTATAGCACATATATGCATGATTGAATCACTATGGAAGTTTTTTGACAACCTTAGAACACATATAAGCATGATTTCATCACTATGAAATTTTTTTGACAACCTCTGAATTCTATTAATGTCCTTCACTTTATTGTTAGTCTATGTGTCATTCAACTATGTTACTTTGATTGCCTTAAATTAAGTGCATTGCATATAATTTATTTTATTATATTTTATTTATCAATATTAACATTTCGGTTCTCTTGTAGGATGCTGGAGATGATCTGCATAGAGGAGCTGATGGAGGCATGGATGGAGGGGCAAATCGAGACAATAAAGAGGATGATGCTCTGAATCTTGGCGAGGATTAGCTTCATTTATTGAATTTGTTTCAAACAAAACTCTTTGTATATATTCACTTGTTACAAATTAGAACTTGACGAGGATTATATTGGGTTGTTAATTTTGTTTCACTTATAACTTGTGTTAAATTTGTTTCACCTACTTTGTATTTGTATTTTTTATGTGTACTTTATTTTTTATGCACAGGTTATATAAATTGTATAACGAGAAATTTTTTCTCGATATTTATATTTCAAACATTTTTTTATTTTTGTGATGGATTAGCGACGAATAATATCCATCGTTAATTAATATCGGCCTATAATTTAGAGACGGATTAGGGACGAATATTTATCCATCATAAAACTGAATTAGCCAATGTTTTGCGATGGAATGTAATCTGTCGCTACAATAGCGACGAAATTAGCGACGGATATGTATATGTCGCAAAACCAAATCTCTGCAGATTAACGAAGGACTCGCGATGGATCATAGCATTCGCTAATTCATCGCCAATTAGCGATGAAAGTAGCGACATATATGTTCCGTCACTAATTAGTGACTAGAAAATTGCGATGAAAGTTATCCGTCGCTAGTCCGTTGCTAAACAGTTTATCGATGAATTTGCGACGGATTACGTCCATTGCTAATCCACATATTTCTTGTAGTGTGGTGTAGCACTGATCTATTTTCCTATATGAGTAATGGGTCCGTGCTAAACGGCATGCTAAATGGCTTTTTTGGGCTTTTTCATTTTATTTTTAAATTCTAACCGTACATATGTGATCTATGTACTTGATTTTAGAGTTATTAGCTCTTCAAGCGTGCGGTTTAGCACCAAATTGGTTTAGCACCGACCCATTTTCCTATATATATATATATATATATATATATATATATATATATATATATATATATATATATATATATATATATATAGTTCATGTATCTATGTTTGCTCTCTTTTCCTTCACTTTTTAGGGTGTCCTGCTGTTTGTGTTTTATTTTGATCTGTATTTCATACGATTCTTTCTTTCTGCTAAAAGAATGTCAGATCTCCCTCGTCATCTGTTCCCATGGACTGCCTAGGGTTGCTTTTTTGTAGCTTTAGGATCTTAGTGGTTTAGGTATTTTTCAAAGTAAGGACAAGTCTAGGGTCATCTAGCATTTTAAATATAGTACTAGGGACTGGCTTGGAGGAGGACCACACTCGATCCTAGGTTAATTTTTGGGAAACAAAGAGGGGCATGGTAATGACTAACTAACAAAATTAAGATTAACCAAGTTAGAGAACCAAGTCTTAGCTTAAACATAATCATTCATGTTTAAAGATTAAACCTAACTAAACCATGGTTAAACTTATACTAATATATTGAGACTGAGAAAATAAAAATTGAAAATGCCGCAATAGTTGGACAGGCTTGGAGGGTACTAAAATGAATCTGGGCGCTTCCTCATAAAACATACCTAAATTACTGAGTTAGAGCAACCCAAGCTTATCCCAAGTCAAATCACCTGAAACCTTTGGACAAACGACATTATTTGAAGAACCAAGATAGGTTAATCTTAGACTAATTTAATGCCAATGAGCAACAGAGTAAGTGCTATCAGAATAAGATAGTAAAAGCTCAGATGCTCCAACCAATCGGCCCTAGCTCAGAAACCTGAACTTGGTTTGAGCTTGATTGCACCCAGACCAAACTTGACACCATGGTGCTAAACTAATTTAGCTTTGTCCAAGATCTACATTTGAAATAATTACTCTTCTGCTCTCCTCTTTTCTTATTTTCATGATCATGGCATGAAATGCAAATGAACGGAGTGTTAAATTGTCCACATTTATGATTGTCCATGGAAGTGGTCCAAGAAAAGGCTTTGGCAGTTGGCATCCTGTTGCAAACTCTCATGATTTCATTGGTTTCAAGCTCACATGGCAACTTGTCTCAAACTTTAGTACTTGAGAAATAGGGGGTGAGTATCTCAGTGCTTAGGTGCATGCCAGAGCACAACTCGCACGATGTTGATCACATGTGATTAGGTTCTAGTGCACAGATGCAACTTACTGAGCATAATCACATGCACAGACATCTGCAATTGCATGGACAGCTTCTAGCATGTTATGAACATTATCTTTTCCAGCCTTATGAGTGGATCATATGGGGCCAATGACATCAAACAGTGAGCCTAGCTGTTATGTTCACCTAGAAATTCAAGTGAGAATGTTGTTTCAATATAGCAGTACTTTTTGAGGTAGAGGGACATACATATTCTTGACTAATCCATCATACATTCATCAGACTGACTACATATATCCTATTCCTGAGTTAGGTTGAAATGGGAAGAACAGTATCATAGGCTGCAGATAGCCAATCACAGGACCATCCCCTATAGAGATGGAAGTATCTGTGAATTGGCTTTTTCTTTTTATCTTTTCCTACCCAATTTTCAATGTGGAATTCTTAGAAGAAAGTAGTGCCTTTGAATTTGAGCTATAATGCATGTAAATAATGTGCATCATCCAGTTTACCAATCTTAATGGCGATGATCTCGAATGTTTGATATGCACATTTTAAATGAACCAAACAAAACACAGCTTTTCCTTGCAGTTAATCTAGGCTGAACTAAGTAAATAAAAGCCCTGGCAAATCAGACCTAGGCCCGTCTTAGATGAGACAAAACCAAAACTGTACAGCCAATTCCAAGTATAGAGCTGGAAGCATAGTACTGAATCAGATGCATGTCATTAACCTTGAATTGAGCTGGTCAAAACTTATATAGACTGAACTAAGAGAGACAAGGCAGAACCAAGTCAAACCTAGAATCTATTGAGCCCAGACCAAGTTGTGTAGCTGAGGCCATGTGTGTACAAGATAAATTTGGGTAAAAACAAAAAATTTATTCACAAAATCTCGTCTTTGAGATTAAAAGATAAATTGGGTTACTACAATTCGCGCCTGAGCCATCATCCTCCAATGAAGAAGTAAAGCACACACAAGTTTGGTCCTTTCCAATTTAGGGTTCACCAAGAGTGGGATCCGGATCCGCTAAGAAGAGGCTTATGTCAGCAACACATCAGACTTTGATCGTTTCACCATCGTGTAATGCACATGCAGTAAGAATGCACATAAATGGATAACCTCGAGTAAAGCTCTCCACATCATTGGTTATCAGACAATGGTTCTACATTCATTCTTGTTTTTCTTTTCTTCACATTGTAGTGGTCAATCTGATGATTTGAAGTTGACTGGTGGGTACAGGTCGGTTAATGTCCAAATCAGCCAAAGTGCTTTTGAATTGGACTGAGCTGCAACTCTCAAGAGAAAACTAAGACCAAGACCAAATCAACTGTCAATCGACCAAGTTTCTAGCTCTCTTTTTATTTTTGAGATCCTTATAGGTCATTCTCAGTTGGAATACTTCAAAACCATGAAATTTGGCAAGAATTGGTCGACCATGTTTTCTCTTTGTTGGAGTTGATGATTTATATCACTACAACAAAGCAGCAGATTAGCGACAACCACATTCCGTCGTTAATCCGTCGCTAACAGGCATAGCGACGGATTAACGACAACAATGCGACGGTATGCTTACGTCGCAAAATTTTCGACGCTAACTAGCGACGGATTTATTCCGTCGCCAGGTCCGTCGCTAATTGCGACAGACTAACGAGCGTTGTATTCCGTCGCCAATCCGCCGGTACTAAATGGCGACCACGGCTTGGCAACGGATTTACTTCCGTTGCTATGCCGTCGCTAGATTTATATGAATAGCGACAGATGGTTCCGTCGCTAATCCGTCGCAAACACGAAAAAAAATAAAAAAAATTATTTGAAAATTAAATACTGAGAACGGTACAATTTATATTTCCTGTAAATAAAAAACAAACCACACAAAAAATTCCATATAACAAGAATCTACAACAATTAATCGTTCTACCTTAAAATTAACAAGTTTAATTATTTACAATTCAACAATTACAATTAGGAAATATAAAAAAATAGAACTTCTTCAACACAGTTATCTAATCATTGCCAAGATTTTGTGCGTCTTCTTGTTCATTGTCTTTATCTGTCCCTTCAGCTCCACTACGCTGATTATCGCTAGCAGCCTACACAAGAAAAGAACAGTCAGAATTGATAAACAAAATATAATGAAATAAATTACACACTATATGTGATTCTATCATGTGTTCATGTGTGATCTAAGGCAATAAAAAAACTCTATATGTGATTCTATCATGCTCATATGTGCTCTAAGGCAGACAAAAAGTTATATATGTGATTCTATCATGCTCATATGTGTGCTAAGGCAGTCAAAAAATTGAATATGTGATTATAGCATGTTCATATGTATTCTAAGGCAGCTAGAAAAACTCTATATGTGATTCTACCATGCTCAGATGTGCTTTAAGGTAGGCAAAAAACTATATATGTGATTCGATCATGCTCGTATGTGTGCTAAGGCAGTCAAAAAATTGAATATGTGATTATAGCATGCGCATATGTGCTCTAAGGCAGGCAAAGCAAAAAAATTTATATGTGATTCTATCATAAATGATATATGTTCTAAGGCAGTAAAAAACTCTATATGTGATTTGTGCATGCTCATATGTGTTTTAAGGTAGTCAAAAAACTGAATATGTGATTATAACATGCTCATATGTGTTCTTAGGCAGTCAAAAAACTGAATATGTGATTATAACATGCTCATATGTGCTCTAAGGCAGGCAAAAAAACTTTATATGTGATTATAGCATGCTCATATGTGCTCTAAGGCAATAAAAAAACTCTATATGTGATTCTATCATGCTCATATGTGTGCTAAGGCAGTCAAAAAACTTAATATGTGATTATAACATGATCATATGTGTTCTTAGGCAGTCAAAAAACTGAATATGTGATTATAGCATGCTCATATGTGTTCTAAGGCAGTCAAAAAAACTTTATATGTGATTATAGCATGCTCATATGTGTTCTAAGGCAGTCAAAAAAACTTTATATGTGATTCTATCATGCTCATATGTGTTCTTAGGCAGTCAAAAAACTGAATATGTGATTATAGCATGCTCATATGTGCTCTAAGGCAGGCAAAAAATTTTATATGTGATTATAGCATGCTCATATGTGCTCTAAGGCAATAAAAAAACTCTATATGTTATTATAGCATGCTCATATGTGCTCTAAGGCAGGCAAAAAACTCTATATCTGATTCTATCATGCTCATATGTGCTCTTAGGCAGGCAAAAAGTTATATATGTGATTTGATTATGCTCATATGTGTTCTAAGGCAGACAAAAAACTGAATATGTGATTATACCTGAGAGGGACCTGGAATCGAAGATCTCCTGTTCAGAACAAGATTGTTGATCTCATTTCGGAGAAAGGGGGCGACAGTGTCATGGAAGTAGTTATTCAGTGATTTCGTAACGATCTGGCGTACATCATCACCAGAAAGAATAGTCTGCTGCGTGGAGCTTATGTCAGCGCAAGAAGTCGGTGAGCCGTAACTGGAAGAAGCAATAACTGGTGAAGTGTTCATATTACTCCCAAACCCGAACACGCGACCTTTTTTGGGTTCACCTGCTGTAGTCACCCATGCTGTAGGATCAAATGATGGATGCTGAGTAGCGTCATCGCCATATCGCTCTACCATTTGTTGCTCATATGCCTCCTACAAAATAATGTTTAAAGTATTCATTAATAATTAATGATAACATTATGATAACTTGCATATATATTGCAATGATTATTAATAGAATAAATACATACCGTTGTCGTTCTCGCCTTCTCTGATACGAAGACTCCCGTGGTCTTCTGTTTATGTGTTTAAACAAACACATCCTTATATGGTACACTGCCTCCTTTTTCTGCTTCCTGCGAAGTTAAATGACAAAAGATTTAGTACACAAGTTTGCAACAATACTTATAAAATTAATATTATATATTGATGAGTTACCATTTTCTTTAGGTGGCTCCCAAATGTCTTAGATTCACCTGTGTGTAGATGGGCTTCGGGCATCTTCGATCGATTTTGTGCAGCCTTCACAGAGCGATTTCTAAATGCATCTCCCGCCCACTTATCGCACATTTCATCCCAGTAATATCTCCTGATAGTAATAGGGCATGGCCCTTCCACAGTAATGGATCATCTACTACACCAGATGTTTTTTTTGTTGCAGTCTTCATAGTGTGCAGCATGTCTGCAAATCGATTGACAGCCACCTTCTGCCACACCTTTCTTGCATCATTTTCTTCCACCGTAGTTGCGAAGCGATTCGAAGCCTACAAATATTTTCAGAAAGTTAGTAGACATTACTTAAATAAATTAAATATGAAACACATTAACTATGAGGAACAACTGTATACCATGAATAAGGACCACAATCTGTCTAACACCTCCTTTGGGTACTCTTTCCATTGAGCAACCGGTCCTGGTAGATGTTGAAGAAGTGAATTCCTAATCTCCCGTACTACTTCTTGTGGCTCAAACCTCGTGTTGCACATGAATTGTTACACAATAAATATCAATATAAAATATTTATAAGATATGCAATAATTGAAAACAAAATACTTACGGTCGATTATCGATATACACTATTCAAATGAGTCTTCTTGTGCCAGCCTGAGAAGACCCTGTTTCTTGTGTTGGCTCTTGACTTGTGTGATCAACTGGTGTAGGTGGGTCGTGTACAAGCGCAACATCATCTGTAAAAAAATATGTTAGAAATTCTCAGAATGCGCATTTGAACTAATCGAGCATCCAATTAGTTATATGATATACCTATCACAGGAGCCCGTGAAGATGAAGGCTAAGCCTGGCTACTACTGGATGAGCGACCACTATAACCTCCACGAACCATATTCTAACAAATAACATATGTCATACAATATATTCAAATAATTCACATTAAGTATTACAATGCATTCAAGTCATTCACATCAAGCATTGCAATGCATTCAAATCATTCGCATCAAGTATTACAATGCATTCAAATAATTCAAATCATTCACATCAAGTATTGCAATAATTCAAACCATTCATTGCATAAATTATAATATATTCAAATAATTGAAATCATTCACATCAAGTATTGCAATGCATTCGAATCAAGTATTACAATACATTCAAATAATTCAAATCATTCACATCAAGTATTACAATGCATTCAAATAATTCGTATCAAGTATCACAATACATTCAAATAAAAATTTTAATCATTCACATCAAGGGTTGCAATACAACTCATGCATTTGCATCAAGTATTACAATACATTCAAATAATTCAAATCATTCACATCAAGTATTGCAATGCATTCTAATCATTCTTATCAAGTATTACAATATATTCAAATAAAATTTTTAATCATTCACACCAAGTATTGCAATGCATTCAAATAATTCATATCAAGTATCACAATACATTCAAATAAATTTTTTAATCATTCACATCAAGTGTTGCAATACAACTCATGCATTTGCATCAAGTATTACAATACATTCAAATAATTCAAATCATTCACATCAAGTATTGCAATGCATTCGAATCATTCGTATCAAGTATTACAATACATTCAAATAAAATTTTTAATCATTCACACCAAGTATTGCAATACAACTCACATCAAGTACTTCAATGCATTTAAATAGAGGTTTGTAGTATAAGATTTTGCTTACTAGCTTGAGAATTCTTCCTCGTCACTAGTTTGACTTTCTTCTTCTTCTTCTTCTTCTTCTTCATTGTTTGCCCATCCACTTGGTACATCATTTGGATCACATTCCTCTATGAATGTTTCATCGGCCAATGGAGATATGACATGCATATCATGTGCAACATCGTGACCATAAGCGAAGTCATAGACATCATCTGATTAATGGTAATCGCTGTCTTCAGCTAACTCATCTTCCTGTAACTGATCATACTCGGGGTATAGTTTGGACTTCACCTTGCAAACTGCCCACCATTCATTTTTATCTGAATTTTTTATACTCGGATATGAAGTATAATAAACTTGTTGAGCTTGCGAGGCTAATATGAATGGTTCATATGTTCCAAACCTGGATTTGTGATTCACCTCCATAATGCCTGAAGCTTTGTCGAATCTTGTTGCAGTTGGATCAAACCAATGACACTTGAATATCGTAACCCTGTTATTCATGCCTAAGTAAGTCAACTCCATTATTTCCTCTATAACACCGTAGTAATAATGTTCATTTTCACCGTAGCTGCAACCCTTGACACACACACCACTAATTATCGTTGATTTGTTTATACCGTAGTCTTTTGTATGAAATCGATAACCATTTACGATATACCCGTTGTAGCATTGCACAACTTTGGTCGGACCATTTTCTAAATCACATATTCCTTGATCTTTAACATCACCATGGCGAACCTACGCACAAACATAAACAATGATTGTGATCACGATCAATTAAGTAACTTAGTATTGTTTATAAGTACAAAATTTATGTTAGCTTCTTTACCAACTGTTTCAACCACTCCACAAACTTAGTTTCACGTTCTTTTTGTACTTCTGCATCAGTGAGATGTGAAACGTCGCTTTGCAACTCTAGATCAAATCGTCTGCAAACCACAAATACTTATATTACCGAGCCATGTATCCACATATAGAACATAAAAGGATTTATAATTGAGTTGCATATACATATACTTACTCGATGTATGGGTCGATCGCTGAGCAATTAAAAAGAATATAGATGTGTGCTGCATCTTGCTCTCGATCTGTCAATAGCCTTAATCGACAACTACCAAATGCATGCCCAAGTGGTTGAAATATCGACAGCTTGTCAGCTACAGTTACTTGTTCTCCATCATCGTTACGGGGCGGGCATGTGTAACGTGTTGGAATATGAGGTTCGAAGTACATAGATGAGAAATTTGAAATCTCTTCTAAAGTGTACGCCTCACAAATAGAGCCTTCTACTCTTGCTTTATTACGAACCTTTTTTTTTAGGTCGAACATGCATCTGACAAGAATATACATTTCAAATTTTAAATATCTATCATTAAAGAGACAAATATAAAAAAACATATACCTTTCGAATGGGTACATCCATCGATATTGCACAGGGCCACCAACCCTTAGTTCATATGGCAGATGTATGATCAAATGTTCCATAACATCGAAAAATGCTGGCGGAAATATCTTTTCTAACAGACAAACAGTGGTGATGACAGAGTCCTCGAGATTCTTTACATCTGATACAACGACCTCTGATGCGCACAATGTTCTGAAAAATCCGCTCAACTCAGACAATACCCCCCATATAGGTTTGTCTAACATATCATGGAATGCTAGGGGTATCAATCGTTGCATAAAGATATGACAATCATGGCTCTTCAACCCATATAACTGTCCATCGTCAATCTTCACAGCCCGAGCAATGTTAGAGACATATCCATCTGGAAATCTCAGTTGTCTCAACCATTGACATACATGTTTTATTTGATCAGGTCCGAGCATGTACTTTGCCTTTGGTTTCAGTACTTTGCCATTATACTCTTTGAGTTCCAATTCTGGTCTTTTACATATTAATTTTAAATCCATACGGGCCTTCAGATTATCCTTCGTTTTCCCTTTAATATTCATTATTGTATTGAACACATTATCAAACACATTTTTCTCTACATGCATCACATCCAAATTATGTCGTATCAATAGGGTCGGACAATACGGTAGTTCTAAAAAAATAGATTTCTTCGTCCAATTGTGATCCTTCCCAAATCCACGGAAGGGTGTAGGACTGCGGGCATCTGTTAAGACATCTGAAAAGTATCGCAATCTTCTTAGAATCTCTATGCCAGACAATCTTGAGGATGGACCTTCCGTTTCAGTTGTGCCTGCTTTAAACACATTCTTTTGTCGTCGGAATGGATGATCGCTGGGTAGAAATCGACGATGACACTCAAACCAGCAAGGCTTCCTTCCATGCCTCAATCTAAAAGCTTTGGAATCCTCCATGCAGTACGGACAAGCCAACCTCCCATGTGTGCTCCAACCAGATAGCATACCATATGCAGGGAAGTCACTGATTGTCCATAGAACAACGGCCTTCATGTTGAAATTTTGTTTTTTGTGGGCATCATACGTGGTAACACCGTCATCCCACAGTACTTTTAGTTCATCAATCAATGGCCTTAGATATACATCAAGATTTTGGCCAGGTGAGGTCGGATCAGGGATCAACAGAGACAAGAAAAGATTTGGACGTTTCATACACAAGCTTGGTGGAAGGTTGTATGGAGTTACAAATACTGGCCAACATGAGTATGGAGTTGATCTACCCCCAAATGGATTAAATCCATCTGTACATAGACCGAGTCTAACATTTCGCACTTCCATTGCGAAGTTCTGATGAGTACGATCAAAGTGCTTCCAAGCTTCAGCGTCAACAGGATGCGTGATCTTGTTTTCATCGTGTCAAACTTTATTTGCATGCCATCTCATGTGTTTAGCTGTCCTTGAAGACATATACAATCGCTGCAATCTAGGAGTGATAGAAAAGTAGCGGAGCGACTTGTATGAAACTTCCTTTGATCTCGTGCTACCATTGCCTCTTGTCATTCGCTTGAACCGAGGATGCCCACATGACGGGCATGATATGTTGTTTTCCTGCTCCTTGAAATACAACATGCAATGATTTGGACAAGCATTAATCTTTTTGTAACCCATACCTAGAGCGTTGACCATAACTTTCGCACGATAGAAATTTTGTGGCAATTTCTCATCTTTGGGCAACATACTCTTCACAATCATGCACAAACGGTCAAAACATGATTGACTCAAATTATACTCAGACTTCAAATTCATTAGTTGAAGAACTGCAGACAAGATAGTGTGACTCTCACAACCGTTCCAAAGTGGCTCATCAACATCTCTAAGTAAATCATAAAATCTACTAGCTGCATCGTTTGGTGATTCTTCATCTACGGCAGTTCTTACATCACTAGAACTCATAGAAGAACCCAGTTCTGTTCCTGCGGCATCAAATATTAAATTCGTATATGGATTATCGTGCACCTAATTCACCCGTGCATCAAAATCGTTTCTAAATTCTTCTCTATGAAATGTCCAGTTCTGATAATCACTCACAAAACCCTTCCTGTATAGGTGATGTCTAACGCCAAGAGGTTCTACAAATCGATTATTCTTACAAATCTTGCAGGAACACCTAATCCGACCTGTGGGATCCACTGTACTGACACTTACTGTTGCAAATTCAATAAAACTGTCAACACCATCCATATATTCATGCGATAACTCATTGTCCACTATCCTACGGTACATCCATTCACGGTTTGCAGTCATTTTGTCGTATGATGTTACGAATAGTATCCTAACCAGTTAAAAGAGAACCATCAGAATGCTATGATGAAAAAAATATCAAATTTATCATGCAATATATGATGTCATACAATCACAAGAATTATGACGCATGCATTGATAACTTAATATTTTCATGTGCAAACTATTCATGACACGATACATTCATTTGAAGCATGCTTTCATTATACAATTTCACATGGAAGACATAATCAAATTAAAAGTAACTACATGCAAGCATGGATACAATTACATCAAACATTGCAATACATCAAAATCATTCATATCAAACAAATGACAAACATGTACCTGCAGCAAACACACTTCAATATCCCGCTAACTACTACCATGCCTAGCATGGAATCCGTACTATAAAAATAAGAACACTTCTATTCTCATACATTAAAATCATGCTCAGCATGATCTCCGAACTCTAACAAAGCAGTCCTAGATATCAACAACTCAATGAGTGTGTGAACAATAAAGTATTACATCCAATAAATTAAATAACATGTGATGCACTTGCATCACTTACTCCCCACGGGTATTTACCCGATTTGCATTATTTTTGTCACTTACTTACCACGGGTGGCGGGGCACAAGCGAGATCCGTTGAGAAATCTGCAAAAAACACTGTGTTAAAATGAAGTCACCACCTGCCGAAAAAAAAACAAGAGGCAGATGCAGTTTCACAGAATGCAGGGGGCGACCCCTTTGCCGGAAATGCAGGGGGGGCAACCCCCTTCCTGCCGGAAATGCAAGGAAGCCGACTGTCTGCGACGTGCTGCCAGAAACGCAAGGGGGCGACACCCTGTCGGAAACGCAGGGGGGGCGATGCGACCCCCTGCTGCCAAAAATGCAGAAGGTCGACCCCCTGCCGGAAATGCAGGGGGAGCGACCCCTTGCGCCCTGCTGTCGGAAACGCAAGGGTTCGACCCCCTATCAAAAATGCAGGGGGGGCGACCCCCTGCTGCCGGAAACGCAGGGGGGTCGACCCCCTGCCGGAAATACAGGGGGTCGACCCCCAACCAAAAACACAGGGGGGGCGACCCCCTGCTGCCGGAAATACAGGGGGGTCGATCCCCTACCGGAAATGCAGGGGGTCGACCTCCAACCGAAAACACAGGGGGGGCGACCCCCTGCTGCCAGAAACGCAGGGGGGTCGACCCCCTTCTGCCGGAAATGCAGGGGGGTCGACCCCCTGCCGGAAACGCAGAGGGTCGACCCCCTGCCAAAAACGTAGGGGGGTCGACCCCCTGCTGCCGGAAACGCAGGGGGGTCGACCCCCTGCCGGAAACGCAGGGGGTCGACCCCCTGCCAAAAACGCAAGGGGGGTGACCCCCTGCCTACTGAAAACGCAGGGGGGGCGACCCCTGCCTGCCGGAAATGTAAGGGGGTCGACCCCCTTCCGGAAACGCGGGGGGGTCGACCCTCTGCCGACGGAAGCGATTACCTGCTGTGATCATCGCAAAATTTTTCCTCTCGTAATATTCTCTCTCTTCCTTCTCTTTTCGTTTCCCACCTCTTATTTTCCTCCTTTTTGAAGGGAGAAAAGATAAAAGAACAGAAAGAAAGAGAGAAGAGAAAAGAAAGAAGAGCAGAGAAGAGGAACTCTTTTTGCGGGTCTCACTTGACCTTGATTTCGAAAATATTTGAAATAACTCGCCTCCGTTTTTGAAATATTTGCGGGAAAATCGGGAGACGGGATCCGCTCGTCGGTACGAGGTTCGACCGTTCCTGGCGCCTTTACCAGGGGTAATCGAACCAAGGGTCGAATTTTATGCCTTTTGCTTTGCAAAGATTTTATCTAAGTTTTTATCCTAAGTCTAAATGCACAATGAATCATGCTTGTGCAATATGCAAAAGATGTATGCTCTTTTTTGAAAAAATATTTTGAAGAATTTCCAAGTGAATCTGATAAAGTGAAGAAATGATTTCTAACTTAGAACTTAAGATTAAAGTTCTAAGTCTTTAGAATAATCATGAGCTTGGGAAAATAAATCTGGATTTTTGAAAAATGTTTTTGAAGTTTTGAGATAAAAGGAATTTTCAAAGTCATAAATGGACTTTGAATCAAAAATAGAAATGAAAATAGAATTGAATCAGAAGAAAAGATAGTTTTTGGGAAATCTGAATATAATTGGAACATGGATGAAATTGATTTGAAATTTCAAGATGAAATCCGAATCCAAGATCTGGATTCTGAACAGAGTTCCAAGTTGAGTTTTGAATTTAAGATGAGAACTTGATTTGAAATCTGGAATGAAATGGAATTGGTTTTGGAATTTAAGGTGGGATTTGGATTTGGAATTTTGAGGGGAATTGGATTCAAGACTTGGAATCCAAGATGGTATTTGGATCTGAAATCTGAGATCCAAGATAGAGATGAACTCTGGATCTTAAGATGGAATTGGATCTGAGGTCCAAAGTAGAATTGGATTCTGGATCCTAGAATGGATTTGGGTCTGAAGTCTGAGATCCAATGTAGAATTGGGTTCTGGATCCTAAGAATTGGAATTTGGATCTGAATCTGAGACCCAAAGTAGGGTTGAATTCGAGATCCTAAGAATTGGAATTTGGATCCGAATCTGAGATCCAACGGTAAAATGAGGATCTGGATCCTAAGAGAAATTTGGATCTATGATTGGAGATCCAAAGTGGAATAAGGATTTGGATCCTAAATGGAATTTTGGATCTGTGATGGGAGATCCAAAGTGGGATAAGGATTTTGATCCTAAATGAAATTTGGATCTGTGATGGGAGATCCAAAGTGGAATGGAGTTTATACTTGGAAATCTGGATCCAAATTGAGACTAGGATTTGTCTTTGGATTTGGGTTTTGAGAAGTCCAAATAGGACCTTTAAAGACGGATCTGGGTTTTAAAAACCCAAATTTAAACTTGAGATTCAAATCCAAATCTTGATTGAAGATAAGGGGATGAACTTGATTTTGAAATCAGAAGATAACTTCAAAGTTAATTTGAACTTTTGAGTTTTGAATTGAGTTGGAAATTTGGAGTTTGAATATAAAATGATTTTGGAATTTCAAAGTCAAATTGGACTTTGAAATTGAATTTTGAATCTTGAAATGACATAGAATTGGATTGGAATAAGATCTGATCTGAGAAATGAAGAAGGAGAATCACTTGGATTTTTGAAAAGTAAATTTTGAAAATATGATGCAATTCTACCTTATATGATGAATGAATTTGAAAAAGTTTGAAATTGGATTTAAAAATCATATTTCATTCTTCAAATGAATTTAAACAAGACTAATGATATAATACCTTCCTGACTATGGTCATTGAATGTATTATATAAGAGTCATATCTAAATTCAAGTGAAGGATAAAATACCCTTTTGGTGCTTTTATAGAATTTAAAATGAAATTAACCCTCAATATACCCTGACTATGGCCATTGGTATATATTTTGAGTTAATTTTAAGTTAAATTCTGATAAAAGAAGAAAATATTTAAGAAAATATGATGAATTTTTGAAAATGGATCCAGTGCGGATCCAGTGTTATTTCATAAAAGATAAAAATACTAAGTTTTGTTTACACCCCGACTATGGGCGTTGGTGTAAATCATCAACTTAGAATTAACTTACCTCTTATGAAAAGGTGCACGTGCCATTCGTGTTTCACCATGGTGAGAGTTTGAGAAAATAAAGGCAAAATGCATGAGAATAAATAATTTATAATATTTTATAATGCTCATTCATTCTACCTAAAACAGGAAATGTAATTTTTCATTCAAATCTAACTATTACAACATGTAAAATCAAATTTACAACCTCAAATGATGAATTTATCCACTTATTTCCTGCAAAACTAATTTAGCATGAAACAAGAAGTAAAATGTAGCAAGGATTTAAGATGCTATGTTGAAACTGAAGTGCATATACTGACGGAAAAATGTGTATGCTGAATGTTTATGAGAAAATGTATTGAGCTGACAAATAAATGGATGCTAAGATGACATATTGAGCTAGTGAGAGAATGTATATATAATGATAATGAACAACAAATATACATTATGCCAATGATTGATGTACAGATGATAAAAATAAAAAAAATGAATGGCTAAAGTGAAACTATAACAGCAGTATAAACAACAACTGGTGCCTAGGTGTTGCTGGAGTGTAGTGGGTGGAGCTAGACGTGAAGATTTCGAGTGTTGACAGGCTGAGGGCTGTTGTGTGCATGTAACTGTATATTGGAATGACAGCATACATAATGAAGAGCATTCAGATGTTGTACCAATGTGAATAAATGACACGGTAGTGCCATGGCACTGCATCAATGAAGCATTACAGCAATAATTTGTCATTGGTGCAAGTTCTGTGAGATGGTCACAGATGTAAAGAATGAACTGAAGTGAATATACCAAGATAAACACAACTTGGATCTAAGGGATTTTTGTTTCGTTTGAATCTTCTAATTCTTGATGGTGGAAATAATGCAGCCTGCATTGCCGGAGATGACAACCTATGGTCCTGGTCAGCTTCCCACTTGAAACAACCGTTAACCAGGTAGCTTCCCTAATGGGATGGGGCACAGCCATAGAAAATCGTCTTCCTTTTAAGGAAAGAATGATGAACTGTGGTATGTAGAGCACAAGTAACGGACAATTGGTTGGGTTGCTCATGCTCAGGATATCTGTTTATAAACACGAATTGGTTCTAACATAGTCAATCTCTTCATTATCTATTTCTTGAAGGGCAGATGCTGAAAACAACAATGTCAGGCTTACTCCTCTCTAGTATTGACCAGAAGTCTCAAAAAAAGAATATCATTCCATCAAATCTGGACCTCAGAAAGGTGCGCACCACAACTGGTATCCTCAACAAAATAACTTCAATTGATTAATAACATATTTCAGGTTTTGTCCACACTGAAGACATCAAGGGGACCATAAAATAACAGTTTGTAAGTCAGTCCACATCAATCTGCAATTGCAACTGGTTATGGGTAATTCACAATGTGCACTGGCAGATCAGGTTAGCAGTTGCTATGCCATTTTTTTCATGAATGCATCAACCTGAAAATGACTTGAAGGGCATATTTCATGAGCCAAGTGAACCGAAGTTCAAAAAAACTGGTGTCAAACTGACAAGCAAGGAGTTCATTCTAGCTATATTCAGCAACTGGTTGTATGTTCAGAATTTTCACACTATGTTCCTATCAGTATGGTCCTTCTTTTACATAACCATTGATCAACACAGACTATGTTGCAGTATTTGGGAGAGATTTCATTAAACTATTGAACAGTGTATATCAAATATTGATAAAAGCCTAACCTGGAATATTGAGGTCCACCGCACCGAAGGCCAGATCTGAAAGCACACAAAAAAAATGCACAGTAACAACTAGTATGAACAAACTGGGATGAGCAACAGCTGCCTCAACTTTGAAAAAGGACATATCAATTGCAACCAACATTCCGTCATGTGGGGAGACAGGTTTAAATGCACAAGAGTATGACTGGATGAGGCACCAGCGGATCAGAGTTAGCTTATTTCAACCCTGCAGTTATTTGGAGCAGAGATCACCAACTTCTCCATTATGAGAGATACTTTTGAGGAAATTTACAACATCAATTAGTATTACACGAGGTGGGCGAAATTGCAACTTGGTCATAGAAACAACTAGCATGTTCTGTGAAACCAAACAGTTAAAATCAATCAGCCCAACTTAGAATCATTCACAAAATGTACAAAATTTGCAGATTTCACTATGGTTCTGAAGATCCCTTCGTCGCTGGGATAGTCATCTTCATGATAGACAAATATTATATACAGAAAAAGACATAGTTCATGCATAACCTCTTTTTTTTTAGACTTTTGCAAGTTTGAAAAACTGACAGTACACGATGAGTCCATACAACTAGGTGACCTTTTCCATGATAATGAATGATAAATGTAATGATTTATAGAATAAAATGAGAAAACAAAGCCCCTTCACTTCATAACAAGAGATTTTATTAGGTCAGAAATCTACCTGAATATTCATATTCAGCAAAATAGAGTTTTAACAGATGCCTCTTGCATAAAAACTAACTCAGCAGGTCAGAAGAGATACCTTTTTTTTTGTTTGATGTGCCTTACTTTCTTCTGATCCCCATTTCTTTTTCTCTTTTTTTTTAAGAAAGACCTCACGTAAGCCAGAAGCATTCCAGCATATAGGATATCCGCATGTCAGGTCGAATGCCTTAATGGGGAACCGTTACAAACCCTCAGGTGGAATCTGGGGATTCTGAAGAGCACGATGGATTGCAGCAACCCACAAGGCTAATGTATTGTAGGTGGTAAGAGGATATCATCCAGATTATGGATGATGTATTGCAAAAATCGATAGCATCCTTAACGATATAACAACTCCCAATAGTGATGAACAACTTAATTTCATCGATCCTTCAAATTCAATATACTAACTAACAGATCAACCCCAAGTATCGAATTTAGAATTTCATAATAATGGATTGATTTCTGCTGCTCAGGTTCACAACAACAAAAAAATTGTATCCAGCAGATCCATTCAGCCAGATCTCGGTTTGAGAGTGGACAGGTTAACACGATATTCCATATCATGTGCAGGATGCTATCCCAGCTCGGACTCGAACTTTGAAGCAGACGACATTGGGGTTTAGCAATATGCAGAGGGTCAGAGATGGGGATGACACATAGACGTTCATACACAGGAGGTCATTGATGCAAATGATACAAAATTGTAAATAATCACAAAATAACACTGAAACTGGAAATCAAAACGTAGATTAAATAATCTGATATGAACCTCAAGGGTAAATGATGAAAACCAGAAACGAGACTGGACATATTAACATGCAAGTCTTGCCTAAGCATAAAAAAAATTGAGAAAAGGAAGACAAACGATATTGGAATCGTATTCCATTTGCTGTAGCAATGAGGGGTCGATCCTGCTATATGCAGATCGATCCCACCCGTAATGCCGCATAATCCGAAAAAAAATTAAAACAGAAGAGAGTAATAATAAGAAAATTTTGCAAAAACCAAAGAGAAAAGGGGAAAACTGATGAAAAATTAGAAGACAATAGGTAATAGGAAATGGGGAGAAAGGGGTCTCTTACCTTTTTCTGCAGGGATTCTGAATGATAGCCCTTGAATCAGGTCGCATAAATTTTGAAAGAAAGGATCGAGCTTCTTCTTTTTTTTTGTTCCAGGTGCCTTCTGCTAATGGAAAAGAGGAGAGGATCAGTGGGAGAGGGCAGAATTTCCTCTGTAATTTGCCATTTGCATACGATTGAGAGGAGGCCTGGTGCTAAAGACTGATCAGAAGCTTGAGGAATGATACTCAGCTGCCCAATTTCGATGTTCTGAGATATAAACCCTTTAGAAGAGAAGGCAGGAAAAAGATAAAAGGGGAAGAAAAGGATGCGCGAAACGATGGAGGAGTGATAACGGATGGAAAATAAATGGAGGTAGAGAGGAAAAGGGTGAAGATGGACCCGTGAATGAGAAGAAAGTGGAGGGGTAGAAGACGGTGAAAGAGAGGGCCTCCTGAGTCCCCTTTTAAGGAGGAACAGGGAAGGTTCGGGAGAAAATCCGTTGAGGATCAAGGGTAGAGGATGAAGATGATTCGGAGATGGAGGGAGATCGAGAGAGGAAGCCATCCGAGAAGAGGGTTTCGTGCAGAAGAGAATGGGAAGAGAGAGAGAGTCAAGAGAGAACGGAAGGGGGGCGGCTATCTTTCCCTTTTTTCTTTACGAAAGAAAAACCCTAAAACCTACTTTGCAAAAGACCCCCTTCGGTTTTCAAATTTTTACGAAAAAGGGGCTTCCGAGGTCTTTAGCAAAAAAGGAAAAATCGATTTTTACACTCATTTGGTTTTCTCATAATTTTCTCAATTTTTTGGTTTTTTGCGTTATCTTTTCAAATTTTTTTTTTGTATTTTTAGAATAAAATCCTAAAATCTGTGAGAAAATAAAGATTAAAACTAATTTTTTGTGTTTTTGCAAAAATATTTACAAAAGGGAATTTTTCTGAGAATTTAAAAACTATTTTGAGAAAATTTCTTCAGAAATGGGTTTTGATCCGGATTTTGAGGAAATATGGATTTAAAGTGCTGGATTCAGATCCGGGGTTGATTTTGAATATATCAATATGAATTTTAATTCAGAGAATCTGAAGAAATGACTTGATTTTCTCAGAAAACAGAGTTAGGGGCAAAAGGGTCATTTTTACAAAACTTTGAAAAATTTGGGGTGTTCACAGATGCCCCTCTTTGCTACTAAGCCGGTTGAGAGCCGAGCTTAGTGGCAAAGACAACACTCCAAATTTTGAAAATGCCCCAGTCAGCAGGTCTGAACTGGGTGTGGAAGAATTATTTTGAAAATATGGTTTTTCAGGCTTTGAAACCTTATCCTGAATGGTTTTGGGGAGACGAAATTCTCAAAGATGATATGATTGAGTAGAAAATGAGGAAATCGTGATGGGACTTTAGATGGAAATTCTGAAATGGTGGGAAATGAAAATTTTGATCAGGTCTCATGGGTGAGACAAGATACTCTTTTTGGAATGATTCAGGTTTAGTCCTTAACCTGGATGGGACGAAGATATATCAAAAAATGAATTTGGACATGAGGAAAGGAATACATGAGTACCTTGATGGGACATTTTGGAAAAGGCCTTGTGAAATGAAGCTCGAGTATGATCCTTTCTTGGAGGAATATATGAAGCATGGGTTCCTTGATGGGAAGAACCACGGTGGGACTGGAAGAAAACATCTCATCAAAAACGAGGAATCTCATTGGAATGTGACTCAGGTTTAACCCAAACTTGCAAGGAAGATACCTCGCGAAGTGAGGTTCCGGGTTAACTCTTAATCTGGATAGAAAATCTACCATATGGGTTTCTCAAAAATGGAGAAAGCACGATTGGACCTTCGGAATTTGGACGAACAAATCCGAGAGGGGTTTTTGCGAAAGGAGAAAATATAGAGTCCCTAAAGCTTTGAAAATGGGAAGAAATAAGGCGTCTCATTGCTGAGACTGAAATAGCTTTTGAAATTAATGATCTTTCGCAAATGATTCAGGTTTAACCCTTATCCTGAGTGGGGGAAATCTACCATACAGATTTCTAAAAAATGGAGAAAGCACGATGGGACCTTCGGAATTTGGATGAACAAATCCGAGAGGGGTTTTTGCGAAAGGAGGAAATATAGAGTCCCTAAAGCTTTCGAAAAGGGGAAGAAATTGGGCGTCTCATTGCTGAGACTGAAATAGCTTTTGAAATTAAATGATCTTTCGCAAATGGTTCAAGTTTGACCCTTATCTTGAGTGGGTCATCCATACGGAATTCGTTAATGAGAAAACCGTGGTGGGACAGAAAGAGATACTTCTTCTGAGGCAACCCTTTTTGGGAAATACAAACAACGCTAGGTTGCATCAAAAATGAGTATTGAATGTTTATTTAATCTTTGGAATAGCTAGAAAATTTTGCCAATAAGATAAAATCATAGTAGATTCAAACGCTTCTAAATGTGCACGTATGTGCAAAGATATTCCCTCTTTTACCTAGAGTATTTCCTCCAATGAGGTTAACTTCTCGGTTTTAAGAGTCAAATTCAAAAATTTAGCGCTGATAATTTTCTTCAAGGAAGCTATCCATTTCCCTGATATGAGAATAAAAGAAATATTCTTAACTTCATAAAAGCAGGGAATGAAGAGATATTGATAAAAGAATTTTGCATGAGAAAAGATGACTTCTGGCAACTTTGGCAGTTTTATATCTGGGTGTTTTCCCTACGAAGATCTTTTTGCACTCTTTTTGAGTCATTTGGGTTTTCTCGGTTTTTCATATCATCCTTCATTTGGATGTCCTGACTTTTCTCTCTTTTTCAGGGAAGGGTACGTCACAAACTTCTTCATCTTGGAGATGCTCCGATTCTTCTTTTTCTCAGAGATTATATATGATATTGGCTCAAAAGATCTTTTAGATGATAGTTGGAATCAAATATCTTTTAGGGTTTGTCGGTAGGTTCATCACACTCGCCTTCATCTCGACGGTGATCTGAACTTTCCCTGAAAGGATCCGTCACAAACTCCGTCATCTTGGAGATGTTTCCAATCTTCTTTGGCTCCGGGGGTCTACTCGCTTAATTCGCCTTCATCTTGACGACAATTGAGAGATCCCTTTTGCGGATATTTGATTGCAACTTTTAAACGAAATTAGAAGATATGAGTTGAGTGGATTCTTTCTATAGCTCGAGATATTTCCACTGTCTGATTGCCAGAAAGTCATTTTAAAACATGCGCCATAGCCAAGATCAATATCAATTCGCTTCTGGCTTTTAACATCATTGAAGATTTCTTTTATTGATCATATCGAGGATATTTCTTACATCCTTTTGGTTGATCAACAGGAAAATATTTGAATTTTACCTCTTTTCGCAAAAAGTTTCACCTTTTGAAAGGAAATACAGGAGGTAATCTGAGAAAATTCTTTTTGTGTAGTAAAAATATTTAGAATCAACAAATGCTTTTAGCAAATTGGCAAAGTTTTCATGAATTCTTTGTGAAATAATCACTCAATATAGATTTGATGAGACCTTGAGTCGCAATCTCTTGATTTTGGAAATACATGACCAGCAAAAGCTGGAACCTTTGAAATACATGACCAGCAGAAGCTGGAGCGTTTGAAATACATGACTAGCGGAAAGCTGGAACCTTTTCAAAATACATGACCAGCGAAAGCTGGAACCTTTTTTAATACATGATAAATAGACGTTGAGATCTTTTTGAAATACCTGTCCAGCGAAAGCTGAAACCTTTGAAATACGTGACCAGCGAGAAGCTGGAACCTTTTCAAATACTCGACCAGTAAAACTGGAACATTTAAAATACATGACCAGCAATAATGCTGGAACATCTTGGAAATACATGACCAACGAGTGTTGGGTCTTTTGGAAAATACAGGAATGGTTATGAAAACTGGGTTTTAATAAAAAGATTGAGAATGATAAAAATTGGGAGATTATAACACGAGGGTTGAGAAAATGGTGCATTTTTTGAAAACATTGTGACCAGAGGTTGGAGAATGAAGGTTGTGAAAATGATAGATTTGAGAGATTAAAACCCGCAGGTTTGAAAATGAGAGAATGGAGGAATTGCACCCTGAGGGTTTGATTGATGGAAAATAGATTGATTTGGGAGCTCAAAAATTATGAGCTGGGATTTTTTTTGAAATACACGACCAAAAGCTGAGTTCTTTTTTTTGGGAATACATGACCAGCAAAGCTGGAACGTTTGAAATGCGCGACCAGCGAAAAGCTGGAACGTTTGAAATACCTGACTAGCGAAAAAGCTAGAACGTTTGAAATACATGACCAACGAGTGTTGGATCTTTTTTGGAAATACCTGACCAGCGAAAGCTGGAACGTTTGAAATACATGACCAGTAAAATACTGGAACGTTTGAAATACATGTCCAACTAGTGTTCGATCTTTTGAAATACCTGACCAGCAGAAGCTGGGACGTTTGAAATACCTGACCAGCGAGAAGCTGGAACGTTTAAAATATATAACCAACGAGTGTTGGATCTGACCAGCAAAAAGCTGGAACGTTCGAAATACCTGACCAGCAAGAAGCTGGAACATTTGAAATACATACCCAACGAGTGTTGGATCTTTTGAAATACCTGACCAGCAGAAGCTGGGACGTTTGAAATACCTGACCAGCAAGAAGCTAGAACGTTTGAAATACATGACCAACAAGTTGTTGGATCTTTTGGAAATACCTGACCAGCAAAAGCTGGAACGTTTGAAATACCTGACCAGCAAGAAGCTGGAACGTTTGAAATACATGCCCAACGAGTGTTGGATCTTTTGAAATACCTGACCAGCAAAAGCTGGGACGTTTGAAATACCTGACTAGCGAGAAGCTGGAACGTTTGAAATATATGACCAACAAGTTGTTGGATCTTTTGGAAATACTTGACCAGCAAAAGCTGGAACGTTTGAAATACCTGACCAGTAAAAACTGGAACGTTTGAAATACCTGACCAGTAAAACTGGGACTTTTGAAATGCATTAGCTTTTGGGAGATTTTATATCAGAACTTGAATTTTATAGAAGAAAGGATTTTGAAAAAAAAGATTGAATGTAGAAAGTCATCGGTGCGAGGACCGGATCCTCCAAATAAGCTCAATATGTGATTGAAAAATTTGAGAAATAACCAGTGCGAGGACTGGGTTGTGAAGATGAGTTAGGAAAGTAAAATTTGATGAGAAATCCTGAATTCAATGGACCATCACATCCTAACTGCATGTGGTCTGTTCTCAGGATTTATCCCCTTATCCTGAACTGGGAAAGAAGGAAAGAAATATCTCGTTAGCAGTAGGCATCAGGTTTATCCCTTAACCTGAAGGAAAAAAAAAATGACGAATTTCCAATGCGAGGATTGGATTCAAAAGGAAATCCTGGTCGGAACTCAGAACTTCAACTGAAAATAAATAGAAGAAAAACCCAAGCTGGAACTCGGATTTCCAAAGAAATGAAGGGTTTCCAATGCGAGGATTGGATTCAAAAGGAAGTCCTGGTCGAAACTCAGAACTTCGACTGAAAATAATAGAAGAAAAACCCGAGCTGACACTCGGATTTTCAAAGGAATGAAGGATTTCCAATGCGATGATTGGATTCAAAAGGAAGTCCGAGTCAGAACTCGGAACTTCGACTGAAAATAATAGAAGAAAAACCCGAGCTAACACTCGGATTTTCAAAGGAATGAAGGATTTCCAATGCGATGATTGGATTCAAAAGGAAGTCCTGGTCGGAACTCAGAACTTTGACTGAAAATAATAGAAGAAAAACCCGAGCTGGCACTCGGATTTTCAAAGGAATGAAGGATTTCCAATGCGATGATTGGATTCAAAAGGAAGTCCTGGTCGGAACTCAGAACTTCGACTGAAAATAATAGAAGAAAAACCCGAGCTGGCACTCGGATTTTCAAAGGAATGAAGGATTTCCAATGCGATGATTGGATTCAAAAGGAAGTCCTGGTCGGAACTCAGATTTTCGACTGAAAATAATAGAAGAAAAACCCGAGCTGGCACTCAGATTTTCAAAGGAATGAAGGATTTCCAATGCGATGATTGGATTCAAAAGGAAGCCCGAGTCGGAACTCGGAACTTCGACCGAAAATAATAGAAGAAAAACCCGAGCTGGAATTCAGATTTTCAAAGAAATGACGGATTTCCAATGCGAGGATTGGATTCAAAAGGAAGTCCTGGTCGGAACTCAGAACTTCGAACGAAAGAATAAATGGAGAAGCCTGAGTGAAAACTCGGGTTTTTGACAAGAGATTGAGTTTTGGAAATTTGCCAGTGCGAGGACCGGACCTGGGATTGAGAATGACCATTTAGGGGACTGAATGATCTGATTGCCCCCTTATCTTGATTGGAGAGAAAATAACATTTAAAAGAACAAATGAGAAGAGATAGAAATTGATGGGAGATTTGACGAAAGAGAAGAATCAAGAAATTTTTATGGAAATAATTCTCACAGGTAGCATTGTTGCTCCTATGAGGGGTTTCAGGATTATCCCTTATCCTGAATGGGAATAGAATAAAAGTTTGGCAAGAATTAATAAAGAATCGACAAAAAAGAAATAAAATTGTTAAAATGAGATAAAGAAAAAGATTTGGCAGAGATTAATGAAGCTTAAAAAGAGGAAGAAAGACATTCAGGACTATCCCTTATCCTGAAGAAAGAAGGACCTCGTAAGATGAGGTTTCAGGTTTATCCCTTAACCTGAAGGGGGAAGAAAGAAAGAAAAAGAAGGAAAAGAAATACCTCATGGGAAAGAGGCATCAGGTTTATCCCTTAACCTGAAAGGGTAATTTTTGAAAATAAGAATCAAGGAGAATTAATAAAATGGATAAATAATAATAAAAATGAATAAAAATTGATAAAACTGATAAAAATGGATAAACAAAAGGTTTGAGAAAAGAATTTGATCCTGCCTGCATGTGGGATCTTTTAAAATTAGAGAAGATGATGAGAAAATCATTTTGGAAGGAAGGATTAACCACGAGAGCTAATCTTTGAAAGGGGGTCATTCATGAGAGATCATCATGAGGGTTAAATTTTTAAAGCAATGATTTTGAAAACCAATTTGTAGAAAATATGATCAACACAAGGGTTGATATTTGAACGCAATGATTCAAAATCAATTTTTTAGAAAATATGATCAACGCAGAGGTTGATCTTTGAATGCAATGATTTGAAATCAATTTTTTAGAAAACATAATCAACACCAGGATTGATCTTTGAATGCAATAAAATCAAATTTTTGGAAAAATGAGATCAGCACCAGGGTTGATCTTTGAATGCAAATGATTTGAAATCAATTTTTAGGAAAATATGATCAACACTAGGATTGATCTTTGAATGCAATAAAATCAAATTTTTGAAAAAATGAGATCAGCACCAGGGTTGATCTTTGAATGAAATAAAATCAAATTTTTGGAAAATGGGATCAACACAAGGGATTGATCTTTGAATGAAACCAAATTTTTGGAAAATGAGATCAACACAAGGGATTGATCTTTGAATGTAATGATTTGAAAACCAAATTTTTAGAAAATATGATCAACGCAAGGGTTGATCTATGAAATGTAATGGCTTGAAAGACCAATTTTGGAATATATGATCAACACAAGGGTTGATTTTTGAAATGCAATGATTTGAAATCAATTTTTAGGAAAATATGATCAACACAAGAGTTGATGTTTGAATGTAATGAAATCAAATTTCGGAAAATGAGACCAACACAAGGGTTGATCTTTGAATGTCATGGTTTGAAACCAATTTTTTAGAAAATATGATCAACACAAGGGTTGATCTTTGAATGTAATGATTCAAAGTCAATTCTTTGGAAAATATGATCAACACAAGGGTTGATCTTTGAAATGTGATAATTCGAAATCAGTTTTCAGAAAATATGATCAACGCAAGGGTTGAGCTTTGAAAAAGGTTGTAATAAAATATATGAACTAAAATTTTCATGATTTTTGAAAGACCCTCATAGGTAATATCATTTCTCTCATGAATGATGTCAGGATTGTCCCGAATTTTTGAAAACGAAATTTTAATGCCCCAATATAGCAAAAGGAAGAAAGTATTGAATATCAAAGATATAAAGAAAATCAACATTTCATTAATAAGCAAAAGTTGATGACAGAACTGAATGTTTACAAGTACTTTAACTAGAAAGAAATCACAAAGACTGGGCTGACTTTCCCCTACAAAGCGACTAACAGAAAGGGATGAAAGCGAAAAACTCTTGGCATTCTCAATTCTCTGATTGGTCTGGAAAAGGTCCGGTTGAATCTGCAGGCTGCTCTTCTCTTCCCTCTGGCACCAGAAGCTCTTTATCAATGTAGTCCTGCACAATGTTTTTGAGGACGAAGCAGCGCTCCGTGTCATGCCCCCTTGCTCGATGAAATTTGCAAAAGCGATTCTTCCATTTTCCTTTGGTGACAGAGGGATCATCCTGCTTTAGGAGCTTGATCATTTCTTTCTCGAGCAGGTATTGGAGAACTTCTTCAATCGGCTGACCTAGAGGGGTAAACTGACGATCATAACCCCAATCTTCATGCTTTGCTTTCTTCGGCTTGTTTGGCTTCTGCTGAGCACTGACCCCTATCTGGCAACTAGACTGAGCTTGCATGTTTAGGAGATCCGGATGCTTTTCTCCTTCATTTTGGACAAAGAGATTTTTATCAAGGCAATCCTGAACGATATTCTTGAAGATGAAGCAATGCTCAGTGTCATGCCCTGTTACTTGATGGTATCTGCAGAACTGGTCTATGTATTTTCCCAGGACTGTGGAAGGGCTGGCGGCTTTTGGGAGCCTGAGTAATCCGTTAGACATCATGTATTCGAGGATTTTGTCGAGCGGTTCATCCAAAGGAGTGAAATCTCGATCCCTGCTCCAATCCTTGCGCTTTGGTTCTTCTTGCTTCTTGCCTTTTTGCTGATGACTGTTTTGAAGAGGTCTATCACGGTTTTCACAATATTTCCCAATCTGGCTTTTATACTCTCTCAAGTTGCTGCCTTGGTTGCCTTGACTGCTGCCCCTGTTGGCTTTAGAGTTTCCTGCACTAATGTGGCTGTGTTCAGTCGTGGGGAAGGTGACAGGTGCCTTTCCTTCTGTGGGAGCTTTTCCGCAACTAGCTTCAGCTTGCTCAGATAATATCTCCACCATCATCTTTTTGAATAATTGATATATCGCAGGATCGATCTCACTTTTGCTGTCCTGAACTCCCTTTTTGACAGATCTTTGAGAATCCATTTCTTACTCCCTCTGCTTGTAACTGGGATGTTAGAGCAGTGTGATCTCTGAGCTTTTGCTCGACTCAACTGATAGTGTTAATGCTCTCTGTGGATTATAAATGGGTCGCTTAGAAAAGATCTAGGAGGAAATTTTAATAAAGGAGGAAATCATAGTCTGAAAATGAAAACATCCCATTACGAGGGATCGAGTTTGTCACCTAAAATTTGCTACAACCGCATTGTTTTTCTGAAAAAGTAAAATATGAACAAAAGATTAATTTCGAAAAGGACATCTCCTGACAAAAGATGTTTTATTGTAAATAAGGGTAAGGAATAAAATATAGAAAAGAATTGCAGGCAGGATAAAAAAGAATTTAGAAGAAATTAAGAGAAGAAAAAGGAAAATACACCTGGGTTTTAAAACAAAGATGAAATTTTGAATAATATATACCCAGGGTTTTGAAAAATTGTAGGGAACATCAAATATCATACAATCATAGATATACAAACAAGGATGCACAAACAGCAATTCCTAGAGGCTGACTCTAAATGAAATATTTTGAAATGGCTTGTAGGACCTTAATCCTAACTCTAGGGTTCAGATCATCTGATTCCAATCAAGATACGCCAATATACTCAAGCCGAAGCTCGAAGTACGTGGCATAGAAATATTCCTCCGGTTCTAAGGCAATGGCTTCCCAACATCCTTGAGCACCTACCGATATACCTCGGACTATGGCCCTTAGGTACGTGGTAGGGGGGCGTGAACCCAAATAAGTGGCCCAGTTGTGAGGCTCTCTCCCGAACTATGGTTCAGTGAGACAGACCAGCAACGTGAAGACCGGGACAAAATTAGGTAGGGAGGTTTTCAAAAATATGCTCAACATGCAAGAAATCAGATGGCTCTAATGCAAGTCCTAAAGAGATAGATTAAAATGAAGAGAAGCATACACTTGCATACATTGTTTTGCATTCAATCCCTAAAATTGAGGAGAGTTGTATTTCAGACCTAAGTCTAATGTGAACATGGAATAATCTCCTCAATATGGTCCTATCAAACCATACTTAAATCCTATATGCAATGATGTCAGCTTAGGACAAGATCTAGGCTCCTAAGGTTTGCATGGAAATGAAGCTGACATATGAAGAATAAAGACTTAGATAATGTCAAAGCAAAAAGGCATTAAATTCGACCGGACGAAGACGTGTCCCATCACGGTCGCCAAACCTGTGATCATCGCAAAATTTTTCCTCTCGTAATATTCTCTCTCTTCCTTCTCTTTTCCTTTCCCACCTCTTATTTTCCTCCTTTTTGAAGGGAGAAAAGATAAAAGAATGGAAAGAAAGAGAGAAGAGAAAAGAAAGAAGAGCAGAGAAGAGGAACTCTTTTTGCGGGTCTCACTTGACCTTGATTTCGAAAATATTTGAAATAACTCGCCTCCGTTTTTGAAATATTTGCGGGAAAATCAGGAGACGGGATCCGCTCGTCGGTACGAGGTTCGACCGTTCCTGGCGCCTTTACCAGGGGTAATCGAACCAAGGGTAGAATTTTATGCCTTTTGCTTTGCAAAGATTTTATCTAAGTTTTTATCCTAAGTCTAAATGCACAATGAATCATGCTTGTGCAATATGCAAAAGATGTATGCTCTTTTTTGAAAAAATATTTTGAAGAATTTCCAAGTGAATCTGATAAAGTGAAGAAATGATTTCTAACTTAGAACTTAAAATTAAAGTTCTAAGTCTTTAGAATAATCATGAGCTTGGGAAAATAAATCTGGATTTTTGAAAAATGTTTTTGAAGTTTTGAGATAAAAGGAATTTTCAAAGTCATAAATGGACTTTGAATCAAAAATAGAAATGAAAATAGAATTGAATCAGAAGAAAAGATAGTTTTTGGGAAATCTGAATATAATTGAAACATGGATGAAATTGATTTGAAATTTCAAGATGAAATCCGAATCCAAGATCTGGATTCTGAACAGAGTTCAAAGTTGAGTTTTGAATTTAAGATGAGAACTTGATTTGAAATCTAGAATGAAAAGGAATTGGTTTTGGAATTTAAGGTGGGATTTGGATTTGGAATTTTGAGGGGAATTGGATTCAAGACTTGGAATTCAAGATGGTATTTGGATCTGAAATCTGAGATCCAAGATAGAGCTGAACTCTGGATCTTAAGATGGAATTGGATCTGAGGTCCAAAGTAGAATTGGATTCTGGATCCTAGAATGGATTTGGATCTGAAGTCTGAGATCCAATGTAGAATTGGGTTCTAGATCCTAAGAATTGGAATTTGGATCTGAATCTGAGACCCAAAGTAGGGTTGGATTCGGGATCCTAAGAATTGGAATTTGGATCCGAATCTGAGATCCAACGGTAAAATGAGGATCTGGATCCTAAGAGAAATTTGGATCTATGATTGGAGATCCAAAGTGGAATAAGGATTTGGATCCTAAATGGAATTTTGGATCTGTGATGGGAGATCCAAAGTGGGATAAGGATTTTGATCCTAAATGGAATTTGGATCTGTGATGGGAGATCCAAAGTGGAATGGAGTTTATACTTGGAAATCTGGATCCAAATTGAGACTAGGATTTGTCTTTGGATTTGGGTTTTGAGAAGTCCAAATAGGACCTTTAAAGACGGATCTGGGTTTTAAAAACCCAAATTTAAACTTGAGATTCAAATCCAAATCTTGATTGAAGATAAGGGGATGAACTTGATTTTGAAATCAGAAGATAACTTCAAAGTTAATTTGAACTTTTGAGTTTTGAATTGAGTTGGAAATTTGGAGTTTGAATATAAAATGATTTTGGAATTTCAAAGTCAAATTGGACTTTGAAATTGAATTTTGAATCTTGAAATGACATAGAATTGGATTGGAATAAGATCTGATCTGAGAAATGAAGAAGGAGAATCACTTGGATTTTTGAAAAGTAAAATTTGAAAATATGATGCAATTCTACCCTATATGATGAATGAATTTGAATAAGTTTGAAATTGGATTTAAAAATCATATTTCATTCTTCAAATGAATTTAAACAAGACTAATGATATAATACCTTCCTGACTATGGTCATTGAATGTATTATATAAGAGTCATATCTAAATTCAAGTGAAGGATAAAATACCCTTTTGGTGCTTTTATAGAATTTAAAATGAAATTAACCCTCAATATACCCTGACTATGGCCATTGGTATATATTTTGAGTTAATTTTAAGTTAAATTCTGATAAAAGAAGAAAATATTTAAGAAAATATGATGAATTTTTGAAAATGGATCCAGTGCGGATCCAGTGTTATTTCATAAAAGATAAAAATACTAAGTTTTGTTTACACCCCGACTATGGCCGTTGGTGTAAATCATCAACTTAGAATTAACTTACCTCTTATGAAAAGGTGCACGTGCCATTCGTGTTTCACCATGGTGAGAGTTTGAGAAAATAAAGGCAAAATGCATGAGAATAAACAATTTATAATATTTTATAATGCTCATTCATTCTACCTAAAACAGGAAATGTAATTTTTCATTCAAATCTAACTATTACAACATGTAAAATCAAATTTACAACCTCAAATGATGAATTTATCCACTTATTTCCTGCAAAACTAAGTTAGCATGAAACAAGAAGTAAAATGTAGCAAGGATTTAAGATGCTATGTTGAAACTGAAGTGCATATACTGACGAAAAAATGTGTATGCTGAATGCTTATGAGAAAATGTATTGAGCTGACAAATAAATGGATGCTAAGATGACATATTGAGCTAGTGAGAGAATGTATATATAATGATAATGAACAACAAATATACATTATGCCAATGATTGATGTACAGATGATAAAAATAAAAAAAATGAATGGCTAAAGTGAAACTATAACAGCAGTATAAACAACAGCTGGTGCCTAGGTGTTGCTGGAGTGTAGTGGGTGGAGCTAGACGTGAAGATGTCGAGTGTTGACAGGCTGAGGGCTGTTGTGTGCATGTAACTGTATATTGGAATGACAGCATACATAATGAAGAGCATTCAGATGTTGTACCAATGTGAATAAATGACACGGTAGTGCCATGGCACTGCATCAATGAAGCATTACAGCGATAATTTGTCATTGGTGCAAGTTCTGTGAGATGGTCACAGATGTAAAGAATGAACTGAAGTGAATATACCAAGATAAACACAACTTGGATCTAAGGGATTTTTGTTTCGTTTGAATCTTCTAATTCTGGATGGTGGAAATAATGCAACCTGCATTGCCGGAGATGACAACCTATGGTCCTGGTCAGCTTCCCACTTGAAACAACCGTTAACCAAGTAGCTTCCCTAATGGGATGGGGCACAGCCATAGAAAATCGTCTTCCTTTTAAGGAAAGAATGATGAACTGTGGTATGTAGAGCACAAGTAACGGACAATTGGTTGGGTTGCTCATGCTCAGGATATCTGTTTATAAACACGAATTGGTTCTAACATGGTCAATCTCTTCATTATCTATTTCTTGAAGGGCAGATGCTGAAAACAACAATGTCAGGCTTACTCCTCTCTAGTATTGACCAGAAGTCTCAAAAAAAGAATATCATTCCATCAAATCTGGACCTCAGAAAGGTGCGCACCACAACTGGTATCAACAAAATAACTTCAATTGATTAATAACATATTTCAGGTTTTGTCCACACTGAAGACATCAAGGGGACCATAAAATAACAGTTTGTAAGTCAGTCCACATCAATCTGCAATTGCAACTGGTTATGAGTAATTCACAATGTGCACTGGCAGATCAGGTTAGCAGTTGCTATGCCATTTTTTTCATGAATGCATCAACCTGAAAATGACTTGAAGGGCATATTTCATGAGCCAAGTGAACCGAAGTTCAAAAAAACTGGTGTCAAACTGACAAGCAAGGAGTTCATTCTAGCTATATTCAGCAACTGGTTGTATGTTCAGAATTTTCACACTATGTTCCTATTAGTATGGTCCTTCTTTTACATAACCATTGATCAACACAGACTATGTTGCAGTATTTGGGAGAGATTCCATTAAACTATTGAACAGTGTATATCAAATATTGATAAAAGCCTAACCTGGAATATTGAGGTCCACCGCGCCGAAGGCCAGATCTGAAAGCACACAAAAAAAAATGCACAGTAACAACTAGTATGAACAAACTGGGACGAGCAACAGCTGCCTCAACTTTGAAAAGGGACATATCAATTGCAACCAACATTCTGTCATGTGGGGAGACATGTTTAAATGCACAAGAGTTTGACTGGATGAGGCACCAGTGGATCAGAGTTAGCTTATTTCAACCCTGCAGTTATTTGGAGCGGAGATCACCAACTTCTCCATTATGAGAGATACTTTTGAGGAAATTTACAACATCAATTAGTATTACACGAGGTGGGCAAAATTGCAACTTGGTCATAGAAACAGCTAGCATGTTCTATGAAACCAAACAGTTAAAATCAATCAGCCCAACTTAGAATCATTCACAAAATGTACAAAATTTGCAGATTTCACTATGGTTCTGGAGATCCCTTCTTCGCTGGGATAGTCATCTTCATGATAGACAAATATTATATACAGAAAAAGACATAGTTCATGCATAACCTCTTTTTTTTTAGACTTTTGCAAGTTTGAAAAACTGACAGTACACGATGAGTCCATACAACTAGGTGACCTTTTCCATGATAATGAATGATAAATGTAATGATTTATAGAATAAAATGAGAAAACAAAGCCCCTTCACTTCATAACAAGAGATTTTTTTAGGTCAGAAATCTACCTGAATATTCATATTCAGCAAAACAGAGTTTTAACAGATGCCTCTTGCATAAAAACTAACTCAGCAGGTCAGAAGAGATACCTTTTTTTTTTGTTTGATGTGCCTTACTTTCTTCCGATCCCCATTTCTTTTTCTCTTTTTTTTTTTTAAGAAAGACCTCACGTAAGCCAGAAGCATTCAAGCATATAGGATATCCGCATGTCAGGTCGAATGCCTTAATGGGGAACCGTTACAAACCCTCAGGTGGAATCTGGGGATTCTGAAGAGCACGATGGATTGCAGCAACCCACAAGGCTAATGTATTGTAGGTGGTAAGAGGATATCATCCAGATTATGGATGATGTATTGCAAAAATCGATAGCATCCTTAACGATATAACAACTCCCAATAGTGATGAAAAGCTTAATTTCATCGATCCTTCAAATTCAATATACTAACTAACAGATCAACCCCAAGTATCAGATTTAGAATTTCATAATAATGGATTGTTTTCTGCTGCTCAGGTTCACAACAAAAAAAAAAATTGTATCCAGCAGATCCATTCAGCCAGATCTCGGTTTGGGAGTGGACAGGTTAACACGATATTCCATATCATGTGCAGGATTCTATCCCAGCTCAGACTCGAACTTTGAAGCAGACGACTTTGGGGTTTAGCAATATGCAGAGGGTCAGAGATGGGGATGACACATAGATGTTCATACACAGGAGGTCATTGATGCAAATGATACAAAATTGTAAATAATCACAGAATAACACTGAAACTGGAAATCAAAACGTAGAATAAATAATCTGATATGAACCTCAGGGGTAAATGATGAAAACCAGAAACGAGACTGGACATATTAACATGCAAGTCTTGCCTAAGCATAAAAAAAATTGAGAAAAGGAAGACAAACGATATTGGAATCGTATTCCATTTGCTGTAGCAATGAGGGGTCGATCCTGCTATATGCAGATCGATCCCACCCATAATGCCGCATAATCCGAAAAAAAATTAAAACAGAAGAGAGTAATAATAAGAAAATTTTGCAAAAACCAAAGAGAAAAGGGGAAAACTGATGAAAAATTAGAAGACAATAGGTAATAGGAAATGGGGAGAAAGGGGTCTCTTACCTTTTTCTGCAGGGATTCTGAATGATAGCCCTTGAATCAGGTCGCATAAATTTTGAAAGAAAGGATCGAGCTTCTTCTTTTTTTTTGTTCCAGGTGCCTTCTGCTAATGGAAAAGAGGAGAGGATCAGTGGGAGAGGGCAGAATTTCCTCTGTAATTTGCCATTTGCATACGATTGAGAGGAGGCCTGGTGCTAAAGACTGATCAGAAGCTTGAGGAAGGATACTCAGCTGCCCAATTTCGATGTTCTGAGATATAAACCCTTTAGAAGAGAAGGCAGGAAAAAGATAAAAGGGGAAGAAAAGGATGCGCGAAACGATGGAGGAGTGATAACGGATGGAAAATAAATGGAGGTAGAGAGGAAGAGGGTGAAGATGGACCCGTGAATGAGAAGAAAGTGGAGGGGTAGAAGACGGTGAAAGAGAGGGCCTCCTGAGTCCCCTTTTAAGGAGGAACAGGGAAGGTTCGGGAGAAAATCCGTTGAGGATCAAGGGTAGAGGATGAAGATGATTCGGAGATGGAGGGAGATCGAGAGAGGAAGCCATCCGAGAAGAGGGTTTCGTGCAGAAGAGAATGGGAAGAGAGAGAGAGTCAAGAGAGAACGGAAGGGGGGCGGCTATCTTTCCCTTTTTTCTTTACGAAAGAAAAACCCTAAAACCTACTTTGCAAAAGACCCCCTTCGGTTTTCAAATTTTTACGAAAAAGGGGCTTCCGAGGTCTTTAGCAAAAAAGGAAAAATCGATTTTTACACTCATTTGGTTTTCTCATAATTTTCTCAATTTTTTGGTTTTTTGCGTTATCTTTTCAATTTTTTTTTTTTGTATTTTTAGAATAAAATCCTAAAATCTGTGAGAAAATAAAGATTAAAACTAATTTTTTGTGTTTTTGCAAAAATATTTACAAAAGGGAATTTTTCTGAGAATTTAAAAACTATTTTGAGAAAATTTCATCAGAAATAGGTTTTGATCCGGATTTTGAGGAAATATGGATTTAAAGTGCTGGATTCAGATCCGGGGTTGATTTTGAATATATCAATATGAATTTTAATTCAGAGAATCTGAAGAAATGACTTGATTTTCTCAGAAAACGAAGTTAGGGGCAAAAGGGTCATTTTTACAAAACTTTGAAAAATTTGGGGTGTTCACACCTGCGCATCGCCGGGCGGTGGCGGGAGGCTGATGGGGAGCGGCGGCTGGCGAGCGGTGGACGGTGGGGGCCGGATAGAGGCCGACGGGCGGCTGGGGGGAGAGGGCGGCGGGCGGGAGCAAGACAGCGAAACAGGAAAAGAGAAAGAGGGATGAGATTAGGAATTTACGCGACATTTAGCGATGGCTTAGCGACAGAATTATTCCGTCGCTAAGCCGTCTCAAATCAAAATACCAAAATAGCGACATAATATATTCTGTCGCTAAGCCGTCGCTAATTAGCGACGGATTAGCGATGGCAAAATTCCCTCTCTAAATCCTTTGCTAAAATGGTTTTCTTGTATTAAGAATTAGCGACAAAAAAATGATGTCATTAGCGACGGATTAGCGATGAAAGTTGTTTCCTCGCTAATCCGTCGCGAATTAGCGACAAATTCATGAAGAAAGGTTTCTCTAGCTAATCTGTCGCTAATTAGCGACGGAAAAAATTCGTCGCAAATTTCTGTCGCTAATTAACAATTTTCTTGTAGTGTATATACATCTATACATGGTTCATTCTCTTCCCATCATTATATATTAGGTCTGGGAAAGTGATGAGACACTCATGATTAGGTTGTGCTTGGCTCGTAAAGAGCTTGTTCAAACTTGTAGAATGGGCTCAGCAAGCCCAACACAAACATGTATTCAGGTCAATTCAGCTCGTATAAGCTCATTAGTTGATAATAAATTTAATTTGAAAAATGATCATACTGTACGATAAAAATAACATGTTTTCAAAAATGCCTCACAATTTACCAAATCTGCCGAATGGACAATATAACATGTTCTTAATTTTTTTTTTGCTTTTACCCCTTGCAGGTGTGAATTTTTTATTTTCGTACATCATGACACTAAAATAATACACCCATGAAACTCGTCAACAAAATCGCATCTGTTGTTGCAAAATTCTAAACAATTTGTTAAACTTGTGACGAGTTTCACAATGCTCACCTGCAAAAATCTTTTCTAGCGTTGTGAAAGTTCGTATCTTATGAAATTTAGAATAATTATCGCATTTTTATTGCAAAATTCATTTTTGTTGTAAAATTCCGTACGAATAGTATAAAAGCAAAGCCAAGGTTTCACAAAAATAGGTTTTTTGTGGTATCCAACTAGTAAAAAATTATGGTCATTTTTTCATGGCCAAGCATCGGCGGTGAGAAGATCGATGGTGTTTCATTGGAGAAAAATCATCGACGGTGAGTTTTTTCGATAAGGGCATCTTATGGTATGGGTGGAATAAAAAATTAAATCCATAGTTAACATTCAATCACATCGTTGGGATATCCAGCATTCTTGAGGCCATCCGCTCTAACAAACTGTGGTAGTTGGATAGATGTGTTTTCTCTCTATCAACATAAAGTCAACGAGTGGTATGAGTGGAATACTCTAGTTTCTCTCAATCAAAGATGTAGTGAGAACCAGCATTTTTGTTAAAGGATAGAACGAATACAATGTATGAGTGGCTTTATTTTATGATAGAATAAAATAAATGCAATGTATAAGCAACTTCATTTTGTGAAAAATAGAATGAATGCAATGTATGAGTGACTTTATTTTGTGAAAAATAGAATGAATGAAATGTATGAGCAACTTCATTTTGTTAAAGTGCATGCTTCATTTCTCAACCCTGAATTTTGGCCCCTTTCAGCGATTTGTTTAGCAAATCTTTCATAAAAGAAAATTTGAGATTTTGCAAGAAAAAAGATTTTCGCAATGCTGGCATGATACGATTAAGAAATTTTACAATATCATAGCCAAATTCCTTTCTGATTTTAAAAAATTAAAGTGAAATTTGTATATACCTTGCGAAATTTCTTTCTAATTTAAAAAAAATAAACTAAAATCCTCATATACCTTATGAAATTCCTTCATGATGCTAAAATCACTAGTTACATAACATGTTCATTCCATGTTATATACACATTATACATAATTGATTCTAATAAACAAATCAATCATGCACAATTCATTCTTCTTTTATATAAATAATTCATTCTACTAAAAAAAGAAGAATCAAATAACTTCATTTCCTGTTATATATATATATATATATATATATATATATATACACACACACACACAATTTATTCTCCTCAAAAAACAAAAATCAAACAACTTTAACTTTCATTGTCGCAAGTACAATGGTTGTCTTCATTAGCTTTCATCCATAAGTGCAAGTAGATCCTTCTGCTTAGACTCTTCATTACCGCAAACTAACCTTCAACAAAACATTAAACCGAATGAGTACTTGAACAAAAGAAGCACAATATTGAAAAAATAATATGTAAACTATAAAGAAGCATGTCATAGACTACTTTATAATTGCATCGAATACTCACACAATAATTCTTAATCGTGTTTTCGCCTATTGTATGGCCAAGTTCGTGACATACACTATACTTGTATGGTACTACCTCTTTATGTTTCGTTCTTTGTCTCTTCACTTTAGGTCACTTTGCTTTCTTAATTGATGATGGTAGTAAGATGTGTGAGACATTATTGGCCATCGAATGAAATAAATAAGTACCATGCATTGCTCGATATGATTCAACTCTATAAAACTTGTCACAATAATCATCTAGAAGATTGCCCTCATACAAAATGCATGTGATGGCATTCTCGTATGAAATCCTGTTAACTTGCCACTCTTCACAAGAGCATTTAATACTCTCAAGATCAACATAATAGCCATGCTTCTAGTCATAAGATTCGTAACGATGGTGGAGGCAATGCACTACTACCACGCATCGCTTTGTGCTTCTATCTAATGTTCTTTAATCTTTGTAATTACCTCAGTCACCACAATGCTAGTTACTTTCACCCTTTTCATCTCTCCTTTCTTGTAAAGTTTCATCAACATTAGATGAAGCTTCTCAATAAATGAGATTAAGGGTTTGTCATGTATGAAGAGAATCAACAAATTAAAGCACTTCGCTATATTAGAGGTTAAGCACCCATACCTTCTAGCAAAAAAATGATTGTTAACCCAATGTATCAGTTTTATCTTATCAGTAGCATATTTGTATGCTTCCTTACTTTGCTCACGGATCTTTGAAATATAAAAATGACACTTTCGTCTTGTGGGTGCTTTGGTGGTGCATCACTAATATGCACTAAGTGGTGCACCAAATTTCTTTGAAAAGTTCTTAATCGGGTGCTTTATGCAATATCCATAATGTCAGTTACACCATGTGTGGGAGGCAACATACAAAAGCCCTTTGTGCCTATATGAGATAACTGTCAATTATTGTTTAACCTTGGGCTTATCATCATCATAGATATTTATTTAGTTCTTTAAATACCTCAGAAACCATTTTCATGACTTTTTTGACTCCTTATCCACTACTCCAAATGCTACAAAAAATATATCACCTGAAGCATAAATAGTTTAGGCAAACAATAAAATACCCATGTATTTTTCTTTTAGGAAAGTGTCATCTACCATAAGAAGTGGAGGACATCCTTTGACAAACTCATTGATGCATGAATATAAGGATATAAACATGTATACAAATCTACTATCTGTATCAGTCTCAATGAATGCTATAGATCAATGGTTAGTTGTTATCAAATGATGATAATAAGCGAGAAGTATCATGAAGGACTTCTTGAATGAATCATATAGCATCATCCTAGTCAATTCACATCTACACCATGCTTGTTTGTAAGAAACCTCCATACCTACATCATGACTGAGGTCATTTATGATTTCTCTTGGAGTCATCTTTGGGTTATCGTTCAAGCATTCGTGAATAACACGTGAAATTCACTTCGAAGGTATTTTTTTTGCAACAAGGTTGCCCACTGATCCACCACATGTATGATCACTTTGATACCTCTTCATTTTAAAGAATGTTGTTCTATGCATCTTTGTGTAGTGAATATTCCACAAAAAATCTACCATAATTTGTGACTTTTTTCTCGTACATACGAGAGTGACTTTGTTACTGTAGCTCTTTACAAATTTTGGTTTAAGGTTATTTCTAACCACATGATCTCTCAAAAACTTGCAACACTACTCAAGGTCAGTAAACCTTTAGCCGCAAGAAATTTTGCTCTCTTGACTATGTTAATAGGTACTAGAACTATTAGCATTCGTTATTTTTTTTGTTGCACAACTCATAATACAACTGAGAAGCCTCTGTATCAATTATTTTCAATTACTCTTCATTAAATGTGAATCTGTTTATTAAGAACCAAGGGTTTGACTTCCCAAATATTATTAGCACATTATTCTCATCCATCAGTACTTGTTCCAAATTATTACTAATTTGGTCCCTTATTATTTTTTAGTCTAACTCCGCCGACATGATATACTCAGATCCATCGCTATCATCTGATTTTGCACTATGCTCGTCATCATTGCTAGTGCAAAATGACTAATCGGATAAACACAGTAAATCAAAGCTCTTCATATCTATGGCTCTCTTTGCTTTAAAAAATGTAACATTTCTGTATTTCCAACCTTCATGATTAACCAAAAAATAACACCTCTATTTCAAGAATAAATTAGAAAGAGCTTCAACTTTTACCTAGATTTGTCATCTGCATTGGAAGAATGGGTGTCATACAACATCCTACGATGAAGATTGCCGACACTGGTTTGTTCAAGTATTTCTATATCGTTTGCAGTGATCCTCTCATCATTAACTGTTGGGACCGATGGAATGTTCACTAGATGAGTGAGCTAAATAGCTGGTGGCTGAGATAAATGCACATTATACGTACACAAGATTTTCATTATTCTATTCTTGTACATCACTTTGGACTCCCACTTTATGTTTAACTATGCATCCTCCAACTTTTTTAACTTCACAAATATTTTCAATTTGTGTAGCTTAAGTAAATGTTGCCTCTATATAACATTGACTGAACACCATCGTCGTTTAAGAGATATATCCATATATCTTCACCATCTAATTTTGGAGTGCATTGCTACAAATTTCTTATAGTTGTGGTTTTTAGAGACTATTATAGATCTCCAAAGGGGTTTCTCAGTGCTACAGTAATTTAGAAATATCATTTCAGTAGCCATCATAACTGCCTACATCAACCACACAATGTATCAATTAGATAACAACTCTGAAAACCAACAACCCACAATAAACCATAATACCCCATACAACCAACCCCTATTCAATGCTTGCACACAGTCAAGCCTAAGCCTAGCCCCAATCAAACAGAAATAAATATTAACAAAACTACTGAATATTGACAAACAATAGACAAAAATAAGTAACTATATGTGCATTTATATGAGAAAAAAAAACTAAAAAAATTAAGAAAACTAATAGGAAATATTCCACACACTGAAAAAAACAAAAAACAGTCGATGAACCCCCATCGATGAGATGAAATATTTTTGCAAAGTAGTCGCCCGTTGGAATATTCACCTGAATGTCATTGAAATGTGACCAAAAAGATCAGAGACCACAAGAACACTAGGTGTTGCAAAAATAGGGCATCTGGATGAAAAAAAAAGTTCGCAAAACAAAGCATCATTTATATGGGATGAAATTTCGTAATATGGGTGTGATTCTAATAAGAAATTTTGCAATATCAGACTTTCACAATTTTATGTAATTTTGCAATACTTCATGAAATACTTGTTCATAATTTCACAATTATCGAACTTCTATAAATTTTATTATTTTTGCAGGTGAGCATTGCAAAACTAGTGATGAGTTTCGCAAATTGTTTAGATTTTTGCATTCTTTTTTGGAATTTCACAACCTTAAGTGTGATTTTGTTAAGGTGTTTTGTGGTGTATTATTTTAGTGTCATGACGTGCAAAAATCAGAAATTCGTACTTAGGAAGGGTAAAAGCAATAAGAAAAATTTGGGAACATTGTTCATTCGGCGGACTTGGTAAATTGTAGGGCATTTTCAAAAACATATTACTTTTGTCATACAGTATGGTTATTTTTTGAATTTAATTTAGACATATTTTATTTCATATAATATAGCTATAAAATAAATAGTTGAAGTGTTTGGCTTGCCAGTAGGTTATTGCTTCCACCATTGAGATAATGTACTTGTTTTGTATATGAGCCCAGTCTAAATTTCAAAATATTTTACTTCTAGCTTTGAAATATTGTTTTCTTAATTTGAGAACAAACCATCTGATGTTCAACTTGTTTAGCTAGTGCTGGTCATGAGCTTCATCTCAGCTTAATCTGCCACAATAACAAGCCGAGCTTGAACACCTCATATTCGGTTCAGTTCATTCGTGATGCAGTAAATAGGAGGATTGCTCCTGAACCCCGTAGAAATCAGCACCCTAGCATAGCTACAAAGATAAATTATCTGAGATAATCTAAGAAATCAGGAAATAACTAGAAAACTAGAAATAAACTCGAATTAATCTCAAATTTGAACTGCCATGCATGACTCCTACCCGTCTTATTTTTTTATAGAAGAGGAACTACAATGGTAACTTATAAAATCTATCTAATTTGATAAATTCAACCTACGATAAGTTTTCTATCTTGATAAACATTCTAAATGGATATAGCTCCAATATAGATTTGATATCCAAATACAAGCCATGACCCAAAACTAAAAAAATATCCAAAGTATAAGATTGGATCCTACGGACCCTTGTCGTGTCTCCTTCACGCTCTGAAGTAGTTTCGGCTCATTTGCAAGCTTCATTCTGTATGTTAAACTACAACCAATAATAACTCCCATAGTTTTCTATTTCACACATAATTCCTTAAATATGCGTTGTTAAAGTTGAAAGAGAGAGAGTCTTGACTCTTGAGGGACATGCACATCATGCCATAATCATAGAATAGATTGATCAAGAAAGTTACAACTCAGGGAAATTGAAATCACATTCTAGAGGGTTATCTCTATAGATGGGCTTGAAACATAATCTAAGTTCATCACAAGGATTCTTGGCAGATACTTCTGTTGGGTTTCCCTCCTTTGTGGGTTTCATTGGTTCAATGCACATTCAGTATCGCTGCAAAATTCCAGGCACGATGCTTGAACTTCTTGAGGATGATTTGGAGTATTCAGTGGATAGCGATTTGTAGAAGTCCTCTCAGCTGAATGACGATTCAGTTGTTCAAAGTTTGAGGTTCAGCGATTTTTCGATGACGATTTGCGGTGAGTGCCTTCAGTTGCATAGCAATTTATGTTAGCATTATGTGCTTCAGTCGGATGACGATTTATGGTATCGCTGCATAGCGATTTGTGGTATTGTTGGATAGCGATTTGTGATTATCGCTGGATAGCGATTTGTGGTATCACGCTTCAAGCGCATCATAAGTTGTGCAAGACATTTAGTCTTCTGCATTAAATGCAGGTCTCGTCCTCTATTTAAGGAATGAATGAGAGACGGATCAGAGTAGCGCAGCAGAGCAAAAAGCAGAAGAGAGAAAAAGCTCTTTTAGGGCACCGAAAGGGTGTGGAGAGAACAAAGCAAGAAGTGTTGATGCACTTCTTTTAGGACAACTTCATGGAGCTGGTTCTTCAGATCATTCATTCTTTGTTTTTTGTTCTTCAATGAAGTATATCCTCTTTGTTCATTTCGTTACACCTTTGTGTGTTTGTAAGGCTTATGCCTTTTGGCCACTTTGTAATCTTTGTTTGAAGATAGTGGAAGGTGCTGACCTATCAGTCGTCGTGGACGTACCTCATCTTGAGGGAATCACGTAAATCTGTTTATTTTTATTTTCGTTGTTTTTTTGTTTTTTGTATTTTCTTCCACTGTTATCGTTGTATTGCCTCCATCGATTCACACTTGTGGGAAAGCCAGTTTTTTTTAACATCTGGTATCAGAGATTTGGTTCTTATTTTTTTGTATGTAAAGTCATGGAGAACAACGTCGATCGTATGATCAGTTTGAATGACACAAACTGGATGACTTGAAAAACTAAAATGAAAGACCTCTTAGTTTGTAAAGATTTGGATGGACCCATTGAGGGTGTCAGCGGTAAACCAAAAAAGATGAAAGATGACAAATGGAGAAAGATAGACCGAAAGGCGGTCGGTTTCATTCGGCAATGGATAAATGATAATGTCTTTCATCATGTATGCACAGAAACTTCGATGCATGGTCTTTGGACCAAACTAGAAAGCCATTACGATAGAAAGACGACAACGAATAAGACTTTTCTATTTCGAAAGCATGTAAACCTCAAGTATAAAGAGGGCAGCTCTATCGAAGATCATTTAAATGAGATCAAAAGCATTGTGAATCAGTTGGCCATAATGAAAATCATTTTTGATGATGAGTTGCAAGCCTTGTTGTTCCTTAGTTCCCTTCATGAGAGTTGCAAAACCTTGGTAGTCACAGTCAGTAACTTCGTACCTGATGGAACGGTAACGATGAACCAAATTACCAGCAATCCGTTGAATGAAGAGACCAGGAGAAAGTCATCAGGTTCTTCTACCTCTGAGGCGTTTGTAATTGAAAATCGGGAGAGAAGTAGGAGTAAAAGCAAGGCTCTGCACTACTGTGGCAAATCCAGAGGCCACTCACACTCGAGCTCAAAGAAAGACGTTGAGTGTTATTATTGCGACAAGAAGGGGCATATAAAGCGAGAGTGCAGAAAGCTCAAGTTCAAGGAGAAAAGCAAAGAGAAAAGTTCAGAAGAAAAGCAAAATGCTACAACTGCAATCACATATGGAGAGCTCATGGTTATCTGTGATGGCACTAGCATCAATTTGATAGGTCAAGAGACTGGTTGGGTAATTGACTCTGGAGCTTCATTTCATGTTACCTCGTGGGCTGATTTCTTCACTTCCTATTCGCAAGGTGATTTCAGTAATGTCTGAATGGAAAATAAAGATGTGTCAAAAATTGTTGGCATAGGTGACATTTATTTGGAAACAAGCGTTGGCTGCAAATTGTTGCTGAAAGATATGAGGCATGTACCAGACATCCGACTGAATCTGATCTCTGTCAGAAAGTTGGATGATGAGGGATACAACAACACCTTCAGTGATGAAAGGTGGAAGTTAGCCAAAGGCTCCTTGGTGGTAGCTAGAAGAACAAAGACATGTTTCCTTTACATTTTACAAGCGAAGACTTGCAAGAGTGTTATGAATATTATGGAGAATGGCTCATCCACAGAGTTATGGCATAGAAGGCTCAGACATATGAGCGAGGAGGGACTGCAAGTCCTAGTTAAGAAAGATCTCCTGGCGGGTGCAACAAGTACATCTTTGAAACCTTGTGTTCATTGCTTCCATGGTAAACAAAACAGAGTTTCCTTCCATAGAAGCATTGCATCTAGAAAATCTCATGTTCTAGATCTCATATATTCTGATGTGTGTGGACCTTTGAAGGTTAAGACACTTGGTGGTGCATTGTATTTTGTGACTTTCATAGATGATCACTCTAGAAAAGTTTGGGCTTATACACTGAGAACTAAAGATCAAAGTTCTAGATGTAATCAAGCATTTTCAGACCATGGCTGAAAGAGAAACTAACAGGTAACTGAAGTGTGTTCGCTCGGATAATGGTGAAGAATACATTGAGTCATTTGATTAGTATTACACCAATCATGGCATCAAGCATGAAAAAACTGTGAGGATGACACCTCAACAGAATGGGGTTGCTGAGAGAATGAATCACACCATTGTTGAGAGAGTCAGATGTTTGTTGTCACACTCAAAATTGCCAAGATCTTTCTGGAGTAAGGCAATGAGGACAACAGTTGATCTTACCAACTTGTCTCATTCTATTCTCTTAAAGGGAGATGTTCCAAAGAAAGTTTGGACAAGGAAAGAACCTTCCTATGGACACTTAAGAGTGTTCGGCTGCAGAGCATTTGTTCATATTCTGAAGGAAGAGAGGTCTAAGCTTGATCCAAAAGCCAAGCAGTGCATATTCCTTGGCTATGGACATGAAGAATTTGGCTATAGACTGTATAACCTTGTTGATAAGAAGGTGGTCAGAAGTCGATATATTGTCTTCTTGGAAGATCAGACCATTGAAGACATTGGTGAGTCTGAGTCATCCGAGCCCAGTAAAGGTGATCTTGTTGACATAGATCCTCTTGATGCACCGGCTATTTAGGATTTCGTGGAGGAGATGCCACATCCTCATAATGATGCAGAGAAAGAAAGTGTTGAGTCAGAAATTGAGGGAGAGTACACACCCCAAGATTCACTTCCTCATACTTCGATAAGGAGATCCACTAGAGAGAAACAATCATCCAGGAAATACTCATCAAATGAGTATGTGATGATTACAGATCAAAGTGAGCCAAAAACTTTTGAAGAAGTTTTGGAGGATGAAAACAAGTCTGAGTGGTTTAAAGTAATGAAATAGGAAATGGATTCATTGCATGAGAATCACACCTTTGATTTGGTAAAGACACTTAAAGGGAAGAAAGTGTTGAAAAACAAGTGGGTCTTCAAGTAGAAGACTGATGGGAACAACTCTCAACCTAGATACAAGGCACGACTTGTAGTGAAAGGTTTTTCTCAAAAGAAAAGAGTTGACTTTGATGAGATCTTCTCACTAGTTGTGAAGATGTTCTCCATCCGAACTATACTCGGTATAGCTGCAAACATGAATTTGGAAGTTGAGCACCTTGATGTGAAAACTGCATTTCTGCATGGTGACTTGGAAGAAGAAATTTATATGGAGCAACCTGAGGGCTTCATTGACAAGGGTAAAGAGCACCTAGTCTTCAAGCTGAAGAAGAGCTTGTATGGATTGAAGCAAGTACCAAGGCAGTGGTACAAGAAGTTTGATTATTTCATGACTGAGCATGGATATTCAAGAACCTCCACAGACCATTATGTGTGTGTGAAGAAATTTCCATATGGTAATTTCACCATTCTCTTGCTTTATGTAGATGGTATGCTGATTGTGGGCCAAGACATCAGCAGGATACGCAAGCTAAAGTTAGAGCTGAGTGAGACCTTTGTCATGAAGGATTTAGGTCCAGCAAAGCAAATTCTTGGGATGAGAATCATTCATGACAGATCACATGGGTTGATCTGGTTATCTCAAGAGAAGTATATCAGAAAGGTTCTTGAGAGATTCAACATGGACAAAACAAAGCATGTTAATTGTCCACTTTCAGGTCATTTCAAACTTAGCTCAAGTCAATGTCCTGCAAATGATGAAGAAGAAATCGAGATGCAAAAAATTTCCTATGATTTGACAGTAGGTTCGTTGATATGGTCTGTACTCGACCAGACATAGATCATGTTGTTGAAGTTGTTAGTCGATTTTTGTCAAATTCAGGGAAGGAACACTGGGCAACAGTGAAATGGATTCTGATGTATCTTCAAGGCACTTCAAAATTGAGTTTGTGCATTGGAAAGGGTGAACCTATTCTTGATGGGTTCACAGATTCTGATATGGCTGGTAATGTAGACAGTAGAAAGTCTATTTTTGGGTATTTGATTACTTTTGCAGAGGGAGAAGTTGCATGGCAGTAGAAATTACAGAAATATGTAGCTCTCTCCACTACAAAAGCCGAGTTCATAGTCATTACAGAAGCTAGTAAGGAATTGCTGTGGGTGAAGAAATTTTTGCAAGATTTAGGCTTGAAGCAAGAAGAGTATGTTCTTAACTGTGATAGCCAGAGTGTGATTCACTTGAGTAAGAATTCCTCATTTTATTCAAGATCAAAACATATCGATGTTTGATACCATTGGATTCAGGATGTCTTGAATAAAAAATTGTTACAAGTAAAGAAAGTGCATACTGATGACAATACATCAGATATGTTGACCAAGTCATTGCCCAAGGACAAGCATGAGAAGTGTCGATTCCTAGCAGGAATGGAAGAAGCTTCCACATAAGTCGGGAAGGGGGAGAATTGTTGGGTTTCCCTCCTTTATGAGTTCCATTGGTTCGTTGCACATTCAGTATCACTACAGAATTCCAAGCACGACGCTTGAACTTCTCGAGGACGATTTGGAGTATTCGGTGGATAGCGATTTATAGAAGTCCTCTCAACTGAATGACGATTCAGTTGTTCAGAGTTTGAGATTCAATGATTTGTCAATGACGATTTGTGGTGAGTGCCTTCAACTGCATAGCGATTTGTGGTTAGCATTGTGTGCTTCAGTCAGATAACGATTTGTGGTATCGTTGCATAGCGATTTGTGGTATTGCTGGATAGTGATTTGTGGTTATCGCTGGATAGCGACTTGTGGTATCGTTGGATAACGATTTGTGATAAGGCATTTTAGGTGCATCATAAGTTGTGTAAGACGTTTAGTCTTTCGCATTAAATGCGGGTCTCGTCCTCTATTTAAGGGATGGATAAGAGGCAGATCAGAGTAGCGCAGCAGAGCAAAAAACAGAAGAGAGAGAAAAACTCTTTTAGGGCACCGAAAGGGTGTGGAGAGAACAAAGCAAGAAGTGTTGTTGCACTTCTTTCAGGACAGCTTCGTGGAGCTGGTTCTTCAGATCATTCGTTCTTTGTTCTTTGTTCTTTGTTCTTTATTCTTTGTTCTTTGTTCTTTGTTCTTTGTTCTTTGTTCTTTGTTCTTTGTTCTTCAGTGAGGTATATCATATTTGTTCATTTCATTACACCTTTATGTGTTTGTAAGGCTTATGCCTTTTGGCCACTTTGTAATCTTTGTTTGAAGATAGTGGAAGGTGCTGACCTATCGGTCGTCGTGGACGTACCTCATCTTGAGGGAACCACGTAAATCTTTGTGTGTTTTTGTTTCCGCTGATGTTTTTTTGTTTTTTGTATTTTCTTCCACTGTCATCGTTGTATTGCCTCCATCGATTCACACTTGTGGGAAAGCCAGTTTTTTCCAACAACTTCTGCCCCTTGAGGACAAAATAATAGGTGCCTACCTATCTCAAAAAAATAAAGAAAAAAGGAAAAATGAGAAATGAATAGATTGGATGGTAACATATCAAAGCGGAGAAGCCTAACTAACCTTGAAATTCAAACTGAACTAGTGTGGCAAAATGAAAAGGCAGCAAGTAGCTTTTCATGGTGGGACAGAAAAGGAACCCACAAAGCCCCCCAACTTGTGTTAAAAAACAAATGGTTGCCTGTCATTATTGATCTTTAAAGTACCTCTTAAACTCACCGAACCCTTTTGTTCATATGTAGATAGGCACCATCTTTCTTGATTGATCTCCACCGTGCCTTCTTCTGTCAACACCTGTTGTTCACTTCTTCACAGTGAAGATGGCACATGATAGCCTGGCATTGCATAAAAAATCCTTGCTTTCTATTGATGCACTATTCTTACGATGTCATATTGAGGATTAGATGTGCTTATTGGATTTTTCACATAGGACCATCCAATAATCCATTCTGCTACTCAAACGGCCATCTTGGAGTACTAAAGTTAGAAGCTGTAACGCTGTCCATCTGGAATTTTGCATTCTTTTCATTATTCATTTCTTCATGTGTTCCCAAGTATATATATACAATCGAATGTAGGTAAAATCTAGTTGGAATCTCACGATGAAAGTTGTTTTGACTCTATCTAACCTCATGGATGCATTCAGCATGGTCTATTTAGTGGAAATAAACCTTTGGATCATTTTTTTATGAAAAAACATGTTTTTGTAGCCAGAAAAAATCTCTGTTTATAACTGTCAATTTTTGCAAGCTCTGGGACTCTTCTATTCTTGAGACTGTTTTTTGTGCTGTGGGTCTATTTTGTGTTTGAGACTCTTGTATTTTGGAACTATTACTGTTGTTACCCTGTTGGGATGTTTTATAAACAGTATTCATAGCTCACCAAGCGTTTGTATAGAAACTTGAGAGTATTCATAAGATGATTTTGATTTCTGCTATGAAACGTTGTTTTATGGAAAGTATATAAAGAATGATTTTATTTCACTGTATAAAAGAAATTTTAAATATAAACGAAATGTTCTTTAAATTGGATTTTAAAGGAAACCGTTTTAATACCTTTACTTCGACTGTGTAAATCTCTTTGAATCAAAATTTTAATGAATTTATTATTAAAAAAATTTGTATCAAAATTTTCTTTTCAGTTTTGGCGGCGTCACACCTTAGCCTAGTGCACCCATACTTAGATCCTATACCCATAACACCCTAGATCTAGATGATCCTTGTCTCACCTGTCATAGCCAAAACTCTGCCCATCTACCATCACATTTATCATCATAAACTTAAAAAGAGCTACCTAAGCCCAAGGGGCGACTCGTATTCATTAATTTTTCTAATTTTATTTGTTATTTTACTCAAATAAGTATGAATTTGTTTAAGGTATTATATACTTGTGTCTTTTGGATTTTTTTTAGTCTTGGTGGTGTTCTTAGACCATCAAGCTATCTACTTTTCAAATCCTAGTCTCTCTCTCTCTCTCTCTCTCTCTCTCTCTCTCTCTCTCTCTCTCTCTCTCTCTCTCTCTCTCTCTCTCTCTGGAGTGACCTGCTTGCTGGCATCTCCCCCACTCACATCGATGCCGCTCATCTTCTCTGTTTGCCGGGTTCCTCTAGGTGATATGTTTGAGTCTCCATTAATTGATTCTTAAGCAGCTTGGAGAGCATTTTCAGTATTTCATATTTTGTATAACTTGTAGTGCTAATAGATATGTTTGAGTCTTTTTGCTTGATGGCCACACTCTCGTGTTAAGATGTGTTTTGTTGTTTATGGGTCTCTATTGGTTTTGTCTATTGTTTTTTACGTTCTCAATGTGAACAACTTACATCAATCTAAATTTTGTATGTTGTCTGCCTTCGAGGATAAAGGTCAGAATTTCATCATAGGTTAGCTACAGGGGGGGTCATAATGTCCAGAGCCGTTGAGAGGCAACAAACCCTCTGATTTTGAAAAATTGGATCTGGGAGACTCAGCGAACCACCTTACCGCTGGTCCAATCTGGGTGGTCTTCAACAACTACACTTGGTTGAAAATGCTTAGAGCCATAAAAAGAGGTACGAGAAAGCTCTAGGATCATTCTACCTGATATGTACGAAAGACTTCATGATTGGAGATTCATAGATAGCATGCCTTCTCTCCTTTCATGCACTCTTTTGGATGTTAAGTTGGTTCAGAGAGGCCAATTTTTGTGGTCAGGGCGACCTCTTTGATTTGGTGCACCAAGTCACCATATATTTTTTGTGTACATATTGATTTTTTGAGGTTGTTGTAATGGTGGTAGTTTCAATAAAATGTTCATGAGTCTATGCCCCAACAATCATTATTGAAAAAAACAATTATGTTAAAGTCAATTTGTATGTTTAGCATAGTGTCTATGTTGTGACTTTACAATGCTGGAATGTGTTGATCTTCTGGGTTTATCAAGTGTGCTCCAAAACACAATATCTAGAGGCCAAATATAGCAGGTAAGGAGAAGCCTCAAATATAGCAGTTGACTGGTGACTTGAACTTGAATGACTTAAGCCGACCCACCTAAATAGATGTGCAAAGCTCTTTAACTATGTATTACTTTTTTAACAATTTTTTGCAGTTTTATTTTATTGTCGACTATGATCTCACCCTTTGCCCACAAAGATTTTGTATATCCAACAACACCAACGCTATTGTTTAGTTAATGCAGCATAAGTAGGTTATTAGCTAGACCAAACAATTAAATGTTTCATGCTCATATGCTGATACAAAAACCAATTCACCCATGGCCTCCATGCCTCGGCAATATTTATTCAAGCACTTGTTTTGAAGGAAGAAAGTTGCTCATTTAAGTACAAAACATGTCATTTACTTTTTCATTTTTTTTTGTTCTCATTTATGTGTGTTATCCAATAATGCCTTCAAATTGGCTGATTGAAAAGCATAATGATTTCACTAATGGAATCTTATTAATGAGAAAAGCCAAACAAATAACGAGTCATATAATAATGTATTGATCACCAACTTGTTGTTTTGTACTTTTCCCTGCAATCAGTAGAAATTTTTTATATATGTTTGGGATTATGTGTGGGTGACATAGCAAACATCTATCTTCCCATCAAAGGCCACTAATTGTCTTATGTCAGAACGAATATTATGATCACTTGATCACTGCCATGACGGGTCGTATGTCTCCCATGATTGTAATGATTCAGAAGTCAAGACCATGCTTCCAACAACGTATAAATGCCCATTTAGAGCATCGTATACAAAATGATACCTTCAACTATACTATGAAAACTGAATACATGGTGATATTTTGAATGTATCTCCAAATTAAAGGGCAGCCACCTAGAGAAAATATATATAATAAAATAAAGAAGATCTCATTAGCTTTCAGAGTAAGCTTAAATAATCTTAATACCCAAAAGATAAAAGAAAAACTATAACAAAAAAATGAAGTAAGCTTTAGCACAAGTTGAAAAATATGAAATATTGGAAATGCTATCCAAGTTGCTCAAGAATTAATTAATGGAGACTCAACAATATAGCCCAAAGAAATCTTGCGATCAGGGGCACTGAGTAGCGTCGATGCGGGTGGGGGAACACCAACGAGCAGGGGCACTATATATATATATATATATATATATATATATATATATATATATATATATATATATATATATATATATATATATATATATGAGAGAGAGAGAGAGAGAGACTAGGATTTGAATAGGAGAGAAGAGAGAGCAGGGTATGCCGATGACCAGTGGTTGAGGGTCTTCATTGTTTGGAAGGAGTCAGGGGTGGGGGGATCCGATGCCGATGAGGTGGGGGGACCCAAAACCGGCGAGCTAGGGTCGCCAACAAGTGGTGGGTGGGGTGGGTCATCGTTCACTACAAGAAAGTCGTGGATTAGAGACAGACGATATCCATCGCTAATCCATTACTAATCCATCGCTAAACTGTTTAGCGACGGATTGACGATGGATAGCGTCCATCATAAATTTTTGGTCGCTAATTAGCGACAAAACTTATTTGTCGCTACTTCTGTCACTATTTTATGACAGATTAGCGACGGACATGATCCATTGCTAGTCTGTTGCTAAATAAGCATAAATTTGGTTTTTCGATGGACATTATCCGTCGCTAAATTTAAAAAAAAAAAATTGCTCCCTGTCGGGCGGTATTCCGGCAGCAATAGGTCGGACTTGTACCGCACCCCACAGACGTTGCACATGGTCTTAGACCCGAGCGGTCTGGCCCGCCACTGCAAGGTCTTCTGCACAACGCAAGAGAGTGCACCTCCGAACCGGCACACTCTCTTGTGTTCCTCCACCACCGTGTTAAAGGAAAGCTCAGTAGCCTCAAATTGGAGGCATACCTTTGCCTTTGAGATGATCTTCACAGCGACAAGTTGGCTTTTGATTTCGCCCTTCCGAGCCCTAGCAAAGCAGGTGTGACCGAAATGTCCCCTCCTGACCTCCCTCCCGAGCTCGTACTTCATCGTGAAACTTTTGTCCAGCGGCCGCTCTGCCTCGTCGTCGTCCTCCAGTATCAGTCCTTACGCTTCTGCTTCGCATGCCCCTGCCACTTGGCCAGAGATGCCTTGATATGCTTCACCGACGACGGCCGAAGAAACGGTCACCGAAAGAACCGCTGCAGCATCAATGACCTCGTCGGCGATAGCGTCAACCCGATCATAGCGAACTGCTTTGCACCCTCCATGAAGAAGTCGTTCAAACTTCATCGCCCTCCACAAAGAAGTCAGTTTAAATCGAACGACGGCGAGGTCGGTTTAAATTTTGCGCCTTAGATGGGTCGATTTAAATCGAAAATTAGCGACTGAATTAGCGAGGGAATTTTTCCATTGCTAATTAGCGACGGAAAAATTCTCTCACTAATTTTGTCGCTAATTTGCAACAGAATTTATACATCGCAAATTTTTGTCGCTAATTAATGTTTTTCGAGTATTGAGAATTAGCGACGAAAAATTATTGTTGCTAATCCATTGCTAATTAGCAACGGATTTATGATAAAAAAAATTTCATTGCTAATTCCACAAATCATTCGAATGTTAGCAACGAATAGTTTTCTCTAGCTAATCTGTCACAAATTTGCGACGAAAAAATCTGTCGCAAATTTTTGTCGCTAATTAACAATTTTCTTGTAGTGGTTGCTTCTGCCGTGACATTGAAGATGAAAATAAGAGACAAGTGGGGAGTGAGAAATGGAACAGACATGAGAGAGAGAGTCATGTTTTGAGACAGAGAGAGAGATGGATTTTGTCCTGAGAGTGATAAGCGGGAAATAAAAAGCCAAAAAGGGTTGACCTGGACGTACGGTTGTTCTTGGTTCTGAATAGTTATGATATTTGTCAGTTTGCATGTTTTAGCATATATATATATATATATGAAACTGAAATATGTAAAATATGTAAACTGGTATGAATAGAGATTTTCATAGGTTTTTTTTGTAAATCTAACCTTGCAAATGCATTCAGCGTAGTCCATTTGCTTGAAAATGACTATTGGATCATCATAATCAGACCAAGAAAAGTAATTTTTTATGCTTGCATATTTATGAAAATTTTGAATCATTGATTTTTAAGCTTTAAAAAATCCTTCTTGTTCTCGAATGATCCAAGAGTCTGTTACAATAAAATCATGCATCTAGATTGCATCCTAATGGTGAAATTTTGAAACAAAATAAAAAAACCTATAAAAATATTGGTGTATATAAGTTTACATATTTGATATATATATATATATATATATATATATATATATATATATATATATATATATATATATATAGAGAGAGAGAGAGAGAGCTGAATGAAAATCACATCTTCCAGTACAAATGTTTATTTTTGTTTTATAGATTTGGACCTTCCTTTCAAATGTGATGTACATGAATTTTTTGGCAGAGATTGAATTTTGACCACATAAATGCATTCAACATGGTTTATTTTCTAATGGTCGGACCTTGAATCACTTTTTTCTGATCAATTTTTATTACATTGTACTTTTGTCAAGCAGCCTATTCTCATAAAAAACTATGATGTCAATGGTGTGTGTCCTATCTAATAAATAACTCTGCGTAAATGCGAGGATATAGCCCATCCTAATAATTGACCACTCATGAGAAACCCCCCACTCATTAACTCCATGCCACCCAAATCATATATATATAGCCCTGCCTGAAAACTGTAGCCATGCAATTGTCATGTTAGACGACGTAAAAAAATCATCACCTCACACTTTTGTTTCCATTCTCTATTAAAAAAACCATGCCTACAATGTCGGTCACCTCCACCATTATCATCAATTTATTGTAAGAAATAGGGAAGCAGGGAAGCAAGAAAGCCTATACCTCTCCAACTAATCATATTCAGTAGCACATGGGCTTTGTACACTGGAGACCATTAATAAGGTGGGAAGATATGACCAAACGTTAGCTTCTTTCATCCTTCTTGCTACCCAGCAAGGAACATAACACATTCCAACACAAGTTAATTTGAAAATAACACATTGAAGGGTGCTGCAAATTAAAAATGGTTTTCTCAATCCCAACATGATGAGAAGAAAAAGTCTTTTCGTGACAAATACAAGTTGTTTTAACTCAATCTAACCCCATGGATGTGTTCAACATAGTTGATTTGTTAGATTTCAACTTTTGAATCATGTTTCTTCAATAAAAAAAACCATTTTTTTGCATCCCATTTACAACTGTTGAATTTTGAATTGCCGGAAAAGACTTGCATACACATCAGTGATTAAAAAAAATGATGATGAGGAACCTTTGCCGAAGCGAGGAAAACCCCTGTTGGGACCCTACAACCACACACATCATAATCTAGTGATTAAAAAAAAATTAAGGCACATCTAAATGGACTGTGTAGATCACATTTGTAATTGTAGATTCACCTACAAATCCATGAACAATGAGATTACTTATTTGAACTGTTTGACAGCAGATGCACATTCACACCAAAGACTTTCTCCTACAATAACTTGGCAAATATCCAAATGTATGTCAAACAAAATATCATCATTTTTTTGTTTTTTGGAATTCAGTCATTCAATCATCAAATAGTCCAGCCAACAGTGAATGCCTTTTTTGCAGGCAATAAATGCTGAGCAGTGCTTGTATGGTAGGCAAATTAGAGAGTTGGTGACAAGGACATGCATGGCTAGATCATGAAGTGGATGGATGAGGACCTTATCACCAAAGGTTGGAATCGTCAAGGCCATATTTCCAGTATCACCACCTTCATGACTAGTCTCATCATTAAGCAATTCCTATTGATATTTCAACATCAAGGATCGATGAAGTGTGAAAGAGGACAGCCACCATACTTTGAAGAGTACCATTATCTTATTTTTTTTAATGCACTCGAGATGCCTAACTCATACACTCACGTAGTAAGCACAGCATGTGATATGTGGTTGGTCACCTATGGACTGCAAAAGTATATTGGAATTTCTAGCTGTTCTTAGACGCTTTAGTTCGTCTAGGACTTTATTAATCGTTTCAATAGGTGGGAACACTTCAGGGCACGTTTCTTTCAATAGGTAGAAAGGGAAGTGCTTTTCGTATGAAAGGTACTTAAAGTTTGCCTTGTGAGAAACTGTTTTCTAAGGTGGGCCCTGTGAACATCGTGACAAAAGTTTAAAATTATAAAAAGAGAGCATCGGAAATCTCATGAGAAATTTATTTTCTTCTTATTTCTGGATTTTGGATCGGATCAGATCTAACTTGCATGTGACCCATATTGACATGGACACATCAAGTAGGGGTGGCAATCGGGTCAGGTTGGTGGGTTGGCGTGTCAGCATACCTCAACCCGAACCCGACCCGTTTATTAAACGGGTCGGCTGTGGCAAACACGAACCCGACCTGTTTAATAAACGGGTAACCCGACACGACCCGCCAACCCATTTAATAAATGGGTTGGGTCGGGTAAACGGGTTTTCAGGTTTGTGGGTCAGGTTGGCGGGTTGACGGATCGGGTTGGCAGGTAGGCTGGTCGGGTTGACGGGTCGGGTTGGCGGGTCGGGCAGACAGGTTGGCGGGTCGGGTTGGCGGGTTGACCCACCCGCCTAACCCGTTTATTAAACGGGTCAGCCGGGTTGGCGGGTTGGCATACCCCCAACCCGAACCCGACCTGTTTAATAAACGGGTTACGCGGGTCGACCCGTTTATTAAACGGGTTGGCTTAAGCCCAACCCGAACCCGCCTAAGAGGCAGGTTGGCGGGTCGTGTCAGAAATTGCCACCCCTAACATCAAGGGACATACATGGGAGAGTCTTTTGGATTTTGGGGGTCACAGAATAGTTACGAGATCTCATAAGTGTGCATGTATGCTCATTATGGACCCATTTTGGACCTCTCATTATGCACCTCCCATTAGATCTTCCTATAAATAGGAGACCCATCAGTAATGTGATGAGGACTACCCACATGTTATCGGTCTCTCCCCATTTCTAGGGTTCAATGGTCTCGCTCACCTCTTCACATTCTACATTGTGCTCATTGAGGGCGTCAATTGCACATTTATGCCATCCTGCAAGGAGCTCCCCTGCCACCATCACAGACTGATACGAACGCCATAAGGTTGGGTCATGCCTTGTTGGTGGTGGTTGGCTGAGCAATGGCTAGCCGCCTAAGGCTGTCCGTCATCGCTGGTTACCTGAGGCCAGCCACTCATGGCGGTCGGCAATAATAGCCACAGTCGGCAGTGTAGGCCTTCTTGAAGGTTGTCACTGCTGGCAATTTTTCGGGTATAACAATGACAAGACACTAGAGGCCAACTATCGCCATCGGAGGAGGCCAACCCCCAATGGCGACCATTGCCGCCTGTGTTTTTAGGTGGTGTAAGGGGGTGAAACCCCACCCTAACTATGTTTCTACCATCGCAGTTGTCAGTGCACAACCCAGGCGGCGATTGGCCATCGAAGGCTGGTCATTGCTAGTGGGACCTAGAGTCGGTCGCAGGTGGCAGAGGCCGAGTGGATTCAGACCCTTCGGTTTGAGGGAGTTCAGGGGTCGAGTTTCACTGTAGCAATATATAGTGAATCCCGACCAAGAAAAGACTTGATCGTAACTCGCACCCATTTTTGGGTTTTCGGTGAGATTGGGTATGTGCCTATCCCAAAAGGATTCGATCTGATTTGGACCCAATAAGTGGGTTTGGTGTGGATCAGTTCTCAATCTCGTCCTCGGGGGACTCAATTTGCACTCGAAATCGTTCAATTTGAATCACCTGTAGCACCTTTATGAAGGTCTACTAGGACCAAGAGATCTGCTATCCACACTGATTATGTAGCATATTTATAAGATCCCAATGATTTCACAGATATTCATGATGATCTTTCACTAAAAGAAAACTGTTAATTAGCGATAAAAATTTGTGACAGAAATAATTCGTCACAAATTTGAGATGGATTAGCTAGAGAAAGTTAGTTGTCAGAAAAATCAAAATTAGCTGTGGAATTAGCGATGGATAAATTGTCTTAAAATCCATCGTTAAGTAATGATGAATTAGCGATGGATAAATTCGGTCTCAAACTTCACCGTCAATTAACAATGGATTAGCGACAAAAAAAAATTGTCTCAAACTCCGTCGCAACTTAGCGATGGATGATTTGTCGCTAAGTAGCAATGGATTTTGAGACAGAATATGTCTGTCGCTAAGTTGTCGCTACTTTTTTATATTAAACGACCAATCTAGGGCACAAAATTGTCTCCCTTCTCTCTCTCTCTCTCCCTCCCCCCCTCTTCTGTCGATCCATCGCCCTTTCTCCTCCCTCGCTTGATCCCCCTCTATCGCCTCCCATCCTTCGAGCAGACGCAGGCGACCGAAGATGCCGGCCACCCCTCTAAACACCACCATCATCTCGTTCTTCCCTGCTGCCATCGACGACCATCGATCGTCGATCACCCCCTCTTTGATCGCCACCATCTCCCCTTCTTCCCTCAGTGACCCCGCCGACGACCCACCGCCTGTTCCTCCGGCTCCATCTCCGGCAAATTGATCGAAGTCCACCAGCAACCACGCCACTGAGCTCACCTCCCGTACCCTCGCACCTCCCCTTGTCCCTCTTTCCAACCTATCTGCAGAGGTCCCCGCCCCCCTGCCGCTGGTACTTTTCGGCAGGGGGCTCCGCCCCCTTGCCTTTCTTTAAGCAACAGTGGCGGGGGGATCCGCCCCCTGTTGTTGTGTTTGCTCAGCCGGTAGGGGTTCCCGCCCTCTGCCGCTGGTACTTTTCGACAGGGGGCTCTACCTCCTACCCTTGTTTAAGCAACAATGGTAGAGGGATCCGCCCCCCCTACCGTTATGTTTGCTCGACTAGCAGGGAGCCCCGCCCCCCTGCCGTTGGTACTTTCCAACAGGGGGCTACGCCCCCTGCCGTTGTTTAAGCAACAACGGCAGAAGAATCCCCCCTGCTTTTGTGTTTGCTCGGTCGGCAGGGGGCCCTGCCCACCTGTCGCTTGTTCTTTTCGGTAGGGGGCTCCGCCCCCCTGCCCTTGTTTAAGCAACAGTAGCAGGGAGATCAGCCCCTGCCTTTGTGTTTGCTCGGTCGACAGGGGGCCCCACTTGTGTCTTTGTCTTTGGCTGATAACCTATTTTCTTCTACTTTTCTCTGTGTCTTTGTCTTTAGCTGGCAAGAGTAATGTGTATTGCGGGTGCGTAGCAAAGCAAAATATGTGATGCTTAATGCTAAGCATCGCATGCAGCTTAAAATGTCATGAAAAAAGAAACAAGAAAAATGCAAATGCAAAAGCATGCAAATCAGGTAAATACTCGTGGTAAGTGATGCAAGCGCATCACATGTTATTTACTTTCTTGGATGCAACACTTTTCTGCTCAGATACTCACTTAGTTGTGGATATCTAGGACTGTTTTGCTGAAGTTTGAAGATCATGTTGAGCATGATTTGAATGTATATGAATAGAAGTGCTCTTATTTTTGTAGTTCAGAGACCATGCTAGTCATGGTTGTAGTTAGCGGGATATTAGAGTGTGTTTGTTGCAGGTACATGTTTGACATTGTTGTGATATAAATGATTGAATGTATTGTAATGTTTGACATGACTATTCATGCTTGTATGAAGTTATTTTCGATTTGATTATGCATTTTATGTGAAATTGTATCATGAAAACATGCTTAAAATAAATGTATCATGTGTGATATATATATATATATATATATATATCAAATTATTACATCCATCATCAATGCATGATAAATTAAATATTTTCCTTATCATAACATTATTATGATTCTCTTTTAACTGGTTAAGATAATATCCATAACATCATAGGACAAAATGGCTGCAAATTGTGAATGGATATACCATCGGATAATTGATAATGAGGTATTGCTTGAATATATGGATGGTGTTGACAGTTTTATTAAATTTGCAACGACAAGTGTCAGTACAGTGGATCCTACTGATCAGATCAGGGGCCCCTTAACGATGTGTAAGTACAATCAATTTGTAAAACCTCATGACGTTAGATATCACATATACAGGAAGGGTTTTGTTAGCGGTTATTAGAATTGAATGCTTCATGGTGAAGGATTTTGAAACAATTTTGATGCATGGGTGAATATAGTGCACGATAATCCATATGTGGATTTGATATTTAATGTCATAGGACCAAAATTGAGTTCTGCTATGGGTCGTAGTGATATACCAACTGGGTTAGAGAAAGAAGCAACAAACAATGCAGCTAGTAGATTTTATGACTTACTTAGATATACTGATGAGCCATTGTGGAATGGTTGTGAGAGTCATATTATCTTGTTTGCAGTTCTTTAACTACTAAATTTGAAGTCAAAGTATAATTTGAGTCAATCATGTTTTGACCGTCTGCGCTCTATTGTGAAGAATATGTTGCCCAAAGATAAGAAATTGCCACAAAATTACTATCGTGCGAAGGTTATGATCAACGCTCTAGGTATGGGGTATTAAAAGATAGATGCTTGTCCAAATCACTGCATGTTGTATTTTAAAGATCAAGAAAATAGCAGATCATGTTTGTCATGTGGGCATTTTCGGTTCAAGTCAAAGACAAGGGGCAATGCTAGAATGATGTCAAAAGAAGTGTCATACAAGTCACTCCACTACTTTCCTTTCACCCCTAGATTACAACGACTGTATATGTCTTTGAGAACAACTAAACACATGAGATGGCATGTAAATAAAGTTCGACATGATGAAGACAAAATCATGTATCATGTTGATGCAAAAGCTTGGAAGCACTTTAATCATACTCATCAGACCTTCGCAATGGAAGTGAGAAATGCTAGGCTTGGTTTATGTACAGATGGATTTAATCCATTTTAGGGTAGATCAACCACATACTCACGTTGGTCGGTATTTGTCACCCTATACAATATTCCTCCAAGCTTGTGTATGAAGCGTCAAAATCTTTTATTGTCTCTATTGATCCCTTGTCTGATGTCTCCTGACCAAAATCTTGATGTATATTTAAGGTTGTTGATTAATGAACTAAAAATATTGTGGGATGACGGTGTTCTCACGTACGATGTTCACAAAAAACATAACTTCAATATGAAGGTTGTTGTTCTATGGATAATTAGTGACTTACCTATATATGATATGTTTTCTAGTTGGAGCACACATGGGAGGTGTAAATACCCCAAATTTTCACCCTTATCCAGTGCTTACATTTCATGTATCATTGCTTATCATTGCATGAATTCAGCATATCATTGCATTGCATAGCATAGCATTGCATGTTATTACATCTCATCTTCGAGATCCAATACTCCTGTTTTTAAAATATTCAATCTAGATTTGAGTTTTAAAACTTTTCTTTCAAAAATCAATTTTAAAACCTGGGTTTTTAATCAACATTGTGTCATTTGCCAACCCCCAGGACCTTATATTTTGAAGTATTTTCTCAGAAAACAATCTGGATTCATTTCAAACTCAATTTCTATTGATTTCAATTCGCAGATGAGACCCATTTAGGTAGTGTCGCTTCTGGATTCCTTCATTTATCAAAAATCTCAAAAATTTTAGAGTCCTAATTGAATCAGGACTCTTTTTCCAGAGTCCTAGTCGGATCAAAACTCTACTTTTCACTACCTTTTTACCTATTTTCGGAGAAAACCTTTCAAAATCGTCTGTTTTGGCCAAAATCTTAGAGTCCTAGTTGGATCAGGACTCTTCTTCAAGAGTCCAGTCGGATCAGGACTCTTCTTCAGAGTTTTAATCGGATTAGAACTCTAATCTTTCACAACCATTTTCAATCAAATCTTTCAAAATGAGTCAGAAACTCAGAGTTTTAGTCAAAACAGGACTCTGTTCAGAGAGTCCTAGTTGGATCAGGACTCCGATCCTGATTTCAAATTTTGAAAGAATCTTTCAAAAATCTTTTCATCTATCAAAACTGTTGCGCTTTTATCAAAAAAATTTAAAATTCTGAGGTTTTATCTGAGAGTCCTGATCAAATCAGGACTCTACCCCAGAGTCCTGATCGAAGTAGGATTCTATCCAAAATTGATTTTTTCACTTCATTTTCACTGGTTTTCAAAAGCTTTGCTTAAATTCCATCACTTATCAGAAAATCCAACAATATAAGAGTCCTAGTTCAAACAGGACTCTGTTCTCAGAGTCTCAGTTGAATCAGAACTCTCGTTTATTCCAATATTTGTTATTATTTTAACTGTTTTCACAAGTTCTTTCAACTGTTTTTCAGAAAATACCAAAAAAAATCTAGAGTTTTAGTCCGATCAGGACTCTGTCCCAGAGTCCCAGTCCAGTCAGGAGTTTGTTTTTAAGTCTGTTTTTATTCCATTTTCATTTGTTTCCATTCGTTTTCAAAAAAATTAGGTCATTTTGCAGAGTCCAGTTAGTTCAGGACTCTATGTCAGAGTTCTGATCGAGTTAGGAGTCTAACCCTGACTGTATTTTCTGACTTGTTTCACCATTTTCTGATAAAATCTTTCAAAAACCTTTCATTTGACTTTTTAAAATCTAAAATCTCAGAATCCTAAGAGTTCAGAACTCTAACTTGGAGTTCCAGTTCGCCTCAGACTCTATTTTCAAAAATCTTGAATTTCAATTATTAATTTTAACATCTTTTCAAAGGTATTTTCAGAGTTTATTTCAAAATTTGCAAAAACCGATGTGGGCCCACTCAGTTGGAACCATATTCAGAGGGGTTTTGACCTAGTTAGAACCTTCTGTCATTTCAAAACTTTTAATTTCAAGCTTACTTTTGAAAACCTTTTGAAAACTTTCGTAATTTCAAGTTTTAAATTCATTTTTTTTTTTGAAAAACTCAAGTAGGGCCCACTCGGGGTGGCACCATATTCGAGTAAGTCAGGGCTAGACTAGGGTTAGTCAGTGTCTTGGTTAGTGTCAGAAGTTTAGAAGAGTCAAAACCATTTTGAAAACTCATTTTGAAAATTAGTTTTTAAAACTAGTGTTTTTAAATGTTTTTAAATGTTTTTAAAAACCCAAATGTGAAGGATGCCAAGTGGCATCACATTTGGGGGATTTCTAGGATAGACTAGGGGTTAATTAGGCATTAGTTTAGATAATTTAGGCTAGGGGTAGGATAATTTAGGCTAGGGGGATTTCTAGGATAGACTAGGGGTTAATTAGGCTAGAATTTTTTATTGTTGTTTAGTATTTTTCCTCTGTCAGAGATTCTGATTTTCAATTTAAAACTCGTTAGGGTTTACCAAAACCCTAATCAGACTTGTGTTATTCATAAATCCCAAACCACAGATCCGATTCATGATCTGTAATAAGTGAGTATCGTTATTTTTCTGTCTACTGTTTACTGCTAAAATATCAGATATTTTAGAACAGTATTTCTATTTATCCCGAAATTATCAATTGAAAGTATCTGTTTTAACCCCTGTTAGATTTGTTAGATTTTAGTTCAGATTGCCGGAAGGGTTTCTCCCTAACCGGAGATGCTTTTTCCGATCTGTAAATTGGGAAATCTCTGTTTTTCTTCTTAGTTTGTCTCTGTAAAATTTAATAGATTTTCATGAAATATTGACCCCTGATTCGGGTCTAACTCTGAAACTGGTTGGTGAACTAGGTCAAAAATAGCATATTTTTAGGGTTTGATTTAATTTTCGGGTTACTTTAATGTCAAAAAAATATTTTTATACTTCTAATTCAAAATTAGGGTTATAACAAGTGTAGGTACCAAATTTGATGAATTTTGGAATCTGATTGATGGTTGAATTAAACAAATTGCAAAACCGGGTTCCTAAAAGATCCAAAAACACTGCCAAAATCACAGTTTTTGTGATATTCTTGGATTTTCGTGCATAAGCATATATTTTTAGGGTTTAATCATATTAATAATCATATTAGGATACTTTAGGTCAAATTTGATGTTAATTTGATTTCATTTAGTCCTTAAAACCCAAGTTTTTACCAAAATCTATTTCAGAAAACCCTGATTTCAAGGCCATAGTCTTGCTATCAGGGGAAATTTTGTCATTTGACCTCAATTTCGAAATCCCTAACCTTAGTTTTCATGTGTTTAAGTATGTCATATCATATTTTAGCCTAGTTTATTTGCATTTGAATTTCAAAACTTGCATTTTACCAAATATCTTTCTGAAAACCCTAATTTCAAGGCCATAGTCTTGTTATTAGGGGTATTTTAGTCATTTTGACCCCAATTTTGAAATTTCATATCTTATCTTCCTTATTTATTCAATTTTATTTCATACTTTATCATTTTGATTTAATGGAATCATGGCAAAAAGGCTTATATCTAGCAAAATCCATCAATTTCCTGATATTGCTGGATAAATCTAGAAAAGCCAACATATCATCACTAACAAAGTTTTCTAGTTTTGCAGGTATATTGAAGACTTTATTTTTCATGTATTTAAATTTCAATAGTGATGTAAACTAAATTAAACTTTGGAATAAGAATTTACATTTTCTGCTTAGCTTAGGCAGCATTGTAGTTTATTTTTTTAAATAATGTTAATGTGTGATGGATGATGATTCATGCATATTCAAACTCACTATGGTCTACACGAATGGCACATACACTAGCTTTTATGAAGTTTATAAACTTGGTGGAATTCGTATTTATGGCCATAGTCAGAATATGAAGGATATATAGATTTATGATCTTCACATTAGCCACATTCAGCCTACACTCTTAGGCTAATTTCAAAATGCACTGCATTTCTCAAAAATACAAAGAGTTTTTCCCAATTCCTCAAAATCATATTCATTCATTTCATGAATTTTCCAATTCCAATTCTAATTCAAATTCCAAGTCAAAGGAATCAAATTCTTCAAAATTTCCTAAGTCTTATTCAAAATCGATTTTCTCAAAATATGGATTTGCCAATGATATTTCAAGTATTTCCCAAGTTCCAAATTCGATTTTCTAAGTTAGATTTTCAATTTCAAAGTTTGAATTCAAAGAAATCGAGTTTTTCAAAGTTATTTCACATTTCTCAAAATCGATTTTCACAAAATCCTTATATTTCTTCAGAAATCGATTTTCACTTTCTCAAATACAGCATCTCAAAAATAATTCACAATTTTCAAAGAGTTTATTTTCCAAGAATCTTCCAAATATTTTCCAATCTTTGAAGCAAACATCATGTTTTCAAATATGCATTTTTAGAAATTCATAGCACATGTCTGATTCTTTGTGCATTTAGGAATTAGAATATGGTTTAGACAAGTTGAACAAAGCAAAGCATTTGATTGATCATTGGTTCAATTACCCCTGGTAAAGGCGCCAGGAACGGTTGAATCTCGTACCAACAGGCGAGTCTCATTCTTCGGAATTATCCTGCATTTTAAAAATGGAGGCGAGTTATTTTCAAAATCTTTTTCAAAGGTCAGTTTGATTTGCAAAAGTAAAATTTTGCGATGATAACAGGTTTGGCGACCGTGATGGGACCTGTCTTCGCCTGATCAATCTAATGCTCTACTTAGTTCAAATTGTCAAAATCGATTTCCATGGAATGTCAGCTTTGCTTTATGATATCATGTGAACCTAGGAGCCTAGACTTGAACCCAGCTGACATGGAATGCATATAGACTAGGTATGGTAGGACCATATTGAGGAGAATTATTCTTGCTCACATAGACTTAGGTCTAATACAACACTCCTCAATTTAGGAATTGTATGAAAACAATGTTTGCTTCTTCAAATATTTCAAAATTCTATCTCTTTAGGACTTAGAGTCTTTTGTTTGATTGCATGTGATCATATTTTCAAAAACCACCCTACCTATATTGTCTTGGTCTTCACGTTGCTGGGCTTTCTTCTAAAACCATAGTTCGGGATAAAGCCTCACAACTGGGCCACCTATTTGGGTGAAAACCCCCTGCCACGTACCAAGGGCCATAGTCCAACGTATATCGGCAGGTGCTCAAGGATGTTGGAAAACTTGAACCTAGAACCGGAGAAATTGATTTTATGCCACGTACATCGAGCCTTGGCTTGAGTATATAGGCATAGCATGATTGGACACAGATGATCTGAACCTTAGAGTTAGGATTAAGGTCCTACAGCTATTTCAAAACTTGTGCATCTAGAGTCAGCTTTTAGGGAATGTTGTATGTGCATACTTGTTTGTGCAGGATGTGATTAAATGTGTTGTAGTCATTTTATTTCCCATATTTTCCCAATTTTCTAAAATACTGGACGACTTTTCAAAAATCCCCAATTCATGTCCATGTACTGTCCATGTTTTAAACCTTGGACAATTTTCATAAAATTCCTCCATTTTCCTAAAAACTCTAGGTGATTTCCCATCTTCCTATCCTCTGGATCTCGAATCTCTTACTTCATTTTATCCTGCCTGCATTTTTTTCAAAGTCTCTATATTTTCCCAAGTCTTATTCCAAATTTTCCATGTTTTCCAGTCGATTCTGATGGCATCCAGTCAGCTTGATTCAGTCTTCCCCGAGGGTCACATCTCCTACGAGGTGCGACAAGGTCTTCCAGAACATCGAGTCCTCAGCACCGGATCCTTCTTTCCCCGGTGGTACTACTCATGGTTCAAGAACTTCTCTCGTATGTTTCCAGACCACTTGGACGATTGTGGGCTAGAACTGGCGTCCGCGGTGGGAAAGTAGACAGTCAACGGCAATTTGATCCATGCACTAGCAGAGCGGTGGAATCCGAGCACTTCTACCTTCTGGTTTCCGTGGGGCGAGATGACGGTGCTGATAGATGAATTTTCAGAGATTATGGGATTACCCGAGCCAGCCGGTCAGCCTGGAGACCCATTGGAGAAACAGTTTCTGATTAATGTTAAGGGTCTGGACCCTAAGGATGCCTTAGCTCGCATGACAGGACGTAAGTCGTGGCCCTTGATCGAGGAGGATGGAAATGAATATGTGGACCTGCTCGAAATCTACAAGCAGTATGGAACATTTGCAGAGGTCAGCTCATTGTCCAGGACAGCTCGAGAGAGAATCCAGCACGCGATGGTTCTGTGCACGGTGGGATTAGCCTTCTTTCCTGATGGGCGGAATTATATAGATATCAGAATAGTTCAACTTCTAAGGAGATGGGGAAGTCGACAGACCAGCCACCTCTCCATAGCCATGGCCGCACTCGCCTTTCTATACCGAGGGTTGACTCGTTTCGCACTCGGAGAATCAATTCTAGTCGAAGGGTGCACCTACGCCCTGCAATCCTGGTTCCTCCGGCACGTGCCAGCCTGAGCCAGTTCCTTCAGATACAATGGTAAAAAGCTTCTGCCAGTTGTGCGATACTGATTCTTAATCGACAACCTTCAGGAGGAAGAAGTCGTATGGGACTACTTTGATCATCATGAATCACCTCCCAGATATACTTATGCTTATGACAAGCGGTTCAGGCTACTTGGCCCCTTTTTCTGCGCATACTATCATCCGGAGCGGTGTGTCAGACAGTTCTCTCAGAGGCAGAAGCGCGTAGAGATTCGCCCACTAGCAGGGGTTCTGCCAGAATTCGACCTCGCATCAGATCAGTGGTCTGGAGCATACCATTCTGCCAGACATGGCTGGGATTCCTTTGTTAATCTTACTATTTTTCCTGGCCCTCGTGTGTCTTCTGATTATCAGAAGTGGTGGAAAATTGTTTGTCCCCCTCCCCTTTGTCGAGTCTATTATTAATAAAATCATGTCTTTTTTTTTCTTCAATAAAATTCCTTTAAATTTCATCCTATCTTGGTTTGACGACCTCGCCTAGGTAACAAGGCATATTTTTCAGTTGCTTATTTTTGCAAAGGAATAGCAACGCAATTGTCGTAATCCCAGCGACGACTCAATCCCTAGTAATGGGATACTCTTTCAATTGTCTACCAAAATTCTCAATAAATATTTTCCTCCAAACCAAATTTCCTTCAAAAGCCTAACCATCAATTCTGCCCTGCAGAGAGCGTTAGCAATCTCTAGAGAGTTGTTGTGACATTCAATGGTTCATACAAGGTCCGAAAAGAAAACCACATCAGTTGAAGGCATCGCGTACTCAGTCGCTTCAGAAGAAGAAATGGACTCACCCCGATCAGCCAAAAGTCAAGGACAGCAAGTGGAGGATGACGTGGATCCCCAGATGTACATCATGTTCAAGAAAATGATGACCAAAATGGTGGCAGAGCAAGCTGAAGCCAGTACTGAGCAGACTCAGACCAAGTAGAAGGATAGGGATCACACGGCCAGAAATGTGAAGATCAGTAAAAAGCAGAATCGTCATGAGGAAATGTCTGATGAGTTAGAATCAGCAGATGATACTGACAAAGAATATGAAAACAAGCAAGAATTCAAAAGGTCGACTCAGGGGCAGGGGTCGGCCTACAAATCCAAGAATCAGTCTGTTGATGACCCTACGCAGTCATAACTCAAAGATGTGATGAAAATAGTTAAGGATCTTCAAACTCGTGACAAGGACAAAAGAGTCTTTACAAGTGAAGACTTCTATGATGGACTGGATGGGGATGATGATTTTGATAATCTCCCCAAGAAATTTATCAAGTTTGATGGTTCGGGTGACCCAAAAGCACATCTCGCCCTATTCTTCGCAGAATGTTCCAGGTTCAAGAGGAACAATCGTGCCTTATTTTTCTGCTTTTCTCGCAGTTTGGAAGGTGTCGCAGCAAAGTGGTACTCAGAGCACATTAATCCGATAGAACTGAAAGAATTCGACAAAGTGGTTAATTTATTTATTGAGCGCTTTCTATTCAATGTTGAAGCACTCCCGACTCTCAGTCATCTCTGCAGTCTGAGGCAGAAGGAAAACGAGAAGGCCAGTGATTTCATTCATAGATGGAGATCTGCTTGCAATAAGATGTGTGAGCCAATAGCAGAAAGACACGCACTATCTTTGATCCTGAGCAACTTCTCGCAACCCCTGAGGGGACTAATTTCTACATCTCCATCGAAGAGCTTCATAGAACTGACAGAACGAGCCGAATGGCTCGAGTTGAGTATGGAGAATGGATCTTATGAGGGTTTTATGTTTACAAAGAATAACAGTCAACAAGAATCAAAGAAGAAAGCCCATTTTACCTACTCTGCCAATAACAGTAAGAATCATAACAAAGGAAATAGAAAAAATCACAGTTATGCTTCAGGAGGGTCAAATCCCAACAAAAGTGATCAGAAAGGCAAGTCGATTATTCAATATGATAAGCAGCCGCAGCAGACCCTCAAACAAAGATCAAGACCACAAGAAAAGCCGAAGCGGGAAAGATGGAGTTATAACCGCAAGTTTACTCCTCTAGACTAGTCCCTCGAGACAGTATTAGAATATATGCTCGGCAGTGATATGATTAAGCTTCCAAGGGTAGCTGACCCGCCAGTGGTTATGGGAAAAATGAAAGACAGATTCTGCAAGTTCCGCCGAACTGTGGGACATGATACCGAGAACTGTTTCGTTCTCAAAAACATCATACAAGATTATATTGACAAAAATCTGTTGGTAGAAGGGGCTGAAGATGAGAAAAGGGAGATTCTAAAACAGCCTTTCTTGCAGCACTCAACAGCAATGATATCTGATCATTCCTTTCAGCCACAAGATCATATCCGACCATGCCCTAGCAGTGATATCAAGGTGCAACATCAGGTATTAGTGTTGCATAAGGCCCAGTCCAGTTCTCAAAAGATGGACCTCGTTTCAGCATTCAGTAAGCTGAAAGTTTCGAGAGAGCCCGCTAGAGTATCTCCAGAGGTAGCCAAAAGAATGTCGTGGATACCCAAGAGCCTTGTCAAACCTACTTCAGAAAAAGGGAGAACATCAGAATAAAAGGTCGATACAGTGCAAAGACCAATCACTGCCCTCTCTAATATCCCTATCCTTGAGTTGGCACGTGCCTCTCCTAAGCATCAGCAAGTCCTGGACGATTTACTGCGAAAAATCAAGGTCAAGCCAGGAACCACACCTGAAGACATGGCTCAGATCGTTAATCAGGGCATGACCAATGCTTCCATAACCTTCTCAGATGAGGATCTGCCAAAACCTCACGCATTTCATAACAATGCTTTGTACATTGTGGTGCGAACTCGGGGAATGATTGTACACCACGTGCTTGTAGATGGAGACAGTAGCCTCAACATTTGTCCTGAAATGACTGCCAAGGCTCTGGGTATAAAAGAAGAAGAGTACACACCGGATCCGATCACTATTTATGGGTTCGATAATCATGGACAGACAGCAAAGGGAAAGATCTTCCTGGAAACATTTATCAACTACTCTGTTCATACAGTGCTTTTTCATGTCGTTAACGTGCCGCCAACGTATAATCTTCTACTGGGAAGAACATGGATTCATAATGTCAACGTCGTACCATCCACTCTGCATCAGTGCATCAAATGGTCTAAAGGTGGCATGATAACTACTGTTTTGGGGGAAGATCCTGAAGAGAGGCTACCTCAGCCTATGATACCTAGGCCAACTTATACTGCTGATATCCCCAGCATTAGGGAAAGTGAAGAGGTTATTCTCAGTGAAGGCCTTAAAATGCTAAAGTTAGAAGCAACATCAGAGACAAATCACACAGCAGCGATGGTCCAATGGCAAGGACCACATTTCTTTAAGATTGGAGGTCGTCTCGATTACAGTACTTTCAAAGACCATCCTCTTTTCCCGCAGTTTGTTAGAACCAAGAAAGGGTTTGACCTGTTACTGAAGCATGGTTATCAGCCTTTCAAAGGATTGGGCAAGAACGGAGATGGCCGACTAGAGCCAGTGGTCCCTGATCATCATCCGCACAGGGCAGGATTGGGATTCATGGGCAAAAGAGTTCACAAAAATATTGTCTTCATTAAAGGGATCCATTAAAAATTTTCTACCATCTGTCTTTTCTATTTCATTCATTTGATTTCGGCAGTTTGTAGGGACAATGTTCCATTTCAGTTCATTTTAAATGTCTTCATTTCAAGTCTTCAATAAAGTTATCAATTTTCTCGTCCATCTAGATGTCATCTTTCTCTTATTCCTCTGCAATTTGTCTTCAAAATTCATTGTTCTTATCTTTTTTATTCTCATGCAATTTATGTCATAGTGAATGAACTTTTTCTAAAAGCTATTCCTTTTCAAAATTTCAGAATGTCTTCTCAATCGATAAAAAAATTAGTCATCAATCCTTCAATCCTATCGAAACCGGCAAAAATACATCGGGTCCGGGCAAGAGCAGAGAACAGTAAGGTCACAAAGCAGTCAGAAGAAATGGCAGAATTTGATTCGTCGCTTCCAGAGTTGCCAGAATTTGCAGCGATTCAGAAACAAGATGAACCATCGACCCTACTCCAGGATCCGACTGAGGACATCAATATTGGTTCAGAAGATAGTCCAAAAATTCTCAAGATTGGCACCAGCCTAAGTACAGATGAGAAGGAAAGGCTCATCGACTTTCTCAAGCAGTACCAAGAAGTATTTGCATGGACTTATGAAGATATGCCAGGTTTAGATCCTAAATTGGTGGAACATCGACTCGTTCTGAAGCCTGATGCGAAACCTGTTGAGCAGAAGTTAAGAAAAATGGATCCTCGAATCAAGCAACAGGTCAAGGAAGGACTTGAGGACTTGCTTAAAGCAGGATTCATTCGAGCAATAGATTATCCAGACTGGTTGGCGAATATCGTTGCAGTTCCCAAGAAAAATGGCAAAGTGCGAATTTGTATTGACTTTCGCGATCTCAATAAAGCTACTCTGAAGGATGACTATCCGCTCCCAAATATTGATCTCCTAGTTGATAGCACGGTTGGGCATGCCATGTTCTCCTTCATGGACGGATACTCCGGATATAATCAGATCAAGTTAGCCACTCGTGACCAATCCAAAACATCCTTCACTACGCCATGGGGCACTTTCTGTTATACAGTCATGCCGTTTGGGCTCAAGAATGCTGGGGCAACCTATCAGCGTGCAATGGCTGCCATTTTCCATGATCAGATGCACAAGACTATGGATGCATACGTTGATGACATCCTGGTCAAATACAAAGAAGAATAAGATCATATCGATGCTTTAAGTCAAGTCTTCAAGCGACTCATTCTTTACAAAATGAGACTCAATTCTCAGAAATGTGTCTTCGGGGTTTAATCAGGCAAATTGTTAGGCTTCTTTGTCAGCAAAAAGGGGATAGAAATGGATCCCGCTAAAGCAAAGGCCATCATTAACATGCTACCTCCAACTACTCTTAAGGAATTGCGTAGTCTTCAGGGACGTATGCAATCAATTCAGAGATTCATATCCAACCTTGCCATGAGATGTAAACCTTTCAATCATCTACTCAGAAAAGGAGTGAAATTTGAGTGGGGACCAGAGTGTTAGCAATTGTTTGAACGTATCAAGAAATATCTTCTTAATTCGCCCGTTCTGAAGCCACCAGAATTGGAAAAGCCTCTCTTGCTATATGTTTCAGTTAACCAAGCTGCTTGTGGTGGATTCTTGGCACAGTATGAGGAAGGCAGTTTGATTGAACATGCCATCTATTATGTAAGCAAGACCTTCATTGATTACGAGAAGAAATATTCTCAGATAGAAAAGACATGCCTAGCACTAGTATGGATGTGTCAGAAGTTGAGACATTACTTGTTAGCATCAGAAGTCAAGATTCTCTCAAAACTTAATCCTCTCAAGTATATTCTCGAACAACCATTTCTCAGTGGATGGATTGCTAAGTAGCAAGTCCTGTTAATGCAGTATGATCTGGGGTATGTTTCTCAGCAATCTATCAAAGGTCAAGCAATTGCAGACCAATTGGCAGATTTTCCTTTAGCAGAAGATGTTAAAATCGAGGATAGTTTTCCCGATGAGCGGATCTGTAATGTTCAACAATCCCCAGTTTGGAATCTATTTTTCGATGGATCCAAGAACATGGCCGGCATAGGGGTCAGAATCTTGCTGATCACACCAGAGAAAGAGATGATCCCCTTTTCTCTGAAACTGGATTTTCAATATACTCATAATATGGCTGAGTATGAAGCTTTAATACAAGGTATGAGAATTTTGCAAGACTTCAATGTTCAGAGGGTACACACTTTCGGCGATTCGTTGCTCGTCGTCAGCCAAGTCAAAGCTGAATGGCAGGTAAAAGATCAGAAGTTGCTCCCTTACCAAAAGATTGTTTTAGCCCTTATCAACAATTTCGAGGAATTTCAGCTTTTCCATATCAAAAGAGAGTTTAATCAAATAGCTGATGGTTTGGCCAGTTTGGGCTCCATTATGTCTTTCAGAAATGGAGAATCTTGTCGCTCTTTTGAAATCGGTAGACTTGACCAACCTGCCTTCGTTCCGGTAATGCAAGTCAACCAGACGGAACAGAAAAAGAAGCCTTGGTACCAAGATATTAAAAACTTTATTGAAACTGGTGAGCTTCCACCAGAACTATCAAAGAAGGAGCAAAAAGCAATTCAGCATATGTTCGCCTGCTATTTTATCCTTGCCAATGTTCTTTATCGTCGTGAGTTCAGTTCTGAGTATTCCAGGTGCTTAGACGAAGAAGAAGCCAAAGAAATCATACGAGAAGCGCATGAAGGTATTTGCGGTGGTCATGTCGGCTACCAAACCCTTGCTAAACAAATCATTCGGGCAGGATACTATTGGAGAACCATGCAGCAAGACTGCTATCGTTTTTTGAAGAAGTGCGTTCAGTGTCAGATACACGCACCTTCCATTCATGCGCCAGCCACGTACTTGCAATCAGTCGTGTCTCCATGGCCATTTTCTATGTGGGCCTTCGACGTCGTAGGACCCATCTCTCCTTCAGCTTCTAATGGTCATAAATATTTCCTTGCCGCAACAGAGTATTTCACCAAATGGGTTGAAGTCGTCACTCTGCGTACAGTGGAAGGTCGATATGTAGTTTCGTTCATTCATAAGAACATTCTTTGTCGTTTCGGTATACCGCACGACATCGTGTCAGATAATGGTACTCATTTCAAGAATGAGAGAATGAAGATCTTTTGTTCAAAATTCAGAATTCATCATCATTTTTCAGCTCCTTATTATCCACAAGGAAATGGTCAGGCATAAGCAACAAACAAGAGTTTGATTCGCATCTTGGAAAGAACCGTTGAGACGGGTCGTGATTGGCACGAGAAAATCCATGATGCACTTTGGGCATATCGAACTACCATTCGAACCCCAACCAATGCGACTCCTTCAGAACTTGTTTATGGGACTGAGGTGGTGTTACCTCTTCATGTTCAGAAGCCCGCCCTTAAGTTTGCATCTCTTTTAGAGTTACCACTCGATCAGTATCAGCAATAGAGATTGGTACAGTTAGATTTACTCGATGAGAAAAGACTCAAAGCAGCAGAGCACGCTCAGTCTTATCGTCAGAGGATAGCAAGGCAATATGCCAAGTCCGTCATCGAAAGGAGATTCCAAGTTAATGACTTGGTCCTTAGATCAACGGCTCATCTCAAGCATCGTCCACGTGGCAAATGGTCACCAAATTGGGAAGGTCCCTACGTGGTGAAAGAAACGTTGCCCCGTAATTCATATCGTCTGATCAATGCAGACGGGGTAGAACTATCCGACCCCATTAATGCTCGACATCTGAAGAAATTCTATACCTAGAAAATCTCTATTCTATCTTTTGTATTCTTCAAAACTTCCTTTCAATAAATGATCAATTATTCTTTTGTCAAAATATCTCTCTTCCCCGGAATATACTGGGGCATTTTTGTTAAAGTTGCCTTTTATCCAAAACAATCTGTGTGCAGGCAAGATCTAATAAATCTCTCATTTTGCACGCATGTGCACTCAGTTGCATCCATTTGCATTTGCATGCATTCATTCGCATTCATCTGCATCAATTTGCATTGAATTTTTCATTTAGGATAAGGGATAAATCCTGAGACCCCGGCAAGTCATCCAAGTCATTGTCAATTGATGACCCTTTAAAACCCAGTGCTCGTACTGGTAATCTTTTAAAACCCAGTGCTCGTACTGGTAATCTTTTAAAACCCAGTGCTCGTATTGGTAATCTTTTAAAACCCAGTGCTCGTACTGGTAATCTTTTAAAACCCAGTGCTCGTATTGGTAACCTTTTAAAACCCAGTGCTCGTACTGGTAACCTTCAAAACCCAGTGCTCGTACTGGTAATCCTTCAAAACCCAGTGCTCGTATTGGTAATCCTTTAAAACCTAGTACTCGTACTGGTATTTTAATTCGGTCTTCATACTGGTTGCAACATGACTCTCACATTGAGGTTCAGACTTGATGTTAATCTTCAAACCTGCAAACCAAACAATCTGTATCAGACCCTTGGGTCGTTCCATTCTGTTAATCTGATATCCGGGTTGCCGATTTTGTCAGACCTCTAGTCATTCATGTTATCAAGCAGTTCTTTGAGTTATCAAAAGCTATCAAAATCAATCGTCAAGTATTTCTCTTGCGAGGGACCCTTTTTCTAGGGAGAGTTCGAGGGAGCTCGTTTCTTTTCGCATGTCTTTATTGTTTGTTCATTGAACCCCTTTTTCTAGGGAGAGTTTGAAGGGACTCGTGCTTCACGAACAGTTTGCAAAATAATCTTTATTGTCACACAAGGAACCTTTTTTCCAGGGAGAGTTTCGACGGAAGCTCGTCCTCCTTGTAACCCAAAATGTCTTTTGTTAGGCCACCCCCGTCGTCGAGGACCCTTTTTCCAGGGAGAGTGTGATGGACTCGTTCCTCTATGATATCCTTTCAATCTTTGTTAGCGGCCCCCTTTCCATAAGAGAAGCCTAGAAATAGGGAGTTTTGACGAAAACTCTATTTCTCTTCGAAAGTTCATTTTGCAAACACCTCCTCTTCAGGGAAGAGAGGAGTATCTTTTGTTATCCGTTCAGGTAAGTGTCAAGCCTGAGTCTCTCCTTTGGGAAAAGGGGAGGAGAATCTAGCCACGGATGTGTCATTTAGATCTCAAGTGATTTCTTTCAACAAGGATTTCAGGAATATTTTGCCAATTTGTCATGAAAAATAGTTGTTGATCTCAAAATCTTTACTGCATAAAATTATACCTCAGAATACCTTTAGTATTACATCCGAAAGGACAAAGCTTTTGTGAAAAAGGATTCAAAATTCAAAATCTTTCTATTGGCCAACCAAAAGGATGAAGAATAAATCCGCGATATGGCCAGCAAAGAAAATTCAATGTTGTTGCAAAGCCATGAGTGATTGATATTGATCGCAGTCAATGGCACACTTTTTAAGATCATTCTTGGAAAATAAAAGCAGTCGAAATATCCTGAGTGATACAGAAAAATCCACTCAATTTCCATGTCTCCTCAATCACCTAAGCTGCAATTAAATATCTGCAAAAGGGATCTCTCAACTGTCGTCAAGATGAAGGCGAATTAGATAAGTCGACCCCCGGGGCCAAAGAAGATTTGGATCATCTCCAAGATGATGAAGTTTGTGACGGATCCTTCTAGGGAAAGTCCAGATCACCGTCGAGATGAAGGTGAGTGTGATGGACCTACCGACAAATCCTAAAAGATATTTAATTTCTGCTATCATCAAGAGATTCCCAACCAATGAGCCAATAACCGTCAATATAATCCCTGAGAGAAAAGAAGGATCGGAACATCTCTGAGATGAAGGAGTTTGTGATGTACCCTTCCAAAAAAATAAAGAGAGAAAAAGCTAGGACATCTCCAAAATAAAGGATGATGTAATTCCCGAAAAATCCAAGAGAGCTCCAATTCTGTTAAAAAGAGAGTGCAGAAAGATCATCATGAGAAAAGAATCCCAGGATATCAGACTGCTGAATCTATCAAGAATCTTCTTTAATTTTGTGAAATTCTTTTATCAATATCCTTTCACTAATAGCTCTCGCAATATCAAGAATACATTCTTTTCCGTCCATATCAAGAAAATTGATAGCCTCCTTGAAGGAAAGTCAATTGCAAGTAATTTGAATTTGAATATTGATTCTACGAAGTTAAGTCCAATTGGAGGTAATACTTCAGGTAGAAAAGAGGGAATATTTTTCATATATATATATATATATATATATATATATATATATATATATATATATATATATATATATATGTGTGTGTGTGTGTGTGTGTGTGTGCTTATCATTCTTGAATTAACTACAATTTTTTATCTTATTGGCAATCTTTTCAAGTTATCCTGACATGAAGTGAGAACTTGATGTTTATTTTGATGTATTCAGGCGTTGTTGTTATCCCTTTTAGGATCGGATGATGGGAGTTGTCCAAGATCCTTCCCTTCTTGTTTTAATCTGAGTGCCTGGGCTCTCAGATTCGCACACTTCCCTGTGCTCCCCACTGTCCCACCATAGACAGTTCCCGTTCAGGTTAAGGGTTAAACCTGAATTTTCTGCAAAAAGGTCATCTGTCTTAAAAGCCATTCAGCCTCAGCGATGAGACGTCCAAGATCAATCCCTTTTCAAGCTTTAGGGAACCCCCTTTCTTCCTTTTTCAAACCCCTCTCGGATTTATTGTGCAAAATTCGAAGGTCTCATCATGGTTTCTTCATTCGAGGACTCCGTATATCGTCTCCTTTCAGGTTAAGGATTAAGCCTGAACCTCGTTTTTCCACGAGGTATCGTCCCCTTTCAGGTTAAGGGTTAAGCCTGAGCCTCGTTTTTCTACGAGGTATTGTCCCCTTTCAGGCTAAGGGTTAAGCCTGAGCCTCGTTTTTCCACGAGGTATCGTCCCCTTTCAGGTCAAGGGGTTGAACCTGAGCCTCATTCTGATTAGGTATTTTATTTGTCGTCCCATCCAGGTTAAGGGCTAAGCCTGAGCCTCATTTCGATGAGGTGAATCTTCTTCTTTATTCTTTATGCTATATCTACCACCATCATTTGAACTAATTCTTTCATACCAAGTCAAATTCATCTAACTGGGGCATGTTTATAGTCTGAATTTGGTGTGTTTTTCTTTGCCATTAAGCTCGGCTTACAACCGGCTTAGTAGCAAAGAGGGGCATCTGTAAACACCCCAAATTTTCACCCTTATCCAGTGCTTACATTTCATGTGTCATTGCTTATCATTGCATGAATTCAGCATATCATTGCATTGCATAGCATTAGCATTGCATGTCATTACATCTCATCTTCGAGATCCAACACTCCTGTTTTCAAAATATTCAATCCAGATTTGAGTTTTAAAACTTTTCTTTCAAAAATCAATTTTAAAACCTGGGTTTTTAATCAACATTGTGTCATTTGCCAACCCCCAGGACCTTATATTTTGAAATATTTTCTCAGAAAACAATCTGGATTCATTTCAAACTCAATTTCAATTGATTTCAATTCGCAAATGAGACCCATTTAGGTGGTGTCGCTTCTGGATTCCTTCATTTATCAAAAATTTTAGAGTCCTAATTGGATCAGGACTCTTTTTCCAGAGTCCTAGTCGGATCAAAACTCTACTTTTCACTACCTTTTTACCTGTTTTTGGAGAAAACCTTTCAAAATCTTCTGTTTTGGCCAAAATCTTAGAGTCCTAGTTGGATCAGGACTCTTCTTCAAGAGTCCAGTCGGATCAGGACTCTTCTTGAGAGTTTTAATCAGATTAGAACTCTAATCTTTCACAACCATTTTCAATCAAATCTTTCAAAATCTTTCAAAATGAGTCAGAAACTCAGAGTTTTAGTCAAAACAGGACTCTGTTCAGAGAGTCCTAGTTGGATCAGGACTCCGATCCTGATTTCAAATTTTGAAAGAATCTTTCAAAAATCTTTTCATCTATCAAAACGGTTGCGCTTTTATCAAAGAATTTTAAAATTCTGAGGTTTTATCTCAGAGTCCTGATCAAATCAGGACTCTACCCCAGAGTCCTGATCGAAGTAGGATTCTATCCAAAATTGATTTTCTCACTTCATTTTCACTGGTTTTCAAAAGCTTTGCTTAAATTCCATCACTTACTTATCAGAAAATCCAACAATATAAGAGTCCTAGTTCAATCAGGACTCTGTTCTCAGAGTCTCAGTTGAATCAGAACTCTCGTTTATTCCAATATTTGTTATTATTTTAACTATTTTCACAAGTTATTTCAACTATTTTTCAGAAAATACCAAAAAAAATCTAGAGTTTTAGTCCGATCAGGACTCTGTCCCAGAGTCTCAGTCCAGTGAGGAGTCTGTTTTGAAGTATGCTTTTATTCCATTTTCATTTGTTTCCATTCGTTTTCAAAAAAATTAGGTCATTTTGCAGAGTCCAGTTAGTTCAGGACTCTATGTCAAAGTTCTGATCGAGTTAGGAGTCTAACCCTGACTGTATTTTCTGACTTGTTTCACCATTTTCTGATAAAATCTTTCAAAAACCTTTCATTTGGCTTTTTAAAATCTAAAATCTCAGAATCCTAAGAGTTCAGGACTCTAACCTGGAGTTCCAGTTCGCCTGAGACTCTATTTTCAAAAATCTTGAATTTCAATTATTAATTTTAACCTCTTTTCAAAGGTATTTTCAGTGTTTATTTCAAAATTTGCAAAAATTGATGTGGGCTCACTCAGTTGGAACCATATCCAGAGGGGTTTTGACCCAGTTAGAACCCTATGTCATTTCAAAACTTTTAATTTCAAGCTTACTTTTGAAAACTTTCGCAATTTCAAGTTTTAAAATCATTTTTTTTTGAAAAACTCAAGTAGGGCCCACTCGGGGTGGCGCCATATTCGAGTAAGTCAGGGCTAGACTAGGGTTAGTTAGTGTCTTGGTTAGTGTCAGAAGTTTAGAAGAGTCAAAACCATTTTGAAAACTCATTTTGAAAATTAGTTTTTAAAACTAGTGTTTTTAAATGTTTTTAAAGGTGTTTTAAAAACCCAAATGTGAAGGATGCCAAGTGGCATCACATTTGGGGGATTTCTAGGATAGACTAGGGGTTAATTAGGCATTAGTTTAGATAATTTAGGCTAGGGGTAGGATAGTAACTACACCCCAAAATCGCCCCCCCCCCCCCCCCCTTAGAGAGTCCAATTTTTTTAAAAAACTTGATTTTTAAACCTAATTTCTTTTTATAAATAGAGAGGGGGACGATTTTCACTATTCACCTTTGAGGTTTCTTGGAGATTCTCTCTCCTCTTTAGCCCTTTCTCCATTGCTGCAACTCCAAGGTATGAACTTCTTCACTTTTATTTATTTTATTTAATGTTTTTAATGCTTTAAACCTAGATTTAGCCTTGGATGCTTCTCCTTATGAAGATTCAACCATGATCCAACCTCAAGAACCATCAAGAATGGTCCAAGAAGATGATCTAACCCTGTTTTGTGTGATTTACAGGGATTTTAATCCATTAAAAGTGATTTAAGTATGATTCTTTGCATTATTAACCAATAAAATACATGATTTACCCTTTTAATAGGTCAAATCCATGTGTTTAAGGGTGAAATCAAATTCCAGCCATTGATTCCTTGATTTTATTTTATTTATTTGTTTATTCATATTTATTTTACGTTTTCAAGCATAGAAATAATTTTTATTTACTGTTTTATGGTTTGTTTTATTGTTTTTCATTAGTTAATGCATGATTTCTTAAGTTTCTTAGATTTCTGTGTGTTTTTTTTAGTTTAGAACAGTAAAAAGCATGTTGTTTCGGATTGAAATATTTGTTGTTTATTTCTGATTTTTTTATATGTGATGCATTCATATCTAAAGGAACTATTGTAAACAAATCAGAGGTTTTGGACCTCGGGAACCCTGTCAGAAAAATTAGACATCAAATCGGGTTTTTGAATCTTTAAAATCGAAGTAAAAATCAAGAAGGTAACTTGCTGTGATGATATTTTTCTTATCTTATATTCGATTTTAGATCTGTAAAGTGCCATGGATTCATATTGATTATATCTAGCTACTGTGAAATTTTTAGAATTTTTGATTGCTGATTAGTATTTTTCCTCTATCAGAGATTCTGATTTTCAATTTAAAACTCGTTAGGGTTTACCAAAACTCTAATCAGACTTGTGTTATTCATAAATCCCAAACCACAGATTCGATTCATGATCTGTAAAAAGTGAGTATTGTTATTTTTCTGTATACTATTTACTAATAAAATATCAGATATTTTAGAACAGTATTTCTATTTATCCCGAAATTATCAATTGAAAGTATCTGTTTTAACCCCTGTTAGATTTGTTAGATTTTAGTTCAGATTGCCTGAAGGATTTCTCCCTAACCGGAGATGCTTTTTCCGATCTGTAAATTGGGAAATCTCTGTTTTGCTTCCTAGTTTGTTTCTGTAAAATTTAATAGATTTTCATGAAATATTGACCCCTGATTCGTGTCTAACTCTGAAACTGGTTGGTGAACTAGGTCAAAAATAACATATTTTTAGGGTTTGATGCAATTTTCGGGTTACTTTAATGTCAAAAAAATATTTTTATAATTCTAATTCAAAATTAGGGTTATAACAAGTGTAGGTACCAAATTTGATGAATTTTGGAATCTGATTGATGGTTGAATTAAACAAATTGCAAAATCGGGTTCCTGAAAGATCCAAAAACACTGCCAAAATCACAGTTTTTGTGATATTCTTGGATTTTCGTGCATAAGCATATATTTTTAGGGTTTAATCATATTAATAATCATATTAGGATACTTTAGGTCAAATTTGATGTTAATTTGATTTCATTTAGTCCTTAAAACCCAAGTTTTTACCAAAATCTATTTCAGAAAACCCTGATTTCAAGTTCATAGTCTTGCTATCAGGGGCAATTTTGTCATTTGACCTCAATTTCGAAATCCCTAACCTTAGTTTTCATGTGTTTAAGTATGTCATATCATATTTTAGCCTAGTTTATTTGCATTTGAATTTCAAAACTTGCATTTTACCAAATATCTTTCTGAAAACCCTAATTTCAAGGCCATAGTCTTGTTATTAGGGGTATTTTAGTCATTTTGACCCCAATTTTGAAATTTCATATCTTATCTTCCTTATTTATTCAATTTTATTTCATACTTTATCATTTTGATTTAATGGAATCATGGCAAAAAGGCTTATATCTAGCAAAATCCATCAATTTCCTGATATTGCTGGATAAATCTAGAAAAGCCAACATATCATCACTAACAAAGTTTTCTAGTTTTGCAGGTACATTGAAGACTTTATTTTTCATGTATTTAAATTTCAATAGTGATGTAAACTAAATTAAACTTTGGAATAAGAATTTACATTTTCTGCTTAGCTTAGGCAGCATTGTATATAGTTTATTTTTTTAAATAATGTTAATGTGTGATGGATGATGATTCATGCATATTCAAACTCACTATGGTCTACACGAATGGCACATACACTAGCTTTTATGAAGTTTATAAACTTGGTGGAATTCGTATTTATGGCCATAGTCAGAATATGAAGGATATATAGATTTATGATCTTCACATTAGCCACATTCAGCCTACACTCTTAGGCTAATTTCAAAATGCACTGCATTTCTCAAAAATACAAAGAGTTTTTCCCAATTCCTCAAAATCATATTCATTCATTTCATGAATTTTCCAATTCCAATTCCAATTCCAATTCAAATTTCAAGTCAAAGGAATCAAATTCTTCAAAATTTCCTAAGTCTTATTCAAAATCGATTTTCTCAAAATATGGATTTGCCAATGATATTTCAAGTATTTCCCAAGTTCCAAATTCGATTTTCTAAGTTAGATTTTCAATTTCAAAGTTTGAATTCAAAGAAATCGAGTTTTTTAAAGTTATTTTACATTTCTCAAAATCCTTATATTTCTTCAGAAAATGATTTTCACTTACTCAAATACAGCATCTAAAAAATAATTCACAATTTTCAAAGAGTTTATTTTCCAAGAATCTTCCAAATATTTTCCAATCTTTGAATCAAACATCATGTTTTCAAATGTGAATTTTTAGAAATTCATAGCACATGCCTGATTCTTTGTGCATTTAGGAATTAGAATATGGTTTAGACAAGTTGAACAAAGCAAAGCATTTGATTGATCCTTGGTTCAATTACCCCTGGTAAAGGCGGCAGGAACGGTTGAATCTCGTACCGACAGGCGAGTCCCATTATTCGGAATTATTCTATATTTTAAAAACGGAGGCGAGTTATTTTCAAAATCTTTTTCAAAGGTCAGTTTGATTTGCAAAAGTAAAATTTTGCGATGATAACAGGAGGTTGGCATGTTCGTACTGCATGGAGGATACAAAATCTTTTAGATTGACGTATGGAAGGAAGTCGTGTTGATTTGATTGTCACCGTCAATTTTTACCCAGCGACCATCCGTTTCGACGACAAAGAAATATGTTCCAAGCACGCACAACTGAAATAAAAGGTCCACCTATACGGTTGTCTAGTATAGAGATTTTAAGACGATTGTGATACTTTCTATATGGACTAACAAATGCCTGTAGTGCGATGCCCTTCCTTGGATTTGAGAAGGATCATAATTGGATAAAGAAATTTATATTTTGGGAACTACCATATTGGTCGACCTTATTGATATGACGTAATTTGGATGTGATGCATGTGAAGAAAAATATGTTTGATAATGTGTTCAATACGGTAATGAATGTCAAAGAGAAAATGAAGGATAATTCAAAGGCCCGTATGGATTTAAAAGTAATATGTAAAAGACTAAAATTGGAACTCTAAGCATACAATGGCAAAGTACAGAAACCAAAGGCAAAGTACATGCATGGACCAGATCAAGTAAAGCAGGTATGTCAGTGGTTGAGACAGTTGAGATTTCTAAATGGATACATGATCTCTAACATTGCTCGAGCTGTGAAGATAGACGAGAGACAATTATATGGGTCAAAGAGCCAAGATTGTAATGTCATCATGCAACGGTTGATTCCCCTAGCATTCTATGATATGTTAGATAAACCTATATGGGGGGTATTATCCGAGTTGAGTCAATTTTTTAGAACATTGTGTACATCAAAAGTTTTAGTAATTGAGGTAAAAATATTTGAAGATTCTGTCGTCACTACTATTTGTCAGCTAGAGAAGATATTTCTACCAGCATTTTTTGACGTTATGGAATATGTGATCATAGACTTACCATATGAACTTAGGGTTGGTAGTCCAGTGCAATATCGGTGGATGTACACATTTGAAAGGTATCTTTTTATTTATATTTTTCTCTCTAATGCTATTGAGAATTTATTGTATTACAATATGTATATTGTTGACAGATGCATGTTTGACCTCAAAAAAAAGGTTTGGAATAAAACAAGAGTAGAGGGTTCAATTTGTGAGGCGTACACTTTAGAAGAGATTTCAAATTTCTCATCTATGTACTTTGAGCCTCATATTCCAACACGTTACACTTGTCCACCTTATAATGATGATAGAGAAAAAATTATTGTGGCTGACAAACTATCAATATTTAAACCACTTAGGAATGCCTTTGGCAGTTGTCGGTCAAGACTCTTGGAAGTTCGAGAGCAAGACGCAGCACAAATCTATATCTTTTTTATTTGCTTAGAGATTGACCCCTACATCGAGTAAGTATATATAATATGTTACACTAAGTTCTCTACGTACATGGTTTGATAATATAATTATTTATTAAGTGCAGACGATTTGATCTGGAGTTGCGAAGAGAACTTTCATATCTCACTGATTTAGAAGTACAGAAAGAATGTGAAAATAAGTTTGGGGCATGGTTGAAAGAGTTGGTAAGGATGATGACATGTATTTTTTCCATGTAAATAACAATATGTTACTTAATTGGTCGTGTTTATAATCATTGTTTATGCTTGTAGATCCACCATGGTGATGTTAATGACCATGAAATATGTGATTTATAAAATGGTTTGACCAAAGTTGTGCAATATTACAACGAGTACATCGTAAATGGTTATCGATTCTATACAAAAGACTATGGTGTAAACAAGCCAACGATGAATAGTGGCGTGTGTGTCAAGGGTAGCAGTTATAGTGAAAATGAACTTTACTATGATGTTATTGAAGAAATAATGGAGTTGACTTACTTAGGCATAAATAACACGGTAACTTTATTCAAGTGCCATTGGTTTTATCACACAACAACAAGAGTTGACAAAGCCTCAGGCATTGTGGAGGTGAATTATAAATTATGGTTTGGAACATATGAATCATTCATATTAGCATCGCAAGCTCAACAAGTTTACTATACTTCATATCTGAATATAAGAAAGTCAAATAGAAATGAATGGTGGGTGGTTTGCAAGGTGAAGTCTAAACTATACCCCGAGTATGATCAGTTACATGAAGATAAGATTGTTGAAGAGGGTGATTACTATCAATCAGATGATATGTATGACTTCTCTTATGATTATGATGTCACACATGGTCTGTATGTCACATCTCCATTGTCTGATGGCACACGTATGAAAGAATGTGATCCAAATGATATACCAAGTGGATGGTCGTTCAATGAAGAAGATGATGAAGAGGAGGAGGAGAAAGAAGAAGAATATGAAAGTCAAACAAGTGATGAGGAAGCATACTCGAGCTAGTAAAATACATCTTGTAATACATACCACATCACTTTCTCATATGCACCATCTATTTTAATATTATATCTTGCATATCATGTTACATTTCATGCATACTTAGCATGTACATGCACAGTTTATGCATAGTTATAAAATTGATTCATGTAGGATATTTAAATCTTTATATTTCATGCATATGTCATATCTATGCTAATAAAATTTTTATTTGTTAGAATATGGTTCGTGGAGGTCACAGTGGTTGAACACCCAGTGGTCGAGGACTAAGTGGATGTCATGGGACAACATTAGGTAGATGTCTTTGTGTTATATTTAAATATAGGCATTCATTATATTTTTTCTTATATGTTGATATAAAAATTGTTACTTGTTAATCATCTTTATAGGATCCCAGCTCACTGATACCCAATCTCAACCTTCGTCTTCACATAATGCTTCGATAGGTATATCATTTAAATAATTATACACTTGATTAGTTTAAATGTGTATTATGTGAATTTCTAACTCATTATTTTATAGATAATGTTTTGTTTGCACATGACCCACTTACATCAGCTACTAGTATATATCGATAGTCGATTGTAAGTATTTCATTGTCATTTGTCTAATACTTATCTTATAAATAGTGTATATTAATAGTCGATTGTTAATGTGTACTAATTCATATGCAATGCGAGGTTCGAGCCATATGAAGTAATTTGAAAAATTAGGAAGTTACTAGTTAAACATATCCCAAGACCGATCGCTCAATGAAAAGAGTATCTGAAGGAGGTATTGGATAGATTATAGTTCTTATTCATGGTATATAATCATTTATCAAAGCTAATGTATTTTATATTTAATTTTTTGTTATAATCATGTGTACTAACTTTATGAAATTATTTATAGGCTTTTAATCGCTTCGCGACTACGAAGGAGAAGCAGGACGCGAGGGTAATGTGACAGAAGGTGGTTGTCAGTCAATTTGTTGACATACTTCACAATATAATGAGTCCAGGAATAAAAGTATCTGGTGGGATAGATGATCCACTGCAGTGGAAGGGTCATGGTCCTTCTACTATCAATTCAGATTATTGGGATGCAATGTGCGACAAGTGGGTGAGCCATAATTTTCGAAACCGCTCAGCAAAGGCTACACAAAACTGAGCGAAGATGCCTGATGTCCATCTACACACAGGTGGTTCTAGGACTTTTGGGAGCCACCGAAAGAAAATGGTAACTCATCAATATATATATATAGATAGATAGATAGATAGATAAATAGATAGATAGATAGATATATTGTCAAATTTATAAGTATTTCTGCATACCTTTTAATTGATTTTTTTATTATTTAATCTTGTAGAAAGCCAAAAAGGAGGCATTGTTCCTTACAAATATGTTTTTGTTGAAACACATAAGCATAAGAGCACGAGAGAGTTCGTATCAGAGAAGGCAAGAACGACAATGATATGTATTTATTGTATTAATAAATATTATAATATACAAGTTATCATGAATTACATTATCATAAAAATTATAATTCTTAATTATTAATTCATACTGTAATCATTACTTTGTAAGAGTCATATGAGCAGAAGATGGTAGAGTGATATGGCGATGACTCCACTCAGCATTCGCCTTTTGATCCTGCAACATAGGTGACTGTAACCAGTGAACCCAAAAAATGTTGTTTGTTTAGGTTTGAGAGTAATATGAATATTACACCAGTCATTGCCTCCTATAGCAAGCGCTCTCAGAGTTCTCCTGCCATCATCAACTCCCACCGTCCGATTGACCCTGCTATTTTTTGGGATGGTGTCTGCCAGCTTTTTCAGGACACAATGCGTGACTTTTTGCATGAAGTCATTCTCAACCGTGTCCATAATGAGTTGTGCAACTTTTTTCGGGACATGAGAACTTCGCCTACATTCAACATGAGCTTCGGTGCCCCTCAGGTATAAAGTTTCATGTCATTTGTTTCATGTCGTTAGATTTCAAGGTAGTATATGCATGATTGAATCACTATGAAATTTTATTGATAGCATTAGAACACATGTATGCATGATTGAATCACTATACAACTTTTATGACAGCCTTAGAACACATATATGCATGATTGAATCACTATAATTTTTTTTTGACAACCTTAGAATACATATATGCATGATTGAATCACTATAAAAAAAATTTGATAACCTTACTCCGCATATATGTATGATTGAATCACTATAAATTTTATTTCACAACCTTACAACACATATATGCATGATTGAATCACTATAAATTTTTTTGACATCCTTAGAACACATATATGCATGATTGAATCACTATACATTTTTTATGATAGCCTTAGAACATATATATGCATGATTGAATCACTATGGATTTTATTTGACAACCTTAGAACACATATATGCATGCTTAAATCAGTATAAAAAAATTGACAACCTTAGAACACATATATGCATAATTGAATCAATATAAAATTTTTGACTGCTTTATAATGCATATATGCATGATTGAATCACTATGAAAGTTTTCTGACAACCTTAGAACACATATAAGCATGATTTTATCATTATGAAATTTTTTTGACAACCTTAGAACACATATATGCATGATTGAATAACTATAATTAGTTTTTACAAAATTAGAACATATATATGAATGATTAAATCACTATAAAAAATTTTGATAACCTTAAAACACATATATTCATGATTGAATCACAATGAATTTTTTTTGACAACCTTAGACCACATATATCTATGATGAAATCACTATAAATCTTATTTGACAACCTTAGAACACATATGCATGATTGAATCACTATAATTTTTTATGACACCTTTAGAATACATATATGCATGATTGAATTACTATACAATTTTTATGACAGTCTTAGAACACATATATGCATGATTGAATCACCATGAAATTTTTTTGAAAACCTTAGACTACATATATGTATGATCGAATCACTATAAATCTTATTTGACAAACTTAGAACACATATATGCATGATTGAATTGCTATAAATTGTTTTGACACCTTTATAACACATATATGCATGATTGAACCACTATAAAAAAAATTGACAACCTTAGACCACATATATGTATGATTGAATCACTACAAATTTTATTTGACAACCTTAGAACACATATATGCATGATTGAATCACTATAAATTTTGTTGACACCTTTAAAACGCATATATGCATGATTGAATCACTATATAATTTTTATGACAACCTTAGAACACATATATGCATGATTGAATCACTATGGATTTTATTTGACAACCTTAGAACACATATATGCATGATTGAATCACTATGAAATTGTTTTGAAAACCTTAGAACACATATATGCATGATTGAATCACTATAAATTTTTATGACACCCTTAGAACACATATATGCATGATTGAATCACTATAAAAATTTTATGACACCCTTAGAACACATATATTCATGATTGAATCACTATAATTATTTTTTGACAACCTTAGAACACATATATGCATGATTGAATCACTATATATTTTTTTTGACAACCTTACAACACATATATGCATGATTGAATCACTATGAACTTTTATTGACAGCCTTAGAACACATATATGCATGATTGAATCACTATAAAAAAAAATTGACAACCTTAGAATACATATATGCATGATTAAATCACTTTAATTTTTTTTTACACCTTTTGAATACATATATGCATGATTAAATCACTATAAAATTTTTATGACACCCTTAAAACACATATATGCATGATTGAATCACTATTATTTTTTTTTTACAACCTTAGAACACATATATGCATGATTGAATCACTGTCATTTTTTTGACAACCTTACAACCCATATATGCTTGATCGAATCACTATGAACTTTTATTGACAGCCTTAGAACATATATATGCATGATTGAATCACTATAAAATTTATTTGACAGCCTTAAAAATATATATGCATGATTGAATCACTATGACATTTTTTTGACAACTTTAAGACACATATCTGCATGATTGAATCACTATGATTTTTTTTTGTTAGTCTTAGAACAAATATATAAATGATTGAATCAGTATGAAAATTTTTTGATAGCCTTAGAACACATATATGCATGATTGAATCACTATAAAAAAAAATTTGACAACCTTAGAACACATATAAGCATGATTTCATCACTATGAAATTTTTTTTACAACCTCTGAATTTTGTTAATGTCCTTCACTTTATTGCTAGTCTATGTGTCATTCAGCCATGTTACTTTGATTGCCTTAGACTAGGTGCATTGCATATAATTTATTTTATTATATTTTATTTATCAATACTAACATTTTGGTTCTCTTGTAAGATGCTGAAGATGATCAGTGTAGAGGAGCTGATAGTGGCATGGATAGAGAGGCAGATCGAGACAATGAAGAGGATGATGCTCTGATTCTTGGCGAGGATTAGCTTCATGTGTTTAATTTGTTTCGTATACTTGGTGTTTCAAACAAAAGTCTTTGTATATGTTCACTTGTAACTAATTAGAACTTGGCGAGGATTATACTGGGTGGTTAAATTTGTTTCACTTATAACTTGTGTTAAATTTGTTTCACCTGCTTTGTATATGTATTTTTTATGTGTACTTTGTTTTTTATACACGGGTTATATAAATTGTATAACGAGAAATTTTTTCTTGATATTTATATTTCAAACAAAATTATTTTGTGTTTTTTTTTATTTTGTGATGGATTAGCGACGGATAATATTTGTCGCTAATATCTATCACCAAATTAGCAATGAATTAGGGACAAATATTTATCTGTCTCAAAAACTGAATCAGCCGATATTTTGCAATGGAATGTAATATGTCGCTAATCCATCTTTAAATTGGCGACGGATATTAGAGACAGATACGTATTCGTTGTTAAATCTTAGCGACGGATTATCAATGGATATGTATTTGTCGCAACACCAAATCAGAGCTTATTTAGCGACAAATTAGTGACAGATCATGACATTCACTAATCCATCATGAATTAATGACAAAAGTACCAATAGAGCAGTTATGTCACTAATTAGCGACTAGGAAATTACAACGAACGCTATCCATTGCTAAGCCATCGTTGATCCGTCTTTAAACAGTTTCGTGTTGGATTTACGACGAATTAGCGGCGGTGGGTAGCATCCGTCGCTAATCCGCAAAATTCTTGTAGTGTTTTAACATTTGTAGAAGCCATTGATAGTGATAAATCAATAACTTTGATTGATATCATGAAAGAAGAGCTTGACTCTATAACAAAGAACCAAGTGAGATTTAGTATATCCACCTAATAGAGTCAGACATGTTGATTGTAAATGGGACTTTAAGACCAATATAGACTTTAAAGGGCAAGCAGAGAGATATACAGCTAGGCTTGTTGCAAAGGGATTCACCTAAATGAAGGGCATTGATTATAATAAAACTTTTTTTCCTATCTCAACTAACGAATCGTTGAGAATAATCATGGCCCTAGTAGCTTATTTTGATTTAGAGTTATATCAAATGGTTGTAAAAATAACTTTCTTGAATGGGGATTTGGAATAGGAGATATATATGCAACAATCTCCTAGTTTAAGTGTAGATAACTCAAATAATTTAGTTTGCAATTTGAAAAAATTAATCTATAGATTTAAATAAGCCTCCCGCCATAAAAAGTTCAATCAAATGATTTTGAATTTTGAATTTAATAAAAATATTGTTGATTAGTGCATATATTTTAAGGCTAGTAGGAGTCGGTTCATAATTCTAATTTTATATGTTTATGATATTCTTCTTGCAACTAATTGTTTTGGTCTGCTACATAAAACAAGAGAATTTCTTTCATCTCATTTTGATATAAAAGACATGAGTGAGGCAACTTATATCCTTAGAATTGAGATCTATCATGATAAAACTAAGGATGTACTCGGTCTTCCTTAGAAATCCTATATCTTTAAAATCCTTAAAAGGTATGGGATTAGGAATTGCTCTTTTGGTTCGGCACTTATAGTAAAAAGGGATAAATTAAGCCTAAATGATTATCCTAGGTTGATAATAAAAAAACTCAGATGGCAAGCGCCTCGTATGCATATAATTATTTATTGTATTTGCTCTTGGAATGCTTGGTAAATATCATTCTAATTCTGATATTGCATACTGAAAAGTTGTGAAGAAAGTCATGCGCTATTTACAATGAACAAAGACTATATGTTAACCTAAAGAAAGGTTGATCACCTTGAAGTTATTGGATACTCTGATGCAGATTTAGAAAGATGTCTCGACAGTAAAAGTTTACTACTGGATACGTTTTCCTATTAGAGGTGGTGTTGTCTCATAAAAAAGCAAAAAGCAATCTACAAGTGCATCTCACACCAGAGGCAGAATTTATTACTCTATACGGGGCTTCATCTCAGGTCATATGGATAAGAAACTTCATTACAGGTCTTGGTGTTATCGACTCTATTGAGTGGCCAGTAAATATCTTTTGTGATAACAAAGTTGTGCCTTTCTTAAATTACAACAAGAATTTTACCTCATGTCGACACATGGAGTTAAAGTACTTTGTTGTTAAAGAATGGATTGAGAATCATTTAATGTGCATTGATTAGTGTGCATTGATACAATCGGTATGAAGAAAATGACTGTAAATCATTTTACTAAAGAGCTGGCATCAAGATTATATTTTTAACATGTAATGAGAATGAGTCTATTTGATTCTTTTTTATGTATGACAATATATTATGGTTATATATAATCATATTTATGAAATTGACTTAGTTCTTTATGGTTTTGTGCGTTGTTGATTCTATATAAAATATCTCTCATTTGTGAAGATAGAATAGCAGAATAGCAATATTAAAAAAACAAATAGAATGGGTTAGAAACCAACTTATTCATAGTGGTATTCTTAACATGTTACACACTTAAAATGAAAAATATTATACTACATGAAAATATGATAACTCATATAGAGGTATTCATCTTCATGACTCGTATGATTCATTCTTGTGATACAGAATAACATATGAACATATAGGAAAATTGAATCGAGATAACAATAATAAATCTCAATGATGTATTTTTTCATGTCAATGGGTCAAGTGGGAGAATGTTAGATTTTGGATCGGATTGAATCCAACCTGGATGTGACCTATATTCACATGGGCACATCAATGGATATACATGGAAAAGTCTTTTGGATTTGGTGGTTACAGAATAGCTATGAGGTCTCATAATTGTCCATCTATGCCCATTATGGATCTCCCACCTAATCTCTCTATAAATGAGAGACCCATAGTAGTGTGATGAGGACTACTTATGTGTTATTGGTCGCACACTGTTTCTGGGGTTCAAGGGTCCTGCTCACCTCTCGACAATCTAGTTTGGGCTTATTGAGAGCGTTGATTGGTTGAGGAGAACACCGACCACCCACCTCCACCGAAACATCATTCAGATCGTTCATAGCCGCTTCCGGTAAGTGGCCCTTCTTAATCTATTTTTGTCAATATTTTTTTTATATGTTTTGGTTAGTAAAATATCAGCAAAAGTATATAAATTTAGTAAGCTAGAAACAAAATTATGAAAATGGACCACTGCAGTAGTTATCCATGTGGTCGACGGGGTCCTGTGATAAGCTAAAGACCTAAGATCGAATCTTGTTGGCACATGGTTGACGGGCTGTCGTTGATGGGAAACGTAAGGCTAGGTGGTCATGTCCTCAACCTAGAGTTTTGCCTCGCAGGAGGCTGACCCATTATATGACCTGGTTCTCGATGAGGTTTCCCTCATCATAAAAAAAATAATGTAAAAAGTAATAGAGAATAAAAATGCATAAAGAATAAAGTAACCTGACTTTTTTTTAGATAGCCATTAAAAATGTGAATACCACGATAAATGGTAATATTTGCATTAAAATGGCATTATCATGATAGTTTGAAAATATCACAATAATGTTTTAGATTTTTTGCCATATTTTCAAATTATAATCAATATCTATACCTATGGAAGGTTTTTCTCATGAAAATATAAGCCACACTTAAGCCATGTATTGAAGCATTTGTTTTATCTACCACGAAAAAATGGCCATTTTTCGTATGAAGATCATGTATGCAACGTCCAACGATTATTTGAATTTCTCAGATTTTCTTTATTATAATTTTTATTTTTGGAAAAAAAAAACGTATTTCATTGAATTGGCGAAAGATTTCACATGGTATGAGATGTCGCCCAAAAGCCGATATAAAAGAAAAGGTAGTAGAACACACCACAGGTCACAAATTGTTCCAGCCCGCCTTGTTTTCACCTTTCTTTTCTTGATGTAAATACCTCTTTGGTTCTTCAAATAGTGAGCTATCCAATAATCATCTGGGAGCCGATCCAGCAAAGTTCCCATTGAATCATACCTAGAAGAGTTGATATTTGTGTGTCGTCCTCCTTTTCATCCAGGTCGTTCTCCAAGCAATCATAAACCAGCACCTTCTTACAAATACCTATTTTGAGCCTTTAACCTGAAATTCCTTCGCCATGAGCAACTCCCTGAATGACTGAATATTATCATTCGACATACCGAAGTGACACCATGCAATTCTCCCGAGTTTCTTGATAAACGAACAGTCATATGGAGTAGATGCTATGTTGTTTCTTCATTCTTTGCACACATTCTGCATCTACTCGCTAAGTGAAAACCACTGGAATTCAGGAATGAATTAGACTTGAGCTTACCTTGCAAATAGCACACCACGTCTGGGCATAGGGTTCTATACCCCCATCCCTAGAAAAGTTTCAAGATAACCGGTCTTCATGATCCCTAAAGCTAACCTATGAGAGAAGTAAAACCAGTGACTCACTCTCTTCCATTGCTACAACCGAAGGTCGCTTTCTAAATGTTATGCTCCAATCCTGATTAACCCATTGTAACTCTGGAATACCCTGAAAACAATCACAGAAAGAAAGAAAGAATGAAGGAGACGATTAATGCGGTTCGGGCTATTACCACCTACATCCACAGGCCAATGCAAGCACACAGCTCTCTTATTCAAGGTGCTCTATTTATTCAAGAATACATTGTTACACAAATGTTCAGTATCTCTTTTTCCGTTTTTTTTCTTTTAAATAGATTTTTCTAACAGCATTACTTACAAGATTATCACATTTTGTTTTGGTAATAATGTGGTTGTTGTGATTAGATTCTCTGGTTGGAAAGGAATGTTGATGGCTTCTTTCTTGCTTTCTATTCTGGTCCTGAACATCCTAGCCTTCTTTATCAGAATTCTGATGTTGGCACACACTTGCCTTCATCAGAATCCTGATCCTGCTGCACACACTTTCCTTCTTTACAGCAGTCCTGATCCACACTTTCCTTTTTTATCAAAATCCTGCTAGTACTTTCCTTCTTTTTTACAGCAGCCTCCCTCACATAGAACCTCCCACTCAGGCTCAAGCCTTCCTTTCTTATGAGCAGTCTGTGCAGGACGTCCAGACCTCTTTCCATTATCATACCCAGCCCCTCAATTTCCGTTGAGAGTGCTACTGAATGCCAATTAACCAAACTACGAGGATTGTTTTCCTTCTTGCCAGCCCAAAGAAATTTCTCAAACAATTTCACCATTTTTTTTATTGTTTTCTTTGGCATCATAATATGTATTATGCAACTGTTTCCAACACATGCTTTATCAGGGTGATTCTATTGGTAAGCGAAAAAAGCTTGGTGAACCACAAATCAAACCGGCAATTCACCCTATCCTCAACCTCTAACTAGTAATGATCTCTGGACACTCTCCAGTGTAATGGGATTCCCAAAGATTTGACAGCCAAACATCCCCTACAACATTCAAAAATATAGGTGGCCAAATCTCCTAAACTCCCAGATGTATCATTGAAAATAATTACATTATTTTTTTTCCCGTTCATTTGCAGATATGTAATCTTTTAGAAGCATCACAAGATTAGTCGAAGAGAGAGAAAGTTCTCCTCTGAAACCTCTCTAAAGTTAATGGTATCATCTGCAAAAAGTAAGTGTGAAAAAAATGGGATGGGAGGGAGCTTAATCCCCTTAAAGAATCCATGTTCCCCCCGCTTCATCTAAGAGGCTCTTGAATCCTTGCATATAGCCAAAATAAAGAGGAGTGGTGAAAGAAGATCTTGCCTGAGACCTCTTGTGGGATGAAAAAATTATCCTTTTTTTGTTATTTATATTCAATGATATTGAAGTTGGACCTTACCCAAGACCTCCACCTTGTTCCAAAACCTGAATCTTTAATAGGAAAGCTCTTTTCTTCAAAGTATGAATTGATGTAAGGCTTCATTTGCAGTTAGGACAGTCATGTAGTCTCCTTCCTGGTAAGAAAGCACTATGAAGGGGCGAAACTAACGATGGAAATACCTTATTGAACCTGTTACTTAGGGCATTGGTCATTAATTTGAAGGTGGTATTTAACAACGGGATGGGTCTGAACTTCAAGATGTCACTACTTCCTGGATCCATGGGTATAAGTGAGGATTGACCCCATCGTTGAGGTGATCGCCCATTCCAATGAAACTTCCCAAAACCTAAAGCAAGTCTCCCTTACAGGAATCCCAAATGGATCGAAAGAACTCCATCGTAAATCCATCCAGCCCCAGTGATTTTCCCGATGGCAATTCCCAAACAATCTTCTTAATTTCTTCCATTGAAAAAGTTTCTTGTGATTACATTGCAACCAACATTTTTTTAAGTTTAATGAAACATGAGAGAGTGCAAGTTGTGATTGTGATTCTCACTTGAGAATGCTTCTGAATACTGTGAAAGTTGATCACGACATTGTAACCAACAGTCATAGCTTTTAAATTCTCAGTTGTGATTGCCCATCTAACTTATGACCACAACAACCATTTCCCCCACATGATTGAGTAAAACAAAGGGTCTTTAAAATATAATTTCATGGCTCAATTGGGTCAATTTACAAAAGCATGTCATGTAACAACCATTTCCCCACATGATCGAGTAAAACAAAGGGTCCTTAAAATATAATTTCATGCCTCAATTGGGTCAATTTACAAAAACATATCATGTAAGAGATAGATTTGAGAGAGAGAGAGATTTGGTGAAAACTCCCCTTTTTTGTCCAAGTCATACCAAATATCCTTTATAAAGGCCTACGTCATGAGTCATAATTTTTTGGGTGCTATAGACACGTTTTTGTCGTTCATCTAGAGTTTATGCTATCAAGGGAGATGCCCGGACACGTTCTTACCCTTTTCCCTATCTTCAAGCTTATTCTCTGTGAATTATTTGCCTTGGTATTCTCAAAAGTTCTCTTATCCTATACTATGCTGCTGCATTGTGAAAACAAAGTTTCACCCTTATGCCTTCTTTTCACTCTGTCTATATCCATGTGGAATCTTTAAGTTGACTATGTAGGTTCCTTTTATATCAAAAGTAATGTACTACTAGTGTTAGTTATTGGGCCTTGGAGAAGAGTAATTGGGTAGCAATGCATGCAAGGGCAATGTCAAGGGCATGAGGAATATGATAGATTGAGGTTCAAAATTGTTAGTTCCATGCATTAAATGCAACAAAAATACAGTGAAAACCATTAATTCTTTATGTGTGTTTACGATTTTTTTTCAAAAAATAATTATTCTTTTGAGGGTAAATCAATATCTTTGTCATATTAACTCAACTTGGATCAATGGTAACCCAATTAAATTGATGGAAATGTGTTTTTTAACCAACAGAACATCAATTTAGGTGTGTTTATAACCATATCCAAATTTGAAGCTTATTTTTTATTATTGTCAAGACTTTGTGTTTTTAAAAAAAATCTTAATTAACAAATTAAGATGGAGAAAAAAAGGGAAAGCAAGCAAAAATAACTAACATTTGTAACAACTCATCTTTATTTGATTACCATTCATGTTATCTTAATCAGATATTTGGAAATAGAACATTTTTGGATAACCAACAACAACACCTCATGAACTCATTGGTGCAAAATCCCCAGGCCCCCATTACTCATCCGGGAGTGCGCCCGGCTTCACTGTCACCGAAAAGGATGTGCATACCCTTCAGCTTGGTGACGTTCACGAGTGGCTCCTATCAGATAAGCAGAGCCTTCATGCCTACTATTGAAAATGGCACGTTAGTGCAGTAATGTTAATTTCATTACTAAGTTGATAACCATGAACTAATGTTAGCATGAGTCACTTTTTTAAGAAGGGAAGTTGAAAAAAATGCCAACAAGCACAAAGATACTTCCACCATCATGAACAAGTGGGATCGAGTAGTAAGCCTTGTTGGACAATAGGTGAATGTTACAAAGTTTGAATCCTCTCAGGTTCACTTGTAAGAGCATGAAATGAACCATTCCACTCATAACTTGACTTGATTTGCTTAGTAACAAACTCATGTAGGCTTTAAAATGAACTCAATTTTCTTCATAATGGCCTTGTTTAGCTTATCAAGCCAAGGTTCAGAGAGGGTGTTCGGCTTGGCTCAGCTCAGGTACACTTATAGGTTAAAAATTGTCATATTCAGATGACAAGAAGTCTATTGGTGGATATGTAACATATTTGGGCTCAAATCCATTCTCATGGAGATGTTCTAAGCAACATATTGTTGCATGCTCCATCACAGAAGAATAATACAAAGCAATATGGCTCAAACAATTGCTTCAAGAATTAAATGTTCAAACTTTAGAAACACTAGTTTTAGTTTTATGGTTTGACAATTTGGGTGATACGTATCTATCTGTGAATCATGTATTTCAAGCCAGAACAAAGCACATCCAAATTGAGTACCAGTTTGTTAGAGACAAAAGTTTCAAAAGGAAAAACAGAATTTCAGTTTATGACTAAAGCTCTTCCTAAATCTAGATTTAGCTTGAGAGGGCATGTTTAGGTGACAAGTAAATCAGGTTCTATAGAAGGATTAAGTCTTTACAAATGTGTTGACAAGCCCACAAAGGGGTACACTGGGAGACACCTCTGGCTTTTGAATTCCCTTCAACTTTGACATTTGTGAGTTGCCTCTACCAGATGAGCAAAGCTCTTTTGAGTGTTTACCATCCTTAGACATAACTTAGAATGTGACTTGCTCCCTTTGATGCCAGATTTTCAAGAAGGAAAGCATATCAGCTATGAAAGGGAAAAAAAAAAAGAAACTTGCCTCAAAAAGAAGGTCCTGTTAGGGGTGGGCAACCGGCACATCTGCCCGGTGGGCCAAGCTGATCCGGAGCCCGTTATATAAGTGGGCCCGGCTCGCAGGCTACCAGGCCGGCCTGATAGGCCTAAGTTATTTATTAAATTTTTAATAATATAATTTTTTATAAATTAACTATTACATTTAATTTAATTTTTGTTGATTTTGAGAATGAGTAGCTATTACTAATTATTAATTTTATGTTTTTTTATTAAACTTGTTTTTTTTTATTCTAAGGATTATTGTAGTAATTTCAAATAGGTTTGGACCAGGCCAGACCTGACATTGGGCCGCTGGGCTAATGGGCCAGGCCACGGGCTTCTCTTCAAACCTGAGCCTGTTAGAAACTGGGCCAAAACCAGGTCTATTAGAAAATGGGTCGAGCCAATGACCGGGTCAGCCCAGTCAACAGCCAGATCGACCCGATCCATTAGCAAGTCGGGCCGGCCCAATGCCCACCCCTAGGTCTGGTCACTATATGAGCAAGCTTTCAAGAAAATATCAAAGAAAAATCTTGTGATATTTTGAGAAAAAACTGTTTTTCTCAAAAAATCTCTAGAATAGATACAATTGAATAAAATTATAAACTCTTAAAAAGGATTTTTTATTGCATTTATATAATGGTAAAAATGCAACATTTTCAAAATAGGATTTTTTTTTGGAATTAGCACAAGTTTTTATCATAGTGTCAGCCTTAAAAAAAATATTCCTACGAAATTGCATGATATTATCAAAATATCGGTGATATTTTGTGATGAGCACATGGAACATGGATGTAAATACATTTTTTTTTATCGCCAAGTGGACGGATTAAGAGCTACTTTGTATTGATGAAAGTGTTAATTTGCTCGACTTCTTTACAAGAAATCCAGTCAAGATGCTTGTCTTTTCCAGCGTGCATTCACCACTTACATTATGTTAGCTAACAATTATACCAAAGCATAGATAATTTTTATGAAAAATGATAATATTGTCCTTGTAAAATGGCATGTTCTAAAAAAAACTACAATTATGAGAAAATTTATTGCATGTCTAAAATAATTGTTTTTGACTTATTTAGGACAATTTTACCCTTCACAACATATTTGTGTGGACCTCCTGATGTTTATACAAATATGTTGCAAACCTCCAAATATGGTTAAAATCATTAAGGTTCGCACCATATTTGCATGAACCTCTTGACGTTTGTACAAATATGTTACAAACCTCCATATACAGTTAAATCATTGAAGAGGTTCGCACCATATTTGCGCAGACCTCCTAATGTTCACACAAATATCAAATATGTTGTGAACCTTCAAATATGGTTGAAATTACTGAAGAGATTAATAATATATATGTACGGACCTCCTAATGTTCGTACAAATATGTTGTAAAGTGTTGAATATATTTGTGCAAACCTGTGCAGATGTTCACATGCGAACCTCTGAATATATTTGCGTGGACCTCCTAACGGTTCCATGTGAACCTCCAAACTTTAATTAAAATCAAAAGGCCTACAATATATTTGTGAGAACATCAAGAGGTCTGCGCAAATATGTTGTGAACCTCCTCAGTGATTGTTAACCGTATTTAGAGATTTGCAACATATTTGTGTTAACGTCAGGAGGTCCATGCAAACATGTGAATCTCATCAGTAATTTTATCTATATTTGGAAGTTCACAATATTTGTGCAAATGTCAGGAGGTTCGCAACACATTTGTGAGAACGTTAAGAGGTTTGTACAAATATATTGTGAATGGGTAAAATAATCTTAAATACGTCAAAAATCAATGATTTTGAACATGCTAAAAACAAATTAACATATTTATGGTTTCCACGAGAACACTCCATTTTTAGAGGACTATATAATCATTTTTGGTACTTTTGAAAAAAACATGAGATTTTTGAGAGATATAGAGGGATCAGTTATATATGAGAGTATTCTTGGTAGGCAGAGGAGGAGCCTGGTCTCCCTCCATCTTTGGCTGACAGCCTTGTCAGTTTTGGGGCTCAACATCATATAGAAGACAGCCAATTGCAACGGCACACTCAAACTGTGCAATGTGATTGCACCTGATCTGTCGTCTAAGAGAAACCTTAAGGGTTTTACTAACTGGAGGCCTGCCAATATGGCGATCAATGAATTTGAATTTGAATTTGAATTTGAATTTGGAAGGGTTGATTGGTGTTTACATTGGCCTAGCCAAAGAAAGAAGTGTTTTTGCTATGCTACTTCAAGAAAAGCTTTTACACTAGATTCACTGAGTAGTTAGTATTACGTAACTACATATAGACGCCTAATATATGGTGAATTGTTTGTTTTCAAATGCTTAAAACAATTGTGTATGTTACTGGAATCCTTTAAATTTACTTGTTTACCCTTTAACAGGCAGAGAAGCTGAAAAAGTGACATTTAATAATTTAAAGAAAGAAAAAGGTCAAATTTGTCATCTTAAAGAGTTAACTAGAGAGGCAATATAAAAAGTAACTCAAGTGGAACAATTTATTTAAAAGGTAGGCAATTATCTTAAATATTTGAAAATTAAGGCAGTTAAACTCAATTTTACCATACATTAGGCGCCTATATGTAAAATTATTCTTTTCCTTGCGATGCCTATACATATGAAGACAAGCAACATGCGGCAAAAAGGAAACGAAAAAGACTTTCATAAGTGAAAAGATCAGGAGCAATGAGGGATTCGATCCTGGGACTTCAGCTTGACACAGGACCCCACTTACCACATGGGATACCAGCCCACTGGTGGCTTTTGGTTTCTTTGCTCGCTTAAACATCACTAAAATTTAGATTTAAAACGGTCATTGGAAAAACAGCCAAATGTCAGTTTCAATCTTTCGCATAATTTTCTCACGGAAATGTTTGAAACACCATGTGATTCTTGGATTTTCTCAAGATCAACATTTTGGCTTCAAGAAACCTTGTTAACTTGGTGCAGTGGTGTAAATTAGGGCTGGTAAACGTGCCAAACGAACCGAACAGAAACGGTTTGGGCTTCCACTTATTTAAGTCTAGACCTAGCTTGGACCCCTGACGAGCCCGAGCCAGATGACCTGAGCCCTAACTGGTTCATGCAAAAAAACTTTTACATTTGCGCCATGGAATTCAAACACAACCACATTCTTGCAAGCCGTGTACCCTAACCGTCTTATGTTGTTTTCTCTAACATATGTTACACTCCAATCAGATTTGGCATAGTGGGATGGGGCCTAGACCATTTGACGGGCAGTCTAGGGTCAAATCCCATTGGTGAAACCCCCGGAGTAAGTCGAAGCTTGGTGACCCCCTGGGGTCGAGGGGTAAGCCCTCGGAGTTTTATGCTGACATGGCCAGAGACCACGGCAGGCTGAGCCAGCACGGCTAGGTCTCTGTGCCTGGAGTGGTTTCTCCGAGTAAAAACAAATATGTTGCACTCAATCATATATATTATATTTACACTATCTCACATGAGCCAAGATGAGTGAAGCTGAACACCTTTATTCGTGCTTGACTCATTTATACTAAACAACTAACTCGTGGCTTGGCTAGCGAGCCTACTTGATGAGCTTCGTGCCAGCCAAAGCTGAGCCACCTAGTCTCAGGAATGCAATGTCATGATTTTTGGCTGTATATATCTTTTATAATTTCGTGTTCTCTTGACAGGTCAAATAGCATAAGAAATGGCTGTATTCTATATGGGGAAGTTAAGAAAGTTAATTTAACAAAAGAATTAGTTATAATGGGTTGAGAGGAGATCGTACATAGCAACAGGAAACGAATATTCTGGACGGTTGGAAACATGATCTTGCTAGCAAAGACTGAGTCATCATTAGGATGGCAAAATCTTATTTACAAATAATCAAGGTATTTTGGAACTCTAGAAAAGGTGGTCATGGAATCAATCACGGGCACCAAGCCCACCAGGTTGAACAGTACATAGCAGTAACATCACACAAGAAACAAGCATAAAAAAACAGAGAATATAGCAATCTGGATGTTGAAGTTACTGACTGAAGTTTATCTTTATGCTAGCTGTAATACCCTTATCTGGTAAAATATGCTAAACAACACTATGTCATGAAAAATAGACCTATCAAAATTTCTCAAACTAAAAACATTATCTGTTGTGCACTTTGGAAGCTGTAATGTTGCCTGACAGTCAACATCTTAAATAGTATTTTAGGCTTTTAACAAACTTTTAGAGAACATGTTAGTTACTTGTAATTACCAAAATAAAGCCAATAATATAATTTTTATCTACAAGGCCTTAAATATGCAATAATTAAGGCAAATCAGTAGTAGTAGTTCGAGGTGAGGCATATGCCTTGAAATGAAGCAAGTTGCAAGTATAAGACAAACATAATAGTCAATATAAAAAAATGAAAAGAATAGCCTACAAGTTTCTTGAAATTAACATTAAATAAAAACAAAATCAAAATAGACAGCATAATTTCATAAAAAAAGGTGAAGTTGGAGTCGGAATATTTAAAAGCAATCCAAACAATGAATAAAAACCTTATCAACCAATGAAGATAAGAAATCAAAACTGAAAGTATATACCTCGAGGTATAGAGATGCAAACATCTAAAAACAGTGTTTACATAAATTATTCAATTGCCCATAAAGGTGAAAATTGGTATGAAACTATTATGGTATTTCAAATTTTGTTACGCAAGAAAATCTGATCAACTCATGAAATTCAATAAGGCTGGGTAAGTTATAAAAATAGCCCTTATCTAATATATATCATTCGCTTTCTTAAGGGCCTGATAGTATGCCAAAACCAACCAATCGTAGAATGATGAATGCTAACAAATAAAGTGAATGGGTAGCAAACTAGTTGAATCTTTAGATTGGATCCTTGATTTGACTAGATAACACTATCCAATATCCTTCACTGTTTCTTGTGAGTTGTCAAAATCAAAACTTTGCCAAATGTGCAACAGAATCATTGGGTATCAATAATTCAACAGCAAATTTCCTTGGATGTTTGCATGTGATGGACAGTGGACTCTGTCCATTACATCATACACAGTGGTACCATTATCACTAATATTAAGTAGACCACCAATGTAAAGGACCACTCACAAAATCAATCACATGCATAAGATAAAACGTGTATAATGCATCTGTAGATCAAGTGCCAATGACAAGTATTCAAGAGCATTCTGCTGACAGTTACAGCTACAGCACTTGATGTTAGCAAAACATGAACCATAGATACATTCTTTTGGTATATGTTTGGGTGACATGCAATGTAAGAAAATAAAAACTCTATTCCTTTTCTGGATTATTACCCGCATGCATTCATGTCAACCCTATTGAAAAGAAATTGCAACCATGGGATCCACCCATTCTAGTGTCAGACCAATTGTTACAGTTTCCGTTTTCTAAAATTTCAGTAAGAGAATGAATGATGGTGTGGTACAGGCATCTTAAAAAACAGTCAACCCAATGCCAACTTGATTAGAGTTTGCCCCCATAGTAGTATGCAGTACCAAGCATTAGTGCGACAGTAGCACCCTGGGCGACCACACGAGCTTGCATCAATTTCTGACCAAGCTGAGAGTTTCCTTGTCGGAAACTAATCAAGCCTGCTGTTAGAACTCCAGCAGTCAAAAGTGCACCTACAAAATTAAAATCATCAATAACAAAGCCAAAGTTTTTTACATTATTACCTTTAATGCTTTAGAAAAAAGAACACCTCCTACATTATTTCTTGAACTACTAATGAAGCCAAATTTCCTTAATAACTTTGTTCATGTGGTGAAAACAACAAAGAATAAATAGACATAATGCTGCTAATAAATTCCAGTGTCATTTGCCTGTAATACCTCATGCAAGTGACTGAACATGCCAATTATGCAAGTCAGATATAGAAGGTTCATGTCATGCACAGAAGAGGCGAGGATTCAAAATCTATATAGAAGTAAAAGAAAATAAATAAATAAATAAAAGATGATGGATTAGAAAGAAAATTCATTGGAACCAAAATTCAGGTAACTATCTGCAAATTAATAACATAGGATTTTTTCTTTTTCACACATCACCTCCAGGAATTGCAGCCTAATGGAGGGATTAAGACTGGCTACATTACTCCTAGATGTGCATACAAGAAAAAGTGCATGTATGTACTGGATGTGCATACTTTTCTCAAGATGCGTTTGCATTTTCACCTCTTTAATGATCTTATGTTGGTGGTGTCCCTTGCTGCATGATCGAAGCTGGGTGTACTCCCCCCCCCCCCCCCCCGTGGGCAAGGGGGGACCTCAAGAGTTTTAGCAATCGGAGGCCAGCCAATGTGTGGTTGGTGACGAAGGGTATTTTTCCTTGGTCTATCCAAAAAAGAATTGTTGGGGAATTTTCCATTCACTTTTGTTCGAGGAATGTATACCTATTCAGTTTTAAGTTAGAACCCACTTTATTATGCCAATGTGAACATAAAATTAGGTTTCCTATCGCATTCTCCTCTTGAATTTACAAGCTAGAAAAATCAAGGACTTCAAAAGTTTGTTCATGTTGGACCTGGACATAGGTCTAATATGAGGTTATATGAAAATCCTTGAGAGTGGGAGGTGAGCCACTTCCAATATCTAATAAGAAATCAAAAGACATGAGGCACGTGGGTGGATACTCCCCCATACAACTTAACATTGTATAAAATTGGAAACAGTTATTGCATGTAACACACAAAACGGATGTAGAGAAGTATCCAAAATTGATAGGTGACCACTTGACCATGTTAATGGTATGATAGTATAGTCTCTCAGTTGCATATGTAAAACCATGACCATGGCATACAAAATGAGCAAAGAAAAAAATATACAAACACAGAGGTAGAGACCATGACCACCTACAACTCGGAGATCAAAGCTCTCATGACAAGGCCCTTGTTTCAGCAATTTGCTTCATAATAAATTGGTTTTCTATTATGTATATCAACCTGCTTAACGCAAAAACATTATTTTGGACTGGATATCATGATTTCAAGCTGGGTACAGGGCCTAGCTGCAATTGATTCTAGGATCCATTTTTTATATTTACATGGAGAAACTACCCCCAGGAACAGATACCTAGCTGATCTGGCTCTGCCTGCCATAATTACAGTCACTGTCCTGGCAGCGTAAAACTGTCGTACTTATGGTCACACGCGGACACTTCATTTTTTTCTCCGTACCCATGTCGACGTGTGTCCCCGTATCAACACACCTCAACACCAGGACATGCCATTTTACCCTTCGTACATACAAGTTTGCATTCAATTTAGAATTTATAGTTATATTTTCAGTTTATAACTTTATATTTTCAGTATAAAATATATATTTTAGATATAGCATATATATTTAGATTATATTCAGTCTATTTTGAATTTATTTTGTATTTATGTGATATTTAATAGATATAGCCATATCCCCATACCCACATTTTTTGGAATTGTTGTGTCATACCCTCTATACCCATACCCGCACACACACCCGTACCCGCACCCTCACCCGTACCCAGATGACATAGCTGCCCTGGCAGTGTAAAACTCCATGGCCTTACCCCTTACCCCCAGGAAGTCGCCACGCTTCGGCTAGCAGTGATCCACCATTTCTCAAAAATCCTTAACGGCTCTCATTGAGCCATTTTGCAAGCTTTCCACATGGTGCTGCATACACTACGCTGCAGTGCATCTGGCAGCTGGCCAGATCACTGGAGTCAACTGCCAACTCTAATTGCACCTTTGGCACATAGAAGGATGCAGAAACAAGACATGATGTAGATATTGTTGCTATGATATGCCAGTTCTTAATCAAAAGTAATATAAAGCATGAATGATGAATATCATCCCAAATGCAAATTCTTGAACAGAAATTCTAAATCACTATGATTAAGAATATCAAACGATAAAACTAAGTTGAAATTGAAAGGTAATGTAATTTATAATACTTTTTTTAAAATAGAAATAAATAATCAAGATCACAAAAGGAAATAGATAAAGTTAATGACACTGTTGATTGTTCTGACACTAGTTTGATTGTGTCCTAGTGTTTCCAAGTGTCGTGTCATGTCAACACGGGATACACACGTTAAATGAAGTCTGTGTGACATAGGTCTCAATTACATTTGTAGATACTGAGATCAACAACTTTTACCATCAATCCTGTTGTATATTTTCTCTTTTGAGGAGTATCATGTAGTTGCTATAAGGCCACATGTTATGCAAAGCAATCCATCACATGATAAATCAGAGGAATCTCGATTAGGTATCATGGTTACCATATTCATTTCCTTTTGCCACAAGTCTGTGAAGAGCGTCATAAAGTAGGCAACTGAACACTAAATTTTACACCTCTAATCTGCATCAGTTTGTTGGTTGTAAGTTTATAATTCATGGAAGCATGCTCACATCTTGTTGGGAGTATGGTAGAGACTAAAATATGTTTCTGATTTGCTAAATCATGAACCAAGAGATGGATCATGACCACAGCAGAAGAATCTCATGTTTATGTTGTGGATCATGGTATATCAAATAGCTTAACTTTCAATGAGTCCTCTGTAAACCATGCAGCTCATTTTGATTCTCAAGTTGATGCCTATTACAGTTCACTGGAGCAGGGTTGTAGTCATGCCAACTCTGGTTGGCTTGAGTTTTATGGGTAGAGTCTAGTTGAATTGAAATTGATGTAATCGGGTTTTGAATCTTTGGTTTGGGTCTATTATTTGTTTAGATTGGTTTGAGTGGAGTCCGGGTCAGTATCCATTAGGGTTCAGTAAAGATCCAAGTCTAATTAGGGTTAGGGATTGATGACACTTATAAATACTAGCATTGTAGTGTGTTTTTAATCAACGAATGAAGTTCTTTCTTATAGGCTGGAGCAATCCAAAGCAGGAGGCCTGGGTTCCTCAAAAACCCTAATTCTCTTCTTCTCCTGTCTTTCTCCCTCTCCCTCATTCTTCTCTTGATATGACCTTGAAGTTTGTATCAGTGCCCTATTTCTGGTTATTAGAAATAACAATCCTAACATAATACTAGGATAAGAGAAAATCAGCTAAATGGATTTCCTTGATTTGCTTGATCCCTAGGTCCACTTTAATTTTGGTGTAACAACTTCATTTTAGGCCCCGATTGGATGACATTTTTGAAAAAATCATTTTTGGTAAATCCATTTATTGCAAATGAATTTATTGACAATTTATTTTCTAAAATTAAGTTTTGCATTTTGACAACTTAATTGTGTTTGGGTGACAAATGCTTTTGGCAATTTAAATGCAGCACCTAAGGAATGACAACCAAGTGGAGAGAGACCTGACAAGTGGTATCAAAGGAGAGGGTGAAATGAATTGCAGCTAAAAGTCAAGCCATTTGAATTCATAGAATGTCATAAGGTTTTTGGGCAAGAATGAGTTCACTATATCTTGCTTCAATCAGGTAAACATATTTTAACTCAGTTTAGTGCAATCTCATCCCAAATAGATGACTATGATCTTTAGTTTGGAAACCATAAGGCAGTCTGTGTTAATGAAAATGATGTCTTTCCTTTAAGAAGGATGACAAAAGATTAATTTGTTTTCTTTGAGAACAAGAAACTCACCTAATATTCAGAAAAAGATTAAAGTAATTCTGGTAACCAAAGTTTAACACATGAACATATAGAGACCATTGCTACTGACATTCCAGTAGAGATAGATGTTGGTCTCTAAAATACATAATGGCTACAATAGTGAAAGCAGAAGTCATTGTGTTTATTCCAATAAAATGCCATGATTGAATCTTTTGAGATTAAGTTCTAAAGTCCTAGAAATGAAAACTTGATCCAAATTAAAGAATCAGTTACACACTACCAGCAAAAAGCATACTATACTTTTACCTCATCCTACAAGTAGATCTAGGCAAAACAAGCCATATCCAATTGCATTCCAAAGTTTGCAATAACTTATTAATACAAGTGAAGCAAATGTGAAACAAACAGTTTTTCAAGGGGTACCTGAACTCTCGAATTGTGCCAGCAATATTGCTGCTAAAGAAGAATGAAAAGTGGCACATAGAGGAAGTCTCAGCTGGAAAGTGTAAAGCATTTAGAAAGACTAATCACATTTATTTGTTGGGGCTCTTTAAGGAATTTGACTTTTCACCAGCAGTGTTATCAGTATTGTATGATACAAGAGTGCGTCATACCGTATGGTACGTTGCACCTGTATCATACCAGTTGATTCACTTTTTTTTTATTCGGTGCCGGAAAAGTGGCGACTAGCCACTTATAGGGGATCCTTTTTAAGCCTCTAGGGGTCATTTTGACTCTATTTTTTCACATTCTCCATCTTCAAACCTTGTTTCTTGCTAACCCATTGATTTTTTAAATCAAATCAACTCTAAAATTTGGGCTTTTCATAGATCCAAGCCCTAGAGGTGTGATTTAACCTAAAGCCATCCCTTTCTATCCCAGACAATCCTTTTTTTTTTCTACCCCTCAAAACCAAGCTATAGGGGTTTGCTTAAAGGTGTTTAAGCATGGCTACTTAAAGAGACTCAGCATGAGACTATCGCACAAAGGTTTATGAAAAGAATAGGTTGCTTAACCAGTGCAATTATTGTAAAAAGAAGATTCATAGGAATTCATGCTTGAACCTCTAGGGTTAGCATGAAGAGAGGCAAGAGGGAACCAAAGAAGGAGATGAAGATGCAAAGCTTCATTAACCAAGAATGAAAAAGAGATACATCTTTATGGGGGACAACCCCTCATGGTTACACAAAAAGACGAAAACTACTGACTCTCTAACCAATTACTAAAGTATAGAAATACCCTCATAAATAATCTTATGTACATAGAAAGGGAGGGTGCACACTTCTAAAGATACATATGGTACATCTTCATATCAAGAAACCTACACTATTCAACACTCTCGCTCAAACTCGAGATGATGCTAACAGAACCATCCCAAGTTTGGAAAGAAATGACTGAGTGCAGAGGAGCTAAACTATTGTTGAACATGTCGGCAATTTTCTCTTTTGAGCTCACATGCTCAAATGATATGATCCCATCTTTGTAGGCTCTCATAGTAAATTGACAATCAATTTCAATGTGATTTATCCTTTCATGGAATTCTGGGTTTTCACCAATATGAATAACACTCATATTGTCACAATACAAAAATGTCCTCTCTAAAACCGACACACCAAGTTCCTTCAAGAGCCATCTAATCTAAATAATTTCTGCAGTAACTTGAGTCATGGCTCTATATTCTGCCTCTGCAGTGAACAAGGAAACTCTCTGATGCTTCTTTCTCTTCCAGGAAATCAAAGAGCTTCCAAGGAAAACAAAAAATCTGGTAGTTGAAAGAAGATCTCTAGTCGATCCTCCAAAGTCTAAAAGAACATCCAAAGTGCATAGTATCTCGCACATACCGAATTGTTCTCAGTACAGCAGCAAGATGAACTGAAATAGGTGCACTCATGAACTGGCGGACTACACGGACTGTATATGTAATATGAGGTCTAGTGATAGTCAAGTATATTAGTCTACCCACAAGTTGTCTGTACACCATTGGATCTTTAAACTTCTCATTATCTGTTGGTCATAGCTTAACATTTGCTTCCATTGGAGTAGTAACCTTTTTTAAGTCATCAGTTAGTTAGGCTTCATCACCATATCTGTTGCATTGCATACTTATGTTGTGACAAATAGAGTCCTCTCTTTGAATATGCAACTTTCAATCCCAAGAAGTACTTTAAATTGCATAGGTCCTTCATTTCAAATATGTGGGTCAACCTTTTCTTAGTGTCAACAATTTTCTGCACATCATCTCCTGTGATGATCATATTATCAACATACAAAACCAAAATACACTTCCCATAATTTGAGGACACAAACAAAGCATGGTCATGATAACTCTGCTCAAATCCAAGATATTTTACTGCACTACTGAATTTCTCAAACCATGCACAAGCTACCTATTTAAGCCCATATAAGGCTCTGAATATCCTTGGGGCAATTTCATGTAGACTTTCTCTTCCAAATCTCTATTTAGGAAAGCATTTTTCACATCCATCTGCCAAAGATTCCATTCCTAGGAGTAAAGGTTTCTGCAAAGTCAATGTCAATTTGTTGGCTATAACCTTTAACCACCAATCTAGCTTTGTACCTTTCAATCTATCCATCTGCTTTAGTCTTTAACTTGTACACCCACTTGCACCCAACTACATTTTTGTCTGGCGAAACATGTACAAGATCCCAAGCATGCATTCTTTCAAGCACTTCTAGCTCCTCAGCTATTGTTCGTTGCCACTCCTCTTTGGAAGTTGTTTTTGTATAAGAACTAGACTCAACCTAGGAGTAGATTAGAACTAAGAAATCACGATGATGAGGAGTAAAAGACTCATAAGAAAAGAATCGATCCGGAAGAACAGAGACTCTAGTACTATGACATACTTGAGGGGGAGAAGAAGATGTGGAAGAAGACTCCAAACTTATGTGCTCTAGATCAGCTAGAAGGGGATCAAAATTGGCCTTTATATCTCCTACTTCCTCTACTTAAACCTAATCTAAAAATGGCATTTTTGTCACATTCTCTTGCCAACTAGAATAAGTCTAACCAAATCTACCATCTCTCCCTTGAATTATCTCCTCTTGATCCTCCATATTTCTCTCGACTTCCTTTTCTACCGGACATGGTATCAAGAAGGAGAAATCAACTGAGCTCTTTCCTTGGTCTTCTCTTGACCAAAGTAAGGCATGTTCCCATGAGATACATGTCTAGATATCCACACTCGCTTCCCCACCGGATCATAACATTTATACCTTTTTTTACCATAAGAGAAGCCCAAGAAACAACATTTTAGTGGGCGAGGAAAGAGTTTATCCCTATATCTACTAGGTAGCAATACAAAGCAAGTATACCCTAATCCAAATACAAATAGATTGGTGCCAGAGGGTCACACTGGCGTTGATCCAGATAGAGCTAGATCCAAATCGGGTCAGGTTTGATACATCCATACCTTAATCCACATAGATTCGCGCCAGTGAAACCCACTGGCACCGATCCAGTGGACCAGGATCTGGATCAAGTGAAAACCCGAGTCAATTTAGACCCATTCTGACACAAAAAATTGAATATAACTTGAGATTTATAAGTTCATTTGATGAGCGGTTTGGTGCGTTTGAAAAACTAACATCCTCGACTATAATCAGTCTTTTAGACTTGAAAACAAATTCAACCATTTGAAAGGTCAAAATTTCACTTAAAGTGGGCCCTACTTTCCAAACAGGTTATTTTTTAAACCAAAAACATGTTTTGGCTATAACTTTTCACTGTGATGTGGATCAAAGTGATTTGTGTCTTGCTGGAAAGCTAGAAACCTCTATTTTTGGATGAAAGTGGTTGAGGATGTTATTTCACGAGTCAAAATACGGCTAAAACCAAATTTCTTTCAAAAAGACCTGAAAACACTAAAAACATTTATAAATAGTCTTTGAAATACATTTTATCAAATAGGACTTTAAAAATACCATTTAGAAATGTATGTGTGCTTGATTGGGTTGGAGATGGTCGAGAGAATATGAATTTCCTTCTTTTCCAGAGAAATACTTCATATTCTCAGCGAATGATGAAGTATAAGGTGTTCACACCCTGAATGTGAACCAACAAATCTCGATTTCCAATGAGTCATGGCATGACTATGAGCCGAGGACCAACTAATGATGTTGGTTCGGGAACCAAAAAACTTTTGGGTGTCAACAATACCCAAAGTGGGGGCCTTTAGAAGGAAGAATGCAATCCAATTGTGTAACTCATTACAGCTAGATATGCATTTGAAAATCACTTTTATTGTATTTAATTATGTATTTTTGTGTTGCAAGTGCTAATTTTCATGATATGTTACTTTGTTTTCATGGTTCATATCAATGATGAAATAGGTTTGCTCCCGCATTATATATGTTTGCTCAACATATATTGATCTAGTGATGCACCACGAGTGGATGCGAGAGAAATTGGAGTTCTTTTTAGTGCATTTACACAAAGAAAAGGAACAAGCACTCAAGATTGAAGGATCTTGTATATGTCACCTGCCACATGAGATTGAGGCAAAGGCAACATTAAGATATATGTTAGTAGATTAACTTATACAACTTGTATTATAAATTGATATTTTAATGTTGTATAAAAAATAAAATAAATAAATAAAAATCTAAAAGACAACACAGGAGCATCTACGACCCCATCAGCATTGACAATCTTGACATATTGGATGAGTAGATAAAAAAAAGCCAGGAATAATGAATGATGATATAGATTGGAGGCAGTTAGATGCAGAGATGGAGGTTGAGCTAGACGATGAAAATAATGATTATGTTAGCCCAGAGCAAAATGAAGAGGAAGGAGGAGACAACTCGAAAGAAGAGGATCCATCATTAAACTATTGTCTTAGTTATGATTGATGAACATAGATAGACTAGGAAGTTTTCTTTTGTTTTGTTATGTAATATTTGACTCTTTGATAGTAAATAATCATGCTTGTAGACTTTTTAGTTGTTAGCAGTGTTACCAGTTTCATTTTGAATGTTTTATTAGTGCATGTGTCTGTTTAATTATTCATAATGCTTACATTTGATTTCTTTTCTTGGTCACTTGCATTCTATGATTTTTCTTGAATTTTTCTGATTTTTTGGATATTTGCCTAATTTGTTGTGTAATTTTCTCAGTTTCGGTTGTGAGTTTTTTTCCATAACTTACAATATGATACGATACACCCATACATCTAGCCCATGCGACATAGGTTCCGATATGATAATTACAACATTATATGCCATCTCAGTGAGTAGGATAATTTTGTTTACAAGATTGTGAAAGCTAAATCTTCAGCCCAAAAATGATAAGTGTAGTTTATACTGGACAGTGTCAATAAATGTGTAGGATCATTGTTTGGGCAAGCTCTGAAATCAGTTGGTAGGAAAAATGTCTACTATATGCATGTGCATAGATTTATTTGTTTTGCCAAGTAGGGGTAAATCAATATTTATAAGGTATTAAGCACTTAAAACATTATAAGTAGGTGTAACTAAGAGATGACGTGAAAATTCTAATGTAACTTTTGAATGGAAAAGAGCATCCCTAGCTGCCACTGAATTCAAATTGGAAAGGATGCCCCTTCCCCTTCATGATTTGCCCATAACCCTAGAATTGAGTTTCCCTCTCCCTCTCCTGTTGTCGATCATGTTTGTTCCTCTTGTTCTTATTTTATATCAAGAGCCAAATCAGTATAAGAATCAAGTGTGCAAAAGATACATCTCATATAGTGGAGTGAATACTAAAGTCGCCAACATGATAAATCAAATCATCTTGATTATAGAAGTTTAAATTAATCCAGACGAATAACACTATCGATGAAACCATGTAATGACAAGTGACAAGCAACGATCCCAATCACCTAATCCTTGAAACCATGAACTAGGACAATGTCAAAAATACATGACCAGTAACTTTCGAATTTTTCCATGTTTGTGGTCCTTTTCCAACATTAATGATATAAACTCCACACCCACCTCCTTAGCTTCCGAACAAGTCCTGGATTCACATAGTATAGATATTCTCTTAATTATGATTTCCACATATGCTACCAATCTTCTCTCCTAGACTCACAACAATGCGGCACTCAATTGTAAAGCTTCTTCTTCTCCCTTTCCAAATAGAACCCTCCTCTACATCGGCTTAATTTCTGCATAATATACCCATACCCCAAAACGCATTTCTACTTCTCCCCTCAAAGACTTGGAAAAAGGAGAAACAAAAAAGAAATCCGACAGCACCACCCATCCAGGTAGCCAATTCAATCAGGTTGACTCGCAACAGGAGGCCTCCTTCCGAATCATGGAACACCATCTTCACGATTCTACTCAAAACAGTATAAACTTACAAAAAAAAATCAAAGAAACCAACATGAAACATATGTGATCGTTCAACAATTCAAACAATCCATGAGTGCCCAAAGGCAACAAGAAGAAAAACCGAGTTAAGACAAAGGAATCAAGCACCAGAAAACCGAAATGTACAAATCAATGACCAACCACAAAATGGAACTGAATGGGCGTTGCAGAAACAAGGAAACGAGAAGTTTCTGGAGATTAGATGAAAGGAATTTAATGGAAAAAAGGGGGCATTACCAATCGGGACCAATGGATTCTTGATGGGCTTCTTGTGATCAAGTAGATCCTCAAACTCGGGCACCCCAGATTCACTCGACCCCATCTCTTCTTGCTCTTTGTTTGTGCTCCTCTGTGCTCAAAATTGTTGGATCTGGTGATAAATAATAAGACCCGATTAAGACTCGAGTCTGGACCCAAAGGTCTGAATGCATGAACCCGAGTATAGTTTGTGAAATTTTATACCAGACACGGACCTGACCCGAGTTCTGATTAAAACCCACAATTTTTTAATGTAAAAAATGATAAAAAAAAATATGGTTTTACCTAGTAGTTCTTATCGGATCGGGGTATGGTTTTTCTTGTAGTGAACCTGATTAAATCCAGGTCTAGACCTGATATCATAACTGAAAACCGAATCCAAGTTTGGTATCACCTGTTCCGAACCAAACCTGACCCGTTGACACCCTAACTGTAGATAGTTACTGCTTTTAAACGAGCCTAACAGAGGGTGGCCAAGCTTGGCTTGTTTCTTGTGTCGAGCTGAGCTGAACTTTAGCTCATAAAAAATGCAGGCCAAACTAATTGAGCACAAGCAATCTCATTAACAAAAAGATATATATATTTTAAAAGTTGAAAACAATAAAATTTGGACTCTAAACCCATTAAGGCTTCCTTTAAAGAAAAAACCTATTGAGGCAATTTGCAAAATAAATAATTATTTCAAACTTGTAAGCAATAGGGTTTGATCTCTAAACTTATTGCCAAATACTTCAACCATCTTCATTCTATAATATAAAATATACTTATTATTAATAAATGAGACAGTACAGTTGAGCTGCGACGTTGTTCATGCTCAATTCAGGAGTTCAAACAAGCTCTTTATGAGCCAAACATAAGCCGAGTCATGAACAACTCATTTCATTTCCCAGCCCTATAGGCAGTATGTAAACGGTTAGGATTCAGGTTGGATATCCGACGGAATCCCAATTCATGTAGTGGGATCTTGTAACCAAAATGAGATCCTATTAATAATTGAATTCAGATTCAGTATCAAGTTTTATATCCAAATCCAAATATGAATCAGACTAAAATCCAAACTGGAATACATGTAAAAGTCTGATATTAAGCAAGTCAAATCCATATACAATTTTAGCTAATCCCTATCAAATTTTGAATCTGATTAAACTAGATCCAATCAAGGCAAATGGGTAATTGCCTAGATCCTACCTGAGTCCAACCCATTACATCATGCCCATAGTTACCAGAAGCATCTAAAACCTTGGAATCTTGCTTTGAAAATATCATGTGCTTGTGAAATTTCATGAGAACTCATTTTCTTAAGTGAGAGTGTGTTCCATGCCCTTTCCTGTTAAAGAGGCTTTCTTTCGTAGGAAATAGGGCATATTTCCTACAAGAGGTGAAACAAATATGTCTATGAGAAATATATGGTGAAACCTGTTGGATTTAGGATCGAGGTGTGCGCATAGAGGACTCGAGGAGAAGAGAAGAGGATTGTAAAGTTGATTAACGGCATACATCAGAGGGGATCTTTGAACTTCTTCAGATAATTTGCAGAGGCAGGGGCTAGAGAATTTAACCTCCCCTGAGTAGTCGTTATTCAGCCTAACTGTCTCATTGAATTTTCAAACATGCTAAAAATCCAATGTGTAATGGGTCCCACCATGATCCTAGTGGTGCATATCTCAATGATTTACTAAGTAGGTCATTGGATTCCATGTGAGATCCATTTGGCCAAATTGGATCCATACCAAGATCCCACATCTCCCACTTGGCCATATGGGGCGAACACCTATATTTATCATAATCAGTGCATTATTTATTGCACTCATGACATTATGAGGTTTACATATGTTAGTTGGATTTTTCTTTCATGATATATCTCTATCATGAGGTTATTCATAAACTAGGTTATTTTTCCATCATGTCATAAATTTCAAGTATTCACCATTTACTGTATATTAAGTCATGCAGTTCATGAATATATCATAATGTGGGTCCCACATAGTCATGGGGTACTTTGGCTCTTTCATGATTATACCATAAGCATGCACACTAGTGAAGTACCATGAAATTCATAAATTCATGATTTGCCAAACATAGCAAATACTCTCACTTTCCATGTGCATTATCACATATTAATCACTACATGATCATTTCAAATCAGTATATCTGGATCCAAATAGTTATAAATGTAACTGGTCAACATCATTTAGTATTTCATACAAAACTTTAAAACATGAAAAATATTCTTTCATGTATTCATATCAGCATACTATAGGGAGCATTATGATTATTTATCATTATTACAAATAAATGTCCTCACATGCATGTGCAAAATTATAATTTTGCTCTCATTTTTTCAATGCATTGCATTTAAGCAATATTTGCATTAAATTATGACATCATGTGGTTTTACATACACTAGTTGGATTTCTTCTTCATGATGTATCCCTATCATGAGGTTAGTCGCAAACTAGATTGTTTTTTCATCATGAAATAAGTCATAAATCTCATACCCAAATCTAATTTGGATATGCACAAGATCCATATCCAATGAGAGTTATCTCATTATCATTTGGATATGTTAAAATATGATAAGCCAATTACCAGGCTTTAATCAAACTACTAGTTTGAACAAAAATCATTATCAGATCCATATATATATATATATATAATTTTATTGGATTTGAAGGATTCTATATTCAAATCCGACTTGAGGTGTTATCTATCAAATCCAACACGATCCATATTAAAATGGATCTTCATACAGGTTTAAATAAAAACATGGATCTTACAGGATTTGACTATAATCCAAATCCATATCCAAAATCATATATTTCAAATGCCAATAGATTCATATTACACATCCAGTATTCTACTTATCTAGATTTAACCGTATCAAACCGAGATCCATACTAAATATATATCATTATTAGATCCAAATATCTCGCCTGATACTATCCATATTCAACATGGATCAAATTTAGATCCATGTAGTATATGTATATCTATTTAGATTTTTCTATGGATCAATTTTGGATCCATATCCCATATATACTTATTCGAATCCATCACAAAACTAGATCAAACTAGATCCATATCCCATATCCTGGCATAACATTTAACCAGATCCAATCATAAATCTTGAATTAAGTCAAGATCCATATTCTCTATATATATACTTAATTGGATTCAAAACATGAATCAAATCTAGATCCATGTCTCATATTTGGGCATATCACTCAACCAGATCCAATCTGAATCAAACTGGATCCAAAACTAATTAAACTGAATCTATACTAAGTCATATCATATCTAGATCCATATAAAATTAGGACCCACAAAATTGGATCGATGCCAGATCCAAAATATGAATCATAATGTGAAGCATAAAATCAATGCAATAACTCAAAGAATTTCATGATTCAAAAGTTTTACCAGATCCAATGAGTTCTTTTATAAAAATACATGTACCAACTGGATCCAAACCTGTCAGGATGGCACTCTGGGAGGTATTCCGCTAACCAAAAGCATTTTTCTGCAAAATTAGAAAAGTTAGAAAAAGTTTAAAAAAATAGAACATTAAAAACATAATATCTCTGAGTTAAACAAAAAACTTCAACTGGTCTTCTGTAATTTCAGAAAATATGTCTTTGTCTCAAGTATTAACCAAAAGACAAGCTTGTTTTAAAATTTTCAAAAACTGAAGCCTCTATTCTATTCTAAAAATAATAATAGAGGTATCAAAAATGTAATATCACATAAAATACAGACTAATGTGAAAAATGATCAAAAAAAGAGATAAAGGGTTCTCGAGTTTTCGAGAAACCCTAACTTTTTTTTATTTGTTTTCTTCGCTTTCATAGATTTTTCTGCGGTCGACGAAGCGGCTGAGATTTCTGACGAGTCTGGTGGAGATAAAACTTCGTCGAGAGATACGGAAACTACACCACTTTTGGCGCAACCATATGGGGCCACCACCTCCTAGGGATGGCAATAGACTGAGGCAAGGGCGAGGGATAGGGTCTCCACCCCCGCCTCGTCTTAAGATTAGAACCGCCATCCCCACCTCCATCCCTGCACGGGGATGGATTTTAACCTCCACCTCCGCCTTCATCCCTGTTTCATGTCCTCCATCCCCGGTTCAAACGGGGATGAGGCGGGGCGGGGCCCCTTTTCTTCGTAGTCTATTACCATCCTTTAGAAGGACTGGGGATGGAACTGGGGCAGGGCGGGGCTAGGTGGGGATCGTGGTGGGGACGGACAGTGCGGGGAAAAGTGTAAGTCCATCCCCGCCTCCATCCCTGAACGGGGATGGATTTTAACCTTCGTCCCCGCCTCCATCCCCGTTTCATACCCTTCATCCTCGGTCCAAACATGGTGAGGCAGGGCGAGGCCTCGCTTTCCCCCAGTCCACTGCCATCCCTACCACCTTCTGGTGGTCAGCCGGTCGGAGCCCCACTGAGATCCCTCCCCGGCGTCGCCTCACTGTTAAGGTAGATGCAACTCCTCCTCCCTTGGAGACGCCTTTCAGTTTCTCCTCGACCCTTTGCATCACTTGAAGAAAGAAAAGGAAACACCAATGGCGTCTCTGCCACTACCATACGACACAGGGGATCTTCACCACCTCCACCATGGCCTCTGCATCCGCCGTTTGAGGGCAACCACTACTGTCGATGAGAGAAAAAAAATTTATTTTGCACACAGAGGGGGGTTTGCCTCCTCTGATTTAAGTCAGGAAGTCGACCCTCTTTGAGTATGTTGTTCCACTAAAAATCGGTTGCAAACACCGATTCACGATTTAGGATGATTTTCCCTATGCCTCATATGCAGAGGTTTTCCTTCCCCTTCAGATGCTAGTGCCAGTAGTTTGGCTTCGTACTCACGGACCTCGACCATCATCGGAGCTACAAAAAAGAAGAAACAAAAAAAAGAGGAAAAATGGGAGTGATGGTCGTAGCCATCGCTGTGAAGTTCGGCAACCGCTCGGCCGACACAACCACCCCTAGAAAAGGGGTTTCTCCACCACCTTCCGGCTTGTCCTAGTGGAAGAACCTTCATCACTCGGTCCACCGCTGCCACCTGCTTCGCCAGCAAACAGATCAACGACTGAACGTCAATCCCCTACCTCTGCAGCATCCTTTTTTCTGACGCCTGCATCTCCTTGAGCTCTCCAACTGGGCGAAGAGATCGGCCAATTCGTTGATGCCGTCTCCTGGCTCGACCAGAGGTGCACCGAGCCCAACCTTTGTGGATTCGAACATGTCTATGCCTTTAACTTGATATTTTTTTCCGAAAATAGGAGCATACCTCAGATTCTTGTCGCTCACTCGTTCAGGCTAATGCCGGCTCCGGCATCAAGATCTAGGTCCTTGACCTCTCTGACCAGAGGTCGTTGTCTTGCGGCTTCATCCTAGAGCTTCAACTGAATCGTCGGTTCGCTGGACGCAGTGGAGGCGTTATGGCTGACGTTGGATCCTTCTTCGTCTGTTGACTGGCTCGTCGACAAGAGCTTTGAGGGTGCCGATCCAGAAGATGTGAGTTCCCGACAGAGGTGGCAACGATTCGGCATCATCCTTCTTCTTTGCAGTGTTGACCAATTCCCTTTTTCATTTTGATTTTTTTTATTAGGTGCATTGTTCCCTTTCAGCAGCCTCTTGACTATCGCTGCAACACAATCCAGTGACTTGCAGATCGCCATCCATTCCTTGGCTCACGACAAGAGGAGCTTTAGCACCGCCTTTTCCACCGTGTCTCCTAACGTGCAGTATGGGGATTAGCGAGTGTTTCACAGGCTGTGTAGGGTTTTCTCTTTTCCTCTTTGTTTTTGTCTGCTTTTTTGGGGGTTTAGCCAGGGCTCCAGCCTCGACGGTGTCTAAAGTCGAGAAGAGAGGCCAGCTCTGCTACCTCCTAACTAAGCTTTCGCCAGGGAGGGCTCTCTTCCCACTACTTGGCAGAGAGCTTCGTCCTCTCCGGCGTCGTTGACGATGATGACGACAACCTCTCTCTTTTTGTCGGGCTCATCGGTGATCAGTACAGGATGAGTCCAAGGATGGGTCACCCGTACCCAGAGGCAATGGTGTGTCAGGGCGTTGATTCGATCTCATCGATCTTCTAGTGATAAAGGATAATTAAGTTTATGCGCATACCAGAAACTTGGCTCTGATACCACTATTGGATTAAGGATCAGGGTGTGCGCATAGAGGACTCGAGGAGAAGAGGATTGTGAAGTTGATTAATGGCCTACATCAGAGGGGATCCTTGAACCTCTTCAGTTAGTTTGCAAAGGCAGGGGGCTAAAGAATTTAACCTTCCCTAGGTAGCCGTTATTCAGCCTAACTGTCTCATTGGATTCCCAAACATGCTAGGAATCCAATGTGTAATGGGACCCACCATGATCATGGTGGTGCATATCTCAATAGCCCACTAAGTGGGTCATTGGATTCCATGTGAGACCCATTTGGCCAAACTGGATCTATACCAGGATCCAACAAAACCCATATGATAAATGCAAAAAAGCAACTTTCCTATCAAAATGAGTTGATAGCTTCTATGGGGGAAATCATTTTCTCTCTAAAATGGCCCAGTCAAAGGAAAGAGGCACCCCCTAATATAAAATCTAACTTTCATTAACCTGAGTCCAACCCATTTATATCATGTCCATAGTTGCTCGAAGCGTCTACAACTTTGGAAGCTCATTTTGAAAATATCATGTGCTTATGGAATTTCATGGTAAACTCATTTCCTTAATATAAAATCTAACTTTTATTGATGTTGGAAACACAATTCTCAATACTCACAAAAGAGAGATTTTGGTTGACCCTACACTAGATATGACTTTTCATGAGTGCCAAATCAGCATATACTATGACCCTTCGTGACACTTATCTATTTAAAAAAAAAGACTACATTCCTGGTCCTTTACATGGTTCAAACCTAGGTTCTGGATGGGGATGCAAACGAAATGGATCCGGTTTGGCTAAATACATAAGAAAGTCAGATTTGAATCAGGTTGAAACAACCAAAAAGTCATAAAAGTGGTATACTGGATCTGGTCTATTTGCATCCCTAGTTCTGGACCTGTTTATTTGTTTCAATTTTAATCTGGATCCAACTGAGCCCAACATTACTTATTTTAAGTCTCCCATTTTTTAAACAAAAAATTGTTTTTTGGACCATATCCACCTATTTTTCTTTGCTCAGGTCAGAATCAAATAAAGATCCAACCCACTTGCACCTCTACTTTTCATGTTACAAGATTTTTTTTCTTTTAAAAAACTAAACTTTAGCATAAAACCTACATATGATGCATATTTTTTGGCCAAAAAAAGCTTCAAGAAGCATTTAAGCATTGGTTTTATTTGCTATTTTTTATATGTTATTGCTTCTAACTCCTCGTGATAAATATTTCATGCTTTATACATTAAGTAGGGATGTGAATGGGTCAGATCCAGTGTGGAGATTTTGCAAATTTTTGCTTTTTCAAATTCGACTGGATCTGAATCTCTAATGTATTTAGTTGTTTCGAATCTGAACCCCCTAACATTAGGGCATATTTTAAGTACTCACTCTTGCTTTCATGCTTCATGGATCACTTCTCCCACGTAGATTTACTTTAGTAACCATAAGAATATCAATGGTTCAGATTTGGATCTTATATATGATCAATTCTTGATCTATCAAATCAAATATTGTAATGAAGCTGGCATTCGGGTAATGTTTAGATTTAGATTCAATTTAGAGTTTTACTTTCGAATCCAACTGACATTTGGGTTTGTTATTATTTTCTTTTTGTAGTCAAGCTGGAGGATGGTCCCATAGTGGACCAATTAGTTAGGTTGATCAACTGTGCTTAAGATGAGTAAAGGAATATGAAGTAAAATTTTTCTTAAGTACATTTGAGTTTTTTGGTTGCTCATTAATAAATCCAGCAACTAATCATTATTAACAACCCAGCAAAACAAATAAAGAAAAAAATTGCCAACCTCTACCTTACTTAAAACCAAGGTCAGAGAGTTTAACAGTAAGAGGTTAGGAATTGTGAAGGCATTCCTAGACTTGGAGTTTTGCACTACTGGCACAATGACTATGGCAGGCTGAGCCAGCGCAACCAGATCTTCATGTTGGGTGCGGTTTTTTCAGGTTATAAATAAAAAAATTTATGAAGGTGTGGTTTTATTTTTTGGGGGAGCAATTGACTGCTGGAAGCACTACAAGAAATCTGACCTTTACTGGCACTATTTTAGTGCCAGTAAAAGACTAATTAGTGCTAGTAAAAAACCTTTGTTGATGCTATTTTGGTGCCAATATATGGTGTTGTCGGTAAATCTTTTACTGACATGGTTTTTTTAGCATTAGAAAATGAATTTTTTCTAGCAGCATTTTTGCATAAGGAAAAGCTTTCTACAACCAGAAAAACCCTTTTTGGTGCTATTTTAGTATTAGAAAATGTCTATTTTTTGGCGCTTTTTTAGCATAAAAAATGCCTCTTTTTTGGCATCTTTTTAGCAGCAAAAAAAATATTTTTTTTGCTAATTTAATTTTTTTCCCATTTAACCTGCTCATACATTCATTTAATAATAAACTTGCTCATATATTCATTCAAAATGAATTTTCTCATTCATTTAATTCATTCATAAATGAACATGCTCATATATATTCTTTTATTGTATTCAATATGAATCAACTCTTACAATCATTCATTCATCACCAAATAAATATACTTATACATACATTCATTCAAAAATGAACTTGCTCATATATACATTCATTTCATTCATTCGAAATAAACTTGTTCATTCATTTCATCCATTCATAAATGAATCTACTCATACATACATTCATTTTTTGCATTCAATATGAACTAACTCTTACAATCATTCATTCATTAAAAAATAAACATGCTTATATATACATTCATTTCATTCATTCTATTCATTTATAAATAAACATGCTCATATATACATTTTTTTTTTTGCATTTGAACCAACTATTACAATCATTCATTCATTGAAAAATGAAGTTGCTCATACATACACATGCAACTATATATATTTCTTCATTCAATTCTTCATAACTCCAACCTCCATAACTTCAGCATTTACATTTGAAGCCCTACAAAAAAAACAATATTTAAAACATACATACACACACAACTATATATATTTTTTATTCAACCCTTCATAACTCTAACCTCCATAACTCTCACATTTACATTTAAAATCCAACAAAAAATACAACATTTAAAGCATATATACACACAACTATATATATTTCTTCCTTCAACCCTCTATATAACTCCAATATTCACATTTGAAATCATGCAAGAAATATAACATTTAAAACATAAAAATGTATACAACTATATATATTTATTCTTTTAACCCTCCATAATTGCAATATTCACATTTGAAGCTCTACATGAAATACAACATTTAAAGCATACATATACACACAATTATCTATATTTCTTTTTCAACCTTTTATAACTCCGACAATTATATTTAAAGTCATACAAGAAATGCAACAGTTAAAGTATAGATACACACAGCTATATATATTTTTTCTTCAACCCTCAATAACTCCAACATTCACAATTGAACTTAATAATTTAAAATATTAAAAAAATCATAAATTCATATGTTAGATAATGTCAACTAACAAAAACATTTATTTTAAATATATACAATTTTTTTTATAGTTCATGAAATAAGAAAAAGATGATATCTCATAACTTGAAGTTTTATTGTTCAAAATAATGCATCAATTGTAACTACTGATGATAAAGGATGTAAGGTGAATATACTATCAGGCACTCATCGAGAGTACTATGCTACTTGAATATCTTTTTAAGCTTGTACCTGAAATTTTGCTAAGTTTTTGCATTTTCCTTCAACACCCATGCTTTTATCATCTCAAGAATATCAACTTTTCCTATACTAACATATATGTATATTACCTATAGTTGAATGAATATATACTAACATTCAAAAAATATATATTATATTATATATATAAAAGAATATGCATACTAGTACTAAAGTCTATGCATCCTCCTTGTAAGAATTTTATAATGCATGCTAGGAAAAAAATGTAAAGGTGTGTGGTTAGGATTTCATGTGATTGTTCCTATGAAGATACTTAGCATGTGTGTGTCTCAACCTGTGGGATGACCATACATATTAACGTCAACCTTATGCTTCTCTAATAATAAGTTAACAATATTTATGATAAAATAAGCATTAAAAATAAACATGCATTCAATAATATATTACAAAATATGGATATCATAATAAAGCACAAACATATCACCAAATAAATAAAAATTTATCACTGTCATGTAGATATTCTTTCATGGGTGCGTCAATTGGGTTTTCAATGTTTGTTCTGGGATATTTGTTTTGACCAAATCTATATTGGCATTGCCATTTACACTTTGAGGAACTTCAATAATATGTGGTTCACTAGCTCAATATGGTTCTGGCTCATCATTATGCATATCATGCAATTCATCTACTTGTTTGTTCTATATATCAAATAAATCTTGAGGTTTTGTTCTAATGACAACATGTCAATCTATAACAATATGATCTTGCATATAAAGGACTTATTCTACTTGAGATGCAAACACATAGGGTTTGTTCTCCAAGCAACGTAAGTTCATGTTGATAAGTGTAAAATTAAATTTATCTTTCCTTATCCCATTTACATAAGTACTTAAGACATCATATTATTCACACTTAAATAGAACAAATCACATATCTCTAGGATATTCAACCTCAATGGCATCAATAATGTATCCATAATATATAACATCACCAATTGTCAAGTTTTTATCTATTGCACTTGAATAACTTGAAGTTTGGGCACTAACATTACTACTATTTTGGGACCTCTTTCTTTCTTCATGTTGTTTTGTATGAAACTGGAAACCATTTACTACAAAACCCGTGTATCTCCTTGCAACTTTTCAAGGATACCAAGAAAGTTATACTATCTCATTCTGAACTTCATCGTAGGTACCTCCATCATGTAGGTGATAAATCTATTACATTAAAAGTGCAATTAAACATATTATTTCATGGACGTAATAAAAATATGAATGAAAAGATAAGGTAATTGTTTCTTACGTGGTCTTGAAACCAATCCGCAAATTTGGCCTTATAAAAGAGCTCAAGTTCACGCTGACTCCTTGAGTGTTGACCTTGAAGCAATATTAAGTGTTTCCTACAAGTCCAAAATTTGCCCAAACATCATAAACTTATTTCAAGAAATTATAAATAATAATTGAATATAAAAATAATTGGAATCTTACTAAAGACATGACAATACATATTCATGATTGAATAGAATGTTTGTATGAACTCGAAGATTAAACAATTCACTTACGCCCTATATATGACCCCTTCACAACATTGAATTACTACCAACTGCAACACCAACATCTTTATAATTTCTTTCTAGCTTATTGAACCTTGTCTCCGCACCATGTACTTAGAGTAAAATGTTAAACTTTCAAAAGCCAAGTATCCCTCATTGATTGATCCTTCAAGCTAGCTTTTGTTACACACATATGCTTTCAACTTACATAAGTACTTAAAATATGTACACATATTGTAATCATTAGCAATACACGATTAGTTAAAAAATAGCAATAGTGTAGAATTTATAAAATGTTGTTGTCTATACTTTTCGATAGGATATATCCATTGATATGCAACTGTTCCACCCAACCTAAAATCTTGTGCTAGATGAACTTTTAAATGCACCATGATATCAAAAAATGAGGGTGGAAAATTTTTTCTAGATGACACAATATCCAAACAATACGCTCTTACAGTTGTTGCAACTCATCCTCGTTTACAACCTTAGATCACAAGTCCTTGAAAAATATGTAAAACTCAATAATCACTGCATTGGCCTTATTGGGTAACATCCTTCTTAGCGTCAAAGGAAGAAATTGATACAATAATACAAGGCAGTCATGACTCTTCATGCCAAGAGTATTACGCTCTTTCGTGCATACACATTATGACATGTTTGATAAATAGCCATCTTGAACTTTTAAAATTTTTCAACACTTTATAGAAAGTGCTTTTCTCTCTCTTGCTTATAGAAAAGCATGTAGCACGTATGAACACTATAGTAGAATTAGCATGCCTTCGTAAATGAAGTACATGTCTTATATTCATTGATTGCAAATCAAGCCGAGCATTGAGATGATCCTTTGTCTTCTTATCAATGTTTAATAACATCCCAATGATGTTATTGCATATGTTCTTCTCGATGTGCATGACATCCAAGTTACGACCAAGCAAATTATGCTTCCAATAAGGCAACTCAAAAAATTTGTTTTTCTTCTTTCAGTTTCATGGAAGATTAAGTTCACCAACGACTGAAATATGTGCATCAATCAATTCCTATAATACATTTCTGCTTGAAAGAGGAGATGGAGTTGTATTTGTTTCAACTGTGCCATCGAATGTATATTTGTCCTATCAAAATCTATGATCTGTGGGCAAAAGCGTGTGATGCCCCATATAACATATGTTTTTATTATTTTTTAGCTGCATAAAACATGTGGCCTTATGGCATAATGTGCATGCTAACAATGTCATCAACATGAGACCAAGTCTTTCTATCATAGGAATCAGAGACTTGTCATAAAAGGGTAGAATCCATGCATTGAAGGACTCTATTGCATTTTATGTTAAGCAACCTATCATTTTTTCTGAGAAATACAAGTTCATCCAATACTTTGGTTCCATGTTTGTGGCAATTTAATCATATGTGACTTGATTGTATTCTCGTTCATTCTCAATAAAGTATAAGCATTATTTTTTTGTTGTTGCTTGTGTTATGCTCCACTAAAGTGCAGTTATAAGTGAACAAAATGTTAATATGAAATTGGTTGTCAGGCGCTTCATGCAATATCTGATGTGACACATACCTTGCCACACTATGAGAACAACATAGAATAACCCTGGATGCTTGTCCAAGATCATTGTCAAAAAAAAAAAAGAATCAAAGTAGGCGAGTTATTGCTTTATTCCTTCCAAAAATCATTCCCATGAATCTTTGAACTCATTATCTGCTACTACAAAAGCAGAAAAAAATAACTCACCATACATTTATACCAATCACAGACAATAATGTCATCATGTATTTTTTCAGGAATGTGCCATCTACCATAAGAACGGAGGACACTCTTAAAGAAAACTATCAAAAAGATAAGAAAAGGTACTTACATCTTTCTTGTCTTTCTCTCTCGATGGCTCCTAGAGTTTTATGGTTCACTATCATCAAGTGATCCAAAGAGGCAGAAAGCTTCATGAAGGATTCTTTGAATATACCATACAATGCTTCATTTGCACGTTCTCTTCCACACCATGTCTGTTTGTAAGTAACCTCCACACCTTCCTCACAACTAATTAATGATTTATCTTGGAGTCTTGTCTAGGTTAACGTGCAACCTATTATGAACGATATTGAGATCCACACAGAAGGGATGTTCTTTACTCGAAGGTTTTCAGATGAACCGCCATAATTGTGATCACTTACATATATTTTTACTTAAAAGAAAGAAGATTCGTGAACCCTGATGCAATAGATCATCCATGTACAGTCCTCCTCTCTTTGTTGATTTTTCCTCATGCATACAACAATCACTCTCTAGTTGTTTGCTCATCACATATTTTGTTTTGTATTTATTTTTCACTATGTGATTTTCCAAAAATTTATGACAATGATGCACATCATTAAACCTTTGACCAATATTAATGTATGTATCATTAAAGTGTGTTGGTAACCATTGAAAATCTTCTCAATTTTTTATTTATTCAATTTGCTTCTACTCTATGATTTTCAACTCCTCTTTATTGTAGGAGAAGCTAGTGAAGGAAAACCTATGCAAACAAATGCATAAAATAATCTTAGAAGTCAACTTTCTTGTTGCATAACTACTCATATACCTTAACATACCATGCACTTGGCTTTTCAACTGCCAATGTTAAGTTATCTTTTTTTGGCACTACAAATGCATAATCATCTATTCCTTCTAAATATCCTATTATTTTAAAGTCTCCCTCATCCTCGACTACATGGTCACTATCATTTTCATCTCTGTCTTCTTAATCATAGCTACCATTAGGTGGTTGTTTCGATGTTAAACCATATTATTCAACATAGCATTTAACTCATCTTTTGCTTGTAGGCTCTCATTATACCTGCATTTCCATCATAATGAATAACCACATAAAGAACACTGATAGATCAAGAATTCAATTTATGGTCAAAACAAGTATATTGCATGCTTTGTGCATCCACATTTGAACCATAGTTTATACTATGGATGTTCTCCATGCTCTGCACAGGATTGCACCCAATATCTATGCCATTAAAATTTTGAGACAATTGCACATTCTCCACTCGCCTGAGAGGATTATCTACAATAGTGATTGACTGTGAAATGTGCACATCGTGGGCATTTATTAGCTCTGCATCCCTAAAATATTGAAAAACATGCATGTTCATTACATCTATGTTGTCTACAACACTAACATTCTGAGAGAGCTGAACATCCATATGAGGATTGCCTTAAAGTTGGATATTCTTTATTGGCTGGGATAACTCCATATTTTGTAGGCGAATACCATGATTATCTTAAGCATTGGCTAATTTGTGCACATTTTGTGCTGCTCTAAACACATTTTGTTCATGATCCACTTCTTGAACATCAATTTCAAAACTAGCAATATTTTTTATTTGTTGGGGTGACCTTCATTGTCTCAACATCTCATTTACCACAACTAAGACAATTAAGTAAACATCCTCACCACAACACATGGAATCTATATCATCATCATATATAATGAGTATCAATCATTTTTGTTTTTTATGTCTTCAGAATAGCTATACTGGAAGTTTATCTACTCTTTGAGGTACCCAATTTTATGCAATATCATCGTTGCAAACTGATTAAACTTACTATTATTGAGTATCATTACAAACCTCCATGCAAGTGGGTTCTCAAAATTGTATTATATTTTAACCCTTTTAGAGTCCATAATCAATTCCTACACTAGCCACACAAACACCTCACACACGCCTACTTTTGAAATCTTGCATAACCACCTTCATCCAAATGATTTATGATTTATTGCATTCATTCAACATAAAAGAAAATAAAAAACATATCAAAACAACAAAGAATACTTTGTGGAAGTCCAAATAATCAAAGAAACCAACAATAAAGAATCAACTAAGCACAAATAACCAAAAGAATAAAAAAATATAGAAATACAACATAACATATGAACTCACCTTTTAGATCTGGGAGCAAAGCATTGGTCATAGAGTCATTGTAGGGCAAAGTAATGGATGCTCCCTTTATTCAAGCATAGGAAAAAAATAGCCTAATGCTTTGTGCATCCAAAGTTTTCGTACTGCCACCTGAAAGACGAATATTCACCTGAGAAGAGTCGCAGAGTATAAGAGGAGAACAACGTTAATTAGGATTAGGCTTTTAGGATTTTTTAGAAAGACACATAAAAAAAGAACCACCAATGTAGATTTTTTTAGGATATGGTTTCTTTTAGTCAAATCCCATATTTTAGTTCAACTTTCTTTTTTGGATATAATTTTTATGTAAAATTAGAATATGGATTTGGGTTGAATTCGAATATGTTCAATCGGATCACTTTCAAATTCAACATAGATTCAATTCAGCATTTTATGTTAGATATGGGGTTGTTCCAAATCGATATCTGACCCAAATGCATTTTTTACATGAAAATAGCTTCTTTTGTTCTCATTTTTTCTGAATCAAATATTACCATCTCTTCAAATATGATTCAAATCTGACTCTGAATTTATATCTATTTTTTTAATTTTGGGTCAAATTTAGATTAAAATGAAACTTTCATTTTGAGAGCTAACCTATTAAGTACTATCATATCTGAGACTAATAGATGTAAATATTTTTAAGTACATGTTTAATAGCTGCTAAATACCTATAAACAAGTGACTGAATTTAGAACGATCCAATGATTTTGCTAACCTTCTATGCAAAAACAATCACATCTGAGACTAATAGATGCACATCCCCTCAACTACATGTTTAATAGCTACTAACCTCTTATGAACGAGTGTGTGAATTTAAAATGATCCAATGATTCTACTAACCTCATATTAAATATTATCTGACCTTAAACTAATAGATGCAAATCTCCTAATGTGTGTGTTTATTAGTTGCTAACCTTCTATTTAATTGAATCACTTTTAGATTAAAGATGAAAATACTTTCTTGATGATTGCTTTTCATTAAGACAATCTTTGACTTTGTAGAACAATAATTAAAACTTTACAAAACATATTCAAATACATAAAAAAACTAAAACTAAAATACCTAAAAACCACAAACTTTACAAATTAAAAACTTATGCATCTAAGAATCATAAAATGAAACTTTAGAAATTATTTTTTAGTTTTTTCTGAGTAGAGGGGGCTGGCTACTAACGACTGTAACTCGAACTAGTGTTGGGGAAAGTGGTTTGGGAACTAGTCTTCCCAAACCTATAAAGTTTGTTCGGCGATAAGTGGGGCAATGAAGAATGCTCGTCTATATCTATATGACTACCTATATCCTCTTCCTCGTGTTCCTCCTCCTCACCGTCTTCTTTGTCATCCACCTCCATCTTATTCTCATTCTCATTCATATCCTCCTCCCCATGACCCCCTCTGAGCCAGGTTGGTTGTTGCCTCTTGAATCATAGTAGGGAGCCGAGGAGGCTAGTTTCTTTGGGTGACCCTCACTGAAATAATTGTTGAGTCTCCCTCTTCTGCCCACAGAAGAATGTTTGTGAAACTTTGACACATCTTCTGCAATTCAAGTAAGAGAAATAGAGAGGATGCTCAAGGTCAAAACATACCCTAGTACCATTCTTTTTGTTAATACAGTCATCATTGAGGAGGTCTTTCCCACCAATGACACATCCAAGTTGCTTTAAAATGTCATTTTTATAAAATTTACTCGTGAGACCAACACAAACCAACATAGGATGAGAAAGTGCAAAGACAAATTTCTCCACTTGATCCTTGAAGGAACATGATATTATTGACCATGTACATTGCGTCCTTCACTTTCTTCGCGTCGTCTATATACTCAAACGAGGCATGGATAACACAGATGTTAGGGTTGTCCTCCTATATATCAAAGATCACCAACCCTAGCAGTTGAATCATTTCCTTAATCCTTTAAGGATCTTTTGGTCTAGGAACGTGGACGACAAATGGCCAATCAATCAGAATTGAAAACCCCACTTGGACTCAAAATGGCATGAAGATGAGATGTTGATCACCACACAGTCAACCCAAGCATAAGACTATCTTGGCGGGTGACAGTATCTTTGGTAAGAGTTGCCAAATCTTGACCTTGAAGTAGAGGGGGTTGAGTTAGAATCCATTGTTGAGGGAACACAAACTGAAAGAGGAGAGTCAAGAAGAGCAATGGAGAAAGGAGAACCAGGGAGAGCTTGAGTGAATGAAGCACTCCATGCTGATTCCACTTCTTGATAAAGTGCATCATTGAAACACAAAGAGGCATGTCTTTTAACAAAACACGGGGAGACATAATATGAGATGTATGGCCCTATCACTACACCGATTCTTGATGCTGCTGAATACTCAGGAAACTCATATGACAGTGAGTAATTCACGAAAAAAGAATAGAGGGAAGATGATGGGAGACAATAAAATCTTCAATAAATTTGCACAAAACCCTAGACATTTACTCAAATATCAGGTGAATGTTCAACATTCTTGAATTAAAGAACGAGATCCTCTCAAAAAAGGATATTCACAATTATTTTGTGTGTACCTACTGACATTTACACCAAAACCTTACGAAGAAGAGGCTCACAAGTACTAAAATGTTACATGTGTAATATGTAACATCAGCTGAAACAAGCTATGAATCTCTTTGGGGAGATGCATACTAAATATACATTGACTAACATACTCGAATTAAAGAATGAGATCTGCAATTATTTTTGCATATACCTATTAACATTCACATTAAAAACTTATGAAGAAGAGCCCCACAAGTACCGAAACATTATCTGTGCAACATCTAACTTCAGCTGAAATAAGCTACAAATTTCACAAGGGAGATGTGCACTAAAGATAAACACATCCACATGTATTTCTTGTAAATGTGTGAATCCACTTTGTGTAAGATTCACGTCATCCTGGCGTGTGCAAAACACCTGCAAAGGATAAAATGGTCCAAGAAAAGTCAAGAATCAACATTTTTGGATATGCACAGAATTTTGATGAAATAGTAGGTATTTGCACGAATGTTCCAAATTTCGTAGATTGTACAATCATTTCCTAAAGCTTAAAGATGTATTTAAGTAAAAATATAGGTTACTCCTTACATGTTTTTTCATTGGGCCCTGTGTGCATGCTGAAAAATATTCGGAGGATGACTTAGATGGCCCTCATTTTTATTGGAAATACCATTGCTAATCGCAAATTAGAAAATATAACGAACATGGCCAATTTATTTTTTACTTGACAACTTAGCCCTTTGTCGCCTAAAAATTTAGGCATCTGATTTTTCACGCGGCAACTTACATGGTGCGTGATTTTTCAAGGCAATAATTGACATGACACCTCATTTTTTTAGGCGACAATTATATGATGCTTGATTTTTCAGGCGATAATTACTTGACCAAGGTGTCTAATTTGTTAGGCGACAAAAGAGTAAAACTGACAATAAAAAAGTAAGTGGTCATGTTTGACATATTTTGAGTAGTGAATTGGCCATGTTTGGCATATTTCACTAGTCATGGCCAAAAGGAGTGGTGCCAAAGTGAGTACCATCTACATCATTTCCAAAAAAATATTTGGAAGAAAAAAAAGTATGATAAAACTTTTTTGAGAAAAAGTCAGATCTTAACATCCAACTTTTGTTTTCCTGGAAAATGAGCAAAAACTTATTAAACAGTTCATATTAAAGTTTTTCATGTTTACTAAAATCATAGAGAAATGCAGTGGCGGAGCCACGGGTGGGCATGGGTGGGTGGTCGCCCACCCTAGATTTCGAAACCGAGTCGACTCGCGACTCGGGAAACCGAGTCGACTCGCGACTCGGGAAACCGAGTCGACTCGGGACTCGTGAAACCGAGTCGACTCGGGACCCGGGCTCTCGATGAGTCTGGAGCCTGCCAAAAGGGGGCGAGGGGTAAAACCCTCGCCACTTTTTCTCTTTCCTATGTGCTCTGCCCTTCTATTCCGGCATTCCGTCACCGGCAACCCCATTCGTCGGCTCTCCTCCCCTGTCCTCTGCAGCCACCGGCGACTGTCGCCGGCCTCCCTTCGGTGAACCCGCGGTGCCCCCCAAGCTCCGACGAAGCGAGGCACAGGTGTAGCAGTCGGACCTTCCTCCTCGTTCTCCGACGACCATCGCTAGCCGGCGTAGCCGCCGACCGTCGCACTATCGCAGGTAACCTCCCCTCTCTCTTGCTTTTCTAGTCGATTGGCAGACACCGCTCCGACATTGGTACTACTGTTTCTTGGTTTATCCCAAATTAGGGACAGTTCATTTGTTGCCTTGCCTTTTATTCACGGCTTAATGCATGATTCATCTTTCATCAAGGAAGCAAATCTGTTCATGACATGGTGGATTCTTTTTGTTTGGTCTGCTTTCACCTTCGTGTGTAGTGCACTTCATCATTTTGGCATTATATTTGTTTCTTAATATATTTTATTATATTAATCACAATTGTCAATTCAAGAATTTTATCCTTGTAGCATTTGGTTTCTTACCTTGACCTTGAACTGTGGCAATGATTTTTTTCTGTCTAGATGAAATCTCTGGAGGTGATTTTCATTAAAGATGTTTGATTTATGTATAGGTTTCATGTGGTGGAAATTCATTCATAATTGATATAAAGTCAATATGTTATTTCAGTTGTTGATCGTACCAAATGTGATTGCAGTTCATAAAAGTCATTCAATCTTAACAACCAACAGCAACCAAAAGCATAACAGACATCACAAATGGCAAAAACTACAAATTCAAAGAACTATCAGATATTATGTCCTTTAGTTCATGTAGCTTAGCATGAAATAGAATTTTGACAAAGTATGCAAAGCTGGGCCTAAAGAACGTTTCCTGCATTGATGAAGAAAAGCTAGGATATAAGGGATTTGAACTGATGATTGTGTGGTTACAACTGGTCTGTGGCTTTCTCTTTTCTCATGCTGTTCAGATTTTGTCCAGTTTTTACCTTTTCAGCCTACAACATATGCCCATAAGAGAATTATTTGACCCCTTTTCTCTCCTTGAAATATCAAGTAGCTACTAGTTAGGAACTTGCAATGCTATCGCCATGAACTCATGACTCTCATTGCTTGTGTATCAAGAGTAGTACAGTCATGACCACTTGGCTATTTTGTTCATACTTTTGTTGGTTGATTGTTGTCAAGTTTGGTTGACACTTTTCTCAACCATTTGTGAATTCATTCCCTCAGATAACTTGAGAAACCCGCCCACTAAAGCCTTGCTATGCTGCTGCTTTTTCTGGTCTTTTCTCTTAAGAAGACACCACGATAATTCTTGAGGCTAGTCTAGTTAGAATTGAGGCTGCAATGATTGTGTGCGCTTAGAGGAAACCCATTTGCCAGGATTAATTTAGCTCTGGGCTTTTTGGTGGCAGCAAATTGCTCAATGTGTCATAGACTGGTGTTAGAATGGAGCTCCCTTGTCAAGTTTTTAGGCGAATTCTGTTGGTTCTTTTGCACAAGTAGACTGCCTAAGGGTCTGAATGTTGTAGGCTCCATGTTATCAAAACTGGAAGGTGCATACTGTAAAGCAAAAGAGGTTGACAAAATCTACAGAAAAGTTGAGGCCCAAATAACAGGTAACCAAGAACTAAATATCCTGCTTGGAGAGGTGCCTCTTCAAAAGGTCATGAATATGGGGAACTCAATGGAAATAACTATTGCAGCTTTCTATTAGTCATAGTGGATGACTGCTTATTATGCCACACTAAGTACTTTGCTTGTAAGCAAACTTAAGACAAATTGCAAGAAATATACTCGTTAATCGAGTCATGTATTTGTTTCCTATAGTATATACAGAGTTACAATAAGGTGTTTTTTTTCCATCTTTTTGGAAACAAAACCAAATATTATGTAGAAACAATCCCATAATGACACTTAAAATTTTTGGATATGACAGGCTAAAGATAATGGTGATAGCTTTGACTTTAAATTCTGATAACTTCATTTCATATCCCTTTGATTTCACCATTTGCTGAAAAGAACCAAAGCTAACTTAACCAAACTAAATCTACTGCATGAGATAATGATGCATAAAGTTTTGAGAATTGTCCGTGTGTGTGACCATGTTGTTGTTTCTCTTCTGTAGTCTCTTGAATTAAGTGCTTCATGTTATGCAATACATTGTCATTTAAACTGCCCAACTCCTGGCTTGATTGCAGTCAAGATAGTTGGCAGGGAATATTTCATAGGATTTATGCCTCAACGGGGTCTCTTAGGATAATACTAGTGTTGTTATTATGAAGGATTAGCAAGAGTTTCAGTTATCTCAGAGTTCTTGAATGAAAGGAATCGGGTACACATGCACACACACACACACACACACACACACAATTGATCCTTAAGTATAGGACTACAATTCTCTGAGACTTCTGCTAGGTACTATTTGTGGTGTCAATGTTTTGCTTGGGGCTTAGGTTGGCCAGTGTGAATGCTTTCTGCTTGGTTGTGCTATCTGAGTAGGAAGATGTATAAGATTTATCCTGTCAGGTCATTGAATGGAAATGGTAGTTCATACATCATCTGAGTCGCTTGACTTTCCCAACTTGTGTTTTTCTGGTGGGGAGCTTCATCCCCCTTGCCTCTGCGATCCCTTCCCGACAGGAGGCTTTGCCCTCTGTCCCTCGATTATTGGTTGGGGCTTTGCTTCTGATTGCCAACAGGGGACTTCGCCCCCTGCCTTGTTCTTGTTCTTGTTGTCATTTCATTTTACTCGATCATTTTTTGCAATGAGATTTGGCTTATATAACATTGTCATATTTTTTTTTCGTTGCGTAGGAATGGATAAGTTTATAACGAAAGGGTCAATCTTTGATAAATCTTCTGTAACTCGAGATGGAGAACCAAGTCAAAAAATATGCAAAACAGAAAATGATGAATCAGAGTTACCTGCAGACCCTGCACTTCGTCCTTCTATTTCTAGTTATCATCCTAATATCCAAGATAATGTTCGTAGATCATATATGATCCGAGGTTCTTGTCAACCTCGAGATTGTATGTTTCAACTAAACCATAAAAAATGAAGGTTCATTTCAGCTTGGTATGATGAGTATAAGGATTGGTTGGAGTATAGTACAAGTAAGCATAAAGCATATTGTTTGCAGTGTTATCTTTTCAGGCCAAAAAGCACAGAGAAGATTAGTTTAGAGGCATTCGTATCTGAAGGATTTGATAACTGGAAAGACAAGAAGAGGTTTGATAAACATGTTGAAAGCTCTGGAAGTTTTCACAATTCAGCACGAATTGAAGTGTCAAAATTTGATGCAACAAAAACAACATATTGATTCTATACTTTATCAACAAAGTGTTCGACAGAAAGATGAATATAGACTTCGCCTTTGGGCAACTGTTAGTGCAATCAGATACTTGTTAAGTCAAGGATTGACATTTCGAGGGCATGATGAAGCTGAAGAATCTCTTAATAGAGGAAATTTTATTGAGTTGTTGAAGATATTTGCAAAGATCAATGATGACATAAATAAAGTTGTATTGAAAAGTGCTCCAGAAAATAACAAATTGATATCTCCTGATATACAAAAGGATATTGTCAAGGCTGCTTCTATACAAACCACAAATGCTATTATCATGGAACTTGGAGATACTTTTTTTTCTATTTTACTTGATGATTCTCGTGATGTATCAACTGAAGAACAAATGGCTATTGTTTTACGGTTTGTTAATGAAAAAGGTCGAGTGGTTGAGAGATTTCTTACACTTGTGCATGTTCTTGAAACAAGTTCTATGTCACTCAAACAAGCAGTTGAAGAAGCATTCTATAAGAATAAATTAAGCATATCAAGTTTGCGTGAACAGGGTTATGATGGAGCAAGTAATATGAGAGGGGAGTTTAATAGATTGAAAAGTCTTATATTACATGAAAATGCATCTGCATATTATATGCATTGTTTTGCACATCAACTTCAATTGGCATTAGTTGGTGTTGCTAAAAAAAAATCATTGCTTGATGTGTTTTTCAATATATTAGGCAGGTTGTCAACTTTTTTCTCCACTTCATGCAAGAGATCTGAGCTTATTCGAGAAGCAGAATTTATGCGAATTGCTGAAGCACTTGCATTGGGTGAACTTGAAACAGGACGAGGATTAAATCAAGAAATAAGTTCCAAACGACCTGGTGATACTCGGTGGGGTTCTCATTACGATGCTTTGGTTAATTTACTCAGTATGTATTCTTCTGTTATTCAAGTGTTAGATTTCATTGCAAAAGATACATATTCAGGAAAAAGTTCAGATGCAATTATTTTATATCATCAGTTGCAAGATTTTGAATTTGTGTTTTGCTTACATTTGATGTGTAAAGTTTTGGGAATAACTGATGATCTTTCACAAGCACTTCAGCAAAAAGATCAAGACATTGTGAATGCTATGAGTTTAGTCACTATATCAAAACAATGCCTTCAAGGTCTAAGAGACAATGGATGGGACTCTCTCATAAACAAAGTGTTCATATTTTGTAAGAGATTTGATATTCTGATTCCTGATCTAGGGGACTCATATACACCTCAAGGACGTATTGATGTGTTTTATATTATTATTGATTTGCAACTTCAAGAGTTGAATGATCGTTTCACTGAAGCAAATACAGAGCTCCTCCTTTCAATGGCATGCTTGAGTCCAAAGAATTCTTTTTCTGCTTTTGATAAAGATAAGTTGATTCATCTTGCTGAGCTTTACCCTAAGGACTTTTCTAACGTAAACATAATTAGACTGGAAAATCAATTGGATATATATATTGCAGACATGCGAAACAGTGATCAGTTTTTAAATTTAAAATCTTTAGCAGAGCTAGCAGAGATTGATGGTAGCAACTCAAAAGCACATTGTATTTTCTCATGTGTATCTATTGATTAAGTTGGCATTAACTTTGCCAGTTGCAACAGCAAGTGTTGAAAGAGCATTTTCAGCTATGAACAATATCAAAAGTCGTCTACGTAATAAAATGGGAGATGAATGGATCAATGATGCTTTGGTTACTTACATAGAGAAGGAGACATTTGATACCATCAGTGATGATGCAATTATGAATTGCTTTCAAAATATGAAAAATAGAAGATGTCAATTGTAAAATTTTCATGAATTTAGTTGTTTGTATTTCTTAAGTGAACAATTTTTATTTTAGTTTAAAAGTACAATTTAAGGTTTTATCTTATTATGTTCATAAATTTAGTTGTTTGTGTTTGTAACAATTGTTATTTTAATTCAAAGGCTTATTTAAGTTTTATCTCTCCACGAATGACTGTTCCTCCAGCGAAATTTTTTTGGCTCGATCGGTCCGAATAAATGGATCGTCCTTCAAGACCATAGCATTGTCTCCGAGACCCGAAGTCTGCCCACCCAAGGAAAAACTTCTGGCTCCGCCACTGGAGAAATGCACGGGTCCTGCCATTTTGGAATAAGTTTTTCTTTATTTCAAAACTTTATCCTACAATCAAACAGTTTCGTAGAGCTTTTTCCTGAACTTTTCATGCTTCAACATAAACTCTAGAACTCAGTGTCGTCAGTATTGATGTGAATCGGCCCAAAACCAATTTGATAAGAGCCCCATTCAACTCTTAGACGAGTTTTAATATTTTAATTATTTTTATATTAAAAAGGTAAAAATGACCAATTCAACTGGATTCGGTTAGAGTCTAAGGCTATGTTTGGGACCATGGTTCCCACCGATTTAGTGTTGCATTGTGGTTTTTAGGATACACTTTGGGTGTTTGGGAGGCATTGTGTTGTCAAAACCATGCGTTGGGGTTGGTGTTGGCAACACAACTCCATCCCCAACCCGCCATTTTGACTCCCTCCAAGAGAGATGGTCGTCGGCAACACAACAATGGGATGCAACTCTGGAATGTTTCCAACACCCAGGTATGACTTCTCTCTTTCTCTTCTTAAAAAAAACTGACTATTGATTATTCTTCTTTCTCTCTCCCTCTAAGAATAGGAATGGTCAGAGAGCCCTCTTTTCCTTTTATTTTTCTTTTTCAGTTTTTCTTTTTCTTTTTGATTGGGGCAGTGGAAGAAGGTCTCTGGGCATCTCCATGAGTCTAGTGCAGACGGAAAGAAAGTTTTTTTGAGGTTGGTGATTGCTGAATTTTGTATTTTTCTCTTCCTATTCTCAAAATTATGGTGTCAAAGTAAGGCTTCTACTATTCACTTTTCATATTGTATACTCAATGTTTGATTATTTGTTTGAAAGAGTAAAAATGGAGGGTTGCTTACTAACTATTTGATGATTTGCCTGAAAGAGTTTGATGATTGCTTTATTTTATTTGCTTGATTTTTTGTGGTGGCTGAGTTTGTCAATCAGTTGACCCTTGTTTGATGTTGCCTTGGTATTAGTAGGCTTTGAGGTGGGAGCTTTCATTCTTCTCCAATGAGCAAGCATTGCAGGCTAACCAACAAAGACCCAAAAGCCAAAGAATGTTTTGACTATTTTTTACTCCACTCATCAACCTCATAAAATGGCTAGATTTGTCCAAATTATACTTAAGTTTTGAGTCTCATAACCCACTACTATGTTAAACTGTTGACCATTTTTTACTCCAAGAATGCACATCTATTTCGAAGCCAACACCAATTCATGAAAATGTCAAAACCACCTGAAATTCATGATAAGGTCCCAAACATCTTGTGGAGTTAGGAATACAATGAATCCCAACTCCATGTGTTGGCAAGACATGGAAACCATGTTTCCATCCCAACACAAGGCTTCCAAACATATCGCCGATTTCCTGAATCTTGGTTAACGTCCCAAACCAAACCAATACTGAAGACATTGCTTAGAAGTCACATTTTACTCTTTTAAGTAACTATGGTATAAATTGGCAGATGATGTGAAACAGTGGGGCCCTAAAAAAAAAACTGATGTTGTCGTTAAACAAAGATGAAAGCTATAGACGGATGGTGATAGGACATAAATTTTTTGTATCATTACACGAGGTTGAAATTTCATCTTTGTTTAAGGTGATGATTTCAAAACACAAACTTTCTCATGTGATCAACCGGGTCTTGTGTCAAGCCAAAGGCTCAGGATCAAATTTTGCTGGCGCACGGAGACTGCCGTTGCTTTATCACAGCTTTTCTGGTGGGACCTACTGTTTGTACGGTAATTATTTAAAAAAAAACGTTGTGTTGTGTTTTGAAAGTATTACCTGATCTGACCTCTCTCTCTCTCTCTCTCTCTCTCTCTCTCTCTCTCTCTCTCTCTCTCTCGTGCTAATGGGACTGCTGTTGGTCTGAAAAAACTTTTGGGGAAGATGGGTATCAGAGTGGAGGATATCCTGCCCATGGCAGACTGCAATGGTGGTGGTGGTGGAATGCTGCGATCTCACAGGCCAAAACAGGCCCTTTTTTCTTTAAGGTTGTGAAATCTTTCCATGTGTTACAAATGTGATTCATTTTCTCATGGCAAAATGACCCAAATAAACCCATAATTTTCACAAGTAAAATTTTTCTGTGGAAGTTCCCTCTCCTTGGAGAAAGAATTCTCAAATGTCTCAAGGGTGTGATGGATCCAATCACACTGGAATGGATTTGGAGAAAATGCCCTGAAAATAACACATGCACAGCTACACACGTATGTGTGCACACACACACAATACAAACCAGAATTTTTGACATTTCTGATGCTCACCGGGAAAAAGGCTAAGCACAATGTTGTGATTTCACGATCACTCGACAACTTGCACTTAGTGCCAGCAACACATTCAAATTTCTGTTTTTGGATGGTAAACTAGTGACCTAAAACTGCACAAGTGCATCATCCTGTGTGTGTGTGTGTGTGTGTGTGTGTGTGTGTGTGTGTGTGTGTGTGTGTCCACGCGCATGAGCTCACATTTCTATTTGTAACAATGGATGAAAAAAAAAAGAGCGTATAGCCTTTTGGAATAAAATAGCTGGCCGCATCAAAGCTAACAAAGTATGCCACTTTCAAGCCAAATGGATTAAGCTGCTCCTGGTGAAACAACCTGATCCAGTATAAAAAGAATACCAGTCTGAAGTCAAAATTGTTGCCTTTGCTTAATTTATGGATCCCTTTCTGCACTACAAAATTCTTCTCCCCAGCAGACATGATTCTTCTACATGAGGTCCCTGCATAAAAGAATCATATACCAGCAGATGCAAAATGCATGCAGTGATACATGCTCAACATCTGAGAGCTTTCATAGTATTACACTCAATCATTTTTTTGCCAGTTATTTTCTCCAATATTCATGAATCAAGAATGCAAAAAATAAACAGTATAGAGGAATCCAATTTAAGTTGTGCCGAGGATTGAAAATGATGCACCACAGAATGACCCATGTAGCACTATCTAATAAAGTGCCAAAGCTCTCCAATTATGAAATGTTAACAACCCACTTCACGTCCTTAGATCTTCTGACATTGCCGATGGAATACAGTGTGTTGTGAGAATGTCAAGAGTTGCCGCCTTGGCCGTTTTAGTTTCCAAAACAACCATCTGCAAGAGGCCATTGTACAGATGAGAGAGAGAGAGAGAGAGACAGAGAGAGAGAGAAGGAGAGAGACCTGTTGGTAATCCAGATCAAACTGCAAAAATTCACCATCATAGTTTTCCACCATCTCAGCCAGATGCTTTAGATTCTTTATGGACTTCTTGTTGAAAGCAAGAACCTAAAATTGTTCATTCCGAATAAAGATGAGAAAAACCCATTAATCATGTTATGAGATATAAACCAAATAGAGGGGTTTCAGTGAGGGTCTAGTATTCACCTGAGTATTGACAATGTCTTCATATCCAATGTTGATATCTGACACCAGCACCTATATTTTTGCAAGATCAAATATCATGTTATTCTTTAATATCATACAGTTGCCATAAAAAAGTAGACATTGAAAGATGAAATGATCACGATTTTACTAAGGTTCATATTAAGCAAATTATCCTAACCTGAGACACTACAACCAGTCGTTCATCTTCTGTCTGCGCCATTGAGTGTAACAATTTATCAAGCAGTTTGACTGGTGCATCATAGTCATAATCCTTCCCATACTGCAAAATGCAGAGCTACAACTCAATAATGCAAGGTTATATGGATTCACTCAACTGATTTATGCAAGAAAAAAAATGGACTATTACAAATGCATGCACCAAGAAGTAGACTGTGTAAATGCCAAAAATTAGCACCTATGTAGACATAAGGGCCATGATATATAGCTCAAACAGTGATCTGCTTTGAAGCTAAACTAGAAATTTCATCTGTTAATCAAGTTTTTTATGAAGCCCATGAGCATTGAAAGAGGCCTAAAGATGATGATGAAGATGCTCAAAGGTTTTCCTTTTCCTTTTTTAAAAAGCTCAAAGTTTTACGGTTGAAGTGATGTTCTGATTTTACATAGATGAAGATTGAAGCTTTTGAAACAAGCATTCCATCTGGAAGTGTGAAAACCAAGGTTGTAAAAATGTATTGTAGCCTGTATCGGTCAGGCCCAAAATAAGATACATATTGTATCATAAAAAAACATTATTTTTTTAATAAAAAATCCAAAAAATAAGAAAATTCAAGAAAAAACCTAAAAATTCATTACACATGAAACAATGATGAATTGCACAATATACAACCATAGAATCACATATCAAGCATTTATGATAAGACATCATCAAAGATCAAATAATAAAGATAATAATGCATGCATATCTCACAAGAACAATACAAAATATGAAATATCATGCAATTAAAAACATGTCACAAAACTCATAGTTTCATAATACATAAAAAAACAAAATAACCAAGTTTTTTCAAACTAAGTTTTACATAACCAAGTTTTTCCAAAATATAAACAAAAGCAAATGTATATGATTTCAATCATCATCATCTTTCTCTTCTGCTTATTCTTCTCCTCCTCCTCCCTACTCATCATCCACATTCACATCCTCCCCAATATATATAAGATCTTCATCAGCTACCTTATGTATGTTTTTCACATTGATTCACTGAATGTCTTCTTCATTTAAAACACTTGGTTCTTCTTGAACTCATGCATCCAACACATCAAAATGTTATAGACTGATGGAATCAAATTGCTCTTTATGCCTCCTTGATGATACTTTCTTAATTTGCCTAAAAAGATGACACGAAAATATTAAAATTAGTTGGGTTTTGTATGACAAAAAAAATTAAATAAACACGTGAAAATGATAAATAAATTTGATATACTTCTAGCTTAGCCGCACGTTGTAGTGAACGTAAACAAAGTCATTTAGCCTTTTATGCTCCAATCTATTTCTTCTTTTTGTATGAATTTGCTCAAAGGCGCTTCAGTTTCTGTCGCAAACACTTACACTACATGTTTGACTAAGAACGCGAATAACAAAAGTTCTCAAACGTGGAACATCACTCCCAAATCTAGTCCACCACATGTTTAAAAGTAAAAAAAAATGCAAAAACAATAATAGAAACAAAATATCATAAATAAATAACAAAATAAAATTAAAATAGACAAAATAAATTATCTGGACACATCGTGGAATGATTCTGCACTACTGCATGTCTCCCCATATCATATATTGCATTGTCATACATATTTATTTTTCGTGAATTTTATATTGGATGCAATGATTACGGATCATCCTCTTAATGCAATCTAAAATTCTCTTGTTCACTTGTCCAATTTAAATGCAGTAGAATATCTAAATGCATAATTCAAATAATATGTTGCAAGATGAAGAGGTTGATGAAGTTTTCAAGTCCACTTATGATTAATGATGTTTTTCAATTCAAATTATCTTTAGTGGCCTCTTTTGCCCTATCTATGGTCTATTCAAATTATCTTTAGTGGTCTCTTTTGCCCTATCCATGGTCTATTCAAATTATCTTTAGTGACCTCTTTTGCCCTATCCATGACCTTGTAGAGATAACTTATAGTTGGTATGTTTTCATTGTCAACCAATCTAAGTACTTTCACCAAAGGTATCGTGATTCTCAACAACTTCATGCAAGAGTCCCAAAATTCACTTCTAAATATACTATCCACAAATTCTCTTGATTTTCTTTTTGTTGCATTGGGATATGCATCCCACTCATCTAAAAACTTTTTTTTAAGCGTAGTTCTATTCTTTACTAGACTTTGCATTGTCAAAAAATTGGTATTAAATCTATTAACTACACTACGAATCAACTCAGCACCATTGGTGTATTTTCTCATGAAGCTCAAAATCCATGCATAATTATAAATAAATTTTGTAATTTATTGGCAACATTCAATTGTTTGTCTCATCTCATCCATGTTGTCAATGTTCTCAAGCATGAGGTCTATGCAGTGGCAACATATGAAGTTCAAAAAAATGTCCCATCAATTTTTGTCAATTTTTTACTTGTTGCCCTATAATTTGTTACAATATCAGTGATAAATTGAACTATATTTTCAGGCTTCAACTCTTCCACAACCTCATCAAACATCCTAAGCACATCGGTTGTTTTGGACGTATCAGACAGGTTTATAGATTTCAAAAATATAGTTCCTTCCAGGCAATAGAAAAATAAATTTATCAAAGTCCTTGTCTTTCTGTCAATCCACCATCTGCCAAGATGATACACCTAGTTTTCTTTCGTGACTGCCTCATCTCATTACGATATGCCTTCACTTCACTCACATTAATATCTACATTTTTTTCTTTCAAATCACCAAATGAAGGCATTTTATATTCAAACCCGATATTAGTTATGGCATCTGTCGTAGCCTGGAAATAAAATGAATTTGCCGCATTGAAAGGAATGCAAGCGTCATAAAGGGCACACAAAAGAGGCTCATAAAATATAACAATAATATTTTATTGATGTTCAAAATATGTAAGGAGTATTACATTGAGAGAGGGGGTTTACCCCTATTTATATACAACATGGGAACACCATAGAGACGTTGGGGCTGGTCCAACGTCTCTATTGACTAGTCAACTTTAAGTTGACTAGTTCAAAAAAAACTAAAAATAAAAGAAAAAGAAACTAAACTATAGTTATAATAATATATATAAATATATATAGTACACATATATATACATATGTATACAAGTACATAATACATTTACATATAAATATATACACATATCTACAATATATATATAATGATATATACAATTTAACATGTGTATCATATCCATGTTGAATATATCATATGATACACACTCTTATCATGTGATACAAGTTGTATCGTGCGATATAGGGATATAGGCAGTATCATATGATACACCTTCGGTGCACTTTAAAAATGACCAAATCATATTTTTTATTTTTGGGTTTAAAGACCTCTTGAGGGTTGACTTCCTCATTTGTGTAGAGGACATTAGAGGGGAACCCACATACCCTATGAGCCGTGAGAGAGATTTAAGGGCTGATCCGTGCGCAAGGGAGAAGGCTTTTGCAGTTTGCTAAAGTAAGAGTATATTGCCACCATTTTTTCACTTAAAGAAGTGGGTTAAGGTAAAAAAAAAATATTCTTTTCTTTTTATTGAGTTTTTTTTAGAAAAAGATGGCATCAAATGACCCAACATGACAATGGAGAACTCAAGTATTGAGTGAAAACCGATTGAAAATCAAGTGATTTTTTGCCATAATACTTTATATGTTGGTATCTCCTGGTTGAAGCATCATTTGGTCGGGACACATCACAATGTTGCCCCATGCACGTTAAGGAATTTGCCGAAGGTCGTAAAATGACATTGCCATAAGTTGCTTACCACTTTGAGACAAAAAAATAATGAAGCGAAAATGAGGTATGTGCAACCATATGATAATGTAGATAATGAGCTTCCTACTTTTGATCCTACAACTCTTAGCATAACATCAGAAGTAGGAAGCTTTGAAGCGAAAGGAAAAGGTGCTAGCAGTAGTGATAAGAGTAGAAAGAGAAGAGGAGGAGGAGGAAGATGAGGGAGTTCCTTCAGAGGAGGTAGAGCTGGAGGCTCTATTAGGAGTTTTTCCCTCGTAGGATCGCCCCTGGGTCACAACCCGACATTCACACTACTATAACTCTAAAATATTTAGTCGAAAAAGCGAATGTCGCGGTTGGGGTGAGTGAGTCATTTTGTGGCTCTTTTGTGTGTCCACTTCAGTGATTTGGTAGACTTTGTTGGAGGTCCTCATTTCCTTTCATGGTATCAGAGCTTAGTGGTTCTAAGCATGGTTGCCAGTCGAGGAAGCGGGAGCGGGAAGCGAGGCACTTTCAAAATTTTAGGAAGCAAGAAGTGTGGGACGACTTAGAAGCGAATCACGAACCGTCTCGGAAGCGACCTAGAAAGCGAACCGAAAGCGACCCAGAAGCGGAAAAAGAAGAAAAAAAATAAAAAATAAAATAAAATAAAAAAGAAAAAAAAAGAGGGAAGTGAGGGGGAAGCGCACTTCCCATAAAAGGGAAACGCGCTTCCCATTTATGGGAAGCGCACTTCCCAAAAAAAAGGGACGCTTCCCCGTGCGTTTCGAAAGCGCGACGTTTCACGCTTCCGAAACACGTATCGGAGAAGCACGCTTCCCCTATGGTATAGGCGCTTCCGGTAACTCCGGTTCTAAGCTCCTTGTTGATGTTTGTGGGATCACGGTTGCACACTTGAAGATTCAGATCCAAGTGTTAGTGTGATTCATTGGTGGTGCTAGATCGAGGTTGCCTGCAACTTCAAAATATTTGAACGAGAAAGAAGTTCCCCTAATAGAGGGTGAAAAAACTAAAACCCTTGCTACTTATGAGAAAAAATGGAAGGAATAGAAGATAGGACATGTCAAGATCATGTATTGGCTCATTAGTACTGTTGATATCAAGAAATGCTTAGTGAAGTCTTGCAAAATTTAAGCATGTAAATAAAGCTTTGGAATACCTCAAGAAAATGTATTCCCTTAAGGATATTGCACATGTATGCAACTTACAAGATAAAATTCATGCTATAACTCAAGGAGATATAAGCTAATTAGAGAATTTTATAGTGAAGTATCTGATCTTTGAGAAGAATTAGCTCTTCTTGAGCAAAGATGACACTGCCTCGAGGATATAGAACTCCGTAAAAAACAAATGGATGTAGAGTATTTCTATCAATTTGTGAATGTCCTAAGACGGGAATTTTAGTCCACAAAATCAGCCCTTCTTCATAGAGGAAATGTTCCTTCTATTGAGGACACAATTGAGGAGTTAAGCATAAAAGAAAATAAGCTTAAAAGAGTGATGATAACTCGGTACTAGCCGTATCTAGGTCGAAAAACTATATGTGAACCTACAAATCACCTCATTATGGAAAGCAAAGCAATGAGTATTATGAAAAACAAGACAATGAATACGATAAGAAAAAAATTATGTCATTATTGCCATGAATTGGGTCACATCAAAACATATTGTCCTAAGTTAAAAAAAACATACGAGAAGAAGGTTGCCTCGGTTGGCCCTCTACAAGTGTCAAATGATGTTAGAACCACACAAGATTCATCTATTGGAAACATGTCCTTGACTCACATAGTGGAGGCTCTTCAACCTCTCCTCAAATGAGCATCTTCATCAACTGGAGTCATTGTTCCATCCTTCTCTGATCCCAGTAAATATCTTTGGCTTCTTGACTCAGGTGTCTCGTTTCATATGACATTGACACCAAATTGTGATATTTTATTAGAATGTCATAACTCAAGCGGGTCAAATGTGTTTTCTGCCGATGGAACATTTCTTAAGATAAAAGGAATAAAAAATTTCAAAAATGTTTCTCGATTCAAAAAAAATTATTCCAAACATTAGATATGTTCATAAATTAAATTCAAATCTTTTGCCATAGAGGAGGCATGGATTGTTTTGAAAATACCCGATAATAATTTTTCTTGTAATGTTCAAAAATTATATTCAGATTTGTAGCAAAACAATGAGTATTATGAAAAACAAGACAATGAGTATGAGAAGAAAAAAAGTATTTGTCATTATTGCCATGAACTGGGTCACATCAAAATATAGTATCCTAAGTTAAAAAGGACATGTGAGAAGAAGGTCACCTTGATTGGCCCTCCACAAGAGTCAAATGATGTTAAAACCACACAAGATTCATCTATTAAAAACATGTCCTTTACTCAACTAGTAGAGGCTCTTCAACCTCTCCTAAAATGAGTGTCTTCGTCAACTAGAGTTGTTGTTTCTTCCTTCTCTGACTCCAGTAAATCTTGTTGGCTTATTGATTCGGGTACATCATTTTATATGACACAAAATGGTGATATTTTATTTGAATGTCATAACTCAAGTGGGTTAAATGTGTTTATTGCTGATAGAACATTTTTTAAGATAAAACACAAAAAATTTCAAAAATATTTCTCAAAGTTCAAAAAAAAATCTATTCTAAAAATTAGATATTTCCTAAATTAAATTTAAATCTTTTGTTTGTTTTTCAAATGTTTGACCATAGATGTAATGTTTTATTCTCCTCTAATGGTTGTTGTGCAGGATTGCCAGTCTGAGAAGCTGATTGTGGGACATAAAGGAGGTTTATACTACATGAATTTTTTGAAAATACCTAAGAATATTTTTTGTTGTAATGTTCAGAAATTAGATTTAGATTTGTGGCATAAAAGGCTTGGTCATCTTAATGCATTTAAAAATCAGTATTTTTCAACTTTGAAAAAATTTGTAATTCTAAAAACTAAAGATTATATTCTTGGCAAAATGAAGAAATTGCCATTTTAAGAAAGAATTTTTGTTTCTTTTAGATTGCTTGAGTTAATACATTTAGATGTTTGGGGCCGGGCCCAATGCTTGTGACATTTAAAAGTGGATTTGCTTACTATGTAAATTTTTGTTGATAATTTTTCTACGCATACTTGGATCTATTTTCTTAACATAAATTTGAAGTTTTCTTACTCTTTCAAATATTTCCATAATTTGGTCACAAAAAAATTTAAAAATGATATTTTTTTAAGAATTTAAAGATTACCTAAACCTGAATGGCATCACACATAAAAAATCTTGTTCGTACACTCCACAGCAAATGGTTTGGCCAAAATGAAGCATAGGCATATTATAGAAACAATAAGAACCTTGCTTATAGCAAACCAAGTACCAAAAGATTTTGGGTTGAAGCTACGTTGATTGATGTTTATCTCATCAACAAAATGCCATCCTCCTCTTTGCAAAATGTGTCACCGATTGAAAAACTTTTTAAATTAATCACTGATTACTCTAGATTGAGATTTTTTAGTTGTAAATGTTTTGTCTTTACTAACATAAATGATAAACTTTTTCCCCGTGTTATTTCTTGTGTTTTTTTGGGTTATGCAAATAACCAAAAAGGCTATAGATGTTTTGATTTTAGAAATAAAAAACTATATGCAGTGTTGTAAAAGTGTTGAGGCGTAGTGAGGCGCTCCACCAAAATTTGAGGCGAGGCATAAGCCTCGAGGCGCAAAGCGTAAGCCTAAAAAAAAATTAAAACTTAAAAAATTATAAAAATTATACAAATTATCTAAAATTATAAATAAATAAGAAATGCTTTATTAATGAAGCAACAACCAACAAGAAATAAAAAATTTCAAATAAGTACGAAAAAATATGAGATTAACACGTAAAAGTAACATTAATGCAACAACTTGATCTATGTAAGTATCTAATAAATAAAATATGAGCATTCATTCAATAAAAAATTAACATTAACAACAAAATGCATATTAACACTAACATATAAATGGTCATATGAATTAGGGCCTAGGCTATTTTTGTGTCTCGTCATCATCAATATTTAAGACTTCAATGTTATCATCTAAGGAATCCATATAAATAGGTTTTATAAATGGTCATATGAATTAGGGCCTAGGCTATTTTTGTGTCTCGTCATCATCAATATTTAAGACTTCAATGTTATCATCTAAGGAATCCATATAAATAGGTTTTCCTTCATCTTCATTCTCTGACTCTTCATCATCTGCACTTTCTTCCTCCACGTCCTCGGTAACTTCTTTTGCTTTTTTTTCCTTCAATAAAAAATCATGTATTAAATACTTATCTGATGTAATTAAAAAAATACATTTATATTCATAACAAGGTAAAAGGAATATAGTTTTACCTCGATCTCTTGAAGACTTGGCTTGCCTAGAACCACTTTGTTAATCATGAGGTGAAATGACTCTTTCAATAGGCACATGCTTAATGGCATTTATGTCAAAGTTCGGATCCAACCATGAATCCTCCAACCAATTGGGATCACTAGGCAACACTGGATCTTCCTTCTCCACAATTCATTCATCGTCTAAGTCTATATAATCTAGACATATAGGGTCTTTGGTAGCCCTCTTCCTCATATTTCTCTCTTAATTTCATATTGTACATTACAAAAACCAATGCATTCATCTTCTCTTGTTCAAGTTTATTCCTTCGTTTTGTATGCACCTATAATTTCAATTCATTAATAATCAATTATAAGATAATTAAACTTATAAAAATGTATTTCAAAAATAAAATACAAAGTCACAAACCAATGAGAAAGTACTTTAATTCCTCTCACAGCCTGATGCACTGCACGTCAAACTTAGTATTCTAATTACAAAATTCATCAACTTAGGATTTTCGTGCCAAATGAACTCCACCAGACAGCTGCATTCAAATAAAACAATAAAAATTTGATAAAAACATTAAGAATGTCATAATTAACAAAAACATAAAAAATTATTAACAAATAACAACATAATTGCAAACTTACCAGGACTTTTTAATTTTCTTGTTGTAACAGCTGCCTCTCTACCAAACAACCCCTTTGCCTTTTTAAATGCATCGATTTGTGTTGTAATTTTCAACCAAATATTTACATCAGAAACCAATTTTTCAACACAATCATAGAAACCACTTATAACTTCTCCATCCGGGTTGAACTTGTCAGCATAATGAAAATATGAATTTAAATAATAGGCAGTTGCATGCAAAGGCTTATGAAGTTGCAAGTCCCATCGTCTATCAATGATATCCCAAATAGGTTTATATTTTCTTTCAACTTTGTCAAGGTTTGAAGCAATTTTCTCATTTGCTCTATCAATTGCCTCATACAAAAATCCCATAGCAGGTTCATCTGCATCAACTAATCGCAACACTTTCACAAGAGGAAGTGTAGCTTTAATTGCATATGATATGGCGACCAAAACTTATGATCATTAAGAACAATATAAGAAATGTTCTTAGCATTAGATTTCTTATAGTAATTAGATGATCTAAAATTTGAAAACAAGAACATCGACTTTAACACTTTCTTATAACATCCAATACTATAAAGTGTGAGATATGTTATGGCAAAACAAGTGACGGCTGGACGTAGAAGTTCTTTCTTCTTTGTGAACTTTCTCATTAAATTTAATACCCATGCATGACTATAAATGTATCGTGTAATTGTTTTTGCCTTTTCCACTGTATTTTTAAAAATTGATATTTTTTTAATATCTTCTAACATAAGATCCAAGCAATGCGCTGCACATAGTGTCCAAAAACATGTTTTTCCTGCTGTTAATATATTCTCAATTGCCACATAATTTGGTGCATTATCTGTAATGAATTGTACTACATTATTTTCACCAACTTCTTTAACTTCTTTAACTTCTTCAAACAACTTACACAAATTTGCACCAGTTTTTTCCATGTCGCTGATGTCAACGGACTTCAAAAATATTGTCCCTGATGAGTTGTTCACAAGAAAATTAATTAAGTTTCTTTTTTTTCCATATGTCTAACCATCTACCATAATGCTGTAACCAACCTTTGGTCGTTCCTTTTTTAACTCTTTTAAAATTTTGTGAGTACAATCTACCTCGTCCCCACGTTCTAATCTCGTGATAAGAAGGCGGTTTGAACCCTCGCCCATAATCTGCAATAGCTTTTACCATTGCACCAAAATATGGACTCTTGCAAAGATTAAATGATAACGCATTTGCATAAAAAAATCTACCAATGGCACGACATACATTTTTTCTTTCTTCCCTTTTGAAAGCAATGTTTATTGTGGTTTGTCATGCTTTTTTATTCACAAAGAGGTTCATAGGACCACTTATGTTTGTTTTGCATCACTACATGATTCACTGGTTTCTTTATTCACATTATCGCCTGTTGATGATCCAAAATAACACTTTTCCCAATATCCAACTTGTTTTGTTCTTCCTCTTGTTTATTTTGCTTCTGATCCTTTAGATGATTCTGAAAAAATCTTTTCACATCAGGTGGAACCGCTTCGCACATGCTTACACCATGTTTTGTGTCAGCTAAGTGATGTTTTAACCTATAAATGTCTTCTGTAGTCTGTTTATGATAATAATTGCAAATTACATGTCCTACGAGTTTGGGATCTTTAGTGGGATTTGGAACTTTAACTCCATGATCCCATCGTACATCTTTTCCCATTGTTCAATTGCAAAAATACATATAACAAAATATATATTAACACAAAAAATTAGATTCATATTCAATAAGAATCAATATATATAAATTGAAAACTAATGGAAACACAAACACACGAAGTCAGTGAGAATGTACATGTCTTCACCCTCACAATAACCTATAATGATGCATTAAAAACATCATGTCATAATTAGAAAATGCATCTTAGTTTTCTTTCTTTCTTTTTTTAAGTCAACTGAGAAAGTAAAGAAACCATACCTGACTTAATGTAGAGAAAAATAGAGTGTCCCTGCCTGACTTAATATTGAATGGCAGGGGCCAAGCCCCTACCTGACGGAACTTCAAACGGCACAGGCCTTCATCGGGCCTCAGCCCCTGCCTGACGGAACTTCAAACGGCACAGGCCTCGACCACTGCCTGCCTGAATCATCGAATGGCAGGGGCCTCGGCCCCTGCCTGACTGAATCATCGAATGGGAAACAATAAATTATTGGGTCTGGCATGTAAATTCCATGCTCATTAATGGCATGTTGTAAATTCCATACTTTGTGTAAAGGGTGTTTTTGTACCCTAATAAAAGTGTACGTGTGTATATCTAATAGAGAATGCAGCAAACCCAAATTGAGTGGGTTTTCTGCAGCCATCGATATCTCTCTCCCTCTATGCTTCTCTTTCTCTTGTGTTGAAGGTGGGATACCATTTCTAACATGGTATCAGAGCAACAGATCCCTTGAAGATTGTGTCCAACCTCCTTGTTATTCTCTAAAGGTATTTTTCTCTTGATTCTCATCGTCTCTTCCTTTCTTCCCAATCCAACGATTTCTTCTTATCCTGTTTGTTTCCTCTTTCTCTATTCCTTTCTTCATACAGCATATGCTTTTCTGATTTCACCCATAAAATATTTTTTTCTTTTTTAACCCCACAAATCTGAATTCATGTTTGCATGATTTCAAAGTTTGAAATCACGTCAAACCCGTTCCTTATCTTTCCTCATAATTAACGTTCGATGTACTTCCTTGATTGATTAATATCATTCTGTCTACCTCTTAACTTTGGAATTTTCCCTTTTAGAAAGAAAATACGATTAGATAAAACACGCTATTTTCATATTAACGTGCCTTCTTACTAATTGATCCATATTTCCTTTAGAGCAGTTTCTTTTCTTTCTCACTGCATATTTTGTTTTCTGTCTCGGCTCATTCCCTTCTTCTCACTCTGGCCTATCTTCCAACTTTCTCAGTCAGCTTGTGTCCGAGAAACTAAACAATTCCAACTTTTTAACCTGGAAGAGACAAATCATCTCATTCATAAGGTGTCAGGATCTTTTTGGACATCTGGATGGCTCTGTTCCTGTCCATCCAGAGTTCTTATCACAAGAAGGCAAGAATGGAGAGGGTGAAACTTCAATTACATTTGTTAGAAATCCAGAGTATGTATCCTGGATGAAGCGAGATCAGGCTTTGGTTGCCTACATCACTTCTACTCTGTCACAGGAGGTGCTTGTGGCAATCCCAGATGACTGCTCAGCTATGCAGTTATGGCATCATCTTGTTCAGACATATTCTCAAGTTTCTCAAGCTAGAATTTTATTTTTAAAGAAAGAGTTTCAAATGTTGAGGAAGGACTCCACGACGATCATGGAGTACTTAAACAAAAATGAAGACTATCACAGATCAGTTGGCCATCGCAGTCAATGACAAAGATATGGTGCAACAGACTTTGAGCGGGATGGGACCCGATTATCACATGATGGTTACTTCTTTGTTGTGTTTGTCAGACTTACCTACTTTTGAAAACCTTCGTGCTAAGCTCTTATAATATGAGATGACCTTGAAGGGATTCTCTGAAGGTATTCACAGTCCCATTAGAGCATATGAGGTCCTTGCTACAGGTGTTACTTATGGTCGAGGATGTGGCAGGTGTGAATATCGAGAAAAGAGAGGTCAAGAGAAGAATGGACAAGGAGCCCGTGGAATTTTACCTACTCCCAGTATGTCTCCTAACCTGCAAAGGCAAAGGACGATACCTACCTGCTTTCTCTGCAACAAAATGGGGCACATCAAAGCAAATTGCTGGTATAACCTGCAAAATCGAGGGAAACAACTGGAGACAAGAAAGGGACCAGATACATTGAAGAATACTGGGGAAGTCAAGGAGTTGTTACCTGCCTTGGTTGAATTGAACATCAAACAAAATGATCACGATACTTGGTATGTTGATTCTGATGCAACCACTCATGTTGCCGGTGATGCTGGTAAGCTCCTAAATCTTGCTCCTTATGTTGGTAGAAATAAGTACTATCACTGGAAATGGGTCTCATCACCATATTTCGCACATTGGAAATTCTGTAATTCCTATGTCCAACTCTTCTCTTGCTCTTTCAAATGTCATTCATGCTCCTAATATCAAGAAAAATATTGTTTTGGTCGCTAAACTTGTCGATGACATTAATGCTTCAGTCGAGTTTACCCCTTTTTCTGTTCATGTTAAGGACCTTCACACGAGGAAAATGTTCGTTGAAGAAAACGGCAAGAAAATGTGTACGTGTTTCAAGAGAATCCTTTCTCTCATGTTCAACCTGTTGATTCCATCTTGAAGCCCACATCATCATCTTCAGCTTCTCCTAATAGTGTTTTTAATCTTTCTGAATGTATTGAGCCGAATCTTTGGCATGGTCGTCTGGGTCATTGTAGTAGTTGTTTTATTGATAAGCTTGTTTCAAGCAGTCATATTCCAAAGTCAAGTTTGAATTTAAGTGTCGATAATAAAAAATGTTTCAGTTGTCTTCAATGTAAGAGTCATGTTCTCTCATTTTATTCCATTAATAAAAGAGCTTCAAGACCATTTGAAATTATATGTTCTGATGTTTGGGGTCCCGCTCCAGTTCCTTCCATGTCTGGCACTAGATATTATCTCATTTTTGTTGATAGCTATTCTCGATATACATGGATCTTCTTCATGAAAACTAAATCTGAAACCTTCAAATTGTTTCAGAATTTTCATACCTTTGTTCAAAATAAATTCTCTGAGAATATTACGTGTTTCCAATGTGATGGAGGGGGTGAGTTCTCTTCAAATGACTTTGTTAATTTCCTCCGGACAAATGGAATAAGTAGGCAGGTGTTTTGCCCTCATAGATCTCAACAGAATGGGATTGCTGAACGGAAGCATCGCCATATTGTTGAAAGTGCAATGAGCATGATGCATGATAGTAATCTTCATGTTACCTTGTGGGCAGAGGCCTTTCATACAGCAGTCTATGTCATAAATCGATTGCCCATGAATATCTTGGAAAACAAATCACCTCATTTTTCTTTGCATGGTGTGCATCCAAATTATCACGATTTGTGTATATTTGGGTGTGTATGTTATGTTCATGTTGACAGTTCAATGTGACACAAGTTTCAGGGTAAAGCCTTACAGTGCAGATTTGTGGGATATGCTGATGATTACAAAAGATATAGATGCTATGATCCCGTGAGCAAACGCATCAAGATATCCAGAAATGTTGTGTTTGACGAATCCAATTTTGGTTATAATGTAGACACACTCCTGAAATTAAAACTTACCACCCTTGGTTGAACTCAGATCTCTTTTCTAGTATTGACGGTGTTTGCTCTACAGACTGTAATCAAAGAGATGAGGCAAACGCGTCTACTGCTGTGCAAAGAACTCAGGAAAGTGTGATCTCTGAATCATCATTGGCTCTCGAAAGGTATAAAGGCATTGTTTACTCTCGACATGAGAAGGAGATCTTCCCCAACCCTAATCAGGAGCTGAATTCTCCTTCTGCTTTCATTCAATCACCTGTACACAGAAGGTCTACCCGAACTCGGCATCCTATTGATAGGTGGGTTAGTTATGAGAACTTCACAATAGATTTTCAACTTTTCTTAACTGCCTTGGGCAAAGAAGATCAACCCACCACGTTTTATCAAGCAGTAAATTCTAAAAGATGGATTGAAGCTACGAACGAAGAAATGGAGGCTCTTCATGAGTGTGGCACTTGGGATATAGTTCCCAGACCACACAATCGAAATATGGTTGATTCAAAGTGGGTGTATAAGATAAAGTATAAGCCGGATGGTATTATCGAGCGATACAAGGCTCAACTGGTTGCCAAAGGCTTCACACAGGAGCCCGGACAAGACTATGATGAGACCTTCAGTCCAATCGTGAGAATGGGTACTATCCGCATTATATTGTCATTGGCTATTGAGCACCAATGGACTCTTAGTCAACTGGATGTAAAAAATGCTTTTCTCCATGGAACTCTGAAGGAGGAAGTATATATCGAGCAACCCACTGGGTATGCTGAAGGGAACTCCAAAGAATACGTGTGCAAATTAAAGAGAGCCATATATGGTCTGAAACAGGCATCTCGATCTTGGTTTGATAGTTTCTCTCTTGAAGCAGGAAAATATGGTTTTAGTCGGTCTCTTCTTGACCATTCCCTTTTCATATTCAAATGCAAAGATATAGTTACCCTGTTATTGATATATATTGATGACATTATTGAAAGTTTTTTTACCTGTAGAGAAAAGAGAGAGAGGGAGGGAGAAAGAGACGAAGAGAAAACCCAAAGCTTTCGACTGTTACGATTTTTTTTTCATCTCGAATCGTGACCTAAATAGTGTGTTTTATAATGTTACAACACATAGGTATGGATCCGGGTCTGGTGTATCCAGACCCGACAGTCAAAGTGAGTTACAATGCATAAGTATACGTGGATCGGATCGGATCCGGATCCTTTTTCACCCCCCTCAAGTTGATCATGGTTTTGTACCATGAACAACTTGCCTTTAAGCATCCAAAAATGATCCTTTGTTAACCCTTTGGTAAATAGATCTGCAACTTGTCTTTCAGTATTGATGAACTCAGGCTCAATCTCTTTTTCTTCAACCTTCTGTCTCACAAAGTGTTGGTCGATCTCAATATGCTTGGCACGACTGTGATGTACTGGATTGAATGACATGTTGATTGCACTTTGGTTGTCACATAGCAAAGTAGTGTGAGAAATCTTTTCTCCTACTTCAGTTAGTAGATGCCTGATCTATGTGACTTCGGTAGTAGCAGCAGCCATAGATCTATACTCAGCCTCAGTGCTTGATCTAGCGATGGCCTTTTGTTTTCTGCTGCTCCAAGAGACTAAATTTTTTCCAATGAAGACGCAATATCCTGATGTAGATCTTCGTTCAACAGGATCTCCTGCCCAGTCTGCATCACAATATACAGTGAGTTCGTGCTCATCTTTGCCATATGACTGTGGTGAATATATCAATACATCCCCAATAGTCCCTTTCAGATATCTAAGGATCCTCTTGACTGCTTCCATATGTCCAGTACATGACGCATGCATAAATTGAGACACTTGATTGACTGAATAAACAATATCAGGTCTGGTGAATGTGAGGTACTGTAACATTCCTATTATGCTTCGATACCTGATGGGGTCATCATACAGATCTTCATCCTGAGCGCTAAGTTTTTGATGAAGCACACTCAGAGTTCCCAGAGGTTTGCAGTCTTGCATGCCTGCCTTGCTGAGAACGTCTACGGTGTACTTGTGCTGAGTGAGTGTCAAGCCATGAGCCTGGTTATCAACTTCTACACCAAGAAAATAACGTAGAACTCCAAGATCTTTCATTTTGAACCTCTGTCCTAGTAAGTCTTTTACTTCTTGGATGTGTCGCAGAGTTTCCTGTGATGACAATATCATCGACATAAATTAATAACAGAGTGTTCACAGTCTGACTTCTAAAAATAAATAATGAGTGGTCCAGCATGAAACGTGAAAATCCATGTTTCTGAATCTCTAGCGAGAAGCTATCAAACCATGAGCGAGATGCTTGCTTTAGACCATAGATAGCTCTTTTTAACCTGCACACATGAGTTTTACAATTTTGTTCTTGATACCCAAGGGGTTGCTCCATGTATACTTCCTCCTTTAAATCCCCATGTAAGAATGCATTTTTTACATCAAGCTGACTCAACTTCTATCCATGTTCAACAGCCAGTGAAGTAATAATTCGGATTATTCCCATTCTTACAACCGGACTGAAGGTCTCATCATAGTCTTGCCCTGCTTCTTGAGTGAATCCTTTTGCCACAAGTCGTGCCTTGTATCGTTCAATGGTTTCATCTGGCTTGTACTTTATTTTGTAGACCCATTTACATCCGACAACATTTTTGTCAGGTGGTCTGGGAACAACTTCACAGGTTCCACATTCATGCAAGGCTTGCATTTCATCATCCATGACTTCTACCCACTTGGTAGAAGTGGCTGCCTGGTAGTACATGATGGGCTCATCTTCCTTATTGAGAGCAGTTAAGAAGAGTTGAAGATCCAATGAGAAATTGTTATAGCTAACCCACCTGTCAATGGGATGTCGTATGCGGTTTGATTTTCTGACCTCAAGAGTATGAGAAGTAGTCGGATTGCCGTCTGAGACATAATCTGAATGGCTTGATTCTGTCGGTCTCTGTCTAGAGTAGACAATGCCTTTGTATCTGCCTGGTACTTCTGTTGTATTCTGTGATCTCGACATCCCAGTGTCTTCAAAACTCTCTTCTTCTTGCTGCACGCAATATGAGGAGCATGCTTTATTCGAGTTAACAAAAAGTTCTGAACTCAACCAAGGATAGTAAACTTCAGTTGGCATATTCGTTGCATCAGCTTCGTCATCAAAGTTTTGTTCATCAAAGACAACATTTCTTGAGATTCTGTACGTTTGTTGGTGAGATCATAACACCTATATCCTTTGTAGTCATCTGCATATCCTACAAACCTACATTTCTGGGCTTTGTCCTGAAACTTGTTTCTCAGAGACTGATCAATATGCACATAGCAAACACAACCAAAAACACGCAAATCATGATAACTAGGATGGACTCCAAAAAGACAGTGATAAGGAGACTTATTTTTCAGAACAACCATGGGCAGTCTATTTATCACATGCATGGCAGAATGAAAGGCTTTTGTCCATAGGTTGATAGGAAGATTGCTGTCATGAAGCATACTCATGGCACTTTCAACAATATGTCTATGTTTTCGTTCAGCAATCCCATTTTGTTGAGGAGTATGGGGGCAGGACACCCTTCTTCCTATTCCATTATTTCGAAGAAAAGAAACAAAATCACGGGATGAGAATTCCCCACCTCCATCACATTGGAAAAATTGAATGGACTCAGAAAATTGATTTTTGACCAAGGAAAGAAAATTTTGAAGACTTCCGACTTATTCTTTATGAAATATATCCAAGTGTATCGAGAACAACTATCAACAAAGATTAGATAGTATCTGCTCCCAGATCCAGAGACAATTGGGGCGGGTCCCCATACATCAGAACAAATAATCTCAAAAGGTTTTGAAGCTCTCTTATTAATGAAATGGAAAGGCAATACATGACTCTTACATGAAAGACAACTGGAACACTTAAGACTGCTCTCATTCCCATTAAGACTTTCTTTTGGAATGAGATTATTAGAGACAAGTTTCTCAATAAAATGACTCCCACAATGTCCTAACCGACTATGCCATAAGAATGACTTATTACATTCAAAAATACTAAAAACATTAGCGGAAGAAGGACGGACACGACTCTAACGAAGGCTTCGAATTCAGGTGAGCAGGGCGGATAGCATGACATGGAGCTTCTTCAAAGACATACATATTGCCTCGTCTTTTTCCTTCAGCGAATGTTTCCCTCGTGCGTAGGTCCTTGACCTGCACAGAGAAGGGAGTAAATTCAACTGAAGCATTATTATCATCAATAAGCTTGGAGACAGAAACAATGTTTTTCTTAATGTCAGGAGCATGAAGAACGTCAGAGAGAGTAAGAGTGGAATGTGACATAGGAATGACAGTTTTTCCAACATGAAAAACAGGATGGTGGGATCTATCTCCAGTAACAATCTTACTTTTTCCAAAATAAGGAATAGGATTAGAAATCTTACTTGCATCACCTGTCACATGAGTCGCTGCTCTTGAGTCCACAAACCAAGTGCCTTCATCATTCTGCTTCAATTTCAACTCTGATAAGGCAAATATTAGTAGATCTTTGATCTCTCCACTATCTCTGGTATTGGTGAACTTTCTTTTCGTTTCTGTCTGTGGACCCTTTCCTTTATTCTCTGGATTGTGCCAACAATTCGCCTTGATATGCCTCTTTTTGTTACAAAAGAAGCAAGTGGGAATGGATCTTGATCCCTGTGCATGAGCAGACATATTTGGAGTGGGGAGCAGACCACGCCCCCCGTATCCACTTCGCCCTTGTCCTCCTCGTCCTCGTCCTCTACCATAAGTCACTCCTGTGGCAAAAACTTCTTGAGAATTTGTGTGGATGTGAGTTTCTTCAGAGAATCCTTTCAGAGTCATTTCATACTGAATCAATTTCGCTCGTAATGCATCGAAGGAAGGAAGAGTAGGGAGACACAATAGTGAAGTGACTATCATATTGTAGTCAGATCCCAATCCACTCAGAGTTTGTTGCACCATGTCATTGTCGCTTACGGCACATCCTATAACTGCAAGCTGATCTGTGATGGTCTTTATCTTGTTTAAATATTTCATGATGGTCATGGATTCTTTTCTTAACAACTGAAACTCCCTTTTTAGGAAAACCATCCTTGCTTGAGAAACCTGCGAGTATGTCTGAACCAGTCGCAACCAGAGTTGTAGCGCTGTACAATTGTCGGGAATGGTAACTAGAACTTCTTGAGACAGGGTTGAGGTGATGTATGCGACAACTGATTGATCTTTCCTTTCCCAATTGAGAAATTCTACATTTTTGACATACACGATCGAACTCACCCCTTGATCATCTTTCTCTTCTCTCGGGACAAATTCTGGTGGAACGAGAGTGGTTCCATCCATGTGACCTAAGAGACCTTCACTCCTTATAAAAGGAATAATTTGTCTCTTCCAAATCAAGAAATTTGAGGTATTCAACTTTTCAGAAACGAGTTGGTTGAGAAAGCTTGAAGAAAGATTTGATTGAGAGAGGTAAGGATCCATTTGAGAATGAAAAACAGTAAGAATGTCAACCAGAGTGTTCGCAAAAAGTTCAGCCCGTTTTCTTCCTCTCTTTTTTTTTGGAGAATCGCAGGCTGTCGGATTCAGGAAAATCAGTTTCTGTGATGAAGAATGCCTTCACACGTTGAAAGAAACCCCCCCCCCTTTTTTTGACAAGAATAGATATAGATACTCAAGGAATAAGATTCACGGCATAGCAGTAAAGAAACATAAAAAAAAATAGACGAATATGCAAAGACAGACTTAGAGGAGATTAGGTAAAAGAAAAAAAATAGGGAAAGATTCGTGAAACACTGTCACCCACAGTCTGTGTTCACGTAAAAATGGTGCACGTGAATCGCAGATTCACCAAACGTGAAACCCACGTGAATAGAGTTCACGTGGATCACGGTTTCTCAAAGAAAAGAAACCCACGTGAGGTGTGGGTACACAGGAGATTTCAAAAAAGGGCTACTGTGATTTTCTGACCGAGGAGATGTTGTTGAAGGCTGTGGAGCTTGGACAGGGAGCAGTTCGAACAATATGTGAGGGGGTGGAGGATTTGGTCAAGAGGTATGGAAATGGATTTTCAAAAAAGGGAATGAATGAGCAAAGAGGGGAGGAAATGGAGAGAAACAGAAGAAAAGGGAGAGGGAGACAAAAAAACCTTGATTTTTCGAACTTTGCTCTTGCCGGAATCCTTAAACTCGATTTTCCAAACTTCGCTTTTGCCGGAATCCTTATCAGCCTTAGCCGGATCTATGCTTTGATACCATGAAAGTTTTTTTTACCTGTAGAGAAAAGAGAGAGAGGGAGGAAGAGAGAGACGAAGAGAAAACCCAAAGCTTTTGACTGTTACGATTTTTTTTCATCTCGAATCGTGACCTAAATAGTGTGTTTTATAATGTTACAACACATAGGTATGGATCCGGGTCTGGTGTATCCAGACCCGACAGTCAAAGTAAGTATACGTGGATCGGATCGGATCCGGATCCTTTTTCAATTATCATTACAGGTAACTCTAATGAACATATTAAACAGGTCAAAAAACTTTTGAACCATAGATTTAAGATAAAAGATCTTGGTAAACTGCAATACTTTCTTGGAGTAGAAGTTGATAGGACTCCTGAAGGTATGACACTTACTCAACATAAGTACATTGTTGATGTTCTTAGCAAGGCAGGTATGACAGATTGCAAGCCTCTAAGCACACAAAGTGTACTTCATCAGAAACTTAGTTCCCAAGATGGATATTTATATGAGGACCCTACAGGATATCGTAGGGTAGTCAGAATGCTTCAGTATCTTACCTTCACTCGAACTGACATTGTCTATTCGGTCAATCAGGTATCTCAGTTCATGCATGAACCACATATTGGACATATGGAAGTTGTTAAACGCATTCTTCGATATTTAAAGGGAACTATTGGCGATTGTCTTCTGTACAGAAAGAGTATGCATGACCATCACATGCATGAACTTCTTACTTACACAAATGCAGATTGGGCAGGAGATCCAGATGAGTGTAGATCAGTCTCAGGATATTGTGTTTTCATTAGCTTAAATCTTGTCTCCTGGAGCAATAGAAAACAAAAGGCCATTGTCAGGTCGAGCACAGAAGTTGAATACAGATCAATGGCAGCTGCTACAGCCGAAGTGACATGGATCAGACACCTATTGGCAGAAGTAGGAGAATCGATTTCTAAAAGCATTCTCTTGTGTGACAATCAAAGTGCTATCAACATGTCATTCAATCCCATCTACCATAGTCGTGCCAAGCATATTGAAATTGATCAGCATTTTGTAAGACAGAAGGTCAAAGAGAAGGAAATTGAACCAGAATACATTCGGACTGTTGATCAAGTTGCTGACTTGTTTACAAAAAGACTTATCAAGGACAGATCTTGGATGTTAAAAGGCAAGTTGTTCATGGTTCAAAACCATGTACAACTTGAGGGAGGGTGAAAAGATTATCACGACTGATCCAGACCCAATCTCTTTTAGTTATATTTAAACACATGCTCATTAATGGCATGTTGTAAATTCCTTACTTTGTGTAAAGGGTGTTTTTGTACCCTAATAAAAGTATATGTGTGTATATCTAATAGAGAATACAACAAACCCAAATTGAGTGGGTTTTCTGCAGCCATTGATATCTCTCTCCCGTTGTGCTTCTCTTTCTCTTGTGTTGAAGGTGGGATACCATTTCTAACAGGCCCCTGCCTGACGGAAATAATATATGGCAGGGGCTTGGCCCTTGCCTTGCTTAAAACAACGGAAACAATAAATGGCAGGGGCCTTAGCCACTACCTGACAGGGACCACAATCGGCAGGGGCCAAGGGCCCTACCTGCCGGAATAAATCGCACGACAGGGGTCGTGCCTATGCCTGATTGAAGAGAGGGAGGCAGACACGAAGGAAAAAGAATGAAGGGGGTCGGGGTTACCTGTGGTCTGGCAAGGGTTGCCAGCGAGGAGGAGGTCGAGAAGGGAGAGACGAGAGAGAGGGACAGCGAGAGACGAGATAGAGAGGTGGGAGAGACTGAGAAGAGAGGTGAGAGACTGTGAGAGAGAGGGGATGCGAGAGACGAGAGAGAAAAGGAGAGACTGTGAGAGATGAGAGAGAGAGAGGGAGAGACTATGAGAGACGAGAGAGAGAGAGGCTGCGAGAGACGAGAGAGAGGGGGATTGCGATAGACAAATTAGGGCCCCCGACCCTCATTAGGGTCGGGGGTAACATTTTAATTTTGGTCAAATGAGGGTCAAAACCCTCATTTGACCAACATGAGGCGTGCGCGCCTCACCACGAGGCATACGCCTCAAGGCGTATGAGGCATACGCCTCGATGCTTTTACGTTTCATGCATGCGCCTCAAGGCACAAAGGCCCTCGCCTTGAAGCGAGGCACGCTTTTTGCACCTTGAGGCGCGTTTTTAATAACATTGACTATATGTTTCAAAAAATGTGTCCTTAGAAAATGAAATATTCTTTGAATTTGAAAAGTCTAAGGAAATAACTGGGTATTCCTTTTTGTTGGATTTAATTCCAAAATATGATGATTGTGATTTTGATCTTGATAAATGTCATGAGCTTAGAAATGATGTGGTAAGTGAATAACATTCTCATGATTATGAGATTAGAGAAGAGCAATCTTGTAAGGATCAAAATTGTATATAGTATTATAGGCATAGTGATTCTAAACATCCATGTGCACTTGAAAGATATTTTGATATTGAAAATCAGTCCAAACTACAAACTAGAAGGTCATCTAGAATCTTAAAACCCCCTAGGAAATTTGTGTCTTCTGATTCTTTTTCACCTAAGTATCAAGCCTACATTGCATTAATACATTCCTATATAGAACCCTGGACCTATGCTCAAGCAAAAGAAAAATCTGAATGAGTAGAAGCCATGAGGATAGAGCTAGAAGTTTTAGAAAGAGCCAATACATGAATTATTCAAGACATTCCTCAAATAAATAAACCTATAAGTTGTAGATGGGTATATAAGGTGAAAACCCGGCATAACGGAACTCTTGAAAGATACAAAGTCAGATTAGTTGCCAAAGGATACTCTCAAGAATATGGCATACATTATGAAGAAACATTTGCTCCAGTTGGTAGGATGACCACAGTTAGAACCTTAGTAGCCCTAGTTTCTATTAGAAGATGACCTATATATCAAATGGACGTTAAGAATGCATTTTTTAATGAAAATTTGGTTGAAGAAGTTAATATGGAAGCACCACCTGGGGTAACTATTCTTAAAGGAAAAGATTTTTGTTTGGATAAAATCCTTTATAATCTTAAACAAGCATCAAAAGCTTGGTATGACAGGTTTAGTCAAGTTATGCTTGATATTGGATTTCAATCTTATTTGACTGACTCGTCATTGTTTGTTAAAATTTATGACGCAGGTATTATTATTCATCTCCTGTATGTGAACAACAGGATAATCACCGAAGGAGACAAATAGGGAATTGAAAACATTAAGAAACTCCTCAAGAAGCATTTTTAAATGACTGATTTGGGTTTTTTTTAATATTTTCTTGGAATTGAAGTTGCTTATTCTCCTAGAGGTTATCTATTAACTCAGTCTAAATTTGTTCTATATATTGTTTTCAAGTATGGAATCTCAGATGATAAGAAGGCTAACACTCATGAGGTTGTCAATGCTAAGATGAAAATTGTTGACGGAGAACCACTTGAAAATTTGACTCCATACAAACAGCTTATCAGAGCACTTTCTTATCTTTCAATTACGAGACCTGATATAATGCATGTAGTTCACACAATCAGCCAATTTCAGCATACTCCTACTTTTGTTCCCAAAGTTGTGTTGCGTATTATTAAATATATTAAGACTTCTATTTATCGAGGCATTTTCTTATTTGCTCCTTCCACATTATATTTAATTGCTTATAACAAGGTTGTACGTATCGTATGATACGATTCAATATATATTGTTACTATACAAAAAATCAATACAATATGCACTGGTATCACGATACGAGTGCATATCATATTGTATGATACAAGCCCGTCTCATACTGTATCATATGATATGGGATGTATCGTACGATACATACTTTACGCACATTAAAAAGGGCTAAATCGTAATTTTTTGTTTTGGGTTTTAAAGACCTCTTGAGGGTTGACTACCTCATTTGTGTAGAAACCATTAGAGAGGTATTCACACACCCTAGGACTCGTGAGAGCGATTTCGAAGTCGATCTGTGGAGAAAGGAGAGGGATTTTGCGCTTTGTTAAGAGTGCATTTTAACCATTTTTTCACTCGAAAAAGTGGGTTAAGGTAAAAAAACCCAATTCTTTGCTTCTTATTGAGCTTCTTTGGGAGAAGATGGCATCAAATGATCCAGCATGGAAATGGGGCACTCGAGTCATTAGTGAAAACCGATTGAAAATCGAGTGCAACTATTGTCATACTGTTATTTCGAGTGTTATCCCTCAGTTGAAGCACCATTTAGCTGAGACACATCTAAATGTTGTGACCTTTACGTCAAGGAATTTGTTGGATGTCATCAAATGGCAATGCCAGTAATTACTTACTGGTCTGAGATAAAAAAAACAAAAAAAATATGAGTGAAGTAGAAATGGGGTATGCACAGCCCTGGGAGGACGAAGATGAGCTCCCTACTACGGATCCTACTGTTAGAATGGCCCACTCGATCTTGCTTGAACGTGAGAATGAGGCGTGAGAGAGAGAGAGAGAGCTGCGGCAGCAAAAGGGGACTTCAATAATGAAGTCGTGCCCTACTTTATGTTTATATATACATTTACAAAACAGTAACTGGGTTGGACCAAGTATTTGGATCCATACCCAGACATAAACTTACAAGTTACATTGGAGAACCCGACCCATACTGGAAAACCCGATCCAGTTTATGATACAGTCTTAATACCCTCCCTCAAGTTGTGCATGGTCCTGTACCATGGACAACTTGCCTTTGAGATACCAAAACCGTGCACTCGTAAGTCCTTTGGTAAGTAGATCAGCAACTTGATCTTCTGTTGGTACATAGACTGGAATAACTTCTTTGTCCTCTACCTTCTGTCGGACAAAGTGTTGATCGATCTCTATGTGTTTCGTTCGACCATGATGGATAGGATTGAAAGCAATTTGAATGGCACTTTGATTATCGCAAAACAGATTCGCAACCTTCACTTTTTCTCCTATCTCTGTTAATAAATGTCTTAACCATGTAACTTCGGCAGTGGCAGAGGCCATGGATCGGTACTCAGCTTCTGTACTTGAACGCGCAACAGCACGTTGCTTCCGACTACTCCATGCTATTAAGTTTTCATCAACATACACACAATACCCAGAGACTGACTTTCTATCGTCTGGATCTCCTGCCCAATCTGCATCTGCATACACTTCTAGTGGTCTATGTTCTCCTTTTGCCTTTGATTGACGATAAACAAGCCCATCTCCAAGAGTACCCTTCAAGTACCGAAGAATTCTTTTAACTGCATTCATGTGTTCTGTACGTGGATCGTGCATGAACTGAGAGACTTGATTCACTGCATATACAATATCCGGCCTCGTAAAAGTAAGATATTGAAGCATCCCAACTAAGCGACGATAATATTTCGGGTCCTCATAGATCTCCCCATCTTGAGCACTGAGTTTATGGTTTAACACGCTAAGAGTATTCAATGGCTTGCAGTTCTTCATTCTTGACTTCTCCAGAAGATCCAGAGCGTACTTGTGTTGGGTCAACAAGAGGCTAGTATTTTGTCGATCCACTTCAACCCCCAAGAAATATCGTAGGACACCCAGGTCCTTCATCTTGAACTTCTGATTCAATAGGATCTTTGTAGCCTCTATATGCTTGCAAGAACTTCCTGTAATAATAATGTCATCTACATATATGAGAAGTAAGGTGTTGACCTGATGTTCTCGAAAAATGAACAATGAATGATCAAGTTGAGAACGGACAAATCCAAATCGCTGTACTTCAATGGAGAAACTGTCAAACCATGACCGAGATGCTTGTTTTAGTCCATAAATGGCTCGTCGCAATCTGCAAACATGTGTCTCAGGATTGTTTTCTGCATAACCAAGAGGCTGCTCCATGTAAACTTCCTCCTTCAGATCGCCATGTAAGAATGCATTTTTAACATCAAGTTGACTTAGAGACCATCCATGCTGAACCGCCAAGGATAACACAAGTCGAATGGTTCCCATTTTTACAACTGGACTAAAGGTCTCGTCATAGTCTTCTCCATATGCTTGTGTGAAGCCTTTAGCGACTAGTCTTGCCTTATATCTTTCAATGGATCCGTCAGGTTTGTACTTAATTTTATATACCCACTTAGACCCTACAACATTCTTATCCGGAGGCCTAGGAACTATTTCCCAGGTCCTGCATTCATGCAAGGCTCCCATTTCTTCATTCATAGCATCTGCCCATTTTGATGACAAGGAGGCTTGGGAGAAATCGATGGGTTCTTCTTGTTTTTCAACCTGTGCAACGAATAACTGCATTTCTGTAGAAAAATTCTCATAGCTTACCCATCTTTCAATAGGGTGTCTGATCCTTTTCGAACGTCTGACATGCTCAGTTATGTGGGGTGTGTCCCTTCTTCTGACATACACTGCCCCTTTGAATCTTCTGCCATCTGGACGAGCAGTACCTGATGTCAAGGTTTCTTCTGCGATGGGAGGCACAGTAGATCCCTGAGCAACTGTCAACACGTTCCCACTAGGTTCTGCATTGGTTTCCATGGGCTCACACTCATCTATTACTGTGTGACATGGAGCAGAGTTATCCATTTCTAGCTGATCAAATAATTCATTCGCTAGCCACGGCTGATAGCTTTCTTCCTCCTTAGTAACCCTTGCTTCTTTGTTCGAGATCTGAACATTGTTCTCATCAAAGACAACGTTTCGTGAGATTTTAATGCGTCGAGTGTCTGGATCATAGCATCGATATCCTTTATACTCTTCAGCGTACCCAACAAACCTGCATCTACAAGCTTTATCCTGAAATTTATTACGTTGGGAACTGTCAATGTGAACATAGCATACACATCTAAACACTCGTAGTTGACTGTATTGAGGTTGGGTACCAAACAACACGAAATAAGGAGTCAAATTATTCAACATTTTCATCGGTAAACGATTTATTACATAAACCGCAGAGTGGAAAGCTTCTGTCCAAAGACTTAAAGGAATATGAGTGTCATGCAGCATACTTAGGGCACTTTCAACAATATGACGATGTTTTCTTTCCGCGACCCCATTTTGTTGTGGTGTGTGTGGGCAAGATATTCTACGCCTTATCCCGTTGTTTTGAAGAAATTCAGTAAATTCCTTTGATAGATACTCTCCCCCTCCGTCACACTGGAATTGTTGAATACTTGTCAAGAATTGATTGACAACAAGAGCATGAAATAAACGAAAGAATTTGAATACCTCAGACTTGTATTTCATAAAATAAATCCAAGTATATCTGGAAAAACTATCAATGAATGTGACATAGTAGCGACTACCAGACAAAGGGGGTTGTGGAGCAGGTCCCCAAACATCAGAATGAATAAGTTCAAAAGGAAAGGAAGCTCTTTCATTTATTGAATTGAAGGGAAGTACATGACTCTTACACAACTGACAACTAGAACAAAGAAAACCATCAACCTTATTATGCGGACTTGATCTTGAAATAAGACCACTTGACACAAGTTTCTCAAGAGAAGAATTATTACAATGACCCAAACGACAATGCCAAATATTTGGCTTATTGTACGAAGACAAACTCAAACAATCCTTAGATGAATTTAATTTGAATGGTTGACCAATTGACGATTTCGATCCAGCTCTGCGAACAAGTGAAGAAGTCTCTTTGAGGATATACATATTTCCCTTTCGCTCTCCCTCAACGAGCGTCTTCTTCGTGAGTGGATCCTTGATACAGACAGAAGAAGGACTAAATTTGACGCAAGAATGAATGTCATCAACCAATTTAGAAATAGAAATGATATTTTTGACAATATTAGGGGAATGAAAAACATTGGACAATTTTAGGGAACCATCGGAAAGAGGAATATTCACGTTTCCAGTGTAAGTTATTGGATGGAGAGCTCCATCTCCAGTTTTAATACTTGCATTTCCATGATAAGGGATAGGTTTCAAAATCTTACCAATATCACCTGTCACGTGGGCTGCAGCTCCAGAATCAATATACCAAGTTCCCTGATCACCCTGTTTGAAATTCAATCCTGACAAAGCTGATATTAAAAGACTCTTGACATTGTCTTCATCCCATTGAGTTCCTCCAGCTTTTCCCTTGCTTGACGATCCTGTGACATTCATTTTCCCTTTGTTTTGCGGGTTGTGCCAACAATTTGCCTTGATATGTCCCTTTTTGTTGCACAAATAGCAAGTTGGAACATTTTTGAAATTGTGATTTCCCGAAAAACTACCTGACGGCATGCTAGGCGTGGGCAACAATCCACGCCCCCCTTGATTATTTCTTATCTGTCCATGTCCTCCTTGAAAGTGGCCACGTCCTCTTCCCGAATTTGTCCCTGTAAACAATACTTCTTGGCTTCCTGAATTGTTGCCTACATCTTCTCCTTTAACAGAAATTTCATATTGTAGTAATTTTGCCCGAAGATCCTCAAAGTTAGGAAGTGAAGGAAGACACAAGAGAGATGTTACCAACATATGATAATCTGATCCAAGCCCGTTTAGCGCTTGTTGAACTTTGTCCTTATCAGAAATCACACAGCTCACCATAGCCAATTGATCTGTGATGATCTTCACCTTGTTCATATACTCTGTAACAGTCATGCTTTCTTTCTTTAGGAGTTGAAACTCCCTCTTCAAATGCATAATTCTTGCCTCTGAGATTTGAGAATAGGTCTTCGCAAGTTGTTCCCACAGCTCCATTGCTGAGCACTCATCTGGAATACCTACAAGAACCTCTCGCGAAAGAGTAGAGGTAATGTAGGCTACAACAGCTTGATCTCGTTTTCTCCAAGTGGTGAATTCAAGATTTTGAATCAACTTGTTAGAAGTCTCTCCCTTATCGTCCACAATTTCCTGCACAATAAATTCTGATGGTGCAGAGATCGTTTCATCTAGGTGTCCATAGAGATCGAGGCTCTTAATGAAAGGCAGTATTTGCCTTTTCCAGGTTAAATAGTTATTGTTATTCAGTTTGTCTGAGATAAGTTGTCCTAGAAAACTAGATGGCAGGGTAACAGAATCCATGAAAACTGAACTATAAAGTTGTTGACTGCTGACAAACACTTAAGGAATGACTTTAGATCTAAAATAAATTCAGACCAGATTAAATCAAGAATAAATGAATAGGTATTTTAGACCTTGAAGGAATAACCAGAAATCAAGAATAAAGGAGTGAAATTGGATCGAGAAGAAATAAAAATCAGATTCGCTTCAGATCTGGAGTGAACTCAGATCTAACCGTGACAGATGAAGGAACAGCAGCAACTAAGAAAACAGATCTGATCTTTGGATTAGATCTGATCTTGATTTCAGACTAGAATGAAATAGATGCAACAATCAAAGCACAATATATGAACCTAATCAGTTGATGGCTGTTTTCAACTTAAAACCAAATCTGATATCAGAACCCACGTTTGGGCAGATTCGGATTTCAAATAGCCTTTGGGTTCGACAGTCTGATCCAAATCAGACGTGATAAACAAAAGGAAGAAAAGATAGATAAAAAAGGACAGCAGTCACGCAGGGTCCAATCTATCGATAGATTGGAAGAAAACAAACAAAAAGAGGAACGACGACTAAACAGAGGGGGAAAATCTGGATGAAGGCAGAAAGAGGATGCAGACAGAAATAGAAAATAGAAGAGGTAGATTGAAGAACCTGGAAGAAGAAACACCTGGGACGTTGATCTCGCTGGATAGCCCTAGACGGAACAGCACCTGCAGTGTCGATCTTGCTAGACACGCCCTTCGGAGTCGATTCACTGTGCAGAAGCCTGCTCTGATACCATGTTAGAATGGCCCACTCGATCTTGCTTGAACGTGAGAATGAGGCGTGAGAGAGAGAGAGAGAGAGCTGCGGCAGCAAAAGGGGACTTCAATAATGAAGTCGTGCCCTACTTTATGTTTATATATACATTTACAAAACAATAACTGGGTTGGACCAAGTATTTGGATCCATACCCAGACATAAACTTACAAGTTACATTGGAGAACCCGACCCATACTGGAAAACCCGATCCAGTTTATGATACAGTCTTAATACCTACAGCCCCTAGCATAGCATCAAAAGTAGGAATTTCTATAGCGAAGGGAAAATGTGTGGTTAGTACTAGTAGTAGTGCCGTGGGCACAAAAAAAAGAGTAAAAGAGAGTTCTTCGAGAAAAGGCGGAGCTAGAAGCTCTATTATAAGCTTTTTCCCTCCTATAACTGCCCCTGGAGCGTAACCCGACATTGATACTGCTACGACTCAACATTTAGTCGAGCAGAAGAATGTTGTGATTGGGAGATAGTTCTATGATGCATGCATTCCTTTTAATGCAGCAAATTCTTTTCATTTTCAGGACATGGCAAATGTCATAACCAGTATCAGGCCTGAATATAAAATGCCTTTGTATCATACTTTGAGAGAAAAAATTTTAGATACTAATGTGAATGAAGTGAAGGCATATTGTTATGAGATGAGGCAATCATATAGAGAAACTTGGTGTAGCATCATGGCAAATGGGTGGACAAATAGAAAGTCAAGGAGCTTGATAAATTTTTTTGTCTATTGCCTCAAAGAAACTATGTTTTTGAAGTCAATTGATCTGTCTAATATGCCCAAGACAACATATTATTGCTTAGAGTATTTGATTAGGTTGTGGAAGATATTCAACATCAAAATATTGTTCAATCTATTACTGATAATGCAGCAAATTATAAGGCAGCAGGTAAAGAATTAACAAAAAATTATGGGTCATTCTTTTGGACCCCACGTGCTTCCCATTATATAAATCTCATGCTTGAGGACATCGGCAACATGAATGAGATAAAGCACACACTTGAATGCCGCTATGCTTTTTTACAATTTGTTTAGAATTCTTTTAAAAAATTTATTAAAAAATTATGATTTTTTTATTAAATGGTTTGCACCTTATTTTGGATTCGACCGATACAGGTAACGATACGAACATACAACCTTGGTTTATATTGATGTTGACTAAGGAGGTGATCCCAATAACAAACACTCAATCCTGGATTTTTGTGTTTTCTTAGGTGAATCATTGATCTGATGACAGTGTAAGAAGCAACAGAAGGTCTCCCTCTCTTTGATTGAAGTTGAATACCGAGTCATGGCTACAACCACTATGGAGGTGGTCGGGCTAAGAAGATTGTTGGTCGATATGGAAGTTCAGATTAAAAGGAGCCTCACAAATGTGTTGTGACAACAAAAGTTCTATCTACATTACCAACAATCGGACCTTTCATGTATACCAAACATATTGAGATGGACTGTCACTATGTACGAGAGAAGTATCTATATGGCACTATCGATGTTACATCAAAATACCAGTTGTCGGATTTCTTCACCAAACCTCTCGTTGCTCTTAGATTTCACTTTCTCTTAGGCAAACTTTCAGTTGTCCAATCGTAAGTTTGAGGGGAGTGTTAAATTGTATATATATATATATATATATATATATATATATATATATATATATATATATATATATATATATATATATTATTGTAACTATAGTTTAACTTCTTTTACTTTTCTTTTTAGTTCTTTTTGAACTGGTCAACTTAAAGTTGAATAGTCAATAGCGACGTTGAAGCTGACTAGCCCCAACATCTCTATAGTGTTCCCATGTAGATAAATAGGGGTGAACCACTTCTCTCAATGTAATGCTTCTTGCATATTTTGAACATCAGTAAAATATTATTTTTATATTTTGTGTGCCCTTTTGTGGCTCTTTTTGTGTGTCCACTTTGGTGACTTGGTGGACTTTGTTGGAAGCCCTCTTTTCCTTTCAACACACAGGTATTGCAATCCGAGTGTATATCATATCAAAAAACATAATAGTAACGATATGTATCATACCGTATCGTATGATATGGTACGATACTTATAACACTGGTGAAAACTATTGCTGCTTGTAGAGGGGCAGGTAGGTAGGTCGGTTCAAGCCGGGGTTCAGGTCAAGTTCCATCAGACCTTGTTTTGAATTGGGTCTGGAAACTAGACTCAAACGGAACTGATATGCATGAGGTTCAGATTGCAGTTATTGGTATACTATTTACTTCATTCATGTGGGTCATCAGGTTTTGCTATATATCAGGTTTGATAGATAAGACGTCAGGTCAGCTGGCTGGGTTAGGTTAGATTTAGATGTAAATCAGTTCAGTTCTAATAACGGGTTAGAATCTTCTCAAAAAAAATAACGGGTTAGAAATGGTTCCAGCATAAATCATTTTGAGTCTACAAATAATTCAAGTTCGCATAAGTTCATATACGAACCAAGCAAGTTGCCAATAGGGTTGGGTTCAAACTGAGTTAAGAGGGCTGCTCTTTGACTAGGAAACTTCATAAATCTACAGGTAGCTGGTGTTGAAAAAAGATAGGAGGAAGATTCTTATTAGGTAACTTCATAAAATTAGATATATGGGTTTATTCATGCGAGGCTTAAATTGGTTAACATATAAACTTTCTGGATTTTTATCTATTCATGTTTGAATTGATTATTGGTAAAGTCAGGTTCATGTTTAGCTTTGGGATCAATTCAGGTGCATATTGTAAAGAACCAATTGGGTTGGGTATAGAAACAGCACTGCAAATGGGTTCAAGTTTTCATGCCCAAGAACCAATCAACTTTTAAAATGGGTCCAACTTTTGGACCCAAGCCGACCCGTGGGACTATTAAAAACAGGCAAGTCAAGTAGGGTCTAATTGGTACACTTCCTTGGTTCCAATTGGGTTTACCCAACCCACTTACACGAAATTGTTTCACACTAAGCAACATGCTAACCACACAGAACACAAGTAGAACACACCTTGATGTAGATTTCTCCTTACTTTTTATTTCTTTTGTGGCTTATAGAGGTATTGAACTTGGAAATCAACCACAAAAGACTAAAAAGAACAACCATGGAGGTGCAGTTCAGTTGATGAGTTGCATACAGAAGTATAACACACTTAAATATGAAATTACTGATTCATTGCATACCTCAGAACGGAGATAAGGAACAGAGATGGCTGAAAACACAAATCCAGCAATTATGTAATATGATGGAGGCTTCCCCTTGATGTGTGCAGGAACAAGTCGTTTGTGGGTTGCAACCTCTACATTGAATTCAAGGGTTTTTGATTGACGAAGGACTTTAACTGCAGCACTTTCTCCAGTATACTTTTGAGAAACAAGGTAACTAAAGCCAATCCGCTCCCCATGCCTAAAAGGAACTGAAAGACCATAGACAGGATGAATGAAAAGGTTGTACATACAATAAAATAAGGGAATACATGATAATAAAATAATTAAATAATAACTCCAAAACCCATATTTAACTGGAACTATTATGACTTTTACTTTGAAGCAGAAATTGTTTTGTTTTTTATGCGAAGAGATCCGAAAGTATCTTCACTAGGGATTTTGGCAAAGGTTAACACAATGGTCAACAAAATAATTCAGTAGCATCACCAAGGCTAAGACCCATCATTAACCTAGCACATAAGAAAAATTGTACAAAGAATATTTAACATGGTGAAAATTTTTATGTGGACTGCGTACCCATAAAAATTGTACAAAGAATATTTAACATGGCTTGTTGCAGTAACTGCAGAAATTGGTGCAGTCGTAACTACTTCCTATCATATCACACAAACACCATATGTTAAATATTGGATTGGCCTGTGCCCAGAAGCACACTTTTTTAAGGGGGTGTCCGCTAAAATGGAAGGGTAATTCTACCAGGAAAAGTGAAGGTCCCACATTTTTCTCATGCACACGTAAAAAATCTTCACAAATGGTGGCCTTTTAGGCAAAAAAGTTGCATCTCAAGGAGTATGTCTTTTTTCTCTAGGGTTTTGCTTCCTGTAACATTCTCCACATCGCAATGCGTGTTTTTTTAGGCAAAAAAAGTTGTGCCTCAAGGGGTATGACTCTTTTTGCTAGGTATTCTTTTCCTCATTTGCAGCATAATGTAATATTGCCTTTTTAATCCGAACACAAAAAAATCCCTTGGTTAAAAGAAAAATCTAAGCATCTCTTTACAGTTATAAATGTCAGGTCAGAATGCATGGTGCAAACAGGCAAGACCAGACCATCAAATTTATTTGTATAAGTAATCATACTGTATCATAATAAAATTCCTACTTGTACTCGATAAAATTGTTTGCATGTCAGATCCAAATCTGCATCCTAATTTGACTCATTTTATACTGTCAAAAGAAAAAAAAAGTTTCAACACAACGCTGGTACTTGGTTCATAAACAGACCAGTTTGACCTAATGCATCTTGATGAAGATATCAACACCTATTTTTGGAGTTAGCAGACTGTGGACCAGTTTAGCAACATGGTCAGCTGAATTAACAAAAAAAGAAAAAACCTGATGTGTCAATCATCTGGCAGTTAAATCCATGTTCAATCCAACCTGCCTTAGTCATGGTCATCGGAGAATTTTTCAATTCAGATACATGGTACCAAGCAAAAGTCCAACCTGTCTTAGTTATGGTCATTGTAGAATTTTTCAATTCAGATACATTGTACCAAGCAAAAGTGATGTTTGATAAGATGTTACCATTGGCTCAAAAATGACTGTAGAAAAGCATCAAGAATCAAGCAACCTACCAGGGCATGAATGGACTATGTAAATCAAGTATGCAACATTGCATGTGCCTTGAATAAAAAATACAGATAATATACTGAACATGCTTACCAGTCCCATCATTTGCAATATCAATCCCATCAAAGCTGAGAATGATATCTGATGGCCACAAGAACCTAGATGCTGGAGCAGTGGGTTCCACTCTTCTCACACGAACCCCCTTCTGATTTGGTGCCATCCCCATAGCTTTTCTCAGATCAGGATTCTCCATCTTCTGCCACTCAACCCCAAGGATAGGGAACCCTTTCATGTAATATCCATTGACATTATAAGCGTCAAAATCTAGAAATATGATAAAGAGCCATATGATCCATGTGATAAAGAAAAGCAAAATGAATTTCTTTGTCACATTACATAATGGAAAAAACAATCATGTCAACTAGTTATAGCAAAAACAGTTAGAACCTCTTAGAGGTTCATATTATAGCATGGAACATCGGGATACCTGTATATTCCCCTGACTGCTCATAGTCTTTGATGAAGTGCAAAATGACAGGAGTTGGGATGACATAACCAATGTTTTCTACATCTTCATGTTTAAGAGACTGAAATGCAATTCCAACACATTGGCCCTTGTCATTAAATGCAGGACCACCAGAGTTACCAGAGTTTATGGCAGCATCAATCTGTGTAAGTGTTGCAGTAACAGAAGGAATTAGCGCATGCATCACATGAAAACACACAAAACCACAGACAAGTATCATTGCATTTTAACTCTTCTTTTCTTCTCCTTTTGAACTTCTGTACCAACTTAAATCCTAGACACAAGGATCATTAACCCAAAGTTTAGCTGGTACCAACAGTGAAAATTTTGCACGAAGTAAATATTGAAAGCTGAAAATCACATCACATGGAGGAATTTGAGAGTCTGAAGAAAGAGAATAGTATATCATATAAAAAAACCTGCAGGCCCAATAGCTCTGTTGATCCATGGACATAAGATAAGATCTCGATCCGTGAGACAACCCCACTTGTCACAGAAATTGTGTCTCCCCCGATAGGGTAGCCAACGACTGTCACAGCATCTTGTAAGGATGGTAAATAACCAAACTCCACTGGTGAAACTCCACCCCAGAACTCATCATCATCCACAGTTAGCATAGCTGCTACATCACAAATAGTATAAATACACTGAATGCTAATCATCCAAGTAATGCTCCTATTAAAACATCAAAACAAACATACAATAGGCTAGCAGAAAGTCATTTGCTAACCCCTCTAAATATGGTGTTTTTCCAAGTGACTGAGGACACATATCAGAACTTGGACAAGACCTGCCAAGTCACGCTATTTAAGAACCCACCAAGTTTGACTAACAAGATGAACTTGCCATATAATCACACGAAATAACAGAACAGGTATGTGTCACAAACTGAATTAATGATGTGGCTCACGTACAATGCGTGAGTGTTCCATGGCATTGCAATGTTTGTGACGATTAATGAATTTAACTGATCCAAAGTGAGGCATTGCAATGCCTAAATAGGTCATATATGACATTCTTGCAATAATTTACTGCATCTAAGATATGTAATCTAACGTCGGGACAATGTGTGAAATACTGTAATTCTCCAATTCCATCACATAAGAAATTACTTTTAGGCATAATTCATAAACCTAGTGACTCGTGACTTGGCCTGACAACCCAATGACTTGCTCAGGTTTTGTTAACTTCAATTTTTTATATAAACACAGTAATGTACTATTTAAATATTTGTGACATGAAAATATTAACATATAAGTAATAATTAGGTAACATATAGTGATGCACTAACATCAAAGTATAAAAAAATGAATGATAGAGTAAATTTACCATATTTATGAGTCACCAAACCATTATATCAAGCATCACAATCAACTAATCGTTATGATGCATATACCATCCAATTCTACAATTAACTACCACAAGAAGTTAGTTGTGAAATTGTGATTTTGATAAAGTAATCAAGATTTTTCAATGTCAAAATCAACATAAAAAATCCAAAATAGTAAACAATAGTAACTAAACTAGAATAACAGTATAAATAAAAACACGAGAATAAACTCCTGTACTCCATTTCCATCATCATAATTTCTGTATATGATGTTAATGTGTAATAAAACTAAAACATTGAAAATATGAAGATAGATATGTGTGGACTCGGTGAACCAACTCAGTTGACCTAGTAGAGGGTCAAGTTGGTGGACTCAAGCAAGTCATTGTGACAATCCACCTTTGTCACATGGATATGTGTGTGTGGAGCAAAAGTGCAAATATTGACAATATGCATGAAGAATATTATAAATTTACACAAATTCTAGTCTTTACTGATATTATGATAGATAGTAAGAATTAATAAATTTCTTTTTATAGAATATATGATTACATTGACTACCACTACAACAACTATTATAAAGTTGGTTATATTTTATATAAACATGTGTATAGTCAGTTTACATTTAATAAAATATTGAATATCTTAAATAAAGTATTTAAGTGCAACATAGGTTTAGATAGAACCAAGAAATAAATAAAAATATAATGTAATTAAATTAAATTTTTGAAATTTCTAAAATTTATCTAATACATTATATTATGTTATTATATAAAAACTAGTTTTTTAAATAAGTAATTAAAAGTTTTTAATAACACATATATCTCAACCTTTTATTTTAAAAAAATGTATTTAAGAGAAATACACAAGAAATGTACGGACAACATGTTTCCAAAATAAGGGAAACAAGTTTCCCATATAAAGTTTCTTATGTGACGTGAATGGGTTTCTCACTCATGGGAAACAGGTTTCTCATGCATTTTTAGGAGTTTCCCACAAATTTTAGAAATGCTAGGTTTCCGGTTTCGGAAATGAGTTTCCCACATGTAAGTGGATTTTTTGGTAACTCTAGTTGAATTATATTTTCATGGCAGTGTCAGTAGCAGGTTGGACTTAGATGAATGGATGGGCTTTAGTAATTTCACACTTAAGCATGTGTGTACACATGCACATGCACATGCACATGCATTCTGTTAAATTATATATATATAAATATATATATACATATACTTATATATATATATACATACGTATATATATAAGTATATATATACATATATGTATATATACAGTTTTTCTCTTTGTTCTCAAAATACCCGATAGGGGTAGTTTAGTAAATCCCCATGTAAACCCTTTTTCCTTTTTCTATTTTTCTTTTCTTCTCTTTTTCTTTTTTCCTTTTCTTTTTTCTTTTTTCTTTTTACCTTTTTGTAAGACCACAAGGGCCCCACTCATGTAGTCGTTGGGGCCCCAACGGTCATATTTATGACCATTGGGGCTCCCAACGACTACATGGGAGCCCCTTGTGGTCCCTTCTTCATTGCTTCCTCCTCTATAAATAGAGGAGGTTTCCTTTTGTATTGTAAGGGTTGTTCACCCTCTTCTTTCCTTCTTCAATAATATCCAACTTATGACTTTTGGTCATTTTTCCCTTTGGTGGGTTTTTGTATACACTTTTAGTGTTTGTGTTCTTGGCTCTTGGAATCACTCTTAAAGAGTGATTTGCTTTATTGGTGCTTCCGCCGCTCCCCCTTTTCATTACATGGTATCAGAGCAAGGTTGGTGATCCAGCTTCTACTTTTTTGTTGCCTTGGGACGCGTGCCTCTCAAGCTTTTGAAGAAGGAAAGAAGACCATTCGGCTCCTATGGAACGTGATTCTAAAGTTGAGCTTTCCTTCAAGCTTAATGGATCCAATTATCTTATGTGGGCCTCCGCTATGGAAAATCATCTAAGAGGTAAGAAACTTTGGGGTTTTGTTATGGGAACTACTCCTGAACCCTCTCTTGTTCTCACTAAAATTGAAAATGATGTTGAAAAAGCTTTAGATGGCGATGAACGCATCAAAGCTATAAATGATCATCAATCCAAAATTGAGGATTGGGAAAGTAATCATGCCAAAATTTTGGCATGGTTTATGAACAATGTGGACCTCAAAAATTATGCAAATATTGCAAAATTTAGAAGAGCCAATGAGGCATGGTTCTTCCTTAAGGGTATGTATATCCAAAAGGATCTTGCTAGACAATTTTTTTGTCAAGAGAAAATTTGTTCCGCTAGACAAGCGGATATGAGTGCCTGTGACTACTTTAGCTCTTTAACCCCTCTTTGGGATGAGCTTGTTCTTCTTGAGCCTAAATGGGTGGCTCCGGAAGATATTGAGTTAAGAAGAGAACAAATTGAAAAGGAGCACTTTTTCCAATTTCTTCATGGTCTACAACTGGAATATGAACAAGTTAGGGCATCCCTTCTCCATAGAAGTAAAGCCTTACCCATTAAAGACGCCCTTGCCGAAGTATGCCAAGAAGAAACTCGACTTGGCCTAAGTATCAAGAGTGATGAAGTTTTGGCCGTTTCTAGGCCCGGATCAAATGTAAAAGCATATAAACCTCCCCACTTTAACAAAAATAATGGATATAGAAAGGGAGTGATTTGTCACTATTATAATGAACCAGGTTACATTAAACCGGTTTGCCCAAAGCTTAAAGGAAAAGTGGTCGCGGTTGGAGAAAATTCTCTAAAGAAGGAAGAAGAAAGTGTCAAAGAAGGAGATATCAAAGAAACTCTTAATCATATCTCCGAAGTTCTCCAACATCTTCTCAAGACTTCTTCATCTTCAACATCCGGAGCCGCTATCGCCTACTCTTCATCACCTCCAGGTACGTGGATACTAGACTCTGGTGCTTCTTTTCACATGACATTTCATAAAAACTCGCTTTCTAATGTTTTTTCCGAACCCATATCTTCTTATGTTTCAACGGCCGATGGGACATCTTTAAAAATTGAAAGTATTGGAACACTTGATTTTAAAATTTCTCAAACCTTCTTTGTTCCTAAAGTAAGAGTCGTTCCAAAAATTAATCTAAATCTTTTTTCCGTTTCCCAAATCACCGATCATGGATGCCAAGTCTCTTTCTCACCTAAAGATTGCACCGTGCAGGATCTCCAGTCAGGGAAGCTGATTGGGCAAGGTCATAGAAGGGGTGATATCTATTTTATCGATTTTTTGACTCTTCCATCTAAGTCATCTTGCAATCTTGTAAAGGACAAAAGTATTGGAATTTTGCATGAGAGACTTGGTCATCCAAATTTTGTAAAAATGTCTCTTTTTCCTTTTTTGAACAATACTTGTAAAGACAATCACATGACTTGTAAAGATTGCATTTTTGGGAAATCTAAAGCTACTCCATTTCCTCAAAGAAATTATTTCACCACTCGGCCTTTTGAACTTGTTCATTCCGATGTATGGGGACCTTCCCCTATTTTGTCCAAAGGAGGTTTTTCGTACTATGTGGTCTTTATTGATGACTTCACTCGATTTACATGGATTTACTTCTTAAGTCGCAAATCCGAAGTTTTCTCCTTCTTTAAAGAATTTCATGCGATGGTTAAAAATCAATTTTTGGGAAATCTATCAATTCTTAGGTCCGACTCAGGAGGTGAATACATGTCCAATGAATTTCAAAACTATTTAAAAGAAAACGGAATTTGCCATCAACGTTCTTGTCCAAACACTCCGCAACAAAATGGTCTTGCGGAAAGAAAGCATAGACACATAATAGAAACCACAAGAACCTTATTAATCTCAAAAAATATTTCATAATCTTTTTGGGCCGAAGCGGTTCTAACCTCAACGTATCTTATCAATAGAACTCCTTCATCTTCTTTAAAATATCTTTCTCCATTTGAGAAACTTTACAATATGTCTCCCGATTATAAAAGACTAAGAATTTTCGAATGTAAATGCTTTGTTTTAACTCATAAAAATGATAAACTTTCTTCTAGAGCTACTGAATGCATTTTCTTAGGATATGGCGAAAAACAAAAAGGTGATGAAGAGTAGTAATGCTTTGACATATCAAATAATAAACTTTATATCTCAAAAGATGTCACATTCTTAGAAGAAGAAAATGGTTTTTCGCATAAACCAAATGAAGATATTGATTATTCCTTTTTATTTGACTTATTACCTCAAGAAAAGGTCATTGATGATGTTGAATCTAGTGAATCGCTCATAGACGATTTTTTTGAACCTCCAAATGATGACCAAAATTTACAAGAAAATGTACAAAGGCAAATACAAGTCTACTCTAGAAGAAATGAAAGTAATCCTCCTTGTGCCCTTGAAAAATTCTCTCAAAATGAGTCAACTGAAAAATCCTCTCAAAGAAGATCAAATCGTATTTCAAAAATACCAAATAGATTTGTATCTTATGATTCTTTTTCTCCAAATTTTTGGGCATGTCTGCTTGCTCTTCACTCAATTCATGAACCAACTCATTATAATGATGCTAGACAATATGCTCATTGGAATGAAGCAATGGAACTAAAACTTAATGCACTTAAGAGGGCTCAAACTTGAGAAATCGTTGATCCACCCAATGGCAAGAAACTCATTGGATGCGGATGGGTTTTCAAAGTTAAAACTAAGTACGATGGATCTTTAGAAAGATATAAGGCCAGGTTAGTGGCCAAGGGATATGCCCAAGAGTACGGGGTAGATTATGATGAAACCTTTGCCCCTGTTGCTCGAATAACTAGTGTTCGAGCTCTTATTGCAATAGCCTCTGCTAAAAAATGGCCAATTTTTCAACTAGATGTCAAAAATGCATTTTTAAATGGAAATTTAAATGAAGAAGTTTACATGGAACCACCTTCGAGTATGAATTTAAATGGTAAAATTTTGAAATTAAAAAAGGCCTTATATGGACTTAAGCAAGCTCCTAAAGCTTGGTATGATAAGTTTAGTAATGTATTAATCAATTTAGGATTTACTTCTTGCTATACTGACACTGCTCTTTTTGTTAAGAAAACAGGTAATCTCATTGTTATTCTTCTGCTATATGTTGATGATATGATCATCACTGGGGATGACAAAAAGGGGGTAAATGATGTGAAGTCTATGTTAAAAGAAACTTTTGATATGTCTGACCTTGGATTCTTGAGATATTTTTTAGGAATTGAAGTGGTTTACTCCCCGCGATGATACATTTTATCTCAAATGAAATTGGCAGCAGACATTTGTACCAAATCTGGAATATCTGATGAAAAGAAAGTTGAAACTCCTGAAGTTATCAATGCAAAACTGAGACTTGAGGATGGTGTTCTTCTTGAGGATCCAACTCCCTATCGGCAATTAATTGGATCTCTCACCTACTTATCCATCACCCGTCCAGACATAGCTCATGCGATTCATGTTGCAAGCCAGTTTCAGTATGCACCTACTACAGTTCATATGGCAGTTGTAATGAGAATTGTGCGATACATCAAAAATATCATCTCCAAGGGACTCTTCTTATCATCTTCCTCATCTCTTGAATTAACTGTTTTTACTGATGCTGACTGGGGAGGAAATCTCAATGATCGTATCTCAACTACTGGTCTTTGCATTTTTTTAGGTGAATCTTTCATCTCGTGGAGATGCAAGAAGCAACAAAAGGTCTCATTATCATCTACTGAAGCTAAATATCGACTATAGCAATGACAACAATGGAAATCGTGTGGCTCAGAGGGCTCCTTGGTGACATGGGTATCCACATTTCCTCTCCCACCAAGCTCTGCTATGATAACAAAAGTGTGATCTACATTGCAAGCAACCATACGTTTCACGAACGGACCAAGCATATCAAGATGGATTGCCACTACGTTTGAGATGAATACCTCGGAGGAACTATCACATTACCATACGTCACTTCAGAATATCAACTGGTTGACTTCTTCACCAAAGCGCTCCCAACTCCACGATTTATGTTTCTTCTTGGCAAACTTTCGGTCTTCTCCCCGTAAAGTTTGAGGGGGCGTGTTAAATTATATATATATATATATACATATACTTATATATATACAATTTTTCTCTTTGTTCTCAAAATACCCAATAGGGGTATTTTAGTAAATCCCCATGTAAACCCTTTTTCCTTTTTCTATTTTTCTTTTCTTCTCTTTTTCTTTTTTCCTTTTCTTTTTTCTTTTTTCTTTTTACCTTTTTGTAAGACCACAAGGGCCCCACTCATGTAGTCGTTGGGGCCCCAACGGTCATATTTATGACTGTTGGGGCTCCCAACGACTACATGGGAGCCCCTTGTGGTCCCTTCTTCATTGCTTCCTCCTCTATAAATAGAGGAGGTTTCCTCTTATATTGTAAGGGTTGTTCACCCTCTTCTTTCCTTCTTCAATAATATCCAACTTATGACTTTTGGTCATTTTTCCCTTTGATGGGTTTTTGTATACACTTTTAGTGTTTGTGTTCTTGGCTCTTGGAATCACTCTTAAAGAGTGATTTGCTTTATTGGTGCTTCCGCCGCTCCACCTTTTCATTACACATTCTCCCTCTCTCTCTCTCCAAATGGATCGATGTAGCAAGTTCTTCTCATTGAGAGAATGTTAATTTGGTTTATTGCAAGTCATATTTACCAAATTGGATAAGTGGGTAAAAGAGAAATATAAGAAACTTATAGATACAACAAACAACAACAACAACTACGCCTTCATCCCAAAACAATTGGGGTCAGCGATATGAACCAAAAAAGAAATTCATTTTGGGTCTTCCACATGAATCCTTTTCCTCCAATCATTTCTATCCAACGCCATGTCCTCGGTGAGGTTCAAAGCATTCATATCCTTTCCTATCATCTCCATCCAAGTCTTCCTAGGCCTACCCCGACCTCTTTTAACTAATATATTTTCCCATTTCTCCAACCTTCTAACTGGAGCATCATTAGGCCTTCGCCGAATATGTCCAAACCACCGTAAACGATTCTCTCGCATCTTATTTTCAATGGGTGCAACACCTACCTTCTTACGTATCTCTTCGTTCCGAATCTTATCTTTTATTGTATTTCCACACATCCATCTAAGCATCCGCATCTCAGCTACACTCATTTTTTGAATATGATGTCTCTTGGCAGCCCAACATTCCGTACCATATAGTAAAGCGGGTCTAATAGTCGTCCTATAAAACTTTCCCTTCAACCGCAATGGCATTCTACGATCGCACAGCACTCCAGTAGCACTTTTCCATTTCATCCACCCAACCTTTATCCTATGATTTACATCTCCATCAATTTCTCCATACTTTTGAATGATGGATCCCAAATATTTGAAATAATCATTCACCGGTATATCTTGCTCACCAAGCTTCACTACACTCCCATCCTTACTTCGTTGCTTACTAAACCGACATTCCATATATTCAGTCTTACTCTTACTCAACTTAAAACCTCTAGCTTCCAATGTCTGTCTCCATAATTCTAACTTAGCATTAACCCCAGCTCTAGACTCATCAATCAAAACAATATCATCAGCAAACAACATACACCACGGTACATTTTCTTGAATTGATCTCGTAAGCTCATCCATCACTATCGCAAATAGGAAAGGGCTTAAAGCAGATCCTTGATGTAACCCAACCGTTATCGGAAAATTGGTTGTCACCCCTCCACAAGTGCGGACATTGGTTACTACTCCTTCATACATATCTTTAATTATACTAATGTACTTTAGAGAAACACCTTTCTTCATCATTGTCCACCAGAGAACGTCCCTAGGTACTCTATCGTATGCCTTCTCTAAATCAATAAAAACCATATGCAAATCTTTGTTCCTCTCTCTATATCTTTCAATAAGTTGTCTAAGAAGATGTATAGCTTCCATAGTTGATCTTCCAGGCATAAAACCAAATTGATTCTCCGATATCATGACAACCTTCCTCAACCTAGACTCAATCACCCTCTCCCAAAGTTTCATAGTATGACTCATGAGTTTTATACCACGATAGTTTGTGCAATCTTGTATATCACCCTTATTCTTATATAAAGGCACCAAAGTACTCTTCCTCCACTTATTAGGCATCTTATTTGTTCGCCAAATCAAGTTAAAAAGATTTGTCAACCATTCTAAACCTTTCTCTCCCAAGCATTTCCAAGCCTCGATAGGTATACCATCTGGGCCAACTGCCCTTCTTGATTTCATTTTCTTCAAAGCCTCTGCAATTTCTTTCTTTTGAATCTTGCGCATGAAGTCACGATTTATCTCATGAAAAGGAATGGAGAAGTCTCCAAGATCTTGAGCATGACTATCATTAAATAGCTTATCAAAATAATTTTTCCATCTCTCCTTAATCTCCTCATCTTTGACTAAAACCCTTTGCGTTTCATCTTTGATACATCTAACCATACCCAACTCCTTCGATTTCCTATCTCTCATCTTTGCAAGCCTATAAATATCCTTCTCGCCTTCTTTGGTATCCAACTTGTCATAAACCTCCTTATATACCTTAGCCCTCGCGTTTCGAACAACTTTTTTAGCTTCCTTCTTTACTATCATATACTTCTCCAAATTCTCATTATCACGACTCTTACTTAGATTTCTATAACACTCTCTTTTAACCTTAATAGCTAATTTGACATCCTCGTTCCACCATGATGTATCCTTACCTAGTGGTGCACCGCCTTTAGACTCACCCAATACCTCCTTAGCTACTTTTCTCATACCACCCGCTATCTTATTCCACATTGATTCTGAATCCTCCTCGAGACACCAATCAACTTCCTTAACTACCTGCTCTACAAACATTCCTTGTTTAGCTCCTTTCAGTGCCCACCACTTAATTCTAGGATCTATCCTATGTCTATCCCTTTTGCGGCATTGTCTAGTTCTAAGAAACTTATAGATAAAGAAAGAAAAAGTTAGTATTTCAAAGGCAGGAAATAATTTACTTTTATTAGCTACAAATTTTGATAAAAAATAGGAATCTCTAAAAAAGAATTTGTGCATGTATTAAAAGTAATAATTTTGAGATTTTTTTTCCAAAATCGGCCCTGCTCTATAAGCCATACCCAAATGCATCTCTCTCTCTCTCTCTCTCTCTCTCTCTCTCTCTCTCTCTCTCTCTCTCTCTCTCTCTCTCTCTCTCTCTCAGCTTTTTTATAGTACGAGGTCGTGTTGAGAGGGCATGTTCAAAGACAGAGATTAGTTAATTATCAAAAGAAGACCACTAGTGGACCCTTCATGTCACCATTTGATCAAGTAGATTTTAACTCCATTAGATAAAAGATGAATTCTTTTTTATTTTCCTTTGCTTTCTTCTTTTATCAATTTTTTTGGGCATGCTTTAAATGATGAGTTCAAAGAGAAAATTCACAGGTGTTTGAAGAGACGGAGTAACAATGAGTTATATTGTTTTAGAGAAGCAGTACAAACATTGTTTTCTTCTTTTTTCTTCTTATTCTGAGAAAACTAAATAAAGTTCAGTCTTTCACCTGTAGTTCATTCTATGCCCTTGGATTGGAGGGACCATCTTCATCTAGCCGGCTAACACGTTTTCCTAGGATTTCTAGTGCTATGGAGATAAAAAGGAGTGATGATAGGCCCCCATTTTTGTCTCTATTTACTTATGAGTTCAAATTTTAGTTGTGATTAGGGCAAAAGTTTTGGTTTGTGAAATTCGGTTTTAGGAATGGTGGCAGTAGAGGAGTGGCGCTGCAAAAGGAGGAGGAGGAAGAAGAAGAGAAGCAAACGATGGATCGGTCCTTTATGGAGATCAAATCTATCAGGTTATAGTAGTTAATGGTTTCCGTCAAGGGTGTGGGACAGGAGTTAGGCTTAAGGCTGATTTTGGAAAAGTTAAGGAAAAGGTAAGGGCTTTTCTTAAAATAGCCATAAGGTAAGGGATGGACTTGGGTATGGCTTATAAGGCAGGATAATTTTTAGAAAAAAACTTAGTTTTTAACAGTGTTATTAAAAACGTGCCTCACCTTCTATGTAGTCAAAAGCATTGACTAGGCACCGACTAGTCTGCCTAGTTAGTCTAGGCGTAAGTAAAACACCTAGGCTTTGCAATTCCTAGGTGGGGTACCTTAAAAGGTACCAATTTTGCCGACTATGCACTGACTAAGGCACCTAGTCGACGACTAAGCTGCCTCCACCTAGGTAAGAGGGAAGTTTAGTGATTTATTATTCTTATAAATATTTTGTTATTTTTTTTATATATAATTATATGTGTGTGTTTGTGTGATTTGTTATGTGAAATCATGAAAGCATGCTTAGTTATTATGTGTGTGTGTGTGTGTTACTTTTTGCTTTTGGGATTTGAAAGCATGGACAATTAATTTTAATTGATTATGTTTTTTATATATGTGTGTGTTACTTTGTTGCTGGTGAATTTTTCTATAAAAGCCTGAAAGCATGTTTAGTATTATGAATTTTGTAATATGTTATTTATATATGTATGTGTTATTGTGCTTCTGTGAAAGGTTGAAAGCACATTTTGTTGATTATACTGATTATGTTATGAATAATTGAAATATATATATATATATTTGTCTATGTACAATTATATATATGTATATTCTGGTTATGTATATTAATATATTTTGTAAAAGAACATGTAATTTTGTACTTGTGTAATGAAAAACATCTTATTAGTAAAAGAATTAAACATATTTTTATGTATATTTTGTGTACTATTTTATATTTTAATTGGGGTATCGACTAGTCCAGCCTAGTCCTTGACTAGTCTTTTTAGGGGTCTACCGACTAGGCACTGCCTAGCGCTTTTGACTACATAGCCCGCCTTATGGTGAGACACTTTGCGCCCTGAGGTGCATGACTGTCGCGTAAAACCCCTGAGGTGCACGTCTCATGGTGAGACACACCTTGGCATGAGGCATGCGCCTCAGTCAAATCGGGGTCAAAGCCCCCATTTGACTCGAAATTAGGGCCTCTCCCCTCTTTCTATCTCAGAGTTATCAGAAACGCCTAGCCAAGTGGGGAAGCGCACTTTCCCGAAGCGCCCAAAAAAATGGAAAACGTGCTTCCCCCTTTTTTCATTTTTTTGTATTTTTATTTTTATTTTTGTTTTCTATTTTTTCACTTCCCCCTCGCTTCTTAGGTAGCTTCCTGTTCGCTTTCATGACGATTCTTGATTCGCTTCTAAGTCATCTCACGCTTCCCGCTTCCTAAAATTTTAAAAGTGCCTCGCTTCTCGCTTCTGCTTCCTCGATTGGCAACCATGCTCTCTCTCTCTCTCTGCATAAAGGAAAAAGAAGAACTACCGGCAAGTGCTCTTTGTATTTTAGTTCTTTTTTTGCTTTTTTTTGTGCTTGTGAATGTTGTAACACTTTTTTTTGAGATTTGGACAAATACATTAACATTTGGTTGTTTAATTATTAATGTTAATATGCATTTTCTGATGATGACATGAGTTGAGAAATTTGATTGTTAAAGATTTTATTACTTAAATTTTTATTAAATGTTCATATTTTATTTCTTAGATACTTACATAGATCAAGTTGTTGCACTAATGTTAATTTTACATGTTAATTTCATATTTTTCGATATTTATTTGAGATTTTTTATTTCTTATTGGTTGTTGCTTCATCAATAAAACATTTCTTCTATTTATTTGTATTTTTAGATATTTTTTTAAGTTTTTTTAAGTTTAAAAAAATTGAGGTTACGTTTTATGCCTTGAGGCCTCGCTTAAGCTCCACACAAAAATTTGAGGCTTACGCTCTACCAAAAAAATTAAGGCCTCGCTTCAGTTTTTGGTGGAGCGCCTCGCTACGCCTCAACGCTTTTGACAACATTGGTTTTTAACATTGACATTTCAACTCATCCACCCAAACCCAACTCTTTAAAATAAGGCCCCTTCCCCCCTCAATTTAGATTGAAGAATGTATGTTGGTGCCAACCTTAGTTGTGAAAAGCGACACCTAGGCATTGCAGTAAAAAAAAACATTGGTTTTTAACATTGATTATCATGGAGTACTTGAACAAGATGAAGACTATTACATATCAATTGGACATTGTGGGATGCGCAGTTAGTGACAGATATGGTGCAACAAACTCTGAGTGGGCTAGGATCTGATTACCATATGATGGTTACTTCCTTATTGTGTTTGTCAGATTTACCTACATTTGAAGATCTTCGTTCCAAGCTTTTACAGTATGAGATGGCCTTGAAGGGATTTTCTTTAGATACTCATGCTCATGTTGGAGCACACGATGTTCTAGACATAGGAGTTTCCTATGGGCGAGGACGTGGTAGGTATGACTTTCGGGAAAAGAGAGGTCAAGAAAGGAATGGACTAGAAAGTCGTGGAATACTACCTACACCCAATATTCCACCTAATTCGCAAAGACAAAGATCAATACCCACATGTTTTTTATGCAATAAAAGAGGGCATATCAAAGCTAATTGCTGGTTTAATCCTCAAAATAGAGGCAAATGACCAGAGACAAGAAAGGGGTCAGATAAATTGAAGAACAGTGGCGAAGTCAAGGAGTTATTATTATCTGCTTTAGCTGAACTGAATTTAAAACAAAATGATCAGGGCACTTGGTATGCCGATTCCGGTGCAGCCACTCATGCCACTGGTAATGATGGTAAGTTCCTAACTCTTATTACTTATGTTGGTAGAAATAATATAGTCACTGGAGATGGATCTCATCATTGTATTTCTCACATTGGAAACTTTGTCATTCCTATGTCCAATTCTTCTCTTGCTCTTTCAAATATCATTCATGCTCCTAATATCAAGAAAAATATTGTTTTTTGTCTCTAAGCTTGTAGATGACATTAATGCTTTAGTTGAGTTTACTCTTTGTTCCGTTCGTGTCAAGGACCTTCACACAAGGGAAACGTTCGCTGAAGGAAAATGACAAGATAATATATACGTGTTCCAAGAGAATCCTTTCACTCGTGCTCAGCCTGTTGATTCCACCTTGAAACTCACATCATTATCTTCTTCAATTCCTCCTGAGAGTGTTTTTAGCCTTTCTGAATGCATTGAGCTGAATCTTTGGCATGGTCATCTGGGTCATTCTAGTAGTAGATTTATTGAAAAGCTTGTTTTCAGCAGTCTTATTCCCAAGTCCAGTCTAAGTTTAAATGTCGCAACAACTACGCCTTCATCCCAAAACAATTGGGGTCAGTTTAAATGTCAATGATAAAAAATATTCTAGTTGTCTTCAATGTAAGAGTCATGTTCTTCCATTTCATTCTATTAATAAAAGAGCTTCAGGACCGTTTGAAATTATTTATTCTGATGTTTGGGGTCCAGCTCCCATTCCTTCTATGTTTGGAATCAAATATTATCTCATTTTTGTTGATAGTTATTCTCGGTATACATGAATTTTCTTTATGAAATGTAAATCTGAAACCTTCCAGTTATTTCAGAATTTTCATTATTTTGTTCAAAATCAATTCTCTGATAATATCCTTTGTTTCCAATGTGATGGAGGGGGTGAATTCTCCTAAAATGACTTTATTAATTTTCTCCAAACAAATGGAATAAGTAGGCGGGTGTCTTGCCCTCATACACCTCAACAGAATGGAATTGATGAACGAAAGCATCACCATATTGTCGAGCGTGCAATGAGCATGATGCATGATAGTAACTTTCTTATTACCTTCTAGGCAGAGGTTTTTCATTCAGCGGTTCACATCATAAACCGATTGCCCATGAATATCTTGAAAAACAAATCGCCCTATTTTTCTTTACATGGTGTTCATCCAAATTATCATGATCTACGGGTATTCGGGTGTGTATGTTATGTTCATGTTGACAGTTCAATGCAGCACAAGTTTCAAGATAAGGCCTTGAAGTGTAGATTTATGGGGTATGTTGATGATTATAAAAGGTGCAGATACTATGATCTCGTGAGTAAGCGTATCAAAATATCCAAGAATGTTGTATTTGATGAATTGAATTTTGACCACAATGCTAACACTTCTCCTGAAATTGAAGTTTATCACCCCTGGTTGAACTCTGGTATCTTTTCTAGTGTTGATGATGTTTTTCCTTCATAATGCAATCAAAGAGATGAGAGAAAAATGTCTGATGCTGCACAAAGGATTCAAGAAAATGTTATTTCAGAACCACTCTTGGCTCCCAAAAGGTATAAAGGCATTATTTACTCTCGACGTGAGAAGGAGACCCTTCCCAACTCTAATCAGGAGATGAATTCTTGTTATGTTTTTGTTTCATCCTCTGCTCCCAGAAGATCTACTCGACCTAGACATCCTATTGATAGGTGGGTTAGTCATGAGAATTTCACCATGGATTTTCAACTCTTATTAACCTCTTTAGGTAAAGAAGATCAACCCACAACATTTTATCAAGCAACAAATTCTAAAAGATAGATTGAAGCTATGAATGAAGAAAGAGACTCTTCATGAATGTGGCACTTAGAGATTGTTCCCAGACCACACGATCGAAATGTGGTTGGGTCCAAGTGGGTGTATAAAATAAAGTATAAGCCGGATGGCACTATTGAGCAATATAAGGCTAGACTGGTTGCCAAGGGCTTCACTAAGGAACAAGGACAAGACTATGATGAGACCTGCAGTCTGGTTGTGAAAATGAGCACTATTTGAATCATACTATCATTGGCTATTGAGCATCAGTGAACTATCAGTCAACTCTGGATGTGAAAAAACTCTAAAGGAGGAAGTGTACGTGGAGCAGTTCATTGGGTACGCAGAAGAGAACTCTAAAGAATATGTGTAGGTTAAAGAGAGCTATATATGGTTTGAAGCAGGCTTTTCGATCTTGGTTTGACAGTTTTTCTACTGAAATAGAGAAATATGGCTTTAGTCGGTTTCTTTTTTATCATTCTCTTTTCATATTCAAATGTAAAGATACAGTTACCTTGTTATTAATATATGTAGGTGACATCATCATTACAGGTAACTCTAATGAACATATTGAACAGGTCAAAGAACTCCTAAACCACAGGTTCAAGATGAAGGATCTTGGTAAATTGCGATATTTTCTTGGAGTAGAAGTTGACAGAACTACTGAAGGCATGATACTTACCCAACATAAGTATACTATTGATGTTTTTAACAAGGCAGGTATGAAAGATTGCAAGCCTCTAAGCACACCCACTGTACTTCATCAGAAACTTAGTTCCCAAGATGGAGATTTGTATGAGGACCCTATAGGGCATCATAAGATAGTAGGGATGCTCCAATATCTCACATTTACTCGCCCTGATATTGTTTGTTGAGTCAATCAGGTATCTCAGTTCATGCATGAACCGCATATTGGGCATATGGAAGTTATTAAACGCATTTTTCGATATTTGAAGGGAACTATTGGAGACGGAGTTCTGTACAGAAAAAGTATGAATGGATGTCACAAACTTCTTGTTTACACAAATGTAGACGGGGCAGGAGATCCAGATGAGCGCAGGTCAGTTTCAGGATATTGTGTTTTCATTGGCCTAAATATTGTTTCTTGGTGCAGTAGGATACAAAGAGCTATTGCTAGGTCGAGCACAGAAGTTGAATATAGATCAATGGCAGTTGCTACTACCGAAGTAACATGGATTAGACGCATGTTGACAAAAGTAGGAGAATTGATATCTAAATGTACTCTCTTATGTGACAATCAAGTGCCAAGCATATTGAAATTGATCAACATTTTGTAAGAACATTTTGCAAGACAGAAGGTCGAAGAGAAGGAAATTGAACCTGAATTCGTTCAGACTGCTGACCAAGTTGCTGACTTATTTACAAAAGGGCTTATCAAGGACAGATTTTGGATGTTAAAAGACAAGTTGTCCATGATTCAAAATCATGTACAACTTGAGGAAGGATGAAAAGAAGTCATTATCCATGACTGGGTTTGGATCTCGGATCCAGACCCAACTCGAGTTTATTTAAGTCACATGCTCGTTAATGGTCTTTTGTAAAATTACAACATATTCTCAAATGAGAATATACGTAAAACATGTGAATTTACATAAATACCCTTATCGGGTTTGATATATATATATATATATACATATATGAGATAAATATATGTATATGTATCTTTCTCTCTCTCTCTCTCTCTCTCTCTCTCTCTCTCTCTCTATATATATATATATATATATATATATATATATATATATGAATATATATATACAAGATACACCATATTTTAACACCCCCCCTCAAACTTAGGGTGACACAACCGAAAGTTTGACAAGAAGGAAGTTAAATCTTGGAGAGCACAGCGCCTTGGTGAAGAAGTCTGTCAGTTGATATTCTGATGTAACATAAGGAAGGTCAATGGTTCTTCTTAAATATTCTTCATGAACATAGTGGCAGTCCATCTCGATATGTTTCGTGCGCTCATGAAATGTGTGATTTTTAGCAATGTAGATTGCACTCTAATTATCACAACATAACTTTGTGGGCCCTTTAACTTGAACATTCATATCCTTCAGCAAGTTGCGAATCCAAACTATTTCCATGGTGGTAGATGTCATGGCTTTATACTCGGCTTCAGTGTATGAAAGTGATATCTTCTGTTGTTTCTTGGATCTCCAAGAAATTAATGACTCACCTAGAAAAATACAAAAATCAGTGGTGGAGTGACGATTATTTGGGCCACCTCCCCAATCAGAGTCAATATAAGCAATTAAACTTAATTCAGAATAGGAAGATAGAAATACTCCCTTGTTTATTGTACCCTTTACGTATCTGATGATGCGAAGGATGGCGCTCATGTAAACGGTGGTAGGCATGTATTGAAATTGACTGGCAACATGTACTGCATGAGAAATATCAGGCCTAGTAATGCTGAGATATGTTAGGGATCTAACCAATTGCTTGTAAGGTGTGGGATCTTTTAGAAGAATGCCATCATCAATCTTCATCTTCGAACCCACTATTTCAGGAGTTTCACAGACCTTATCATCTGTGATTCCTGATCTGTGAAGAATCTCACAAGCAAGTTTAGTTTGAGACAAAAAATAACCTCTGTGATAATAAGCAACCTCAATACCCAAAAAATATATCAAAAAACCTAAGTCTGACATCTCAAATTTCAAAGTCAAAATAGATTTAATACTTTTGATTCTTTTAGTATCATCTCTTGTTATCAACATGTCAACAACATATAACAATAAGATAACAATTCCTGCATCATATTTCTTAACAAATAATGCAGTATAAAAAAAACCATTTTCAGTCATTACATTGTTAGCTTGTTTCAAGCCATGGGAGCTTGTTTCAAGCCATAAAGAGCTTTACGAAGATGGAGAACTTTATTTTTAGGGATTTTCATATCAGGTGGAGCATCCATGTAAACTTCTTCATTAAGGTCTATATTTAAAAAGGCATTTTTGACATCCATTTGATAAATATTCTATTTTCGAATTGAAGCAATGGTGATAAGACATCTGACAGTAACCATACGAGCTATTAGAGCAAATGACTCTTCATAATCAATCCTGTATTCTTGACTATACCCTTTAGCTACTAAACGAGCTTTATACCCCTCAAGAGAACCATCACTTTTGGTCTTGACTTTGAACACCCATCGGCATCCTATAGTTTTCTTTCCACTGGGAAGCGTTTGAAATTTCCCTGAGTTAGCTTTCCTAAGAGCTTGAAGTTCACTCTTCATGGCTTCTCTCCATTCAATACATCGTTTGGCTTCTTCAAAAAAAATTGGTTCAAAATATGAGTGAATGGCACTTAAGCAAGCCCGATATTTAGGAGAGAAGGAATCAAAGGATACGAATCTGGAGGGAGTCCTAGTTCTTTCAGTTCTCCTAAGATTTGAATCATGAGTGGAAATAGATTCATTGGGTTCACTATATTGCTCAATAGCACTTCTAAAGGTGCTTCTATCTCTATGAGAATAGGTGATAGGGTCTCTAGATACATTTTCTTCTTGAGAGGTAGAAGGGTTAGAATTATTGTTGATCACAACCACTTCATTGTCATTGTTATATGTTTATTCATCATCACTAGAGATATCATCATCCTTAGATAATAGGTCAAAAAGAAAGGAATAGTCAGTATTTTCTAAATGAGTTTCATTCTTTTCAAAACCACCATCATTTTCCAAAAAAGTTACATTCATTGAGACATATAATTTATCATTCTTGGTGTCATAACAACGAAATCCTTTTTGGGTTTTGGAATAGCCAAGAAAAGCACAAAAAATGGCTTTTGATGAGAGTTTAGCATTTTTATCTGTAAGAACAAAGCACTTACAACCAAAAACTCTCAATCTATTGTAATCGGGTTCTTTTTCATATAGAATCTCAAAAGGAGAAATTTTATCTAAATATTTGCATGGAAGATGGTTAATAAGATAAACGGAAGCAAGAGTCGCCTTGGCCCAAAACTTTTTTGGAATACTTTGAGAAATAAGAAGAGTTCTAGTGGTTTCAATGATATGCTTATGCTTCCTTTCGGCCAAACTATTTTGTTGTGGGGTCTTAGGACACGATCTTTGATGGACAATGTCACAATCTTCACGATATTTCTTAAACTCATTTGAGAGATATATGGCTTCGGAATCGGTCATAAATATATTTAAATTACTATTAAATTGATTTTTGATCATCATATGATATGATTTAAAACATGAAAAGACTTAATGCTTATGTTTGAGAAAATATATCCAACAATACCGCGAAAAATCATCCACAAAAATCACATAGTAGGCAAAACCTCCTTTGGATATAACGGGTGTCGGTGCCCAAACATCCGAATGAATAATTTCAAAAGGTTTAGTACTAAACATAGTTCTTTGTCCAAAATGCATACTTCTCATTTTTCTAAGAATGCAATCATTACAAGAGAATGTATTTTTACAAAGATTTTTAACAAAATGCAAATAGGACAACTTAGTAATGTTGGGATGACCAAGTCTCTTGTGCCCAACATTTATGTCTTTATGTTGGGCAACATTACAGAAAGTGTTTTTAGAAATTCGAAGAGAGTCCACATAGTACAAATCTACCTTCCTAGAGCCTTCCCTAATCAATCTCCTAGACCGGTGATCCTGTATCAAACATTTATTAGATGAGAATTGAATGTCACACCCAAGGTTCGTGAGTTGAGAAATGGAAAGCAAGTTTAAATTCAAATTTGGTATAAGTCTAATTTTAGGAATAAAGAAGTTTTGGGTTTCAAAATTTCCAATTCCCTTAATTTCAAGAGAAGTACCATCCACGGTTGAAACAAAAGAAGGTGACATACTTTTAGAATATTCAGATAGAGAAGAAATGTTTGGGGTCATATGAAATGATGCACCCGAATCTAAGAGCCAAGAGGTTTTACCTGGAGGAGAAGAAATAGATACGGCGGCACCGGAAATAGCTCCCTTAAGAAGAGGTTGAAGAGCCTCCACAATTTGATTGAAAGATAGAGCTTCATTTGAAGATTCCTCTTTTGGTGGTTGAGATGTAGTTGCCATTGCTAGAAGTTTCTTCCATTTCGGGCAAACCGGTTTGATATGACCCGGTTCTTTGCAAAAGTGGCACAAAATTTTACTATAGTCTCTTCTTCCACCCTGACCACCTTGATTTTGGTTCTTAAAATGAGGAGGTTTATATGTCATCAAATTGTTACCGGGCCTAGAAACGGCATTAACACCATCACACTCCTCTTGATTTGTGGGCATTGCAAGCACACTAGGATTTTGCTTGCTAATCCCCATACAAGTTTACTCTCCACTTAATTTAGTTATAACATCTTCAAGAGAGGGAGAGGTGAAAGAGGATAGGAGAGAGGATCTTATTTGCTCAAACTTGGGCCTTAGCCCATTCAAAAAGTTAAAAAATTGATCTTCTTCTAATTGCTTGTGACGAAGCTCTATGGCTTTTCCACTCCACTTGGGTTCAAGCATGGCAAGCTCATCCCAAATGAAAGAGAGATCGGCAAAATACTCTCTTATAGTCATTTCTCCTTGAAGAAGGGTTAGCGCCCTCTTTTGGAGATAATACTTATGGGACAAGTCTCTAGAAGTATACATCTTCTCAAGGTACTCCCATGCTTGAGAAGCATTTTTAAACTTCATAATGTTGGCGTTGATTCTTGTCTCGGCGGAGGAAAAGATCCAAGACAAGATCTTGAAGTTCTTCATTTCTCACTCTTCATGTTTCCTACTATACTCCTCAAGAGCCTTAATTCTTTCATCTCCCTCAAGAATTTTGATTTTCCCTTCTTTAATCAAAGTGATTTTAGGCTCCGGTTCCAGAATCGAGCCTTGAACATAACCCCAAAGCCCTTTCCCTTTGATGTGAGCTTCCATATTTTCGGCCTACGTAATAATTTGAGCCATTTAGTTTGAAACAAAGAGAGAAATGGGAGTCTTTTTCGCCCATTAGAGAGGTAAGATGAGAGAAAAGAATATGTACCACAATAAGATTTTAAATCTTACTTGTAGTAATCTTCTAAAATATTGAATGAAGAAGAATCTCGACTCCAATCACCAAAATGGTGAAGGCATGCTTTTCGAGGCACTTGATATTGTGAATAACCACACCAATTTCTTTCTCCAAACAACCTGGCTCTGATACCATGTGAAAATATCATTAAAAAAAAGATTTTGTGTATCAACACAATACAAGAAAAACAAAGAGTGCACAAAGGCACAAAGGAGAACACTCACAAGTGCACAAAGGCACGAATACACGAACAAAAACATGAAAAAATATGAACTTCAATATATGAGATCCCAAGAGGGGCTTTACAAAAGCAATAAAAAAACCTAAAGGGGTTCACCCCTATTTATAATGATTTAGAGTCAAGGGGGGGCTCCAATACACATGTTGGAGCCCCTCCAACGGTTAGAAAAGTAACCGTTGGAGGGTGCTTCCAACTTGTGTATTGGGGACCCCCATGGTACACTATGAAAAAGTAAAAAGGGACAAAAAGGAAAAAAGGAAAAAGACAAAAAGAAAAATAGGAAAATAAATTAAACATATTCTCAAATGAGAATATGTGTAAAACATGTGGATTTACATAAATACCCTTATCAGGTTTGAGATATATATATATATATGAGATAAATATATGTATATGTATCTTTCTATATATATATATATATATATATATATATTCAAGATAGACCATATTTTAACAATTTAACCATATATACAAGTGATAAATTAATCTAATGTAAGATATATATGAGAAATAACATATGATACATGGCATAATTATCCACCAAGGGATGATCACAAAGGCCACTATGGGTACATAAAATCCACTAAAGGCATACACCAAAGAGGGCACAATAAAAATTAATATTTTATAATTAACAAGTATGCAATGAATCAAGAGCCTCCCATCAAGAACAAAAGTGTCTACCAAAGATCAAGTGGGCAAACACAACAAGTGTCCGCTAAGGGCACACCAACAAAGCCCACAAAAGGGCATACACAAGAAGGCCCAATTATAAAAATAAATATTTTATTCATTTCAACAAAATGCAAGAAGCATGGAAAACATATAATCATAGTATTTAGAATGCTTAAGAAATCATAAATTTAGAACATAATTTTTAACATGCTTTGATAATCAAAAGGATACTAACATACCCAAAATATACTTTGAATTAACATGTTGAGCCAACAAAACAATAACACATTTAAAAAGAGATTTTAAAAAAGTTTTAATTTCAATTAATTTGAAAACACGCCCAATTTTTCAACATAAAATATCAAAAACAATTTTTTGAAAATTTACCATAGAAACTTCTCCAATTAAGAAACACATACCGGAATATGAGAGCCTGGAGTCCAAGCCGTACATCAATTAAAATTTTCTTTAGAAGGACAAACACAAACAAGATACCAAGCTCTGATACCATGTAACGAAATAGTGTGGATCTCGATGCACTCCAAAATGAACTCCAAGAATCGAAACATAATGTATTTGGACAAAAACATAAGAACCAAAAAAGAAACACAAGGAATCTGAATGAATGAACGATTTCACTAATAAAAAAATTAAAAAATACACAATATCCTCACTATACAAATACACTACACACACATAAACCTAAAACTACACATCACTCTCACATTTTACAAAGCACACACTCACCCTTATTTATAGAGAAAAATGAGAGGAAGGGATAGAGGAAAGAGAGGATAGAGAGTCCTCTCCGGCTAGTTTGACTAGTCGTTAGACCTAGTTCAACAGCTAGAAAGGCTAGTCATTGGGCTTAGTTCCCAATGACTAGAAGTCAACTTTAGTTGACTTGCTTAATATATATATATAAAGGATACATTTATCTTAACACCCTTCACTCTCTTTTTCTTCTTCCTTTTTCCCCTTTTCTTCTTTTTTCCTTCTTTTTCTTTCTTTTTCCTTCTATTTTATTTTTGGTATTCACATATACACGTGTTTTTCACACACACACACATATGTGTGTGTTTTATGTTCAATGTTATGCAATTTTACGAATTTTGTGATATGTTACATTGAATTATACACTTCATTCATAGTTACAATCATATGTTTTTTACTAAATTTAACTATTCATTGTAATATTTTTGTTCCTCCAAATGTTTTTTTTTTGTCCCGCCTAGGCTCTGACTAGTCCTTTTTTGGATCTTCCGCCTAGGTTATGGCTAACGCTTTTGACAACTAAGGTGCCAACAATTCATCAACAAGCCAAGATTATAGGTTAATATAATAGAAAAGAGTTACCTTCCTTGAATTTTAAATAATGATAACCATTGGTTGAAACAATATAATAAAAGGCAAGATGCAACTTGACTGACATGATTGGCAGTTGGATCACACATTCATCATCTTCAATACAGATGCTATTGCTTGCCGCATTCTGTTATATTTCATTATTACTTCATAATGTTAGGTACAAATATGAATCACACATGATGGAGTTCAAGAATAAACCAGAGTTACCAGTCGAGGAAGCGGGAGCGGGAAGCGATACGGGAAGCGGGAGCGGGAAGCGAGGCACTTTCAAAAATTTAGGAAGCGGGGAAGCGTGGGACCACTTAGAAGAAAATTCCGAACCGTCTCGGAAACGACCTAGGAAGCGAATCGGAAGCGACCTAGGAAGCGAACCGGAAGTGAGGGGGAAGCGAAAAAAAATGAAAAAAATGGGGAAGCGAGGGGGAAGCGAGGGGGAAGCGCGCTTCCCATTTATGGGAAGCGCGTTTCCCATAAAAGGGGGACGCGCTTCCCATAAAAGGGAAGCGCGCTTCCCAAAAAAAGGGGACGCTTCCCCTCACTCTTCGGAAGCGTGACGTTTCGCGCTTCCCCTTTTTCCTAGGCGCTTCCAGTAACTCTGGAATAAACTATTATCCGAGGCAAGTATCCAAAACCAGATATTCATTTCAAATTTTGCTCCCCCCTATTCATCTTGCCCTAAATGCGAGGTTCGGCAAGATTTTATTCATTTTTATTCTTTCTGTTTGCATGCTCAACTAAAGTAATGTGTGGGTCAGTTAATAGAGGATTTAATGCTTTTGCCCACCAGTCGATAACTAGAGATAAACGTCAATCCATATGGGAGAAAAACAATTGATCTCTATTAATGGACCTGCTACTTTTGGTAAAAGTTAAGCCATGGTCCAAATAGGATAGCATTTCTCTTTTGTATGTCCATTGAGTTCCAAACATATTTGAGGAGAGATAGATAGAGATGCAAGAATTTGTCAAACAACCAGCCTCCTTCATATACATTAGGAATGCATTGAAAAGAAGGATATGTGCATGTGTGTACATAGGGACTCTCTGTTTTCCAAATTTCATAAAATTGGTCTGTTTGGATGTACCCATTTCGTGTCCACCACATCCATGTCCAAGTGACATAAGGAATTTTTGTTCATCTACCATGACAAGATTTAGAAAAAGGAAAAAGAAACAAATAACGAGACTGTGAATTACCAACTTAAATCACAAACCATTTCCGTCTTGATAGGAATTGCTAAAGATAGCTTTGTACATTCATCTTCAACAAACAATTGGTAAACAAGACATAAACATCATAAGATATGCTTGGTATGTCTTAAAATCTACATACTGTTTGACAGCACATTAGGTATCCCAGCATGCACATCAATAGGAAAAAATATAGTAAATTTTCAAAATAATGTTCAGAAAAGAAGTTTTTACCTATATCACACTCGGTGCCAATGGCGAGCACAGTCGCTAAGTACTTGGTATCCGACCCACGCTTCTTAAGCTTTACCTGTGTATGATGCTCTACAGAATGTGCATTAGTAAGCACTCTGCGGCCACCGATGATAAACCCGCTGCTGCTAGAGCTATACTGCCGCTTCCTCTGCCATGGCAACGAGAAATTCGGCTCCGTGTGGACGCAGAACACCTTAACCACCGCATCCATCGAAGGCACAACCTTGATCACGTTCTCCTTCTTGACTTCACCAACATTACCAGCAGAAACCCTCAACAACTCCCCGCCATTATCTTCGACGATCCTCATGCTCGTCCTAATTGGCGAACCAAGAACTCTATCGGCCACCCCATTCTCCAGTTCCGGTGCGGCCGACTCCCATGGAACGACCTCCGTCGAGTGTCCAATCCCATTTCCCTGGGAACCAACCGACGATTTATTGCTCGGTCGCCCACGTTTCCTACGCTCCAAAGCATCGGTATCAACCACCTCAGCGCTCGCCAGAGAGATATCTTCCACAGGAGGATCGGGAACTCCGCCGTGGGCATCCTTCACCTTCCTATTCCTCTTCCTACCTGACTGTTTCATCTTCCACGCAAAACTCTAATCCTCTCTCACCCAAAACCACCCAAAATCTGCAACACCCAATTCGAAACAACCCTTTCTCCGATCAAAAACCAACGAAAACCACCAATTTCATGCAGATTCCGATACCCTAGAAGACCTCCTATCTTTACAAGAACGAAAACCCACAAAGATAACGATTGAATTCAAACGAAATTCCGAACAAACACAAGCTCCAAATTTTCAACGACGAAATCGCAAAGAAACGAAGCTATCTTCTTCGATTTTAAGCGGTTTTGGTCGGGGTAAAGGAAAAAAAATATGAATTTCTAGTAGAAATTTTACCAGATCAAGGAACTCCTCTCCTCCTCGTCTGGTAATGGAGGAAGCGCGAGGAGATAATGAGCAACCCTCCTTTCTCTGCGCTCTCTGAGTGAAACGGAAGTTTTTGAGGAAAATAAGGCATTAACACGAGCAAAACTCTATTTACTACTCCTAAAGTTTTGCATCTAATTTCAAAAACGGGGTTCACTTTTGTGAATTTCTTGATGTAGGTTTCAGGTTTCCTGTAAACTGCCAAATAGAGACCTCATTATTGAATCCAACATGCTAGGAAATGTGACCCTTTTCAGTTTTTTAGAGTCCTTCGGAGTTGTAAAACACTTATTTTGACCACATAGAAAAGAAGAGGGTCGGTATCAATGTTGCAAAGATTTGGGTATGTCCACAGTTACCAAGAAACCAAATGGATCCGGTGAAGCGTGAAGCGTGAAGCGTGAAGCGTGAAGCGTGAAGCGGAAGCAGTGTTAAAAAATGGTTAAGCTGGATACAGTTAAAGAAGCTATTATACAAGTGCATAAAAAATGAAAAAGAAAAACATATAAAGCAGTATGAAGTATGGGCAAAAGCAAATAGGAAATGACATGAATACAAACATAAAGTAATATAAAACCAACACTAGCTTATTATAATTTTTTAATATGAAAAACATAAGTGATGGGGGAAACCAAGAGAAAATTTAAAGAAAGGAAACTAAAGGAAATCTATTTGAGAAATGAAAAGAAGTGGGCTTCCCACTAAAGAAAAACAAGTTTTCTATATTTCTAGTGGGTTTCTCAAAGCTTCTCCTCCTTTAAAAGAAGCAAGGAGTTTCTCATTTTTAAAAGAGCATCCTCACTTGGTAAGAAGTTTCCGATAACTATGGGTATGTCTGACACGCAATGCAATTACAATGCATAAACTTGAAAAGAGAGAAGAAAATAAACTTTTAAATTTTTAAGTAATAAAAAACTATTATGTATGTCATCATGTCAAAGCTTGTTGGACCGGGGATACACCAATGAAATAGCATGTCCCCACTAAGTAACTAGATCTTTTGATCATTTGATGATATTATTGGTATTTGATTTTGAATTAATGGTCAATGGTAAGAGTAGTTAATGTTTAACAGTTTCATAGGCAGATTTTAGAAAATTCAGAAACATGACGCTCTTTTTTTTTATTAAGCTCAACTGGTTGGCCCACAAAATGAAATTTTATGCAAATACTGAAACTGCATTTGCAAGCACTATGTATAATGTAAACAGGAATTGTTTTGAGGGTTACAGTGCAAATTAAAGTCTAACCCTTCATCCAAAATCAATCCTTTATTAAGTTGGCCCACCGGTTGGACTATCTATTCCATGAATGAGCCCAACCCGGGTTCGCCTGAGTGCAACCTTATACCCTTGGATTTAGATTTGGTCGTAAGAGATGTCAGAATCTAGCAGTTGGTGTCTTGTATTAGAGCGTGAGGTTTGAGGTGGTTAAATTTGAATCTTGATCCAGATTCATATCACTCATGTTATTGTTCATGACATTACTGTTCCCGTCCCCTAGTCTTTTATTGTATTTTATTATATATTGTGTTCCTAAAATAGTCTTTATTAGTCTTCTTCTATTTTGTATTAATAAGAATATTTTAGTAAAGATGTATTTTAGTGTAAAGTGAATATAAATAGTCATAATGAGGCACAATTTTTTTATATTGAAAAACATGAGAGTTCAACCCAAACCTTTCTCGTCTTCTTTTTCTCTGTAGGAATCTTTAAAAAAACCTAAATCTAACATAGTATCAGAGCCATAATCTGAAGTGGAGCTAACAAATCTCGGAGACCTTCAATATTCGATCTTTCTTTCTCTAGGTAACAGTTTAGTCTTCTATTATTTTCTTTCTTCCTATCTTTTATTTCCTTTTCTCTTAAATTTGTGTATCTTCTCTTGATTCTTGATTCTTAAATCATATCTGCATATTTCTTGATTCTTCAATCTCTCTTTATTTTTATTTTCTCGTTATTTCTTTCCCATCAAATCATATATGTATACTTAACACTCTCTTTTTTCTCTAAGATCTTGGATTTGAAATCTCTTATATAAATTCTGGCTAGTTTGTGTTTTGGGTCGCATCTGTCTGGCTGAACCAGATTCATCATATCTGAAAAATATATCATATGTGAAAAACAGATTGACGTCACCTAAGGCCAACTATTCATGTTTTGCATCATTCAATAAAAAAAAAGATGTCAAGTTAACCTTGACGCGTGATTTCATTAAGATATTCTATTTACAGGGACATGTCTGATTTATTGTTTACGTTCCTTTCTGCAAAAAAAAAAAAGAGGACGTAATTGTTATTGCTGCCAATTACTATCGCTAATTTTCTGCATCTTGGTTACTGACTATCTCATTTTCTTTTTTAATTATTTGCTGCTCTGTTTCGTTTCATTTGCATTGATTCTTTATTCATCTGTCATGGATTCAATTTCTTCTTCAAGATCCATCTATGCTAACTTTATTGGCCAATTAATTTTTGAAAAACTAAATAACTTCAACTATTTTACCTAGAAAAGACAGATTATTACTTTTATTAGGAGTCTGGATCTCGCTGGTCACCTCGATAGATCAGTTGCTACTCCATGTGAGTTTCTTATGCAAGAAGATAAAGATGACAAAAGGGTTGTAACTGCAATGAGGACCGTTAGGAATCCAAATTTTGTCAACTGGATGAAGAAGGATCAAGTCTTAGTGGTCTACATCACTTTGACCTTATCTTAGGAGGTATCGATGGGAATTTTGGACTATTGCACTGCAATAACGTTATGGAATACATTACAACAGACCTACTCATAGATTTTAGAGGCCAAGATCATTTATTTAAAAAAAATCTGATATTAAAGGAAGCACCATGTCTCTTATGAAATATTTCAACAAGACCAAGTACATTACAAATCAACTAGTGTTAATTGAATGTCAAGTGTTAGAAAAGGACAAAATTTAGCAAGCTCTAGTTGGCTCGGGACCCAAATTCTATGTGTTGTCCACTACTTTATAATATACTGGGACTTTTATACTTTTGATGATTTGAAAGTCAAACTACTCAGTTATGAGATGTCGTTGAAGGCAATGCCAAATATAGAAAAGACTAAAGCAGATTTCATTAATGTGTTGTTTACGAGATCTTTTTTAGGTTGTGGATATAGAGAAGAATGTGGTAGAGGTAGAGGTTACAATCAGGGAGGCCAAGGAATTCTTCATACTCCCAACATCTCTCCAAGAGGAAGAGATGCATTCAATAATATCATTTCTACATGCTACATTTGCAAGAAGAAAGAATATGTAAAAGTAAATTGTTGGTTCAAAAATGATCTAAGGTACAATTTTGAAGCTAAAGGCAAACATTTATCTAAGGATCAAGGGCAAAACAAGGGACAAACTGACCTTGATAAAGAGCTTGTGTTGGATGTTCCAAACTCAATTTCAAACAAAACGATCAAGGTATTTGGTACGTTGATTCATGAGCTACCAACCATGTCACAGGTGATGCAGGTAAATTCTTCAAATTGATTCCTTATTCTAGTAAAAATAACATTGTTACTAGAGATGGTAGATGCCACCCCATTACACACTCCAAAGACATTGTCTTTCCTATGTCTAAATCACATTTTGTTCAGTTGTCTAATGTATTGTGTTTTTTGTTTCTAAGCTTGTTGATGATACAGATTCGTATGTTGAATTTACTTCATCTTCTATGTATGTCAAGGATCTTAAAACAAGGAAGACGTTCGTTGAGGTAGAAAGATGTGACAATATGTACTTCTTCAAAAAAGATCCCTTAACTGCTTAAGCTACATTAGATAGTGACTTGAAGCCTGCGTCCTCTGCGTGTATTTTCAGTGTTTTAAAGTCCAGTTAGTAAAATGTTTGGCATAGTAGGTTAAGTAATTGTAGTGGATTTTTTTTTTAAAGATTAGTTTCAAATAAATTGTTATCCAAATCTGTCTTAGATGAAGAGTCTTGTAATAGTCTATGTCATAGTTGTCAAGTGTGTAAGAGTCATGTTTTGTCATTTAATTCATATAATAAAAGAGCTTATAGACCTTTTGATATTATTCATTCTGATGTCTGAGGACCATCTCCACTTCCTTCTTCTTCTGGTAGCCAATACTATGTATCATTTATTATTGATTATTCTCGTTACTCTTGGAAATTTTCTTAAAGTATAAATTCGATGTTTTTAGTATGTTTAAAACCTTTTGAGCCTATGTTTGTACTCAATTTTCATCAAATATTCTAAATCTCCAGTGTGACGGTGATGGTAAATACTCATCAAAGAAATTTATTGAATTTTTATAGAATAATAGAATTGGTTGAAGAGTTTCATGCTCGTGGATACCTCAACTAAATGACATTACTGAAAGAAAGTATTACCATATTGTAGAGAGTGTGATGTACATGATTCATGAGAGTAAAGTTCCCATAAAGTTATAGACCAAGGTATTTCATACAATTATATATATCATAAACAGATTGCCCATGAAACTTTTGCATAATAATTCTCCCTATTTTATATTATATGGGAAACACCCAAATTATAATGAGTTAAAGGCATTTAGATGTGTGTGTTATGTTTACGTGGATAGCCAACTGAGAAACAAATTTCAGGATAAAGCCTATGTTTATTATTTTATTGGATATGTTGATGATTAGAAAGGTTATCGGTGCTATGATTCCAAGTCAGGCATAATTAAAATATATAAAAATATTGTGTTTGATGAGTGCAACTTTTCGAGTGATCAGTACAACCATTATGTTTTGTAGGACAAGAATAATATTAAAGTATATAATCCTTAGTTAGATAATAGCTTATTTTTAGGCATAAATGATAGGGCACATCAACTAGATATTTTTTCTTGATCAAAGCCAAGATGTCTTAGAAGATCCACCAGCTGAATTGAATTATGATGCAAAAATCAATTTAGGCAATATACAAAACACATCAGAAAGATTAAAAGAGGGATGCATTTATACAAGGCGTAATCAAAGTCAATTGGTTCTACAAGAATAACAATAATCGTCAGATCAAGAGAGACAACTTCAGTAAATAAGAAGATAAAGTAGGGTGAAACATTTTATTGAAAGATTGGTGAGTTATGAAAATTTATGCATTGATTTTCAATGCTTTCTTACTCAAATCGGACTGCAGCAAGAACCCAAAATATTTTAGCATGCAAAGTAGTCAAATAGGTGGATAGAAGCTATAAATGAAGAAATGCAGACCTTGCATGAATGCCAAACATGAAAAATTGTAAAAAGATTGCTTGATAAAAATATAGTTGGTTTAAAATGGGTGTATAAAATAAAATATAAACCTGATAAAACTATCGAGAGATATAAAGTTTGCCTAGTAGCAAAAGGATTTACTCATGAGTATAAGCATGATTATGATGAGACCTTCAATACTGTTGTCAAAGTAGACACTATATAAATCATCCTTTCTCTAGCAATTGATTATGGGTGACAATTACGTCAGTTGGACTTGAAGAATGTGTTCTTACATGGGCATCTTAAGGAGGAAGTTTATATAGAACAACTAATAGGGTATAGTGAAAAGGATCCAAAAACTCATGTTTGCAGGTTAAAAAGAGTTATTTATGGAATATAGCAAGCTTCAAGGTCTTGTTTTGAGAGTTTTTCAGTTGCAATTCAATGCTATGGCTTTACTCGATCCCATTAGATCATTTACTTTTCATTTACAAAGGTAACAATTTTATCACCATGTTACTAATTTATGTTGATGATATAATTGTTACTGGCAGTTGTAGTGAATAAATTCAAGAAGTGAATAAGTTTTTGCATAAAAAATTTAAGATGAAAGATCTTGATCAGTTACGATATTTTCTTGAGATAGAGGTAGATCGGTAAGTTGATTCTTTTATTTTAACTTAGCGTAATAGATCTCTTAAATAAAACAGATCTGAAAGATTGTAAATTTGTTGCAACCCCCATTTTCATTCATCAGAGATTGGGCGCAAATGATGGAGAATTGTTTCATGACCCAACACAGCTCAAAAACATAGTTGGAATGTTGCAATATCTCACTTTCACTCATTCAGATATTGTTTTTGTTATTAATCAAGTGTCACAATTTATGCATCAGCCTAGAACATCACATATGGAGGGTGTGAAAAGAATTTTGAGATATTTAAAAGGCACTATTGGAGATGACTTTCTCTACGTAAATAGGGCACCACATGAATATATGTTAATGGTTATGACTTATTAAGATGTTGACTGAGCAGGAGATCCTTATGAGAGAATGTTTGTTTCTGGATACTATATTTTCCTTAAAAGAAATTTGGTCTTATAGAGTAGTAAGAAACAAAAGGTTGTTGTGAAGTCTAGTACAGAGGTTGAATATCGTTCAATAGTTGTAGTTACAGCTGAGATGACATGGATTAAACACGTTGCATGATTTAGGAGAAGTCATCCCCAAGCCACTATTGTTGTATGATAATCAAGGAGCTGTCAAGATTTCAGTAAATCTCATTCAACATGAAAAGACAAAAATGTATCAAAATTAATCAACATTTTATTCTTCAAAAAGTGAAGGATCAGGATATTACGACAATGAAGCCATATATGATACTTCAAGTACAAGGTTTTGATGATGAACAAGTGAATCAACTGCATTTCAGCTAAGGCAATGAAGAAAGATGACAAAAATTGAAGAATTTGATGAAGAATCTTTAAAGACTAGTGTGCAAATGTAAAATTCATTAAAAGTCTTAGATTCTTGTAAGAGCCTTACTTAGAATGCATATTTGGATTGCATTTCACCTAAAAAGTATTTAGACAAACTTTTCTAAAAGAACCCTTCATGAAAATCATTTTAAAAAACTCTTTAGTCAATTTTTCATGTTTATTAGTCAACCAATAGACTCATCAGTCGACCAACCTTTTCGCGCCAAATTTTCTAAGCAAAAATGTCATTTTTGTAAAATTAGTCGATTGAAGGTTTTATTAGTCGACCGAACAGAATGTCTGTTTTCTGAAAACTTTAGCAGTAGTCGACTGAAGGTTTTATTAGTCGACCAGACAGAATGTGTGTTTTCAGAAAATTTAACAGCAGTCGACTGAAAGATTTTTCAGTCTACTGATGATATTATCAGTCGACTAACTTTTTCTTTAGTTGATTAAGTTTTAAATTTCAGATTTTTTAAACGGCTCTGTTAAACACATTAGTCGACCGACGATAACTGTCAGTCTGCTAATATTTGATTTCAGTCGACTAACTATTGTTCCAATCGATTAATTTTGTCATTTTTCTGTAACTTTTAAAAGGCGTGTCTTTTTATTTTTCAAATGTTTTGATTGTTCAAAATGAACGGTTTTGAGACCCTTTCATACTCTCAACGTATGGAATCTTTCAAGTATAAATATGAGTGCATTCCACACTAAAAAATATTGAATCATATTGAATTGCATTGAATTACAAAGATTAAATTCTTTGCTTTTCACTCTTATTCATTCAAGTATTTGTTTTCTCACTCACTTGATATTTTCACTCCAGTTTTTCACTCAAATTCCTTTGAGAGATAGTAAATTCATGAGTTGAGTATTTCAACAACCTCAAAAGCCAATTGCATTCAATTTGCATTCATAAGAATGGCTCGTAGGTTGATTGTAAATTGATTATTTTATTTTTCTATAAAAAAAAAGGTCTCCTTGGTTTAAAGAAGTTGCTTGCTTTCAGTAGGATTGTTACTGAAAGTGAGACCGGATTTGGTCTGTATGTTCTTGTGGTTACACACAGTTGATAGTGAAAATCTCAAGCAGGTTTTGCTTGAAAACTGAATGTATGTCTGGGAGACCGAACCAAGTTAAATTCTTGTGTTCTTTGTGTGATTGCTTTGCGAATCTTAAAATCCTTCAAAATTCTAAAGACGCTATATAAAAGCACTATTCACCTCCCCTCTAGTGCTCATTGCCTCGATCATATAGCACTTTCACAGAAGATTGAGACCAATTATGTCTAGATTAAAGAACAAGTGGTTGTCTTATTCACTAAAGGCCTCACAAAGAACATGTTTTGGTATTTAAAAAGCAAGTTGTCCATGGTTGTTAACCATGTACAACTTGAGGGAGGCTATTAGAGAGTGAGGTTTGAGGTGGTCGGATCTGGATCTTGATTTAGATTCATATCACTCACATCACTGTTCATGATGTTATTATTCACGACACCTAGTTTCTATTGTATTTTATTATATATTTTATTCCTACAATACCTTTTATTAGTTGTGTTAATAATGGTATTTTAGTAAAGATATATTTGAGTATAAAGTGAATATAAATAATTACAATGAGACAATTTTTTCATATTGAGAATTGTGATAGTTCAACCCAAACATTTCTTTTATCTTCTTTCTCTTTGCAGGAACCTCAAAAAACCTTGTTGGTTAGGGTTATAGATAGCTTCAAAGCTTATGCAACAAGCTTGCATTTTAGACCAATGTTATCAGTATCGGCCTATATTGGACAATACACATCGTATCGATAGATAATATAATTCACCCTTGAATCGATTATTTTTTATTAAATGCAAAAAAAAATTTAAAAATTAATTTTTATCATTATTTTAATGGTTTAACATGTGTCATATTATGATTGACATGTAATATTTTTTTTTTGGCAGACACAAAACAATTCAGTTGAGTATCGGTATAGGCCATTACAACTGAATCGGTGGCCCAACAATTCAGGGTTGATATCGATACTGACAACATTGTTTAGACATCTTATTAGCGATATAAATGGTTTGGATTTGGGTCAGATGTTTGGTTTTACTGAATCCGATCTAACTAGATATTCGTTTAGTCGAATATGGAGTCAAATTTAAAAAAAAGGGTTAGAAGCAATTCTGGTCTTTACATATAATTGGATTCAGTTATAAAGCCTAAAACCATATCTGCATTGGCTTATTAATCAGTTGTGTCTTGCTTTACCAAATTTGGCTCTCTGAAAAGCAATTCTGTTTCATCAATAAAAATACATTTCAAGATGATTTCTTTTTTCATATTATTCAAACCATGCATCAGGAAAGGTAAAAAAAATACACAGTAACTTTTTAGATTGCCCTCTATCTTTATGTCCTATGTCTACATGTAGAAAGAGAATAATAAACGATCAAGTTATGAGTTAAACTTCCATTTGTTCATATTTTAAAAAATAGAATCCTTTTTTTTTCATTCTCATTCCCATAGAAACAATGCTATGATTGGCATTTTTAACCAGCATGGGTATAGGAATGGCAGTGGAACGGGGGGAGGGTCTCCACCCTGCCCCATCTCAAAATTTTGCCCTTCATCCCCACCTCTATCCCTGCACGAGTTTTGATTTTAACATCCATCCCCGTTCCATGTCCTCTATCCTCGATTCAAATGGGACAAGGCGGGGCGGGACCCATTTTTCAAATGCTATCCCTAAAGAGTATTTTAGCATTTTACTAATGGGGATCGGGAACGGGGTGGGGCGGGATGAGGGAAAGCGTAAGTCCATCCCTGCCTTCATCCTTGCACGGGTTTTGATTTTTAACATCCATCCCCATTTCATGTCTTCCATCCCCCATCCAAATTAGGTGAAGCGGGGCAAGGCCCCATTTCCCCAATCCACTCCCATCCCTACATGGGTACAACTTCCATCTTGATAGTTATTTGGGGTTCTCATACAATATCTATGACCACTTTAATCAAAGCTAGATTTGCTTTAACAAGAGGGGCTCCACGTGGTTGGTAGGAACTGTCAGTCCACGTCTCCTTGTGATGGGACGTTGCAGGTTCAAACCCAGTGGAATGTTGCAGGTACATTGAATAATAATTGGTGGGGGCCGGTCTTCCTAACCCCAGCTTGCCTTTAGAAAAAAAAAACTAGATTTGCTTTGGACATTGAATAAAATCCAAACCATTGACATCCGCATATCTCTTAAGATCCTACTTATCTAGGCTGGACCTTAGTGTTGTGTACCTTGGTGTGAGTCAAATAAAACTGGCAAATGAGCTGTAGCCAAACTGTGGCTGGTCAAGCCTCGCTCATACATGCTGAGCCTTAATAGTAGATGGTTGCAAGCTGAAATGAGCTAGACAAGCCAAGTTTAGGTGGTTCTGACAGTACAAATGTGATCTACGTGCTTGATTCATAAGTAGGGATGGCAGTGGACAGGGGGAAAGCGGGGCCCCGCCTCGCCCCGTTTGGACTGGGGATGGAGGGCATGAAACGAGGATGGAGGCGGGGATGAAGGTTAAAATTCATCCCCGTGCGGGGATGGACTGGCACGTTCTCCCGCCCCGCCCCACCCCGCCCCATCCCCGTCCCGGCCAGGCCCCGCCCCATCCCCGCCCCGCCCCGCCCCTGCCCCATCTCCGTCCCGGCCCGCCCCACCCCGCCCCCACCCCTTTATATTTTCTCTTATTGTTTACTAACCCTAACTCCTTAAGTTCCTAACCCTGGAGCCAGGCCGTCGTTTCTTTCCCTTCCCCATCCGCATTATTGTTGGAGTCGAACCGTCGCCAACCACAGTTGGCCGACACCGACCACCGTTGGCCGACGCCATCTCTCCCTCCTTCCATCTCTGTCGCTGCCCTGTGCCACTGCCGTGAGCCTCCTCTGTGGTGCCATCTCCTCCCTTTTTTCTTTTTCCTTTCCTCGTCTGTGGCCTTGCATCGTCGGAGCAGCGTCGACGCCGACCCCTCTCCTCACCTTCTTCTCTTTCCCTTTCGTCCGAACGTCGGCCATTGCCGACGCCCCTCCTCTTCCCATCTTCCGCACCTTCTTTTTCTTCTTCCCCTTCTTTCTTCTTCTCCTCATCTTCCTCACCTTTCCTTTCTTCTTCACCTTCTTTTTCTTGAACCTAAGAACTACAACCAATGAAGATTAAACTCATTTTCGACATTGTACATTTCAACTTTGAGGGAATATGTTGTTGATGGACTGTTGACACTGCCTTCAGTTAATGATTACGAAGGAACTATCATACAGGTTTGTTTTCATTTTCTTTTAAAATAATGATGATAACCATTGGTGGTATTCTGGCACATTGGTGGCTAATTTGGTTGAGCAACATCAAATGGTTTAATTTCCAGCAATTCCTAAGTTGAACATGGATAGGCAGATCTCAAGTTACAGTGCCATATTGATAACCATTTTCACTCAAGTCATTTAAAGTTTGCTTGTTATTACTTATCAATGGACTGACTTTTTCAGATTTAAGTCCAATAGTAACAAAATATGGTGAAGGGTGCTAAATATAGGACCCTGATATGTATTCAAATGGATCAGCATGAAAGAAGGCATCACTTCTCCTGTAGTACAAAAGCCTAGCTTCACCTGTGTACATGAGTGATACAATTGAAGAACAAAATTGCGTGCACTGCATGCAAGAAGAATCCTATCAGATACTATAAAACTTGTTCTCTAATTTTAGGTCGAATGAACATTTGGAATGAATGTCTTCATAAGAAACCTTTCATGAATTGTGAACATGGAATGTCTTCAAGTTATTGATTTCATATGCTTCCTAAGTCCTTTGTCCCATATTGGTGCCCTTTTATTTTCCAACACTAATATTAGTTACTTGTGATCCATTGAACCAAATATGAAAAAATAATCAAGTGTAGAATTGTTCTTTTGTGATTCTCTTCAGAAAAAGGCTGAACCCACATCACAAGTTGAACTATTACGAAATTCCAGTTCTGACCTCCTCAGGCTTTTCTGAGTAATGATATTGTACTTCATTATCTTTCATATTTGGTTATATATAGGTCAAGCATGAGATTTTATGGTCTGAACATTTGAGTGAGTTGCTTCTCTGGTATTAGCCATTTATATTTTTGTAGCCTTCTCTTTGATATTTTGTTGTACATATTTCATTTTTTTTCCTTTGACTACAGGTGGATTGCACAATCTTTGGACTTCAATAAGGAGTGCGAAGCTAGTGTTTTTGAGGCAACCATAAGGTTGCATTATAAGGTTTAATTTTCTAGTTCAATTAATTTTTGGATATCCAAAGTGTAGAGTTTTTATGTTGTGCTGAAATGTCATTACTAGGCATTGTAGATCTGATTCTCATTTGTTTAGTGTCTTATGTTTCCAACACCACTGGATTTCAGAGTTGTTGGTGGACTTTTAAGCACATATAACCTATTGAGCGACAAGATATTTCTTCAAAAATCCAAAGACATTGCCGATAGGTTGCTTCCTGCTTGGAATACTCTTTCATGAATTCCTTATAACCGGATTAATTTTGCAAGCAGACATGCATATAATTCAATGCCATATTGATGTCTAACGGTGCCATATCGGTTTATCAAATTAGTATTTTCTTTTCCATATTGGTCATATTTGTTCAAGTTGTTACTGTTTCTATTTGTTTCTTGCATTTCAATTTTGGTTGGTTTCGGTTGGTTCAAGTTGTTTATGTTTCTGTATGAAATTTTAATTGTGGAGAAATTAATTAAAGTTCATATCTGATAAGCAGTCTGGAAATTTGTTGATAGTCTCTTTTTTGTGAATGTTTTGTAGATCTATAAGTTGGTGGCCAATAATTTGATATGGAAGAGGAAGAACCAATAACCAATAAATTAAGTTCTCAACCTTCCAGTTCACATAGTATGTCTCAAGCTCTGGTTACACCAGTTGATAGCAACCATGTTTCAATGGAAGATAATTAAGATCAATCAACTGATTCAGGTAGATTTGCACTTGAACAGACAAGTAGGCATAAATTAGTTGTATGAAAACATTTCACTAGGAAAAAGATTAGTAGAAAGGATAAGTCAGAGTGCAATCATTGTCATAAATGTCTTGCTGGTGGTGCCAAGGCTGGAACTACTCATTTGCATGATCATATTAAGATCTGTCCTAGGCTTAAGCATAATAATATGAAGCAATATATTTTGGCTACAAACAAAGCTACAGTGAATGCTGAAAAAATAATAGAGAATTGGCAATTTGTTCAAGATGCTAGAAGAAGGGATCTTGCTATGATGATTATTCTACATGAATATCCTCTTAGTATGGTTGATCATTATGGGTTTAGAAAATATTCTAATACTCTTCAACCCTTGTTCAAAATGATTACTCGAAACATTATAAAGAAAAATGTTCACAAAATTTATAATGTGGAACGAGACAAGACAATAAAGTTGTTGGAAAAAACTAAGAGTAGAGTTGCCATCACTACAAACATGTGGACATCTTCCAATCAAAAGAAGGGATACATGGCTATCACTGCACACTTCATTGATAATTCTTGGAGATCGCAAAGTCGAATCATAAGGTACTTGTCAAATGTCAATCAATTTTTTTTTTAATTCTTACTAACATGTTTTTTCAATATCAATATTTAATCACCTTATTAAATTATGTTCAAGTTTTTATATCTACCTTATCGACATACCAAAGAAGTTCTTGCTGAGTGTTTGATGGATTGTTTGTTCGAGTGGAACTTTGATAGAAAGTTGATAAGTTTGACGATGGATAATTGCACCACTAATGATGCAATTGTAGATATTTTATTGGATAAACTTCTATTTGGTTCATTAATATTACATGGACGGTTGTTTCATATGCGTTGTTGTGCCCATATTCTCAACTTGATTGTCCAAGATGGTTTGACTGTGATTGGGGAAAGAATTCGTGATAGTGTTGCTTATTGGACATCATCTCTCATGAGAATACAAAGATTTGAAGAGTCTGCTCATCAAATGCATATTTCAATTACCAAAAAAACTTGCTCTTGATGTTAAAACTCGATGGAACTCAACTTTTATCATGCTTCAAACTGCTTTGCTTTATAATGATGTTTTTACTCGTTTGACATATCGAGATCCCCACTACAAGCGTTGTCCGACGGAAGAGGATTGGGAGGTGGCACAAGATAATTGTGAGAAATTAAAGTTATTTCATCGTGCAACAAAATTATTTTCAGGTACAAAGTATTCTACAACAAATGCCTACTTTCCAACTATTTGTGGGATTAGAGTTGAGATGACTAAGTGGCTAATTGATCCAAAAGATGTGGTGAAAAACATGGTGCTTAGAATGCTAGAAAAATTTAATAAGTATTGAAGTGTGATCCATGGTATTATGGGAGTGGCCACTGTTTTAGATCCAAGATACAAGTTGAGCATGTTGGAATATTATTACAAGAAGATTTATGGAGACAATGAGGCTTTAAATGAAATTATGAGGATTAAGAATCTTTGTTTGGAGTTGATTAGTGAATATGAAAAACAAGAAAACAACTCCAATGAACCTGAACTTTTTCCTCCTCCTCCTCAATCAAGTATTGGATCCAAATGTCCACTAATTGATGATCTTTCTGACTTTGATAAGTTTATACAATCTAAAGATATTGAAAAAGCATGTGGGAGATCAGAATTGGAACATTACTTAAAAGATGGGATGATGCCAAGAACTCCAGATTTTGATATACTATCATTTTGGAAGTCAAGTGGTCCCAAGTATCCTCTTCTACAAATGATTGCAAAGGATATATTTGCTATTCCTGTCTCCGCAGTTGCTTCAGAGTCTGCTTTTAGTACATGCAGAAGGGTGATCAGTCCACATCGTAGTAGACTTCTTCCAACTACAGTAGAGGCTTTGATGTGCTCTCAAAATTGGTTGTGGGCTGAAGCATGAGGTAATGAAAGTTCATTTTTTTATAATTAGTGAATGCTTATGTTATAATGTATAACTAATGCATTATTTTTGTATTTATAGGTTCATCATCATCGAAGGATCCACAATGTTACACATTCTTAGAAGATATGGATGTGGTAAATTTTATTCTTTTACTCACTTCTTTTATCTGCTACTATTACTTGTTAACAAAATCTATTTTGTTTGGTTCATAGGAAAGTGAAGTAGAAGATACAAATGCTATCAATGCTGATGATATTTAGAGTTTAATGAGCTAATGTTAATTCTTTGATGTTCAACAAAATCACTTAATGTTGTATTGCAGCTAATGATATGGTGCATTTGACTATTCCACAGGTCTTGGTTGTAAGAAATGACTTGAAGATGGGGAAAGGGAAGATTGCTGCTCAATGCAGTTAATGTAATACTTGATCACACTCGTTCATGTAATTCTGTTGCAACATTCTAATAAATTGAAAATATATTTATTACAAGAATCATTCTATCTACTGTTATATTCAAGAATCACATTTATATTCATCAAACTTTCTCACTTATATTCATAAATATGGGAACATTTTCAAACATTCATAAAATTATTTTTGACATAGCTTTCCAAGATTGTTTGGATATCTTCTAAGAACTCTGAAAATATCCACACCACAAGCTTTGCTACCATTATTCAAACCGTGACTGACTAGGCATAATTGCACATGATCACAATAGGATACCTCCAACATATCATGCTCACATGACATTGGCATTATCAAGCACAAAACCTCTCTGCAGTCTCTGCTAAAGCCTCTTGGGCATGAAATTCTCAAATAACTTCAAAAGTTACACCAATCATGTTTTATAGTAGATAATGAAGATTAGGATATATATTAAGTCTCAGATACTAACTTAGAATATATGGTTTGCTTTTTATTCTATTGACATTTTTTATAATAAATTAACCCACATGTAACATTTATGACAACCCTATAACTCTACCATGTAATGGGGTTGATTCACATACTATAGGAATTTATTTTTCACTAAGCAATTTGATTTATCAAGATTCAAAAGTATTGATTCAATAAATTTCTAATGCTCGATTAGCAAAAGGCAATCCATTTTAGAAGGTTGTATAGTTTATATCTATTCCTGCTTATTATGTCATACTTGGAGCCATGGTCTCAACTTTTTCAATGAGGGTTCACTATTTTCTTTTCACTCGTTCAAGCTGTCCAAACAATTTCTGTATAGGTTTTTGTTTTTTCTTTCTTTCTTTCAGTTTGAATGAGAGGAAGACACTATGGTTGGAACAAATACATTGCTAGTGCAATTTATTTGGTCTATTTTCTTTCTTGTTGACTTTATTAGTTTGCTTTCATTTAAACAAGTTACAAAATGGCTTCATTGTGCATTATGAATATCTTGGGCATGACAAAATGGCACTTGCAGCATCTGTAGAACATGCTAGGCTTGCTTTACTTGTATGCTGATTCACATCCAGCTCATCCCGAGATTTCATGGATGACTCAATGTTTCTCATCATGTAATCTAAAATAACTTTCACAGATGATATGATTGGGTAGGGTTGAGTCAGTATCTAGACGAGTTTGGTCCTTGTGGTCATAGTTAGAATTAGCATAAATACATCCAAAGGCCTCTATGGTGATAGCGGATGACTGACTGTAGGTTGTCTTTGTTGTCATGGAACTAATCATTCTAATACATGTAATCATTGACTATAATTACTGATTTTGTTCTGCATTGTAGGAGGTGTCAAACTTGCATTGATAGCCCAGTACTCTTGGCAGGCTAGGCCTTACCGACAGGTTAGGCATGTGCTTTGTGTTGAAAGCTTAGAGCTCAACAAAATGTATCAGCTTGCTTTGTGCAACTTTTGTAATGTGTTTGGACACATATTATCACACCAAACCTTTTGGCTGTGGAATGATATTGGCTTAGCTCCGACTAAGTGATATCCTATTCATTTCTGTATGTTGAAAATTATGAATGACACTGGTCAGATTTCCAATTAATGTTGAATAGTTGTGATAACAGAGCTTTGCTTGATGAATTGTTGGGGGAAAGAAATCCTCATATGGATTTTTCGCAGGGTGCATTTGGATTTTGAGATGAGCATTCTTGTAAATGAGAATTCTCACTGGCCCCCACAATTTTATTTTGTTTGGGAACTCACGAGAATCCCAATTTCATCATTTTCTCACAAATTCCCCAAATCAAGGACAGAAGTATACCTTCACCATTATAATTTAATTTACCATCTAAAGGTGGCAATTGTATTGTTTGAAGCTTCAGGTGTCATTAATTTTATCTTTTCTTAAAAATTATAGGCATACTTTGTTTTGGAGAATTGGTTTTCTTATACGGGGGCGGGGGCGGGGCGGGGACGGAGACGGGGATTAGAATGTTGAGACGGGGCGGGGGTGGAGGTCCAAAGTCTCCCCCGGGGTGGACCGGGGATGAAGGTTACATTTTAGAGACGGGGCGGGGGTGGAGACCTTGTCCCCCGCCCCGCCCCGGTCCACTGCCATCCCTATTCATAAGGATTGGCTTTTGGATCGTCTATTCCTACACGTTAGGTTTTTATAGAGTTTGAAAATCAATGGCTAGATTTTTTTATAAATTTTTAAGGATAAAAAAATAGTTTTTCATCGAAAAATCATGATCCAAGTGCAGATTCCTAACAAATTGATATAGTCACCAACTAGATCTCACCCTATAGATGAATTTGGCATGGTTTATCTATTTTGTTAACAAGCTTAACCATCTTTAATATACAACTAGATAATCAGCCTCCCCATATGGCCGGGACCTATAAGATAACTTAAATGGTAAAAAAAAGTTTAAATAATATACATTTATCAAGACTGAAAGGAAAAATAACGGGAGTCATAGATAAATTTAAAACATTATAAATTATTTTCATTTTACATTCTTAACACAATTGACAAGAAAATCAATTAATAAAAAGCTATAAAGAATCCAATATTTTGCACCTGATGCCCTTGATTCTGCTTTTATTATATTTAAGATAAGATAAGAATCATTTTACACAGTACTAAATGTTAGCTGCCAAGTTTGTGAAATGCTGCAAGTGTGGCCAAAGGGCCAAGGAACCTGTCCAGTAACATGTCATTAGGGCTCTGTGACAAATATCACTAGATTTATAAAAATCTAGCGATAATATTGCGAGAAATTGCCTGAAAGTTTAAAACGGTAATTTCTCGCAAGATTTTCAAACCATGACAAATATCGCGATATTTTTGTTTTTAGCAGATATTTATAATGAAAACCCTCAAGATTTTTATTTTTAAATGTGTTTTATTTATATTTTCTTATAAAATTTATTTTATATATTTTTAATTTATTATTTATTGCCAAGATTTTGCCAAAAAAATGTGAGATTTATGATTTTTTTTTTAAAATCTCCCAAGTTTTTGACTGTTGATATTTTGCAATTTTTAACTTTTGTCAATATGCATTAGGGATGTAAACAGTTCAGATTTGGATCGGATGTGGCCAATACCATATTCGACTGACTAATCGAATGTTAGCTAAATGGTTTGAATTCAGATTCGGATTTGAATGTTGAAAAGCTCATACCAGATCTTTTTTACATGTAAACAGATTCACATGTCCCTCAAATTCGGATATTTGTCAGATTCGGTTGCAAAAAATCAAAACCATATCGAGTTCCGATTACAATCAAATATGGTTTTGGCTTACCAAATGCAACTAAACAGAATCTAATTCAGCTGGATATAGGATAAAATCTGATTCATTGACATTCCAACATGTCATTACTAGGCATGGCCTGCACCGGATCTGCTACTACCTTGCTTGCTTGTTTCCCTATTCCTCACCCAATCTCAGGCTACGCATCGGGATCGAGGTCTCATCAACCGGAGAAGACCCTGGGCTGTGTGGTTTGGGTCCGAGCGTTTGTGGTTGGTGTACGAGAAGAGAAGCCAATCCGGTTTGGATACAAAGCTAACTCAATACAACAGGCCAGATATAGGTTTGACTTTAAGCTACCAATACTGGGTCCAGGTCTGGATCCAACCAGACCTATCATAAGCAGCACTAGTCTGGGTCTGGATATAAATCACATAAAACAAACCCAGTAAAATATTGTTTGTGTATTATTTATATTGAAAAATAGTGGATCTTAATTGAAACTCAGGCTGGACCCAGGTCAGGTTTGAAATTTTACAAATCAACCCGGTCTATATAATTCCTATGTTTCCGACCTAATCGAACCACGTTTATTGGTTTCAAACCCAGGTCCTATAGGACCTATTGGTTTCAAACCTATAGTTTCTGTAGAAGTGTGTTATAAAAACCATCAAAGTATTTTCAACCCTTGGCTCAGGACTCCAAAATTTTCTCAAGGTGTTTGAGGCCTAAAAGAAGGATCCAAGTATTCATTACCACAAATAAGAAAAAAAAAATAATCGTGCAACATTTTGTGGGAAAATTGTTTATTTTCATATGAAAGTGAGCAATTTTCTCATGGTGGGCGAAATAACCGCTTCACAATGGGGCCCACGTCTTTCACATGAAAAACAGATTTTCCTATGAGAACGGAGTCACACCCCCTATATTGGGGAAGCATTTTCACACAATTTCTTCCTATAAAAGTATGTTATAAAAGTTATCGACTTTTGACTTAAACCCTTGGTTGAATGCTTGAAAATTTTCTTAAGAATATGTTCCAGATAAGAGACTAAAGCAAATTGGTGTTTTCAGGTAAGACATGTCAATCAAATGATGCTCCATAACGCCACCAATTGCAAATCATCCCTCAAGGTTCACATCAAAAATATATTCAAGAACCACCCTTGGTGCCACTTTGAGATGCCCCACCCAGACCTGTCAAATCAAACTTTACATGAGAAACGTAGACCGAACCCACCTAGTGGGTGCATAATTGTACCATGCAGATCATGTAGGTTGTTTGGAATCTCGGCGCTGGGATGGGCATTTATGCATTTGGTGGTCCCGAGGTAAAATCTCGGTCAAACTACCTCGGATGTCTTGTTTGGAATCTCGGGGCTGAAATGGGCGTTTATGCATTTGGGATGGGAAGTGAAGCCCTTTCTCTTTTGTATTTACACTAAATCATGGATTTGGCAGCTGCCACTTTTTCAAATGCATAAACTCCATAAACGCCCATCCCAGGTACACATTCCAAACAGGCGCTAAATAACTTGGGTAGAATACCTTTGTTCTACATAATTAAGGAAGCAGATCAGGTCATGCTGAACATAAGCGTTTTTGCTCATGCCGACATCGTGGCCATCCGATTTGCATTTTAAAAAGCTCAAAAGTCAACAAAACCAAGTGGCATTCATCCAAAATGCAAACAGCCGGCCACCATGTCGGCATGAGAAAAAGCGCTCATGTTCAGCATGACCTGATCTGCTTCCCATAATTAGGGTGCATTTGCTTGCTGCGAATGAAACGGGTGATTATACTGACAGAAAATCACAGCATGCGGTAGCGATTTTCTGTGTTTTGTGTGGCCCGAGTACTTTATAAAGTACTAGGCCCGATCACCTAACCACGTCTCGTTTGCAATCAGTGCATCTTTCCTCGTGAAAAGAGAACATTGTGTTTGTGTTGCTACAACGGAGCTCATTAAAACAGCTTGTAGTAAGTATTTTTTCGCAAAGAGTCCCTGCTTTCTGTGGCATGCAAACACACCATTAAGGCCCATGACATTTCCATTGCAAATTGCCAATTGTACTCAATAAGGTAGAGCCAGACAAGTCTTGACAAGAACCAAGTAGGGTTTTCGCATGATCAAGCCCAGATCAAACCCATTGGGCCCTCTCTGGTTCCCATCTTAGAGTCTTGTCAAATTGGCAACTTGCCCAAACTGATCAAATGGCTCCTTTTTAATATTGTGACTTAGATTCTGCCTTTGGTTGAGGGAGCAACAAAAGCATTTTTCCTTTCATACCTAGGGGTGCACAATGAGATGAGTAGCTTGAGTTTGACCCCAGCTTGGCTTGAGCTTCTTCGTTGGAAAAACAAGCACTAACTCAAACACCAATTTATGATCGTTAAGGCTCATTTAAACTAGTTTTAGTATATATGAATATATATTTGCTACTATCTACTATAATCTAGTTATAAAATCATAAGTGCAAGTTTTATCCACTCAATCTGAGATGTGTTCAACATAGTTTGTTTGCTACCAATCAAATTTTGAATCACCTTTTTTTATTGAATGGTTTCATAATGTGTTGAGAAAGAGATCATGGGTTTGATCCCCAACCCCTCTTGTTTTAATGTTCACCAAAAAAGAGAAAAGTTTTATAATACTTTGGCTCTGGCTTAGCAGAGTGAGCTTGAACTTTTGCTTTAATGGCAATACGCAAGCCTTTCGAAGACAAAGAGAAGGCAATTTGGCTGTTGCAGGGGCTTGGTCCTGGTTAAGAATCTTTTGTGACCATCAGCATGCTAAAACCACCTATGCCGGCTTACAAGGATCTTGTCTTGCTTCTGCAGAATCATGAGGTGAGAAACAAGATTAATGGTGTTGATACTCAGCTGTAGATGGCATTCTACAGTTAACGAGAGCAGAATAAAAGGAGAGGAGGAAACCATTACCGCTTCAACTCAAGGGGTGACCAAAACAATGTTGATGAAAACCAGAAATCGGCTGACAACCAAAGTGAAAAACATAATAAAGTGCCCTCTAAAAAAAAGAAAGGAAGTGATTTGCCAAATTTGTAAGAAAAAGGACCACTCGGCTTTAAACTGTTATAACCATCTAGTGCCATACTCCACGAGACCAAATTCCTCTCAGACATCTCTTCAAAAAGTTGACGGGCACACCCACCAAACCTTTCAAGAAAAACACCGACTAATAATTGTGTTGTAACCAGGGGTAGCAATCGTGTCGGGTTGGCGGGTCGACCCGACGGGTTGGCGGGTCAGCATACCTCAACCCGAACATGACCCGTTTATTAAACGGGTCGGCTGTGGCAAACACGAACCCGGCCAGTTTAATAAACGGGTAACCGACACGACCCACCAACCCATTTAATAAATGGGTTGGATCGGGTAAACGGGTTCTCAGGTTCACGGGTCAGGTTGGCGGGTTGACCCACCCGCCTAACCCGTTTATTAAACGGGTCAGGCGGGTTGGCGGGTTGGCATACCCCTAACACGAACCCGACCCGTTTAAGAAACGGGTTAGGCGGGTCGATCCGTTTATTAAACGGGTTCGTTTTTTTCAAACCCAAACCCGCCTAAGAGGCGGGTTGGCGGGTCGTGTCAGGTTTTGCCACCCCTAGTTGTAACTCAAAGTATCTAGCTAAGGTATTTCATCAAACACTTTCAGTGAAACTTCTGCTCCTTGGCAATTTGGGTACATCTAAAGCAAATTGTTCATCACAAAAACATTAGCCCAAAAGAAGGTTCTCATATTTTGGGGATATTCACAACCATGAGTTGTGAAGGTGGTATTGTATTTGTTGCATGTGCCATATTTTTTTTAGTAAAAGGGTGTTCATACATTTTGTGGACATTCGCAAGGATTAGGTGCTAAAGTCATGCTATATTAGCAGAGGGGTGAAAAATATCTTAAAAAAGTCAAGAATCAAAATTTTGGACCTCAGGTGGATTTTAGCAAATTGTGAGGCTTTTTCCAGAACATGCTATTTTACAAGGATAGTACAATAATTTTCCGTAAATAGTAATTGTAGAGACTCTTAAGAAGGTTGGATTGAGATTTTAATTTCCTTTGATTTTCAGTAGTTTTTAGTTCATCATAAATTAGAGAGTACAGTAGTTCAAAAATTGTAGCATTGATTTCTATGATCCCACTTTGGTCTCTCTCTGCTAAACCGAATCTTCCTTCAAAACAAGTCAGAAAATCAGCCTGAACTGAATCGAATTGAATGATTCTGAATCAGAAAAAAAGTGATTTAGACTAAATAAATTAAAAGATTCAGAAAAAATATCTAAAAAAAAAAGAAAATACAGAAACAAAGTAAATGATAGCTTAGAGGTTCAATCAAATTCTAAAATATGCGTTTAATACTTAAAAAAATAATAGCAAACAAATATCATAATTATAAAAAGAAAAAAGAAAACCGAATCAGGCTGATTTTTTATAAATTGGTGAAGTGCCAATCTGATTCGATTTTAACAACATTCCACATGACGCCACACATAGAGACAACTGATAGTAACATGGTCTCATGCTCGATATCCAAGCAGCCATCGTTGTGATCATCTACAGGATCTTACAAGTCTGGTCTCGCACACTGACTGGAATTTGTCAGGCATGGAATTCCAACCTGATTGGGTCAATCTTTTCTTTTATATATATATATATATACATATTTTCAATTAAATTTCCTGTAGCTAGCCAGGACCACATTCCAGGACAGATCCATATCCTGACTAGAAAATGATCCCCAATAATACTTGCACCACTAATGCTCTTTGGGTCCCACAAAACTTATTTAATATGCCCATCAGATCCACCAAGTGGGTCTGGCCATGTCTGGACTTTTCTGGCTGTAGTTGTAACTTGTAAGAGTCAGTCATGAACTCTTACTACAACCTATTGGATTAAATTGACTTTTTTTTTATAATGGCGAGGAACCTAGGGCTGGCAAACGAGCTGAACGAGTCGAGCTTGAAGTGTTCAAGCTTCACTCATTTTTGTGGCGAGCCAATCCGAGTTTGAGCGCATAATGAGCCTGAGTTAAACTAGCTGAGTTCAAGCTGGCTTGTTTATATACAAAATGCATTGTTTTAGAGATGAAAGAAATAGGATTACAAAAAAATCATATTTTTTACTACCTAGCGAGTTTTTATGAGTTGAGCTGAGCTGAGTACCTATTGTTCATATTCAGCTTGTTGAGCTTATTTTACGAGTTCAAACAAGCTTCCTAGGAGCCAAACATTAGCTGCAGGGCCGTACCTGTGTTTTATGGGGCCTGAGGCGGAGGGAAAAAATGGGCCCCCTATTAATAATAGGAGTTCGGGGGCAGGACCTCAAAATTTTTTGAGCCCTTATTAAAAATGAGCTCCCTAAAAATAGGCCCCCTATTAATAGTAGGAGTTCGGGGCAGCGCTTCTGAATTTTTTAAGCCTCCTATTAATAGTAGGAGTTCAAGGACAGTGCCTCCAATTTTTTTGGGGCCCCAATTGAAAATGAAATCCCTATTAAAAATGGGCCCCTAATTTTTTTTTTTGCCCAGGGGCCCTGAGGCCCAAGTCTCATTGGCTTCTTGACAGGGCCGACTCTGATTAGCTGAGCCACGAGCGACTTGGCCTTGTTTTCGAGCGCCAGAGGAACCTGCCTTGAAAAACTCTGGGTGAGTGTCCTAACCCGCAAAGGACACCCATTGAGCAAGACACTGGTAAAATTGATCCAGTGTCCCTACAACTTGAGAAAATAATATAGTAACGGTTACTATAAAACATAAATTATGCTTGTCATCGGTATGCAGAAGCACCATAATGGACCTTACAATTTGACATGAATGATCATGCCAAGACAGCTGAGGGAATTGGCTGCATCACCATATCTACGAAATATCCAAAGGACATAATCACAAAATAGACTCCATGAAACCAGCATGAACTCAGTCGAATATATTATTCTTGTCTAAGGCTGGCGGAATTAGGGGTGTCAATGAGTCAGGTTTGACCCAGACCCGACCCGTACCAGACCCTATAGGGTTAGGGTTTGGTGAATGATGATAAACAAGGAAGTCCCATTAGAATCTAGGTCAGGCTCAAAGGGATTGATTAGCTCTGACAAAGATCTGCAAAATTTCAATGTAAAAAATTAAGATACACAATGTTATTTTACCGAGCATGGTTCGGGTCTGCTTCATGTAATCCTTATAGGATCTAGGTATGGTTTGATTGGACCCAAGTCCAGACCCGGTACCAGCATCTCAAATCAGATCTGGGTTTGGTCCCACCTGGGTCCCAATCAAACCCGACCTGTTGACACCCTTAGGCAGAATCCTGACTCAGCTAAGAGAAACACTGTGAAAATTGCAAGCTGCATTTGGTACTTAATGCCGTAAATGACCTGAGGGCTCCCATACCTCACGGATAATTTACAGAAACTGCATCATTTAAGATGCATGTCATGGAATGGGAGAATTGTGGGTTACTTCTCAAAAGTTGGATGCAAGTCATAACTCACAAAATCACCAACAGGACTGATTCCTAGATAATTAGGTACCCCCTCTCTCTCTCTCTCTCCAAAACTTCTGGTGGTATACTCTTGATTTACATAGATCTAATCTTCAAAAAAAAAAAACCAAAAGATTATGTTTAGCAAGTACTACTTAACAGTTTCATGTGCTAAACTTGACACTAACAAGATGATTTGGAACATTTTTAAACAATCCTTATCCGCATGTTGGAGATGATTAAAGCTATTAACATAGTAAACAAAACATGCTAAACCAGCTAAATGCATGGGAACCATAAAGCAAACCACTGTGGCATCGTGGTTCTATAAGATTCAACTTTCAAGATAGTAGAACAATTCATAATTCATGAAAGATGTTTTAAAAATGACCTAAAACATCGCTTTGGATCACAATAAGTGCCACAGCGAGTTCTGGCGGTTCCGTATCACAATAAGTGCACTATATATATAATGAGTAATGCTATGGTGCTCCGGGAGCATGTACTCCTACTTACTAGAAATCATAGTTGTAGGTTGCATCTTCTCAATCAGACCTTATAGATGTACTTAACATAGTTTATTTGATGGAGATCATGTTGGATCGTGTTTTTTGATATAAAAATATGATTTTTTAAGTCATAAAATTTTGGTACATTGTGAGCCTTTGATTTTTGAAAATCATAAAAACCTGCATGTATGTTATAATTACATTAACCAAAACTTGTTTTCCACAATAATGATTGTAGATCATACCTGTAAGGTCTGATATATCAACAAAGAATGCTCAAAAATTTTGAAAATTTGAACCCCATCATTTTTTTGTGAAAGGCAAGCTGGGGGTAAGGCAGACCCCTACCAGTTATACAACGATACCATGAAATTTGAACTTGCAACGTCCCAACACAAGGAGACGTGCACTAGCTGCTCCTATCAAACAAGCAGAGCCCCTGCTGGTAGGAGCACCTTATCATTACTAATATATAATATGGGGCTTATCTATTATGGGCCGAAATCACCATAACTTATGGTGGTACAGTCTTGATTTAAAGAGATCTAAACCCCCCCAAAGCCAAAACTAACCTTAGGATCATGTTTAACATGTTCTGCTTACTATAATCATGTGTTAAAGTTGGATCCAATATAATTTCATGAGCCATTTTTTAAATCATCTTTGTGTTCATGAAGTGTAAGCCGCTGACTTTTTACATGGGAAGATCAGATGTACTAACACAGTAAATAAACCATGTTAAACACATTTGCATAGTTAGATCTAATGTACGGAGGCTATAACCATGCAAACAAGAGTGTGTACCAACACACATATATATAAATCATGGTTGTAGGTTGTATCTTCTCAAATAAACCTTATGGATGTACTCAACATGGTTATTTGATAGGAATCATGATTTGGATCATATTTTTTGGACATAAAAATAAGATATTTTAAGTCATAAAATCGTGATACATCACTATAAGAAAAATGCTAATTAGCGACGGCAATTTGCAACGATTTGTTTTTATGGCAAATTTACGACGAATTAGCAAGAGAAAACTATTTGTTGCTAACATTTGAAATATTTATGAAATTAGCAACAGGAATATCTCCGTCGCTAAATTCGTCGCTAATTAGCGATGGATTAGCGACAACATTTTTCCATCGCCAAAACACTACAAAAAAATGCTAATTAGCGATGAAATTAGCGAGCGAATTTTTCCATCGTTAATCCGTCGCGACGGATTAGCGACGACAAAATTCTCTCGCTAATTTTGTGGTTAATTTTCGATTTAAACCGTCCCACCTGAGGCGCAAAATTTTCCCTTTCCCCGTTCAAAATTTTTGCTCCCTCCGTTTTTCCCTCCTCCCGTTCGATTTAAATTGTCCCCGTCTTTTCCTGCTCGGGCACCAATGGCACCTCCATCCTCCGCGTCGTCGTCCAACCCGATGCCTCCTACAAGTTCTCCTCCGTCAACCCTGGCTACGCCGCCTGCCTTGACCGCATAAGGAAGGACCTCATTGTCGCCACCGTCGCTTCGTCGCTCGTCGGTTGCCACATCATGGGGACCCTCACCAACCTCCTTGTGGCCCTCGCACCCGACATGGGCACCAACGCTTACTTCGCCTACACCGTCGTTGGGTTCCACGACTCCGGTAACATCCCCTACAAGAGCGCCTTGGCTGCCGTCTTCTTCAAGGGCCTGCTCTTCCTTCTCATCTCTGTTGTGGGCCTCCGTGCGAGGCTCACCAAGTTCGTGCCCAGACTCGTCCGCGTCTCCTCCTCTGCGGAGATCGGCCTCTTCAATGGCGTCGGCCCCCGGAGATCAACTCCCGTCCGCGTCCGCTGTGACTGGCTCGCTGTGGAAGAGCGTTCCGACGCTGGAACGCGCCGGTTCTGTGAAAAAAAAAATGCTTCCTGCCAGAGAACGCACCGACAGAGAACAATTTTTTTTTTTAAATTTAACGATGGATATTATCCATCGCTAATTTAAAATAGCGAAGGGCTCGTGATGGATCATGTCCATCGCTAATCCGTCGCAAATTAGCGACGAAAGTAGCGGCGGATAAGTTCTGGCACTACTTAGCGTCGAAAAAATAGCAATGAAAATTTTTCGTCGCTAATCCGTCACTAAACTGTTTAGCGACGGATTAGCGATAGATTTAGGTCATCGCTAATCTACAAGTTTCTTGTAGTACATTGTGAACCATTGATTTTTTAAATGTCTTAAAAAACATACATGTATGCTATAATCGCATGATCCAAAACTTGTTTTGTAATAATTAATTCTTATAGATCATATTTATAGGGTGTGAAAATCTAAATCTCTTATTAGGTGAGAGTAGGTATTGTGGGAGCACCTTATCCTTACCATATATATATATATATATGCAACATTCTTCAGGAGCACCTACTCCCACCTACTAAAAACATAGTTGTAGGTTGCATCTTCTCAATCAGCCTTATCGATGTACTTAACACAATTTATTTGATAGGAAGATCATGTTTTTTGGACATAAAAATAAAAAGTTTTAGGTCATAAAATTTTGATACATTGTGAGCCATTGATTTTTGAAGAACATAAAAGACCTGCATGTATGTTATATTCACATTATCCAAAACTTATTTTTCACTAAATAATAACTGTAGATTAATTATATGTAGGGTCTCATCAACAAAAATACTAAAGTTTTGAAGCTTTTATTAGGTGGGAGTAGGTACTCCCAAAGCACCTTATCATTACTAATATATATATATATATATATATTACAGTCGTTTTTACTGCAATCTAGTAAGAATACCATTTTTTCCCATAAATTTTTACCTTTTGTGTTGATTTAACTGTATAGGTGTAATGTATATAGTTTCTTTAGTAGAGAACAACTTTTGGATCATGTTTTTGCATCATGCAAGTTATTTTTCAAGGGCTTCAAAATTATTTTTACATGACTCTGGAAAACATATTTTTACATAAAAAAATGCTTATGAATAGGGATGGCAGTGGACAAGGGGAAAGCGGGGATGAAGGGTATGAAACAGGGATGGAGGCGGGGATGAAGGTTAAAATCCATGCCCGTTCGGGGATGGAGGCAGAGATGGACGTACCCTTTTCCCCACCCCGCCCCGTCCCCACCACGATCCCCGCCTCATCCCCGTATGAACCGGGGATGGAGGACATTAAATGGGGATGAAGGTGGGGGTGGAGGTTAAAATCCATCCCCACCGGGGATGGAGGTTCTAATCTTGAGGCGGGGTGGGGGTGGAGACCTTGTCCCCTGCCCGGCCCCACTGCCATCCGTACTTATGAAACAAATCATGCTAAAACACATCTATGAGGTCAGATTAAGTAGATACAACTTGCACCAATAATTTTCAAAATAGATTGTACATTTGTGGTAAAGAGTTGCATATGTATGTGTATATATATATGTTCACTAGCTTTTTAGTCTTTTAATAAGGGTGGTTAGAGATGGCTTTCATTCAAAAAGGCTAATGCCACCCTTACAGGCCATGCCACACTATCTTAAGGACAATTACCAAAGCGGTCATGTTACCATAGCTTGAACAGCAAGAGCAATTACCAAAACAGTCATGGTCAATGTTGTCAGTATCGGCTGATACCTATAGCATCGACTGAAAAATCTATACGATATTAACCTGAATCGGCTATTTTTAATAAATGTAAAAATTCTTAAAATTAAATTTTAATATTTTTTAATATTATTTTAATAGTTTTAACACATGTTGTTATATTATGATTGACATGAAATATTTTTTAATTATTTTTTAGCCGATCCAGAACTATTCATTTGAGAATCGGCCTGTTCACCTGAATTCGTTGGCCAAACAATTCAGGGCCGATACAGACAACATTGGTCATGACACAACAACTAGAACAGAAAATTCCTCAGCCTACTCAATTGAGTGATGCCTACACGACCAACAAAAAATGGCTAACTTGGGAAATGATTCATTGTTTTCTCTTTTGATGAAAAATTTGGGCCTCCGCTTGTCTGGTAGGAGGAGCAGCTAGTGCGCGCACCTTGTGTTGAGACTTTGCTGGTTCAAAACCCAATGATATAGTGTAACTGGTAGGGGTCTGCTTAACCTAGGGGTGGCAAAATCTGACACAACCTGCCAACCCGACCTGCCAACCCGCTTCTTAGCCGGGTTCGGGTTTGGCTTAAACAGGTTTGTGTCATAAATGGGTCGACCCGCCTAACCTGTTTATTAAACGGGTCGGGTTCATTTTAGGGGTATGCCGACCCGTTTAATAAACAGATTTAATAAACAGGTTAGGCCTCCGGGTCAACCCGTTTACTCCACCCAACCCGTTTAATAAACCGGTCGGGTTCGTATTGAGGTATGCCGACCAGCCAACCCGACCCACCAACCCCTAGCTTAACCCCAGCTTGCTTTAAAAAAAAAAAAAAAAAGCCTGAAGGCACTTTAAAGAAACACGTTTTTAAAGAAATAAAGACGAATATAGATTTCAGTGACGGGTCATTTCAACTTTAATTAAATAGTTACTTAATTGAACCAAGTCAAGGCCATCACAGTCACTAGTTTGAAAGGGCTCCAAAGCAGAGACGTGTTGAAGGAAATACTTAAATACTAACCGAGTCTCACGTGGGTTACATTTATCCATCTCATGCCTACTCTCACACCTAATAGAAGCTTTAGATTGTCAATTTTTTTAAACTTTTTTAAGTTGATCATACCCTATGGATCATTATTTAGTAAAAAACAAGTTTTGAATCATGTGATTATATATATATATATATATATATATATATATATATATATATATATATATATATATATATATATGTTTTTCAAGACATTTAAAAATCAACGGCTTGCAATGTATCAGAATTTTAAAACTTAAAAAATATTGCTTTTATGTAAAAAAAACATGATCCAAACTATGTTGAGTATTTAATTGAGAAGAAATAACCAGCAACCATGATTTCGAGTACGTGAGAGTAGGTACTCTCGAAGCACCCTAGCATTACTCATATATAAAAATCAAATATTGCCTACCCTTGAGTGTACCGTACCATCTAATAGAAACATATATGGTTCCATTACATTTTCTTGATTTTTTTTGTGAATGAAGTTTAATAGATATGATCTATATGGTTTATTTAATCAAAAACATGTTTTAGATAATCCAATCACGTTGTATAAGCAGATTTTCTAAAGGCTTCAGAAATTCAACAGTACAAATTTGTAAAAAGTTCATGATTGAGAAACAAAATGATGGCTATCCACTCAAGTCTTCCGGTAGGACCATTAGATCTTAAACGAGATGGAAATTCTCTGATTCCTTATGTACACGTTCCTGTGACTTATTGTTTATATTGCAATGGCTATAAATAGTTCCTTGTTTTCATTAAAGAAACACCCCTTTTTTTTAGGGGTGGCAATCGTGTCGGGTTGGCTGGTCAGCATACCTCAACCCGAACCCGACCCGTTTATTAAACGGGTTGGCTGTGGCAAACACGAACTCGGCCTATTTAATAAACGGGTAACCCGACATGACCCGCCAACCCATTTAATAAATGGGTTGGGTCGGGTAAACGGGTTCTCAGGTTCGCGGGCACTACAAGAAAATCGTGGATTAGCGACGGACTACATCCGTCGCTAATCCGTTGCTAAGCCGTCGCTAAACAGTTTAACGACGGCTTAGCGATGGATAGAGGCCATCGCGAATTTTTGCTCGCTAATTAGCGAAACAACTTATTTGTCGTTAATTCCGTCACTAATTTGCGACAGCTTAGCGACGAACATTATCCGTCGCTAAATTTCTAAAAGAAAATAAAAAAAAAATTGATCCCTGTAGGGCGGTATTCCGGCAGCAATAAGCCGGACTTATACCGCACCCGACAGGCATTGCACAGAACCGGTGCTCTCCAGCGTCGCCATCCTCCGTGAACCGGCGTCGCCATCCTCCGTGAACTGCTGCTCTTTGGCGTCGCCGTCCTCCCGCCTCCACATGATTCAGTGGCTCCTCCTGCCCGTTGACTGGCTTCCTGCCCTGCTTCTTCGGTCGCTTCTCAGGATCCACTCAGCAGTTCTTTGCCTCCCGCACCGATGCCTCGAGGTTAAAGTGGTTCGAGTCTCCCTCCGGCTTCACCCCGGACGGAAGGACGATCGCAAAGGAGAAAGACAGCATTCCGTCTTCAATATTGTCGTTCCTTGACAGTCCAGAGGCCGGCCACTTCTTCTCATCCACTGCAGCTGCTGGCACCGCCATCTTCGGCTCCAACGAGCTGCCAAAAGCTGAGGTTCCGGCCACCGCTTTTGCGTCTGCCTCGTCACCTTCCTCCGTGAAATGGCATCCTTCGTGAGACAGCATCCTCTGGCGTTGGCGTCCTCCGGCGTCGCCGTCCTCCGGCATCGCCGTCCTCCATCGTCCTCCGGCGTCGCCGTCCTTCGTGAAACTGCCTCGTCGCCGTCATGCTCTCCGACGTCGCCATCCTCCAAAGAAGTTGGTTTAAATCGAGCGCGGTCGATTTAAATTTTGAACGGGGAGAGAGGGAAAATTTTGCGCTCTTTTAAATCGAAAATTAGTGAGGGAATTTTTCCGTCGCTAATTAGCGACAGATTAGCGACGGAAAATTCCCTCGCTAAATCCCTCGCTAAAATGTTTTCCTTGTATTGAGAATTAGCGATGAAAAAATCGTTGTCGTTAATCCGTCGCTAATTAGCAACGGCTTAGCGATGAAACAACTTTCATCGCTAAGCCGTCGCTACTTAGCGACAGATTCATGAAGAAAGTTTTCTCTAGCTAATCTGTCGCAAAGTTGCGACGGAAAAAATCCGTCACAAATTTTCGTCGCTAATTAACATTTTTCTTGTAGTGGGGTCAGGTTGGCGGGTCGGGTTGGCGGGTCGGGTTGGCAGACGGGTTGGTGGGTTGACCCCCCCGCCTAACCCGTTTATTAAACGGGTCAGCCGGGTTGGCGGGTTGGCATACCCCCAACCCGAACCCGACCCGTTTAATAAACGGGTTAGGCGGGTCGACCCGTTTATTAAACGGGTTGGCTTAAGCCAAACCCGAACCCGCCTAAGAGGCGGGTTGGCGGGTCGTGTCAAGTTTTGCCACCACTACTTTTTTTCTTCGCTCTTTCAAAATCAAAACCGGAACAAAAATAAGTGCATGTTTTTACGTCTAAATACTTAAGAGAGAATCCCACAAATGGTCCCACTCTTTTACTCGGATGAAGTGTTTTTTATCTTGCAGGACAAGAAAGAATGTATCAATCATTTCATGGAGATTATGACTTAATTAGTTTGAGAAGAAGTCGGGTTTGCTTGTAAGCAAAGAAAAGTCGAGTTTTGTCACTTTCAATATCACAAACCTGGGGCGAGTGTGATCCTTGAGCAATGAATCTCTGGGAGACCCTGATGAGGATTAAATACTTGAGCAATGAATCATTTTGGGTGGCAGGTGGATCCTTCAGGTGGAAAAGTATTTGGTATAGAGCTGAGATCGCTCAGCTGGGGGTGGAGTGGATTTTGGGGAATGGGGAGGATACAGATTTTTGGACTGATCCATGGTCAGAGCAAGGGTCATCGGTTAAGCACTTACCCCTCAACACACAACATATATTTTACAGCTATCTTTTGGCATATCAAGGTTGCAGAGGTGATTGATCGAGCAATTGTTCCTCAAACGGTGATTACTAATAGAAGGGTGTGCCTGCCTTCAAGCATAATGAGGTCTCTCCATGGATGCAAATGGAACCCACCATCTAGATGTTGGGTCCAACCCTATTCCTAATTAATGATGTGGGGAAGTGGAATAGCCACTCACTTCTCATTAATGCAGGAGAAATTGAAGGGTCAGCCCTATCCCCTCATTAATGATGTGGGGAAGTGGAATAGCCACCTAACTCCCATTAATGCAGAAAGTTGAAGGGTTAAAACTCCTTCGGTTTCTGGAATGAGTCTAGAAGGCTCACTTGTAGAAGGTTCATATCTAGAAGACTCTATGCCATCTATAAATAGGGGTGCAGAGGCTGTGTGCTGGATGAAGAAGGGTAGAGTGGTTGTGTGCAGTGTGCAGAGAGAGAAGAAGTAAGAGAGAGAGAGTAGAAAGAAGAAAAGGAAGGAAGAAGGTTCGTCACCACGCATTGATCCTCAGAGAGAGGTGTTGGTTGTGGTGTGGGCTTTGACTCGGGTTGTGCACCCGAGAGGTAATCTTGTATTTATTTCTTTATGTGATTTTTTTGTTGTTATTATCTTTAGCTTTGGGCAAGCTATTGGACATTGTACTCTCTACATTGTACTCTCTACTTTCATTACAGTGGATTATTCTCTCCGTGCCCCATGGATGTAGGTCGTGTTGACCGAACCACGTAAACCCTTGTGTTGTGATTTGATTGTGCCTTTGTTAGATCCTATATTGCTTCCGCATATTTTTTGTTATCTTAATTTCTCTACAAGTGGTATGAGAGCAGGTTCGTAGAAAATCATGTCTTCTAAGTCAGTTAGCTCTAAGTTTGAGGCGGATGTTGATTTACCTGCAGGCCATGTTGAGCAGGAAGAAGTTAGAGAACAACCTCTTCCAGAACCCCAACTGAGAAGATTTTCCAGAGAGTCACAACCTTCCAGAAGGTATTCTTCACATGAGTATGTGATGCTTACTGATGCAGGTGAACTAGAGAGTTACCAGGAAGCACAAGAGTGTGAGCAGAAAGAGCAATGACTAATAACTATGCACGATGAGATGGATGCATTGCAGAAGAACCACACTTATGATTTGGTGGAACTATCAGAAGGCAGAAATGCCTTGAAGAACAAGTGGGTTTTTAGGTTGAAGACTCAAGAACAATGTTCTCAACCAAAGTACAAAGCTAGATTGGTTGTGAAAGGCTTTTGTCAAAAGCAAGGTATTGACTTTGAAAAGATTTTCTCTCCTGTTGTTAAAATGTCTTCTATTCGTGTTGCTCTAGGTATTGCTGCTAGCATGTTCTTAGAGATTGAGCAGCTAGATGTGAAGACTATTTTCCTCCATGATGATTTGGAGGAGGAGATATACATGGAGCAACCAGAAGGCTTTAAAGTCAAAGGTAAAGAAAATTTTGTATGCAGGTTGAAAAAAGCTTGTATGGGCTGAAGCAAGCTCCAAGACAGTGGTACAAAAAATTTGATTCATTTATGGCTGAAAATGGATACAATAGATTGATTGCAGATCATTATGTCTAAATAAAATGGTTCGCTGAAAATTTTATTATTCTCTTATTATATGTTGATGATATGCTTATCCTTGAAAAAGATATGTCTATAATTGACAGGCTTAAGAAGGAACTGAGTAAGACCTTTGCAATGAAGGACATGGGGCCAACAAAGGAAATATTGGGCATGCAGATCTCTCATGATAGAAAAACCAAAAAGATATGGTTATCACAGGAGAAATACATCGAAAGGATGTTGGATAGGTTCAGTATGAACAATGCAAAGCCAGTTGGTTCTCCTTTTGCAGGTCACTTTAAGCTGAACTCGGAGCAGAGTCCATCAAGTGACGAGGAGAAGGAGAAAATGAAGAAAGTTTCTTATGCTTTAGCAGTCGGAAGCTTGATGTACACGATGGTATGTACGAGACCAGACATCACATATGCAGTAGGTGTTGCTAGTAGATTCCTTGCAAATCTAGGAAAAGAGCATTGGGCAACAATAAAATGGATCTTTAGATATCTCAAAAAGAGTTCCAAAGTTTATTTAAGCTTTGGTGGTGGATCACCTGTCTTGACAGGTTACACAGATGCAGATATGGCTGGAGATATTGATACAAGAAAGTCCACATCTGGTTTTGTACTCACTTTTGCAGGGGGAGCTATATCATGGCAGTCAAAATTGCAAAGGTGTATTGCTTTGTCTACTACTAAGGCAGAGTACATTGCTCTTACAGAAGCTTGTAAAGAGATGTTGATGAAAAGATTCTTGATGGAGTTGGGTTTTGAGAAAGACAAATACTTGGTGTACTGCGACAGTCAGAGTGCCATTCATCTCGCCAAGAATCCGAGTTTTTACTCAAAGTCAAAGCATATAGATATCAGGTACCATTGGATCCGAGATGTGTTTGAGAAAAATTTGCTTCATCTTGCAAAGATCTCCACAAATGATAATGGTGCAGATATGCTGACAAAGGCTTTACCGATGGAGAAACAAAATACATGTCGGCAATTGGCCGGCATGAACTTCAGTTGATTAGTTGAATTTGAGTATCTCCTTGGGCTGGAGGGGGAGATTGTTGGGTCCAGTCCTATTCCTAATTAATGGTGTGGGGAAGTGGAATAGCCACCCACTTCTCATTAATGAAGGAGAAGTTGAAGGGTCAGCCCTATCCCCTCATTAATGATGTGGGGAAGTGGAATAGCCACCTAACTCCCATTAATGCAGGAAGTTGAAGGGTTAAAACCCCTTCGGTTTCTGGAATGAGTCTAGAAGGCTCACTTCTAGAAGGTTCATATCTAGAAGACTATATGCGATCTATAAATAGGGGTGCAGAGGCTGTGTGCTGGATGGAGAAGGGTAGAGTGTCTGTGTGCAGTGTGCAGAGAGAGAAGAAGTAAGAGAGAGAGAATAGAAAGAAGAAAAGGAAGGAAGAAGGTTCGTCACCACGCATTGATCCTCAGAGAGAGGTGTTGGTTGTGGTGTGGGCTTTGACTCGGGTTGTGCACCCGAGAGGTAATCTTGTATTCATTGCTTCCTTTGATTTCTTTGTTGTTATTATCTTTAGCTTTGGGCAAGCTATTGGACGTTGTACTCTCTACATTGTACTCTCTACTTTCATTATAGTGGATTATTCTCTCCGTGCCCCATGGATGTAGGTCGTGTTGACCGAACGACATAAACCCTTGTGTTGTGATTTGATTGTGCCTTTGTTAGATCCTATATTGCTTCCGCATATTTTTTGTTATCTTAATTTCTCTACACTAGAGACCAATTAAAGCAGAGTGCATGGGAGGTGAACATGATTTGTGTCCAGGTGTATAGAATCTACAAAGACATATGGCGCTATTTTATTCTCCCCTAGAGCAACGGTATTTGCGAGCTTACTGGTCAAAGACTGCATTCTAACCCGTGACAAGATAAAATCCTTTGGGTACAACATTGCTAATAGGTGTCCTCTGTGTAAAGAATAGGAGGAATCAATATCTCACATCCTGTTCCTATGCGCCTGGGCAACCTCGATATGGTATCAAATTACATCCTTTTTTGGGGTGAGATGTAGGCCCAGGAACTCTACAAAGTAAGCACTGCTAAGCTGGCTTAGTACCCTGATAACGATATGCTTTTCACGTAGTTGCATGGTACTTGTGGAAATGGAGAAACCCTATCATCTTCAAGGAATCCCAAGCCTCAAAGGAGCACATAACTGATCAGGTGACGATTCAAACAAGAGATCACATCTTACCTCTCATGGAATACTCTGCTAACTCTATTACTCTAAGGTGGAGATTTTTTGCGTTTGCGGGATCCTCCCCCAGCGGAATGGGTCAAAGTCAATATCAATAGCATTTGATATTCTCAATGGCATTTTGGCTTCACCGTGAGGTCTGCAGAAGGTGAAATTTGTTAGGAAAGCTGCAAGCAAGAAACAACCGAAGAAAACAATAAGCAAGAACAATCAAACTAAACACATCAAGAACACACAGATTTATGTGGAAAAACCTTTCCTCAAATCCGAGAGAGTAAAAAACTACGGCCACCTAGAGAAAAACTTTATTGATCTTCTTCGACTGTTACAAAAGAAAAAAGAAAGAAAGAATTTATACAAGGCAAATGCGACAATCCTAACCCTAAATAAATCGGATCTGATCTATATGAAACCGGGTCTCAAACATAAGCCCCTAAAAAAACCAGAACAATAAGGCAAGGGCGACAACCCTAACCCTAACCCAGTTCGGGGGGAGCCCCCGGACCCCCCTTACTGCAAGGGCAAAAACTCTGATTTTGGTTGCATGATGTAAATCAATATAGGGGCGTCTTGCAGACAAGGAATGGAGGTTCTGGGGTGAGATTTTGAAAACTGCATATGTTAATAATAAGGTGATATTGGAGTCTGAGAGAGCTGATAATGCGAGAGAGGTGACAACTGGCATGGAAGGTAATATGTCTCACCTTGTAAACATCTTGCATAGTTTTGATCAGTCCTATAGTTTTCAGATACTATAATTCATCATTTTTGTGTAAAGTGCTAGCCAAGTTAGCAAGAGAGGGCCTTAACCACTCATGGAAGGACAAACCCCCGGATTGGTCTCCCTTGTTATAAATGGGGAGTCTGTATAGCTCTATTGATTCTTCATTAATATATTGGTAGGGGTCTTTCTAACTCCAGCTTAATCTTCAAAAAAAAAAGTGCATCCTACTAAATGGACCACGCTAAATACATTTGTTGGATCAAATTGTTGAAACAAAACTCCCCACTTGTGAGTGTTAACTAAAGATTACAATATTCTAGAGTATACCCAATATTTTCTACACACACATACATATATACCTATATACACACACACACACACAGAAAAGTATGATTTAAAAATAAACTAAAACATCACGTTGAAATCAACTTTGACACACAAAAATAGTAAAATGATTTATGACAAAAATGATGCATTTTTTTTTAAAATATTGTACAAATTTCAAAAATCTACATGATGTCCAAATTTACAAATTTCTTACAATAAAATGACTTTTTTACCCTTCTTACAAGCAATTTTTTTTAGACATGCGAACTTCCTTTCAAATATCTAAATATGCAAGTTTTCTTATATATGTGATTTTTCTCTTAAATATGTGATTTTTCTCTTAAATATATGATTTTTTTTAAATATACAAATTTTCACTTAAATATGTGAATTTCTTCCTAAAGGTTTTAGTGGTGCTTTTGAAGTGTGGTAAATGTTTGTTTTTTACATTTAGCACACTTCAAAACCGTTGCTAAATATACAAAAAAAATTTGTAACACTTTTGCAAATATCAAGCATGAGGCCTTTTGCTTGACATGTCCTGACATTCGTATCCATGAGTTGCAAATGTCCCAAAAATGTGCAAACTTCTGAAGGAGTGTGGAGCTTAATTTCTATCTTGATTTATGTGGATCCAAATTTCACGTTAAGTTGACGGGGGGTGGTGAGGTGCAGGGGCAGCACCCCTTTTACTTGTAAAGTGGGGGTTTGCATTAAGAATTTTGTAGGGTATTTATTAAAAAAATATGCACACATTTTAGGAACCTTCGCAACTTATGGTTGCAAATGTCCCTAAACTGTGTCTTTTTTTAATAAAATCACGTAAGGGACATATGCAGCACAAGAATATTCACAAATGTGTGGGAGAAAATTTGCATATTTAAGATAAAATTCACATATTTGAGAAAAAAATCACATATTTAAACATTTGAGAAGAAGTTCACATATCTGGAGGAAATTCGTGTGTGCAAAAGGTAAAAATATGTTTTTACAACCAAAAATTTATGAATTTGGATATTGGGTAGATTTTAAAATTTATAGGGCATTTCAAAAAATGGATCATTTTTGTTGTATAGTACGATCATTTTTTAAATAAAATATGCTAAACATGATCCAGAGATTAGCTTTTGCTTTTCAAGATTAGATCTATGTAAACCAAGCGTGTACTATAAGTTACCAATGGGGGCTCCGCTTGTCTGGTAGAAGCAGCTAGTGCACATCACCTTGTGTTGGGGCGTTGCAGGTTCAAAACCTAATGGTATAGATGTATAATTGGTAGGGTCTTGCTGAACCAGCTTGCCTTAAAAAAAAAAAAAACCAGTGTGTACTATAATAAAAACACCTCTATATTGGTGCTGTTATTGTGGTATTGTACCTCCATAATTTATTGTAGTAGTCACTTAATTTATATAAACCCAAGCTCTTAATATATATATCTCTATATATATATATATATATATATATATATTTATATATATATATATATATATATATATATATATATATATATATATATATATATATATATATATATATGTGTGTGTGTGTGTGTGTGTGTGTGTGTGTGTGTGTGTGTGCGCGCGCGCGCTTGTGCATGCAGTGTGAAGCCCTATTTTCTACATTGTAACTACTACATCTGATTTTCCTTGGTTCGATGGTTAGTGGCGGTCTGTTTTAAGTTTGTATCTTTTGGCTTTGCAAGATCCAATGGCTAAACATAAACATCCGAATATGGGCTGATCTGGTAAGTAGGGCAGAGAAACGAGATGAGCTGCTCATGGCATGTTCAGCCAGTAAAGAACTCATTTGAACTTGTGAAGCTAGGCTCGGAAAGTCAAACATGAAGAGGTGTTTGGCTCAGCTCAGCTCATATAGCTAACTACTAAAAATACAAGAGTGTAAATGGGTGAAGCCTTTAGCTGGCAAACAATACGTTTAGAGTTCAAATCCTGTTGCTTACACTTGAAATTCTACAATTATTTTGTACATGAGCAGGTTTGCGCTTTAATCAATAGGTTTAGAGTATAAAATTTTGTTATTTTTAATTTAAAAATAAATTCTATTTGTCTAGCTCGCTCATTTAACTTGAGCTCGCCATGAGCACACAAGCTCATTAGCAAAAAACACACCCTCTATTCAGTTCGTTTGGTTTGTTTACCAGCCTTATTATTAAGCAATGGATGTGGATATTGGTTGAAATGTTGAACTAGATCAGCTTAACCATATCTTTAGAGGAGAGTGGATGATGGGATTAGGACCAAGCTTAATTACCTTATCTACACAAATTTCAATTGGGCTTTTGTGTCCTTTGAACAAGTTTTACTCTTTAGTGACATTTTGCTAAATATTCATAGCACTAGAAGAAACAAGTAAATTACTGACGCATCCACGTGGGATTGTTGGAAATTTAAGTGTTCCAACTTATTGGCCAACCTATACATACCAAAATCATACCACTCAATTCAATGCCACCGTTCTTGCGTGTACAAATGGCAAAGCTAATTAAATTGTGGAGACCGCCAAGCAATCATCAGCAAATTTATTAGTTATTTTTTTTCATAAATTTAAACCGTGTTATTTATATGATTTATTTAGTGGGGATCTCAATAGAAAAAATCACTACTCCAAACATACGCAAATTTGCTGGTTTAAAAAAAAATGTTTTTTCTTCATTTCTCTCTCTCTCTCTCTCTCTCTCTCTCTATATATATATATATATATATATATATATATATATATATATATATATATATATATATATATATATATAGTAATGGGCAAATGCTAAATGATACACGCTAATGGGTTTCTTCTGGTGTAGTGTTTTTTTTTTGCGGTTTAGACCCCATAAATGTGTTGGGCATAGTCAATTTATGAAGATTTCACATCTGGATCATGTGTTTTTGATGAAAAAAAATGATATTTGGAGCCTAAAAAAATTGATAAAGATTTTGAACAGTTTATTTTTTGAACCTTATAAAAACCTACCCATGTGTCAGAATCAAATACTTCAAGAGCTGATCTCTATAAAATAAAGTACACAGAGAATTTAAAAATAAAACAAAAAATACTTGAGCAGCTTTCATTTAGCATGTACCCATTACTCTCTCTCTCTCTCTCTCTCTCTCTCTCTCTCTCTCTCTCTCTATATATATATATATATATATATATATATATATATATATATATGAAAAGTGGTAGTTGCTAACCCCTTTTGAGCCTGACCACAACCTACGAATAAGGTTTTTGGGATGATTTTTTCAAATCTGACTCTGCAGATGTGTTCAATATGGTTGATTTGCTAAGAAATGACACTTATATCATGTTTTTTCGATAAAAAGATGATTTTTAAGCATTGAATATTTTTTAAAATTGTAGACTGTTGATTTTAATATTCTTATAAAAACCTAACTGGGTGTCGGAATCGGATGATCCAAGAGTTGATTCTTATAAAATCAAGCCATGTAGATGACATTTGTATTTAAAAAAAAAATCCTTCCAAAGCCTGGTAGGCTCAAAAAGTGGTCAAGGCAAGATATCTCTCTCTCTCTCTATATATATCTATCTATCTATCTATCTATATATATATATATATATATAAAATTACACATGAGACCTTAGCTTCATAGGGCTCCTCAATGGTCATGAATAAATCTAAGGTGTGCTTCGGTATTACAATGGATTGAATCAAAATGCTCATAGGTGAACTAGACCAGTAATTGCTTCTGACACTACAAGAAAATAGGTTGTTAGCGACGGACGTTAGCGACGGAATCTTTCCGTCGCTAGTTAGAGACGGATTGGCGAGCGACAAATATTCGTCGCTATTATCACTGAATCTTATGAAAGTAGCGACGGAAGATAGTCCGTCGCCTAGTCCGTCGCTAATTAGCGACGGATGTTGCGACAGATTGTTTTGTCGGTACGATCGCACCATTTACCGACGACGTTAGCGACGGAAACTAGTCCGTCGCTAACTAGCGACGGATGTGGCGACAGAATATAATCCGTCGCTATTTTCGCGAATTTGATTTTACGTTGGCTTAGCGACGGAATTAATCCGTCGCTAAGCCGTCGCTAACTTTCGAATAACCCTAATCCCAACCAGGTTTTCCTTTTCTTCTTTCGCTGCTCCTGCGCCGGTCCCGCTCCCGCCGTTCGCCGGTCCCGCCGTTCGCCGGTCCCACCGTCCGCCGGTCCCACCGTCCGCTGGTCCCACCGTTCGCCGCCCGGAGAAAGGTAACGCCCTCCCCCTCCCGTTTCCGGCAAGGGGTTAACCCCCTGCCGGAAAACGCAGGGGGTTAACCCCCTCCCGGTTCACACAGGGGGTTAACCCCCTCCCGGTTCACACAGGGGGTTAACCCCCTGCCGTTTCCGGCAGGGGGTTAACCCCCGTTTTCACACAGGGGGTTAACCCCCTACCGTTTCTGGCAGGGGGTTAACCCCCTCCCGGTTCACATAGGGGGTTAACCCCTGCCGTTTCCGGCATAGGGTTAACCCCCTCCCGGTTCACACAGGGGGTTAACCCCCTGTCGTTTCCGGCAGGGGGTTAACCCCCGTTTTGACGTAAGGGGTTAACCCCCTGCCGTTTTCGGCAGGGGGTTAACCCCCTTCCGGTTCACGCAGGGGGTTAACCCCCATTTTCACGCAGGGGGTTAACCCCCTGCCATTTCCGGCAGGGGGTTAACCCCCATTTTCACGCAGGGGGTTAACCCCCTCCCGTTTCCGGCAGGGGGTTAACCCCCTCCCGGTTCACAGGGGGTTAACCCCCTCCCATTTTCGGCAGGGGGTTAACCCCCTTCCGGAAAACGGAGGGGGTTAACCCCCGCGTTTTCCGGCAGAGGGTTAACCCCCGCGTTTTTCGGAAGGGGGTTAACCCCCTGCATTTTTCGGCAGAGGACCCTTGCCCCTTGCCTTTCCGGTAGGGGGTCGACCCGGGCAGGGGGTCGACCCCCTGTCGGAACAGCAGGGGAGTCGACCCCTTGTCAGAACAGTTTTTTTTCCGTGGTGACTTCATTTTAAAAATTTGTTTTTTTGTGCAGATTTCTCAACGGAACTCGCTTGTGCCCCGCCACCCGTGGTAAGTAAGTGACAAAAACAATGCAAATCAGGTAAATACCCGTGGTGAGTAAGTGAGGCAAGCGCATCACATGTTATTTAATTTATTGAATGTAACACTTTATTGTTCACACACTCACTTAGTTGTTGATATCTAGGACTGCTTTGTTGGAGTTCGAAGATCATGCTGAGCATGATTTTAATGTATGAATATGGAAGTGTTCTTATTTTTGGAGTACGGAGTCCATGCTATGCGTGGTAGTAGTTAGTGGGATATTGAAGTGTGTTTGCTGCAGGTACATGTTTGATATGAATTATTTCGATGTATTGCAATGTTTGATGTGATTGTATCCATGCTTACATGTAGTTACTTTCAATTTGATTATGTCTTCCATGTGAAATTGTATACTGAAAGCATGCTTCAAATGAATGTATCGTGTCATGAATAGTTTGCACATGAAAATATTAAGTTATCAATGCATGCATCATAATTCTTGTGATTGTATGACATCATATATTGCATGATAAATTTGATATTTTCTTCATCATAGCATTTTGATGGTTCTCTTTTAACTGGTTAGGATACTATTCGTAACATCATACGACAGAATGACTGCAAACCGTGAATGGATGTACCGTAGGATAGTGGACAATGAGTTATCGCATGAATATATGGATGGTGTCGACAGTTTTATTGAATTTGCAACGGCAAGTGTCAGTACGGTAGATCCCACAGGTCGGATTAGGTGTCCCTGCAAGATTTGTAAGAATAATCGATTTGTAGAACCTCATGGCGTTAGACATCACCTATACAGGAAGGGTTTTGTGAGTGATTATCAGAACTGGACGTTTCATGGAGAAGATGATGTCTGTGACTTCGCTTATGGTCACGATGTTGCGCATGATATGCATGTCATATCTCCATTAGCTGATGAAACATTCATAGAGGAATGTGATCCAAATGATGTACCAAGTGGATGGGCAAACAATGAAGAAGAAGAAGAAGAAGAAGAAGAAGAAGAAGAAAGTCAAACTAGTGACGAGGAAGAATTCTCAAGCTAGTGAAAAAAATCTTATACTACAAACCTCTATTTAAATGCATTGTAATACTTGATGTGAGTTGTATTGCAATACTTGGTATGAATGATTAAAAATTTTATTTCAATGTATTGTAATACTTGATACGAATGATTCGAATGCATTGTAATTTATCTGAATGTATTATAATTTATGCAATTAACGAATGATTTGAATTAGTGCAATACTTGATGTCAATGATTTGAATTATTTGAATGCATTGCAATGCTTGATGTGAATGACTTGAATGCATTGTAATACTTGATGTGAATTATTTGAATGTATTGTATGACATATGTTATTTGTTAGAATATGGTTCGTGGAGGTTATAGTGGTCGCTCATCCAGTAGTAGCCAGGCTCAACCTTCATCTTCACGGGCTCCTGTGATAGGTATATCATATAACTAATTAGATGCTTGATTAGTTCAAATGCACATTCTGAGAACTTGGTGTGTATTTTTTTACAGATGATGTTGCGCCTGTATACGACCCACCTACACCAGTTGATCGCACAAGTCAACAGCCAACACAGGAAACAGGGTCTTCACAGGCTGGCACAAGAAGACTCATTCGAATAGTGTATATCGATAATCGACCGTAAGTATTTTGTTTTCAATTATTGCATATCTTTTAAATATTTTATATTGATATTTACTGTGTAACAATTCATGTGCAGCACGAGGTTTGAGCCACAAGAAGTAGTACGAGAAATTAGGAATTCACTTCTTCAACATCTACCAGGACCAGTTGCTCAATGGAAAGAGTACCCAAAGGAGGTATTAGACAGATTGTGGTCCTCATTCATGGTATACAGTTGTTCCTCATAGTTAATGTGTTTCATATTTAATTTATTTAAGCAATGTCTACTAACTTTCTGAAAATATTTGTAGGCTTCGAATCGCTTTGCAACTACGGTGGAAGAAAATGATGCAAGGAAGGTGTGGCAGAAGGTGGCTGCCAATCGATTTGCAGACATGCTGCACACTATGAAGACTGCAGCAAAAAAAGCATCTGGCGTAGTAGATGATCCATTACTGTGGAAGGGCCATGGTCCTATTACTATCAGGAGAGATTACTGGGATGAAATGTGCGATATGTGGGCGGGAGATGCATTTAAAAATCGCTCTGCGAAGGCTTCACAAAATCGATCGAAGATGCCCGAAGCCCATCTACACACAGGTGGATCTAAGACATTTGGGAGCCACCTAAAGAAAATGGTAACTCATCAATATATAATATTAATTTTATAAGTATAGTTGCAAATTTGTGTACTAAATCTTTTGTCATTTAACTTCGCAGGAAGCAGAAAAAGGAGGCAGTGTACCATATAAGGATGTGTTTGTAGAAACACATAAACGGAAGACCACGGGAGTCTTCGTATCAGAGAAGGCGAGAACGACAACAGTATGTATTAATTCTATTAATAATCATTGCAATATATATGCAAGTCATCATAATGTTATCATTAATTATTAATGAATACTTTAAACATTATTTTGTAGGAGGCATATGAGCAACAAATGGTAGAGCGATATGGTGAAGACGCTACTCAGCATCCATCATTTGATCCTACAGCATGGGTGACTGCAGCAGGTGAACCCAAAAAAGGTCGCGTGTTCGGGTTTGGGAGTAATATGAACACTTCACCAGTTATTGGTTCTTCCAGTTACGGCTCACCAACTTCTTGCGCCGACATAAGCTCCAAGCAGCCGACTATTCTTTCCGGTGATGATGTACGCGAGATCATTAATGAATCACTGAATAACTACTTCCAATACACCGTCGCCCCCTTTCTCCGAAATGAGATCAAGGCCGCTGTTCAGGATAGGGGATCTTCGATTCCAGGTCCCTCTCAGGTATAATCACATATATAGTTTTTTTGACTATCTTAAAGCACATCTGAGCATGGTAGAATCACATATAGAGTTTTTCTAGATGCCTTAGAACACATATGAACATGCTATAATCACATATTCAAATTTTTTACTGCCTTAGCACACATATGAGCATGATAGAATCACATATATATATATATTTAACTTTTTGTCTGTCTTAGAGCACATATGAGCATGATAGAATCACATATAAAGTTTTTTTGATTGCATTAGAACACATAAGCATGCTATAATCACATATTCAGTTTTTTTACTGCCTAAGAACACATATGAGCATATTATAATCACATATTCTATTTTTTGACTGCCTTAGCACACATATGAACATGCTATAATAACATATAGAGTTTTTTAACTGCCTTAGAACACATATGAACATGTTATATATCATTTATGATAGAATCACATATAAAATTTTTGGCTTTGCCTGCCTTAGAGCACATATGAGCATGCTATATTCACATATTCAATTTTTTTACTGCCTTAGCACACATACGAGCATGATCGAATCACATATATAGTTTTTTGCTTGCCTTAAAGCACATCTGAGCATGGTAGAATCACATATAGAGTTTTTTTATATGCCTTAGAACACATATGAACATGCTATAATCACATATTCAATTTTTTGACTGCCTTAGCACACATATGAGCATGATAGAATCACATATAGAGTTTTTTTATTGCCTTAGATCACACATGAGCACATGATAGAATCACATATAGTGTGTAATTTATTTCATTATATTTTGTTTATCAATACTGACTGTTCTTTTCTTGTGTAGGCTGCTAGCGATAATCAGGGTAGTGGAGCTGAAGGGACAGATAAAGACAATGAACAAGAAGACGCACAAAATCTTGGCGATGATTAGAGGACTGTGTTGAAGAAGTTCTATTTTTTTTATTTTTCCTAATTGTAATTGTTGAATTGTAAATAATTAAACTTCTTAGTTTTAAGGTGGAACGATTAATTATTATAGATACTTGTTATATGAATTTTTTTGTGTGGTTTGTTTTTTATTTACAGGAAATATAAATTGTACAGGAAATATAAATTGTACAGTTCTCCGTAATTAATTTTTAAATAATTTTTTTTTGATTTTTTTTCGTTTTTGCGACGGATTAGCGACGGATGATTCTGTCGCTATTCATATTAATCTAGCGACGGCTTAGCGACGGAATTAAATCCGTCGCCACGCCGTGGTCGCCGTTTAGTACCGGCGGATTGGCGACGGAATAGAGCGCTCGTTATTCCGTCGCAATTAGCGACGGACTTGGCGATGGAATAATTCCGTCGCCAGTTAGCGTCGAAATATTCGCGACGTAAGCATACTGTCGCCGCGTTGTCGCTAATCCGTCGCTAACCATGTTAGCGACGGATTAGCGACGGATTAGCAACGGAAGGTGGTCGTCGCTAATCTACTGCTCTGTTGTAGTGTGAATTCATTTCACACTTTATCCTTTTTGTTTAGTAATAACTCAATCTTTCATTAACATACAATAAATAGTTAATCCATTTTTTTATTCTTGTTCTTCTCTTCTTTATCATAAGGACTATACTACATAAATAAAGTATATATATATATATATATATATATATATATATATATATATATATATATATATATATATATATATATATATATATATATATATATATATATATGGCGAGTTGTGGTAGGGGAGGAATGGTAGGTCTTGTAAAGCTTAGATACCTTTGTCAAGTTTTCATGGTTAAAAAATCTAACTGGCATTATGCAGCTAGGCAGTTCTTTTTTTTTTTAATATAAATATGCAATCTTCAGAATATAACCCCGTGAAATTCGAACTAGCTAGAGACCCTCAATTATGACAGTCCGACCTAAACATGCAGTTGAGGAGCTAATGCAATATAAAAACTGGGATGCATTACAATTAATTGATGGTCAATAACTTTGGTCCCAACCCCCATAAAGATGTGGCCATTTATCTACACCTACACTGACGGTGGCAGGTAAGACATTGTCATAAACATGGTTGGATCTCACCCTATATATATTCCTCACTCCCAGGAATTTCTTCACATCTCTATTCACCTTTTTTAGTATTCTTCTCTTTCCTCTTCTTAGCTTGCATTACTTGTGTGAGGGGGAAGCAACAAATCCGAAGAAATGGCTGCAATTCTGAAAACTGAGGTTGAGCTCAAGACTTCTGCAGATAGGTACTGGCAAGCCATTGTTGAATCATCTGAGCTCTTCCCCAAGATCTTCCCTGAGCAATACAAGAGCATCACCATTGTTGAAGGGGATGGCAAGTCAGTGGGCACCGTACGTGAGATAAAGTATGGTGAAGGTAATTAAACTTTATCTATGAGTTATTAACATTGTCAGTGGCGGATCCAGGATTTTGCTTAAAAGGGGGCAAGAAATTTTTATAATAAAATAAAATATAAAACTCAATTATAAAGGGGTAATATAAATTTTCAGGATTTTGCTGAAGGGGGGGGGGGGGGGCAATTTTTTTTATAATAAAATAAAATATAAAACTGAAATAGAAAGGGGGCAATATAATTTTTTATATATTTCTTAAAGGAGGCAAACATTTTTTATAATAAAATAAAATATAAAGAGGAAAATAAATAATTTTTTATATTTTGATTAAAGGGGGGCAAATTTTTTTTGTAATAAACTAAAATATAAAGGGGGGCAATATAAATTTTTATAATAAAATAAATTTTTTATTATGATAGGCTACCCTAAAATTTTATTATGATCTGGCAAAATTCTTTTATCATAAAATAAAATATAAAACTAAAATATAAAGGGGGGAAATATAAATTTTTATAATAAAATAAAAAAATTTCCCTTGATTTACCCAAAAACAAGTAACATTTTCAAAGATCATAAGATTTTCCTCATCGGTATGTTCCGAAGAATGGATTTGCAACTATGCAACATACTATCCATTAGTATGATTGGTTCCATACACTGTAGGAGCCTTTAAACTTCTTACACATTCATTTCATAATTCCTAAATTTTCATATTTTGCTAGGTGACCAATGTCAAGCTTCTTCATTTATTATTTGATATTATTTACTTATTCTTGACTATAATGACTCTTAACTACATGGAGAATTCCAATGTGGAGGTTATAATTAAACCATACGATATATTTAATCAAGACTGAAAATTCTGATATAAATTTTAGATGATCATATTACAGTGGAAACTAGGTTGAAGACCAGATCAGGATCTATTGGAACTCCGGTCCAAATCTGAATTTAATTTAGTGTTTATTTTGGACTTAGAATTATTTAATCAGACTTTGATGGATCCAAATATGAGATTACACCTGATTTATGTTCGGATCTAAAGTAGATGTGATCCCTAAAAATTTTCACCTATAAAAACATCATTTGCAAGTTTGCAACCACTTTGTATTGGATCAGCTATTGTGATGAAAAAACTGAATCATGACCCACCCCCACATCTTCAAATCTAGGCCAGATCTGGATCTGAATGATGCACTGCTCTAGAAGTCAGGTGGGACCCAGATCAACCATGATTCTTTTGACTTGATATCCTTCAGGAAATATATATCATGTATAATGTTTTCCTCCAATTAGACAGTCTATTTTTATGTCGCATTTTCCTCTATTGCTTTCTAGAGATGCCTATGTTGTTAGATAATGAAATTTGTTGCATAACTAGAAAAGATCATGATTTTTTTTCTGACAAAGGTCTTGGCTGATGATGTGTTACTCAATCTTTGGTTTTCTGTTTGTTGCTTTATAGGGATTCCAATTGTCACTTCTGCCAAGGAAAAGGTAGTGTTAGCGGATGAGGCAAACAAGACAGTTGGCTACACAGTCATTGAAGGAGATATCTTGAACTTCTTCAAGGTCTTCACTCCCACAATAACTGTTGTCCCTAGTGAAGATGGCAATTCTTGTAAAATCAAGTGGGATATTGAGTATGAGAAGGCCAGTGATGAGGTTGGGGAGCCAACCTTAATCCAGGAGTTTGCAATCAACACTTTCAAGGCATTGGATAACCACCTCCAGGCTACTGCAGTAGCAGCAACAAATTAGAAGTGAGAAAAATCACGGCAAGTGCGAGTCGTTAGATAGCCTAAATAATGATTATTAGTAATAATCAGGTGTTCTTGGCTATTCAGTTCTTTGGTGATGCAGAGTTATGCCTTTTAGACTATTTGGTGTCGTTGTGTAACTGAATTTGAGTCTGAATTGATCAATGCAAGATTTTCAGTGTCCATGTTGAAGCATTATTAATAAGAAACTTTTCTGGTATGCTTGCACATTTTCTCTTTTCATGTTTCATATGGGGTTTGCAATTCAAAGGCTTGGGGAATAGGATGAAACAAACCAGTCTGCTGCAGGATCAGATGGAGTGTTCAGGCCTTATAAAAAAGGGGATCCCTCCTATTAGAAATGGGTGCCCCAATGCACTGCGCCCTTATTAAAAGGGCCGAACATTTTATAAGTATTCAGCCTAGAACACAAAATCACACCATGTCACCACCGCAGGAGTCGCCTGCGTAGCCAGCAGGGTGGCTGTGAGGGTGCTAAGATGAAGGCACCGGATCAAAACCTGCTTGAACACGGGTGTGTATCAGAGATGGGCCATGTAAGGCAGGGTGGTCGCAGGCCCCACCTGGGTTTTTCTTCGCTTTGGCAAGGGTTCTTCGTCATCAAAAGAATTTTGTCTGCTGCCTTACTAATTCACCATAACTCCTTCATGCAACTTACTATATCAAGTTTTTCTAAGAACTTGACAGCCTGCCATATATGGCCCACGCCCAATCGGTTAAATTAAAACTGCTCGCCCCTTGCCTACAAGGGATCCCCACTTAGATCAATTACTTCAGAGGATACTTCAGAGGGTTAATAAAGATAAATGAATTCAAACCTTCTTTCAAAAAAAAAAAAAATCAAACAAGGTTGTTTTTGCTTTCTGCAGTATTGCCATCTTCTTCTAAATGAACATGAATTGGAACAATCAAATTGCTTAAGATCCACTTTAGCCAGAAGTCGGGTCTAGTTATGAGTTTATATCGTGGGACAAATACTTGACTAAGAAATTCATGGAGTCAAGTCCAACATATAGGCCTTGATGTGAAGCATCAGCACATTCATAAACTTCAGTACTTCTAATAGGGTGTCTCTAGAAACTTCCTGGGTTTCAACTGCAGTTCCTACTAGTAGAATGCCCAAACTAAAAGCGCAATGATCATTATGTGTTTCTTGATCAACAGTACTGTGCAAATGGTGGTTGGTGCGCTTCTATGAAAATTAGGGTTTATAAACTTGAATTTCACCTTATACCAAAATATTTACGACCAATAATTCCAGTGCACATCAAAAGCCATAATCAAAACCGAGGGCAGGTTATATGTTCCCCCCAGGAACACGCACTGTAGCTACAGTGCATGTTCCTGGGTCCCCACTGAGCGCCGCGTGGTGCTCAGTGGGGTGTACGGGGGAGCCGTACACCGCCGTACATCCTGCAGGCTGATGTACGGCTCCCCCGTGCACCCCCACTGAGCACCACGTGGCTCTCAGTGGGGACCCCGGAACACGCACTGTAGCTACAGTGCGTGTTCCGGGGGTGCACAGGCAACACCCTCTCATCAAAACCCGATTGCACTAGTTTATTATTTATTGTGTGGACCTGCATATGTGCAATGTCTCAATATCATGTGGGGATTGAATGCACACTACAACAAAAATAGTATTTTAACGACAGTCCTTACTGTCGTTAAATCTTCCAAGATTTGTCGCTAAAGGCCACCACATAATCCATTGCTAGTTGTTTGGTCACTAAATCTTTTAGTGACAGTCAAGCCATCATTAAAAAAACTCTAGTGACAGTTACTTCAGTCGCAAGAAAATATACCTATAGTGACAGATTTGGTGGTCGCTATAGGCTTTTGCTTGAAAAAACAACAATTCACCACTAGTAACGGCTACAACCATCACTATAGCCCTTTTTGGCAAAAAACTAAATACATTAGTTTTCATCTATCTATATATATTATTTTATATTTATGTTGAAATAGATTTATTGAATACTGGCAGATAATCAATACTATCCAATATCTTTGGGGGCATATGTTTCTAAGTAAAAATAGAAGGGGAAAAACTGACTTCAAGCCCATGAACAATGAAACCAGTTAATATAAGGAAGTAGCTGCTAACATTAAAGTGGACCTTCTTTCTAGGTCCATGTATAGCTCCACTCCACGTTGGACTACTGAGCATCATATGATCATTCAGGACCGGGGAATTCTGATCACTAGTTGTGGTCGAAAGAAGCCACAACCATTGACATGGTTTAACAACAAATATGTCATGCATGAAAATATACAAGGTTCAGATATTTCTAAACAAGAAATTGATAAGACTATCCAGGATTGATGTCACTAGGTACATCATTCTGTGAAAAAAAAAACACTTTGCTAGAAGTTCTCAAATACAAAACAAAAAAGACTTGCACCAAGCAGCTCTCCAGTTCAGTATATAACAACGAGAGGATATCCAACACTCAACCTATAAATTTTCTTTGAGAAAGTCATTGGTAAAAAAATTGCAGACAACCAAATACTCTGGTGCTCTTGCTAGAATGATGCAGATGGTTTTAACTATGACAAACGCAGGACATATGTGACGTCCAAATGTGAGGTCCAAGTGTGGCATAAGGGAGTTATGTATAAGAAACAAATATGATAAAGTTCTACTGGCTGAAATTGAAACACGAAGTTTCTAACAATAATTATATATATAGACAACTCACACAGAATATGGCTCTTAGAAAAATATGATTGAAATTAAGAGGCAAAATAATCTATGCTCAAAACCTCTGTCCAATTTTAAATTGCGTTGCTATAGCAAGATAACCAAAATGATCCTATTGACTTTAAAATTGGACTTGTTGTAACAAAATGATCAGAATGCACCTGTTCATCTTACAGTAGTTGTTGCTATAGCAAAATGACAAAAATCCCTTCTAAAAGATAATAACAACAAAGACAAATGATTACAAATGTAAACTAAGGAAAAGTTTTATACATAAATCTTGTTTACTGCAACATTTAAGGTTTCTTTAAATGGATGATCATAATATCTACTGAGACAATCCATTTACATGAAAAAAAACCACATAAAGAGTGATAACCGTTGCGTAATTATGACAGTTATAAGCAAAACAAAAGTTTGAGAGTCAATTATCACGTATTACCCAGAAAAAACTGCCTTTCACTAGCCTTTGTGTTCCCGCACTGCACTATCTGCAAAGAGAAGAAATACATAGGAAGACAACACTATAAGTACAACAAAATCCCCAATTTTCATATTTTCCAAGTGCAATGAGTTACTAGGATGTCTCCCGTTTTGTTGTTGATAGAATTACGATTACTAATATGGAAAAGTCAAAAGTCATTGACAATAATTTACCTGTCCCCAAACTTCTTCATTTGGTGCAATTTTGTCTACAAGGGCTGTGAAAAATGGTTTTTTCTTGTGATCATCGGCAAGTTTCTATCAACACTGTTAGAATAAAAAATAGGATCATGTTGTAATTCGGATTTTCATATAACATGATATAGAAATAAAACATTTAATTCATGTAGTAACAGGGTTCAAGCATGTCAAATACGATTTTAAACCAAAATTCAGACAAGATCAAAAGATCAAACATATGCATTGAACAAAATAAGAACAACAAATAAAACATGTTATTATTCTGCGGAAGGCTAAGGCATATAAGAATACTCTCCTTAGAGAAGATTCGCCCCCACATACGGTGCAAAAAGAGGCTGGCGTCCTTCCCCCAGGATACAATAGCCTCAACGATTTGAATCGGTAGAGAAAACCAAAAATGCAAGAGTCACAAGCGTCTTCGTATATGAAACTCCAGTTCTCTAACCACGTTTTATAACCCTCAAACGGTTACAAAACGTGGAAGAGACCCGTTACAAAATACGAAGTGACGTGACCCGATAACGAAACAATCCGTTATCCATTTCTCTTAACCCATTATTTAATCCAAATAAAAACAGTAATGCGAGACAAAAAGAACATTAGACTTATAGTGGATAGGGCCCTAAAGGGCCAATTACCTGAACCCGAACTCAGCCTGGCTCATCACGACGGGCGAGCGTGCTTGTGTGTGGTAGCCATCCCATTCTCTTGTTCTATGAAACAAGTGTTAGAATCTTCATGTAGGTTATAAAGCCCACAACCGTTTTGAGATTCTTCAATATGAGACTATTCCACATCATCAAAGTCCAAAAAACACTCCATAAAAAAGCGGTCCCCATTTGTTTTCTTTATTTGAATTACCTCATCATCTCTTCCTGCATCCAACAAACACCTCCCTACAAGGATCCCATCTACTCATAACATATCCATAAAACATAAAACCTAAATGCTGACAAGATAAGGGTCATAGAAACTAGTGTCACAATTAGGAACATAAACATGCATCAACATAAGAAACATAGAAATAGCAGAAACTAAACAATGACTATAGAAATAGCAGAGTTATAACTTTAAAAATAAAATGTAAATGCAAAAAATGGAAAACTTGCTGCGTAAGATAGAAGCATTTGATTCCCACAACAACACAATAATGGCAAAAATTATCAATATGACAAGTTTAATTTACCTGATCAGAAAGAATCGAGAGAAGCCTTTTGCATTATCCTTCAATAAGCTTTTCCTTGGTACAACTTGTAATTTGGGACACTTGCAGGGCCAACTTGTAGGAACCAAAATTTGAAAGTCAAGATTAGTAGAAGAGAGTGGGGATGAACACAAAATACAAATTCTACCAAGCTCGTAAAATGGATCAGATATGCATAATGACCTTATAATAAAGTTAGCCAATATATTTGGAAGTGGATCCAGTAGAGTAAGGGCTAAAAAATTGAAGGACCATAGTCACCTGCTACCAACGAAAAACCTAAATAATGTTAAAAATCCACGATCCACACACGAGCAAAAAATATCTACTTGTTTTGTTAGGAGAAGTCAAAGCCCAAACAATGAGAACCTCCAATGAATAACAATGAAAATCTACCATGCCACTAGTAGAGCTTGGTTGAGCTAGGTTTTCATGGAGCAGCAAAATTATATTGGTTTTGATATCCATGACCCTAAAAAAATTGTCATTATGGTCTGCAGAGATAAAACCCAGGTCATGCAGATAGCCTCAGTACACTAAAGTACCTTATCCTCATTATTTTTTTCGTAATGGAAAACGTTACCAAGATGGCCATATGTTACTGCTTCATCCATTTGAATTATAATTAAGTTATTTATTACTTATTTAATGGCATAAAACAATAAGTGAATCTCTATCTATGTCCCACACTAAGTTTGCTCTATGTACTCTGTTTTTAATAGCCTGCACATCCAAGAAAAACTTACCTAATGTCACATTGCAACAGTGTCTTCAAGTTGATCACAGGATTTGAGGGTCCTTCAGATATTTAAGTGCACATCTGTAATAAAAACATCTTGCACCATATCAAGAAACTATGCTATAAACAACATTATCTAACCAGTGCCACGTTGGGATGCAAAATTCACCATAGGCACGTCACCATTTATGAAAAATTGGTGAATTTCTTCTACATTGATCACAGATATCCTAGCTTCTTTTAGAGAAGATGTCCCACTGTTTGAAACAATTGAGTACCTATACTTACAGAAGGGACATAAACCATGTGATCAGAGGGATTAACACATAAGAACAGAAGACAAAATAGAAGGCAATGCACATGTACAAGACAAACCAGAAAGTAATGATAGAAATACAAGTATTGCACATATATAAGACCAATCTTTAAATTTTAGTGTCCATAGAAGCTAAACTCACAAGAAGAGACTAATGTAGAACTGACCTTGAGCACTAAATGTATTGACAATGAGGAAGAACCCATGCACTAGAGTATTGGTGCATCCTTTCCTTCTATATCTACTAAGTTGGACACTGGCTAAATTCCAGTTGTTGGAAGCCATGCAAGGTCAAACTCAAGGGAGAGGCCAACACGGCCCAGCTGGGAAAGCTTCTGAGATAAGTAGAAAAAACACTTATGATGATGAAGGGTTGCCAATAGAAAAAAGAGAACCAATTTGGCCTTTTTACATTGATGATGTGAGGCTAACATTGCTTGTGGCTGCATTCCACGTTAACCAATTTTGACTAACCCATCCAAAAGTATGCTAAGAAGTGAAAATTTTCATACAGATTCAGGATATGCTGACACTAGATGAAAAAAAAATCATATTTGAACTAAATTCACAAAACATATATAACACTTAGCAACTTAGAACAAATTGTTAAGTGGTGCTACTTCTAGTAAAGCTCCAGAAAGAGAATGAAGAGAGTACACCATATTTTTCCTGATTTTTACCTATCCTCGTTCATGATCTTTTCCTTTATATCAAATTAATCAATAACTCAATAAAAATGAAATTATTTTAAGATAAATTTTTTTATTTGTTATCCCTAATATCTTTAGTTTAATTTGTACCTATCTTAATTCTGCCCTTCAGCCGAGTGGTTTTTTCTTCGCAAATTTGCCCGAGGCTTAATCTTACGAACATAAACCCTTAAATTCAGCAAAAAACGTATGTTTCTGATCAACGATTTAACATTTGTGCCTTTATTTTTCACAACGCAAAAAGCTAAACACAGAGAAAACAATGAACAAATTATATGAAAACACTCTTTAAGTTTCAACAACTCTTTCGGAAAAAATTTAAATATTGTACAATTTTCTTTTCTATGAAATTATGACAAATACGTTTTTCATATCGATCACACTCTATAGCTTCTAAATTGAATGCTTATAATCCTAGCATTGCTTAATTTTTTTTGTGAAAACCTATATCTAAGAGAGATTAAAGTAAGTGAATGAATGGTTAGAAAAGCATCAGACTTACAACTATCCGTTTGGATCTCAAGTAGTTGAACCCAAGGTTGTTAAATGCGATGAGGCGAAGCGAGGCGTTGAGCATGTTATGAAGCGAGGCGTTGAAGCGTAAGCTTCATGATCAAAATAATAAAATATATAATATTAATAAAATAGCACTGGTAAATGGTTTTTTAATATAAATATACATATATGAGTTTGTTATATGCATATATGAGTTTGTTTGATGGTTGATTTAGTAAATATAAGGTTTTTGAAGGACTTGAAAAATAAATAGCTCCCATTTTTTTTAAATTATAACCTTGAATTTGTTTCCATCAAAAACGGCCTAAACAAAAAAAAATCTTAGTGATGCATATAAATATTTTTTTCTTGGACATATCAAATGCATACATGCAATAGAACTATCATGAAACTATAGTTTTTCAGCAATGCACTTTTGCGCACATCTCTTACTTATATACAGGTATATGTAAATTTAAGTTAGTTATACTAATGCAAGTTTTTTAGTGGTTTACCACCACGCAATTAATCGGGAGCTATTAATGCTATTGAAACTTGCATCAAACATTTAGCTGAAATCATAGTGGGGGCAATCCAAACAGTGTTATATTTGAAATTATTTTAGATAATTATGTATTCAAAGCAATTATTGAACGCTTCAGGTACTGAGGGTGCGCCTCAGTACCTTGAGCGTGCGCCTCGCCTGTGAGGCGTACGCTTCAAGTACTGAGGCATACGCCTCTCACAACACTGATTGAACCCTCATAAATCCCTTGTGTGTTGTGTGTAGCAATGACTCCTCCATTGTGTGATCGTGGTCCTGAGATATCTTTGTTACAACACACACACACACAAGAGAGAGAGAGAGCGAGAGAGAGAGAGAGAGAGAGAGAGAGAGAGAGAGAGAGAGAGAGAGAGAGAGAGAGAGAGACCCTAGTCGGATGATAGAGAAATAGGGGTGACAATGATCATGGAAACCCTGTCCTCCAACTGCAAAAGATCGTAGAAACCCTAGACCCAATATGCAACTCGAAGAAGCCCTAGCCGGTAATGAACAACTTTCACCAACAATTAATGTTGTATATGATCAAAGGATGATTGTAGAGGATATACAACTACATTAGCAAACCAATGCTATAGATGTTCACTATAATAATGAAAATAACATCTAACCTCTATAGCATATCATAACATAATTAAGCATAAATTGTTGAACTTTGTAATCTATGCTTGAGATGTAGGTGTAATGATGAAAGTGTTATTTTTAACTAAAAACTCGCTTAATGTCAAGACTGATGTCCATAAATATGTGTCTGAACTTCACAAATCTATGTTGTGAAAGTCCCTAACTTCACAAATATATACTGATTAGTGAGCTCAGCAGGTTTGTGTCACAAAATTGCGAACGTCTGGACCTTCACACTATTGATTACATGGAAACCTTCTCTAACTAAAAACTTTCATTTGTTGGGATTCAAGTTAGCCAAGTTCACAAATTTGTTTATGCAATCTTTATCAAGTCTGCAAAATATTCATGTGAATCTCATTTTTATTGAGATATTGTGAGCTTTGAACAACGTACGTATATCACTACAAGAAAACCGTGGATTAGCGACGGCCTCTATCCATCGCTAATCCGTCACTAAGCCGTCGCTAAACTGTTTAGCGACGGATTAGCGACGGATTAGCGATGGATAGAGGCCATCGCGATTTTTTGCTCGCTAATTAGCGAAAAAAATTATCTGTCGTTAATTCCGTCGCTAATTTGCGACAGATTAGCGACGGACATTATCCGTCGCTAATCTGTCGCTAAATTTTTAAAAAAAAATAAAAAAAAATTGATCCTTGTCGGGCGGTATTCCGGCAGCACTAAGCCGGACTTATACCGCACCCGACAGGCATTGCATGCACATAACGATCGCTCTGCCTCATCGCGAACCGGCGTCGCCGTCCTCCATGAACCGGTGCTCTCCGGCGTCGCCGTCCTCCATGAACTGGCACCGTCATCTTCCGTGAACCGGCGTCGCCGTCATCCTCTGTGGACCGGCGTCATCGTCCTCCATGAACCGGCGCCAACGTCCTCCAGCGATCGCCGACCGTCCTCCGTGAATCGACGTTGTTGTCCTCCGTGAACCGGCGCCGACATCATCCAGCGATTGCCGACCGTCCTCCGGCGTCGCCGTCCTCCGTGAATCGGCATTGTCGTCCTCCGTCAACCGGCGCCGACGTCCTCCAGCGTTCGCCGACTGTCCTCCGGCGTCACCGTCCTCCACTCTCATGTACATGCTCTCCAATAAGCTCTCCGACGTCGCTCGGTTTAAATCGAGCGCGGTCGATTTAAATCGAGCGCGGTCGATTTAAATTTCAAACAGGGAGAGAGGGAAAATTTCGCGCTTGGTTTAAATCGAAAATTAGCGACGGATTAGCGACGGAAATTTTCCGTCGCTAATCCGTCGCTAATTAGCGACGGATTAGCGACGGAAATTTTCCCTCGCTAAATCCCTCGCTAAAATGTTTTTCTTGTATTGAGAATTAGCGACGAAATACTTGTTGTCGTTAATTCGTCGCTAATTAGCGACGGATTAGCAATGAAACAACTTTCATCGCTAATCCGTCGCTACTTAGCGACGGATTCATTAAGAAAGTTTTCTCTAGCTAATCTGTCGCTAATTTGCGACGAAAAAAATCCGTCGCAAATTTCCGTCGCTAATTAACATTTTTCTTGTAGTGTATAGACCTTAGCATGTTCGCTTGTGTGAAGGGTAAAAATATCCAAAAAAAGTTAAGAATCAGGCGTAGTGGATATGGTGTGAATTTTGGCAAATTGTGAGATATTTTCAAAATTGTGTCATTTTACAAGGATAGTATGATAATTTTGTGTTCATTTTATTCCTAAAAGTTTAAACCACATTGAAGAATGTGAGAACTTCACTTGGCTTTAACTTCATATTGTCTTTTTTTTTATTATGTAACTCAAAGAAATAACGTCGAGGATCGAAGGCCTAGTTGTACTGGCTCAACCTTCCATAAATACGATCATCGTCCAAGAGACATAAAACTCCAAAGTCAAGACCCCTCATCACTAGAGCCAATATTGGATGTTGGCTTGCGCATGGGAGTGATGCCCACAAAAATTGAACCTTGAAGGCCTAAGCCCCACCCCACTACCCCCCCCCCCCCCCCTCACACTATCATGCTTGGTTAGATTTACAATGCATGGACTCTGTCACATAATAGCAAAACAACAATGGAAGTATAAAAACATCGATATTGACTACATGTAAAGGGAATGCCTAATTAGTGGTCCACTAGCAAGTTAGACCCAAATCCACAAAAGACAAGACTCACATGATGGCATCTAGGACCGCCGATCACGTAGTGTATAGAGCTAAAATTTGATCCAATTGGACTGACCCAATCCAAAGTAACTGTAATGGCCTAACCAACAAAAAATAAGATGATTTGTTAACATAAATAAAATAGATAGGTGCAGACTCTGCTAATGCTTTGCTCAAGAGAATATAGGTGAATGAATGCAAACACACCAAGAACAAGAACACAATTAACATGGTTCGGTGTTTTAATGCCTACGTCCATGATCCTCTCTCTCACTCAATGATTTTTCTTGAGAGATGGTTCCTTTTTGCTTTCTTTCTTAAACACATCTTAAAAGATTAGAAACTCTTAGTTTAGGATATTTACAAGAATTTACATATTGAAGAGGACTCTTAGCAATTGTATCCTAGCAATTAGGAAATAATTTCTTGTTGTCGAGCCTGAGATCAACCTTTCCATTTAGATCTCTTTCTAGATATTTTGCTTGCACATAAATCTTCCTGTTATCCTCATGCTTGGACCTAACATCATTTGGATATGTTTTATTATTTTATTCATTTACTCGGTTAACAGTTGGATCTTGCCTATACCCACCTGATTGTTAGATCTCTCTCTCTCTCTCTCTCATATTAGAAGAATCTTGAAATTTGGCTAGTGATTCTTTTCTCTTGAAGACTGAAAAATTATGCATGATAAATACAAGAAAAATTTACAAAAACATGCCAATTTTTTGCCTATTTACAAACACAACCTAGATTTTGAAAACTTATAAATACACACCTAACTTTTGAGAATTGCTTTGTTAAAAGATTGTCTTTGTAATGTTTCAAAAGTTAGGTGTGTGTTTGTAAATAGGCTAACAGTTAAGTGTGTTTTTTAAATTTTCTAAAACCAATCTTAGTGATCTTTCACGAAGAAAAATACAATTTTAGTGATAAGTGGCCATCTATCACATGCACATAACCGTGTTCAACAATTACACTCGCTGTCAATACATGAACGTACCCAATACCCCAAATCACCCCTATATGCATAGGTAGCTTCTTATCTTTAATTAATTTCTCTTTTTTAAGTGATCCATGCAATGCTCTAACTTATATTCACAACACAAGTTTTCTTCTTCTTACTGAATAGTTTATGGGTATAATATAAAAGCCAAACTTAGTGGCAAGAGGCCTACAATATACATTCAAACAACTTATTTCTTATTAACCTAGCATTGCACACTGCCCGACCATAGAATTGGGGTGATCCACTATCAAGAAAGAGAGACCCAAAACACAAATCCCTGATATATTAGTACTCATTCAGCTGAAGTTCATTCACCAACACTCTGTGGTACTAAGTGAGGCATTTTTTCTCAACTCCAAGGCTGGGGAGCACTACCTTTCATACTATAAAGCAACCCCCAGAGCACTTGTGTACTGCTTACCCTCTCCTTATAAGCACAAGAGAATTAATTTATATTTCATATTTAATCCATTGATTTCTTCATAAATTTATGTCTTTAACATATTTAACCATATACACAGGGTTAATAGCCTCTATCTTGGGCTTAAGCATCGCTTCTTTTAGGGTACAACTCATGTTTCACACAACCCATAAGCTTTCTTTCGAGCTTTTAAATGTGCATAAATCATCTAAGTCTTATAACACAATTATAGCGTTTAGTTATAACATGATGCACATCACATAGCATATAACATATCATGCAATACATTAAAGCATCATGCATACATTACAATCATGCTATGAAACACAATAACATGTCATACATGCATTATTATATACAAATCATACACAAAGGCTAAAAGTGTATTCCAATACATCTTACCTGAACATAGGCAAAAACTTGATCTCAAAATAATTATGGATGAATTTATAAAAATTCTATCATTATTTTTTGATAAAAAAACAAGCCTATCCAGATAGTGTGAACTCAAACATGGTATCATAAACAATGAAATAAATTTTGACAATTTTATAGAGCATAACTTGACATGTTCACAATAAGCACAAGAAAAATTAAATCCAAATACGTTACCAAACATTAATTAAAAATTCAATATATTTAGTAACTTTTATCCCTAGATAAGACAAAACACAAAAAAATACATAATCTAACTACTTTGCCCGATTTTTAATTCTCAAACCATAAGGAATCAAAATACAAGATTTTTTTCATGGGTTCACATATATATAAAAAATAAAGTATAAAAAGATTACATCAAAATAATACAGATTCAGAGGGTTTTGATTTTTCCAAAGTCATACTATTGAAACAAGATCACTGATAAGGATATATTCTCTATTCCAACTTGTAGAGGTCATATCTCCTTCATTCAAACCAGACAGTGCAAGGTTTGTACTAAAATCTTTCTCTACGTGATTAAAGTATCTCTATAAATTTTCATAAATTTTTTATGATCTATTTAAGATATGAATTTATAAATAGACTGGTCAGATAAAAAATTACAAAAAAATAACATGTTGCATCAACAAACACTTCAAGAAATAAACATGCATCAAAGTTCACAATGAAATGCCGCTAAAAATGATTTTGATTCATTACAATATCATCTAATCATGCTTAAATACATCTAAACATACTATACATATAGATCTACCAATCAAAACATTATTTTCTTTACGAAACATGTCAAAACAACAAAGAACATAGACTTTTTTTAAAACCGATCTCCCGAAAACCTATTTCAAGTTTTGAAATCATGAAATAACTTTAAAAATAGATCCTACTTAGATTTGGACTAATATTTGATCGAGGGATGTATAGGAAACTCGTTCTCATGCATGATTTGTGTACCCAAGCTTGTACACGCACCCAAAGTTATGGAAACCCTACCTCAAAAGCCAAAAAAGAAATTAAAAATTGAAATTGCAACCCTACGATGATCCTCCTTCTCTAGGTTATACCAATAGATGAATGACTACACCAGCTTTAATGGAGGTCTATACCTCCAATACTTTAAACTTTAATGGAGGTTTCTACCCTAAGAGATTAGAAAAGAAGAAAGAAATAAAGGGAGAGGGGGTTGGTTTAGAGGAGAGAGAGAGAGAGACTTCAGAAAACGTGAATGGGGTTCTCTACTCCCTCTTTAAAGGTTTCCAAACCTTACCCTAAGCTAGGTCTTGTTCTTTACACAATCCAAACTGTCCATCTCATATAGATCTTCTAATCCTAAGTCACCTCATAATTAACATAATTAGTTTACTTAAAATAAAATTCACATAAGAGAGGGTGCCACATGGAATCACCTCACTAACTCCTATTCCAAGCTAGGGTTCAGACTCCAAAAATGTGCAGGAGACCTAAGCTATATCAAAAACCTATTTCAGCTAATCTCTTTATTCTTAATTAATTAATAAAATATGAGAGGTGGAATGCTACTTGGCACCACCACACTGATCCTTATATGGGATAGGGTCTCCTACCCCCCAAACATCTAGGGGTTCTAGGATATATAAAAAACCCCATAGCTAATTATCTAATTACATTAAGTAGTGTTATTTATCTAATATTTAATTAGTATATTATAATATATGAGAGAGAAAATGCCACTTGGCATTCCCACATTGCTTTCACAATGTGTTTGGACTCCTCTCTCCAAAATCGTGTGAGGGGAAGAGAGTCCAATCTAGATTTCCAACTTGGCTTCCTAATAAGATTAGGTTAGTTGATTAGCTTAGATTTGAAGTAATTTTAAATTAGAACTCTTAGGAAATAGTGTCACCTAGAGGGTCTAGGTTAAATGTACTTGCCACATAGGCAAGCCTAAACACATTGACCAAATCAAATCTTTGGCCAATCAACCCTTAGTTACCTTGACAATTAAGTTAGGTAATTAGGATAATATCTACCTAATTAACTAATTAACAAATTTCATTACTTATCACCTCATGAGAGAGAGTGAAAGACATCCCACCCTATTGAATATAATATTATAAAATTCAAGTCTATTGCCACTTGAAAATTGGATCCAAGTAAGGCCTAATAAAGGGGCATCCCACCCTATGGGTCCAAACTCTATATAAAACTACAATTAAAGCTCCAATTTAAATTAAGATTTAATTCAAATTAAAACCTAAATTTAATCCTAATTAAGTTCATATTGAAATGCATTTCAAATCCAAATCAGAATTTGGATTGCCTCTTAATTCTAAATCAAAATCCAAATCCAAATTGAATTTTGCTTTTACCTGAGATTCACATTAGATATAAATTAATGATTAAATTTAAAATTAAATAGAAACTTAATTTAAGGCATTATTTCACATAAAATTCATCTTTATTTCTTTAATAAATTATTTAAAATTCATAGGTTTTATAATGAGTGATGTTGGAAGGGAGGAGAGATATGTCTCTCTCCCTTTGGAAAACTCAATCACCGCCTAATGACCTAATAGGTAGGTCTTTTGATCCTAACGGTTTAAGGACCCAAACGATGTCAGTTGAATCCAAATTCGTTCAAGGAATGAATCCAGCTTGTCTCTGTTTTATAAAAAAAAATAAACATTAAGAAACTACCTGAGATCCTGCATACACCAACCAATGGCCCAAATAGATTCTAACAAACCATTGAAACTAAACCTAAGAAAGAAAATAAAAATAAAAACTAATTATTCAAAACTTAGTTTCAGACAAAATGTTATTGAGCATGCTCCAAATTGAACTCCTGATTCTTTAAGCTTGAAGTGAGGTGAGCTTCTGCATTCAAGATTAACAGTATATTTTTTTTAAGCGTGTCTTCAACACGTCCTTTTTGATGTTTTCAAAATGCACTACATCAATCTCCCTAGGCTTAAAATGCTTCATCATCAGAGTCTGCTCTTCATCTATTGAATCTTTGTAATATCTGGATAGATGCTTAACATTAAATACATTAGAAGTATTATAATGAAAATGCATGTTTAGTTTATATGCATTTTCATTAATTCTCTTGAGGACCTCAAGAGAACCAATATGTCGATTTGCAAGTTTACCTCACATATTAATAGAAATATGTTATTTAAATAAAACAACCCAAACAAAATCATTGGGTTCAAAAATTACTTAATGATGCTTTTATTTGCAGTTTCTTTATACTTTGCCATGCTTTTGACAAGATTTCGTCTTACCAGTTCATGTATCTTATGAAGTACATCTATTCTCTCTTGAACAAATTTATAAACTGATCCAATTGAAGAGACTAGGGCTAAGTCAACTATAGAGAATGGGTTAGTTCCATACAAAACTTCAAAAAAACTAAACCCTCTTGATCTATTAACAAATTTATTAAATGTAAATTCAACTTGTGACAAAATGCTAGGCCAAGATTTAGGCCAATCATCAACGAGTGCACACAATAAGCTTCCAAGTGATCGATTGATGACCTTAGTTTGGCCATCGGTTTGTGGATGGTGCACAATTCTAAATTATAGTGAAATACCCAACCTTTTTCATAATTATCTTCTAAAATACTCACTAAATTTAGAGTCTCTATTTGAAGTGATAGTCCTAGGAATGCCATATAATTTGTATATTTTCTTGAAAAACAGGTCTATAATACGAGACATATACATGGTTTTCCTACAAGGTATAAAATGCATCATTTTTTATTAGCTATCAACAATTAAAAATATAGAATCTAACCCATGTAAAGATGGATAATCCTAGCATAAAATTCACACAGATATAATACTCATAAAATTTTTGGTAATTATTAAAAATAATAAAGATAGATTTTATGTCTCAATTATGGATTTAACTTTATCTAAATTTATCATTGAATTAGAATTTAATGTGGTTGTTAAATTGAATTTTAATCTCAAATGAATTTGAATTTGAATTGAATTGAATTGAATTTAAACTTAATTCAACATGAATTTAAAACTTGAATTTAATTATGAGTTAATTTCAAGTGAATTTAGAATTTGAATTTAATCAAACATAAACTTAAATTTGGATTTAATTAAAGGTGAATTTGGAATTGGAATTGAATTTGATTTAAAAATAATTTGGTTTTGGATTGGATATTGAATTTAAAAATTGATTTGAAATTCATAATAAAAATTAAATAAATTTAATTTAGTAATTTAATAAAATTAGATAACAAGAAAGAAGTCCAAGAGGGTGGTACATCCCTTCCTATGTGGGCCCATTCTACTTGGCTAAGCAACCTTCTACTTTCTAAAAATCTAATTTTTTGAGATTCTACCTTGAACAAAAAGTCAATAGTTTCCTAATTAATGTATAGACCATGAATTAGGAATATTTAGGAGTTTTGGTTTATTTTCTTTTAGTAAATTTAGGCTCCATGGTGAGACGCCCCCAAGATGAGCTCTGCTACATGGGAGGGAGTCCATATGGTATGGACTCCCATAAGTAAATGAGCTCCTAAGGAGGTAGGACATCCCCACCTATCTTGCCATAAAGAAAAAAAATGTAATAACAAAATTTAATTTTAAAATTAGAAATTCAATATAGTTAGGAAACCTAATTGGCTTGGACTTTCCTAAGCTAATTAGGAATCCAACTAAGGGGGAGGTGAGAGACTTGCCTTAAAGAATTAGGGATCCAAGATGGATATAAAGATCCCCATTCATGCCCTTCCTCTTTCTATGTCCTTTATTTTTTCCAAGTTCTTTCTCTTTTTCTTCTTTTCTCTCATCTATGCCCCTATTGGAGGTTTGAAGCTCGTGTTGGAGGTCCTCCATTGCTGGAGCAACTAAGAGGAAGAGGTGCTTATCAAAGAAGAGCTTCTATGATTTCAAAATTCATTTAGGTTTTTGACATTTGAGGTAGGTGCATAATAACTATGGATGTATACATGATGCCAAGGAGCATATGAGTGCTATGGGAGAACTTTTAGACATACACCAATATATATATCAATCATGATTCATACATGGACTAATATCATATTGGGGATGGAGGTTTTAGAACACCAAAACCGTTTTTTACCAAAATTATTTTTGTGAATTTCTATATGAATTAATAAATGTTTTTAAAAAATCGGTTTATGGGATTCTTGATTTATGCTTTGTATTAGATTATTCAGCACGTGTTACATTAGATTCTTGTTGATCTGATATTAGATGTGCATGATTGATTCAAAAATCAAAGAGTAGAATCAATTTTTTGTGAAAACCGATTTATGGGTTATAAAAGTCTTCTTTTAGAAAACCGACTATATGAAATTCTTGATTCTATTATGAATGTGATATCTGAGATTACTTGGATGTATGCATGACTGTGTATGTGTATGGTGTGATATATTGAATTAAATTACGCTTCTGTTGCTTATTTAACAAAACATGTATTTAATGATGTGTTAATTCCTCGTCTCCCACCCTCGTATTTTAAAGGATATACTAGGTTCAGTGGGCTCCTTAATTCCCCATCTCACCAATAACAAAGGAAAACTTCTTTGAAAAGGTGGGGATGTAGCAATATCAAGGCATACATGAGAGGCCAAAAGGAGTATTGTCATCAATATATTCGGGTGAGGAATCAACTTCCAAGAGCTTCTTGAACCCTATATATTGAATGCTTGAACAACTTGCTGATGCAGGACAGCTAAAAAAATTGGTATTCTTTTCCCTAACATGTGCTATTTGTGTAGGCGACAGGGGAAAAGTACATTAGTTTTTCTCATGTTCCATGACAGCTAATGTGTGGAGTGATCTAGGGACCAGATTCGGGAGGAAGAGGATACCCAACAGTCGGATGAAGTGGGAACTCTGCTGGTTGGAAGAATGCTTGAAACTAAGTTTTCATCTAGTTAGAAATTGTGGTTGATCAGGAACAAGGTCATCCATGATGAGCACAGACTCTGTTACAATGTTACCAATATCGATAGGGGCTGTACTGTATCACCAGAAAATCGATACGATACTGAACTGAATCGGTTATTTTTTAATAAATATAAAAATAGTTTATAATTAATTTTTAATATTATTTTAATGGTTTTAACACATGTCACATTCTGATTGACAACAAACAACAACAACAACTACGCCTTCATCCCAAAATAATTGAGGTCGGCGATATGAACCAAAAAAAAATCATTATGGGTCTTCCACATGAATCCTTCTCCTCCAATCATTTCTATCCAATGCCATGTCCTTGGTGAGGTTCAAAGCATTCATATCCTTTCCTATCACCTCCATCCATGTCTTCTTAGGCCTACCCCGACCTCTTTTAACTAATATATTTTCCCATTTCTCCATCCTTCTAACTGGAGCATCATTAAGCCTTCGCCGAATATGTCCAAACCACCGTAAACGGTTCTCTCTCATCTTATTTTCAATGGGTGCAACGCCTACCTTTTTACGTATCTCCTCATTCCGAATCTTATCTTTTATTATATTTCCACACATCCATCTCAGCATACGCATCTCAGTTACACTCATTTTTTGAATATGATGTCTCTTGGCAGCCCAACATTCTGTACCATATAGTAAAGCAGGCCTAATAGTCGTCCTATAAAACTTTCCCTTCAACCGCAATGGCATTCTACAATCGCACAACACTCCAGTTGCACTTTTCCATTTCATCCACCCAACCTTTATCCTATGATTTACATCTCCATCAATTTCTCCATACTTTTGAATGATAGATCCCAAATATTTGAAACAATCATCCACCAGTATTTCTTGCTCACCAAGCTTCACTACACTCTCATCATTACTTTGTTGCTTACTAAACCGACATTCCATGTATTCTGTCTTACTCTTACTCAACTTAAAACCTCTTGCTTCCAATGTCTGTCTCCATAATTCTAACTTAGCATTAACCCCAGCTCTAGACTCATCAATCAAAACAATATCATCAGCAAACAACATACACCACGACACATTTTCTTGAATTGATCTCGTAAGCTCATCCATCACTATAGCAAATAGGAAAGGGCTTAAAGCAGATCCTTGATGTAACCCAACTGTTATAGGAAAATTGGTTGTCACCCCTCCACAAGTGCGAACATTGGTTACTACTCCTTCATACATATCTTTAATTATTTTAATATACTTGAGAGAAACACCTTTCTTCATCATTGTCCACCAAAGAACGTCCCTAGGTACTCTATCGTATGCCTTCTCTAAATCAATAAAAACCATATGCAAATCTTTATTCCTCTCTCTATTTCTCTCGATAAGTTGTCTAAGAAGATGTATAGCTTCCATAGTTGATCTTCCAGGCATAAAACCAAATTGATTCTCCGATATCATGACAACCTTCCTCAACCTAGACTCAATCACCCTCTCCCAAAGTTTCATAGTATGACTCATAGTTTTATACCACGATAGTTTGTGCAATCTTGTATATCACCCTTATTTTTAAATAGAGGCACCAAAGTACTCTTCCTCCACTCATTAGGTATCTTATTTGTCCGCCAAATCTTGTTAAAAAGATTTGTCAACCATTCTAAACCTTTCTCTCCCAATCATTTCCAAGCCTCGATAGGAATACCATCTGGGCCAACTGCCCTTCTTGATTTCATTTTCTTCAAAGCCTCTGCAATTTATTTCTTTTGAATCTTGCACATGAAGTCATGATTCATCTCATGAAAAGGAATAAAGAAGTCTCCAAGATCCTGAGCATGACTTTCATTAAATAGCTTATCAAAATAAATTTTCCATCTCTTCTTAATCTCCTAATCTTTGACTAAAACCCTTTGTGTTTCATCTTTGATACATCTAACCATACCCAGATCCCTCGATTTTCTATCTCTCATCTTTGCAAGCCTATAAATATCCTTCTCGCCTTCTTTGGTATCCAACTTGTCATAAACCTCCTTATATACCTTATCTCTCGCGTTCTGAACTACTTTTTTAGCTTCCTTCTTTGCTATCATATACTTCTCCAAATTCTCCTTATCACGACTCTTACTTAGATTTCTAGAACACTCTCTTTTAACCTTAATAGCTAATTTGACATCCGCGTTCCACCACGATGTATCCTTACCTAGCGGTGCACCGCCTTTAGACTCACCCAATACCTCCTTAGCCACCTTTCTCATGCCACCCGCTATCTTATTCCACATTGATTCTGAATCCTCCTCGAGACACCAATCAGCTTCTTTAACTACCTGCTCTACAAACATTCCTTGTTTAGCTCCTTTCAGTGCCCACCACTTAATTCTAGGATCTATCCTATGTCTATCCCTTTTGCGGCATTGTCTAATTCTAAGATCTAAAATTAAGACTCTATGCTGTGTAGCTACACTTTCTCCCGATATAACCTTACAATCAATGCAACAACTCCTATCTCTTTTTTTAAGTAGGAAAAAATCTATCTGACTCGTATTAACCCCACTTTTAAATGCTACTAAGTGAGACTTCCTCTTCCTAAACCAAGTGTTTGCTAAGATCATATCATAGGACAAACCAAAATCTAAAATCCTTTCTCCACTTTCGTTTATTTCTCCTATACCATAGCCTCTATGGATACTCTCAAAACCATCCCTACTAATGCCTACATGCCTATTAAGGTCACCGCCGATAAAAAGCCTTTCTCCATAAGATACCCCTTGTACTACTTCATCTAAATCTTCCCAAAATTGACGCTTAATGGAATCATCTAAACCTACTTGAGGAGCATAAACACTAATAATATTAATAATATATGTACCTAATACTAATTTAATAAGTAAAATCCTATCACCCTTCCTACGGACCTCAACTACATTATCTATAAACTCACGACTCATAACAATCCCTACTCCATTCCTATTCTTATTTATTCCTGTATACCAAATCTTATATCCCCAAGGTTCTATCACTTTTGCTTTCTCACCTACCCATTTGGTCTCTTGTAGACATAAAATATCAATCTTTCTCCTACACATAACATCTACTAACTCTACCAACTTACCAGTTAAAGACCCTATGTTCCAAGAGGCTAACCTAAGTTTATGGTATTGGACTAACTTCTTTACCCCCACCCGTCCAACAAAGTGAGGGAACCCTTGCCTATTTGACACCACACCCGGGCGCCGGTGTGACGCATCGCTTCCGGGCGACGACCTAGCAACCCTTGCCCATTTATCACTGCCTCCGGGCCTATAGAGTACAACGCGTCACATTCTGATTGACACATAATACTTTTAATTGTTTTTTGGCCATTTCAGAACGATACACATGAGTATCGATATCGGCCGATACACCTGAATCGTTGGCCAAACGATACAGGTCCGATTCCAATACTGACAACAATGCTGTGTCAAGCCTTTAAGAAGAGAAGTGTGGATTTCCTGTGTTGAAAATTTTCTTAAAATTGAATGGCCCCCTTGATCTCAGGAAATTAGTAATTTCTTGCGTGAAGTTTGGAATCATCCCAAAAGTGTCAGGCCTCCACCAGTGCTAAGGAAATATGTTTTGCAGGTGGCAACAGTCGGATATTATATTTCATGAAAATTCAGTTTTTGACTGGGTGAGATGTTCTGCAATCTGATTTTTCAGAAGTTACCCTTGCTGCTTCCAATAAAAGTTTATAGGATGTGGCTTGCAGTGCTGGTAGAGGGCAGAAGCAGATCACATTCAATATCAGAATGAAAACTTGATCTAACTCAAAGACTGATTTTGACTAAAAGTAACCCTTTACATGCATGATGTTATATAATGTAAATCTAGACTGTTTTGTTCCTCAAGGGTGTTCATTTTGTAACTAGAGCACAATTTCTATTTTTTCATCTGTAATTCGTTAATAAAAGGTAGGGGGCTTTAACCCCCAGCTGACCCTATATTAAAAAAATCAAACGAGGAACCTTGTCGATATGGGTTAGCCTGACTTATTCTTAAAAATCAGCCTTCTGGTCTTAGTTGGTCAGATACATTTAAGTCACAATTAGGCCTAAATCACATGTTTATATTCAAAATATATTCATGCGAAAAATCCATACTGATTTTATTTGAAGGATGCCTCCAAAGGACATTTATTACAAAGTGACAAAGCAACCTAACTTCTACAAGACAACATAAACATTCACGAGCGAGCGAGCACGGACACACACAAGAGAGAGAGAGAGAGAGAGAGAGAGAGAGAGAGAGAGAGAGAGACATTTCAACATAGCCACAAAAGGGTCAACAGAGTTGAAGAGAGAGAGAGAGAGAGTTCCTAATGGGGCACACGAAGATAGAGAGGGATGGGGTTGTCAGCATTTGGAGGGGCATCCCACACTGAGAATGCACTAGAGGCATTTAGCCATCCCTTAGTAATCTTGGGGTAATGGCGATCTATGACTTCTTTCAGGCTCTCTGTGGTATTCACCCATTCAAAGCCCTTCTTTGTGTATGTCTCCTCATTGAAATAGCTTGTGAAGAATCGATCAGCCTCCAACCTCCTGCAAAATCATTTGGCAAGAACACCAATTAAACCCAACAATCTTATTTGGAAAACTAAATGGACCTTTTACTCAAGGACCTAGCAAATTTCTGTAATCCAATATTTTATCTGATCAAATGTTTGGTGGTACTTTATATTCTTATCATGAATGTTATATATATATTGTTATAATCAATTGTACCTGCAATCGACTTAACAAAACCTATTTTTACAATTTCTTGATAAATCTAATCATAGATGTGATCTACATGATCTATTTAGTAGGAATTGGTTTGTAGATTGCCGAAACCTGACATCTGTACAGGTTTTCCCGATAATCCAAAAAACGATGACTGCAAGGGCACCAATTTTTCCGACTCGAACATTTTTTTCATCAAAATACTATAATCCCACAGTCAATTCTCACCAAGTCAATCATGTTGAGCCCATCTATGAGGTCAGAGTGAGTCAAAATAAGATCTCAACTAGCTTTCAGGTAAAATCAATTGTAGCAAATATATATCATATCCTTCTAAGTGGCATGATAGGAAAGGATATGAATGCTTTGAACCTCACCAAGGACATGGCATTGGATAGAAATGATTGGAGGAAAATGATTCATGTGGAAGACCCAAAATGAATTTCTTTTTTGGTTCATATCGCTGACCCCAATTGTTTTGGGATGAAGGCGTAGTTGTTGTTGTTGTATCCTTCTAAGTGGCATGTCTGAGCATCAAATGAAACATGACCAAGTTCATGAACTTGTTACATTTCATTGGATAACCAACTGTATATCTAGGCAAAAACTGCTCATTTTCTGGTCACCAGCAAGCACTGTTGTTTACCAAGCACTGTTTAGACACACCCAGAAGGTATCAAACTCATGATGACTCTTCAACTTTAGACACAAACAGACCTCCTAAACAGGAGTGCGGAGAGATCATGGATTGACACCCATCTGTATTCTTAGAGAACAGAACAAGAAAAAGCAAAAGTGGTAAAGAATTGTATATATACCTAGATGCCAAGAGAAGGAATATAAAGAAAGCAGTTTCACTAATGGCGAAGCCCTTGATCTTCTTCTCTGCCATGAGGCCAACCAAGAGATCCATCTTCTCTATGTCGTCGCCGTAAACTTCGCGAAGCACTTTAATGGCCTCCTTGTCATCGGTTAGGTCTTCCCATTTCTTGATTGGAACCATTAACATGCCTCTGCGAAACTGGTTGTATCTTGCCAAACTTCTCTCTCTATCACGGTAGACTGGTTGTTAAGAAACAAGCAATTAACCAAGTTAATTATGTTCCATGTATTTTCATATGTTGTGCAAATCAACGAATAATTTTTTTTTCTTTTCTGATTTTTGTCAAGAAAATTTTGTTACTGAAGAAAACCAGAGGTGCAATCCATATCAACTAAATCCAACCATATGGTTATGTTGAACACGGTTTATTTGCCAAGGATAGGGCCTAAGATCATGTTTTTCATTGTAAAAAAATGACTTTTCGAGGTGAAATTTTGTAATGCTGTCGACATTGATTTTTGAAGCTCTTGAAAATCCTGCTTATCTATCACAATCACATGATTCAAAGTCCATTTTCTACTAAACAAACCATGTAAATATATGTAGATCTTATCTATAAAAAAATCAATATATGAAAAGAAGGTGTAATGTAAGCGAGTACTTTCTAGTGCAGGCATGTCTACATGATCTGGCCTCTCGGTACCATCAACATTTTGGGCAATAAGGTCCCTAAAAAACAGTGGGTAGTTCCAGAGTTCCAGTGCTCCACAGGCTTGGTGGCCCATTGACACTAACTGGGCTGTAAATCCGATCTCGCTGAGTGTCTTTTCTCCTTTCAGTCCCACTAGATTTGCCATTGGAACCCTTGCACATTGAAAAGAAGCAATCAACATCTCATTTAAATAACAACAATAATAATAATGATAATGATCTTAGATTAATAGTTATCCAATTAGAATGGATACAGTCAACTATCCAAAAGGGTAGTATAAGTATTAATGTCTTCAGCCCCAAGGTGGTGGTTTGGTATAGTGAGATGTGGTCTAGGCCCGTCTAGGTTCAAATCATGCAGGCTCACCCCCTTACCTAAGTCCAACAAGGTAGCTAAGTCCCTGGGGACGAGGGGTGCGCCCACAGAGTTCTACACTATTAGGACGGTGACTGTAAGTATGGCAGGCTAAGTTCAGCACAACTAAGTCTCTGATCCCGGTGACAGTTTCTGTATCATTTAAAAACATTAACGAAGAATTTTTCATATGCAAAGAAGGTAGTGGAAAAAAATGGGGCTCACTTTGGCCAGCATGACACTTTTCTGCCATAGTGCTTAAACTTTTCTTTTCACCCATGGGAAAAAAAGGAGGGAAAAGGATGCTGCTAAGAATTTTCCTACGAAAAAAGTACATGAAACAAATGGATCCTAAGGAAAAGCTTTCCAGTTGGCAGTGGGGAGTACTCATAGACTTTTATACCGAGGACATCGAAATTGAACACCATCAATGTTGTATCTCTCGGCAATCCAAAAAAACAAAAACCCCAGTGGTTTATCTCTAAAATCATAAAAGGAAAAGTAGTAAAGATATGCTTACTCTTTGAGTAGTGGGGGAGACTTATTTTTGCCTGGAGCAGAATGGATGTCCCTAAGAAGGAGGGAATCAGGAAGAAGGGAGTGCATCCTGTAAACCGCTGTGAATTCCTCTGTCAATGAGTAAGGAACTCCATGATTTTCTGGCTTGCTCATTCCAACAAACCCACTCAGCTCAGGGTTGCCCACATGTCCAAACGTGTCCTTGAATTTCTTCCCCAGCAGTCCATACCTGAAATTTTTAGTCCAACACACTAATCACCATTAGTGGATTGTATTATCATAATCTATTTAAAGCTAGAAACTTTAACTGATAACAAAAACTATTGCTGACTTGGGAACACTAATTTGAAACTGGACCCGATTGGTTGGATTAGGTTAAGTGAATTGGATCCGAATAACAATCAGATTCAGATAAGATATACAGATTTGCATTTGAATCTGAATCTAAGTTCGAACCAACATCTGAATCCAATTAGACAAAAAACAGTAGCTGCTTGATCCATTACGTGGTTGATGAAACTTGCTCATGTTGACCATCCATCGCACGCGTGATGGACGAACAGAACGTAAAAAATATGCAAGATGGGCAAAAAAGACCTTTAGCGGCGGGTTTGAAGTGTTCTAAAGGTCCCATTTCCCCTTGGATCTTTAGTGACGCTCAAAACCATCGCAACCATCGCTAAAGGTGATCCAGATGCACCCCTATTTTTTTTGTTTTTAGTGGTGGTTTTGAGAGTCACTAAAGGTCCCAGAAGGTGCTTCAACAGCATCACTAAATTTTTTTTTTTGCATTTTTGCATGTTTTTGTGCAAAAAAAATGTAGTGTCTATCACACACACGATGGATGCTCAGTAAGATCAAGTTTTTTATCATGTATGGATCAAGCAGCTACCACTCAGTCTCCAATTAGTTAATTGAATTCAGATTCGGTATTTGTTTCCATCTAACTAGGAATATGAGGCTAGAGTCACTACACCCGATAAGGTTGGATCCAATAATGCCTAATGCAAGTCCAACCCGTTTATATCGCTAACTAGACACTTTTGGCACATTGGTCACTTGCATATGGATAGAAATTGGCATCAGATCCATCATTGAGACCACATAAGGCCTGTTGAAGGTAAGCATTGAGGCAAGGGCAGAGCCAAAAATATAAACTAGGATGGGCACAAATGTACTTGGAATTTACCTCTATATATAGGCACACATAATAAAATACTAAATTATACAGACATAAAACACACTTATAGCCAAAAAAAAAAATCAAAATCCTAATTCCTACAAACAACACAAATTATGCATTTATGCTAATTACAAAAACTAATATTCTAAGTAAAATAAAATCATGCAATATTCATGGATTCATGTCTAATTGTAATTGAAAAACATAGAAAAACCCTAAAACCATAACTAAACATTTATGTCATTTAAAAAACAAACAAACCAAAACTCTACTTCGTATAAACATCATAAGTTATGCATTTATGCTAATTGATAGAAAACCCACTAATATTCTAACCAAAATCAAATCATGCAATATTCATGAATTCGTACCTAATAGTAGTTGAAAAAAATACAAAAAACCCCTAAACTATAACTGAACATTTACGTCATTATAAAAAGACCAAATCAAAACCCTAATTACCACAAACAACACAAATTATGTATTTATGCTAATTGATAGAAAAAAACTACTATTCTAACTAAAATCAAATTACATGATATTCATAGATTCATGCTTCATGATAATTAAAAAAAACACAAAAAACCCTAAAACCATAACTAAATGTTTATGTCATTTTTAAAAAACCAAATCAAAACCTTAATTCCTGCAAACATCATAAATTATGCATTTATGTTAATTGATAAAAAATGCTTAATATTCTAGCAAAAATCAAATTGCCCGACAGATTCATGACTAATAGTATTAAAAAAAATATAAAATCATAAACTAAACATTTATGTCATTCTAAAAAGACCAAATCAAAACCCTAAATCCTAACAAATGTCATTCATAGATAATGCTAATTACAAAAAAAAACTAATTAAGTATTTGTCATCTGAAAAAAAATACAAAAATCAAATTTAGGGCTTTCATAACCAAAATCAAGGATTCATTAATTGAATCATGCTTAATGATAACTGAAAAGAAATTAGGACAAAAAACTTAAAACCTTATTTACAACTCATGTTCTTTGGAAGAATTCAAGTCATTACCCTAAATCCTAAAAATATCATAGATTTGTGCTAATTGAAACAAATAAAACCCTTAACAATCTAACCCAAGTAAGGAATTCATTAAATAAAACCCTTAATATTCTAACCAAAATGAAGAATTCATTATTCATGCCTAGTGCCAATTGAAAAAAAAAACACTAAAACCTTAATTAAACATCCGTGCCATTTAAAACAAAAACTAAATAAAAAAATTAAACCCTAACACTATAACGTTATGCTAATTGAAAAAAATAACAAAGCCCCTAAAGGGTTGGGTACAGGAGAGAGAGAGATGGGATTGGGTTGTGGTGTGTGTGTGTGTGTGTGGTGGGGGGGGGTGGGGGGGGGGGGGGGGGGGCGAGTTAAAGGGGTCTGGTACAGGTGTGCCCACTCAGACCTGACTTTACACAAGGTCAGGATGCGCACTGCCCACCCTGTTGTGGGGTTAGGGTGGCCCACTCCGATCCTAGCCTCCTTATTGGGAGAATTTTCATGTCAGGGTGTGGGCACTTGCCCACCCTGCCCCGAATGTGGCTCCACCCCTTTTTGAAGCCAATTTGCGTTGTTATTTTCTACTAAGATCCACACCAAATAAGGATATCCAATTGACGACGGCTCTGCGTGTTTGGTAGGAGCTGTCAGTACACGTCTCCCTGTGGTGGGATGTTGCAGGTTCAAACCCCCAATGGTAAGATTGAATAATAACTGAACCCCAGCTCGCCATGTAGCCGGTTACTTCGGCCTTTAAGGTAAGGGACACACAACCCAAGTATCAAACTCTTTACATCCTTCAACTAGAAGGTCTTAAGCTGACGCACCTAGCCTGGTGTGCAGAGCCCTTGTAGGCTGGTATAAAGTCATGTTGATCTCATGAAAATGAAATCTTAGGCAAGGGGTTGTAAGATGGAGCACCTATATCTAATATGTGAATAAAGACTTTACCAGTTGGTTCGCATGGCAGCATACATAGTGTCGGTTTTTAGCAATTCCACTGTCCAGTCGATAGTATGAACTTTAGCAATCACTGCTGCGGTCACCAACCGGGCATGCCGATACAGCGCCTCGTCATCAAAATCTGGATATTCTCTCTGGAAGCCAAAAACATAGAGTTTTTATCCTGAATTTATTAGTTCAGAAGCAAACAAGGTTCCATATTCATCCAACTAGCAACATTTTTCCAAACTTAAGTTGCATTTGGCAAGGCCATGAGAATATGTTTTCTACTAATAAAAATATTGGAGTTCATGAGCTCCGTGAGATTTCATGTTATACCAAAATGACATAGCTCAGTAAAACATGGCATTTGACCAAACTTTTTTTTTCTTTTTTAATACCTCAGCCTAGAAGCTACCAATTTCTCTCTCTCTCTCTCTAGAGAGAGAGAGTGAGAGAGAGAGAGAAATTGGTAGCTTCTCACATGTAAGATGCTAAATGATACGTGCTAAATGGTTTTTCTGCCCTTCTGATATTTTTTTAGCAGTTCCAATCCCATAAATGTGTTGGGCATGGTTGATTTACAAGGAATCCACACTTGAATCATCTGTTTTCCATGAAAAAATGATATTTAGAGCCTAAAAATTTTACAAAGATTTTGGACCGTTGATTTTTCAAACATTATAAAAACCCACCCATGTGTCTGAATTAAACACTATCCCTATAAAATTAAGTACATAGATCACAACTGTATGGTCAGAATTTATAAATAAAAATGAAAAGACTGAAAATATCATTTAAGACATAGCACCTAACATGTGAGCACTACCAATCACTCATATATATATATATATATATATATATATATAGATAGATAGAGAGAGAGAGAGAGAGAGAGAGAGAGACTTTGATTCATACCTACCGCTACTAAAGGGTTCTTTTCATGTTTTTCTTAAATTTGACCATAAAGGATGTATATGCTTAAATTTATAGGAGTGAACTCTTGGATCATCCAATTCTGACACATGAGTATGTTTCAATAAGATTCAAAATTGCTAGTATAAAATTTTCATAAATATTCAAGCTTAAAAATTCTTATTTTTCATCAAAAAAACATAATTCAAGTATTGTTTTCAAGTGAATCCAAAACTTGGTGTACTTCTTAGCGGGCAGGAGCTAAGACCTCGAGTGTTTTATGAATCAAAGGTTTACCAATCTGTAGTTGGTGATGGGATTTTTTTTTTATCATTTGGCTTTAACCCAAAAACAGAAGAGAAAAAAAACAAAGGGCTACTTAATTCTTACTTTGAGGGCATCACATACGGCATTGTGCTCCAAAATAAACAAAGCTTGCAGAGTGGAAACTCCAGCCCAACTGTTGCGCACATCACCAGACAATGCGATCCCTTGCTGGTCGTGGAGGAGGAGGCCGTCGTTTTCGATCTTGAGCTTTCCATCCTTAAACGTTCTCACTTTGGCGAGTTTTGTGGCCGTGCTCCCATAAATAGCACTTCCATCCCTTGACGACACCACCACCATCATTATTATTATTATTATTAGACATTAATGATAATTATTGGATGCGAAGAAGAAGGAAGATATATCCAGTAGTAGATAGCAATTTTAGAGAGAGAAGATCCATACCCAACTATGTGACGCAGCCAATCACATGACAGCATTGCATGGGGCCCCACATTGATTGGGGTCATGTGATTGGCTGCCGCACATAGTTGGGCTGGCAGGTTATATGTTTCCCCCAGGAACACGCACTGTAGCTAGGCACTTAAGCCCTTCCTGGATCTCGTCTGGCCATGGATCCTAGGGTCCCCCACTGAGCCGGTATCGTCTTGGGGCCAGTGGGCCTCAGGACAGAACACATGGCAACTTGCCATTGAAGCTGATTATTTTGCTAAATACTCGGCCCAAGTACTGGATCTGCTCTTTGTATCTCTACCAATTGGACTAAAATAAAGTAGTATACTTTCACTTAGTGTCATAAACTGCGTTCTTGGGGAAGTGTGATATTTTGAAATTTCTAGTTTTTCTTGGAAAAAGTATGGAAATTGTTTTTATCATGTTACCATCTCAATAAAGACATTATATTCTAAAAATTGGTGATATTTTTGAAAGTGTATTGGTTTTCTCCATGTTAGGGCTGAGAAACAAGCCCAACTGCTCGTGGTTCGGCTCGGTTTGGCTCGCTATGAACTCATTCATGTTCGGTTCATGTAGCTAGTGAGCCGAGCCACAAGCATCTTGTTAACCAAAAGCCACAAGCATCTTGTTAACCAAAAGCAAGCCGAGTACGAACAAAGGGTGCGTGGCTCGGTTGAGCTCGATCATGTAATCTCATAAGAATAAAAAATATAAAATTTCAGTGCATTAATCTATCACAAAAGGTGTTTTTTTTAATTCTGGTAGGTGCATATGCCCTGTGAAGGAAAGGTTTTCATTTCAAATCCCATTATTGTCATTGTCAGCTCGTGGCTTGGCTCATCTAACTCGAGCTCGGTTCGTCTAGTTATGAACATGAGCCGAGCCCTCAGCTGAGCTAAATGCTAAACGAGCCAAGTCTGAACAAGATGGGCTCGATTCGTACTGAGCTCGTTTACCAGCCATATATATCGGCATCGGAAAACATTTAAAGATGCGATAATTTCAAAATATCCGCGATAATTGTGGCATAGATTTTACTCTTTCCTTGTCGATATTTATACTTACCACCAAGGTGTGCGAGTGTTGATGTGTCCGGTTTTGATGTCATAAAATCCAGTTGGGACCTCCTTGGTCTTGTAGAACCTAAAGGATTTGAGGGGGCACTGGCTTGCTACCTCTGAAGGAGCCTTGATCTCAATCTGCAGCAGCAGCAAGCAGAGGTCTGAATGATCATGCCCAACATTTTGCTATTTAGAGAAGATGTACCATATTGATGGTAAGTGAGTACCTGGTTGGTTTCTTCAAGGTGGTCGATCCAGTCATGGACCATGAACTGGATCCACGACGCTGCAATCACATTGAATTGCTTCCCGGTATCGATAAGCTTCCTTCTGGCCAGTAATTTGGTGGCCACAACCACTGGATCTGGCTTCATCAACTGCACCCAGTAATAGCCTTTAAAGTTTTACATATTGTCGCATAAAATCACGATTTTGTGCAAAGTCCAGTTTGGCTTTCGCAGCATCATGTGGCAATAAAGGCGAGAAATATCGCCAGATTTTTTTTTTTAAATATCGGTAAAATATCACAATATTTTTGCAGTTGTTTTCAGCAGTCAAAATACTGTGATATTTCGAAAATATAGCATGATTTTGGTTTTTAAAATTGTCTTTGTCACCTTTATATATATATATATATATATATATATATATATATATATATCGCAGAGAAAATGGCCCTTTTATGTTTTTATATATTTTATTATTTTATTCTTCTATCAACATGGTGGTAGAAAGTTCAAAGACGCAACCTAAACGCTTAATGCACAAATTTTGTGCTTAATGCACAATTTTTGTGCCATGTGATTGCACCCCCATACGTACGGGCCCATGAGGAAAGGAGTAGAAATGTTAAAAATATCAATTGTGGCAGTAACTTGTTCAGTGCCCCTAAAGGGGTTTGGCGTAGTGGGATGGGACCTAGAATTCTAGACTGGTGGTTTTGGTTCAAATTTCATAGGTGTCACCCATTGCGCAAGCTGAAGGGTGGCGACTCTATGAGGTCAAGGGGTACAAGGCAAGCTGGGGTTAGGCATACTCGTACCAGTTATACCACTATACTATTGGGTTTTGAATCTGGAACGCCCCAACACAAGGTAATGTGCACTAGCTGTTCCTGCCAGACAAGGAGAGCCCATTGGTAAGAACACGGAGTTTTAGTAGGGGTGGCAATCGGGTTGGGTTGGCGGGTCATAATACCTCAACACGAACATGACCCGTTTATTAAACAAGTTGGATGTGGCAAACACGAATTTATTAAACGGGTAACCCGACACGACACGGTTAACTCGTTTAATAAACGGCTCGGGTCGACATGACACAATTACACGACACGACGACTCGTTTATTAAACGGATCGACCCGATAACATAGACACAATAACCGCACAGTCGCACACCACCACTGGAGAGGAGAGGTCTCGGGCTCTCGACTGTAGCTGTGTAGGAAGGAGTTAGGTGGGTGACTAAAAGTTAGGGTTAGATAAGTTTATATATATATATATATATATATATATATATATATATATATATATATATATATATATATATATATAAACGGGTTGCGGGTTGATGGGTTTGTGTAAATGGGTTGACCCGCCCACCTAACACGTTTATTAAACTGGTCAAACGGGTTGGTGGGTTGGCATACCCCTAACACGAACATGACCCATTTAATAAACGGGTTAGGTGGGTTGACCCATTTACGGTGGTGTGCGACTGGAGAGGAGAGGTCTCGGGCTCTCGACTGTAGCTGTGTAGGAAGGAGTTAGGTGGGTGACTAAAAGTTAGGGTTAGATAAGTTTATATATATATATATATATATATATATATATATATATATATATATATATATATATATATATATATATATATATATATATATAAACGGGTTGCGGGTTGATGGGTTTGTGTAAATGGGTTGACCCGCCCACCTAACACGTTTATTAAACTGGTCAAACGGGTTGGTGGGTTGGCATACCCCTAACACGAACATGACCCATTTAATAAACGGGTTAGGTGGGTTGACCCGTTTACGACACGAACCCGTTTAAGCCAAACCCTAACCCGGCTAAGAAGCGGGTTGGCAGGTCAGGTCAGATTTGGCCACCCCTAAGTTTTATGCTGCTAAAACAGTGATCGTAAACAAAGCAGGCAGAGCCAGGGCGGCTAGGTCTTTGATCTTGGGGGCTGTTTATCAAAAAAGAAAGTAACCTGGATTCAATGTTAATTAAAAAAAAAAAAGGATTCAATGGCGATATTTATCTTTCTTACAGTGTTGCCCTGGTTGAAGGGGGGCATGTTCCTCCCAAAGAAGGTCCCCTCACTGCCTGCTTCATTTTCAAAGGGGTCGTTGTACTCTCCATCAGCTGTCCTGTAGGGATAGTCCACAGGGTTGAAGCGGACACCAACCGGGGTGGGTCCCACATTTTTGAGGTTGTATTGCTGGTGCAGACGGCGACGTAGCCCCAAGTAAGCCAGCCCAAGGATAACTGGGAGCCTGTGCCACAACCCCAGTTTATCAATGGAATGGATGATCTGCACAAGAGTACAAGAGCAGGATTAGAAAATCTTATTGAAAATGGATGGTGGATATGACCCGGACCCATCCATACAGTTTATCACCCTACACTTTGCAGCCAAGGGGCTAGGGCTGGGAAACGAGATGACCAGCTCGCCACTCAGGTTGGCTAGGCTTGTGAGAAGCTTGACTCGGCTCAAAGATTGAGGTCGACGAGCCAAGCTACGAGCCAGCTCGTTTAGGTAAATGAGCTGAGCACAAACAAGGAAAGCTGAGTTCGGCTACATATTATATATTTGTATTTTATTAAATACATATATTATCTATATTATATACTTTAAATGCATGTTTTATACATATATTATCTATATATATCTTCAAATTTTTATAAAACACTTAAAAACAAATTTTTTTGTTAAAAACAAACCAGCTCATGATCGAATCATAAAGCTCTGCTTGTAAGAAGCTCAGGCTCTGCTCGTGACCCCCGAGCAGACATGTACTCTTAACAAGTCATGCCCGAACCATAGTGACAAACATTTTTTTTGGCAAAATCTCGTTTGTCAAAAAACTAGCGAGAAATTGAAATTTTTTCATAAATCTCATGTTTTTTTTTTGGCAAAATCTCGGCAATAAAAAAATAAATTTAAAAGTATATTTTATAAGAAAATATTAATAAAAATTATTTAAAAATAAAAATACAGTTTTTTCATGATAAATAACCATTTAAAATGTAAATATTGCATTTAAATCACGGTATTTATGTTTTTCATAATTCTCATGATATTTTGAAAATCTTGCGAGAAATTACGGTTTTAAACTTTCAGGCAATTTCTCACGATATTATCGTGAGATTTTCATAAATCTCGCAATATTTGTTACAGAGGCCCGAACAACCCTAGCTAGTTCGGCTCCTTTACTAGCCCTACTAGAGGGTATGATGCAGTCGAAAAATAGGATTGTGAAACACCCATTTCACTCCTTCCCTGTGAAAGCTAAGATTGGAACACTTGGAGTTGATGTGTATGAAGGAAACCATATGCATCAATTAAACGTAAAGTGAAATTGAAGGACGAGATAAACATAAGAGAGAGAGATAAACATAAGAGAGAAAGAGGTATTTTTCCTTTTTTTTTAGTACACCCAACAAGGGAAGTGCACCAGTGGGTGTTGAACTCATGACGTTCCTTCATCTTGGTGACATTCACGAGTCGCCCTTACCAGATGAGTGCAGCCCTCGCTGGCTTTTGGGTATTTCTCCCGATTGGCCAATTATAACATAAAAACAACCCTATCCATCTCAACATTTCTTGAGATAAAAACTGCACCCTTCTACCAACGGTGGTGGGACGTTGCAGGTTCAAAACCCCAGTGGTACAATTGAATAATAACTGATGGGGTCTTCCTAACCCACCTTGCCTTTCAAAAAAAAAAAAACAGCACCCATCTCGAGAAATGCCAAGATGGATGGCTGTCAGGCAGGCCGCTGTGAACGGTAGGAATTTTAGTCTCAAAACCAGTAAAATCAGCTTTTTAGGAGATAATCCAGGACTCTTTACTGCTGGTTAAGCAATGAAAAAGCAGTACTGGTGGGAGTTTGGAGGGTGGAGAGATGAAGATAAGAGAGAAGGACTGTTCAATTACCAAGAAGATGAGCTTATCGATGACAGTCATCTTGGACACCACTTCATGGAAGTCAGGATGTATGAAGTGAAAGAAGAGAGCCTTCAATGGCTTCAACGCCTCTGTGAAGATCCCCATGCCTTTCTGATGTCGATTAGTTTGCTGAGAGAGAGAGAGAGAGAGAGAGAGAGAGAGAGAGAGAGATGGTTGGGCTTTCGTATGACGCCAATTTATAGCAGAGAGAGAGAGACGACATGTGAATGCACCAACAGTACGGATATTTAATAGTGAAGATAGGGTGCTTCGGATCACCTGCTCCCACTTAATAAAAGCTTTAGATTTTCAAATTTTATTAACTTTTAGATATGATTTATAAACATTATTTTAGTAAAAAACAAGTTTTAGACCATGCTGTTATAGTATACATGTAGATTTTTTAAGACCTTTAGAAATCAATGGCTCACAATGTATCAAAATTTCATAACTTAAAAAATCATAGTTTTATGATCCAAAGCATGATTCCTATCAAAAATATTAGCCAGCAGGTTGTATGTTCCCCCCGCGAACACGGGGCCGCATGTTCGGGGGTTCGAATGATTGCCACGTTGGCACTCATTCGGGAGTTATGTATGGAGGAATATCTTGGGATCCGCAATATTCCTTCGTACACACCCAAAATGACGAATGAGTGCCAACGTGGCACTCATTCGAACCCCAAACACACGGCCCCGTGTTCCGGGGGAACATACACCACCCTCTCAAAATATTATGTTGAGTACATCCATGAGGTCTCATTGAGAAGATACAACATACAGCTATGATTTCTAGTATATGGGAGTAGGTGCTCCCGGAGCACCATATCATTACTAATTATTTTATTAGCTCTAAATAATAAAAAAGTTCCGAACAAATGAATATATTCCTGTCGCAGGGACACGACACTTGTGTGCCATGGCCAGGGGGACACGACATGTGGATTCACAGTGTGGCGCTATGACAGTATATGGATGTTATTTTATTAGTTCCATATATTGCTTTAATGGACTAAAACATCAAGAAATATTTTTTGTACTCATTAAATAATTAAAAAACTCAGCCATTGAGTCTTATTTTTCGAAAAAGCAAGAAAACCCTTTTCATGCTCGTAACTAGGGCTGCTAAACGAACCTAGCAGCTCGTGAGTCGGCTCTGTTCTGCTCATCATGAAAATCGGTTCAAATAGGTGGCAAGCTGAGCAGCGAGCAGCTTGTGTAGTTTAAACGAGTCGAGCCCGAACAGAAGGTGTTCAACTTGGCTCGGGAGAGTTGCGTATAAATAAAAATATTTATATTTCTATGTATACTGTATATTTTAAGTGTAATATATAAAGAAAAAATGTATAAAATACAAAGAGAAAGATGCATGAAAAAAGTTTTTACACGCTCTAGCTCGTGTTCAACTCGACTCATTCAGGAATGAGCCCAGCAACGAGGTCCATTCATTGGTAAACGAGTCGAGCCCGAACATGCCCTATTTGGTTAGATTGGCTGGTTTACGTTCGCAATTTTGCAACGCGCCCTCGGCGGTCATCACTGTCCGTGTCCTCATCACATTAGATTATTTCACACGGAAATACAAGTATACGACCGATGAATCTAAAAGTGGAATTCAATTGCAAGGTGGAGAATGCACATGGGTTGCTACTTGGGCGGCCCATTGGGTCCACTCCCGTTCAAGTTTCAAGCAAGGAAAGTGTCCAACATTGACTCAATAATTTTCCCAAAGAAACTAAAAATCCAATAGCGATTACATTTTCATAAGAAAAGAAAAACAAAGAGGGACCACAAACTCAACCCCAAGTAGGTATCACCTTCCACGGTTCCACCCCGAGGAATCTAATAGTATCACATGTTAAGAACAAGTCTTATTAATAAAATACCTACTAAAGTTTGGTCTCGCAAGTGACCCATAACAGTAAAATTGAACGATTGCGACTTGACATAAACATGGACAGGCAGGTGAATATGTCCCTCATGCAAGGGAACGAAATTACTCAGCATTGACGTGACGTGTAGATAGCTAATATGTCCTCGTTCCTTGAAGGAAAGGAAATTGGTTATATATATATATATATAATTTATTTAACATTAAATTAGTTGTATTTAACATTAAATCAATTCAATTTTATTTAGATATTAAAAATACTTTTCAATAAATGGTATTTCATAATATATATATATATATATATATATATATGTGGGGGTGTCAAAGTTTATCCCGACATGGACGAGTATGGTGGCAAATAAGAAGATTCGATTAAGACTCGGGTCCAGACCTGAATGTCCGATTAATACATGCACCCGGGTATAGTTTGTAAAATTTTATACCAGACCTGGACCCAACCAGAATTTCTATTAAGACCCGCAATTTTTCAATGTAAAGATGATAAAGAAATATTATTTTACCAGGTATGGTTTGGGCCTGGTTCATGTAGTTCTTATTGGATCCTTGTATGGTTTCTCTTATAGTAGACCTGATTAGAGCGTCTGGACTTGATACCATACCCAAAATATAGTCCAAGTTTGGTTCCACGTTCGAACCAAACCCGACCCGTTGATACCCTTGTTTATGTGGTTATTTTTTTGGGCATTTTAGGTCTTTGGAACTTAAAAAGAAATGAAATGTCAAAACACATTTTAAAAAAAGTAACTTTATGAATCAATCAAAGTTACTTTTTTATCTTAAAAAAGCAACCATATTTTTTAAAATATCAGTCCTTTAAAAGTATTTCAGTCATTTTAATAAGGTTAAATTTATTTAATGCTAAATACAAAGAGAGAGAGAAATTCGGTCCTCATAGCTCTACAAATGTGCTAAGCTTGATCAATTTCCTAGGAATCTGTCAATTGGATCATGTCTTTTTAATGAAAATATAATTTTGTGAGTTTAAATTTATATAAGTCTTAAAATAGTTGGTTTTTGAAGCATAATAAAAGCCTGCTTGTGAAAAAAAACCTATTCTTACTAAAAAAAACCCATGTGTATCATATCTGTATGGTCTGTTACTAAAAGATACAAAAACAATGAGACTGTCGGTACTGCATGTGTGATCCCATCGGTCTAGGTTCAAATCCCATCGGTCTTACCCCTCTGCGTAACCTTAAGTTTGGCGACTCCCTGTGGTCGAGAGGTAAGCCCTTGGAGTTTTACGCTGACATGGACAAAGATCGTAGTAAGGCAGGCTTACCCCGTGCGACTAGGGGTGGCAAAATCTGACCCGACCCGCCAACCCGTTTTTTAGCCGGGTTAGGGTTTGGCTTAAACGGGTTCGTGTCGTAAATGGGTCGACCTGCCTAACCCATTTATTAAACGGGTCGTGTTCGTGTTAGGGGTATGCCAACCCGTTTGACCCGTTTAATAAACAGGTTAGGCGGGCGGGTCAACCCGTTTACATGAATCCGTCAACCCGCAACCCATATATATATATATATATATATATATATATATATATATATATATATATATATATATATATATATATATATATATATATATATATATCTAACCCTAACTCCTGTTTGACCAATAGTTCAAACCAAACCAAATCGTAAAAAAAAATGACTATGTTATCGGGTTGACCCATTTAATAAATGGGTCGCCGTGTCATGTAATCGTGTCGTGCCGACCCGTTTATTAAATGGGTTAACCATGTCGTGTCGGGTTATCCGTTTAATAAATGGGTCGTGTTCGTGTTTGCCACATCCGGCCCATTTAATAAACGGGTCATGTTCGTGTTGAGGTATTGTGACCCGCCGATCCGACCTGATTGCCACCCCTACGTGCGACTAGGTCTCTGTGCCTCGATCGATTTCTTGGAGTAAAAACAAAAAAAAGTTTTAGAAAATTTGTAAGCTATTGATTTTTCAGTCCTTGAAAAGTCTTACATGTCATAATCAAATAATCTTAAAGCGGATTCTCAATAAATCAATCACGTGGATTATGTCTCTTTTGTTAGATTTAACAGCAAATAAAAACAGTTAAAGGTGAGGCTCTTAAAAGCAAATAAAAAAAATCCTAGAAGTGAATGTGGGAACCATACGCACAACACTCACTCTCTCTCTCTCTCTCTCTCTCTCTCTCTCTCTCTCTATATATATATATATATATATATATATATATATATATGATCACTTATGAACATGATGAAAAGGAACTCGCGCAAAGCGTCCATCGCGTGCGTGATGGACGCTCTGCCACGCCGAACAGAGCATTAGCGGAACCGCATGTGGAGCGTCCATCACGCGCGCGATGGACGCTCTACGCGAGTTTGTTTTGGTCATGTTCTTAAGTGATCATGCACCTACGACTTTTCGTGTATATATATGAGTGAGGTGTAACAGTGGGCGTCCCAGTGTCAAACGCCCCTGTCGAACGCTGGCCCGCTGATCACGTGTGATTAATGACACTTTTTTGCTGTTTCGTGTTTGTAATGGAGAATAGATGTCTACCCTGAGTAAACAGGACTTTTAGTGGTGTTTTTTGCAAATCTGACCATGTAGATGTGTTCGGCCTGATTGATTTGTTAGAAAACAATACTTGAATCATGTTTTCACAATAAGAATATTAGTTTTTAAACTTGAATATTTATGAAAAAAATAGATTATCGAATTTTAAACAATGTTTCTCTAAAATGTAAACCAATGTTGCCAAAATTGATATCATTCGTGAATCAATTTTCAAAACAATTTAAAGAATCGATTTATTTCGATTCTGAATTGAATCGATCTAAATCACCCAATTTCAACACTGTAGAACACATTTGTACAGTGTAGATTTGAGAAAAACATAAAAAAAAATCTCCAAAAGCACCATAAGCTAGTGGTAGGCACGGATCAAAGTAATTAGGAACTACCATCTCTCTCTCTCTCTCTCTCTCTATATATATATATATATATATATATATATATATATATATATAAGGGAGTAGCTGCTTATGGCAGCATACTTATCATGCAGTGTTGCAACACGCATGCGTGGTGAGCACAGCGTGAGCGCACGTTAAAACACAGTGGGCTAAAAGTCTTTTTAAGGCTTTGATGTGCAAGCGCACTGGCTCACAGGCAGGGATAGCAGTAGTCTCTCTCTCTCTCTCTCTCTCTCTCTCTCTCTCTCTCTCTCTATATATATATATATGAAAACTGGTCCTTCCTATCCATCAATATGGCGTGAACAATGCTGATTTTTTATTTTTCATGACATGTTTGGTAAATCTAACCCCACAGGCGTGTTTAGCATGATCCATTTGTTAGAAATCCACTGTTGGTTCACATTATTGGATGAAAAATATGAATTTATGAGCTTTAAATTTTATAAAAGTTCTTAACCGTTGATTTTTTAATCCTTATAAAATCCTGCTCACATGTTGTAATCAGACATTAAAAGCCGAGTTTGCTAAACTAACCCCACATATATATATATATATATATATATATATATATATATATATATGGGGTTAGTTTAGCAAGCTCGGCTTTTAATATATATATATATAAAATCATTTGGAGATAGCACGTTCGAGAGCAACATGATGCTTATTAGAAATGTCGACGGGACCATATTTTATGATGTAAATTAAAACAACAAATGGTAACGTCCTCCGAGGCTCTGATCCATCAAAAATGTTCTCCCTACTCCATACATAGTTGAAACCGGAATCTAGATACTAAAACATAGGAATTGGATCGGCAAAGGATTGAATCTATTCAATATCCATTTTGTAATTAATAAATTTTTATCGATGTTTCATAAAAATATCCATTTTGGAACATCTTTAGGTAATTCAGCATCTACAAATTGTTGCAGATGGACAATACCCTATTTTCTTGATCCTCACATAAATGGACTAAATACTACTATAAGGCTCTGTTTGGGAACCTTGCAGTGGGATGAGAACACCATTTCCATGTATTGTCAAAATATATGGTTTGACAAAATGTGGTGTTAAGGATGGAGTTGCTAAAAGCATCATTTTATGAAATGTGTTGAAATATGGTGCTGGGATTGCGAACTTTCATTATCAATGCAGTAGTTTGGCAAAACACCACTGCTCCCAAACATTCAGAGCACTAGGGAAACTGCAACGTACCTCCAGTCAAGGCTCCCAAAGAGTGCATCAAATGAATTTAGTCATGTAGTTGGTGCAAGCTAATATTATAGGTAGGTGTGTCAATGGGTTGGGTTTGGCCCGGACCTGACCCGTACTAACCCTATAAGGTTAGGGTTGGTGATAAAGAATGAGGTTCGATTATATTCTGGATCAGTCTTAAGGGGTCCAAGTAGTATATGGATCTGGGTATGGTTTGTGAAATTTCATATCAGACCTGGGCCCGACACAAGTTTTGGTTAAGACCCGTGATTTTTGAAATGTAAAAAAGATAAAAGAAAGTAATATTTTACAAGGTATGGACTAGGTCTGGTTCATGTAATTCTTATAGGGTACAGATATAGTTTTTTATGTGGCAGACCAGATAGGATCCCGTTCCAGACCCAATGCTCGCACTTTTAGTTGGATCCAGATTTGAACCTACCTGGGTCCAAACCAGATCCGACCTGTTGACATCCCTTAATCATAGGGTTCGATAGTAAAGTGCTTGAGCCGTCAGTGAGGAATCAAGGTTTCAAGTCAGTCTAGCAAAAAGCAAAATGTTAGCATCATCTTCACTCCACCCCTCACTTTGAAATGCAGGACTGCACTAGGTATTGCCCATCATGTAGTTTATCGAAATTAGGGGTGACCCAATTCAACTTTTGAGCATCAAAATCCGTTTTTCTTGGTTCTATACATTTACATAAAGGTTTTTATTTTGGTATATTTTCTTATTAGGTCATGGAAGTCATTTTTTAAATTTATCTCTCGTTAATTATTTTGCCGTGCCCATTGCTAGATTCTAGTTTGCATGTACACCATTGTTGTCAATCCAATCTTTTTAACAAATTCTGGATTTCCATTTTCCTTGAAATAAATAAATGTCTCTCAAAATCAAGAAATTCCAATTTTCTGGATCTCAATGACAGTTCTCTCACTGGTGAAAGTTATTGCTTGGGGATGTCTGGATTTGGAAATCAGTGCTTGTCCATGGGTTGGGTTTACCCGGGCCAAACCTTTAGGGTCCGGGTATGGTGACAAATAAGAAGACTCAATTAAGACCCGTGTATAGACCCAAAGGTCCTATTAATACATGGACCTGAGTAATGTTTGTGAAATTTTGTACCATACCCGGGCCCGACCAGAGTTCCGATTATAAGACCCACAATTTTTCAATGTAAAAAAAATATTATTTTGCTGGGTATGGTCCGGGTCTGGTTTATGTAGTTTTTATCAGGTCTGGGTATGTTTTCTCTTATAGTAGACCCAGGTCCAGCCATGATACCATACTCAAAATTTTGGTCCAATTCTGGTTCTACCTGGGTCTGAAACAAACCCGACCCGTTGACAACCCCTACTTGCAGGAGGAGGTGGTAGTTACTAAATCCAATTTTTAATGTAAATACAAAAGAAAGGCTTTCTCTTCTCCTTTTGCAAATGCATAAACTATCTCCTCAACATCATGACTCCCAAACAGGCACCGCTAAAGTAGTTTGACCCAAATGCATGAACTCCCATCCCAACTACCAGTTTTCAAACAGGGGAAAATGATCAAAACTCTATCCACAAATTCAAGGAGCCTGCTTTGAATGAGCAAATGGGGCTTTTGAATTATTTTTGGCTTTTCACACACAAAACACACGTGCCTTAAATGGCAATAATGCCTATGGAGACTACAAAAGAATAACGACAAAGAATAATTTGGATCTATATGGTAGAGAGAGAGAGAAATGCAATTGAAAATGTTAAAAATTATAAAAATTGATTATATCCGTGTGTACATGTTGTCATTGGATAGGGTAGAACAAGAAAATTAAAGAGACCAAGACACTAGACTTTGATTAAATAAGTTGACCTACAGTAATATGTGTTCAAGTTGGTAGCCATCAGAATGGACCCCGACCCGTTTTAGGTATAAGAGATATACTAGGACTTGTATATGTGAGACTGAGATTAGTTTATGAGTGATTGGGAGGTGTGCACGTAATGTGCACTCGGGTCAACAACCTCCCTCTCCCTCAATCCAACTTCATATACCAGCCTGTTACAAAGATATAAAATTTTTTAATCAATAAAAACTATATTTTACATTTTAATATTTAAGAATGCATTTTTATTTGAAATAACATTTAACAATATTAAAATGATATCCATACATGCCGATGTTTGTCTCAGCGTACGTGCATGGTCATGTATTCAGGATAGTTTGTCTACTCGAAATCGTAATTCTGATTTTTTTTTAAACTTTTAAAATTTTGGTTTTGGTGCATTGTAGCCAGTTGATTTTTGAAGCCCATGAAAATTCTTATCTGACGCGATTCAAAGCTCATTTTTTGCTAAACAAGCCATGTAGTCACACCTGTGGGGGCTTCTCAGCCACCTGATAATTTGATTAGACAGTTCAAGGTTGGTGCACACATGTGAATACCAAAGCTTAGGGCACCCCTACCAACTTCTCATAGCCCTATAATTATTATCTTGGCCACAATGGATCCAGGAGGCAAATCAAAACACAGATTTGGTGCATAATATAGCAAAGAAATGGTCTCAATGATCTTCTTGTGGTTGACAAATTGCAGTAGGGTGCCCCCATGTGATAATCTGGTTTTTTTAATGTTTGATTCCTTCTTTAAATCAACTCAATGGCATTCATAAGCACCTTGCTTGCTTTCATTAATGTTAACGCATTCACGTAACGTGTGGTGGGGAACATATATATATATATATATATAGAGAGAGAGAGAGAGAGAGAGAGAGATTTTAAATAAAATCTTCATTTTATTGTCACTCGATTTGGTGTAAAATGTGGTCATGAGATGCTTAGTGTTTACTTGTGCATAATGCTAAAACTGCTTGTTGGGTTAAAAAAGATAAAAAGAATATCGGCTCAAGTACATAAAGTTACTGTTCTCACAATTGTAGATGGAGGCAAACAGAGAAGGAGATGGTCAAGGTCTGAATTATGAAGTAAAAGATAGATCCTTATATGTAAATCTTACTAACTGGACATTTATCAGTAAACTAATCATAGATCTGAAAGATTGACACTACAAGAAAATTGCTAATTAGCGACGAAAATTTACGATGAATTTTTTATGTCGCAAATTTGCGACGGATTAGCGAGAGAAAACTATTTGTCGATAATATTCGAAATATTTGTAAAAGTAGCGACGAAAATATTTCTCTCGCTAAATCCGTCGCTACTTAGCGATGGATTAGCGATACCGTCGCCAAAACACTACAAAAAAATACTAATTAGCGATGGAATTAGCGAGAGAATTTTTCCGTCGCTATTTGGCGACGGATTAACGACAAAAAAATTTCCTCGCTAATTTCGTCACTAATTTTTATTTAAACCATCCCACCTGAGACGCGAAATTTTTCCTCCCTCCGTTTTTTCCTCCCCCCATTCGATTTGAACCGCCCTTCCTCTGACGACGCGCAGCGGCCCCCCAAGCCGTGACACTGGCGTCGACCGTCCGAGCGTCCTCCTCCTCCCGCTACCTCTCTCCCGCACCATCCTCCTCCTCCCGGCGGTGCCCCTCGCCGGTCTCCACCACCCGTTCTGCCTCTCCCTCACCTAAGGCCCCCGGACCCGCCTAAGGCCCCCGGACCGTCCTCCTCCTCCCGCTACCTCTCCCCGTTGTTGTCCTCCTCCTCCCGGCGGTGCCCCTCGCCAGTCTCCACCGCCCGTCCCACCTCTCCCTCGTCGGATCCCGTCTCCACTACGACCCCGAAAAGCTCACAGTCGACCGATCGACATCGCTCCTCTACCTCCTCCCGCGCGTCCACTCCTTCGCCGACAGTTTATTCCGTGAAGTGGGGGTCGGAGGTCCTCTGGTCGTCGACACAGAGCTTGTCGGTCTCCTTCCAGGGAGAGTCGTTCTCCCTCGCCCGATCAACCACTTGCGGTTGCCCGCATCCCTTCTCCCGTCGTGATTGGCTCGCTGTGGAAGAGCGTCCCGACGACGGAACGCGCCGGTTCTGTTCAAAAAAATTTGCTCCCTGCCGGAGAATGCGCCGGCAGAGAGCAATTTTTTTAAAATTTTTTTTTTTAAATTTAACGATGGATTAGCAACGGATATTATCCATCGCTAATTTAAAATAGCGAAGGACTCACGATAGATCATGTTCGTCACTAATCCGACACAAATTAGCGACAAAAGTAGCAACAGATAAGTTATGTCACTACTTAGCGTCGAAAAATTCGCAATGAAAGTTATCCATCGCTAATCCGACGCTAATTCGTCATTAAACCGTTTAGCAACGAATTAGCATTGGATTAGCGACGAATTTAGGTCGTCGCTAATCCACAGGTTTCTTATAGTGTGATGATAACACAGAGATGACAAACGCGACGAGCTGCTCATGGCTCAGCTCATGTACAATATTAACAACTCATTCAAACACGAGAAATAGGCTTGGAAAATTGAAGATAAACAAATGAGCGTTCGACTCAGTTAGGCTTGTATAGGCTCATTAAGTAATAATCATAAATTGTATATATATTTTAGATCGAAAAGTGTTTGGTTTATTTATCAGAGATATGCCACTGCAACAATTTATAAGTTTAGCAGAATGCTTACAATTATATAGAACAGTTCAAAAACCATGAGATCCAACATAGCAATGCAGTTAGTTCTGTTGATAAGTTCAACGAATAGGCTGAGTTTATGAAGTCTTGGTACTGACCAAACCCAAATCACTATCCAATCAAAATCCCAACCAGTATTGGTGAACTCATTACATAGTTCAGGTTCAGGTCAATCAATCTCACAAATCTCATTCTCAAAAAAATCTAGGCAATGGAAAATCTCATACTATTTTGAACATTCTGGTTTTCCTCAGGAAAATATCGGCATATATAAAGATGTAGTCCCTGACAGTCACCCAAGTGACTGTCTACTCCGTTCCAGATCATTTTTGATAGAGCAAACACCAGAATTAGAAAATGATCAAAACACAAAATTTATAGGCGTGCTCAATAGCTTTCCAACAAGCTAAGCCATGCAGAATTTTGACAATGAATGAAGGAGTTGTGCTTAAAACAATAATGACTAGTTCTCTTTGACAGAGTTCAGGAAATCACTAAAACATTCATAAAAGCATCAAATTCTTTTGGTACTATATTTGCCTTGGGAAATATTATGATTTTCTTAAATAACAGTGACAAGTTTGGATCAAGTCTAAGTATTGACCAAATGCAAACTACTTGCATCTAGTACCAACCAATCAAAATCCAAACCAGGTTGGTATTGCAAGGTCCCTTTATCAAAACCAATTCTAATTACCTCCCTGCCTATAATGCATCTAAATATGAATTGGATTTTGATAATTCATTCTCTTATTAGTATTCATAATTAAATATCCCTACAAAACACAATAATTTCTCCAATCAGATCCCTAAAAAACACACACATAGAAGAACATGTACTTCACGAGGTGGCTACTATTCTTTGTACCTTTTTGAGGTTAATACAACTGGAAGCAATTATTTGAAGTGATGAGGGAATTTGGAATCACAAAATGAATAATCAGCACTTAATTATTGGGATGGACTACAAATATTCTACATACATGCTCCGTACTAGTCCGAGTTTGCCATTCAATTAGGGGTGCCAGTGGATCGATTTGGGTCACGTATCCAACTGAGTCCAAAACCATTTGGTTGGATTCGATAGAGCAAATAACATCGAAATGATAATTTTATTCAGAGTCAGTATGCATTGCAATTATAATCTTGGGAATAATTCATAGTGAAAAATATATATGATTAGCTAGTTGGATATAAATTCATTGTCAAAATTTTTGATCTGGCCCTGAATTTGAATCCAAATTTGGTTAGGCAGTATCTGATTAGGTCGGATTCAGTGAGGCCTGCATGAAAACCGAATTCGGACTTGTTTATATCCCTACATAGAATGGCGGCTGACACTAAAGGACAATAGCACAATGAAATTGAAAAGGTGATTTGATTTTCACAAGCTAAACATGAGCACTATCGGAGAGAGAGAGAGAGAGAAAGAGAGAGAGAGAGCTTTTCTAAAAGTAGCAAAGGAGAAAGTAGGGTCAAGAAAGAGAAAGAATTTTGAAATTCATTGAAAACAATAGTTGTATTCATAGTTACCATAAGCTTCTTGCTGCATGGAGAAACTCGCTTCTTTGAAAGTGTGAAACTCTTCACATCCCCAAAAAGTGGGCAAGCATTGATAAACCCACTTCCAAAATATGGAAAACTCATTTTTATTTAGTGAGAAGCCGACTTCCCCTTCTTTTCCTAAATCAATTCTCTTCCACTTCGTTAAAGTTTTCCTCTTGCTTTTTGCCACTTTCCACTGGCTTCCCCTTCACTTCCTATGTTTTTCATATTAGAAAATTATAAATTTTTTTATAACAAGCTTGCATGTTAGTTTTATATCATTTTATACTTATCTTTGTGTCATTTCTCATTTGCTTCTGATTGCACTTCATATTGCTTTTTATGGGTTTCTTTTTCATTTTTCATGTACTTGCATAATCACTTCAAAATCATATCCCTCTTCTTGCTTCATACTAATTTTTGGTACTCTCTTGCTTCCACTTCACATGTTGCTTCTTGTATCCATTTCATTTCCTGGTTACTATGGTTATATTATTAATGGTGCAAATGGTATTGCTCAAAACAGAAATTCAATGAAAATACTAATTACATTATTGAATGCTTTAATGGTGCAAATGGTAGTGTTCAAAAGAGAAATTTAATTAAAAACAATGAAGAGAATGATGAAAATACTAGTTCATATTCATCCCTCAAGTGCTTAAGAGTGACTTAGAAAGTTTTTTTATAAAAAAGTGAAGAGAATGATGATGATGAAACTCATGATTGAAGTTATGTATTTTATTTTTTTAAATTTTAAATAACTTTGGCTCTGTAAACTTTTTTAGTATTGAAAAAAACAATTTATGGTTTTTTTTGTTTATATAAACACACATTATTATGAATGTTGTGACTTATTAGCTTAGATTCATTATTTAATATGCATATTATTTCATAGTTTGTATTTTTCTTGTGAGATATGCTTGACATTTATATCATGTTATCTTGAATATTGAACCTTTGACGTTGAAGGAGGAAAAGAAGATAATGATGATGATGTTGATGATTGAGGTTATCTTTTTAAAAAAATATGATTATTTAACACTTAGGTATTCATAAATTTAGTTATTTTGTTTTAGTTTATGTAATATAAAAGTATGAGTCTTGTGGCATGTTCTAATTTTGCAAGATATTTAATGTTTTGCATTGTTCTTGTGAGATATGACTTATGTAGTTCATATAGACATAAATGTTTCATATTTGATTTTATGATTGTATTTTGTGCAATTCATCATTGTTTCATGTGTTATGATTTTATAGAATTTTTGTTATTTTTTTGTTTTTTCTTGATTTTTTTAAAATTTTAGAAAAAAATTATTAAAATTTTATGATTTTTTACGATATACTATGATACTTATCTAACTTTGGGTCTCACTGATATGGGTAACTATATGCTACTTACAACCTTGCTTGGGACATTGTTGTTGAGAAACTATGTTTTGATGATACATGATAAATATGATATGCTTTCATGATGCATATATATGATACATGATAAATATATGATATGCTTTCATGAGATGTGATAAATATGATATGCTTTTATATTTGAAATTGGATATGTTATATTATGACTGGATATGACGTGCTATGTATTTAACGTGTATTTGATGCAAGGTTATTTCACTTAAGAAGAGTGAAGACAACTTGATCAAGTGCAACAATGTGATGCGATCATACTTCTTTGAAGAAAAAGCTTGATGAGCCAAAGAAATGCATTAAAGATTATCCAAGAAGATCGGCTACTTCAAGATGAAGATTTTTTCTTCTTTAGAGTCATATGTAACAGAACCTTCAGAAGCATGCATATTTCATATTAGACTATAGGCTTTGAAATCATACAAGCCATTTATTTACAAAAAGTTAAGCTTTCATAAAAATATATGTTATGTACATTGTAGTATTTCAAAAACACCTTTTAAAAATAAATCATTGTACTTCCTACAAGCATTTATGAAAAAGACATTTTGACAAAATATAATAGCTCATGATTTCAAAAGCATTAATTGTACTTCCTACAAGTATTTATGAAAAAGGTAATTTGAAAAGATATAAAAGCTCATGATTTCAAAAGCATTTATATAAGAAAAAGACAAAACGCATTGGTTCATAATATACAAACATTTACGTAAGAAATTTTGGTTCATAATACATAAGCATTTATGTAAGAAAAGACAAATTGTGAAAAGATATATTGGTTCATAATACACAAGCATTCATTTGAAAAATGACGAGTTGAGAAAATGAACATTATTTTTATACAAACATTTATTGTTGAAAAAGACATTTATTTAAAAAAAATGATGACTTGTATTTGAAAACATTATTTAAAATACTCAAGCAATAATTGTATTTCAAAGCAATTAATTCAAGAAATGACAATTTTAATATATGTATTATTCAAAGCACTAAATGTATTTCAAAAACACTTATTCAAAAAATGACGACTTATATTTAAGAACATCATTCTTTTAGTAAGCATTTAATGGTATATCAAAAGCATTTACTCAAGAAATGACCATTTGCAAAATGAAGTACTAAACAAGCATTTATTATACTTACATACATTTAAACAAAGAAGTGACGATTTGTAATAAAAATAAACTCAATGTCTAATGTACTATAAAACATTAATTTAAGAAAAGACACATTACAAATTAAAAACTCATTTATAATACACCAACGTATAGTGTACGTCAAATATTTAATTTAGAAATGACGACTTGAAGAAACTATTATTATTTAATACACCAAACATTTATTACTTAACAATTATTTAAATTCATGGAATGACGACTTTTTGAAAAAGCAACATATATTACATATATCATTTCACACATTTTCTCATAGAAAGTTGTTTTTTAGATGACTTGGCGTCTCACATCACAAAAGGATAATTATTTCAAAAGCATTTCAAAAAGCAACGACTGTTTTTGAATACCTATATATATACAGACAAAATAATATTTCAAAAAGACAAGTGAGCTTTCAAAGAAAAAAATTCCTACTCGACACACTGAAAAAGAGCTTAGAAAAAGAAAGAGAAAAAAACAAGAAAAGCTCTCTGACAAAAGAATCAAGTGTGTGAAGAAAAAGAAAAAGAACATTCTGTTCTTCTGAGAGATTATTCTGCCCATTTTCAAAAAGAGAGAACATTCTGAGAATCTTCATATGTACATTCATACTCTGCATATCATTCTGAAGGTTCTATAGGAAAGTATTGTAACTTTCTGTTTACTGTTGTATCCCTTCTCTGTTGAGAGAATTAGACCTCTATGAAAGAGGGTGTTTTTCCTTCTCTGTTGAGAGAAGTAGACCTCTGAGGAAGAAGGTGTTGTACTATTTATCCCGTAACACGGATTTTATAGTGAAAGGCTCAAGTGTTTTACTTGGGGACTGGATGTAGGTCAGTAACTCGACCGAACCAGTATAAATCATGTGTTTATTGTGTTGTGTCTTATTGTATTTAATTTTTATATTATCGATCTGCAGCGAATTTCACTATTCAACCCCCCTCTAGTGGAATTTCAATTGTTTGAATTTTTTTGGGGTACTTGCCCAAGCTCAAGCCTGGATAAACTTTAAATAGTGGCTCTAAAGTTTATCCATACATGATCATGGAAACTTCACTTTCTTTAAAATTGCATATGGGGATATTCCATTGAAGTTGAAGAGTCCAACAAAGGCTATATTCATGTGAGAGCAAGGAGGGGTCAAGCAACTGATAGTTATAGCCTTGCAGAGAGGGTAATAGTATAAATAAGTTTCAGAATTTCTGATGTGATGTGGCATTGATTTTGTGACTTGTTTCATTGAACTCCTCTTTGCATGGCTTTTTACCTTTATCATATAAAATCAGATGTTTAGTTGAGTACTGGGCTGGTGTGGTTCGTGATTTGCTATAATTATGGCTATTTGAAGTGAATGGATATGCAAATAAGTCCTTTTTCTTCCTTTTATAATTTATAGCAGACAAGTTTTTTGTGATGTCTGGATATGAAATGACCACCTTGAAGGTTTACTTGAAATGTTAGTCCTTGGTGGGCTTTATGCATGCTTGTAACCCTCTTACATGTCTGAAATCTTGCATCACTCATCTCATTTAACCATGAATAAAATACTCAACCAGAAAGCATCTGTAAGAATTCAGCTAGGATTTCTGTGACCAGCCTACCACTATTACTACTGCTACTTTTGTTGTTATTGCCATGAACATAGAACTTGAGATGATAATATTTGGCATGTCTTTAATTTTATACCTTTTTTAGAGTAGGTTTTCTTTATGGTGAGTTAAACTTTTTTGCATATATATATATATATATATATATATATATATATATATATATATATATATATATATATATATATATATATATATATATATATATATATATAGGGATGGCAGTGGGGCGGGGCGGGGCGGGGGACAAGGTTTCCACCCCCGCCCCGCCTCAAAATTTTATCCTCCACCCCCGCCCCGCCTCCGCGGCGGGGATGGATTTTATCCTCCACCCCCGCCTTCATCCCCGTTTCATGTCCTCCACCCCCGCCCCGTCCCCGTCCCCGTCCCCGCCCCGTCCCTGTCCCCGCCACGCCCCCGCCCCGTCCCCGTCCCGACCCCGCCCCCGTCCCCGACCCCGCGGGATGAGCGTGCTCGTCACCGGCGCCGCTGGCTTTGTCGGCACCCACGTCTCGCTCGCCCTCCGGAAGCGCGGTGACGGTGTCGTCGGCCTCGACAACTTCAACGACTACTACGACCCCTCGCTCAAGAAGGCCCGCCGTCGAATCCTCGGCGACCACGGCGTCTTCGTCATCGCCGGCGACATCAACGACGCCCGGCTCCTGGCCAAGCTCTTCGACCTCGTCGCCTTCACCCACGTGATGCACCTCGCCGCCCAGGCCGGAGTCCGGTACGCTATCGAGAACCCGGCGTCCTACGTGCACAGTAACGTCGCCCGGCTCCAGGGTTAGGAAATTAGGGAAGGGAGTTAGGGTTAGTAAACAGTTCATCTGAGTTGGGGGCGGGGATGGGGCGGGGCCGGGACGGGGATGGGTCGGGGGCGGGGCGGGGATGGGCCGGGGCGGGGCCAGGGCGGGGATGGGGCGGGGCGGGGCGGGGCGGGGGAACGTGCCAGTCCATCCCCGCCTCCACCCCCGGACGGGGATGGATTTTAACCTTCATCCCCGCCTCCATCCCCGTTTCATACCCTTCATCCCCGGTCCAAACGGGGCGAGGCGGGGCGGGGCCCCGCTTTCCCCCGGTCCACTGCCATCCCTATATATATATATATATATATATATATATATATATATAGAGAGAGAGAGAGAGAGAGAGAGAGAGAGAGAATTCCAAAAAATTTAAGGTAGCCGGAGTATCAGCAATTTCTTGGACAGGCTACTTGCATTCTATCTGAGGTCAAGCCTTTGTTTGTAGTCCTTAGAATGGGGTTCGTTTTCACTGGTCTCAAAAAATGTGTTTGGTATCTGGAGTCAATGGATTTTCTTTAAAAACAAAATTTTGAATGTCATGAAAATGTTTTAATTATCAGACAATGAGTTGCATGTTTTATTCTTTTCACCTTTTGGATTCATCAGACCCTTCTTTGTTAAAGGGTCAAATAGATGAGTTTCGTTATAACTTCTATTCTGTTTTCGGAGTTGCTATGACCACATGATCTAAAATCAGACACTACAGTTTTGGCTTGTAACTTCCTGGATTATTATTATTTTTATATACTTGAATGAAGTTTTCCTCGAATTAGCATAGTATTGCACATATGAAGCTTACTTTTACTTTCCATATTTGAGATGGCATTTGTATTGTGACCCTCACTTTTGGTATAAATAAGGTTGGTCATCAAGCCGTGCATGCCTGATACACTCAATGGCTGGCTGCGTAGTTACAAACTTCTCTACTTGTGCTATAATCTGAAATCCATAATCCTTTGATTGAGATTGTTTTGGTTTGTTTTAATTCAAGTGATCCTACACTACAAGAAAATACGTTGTTAGCGACAGACATTAGCGACGGAAAGATTCCGTCGCTAGTTAGCGACGGATTGGCGAGCGACAAATATTCGTCGCTATTATTACTGAATCTTATGAAAGTAGCGACGGAAGATAGTCTGTCGCCTAGTCCGTCGCTAATTAGCGACGGATGTTGCGACAGATTGTTTTGTCGGTACGATCGCACCATTTACCGACGACGTTAGCGACGGAAACTAGTCCGTCGCTAAATAGCGACGGATGTGGCGACAGAATATAATCCGTCGCTATTTTCGCGAATTTGAATTTACGTTGGCTTAGCGACGAAATTAATCCGTCGCTAAGCCGTCGCTAACTTTCGAATAACCCTAATCCCAACCAGCTTTTCCTTTTCTTCTTTCGCTGCTCCTGCGCCGGTCCCGCTCCCGCAGTTCGCCGGTCCCGCCGTTCGCCGGTCCCACCGTCCGCCGGTCCCACCGTTCGCCGCCCGGAGAAAGGTAACGCCCTCCCCCTCCCGTTTCCGGCAGGGGGTTAACCCCTTGCCGTTTCCGGCAGGGGGTTAACCCCTTGCCGTTTCCGGCAGGGGGTTAACCCCCGTTTTCACGCAGGGGGTTAACCCCCTGCCGTTTCTGGCAGGGGGTTAACCCCCTCCTGGTTCACACAGGGGGTTAACCCCCTGTCGTTTCCGGCAGAGGGTTAACCCCCATTTTCACGCAGGGGGTTAACCCCCTGCCGTTTCTGGCAGGGGGTTAAGCCCCTCCCGGTTCACACAGGGGGTTAACCCCCTGCCGTTTTGACGTAAGGGGTTAACCCCCTGCCGTTTCCGGCAGGGGGTTAACCCCCTTCCGGTTCACGCAGGGGGTTAACCCCCTGCCATTTTCGGCAGGGGGTTAACCCCCTCCCGTTTCCGGCAGGGGGCTAACCCCCTCCCGGTTCACACGGGGTTAACCCCCTGTCGTTTCCGGCAGGGGGTTAACCCCCTCCCGGTTCACGCATGGGGTTAACCCCCTGCCGGAAAACGCAAGGGATTAACCCCCTGCGTCCCCTGCCGTTTCCGGTAGGGGGTTAACCCCCTCCCGTTTCCGGCAGGGGGTTAACCCCCTTCCGGAAAACGGAGGTGGTTAACCCCCGCATTTTCCGGTAGAGGGTTAACCCCCGCGTTTTCCGGAAGGGGGTTAACCCCCTGCGTTTCTTGCAGAGGGCTAACCCCCTGCATTTTTCGGCAGAGGACCCTTGCCCCTTGCCTTTCCGATAGGGGGTCGACCCGGGCAGAGGGTCGACCCCGGGCAGGGGGTCGACCCCCTGTCGGAACAGCAGGGGAGTCGACCCCTTGTCAGAACAGTTTTTTTTCCGTGGTGACTTCATTTTAAAAAATTGTTTTTTTTTTGCAGATTTCTCAACGGAACTCGCTTGTGCCCCGCCACCCGTGGTAAGTAAGTGACAAAAACAATGCAAATCGGGTAAATACTCGTGGTGAGTAAGTGAGGCAAGCGCATCACATGTTATTTAATTTATTGAATGTAACACTTTATTGTTCACACACTCACTTAGTTGTTGATATTTAGGACTGCTTTGTTGGAGTTCGGAGATCATGCTGAGCATGATTTTAATGTATGAATATGAAAGTGTTCTTATTTTTGGAGTACGGAGTCCATGCTATGCATGGTAGTAGTTAGTGGGATATTGAAGTGTGTTTGCTGCAGGTACATGTTTGACATTTGTTTGATATGAATTATTTCGATGTATTGCAATGTTTGATGTGATTGTATCCATGCTTACATGTAGTTACTTTCAATTTGATTATGTCTTCCATGTGAAATTGTATACTGAAAGCATGCTTCAAATGAATGTATCGTGTCATGAATAGTTTGCACATGAAAATATTAAGTTATCAATGCATGCATCATAATTCTTGTGATTGTATGACATCATATATTGCATGATAAATTTGATATTTTCTTTATCATAGCATTCTGATGGTTCTCTTTTAACTGGTTAGGATACTATTCGTAACATCATACGACAGAATGACTGCAAACCGTGAATGGATATACCGTAGGATAGTGGATAATGAGTTATCGCATGAATATATGGATGGTGTCGACAGTTTTATTGATTTTGCAACGACAAATGTCAGTACGGTAGATCTCACAGGTCGGATTAGGTGTCCCTGCAAGATTTGTAAGAATAATCGATTTGTAGAATCTCATGGCGTTAGACATCACCTATACAGGAAGGGTTTTGTGAGTGATTATCAGAACTAGACGTTTCATGGAGAAGAATTTAGAAACGATTTTGATGCACGAGTCAATGTGGTGCACGATAATCCATATACGGATTTGATATTTGATGCTGCAGGAACAGAACTGGGTTCTGCTATGAGTTCTAGTGATGTAAGAACTGCCGTAGATGAAGAATCACCAAACGATGCAGCTAGTAGATTTTATGATTTACTTAGAGATGTTGATGAGCCACTTTGGAACGGTTGTGAGAGTCACACTATCTTGTCTGCAGTTCTTCAACTAATGAATTTGAAGTCCGAGTATAATTTGAGTCAATCATGTTTTGACCGTTTGTGCATGATTGTGAAGAGTATGTTGCCTAAAGATGAGAAATTGCCACAAAATTTTTATCGTGCGAAAGTTATGGTCAACGCTCTAGGTATGGGTTACAAAAAGATTGATGCTTGTCCAAATCACTGCATGTTGTATTTCAAGGAGCAGGAAAATGACATATCATGCCCGTCATGTGGGCATCCTCGGTTCAAGCCAAAGACAAGAGGCAATGGTAGCACGAGATCAAAGGAAGTTTCATACAAGTCGCTCTGCTACTTTCCTATCACTCCTAGATTGCAGCGATTGTATATGTCTTCAAAGACAGCTAAACACATGAGATGGCATGCAAATAAAGTTCGACACGATGAAAACAAGATCACACATCTTGTTGACGCTGAAGCTTGGAAGCACTTTGATCGTATTCATCAGAACTTCGCAATGGAAGTGCGAAATGTTAGACTCAGTCTATGTACAGATGGATTTAATCCATTTGGGGGTAGATCAACTCCATACTCATGCTGGCCAGTATTTGTAACTCCATACAACCTTCCACCAAGCTTGTGTATGAAACGTCCAAATCTTTTCTTGTCTCTGTTGATCCCTAGTCCGACCTCACCTGGCCAAAATCTTGATGTATATCTAAGGCCATTAATTGATGAATTAAAAGTACTGTGGGATGACGGTGTTACCACGTATGATGCCCACAAAAAACAAAATTTCAACATGAAGGTCGTTGTTCTATGGACAATCAGTGACTTCCCTGCATATGGTATGTTATCTGGTTGGAGCACACATGGGAGGTTGGCTTGTCTGTATTGCATGGAGGATTCCAAAGCTTTTAGATTGAGGCATGGAAGGAAGCCTTGCTGGTTTGATTGTCATCATCGATTTCTACCCAGTGATCATCCGTTCCGACGTCAAAAGAATGCATTTAAAGCAGGCACAACTGAAACGGAAGGTCCATCCTCAAGATTGTCTGGCATAGAGATTCTAAGAAGATTGCGATACTTTCCAGATGTATTAACAGATGCCCGCAGTCCTACACTCTTCCGTGGATTTGGGAAGGATCACAATTGGACGAAAAAATCTATTTTTTTGGGAACTACCGTATTGGCCGACCCTATTGATATGACATAATTTGGATGTGATGCATGTAGAGAAAAATGTGTTTGATAATGTGTTCAATACAGTAATGAATATTAAAGGAAAAATGAAGGATAATCTGAAGGCCCGTATGGATTTAAAATTAATATGTAAAAGACCAGAATTGGAACTCAAAGAGTATAATGGCAAAGTACTGAAACCAAAGGCGAAGTACGTGCTCGGACCTGATCAAATAAAACATGTATGTCAATGGTTGAGACAACTGAGATTTCCAGATGGATATGTCTCTAACATTGTTCGGGCTGTGAAGATTGACGATGGACAGTTATATGGGTTGAAGAGCCATGATTGTCATATCTTTATGCAACGATTGATACCCCTAGCATTCCATGATATGTTAGACAAACCTATATGGGGGGGTATTGTCTGAGTTGAGCGGATTTTTCAGAACATTGTGCGCACGGGAGGTCATTGTATCAGATGTAAAGAATCTCGAGGACTCTTTCATCACCACTGTTTGTCTGTTAGAAAAGATATTTCCGCCAGCATTTTTCGATGTTATGGAACATTTGATCATACATCTGCCATATGAACTAAGGGTTGGTGGCCCTGTGCAATATCGATGGATGTACCCATTTGAAAGGTATATGTTTTTTTATATTTGTCTCTTTAGTGACAGATATTTAAAATTTGAAATGTATATTCTTGTCAGATGCATGTTCGACCTAAAAAAAAAGGTTCGTAATAAAGCAAGAGTAGAAGGCTCTATTTGTGAGGCGTACACTTTAGAAGAGATTTCAAATTTCTCATCTATGTACTTCGAATCTCATATTTCAACACGTTACACATGCCCGCCCCGTAACGATGATGGAGAACAAGTAACTGTAGCTGACAAGCTGTCGATATTTCAACCACTTGGGCAAGCATTTGGTAGTTGCCGATCAAGGCTATTGACAGATCGAGAGAAAGATGCAGCACACATCTATATTCTTTTTAATTGCTCAGCGATCGACCCATACATCGAGTAAGTATATGTATATGCAACTCAATTATAAATCCTTTTATGTTCTATATGTGGATACATGGCTCGGTAATATAAGTATTTGTGGTTTGCAGACGATTTGATCTGGAGTTGCAAAACGAAGTTTCACATCTCACTGATGCAGAAGTACAAAAAGAACGTGAAACTAAGTTTGTGGAGTGGTTGAAACAGTTGGTAAAGAAGCTAACATAAATTTTGTACTTATAAACAACACTAAGTTACTTAATTGATCGTGATCACAATCATTGTTTATGTTTGTGCGTAGGTTCGCAATGGTGATGTTAAAGATCAAGGAATATGTGATTTAGAAAATGGTCCGACCAAAGTTGTGCAATGCTACAACGGGTATATCGTAAATGGTTATCGATTCCATACAAAAGACTACGGTATAAACAAATCAATAATAAATAGTGGCGTGTGTGTCAAGGGTAGCAGCTACGGTGAAAATGAACATGATTACTACGGTGTTATAGAGGAAATAATGGAGTTGACTTACTTAGGCATGAATAACAGGGTTACGATATTCAAGTGTCATTGGTTTGATCCAACTGCAACAAGACTCGACAAAGCTTCAGGCATTGTGGAGGTGAATCATAAATTCAGGTTTGGAACATATGAACCATTCATATTAGCCTCGCAGGCTCAACAAGTTTATTATACTTCATATCCGAGTATAAAAAAGTCAGATAGAAATGAATGGTGGGCAGTTTGCAAAGTGAAATCCAAACTATACCCCGAGTATGATCAGTTACAGGAAGATGAGTTAGCTGAAGACAGTGATTACTATCAATCAGATGATGTCTATGACTTCGCTTATGGTCACGATGTTGCGCATGATATGCATGTCATATCTCCATTGGCCGATGAAACATTCATAGAGGAATGTGATCCAAATGATGTACCAAGTGGATGGGCAAACAATGAAGAAGAAGAAGAAGAAGAAGAAGAAAAAGAAGAAAAAGAAGAAGAAGAAAGTCAAACTAGTGACGAGAAAGAATTCTCAAGCTAGTGAGCAAAATCTTATACTACAAACCTCTATTTAAATGCATTGTAATACTTGATGTGAGTTGTATTGCAATACTTGGTGTGAATGATCATAAATTTTATTTGAATGTATTGTAATACTTGATACGAATGATTCGAATGCATTGTAATACTTGATGTGAATGATTTCAATTATCTGAATGTATTATAATTTATGCAATTAACGAATGATTTGAATTAGTGCAATACTTGATGTCAATGATTTGAATTATTTGAATGCATTGCAATGCTTGATGTGAATGACTTGATTGCATTGTAATACTTGATGTGAATGATTTCAATTATCTGAATGTATTATAATTTATGCAATTAACGAATGATTTGAATTAGTGCAATACTTGATGCCAATAATTTGAATTATTTGAATGCATTGCAATGCTTGATACGAATGATTCAAATGCATTATAATACTTGATGTGAATTATTTGAATTATTTGAATTATCTGAATGTATTATAATTTATGCAATTAACGAATGATTTGAATTAGTGCAATACTTGATGCCAATGATTTGAATTATTTGAATGCATTGCAATGCTTGATATGAATGACTTGATTGCATTGTAATACTTGATGTGAATTATTTGAATGTATTTTATGACATATGTTATTTGTTAGAATATGGTTCATGGAGGTTATAGTGGTCGCTCATCCAGTAGTAGCCAGGCTCAACCTTCATCTTCACGGGCTCCTGTGATAGGTATATCATATAACTAATTAGATGCTTGACTAGTTCAAATGCACATTCTGAGAATTTCTAATGTATTTTTTTACAGATGATGTTGCGCCTGTACACGACCCACCTACACCAGTTGATCACACAAGTCAACAGCCAACACAGGAAACAGGGTCTTCTCAGGCTGGCACAAGAAGACTCATTCGAATAGTGTATATCGATAATCGACCGTAAGTATTTTGTTTTAAATTATTGCATATCTTTTAAATATTTTATATTGATATTTACTGTGTAACAATTCATGTGCAGCACGAGGTTTAAGCCACAAGAAGTAGTACGGGAGATTAGGAATTCACTTCTTCAACATCTACCAGAACTAGTTGCTCAATGGAAAGAGTACCCAAAGGAGGTGTTAGACAGATTGTGGTCCTCATTCATGGTATACAGTTGTTTCTCATAGTTAATGTGTTTCATATTTAATTTATTTAAGCAATGTCTACTAACTTTCTGAAAATATTTGTAGGCTTCGAATCGCTTCGCAACTACGGTGAAAGAAAATGATGCAAGGAAGGTGTGGCAGAAGGTGGCTGCCAATCGATTTGCAGACATGCTGGACACTATGAAGACTGCAGCAAAAAAAACATCTGGCGTAGTAGATGATCCATTACTGTGGAAGGGCCACGGTCCTATTACTATCAGGAGAGATTACTGGGATGAAATGTGCGATAAATGGGCGGGAGATGCATTTAAAAATCGCTCTGCGAAGGCTTCACAAAATCGATCGAAGATGCCCGAAGCCCATCTACACACAGGTGGATCTAAGACATTTGGGAGCCACCTAAAGAAAATGGTAATTCATCAATATATAATATTAATTTTATAAGTATTGTTGCAAACTTGTGTACTAAATCTTTTGTCATTTAACTTCGCAGGAAGCAGAAAAAGGAGGCAGTGTACCATATAAGGATGTGTTTGTAGAAACACATAAACGGAAGACCATGGGAGTCTTCGTATCAGAGAAGGCGAGAATGACAACGGTATGTATTAATTCTATTAATAATCATTGCAATATATATGCAAGTTATCATAATGTTATCATTAATTATTAATGAATACTTTAAACATTATTTTGTAGGAGGCATATGAGCAACAGATGGTAGAGCGATATGACGAAGACGCTACTCAACATCCATCATTTGATCCTACAGCATGGGTGACTGCAGCAGGTGAACCAAAAAAATGTCGCGTGTTCGGGTTTGGGAGTAATATGAACACTTCACCAGTTATTGGTTCTTCCAGTTACGGCTCACTGACTTCTTGCGCCGACATAAGCTCCAAGCAGCCGACTATTCTTTCTGGTGATGACGTACGCGAGATCATTAATGAATCACTGAATAACTACTTTCAATACACCGTCGCCCCCTTTCTCCGAAATGAGATCAAGGTCGTTGTTCAGGATAGGGGATCTTCGATTTCAGGTCCCTCTCAGGTATAATCACATATTCAGTTTTTTGACTGCCTTAGAGCACATATGAGCATGCTATATTCACATATTCAATTTTTTTACTGCCTTAGCACACATACGAGCATGATCGAATCACATATATAGTTTTTTGCCTGTCTTAAAGCACATCTGAGCATGGTAGAATCACATATAGAGTTTTTTTAGATGCCTTAGAACACATATGAACATGCTATAATAACATATTCATTTTTTTAACTGCCTTAGAACACATATGAACATGTTATATATCATTTATGATAGAATCACATATAAAAATTTTGGCTTTGCCTGCCTTAGAGCACATATGAGCATGCTATATTCAATATTCAATTTTTTTACTGCCTTAGCACACATATGAGCATGATAAAATCACATATATATATATATATATATATATATATATATATATATATATATATATATATATATATATATATATATATATATATATATATATATATATATATATAACTTTTTGTCTGCCTTAGAGCACATATGAGCATGATAGAATCACATATAAAGTTTTTTTGACTGCATTATAACACATATGAGCATGCTATAATCACATATTCAGTTTTTTGACTGCCTAAGAACACATATGAGCATATTATAATCACATATTCAGTTTTTTGACTGCCTTAGCACACATATGAGCATGCTATAATAACATATAGAGTTTTTTTACTGCCTTAGAACATATATGAACATGTTATATATCATTTATGATAGAATCACATATAAAATTTTTGGCTTTGCCTGCCTTAGAGCACATATGAGCATGCTATATTCACATATTCAATTTTTTTACTGCCTTAGCACACATACGAGCATGATCGAATCACATATATAGTTTTTTGCCTGCCTTAAAGCACATCTGAGCATGGTAGAATCACATATAGAGTTTTTTTAGATGCCTTAGAACACATATGAACATGCTATAATCACATATTCAATTTTTTGACTGCCTTAGAGCACATATGAGCATGATAGAATCAAATATAGAGTTTTTTTATTGCCTTAGATCACACATGAGCACATGATAGAATCACATATAGTGTGTAATTTATTTATTATATTTTGTTTATCAATACTGACTGTTCTTTTCTTGTGTAGGCTGCTAGCGATAATCAGGGTAGTGGAGCTGAAGGGACAGATAAAGACAATGAACAAGAAGACGCACAAAATCTTGGCGATGATTAGAGGACTGTGTTGAAGAAGTTCTATTTTTTTTATTTTTCCTAATTGTAATTGTTGAATTGTAAATAATTAAACTTCTTAATTTTAAGGTGGAACGATTAATTGTTGTAGATTCTTGTTATATGAATTTTTTTGTGTGGTTTGTTTTTTATTTACAGGAAATATAAATTGTACAGGAAATAGAAATTGTACAGTTCTCGGTAATTAATTTTCAAATAAATTTTTTTTAATTTTTTTTCGTGTTTGCGACGGATTAGCGACGGAACCATCCGTTGCTATTCATATTAATATAGCGACGGCATAGCGACGGAAGTAAATCCGTCGCCAAGCGGTGGTCGACGTTGAGTACCGGCGGATTGGCGACGAAATATAGCGCTCGTTATTCCGTCGCAATTAGCGACGGACCTGGCGACGGAATAATTCCGTCGCCAGTTAGCGTCGAAATATTCGCGACGTAAGCATACTGTGGACTCGCTGTCGCTAATCCGTCGCTAACCATGTTAGCGACGGATTAGCGACGGCTTAGCGACGGAATGTGGTCGTCGCTAATCTACTGCTTTGTTGTAGTGCTACTGCAATTCTCCAAGGTCTTTTGGCACTTGATACTAACGACAAGTAACCTATTACCTTGGTGAGAATGGACTGGCCTGGAGGCCTTTGTCAAATGGTCTATGTTGAAGCCTGGGCCAGCTAAACATAGTCAGCCAGAAGTAGAGTGCTTATATAAATTATTAGTATTTGTATTGCAACATAATTTGTTATCTTGGTATATACATCATTTGTTTTCATAACCAGTCTGTACTATGGCTCAGAATCGTAAAACACAACACACAATACACAAATATAAGCATTGGAGTGGTAGATGGTGGTTCTTTATCTTCTACTCTTTAATTAGTTTTCTGTGTGATATGGCAGTTCAAACTTCTCTGTTTTACTTCATGACCAGAACCAAAATAATGCGCCTAGCCTAGAACGTTATGTTTGTAGTTTGTTTTTATGTTTTTGTGTTTTTTATGTATTACATTTTTTACAGTAAATTATTTTTAAAAAAATGTGTAGGTTGGAAATAGTGGCAGTTTTCATTGCCACTGTTTGTCTGATGTTACACCATTAGTGGCAATATGCAATTGCCAGTGTTGAATCAACAGTGTAGTTTATAAGTGTTGCTACTCCTAACTATAAACTGTCACTATTGGTACTAGTGATAGTTGGAAGCAGACCTAAAGTTAGACTTATAGTGGCAGTTTTAAATGCCACCATAGATTAACAGCTGCAATTATGGTAATGTTGCTATAGGGTCTTACAATGGCAATTGTACTTACCACTGTAGGTCGGAAAACTGCCACCATTACCGACAACGACGGGAGCTACACCTGGCATCAGTGAATTGCTGCGATGGTAATTATTAGCAGCATGGTGATTCAGCAGATGACTCGGCAGCATGGTGTGACTCGGCAGCATGGTGTGACTCAGCAGCATAGTGTGACTCCTCAAATGATGGGAAGATAAATTCAAATAAGACATATAAGATCCCAGAAAATTTGTTAACGGAAATGAAGGAAGAAAAATGTAAGTTGTTAACAGAAATAAAAACAGGAAAAGGAAAGATGGAGGATACGAATGATCTTGTGGATCAATCGTTGCATTTTGTTACAGTTGTTTGTTTTTCATTTTGGGAACTCTCTTCGTTCCCACGACCTCCTTGGATAAAACCACGACCTTTGAATTAAAACGGTAGTGATTGTCTTGCCATCTCTTGTTTTGACCACCTTGGGCATAATACACCATATGTGGTTGGACACTACACTCAATGATTTTGGATCTAACTTCATGACTCTGAATAAGAGTGACCAGATCTTTACGAGATAAACCCGATGGTTTTAACATAGAAGTAACAAAGGACTCATACTATGGCCCGAGTCCCTCTAGAAGCTAAAATCCTTTTTTCTTTGTCATAACAAGCTTGCCTGCAGTTGCCTTGAACTTTCTCACAAATTCTTCAATAGAATCTGCACCCTTCTTATGTACGGTCATTATGTGGGTAAGATGAAAAACTCTATGCCATCGAGACGAGAGGGTTGTGTATGTTCGCCCCCGATGATTCACTAAATCCCACGTCCGTGTTCGGGGGATCGAATGAGCGCCACGTATTCATGCACATGGGGCTCGTATTCCCGTGTATGTTGACATAACTTTGCATCGGACTCTGGTGTTGTTGCAAAGACTTAAGTACCCTTTATTGCTATTTTTCTCATAAAGTGATGGTTTGAAAAAATGACAAAAATGCCCTTCATTCAAAAAAGAAAAAACAAATAGTTCAAAAAAAGGATAAACATGTCCTCCATCCAGAAAGTCGAGGATGATGTTGACTCTTCAAAGTCTTCTTCTTTTTCTGTTCAAAAAAAGGACAAACATGTCTTCTTCTTCTTTCTCCGTAAAACACTGTAAAACCCTTTCTTTCTCTAGAGAAGAAATCAAGGGAAACAAAGAGTTCTTCCTGGAGAAGGCCATGAACATCAACCCTCTCACTCTCTCTCCCTTCTCTCTCTACTTCTGTGCACATCCAACAGACGATCCTACATTGCTCCATCGTCATCTTCTTCTTCTTTCTTCTTCGTAAAACACTGTAAAACCCTCTCTCTCTGTAGAGAAGAAATCAAGGGAGGTAAAGGGTTCCTCCTGGAGAAGGCCATGAACACCAACCCTCTCACTCTCTCTCCCTTCTCTCTCTACTTATGTGCCTGATTTAGAGTTTTTTCCCTTACAGAAGGGGGGTCCGGGGGCTCCCCCCCGGCGCGGATCCCGCTGCGCGGTCAGCGGGCGGGGTCCAGTGGGGGCCGCCCCTGGCGGGGGGCTCGAGGGGCAGCGCCCTCCGGACCAAATTTTTTTTGGGCCTTCCAACAATGATTTGTAGTATTATCGGGCTTTCCTACAGCAATTTGTAGTATTTGTAGTGTCTTCCGTAAATCGCTATAGCGATTTGTAGTGTCTTCCGCAAATCGCTATAGCGATTTGTAGTGTCTTCCGCAAATTAGGACCAACTTGTCAGAGCCATATCTCTCTAACCGGAGGTCATATTCCAAATCCGTAAAAAGTGGTGTCTTCGTTATTGAGTCTAGTTTATTTTTGTAAATTTTCAACAATTCCTATTGTCATTTCATTCTCCATTTTAACTTCAACGATACATTAAAACCACAATCATCAAAAGAAAGATTGCCCAAGCTAAGAGTCACCATTCTCGCCCTCCTCTTCGACAGCAACCCAGTCGCTATAGCGATTTATAGTGTCTTCCGCAAATCGCTATAGCGATTCGCAAATCGCTATAGCGATTTGTAGTGTCTTCCGCAAATCGCTATAGCGATTCACAAATCGTTATAGCGATTTGTAGTGTCTTCCGCAAATCGCTATAGCGATTTGTAGTGTCTTCCGCAAATTAGGACCAACTTGTCAGAGTCATATCTCCCTAACCGAAGGTCATATTCCAAATCCGTAAAAAGTGGTGTCTTCGTTATTGAGTCTAGTTTATTTCTGTAAATTTTAACAATTTCTATTGTCATTTCATTCCCTATTTTAACTTCAACGATACATTAAAACCACAATCATCAAAAGAAAGATTGCCCAAGCTAAGAGTCACCGTTCTCGCCCTCCTCCTCGATAGCAACCCAGTCGGTGCAGTCGCGCTGAGGATGGCCAGCAGAAGCTCCACCACGTCGTCTTCCTCTCCCTAGCGAGGAGGTCTCAGCGGAGCCGTCGTTCCGGTGACGGGTGTTCATCTCGTTCCGGTGACGGGTGTTCATCTCGTTCCGGTGCTTGATGGAGCAATGTATGATCTTCTAATGGATGTGCACAGAAGCAGAAATAGAAGGGAGAGAGAGAGAGAGAGAGAGTTGAATGATGCTACCCACGCTGGGATGAGCCCCCAAACCCTCCTCCTGTAAGGGTAAAAACTTTGAATCAGGCTCCACAACAGTCAATGTGCAGGTCAGTCGGTGCTTGATGGAGCAATGTATGATCTTCTAATGGATGTGCACAGAAGCAGAAATAGAAGGGAGAGAGAGAGAGTAAGAGGGTTGATGTTCATGGCCTCCTCCAGGGGAGATTTCTTTCTCGGATAATCCTGCAGTGCAGAGACTGGGTCTTAAATAATCATCTTCGGGGCACTTAAGTCTTTACAACCACTCATTTTCAAGAACCGTCATTTTTTTTGCACCAATGGAGGAGAGGGTACTTAAGTCTTTGCAATCGCATCAAACTCCAATGCTAATTAATGGTGATACGAGACGCACATGCTTACATACGTGGTGCTCTTTGGGACCCCCGATCATGAGATGTAGCTAACTGCCCTGTTCGGGGGGGGGGGGGGGGGGGACATATAACCTGCTTCGCATCGAGACAGGCAAGACAATAGCTACAGGGAGTAAGCATAATGGACTCTATACCATCGAGGTAGGGGTGGCAAAACTTGACACGTCCCGCCAACCCGCCTCTTAGGCGGGTTCGGGTTTGGCTTAAACCAACCCATTTAATAAACGGGTCGACCCGCCTAACCCGTTTATTAAACGGGTCAGGTTCATGTTAGGGGTATGCCAACCCTCCAACCCGGCTGATCCGTTTAATAAACGGGTTAGGCGGGTGGGTCAACCTGCCAACCCGACCCGCCAACCTGCCAACCCGTTTACCCGACCCAACCCGTTTATTAAACGGGTTGGCGGGTCATGTCGGGTTACCCGTTTAATAAACAGGTCGGGTTCGTGTTTGCCACAGCCGACCCGTTTAATAAACGGGTCTGGTTCAGGTTGAGGTATGCTGACCCACCAACCCGTCGGGTCAACCCGACCCAATTGCCACCCCTACATCGAGGCAAGGCACTCAGCGCTTTTTTCAAATAGCTTCAAGAGAGTTTCGGAGAATAAATGGCATGAGAGGCTTGGTCACCCACACCTTGATATAGTTTGGTACCTTAAAGGAATAATCATTTTATTGATGTTATTTCAGACTGCTAAAAACTTTATGTGTTCTAGTTGTCAAATGGGAAAAGCATGCAGACTTCAGCTTTCTTGATTCTGATGAGATAAGTAGTGAGCCTTTATGAAAAGTGTACTCAGACATTTGGGAACCAGCCCCCATTCGATCTCGAGAAAATTAAAGTTTTATGTTGTCTTTAATGACGACTACACTCAGATTTTCTTGGCTATACCCGTTAAGACAAAAATCAGATTTTTTTGATATCTTTGTGCATTTTCAAAAATTTGTGGAGTGTCAATTTGAAAGAAAAATCAAGGTTTTTCAAATTGATGGAGCAATGGGTTTATAAATGAAAAGATGATGAGATATCTAGATGAGCTTAGAATCAAACACCAAGTTTCTTATCCTAAGACTCCAAAGCAAAATAGAGTTATGGAACGGAGGCATCACATTATTACTGAACTGGGATTGACTATGATGTTTCATGCAGGAATTCCTAAAAAAATTTGGGTGAAAATATTTTCTACAATGGTTTTTCTTATTAACCGTTTGCCTACCTCAACTCTTGATATGAAATCTTTTTATTACAAGTTGTTTGATAAGAATCTTGACTATTTTAGTCTGCGGGTTCTAGGGTGGTGATGTTTTCCTTATTTGAAAGGGTATGCAAACAACAAGTTCAATCCCAAATCGCTTTCATGCATATTTATAGGCTACAGTACTAGGTACAAGGGATAAAAATATTATCATCTTGAAACTAGACTCATATATATGTCTAGGCATGTTTTTTATGAGAGCAACTTACCAATTAAAAATCTTGCATTTCTTTTTAAGGACGAAAATGTTGGCGATGATTTCTCAACATTTGAAGATTGAGAATATAAGGATGATTCCAAAGTTGATAATGATATTGTTGATAAAGTTTCTGACACACACATGAATGTTTATGAACTTCAAGATAGTGGGTATAACGTGGATTTTCAAAATCCCATCAATGTGCAACCTGAAAACATCAATGAAAATGTTCTTCAAAATTCTAGCAATGGGCAACCTGAAAAATGTCAAGAAGATTTTGAAAATGAACTAGGATCCAATGAGTCAATAGTTAATCAAGAAAGATCAATGGTTATTAGAGGGATGGCTGGCATATTTAAGCCAAATCCTAGATATGCAGGCATCCATGTTCTCCGCGATACTATCCCCAAAGAACCCAAGAGCATCAAAGAAGCATTGATACATCATGGGTGAAAAGTTGTCATGGATGAAGAAATAACAGCGAATCACACTTGGGATCTAGTCTCAAGAATATCATCTACAAATATTGTTGGGTCCAAGTGGGTTTTCAAAACCAAACTGAAATATGATGGTAGCTTAGATCAACTCAAAGCCAGGTTAGTTGCTATGGGTTTTACACAAGTTGAAGAAATTGATTTTCAAGAAACTTTTTCTTCAATCATTCGGCCAACTAGTATTCGAATTGTTCTCACTATTGCGACTGTCAAACATTGAGAAATAAGACAACTTGATGTTAAAAACACATTTCTATATGACGCATTAAATGAGGTTATTTTTATGCAACAACCACCCAGTTATGAGGATCCTAATTTTGCTTGATCATGTGTGGAGACTTAAGAATGTTTTGTATGGTCTAAAACAAGCTTTTCGACCTTAATTTGAAAAGCTAAGTGATTTTCTTTTCGAATATGGATTTAAAAATAGCTTCTTAGATCCATTTATGTTTACCTATTATAAAAATGCTTGATCATGTCAAACATTGAGAAATAAGACAACTTGATGTTAAAAACACATTTTTATATGATACATTAAATGAGGTTATTTTTATGCAAAAACCACCCAGTTATGAGGATCCTAATTTGCTTGATCATGTGTGCATACTTAAGAAGGCTTTGTATGGTGTATAACAAGTTTTTCGAGCTTAATTTGAAAGGCTAAGTGATTTTCTTTTAGAATATGGATTCAAAAATAGCTTCTTAGATCCATTTATGTTTACCCATCATAAAGAAGGTGATTGTTTGCTTCTGCTTGTCTACGTTGATGACATGGTTCTCACGGGCAATGATTCTCATATCATAAATAAATTCATAAGAAAGTTAGAAGAAGAATTTCTTGTTAAAGACATGAGAAAGTTACATTTCTTTCTCAGGATAGAAGTGGTCCATAGCAATGAAGGGCTTTTCCTATGACAGTCCAAAGTATGCAAAGATGCTTGATTACCAACCCATAAATACTCCTATGGCAACTAAAATCAAAGGGTCTAAGGCTTGCGATAAATTTTTTAAAAATCCAACCTTATATCAAAGTATAGTCGGAGTTCTACAGTATTTGACTATTACTCGAACAGAGCTTTCATTCAGCATCAACTACGTAAGTTAGTTTAGGCATGAGCCCACAGAGAGACACTATCAGTATGTCAAAAGAATTCTTTGATACATTAAAGGGTCCATTGATTTTGGGTTGCGCATATTGTCTCAAAGTACATTAGATTTATATGCTTTCTCAGATGCCGATTGAACAGGTTGCCAACTTACAAAAAGTTTTACAACAGGTTTGTGTACTTATCTCCGAGACAACTATACATCTTGGAAAAATAAAATGCAAAGCACAGTGGCAAGATCTAGTGCAAACACAAAATATCTCTCTATAGCCTCTACTGCAGCTGAAATCACTTGGCTTCTATCAATTCTTCAAGACATTAGAATCAAGGTCAAATCTGCACCTGTTCTTCATTGTGACTATAAGTGCTCCAAATATGTCAATTAATCTTATTTTTCGCAATCAGTCGAAGCATATTCAGATTGACTTTCATTATGTTCGAGAAATGGTAGCTTATGAAAATCTTGTTACTAAATTTGTGCTTTTGACAAGAAGATGACTGATATTTTTACTAAGTCATTAAGAAAACCTCAATTCTTAAGCTTTGAGAAACAAACTAAACCTTTGCAGTCGGCTTTGACAGGGAGTATTAGAGCATGGTGATTCAGTAGATGACTCAGCAGCATGGTGTGACTCATCAAATGATGGGCAGATCACAATCAAGGGTTTTGTCAGTGGAGGCCTACGATACTAGAGCTAGCTGGGTTCACAACCATCTTGGTCCGGCCCATAAGAATAGGGGTGTCAATTGGTCGGGCTTACCTGAACCAAACCCTATAGCTAGGGTCCATGTATGATGATCAATAAGAAGACTCGATTAAGACCCATTCTGGACCCGAAGGTCCAATTAATACATGGATCCAGGTATAGTTTATGAAATTTTATACCAGACCTAGGCCCGACCTGAGTTCTGATTAAGACCCACAAATTTTCAATGTAAAAATGATAAAATTATTATTTTACCGGGTATGGTCCGGGTCTGGTTCATGTAGTTCTTATCGAGTTCGGGTATGGTTAATTTTTCTTATAGTGGACCTGATTAGACTTAGATATGGAATTGATACCATATCCGAAAATTGGGTCCAAGTCTGGTTCCAACTAGGTCTGAACCAAACTGAATTCGTTGACACCCCTATATAAGAACCTGGTTTTCCCTTGGCAAGAAAAAAAAAGAGGGAGAATAATGGCTATCCACAACACTTTAAACTGTGTTCTAGCCAATCTCTAAGGCTCCTTATCAGATGGCATATGTAGAGTTAGAAGAATTGAAAAAGCAACTGCAGAAACTTATGAATAAAAATTTTATCCGACCTAACGTATCATCGTAAGGAGCACCCGTACTCTTTGTTAAGAAGAATGATGAATCAATGTGGTTATGCATTGACTTGACTATCCTATGTTGCCTTGTAGAGGACATCCATGAGGATAAACTTACAAACAATTTGAGTCACTCTGGTCTGACCTTTTATGCATTCGAGTGTTACGCTCCTTCCACATGCTCCACCAGTCTAAGGCTGCCAACGGGTCAGCTATCCGATCCATCAGGCTGTACCTAAACCCACCCAGATAGCAAGTTCTTGGATTCGGGGTTTTGGGTTTTGCTGAGTCAAGAAAATAAAATCCTAAACCTGGATTGTATAATTTCATAAGCTTACTTTTACTAAAAGTACAAATAAAATGCTTGGTTCTGGTCTGATATCCAGCAAAAAAGTCAGTTTGAGTCAGATATCTAGAAAAAAATCATAAGTCAAACCTGGCTCGCATATCGGGCTCGGGTTAACCCGAATGATATTCGAGTTGGCATCTTTTATGCCCATACCCACACATGGGTCTGGTAAGAGCTTAAACCGGGAGGCATAGAGCAAAAAAAAAAAAATAGCAGCAAGTAGTGAAGTTGTCTTTAGAACAGTTCCAGACTATCCCATCACTTTTACTGATGTTCCTTTTTTTTATGATGAAGAAACCTCTTCAAAGCGAGGAAAACCCCAGTGGGGGCCTCACAACCACCTTGCCTTACATGGCCCACCTCTGAAAGCTAGAACACACCTGCGTGCCGGCGGACTTTGATCTGGTGCCTTCATATCGGCACCCTCTCAACAACCCTGCTGGCCACAAGGGGGACCCCTGTAGTGGTCGTGGGAATTGAATGTGATCTGTAAAATCCTTCCAGCATATGAGCAGCCCAGTGGGTCACTCAGAAAACTTTACTTGGACAGAATTCGCATCAGGTCATCATCTTGTTCAACCGAGAACAACATCCATATGCCTCATGACTTGTGCAATGTTTTTGGTTTCTTCAAGTTATAAAAGCGGAAAGAGGGTGACCAAAAACATTGCACAAGTTCATGATGAATCTTGGCTAAATGAGCTGAGCTCTAGCTGGCTCGTTTAAAAGACTACATTTTTTTAAAATTGAAAATTGAATTTGGACTCTAAACCTACTTACCCAAGCTCAAATTAACTCATTTACAAAATAAATAGTCAAATCTGTAAGCAATAGGAATCGAACTCTAAACTTCTTGCTTGCAAGCAAAACAATTCAATAATCTATGCTCTATGATATAAAATATATGTAAAATATGTTTATTACTAGTTAATGAGCCTATACGAGGCAAGGCGAGCTGAGCTGAGCTGAGATCAACTTACAGAGCCTATTTTACAAGTTTGGACCAGCTCTTTACGAGCCAAACACAAACCAAGTCATGAGTGGCTTTCCCAGCCCTAACTAACATTGCCACACCCCTGGCCCTACTACAGTCAGTTTGGATTTGTCAAGGTGCCCCAACTTGCGTCCAAGTTGGACTGCTCTGGACTGACATTGGTGCACTCATTTCCAGCCCTGTTCAAGCATGGATCCACTAAACCAATCAGGATCGATCCACCAGGATATGATCTGGACACCTGTTGCCTGATTGATGTAAAATTTGGTTCTCCTGCCCCATCTCTCTCTTTTTTTCTTTTTTTTTGTTGCAATTTCTGTTTTTCTTGACTGTAGTTTCACTCCCTACCTTCTGAATCATTTCTTCTGCCCATTAGTTAAAGAATCTAACTTGTCTGATTCAGGCAAAATAAGCTCACACCATGGGATTTGAACCCAAAACCCTCGGTTATGATAGTGTAGATTTTCCATCCAGCTATCTCATTCAATCCCAACTTATCCTGATTTACTAATTCTAGAACTAAACCCCTAGATAGAGTACCAACAAGCTTACTGGTTAGCGTCGGCCTCAGATCCAATATTCACTGAAAAATCTGGTCTGAATTGGTATTTCCATGAAGATGGATTCTGCCTAAACAAAGTCACTCTGGTTTTTTCAGATCTACTAATAGCTGTATCAAGGAGCTCCTCACCATTTTAGTATAGGGTCCAACTGCAGACTGATCTTCAGTCTCTTTATGGGCAGTTTTTTTTTTAATTGATTTATCAATTGTTCTATTGCAGTTCTTTATTTCAGACAAATTGTTTTTAAGAAGCAAAATTTCAGTTGAAGTGCCAAACCAAACAAGTACTACCAAAACAAGATACAATTACATTTCCTAATTACAAAATTAGGTAATAAAGATAGTGAATAAACAAGGCACCATCGCTAACATCATCAAATTATCAACTGTTTGAAGAAGGCATGACACTGTCATGTACAAGGCCTGACTTGAATACAAATGCATCTGAGCAGTTAAAGCTTCTACTTGATAATAACACTTGAAAAACAAAATGTGGTATACATCAAACTCTGTAAACCATTAAAATACAGGTTATTGTTCAGCAAACAAGGGTAACAGCCAGGAAGCAACACAAATACACTTCCAAAGATATGTCTAATCAATTCAAACATGAACTACAAATCAGTTAGCACCACAAGATCACCGGATTTGTGGACAGCATGTAGACTTTCTTCAAGAGTAAAAAGGGAAATTCAGCCAAGATGCCTGATAATGCTTCCGCAGAAGATACTCCTGTAGTTTGTGCAATTAACAAGAAATTAAAAGGAGCTTAAGACAAAAGAAGATTGACTTTCCACACTAACAAAAGAAAATACGTGAAAATCATTTGGCTTCAACAACAATTACACTTTTTACCTCCAAGGAGAGAAAGATTTATGTATATATATTCATGTTTCATTTTTTTTTCTATGTAGCCTTTCGAGATAGAGATATTTGGAACAGCCATATATCCATCCACACATGCATCTTAATAAAAGAATGACTACCTATAATGTTATACACAAGTTTCCAAAATTACAGGATCATGCTTAGGTGGATGACCAGTCTACATATACAATTTGAGTACCAACATGCATAAGCATGGTCATGGGGCTGCTTTGTGTTTCAGTTTTTTTCTTATGTAGTCTTTTCTAAATAGAGATATTTTAGAACAGCCATATATCCATCCACATGCATCTCAATAACATAACGTCTACCTATAGTGTTATACACAAGTTCCCAAAAAGTACAGGATCATGCTTAGGTGGATAACCAGTCTACAAATACACATAGAATACCCAACATGCATAAGCATGGTCATGGGGGTTGCAGGCCATTATGTTGATGGTCATCAAGTTCCAGGGATCAACATGAGAGAGAGGGAGAGAGGTTTAGTTACCCAGTGACCCACAACCCAGCAACCAGCATTCCATGTACCACAGCTCATGACCATCGTATAAGCAGCAAATGTAAATTAGGAGGTATAGTTTCATTAGGAAGAACACTGCCGGCAATTTTAGCACCAAGTAGGACACACATACTGGAGTCCCCCGTACAAAGGTTTCTGCTGAGGCTGGAAATGTCAAAGGTATCGCCCTTCCCATGACCCGTATGCTGAACCAAAGAAAGAATCTCTCAAGTCAGGTACCCATATTTCAAAGTAGACATTCAATGGGGAAAAGAGGGCCAATCCAATTCTTAGTTGGATGTATAAGAGAAGGATCAGCATCCAACCCAAACCAACTTCCAATTTTTCTTGTCGGGACTAGTTTTTGCACTTTTTCAGGTCCAATTCCATTTAGTCCCCCCATCTGAACATATTCAGATAAAGGCCAGCCCCAAATATCCCTGACCAACAAATATGACAGCTCCATGCAATTAGAGCCCTGAAGGCAGTTGCCTGGAATCTTGGTTACCATGTTATATTTAAGATAAAGGTAATATGGAAGTGTAAGTTCACTACCCAACTGTAAGGCTGACCCTAAGGTTTTCTTTGTCCTCAAAAAAGTATAGCTACGCAAAATAACAGCAGATTAGTACACCTGATTTAGTTACAGAACCACTACCTGCAATAACTCGAGCAATCTTTAGAAGACAACAGTTGTAACTGCCTCTACAGAGCCATTTGAGCAGCATATTTATCCTCTTTAAAACATTAGCAAAATGTTTTATTATCTTCTCCGAAATAGAAAGAGTAATACAGAACCCTTCTTTGTAACCACAGAAACATTTCAAAGTTGATTGACAGGGAATTCACCAGCTCTACGAAACAATGGCAAATGAAAATGAACTATTTCTGAAGATAGGATACCACATAATGATGCAGGAGGAAAGCATGGATGTCGAGTATGAAAGAAGAAAATACTATTTTCTCCTTGAAATGTCCTTGAATCCACAAGGAAGACAGATAAAGAGGTTCCTAAAGTCCACAAGGAAAACATTTTTTTGCCAAAGGAGCAGCATCACAAGCACAAAATAAGTCTTGAATAAGAAACACCTTGTATACAAAAGCAAAAACATCACGCTAGAAGGAACATGCCATCATGGGGTGCACTATGCTTATAACCAAATCAATGTTGTGAAAAGTGTTGAGGCGTAGCGAAGCATTCCACCAAAAACCAAAGTGATGCGTAAGCCTCAAAATAAATAAAAAAAAAAGACTTAAAAAAACTTAAAAAAATATCTAAAAATACAAATAAATAAAAGAAATGCTTTATTGATGAAAGAACAACCAATAAAAAATAGAAAATCTCATATAAATACCAAAAAATATGAGATTAACATGTAAAAGTAATATTCATGCAACAACTTGATTTATGTAAGTATCTAAGAAATAAAATATGATCATTCAAAGAAAATTTAACAAAATCACTAACAATCAAATTCCTCAACATCATCATATAATGCACACAAATTCATCTAAAGTTAAGCTAATTTTTCATGCATGCTTGTTTGAAAAATTAGCTCTATCAAACTACTAAAATCACACATAATAATCTATATCTACACTTAGTCTAACAAACAAAAAAACAAACATTTTCATTTAACAAAAAAAATATTTTTAATTTCCATGATCTAAGTCAATTACACGTACATACATGGTTACATACAGTCACGTGCATATTTGCAAATAATTACACAAACTGAAAGTAACAATTTCACATGTATGGTTTTTATATAAACAAACTAACGCATAAACAAATTAACAAAATTGACATATACAATTTTTATATATAGTTAATTAATTGTAAAAAAATCCAGTCGTTTTGAAGAAGAAGAAGAGGGAAAGAAGAAAATAAACAGGGAAGAGAAAGAATGATGGAAGAAGAAGACTGCAACAAGAAGGAGAAGAACGAAAAAGAAGAAGAAGAAGATTGAAAGAAGAAGGAGAAGAAGAACAGAAGAAACAGAAGAAAATGAAGGAGAATGGAAGAAGAAGAAGACAACTGGAAGAAGAACCAAAGAAGAAAAGGAAGGGGGGAACAAGAAAAAGAAGAAAGAAGAGAGGAAGAAGAAGCAGATGAATGGAAGAATAAATAAAGAAGAAAGAAGAGAAGAAGTAGTTAAACGGAAGAAGAAGAAGAGGAGAGAGAGAGAGAGAGAGAGAGAGGGGAGAGGGGGACTACATACCTCCTCTTCTTTTTCTTCTTCTTCTTTCAGTGAGCGAGAGACTTCTTTCAACGAGAGAGAGAGAGAGAGAGAAGGGGAAGTGCCCTAACCATAGGGTCTCCCCTTTTATTTTATTTTTACAAGGTAGATTTGGGTCAAATAGGGGCTTTGACCCCGTTTGACCCAATGAATTTGAGGCATGCACCTCAGCATGAGGAGCGGGTCACCTAGAGGTGCATGCCTCAATGCCTATGAGGTGCATGCCATATGCCTTTTACGCTACACACAGGCACCTTAAGGCACAAAGGGCCTTGCCTTAAGGCGAGACACACTTTTTGCGCCTTGAGGCACATTTTTAACAACATTGAACCAAATAGTATATTCAATGTTAAAATGAATAGTAAATTAAAAGCTAGCACAAACGTACAACTAAAAATATCAAACGATATTCAATATCTATGAAATGGATGAAGAAATAAATAAATAAACTGCACTAACAGGAGTGAACATCCACGATGAGGCTTTTTATTCTTTTCCTTTTGCTTTGGAGGCTGAATTACCACCTTGATTGCTGCATCAAAAACTGCCTTAACATTCTGCAAACAAGGAATAACTTAGGAACTGACAAAAGCTAACAAGTTTGGATCGATGAAAAGCTCCTGACCTGTGCTTGAAAACTATTACACTGGTAATAACACAGCTTTCACTGTGTTGACAAGGAAAAAAAATAAATCAACAGCTTATTACCTGTTGTGTTTTTGAGCTACATTCTACGTAATGTGCTGCACCAACTTGTTTTTGTAATTCCTCCCCCTGGCATCAATATGAACCAAAACAGTAAAGCGAAAATGTACTTAGAAGTCCAAACACACAAATTCTTGTCTGTTGAGAAATGTGTAAGTAAAGAAGAATCATACTTGCATTGTTGTAACTGGCACTAGTCCTGGATGATCAGACAAATATTGCTTATCTTCACGAAGGTCTACATACCCAATAAAATGCATCAGCAACTTGCAAGGAGAAAAACTAGGATGATCAAGATGTGCATGATGCTAGAATAAAAAAAATTAACTCAGAAATGCACAAAATAAAATGGAAGTATGTAGCACCAGTGAAATAAGTGAAAAACAATGGCAGATTTCCAGAGCTGGACAAAGAAGGCTTTGTCCTAACAGCAATCTCTAAACTCCAGCTAAAAAAAAGTACTGTGTAATAGACATGAAAATACATCAATTATCTCCACTCCTTTCTTCAGAATTGACTTTGCTCCCATCACATGTCCAAGCACAAGTTCAGTAGTAAGAAGATGCCAAACAATCTCTCCTCATACAGCTATAAACTGCATTGTCTGGGCCCATTTTTATTGGTGGCACCGGACATGGATTAGTGTGTCGTTCCTCAAACGTGGAAAATGGGATTTGGCAACAGTGATCCTACATAATCTCATCAAGCACCAAGCAGGCTCAGTGTCAAACTGTGGTCACCATATCTTTATTTCACATGATTACAATTATGTTGTTGTCCTTAACAGATTAAGATATTTTACAGGCTTTTACTGGACATAAGTCATAAATCCCTTAATAGGTCTGAGCATTTATTTATTTCTATCTGGCAACATAACCATGTCTCAGTAAATAGATCATGCCATCTGGATATCCAACCCAAAGGCATAAAAGTGATAAAATATTGGCATCTCTAACAAGGACACCAAAATTATGTTGTCCTTTTTTTACTATCCTTTGATGCTTTGATTTACTGAATTTGATGTCTGAATTTGATGCTTGGAGTTTGATTATTTGCATTCACATTGTAGAAAACATAGTTTTATATTCAATATTTAAAAAATTAAAGTATAATTAAAAAACACTAAAAAATTTAGGTCCTAAACCGTCTGAGTTACCAAGTCAACCTGCTGGCCCGCGAGTCAGGGGTCGGGCGATCCGATTCCGAGTCACAGGTTTGCCAACTATGGCCAATAGTACAGCCATGGAGGATGAGGCGCGAGATCTTTCATGGTAAATCACGAGAAATTATAGATGAAGAAAGAATTAGGTGAATTTATCAAGACTTTCTCATAAGGGACAAAAGACAATAAAAGGAGGCAAGTGCCAACTGAAGGAGTTTAAAATGGAACGAAGAAAAAAACTGACAAAGAAAACAATGATTTTCTTAAATAAGAAGGGGGAAAAGAAAATATGTCAATCTCACCCAACTCCATGCACTCTTTTTTTTTCCTGTTATGCTTCCTTATGTGGTTAGCAGCAAAATTGACACATCAAGTTGAAGTTCTTTGAAAGGGTCAAACTGCATCCTCCATGAATAGATACATGATGAAGAACCTACATGTTAAACCGATCCCATCATAATTTGTGAAATCAGCCCTGCATACCATTAAGGCATGAACAACTTGCTACTGATCAAACTCATATAGGATGTTAAGAAACACACTTCCGAAGTTTTTGCAGAAATCCTTGAACTCACAACTGTTTAAGTACCGTTGAACAATCCTCAGGTTCTCTATTCTTGAATTTGAGGGTCATGAGTAAGGCACCTTTGGAGAGAGCTTGTTAAAAGACAAAAGAGTGCATTTCGCAAATAGTGACTACTCTAGAATAGAAGGATTCACTATGAGCTAGACATTATTCATAAAATTACTGCTGATATTACAAACTTACATAATTGGTGATGATATTAGAGAAAATAATATGCTTTAGTTACAGCTTTCAAGGCAAAGTCTCCAACTCCTTCATTTCATGAAACATAATCACTGCTTATCCAGCACGAAGTCATGCCCAAATGGACAGTGGAATAAAAAGAGATATAACATCCTCAATCTTGACAATTATTTTGCACCTTCTTTATCCATGAACCTTGTCTTAATTGGTAAAACAGAAATAAAAAATACTGTTCAGAAAAAATTGAGTACATGTGAGGAAAGACTGCTAGGACAAAAACTGTGAAGACAATTGTCATAACCCACAAATGTTGTAACGACATGGCATATGATCCACTGGAGCTAAGAAAACATTTAAACCTGTGGCAAGTTGGCAAAACTAATTTCACATTTCATGGTAGTTGCTCATGGAAATGGATAGTTCATGCACTGAAGTTATTAGTCGATTTTGATGCTTGACCAACTAGCATAGTCACACATAAATATGATGAATCTATGTTTTGTAGTTCACATACATTGATACTTAATACTAGTTATATCACTAAATGTTCCTTAATTATCACTTAACTTTTAACCTTTTGATGTCATGAACATTGTTTCCATTGTACACAATCTTTTGTTATTTATATAATACATGTTTCATATATAAAATAAAAATTAACCAAAGGTCCAAAACCCATTCAAGTCACTGGTTTGACCATAGCGAGCCCCAAGGTGAGACCAAACGAGAAATCATAGGTCACTGGTTTTTAAACCTATGCCTATCGTTGAAAATGAAAATGTGCTCTAACCCTAACAATATCAGGCTGCAAAAATGCATAATGTGAGTATCAACATTTGAAAACCAGAACACATATTGTCCCAAGATCGAAATAAATGCATGATTAAGTCAACACATATCTAAATCCTGAAAAATGAATGAAACTTGTTTGTAATTTGCTCAAATCAGTGAACACACATGAAATGTGACAATCTGCAGAATTACAATGCTCAGATATTCTGCACCAGAGCTAATTGAATCTGTTTCACAGTATGTTTCCCCAAGTTAAATTTTGAACGTTTGCAGTTTTGTGTCCCACATTCATTGCCAGATGTTCCACATGAACCATGAATATAATTACACGGGAACTTGAGTTGTTCAACAAAATAGAAATACAACCCTATGACTTAATCTCTTTATGTTACATGACCAAAGCCTATGACCCGATCAGATATACCAAATAAAGTATAAAAAAACACTGCATTCACGATTGCTTTATATATCCACATTGTCTAATTCTATGGTAAACTTTTAATAACAAAAGAGAAGACTATGTTCATGAAATTAATTTCATACATTCTGCACATTTTTCCCATTACATGAGGATTTCCAGAATGAATGTGGATGAGAACAAAGAATATATTAGAACAATTAAAAAAAAAGAACTGTTACATCTAACAATGAAAGCTCAAAATAGAGAAAGAGCCAACAATCAACAGCCGTTAACTATGATGATTTTTGGGAAATAAAAAAGAACCATGGAAATTAACATACTGACAATATGAAACCCAGCATAGTGAAAAAAGGGAGTATATCAGGTAAAGTAATTACCCAATTTAGTACCAACCAGGACTATTGGCACCCCAGAAGCATAATGCTGAAGCTCAAGAATCCACTGAATAAGATATATTAAGAAAAAAAAACACAAGTAAAACCTCGTAAGGAAAATAAATCTATCTGAACAACAAAAACAATAGAAAATTCATGAAAAAAATCACCTTTTTTAAAACGTTCTCATAGCTAGCACGGCTAACCAACGAAAACGCCAACACGAAAACATCAGCCCCTCTGTAACTCAAAGGCCTCAACCTATTATAATCCTCCTGGCCTGATTTCACAATATAAACCCAAATTTCAAAACCCCATTCAAAAATTACAAAAAAGGCATCTAAAACTATAACCAGAAAAAGATGAAAATGATGAAAAAAAGGGTACCAGCAGTATCCCACAGTCCTAAATTCACAGCATTGCCGTCTACAACCACATTCGCACTAAAATTGTCGAAAACCGTTGGTATATAATCCTGTTGGGAATCACATAAAAATGAAACACCAAAATGGTAATGCAGAAAGAGAGAGAAAACAAAAACCCCAGCAAGAAACAAGGACTGGGTACCTTCTATAACACATGTAAATAGGGAAAGAAGAAGGTGGGGAAGAGGATTACAGTGGGGAACTTGTTACTGGTGTAGCAAATGAGCATGCATGTCTTCCCAACGGCCCCATCACCCACTGTGACACACTTTATGAACTTTGATGCAGTGGATGCCATGACAGAGAGGGGGGGGGGGGGAAGACGAGGAATGGTAGGAGGGGAGTGTGAAGTGGAGATGAAATTATAAGTTGGGTAGCAAATGTGATGGATATAAATACTGGTACAGCATGATTAATGGGGTCGAGAGAGAGAGAGAGTATGTTAGTAGGAGGAGAGAAACAAGAAAAGTTTGAGTTGGGGAAAGTAAAAGAGAGTTTGCTGTTCTGGGAAGGGAAAGAGGGAAGGGAGTTTGAAAGTTAACAGCCTAAAATGGTGGGGAGGTGCAAAGTTGAAAAGGGTAGATGATGGGAAGAGTCATTCGGTCCCTCAACAGCATTCCTCAATTTTTTCCTTTTCTTTCGTCTCAATTGGAAACTTCTAAACTTCTTGCATAAAGAAAAAAAAAAGGATATTTGAGTCATCTTTTTAAACTGTCAAAATATCGTGATATTTTAGCAATATCGGATAAAAAATGAAAGAAAAAGAGATATTTTAGGCATCTTTTTAAACGGTCAAAATACTGTGATGTTTTAGCAATATCAGATATTTATCATAATTTCATTATGATATTTACATTTACATCAGCAATATATGGGGGAGAAAGGCTTAATATATTTTGTTTATTCTTTTTACTTATCTATCCTAAATCTTAATTTATCTTTGTCCAATTTTTTACGAAAAAAATGCAATATATCTAATTTCTTTCAAGAGTTCTGTTGCCCTTATCATCTTGTTTTAAACCAATGTTTTCAGTATCGGTGTGTATTGGCCTATATCTATCGACACGTATCATATCGGTAGAAAATCGATATGCTTCACCCTGAATCAGTTATTTTTTAATAAATATAAAAAATACTTAAATTAATTTTCTTACTATTATTTCATTGTCTTTAACAAGTGTCACTTTCTGATTGACAGTAATATTTTTTAAATCAATTTTTGGCTGGTTCAGAACGATTCACTTGAGTATCAGTATTTTCCGATTCACCTGAATCTTTGGCCAAACGATACAGGGTCGATACCGATACCGACAACATTGTTGTAAACCACTATGGAGAGAGAGAGAGAGAGAGTAACCAAGCTGTAAGTCAAGGCCTATATATATGTCATAGCGTCACTCGAATTTTCGGTGTGTTTTATGGATCACACAAGTTGGATACTCATTAACAGGCAACCACACTCTCACATGTATAGATATTATTTGTTTATTTTTAATAGTTTTCAATATTTTTAATAATATTTTATTTAAAATACATTTTTATATCTAAATTTATCAAAAAATACCTTGTTATTTATTTAAAAAAACCATGTTTTCTTGTCCTACTAAAAAAAATTATATGCCAAACTCGAGTCGCATGTCAGGTCATACCGTGCCTTTGTGACATAGGTCAGGGTTCTTCAGCATAATTGATGTATCATAACTTAAACCGAGCTGGGGACTCAATAGTGAACCAAGCATAGACTGCCCCTGCAGCCCAAGTGGTGCAATCGAGTCCAAGGCAATGTTGTCAGTATCGGTATCGGCCATGAATCGTTTGGCCACCCGTATCGTGACGATACCGATACTCAAGTGAATCATTCTATATCGGCCGAAAAATAATAATAAATATTATGTGTCAATCATAACGCAACATGTGTTAAAACCATTAAAATAATATATTTTAGTATTTTTATATTTATTAAAAATAACCGATTCAGAGGTGAAGCGTATCGATTTTCTGCCAATAAGATGTGTATCAGCCAGGTACTGATAACATTGGTCCAAAGAACACACACACACACCTTCCTAAACCTCAAAAATCACACACACACACACACACACCTTCCAAAACCTCAAAAATCACACACACACACACACACACCATATTTAGCAAAAGAATTGAATGTGAATATGACAGGAAAATAAAAATTCAAAACAATCACAGTTTTTGTGAATTTCTGATAAATCAGTGACAGTGCAGATAAGTTCACAGTCTGTCCATTATGTTGTTTCATTTCTTTCCATCACATTTGCATTAAAATAGTGTGCCTTGAAAAGAGTAGGGACCTGGTCTCCCCAAAGTATCATAAGAAGGTGTGTGAATTTATTGTCACTTTCAATTAAAAATATATGGTAGTTGGAGTTGGTGATAATGTGACAAAGAGTACCAGCTTTTACATAAAAGGCTTGGTTGGTGCTTCACTTTACAATGTTTGGATTTAAAGCAAAAGCTGCTTGGTATCAATCAAACTTGCAAAATATAGTTCGGTTTAAGAAATCTTGGTGAGGGCTCTATCTTCATGGATAGTAGTACTACCACGTTACTAAATGAGGATTCTTAAGCCATACACCATGGGAAAAAAAACTACCAAGTTTGATGAGTTACTCCTCAACATTTGCCATTCATGGGTTTCTTGTTTTAAGAATAACAGGAAAACCACCCTCGAAACAGAGACCTAGTCGCACTGGTTATGCCTGTCGTACTTATGGTTGTTGTCCCAACGGTGTAAACCCATGGCGGACCCGTCGCCGACATTTATCTTTCATGGTTGTTATTAGTGTTAAAGCACTTGGTAACCCAATATATAGCATTGTTTTGTTTTATTTATTTATTTATTTATTTATTGTTCATACCAGGTTGGGGGGAGGGGGGAGGGTCCGATTGTCTGGCAGGAGCAGTTAGTGCAAGTCACCTCGTGTTGGGACATTGCAAGTTCGAACCCCAAATGGTATGGTTGTATAAGTGGTAGGGGTCTGCCTAACCCTAGCTTTCTTTATAGAAAAAAAATTGTTGTGACCATCAAGAGAAGAAAAAGGCAAAGAACATCTTCCAAGAAATCAGACAAACAATACATAATGATAAATAAAATATAAGCTAAAAGATAATGTAAAAAAATCCATGGAGAAAGTTTAAATCATTGTCGAAAATCTCGTTTTCAGGAAAGCCTCATGCACGATATTTTCAAATATGTGGGTTTTCTCAGGAAGATATCTGTATATAAAAAATATACAATACATACATAATATATATATATATATATATATATATATATATATATATATATATATATATATATATATATATATATACAGCGACATAGTAAACATATAATAATATAAAAAGTGAAAAAATGTTTTTAAAGATTATTTTAACTCATTAAAAAGTGATATTTTTGAAATAGGAGTTATTTTAAAAATATCATGATTTTAACTGGGAAATAACACCCATTAAAATGTCACGTTAAATTCATGATAGTTTCAAATTATCGGCTATATCTGTGACTAGGATTCAAACAAGTAGTCTTTTTTTCTGAGGAGAAAACTATAGGACATAGACAAAAGCAAGAAATAGATATACTTTAAGACCCAAGGGGTTTGGGGTAGTGAGTTGGTGCCTAGACTGTTTGACGGGCAGTCGGCGTTTTACGCTGACATGGATAGAGACCGTAAGTACGGCAGGCTTAGCCAGCGCGGCTAGGTCTCAGCGCGCCTGGATCTGTTTATCCAAGTAAAAAAAAAAAAGAAATAGGTACTTGAAAAACAAGGTATTTTTTTCATCTGAGAACTGTTGATCAAATAACTAAACTTATATACAGCATGGAAAAGAAAAACATCATTTGAAGTTTCAAAAAGTGTAGTGTTTTTCATGTTTCAGTTAAGTTAAAGTTACCAACATAACCACATGGGGGCAAAAATTATTGAGATATGTGATTTGTACCTCATATCAACAACATTATGCTGCCTCACAGTTATGGGCACCATGAACACGTGCATAGGATTTGCAATATATGGCATGTTTTTTTGGTGTGTTTGAGTAAAACTGAAGCAAATAGATCCATTAGAAAGAAACCAGTCTGTAAAACTGCAACTTTGCCAAGAGGCTAATGATACCGGAACAGGTAATTTCATGAGTTAGTTACGTGCATTAATCATGTAAAATTTTGTTTGTGCTTTCATGTAATTATGGTAATAATCTTCTCCAACAGAATAAAGAAATAATTGTGATTGATTATAAAATGTTATCATAAAACATACATATGTTTTAGTTGTTTCTCTTTAGCCTAGGGGTGAGCAACGGGCCCTACCCTGGCCCGTTTAGAGCTTGGCTCATCGGGTTTTAAGTGTGGGTTGGCTCGAAGATGGCCTGGCTTATATATTTATCAATGGGCCGGGTTTTGGCCCGGTTCTTAAGGGCCGAAGAGCAGCCCTTGACGTAGCTCATTGGGCCAATGGAACAATGTTTAGCGGGTCGGTTCAACTCAGCCCAAACCCATTTGTTGGTTATTTTTTAATGAAGTTCATAAATTAATTCCTCTAATTAATATAAAAAACAATGAATTAAATGAAAGATTAATGCACCTATCTAATTGTCTTTGTATTTCTTATATAATCAATGCAACTAATAGTTACCAAGTTACTATGCAACTAGCTACTTAATTTAATTAATTTAGGTAGCTCAGATCCATCAGGTCAGCCTGATAGCCCGTGGACCGACTCAGGCCCAGCCCATGTATGTAATAGGCCAGGTTTTGGCCCAATAGCTAACGGGTCAGGGCCTAAAACTTTGACCCAAACCTGGCCCATGGTGGGCTGGGTCGGCTTGGGCCCACCGGGCTGCCCGGCCCATTGCCCACTCCTAATTTAGCCATAAATCATCTACCATGTGTCGTTTCTTTTAGCATGGAGGTTCATGTTCTTGGTTATTTATGTTTCATCTAATGGGTTTGGACCAAGAATAAAATTCTCTCTCTCTCTCTCTCTCTCTCTCTCTCTCTCTCTCTCTCTCTCTCTCAGTTGGTTTCAATAATTTTTATATTTTCAGTTAGGTTTCAGGCTACTGTTGGGTCTTTTTTGTGCAAATTGTTTTTTAGATTGTGCTTTCCTGAACTGTTGAATATTTTTGTGCATATATATTAACTCCCTTGTATTGTAGGTACAATCGACCTGAGATTTTAATGAAATTTGGACTAAGTTATTTTGACTCAATATAACATGTGTGGATGTATTCAGTATGGTTGGTCTGCTTGGGACTCACTTGTTTCATACTTTTAGACGAGAAAATTTGTTTATCAAATCATGAAATTTTGATACATTTATGACGGCCAATTTTTGAATTGTTAGAAAAACATGTTCAAATGTTAGAATTTGAAAAGCCAAATATCAATCCCCAATAAATGGATATTATAGATCACATCCTTAAAGATCTACCAAAAAACCATATATATATATATATATATATATATATATATATATATATATATATATATATATATATATATATATATATATATATATATATGAAAAAATGCTCAATTGTACCTGCAATTGATGGCAACAGTTATATCCTACATGTGTACTTAAGATGAATACCTTACTCCCTTCATTTTGCCTTCTTGTTTTATCTCCAATATGAACAAAAAAAATATTTTCTAAGGGTGCTTTGCCCTATGATTCTTGAACTTTCTCAGCTATCTGTGATTTTTTATCACAATCACAGAAGAATCACAAGCTACACAAGCATGATAATATATGGCCTGTGATTCTGAACTTTTAGCTATGAAAATTGAGACCTTTTAACCTGTGAAAGTTGGTCACAGGTGTGAACTTGCAATCACAGGCTGAGAAATCACGATTTTGACCAAAACAGGCGTGATGAAGATGTTACTGTTAGGTATAGTTCACTCTCTTTTTCACGTAGAAGATTCTTTGTGTTTCTCTTGCAGGCATGTTTGGAATAAAGAAAAACTCTCGTAAGAAAATAAAGTTTTGCCTATGAGAGTTTTTGATATGAGAAGTTCTTCAAAATAAAGTTTTTCCCTTGTTTGTTTAGCATGAGAAAAATCAAGTGGGAAAATGTAAAAAAAATGAGAGAGAGGAGAAGGAGGGTGGTGGTGGTGAGATAGGTGGTGGAGAGTGTAAAAATAATTTTTTTCTTGGTAGAAAACATTCCTCCACCCTCCATGGAGGAATGTTTCCTATCAAAAAGTGCACTTTTTAGAAAAACTCTCAGCGAAAGTCTCTTTTTTAATCGTTTGAAAGGGTGGAAAAGATCGTAGGAATTTTTTTCCATTTTGCATCACTTTTTCTACATCTTTCTCGCTTCCAAACATGTCCTTGATCTTTTTAAAATTCTAATAGTTTCTTATATGTTTCAACCAAACATAATTAAGTGCACCGTTGGGAAACAAGATGGTCATTGCCAAGTTGAATTTTCTGTCAATATCACATGGTAGGGTCCCCATTAACCAAAAAGTAGTGGCATTAGTTATTACACAAAATGTTAAGCATGATAAGTATAATTGAATACAGCCACATGACCTTGTAGTAATGTCCAAGACTCATAAAGAGCAGGAGCAGGAGCAGGATGCTATCCGGTTCCATAGGGTCCATCTGGATCTTTTTTCTATTTTTAGATTTTTTTAAGATATTGGGTCATTGTATCTGATCCATTCTTATGATTAAGATAAGCTTATCTTAATTAGAAGGCTTATCAGAACTAGGAAGTTGGAGTCTGTTAGAACTAAAATTTTCCATCTATAAATAGTGTCTCCCTCATGACACGAGCGGACACGAATATTGACACGTATGGCCAATATTTTAATATTTTAATGATTTAAATATTATTTCAATAAAAAACCCAATTTTAATATTAAAATATCAAAAAAATAGTTTTTATGGATTAAAAAATCCATGTCCTCGTGTCCTATTTTTTTTTTTAAAAAAAAAAGAACTTGCGAGTCGAATCTGCATCATGTGTCCTCGTGTCGAAGTATCTTTGTGACATAGAAATAGATGCGAGAACTAGAAAATTTGATGGATTGAAGTTCAAAATTGATTGAGTTACTTTTCATTTTTTTCTAATTTTCAGTTATTTTCTAGATATTTTAAATTATTTCTCACTTTAATATATAACTTTAGTTTAATATCCCGTGGATGCCAAATCTGCAGGCTTCAAGGATGGCCTTCCTGATCACTTCTACTGAACTGAATCAATCAAGTATTGTAATATGCCTTTTTAGGATTTAATGCGTCAGATCATTTCCCTAAAAGCATTTTAGTTATTTTACTAACCGGATCGGGGACGGGATGGGGGCGGGGGAAACCGTAAGTCCCTTCCCTCCCTCCATCCCTGCACCAGTTTTGATTTTAACCTTCATCCCCACCTCCATCCCTGCATGGGTTTTGATTTTAACTAGGGGTGGCAATCGGGGCGGGTTGGCGTGTCAGCATACCTCAACCCGAACCCGAACCGTTTATTAAACGGGTCGGCTGTGGCAAACACGAACCCGACCCGTTTAATAAACGGGTAACCCGACACGACCCGCCAACCCATTTAATAAATGGGTTGGGTCAGGTAAACGGGTTCGCGGGTTGACGGGTCGGGTTGGCAGGTTGGCAGACGAGTTGGTGGGTTGACGCACCCGCTTAACCCGTTTATTAAACGGGTCAGGCGGGTTGGCATACCCCTAACACGAACCCGGCCCGTTTAATAAACGGGTTAGGCGAGTCGACCCGTTTATTAAACGGGTTCATTTTTTCCAAACCCGAACCCGCCTAAGAGGTGGGTTGGCGGGTCGTGTCAGGTTTTGCCACCCCTAATTTTAACCTTCATCCCCGCCTCCATCCATGTTTTATGTCCTCCATCTTCGGTCCAAACAGGGTGGGGCACCGTTTTCCCCGGTCCACTGCCATCCCTACTTGTAATTGAGAATTTTTTGCTGCTTGCTGAAGAGAAATCCTAAATTTTCATTTGGGATTCAATATTGCTTCCAAATGGGTACTTGCCTTTTCCAATTTAAGTTCCTGTTTTGTAACAAGCCCTTCTGATCTAAACACAAGCTGAATTCTCTGTTGGGAATGGGTTTACGAGTAGGGGGTGTCAACCAGTCGGGTTCGGTTCAGACCCAGGTGAAACCAGACTTGGGCCTGATTTTTGGGTATGGTATCGAGTCCGGACCTGGTTCTCATTGGACCCACCATAAAGAAACCATACTCAGACCCGATAAGAACTACATGAACTAGACCCGGGCCATACCCGGTAAAATGCTATTTTTTATTATTTTTACATTGAAAATTTGCAAATCTTATTCGTAACTGGGGTCGGGGTCGGGTCTGGTATAAAATTTCACAAACTACATGTATTAATTGAACTTGTGAGTCTGGACCTGAGACTTAATGGGTCTTCTTATTTATCACCATACCTAGACTCTATAGAGTTTTGTACGGATCGGACCCCTTGACACCCATATTTACCGGGGGAGCTGAGAAGTTAGAAAAGTGAAAAGGCCTCATTCAATGGAATTGGCAACTTCTCGAATGCCTCCTCAACCACTTTGTCTCAAAGGACCATGGGTAGAAGAGTTTGGCTCCACACCAACCAAAATCCTCATTTCCCATACCAACTGCTGACTTCCAAACATAGGAATGCAAAAGTGCACTTCGAATGGAAATGGATCATCAAGGCATGGTTCACATGATGTACCAACAGTGCCACAAATCTCATTCTTGCAGAAATCTCGTTGAGGGAAAATCTCATTATATAAGGAAAAAAACTGATTTTCTCAAGAAAACATCAGCATACATAAAAATATAGAGGCATATAAATGGAAATATAAGTAATATAAAAGCTATACAAAAAATTTTATGGTCCATTTGGCTTGGGATGAGGTCACATCCCAAGAAATGAATTGAGAGAAGGTAGCAAGATCTTTCACCAAACCTTTCCACATTTGTGACTAAGGGTGTCAACGGGTCGGGTTTGGTTCAGAACCATGTAGAATCAGACTTTGGGCCGATTTTCAGGTAAAACCAGACTGTACCCGGATTCATGTATTAATAGGACCTTCGAATCTAGACCCAAAACTTAATCGGGTCTTACTATTTATCACCTTACCCAGACCCTATAGGGTTTGGTCCGGGTAAACCAGACCCATTGACACCCCTAGTTGTGACCACAGCGGCAAAATCTTGTTTTTTCAAAAACTTGTGAGAATTTGAAAAAATTTCATAAATCTCGCATTTTTTTTTTGACAAAATCTCAGCAATAAATCATGGTATTTATGTTTTTTTCATAAATCTCGTGATATTTTGAAAATCTCACAAGAAATTATCGTTTTAAACTTTCATGCAATTTCTCGCGAGATTTTCATAAATCTCGCGATATTTGACACTATGGTTGTGACCCCTCGATGCCAACCCCCACCTCCACTTTCTTACAATGGAGATGTTGTCTAATGCTAAGACCTCCCCTTTGCCGCGAGCAAGTGACATGATTCCAATTGACTAAAACTTTAGGGCTGGCTACCCAGCTGGTAATTCATGTGGTAAGTGGGGTCCTGTGTCAAGCTGGAGATCTAGGTTCGAATCCCTCTGTCACATGGGGCATAAGAGATATCTGGTAGGGGTCTGCCTAACCCCAGCTTGCCTTTAAAAGAAAAAAACTTTGGAAGGACTGGTACCATCTAGGGGTGGCAATCGTGTCGGGTTGGCGGGTCGACCCGACGGGTTGGCAGGTCAGCATACCTCAACCCGAACCCGACCTGTTTATTAAACGGGTCGACTATGGCAAACACGAACCCGGCCCGTTTAATAAATGGGTAATCCGACACGACCCGCCAACCCATTTAATAAATGGGTTGGGTCGGGTAAACGGGTTCTCAGGTTTGCGGGTCGGGTTGACGGGTCGGGTTGGCGGGTTGGCAGACGGGTTGGCGGGTTGACCCACCCGCCTAACCCGTTTATTAAATGGGTCAGCCGGGTTGGCGGGTTGGCATACCCCTAACACGAACCCGACCCGTTTATTAAACGGGTTCATTTTTTCCAAACCCGAACAGGCGGGTTGAGGGGTCCGGTCAGGTTTTGCCACCCTAGTACCATCCCATAAAAATTTATTGAAAATGTGTATTAAACATGATTCAAGATTGTTGGGCATATAAAATAACATCTAATGATGCAAAGGTAAGCAGTTAAGAACATGACCAATCAAGGTTGCTTTACCAGGCTTAGCCAAGTATGGACCTGCAAAAAGAATCGATCTTGGCAGGTGAAAACCCTAGTTGCCATAAACCCCTCTTCATTTGGAAATAGCTACCTTGCTCCCTGAAAATATCAGGTGCAATATGATTGCACAAATATTTGTCCATTAAGCACTTGATCACCCTTCATCTTAAGGACAGGGAGGGCTATGCAGTGCTTAATGCATAAAATTTTGTGCAATCATATTGCACCCCATCCCGACTCCCTTGCTCCCCATTGACTGTAATAGCGATTTGGGCCAGTGAAATCAATTGCATGACCCAATTAGCAAAACAATCATTGATACTCATGCCCATCATACATTTCTTCAAGAAAGATCATCTCACCATGTCAAAAGTTTTAAAGAAATTGAACATGAAGAAAGGTTTACCCATTGATGACATACTATTAGGGGTGTCAATGGGTCGGGTTTGGTTCAGACTCAAGTGGAACCAGACTTGGACCAGATTTTCGGGTATGGTATCAAGTTTGAGTATCGGTCTAATTGAGTCTAATATAAGAGAAACCATACCGGGATCTAATAAGAACTACGTCAACCAGACCTGAACCATACCCAATAAAATAATATTCTTTTATCATTTTTACATTAAAAAATTGCAGGTCTTAATCGGAACTTGGGTCAGGTCCGAGCTTGATATAAAATTTCAAAAACTATACCCGGGTCTATGTATTAATCGGACCTTTGGGTCCGAACTCGGGTCATAATCGAACCTTCTTATTTGTCACCATACCCGAACCTTATAGGGTTTGGTCTGAGTCGGGTCCAGGTAAACCCGACCCATTGACACCATTACATACCATGCACCACATCATTAGCAAGGAAGACACCATCATGTAAATACCCACCCTTAGTGAACATCATTTGGAAAGGGGTGATGAGCTTCAGATTTAGTATTGATAGTCTTAAGGCCAAAAATGATAGGTCAGAATCTTGAAATATCTTCAGCATGCAAGTCCTTTGGAATTAACAAGAATTCTCATTTATTTAGTTCTTTGAGGAGCAGAGGTGGCTCAAGAGAAGTTGAGGCTTTAGCCATATATATATATATATATATATATATATATATATATATATATATATATATATATATATATATATATATATATATATATATATATATATATATATATATATATAGCATGTATCATGTTTCATTGGAAGCCCTCAGCATGTGAAATATAAGGGATATATATTTTTTTCATTTGAGGCCCTAGGGACTTGGTGCTTTCCCCGAAGGCGACGACCAAATCGCCGTCTTCATCATTTCATCGACGTCAAGAGAAAGGCTGTCATCTCACCTGATAAGCAACAAAAAAAAGAAGAGGATGGAGAAAACACCCTGATGGCCTGAGTTCGGACCCAAAGGTCTGATTAATACATGAACCCAGGTATAGTTTTTGAAATTTTATACTAGACTCAGACCTGACCCGAGTAACGATTAAGACCTACAAATTTTTAATGTAAAAATGATAAAACATATTATTTTACCGAGTGTAGTGAATATAGTTTTTATCAGGTCCGGGAATGGTTTCTCTTATAGTAAACCCGATTAGACTCGAATCCAAACCCGATACTATGCTTGAAAATCTGATCCAAGTTTAGTTCCACCTGATTCAAACCAAACCCTACCCATTGACACCCCTGTGGGTCCGCAGACCATCGATATTGAAATGACTCATTTATGAAACAAACACCATTATTCTTTTCATTTTAACTCGAGAAAACCACCTTACATGTGACTCATTGGTGCAAAAACCTCAGGCTTCCTCTGTGCACTGCTTCAGCCTGGCGACAAGGGACTCACTGCCGAGAGTTTCAAACTTGAGACATCCCTTTAACTTGGTGATGATCACCAGTCGCCTTTACCAAATGAGCAGAGCCTTATTGGTAAGGTTGGTAAATGAACCGAGCAACTTGTGACTTGGTTTGGTTTGGTTTGGTTTGGTTCGGTTCGGCTCGTTACAAACTCATTTGTCAGCGATTTGTCAAGCCACAAGCAGATCGTTTAGCTTAAACAAGTCCGGTCAAAATGCAAGGTTTTCAACTCGGGTGAGCTTGTATAGATAAAAAATATATATTGTGTGTAATATATATTTTAACTGTAATATATAAAGAGAGTAATGCATAAAATATATAGAGAAAGAGTGATGCATGGAAAATATATACATAAAATATGAACTATTAAGTGTAATATAAAAATATATGTGTTTCAAGTATAACATATATAAAATATATATTTCATCTATAAATAACAAGCAACGTTTTTATATGAGCCAGTTGGTAATTAGCTCGCCTCGCTCAGGGACAAGCCCAGCTTGAGCTTGGTTCAGTGGTTCTAAACACGAGCATGAGCCGAGTCCGAACATGCCCGGGTCGGTTCGTTCGGCTCGATTACCCGCCCTACTTCCTCTTGGACAACAAACACTATTTTTATTAACCATATATATGCAGTCATGCAGAACCTTTGATCGAGTTGGACTGTTGGATATCTGATCCAGATACAACCCAATTTCATCCTACCAGTCTGTGTCTGGAAAGCATTGTCCATTCCAACGGTTTGATCATCTGTTGATACCCTACTGCTGCTGGAATCACCAACCATCTTCCTGAATGTTTATCTTCCCTGAGTTTGTTTTTTTGTTGCGAAGGAATCATCATCTTCCTCCATTGAAGTATGAGAGTTGGTGTCGCCTGCGAATCAACGGTGGGTTGAGTTTCACTAATATAAGCGCCTCTTCCACTTGGAGAGAGAGCAGCAGCAGCAAATCAATGGAGTTTAGAGAGAGAGAGAGAGGCCTGCAAATCAATAGAATTTAGAGAGAGGGATCTGCAAATCCATGGTGGGTTTAGTTTCTCAAGTATAAGACCTCTTCACAGAGAGAGAGAGAGACGTCTGCGAATCAATTGTGGGTTTAGTTTCTTCAGTATAAGGTCCTCTTCCACTTGGAGAGAGAGAGAGGTTGTCTGTCGCCATCCTTATTGTCACCGAGCAAGCTTGTGGTGTGGTTGATGGAAAGCGTCCCCTCAACTCATGCAATGATTCCCTCTCTCTCCTCCTACCCAAAATGGGGCCTGTTGCTTTGTCTTCCCTTCTACAGCAAAGAAGAACCAACACGCTTCCCCCCCTACCCTTCCTCCATACTCCTCTTCAGGCATCCAACTTTCCCTTTCGTTTTCTTGATGACCCACAGGGCCAAATTCTCTCATTTCTTTATAAAACCAACTTTATTCCTTTCCTTGTACTGTAAGTGTCATATGTTTTGCTCTAAAAATCCAATTTTGGATTGAAATTCCTGTCTTCTTGTATGTTGGGTAGTCCCCAATTTGGACTCTGGCCCATGATTCTTGTTGTAGTTTGGCACTCTGTACGAGTTTTCAGTCTTTGCTGACTTGTGATTAAGTTGGGATTGGTTTTAAGGTCCACAAAGGTTTTGGTTTTTGGAACAGCAATTATGCCTTTTGGGTTCTTATCTGCTTGGAACAAAAGGAGGAGAAGCAAATCACATGATCTTAATGACCCCTGTAAGTTTGTTGTCCTATCTGCCGGATTTTGAAGAAGGTTTAGGTGATATAGACTCTTTCAACTCTTACTCAAATTTGTTTGGTCCTTAAATCTTATACTTTTATCATGTTATGAGTTATGGTATTTAGGGATATATAAACCTGTGGAATGTTGGCAACTTGATCATGGAGTTCCCGCTGTAAAGCGCAGACATGTTGCATCTGTGTTCACTTTCAAGGAAATGGAAGAAGCTACCTTCTCATTCAATGATGAAAATTTTCTGGGAAAAGGTGGCTTTGGGCGTGTGTACAAAGGGATCTTGCGGTCCGGGCAGGTATGTAATAAGCTAAATGGAAAATCGTGCAATTCAATGTCATATGTTACATAGTAGTTTTTTCTATAAGATAGAATATATGGTAATAAAAAATCTCTAGCAGTTTGAGTTTACTAGTTAGCAGTAGCTACCAAAAGAATCATTTAATTTTATGCCGTATGCTGATTTTAGTAATATCTGGATGATCAAAGCTTGTGTTCCCTTCCATATCTATTCAGTGATCATAAGGCTACAAAACCTTATGGTTAAAAGTTTTGTGCTTCACCATATAAGACAAGCTTTTTGATAAATGGCAAGTTTATGCATCCACCAAGACCAAGCATTGGACCAACCATATAAATATTGCAATCATGTATCACATCCCATTTGCTCCTCAATGAGTTTATTAGCTGAGAGTGATCACATGAAAGGAAATTTTAAGTTGATTGCATTGTTTCTTCTTTTCATTCAGTTTACTGTCTGTTAATCCATTTATGTGTGTTTTAGCCTCTGCATTTGACCTTAAACTCTGGGCTATGACACATCGATACGGCTGTGGATACAGCCATTATTATGAAGTTTTCAATATGACTAATATATAAGAGGACATGATATGGGGTCCAAAATGGAAGCCACACTGTCATATGGTACAGTAATCAGCTCCTGTGAATGCGTGCAAGCCATAGTCATGTCGGCGTGCCTTTGATGTGCAGTTATCAGCCATGATGAGTTTTGTGCAACCGCTTGAAGAGATCCTCAATAAAGAGGATGTTTGCCATTCCAATGTACGTTGGACATGCAAAAGCCATGTGGCAAATGTAAGACTGCATTAATATGCGTACTTAGCTGGCAAAACAATCAGAAGCCAAAATTCCATGGTTTAAATTTCTTGGTATCTCTCATATCCGATTGTTATACTAGTTTTCATTTAGCCTGCGTTCAGCTTCCAGATGGTGAATTGCATCCTACTCTTTTCTTCTGTCCTCTTTGGTTTTATTTGATTATTTTGTTGTGTCCACAAAACTTAGTACAATCTGAAGGATGCAAATTGGAAAACTTGTGCTTCATAACACTAAACAAATTTCTATTGAGAAGTGCCTGAAATGGCCTTAATTATAGATTCATGAGAATTCCTTTAGTATCTACTTCTGCATTCATGTGAAGGCTGTTGCAATAAAGAAAATGGAGCTGCTATCATGTAAGGAAGCAGAAGGTGAACAAGAATTTCGTGTAGAAGTTGATATTTTGAGCAGATTGGATCACCCAAACCTAGTTGCCCTCATTGGCTATTGCGCAGATGGGAAGCATCGTTTTCTGGTCTATGAATATATGCACAATGGAAACTTACAAAATCACTTGAACGGTAAGCTGTTTTGATCTTCAAACTTTTTAAATGTGCTCTCTCCCATATTTTTATCAAGACTTTAGCTCATAATAATTCTTTTGGAAAAGGTATTAAAGGAAAAAAGTTGGATTGGCCATTGAGACTGAAAATAGCATTTGGAGCTGCAAGAGGTCTTGCCTATCTTCACTCAAGTTCTGCATTGGGATTCCCCATTTTGCATAGAGATTTAAAATCCACCAACATACTTCTAGATGAAAACTATGAAGCCAAGGTAATTACAAGATGGCGCTATAAGTATTTGGATTTTCATCTATGGATAAAAATTATATGATTGGAAGTTACTTTGCTTACAGATATCAGATTTTGGCCTAGCTAAGTTAATGCATGAGGGGCAAGAAATGTATGTCACGAGGATAATTGGTACTTTTGGCTATTTTGATCCCGAGTATACAGCAGTATGTATTCCTGTGAATTCCATTTGTTTTCAGTTTCTGTTGATTATGTTTGACTTACAGAGTGCTACTTTTGCTTTCACTGGATATTTATCATACTTTTATTGTCAATAGAACTTTATCAGAATTTAGCATTTTTATTATGTGCACCATGTGGGAGGCACAAGGCATGGTTATGATTATAATGATGATGATGATTATTTGGCTTGCTATATTTCTAGGAACAGACCATACTGTATTGTATTTTTTTTGCAATGAGATTTTTTTTTCCATAAATATTTGGTGCTATTATAATCATATGTTGCCTAGCACAATTTTTAGTCAAAACACACACATAGACACACACATAAGTTAATTCTAATTGTTACGAATTAACAGGCAATGCAGATATATTTTATTTTCATCAGGTCTTTGTTATTATTTTTTGTCATTGTCTTGATTTTTCTGTTATTTCCTCTTTTCTAGTTTTTTTTGCTTTTTTGTTTCATATTAAAAAAATGAGTTCATGACACCCTATTTACCAGGAAAACATGTGCATCACAAGTTATGGGCTGAATGATGTTATTCTTAACTATAAGTTTTTAAGCCATGTCTCAAAATCTGAGCTGAACCATGAACCAAGATATAAGATTAACTATTTTCGTCAAGAAATCAATCCTCATGACACATGAAGTCAGATTAGGTGAGATTACAACACATGACCAATACTTTTCTGCTCACATTGGACAGTTATGGTGGTAAACGAAGGAATTACATATTTTGATGAAATAGTTAATTGTTAGTGAAAGTGGAAATGTAATCTATACTCTGGAGGAGCACCATCTTGCTGCAGAGATTTGCTAGCTAGGTTTGGATCTGAAACTAAACAGAGCTCACCTACAAACTTTTAAAATATTGAAATTCGGTATATTCTACCTGACCATGTGACATGATCAACTCCCTCGTTGGATATTTGATGGAACAGTTCCTTTCTCTTCATTTGGTGGTAAACGAAGGAATTACATATTTTGATGAAATAGTTAATTGTTAGTGAAAGTGGAAATGTAATCTATATTCTGGAGGAGCACCATCTTGCTGCAGAGATTTGCTAGCTAGGTTTGGATCTGAAACTAAACAGAGCTCACCTACAAACTTTTAAAATATTGAAATTTGGTATATTCTACCTGACCATGTGACATGATCAACTCCCTCGTTGGATGTTTGATGGAACAGTTCCTTTCTCTTCATTTGGATTTTCTTGCATTATCAAATAAACGCTCTGCACGTTCCAAGAAGTTGCTTCCCTTCTGCTGAGTTGTTCAGAAGGTGCTTCCATTTTATGGTCCCTCAGAGTGAAGGGTGTTGTAGGTAATACGGGACCTCTTACTTCCAGCATTGTGTTGTGCAGCTCCTGCAAAGTGAATGAAGGGAAGCTCAACCAGGCTCTTCTTCGTTTGAGCTGCTCCCACACATGCAGACCAGATGGAAGATCTGCCCTGTACTGGACAACAGATGGAAGTTTGCCTTTTGACCTCAGCCCTCCAGGCTATATGCCACCAGGTCTCCCCAAGTACAATGAGACGGGCAATCAGAAGACCACTGCTTTCAGCAAGGGACCACTCAAGATCCACTGCTGATTCGTTGACATGAGTATTGATCATTGATCTGATTAAGAAAACTTGAACCATATGAAGCTCCACTTGTTGTTCAATTGCCTCAAAGGACCATTGAAAGCATGGCCATCTCTTTAATTTACTTGAGAATCATTTAGCTTGAGAGGTCAACAGGTCATTTACGTCCTGCTCGTGGAGGTCTTAAACATAATTTACAATTAAATAAGGGTTAAGAACAGAGAGGATAGGAAGTAATTCCCGAGATTGCCAACTCCCCCACCCCCGAAACAACCAGAAAAGAAAAAAAGGGCAGATAAACAGTAAAATAAGTTCAGAAATAAATCATATTTTCTCTTGTATACCAAACAGAGTTGTTCAAACTGGTATTCTGAGGGTACTCATTTTCTGTTACAAAAGATACTGCTCACCAGTGAAGAGATAATCAAAGCTTTTACATTCAACAAAGAATCTCCAAAGTGTAATTCAGAATATGAAATGTCAGGTATGGGTACTGGTGCGGGTGTGGGTACGGAGTGTACATTCGGCAAAAGTTCAAAAAATGTGGGTATGGGGAAACGACTATATATATATATATATATATATATATATATATATATATATATATATATATAGAGAGAGAGAGAGAGAGAGAGAGAGGAATGGGTAGGTGCCTGATGCTTTTTGTGTCCAACGAGCTTGGATAGGGGTTTTCAGGTTGCTTTTCAAAAATGACCCTACAAATGTGTTCTACATGATTGATTTGCTAGGAAATCACACTTGGATCATGTTTTTTTGAGAAAAAAGATGATTTTTTAAGCAATGAATATTTTTTTTAAAATTGTAGACTGCTGATTTTTTAATCTTATAAAAACCTAACTTGGTGTTGGAATCGAACGATCCAAAAGTCGATTCCCACAAAATTATAAAAAAATAGAAAATAATCTTTTCAAAGCTCGGTAGACATACGATAGGCACAAATAGGTTAGGCTCCTACTCATTACTCTCTCTCTCTCTCTCTCTCTCTCTCTCTCTATATATATATATATATATATATATATATATATATATATATATAATCTTAAGGAATCCAAATTTATTATATTGGATCTATCCAGACTCATTACCCAGATTATAAATCAACCTCATTTAATCCTGAACCAATTTTAAAGGAAAGAAAAGATATTTTAAATGTAAAAGAGGAGGGGTAAAATAAAATTATTTTAAAAACAAGGAGGTATTTAAAATTTTTATGCTTTCATTTTTAAATGAAAGGGGTACTTGGTAAACCTCATTCCCACCGCCTCTCTCTCTCTCTCTTGATGCGAAGAAGAACTAGAAGAAGGAGAGGAGGGTCCATACCCCTATTCTCTCTCCTCTCTCTGGATGTGAAGAAGAAGAATGAGGAGGATGACCCCATACCCACTGCCCTTTGTTAAAAGGGTCGGGTCCGTGTTGGATCCGACCTGGCACAATGCGGTACTCGACTCATGGTGTACCCGCACTGCACCGCACACCTGCCCCCGTGTCGACACGGGTACGGCACCCATGTCGCTGTTACATGGGAATACTATGATAACTAGAATTGGAAAAGCCAGTGGGGTAGTTGTGAGGGTGCTGAGATGAAGGCACCTGATCTAACCCGACTAGTGCATGGGTGTGTTTGTTGCTTTCAGAGGTGGGTCACATAAGGCAGGGTGGTCGTGGGGCCCCACCCAGGCTTTTCCTCTCTTCTGCGAGGGTTCCTAGTCATAAAAAAAACGTTACAGTTTGTAAAGTGTGGCTTGGTTAAAGTTGCAAAGGTAACAAATTTGTACAGGAGTTTTTCCTGCTTAAATACCTGAAAGCCTATGTGCGCTTTAATGAAATGTCTAGATTAGTGGGCTCGATAAAACTTCTATACATCGTGACATGGTGCCTTTCAAATCTTTTAGTTCTCATTGGTCTTCATGTTGTTCCAGACAGGAAAACTTACGATACAGAGCGATGTATATGCATTTGGAATAGTTCTTCTGGAGCTGTTGACAGGCAGAAGAGCAGTGGACATGAACCAAGGACCAAATGATCAAAGCCTTGTATTACAGGTACAACTTTTCTTTGCATCTTAGAAAACACAGTAGCTGATTTCTTCACAGGTGCCTTAAGACGACTGAAAATTGTTCAGGTTAGACACATGCTGAATGACCGAAAGAAGCTGTTTAAGGTGATTGATCCCGACATTAGTAAGAGTTCATACACTTTGGAATCTGTTGCAATGTATGCAAATCTTGCATCTCGATGCATACGTATTGACAGTAGTGAGAGACCAATGATGATAGACTGTGTTAGAGAACTCCAAAAGATATTCTATATTAATTCAAAAGCATTGGGATTTGCTTCTGTGAATCTTTAATTTTTGGTGTTAAACATTGTATATGGACAGTGCATATTGAGGTCTTTGTACAATTTAAGCTAAGAAGTGCTACTTGATGTATCTTGCTTGAGTTGAAATGTCAAATACAGTCTACTTGTACAATATAACAGCAAACAGTTGGGACTGGATCAAGTCTGTTAAGGACTTGAAAAGCGTGAATCATGCTGTTGCAACTGTTTCAGTAGTTTCATGTTTCTGAACTGTAGATGATGCATTCTGCATCCATCAGGTTGATACATTACGCAAAAATGACAAACTTTGACTCCAATTCTTCTACCAAGTCCAACCAAACAACCTTACATACACGTCTTTCTTTTTTTGTAATTCAATAGAAATTATGAATGGTTTAAGACCAGTACCATGAGTTTGTCCTGAATATGAAACTTATCTTTATCAATTCTTTTCTAGATGAACAAATTGATAATCCACCTTATCAAGAACCAAGCTATGTTATCACACAATGGAGGAACCAATTTCCTAGATACAATCCTCCAACTAGTTAGCAGCAACTTGATTATCTTAAGCAATTGCTTTACACGCTTAAACTTTGTGGCGCCTATCAGAAACCTCGATTCCTTATCTAATTATCTGAAAATCTTTTAGGTTGGTTGGGTGTAAGCTGCCTTTTGTGCCCAAAAACCGAGATTTGTTAAAACTTGGGTAAGTGAAACCCCCCCCCCCCTCCCAACTCTCTCTCTCTCCTCTCCCCACCTCCCAATACACCAGCCACTTTCCAACCAGCGACTTGCTGGAAAACTTTTTTGTGTTTTTGGTGGTGGCTGGCTGCAAAATGGCCAGCCAACCATTCTTTTTTGTTTTTACGTTTATATTTTCATTTTTTGACCTGGCTAACGGGCCGGGAAATGGCTAGCCAGCCATTTTTTCAGCCAGCCACCAGCCAGCCATTCCCCTTTTTTTATTTTTTTCAAAGATAATGGCTGGCCGGCCATTTTCCATGCAACCACCGGCCAGTGACTGGCTGAGAAACGCCCTACCTTTTTTCCCTTTTTTGGGGGTTTTTTGTGACTAGATTTTTGGTCACCCAAACAGCCCAACAGGGCTGGTTTTTGGCAAGCCATGTTTGCCAATAACCTGGTTTGAGGCAAAACCTGGCTTGCCAAACAGTAGCTTTTGGCCCGTCATCCAAACAGCCCCTTAGTGATTAAGAGCTGCTTGCACTAAAACATCTGACTATGCCTGCAAAAATATCGACTAGGAACCTACCCATGAAACAAAGGCACTCTAACCAGTACTTGCAACTTGAATTCATGTGATTAGGTCAAGCCAGGGTTTTATTTTGCCCATATAACCCTAATTAGGAGATATTTCGATCGACTTTAACTGGCTTGTCTGCACACATGGTTAGCAAACTTGGTGCCCAGTCTTGGATAGGCCATGACTGGTGAAAACTTCATGGTTCAACTTTGCCAAAAACCCTGTATAAAATGGAGAACAAGTTTTATGCATATCTGTTGAATTGTGTTGTTGGACAACAGCAAGTCTTGAACCAAGAATCTGCATGTTTCTTACACCCTCAAGTCTTTAGTCAATGATTTCACAAAGACCACAAAAAGCCACAAGCAAATTTCACAGTACACAAAGTTCAATCCAAAGTTACCGGAAGCTTGTTAGATAGGTGGGAAGGCCGTTTCCTGGAAACTGGCTTCGAAAGCACAATACACCTCACTTTCGAAACTTGATGAGAATCTCGATTCTCCTACACTTCTCCTATGCTTTCTACATGCTTCATCTATTCTAATTATATGTTTTCTCAATCTACTTTTCATGTTTTTTATGTTTCCTCTCTACCTTCTCACTCACTTCCATGTGTTTTCTCTAAATTGGCAGTCATCGTTTTTAGATTTTGTTAAAAAATTAATTTTTATATTAAAAAATCATGTAATTTAAGAATAGTTACTTTTATTTTAGTTTTTATTTGTGTTCCATTTCGATTTCCATTCAATTCTTATATTGTTTTTTTTATTCCTCGCTTCACGCTTCTTATACATTTTACAATGCATCGCTTCTTGCTTTAGCTTCCCGTATCGTTTCTCATTTCCGCTTCCTAGTCGGGCAACCTTGGTTCAATCTTAGCATCTCTGCTGATCATTTTCATGGTAATGGATTAATAAAGAATAGCATGCATGCAATCATTGCAACAGAGATGTTAAAGTGATAAAACCAACATCTACATCAACATAATTAGAGAATTGTTCAAATTGCATCCCTTTGAAACAGGAATGGAGAAACTCCATCCCTATGAACCTGAAAATCTGAAAGTACTAGTAGAACCCGAAAATACCCCGACCAATTACTGTTAAAAACATCTGAAAATAAGATTGCAGAAAATGAAAAGTAATAACATAGCTGCACCAGTTAGAATTGCACAATTTGATCAACTAATCTTGAGTTCAAAATCACACTGAGGGTAACCCTACGTTCACTATCCAAAAGAGGAAAATAATAATAATAATTGTAGAGAGAGAAGCACCGAACCCTAGGTAGAGAGAGAGAAGGGAGAGAGAGAGAGAGGGAGAGACAGCTGCACAGATAAAACACGTTAACTTGGATTATGACTTCTCTTTATGTTAAATAGAGAGAGGCTAAAAAGAATAATTACATCTAAGCCCATTATGAAAACAAAATTTCAAAAAAAACTCTAATATAAAAAGACTTAAACTTAAAACCACTTATTCTCAACACTCCCCCTCAAGCTGGAGCATAGATATCAATCATGCTCAGCTTGTCACAACATTTTGAGAAATTTGGCCTAGCAAGAGGCTTTGTAAACATATCTGCAACTTGGTCTTCCTACTTTAGATATTTGGTAGTGATATGACCATCTCGAACCATATCTCTTACATAGTGGCAATCAACCTCAATGTGCTTTGTTCTCTCATAAAAGACAGGATTGTTCGCTATATATGTTGCCGCTTTGTTATCCCGCATCATGGTCATGGGAGAGGAAACCTTCACCTGAAGATCATGAAGAACAGTACGAACCCACATCAGTTCAGCAGCTGTTTGGGCCATAGCCCGATATTTTGATTCTGCACTCGACCTGGAAACCACATTTTGTTTCTTACTTCTCCAAGAAATCAAGTTGTCTCCTAAAAACACACAGAATCCTGTGGTAGATTTTCTATCTACTACAGATCCAGCATAGTCAGCATCAGAATAGGCTACTATCTCCAGAGTTCCACTTTTCCTGAACAATAACCCCTTTCCAGGAGAGGATTTTAGATATCTGAGAATCATTATGGTTGCATTCCAGTGTACCTCAGTTGGTTTGTCCATAAACTGGCTAACTTTGCTTACTGCTAAAGCAATATTCGGCCTGGTCACAGTTACATATAATAGTTTCCCTACTAGGGAGCGATAGCTTTTGCTATCAACTGGTTTTGACCCTTCTTTAAACAACTGAACTTTATGGTAAATGGAAATATTTGTTGGTTTAGCTCCCAACATTCCCGTTTCTTTTAATAAGTCAAGAACATACTTCCGTTGAGACAAAACCATCCCTTCACGGCTCCTAGCAACTTCTATACCCAGGAAATATCTAAGTGAACCAAGGTCTTTTGTAACAAAGTGTTTTTGAAGATGAGTCTTTGTGTTTTCAATATCTTTCACATTGTCTCCTGTAAGGATGATGTCATCCACATATACCACCATAACAACTATGCCTGAGTTAGTTTTCTTGATAAATAGAGTATGATCTGCCGCTGACCTATTAAAGTCAAAGCATGACATCACTTCAAACAACTTTTGAAACCATGCACGATGACTCTGTTTCAAGCCATAAATTGCCTTTCTGCAGTCTACACACCTTCTGACACTCCCCCTCAACCTCAAAACCTAGAGGTTGTTGCATGTAAACGGTCTCAAATAGATCCCCATACAGAAATGCAATTTTCACATCTAATTGGCACAAGCTCCAACCATGCTGAACAACTACTGAGAGAACAAGACGAATGGTACCCATCTGTGCAACAGGAGAAAAGGTTTCAAAGAAGTCAATACCATATGTCTGAGTATACCCTTTCGCTACTAATCTGGCCTTGTACCTTTCAATAGAACCATCAGATTTGTACTTTATTATATATACCCATTTACATCCAACAATGTCAGCATCTGCTGGGGAATCAACTAGATCCCATGTATGCTGAGATACTAAAGCATCCATTTCTTCTTGCATAGCCAGCTTCCAGCGATTATCAAGCTCTACCTGTTGATAGTTCAGAGGAATAGTTTCAGCAGATAAGGCTGAAATAAAAGACTTCATCTGATTTCCAATTTTGACATCGGAGACAAAATGAGATATGGGATATAAGGTACATTGTCGTGTCCCCTTTCGTAGAGCAATAGGCATGTTATCATCATCATGAAGATCACTATTGTCAGTAGAACTTACCTCAGGAGAAGAAGAAGATGAAGGCTCTTGCGGAGGTGGAGCTCTACGCACATATACCAATGGAGGATTATTAAATCTGGAAGAAGATGAAGTTTGGTTCGGTAATGAGGGCATAGATTCCAAAAGAAAAGGAGGTATAGGTAATGGAAAAGACTCAACTTGATCAACCTGCAGCGGGGAATCGTTACTGTAGTAATATGGAGTGGATTCCAAGAAAGATACATCTGCACTGACATACTCTCGGCGAGAAATAGGATCATAACATCGATATCCCTTTTGATTTTTGGGATAACCTATAAATATGCATTTTGTAGCTTGAGCAGCTAATTTATCACGGTCAGGGCCAAGTTTGTGTACAAAACAAACACATCCAAATATTTTTGGTGAGAAAGAAAAGAGTGGGGCATTAGGTTTTAGGATATATAATGGAATTTGATCACCCACAGAAGACGAAGACATGCGGTTGATCAGATAGCAAGTAGTGGTAATCGCATCACCCCAGTATAACGCAGGAACATTGGATTGAATCATAATGATCCTGGCAACATCAAGCAGATGCCGATGTTTTCGCTCATCCACCCCATTTTGTTGAGATGAATAGGCACAGGAAGTTTGGGGTTGGATGCCATGATCTTGGTAAAATTGTAACAGACCTTTTGATTTAAACTCGAGAGCATTATCAGTGCGAACAATCTTGACAATAGATTCAAACTGAGTTTTTATTTCAAGAATTAAGGATTTGATAATACTTGGAACTTCAGATCGTTCTTTTATTAAAAACACCCATGACAACTTAGAGAAATTATCAACAATAACAAGATAGTAACGACACTGAGTCCTAGTAGGAATCTTACTAGGACCCCATATATCTGCATGAAGAAGTTCAAAAACTTTATTACTAGACTGACTCTAACTCGAAGGGAACGAACTTCGATGATGCTTTCCCAACTGACATGCTTCACACTGAAATGGTGTGGTGGAAGGAATTTGAGGAAAGACTGAACGAAGCTTTGACAATGAAGGATGACCAAGACGGCGATGCCACTGAACAGGACTGAATGAGTGTTCCACTGCAGCATGAACATTACCCATTGGATGATGTAGGTAGTAAACTTCATTTTCTTCATAGCCTCCACCAATCTTCTTCCTCGTCAGCAAATCCTAAAAATGACAACCCATCGGATCAAATATTACTCTACAGTTTTGTTCTCTTATAAGGCAACTAACAGAGAGTAAACTTTGAGAAAAGTTTGGAGCATGAAGAACATTTTGCAACTGTAATGAGGAGGATATAGAAATATTTCCCTGACCAACAACCGGGGAGGAACTCTCATCAGCTAATGAGACTCCTCGATGAGCATTAATATCCTTTATATATGAGAAAACAAGTGAATTTCCACACAAATGTCTGGATGCACCAGAGTCAATAATCCACTTACTGTCAGTCGGATGAAGATGATTTCTGGATGAATAGGCAACATCAGCTACAGGAGGGGTGGAGCTCAAAGGACGAAGAGCTATCAGCTCATCATATTCAGCACGACTGAGGGTGATACTACTGTCACTTGCAGAGATATTTTCATGTACCTTTGTTGCCTCGAGAGTGGTAACATTTGCTTTTGGAGCATATGACTTTGATGAAGAAGAGGTTGGTCGGCCATGCTTATCCCAGCAATGATCTTCTAAATGTCCAGAATTTCCACAGAATGTATATTGAAGCTTTCCTTTGCCTCCCATACCTCGTCCACGACCTCGTCCTCGGATATTCTGAAGATTTTCACGCCCATAACCAGAAGAAACAACTAGAGCAGATGACTGAGTCACAAGCTGAGATTGTGGAAGAGAGACCGCAAGTCTACTCAGACGATTATATGCCTCAGCAAGAGTAGGTACATCTGAACCAGTAAACATTTGGACTTTTGCAACAAAGAATTCTGAAGATAAACCTGTAAGAAATCGAGCAACCATAGTTTGCTCTTGATGATCCTTTTGTTTCGAACAACAGAGGGGTCTGTGAGCATTAAGTCTTTCAAAGGCAGCTTTGACGGAGGCATAGTACTGGGCCAATGTCTGATCTCCCTGCTGTAAATTATATATCTCCTGTTCAACTTGCAGGATACGACTCACATTAGTCTCTTGTGAGTACGTATCTCGAAGATTGTCCCACATCTGTTTGACTGTATTATAATAAATTAAACCATCTGCAATAGGGGGTTCAACACTATTCATAATCCACGACATAACTATGTGATTATCTTCATCCCAGGTAACATATTTTCCCACTTTTTCAGTGGGTTCATCTTCCAACAAGATATGTTTTCTACGATGTCCAGATACAGACATCATAAACGTTCTGGACCACCTTGCATAGTTCGCTTCATTCAACCTTACAGAAGAGTCGTACGAAAAAGGATTGGCAAATGCCTTATATTCTCCAATATGTTCCAATTTGGAATCACATTTCGAAGTTTCAACCATACTGAAGATATACTTCTGTTTCAGCAGAGATAAAAATCTGGACAGACTTCAATCAACACAAGAAATAGCGTGTGTTACACTCACACATCAACCGATACGACAACCAGCAGTTGTTCACACACAAAAAAAAACCACGACAGTAAGGAACAACAGGCCACAAGAAGAATATTTTCCCAGCACAACAGGGAATCAAGCCTGCAGTTTCCACAACAGTAGTGGACAACAACCCACAAACATGAATAATAGTAATTTTTTTTTCAGCACAGCAGGGAATCACGACCAACATAACTCTGCATACGCAGAAACTGAATCATAACAGCATAACTATGCATACGCAGAAACTGAATCATAATAGAGGCTGCTCCCACAACAACAATCTTTTGCTTCACGAAGTCACTTAGTGGCTTGCCCTGTGCTCTCACAACTCCCAGCAAACCAGCTAATGCAACACCAGCAGTCAGTCATAATATCTCAATCACGATCAACAGCACAACCAGTGCAATTGTTGTTTCTCCCAAATAACAGGAAGTCACGAAAACAGAAGATACCAAAACCACGACAAGGAGAATGGCCCAAACATTAGGATATCAAGACAATAAAAGAACTCGGCAACAAAACATCACGGCAGAAAATCCAGGAAATCATGGCAGAGAGAATCACGACATCACGACAATAGAAAACTCGACAACAGGGAATCACGACATCACGGCAGAAAATCACGGCAGGGATAAAACTCAGCAACAGGGAATCACGGCAAAAAAAATTTGAGGAGCTACCAGACCAGCAGCACGCATCCTGCTTCCTCAGATCTGATGACAGATCTGAGCCATGACCTTGGTCAAATCCCAGATCTGTTATCAGATCTTACACAGAAAACTAACCAGCTGACCTTATTAAAAAAAAGCTTTTCGTTCACGCTCCCACGATAGTTTGATCACGATCGATAGCTCTGATACCATGTAGAGAGAGAAGCACTGAACCCTAGGTAGAGAGAGAGAGAGAGGGAGAGACGGCTGCACAGATAAAACACGTTAACTTGGATTAGGGCTTCTCTCTATGTTAAATAGAGAGAGGCTAAAAAGAATAATTACATCTAAGCCCATTATGAAAACAAAATTTCAAAAAAAACTCTAATATAAAAAGACTTACACTTAAAACCACCTATTCTCAACAATAATAATAAAGAAGAAGAAGAGGGAAGGAAGCACTTTTCCACTAACTCAGATATTTGTGTGATCTAATCTCAAATTTCCTCGTAATCCAATGGCTGAAGGCACCACTAAATTCCCACAACCTTCATCCAAGTTAAATGTGACATACATGCATAATTTATTACCAAGTCTATTGATGCATGCATGAGTATGTACACATGTGCTTGTCGGTGTGGTCAATAACAATCTTAATATAATTTATTACCTAGTATTATGACCTAAAAGTACTTATTAGGTCAAAAACATCCCCATGACAACAAATTCAGCTTGCCATACGTTAGTAACTTCAGTCAACTAAAGAATGTTCGTAGAGGGGAAACATTTGTACTGAAAAAGCTACCAATAATCAATGACCAAGATCCTAATTATGTTTCAAGAACCCTTGTTTCTCAAGGATTGGCTAGAATAGCCATCAAAAAGTATATTTCATCTCACGAGGAAAACAAACTGTGTTGGAGTCTAACAAAATATCTTCAATAACAATTAAAATGACAATGAGATGTCATGTGAATTCCCTTAGGTGCCCTTTGACTGTCCGGACAAAATGGTGCAGGACAACTCATCCTGGAACATTGTGTCCTGATTGCACCTCCTAGGGTGAAACTTTTTTGTCCCAAAGAATGGCGACCCAAGCTCCATTTTGACAGGATGATTGCGTCCCCTGTTTGTTTCCACACTACAAACATCAGGTAAAACGACCCTGCAATATGTTGGACCTTATTAGTGAAAACATCTGCAAGGTTAAAACATCTTTTTAGACTACAGCATGCAAGTACATGAAATTCAGGTGACATCCACTAGCCTACAGTCGTGAAATCATCAAATTTCCACTAGATAGGGAACTTTCATTGCTACTCTTGATCCGATAGCTTCTTCCTCTCCCTGTTTATCTGGAGCTGGGAGGGGCAGGTTCTCCTGAATAAGTTCACCCTTCCAAGACAGATCTATATCCAGTTTCTTCCTATTCAAATGTACCCGTTAGACTGACCAAGTAGATCGTTTGTTAATCCCCAGTTCATTTTCTAGATTGAGGTGACCATGATGAACTTGAAACTAGATTTCAAATCATTTGATAATTTCATGATAGTTGCACTTATCAGCAAAAAGGATATAAACCATCATAACAGAATCCCACTCAGTAGTCATGCTTATCTTGACTGCTTGACTAGCTGGTCAGTGGCCCAGTCTCAAATACAGTCTATCATCAAAAGAGATAATGACAAATGAAGGAAGAAGAACTCTTGCGCCATGAAAAAAGAGGCCATCCAGAACTAACCAGATGAAGACACATTTCAGCATTAGATACACCACAAACATTGGAACTAGCAGTGCATTATTGGCTGCAAAAAAAATGAAGTCAAAATTTCTCTTACCTTCAATTATTTTGCAACTCCTGAATCGGTTTACCACCTTCATGATATATTCAGGAGATTCATGAGAAAGGAATCTACACTGGATCCACAAGTTGTGAATTAGTAGGGGTGGGCAGTCTCTTGTACATCAAGTGTTTGCGGAGCTGAAAAGTCAACAAAGAAAATATGCTATCTGTTCGGACAACATTATAACCAGCCTTAGAATACATGCTAAGAGCAGCAGTATCAATCAGTCTGCAATGCAAGTATATCTCGGTGGCTTCCAATTGAGGTACAAGTTCCTCTGATGCCTTCAACAGATGACGGCCAATTCCCCTTCTGAGAAGAAGAAAATTCTACAGTCAGACTAAAGGCCCACTGATTTTCAGAAGCCTCCACAGAAAAAGGGAAAAAAACTTTCTTATTCCAAAAGACTCTGCAAACACATCTGATGTTGCCATTTCAGATGGCCATCAGTTCTGACTACTCACATGAATAATGCTAATAAGAATTCAAGTTTTATAGTATCCGGTACGAACAAAGTCTAGGTTTTGTACAACAGCTAATGATTCCAAACCGTGGATGAGAATCTGTTTTAAAGTTGATATTGAACATATGACACCAATAATTGAATTGGTGATTGGAGATGGAATCTTAGTTGAACATTGGTTCACAGAGGGGCCCATGCTGAGGCATCATAACTTAATCATAAAATAAAGGACAACGAAAGAAGCCAGATAAGAGTCCCTGGTATGCATGTTTTTGTTAAAACCACTCAAGAATATATTATGGAAGAAAACAATGTCAAAATTATCTTCAGCAACGTCCATGAGTTATGTTATCTCCAACAGCAGTAACGTGCAAGACTGGAGGCAGATTCACTTTTGACTGACTTTGTATTTTAAGATTTCATTTTCAAATATCTGTTGTTATCTTCCTAATTTGTAGGGAGACGTTTTCTTGCTGTTGTAACCTTCCTATTCTGTAGGAAGTTGTTTCTCTTCTTAGGCTATTGTACATACTAGGCTGCTGCTGTAACAGTAAAACATTGAGATTTTCTGAATGAAAGAATTGAATTAATTCTTTTCACATGGTATGGGATATTTCTAAGCTATAGACCTATGGTCTCCAGTATCCTTCCGAATATGGCGAGTGAAGGTGGTAGGTCGACACAGAGCAACAAATCTGGCAACGAGGGATCAAGCCAAGTTGTCGGTGAGTTGAATGATAATCCATACTTTCTGCATCATTTGGATAACCAGAGCCAAATATTGGTTATCAGCCCCTCACGGTTGATAACTCGCGCCATGGAGTCATGCTATGACAGTAGATCTTTCAGCAAAAAATGAAATGGGTTTTGTTGATGGTTCGGTTATGAAACTGGACGCATCTTCACCCAACTTTGTTGTCTGGACCAAATGTAATAACATGGTCCTTTCATGGGTCTTAAACTCATTATTAAAGGACTTGATGGAAAGTGTCATATATGGAGAAACAACAGCCGACGTGTGGAAGGAAATTCACGAGCGATTTTCTCAAACCAATGGACCATAAATTTTTCAGATTTGTCGCTCCATTGTGACGCTACATTAAGAAAATCTCTCTATTTCAGTTTATTATACGAAGATGAAAATATTATGGGACGAGTTGTCAACATAACTTGCTCTACATGTGTTTGTGGAACTTCTAAATCTCTCTCGAATTTACTTCAACAAGAAAGGCTCATAGATTTTTTAATGGGCCTAAATGAATCATATGCTTCTGTGAGGAGTCAAATTTTGATCATGGACCCATAGCTGAATGTTAATAAAGCCTACAACTTATTGTTGCAAAAAAAAAAGAAGAGACCTTCGTGTTATGCTAATTATTGAGAATAATGTGGCTGTTGTTGCCGATCATAGTGGGCGACTGAATCGGTTCTCACAAGGCAATCCTCGCGTCCAAGGCAAAGGCCAAAAAGAGCGGCCGAAATGTGATCATTGTGGAAAGTTAGGTCACACTAGAGATCGCTGCTACTATATTCACGGTTTTCCAACAAAGAATGGTAATTTTCATAATCAACATGTTGAGACTCAGTACGGCAAATCATTAATCTCCGAACTTCGCAACACAAGTCCAAACCGAGCCACCACCTTTGACCAGCAATCTCGCTCCTCAGCTCACCATGGACGAATACAACAAATTCTTATCTCTCATATCAATAGGTAAAGAACCAACGGTAAACATGATAGGTAATCATTTTGCAAATTTAATTCATTTCTTTTCTAGCGTGTGGATCCTTGATTCCAGAGCAAGCAATCATATGTCTTACTCATTACCCACCCTATCTTCAATTCAACCTCATTATTCCAAACTTGTTAGGCTTCCAAATGGAACACTTTCTTATGTGACTCATGTTGGAAAAACCATCATTTCTCCAAACATTATGTTAGACCATGTCCTTTATGTGCCATAATTTAAATTCAATTTAATATTTGTTAGCAAACTCACTAAATCTTTAAATTGTGATGTTCGTTTCTTTCTTACACATTGTGAAATCTAGGACCCTCAATCAAAGAGGATGATTGGTGTGGGTAGGGTGCGTGCAAAATTATACTACCTAGAGACGGAGTCAAGCCAAATTGTTACCATCTTCACCGATCACATATCTCCTTTTGATCTACGGCATTGGCGATTAGGTCACCCATCTTCTTAATGCCTAAGACATTTATCCCAAAATAATAAGTTGATTTCCTTTAATAATTGTTGATGTGATGTTTGCCTGTTAGCAAAACAAACTCGTTTACCTTTCTTTGATAGTGACTCACTCTCTTCTTGTGTTTTTTATTTAATTCATGTTGATATGTGGAGAGGATATTATATTCCATCTATTACTAGAGCACATTACCTTCTTACTATTGTGGATGATTTCTCACATGCCACTTAGTTATTTTTTAAGTGTTTCAAATCTCAAACTAAGGAATCACTTCAGACCTTCATTAATATGATTAAAGTGCAATTTAACTCACAAGTTAAATGCATTAGGTTTGATAATGGTTCTGATTTTTTTTTATAATATGCGAAATTTTCTATCTACCAGTGGCACTTTACAACAACACTCTTATGTATTGATACCCCAACAAAATGGAGTCGTTGAATGCAAGCACAGGCACCTACTAGAAATTGCTTGAGCTCTAAGATTTCAAGCAAATTTATCAATCAAATTTTGGGGTGAATGTGTTCTCACCACAACTTATTTGATAAACAGATTACCCACCTCGGGATTGAATGAAAATTTCGATAAAACTCCATATGAGGTGTTGCACAAAGCCAAACCAAAATATCATTATTTAAGAGTTTTTTGTTGTTTATGTTTTGCCCACAATATCAATTACAAACACAAATTTGATGCTCGCAAGTGTGTTTTTGTTAGATATCCTCATGGACAAAAGGGATATAAAGTATTCGATCTGGAAAAAGAAATTATTTTTGTGAGTCGTGATGTCATTTTTCATGAGGGGGTATTTCCCCTTCATTCACATGTTGAAAAACCTCTTAGTGACCACGTTTTACCCATTCCTATCTTAGATGACCAAAATCAAGACCCAAAACCCATCATATCCAACCCAGAAAATCAGGCCCACATCGAACCAAATAAAAGTTCACTTGAAACCGAATCCATTCCACTTACTATAGAAGAACCAGACCTATACATGAAGTCTACCAGGACCAAAACCAAACACGCGTACCTAAATGACCACCAATGTTCGTATGCCGCACTCTACGCACACACATAAGACTATAAGGTAAAGGGCCCCTTTTTTCCACTCTCACATCCCAATTTTCTGAGGAACATGTACTTTTTTTGTTTCTATTTCTTCTCGTGATGAACCAAAAGATTACCGCACTGCTGTGAAAAATGGGAAATGGTGTGAAGCCATGAGAGTTGAGATCAAGGCACTGAAAGAAATCAATACTTGAACCATTACCAGCTTACCCCCAGGAAAGAAAGCAATTGGTAATAAATGGGTTTTTCAAAATTAAATATAGATGTGACAGATCCATTAAAAGGTACAAGGCGCGCTTGGTGGCTAAGGGGTACACGCAGCAGGAAGGATTGAACTATCATGATACTTTGGTTCCAGTTGCCAAACTTGTCACAATGAGGTGCTTATTATCTGTAGCAGTCATTTTTAATTGGCCCTTGTACCAACTAGATGTCAATAATGCATTTTTAGAAGGGGATCTGGAGGAAGAAATATATAGTAAATGCCACCTGGATATACCAAAGATGGGAAGAAACTTGTTTATCACCTAAACAAATCTCATTATGGCCTCAAATAGACGTCTAGGTAATGGTTTGCCAAGTTTTCACAAGCTCTAAAGAAAGCGGGTCTTAAGCAATCTTTGGTTGATTATTCATTATTTTCATTAATAACGGGAACCAAGAAGGTATTAGTTCTTGTCTATGTTGATGATATCATTATTACCGGGAATGATGAGCTCCTCATATCTAAACTGAAGGCTTTCATTCATATGCCATTTCACATTAAAGATCTAGGAAAATTGAAATATTTTCTAGGAATTAAGGTAGCCCGATCCAAACAAGGAGTATTCTTAAATCAAAGAAAGTATACTTTGTATCTATTGAAAGATGTGGGATATCTTAGATCCAAACCCAATGACATCCCGATGGAGCAACACTTGAAATTGACTCCTACTGGAGAGATTCTTAAAGATCGAACTTCATATCAAAGACTTGTGGGAAGGCTTGTATACTTGACCATTACACGACCCGATATCACATATTCGATCAATATTCTAAGTCAATTCATGCATGAACCTCATCAACTTCACTGGGATGCAACTATGAAACTGCTTAAATATTTGAAAGGAACTCCTTGCAAAGGAATTCTATTGAGTGCCACTAGTACCATACAACTTTCATGCTATGCCGATTCAGATTGGGACGGTTGTCTTATTACAAAGCAATCTACTACAGGATATTGCACATTTTTTAGAAATAGCCCTCTACCTTGAAAAACCAAGAAACAAAACATTATGTCAGTGAGATCATTTGGTTATTTGCTACAAGATCTTGGTTTTCTTCATATTGCACCAGCAATTTTATACTATGACAATCAATCTGCTTTGCACATTGCGGCAAATCCGGTTTTTCACGAACGTACCAAACACATCGAGCTCAATTGTCATTTTATTCATGAAAAACTCCAATAAGACATCATTTCTACAAAGTATATCCCAAGTAAACATGAGCAAGTTGACGTTTTCGCCAAAGCACTCAGACGAGATCAACTTCAATATTTGCTTGGCAAGTTGGGCCTGATCCATCCTCAAGTGCCAACTTGAGGGGGAGTGTCAAAATTATCTTCAGCAACGTCCATGAGTTATCCTATCTCCCACAGCAGTAACGTGCAAGGCTGGAGGCAGATTCACTTTTGACTGACTTCTGTATTTTAAGATTTCGTTTTCAAATATCTGTTGTTATCTTCCTAATTTGTAGGGAGACTTTTCCTTGCTGTTGTAACCTTCCTGTTCTGTAGGAAGTCATTTCTCTTCTTAGGCTACTGTACATATTAGGCTGCTGCTGTAACAGTAAAACTTTGAGATTTTCTGAATGAAAGAATTGAATTAATTCTTTTCACAAACAATAACAACAAAACAACTCCCAAAACGCAAAAATCAGGTGACCAATTACTTGAGAATCATCAATAACTTCAATTTGACAGGTTCTGAATATAGAAGCTATAGACTTCAGAGTTCCCTCCATAAGACCTTGAGAAAATAGAACTCGTACATGGAAAACTAATGAAACCCAACTCATTTCTGAAGGAAAGCAAAAGAGTTCTTGCATTAAGACAGAGGAATAAACAAACCAAGATGACAAAGCATGTGATAATAAGAAATGATACTTTATCGTAGACCAATTGTTTATAATTTTCCAACAAGAAAAGGCATACCTCAAAGGCTTATGCAAATGTATTTACAAAATTGGTGACACCATAGAAGCTAAAATTGTGCATTTTTTCTAACTAGATTGGGAAAAAAACAAAAAGAATATCATAGAATTCATCACAAGGGCAGTTGCACATAATTATCAGAATGGAAACAATTAAACTACTGGATTAAGATTCCCTCAAATGGGGTGGCCTAGTAAAGGACTGCCCCTCAATGGGGCGCCACCAAAACCTTGCAGAGAGGAGGGCATGGGCATTACCTACGAAGCTCTTTCTTCACAGACATGTTGCAGAGATACGGCGAGCTTCTCGGCGGCGTTGGCGTGGGCGGCATCGCGTTAGACCCTCTCAAATTGAACGATATCTCGACTGTCCCGGCGAGCTCCATCTCCCCATCCCCTGTTCCATACAACCCTATGAGCGTGGCGGCGTGAGGAATCACAGCCCTCCTCTCCATCAAATGCTGCTTCATCACCACCTTCAACAGCGGAGCGTAAGAGAAGGGTGACCACGCCAATTCGGCGAACGAATCCGCGAGCAATTCGACGGTCTCCTCCATCTCCTCCACGGCCATGAGCCTTATCTGCAGACTCCCATGACCCAATTCCCTAGCATACAAGAAGTTCTCCAAAATCCTCAGTTTTTGCAAATCATCTTCACCTAAGAACCCATTCACTCTCTTGAGTTGGAGAACATCGAAAGTTGAGAACTTGGTCTTGTTCTCTTGAATCCCTGGGTCAGGGGACCCTGAATCAGATGCTGATGAGGCAAGGGGAGGGAAGAAGTAGAGATGGGGAGGGGTTTTTCGAGGGTTTAGAGAGAGAAGATGGTGGTTTCTTGCGGAATTGAGAAGTGGGTAGCCTGGTTTTGACGAGGGATGAGAGGGAAAACGTCTGAGATGAGAAGGAAACGAGGATTTGGTGGGGGTTAAGTGAGAAGAAGAAGGCAGTGTCGGCTCTAAACAGTAGGACGAGATAGTTGTAGCCATGGAATTGTAGAGTTCTTCCCCTTTTATGAGTTCTCAGAGAACGGGGAGAAGCTGTTCATCTTACTAATATAGTCGCCTTTGCTCTCTTCCAGAGAGAGAGAGAAAAGAATAGATCTGAGACACGTTCCAGCGTGTTAGTATCTATTTGATTAAGATATCAGTAGAGATTCTAGAGAACGTGATTGAGAGAGAGAGGGAGAAGAAGAATTCGTTGCGGTTTTATGTCACAACGATACGTGGACACGAGGACACTTAAGCGCATAAATTCGAAAACTTAAAAAAAGACACCAAGACATTGATTTTTTGTTTTTGAGCAATACAAAATTATTTTTTAATATTTTGATATCAAAATATGTATTTTTATTCAAATAATAGTTACAATTATTTAAAATATTAAAATAATAGACATACTTGTTAGTGTCTTATTGACGTGTCTGCACATTTCTCGTCGTGTCATCAAAGACACGTAGATAGTGGTATTCAAAGTAGATGAATGTGGCGCCAAATACTTTAGTAATGTATAGAAAGCAGAAGAATTTGAGGTGGTAATGAAAGCTCAAGGCCTGTGGCTGGAAATTAAAGCTGCAAATGGATAGGATATAAGGGCGGTCAAGATTCGATTCCCATGAGTGTCGCTCTTTTGCGCAAGTCAACCCATAGCTTAGGCCCCCGGGTCAGGGGTTCTAGCCTCGGAGTTTTACGCTGTCGGCACGATGACTGTAGGTATGGCAGGCTGAGTCAGAGCGACCAGGTCTTTGTGTCAGGTGCAGTTTTTTCGGGTTTTAAATAAAAAAAAAAGATGGGATATGGTCAGATCTTACTTGATCCTAATTTGGTTCCAAAACTGTACAACATGTTTGAATCCAAGTCTACATTCCAATAAGGTTAGTGTTCAATGGCACAAAGTTAAATCCAGATCAAAATTTTGTTTGGTAATATTGGATCTGAATTTGTTTGGCAATATTGGTAATAAAGAAGACTGAAATCAAGGCTTTTACTTGTAATCATATCTGAATTTAAATATTTGAACCAACTTAATTCAAATCAGAATCCACAATTAATCCAAAGGGGTAAATTTGAGTCTGATCCGAATACCCTTCTTTGTCTTGCTTTAAGAAGTCATGTCCAGCAATAAAGTGTCAGATTTGGATCAGAGACCCAACCAAACCCAATCTGTTTGCACCTCCACTGAAATTGGGGAATAAATTTTGAAAAGGATCTGGATCTTATGACTTAATAGTACAGAATCCCGATTACATCTACAGATTTTGAGGCCTTCTCATCAACTGAATTTTTTGTTTGTAGGAATCCCTTCTAAGTCACAGGGACACTATTTTGGTGTGTCCCTGGTGACACAAACGGACCGGCTCGAACACGCCGACTCAATGTGTACAACATTATTTTGATATTTTCAAATAATATTTTAATGTTATTTCAATAAAAAGTTATTTTTAATGTTAAAATATTCAAAAAACAGTTTTTATTGATTAAAAAATTAAAAATTATGTATCCTTGTCTCCACATTTTCTTTTTGGCCTTACATACATGATTTACACGGTTTGTTTAGTTAAAAGAAAAAATAAATAAGTTTTTGGATCGTCCAATTGTGTTTTGTATGTAAGTTTTTAAAATTCATTTTAAAATCAACACTTTATATTTTATTTTATGATGAGGAACCCTCACCGAAGCAAGGTAGGGCCCTACGACCACACCTCTAAACGTTATGAACACACCTTTGTGCCAGCAGGGTTTGATTCGATGCCTTCATTTCAGGGCCCTCACAACCACCCTATTGACCACATGGAAAAATCAACAGTTTATAATGCACTGAAATTTCACAAGTGAAGGTCTAATGGAGGAGAGAGAATGGTGTTGTTGGGTTGACACTACTAAAGAATCTGGCATAACAGGGAAGGTGATCATCGAGACGGGTCGAGCGGATATGGCAGAAGGTATAGCCCGAGTCCGAGAAGGAAGGGGAAACATGGCAAGAATCCCCACACCACTTGTAGATACCCGGTTGAAGATATTCATGGGTTAGATTTAGGGGTGTCAACGGGTCCGGTTTGGTTCTGACCTAGGTGGAACCAGAATTGGACTAGATTTCTGGGTATGGTATCAGGTTTGGACCAGGGTCTAATCGGGTCTACTCTAAGAGAAACCATACCCGGACCCGATAAGAACTACATGAACTAGACCCGTACCATGGTAAAATAATGTTTTTTATCATTTTTATTTTGAAAATTGTAGGTCTTAATCAAAATTCAGGTCGGGCCTACATCTGGTATAAAATTTTACAAACTATACCCAAGTCCATGTATTAATCAGACCTTTGGGTCTGAACCCAGGTCTTAATTGGGTCTTCTTATTTGTTACCATACCCGGACCCTATAGGGTTTGGTCTGGGTCGGGTCCAGGTAAACCCGACCTGTTGACACCCCTAGTTAGATTGATTATAAAAATCATAGAATTGCAAAGGAACTTTAGTGATGGATCGTCCGTCACAACCACTATTAGTGGCGGTCTATTTTTTGTGACTGATTTTCAATTGTTATTGTAGGTTATCGGAAAAGGTCTCACTTTCTTTCTTTTTTGCTATTTGTCGAGAAAAAAAAAATCTAGGTCAGGTAGTGATCCATGAGAGATTGACGCTCCACCATAAGGCCAACCTCCAATTAATGGTAGAAGAGCCGAACGAACCGAACAGGGCATGCTTGGAATCGGCTCATTTACCAATTGATCAAGCTCAAGACTCGGCTTGTGCTTGTATTTAGACAAACTGAACTAGAGCCCGGCTCATCCTTGAACGAGATGAGTCAAGCACAAGCTGGCTCATGTAAAAACATTTCATGTTATTTATACATAGAATATATGTGTGTATATATATATATATATATATATATATATATATATATATATATATATATATATATATATATATATATATATATATATATATATATATGAGTGAGACAAACAAATTAAATGGGTTTTTTTAGCTTTTCGGGTGCTTCTTTATCAAATCTGATCCCGTAAATGTGTTCAGCATGGTCAATTTAATAGGAATCAACGCCCAGACCATGTGTTTTTAATAAAAAATATTTGTTGCCTAAAAAAATTTACAAAGATTTTGAATTGTTGATTTTTTTAACCTTATAAAAATCCACCCATGCGTCGGAATTGAAGATTCCGAGAGCTGATCCTTATAAAAATCAAGTGCATAGATTACATCTGTATAGTTAGAATTTAAAAATAAGACTAAAAAAACACATTTGTCATGTTTCATTTAAAATATTTTATTTAACAACTCTCTCTCTCTCTCTCTCTCTCTCTCTCTCTCTCTCTCTCTCTCTCTCTATATATATATATATATATATATATATATATATATATATATATATATATATATATATATATATTTATATTCACCAAGCTAGACAATAGATCATGGTGGACACAAGTGGTTCATGTAGCTTCACAAATAGTTAAATAACATCTCTCTCTCTCTCTATATATATATATATATATATATATATAAATTCTGCCTCCATGGTGTGGGCGTATTATTTTACCGTCATGATATGTAAAAATTAAAAATTTGCACTTACAAGCGACAAGAAAAAATTGAGAATCTGCAATATTGTCCATTCGACGAATTTTACTAAATTATTGAATGTTTTAGGAAACCCATCATGTTCATCATACAATACAATCATTTTTTGATAAATCATACCGTTGGCATTTTTTATGAGATGGGTTCTTATGCACTTGTTTTTCGCAAGGATCCATGCTTTTTTTAGCCTATTTGAAAAGTGGTCATCAGAGAAAATGAGAGAGCAGATCCAGTGCGAGTTGTGGTCCTGTGATCAGGCTATAAACACATATAGGGCTCATTTACCAATGGGAGCTTTGGGTGATTGGTAGGAGTTATCCGTGTACGTCTCCTTGTGGTGGGACGTTGCAAGTTCAAACCCCACATTATCATCCATATCGGCATCTTCAGGTTTAGCCATACACACAGTTAGTTCTCTTTTTTTTCTAAGAAAAGGAAGAAATAGATGCTCAAACCATCCTGACTCTAGTCTTATGTAAATGCCTGGGCTGAGTTACCCTCACTCCCAGGGCTTATGCTTGCTTCGAACTCCGACTTCATGTCCAACAGTCAGAGACCTGCTCCAACTACGCTAACCCCTTTGGGGTTTAGCATATGGAGATCTTACATATAGCTAAAATGTATTGAGACTATGCGATCAAGATAGCAACTTTGTGCTAAAGTGATAAAGTGCATCATTGTAGACACTTGAAGGGTTCTCGCTGGTTTCAGGGATTCGAATTGGGTAACTCCTGTGGCCGGCTCTATATAAATGAGCCCAACAGCCCCTCTCTGTCACCAAGGATTTGTGGAGTGTTTTACATCCAACTTCTAATAAGGATTTTCACAAGGCAGGAAGTCCTCACAGACCATGTGGGTTCACGTACCGGTTCATCAAGTTTTCAGACCAGTTTGTGGGTCATATAACCGGTTCATCCAGTTTTCAGACTGGTTCATAGTTTATATGATCGGTTCATCCAATTTTGGATCATTTCAAGACGTTGCTTCATATTGGCATTAAGGATAGTTAGATGACTTAGTATATTCATGTCACCAAAGTGACTGAATACACGTATGTCATCAAAGAATTTTAACACTATCATTCAGTTTAAATGGATATCAATATTGTACTTAGATTTGTGAAACGATAAACAACCTAAAGGTAGTTTTATCTTGTTTGAAATTTAAGGACTCCAAAGGTAACATAGAGAAACATAAAGCAAGATTAGTTGCTAAAGGATTCACCTAGATGGAGGGCATTGACTACAATGAGACATTTTATCCTGTCTCAACTAAAGAGTCAATGAAGATAATTTTGGCCCTTGTAGCTCATTATGACTTAGAGCTATACCAGATGGATGTAAAAACATCATTTTTCAATAAAAATTTGAATGAAAAGGTATATATGGATCAACCTCTTGGTTTATCTGAAAATGATTGTCTAGTTTGTAAGCTCAACAAATCAATATATGGACTTAAACAAGCCTCTCGACAGTGGTATATTAAATTTTCCCAAGTCATTATGACTTTCGGGTTTACAAAAAACATTATTGATCAATGTATATACCTTAAGGAAAGTGGAAGTAAGTTCATTATATTGATATTGTATGTGGATGACATTTTACTTGCAATCAACGATATAAAGTTGTTTTCAGAGACAAAACAATTTCTTGCATTACATTTTGATATGAAAGATATGGGTGAAGCTGCCTATGTTCTTGGCAATGAGATCCGTCGAGACAGTGCAAAAGGTTTTCTAGACCTCTCCCAGAGATCCTATATAGATAAGGTGTTAAACCGATATAGGATGGAGAATTGTTCTCTTGATTCAACACCCATATCAAAAGGTGACAAGCTGAGCCTAAAGGATTGTCCACAGGACGAAATTGACAAAGCACAGATGACTATTTATCCATATGCATCAGTTGTTGGCAGCATGCAGTACGCACAAACATGTTCTCAACTAGATATGTCTTTTGTAGTAGGGGTGCTTGACAGATTTCAATCTAAACCAGGTTTACTCCATTGGAAGGCTGCCAAGAAAGTCTTGCGGCACTTGCAAGGGACAAAAGACTATATATTGATGTATCATAAAATTGATCACCTCGAGATCATTGGCTACTCAGATGCAGACTTAAGATGATGCCTTGATAGTAGAAACTCTACTACTTGGTACATCTTCTTACTTGTTGGGGGCGCGATCTCTTGGAGGAGTGGGAAGCAGACGACCACTGCTGCCCACACCATGGAGGCAGAATTCTCATTTTTTAAGAAGTAGAGGAAAACACTTCTTAATAGTTGGTACGAAAGATAACGCAATTGATTCGGTAGCATTTTATGCATTTGGCAAAAGAATTGCGTGTTAGTTTTTATTCTAATGTGAAAGTTGGACCCTGGGGTGTTAGACTTTTGCATCCCAAATTCCATCCACAAAACAGCCCCTAAGTGTGTCCCTGGGGTGCATATCAATGCAGGATCATGAAACACTTTTAGATGAGAGTACGCTGCACAAACAAGAAAGATACCAATCCAAGATTAGAGAATGCAATACATGGATCTATCTCTCAAGCCTGGCTTAATCACATCATCTTTTCTCACTAATGATGTGCATAATCCAAAGTGAATCCTCGAAAAAAGGGTCTTTGTTTCAGATGGTCCGTTTGAGAGTTGTGCAATCAGAGAAAATTTCCCTGATAGTTTTTTCTTGATTGATGTGGCATGATCAGACCCGTTCAACAATCAATCCTGATCAAGTAACCAAATCAACTGAATTTTGCCATTCCTGAAAAAGATTGCATGGCGATCATAAGACCAAAATATTTATATCTAAAAAAAATACTTTAAAAAATTCAATTGTAAATCCAATTGGATCAGAATCTTGGCTTCGGATCACATTGATTCTTGTATCTGAATCTCATAGTTTCTATATCCTCACTTATTTTTCAAGCAAAAAATCCATGTATATGTCCTTTTCTTTATCTTTTTTATAAATTTTTTTATGACAAAGAACTCTGGCCAAATCGAGAAAAACTTCCAGTGGAGCCCCACAACCATCCTGACTTACGTGGCCCACCTCTGAAAACTACAGACACACCCATGCACCAGTGGGGTTTGACCTGACGTCTTCATCTCAGCGCCCTCACGACCCCCGCTGACCACAGAGGCGACCCTTTTTATAAAAAGAAAAGTTAATTAAACTTGTATGTATTGTTTGAGGGGGATTTTTTAACTCATTTTTTTGTCATTTTTTTCAGCCATCTTTTTTTATGCAAAACCTTTCAAATTACATATTTAGTATTTAATGATTTTTTATCATTTCAGGTATTGCTAGCTATTCACAAAACAACCTGCAATTGGGACTGCTTTGTCCCTGCACGAGTTTTGATCCGTGTTTCAAACACACCCAAAAGAAACTCTTTTTAACAAGGGTACAAGACAACCCTGCTGTTAATAATAAAGTCAGAAATACTCTTAGAAAGTGAAGTATTAATGAATGCTATCTTCTACAGTTGGCTGAAGTGGTAGGTAGGGATGGGGAACCCACCGAGTAACTTGTGGCTCGGCCCGGCTCGTTTCAAACTCGTTTGTGTTTGGTTCGTATGGATGGCGAGATGAGCATGAGCTCGTTCGATATAGATAGCCAAGTTGAGCATGAACTAAAAGTGTTCGCCTCGGCTCAATATATTTTACATAGAATTTATATATCACATATGCAGAGACAGACCTACATTAGGACTGTGGGGCATGGCCCCCATAAGAATTTAAAACTTATATTGGAGCCATTGTTTGGCTACTCCCAACATAGGTAAAATAAAAAATTCTGGCACCCTAGGAAAAATCTTTTGGTTTATGTTTGCACCCCCCCCCCCATAAAAGTTTTTGGGTTTGTCCCAACATATGCCAAGAAAAACATGTTAGCTCAACTGGGCGGATGAGTATGCTTGCTTCTAACAGGTCAGGGGGGTTACATTCTCATAGTGAATCCTTTAATAAAAAATGTCTTTTTTTTAAATTAGGCATGCCAGCTCGAGATCATCTCCCTTGGCTCGAGCACATACGAACTGAGCTCAGCTTGCATGAGCCGAGCTTGAATTGCCCTTGTTTGGTTCGTTTTGTTAAGGTATGTTTGATAGCTTGCTCAAGGTTGGACAAAATGAATAGAAAAGACTGAATAAAAATTGTTCCAAGTCCAACGTTTGTTTGGACCGTACTCAGATGCTATGTTCCAAATATCTGTTGTTTGATGTTAGGTATGGCAGAAACGTCTTCTTTCTCATTTCCTCCGCTTGTGCTCTCTTTGCCACGTAGTCAGCTCATGCACCGATGGCGTAGGAATCCACCGTTCCCGTCCGAACTCTTCTTCTTCTTATCTATTTTGGCATCCCTCTTATCATGACCCACTCCCTTCATCTCGAACGATCATTCCCCTCCTGAACTGAACTGTCCCCGTCAGGCTGACTCATCCTATCGTTCCTCATCAGAGCTACTCAAAAGGAAGAAAAAGTGAGGGCCAGAAGCTAAAAAATCCCAATTTCTACACTTTCTTCACTTTATCTTCTTCAATTTCTTCCTTTCCCTATGAGAAATCTATGAAATTTTCTAATTTTCATCTAAACCTTGTTGGATTAACCACCACTAAAGTAGTGGTGGTTATCCACGATGTGGATACATCCTCCATCTGAGGTGATCCTTCCGATAAATCAACACATGATCAAGAGGTAACGGTTACGCAAATTGTTCCCATCTTGTGCTCTACATATATGGGTACCATGAGCGACCCAAATACATGAGAAATGCAGGAAAATCGAGAGAGAGTGTTTTCTTCTAAGTTCTTACCTCTCAATACAACCGATTTCCATCAACAGGGAATAGATCCTGCTCACTGGTTGCATAAAGAGAGCATGCGCTCGTGGAGGCTACAACCCGGCTGAGGAGAAACCATTCCTTGCTTGATCAACCACTGCTCACTGACTCTCCTCTGCACCAGTCGACCTCCACCATCAGCAACAACCGCAACACATCAATTGCTACATCAGGTTCAAAGTCTCCCCTGTTTGTTTTTTGTTTAACACAGTTTTTGCTGTGTATTTTCCATGTTCCTGCGCAGGCTACTGGTAAAGAGGAGCATACCCCAATAATGGGTTATGGGCCCACACCCCGCATCCGCTGCGCGGGGTGTGTCCTGGTTGCCCGACACTGCAGGTCACCGTGGGGTGACACTGCAGCTGGTCGCCGACACCAGCGACTATTGTCGTAGGGCGACAAAAAAAAAAGGGCTTACCTCTATTTTGAAGGTTTTAATCGAGCAGGGTGCGTCTGCTGCCCCCGCCCCGATTTCTTCTCCATCTGGTGCTGCAGAGCTGACGCAACTGCCGCCGACGACTATCGAGTCACCGGAGCACAACAACTGGTGCTGGCTTTGGCTATTTTTGCCCCACCATTGAAAGCAAGTGATCGTTGGGTCATTGACGATGGCGGCAACTTCATCTTTGTCGTCGGATCACCGACAATCGTGAGATTGCCGGACTACAGAGGCCAGCGGCGACCATCTCCCTCTGCAACTGGAGAAGAAAATCGAAATAGAGTTTGAAAACCCTATTTCGTGTTTCAGTCCCTTTTTAAAGTTTTCGAGTCCAGGTTTGGATCCAGACCCTCCCCACCCGAACCGATCCATAAGGTTATCTGGATCAGATCCAGGATTCAAATGGGGGACCCATTTCTTTTTAGATCCTTGACCCGCAGGGATTTTGGGTCTGGATCGGATCCATGAGTGGATCCGATCCAAATTATCTGACCCGATCCATAAAGGTCTCCTGGAATCAGATTCGGTTATCGGATAATATATCCAAAATCTATATGACTCCGTTTTGATTTTGGATTCGGTCTGGGTCTGTGAGATCTGTTTTGGATCTCTAGAACCACACCTGATCCACCACACCTGATTTGATGACCCGTACCGACCCATGATGATAATTTGGGTTGGATCTGGATACAGATCTTTGGGTCCCAGGTCCTGAATCCAATTAATGTTCTCTAGATTGGATCCGGGTAATCCGGATCTGGTTCTTTCATTAGCAGATCCAGAAGCCGGTTAAAATCGAATTATACAATTATGGATCAGCTTGACAGAACCGATTCAATTGGCTTGTAACAGAGACCGAACCGGTTCGACCTGTTTCTGAACCGATATGGATCTCTCTGAAACTGGTTCACTGTTGCAGAGACCGATTCAGAGTGTTACAAACCTGGTTTAGTATATTTTAAATCGATTCAGAGCTTTATATGATCGATTCATCCAGTTTTTTGGACCGATTCGTGCATCATATGACTGATTCATCCAGTTTTTGGATCGATTCGTGGGTTATATGACCGGTTCATCAAGTTTTCTAACCAGTTCATCCAGTTCTCCAATATTTCCCTTATTTCCAAAATAGTGCACACCCTGAGGTGGTACTAATTTATAAAACTCCTTCTTTAGTTTAATTTTCAACCCTACTTATTTTAATAAAATAATCAGCGGGCCGGCGCATAGATGGTGCCTCACTAAAGCTCCTTACCAAGAAAAACAATTTTTTTTTTAATTTCAAAAGGCTTTCAAATCTGGTTGAGGTGGCACCACCTTAAAAAAAAAGACAAAAAAAAGGAAAAAAGGGGAAAACAAAATCCGTTTTTTTACTCTGTTTTTTTACTTTATTTTATTACTTTTCAGCCCCCAAAAAGGAGCCACCGTGAAACCCTACCCAAAATCCCATTTTTACCTAAGTTTTTCAAATTTCCTATTAAGAAAAGGAGCCGCCTCCCTCTCAAAACGGCGAACATTTCAAAAAAATTCAAAAATTTGTTTTAAAGGTTATCAAAAACCGGTTGAAGAGGGTCGGATTTGGGGGAAAAGGGAGAGGAGGCCGGCCATTAAAAAGGGAAGGGCCAACACAAAAGAGGCATCGACGATGTTCCCTGACCCTAACTCTCAAAACCCCCTTTCTTCTTCCCTAATTTAGCATTCTCCCTTCTTTTCCAGCAAAAGAAGACCCACGACTCCAGCCCTCCCATCTCTCAAACCCTTTCTTCTTCCCTAATCTACCTTTATTCCTTCTTTCCAGCAAGAGAAGACCCCCAACTTCAGCTCCCCTATCTCTTAAACCACTGTTACTTCCCCTCTTTCCCCTTTCTCTAGCACGACTCCCCTTTTCCCCTCACGGTTGTCACCCCTTCAACCTAATAATCCAGAAGGGTCCATCGAACTAGAAGCACTTGCCGGAGGCCTACTGCCATTCTCGAAATCCATCAAGTCTGCTCATCATCAAACAAGATATCGTCAGGGACCCGCAGTCGAAGAACATTCAGTCTGGGTGAATAGGTGAAAAACCTCTGCTATATTTGTGTTTCTGTTAAATTAGTCATTCTATTTGTCTCATGCATACAGTAAATCCATCGTTTTAGAGGATGATATTTACTTTCTGGGTTGTTGCATACATTAAAGATCGATGATGCTCCACCATAGCATCACCGATCTCTCTAAAAAAAAGAATTTTCTCATAACATCTATTTTTTTATGAACTGTTTCAGGGTCACAGATCCTCTTTCGGATGTCATTTCTTTTTATTATTCAAGGTTTTTTCTGCCCCCCTATGGGTCATCTCATGCAGCATTTCAGGAAGGTTACAAAAAAAAAAAATTAGAAGTGTCAGTCCCTGTATGTGCAGGGAATAAAATTTTAAGTAGCCTTGTCCTCTGGTCTTAGCATCTTCCAATGTTTCTTTGTTTTATTCTTTGGATTCCACCATTGACAAAGACATTTTCTAACTTTGTTGCATTTACTGAATTCTCAGATGTCATAGTTTGATCAGCTTGTTGCAAAACTGCATAAACGATATCCTTATCGATTCATCGTACAATAAACAATGCCACAAACCTAGCCACAACATCTTTATACAATCTCGTTCATAGTTAGTGATTTACTAACCCTATATCCAGTTATCTAAAAGATTTTTTTTTTGTTTATATTCCCCTTTGTTTTGCTAATTCTCTGTATATCACCTGTCATCCTTTGTACCCATTGTAAGTCCATTTTTTTTCACTGTATATCTGTCTTGTATTGTATATCCATCGCCATTTCACTTACCACACACACGTTTTCTTATTTTCTGAGTTATATTCAAATTCCTGTAGGTGTTTGCTTTCTAACCCAGTTGACATTTTCAAATAATGTGATTCAATCTGATTTTATCTAGCTTTGTAACTTTAAGTAACCTGTACTTGTGTGCTTACATTTTTCCTCTTGTGTACCTTACTACCACCATATACATTTCTCTGCCCTTACTGCATCATGTCCCTGAACGTTGTTGAATAGATCTATGAAATCCTGGAAGCATTGATGGGATCGTGTATGTTTATATGTGCCCATGGTAACTATGATCTGAAATGTGATGTTTATGGTTTATCTCCCATTAAGTAGTTCAAAGGAGGAGATGGAAGTATGTGTGTTAAAAGTTAACAAGGTCTATGGTTCAGTTCCAGTTTCATCTGATGCATGGATAAATACATAGAAGTCGGCAATAAATTCATGGTGCTATGATGTGATGGGGTCAAGGCTATTATTCTTCCTCAAAACACTTTCACCAAAAGACACAGAACTAGATTCCTTCTTTCCATAAATGCAGACTGTTGATTTATTGCCTACTTTGTGATATGATGCTTGGGGGATATTTTTCTCCTCAATGTGGAAAAGGTATTTTATTTCTTTGTCATCGTTATATTTTTGTTATTTTCGTTGTCGTGATTATTTCTTTTTATTCTTTTGGACCATCTCGTATTGCCTTTAGTGAATTTTTATTACTAATCCATGTTCACACCTTAGCAAGCCTAAATATGCTGGAAACGTGATCAAAGTGGAGTGAACATTGGAGGAACAACCATCAGTCACCAGCATGATCTATATATATATATATTTTGCTGGACCATTTTGATTCCATATTAAGATAGTTCCTACCCACATCTATAGCTTTCTTTTACCCACCTTTTAGTACAATCCATCCCTTCTTAGTACTGTAGAGATTTCTGTAACATTGGTTAGTTACAGGAGGGTATCCTCTTTTGTATTTTTGTCCAGACTTTGAGGTTTGATAAATTACTTTTACATAGCTGCAGTCATCTATTTCCTCTCATTATATCTTCACGGTTTGTAGTATAATGTTTTCCCCTATACATCCAATAGCCATAATATATCAACATTCATTATTTGCCATTTTTTGCATCTTGTTACAACTTCAGTGTTTGTATACCATTGTATATGTCGTCCATTATTATATAACCTTTGTTATGCCCATATATTAACATTTTGTATCACATTATTAGCTAATCTTGCCATTTTATGTATATGTGTTTGCCTATTATCTGAAATATTGTATCAAGGTGCATTGTATACACATCTTCATCATTTGGCTTCAATACTACATTTAAGTATATATACTATATCATGCATTTAGATAGTTGTATTGTCTTAGATGCAATTTCCGTCTAATGTGAGCCTAAGCATCCATATACATATATATATATATATATATATTACACTTCTAATTCAATTTGAGTATTGCATCTAGGTTTTTCATTTATACATATCCATATGTACATTCCCTACTTAGCTTAAAATGTGGCCTTTAGAATTTTCTCATGTATGTTTTGTTTATATTTTGGGCATCACAATTCAAGTGTTGCCACTGGCGCATCATCATTAGTGTAAAATTTTTAATCTCTCTTTTGTATATTATATCTTCTGTACCAATTCTCACACTTGCAGGACAGTTGGGAGATGTGGCTCTTTCTAGCTCCATTTTTTTTTATTTTGCTTTATGTCAGAGATGTAATAATCAAATTTGGAATAATATTTACTTTTACTGTTTAGATTAGGATGCATATCATGTAGTTTGATTTCTGTAATATCCTGATTATGTGATTCATGCATTTCATTTTGAAAATCACTATGGATGTACACGAATGACATGTGCACCAACTCTTAGGGAGTTGATGAACTCGGTGGAGTCCATATTTACGGCCCTAGTCAAAATATGGATGAGATCTTTCTATCAGTCACATTAAGCCTACACTCTTAGGCTATCTTCCAAAATTTCACTTCATACTTTCAATTTTACCAAATATTTTAGAATTAGCTAAGTAAATTACAAGCATATTTACAACCATAGTCGGAATATGTGATAATTCTACTTAGTTTAATTCTAAAATTGCATATTTTCCTGAAAAGACGCTTTTACAAAATGACATTCATTCATATCATCTGCATCATGGCATCATCTGCTTTTCTCATGATTTTCTCAAGAAAATTTCACTCTATGGAAATCGATTCCTCAAGAAACTCTGAAAATTTTCGAAGTTGGATTTCCCTAGTCAAGTTTTCTCGTGATTTTCCCTGAAAAATGCTATTTTCTTAAGATTCATTTTCAAAAGAAATTTCTCATCTTTCTCAAGAATCAAAATCAATTTTCAAATATTTCAAGGCTAAGATTCTCATGATTTCAATTTCCTGAGTTTTGATTTTCCTTCTCCAAAGAGTTTTCCCACAAACTTCATTCATTTTCCAAAGAAAGTTTTCAAAGTCAGACTTTTCCTGGCAAACATTTCCCCTCTTAAATGTTCATCTTTTCTCAAAAATTATTTCCACTTTCCCAGGATTTTCATCCATTCATGATTTTCCCAAGTCTTTATAATTTTTTCTGAGATTTCAAATCTTTTCATCAGAGTTTCCTGAGAGATTGATTTCCATCTTTTCCTGAGAAATATTTTTCAATTTCAAAAGCATTTTTCAAGCATATATCATATTTTCCAAATTGCATTTTTTTATAAAACTACATAGCACATGCCTGAATTCTCTGTGCATTTAGGATAGAACACGATTTTGATGATTTAACTAAGTCAAGCATATTTTGGTCCTTGGTTCGATTACCCCTGTTAAAGGCGGCAGGAACGGTTGAACCTCGTACCAACAGGTCGAGCCCTATCCCATGGATTTTCTCGCTATTTTAAAAAATAGAGGCGAGTATTTCAAAACAATTTCCAAAACTCTGGTCAAGTTTGACTCGCGAAAGCAATTTTCCTCTCTCTCCCGCAAGGGAAGGGAAGAAAAATTTTTGCGACGAAAACACCTTCTAAGAAGGGCAAGGCTCATGGGACCACAGATGGAATGCCTCAAGTCAATATGGTGACTGAGGTCTTTGGGACCAGTACTGGGTATGTTTCTATTAACTTGCAAATCTATCATTTTTATGAGCCGACTGAGTGGCTGGTTAACATTGGGGCTAATGTGCACGTGTGTACTGATAAGTCTGTCTTTGTCTCATACCAGGTTGCTGCAGGCAGATCCATGATTATGGGCAACTCAATAGCTGCTAAGGTGTTAGGGATTGGACGCGTGGATCTGAAGTTTCATTCAGGACGCGTTCTATCTCTAGACAGAGTGCATCATGTGCTTGTAGTTAGAAGGAATATTTTAAGTGGTTCATGTCTAGTTAGAGAGGGTTATGAATTTAAATTCAAATGTAATAAAGTTGTTATTTTACATTCTGAAACCTTTATTGGCAAGGAGTATTTAGATGATGGTTTATTTAAATTTCGTGTTGAAAATGTTTACAGTAATAAATTAGAGAATGATATTTCTTCCGATTCATTGTCTAATGTTGCTTATAATATAGAATCATTTGACGTGTAGCATAATAGATTGGGTCATGTGATTTTTAATTCTATTAAACGCATGATGAACTTAAAGATGATTCTTGAGCATTCCATAGATAAAATAAAAAATTATAAAATTTATGTGCAAACAAAATAATGTAAGAAAACATTCCATACGATTGTTAGAGATTCTGAAATATTGGATCTGGTGCACACAGATATCTGTGAGTTTAATGGAGTGTTAATCAGAAATCATAAAAAGTACTTTATCACTTTTATAGATGATGACACTAAATATTGTTGTGTGTATCTGCTAAAATCAAAAGATAAAGCTTTTGATAAGTTTCTTATTGTTAAGAATGAAGCAGAAACACAAACTGGTAGAAAACTTAAAAGATTGAGGTCTGATAGAGGAGAGGAATATAGTTCTAACAAACTTGATGAATATTGCAAATCTTTTGGCATAGTTCATGAGTTTACTGCTCCATATTCTCCTCAATTTAATGAGATTGCAGAAAGAAAGAATAAAACCCTAACAGACATGATAAATGCTCTACTTGGGAGTTCTGGATTACCCACCTATATGTGTGTGGATGCTCTGAATACATCTTGTCATATTCTGAATAGAGTTCCTCAGAAGCATAAGAATAGTAGCCATTTTGAGCTTTGAAGAAATAAGAAATCTAGCTTGAAATACCTTAAAGTGTGGGGGTGACTTGCAAAGGTACTTGTCCTAGAGCACAACAGGAAGAAGCTGGGTTCTAAAACTGTAGATGCTGTCTTTTGGGGTTATGTAGAGAACAACTATGCCTATAAGTTCTTAGTAATTAAGTCTGAGATATCTGGCATAGATGTAAACTCTATTGTTGAGCTGCGAGAAGCTACATTCTTTGAGGATGTATTTTCCATGAAAGTTGGTGTATCTCAGAATTTTTCTTCTTTAGATATACTTTCGACTTCTGGTTCCATTCCCAAACACGTGGAAAGGATGACAGATGTGGGGGTTGAGCCATCTTGTTCATACCCTAGACCAATTGAGTCTGAGGAAGTGGTTGAACCAAGAAGGAGAAAGAGACCACGGATTACAAAAGATTTGAGAAGTGATTATATCACTTACCTTATCGAGGATGATCGTCTCACTTTCCGAGATGCAATGGTTTCACCTGAAGCAAGACATTGAAAAGAAGCCATAAAGAGTGAAATGGACTTCATTGTCTCTAATGGCACTTGGGAACTGGTTGATCTCCCTCATGGTAGTTTCACTATTGGGTGCAAGTGGATCTTTAAGAAGAATTTAAAACCAGATGGATTCATTGATAAATACAAGGCGAGACAGGTTGCTAAAGGGTTCAAACAAAATGAGAGAATAGATTATTTTGACACCTATTCTCTGGTTACTCGGATGACTATAATTAGGGTGCTTATTGCACTGACTTCCATTTATGATCTCTCAGTCTATCAAATGAACGTGAAGACTGGCTTTTTATATGGTGATCTTGAATAAGAGATCTATATGGTTCAACCTGAGGGTTATGTGGCTCCTGGTAATGAAAATAAAGTTTATAGACTTGTTATGTCATTATATAGACTAAAACAAGCCTCTAAACAATGGCATGGGAAGTTTGATAATGTTATTTTATCATTTGGCTTTGTTGTCAATGAATCTGATAGATGTGTTAATTGCAAAGATAAAAGTGATGCATGTATCATTTTATGCCTGTATGTATATGATATTCTATTGTTTGGTTCCAATATGAGAATTGTGAATGAGACAAAGTCGTTTCTTTGTAGTAAATTCGATATGAAGGATATAGGTGTTGCAAATGTGATTTTAGGCTTAAAGCTGACTCGTTCAGCTGATGGTATAGCTATTTCTCAATCTCATTATGTTGAGAAAGTACTTGAGAAATTTGGTTATAACAAAGAGAGAGATGTAGTAACTTCATATGACCCTTCTATTTCTCTTTATAAGAATATGACTGGTGTTCTTGTGTCTGAATCAAGGTATTCCTAGATTATGATGTATCTTGCAAATTGCACGAGACTAGATATTTCGTTCTCGGTGACAAAATTAAGTAGATACACAAGTTATCCAAATCACACTCATTGGAAGGCATTGGACAGAGTGGTTAGGTACTTGAAAGGAACTATTTTCTTGAGTTTGCATTACAAGAGATTCCTTGTCGTTCTTGAGGAATATAGTGATGCGAGCTGGATAGCCATGAACTCTAGGAGTTATGGCGTAACAGGGTATGCATTTACCTTGGGTGGTGGCACAGTCGCCTGGAAATCAGTAAAGCAGACCATCTTGTCACAATCCACTTTTGAGGCTGAGCTTTGTGCTTTAGTTATCACAGGAATGTAAGTTGAATGGTTAAAGGGACTTCTTGAGAAACTTCCTTTAATGAGCAAACCAATTCTTGCAATATTTGTGCATTGTGACAATATGGCCACAATTGCAAAAATCAAAAGCACAAAATATAATCAAAAGCAGAGAAGACACATTCAAGTCAGAATAAAATCTGTAAGGGAACTGGTGTCTCAGTTAGTGGTTGTTGTGCACTATGTTGGATCCAAAGAGAACATTGTTGATTCATTAATGAAAGGACTAGATAAGTCATTAGTTTTGAAAACCAGAGAGGGGATGGGACTAAAACCCATCAGTAGTTCATCTACAATAGCAACCCAACTTATCTGAGTGGAGATCCCAAAAAGTAGATTCAATGCGGTAATACCAAGCTGTATGGTGAACTGGATAGCACCTTTTTAATGTGATACTATGTATCTGTGTATGTTCCCCTGATTACTCTAGAAAGGTGTTGTAGCTGCAAGTTAAGGAAGAGTTAAAACTCTGAATGCGTTCAAAGCCTTTTAGGCAAGATGTTAGCAGTGCATCTCTGGAGAAGCCCACCTATGTGAATGTGATTGTGTGGCCACAGTTTAAGAAATTGGGTTATTCCTAAAGTCACTCATGAAATAGGATTCGAACGCATAGCCTTTAACGTGCCGCCCCTAAAGATTACAACCATAACCTTTATCGTGTTGTTCCTAATGGACACTCCTACACTAAAGGTTCAAGTTCAAGACTTTAGTTCACTTTGTTTCTGTGGGGGTAAAGTTAGTCAACTAAGGTAGTGGTTCAAACCGGAAGGTATCATTACTGAAAGCATGATATGTCCTGCTGCAGATTACTCCATCTTGCACCTTGGTTTTCTCATGTTTTCATTCTTTGAATTTGTGGGGAAATGTTGGGTGTAAGAAGAAGAGAAGAGGGAATTCAAATAATGAAAAACAATGGGGACCACTCTTTTTTGGAGTGTGTTTGGACTTGATGATGTTGAATAGTCTCATATTGAAGAGTTTCAAGTATGTTGTGGGCTTTATAACCTACATGGAAGCTCTTACATTTGTTCCAAAGAACAAGGGAGTGGGATGACTACCACACGCACATGCGCCCGCCCGCCGCGTCGTGCCGTGTCGGGCTCGAGTTTGGGTAATTGGCCCTTTAGGGCCATATCCAATCAGAGTCCAATGATCTTTTTGCCTCGATTTTCTGTTTTTATTTGGATTAGATAATGGGTTAAGAGAATGGATAACAGATAGATCCGTTATTGGGTCACGACCCCTCGTATTCCGTAACGGGTCTCTTCCACGTTTTTGTGACCGTTTGTGAGTTATAAAAACGTGGTTAGGGCTGGGGTTAGGTACATAGAGGAAGTCGCCTGACTCTTTGTTTTCTCTTTCCCTGCTGCTATCTTTCTCTCTCATTTTTTCCAGAAAGGGGTTTTCTGCAATAGTGGTTTCAGGAGGTTGTCTTTGAAGGACGATCTACCACCGGAGTGCACCGATCCGGATCGTCGAGGCTATTGTATCCTGGGGGAAGGACGTCGAACCCTATTTGCACCGTATGTAGGAGCGAATCTTCTCTAAGGAGAGTACTTTTGTACTCCTTAGCCTATTACATAATAATAACATATTTTTATTGTTTTTATTATGTTCTATGCATCTGTTTGGTCATTTGCTTTTGTCTGGATTCTGCCATTATGTGGAAATCGACATGTTTGCTCCCTATTCATGTTTCAATCGACTGTTAATCATGATTACCGTGTTGATTCATATCCTGATTTATGTCATGATGTTGATTGTGAAACGATGTAATCAGAAAATTATTTCAACAAGGTTTACATTTCACAAATAGACCAAGTGATGGTGATCATTTACTTACCGCCAATTGTGATAATGATCTGAAGAAATCTACCTCTTCTGGAAAATGAAATGATTTACCCTCTATTGAAAATGAAATTCTATATTTAAATAAGACGTTAGAGGCTCTTGAGACAGACAAAGATTTTCTTGGGCATACACTTAATTCTCTTAGAAGTGGAAGCAAAGGACTGAAGCTTGTCTAGGAAATGGCATCACCTGAAAGATATTCACAGACTGTGCACTGGAGCAGCACAAACATGTTCTTGATTAAGAAGTGTCCTGTTGACTCAAAGTAAGTATTTGTTAACATGACAAGAGAAGGAAAATGGATCTCTTTGTAAGATTGAAGTTGTTTACTCTCATGTTCTCCTCCTCCAAATTCGCATAGAGAGTATGCTATCATATTCACTTCAAACCTCAGGTGCAAAGCAAGATATTTGGATGGTTTTTTTAAGGAATCCTTTTCAGAATAAGCACCAGGGAGGAATCTCCCAAACAACTGCACATCCAAGGGGCTCCACCTTGCATCATATTGTTGAATCCTTCTAACCAATAAGGAACTAGTTATCTGAATCTTGAGAACAAACTTCAATGCATGGAAGTTACATTTGCATCTTAATCTCTGCATGGATTTTGTGGCTTAGTATTCTAATGTCAAATTTTGCCTGAACTGCAGGAGTATGTATCATGCCCTTCCTGTGGATATGAAAACCAACATTAGCTCATGCATAAAGTATGGTTTTGTTGTTAGACAGCACACTTGTTCTTCTACTAGTATGTTATGAAATTCATTATACTTGATTTTGATAGAAAATGACAGTAAGTTACTGTAAATTAATTTATGATGCACGAGTCAAAAACTAAGAATCTTGTACAACTGTTTAAGACTAATGAATTACACAGCCCAACACCCACTTCTCAAGCTATTTGAATCATTAAATGCCATTCTTTTCTGTGTGCCCAATACCCACTCAGTACAGTAGATTTTTCTGTGAGATCTTTTTGTTCAAGTGAATCATTTCTCAAGCTATTTGAATCGTTAAGTGCCATTCTTTAAATTGCTTGTTTATTTATTTTTTATGTATTTATCTTTTCTTTGTGATGCAAGCATGTTTATTAGATGAGAAGGAGAAGCCCACGAGTTTCAAGTTTCTTGTATCAAATGCAGCAGCTGGATTTGTCATTGGCAAAGGTGGTTCAACAATCATCGAGTTGCAGTTACAATCTGGAACTCGTATTCAATTGTCCCGTAACAATGAATATTTTCCAAGAACAGATAGCATCATTTTGATAACTGAAAGTGTTAGTGAGATACTTAGTGCAATAGAACTTAATTTTTGTTGTCATTTTCCAAGAATTTAATATTTTCCAATACTGTTTTTGTTGTTGTCATTTGTCATGAATGAAACATTCTTTAATTTTTAGATCCAATCCAAGATTTTTAGATTTTAAACATTTTTTATGTTATGGTATTTGGATCTAATTTGGTATTTGAGGCAAAAAACCATAATAAACTTGTTAAAACATGTAAAATGGTGGACGGATCGGGTCATACGATCCAAAACAAAGTAATTCGACCCATTATCCATGACTGTCCAAGCTGTCCTCACATCGTCATCAAACAACAGACATTTAGAACATAGTATCTGAGTATGGTCCAAACAAACGTTGGACATGAAACATTTGTTACAGAACGAACAAAACCAATGTTATGTTCCGTCTTTTTTGTTCCTTTCGTCCAACCCTGGACAAACCATCAAACCTACCCTTAGTGTACCAGACCTAAAATTTTGATTCTTTGTTAGCCATTCTAAGCTCTTGAAAAGCCACCCATTTTCTAATAAAGAAACTATGCAGATCACTTTTATAAGATCAGATTTTAAAAAAATGGAAATTTGTGAAAAAGTAATATTTTTATTAGATTGCATGTACAAACAACTGTGACCGACCTATACCACATATATATAGAATAAGTCGTGTGTGAATGTGCATGCAGTATCAATGAGTTGAAAAACAATATCTTATTGTTCTTATTTTTTAAGTGATATATATATATATATATATAAGTCTCTGGTGCAGATGTGCATGCAATATCCATCAATGAGTTGAAATGAACAATATCTTATTTGTTCTTATTTTTTAAAGTGAATCTAACAATAGAAGTATGATCTACATGGTCTATTTAGCGGGAACCGACTTTTGAATCATCCAAATCTGAAAAGGGTACTCTTTTGTTGAGAAAACACCATTCAAGGGTTGATATCTAACAAATTGACTATGCTAAATACATCTACAGGGTCAGATTGAGTCAAAACGACTTGCACCCATGAGTTTCAACTCATTGATATCATATGCACAAGTCCTTTTTTTTTTGGAAACTAATATTACAGATGTGATCTACATACTCAGCTTAGTAGAAACAGGTTTTTGGATTATCTGAGTGTCACAAGTGAGCAGGTTTCTATAAGGCATCAAAAATCTGCTACTCAAAATTTTTATATATTTAAACTCATAAAATCATATTTTTCTTCCGAGAAACATGATCCAACAGTTAATTCTTAGCAAATGGAATATGCTTAACACATCTATGGGTTCAGACTTGCCAAATATAGCCTGAAACATAAAAAATCAGCATTGTACAGACCATATAACAGGTTAGGGGACCTCATTTTCCTATATATATATAAAGGGATATTTGAAGTACTGAGGAATTACTTTGGTTTTTTTCTTTTTTTCTGAGAGGTGATTTACTTCTTTTGATAGGTCATGGTTTTCATTGTCAGTTTTAGTTGAAAGGGTTGGCTAGGTAGCCGGTTTTTGGTTTCTTTATTGATGGAAAGATGAACAATGCAACAAACCTTTTAATTGTGTTGCTTCTTCAAGAAACTTGGAACTGGTTTTTACTGTTTACACCATTCTTAATTCAAGAAGCATTCCCCAACTTTGGCAGTAGGGATGGCAGTGAACCCGGGGGAAATGGGGCCCCGCCTCACCTCATCCTGTTTGGACCGGGGATGGAGGACATTAAATGGGGATGGAGGCGGGATGGAGGTTAAAATCAAAACCTGTGCGAAGATGGAGGCAGGGATGGACTTATGCTTTTTCCTGTCCCGTCTCATCCTCGATCTCCGCATTGCCCCGCCCCGCCCTGTCTTCAATCCTTCTTTAGGGATGGCAATGGACCGAGGGAAAATGGGGCCCTGCCCCATCTCTCATCGTTTGGACTGGGGATGGAGGATATGAAACGAGGGTGGAGACAGGTATAGAGGTTAAAATCAAAACCCGTGCGGGGATGGAGGCGAAGATGGAGGGCAGAATTTTGAGACGGGAAGGGTTGGAGACTTTGTCCCCCACCCCCGCCCCGGTCCACTGCCTACTTGGCAATAGGAAAATAAAAATTGCATTGAGGTCTTCCATTGTTTTGTTAATTTCTTTTCAACTGGTCAATCGGCGCTACTTTATTTTCTCTATTTCCATGTGCAGTTCAAAGTTTATTTGAGAAGATCAAATGGTCAAATTATGCCCTACAAACAAGTTATCATATTAAAAAATCCTTACTGTTATTTCTTCTTTATCAATTCGGAAGTCTTGTGTAGGAATGCTATTAACTGAGATAATTAAGTTAATAATTTAAATATATGCTTAAATTCATTTTCGAAATTATTTGTCCAAATAATTTCTATAGTTTCAAAACTTTAAAAAGTTGTGGGTCTTCTTGTGAGATATTATCTGTCAGTCACACAACTGTGCCAACCGAGCTTATCTTGTTTCATAATAAATTTTAGCTGTTGGTTCATAGACCAAAAATTTAATTCAAAACTTAGCTGCCAATTGCTAACCCCAAAGGGGGTTGGAGCTGTGAATTGCTTAGTGCATACCTTGGTTAAACCTTCATGCCGACGTTGCAAGTTCAAAACCCAATGGTTTGTTGTGTAACTGGTGGGGGTCTGCCTAACTGCAGCTTGCCTATAAAAAAAAACCGTTCACTAGGTGAATCAGTTTCTTGAAATAATGCGAAAAAGATTTTCTTATCGAATCCAATCATTTGTGAATCAACAAGGCTTTACCATCACGTGTCATTAAACTGGGCCGATTCGATCTGAATCGGCCAATTCAGAACCGATTTTAACAACATTGAGAAAAACGCGAAAACATTTTCTTATCAATTGAGTTTTAACCAATGTTATCAAAATTGATTTTGAAAGCAGAAAAAATAAAAAAATATTTATATGAATATGATTAACTTTTGATGCAAATACTTATATATATATATATATATATATATATATATATATATATATGAGTAATGGATCTATGTTAAATGAGTTTTTCAGATTTTTTCATTTTATTTTTAAATTCTGACTGTACAGATGTGATCTATGTACTTGATTTTATAGGGATCGGCTCTTGAAGTGTTTGATTCAGACACATGGGTGGATTTTTATAGCTTTAAAAAAATCGATGGTCTAAAAATTTTGTAAATTTTAGAAGCTTCAAATGTCATTTTTTTAATCAAAAAACATGATCCAGGAGTGGATTCTTTGTAAATCGACCATGCCCAACACATTTATAGGGTCAGAACTGCTAAAAAAACACCAAAAGATCATAAAACCCATTTAGCACGAACCTAATACTATATATATCTAGAGAGAGAGAGACATTGGTCTTAGCCTGTGGTACCTACAGCTATTATTCCACAGCATAAAATTCTAAGATTAATATATGTTTAACAGTAGATGGGTCAAAAAAAAATCCACAAAGGCTTTGCTCATCTGGTAGGAGGTACTTGTAAATGTCACTAAGTTGACGAGACATCACAAGTTCAAAACCCATGAGTGGTGTCCCTTGTCACAAGGTCAAAGCTGAGTATACTCCCCAGTGGGCAGGAGGGACATCAAGGATTTTACCAACCTTAGGTCAACCAAAGTGCTGTCGGTGATGGGTTTTTTTTCCTTAAATTATTCAAAAAAACAAGATGGGGTTTTAACTTGAATTAATGATCAAAGGTTAGAGTAGGAAGTGACATGATGGAACTAAGAGTAAGAGTGGTGAATGTGTTGCTTATAGTAAGTTTGGTTCCATCACATGAGATTTACTTTCTCATACTCTTTAGAAAGTGAATCTCATTTGTTTTGTTTTTTTTTTGTTTTTGCGAAATCTACCAAACTTAAAAGTACCTTCACGAGAAAGTAAACCTCATTTGTATGAGAAAGTAAATCTCATGAGACCTCTTGAAATTCAAGTTCTCATGAGATTTAGAAAGTGAATCTCATTTGCATGATACCCACAAACAACCAAACTTACACTTAATGAAAGCAGACATGTGCAGGACACCCCCACATTGTCTGGTCTTTGAGTTTGGGTGCAGCCAAAAGTGGGGAAGATAGCTAACCATGTGGATGGGGGCCCTTAAATCAAAGCATCCTTGTCTTACTATAAGCACAAGACTTCATGGTTTCCAATTTCTTGTTCCCTATTTTAATTCATATTTATGCACTTAAATTAAAATTCCATTTTGGCATCAATGGGCATCAACAAGTTGTCATTCAAAACTCTCTCTCTCTCATATATATATATATATATATTCTTCAAGCTAGACAATAGATCATGGTGGACACCAAGTGGTTCATGTAGCTACACAAATAGTGAGGCCAAATCAACATCTTTGTCTTATCATGATCAGCAACCATTACCAAACATGCAGAGCAGTTTTTTAATAGTTTCAATAGAATCCAACTTACCCATAGCACAGCTGGACAGGTACTCTCTCTCTCTCTCTCTCTCTCTCTATATATATATATATATATATATAGATAGATAGATAGATATATATATATATATATATATATATATATATATATATAGAGAGAGAGAGAGAAAGAGAATCCAGCTAGGTCCAGGGGTTTTAAGGGTTTTAGGGCACATGGGCCATGGCAGTTGTGCATGTAGCCTCCTATACAGCCATGACACAAGGGAATAAACTGCTCCAAATATTCCCCTTCTACCAACTCGGAGTTAATGGAGCCCATACACCTTGGTTTAAAATTTAACGATCTGGCCTTTATGGCCCATTCTGTACTCTGCAGCAGAAGTGCCATCAAGTTCATATTGGGGGCCCACATGGACGTTTGGACGGTGGGTCCCATCGCACTCTAAGCTCACCTGCCCATCCTTCCGAGTTGGCTGACCTCATCACGTCAGGGAGGATCAGGTGCAATGTGATTGGACAGTTTTAGTGTGATGTTGTACTTCGATCACCCTTCATCGTTGCTTGGGTCCCATAGCTGACAAGTTGTATTCATGGAGTGTGATCATGTGCGGCAGCACACTAAGAATGTGCAACCACATTGCACCTGATCCTCTCACTCATGCGCCACTCGGTATAAAGTTAAAAACATGGTGGTGGGTCCCATGTACAACCCGTCCACCATCTGTATATCTGTCGAGGTGTCATGCTCAATGTTGTCAGTATCGATGCGTATCGACCAATATCGACTGATATGTATCATGTCGAACGTCGAACACAATCGATATGCTTCTCCCTTGAGTTGGCTATTTTTTAATCAATATAAAATTATTTTAAAATTTTTAATATTATTTTAATAACTTTAACATGTTTTACGTTGGGATTGACAGTTAATAGTTTTTAATTATTTTTTGGCTTATTTAAAACGATTCACTTGGGTATCGGTTCGGCCGATTCACCTGAATCGTCGGCCAAGGCCAAACGGTACAGGGTCAAGACGGATACAACATTGGTCTTGTTTGATAAACCGCTCTTGCCTTAAATTTGGGACTTGCTCAGCCTTATGTCTCAAATGTACCCTCAAAACCCTAACGTTTGAAAAATATGATATTGTGACAGATTTTTTTTAACTTTTTAATGATACAAATTTTTTGATATTTTTTATATATAAATGTATGGTTTTTAGTATTATTAAAAATATTAAAATAATATTCATACATGTCAAAGTCGTGTCAGTGTGTCATAGTGGGACCAATTCATGTCACCCTTACTGCACCCTCTGGAGTCTGGATGGCGTGTCAGTGTGATATAGGTTCAGCCATTTGGATCATTTAAAACGACAGAATGGACACAATACGAAGGCACTATGCTCTCTGAGTAGTCTATCTGGCTTTGTATCCACTTACTTATGCCTTTGATTTTTAAGAAATGTTTACAGTAACACCAAATTTTGTTCTTTTTAACCAAAATGAATGTTTCTTATTCAACATAAAAAAAAAAATATATATATATATATATATATATATATATATATATATATTTAGTAAGAGATTTTGTTTGAAAAAAAATATATACTAATGGATCCTGGTTTATAACCATGCAAAGTAATTACTCGCAAGTGGGGCAGCTCTTCTATTCTAGTTTATAGATTTGATTAAATATATGGTGTATTTGATGGAGAGATTGAGATATCAAATTTTTTTATAATAGTATGCATGAATTAAATTTATTATGGAATCTGAGAGATAACCCCCGTTGGATTCGAACCCAAGATCCCTTGATTATGATAGTGTGACTGAATCATTTGGACAAAAAATTTATATATATATATATATATATATATATATATATATATATATACACAGTATGTAGATCATATCAGCAAGATTTTGGAAATACCATGCTTTTATCACAGTTTTCGGATATCAATCCAAATCCTATTATGCAAACCAAATTAGGTTGGATCCAGGAAAGTCTACATCAGAATCGAATCCTACCCATTTGCATTTACATGTGTAGTAATATAAATAGGCCGGATTTCAGTCAGATCTTATCAGATGTAACATAAGCGGATTTGTTCTCGGATGCATAGAGCTTATATACCATATCCGGATCCGATCATAACATATACTCTAACTATCCGAGATAACGTGGTTCAGATCTTGTCGGGTTTGAAGTCGGACCCTATGTGACAATGCTATACAACCAAATCCGAGTAGGAATCCATTGTTTTCCTTATTTTACCCACCTAAATGGACTTGGATTCAGTCAGATATCCAATCAAAACCTGAACCGTTTACATCCCTAACAACAACAACAACAACAACAACAACAACAACAATAACAACAACAACAACAACTACGCCTTCATCCCAAAACAATTGGGGTCAGCGATATGAACCAAAAAAGAAATTCATTTTGGGTCTTCCACATGAATCCTTTTCCTCCAATCATTTCTATCCAATGCCATGTCTTCGGTGAGGTTCAAAGCATTCATATCCTTTCCTATCATCTCCATCCAAGTCTTCATAGGCCTACCTCGACCTCTTTTAACTAATATATTTTCCCATTTCTCCAACCTTCTAATTGGAGCATCATTAGGCCTTCGCCGAATATGTCCAAACCACCGTAAACGATTCTCTCGCATCTTATTTTCAATGGGTGCAACACCTACCTTCTTACGTATCTCCTCGTTCCGAATCTTATCTTTTATTGTATTTTCACACATCCATCTAAGCATCCGCATTTCAGCTACACTCATTTTTTGAATATGATGTCTCTTGGCAACCCAACATTCCGTACCATATAGTAAAGCAGGCCTAATAGTTGTCCTATAAAACTTTCCCTTCAACTGCAATGGCATTCTACGATCGCACAGCACTCCAGTTGCACTTTTCCATTTCATCCATTCAACCTTTATCCTATGATTTACATCTCCATCAATTTCTCCATACTTTTGAATGATGGATCCCAAATATTTGAAATAATCATTCACCGGTATTTCTTGCTCACCGAGCTTCACTACACTCCCATCACTACTATGTTGCTTACTAAACCGACATTCCATATATTCAGTCTTACTCTTACTCAACTTAAAACCTCTACCTTCCAATGTTTGTCTCCATAATTCTAACTTAGCATTAACCCCAGCTCTAGACTCATCAATCAAAACAATATCATCAGCAAACAACATACACCACGGTACATTTTCTTGAATTGATCTCGTAAGCTCATCCATCACTATCGCAAATAGAAAAGGGCTTAAAGCAGATCCTTGATGTAACCCAACCGTTATCGGAAAATTGGTTGTCACCCCTCCACAAGTGCGGACATTGGTTACTACTCCTTCATACATATCTTTAATTATACTAATGTACTTGAGAGAAACACCTTTCTTCATCATTGTCCACCAGAGAACGTCCCTAGGTACTCTATCGTATGCCTTCTCTAAATTAATAAAACCATATGCAAATCTTTGTTCCTCTCTCTATATCTTTCAATAAGTTGTCTAAGAAGATGTATAGCTTTCATAGTTGATCTTCCAGGCATAAAACCAAATTGATTCTTCGATATTATGACAACCTTCCTCAACCTAGACTCAATCACCCTCTCCCAAAGTTTCATAGTATGACTCATGAGTTTTATACCACGATAGTTTGTGCAATCTTGTATATCACCCTTATTCTTATATAAAGGCACCAAAGTACTCTTCCTCCACTCATTAGGCATCTTATTTGTTCGCCAAATCAAGTTAAAAAGATTTGTCAACCATTCTAAACCTTTCTCTCCCAAGCATTTCCAAGCCTCGATAGGTATACCATCTGGGCCAACTGCCCTTCTTGATAAAATTTGATGTGGCTGTATGGTCAGCATGTCACATAACAAAGAGACACATCCTTTGCACGTGTAGTGTCTGTCACATGGCATGTCCACACGTGCCCGCATGCATGAATGATGATGGTGACATTGAAAATCACCACCAATAGTGATTTTTCCAATATTCACCCTTATTACGTGGTACGGACAATCACATAGGGCATCTTTTAAACTCCTCTCAAGGGCATTTTCGTACCACCAATGCTTTTCCCTCAAAACCGCGTCGTGGATATTGAAAATCACCTGATCCCAACCCCATGATCTATGGGTGCTATTGCAAATGGATCGGGTTTGCTCAAACCTTCGATCTGACTCCGATCGAAATTTACTTTTTTTTTTCTTATGCTGAAGCTTACACACCATCTACACTAGGGGTGTCAACGGGTCGGGTTTGGTTCGGACCGAGGTAGAATCAGACTTGGACTCAGTTTTTTGGGTATGGTATCGGGTCCGGACTCGAGTCTAATCGAGTTTACTATAAGAAAAATCATACCCAGACCCAATAAGAACTACATGAACCAGACTCGAATCATACCCCGTAAAACCATTTTTTTTTATCATTTTTACATTGAAAAATTGTGGGTCTTAATCAAAACTCAGGTCAGGTCTGGATCTGGTATAAAATTTTACAAACTATACCAGGGTCCATGTATTAGTCGGACTTACGGGTCCGGATCTGTGTCTTAATCGGGTCTTATTATTTATCACCATACCCGAACCCTATAGGGTTTATTTCAGGTCGGGTTTAGGTAAACCTGACCCATTGACACCCTTAATCCACACATTAGATGCCTCCGGTTGATAAAACCCTTGAGGTCCTCCTGCCAACCGGACTGTACACCTAGGCTCGACCTTGCAGCAAGGGGATGCCACCCATGGGTTTCGAACTTGTGACGTGAGGTCAGCTTGGTGGATTCTCATGCCGTTCATACCAGATGAGTGGAACAATTTTTAACTAGAAAATCTTGGGTCTTAGATGAATGGGATCCCTTCAATTCTAAGGTAGGGAAATCATAGGTCTTTGTTTGGATAAAGGCAACTAGGGATCTTAGTTGAAATAGAATTTCCAAGCGGATCCATAAGGGTCCAGGTCCTGAAAATAAGATTGGATCTCTAGACCCTGACAATATTGACATAAAAAATAGAAATTTGAAGTATCCAGATATGAGGCATTTTCTGCCTTGCATGACTATCCAAACACACACCAGATGGAAGTAAATTTTCCAGAGAATTCCAATTCCTGATATCCCAGTTCTCACATTTCCTCCAATGCCCAGAGCCAAGACTGGAAATTCCAGGGAATTCCCATTCCTAATCTCCCAATATGTGGCAATGGTGAAATGCAGGAGTTTGGATTCCCTCACCTCCCCCATTGGCTCGAAGTTAGGTCAATAAGCCAGACAGCCCAGTGGAACGAAATCCAAGGATTAGTTTTCTTTTCCATGGATCCAGTTTTCAGATCCATTGTAATCAAGCAACTATCGGTGCAAATGGATCAGATTCGTTTAACCACCAATCAGAATCCAACAATTTATTTCTTGATATGGATCCTTAAAATAAGATCCAAAATGTGCATCCAGATTGGTTTTGATTTTATTAAATATTATTATCATATTTAGATAAGGTATTTTGATTCCGGATCTATGTTCTGAGATCAATCCGATCTTTTCAATTAATCATCTTTAAATTATTCAGTATTTACTTTGTCAGATCTTGTTTGGATCTGACTCAGATTTGGACCTCTACTGTTCAGAATTAATATTCAAATGCATTCCTCGTGTGATCCAGCTATGTCACAGGGACACATAATTTTGGCCGCGTGTCTCTGGTGACACAGCCGGACACACTGATATGGGCATAGACACGTACGACTATTATTTAAATACTTTTCATAGCTTTTTATTAGTTTTTATTAACATTTCAATAAAAATGCAGTTTTGTACATTCAATATAAAAAAGTTCTTTATTGATTTGAAAATTAAAATCCGTGTCCTCTGGTCCCAATTAACAAATTTTTTCGAACTCAAATATCGAACTCGTGTCACGTATCAGGTCATACCCATATCTTTGTGACAGTGATCCAGCCAGTAAACGTTCCCTGACGGACATTGACTAACCAATATCATTTTTAAATTGGTTCGTGGGCAAAATTGTCCTCTGGGGATAAATTTTTGTACGTCTGCATTTATCTTTAACCAGCAAGAGCCAAATGAAGTTCACAAAAGGACAAAACTACCCCTTTTCCATGCTAGACAGGTGGGTTAGCACAAATCAAGGGGGTTTCTGTTTCAGGTACGAGAGGGAAAGCATGACTTGGTTTGTCAGGCACTATACACTAATTATTGGTCAACAAAAAAAATGACCTCTTAAGTCTTTGACTTCTATAAATTATTAAAAAATGCTACGTCACATGGACACGAGTACAGATACGCTAAATAAGGCTGTGTTTGAAAGACTCGGATTTAAATCCTAAAGAGATACAAGGATGTGGGAACTAGTGATGCAACTGGTTTGGATTCGGAACAGCAAAGACATGGAGGAGCCTGATCCAGAACAGTAAAAATAGCAAAACATCCATACTGGATCCGACCCATTGGCACCCCTAATGAGAACGACCCTTCATCATTTTCAAATCCTAAGATCGGATCTTATTTTCTTTTTCATTTTTTTTTTTATATTTACAGAGAAAAACCACTCCCAGGATCAAAGGCCAAACCGCACTGGCTTTGCTTGTCATACTTACAGTCGTTAGTCCCCACAGCATAAAACTTCATGAGCCCCTATATTTTAGCATAGGCCCAATGCTTGCACTGTTATAAATATTTTTTAAATATTTAATCTACAAAAGAACATTTTAAGTAATATATAAAATATTTATTATTAAATAATAAATATTCATAACCAGAAAATTATTTCATAAAAATAAAGAATTGTTAAAATAATAATAAAAAAAAAGATACACGTAGTGTCTAACACGTATTATATATAGGATGTCAACTACCATGTTAGTATGTCCCACAGACATGGCACCCGTTTCATTTTCAGGGTGTCTATGCATGATTAGGGGTGGCAACGGGTTGGCGGGTCAGCATACCTCAACCCAAACCCGACCCATCACGACCCGCCAACCCGCTTAATAAACTGGTTGGGTCGGGTAAATGGGTTGGCAGGTTAGCGGGTCAGGGGATTGGCGGATGGGTTGGTGGGTCGGGTTGGCGGGTTGACCAGCCCGCCTAACCCGTTTATTAAACGGGTCAGCCGGGTTGGGGGGTTGGCATACCCCTAACACGAACCCAACCCATTTAATAAACGGGTTAGGCAGGTCGACCCGTTTATTAAACGGGTTCATTTTTGCCCAACCCGAATCCGCCTAAGAGGCGGGTTGGCGGGTTGTGTCAGGTTTTGCCACCCGTATGCATGATACTAAATTTTTAAATTTCACACTCCAACACCAATATGGGTAGAGCCCATGTGGACATAGATGCATCGAGTGAATCTCACATGACCCAACTTATGATTCAAATACGTGACCAAGTTCGCTGAGCTGATTATGGCATGATCAAGCTGGATCCAAGACCAGACCCGACCCAACTTATATGACCTAGTGAGACTTTTAAAGTTAAAACTTCTATTTTTGGTACATAAACGCCACAGTCGAATAAAGGCTCCTTTGGATCGGTGCAAAGTGAAATTTTATGTGCATTCTATAATTGAAAAGAAGAGTATCACAGGTGTGCTACCAGCCATCACATTCCTTGGTTGGCAGATGCTAACCTTCAACCAAAAAGCTTAGATTTAGATAATTTCATAGTGAAAAAAGCTTATTGGTTTTACCACCGAGGTGGTATCCCATGTGGTAAGTTGGGTCCTATGTCAAGCTGACGGCTTAGGATCCAATTGTTGGACATTATAGGTTATGGGTCCAAGCCACAGTGTGACCCAGTTTGACACTCATGGTTAGTAGCCACGTAATGGGGTTAGTGGGTGGGAGTTAAGTGAATGTGGCAGCTGCACCGATTCAAAGGAGTCTTTATTGGACTATGGCGTTCATGTACCAAGATGATGAGTTATTCATAGCATTTATCCTGGCAAAAGAATTCTACATATCGTGGAACAGGGTCTTGCTCACCGTTGACCTAAGGCCTGGGCTCATTGTGGGCGTCGATCGACTGAAGAGAACGCCGAATTTCCTACACGCGTTCAGCTTGCCATTAAAAAAAAAAAAACGTATGGTTTGAGATAGAATCAATAGATTCACTATAGAGGGTTGGATTTTCTCAGCTTCCTGTCATTGAAAATCATATTTGCAACACTTTCTCAAATTCAATCAAATATGAAAAAGTGCAACTTGTGATTATTATTTTCACTTGAGGATGCTTCACTTTTGAATCCTGTAAAGTTGGTCACAAGACTGACCTGACCCAACCATTACAGCTTTTTGAGTCTCAGCTGTGATTGCTTGTCCCACTTGTCACCAATGCAATCATTTCCGATTTGCTCATCTCCTTGTCGTGGGATGTTGCAGGTTCAAAACTCAGTAGTACGTACCTTGAGTAGTAACTGGTGGTTGTCTGCCTAACCCCGACTTGCCTTTTAAAAAAAATATTTACCATGGTTATGGGCAAAAATTACTTTCTAAAATAGGCTTTGTCTATGTAGGATGATGATCTAGATTGTACTAGATGGGATGAGGCTTGATGAATAAAGTAGCTAAACATGGTAATGTTTGGTCCCCTAGAGCCGTCCATCTCATAGATGGACAATGCTCAATCGTGTATCCCGTGCCACAGACCAACCACTTAAAGCGATCAAAGTTCAGATCCGTATGTATCTGATGGTCAATGGGTCGGACCAAGCCTGATAGATTTCTCAGCAGTGGCAAGCTTACACCCCCCTCCGAAAGGAACTGCAAATTTTTAGCAATTTGTTAATTTGATTAGTATTTGTTTGAGCCTAATGGCGTCTTTGGATGCTAATTACCCAAGTCAATAAGATAAGTTTAAAACTGTAATTACCCAAGTCAATAAGTCGGGATCATAGTGACAAATATCGCGAGATTTATGAAAATCTTGTGATAATATCGCGAGAAATTGCCTGAAAGTTTAAAACTGTAATTTCTCGTGAGATTTTCAAAATATCGTGAGATTTATGAAAAACATAAATACCATGATTTAAACATGATATTTTCATTTTAAACAGCTATTTATCATAAAAAAACATGTATTTATATTTTTAAATGATTTTTATTAATATTTTCTTATAAAAATTAATTTTTATATTTTTTAATCCATTTTTTTATTGCCAAGATTTTGCTGAAAAAATGCAAGATTTATGAAAAATTTTCAATTTCTTGTGAGTTTTTGCGGAAAAAAGTTTGTCACTATGGTTGGGACATGTGATATGGAATTGCACGGCGTATTGAAAATCACATTCTTTTCAAAAAAATTGAAAAGTAGTGCATGCGAACCAATGTTGAAAGTATCGGAATCAGACCTGTATCGTTTGGCCAACGATTCAGGTGAATTGGCCAATACCGAGTCTCAAGTGAATCATTCTGAATCGGCTGAAAAATAAAGAAATAAAAATATTACGTGTGAATCCAAACATGACACGTGAAATCCATTAAAATAATATTAAAAATTTAATTTTAAGTTATTTTTATATTTATTAAAAAATAGCCAATTCAGGTTAGTATCGTATCGATTTTCTGGCAATACGGTATGTATCGGCCGATACTCACTGATACTGACAACACTTATGCAAACAGTAAATTTTGGTGCATTTGGATAACATAAATATTTTACTTTTTTGGGATTTAACGCATAAGTCAATGATGTAAAGAATATCATGATTTTATTGTGATATTTTCATAATTTGATATAGAATCAACAAAAACACGATATTTTTCAAAATGGCACCTATCTCTGAAAATATCAATTTTTTTTATCATGACATTAACCTAATAAAACCATTTTTCAATATTTCTCAATCTTTGGAAATCCTAGAAAAAAAATCTGAACCATGTTTAGCATCCACAAGCTACAACTATCACTCACAATCAATGTTGTTAAAATCGGTTTCTCCAAGCGAATTGTTTGTCGAAAATATGATGAAATTCGGTCCAGATTAAATCGAATCAAATTGTTTTTTAATCTCGCGAATTCAAAAATTAAATTTTTTTTTATAAATATATGAAAACTGTTTAAGTGAATAGCACGATTCAGGGTAAAATCGATCCGATTCGAGCCAATTCTGACGATTTAACAAAAACTCGGCTGATTTTGAAGGGAGTCAAATCGGCACTCCTATCGTTTCGAGAAAGGGACGATTCGATCCGAATTGACCTACTCAACCCAATCCGATTCGGCTGATTCAGATCCATTTTGGCAACATTGATAAAAATGCTTTGGCCACAAGGGCAGTTCAGTAAATCCCACAGCTAAACTTATTGATATCATCAGCACAAAGGTGGTCCTTTGTAATGAAGACTCGAGAGAAAGGGAAAAAGGAAGAGAGAGAGAGAGAGAGAAGGGAAGTGTAGCCATTAGCCAATCTTTACTACGTGGTGCAACAGCAAGGGTGCTGAGCTGGTGATTCTATTCGGTCTTGTGCTCGAGTCTCTCGGCCAACTGGCAGTGACATCATGGTTTCTGTTTCCTTAACCATAGCTCCCCTCCCTAAAAATAAATCTAAAAGAGTAAAAATATGGTCCTTTTGGATTCATTTCTTTGGACCAATTTTCATTTTTTTTAATGAAAAAGACATACAAATTACAAATCTAAATTCTTACAATCCTCCCCAAAAATAAATCTGAATGTAATAAGTATAGTGCTTTAGATTCATTTTGTAATGACCCCAAATCTAATTACCAACATCACCTTTTGGCCTTCTCTTGGCATCTCATAGGTGAAAAAAGAAACTTACTACACCTATGATGTACAATAGATCTATATTAGTAATGAAGAGGTTTGATGGTTGGTTGTCTTCTTCTTCTTCTTCCATTCCTCTCTGGTGGGTGTTCTTAGTATTGGACTTCCATAACCAGAAGACCCCAGAAGAGGAAGAAAATGCCATCAAGTTTTGATTTTTCAGGGTTTGCAAAGCAGAGCAGCAAGGGAGGGACCCCATTGGTGGTGACAATGGAGAACCCCAACAACTTCTCATTGGTGGAGATCACCCCACCACCACCACCACCCACAACCCCTTCTTTGAAGGACAAGCAGAGGGTGAAGAACATGAAGCAATTCAGCTGGGTTTTCCTCCTGAAGATCCAGAAGACATTCTCTTCTCTGTTTTGGGTCTTCTCTGCTGCCTTCAGCAGGGTCTCATATGCCAAAAGGCGCCTGCTTTCCAATGGGGATGAGAGGCCCAGCTATAAAGGGAGGCTTTTGAGGTTCATTAGGGGTTTTTTGATGGCTGCCATGGTAGTTCTGGCTTTTGAATTAGTTGCCCATTTCAAGGGGTGGTATGCCCACAGCCTGAGGGTGATTAGGCCCTCTGAGATTGAAGGGTTCTTGCATTGGGTCTACCTTCAGTGGTTGGCCTTCAGGGCAGATTACATTGCAAGACCCATCAAGTTCCTTTCAGATTTCTGTGTCGTTCTGTTTATGATTCAGTCTGTGGATAGGGTGGTCTTGTGTCTTGGGTGCTTCTGGATTAAGTTCAAGAAGATTAAACCAAGGCTGGCAGAAGGGGAGGTGCTTGGATCTGGAGATGTTGAGGGCCAGGGATCAGATCTTCCAATGGTTCTTCTTCAAATCCCAATGTGTAATGAAAGAGAGGTAATTTTTTTCTGCATATGCTATTCCATTACCTGTTGTCTACTTGGTTGGATTTGGGTTTCAAGGAGTTTGGAGCTAATGTTTGGATTACCTCTTTCGCCATGATTTTTGTTTTGGTTTAATTATTTTTCAACATGTTGCGGAATGACCCATCTGGACTAACTGGATTAGAATTTTTATGTGTAAAAGGTTCATTTTGATTCCTGTGGATTCAGAAAGTTTCCCAATTCCATGATGATTAACCACCACCAGGGTGAAACTAGAAACCCCTGATAACCAAGCATGGTAGAAACTCATTGAGAATTGTGATGTTAAAAGTTTTAATCATGAAATTCTGGAAAAGTATTTTACTCTGTGATTAGTGACTTACTGTATATGCTAGCTATCAATCATTAGTGATTTGGGTGAGGATTGGGGTCATTGTGTAGAAAAGTAGAAAGCACATTGAATTGCCTTAGCATTAGATCTGTGTCTTGTGTTGGTATTGCTTGTTTGATTTCCTCAATGGACTTTGGTTGTGGTGTTTAGGTATACGAGCAGTCAATCTCGGCTGTTTGTCATTTGGATTGGCCAAAAGACAGGCTGTTGATACAGGTTTTAGACGATTCGGATGAAGAAAGCGTACAGCGGCTGATAAAGAATGAAGTTTCAAAGTGGAGTCAGAAAGGAGTGAACATACTGTATCGCCATCGTTTCATCAGGACTGGATATAAAGCTGGCAATCTCAAGTCTGCAATGGCTTGTGACTATGTCAAGGACTATGAATTCGTTGCTATTTTCGATGCAGACTTCCAGCCTAATCCTGATTTTCTGAAACAGACTATACCATATTTCAAGGTATACCCACAACCTTTTCAAAGTGTAAAGCCAAAGACTCTGGTGTGTATAAACTATAAAGTAAGGTTGAGCTCTATGTTTCTTCTGACGCAGGGGAATCCTGATCTGGGCCTTGTTCAAGCTAGGTGGTCTTTTGTGAATAAAGATGAAAATCTGCTTACTAGGCTTCAATACATCAACCTCTGTTTTCATTTTGAGGTGGAGCAGCAAGTTAATGGTGTTTTCCTGAACTTTTTTGGGTTCAATGGAACTTCTGGTGTGTGGAGAATCAAAGCCCTGGAGGATTCAGGTGGTTGGCTCGAGCGCACAACTGTGGAGGATATGGACATTGCAGTCCGTGCTCATCTCAAGGGATGGAAGTTTATCTTCCTTAATGATGTTAAGGTGCTTTAATCAATTGTTCTTTCTACTACTGCTGCTGCTTTCCTTAATTTTATGATACTTTTGTACGTTACGTAGAATTTAAAAATATATCCTACTTTGTGAATGGCTTTAGGTCCTCTGTGAACTTCCAGAATCTTATGAAGCATACCGCAAGCAGCAGCACCGTTGGCATTCTGGTCCGATGCAGCTTTTCCGGTTATGCCTTCCTGATATCATAGCTTCCAAGGTTTTTATCTGACCCCATTTACTGGTACTTGCAACTTTGCTGTACGATACCTAATCACCATTGTACTACTCTTGTTAATGTGCTGCATGCAGATATCATTTTGGAAGAAGGCCAATCTGATATTCCTCTTCTTTCTGTTGAGGAAATTGATCCTCCCATTCTATTCGTTTACACTTTTCTGCATTATTCTTCCTTTGACAATGTTCATACCTGAGGCTGAGTTGCCATTATGGGTTATCTGTTATGTTCCTGTTTTCATGTCACTCTTAAACATTCTACCTGCTCCGAGGTCGTTTCCTTTTGTGGTACCTTACCTACTGTTTGAGAACACCATGTCTGTGACAAAATTCAATGCAATGATCTCTGGACTATTTCAATTGGGGAGTGCTTATGAATGGGTTGTTACAAAGAAGACTGGAAGGTCATCAGAAATAGATTTATTAGTGGAGAGTGAATCAGTAAATTTGAAGCAGCAGAAGAGGTCTGGGAGGTCTTCAGAAACAGATTTATTAACAGTTGCAGAGAGGGAATCAGCAAATTTGAAGCAGCAGCAGATCCACAGAAAAACTTCAGAATCTGGCTTAGACATGCTAAACAAATTGAGAGAACAGGAAGAAGCTTCTCCTCCCAAAAAGAAGGCCAATCGTGTGTACCGTAAGGAGCTGGCACTTGCTCTCCTCCTCCTCACAGCAGCAGTAAGAAGCCTATTGTCTGCTCAAGGCATCCATTTCTATTTCCTTCTATTCCAAGGAGTTTCATTTCTGGTTGTTGGCTTGGACTTGATTGGGGAGCAAATGAGTTGATACATTCTGTAATGTCGGCCAATTTTCTCAAGATGCTGAGGACCCAAGAGGATTCTTCAATCTGATTCAGACGATCATAACAGTGAAGTTTTGGGTTCAGTTCTAGTTCACAAGCCCATGGACATCTGGACCTTGACAGTATTGCATCAAAATCTACAGCTAAATATCTTTCTTTCTGGGGAATTGGTTTATTGGGACATGCTGTTCTTTCCAGAGAACAAAGAAGTACAGAAACTGTTTGCAGCTCCTTTTGACATAGGAGCCATCTGAGGACTAGGCCTCTCTTGCCTCTACACTTTTTGAATGGTACATATCATACAAATTCATGTTTTGTCATGCTTACTAATGTATAATAATGATATGTATATTTAATTCATTTGATATAATGGAAAGATGTACTAGAATCATGGCTATAGGTTTCTAATGGGCTTAGAATATTACTCTTGTAGTTGCATATAATTGAAGAGTTCTCAAAGAGAATGAGCTAGAATATATTTGTCCATGAATCGTAATCAGCTTGATTATCACAAGGAGACAAACTACTTTTATCTTTGGGGTCAGGGTGATCATCATCTGTTGCCTAAATGAATGTTCATAGCCAACAGAAATATGACTTTGAATAGATCTGAAAACTAGCTGTTACTGTTAGTCATTTGCCCCTTTACTGGATCTTTTTTTTTTTTTTTGAGAAACCTTTACTGGATCTACTTATGCATCATGATTCATTGAGACAATTGGAGGCCATGCTTGAAATCATATTCTTGTTCTCTTTTCTGCATCAAAGTCAATATTGTCGTTTTTCTTCAAGTCCAAGACCTTCAGGAGACCAGTCCAGTAATGCTCATGGATTGTCATTGTGGAAGACGTGCAGTGTAGAGAGAGAGAGAGAGAGAGGACCACCAACCAAGTCCTTTTGGCAAATAATTCATTTTTCCATCATGTGTTGCTTTGGCATTATGTGTGCTTATGACAGAGGGGCAGGTTTGGGCCTTGAGTTCCAAAGCTATGGGCCCTCGATCACTATCTTGTTTTTTTTTTTCTCCCAGTAGTAGGTCATAGTAATTGCAACTTTAAGCGACAGTAGGTCAAAGTTTTTAAAAAGAAAATTTGTCACTTTCATGTGCGTCTGTGTTGCGTGTGTTAGCAGAAAGAGAAAGAGAGATGGGGATTGCTGGGAATATGTCAAGAGGAACCCTTGTCTGTAAGCATTCAGTAACTCATATAATTCATATTTCCTGGTAAGTCAAATGGGGCATATGATAACAATAAAAGTTGCTTTCACTATGTAGCTGACAGTTAGATCTTTTAATGCCTATATACTTGTTCTAAAGATAAAATAGCCTGCCTGCTGGTCCAATAAGTTGGCCTTTGTAGATCATAGTCATCTGTATCGCCTATATTTTGAAAATGTCAATGATATTATCAGTATTTCAAGGTCAGCTGATATTTTTTCAATATTTTCAAAATATCATCAATAACCTAAAATATTATGGAGATATTTTCTTGGGTAAATATTTCACAAGATTTTCAAAAACTTCTTTTTTATACATTTTAAGTATTTTTTGTTTCTTTTATAATTTAAAATCTTTTCTAATTGTTTTATATTTTTCAAGAAAAATGTCATAAAACCTGTTATTTCTTAGCTTTTTATTATTCATTATATATTTCAAATGTTAAAATTTCTGGTATTTTCTTGAGATTTTTTTGAGAAAAAACAACTAAAAGGGACTTGCTAGAAAAACCTTGCCGAGAAATTGCCGAGAACAATATTGGTGACTATGGTTTAGATTCCATCTCAATGCCATGCTCCCAGACAGAGCTTTAAGGTTAAAAAGATCAAGGGTGTAGGCTGAATGCCACGTCTCTGCTCTGCATGTAATTTCTCACCAGTCCCATATCAAATTCATATGTTTTTGCAGACATGGTAAATCAAATCCTTTAATTTGAGACTCAAAAGTATCCTTCAATTCATGAGTCTTTATCCCGAATGGAAAGGTCAGGTCATATTCATGTTTCTTTTTCTCTCTCTCTCATCCAACAATCATCAAACATTAGATTTTAGGTCTAATTAAAACTCATAACATGTAAGATTCCAAGATATCGAAGCCTAGGATTTCAGAATATCTCAGAGATCAAAGTTAACCAAACATGCCTTGAGCAAAATTTTACCTTAACATCTTTAAAGACCAGGATCTCAAGACTGTTCCATTTTGAGGTATAATACTGAATTTCAGGGCCTTATTTCTCCTCTCATATCAGCCCTACAAATAAGTTGTTGGCAACAGAAACAGTTTCAAAACATCTTTTTTACTGGGTTCTCAAGTATTCCAAAATGGGGTGAAAGAATTAAAAAAAAAAATCTTCTAAAATATATCCAATCATTTTGGTAATTTCGTTATTCAGGTATAAGTCTAAGATGAATTCATCTTGTTTTCTTAATCAAGAACTACTTTTACAGTCTGGCATCCAGCATAGCAAAGAAAATTGTTCTTGGAGTTTTTTTTTTCCATGAAGGACGGGAAACCACCCTCGAGATCAGAGACCTAGTCATGCTGTCTAAGCCCGCCATACTTACGGTCACTTTCCCGACGGTGTAAACCTGTGGCGCACCTCTTCCCCGAGTGATTCGTCCAGCTTTCGGCTGAGAAAGGGCTTATCCCTTGCCCTCATTAATGCAAGGGGTTTGACACTTATGGGAATGGAATCCTGACCACCCGTCTAGTGGCTAAACCCCCCTCCACAGCACCAAAGCCCTTGGGGCAAATTCTGTTTGGATGTTGCAAATTAGTTAATTCACGGATAACTCATGTCTACCAAAAACACTGTCTTCATATTGCAGCTTGACCAAGTGTAGAGGTTTTGGTGAGTCGAGCTGAGCTCACACACACACACACACATTGTCTTAAAGCTGGAAGTAATATGAATTGGACTCCTGTCAAACCAAGATCAAGCTTACTTGCTATTCAAATTCAAATACCGGTTCACAAGTCCAGCCTACAAATCAAGAAGACAAATCGAGTCAGCCTCCAAATTAGGAAGACAAATCGAATTCAAATTCAAGCTTGAGTTTATAGCTTACAAATCTGGAAAAAGGATCAACACACGATAAAACATGTTTTGTTAGTTAACACTTTCACTTGTATAGTTACAGTTGTACCATGTATACAAACTCATGTATTTAACTGTTTCTAATGAAACGCTAATGCATATTGCGCATCACAGAAAAGTGCGTTAAGTCATTCTTTTTATGGTATCAGAGCATACGAACAATTTGAGCATTATCGATGGTGTCAAGTTCAACCTTTCCCCACAACAATTCAATTTTGACCACATCCTCGACAAGTGTAGAATCGTCATTTTATCTTCATCCATCTTACAACCCTGGAACCAGTTTGGTTTCACAACCATTAGTTGGAAACAACTATTTTGTATGGCATCGCGCCATGTGTATGACGCCCAACGCGAAAAAAAAACTCGACTTTGTTGATGGATCAATACCAAAGCCTGAATCATCCTCGTCTGATGCAGCTACTTGGAAAATGTGCAACAACATAGTACTATCGTGGATCCTTAATGTCATTCACAAGGACCTTGCGACAAGCATGATATATGTCGAAACTGCAGTAGAAGCCTGGAATGAACTCGAAGATCGGTTCTCACAGTCCAACGGCCCCCAAATATATCGAATTCAACACGAGATCATCAACCATAAGCAAATGCAAGGTTCTGTATCCATATACTTCAATAAACTCAAAGGAATGTGGGATGAGTTATCCACATACATTCTGATCCCCACATGTTTGTGTGGAGCCATAGAATGCTTAAATGATGTACAACAACAAGGACATCTTATTCAGTTTCTTATGGGACTCAACGATAGCTTCGGCGCTATTCGCAGCCAACTCCTTCTCATGGAGCCCATGCCTTTTGTCGCCAAGGCGTATGCACTAGTTATTCAAGAAGAACGACAGTGTGACGTAAGAAGTATATCAATGTCCGAGTCAGTTGGTGCACCGACTGAAATTACAACTGCCGTTAAAACATTTTTCGGCTGAGAAATTAACAAAAAAGGGCAACCAAATCGTCCTAGGCCAAAGTGCGGGCATTGTTGAAAGCTCGGCCACATTAAAGCTAAATGCTTTTATATTCATGGCTTCCCACCACGTCAAGGAGAATCTTCTTCGACACGGGCCAATGTCAATGATGTTAGTGCCAATGTTGCAAATATAAACCCCCAATTGCAGTTTACTCCAGATCAGTATGAGAAAATCATGGCTCTCATAAGCCAAGGTAACCTAAACCTTATAGCGAATCTTGCAGGTATACTCTCCTCTCAACCCAAGTATGCATTTCTGTCCACAAATCAAATGTGGGTCATAGATATAGGTGCAACCGATCATATGACCAATAGCATTCACAACTTAATTTCTCTTGTACCATTTAGATGTCCACCTGTAGGGATGCCTAATGGATCAACCAGTCAAGTTTCACATTTTGGTAATGTCGAGCTGTCACCCAATATTACCTTGTCCAATGTTCTATGCATTCTAAATTTTCAGTTCAATCTAATATACGTTAGCAAGCTTATTCGAGATAACAATTGTGAAATCATATTCAAGAAAGATCATTGTATTTTGCAGGACCCTCACTTGAAGATGAAGATTGGAGTAGGTATTATGCATAATGGACTATATATTTTCGAGATGGATGGTAAAGTTGCTTTGAATGTCAATTCACCTTCTCTTTGGCATTTTAGACTTGGACACTTGTCAAGCTCTAGAATTAGCCCTTTGATTAATTCAAATAAAATTTCAGCTAGTTTCATTCATGATCCTTTCTCTATTTGTCACAAGGCTAAGCAATCTAGATTGCCCTTCCCTCAAAGTTCAATATCCACCCACAATCCCATTCAATTGATTTATTGGGATGTTTGGGGACCGTATCACATATCATCCACAAATGGAGCACGATATTTTCTCACCATTGTCGATGATTTTAGTCTGAACACTTGAATTTATTTGATGCGCTACAAATCCGAAATGTTTGGTTTCATTCAACATTTTCTTTCTCTCATTTTGATGCAATTTCAAACTCAACTTTTAAACATTCGATCCGACAATGGCAAAAAAAAAATGAAATGAAATGATCCTATTTTTGGCCAAAAAGGGAATCAATCACCAGCACAACTGTGTTGCAATGCCTCAACAAAATGGGGTCGTTGAACAAAAACATAGAGATTTGCTCAATATTGCCCGTGCGTTAAGATTTCAAGGAAATTTACCCATCAAATTCTGGGAAGAATGTATATATGGATCTCAACCTACCTTATAAAGCATTTTCCATTTCAACCGCTCAATGAAAAATCACCATATGAGATTCTATACAAGAAAATGCTCAATTATCATCACCTCAGAATTTTTGGGTGCCTATGTTATGCGCACAATATACACGCTTCTCACAAATTCAATGCACGTGTCCGTAAGTGCATATTCATTGGATATCCTTACAGTGAAAAGGGTTATAAATTATATGATCTTGATAACCAAAATATTTTCATAAACCGTGATGTAAAATTTTATGAAAATAACTTTCCTTTTCAAAATAATTGTGATTCCACTGATGATAGGTATGTCATCCCCAAACTACCAATAGAATTGCCTGAAATGGGACCTAATCCAATCACCATACCCAGGTCACCCAGTTTCGATTACCCTTTTGACCACACCAACTACATTCCTCAACATGACTCACCAACCAATCAATCTCGCCGGTCTTCACATCATCGCAACCGTCCATCATATCTCTCTGATTATATATGCAGCTATGCCACTACCCACTCACAATCAACAAATTCAAGTGGGACTTCGAAAGGTACTTGCTATCCCATTTCCAAATATCTCGGATACAATAAATTCTCACCATCCGACCAAGTGTTCCTTGTAGCCATCACTCAGACCTCAGATCCAAAGAGTTTGACCCAAGCCATGAAACATCAACATTGGCAAGACGCAATGGCAAAAAAAATTTGTGCTATGGAAGACAATCACACTTGGTCGCTGGTCACATTGCCTCCAGACAAACAAGCCATCAGTTGCAAATGGGTTTATAAAACGAAATATAAATCTGACGGGTTCATTGAGCATCACAAGGCTCAACTAGTAGCAAGTGGATTCACACAAATTTACGGATTGGACTATCATGACACATACACACTAGTTGCCAAAATTACCATCGTTTGGTGTCTGCTCGCCATCGCAACTATTCAAAATTGGCACCTCTATCAAATCGATGTGAATAACGCATTTTTACATGGAGCCTTACATGAAGAAGTCTATATGCAAGTACCGTCAGGCTTTTCACGAAAAGGGAAGAATCTTGTTTGTAGACTACACAAGTCTATATACGGCCTCAAACAATCATCCTACAACTGGTTTTCAAAGTTATCGTGTTATTTGATCCAATTAGGATTTGCTCAATCCAAAGCTGATTATTCACTATTCTCACGCAAAAGAGGTGCTTCACTTACCTTGGTCTTAATATATGTCGATGACATTATCTTAGCTGGCAATGATCTCAATTACATCCAGCTTCTCAAGGCCAATATCAATCATCGCTTTCAACTTAAAGACCTTGGAGTGATTAAATACTTTATTGGTATTGAAGTGGCACGATCATAAAAAAGGGATATTTTTATCTCAACTCAAACTCGACATCATTGATCAAGTTGGATATCTGGGTGCTCGACCATCTTTTGTTCCCATGGGCTCCCTCTACAAACTCACTAATGATGTTGGGTATCAACTTCAAGACGAAGTGCCTATAAAAGACTCATTGGAAAGCTTATCTACCTCATAATAACCAGATCCGATATAATGTATGTGGTACATACTCTAAGCCAATTTATGGGCATGCCACGACAACTACACATGAATGCAGCTCTTTATCTCGTTAGATATCTCAAGAACACTCTGGGACAAGGAATTCTTCTATCTAGCACAAGTTCTTTACAACTCATTGGTCATTGTGACTCTGATTGGGCCGCATGCCCAATAACTCGACGGTCCACAACTGGATTCTGCATGATGCTCGACACAAGCCTCTTGTCATGGCGCACCAAGAAACAAACCACAGTTTCATGATCTTCAGTTGAAGTTGAATATTGGTCCATGGATACAACCAGCTATGAGCTCACTTGGCTGAAATATCTCCTCTCAGATCTGGATGTCAATCATACTCAACCAATGCAGTTATATTGTGACAATCAAGCGGCTCTCCATATCACTGCAAATCTTGTCTTTCATGAACAAACAAAACACATCGAACTTGATTGTCACCTCATTCGTGACAAGATTCAAATTGGCTCCATTCAGACATATTACATCCCTTCTTCATCCCAGCTAGCTGATATATTTACCAAGGCACTGAACCAATCAGTATTCTCTGCACTTAAGACCAAGTTGGGTGTGTTTGACCCACACGCCCAACTTGAGGGGGAGTATTCAAATTCAAATATCGGTTCACAAGTCCAGTCTACAAATCAGGAAGACAAATCAAGCAAGCCTCCAAATCAAGAAGACAAATCAAATTTCAAATTCAAGCTTGAGTTCACAGCCTACAAATCAGGAAAAAGGATCAACACACGATAAAGCATGTTCTATTAGTTAACACTTTCACTTGTATAGTTACAATTGTACCATGTATACAAACTCATGTATTTAACTATTTCTAATGAAACGCTAATGCATATTGCGCACCATAGAAAAGTGTGTTAAGTCATTCTTTTCACTTGCATACAAAAAATATAATGTTTTAGCGTCGGAAGCAACAACACTTGATTTCTAAACTGCTATTGCAAGCTGAACACTTCAACTATTTATTTTAAACTGCATTATGTGATATGAAATATATGTATAATATATTTAATGCTACTTAACATGCTTGTAAGAACTGAACCAAAAACATATTCTTGTTCGGCATGTTGAGCCTATCTTAAGAGTTCAAACAAGCTCTTTATGAGCTTATCAGGAGACGGACTGTGAGCAGCTCGTCTCGTTTTCCAGCCCTAAAAGCAAGTCATCCTATTAGGAAAATTATCTCTTAAACTGGTTCATAGCAATAGGTCCAATTCGATCAGATCAACTTAAGCCTACTTACCAAGAAGATGGTATCCAGCCACAGCCAGAATAGAAAAACAACTTTCATAGTTGTTTATTAGACTCAAAGCTAGGGGTGGAAATTGGTAGCCCCTGGATCATGGTTTCAGATTTGGCTTTGAAGCAGTTGTTCCAAAACCAGAGTATCAACCCGATTCAGATACAACAAAATAGAGTCGAATCTAGATTTGAATTTTATATGGTAATACTGGATCCCAGGAGAGAAGGTTTTACTTGTAGAAAGCAAACATTTCGATCAAATCCAAGCTGAAACACAAATCTGACAGAAAACATTGATCTAAACTCAGACCAAGTCTAATTAGACAAATCTAAATTCTATCTTAACCAAGTTCTTTGTCAAAAGGTTCACTTTATAGGACTATACCCTAAACAGGTGATGTAGAGTTTGATCTCATACAACTTCTAGTTTGACAACAACACAAGTGAGTTAGTTTCTGCCCTCAAAAACCTAGAATGAGAAACAAAAAATGATGACAACACAAAATTGAGCTAGTTCTTTGTCAAGAGAAGCAAGTTTCTATCCTAAACGGGTCTAGAGTTTGATCTCATACAACTTCAAGCTTGAAAACAACAAAAGTGAGCTAGTTCATGCCCTCAAAAACCTAGTCTGAGAAAGAAACTTTGATGATAATACAAAATTGAGCTAGTTCTTTGTCAAGAGGTTAACTCTATAGGGTTCTATCCTAAACAGGTGATGTATAGTTTGATCTCATAAGAAACATCAAAAGTGAGATAGTTCCTGCCCTCAAAAATCTAAAATGAGAAACAAAAATTTGATGATAATATAAAATCAATGATATACCAACAGAAAGTTTCACTCAATTTTGCATAATCTAGAACACCATTGAACTCGAATACGATTCCAGAATTACGGCAAAATCAGAACTTCACCACTACCATAGGCCAAAGATTGATGGGTTCGCAGCAAGTGACTAGTTTTGAGCAGATAAAAGACAAGCTCACACATTTAATTCATCCAATCTGCTAGGGGTTCTGCCTAAGCCTAACTAGAGGTGGTCATTGGGCAAACACTTCAATCTGGATCCAAGTACAAAACAAATGTTTAAATTTTCGATAATTTGAGAATAAATAAGAATGCATAACTTTTCATATACAAATTATAAAACCCTAAAATGCAAGAAAATAGACAAAAACCCTAAACTACAAGAAAAATAAACTATAAATAAGCCATAAAATCAAAGAAACCCTAAATAAGCCATAATAAAAATATAAAAACCCTTATTTCAAACCCTAATCAAATATAAAAAATTAAGAAAAAAATAAGAAATCATAATTGTTGGGATAAGCCACGGTGAGTGGCAGTTACCCACGATGTGGACAACCTCCCAATACTTGTGTTCCTTCTGATAAACATGCGCAGAATCATGGGAGGGAATGGTTACGCAAGTTGATCCCCTGTTGCACCTATAAAAGAGAGAAAAAATATAAAGGAAAAAGGTTGAGAGACTTTACCTTTCCATCTGGTATTTTTTTCATTTAGAGGGAAGAGTGTTCCTGCTCACAGACTGTTAAAGGGAGCCTGGGCTCATTGGAGGACAGTAGTCCGGCTGAGGAGAAAAGCTCGTCCCACGCCAACCACCCGCCATCATCCGGTAGTTCAACATGGTCAAATTTTAAAGGTAGAAAGGGGCAAATGCCATAATCAAGACTAGGTCGACGATCTATTGTTGTTTTCCGGTGATGTCGGTTGAGGAGCCAACTTCTTCCCGAAAATGCCCCCAAAAAATTCATTTACCTCCATTTTGGGTGTCAATCGAGAACCACAATAGTTGATTATTCTTCCTTTTCCTTGAGGGGCACTGCAGAGATGTCAGCATTGTCACCGACGACTTTCCAGTCGTTGGACCTCTACAGAATGCCCAGCCGCGGATGAAGTCGCCTCTACCACCATCGAAGGAGATGACCATCGGGCCACTAATGGTGAAGTGTGCCACATCCATGCCGACGGGGTCGCCAGCGACCATTGGGTTGTCGGACCGTCGGAGACGACAACGACGTTCTCTGAGGAAGGGAGAGAGAAGAAGATTGGGAAATAGGGTTTTTGAAACCCTGTTTCGTAAATCTGGTTTTCTTATTGATTCGGGTCAGGTCCCTTTTTGGATCCAGACTCACCCCACCCAAACTGATCCATAAAGCCAGCTGGATCAGATCCATGATTTGGATGAGGGATCAGATCCACAATTGGATCTAAATTCAACTTACCCGTACCGATCCATAAATGCCATTTGGATCAGATCCGGTTCTCGAGTAAGGGATCCAAAATCCTTGTGACCTAGACTCACTTTGATTTTGGATTCGAGTCGGGTTTCTGGATCCAAGCCCGATCCACTATGTTCTTTTGGATTGGGTTATAGTTTAGATCCAAATTAGTTGACATGTACCAACCCATAACGTCTATCGGGTTGGATCCAGATATGGGACTGCGGGTCTCAGAATTTGAATCCAAAAATCAATTGATATCTGGATCAAATTCGGGTAAGTTAGATTCGGTTCTTTCAGTGACAGATCCATAATTCGGTTAAAACTGAATTATATGGTTCTGAATCCGTCAGCATGACAAAACTGGATCTAATATACTGTAATAATGCCCAAACTGTCCCAACCGGTTCGGCTTGTTTATGGACCGACCTGGGTCTCTCTGGAACCGGTTTTCAGTCACCTAAGACTGGTTCACTGTAGTAGAGACCGATTCAAACTGTTACAGACCTGATTCAATGAGTTTTGAAACCGATTCAGGGGTCCAGACCGGTTCTTTTAATTTTAAGACCAGTTTAGGGGTCTTTTGACCGGTTCTTTCCGTTTTGGGACCAATTCAAGAGAATGTCATCGGTCCAGAGGTTTTATCATTGGATCATAAGGATAGAGAACTGATTCAATTAATTGATGACTGTTTTAAGCCTTTGTTTCATCAGTTTATCAATTTTTTGATATGAATAGATGTTTTTTCTTTGATTTACGGGCATAAGCATTAAGTTACAACAATGATTAAAGCTTTACTTCATCTGTTTATGAATATTCAATGTTGGCATTAAGAGTGGTTAGATAATTTAGTGAATTCATGTTACCAAAGTGACTGAATACGTGTATGTTGTCGAAAATTCCAATACTATCATACAACTTTAGCCAATATAAAACGTTGTACTTAGATTCATGAAACGATAAATGACCAAAAGAAAGTTTTTATCGTGTTTAGAATTTAGGTAGGGTAAAATAAGGTAAATGTGTTGAGATACATCATACATGTATATCCAAAGGTACCTTGTGTAGATGGTCTAGCTTCACAAGAGCCTTAGTTTTACCAAATATGGTCGGTAGGCATAGTGGTTTTGTGTATTGAAGCTCTTACCAAAGTAAGGTTTCAATGACCCTCTATACTCCCCAAGAAATAAGCATATCAAGGGTCTTTATTTATTTATTACTTTTTTCATTAAGTTTTGTCTTGTATGAATGCTTTTTGATACATGTCTTTTGTCGTACAGTTTCTAGTTCTGTGATTGTAGATGACTCTAGTTGTATTTCTTTTCTAGATGGATCAAACTTTAGTGATTGAAAAAAAAACTGTTATTTTTTTATTATGGTATATGGATTTAGATCTGGCCTTAAGGATAGATGAACCTGCTGCCCTGACTGATCAAAGCATCGTTGGACAAAAGAGTGTTTTTGAGAAGTGGGAGCGCTCGAATAGGCTTAGTCTGTTGTTTCTGCAATCTAAGGTGGCTAAAAATATTCGCAGTGCTATCCCACAATGCAGAACAATGAGAGAATTTTTTAGTACTATTGAAGCATAATTCGTGAGTTAAAATAAGGCCAGAGTCAGTACCCTAATGCCAAAGCTTATATCTATGAAATATATTAGAGAGGGAGGATATTCGCCAGCACATTTTGGAAATGAGGAATATATCTTCTCAGCTGAATGACATGAAGCTGACCATTTCTGATTCATTCCTAGTACATTTAGTTCTAGCGTCCTTACCCTTAGAATACAAACATTTCAAAATCTCTTATAATACACATAATAATGAATGAGCATTCAATAAACTTATGTCCAAGTGTGTTGAAGAAGAAGAGAGATTGAAATGAGAGAAGGTGCAGAGTGCACATATGGCTTCTCATGGACCCAAGATATGACCGAAGAAGAATGCATTAAAAAAATGCTAAGAAGAAGACAGCAGGGGATAAGACATCACAAAGCAAGTAATCTGACTCTGCTCCTATAAAGTGATTCTTTTGCAAGAAGAAGGGACATAGGAAGACAAATTACATAAAGTATAAAAAGTGGTTGAAAAATAAAGGTAATTTGTCATTTATTTCTCATGAATATAATTTATTACAAATTCTTAAAAATAGCTGGTGGATTGACTATGGTGTTACTGTTCATATTTCTAACTGTCTACAGTTATTCCTGAGCAGAAAGAAACCAACAATGCATAAGAAGAACATCTATTCAGGTAACAAGATGCATTCACATGTAAAGGGTGTTGGGACCTGCATGATCACTTTAGATATAAGCATAGATTTGGATCTTCATGATGTCTTTTATGTTCCATCATATAGTAGAAACTTAATTTCAATTTCAAGATTGGATAAATTTGGATATTGCTTTAAATTTAAAAATTCTAAGTTATTCATTTACAGAAATTCTATTGAAATTGGTTTTGCATTAGTTTGTGATGGTTTGTATAAATTAAACGTAAAGATTCAAACTCAAGAGTCTTTGACTTCTGAATACACATTGGTTGAAAATAAACGTAGCATGATTAATGATAAATCCTACATGCTTTGGTATCGAAGGTTGGGCTATATCTCTGAAAAGAGAATAAAGAGATTTGTAAATGAAGGGATCTTGAAATCTCTAGATTTTACCAACAATGACCCGTGTGTTAATTGCATAATGGCTAAGCATACAAACACATATAAAGATGGTGCCAAACATAGTAGTGAGATATTGAAGATAGTCCATACGGACATATATGGATTTTTTACCCTCTGTTACACATGCGAAAAATATTTTATCACTTTTATTAATGACTATTCACGGTATATGTATCTTTACTTGATTTATTAAAAATCTAATATTTTTCAGATGTTTAAGGAATTTAAGAAAGAAGTAGAGAAACAAACTGATAAAGTTATTAAAATAGTCAGGTCTGATAAAAGTGACAAATATTAGGATAGGTTTACTGAGATGGGGCAAAGAGAAGAACCATTACCTCGATTTCTCAAAGAGAAAGGCATTGTGCCTCAATATATCATGCCTGGTAGTGCTTATCAGAATGATGTAGCTGAAAGAAAAAATCATACGCTTAAAAAAATGGTCAAAGCTATGTTAATTATTCAACTCTTTCCATTAAGTTGTGGGGTGAAGCTTTAAAGACAACTGTGCATATTTTAAATAAGGTATCTACAAAATTTATGCTTAAAGCTCCCTATGAGTTGTGGACAGGTAGAAAACCATCTTTGTCTTACATGCACATATGAGGATATTCTATAGAGGCTAAGTTGTATAACCCCCACATTAAAGCCTTTAATCCAACAACAACTGGTGAATATTTCATTGGTTATCCAGAAAGATCAAAATGATACATGTTTTATTTCCCATCTCACTCACCATAGATTGTTGAAATGGATAAGGCAAAAATTTTTGAAGATGGTTTAGTAGGATTAAGTGCACTTCAAAACCTTAGTTTTTAGAAAATACAGGATCCAGTTTCATTACCTGTTAAGGAAAACATCGAAAGATATCATATTGTTATCCCTATTGATGATGTGGTTGATCGCCCGGTTGTTGATGCACAAACCCAAAATGAACCTATTGTGGATAATGCAGAAGAGCACAAACAGGATGAACATGTTCAATCTGAACCTGTAGAAAGACTTGTTTGGAGATCTACAAGAATTAAGAAATCTGCCATACATCCTGACTATGTGGTGTACCTTCAAAAGCTTGGTGATTTCATAAATATAGATGATGATCTGTTGACTTTTATGGAAGCTATTGAAAGCAAACAATCTTTGCACTGGATAGAAGCCATGAAAGAAGAGTTAGACTCTGTGGCTAAGAATCAAGTGTGAAATCTTATCAAGTTACCTAAGAGAGTAAAACCCGTAGGGTGTAAATGGGTCTTTAAGACCAAAAATGATTCCAAAGGTAACATATATGGATATAAGGTAAGATTGGTTGCTAAAGGGTTCACCCAGATGGAGGGCATTGACTATAATGAGACATTTTCTCCTGTCTCAACTAAAGAGTTAATAAGAATAATTTTGACCCTCATAGCTCATTATGACTTGTAGCTACATCAGATGGATGTGAAAACAATGTTCTTCAACAAGGATCTGAATGAAGAAGTATACATAGATCAACCTCTTGGTTTCTCTGAAAATGATCATTTGGTTTGCAAGCTCAACAAATCTATATATGGACTTAAACAAGCCTCCCGACAATTGTATATTAAATTTTTTCAAGTCATTGTAACTTTCGGGTTTACAGAAAACATTATTGATCAATGCATATACCTTAAGAAAAGTGCGAGTAAGTTCATTATATTGATGTTGTATGTGGATGACATTTTGCTTGCAACCAACGATATAAAGTTACTTTCAAAGGCAAAATAGTTTCTTGCATCACATTTTGTTATGAAAGATATGGGTGAGGTTGCTTATGTACTTGGCATTGAGATCTGGCGAGACAGAGCAAAAGGTTTTCTAAACCTCTCTCAAAGATCCTACATAAATAAGGTGTTAAAGACATATGAGATGGAGAACTGTTCTCCTAGTTCAACACCCATATCAAAAGGTGACAAATTGAGCCTAAAGGATTGTCCACAGGACGATATTGACAAAGCACAGATGAATGCTTATCTATATGCATCAGTTGTTGGCAGCTTGCAATACACGCAAACTTGTTCTCATCCAGATATCTCTTTCGCAGTTGGGGTGCTTGGCAGATTTCAGTCTAACCCAGACATACCTCATTGGAAGGCTGCCAAGAAAGTCTTGCGGTATTTATAAGAGACAAAAGACTATATGTTGATGTATCATAAAGTTCATCACTTCGAGGTCATTGGCTACTCAGATGCGAACTTAGGAGGATGTCTTTATAGTAGAAAGTCTACTAATGGGTGCATCTTCTTACTTGCTGGGAGCACGATCTCTTGGAGGAGTGAAAAGCAGACGACCACTGTTGCCCACGCCATGGAGGCAAAATTCATAGTATTATACGATACTACCTCGCAAGCCATATGGTTGAAGAACTTCATATCACAGTTAAAGGTGGTCGATTTCATTGAGAAGCCACTGAAGGTCTATTGCGATAATGAAGTTGCGGTGTCATTTTCGAACAACAACAAAAGTACTACGTCATGCAAGCATATGGAGCAAAAATATTTTGTTGTTAAAGAAAGGACAGAGAATCATTTAGTACATATTGTTAATATTGGTACCAAAGAGATGATTGTTGATCCTCTTACTAAAGGGCTAGCACCGGGATTATATTTTGAACATGTATTGAAGATGGGCTTGTCGAACTCTTTTTGACATATGCATATAAATAAAGTGATCACATTCAGTTCATTGATTCTCGTTATTATTTGTTTGTTGTCAATCTCATAAGGATTATAGATTCAACTAAGGATCTATAAAATAGATTGTAAAGGCCAATCTATTCATCAAGTCATTCCCATAAAGATTTCTGGTTAAAGATTTATCGTCAAAATAAGTGGAAGAATGTTGGGATAAGCCACGATGAGTGGTAGTTACCCACGATGTGGATAACCTCCCGATACTTGTGTTCCTTTCGATAAACATGCACAGAATCAGGGGAGGGAACAATTACGCAAGTTGATCCCCTGCTGCGCCTATAAAAGAGGGTATCCATGAGCGACCTTGTACAAGTGAAAATCAGAGAAAACATAGAAAAGAAGAAGGTTGAGAGACTTTACCTTTCTATCCAGTATTTTTTTATTTAGAGGGAAGAGTGATCCTGCTCACTGACTGTTAAATGGAGCCTGCGCTCATTGGAGGGCAGCAATCCGGCTGAGGAGAGAAGCTCGTCCTGCGCCAACCACAAGCCATCATCCGCTAGTTCGATGGCAGCCTCAGGTATGCCCCCCCCCCCAAACAATAATTTCTTATATACAAATTTAAACACCATAAATAAATTATAAAACCCTAAAATACAATAAAATAAATCATAAATAAATAAAAAAGGCTAGACTACAAGAAAATAAACTATAAATAAGCCATAAAATCAAGGAAACCACAAATAAAGCGTAATAAAAAATATAAAAACCTTGGCCTGACTTTATTCAGGCCTGGGTTGCAAAGTCCATCCCGAGCTAGATCTGGTACGGTCACCCAGCCCGATACCACCCTTATGCCTAACCCAATCTGCCTATCGAAAAAAAGGGAAACTGATGGAGAAAATTCTGAAGATTTTGACAGCTAAAAGAAAGACATTTATTGGTTTTCACTAGGGGTGTCAACGGGTTGGGTTTACCGAACCCGACCCATACCAAACCCTATAGGGTCCAGGTATGGTGATAAATAAGAAGATCCGATTAAGACTCAGATTTGGACCCGAAGGTCTGATTAATACATGGATCCAGGTATAGTTTGTGAAATTTTATACCATACCCGAGACCAACCCAAGTTCTGATTAAGACCCGCTATTTTCAATGTAAAAATGATAAAAATCTATTATTTTACCGGGTATGGTTCATGTAGTTTTTATTGAATCCGGGTATGGTTTCTCTTATGGTGGGTCCGATTATACCCAGGCCCAAACTCGATACCATACCCAAAAATTGGGAACCGGTCTGGTTCCACTTGGTTCCAAACCAAACCTAACCCGTTGACACCCCAAGTTTTCACCTCCAAACAGTCAATAAAAACTTAGATAGATGCACCAAAAATGCCAAAGCAGACAATCAAGGCTTAAACCACACCTCTAGGGCCATGTTTTAGGTGTCGTCTTGGCTAGCTTTTTTGCCCTTTTCGATTTAGCATGGAGAAACCACAGCCATGTTTGGATGTCCAATTATGGGCTGAGATCAGGTGTCACATTGACAGTGAACCTAAGTCGGTGTTCACATTGTAAAACTCCACATGTAAGCCTCCTACACAATGGGGATAGTTCCCATTTAGCTTAGCTCTTATGGTAAAGGATGCACACCCTGGGTATCGAACCCTCGACCTCTTCTAACTTGAAAGCTATAAGTCAGCCCATCTAGCCAGGCGTGTGGAACCCTTGTGAGCAGGTGTTCTCTTCTAACTTGCACTTGATGTCAAAACTGAATGTTATAAGATTTTTTAACATTTAAAGTTGGTCGTCCAACATAATACAAAAAAATCTGTTTCAATCCATGAATTGTTATTAGCTCCATAAATAACACCACCTATCAGAAAATGTTAACAATGATTCCAACCTATATAACTCGATACTATTATAGTCTATTCTCATAAAAAACTATTATAGTTTGTTCATGTAAATAATTTTTTATTGACAAGCTAGATAGTTTGTCCACGCAATGCTATCATGTTAATTATGATGTATACCATTAACTAAATAGTTGTGTGCACTCTATACAAGTTATAAGCATGGTGTGTGCAAAATATAATAACTAAATATATTATCACAAGATAAAATATTTTTGTAGGAAATGGAACAATCATAGACCTATGGATGGTCTTGCCTACAACGAGTAGGCAGTCTCACCTAGTTGTTGCTTGGTTGCGAACACTGTCTATACCAAACATTTCATCTACCTCCAGTTGACATTGCTCCACCATGGCAACATGTTAATAGTAACAAGAATTTTAACCATAAACCCCTTAGAGATTAATGTTGTCTTCAAACGTCTCCATGTCACAAGCCATCACACAATAGGCTGTCTCCACAAATTGTAAGCTAGTAAAAGGTTGAAGAGAATTGAATATAGCAAATGGAAAAAGGGTAGGTGCCTGACCCTTTTGTGCTTACCACATGTTTATCGAGCTTGGATAGGGGTTTTTAAGTTTTTTTTTTTAAATCTGACCCTACATATGTGTTCTGCATGATCGGTTTACTAGGAAATCACACTTGGATCATGTTTTTTTGAGAAAAAATGATTTTTAAGCATTGATTATTTGTTAAAATTATAGACTGTTTGATGATTGAATCTTATAAAAACCTAACTTGGTGTTGGAATCAGACGATCTGAAAGTTGATTCCCACAAAATCAAACATGTAGATCACATCTGTATGGTCAAATTTTAGAAAAAATAGAAGCAATCTTTTTAAAGCTAGGTAGGCACGCGGTAGGCACAAAAATGCATCAAGTACCTACCCCTTACTCTATAGCCAATTATGTCAGTCCCATCATATAAATTATGTGGATCATGGTTATGTGAAAGCTTTATTAGACAGGATATGAAGGATAATTCTTACAAAAAGTTGATTGTATTTTCCTTCTAAAATGGCATGTTTTTTAAAATGCCTATCAATTTTCCAAAATCCTTCCCATGTCTAAAATTCTAATTCTCAAATTTTTAGGACAATTTTACTCTTCACACAAGTGAACCTATTGATATTCATGTGATAGTTATGTACACCTTTCGAAGCTCACAATATCTCAATAACAAGAAAATTCACATGAAAACTTCGCTGACCTGATAAAATTCACATACAAAAATTGCTAACATGGCTAATTTGATTCCCAACACAAGAGATCCACAACTGAAAAATGTGGATCTTATGAGATTTGCAAAATTGATGCAAACTTTCTAAAATTTAAAAGTTTGAGTTTGATAAGTTCACTCCATAGATTTGCAGAGATCTTGACTTCCGTGCAAACAACATGTGATCCTCCTTTAACTAAAAAAATGCATAGCCTGGACGTACATATACAAATATATGATGTGACATTCGCAAAAGTCTGACATTCACAAATATTATCTGAGAAGTTCTTGTTAATGCAATGCAAATCGATTTAACATGTGAATGTCTTAAGGTTATTTTGTCAATTTCCTTACCTCGCATGTTTTATAGTTACAGTTCGACATGTTCGTACCATACATTTGTAGACGTTCGCATGGACTACTTGTGAACCTCCTTCGTATATGTAGACCTTTTGACATTAGTTGCAAACCTACTGAACATTATTTGAACTTGTTAGGTTCATAAATATTTTCATTACCTTTGCATGAATCTTCTGACCTTCCTGTGTTACATTTGTGAAGTTCTGTATGCACATTAAATGCGACTTTGCATATGTATAAAAGTTGTATTTTACATTTTAGGATCATGTTTGCAAAATATTAGGATTTCTTTGAGGGGGTTTTGTGGTCTTCAACCCGTTTTCTCATGAGTTTTTTTAGCAATAAAAGATTGTTTTTGCCTGAGTTCTATCGCACATCATTGATGACACATTATTGGTGAGATTTTTAACGTCTGACACATCATCAACGGTGAGATTTTCTGGTAAGCACAAGTTTTGCTCATTCTAACAGTTAAATCAATTATTTTGGAAAACAATGACATGATTTTCAAGTTATTTTTGCATATTTTATTTTTTTATTTAATTTCATATTTCTTTTGTTCTCAAGGGACTGTACAACCTCAAAGCACAAAACTATACATGATAGTGTACCTACGTAAATGTGAGTTATTTTTCATTGCTCGAATATTTCATGTACATTAGCACAAATATACCATAATCATATATGTAACAATTGCATTATAAAAAATATGTACATGTACATATTGAGTTAACAATTGGGCATGAAAGTAATCTATCATTATTTTTTTATGAATCCCTTATGCGAGCCAAATTTGTTATTCAATATAATCATCATAGTTGAATTGTTCTATAAATTAATATACTTGAAACCTAACATTAATCATATCTAAGATGAGTATGCATTGAACAAACTAAAGATATTATTGAATAATTTTACAGTTTGTACTATATTCAAAATGTCTTTATCTGCATTCGTTGTGGTCTTAGTGAAATTGTATAGTATGAACTATTTTGCATGCATACCTATCTTTTAAAGAATCTAGTGTTGATTGTCTCAATTAAAAGAAATTAAAATATGCAACATTTATAAGGTTAAAAATATATGCATGCATCGTATGTAGTGTAAATATAAATGTAAGTATGAACTATAACAGAGACTCAATGCACTTAAAAAAAACCATCACTTTATGTAAAAAGATATTTAATAGTTCTTATAGAAAGCATGAGCGCCACTTTGCCTATCGAGTCTACTAGTCATTTGCTAGTAATATTAAACAATTAGTTTTTATGAGTTGAGAGAAAAATAAGACCATCACTTTCAGGATTCACTGAAAACCACATGTGAAAGTAAATGATCTTTAGTAACTTCTTTCATGTTAACTGCTCTTGCTTATGGATACGTTTAATTTTGGTTATGAACCTTTATAGATGTTATATAAACAACATTTGTGATATATTCATGTTAAATTTAAATCAATGTATAGAAACAAAAAAATATGCAAACCTAACACTTACGTCCCTGGTCAATATTGTCTCTATGCCAAATTTGTACTCGGGTTTCGATTATTCTGGTTATTGAGGCAGTTGGTTTTCATCCACTTATTTTCATGGCAAATTGCAAATCAATATTAACATGTTACATGTACTACAAATAAATATATAAACTCATAATTTATTTTCTTATACATCTTACCAAAATTAGTTAAGTGCCTACAAGTAGTTTTTCTAAAACCTTTTTCCTGTCACATTTTTTTACGTGCTTTATTCATGTTTTGTCAACTCAATGTCCCCTATCACGAAAAACCTAGGATATACATATAAGTCACATGAGCAACAAATTCATTAACTCTTGATAAAGATATTGGAGCAGTTCATTAAAAAACTCTCAATAAATACATAGAAACAATTTATTCACTAATTCTTAGCAAATACTTGCATACACAAATTTTGTATCAAAAAGTACTCAAACATACTGTTATGTGTGTTTTCACTTGTTGTAGCCAATCACACCACATATACAACACTTGTATGATACAACATTCTTTATTGTTATTTTTCATCTTTTCACATTAGGTTATCCTAGTCTATGCATCACCTTTGGTGGACAGACCAGAATAAGTGTCAATAGAAAGTTGTGTAAAACATTATTTACTATTGAAGAAAAATTGAATATATGATATGCTATACGAATCAACTTTGAAGTATTTGTTGCAATAATCTTCTAATAACTTGCCTTTATACAAAATGCATGCAATTGCATGTTAACATGGAATATCGCTTACTTGCCACTCATTACAAGGGCATTCTCCCTTCTCAAGAATAACGCTGCAATTGTGACATTGATTATAAGGCTTGTACTGATGTTGGTGGTAATGTATGACAACCACATAGAGTTATTATGCTTTTTTCTAGTGTTTTTATCTTTTCTTTTACCTCGAGTACAACAATGCTTAAATTTTTTTCTGATTTGTTTTCAAATAACGCCATCAACATGATAAGAAGTCTATCAAGAAGAGACACTAGAAGATTGCCACGTATGAAAAAAATTCATGAATTGAAGCTCTTACCTATATTAGATGTCAAACACCCATATATATTTTTTAGAAAATGAGATGTAGCCCAAAATTTTGGTTTCATGTTGATGATAATATAATCATATGTGACTTGATTTTGCTTCTTGATTTTTTTAAGAAAATATGCTCATTGTTCTATCGTGATTGCTCATACTGCGCTCCACCAAAGCGTGTTGAGTGGTTTGGTAAAAATATGTTCATTGTTCTATCGTGAACCAATTTTTTTTGCAAAGTTCTCTTTCAAGTGTTTTGTGTAATATCTAATATGACAATTACATCATGTGTGAGAGACAAACATACCTTGAGTGCCTATCTGAGATAACCACCCGTTATATTTTGTTGTAGACCCAATTATGGAAGGCCTTGATCTGCATTTGTTGTCCCAAGATATTGAAAGGGAACCAAGTGTGGCACACCTTGATCCAAATCCAAAGGTTTAAACTCTTAATGCAGATCTTAGTTCAATACATCAATTACCAAAAGCGAACCCAATTGATGTTGCTCCAAATCCAAGCTTTAAGCTCTAACAAGTCGCAAGACCCACCCATGAGATGTCACGTCATTAAAGCAGCCAAGTAAGAGTAGTGGAACACGTACCAAGGGTGCCACCTCAGCACAACATTCAATTAAGTGACACAACTATTCCAATATGGCCATGAGAGTCAGTGGGCCCCCACCTTCTTGGCGCCCCCACTTGCAATAAAGGGCCTCTATGGGACCCTTGTAGCCCTCTTGAAGACTCCTCCAAGGAACTCGTACAACCCATTAAGCCCTCCCTAATTAGGGTCTAGGGAAAGTCAAGAGGCTAAACCCTATCTTGAAGTAGGGACTCCACGTTAAGAGAGTCCAGTTAGGTTTATTTAAATCTAGTTTAGGTTTTAATTAGATTTAGGGTTAGATTTAATAGTTGCTTGGAGTTTGTGTAAGGCATTATATACCCCACTTTTAGCCTATATATATGGCCTATGTAATTGGCTTAATAATCAATGAATGAAAACAAGATTTTTCTATAACTCTCTCTATAGTGTATGGCCTTCTCTCTCTCTTTCTTTCTCATGTCCCTCTACCTCCAAGGGCGTCTCTCTCTCTTCAAGGCTTGTCCCTTATCTAATTTTGTGAGCTGACTCTTATGGTCTAGTCCACTCAGTGGACCAAGGTTGCAACCACGACCCACCTGTATTTTGCACCAATTTGTGGCAGTTCCAACATTCTCAAGCCAATTTTGTGTAGCCCAAACCTACTCAGTTGGCCAAGACCATGTAGCAGACCCTAGTTGACCTAGCTTAAGTCAAGTAAGTTGAACCAAACTCTTTTTGTATCTCAAACCCAACCTAGAACCTACCTGACCGAAATCTTCCTAAACCTAAACCTAAACCCTGTCAAACTCTAATTTTAGCCTAACTTAAAAAAATTTCTCAACCCAAATAATGAACCCATTGGGTATAAAATTTTAACCCAACCTACCTTAGGATATCTAGTTTAAAGCCTAAAAAATCTTGATTTTATAAGGTCTTTGTGCAGAGATAAATTTTACAAATCGGGTGTGTTTGTCTTAAAACCCAGTCTAACCCTGTCCTGTCCAAAATGTCTGTCCCATTCCTAAAATTATACCAACTTGTCCAAGTATCGTCTGACCCTAAAATTTTGTCCATATCTAGTCCAAGGTGTCTGAAATCAACCCTTTAACTTTGAGAATTTTCTTCTATATTGTTTGAGTGTACTGAATTTTCTACCAAAATCTACTAGTTAACCAAACTCTATTTACTTGTGTTGACTTTTGGACCTGAACCTACTGAACTTGAACCAAGACCTAGGAACATATCACATTTTCTCTCTAAACTCATTGTAGTGTATGTGTTCTTGCTTCAGACTTTACATAAACCATGTCTATGATTTTTGAGACTCATTTTCTACAATTACAAATGTTATATGAAGCATATCACCAGAAGGATCAATAATATACGACAACAACAATATACACATGTATTTTTCTTTCAAGAATGTATCATCTACCATAAGAACTAGAATACACCCTTTTAAAAATTCATCAATGCATAGGTGAAAGGATAAGGTAAAGTACTTAAAGCGATCTTTTTTATCAATCTCAATGGTTTTTAGAGCTCCTAAGTTTGTTTTCATCAAATGATTCAAATATGCATGAAGCATCTTGAAAGACTCTTCAAATGTACTATATAGTACTTTGTTTATGCATTTTCATCCATGACATGCTTGTTTGTAACTAATCTATGTACCTTCCTCTAGACTGAAGTCATTAAGGATTTTTCTTAGAGTCATCTATGGGTTATCATGTAGGTGGTTGAGAATAACACATAAAATTCATGTGGGAGATAGTTTTTTTACTCAAAGTTTGCCCAATGAACCACCACATATATGCTATTTTTCATACGTTTTCACTTTAAAGAGCGTTGCTATGCACACCATTATGCAATAGATCTTTCTGGTATAATTAGATATAGTTTGTAAGTTCTTTCTCGTACACACAACATTCACTATATTACTACAACTCTTCAAGATTTTTTTTATAGTTATATTTGATAACATGATCCTTCAAAAATTCACGATAATGCCTTAGATTATTAAACTTTTGGTCGACAACAATGTCTCTATCACTTGAGTCTTTTGTAAGCCACTGAAAAGATTTTCTTTTTGAGAAAGCCACTAAAAAGATTTCTGATCATAAAGTTTTTGTTTCACAACTCGTCAATCATTTTAGATGCTTCTGCTTCAATGATTTTTAATCGTGCTTTATTGTATGCGAATTGACTGAACGAGAACCTATTCAACCATGTCCCATTAGTAGAAAAAATCAACTATAATCTTCATATAACTTATATAGCATATCAAGGGTTTAACTTTTCAATTGTCATTTATGTATCATTTGTATCCGCCATTAATTGTCCCATGTCATCTATGCTTTGGTCATCTTCTATTGTTTGAGAGCCACACTCATCTGACATGTTATAGGCATTATCATCATCATTATGTCTCTATCGTCTAGAGAATCACTGCTACCACTAATTGGTTGTTTGGATGCACAAATTCAATTATAGAGCTTCATATTTATTTCTTCATTTGCTTGAGTAAAGTTCACAAATTTTTTGAAATTTTCAGAAATAATAAGGGTCTATTCTCAGTAATTTTATGAATAATTCATCGATATTTACTAATTGAGAAACTTTTGGATGTTTATCAAGTTATTTAACTTATATGAGCTTTTTAGACACTTTTGGATCTAGATCTCGATGGGGATCCACGAGGATCAACCTCCAAGAAACCCGGTTCAAGTTATACATTTGACATACGTAGTATCCATTGAATCTCCTAATTAAAATATGCTTGGATCCAATATATTATCCGAATTTATCAAACATCATAACAAGGACTCAGATCAATTCAATGCACTGGTCTGAATTTAGAATTATTTCGTGTTTGGTCTTGGAAGAAATCTAGATTACTCAAAGCCTTAAGGCTTAGGATTAATGGATCTAATATCAAAATAAGATGAATCCAAAAGTGATCCAAATTTATGAAGATTCCGAGTCTAGAATTGGATCTAAAAAGTTGAATCAATTCTCAAAACATGTGAAAACCTTATTAGGTATGTATATGTGCATGAATGCTTATGTTTGGATCTGAGATCTAAACAAGACCCAAGATGGATCCTACATAAGAAAATAAGGATTTTGGGTCCATTCGGACACAAACCAATTCAGAACTCAAACACCATTGCACTGATTTGGAAATTGGAATCTGAATTCGGATCCAATCCAATCTAAATTCAATGCATATAACCTAGAAATAAGTTTTGGAAATGGATTTGGATTCCTATCCAAATCTAAACCACACTCCATGCAATTATATATATATACATATATATATATGTATATATATATAGGATTAAGTTGGATCCAAATGGACCCAACCCAATCTGAATCAAAACTAATACATAGATATATTGTTTGGATCCAAGATCCAAACAAAACTAATATGGGTCTCACGTAAAATACTTGGGGTTTGAGTCCATTCGGACCTAAACCGACTAAAAGCACAAGCACCAATACATGGGTTGGAATCGGAATCCAATCTTGATGCGATCCAACTATAATCCTTTTCTTAAAGTTAATGTTTTAAGGTTGTTTTTAGATTTGGATATTCCAAAACAACTCTTATATATATATATATATATATATATATATATATATATATATATATATATATAGGATTGAGTTAGGTCTAACCGAACCCAACCCATTTCAATTCTTTGTCCCAAACCTGACCTTTAGGGTCAAATCCAAGTTGGATCCAATGAGATCAAAACTGGATCCAACCATGGGTGTCAACACTGTCTTAGCCGAACCCCTCCCCCTTTTGGTTCCCTATTAAAACTCCTTAGGGGGGGGTCTTTTAATTTTCAAGCTCTCTCTTTCTCTCTCTCTCTGATCACTCTCCCTCTCTCAAATTTTTCTCACTGCCCACCTCCCAGTGAGCCATGCCGACATTGTGACCTTAAGTGGGTCTCCTTTCCCCTTGTTTTTGCTCCTTTTTTCTTGCTAGCTCGCCAACAGACCATAGCCACAAGTGATGGTGAGTTTGGCTTGCCAGGTGAGAGGTTGCCTAGCACCCACTCCCGTGGTTTCTCTCGAATTCAGTAGCAACTGTAGGTTGTTGTTGCTACTCTTGGTGGGGCAGTCAGAAAGGGATGGCTAAGGCCCTTCTTCTCTTTGCCTCCACCGAACGCAAAGCATCTGGAGGGCACGATGGTGCCATCTGCACCGTCGTCACTCTCCCCCCTTGCTCTACCCCTCTTTCCTTTTTCTCCTAGCCCAACTTGGTTCCCCTGTTAGAGGACCAAGCCAAAATCGATCCTGTCTCAGTTCGTGGCCAGGCCCGACTCGGCCTGACCATCGATCCCACCTCCTCCCTCTTTCTTTGCACTAGCAACAACTACTGATGTTGTTGCGTGTTTTGCTCTGCCAAGCTAAGCTCAATTGGAACCGAGCTCAGTTCGGTCCATGCCTTCAAAACTGAGCCTTGCTCGGTCATGTCTTGACCTGTTTGAGTAGACACAACTGAACTAAGCTCGACTAGCACCAAGCCCAGCTCGGATCACCCTTGGTGCAATCTCGACACGATTAAAAGGCAGCCTCGAGTTGCCTCTTACATGGCTCAACCAAGCTGAGTTTCGAACTTAGCTTGATCCATTTTTGTGGTACGGAGCATGGCTAAGTCAAACCTAGTCAACTCGGTTCATTACCAAACCCAACCGAATCTTTTTATGCCTTCTTCCGCCCAACTCGACTTTGTGTACCGAGCTCAGCTCGGTCCGATTGGCTCGAATTGGGTTTGGGTTGAACCCCTGCAGCACAATCGTCACCTCTCACACTAATATAAATTTTGTTAACCTTATTCTTTACATAATAATAAAAATCTTGTTCACGCACTACATCGGTACAATGGATGAGACATACTTACCAAGGAATGAGCTTTTAAGAACCTACGCTTGGAATCATCAAAGCTACATACCATCTTCGAGGTAGAAAAAAGTTGCATACGATGATGACGATGACTGAACATTATATATATTATATTTAGGTCAATATATATATATATATATATATATATATATATATATATATATATATATATATATATGCTTTTAACTCAAGGATGCTGTTTTGCATATTCTTGTCTCATTTAAATTATGTTATTTACTTTATTATCATGTTGTTACGTGCACAACTTCCTGTTTTATGCAATTTACTTAGCCTGATGTGTGGTTTCATAAACTGAACTTTGCTTTACACAATTTACTTAGCTTGATGTGTGGTTTCATATATTGAGTTTTGCTTACATAATATACTTAACTCGATGCATGGTTTCACACATCGGCCCCTGCTTTGCACTATTTACTTTGTTGTCGTGTTGTTATATGCACATACTTCTGCTTTAATATGTATGTACCATATATATATAATTATTCAGAGTACACAATTTTGCATACTCTTGCTCTATTTTAATTATATACACATTTATTTAGAGTACGCAATTTTGTGTACTCCTACATACTTTAAATTACACTAGTATTTATTTAAAGACACAAATTTGTGCATCCCTGCTTTAACTCAATTTTAAAAGAGTTTTCATGCAAGTTTTCATACCCTGATGTCTCATAAAATAAAACAAGTGTTGTATAATCGCATGCTCATGATATTTAGCATACACATGCGTTGCTTATTTTACAAAAAAAATAAGGCTCGCATGCTCACATGCATCTAATTTGTTGCATCCATTCTTATCAAACAATTCCCAAATGTTAGAGTGATCTTCAAAAATACATTTCTAACTTGATTTGAACTTTAACATAAGTTGAGATTGGCATGACTCAAGCATTCGCAACCGAGTGCTCTCTTTGAACCAATATAATGCCAAGACTTTGACTAAGTAGATTTCAGACATACGTACATCAGGTCCTTCATTTCTGCATCTGGAATGGCCCAAATATGCCCCCGACGTAAGGTGCAAAAAATTGTATTTTTCAGTGTTGTGATTGGTCTTCTTTCTAAGAAACTAATATCATTCTCATTGTTATAGTACTATCAGACATGCACAATATGCTTATCCGATGATGAATAGATTTGAGGTTTATGAAAACCTCGTTGTACAATAATACACGATATTTTGGAAAAATCACATAAACATACATGATCACTTTCAAAGGTAAGGTGCTCGATTTAGTTTAAAAGACCAGATCATATTGAATGAGTTGTTAGATAAAAGAAGACCCGGCACACCCATTCATTCTTTAGTTATGTCAAGAGAGAGGATAAAAGGTACAAATTTTGATAGACAATCATGTTAATAACTATGCACTTCGAGTGATAATGACTCAGTGTCCCCGATCATCGAAGTTAGGAGACAAGGCTATCAAATATTATCATAGGTGGTAGATCCCATAAACTTTTGCAGAAATTCAGATGCATTCCCCATTTACAAGTGGCCTCTAAGAAATTCTCTCTCGGTCATTATACTGTCTCCTTTAAAGCAAATTTAGCTAGTCATTCAGGGTATCAAAATATATAAAATAATAAACTCCCGAATGATCTTAATTGTTTCTACGTTTTATCTTGTGAGTACCCACAGATCGATAATTATCGAAACAAGATTTTGATGTTCTTTGCCTCTCTCAAAACTAAATGTTATGAAATATGATAATGCATATGTTAGTGTTGTTCTCTTGTCTGATATGATTGTACCTAGTAGGTTTTCATAAGTCTAACCCATTTTGTGTGATCCAGGTGACGAATAGATGGATATTGCAGACGATGACGCGATGAAATCAAGAATTCACTTTTTTTATTATTTGCTCTTGAGCACTTTTACAATATTGTATAAAGACTTTTTGTAATAACTCTTTTTATCAAAAACCTTGTTTTGAATCTTCATGGTTTTGAATGAATGTATGGAAATGGTGACCCAAATCCAAGATATGTGGGGACCCAATTTGCTAGATGAAAAATTTTCCTATAATCCACCCAAGGTTCAGTGACTTGTTCTTTTAAAACATTGTCTTTTGTAGAACTATCATTTTCAACTTTGAAAAAGTATTGGTTGTTAAAATTTCAAAAATTTTCTAAAATTCTAAGTTTGAAATTTTGGGGCATGAGAGCTTGCATAAATGCATCATTCCTGCATTTTTAAATTTCATGATTAACCATGAAAATTATACTTACATCTCAAGCATAGATTCTACATTCTAACAAATTATGCATCGATATCCATGAATACATAACTAAATCAATGACTACCTTCAAAGGTTAGATGTTATTCGTATGATTGCATTAAATATCAATAGCACTGGTTTGCTAACGTACTTGCGCATTCTTTACATGCATCTATTGATCAAGCATACCTTCCGTGTGCATATTACGAACATCTATATTGTGAATTATTTAAGAGAATGAATGTTTGCCGCATGATTGCCCTCAACATATACATTACAAATTACCTAATATAAATGCACATTCTTCAATCGTACATCAACTTTTTCTTGAAAATAACTTTCAATTGCTTCGTATCTAACTTTGTCATATAATACGGTAAAAATAATTAAGTGAACATCATTATTACTTAACATAAAATCTACATCATCATCATCTAGAATAGTATAAATTTTGTTAGGCATTTTACGTCTACAAAATAACTATACTAAAAGCTAGATACTCTTTGACATATTTGATTTTAAGAGACATCAAGGTCATAATTTTCTTAAAGCTACTATTTTTTTACCTCACTATAAATCTTCAATGAAAGTTATCAATGAGCCCATAATATACTTTAACCCTTTCTAAGTTCATCATTAATTGCCTACACCAACAACAGACTATATTAAGATTAAAAGAAAATAAAATGTATACATTTATTTAACATAATTGCCTATACAAAGGACGATTATTGTCTTACATTGAAAACTAGTCGGTCCAAACCTAATCTCATTACCTCAACTGAAGGCTTGTACACAATCAACCATAACCCCATTACTCTAAAACAAACTAAACATAAATATAATGCTAAATATTAAATAAAATACAAGTAAATAAATATTTATATATTATAAAATCACAATCATAGCATAATTATTATTTACCAAGTAGCATTTATAAGAACATACACATACTTTATCTTCTCACAATGACAATGTCAGAAACTAAAATGGCAGGTTTAGCATTGTCTCTCAAGATGATATATATATATATATATATATATCCTCTCCTAATATATCGTCTTGCTATTGTTAAGCCATGGCGATATGCTTTTTTCATTAATGCCCTTTTATATCACCAATGTTTTAGTCAAATTTAATCTTGTTGTACCACTTGTCTTTGCTTGAAGAAATCCAGTGACATGAAATACTCTGTCTAATCATTGGATGGATGTCACACATCTAGTCACTAGAGAGGGGGTGGGATGAGTAGCATCTATGTTATTGGGATGAGAAATAAGTCTAATTATAATATATAGATAGAAATAAGTAGTAGCATGGATGGTGCCACTTTGTGGATCTTCTGTCAGTGTGATACTCACTAGATGGTAAAAAAACACTAGAGTGCTTCACAATGACTGTTTTCATAAAATCCCATGCCTTCCCCCAAAAATGGAATCCTAGACCCGGACCAATATAATTTCAGATTTTTTTTATTAAAAATACATATAAAATACTTGGGTCGGCCAGCAAAAAATTAGGGGTGACAATCGGGTCTGGTCGACGAGTTGGCGGGTCAGAATACCTCAACATGAACACGACCCGTTTATTAAACGGGTCGGATGTGGCAAACACAAACATGACCCATTTATTAAACGACACGGTTAACCCATTTAATAAACGGGTCGGGTCGACACGACACAATTACACAAAATGGCGACCCATTTATTAAACGAGTTGGCAGGTTAGAGTTAGGGTTAGATAAGTTTATATATATATATATATATATATATATATATATATATATATATATATATATATATATAAACGGGTCGGCGGGTTGATGGGTTTGTGTAAACGGGTTGACCCGTCTGCCTAACCCATTTATTAAATGGGTCAAACGGGTTGGCGGGTCGAAGTTAAGGTTAGATAAGTTTATATATATATATATATATATATATATATATATATATATATATATATATAAACGGGTCGATGGGTTCATGTAAACGGGTTGACCCGCCCGCCTAACCTGTTTATTAAACGGGTCAAACGGGTTGGCATACCCCTAACACAAACATGACCCGTTTAATAAACTGGTTAGGCGGGTCAACCCGTTTATAACACGAACCCGTTTAAGCCAAACCCTAACCCAGCTAAGAAGCGGGTTGGCGGGTCGGGTCAGATTTTGCCACCCCTAGCAAAAATCATGACCCAAACCCGGCCCACATATTACTCGAGTCAAGTTCGGGTCAACCCGAATATTATTCGGGTTGGCATTTTTCGTGTCCGTACCTAAAAATTCAGGTTGGGTGGGGTCCGATACAAACCGGACCTGTTGACAACCCAAGATATAATGTGTTAGATACTGTTCAAAATTGAATATGACCTATAATATTCTGATTTCATTGGTTCAGGCCTAGATCGATGAAACTCTGCCTAAAAAGCTTGACTTATCATTTTCATTTGATGAATTTGATTCGGATCTGGATATAGTACATTTACAACAACAAAATATATGTATGATGCAACATATATGTCATATTATATTTACATCAATATGGTACATGACCATGTGCTTGACACAAACATACAACAAACAACCACAGATGCTTGGCCAATAGCATAATGCTCGTGCGATTCTACCATCCACCGCATAGTCCAAATTAGGACTGCCAATGGGCTGGGTATGACCCAATCCAATCCAATAGGATCCGGGTTTAGTAATAAACAAAGAGGTCAAATTAGCTATTTGGGTCGGACTGATATGGTTCCTTAGCTTATTGAGCCATATATGGTTTATGAAATCTCATACCAGACCCAAGTCTGAACAAAGTTCCAATTAAAATCCACAGTTTTAAATGTAAAAGCATAAAAAACTATTATTTTACTAGATCTAGTTCAGGTCTGATTTAAGTTATAAGGCCGAGGTATGGTTTTTCCATGGTAGGTCCACTGAAACCCGAACCTAAACTCAGTACCAGCACCTTTGAGTTGGATCTAGGTCCAAGCTCACCCATCGAAACCTCTGCTCCAATCCCTATGGATGCAAATGGGTTGGATCCAAGATGAGAGTTTTGCAATTTTTGGCTGTTTCAGGATCAAATTCTAATTCAAATCTCCATGTATTTAACGGTTCCAGATCAAAACCATTTGCATTAGGGGTTTCAACAGGGCGAGTTTACCCGGACCCGACCCATACCAAACCCTGTAGGGTTCGGATATGGTGATAAATAAGAAAACCCGAGTAAGACCTGGGTCCAGATCCGGATCCGAAAGTTCAATTAATACACGGAGCTGGGTATAGTTTGTTAAATTTTATATCAGATCCAGGCTCGACCCGAGTTTCGATTAAGACCTACAAATTTTCAATGTAAAAATTATAAAAATATTATTTTACGGGCTATGGCCCAAGTCTGGTTCATGTAGCTCTTATCGGGTCCGTGTATGATTTCTCTTATGGTGACTCTAATTAGACCCGAGTCTGAACCCGATATCATACTCAAAAATCGAGGCCAAGTCTGATTCCAAATGAATCCAAACCAATCTTGACCAGTTAAGACCCCTAATTTGCATCCCTATTAAACCCTAACCCTAATAGACACACAACAGAGAGAAAGAGAGAGAGACAAGCCAACAACCAAGCTCTTTGGATCACATGTGCATTGAAGTAAACAGGCATCTTAGCTCAACAAAAACAGTATGCATCTTTAGAGAAGCTTATGAGAAAAGCACAAAAGGGGAAGGGGGACAGACATCATTAGGCTGCCAATCTAGAAATGCTTTGCTTTCTGTGTGGGGATGCATTGCTTTTCATCCCATCCATATTGAAAGTGACAAACCAATGCTTGAAAGGTCATGTGGACAAAAATGTCCTTCACTTCAAGGGCCCCACCTCATGCACTAGCCCTCTGTTATAAATGTACATGAAGGGTCACTTGCATGACATGGAATGAGGACAACCCAAACTGGCAAAACAGCTACATCCCTGTCATTTTGTGTGAAAAGATGTAAATGGTTTAGACTTTGGACTCGGGTCGGATATCGACAAAATCTGGATCGATTGTCAGATTTGATAGCCAAAGTCAGATCCTGACTTGATTTCGAGTTTTGCATCCGAATCCGAGTAAAATCCAAAACCGAATTCGTGCAAATGTTGGATATTAAGCCAGTCGAATCCTGATTTGGTTTCGCTGATCCCCCTATCGGACTTCGAATTCGATCCAGATTTGGTTATGCTAAATCCGATTAGGTCAAGCTCGATAATGCTTACATCCAAGTTGAGTCCAACCTGTTTGCATTCCTGTTTGTTGGGGAAGAGGTCAAAGGGTAGAACTGTCATAATGAACTTTGAAGTAGGACGTTAGTTTTTTTTTTCAGGGCGGTCAAAGGCGAAGGTCGGATCTGATTAGGCTTAACCAAGACTGATTTGGGTTCGATCTGAGTGGATTCTAGATGATCCTATTTATTAGGGGTGTCAACGGGTCAGGTTTGGTTCAGACCCAAGTAGAACCAGACTTGGCTCTATTTTTCGAGTATGGTATCGGGTCCGGACCTGGGTCTAATCAGAGCTACCATAAGAGAAACCATACCCGGACCTCATAATAACTATATGAACCAGACCTCAGCCATACCCGGTAAAATAATATTTTTTATCATTTTTACATTGAAAATTTGTGGGCCTCAATCGGAACTAGGGTTGGGCTTGGGTATTGTATAAAAAATTACAAACTATACCCGGATCCATGTATTAATCCGACCTTTGGGTCTGGAGCTAAGTCTTAATTGGGTCTTCTTATTTATCACCATACCCGGACCCTATAGGGTTTGGTACGGTTTGGGTCAGGGTAAACCGGATCCATTGACACCCCTACTGTTTATGCGTGTAACCATATCCAGGTTTGGTGATTTTGACTATGATCTGGATTAGGGTATAAAGCTTTGTACCAAACTAGGAAATACCATGCCCATGTTAGTTGGGCTGCTTCCTTGTAGTTTTGGAACCGGGTTCAGACATGGACCCGAGCTGGACCCACTTTACTCGAATCATTCTTGACCATATATACAAGACTTGAGCCCTTGCCTAGTTGGTCAAGTCAAATGTTACAAATCGTAGAATAGGAAATTTCTCAGCGATGGAAGATCTTGCAATAGATCAGAAATTTTGTTTCAAGATGATCTTGATTTTTTTTTGAATATATAATATTATTTTTTTTAAAAAAATATAAAAAACATGAAAATTCTAATTAATTCATCATGAGAATTTTGCATTTCTGCTAAAATTCTGATATTGAGATTTTGTGAACAAGGCTGCTCCAATCTGAGCCATGAATCATGTTGATTTAGTCACCATGGTTTTAAACTTCACTAGGTTGACTTGACCGATGGGTGTGTGAGCCGATTAACCTTGCCAAGCAGTTCTGGATCTCGCGCGAGCTCACTGAAACCTTTCTGTTGATTCCATCAACCAAGGCTCAAAAAGAGCTTGACTTACCTGCAATGACACTTTCAATTTGACCACTTTGACTCTTTTATCATGGCTGAGCCCAGGCAGTCAAACAAAGATTTGACTTTGGGTCAAATGGGTTATATCTTGCTTTAGGCCCATGGGCTGTGGACCCACTTGGGGAGGTTGCAATCCAAAAGCTGAGACTGTGCAATTATATAGGGATGTCAATGTATCGGACATACTTGATATCTGACCTGATTCTGAATCCAATTAGTAGGACTTGATTAAGAAAACTGAGTCCGATTAGTAATCGGCAGAGCCGTACCTGTGTTTTATGGGGCCTGAGGCGGAGGGAAAACATGGGCCCCTTATTAATAGTAGGAGTTTAGGGGCAGCGCCTCCGGATTTTTTTAAAGAATTAAAATAACAATAAAATTTGCTTTCACATTAAACAAATATAATATTCTAAATATTTATATTATATTAAATACAAATTGAAGAAGACGAGGGGGCGTATGGGTTTTTAATGTTTAATCGGATCCGGGTTGGGTAAAGGATCCGAGTATAATCCTTTAACCGAACATTTTCTAAACAAATGGGAAGCTCAGGCCTTAAAAATGGGCCCCTAATTTTTTTTTTGGGCCAGGGGCCCTGAGGCCCAAGCCTCATTGGCCTCTTTACAGGTCCGGCTCTGGTAATCGGCTTCGGATTTCGTTTAGGATTTCATAACTGAACCGCTGGATATCCTAACCCAATTACATGTAAATTTCAGTGAATATATATATATATATATATATATATATAGGATTTTGAAAACCTCTCCAATTGAAAACCCTCCCAAACCTACCAAATGAACCTTTTATTGGATTTTTGTTATTTTTTTTCAAAATTCCAACCATACAGGGGAGATCTATATGCTTGTTTTTATATAGGAATCAGTTCTTGAAACATTTGATTCCAATGCAAGGATAAGTTTTTATAAGTTTAAAAGATCAACAACGTACAATTTTTATAAAATTTCAAGGTTCTAAATACTATTTTTAATCCAAAATTCACACACACACACACATATATATATATATGTGTGTGTGTGAAATGAAAACCTACAAAATGAAAACGATTATAGATTTTTGGTGTTTTTTTTTTTAAATTCTAACCCCATCGATGTGTTCAACACTATTTTTTGAAAGGCAAATGTGTTCAGCCTGAATGATTTACTAGAAATCGACTCTTAAATCATGCATTTTTTGATGAAAAGTGGTATTTGGAGACTTAAAAATTTATGAAAATTATAGGCCATTTTTGAAACCATATAAAAACCTATACGAAATGATTCCTAAAAATACAATCATATAGACCACATATATACTGTCAAAAGTTTAAAAAAACACCAAAAATTTATGAAAACACCAAAAATTTATGAAAATCCAATACATGTTTCATTTAGTAGGTTTTTGTTTATACATCTATATGCTAAAACTATTAAATAACGTGATATATGTTAAAACTATTAAAATAATTTTAAAATAATATACAAATTATTTTTTGGTATTTTTATATTTATTAAAGAATAGCCGATTCAGGCCTGTAGTGTATTAAAATTCTGCCAATATAATGTGTTTCGGCCGATATAGGCTAACACATGTCATTTTATGATTGACAGATAATAATCTTTTATTATTTTTAAGCCCATACAGAACGATTCACTTGAGTATCGGTATTGTCCGATGCTGAATCGGTGGCCAAATGTTCCAGGGCCGATACCGATACTAACAACATGGCTCCCATGAGGTCATTCATTCGGATTAGGATAAATGGAGATTAAGTCCCATATCCAATCAAACCCAAACAGTTACATTCCTAGGGATGTAAATGGGTCAACCCAATCCAAATCTAAGCATTACCAAGTCCAACCTAATTAGCTTTGAATTAGAACGCAGGGTTAGACAGGAATCTCCTAACCTCGAATCCTGTTTTGACTAGCTTTAAATCCAAAATTTACATATATTCTAATTCGACTTATAGTCGAATTTAGACTTGGATTTTAATGCAAATTTCAATACTGAATCCAGATCCGACTACTAGTTTACTAAATCCAACTAAATGGATTGGGATTTGGTTAGATATCCAAGCCCAATCATAATGATTGATACATCCTAACATCTCTTACCCATGAAATAGGCAAGCCATGATCACATTTAAAAAGATATATATATATATATATATATATATACGTGTGAAAGAGGTTGTGCACGTGCACACGCGCGGGGGGGCACACCTGCTGTGTGCAGGGGTTGCCCGTGAGAAGGGGTGGCTCTAATCTTCCCCGGCTGCCCGAGCTGCCCGTTCTGCCCGTTCTGCCCGAGAAATCGTGCAACCACAAAGTACGCCTCCCCCTGCCCTCTTTTCTCTCTTTTGCTGTCCTCTGGCGTTTCTCCCGAAAAACGTTTTCCCCTTCTTTCTCTCTTCTCTCTCGTTCTCTCTTTCTCCCTCCTCTTCTCTTCTTTCTTTCTCTCTCTCTCTCTTCCTTCTTTATTTATTTTCACCCTTTCTTCTCTGTTTATATCTCTCTCGCTTTCTCGGCCGTCGATTGCTTTTTTCCTTATCGCTCGCTACAAGCCGTCGATATCGCAGATCGGACGACGAAGGAGTCGTCGGCTCGGTGCTCGCCGGAAAAGCAGCGGGAATCGGACCGGATCTGGCCGGGACGCGTTTGCCCTAACTGTAAGCGGGGAAAGTTCCTGAAATTTTTGGGGTTCTGGCGTTCTAGGGTTCGATCTCTTCGGAATGGGGTGATTCTGCGCGTCGGTGGGTCGAGATTTGGGGTTTTCTTTCGGTTTTGAGCCGTCCGATTTAGGGTTTTGAGGGCGGATGCGGATGGGAGCGGTTTAGTGGGGTGGGTGGTGGTGAGCGGGAGAGCAGAGGGGCGGGATTGATGTGTCTCCGTGGGAGAGAGGGCGCGGCGGAATACCCTGGGGAAGATGCAAGGCTATGCATGGGCGGGAAGGTGAGGAGGATCGAAAGCGGAAGCGGCACATGTGGCCGGTCCCTCCTCGTGCTGCGACGGTAGGGAATTCTTCTCCTTCGGACGAGGCCTGTTTCTGCAAGGTAATAGCAAGAGAAAAAGATCTTGTTTTCCTCACTTTGTTCGGTGTTTCAATTTCGATGTCGCTTTCCTCTTTTGTGATTTCTGTGGATTTCGCCGGATATTTGGTTTTGAGTCCTCGTGAAGGACTCTGTAGCCTTTGATTTAGCGATTTTAGGACATCAGGTGTGTGGAAACGTTTCCTTTGTTTGGAGTCATCGTCTTCGTTTGATTGCGCCCGCTTTTGGTCTTTGTTAATTGGGCGATTGTGTTGATGGCGCTTGCGTTTGCTTGAATTTTCCGCGCTGAGGCATGATTGTTCTGTTCCTGCGATTTTGTGTTTGTTACGATGACATTACGACATACAGTTGGTGGAATTGCTGTCTTTTCCGATCCTTTATCGGGATCACATCCATGGAGGTGGTGTTTCCGTGAACTGGGTAAGGCAGTGCAGGGTCATTCTGTTCATGTGCTCAGCTTGTGTTCTGTTCGGAAAAGTTAGGGCATGGGCGTGTGGAATCATCATCCGTGTCCAATTTTGGATCCTTTTTTCGCTTTTGGTTTTCTTGTTATTGAACCCGTGGATCTGGTACTTTCATGAATTTGCAGAGGCAGCGCAGGTTTATTGATGAGCTTGCATTTGGTTTAGGTAACTTAGGGCGTGTTATCAGCTTCCAATTTTTGTCCTCTTTATTGGCTTTTCGTAATTGGGATGATTGTCTGTGAAGGTTTCATGAAGTTGGCAGGTTCATGGTTCTCTTCCCCAGCAGTGTTCTTAGTTTAGAGTTGTTATTGTTTCTGCAGTGGGTTGTTGGGGATACAATTGCATGTTTCAATTGCTCGCGTTTGCCAATATGAATTTCTCAACAAAGAACACGGTGATGTGGTCTGGTGACCTCAGCTTCATTTTTAAGTGCATGACTAGGTTGTTTTCTATTAAATAAATTATTCAGAAAATTTCTATCTTGGTTGCTAGACAAGGAGTGCTAAGAAGTTGGGCAGTGATGCAGGAACTTCGTGTGGCTCTTGCAATGTTACACTGAAGCATTAGAAAAGAGTGTGGAAATTTTGAGTGCGATTTTGTTTTCTTCAGGGGTGTATACGTTTGTATCTGGCTTGCTCTGTAGTTTGCATTGAAACTGTGTTTTGCTTCTATTTTTACAATGAGGTTGCTTATAATTGTTTGTTTTTCGACTTGCCATTTTTTTTCTTCTTGGTGGTGGGTTGGGAAGAAAGAAGTGTGTGTGTGTGTGGGGGGGGGGGCGGTGTTGCTGCTCGGAGGTTCCTTTTTTCTTACAAAGTTTTTTTCTCCTGTGAGTTTACTAGCATGAAACCATATTTGGTGTCCTTGCATTAAAAGGTGTTTGTATCATGCAATATTTTTGTGACATTTGTTGGTTTCACTATTTTCATTGTTTTCTAATTCTTTGTTCAATTCCTCTTGTATTCAACTTCAGCAAATTTCCCCCCTTCATAATGGGCCCACTTATTTCGTTTTTAATTCATTTATGTTTACATTTTTCGAAAGGGGCAGCACTTTTTGTTCAGCCTTGAAGCTCTTAAACCTATTCTTACGTTAGTCAGTTTAATATTTTTGGTAGTCCTGGAGTTCCATGATCATGTATTTTGTGGAATTTGAGTGTGTGGATATCAAAGTTTGCATGAATGTATGCTTCTTGCCTTTCTTTTGATGCGTCCTCAAAAGTTTGTCATTTTATCCTTTGCTTTTCTCAATTCCAGCTTTTAGCAATAAAAAATGCACAAACTCAGTGTGCATATATTTGTCCTCTACATAAATTAACAAAAGTAACTTTTATTGTACATGACTCCATTAAATTTTATGTGTTCTACACATACTCCCTTTTTTATTGATTGATTCACGATCTCACCATGAAAGGGAGATTATGAAGAAAAGTATGATAAAGAATGTAAATCTGATTGAAGGTTTACATTGTCAGAGAATTTCTCCTTCCATTTTCAAATGTTCAAACTTCAGAGAAATTAATGAAAGAATATAGCAGCAGCTTAAATCTTTGGTTTCTCCGCCTTAATCATCATTGCCTTGGTAGATGGGACCTTATATTTTTAGTTCCAATGGTTTATACCATGTGCAAGTGTTTGTTGTATTCTGTTTCAATTGATATCTTTGACACATTTTCTTTTGTTTAATTTATTACTTTATGTTAAGAGGCATAGTTGATTGGCATTGATCTAGGCAATTGTGCTAAAGACAGTCTGTTACATTAAAGAAACAACATGGGATGCATATTTCTGTATATTTTTAAGTTTACAGTAGGCTTTCATCACCATAAAACATTGGCAAAAATGAAAACTATTAAAAAGCAGAAACAAAGTGTTGAGAATGAGCAATATCTAGGTAATTAACATGATTTTGTAGGCAACTAGGCATATAATTAACTTGCACTAAATTTTTTTTGCACTCTTTTCTGTTATGTTGTTCTTCTGAGCTTGAGCTTGTTTTTTTCTCAATAATCAGTTTATATAGTCTCTCAACAGGTACATGAGTGGCCAAGCGTAATTTCTGAAATCAAGTTATGTCAGATTATTTTCATTTATATCTAATGCTCTCTCTCTGTATGCCTTCATTTTGATTTTCATTAATACCAAATAGTTTTTCATCTAGCTCTCTCCTCTTGTCATCTTCGTCATTTCTCAGAGTTTGTCATTGTCATCATTCTACTTCATCATGACCAGGGTCATCATTCATTATCCTCTTATTCATCATCATTATTTTCATCATAAATGATAAGTGTAAGCCGCATCATATTTTATTTTTTATTTTTTTCTTTTCCATGAAGCATATCTTTTTTGCATGGATTTCTTGCATATAATATTTAATGGATTGATGTTTTGAAGTTTGGTACTGAAAACAAAGAGTTGTTTCATTATTAACATGGAGTGTATGATAAGGGCCACTTTACCCACAGAGAAAGAAATGATAAAAGTTCATTGACCTGTAAATGTGTTGATGTTTACACTTGATATTACTTCACTAGGAATGCAGGTTTTTGCATCTTTGGAAGAGTGAAGTTGCGATCTTCAGAATTCCTGTTTGTGTATGCATACTAACTACTGTCTGTTACTCATATTCATATTTCACCTTGACCTTGTTGGAGTGGATGTGATGCTGTTTTTGCCAGTTTGATATTAGTACATCTTGATTGCTATTAGAAAGCCAAGTTAAAGAAGCCGAGGAATTACTCATGCCAACCGTTGTTCGCTATTTGTGTTTTCCTATTTATTTTTCTTGGCTTATATTTAGCAACTTCCAGTGGTAGATGCAATGGAGCTAATATTGTGAAAAACATTAATATAAAGCTGTTGCGATTTCCAAGTTTCATTTAACTATCAAGAATTTGTGGTTGTTTAAGGCTTTTATAGAACCTTTTGTTTCAAACTTTCAATGGTATGCCATTTTTTCCTTATGGTCTTGTCAGCAACTGTTCATCTCCTTTTATTTTTGTGTGTTTTTGACTTGACAAAATTCCTATAGTGTTGGTAAAATTGCATCCTCAAACAGTTGCTGATGGCAGAGGTTATATTAAACTACCAGTTGAATTTATATTTTAGGGTTTATCTAACTTTAATCAAGTTATATTAAGTTGTATAAACAGTTTATAGATGTACCACAGAGCCTGTTACTTCAAATTTGTGGCATTAAAATACTTATTTTTAGTGCCTTCCTAATAGATGCCTGAGTTGAAGTTTGCCTATGCACATGTTATGCCCTTTTGAAGTTTAAGTTTCTTTTTACCTTTTTTCTTTTTTGGCAAATGCATGTCCTTCTATTAATGCACTCATGTATCATGAGTGTGACAAATACCTTACACATTTAAGTTGTTTTGTATTTGTCTGAAGTCTCTGTAATTCCACTTAATTTCTGGATCTTTCTTTTTCTCTTTCAAAACATCAATCTCTATCATTTGCAGGATGGCCGCAAGATTAGTGTTGGTGATTGTGCGCTCTTTCAAGCTGAAGGTTCTCCACCCTTTATTGGAATAATTCGTTGGTTGACAACAAGCAAGGAATGTCATCCTAAACTTGGCGTAAATTGGCTTTACCGACCTGCTGATGTGAAGCTTGTTAAAGGAACCTTGTTTGATGCTGCACCAAATGAAGTCTTCTATTCATTTCACAAGGATGAAATATCTGCTGCATTCCTTCTCCATCCATGTAAAGTTGCATTTCTTCGTAAAGGTGTTGAACTTCCACCAGGCATATCCTCATTTGTATGTCGGCGAGTTTATGACACTGCGAACAAATGTTTATGGTGGCTAACTGATAAGGATTTCATAAATGTAAGTCAGCTAGTGTTATGCATCTTCCAGACGCTATGATTGTTATTTTTTTAGATTTTCTTGGATTGATTATGTCGTAGTTTTTTTTGTCTTTCATGCAATTTACTGAAATTTAATTGGATATGGCCTTATGTACCAGTGGCATAAAAATATTTTTGTCATTATGATTATAAAAATAATCTCTTTTTTCTCTTAACTGTCTTTGGTTTGCGAAGTTGATTACCTTGGTGGAATTAGCACTATGCTGGATACCAGTTTTCATGAAAATCATATATTAAAAATTAATAGCAATAAAACATTCTAAAATTTGGAAATCTATTGTCATTGTGGATGATGTGATGGCTGGACTTGAGGATAGTGTAGTGTGAGTCATGAGCAGAGGTTGAAGGCAGACTGGCATGTTATGGCATTTGTTCGCTGTGGTGGCATAGAGCATGGTTTATGTTTGAGCAGAGTTCCAGAAACCTTGAGCAGCCTTGGAAAATTTCTTCAAAATAAGTTGAATGTAGGTGGGATTTTTGTTGCATAGGGAGCAGAGTTGCTGGAATTCATGGGCCTGGCTGGGGAGAACTAAGAAGTGCCTGGAGAGATGGTGTTGGTCCTGGAGGTGCAGTAGGAGGCGTGACTATAGGCTGATGTGGCAATGTTTTTTATCTGGAAGCTGTTGGTGTGCATATAGGTGGAACATGTTGATATTCTACCACTAACGGATGCTGAAGATGGTAGCTACTATATTAGGTCTTTCCCACATATCTTGAAAAACCCATGGTTTGTTTAGTTGGCTTTTCATTATGTACTGAAAGTCTCATGTATCACATGAAGACCAATATCCTTTTCATTCAGATTATCAGTTGTCCCTTTTTTTCCAGTCATCAGTGACACTATCATCCCCATCAGATCTTGACCAGTTTTCTGCATTGCAGGAAGATAGGTGTCATTTTCTTCTATTTGTTAATTGTTAGGTGTCATTTTCTTCAATTTATTAATTGTTCTGTTCTTTTCTCTGTCTTATTCTTGCTCATTTGCTGTCTTTTATCTTGTAGGAGCGGCAGGAGGAAGTAAATAAGCTTTTAGACAAAACACGGCTAGAAATGTATGCAGAAGGTCGCTCTCCCAAACCTTTGAACAGCCCAGCATCGTCACAGCAGTTGAAATCTGGTTCTGATAGCGTATCAAATAGTGCTACTTTGTTTCCTTCTCAGGTTAAAGGAAAGAAGAGGGAACGAGGTGATCAGGGCTCAGAGCCCATTAAGCGTGAGCGCTCATCCAAAACAGATGACAGAGAATCTGGTCATGCTAGATCAGAAAATATGATTAAGTTGGAGGTTGCAAAAATAATTGACAAGGAAGGCGGCCTTGTAAATTTGGAAGGTGTTGAGAAACTGGTGCAACTTATGCAAGTGGATAGACCTGAGAAAAAGATAGATTTGGCTGGGCGGATTACACTTGCAAATGTTATTGCAGCCACCGATAGATATGATTGCCTTGGAAGGTTTGTGCAATTAAGAGGATTGCCTGTACTGGATGACTGGCTCCAGGAGGCACATAAAGGTAAGGTTGGCGATGCTAGCAGTCCAAAGGAAGGTGATAAAGGTGTCGAGGACCTGCTCCTAGCATTGCTTCGTGCTCTTGATAAGCTGCCTGTCAATCTTCATGCTTTACAGTCTTGTAATATAGGAAAATCTGTGAATCACTTGCGTAGTCATAAGAATTTAGAGATCCACAAGAAGGCAAAAAGTTTAGTTGACACATGGAAGAAGCGGGTTGATGCAGAAATGAAGAGCAATGATGCGAAATCTGGATCAAGTCAGGCAGTCTCTTGGCCTGGTAAATCTGGTTTTTCTGAAGTTTCTCATGGTGGGAATAAGCGTACTGGGTTGACAGATGTTCTGAAGAGCCCTATTTCACAGCCAGCTGCAACTAAAATAGCAACTAGTAAGCTTGGCCATGGAGATTCTGTTGGAAAATCAGCATCCCCGGGCTCCGTTAAGTTACCACTGGCTGCATCAGCGTCAAGTGGCCCAAAGGATTCATACAGCAAAGTGGCAGTAACTAGTGGAACATCTGATCTTCCTCTGCCAACAATAAAGGAAGAAAAGAGTAGTAGTTCAAGTCAATCACAAAACAATAGTCAGTCTTGTTCAAGCGATCACGCCAAAGTTGCAGGTTCTGTTTGGAAAGAGGACGCAAGGAGCTCTACAGCTGGATCAATGACCAAAACATCAGGCAGTTCATCTCGCAACAGGAAAACAAGTAATGGGTTCTTAGGATCTAGTGCTTCTGGTGCCCAAAAGGAAAGTGGCGCAGGGAAGTTGGGTTCTGCTAATAGGAACGTGGCATCAGATAAAGTATCACATTTAGGAGTGACGTGCGAGAGAACAGCTGATGCACTTCTTGGGGATCATGTTAACACTCAGAGACTAATTGTTAGGCTTCCAAATCCTGGACGAAGTCCTGCACAAAGTGTCAGTGGAGGTTCTTTTGAGGATATTGCTGTTATAGGCAGCAGAGCTTCTTCACCTGGGGTGTCTGACAAACATGACCATGGTGAGCGAAAACTAAAGGCAAAAGCTGATGCTTCTCGGGGCACTACAGCTCCTGAGGTGAACAATGAGTCGTGGCAAAGTAATGACGTGAAAGATGGTTTGATTGGGTTGGATGAAGGTGACCGATCTCCGACGGTGGCTTTTGATGAGGAACCGATCAGGAATGGTGAGGATATTGGCAAGGCCCTAGACGTGTCAAAAAATACCTGCTCATCTTCTGGAGTTGAAAAACGGATGTTTGCGCCTGAATCAAAATACACAAAGTCTTATGATCCATCTTATAGCTCCATAAATGCTTTAATTGAGAGCTGTGTTAAGTACTCTGAAATCCCGGCTTCCTTATCAGGTGGGGATGACCTTGGGATGAACCTGCTTGCAAGTGTGGCAGCTGGTGAAATATCAAATTCTGACCTGGCTTCTCCTAGTGCATCCCCTGTTAGAAATTCTCCTTTACAGGAAGATTCAAATAATGAAAAGGACAGCAAGTCAAGGGCCTCACATGACAACAACCTCGACACTCAAGATCAAGGTCAACAAGAAGAGAATGCGGCTGCTGATTCTGAAAAGCAAGGAAATGATGATGCTGCTGCTTCAAAAGTTAGGGAAGGTCTTGAGGTCAAACATGCTACATCATACTGTTTGGCAGATGGTAAACCTAGCGGTGATAAAAATGAAAAAACTTTTGGATCTGGTGAATTGCATCAGTCTGAAGAGTTGTGTGCAAGGTCTGAGGGGAAACTGACTGCTGATGGGTTTCCTGCTGAGTCTAATGAAATAGCAAGCGGTGAAACATCTCCTGCTATGGCAGCAGAATTCCCAGTGACCACAGAACGTAAGCTAGGTTCTGATAAAAGAAAAACGACCAACAGTGAAGAGGATGTGGATGGCTTCATTGATGTGAAAAAGAAGCCAAAAAGTCCATCAACATTGGAAAAGGTTAATGTAGACACTGTGCATGAAAAGGTTGTAAATAATAGTATGGCAATGTCAGAGATTCAACATCGCCCTTTATGTGATGGATCTGAAATTATTGATGATGGCTCAAATCATGCAGCCAAGAAAGAGATCATGGAAGAATCTCTATCTAGACCTCCAGTGGAAACAGATGCTGCAAGCCAAAACTCTTTAAAAGTAGAGGAAATTGATCATGAGGTCTCCAATGAAAAAAAGCAGCCTGCAGTTGCTGCAATTTGTGTGGCTAGTGAAAATGTTGGTGAAGGTTCTGGTTTTCTTCCTGGTACCGGCATCACCACATGTCTTGATGATATTGACAAATTAAAGCCTGAAAGTGCCAAAGATTTGGAAAGTAAAAGTGTGAAGGAGCTCAATAGTAGTGAAAATGTGGAGCAAAATTGTGATCAGGTTGACTCTATCGAAGTTAAAACTGATGCAAGAGTGGGTGAATCAGCAGTGGTGAATGAGAATGAAATTGGAAAGGAGGAAACATCAGAGAAAAAGGCTATGGTTGATCAGCAGCACGATGCATCAACACGGGGTGAGAAATTTTCCCTTACTCCAGCCCAAGAAACAGAAGAGGTCTTAGCAAAGTCTGCTGGAGCAGATGCTCCTATGGTGTCTACTTCTGCCACAGAACCATCTGGTTTAGATTGTATTGCAGCGGCTGATCCAGTTTCAAAGATTGATTTCGATTTGAATGAAGGATTTCCTACTGATGATGGTAATCAAGATGAGCCAGTACCAGTAGCAACTGTATCTGTCAGTTCTACTGCCATACATCAACCCAGTCCTGTGCCTTTTTCTGTTTCTACAATATCAAGTGGTATATCAGCTTCAATTACTGTAGCTGCTGCTGCAAAAGGGTCCTTTGTTCCACCAGACAATATGATGCGGAACAAAGGAGATATTCGCTGGAAGGGATCAGCTGCCACAAGTGCTTTTAGGCGGGCAGAACCACGGAGGGTTCCTGAAGCACCTGTCTCTGTCTCTGAAGTCCTATCCTCCGACTCTTGCGGCAAGCAAGGGCGTCCACCGTTGGATATTGATCTGAATGTGCCTGATCAAAGAGTGTTGGAAGACGTGGCCTCTCAATGTTCTGCTGCCCAACAATCGGGATCTGAGCAAGGTGTGAAGCCTTTGGCAAGCAAAATACTCAGTTTCACATCAGCTCGTGGTGCGGGCCGACTTGACTTTGATTTGAATCGAGCTGAAGAAGGTCCAGAAAACGGTCAACCTGTAGGAACATCCACACGGAAATTAGAGATCCCACTATTATCATCAAGGCCCTCATCTTCTTCTGGTGGACTATCTAATGGAGAGCATACTCCCAGGGACTTTGATTTAAATAATGGACCTGGCCTCGATGAAGTTGGTACAGATCCAGCTCCCCGTTATGCACATCCCAAAGGTGGTAGTTCATACATTCCACCAGTTGCCAACCTAAGGATGAACACTGAACTGGGAAATCCCTCCTCATGGTTCCCTCCTGGTGGCTCCTATCCCCAGGTTTCCATTCCTCCATTTGTGTCAGATAGAGCAGAGCATCATTACCCAATTGTAGCCACTGCTGGTGGTGTCCAGAGGATTTTGGGTTCAACGTCAGGTGGTCCAGCTGCTTATGGTGCTGATGTGTACAGAACGCCTGTGTTGTCTTCCTCTCCAGCCATCTCGTTCCCTGCTGCAACTGCTTTTCCGTATCCCAGTTTCCCTTTTGGAGGTGGTTTTCCTCTGACATCGACATCTTTCACAGCAGCTTCAACGTACATGGAATCTTCATCGGGTGGGGGCCCATGCTTTCCAGCTGTTCCATCTCAGCTAGTGGGACTTGGCCCCACAATTTCAGCTCCTTACAGTAGACCTTACTTCATAAACCACCTGGATGGCCCTGCTGCAGAGAGCAGTCGCAAATGGCCAAGACAGGGTCTTGATCTCAATGCTGGTCCAGGCAACATTGATACAGATGCTAGAGATGAGAGGCTTGCTGCAGTGAGGCAGCTCTCTGTTGCCAATTCTCAGGCATTGGCAGAGGAGCAGGTGAAGATTTACCAAGCAGCAGGTGGTGCTCCACTGAAGAGGAAGGAGCCTGAAGGTGGGTGGGATGCAGAGAGATTCGGATATAAACAGTCATCATGGCAGTAGGGGAGAGATACCAAGGTTGCCTTCTGCGGTGATCAATTGCCTGGTATGCTGCCTGTCTTTTTCCAAAATCTTCTGGCTGTTGGAAGGTCATGTTCATGTATTTCTGTTTCTCAACTTTGTGCACGAGGTTGAGGGGTAAGGAATTGCAGGCCCAGGCATCTCTCTCTCTCTCTCTGCACGTGCACAAACACACACACACACACAGAAAGAAACTCAGAAATGCTCCATTAGTGTTTGGAGGGATCTAGAGGAAAATTCACATGTAATTCCTGTAAATGTTGAGGTTCAAGGCTTTTTTCCCTTTAATTTAAACTTGTCTTTTTCTTTCATGGAACTTTTGTCTTGTTTCTTTTTCTCTATTTTTCTCTTCTGCATTTCTTTTTTCAGGATTTTATTGCTGGAAATCCAACAGATTAGTGGTAAGTGACCTCTTCTAACATTTTGTAAGAACTGTAACAGGAGATTCCAGTGTATTCTCCTATTATAGCCTAGTGCATGTAGTTTTGTAATGCTGCTTGTTTTCCACCTGTTACTTTGAACAGCTGCATGTCCAACAAATTTACCCATATACAGCAAGAAAAACTTACCTACGAAACAGATGTACAACAATGAGTCTGCCATGCTTTGGAACTTTAACTATTGATTTATTAACGGGCATTTGTGATGAATGTGTCGCAGACCCTTCTAATTTGCATGCTCTCTACTGGGTATGTGGATGACAGGCGAGCATGCTTTGTACCAGTAAAAAGCTTTGCTCCCTCTGATCATGCAGTATCCTGGTCACTGTCACCCACAGTCGTCAATGGCGGGGAGAACCAAGCACATTTTCAAAGTGTAATTGCATGTTCTCACTGGTGTTTTCCTTTGTTCATGATGGGCGCAAGCATGCAGATGACAGGAATGCAGGTATTCTGTTAGCATGCATGCTCTTTCATATGTTCTTCTGGTGGTAGGATCAGGTAGTTTTTTATGCTTACATGTGATGGTAGGCTATGTGAACCAAAGGCATGCTATGGTAAAAAAAGCTGACTCTTGGCTCGTGTTAGTCCTAATTAGACTTTCATGAGGTTCAAGAGGTCATTAGTTAACTCACATTCACTAGGAGTCTTTTATGCTTACATGTGATGGTCGGCTATGTGAACCAAAGTCCTGCTATGGTAAAAATAGCTGTGGACTCTTGGCTCGTGTTAGTCCTAATAGACTTTCATGAGGTTCAAGAGGGCATTAGTTAACTCACATTCACTAGGAGTCTTTTGTAGAGCTTGGATGCCCATTTTGTAAAGTGCCTTAAATTTTTGGCTGTAAGTTGTATTTTGATGAGAATGTATATAAATAGGTAGCAAATAATTTGAGTGAAACCTGGATTAGATTAGGTAGAATGACTGCCTAAACAGGGATACCTATTCTTGGTCATGTCTCATCGTCCTTCATAATTTTCAAAATTCTGCTTAAAACTTGCTCGTGAATGAGCCAGGTTTAGCAAGAAATTTGTGTCCTTATGTTTCTGGTTAATTATAGATTCTGGATTTGTCTTTTTTTCTTGGCATTGTATTTCATGGAAACTCTAATTTTGAGCCTATGTTTGCTGATTGCCATTGAGAGCTGCATCTCCTGACTTCCATGTGTGCTTATTGTGGAAAGATCGTCAATCGAAAGTGATGCAAATGCCATAATGTGTGTGGCTTAATCTGCTGCTTTGGATGGCTGTCCTATGTACATGATAGTCTGAGATTCGAGTTAATGATGTGCTTTATCATATGTTTCATGGTCTAAATAAGTTGGTTTAATGATGAAACCGTGGACCTGCGATTATTCGACCTGAATGGTGTGGTTAAGATGTGCAGTTTTGAATAAGGAGAAATGATGGAGAATGTTGATAGCATGTTAACCTAATATCAGGCTTGGGGTATTCTAGAAGGTAAGGGATGACTGGTGCAGGGACAAGACGGGTGAGGTTTATATGTTTGTTCAGGATGCCTTACAGGACCTGAAGTTGCAGATGCTCGAAACAGTGACTCTGTAGGGGCTAGAGGGACCGATAATAAGCAATCAGTGATGAAATACTTCAGGGCATGTTTGGAAGCCACAAAATGGTAAGAAAAATGCAAGTAGAAAAGAAAAAATGGCTACTTTTCCCACCGTTTCAAATAAGAGATTTTTTGAACTGAGTATTTTTTAAATTCTGATTTTTGATAGGAAAAATTCTTCCACTTGGGGTTATATATATATATATATATATATATATATATATATATATATATATATTACATTAGGGTAACCATTTACGCACAACACATCTCATTCCATGGGGTTGCTACAAGAAGAGCTTTCTCCATCCTCATCTTCTACCCACCACCATTTTCAAGTCTTTCTATATATCACACACTTGTGTATGGGCGACCACCTCTCTCTCTCTCTCTCTCTCTGATCTGGTGACTAGTCTACCCACCTCTTTCTCTCATTTTTTCATGTTACACAGACAAGCAAAAAAATTTCATTTGGAAAAGTAATCATATCAAAACTCATCGGCGATTCTTTTTTGCTTTCAAATGTGCCCTAAATGGAAATCAATGGAGATAGGCTAATAGTAGTGAAATAATCAACCGATCTTCAAGTCCAGTAAAGATCTTGTTTGGCTGTTCCTTAAATCCGTATTGCATTTTGCTGTATTAATCATGAGATTCATGGCCATTGATGGGACAGAAATTTGGGTCATTGTAGGCGATTGGTTGCCTGTTATCACAGAGCTGAGGTGAGGTACAGTGAGGAGTGTATCTACCAGTATTCTTTGGTTCTGACCAATTTTATCGGTATCGGTGCGTTTTATGGGCAGAAATTTGATACACTGCAGGCCGAATCGGCTATTTTTAAAAAACATAAAAAAAATCAAAAAATAATTTTTTAATATTATTTAAAATTTATTTTAATGGTATTAACACATGTCACACTATGATTGACACAATAATTTGTTATTATTTTTGGGCCGATACAGATTGATTCAGTTGAGTATGGGTATTGGCTGATACAGTCGAGTGGGTGGCCCAACGATTCAGGGCTGATACTGACAACATTGGTTCTGACCACATTTTCCAGAGAGAGAGAGACCAGGTAGGACTGGTAAACAAGTTGAACGAGCTCGAGCTAGAGCTAGACAAGCTAAACCCGATCTGGTTCATTGAAAAACAAAATGCCCCTTGTCTATATGAGTTATGCACATCCATTCAACCAATTGAATTATCTCGTTTCCGTATAATCTGCTTAGTTGTTAGTGATATTGTTCCTTTCTTTTGGGATCTCAATGTCTTTTTTTTTTCTTTTTTCTGAGTTTGGCCCAGACAGAGAGAGAGAGAGAGATTCTCTTCTGTTCTGCGACTAAACGTTCTCAGCCTTCTTTTTCTTTATTCCTCTACTCTTTTTTTGGGAAGCAGATCAGGTAATGCTGAACATGAACGTTTTTGCTCATGCCGACATCGTGGCCATCCAATTTGCATTTTAAAAAGCTCAAAAGTCAACAAAACCACGTGGCATTCATCCAAAATGCAAACAGACGGCCACGATGTCGGCATGAGCAAAAACGCTCATGTTCAGCATGACCTGATCTGCTTCCCTTTTTTTGGGTCCCCTGTGAGATTCTAACCCTCAATTATGATATTGAGACTTGATGATCTAAACATCGGATTCCTTCCCTTTCAGTTTGTCTTTTTTTTTTATTTGCTTCATTATTATTATGAGTTAGAATTGGATTGAGGATTTTCCGTGGACCTAAGCAAGCTTCAAAGGCTTAAAGATACAAAGTTGTACAACCTATAGAACAGAACCTCTGTAGGGGCTAAGGATACAGTTGTACAACCTACCTATAGGACAAATCCTGTGTAGGATGACTTGTGAATGTCACAGTTCAAAATTAATCTAGAGGTTGTATTCCTTGCTGCAAGGTTGAAACTGAGTGTACTCACCGGAGGGCAGGGAGACCAGAGGCCAGCCAATGTGCGGTCAGTGATAGGTAGCTTTTCCCTTAGATTATCCAAAAAAAAAAGCAAGCTGCAAAGGCTTCTTTGATGCCTCAAACTGCTAATGAAGCAATGGGGAATGCTGTTTGGAGCAATTTAGTGTATCCTAGTTATTAAAAAGAAAGATAAAAACAATTCAATCAGCTGTATCATGTTATGATTATCTATGTTCAATTAAAGAATAGGGCTGGTAAACAAACCAAGCAGTTCGTGACTGGGCTCGGTTCAGCTCATCACAAACTCTTTTGTGATTGTTTTGTATAACTGGTGAGCCAAGCCAGGAGTGGCTCACCAGTTATACAAAACAAGTCAAACCCAAACATGGGTTGTTCAGCTCGGGCGAGCTCGTATAGATAAAATATATATAATTTATGTATAATATATACTTTAAGTATAATTTATAAAAAAGGCAAGAATATATTATACAAAGAGGAAGGATGTATGATAAATATATACATGCAATCTGAATTATTAAGTGTAATGTATAATATATATATATATATATATATATATATATATATATATATATATATATATATATATATATATATATATATACGAGCTGGCTCATGTAAAAACATTTCATACTATTCATGCATGAAATATATATATATGTGGCCCCAGCTCGTGTTTGGCTTCTCTCATTTGAGAATGAGCCAAGCTCTAGCTCAGCACTGCTAAATATGAGCATGGGTCGAGTCACGAGCTTGGCCCATTGGTAAATAAATAAGCCTAGCCTGAACATGCCCTGTTTGGTTTGTGGGCCTTACCAACCATACTAAAGAATACACACACTTGTATGAGTCACCGAAGCCGGGGCCACTTGTGGGAGCAGGAGATTGGACAATGGTTCATTCTTCATAAGGGGGTGAGGGTTGGTACTACTGTACAAAAGAATGACATATATAGCATTCATAACTACTCCCGTTTCTGCTATAGTACAATGCTGACATCGTTATAATAAGTGTAACATCTAGGTTGGGCTTCTGCAGTACTCTTTTGGAGCACCAAACTAGAAGACAATGTCTCTTATACTTTAAGGCAAATGGTTAACAGACATAGTAACCAAAAGCTTTTTGCTACGTAGGGACTAGGGATGAAAAACTGCCCCCCGCCCAGGCTCGCCCTGTTTGGACTGGGGATGGAGGACATGAAACAGAGATGAAGGTGGGAATGAAGGTTAAAATCACAACCTATGCAGGGATGGACTTACGCTTTTCCACGTTCCGCCCTTGCCCCGTCCCCAATCCCCGTTAGTAAAATGACTAAAATGCCTTTAGGGATGACAGTGGATCGGGGAGAAATGGGGTCCCACCCCGCCTCGCCCCGTTTAGACCAGGGATGGAGGACATGAAACGGGGATCGAGGCAGGAATGAAGGTTAAAATCAAAACCTGTGCAGGGATGGAAGTGGGGATGGAGGGCAGAATTTTGAGACTGGGTGGGGGTGAGACCTTGTCTCCCACCTCGGTTCACTGTCATCCCTAGTAGGGACACTTGCTTCAGAAGGAAAAAAACTTTTGGTTTTTTCAAAAGAAGAAAGAAGCTTTGAAAACTCACTTCTGAAATATGAGAAACTCAATTCTCTTTAGTGAGAAGCTCACTTTTCTTATTTCTCAGATCGATTCTCTTTTGCTCTTTTAATGTTTCTCTTTTACTTTTGACTCGCTTCACCCTTCTTACATTTTTCATATTAAAAGATAATATTTTTTTATAACAAGCTTGCCTGTTGTTTTTATATTGTTTTATAGTTGTATTAATGTAATTTCCTATTTACTTCAGCATGGTGGGATGGCAGTGGACCAGAGGAAAACAGGGCCCTACCCTGTATCGCCCCGTCTGAACCGGGGATGGAGGTTAAAATCAAAACCCATGTAGGAATGGACTTATGCTTTTCCTTGCCCCGCTTCATCTCCATCCCGATCCTCACCTTGCTCCACCCACTCCGTCTCTGATCTTTTTTTAGGAATGGCAGTGTATCGAGGGAAAACGAGGCCCTGCCTTGTCTCGCCCTGTTTGGACCGGGGATGGAGGACATGAAATGGGGATGGAGGTTAAAATCAAAACATGTGTAGGGATGGGAGGCAAGGATTGACTTACGCTTTCCCTTGTCCTGCTTCGTCCCTGTCCCGATCCTCACCTTGCCCCACCCCACTCTGTCCCTAATCCTTCTTTAGGAATGACAGTGCATCGAGGGAAAACAGAGCCCTGCCCTGCCTCGCTCCGTTTGGACCGGTGATGGAGGACATGAAGCAAGGATGGAGGGCAGGATTTTGAGACAGGGCGGGGGTGGAGACCTTGTCCCCTGCCCCAGTACACTGCCATCCCTAGTATCCACCTAGAATTGAATAGTTGTGGTTTAATTTTCACTCAACCTGACATTGTAGATGTGTTAGACATAGTCAATTTGTTAATGACCAATCTTTACATCGTGGAAAATATGCTTATAAGGGGACGATAATTTCGTCCATTGATTTTTACATTACATAGAAAATCAACTCACATCTAAATGCCAATTCCCACTAAACAACTCATGTGGATCCCGATTTTATGGTTCAATTTGTAAACATGCTGGAAAATAAATAAAATCAGGTTTGCCACAGTCCACTGCCATTGTCCTCTGGGTCCTACCAAAGTAATGTGGTTCAAGTGTCAACCCATCCATTTATTGGCAAGGGTGGGTGTGGCTTTACCTTCTTCTAAATTTCCTTTCTGTTATGGTTGCTTAAAAATCAAGATTGTCTTGTCAATTTCTATTTTGCAATGGGCATCACCGCATTGATGATTGGAACCATACCTTTGAAAATTTTGTTTATATAAAAAAATAACGAAGTATTGGAACTTTTAACTTGCAGTTATTGATCATATTGGATTTTTTTTGTTTATTACAGTGAGAAACTGCACCCAAGATCAGAGACATGGCTGCATTGATACTGACTTGCCGTATCTAAGGCCGTTGTCTTGATGCCGTAGAACACTGTGGGTGCCCCTCGACTAGAGCTGTCAATGGGTCGGGTTTTTTTCATGTACTGATCGTACCGATCTGACCCACACTCGAATTGCTGATATTCGGGTCAACCCGAACCTGAATGTCGGGTTTGGGTTATAATTTTTGTTGGGTACTCGACCTGACTTTTCTTTTTTTTGGGTACATGACCCGACCCAAGTATTTTATATGTATTTTTTGTAAAGGTAAACTTCTAAAATTATACAAATTTGTGTCTGAAATTTTATTTGCATGACCTGACAAAATCCAAACTGAACCTGAACCCGACAATTTATTATTTGGTGCAGTTCAAGTATACCATGGTGGAACCATTGACAGCCCGACCATAGAGCCCCAGGAGGTCTCCTCTTTTGCTTTGCTGAGGGAAGTGCCCACATGAAGACTTGATGTCGGGGTAGGGAGAGACGTCCTTATTCATGGGCCAGAAACCATGTGGGTGACCCCTTTGTGTCTCTGGTTGCATCTCATGTGATTTGGAATTACATGAGATGGAAGTGACATGAAATCAAATTACATATTAGTTCAAATATGATTTAAAATCACATTACATTTCTCATTTACATGAGATTCCAAATCACATGTTTGGTTAACTGTGCACATTAGTCATTCTCTCATTTGCATGACACTTTAATGTGTTATGTTATGAACTAATGGTCAGCAAAAACTCTACCTAAACTAATCAGCATGACTAATCAAATGAAAAGGAAAAAAAAAAAGAGGAGAAAAAGACGTGACACCAATCATGAGATGAGAGTATGCCTTTTGCAGATGTTTTGGCTCATGAGTTTATCAAACTTCACGTTTTCTGTGCTGGCAAATGCAGCTTTACTTTTGCAAAAGTAACACCACTTAGGGCCCTATTTTTGGATTCATTTGATGAGTGCCATTATGATCAAGGGGATCTCAATTTAAGTCCATGTTGAAACTCATCGTATCATTTGTGCATAAACAATTATTCACATCTTCACCTATAGCGACATACCAAAGAAGAAAAAAATTCCTTATAATGCAAAAACAGTACAATAACATGAACAAAGAAAAAGAATCAATCTGCAGCAAACTTAATACACTGAAAACAGTAAGAATTCTAAAGCCAAAAAGCTCATCCTAAAACCCTCCATAACTTAGAAAGAGAGAAGTAATTGAACTGTAAAGCTATGTCAGAAGGATACTTCAACTTACCCATGTCTTATTATATACTATTCTTAATAAAAAATATTACACAAAAATAAAGTGTCTCGTCCCCCCGTCTCTTTTTTCTCGTATCCATGTGACATAGGCTCCAAAAGTCCTTATCTCCCTTCACCATGCCTCCACCTTCTCATCATCTCTAACAGTATCTCATTCCAAGTATCAATGGCCCCAGGCAGGCACCAATGGACACAATCATTCTGGACCCTGTCCTTCACCCCACCAGCAAAAGGGAAGGCATGCATGTAAGGACCAGGGTGGGCATCAGGCCTCATCATGGCAAGCCTGGTCACATCCAAGGCCTCAAACCTGAGGCCCCACCTTGCCCCAACCCCCTTCAACCCTTCAACCTCCTCAACCTCAATCCTCCTCATCTCCTGATCCATCCACCCCAAGTCCTTCTCCCCTTCCCTGTAGGGCTCCTTCCTGTCACAAGCCCCTGCCTTGTCCCACTCCCCATCAAAATGGGCAGGTGAGAAGGTGGTCACCACCACATCCATCTTCCTCCTGACCCCCAAAATGCCCCTCAAACTTGTCCTCAAGGCCTTCCTTAACACACCATAGAACTCAATCTCAGTGTGGTTCATACCAGGACAGTAGTGGCACCCCAACACCTGATTCCTCTCAAAGAACATAGCAGGGTGAAGGAACCAATGGCCAATTGAGAGGAGCACCATGTCTGCATCCTTCAACTCAGAGCCCCACCTCTCATCCATCACATCCAAGTAAAGCCTGTTGTGGTTGTACTGTTCATTTTTCTCTGTGCCCTTCACCAGGAAGGGAGACCAGAGGACAGAGATGGTGAGGTTGTGGGAGGGGAAGACCCAGGTCCTGAACTTGTTGTTGTGATCAGAGTGTGTGAGTTGGGGCTCTGAGGATTGGGACAGGAGGCAGAGGAGGGACTCTAGTTGGTTCCTGGCCATGGAGTCGCCGACGAAGAGGAGCTTGCGGTTGGTGGCGAGGGAGAGGAAGGTCGAGGGATTGAACCTGGGGAGGGTGCAGTTGGAGGGCTGCCACCGCCAGTGGAGGTACCCTGTGTCGAGCCTGCCGTGGGCTATGCAGTTCTGGCCCTCCTTGATGGTCCTGCAAGTCGTGTCGTTGTAGGGCAATGGGGATGCGTCTGGCACCCATTGGCCCTTGGAGAAGTCGCACACTGGCTCCGTTGGCCTGTGGTGGTTGTCTTGCCCTGTAACCAGCAGAATAAAGCCACCACATGAGAGAGAGAAAGATAAAGGAAAAAAATAATACCAAAAACACAGAAAGAGATACGGTTCCCGTAGAACTACTCTGGAGAAAAAGATGCCCAATACCAACAAGATATAAAGAAAGACGGTTCCAGTAAAACCAAGAGAGAGAGAGAGAGGAAACAAAACCAACAACACAGAAAGTGATACAGTTCCCCTAGAAACTACTCTGGAGAGAGAGACAGAAAGGAAATGCCCAATGCTTACAAGCGAGATGATAAGAACAGAGAAAACTCAAGCCCTCACATCCCACAAGAGAGAACCAAAGAACCACCAATTCTAGAGAGAGAGAGAGAGAGCCGAAAGAAGATCAACATTAATACTCATGAAGATCAACAAAATGTCGAACCCATGAACCGAACAAAATAGAAAACAAAACTAAACTAAGAGCTTTCTAGAGAGAGAGAGAGAGAGAGAGAGAGAGAGAGAGAGAGAGAGAGAGAGAGAGAGAGCTACCTTGGCTGACATGGTGATCAATCTTTGGCGAGGTTGGCAATGGTGATGTCTGAGACAAGTAAGAGCGTAAGAAGAAGATGAGGATGATTGTGTAGAGAGCCCACACCAAGAGCTTTCTAGAGAGAGAAACAGGCTGATGATGCTTATGGTCTTTCAGCATATCACTTCCCATCTTCCCCTCGTCTCCCTCCTCTTCATCCTCAGCTCTCCCTCTCTCTTTTCTTTGCCACAAACCAAACTTGCAAAACCCACTAAAATATTCGTTATCACGGCTACAACACAAATGGTTGGTGGTTGGTCACCCCTCTAGAGGTGGACCATCATAATTTTTTAGAACACATGCTTAAAAAAATATATTTTCTCAGAATACCACCTCTGGCTTATTTTTTTTTTAAATATTCTAATAATTTTCTCCCATTAAAAAAGGTTTTCTACTTTTTGCAAGAAATGTGTTTGAATCTTCTCTCTAAACGGTTCTCTCTCCTTGACTCAAATAATCAAGGCTTGAGGGACAAAAAGAGAGAGAGTTTATCGTATGCCAATATTGCCCTCCAAATGGATCTAAAGTTAATGTGATGTCCAGACCCAAATGGTTTTATGCTAGTCAGATCCGATTCTGTTTTAACATTTTTTATCTGAATCCAAATCCAATTAAGTTGGATCAAATTGGGTTTTATCTTTTCTCACCCGAATTTGGTATCTTGAACCCAGCACCCTCAACAACCACCCCGCCGGCCAGCCGGCTTCATGATATCTTGCCATTACCATGTTCACATGTCCAATATCACTTGGGAGTTGACCTTTGAGTCCTTAATATGTTTATATCTTTTAATAGTCTTAGCAATGTTTTTAAAAATAATTATACTTTTATATATTACATCTTTTTAAGAATTAATCAGATGACAGAAAAGTTATGTTCTCGTGTCTTATATTGCAAAAAACTTGCAAGCTCATGCCCACGTTTGGATTCATGGCGTTTTGTGGAATTGGAATCCAAATTTACTAAATCCTTTGGCTGCTTTTCATCTGTAAGGGCCAGGCTGTTCCAGTCAAATGCACCCAAAGTGGGATTCTTATGAAATGCACAAAGCCCATGATTTCGTAGGAGAAACCACTTCCCCAAGAGGAGAGGTGAGATTTCATTTTCATAGGAAAAGTCCATCTAATTTTTGTATGAAAATGTGGGTCCAACTAAAGCGATGGTGGAGTTCATTTCACTCAGCGTGAGTGAACGCTTGCTTTGGTATGAAAATGAGGCACTCTCCAAGACATTTGAGAGAAACAAACAGACACAAAAAGGGAGTGGGGGTGGGAATTTTGTTGAAATGGAATCCAATTCCACAAGAGTCCTTGAAATACAAACTCAGAATTCCTCAAGGCAGGGGGTTTCATTTTCATGGGTATTTTCGTAATATGAAAAGTCAAGGCCCAACCTGGTCGTAGTGCCGTACGCAATTTGCATCAAATACTAATCAATGAACGATATTCCATGACAATAATACCCTTACACAAATTTATCAAAGACAACAAGGAAATACATACATCGGAACCCTTAAGCCTGTTGATGGTAGGGTTGCGAATGGGTCGAACGTGGATCCAGTTCAAGATCTAGGATTAACTCGGATCTCATAGTGACTTATATGAATCTAGATATGTTATGAGTCCCTAAGGTACTGGATCCACGGAAAACAAGGAAAACATTTTACTTTCACATCGAGAAGCTTAAATGGATCGGGTCAAACCCAATTCTTTTCATTTTTTTATATTTGTTTACTCGATTCCAACCTGATCCAAATCGACCAGATCACAAATCTGACCCGGATTTCAAATAACTGGGTGGGATTTGGTTAAGGTCCGGTTCAAAACTCCGACCCTTTTGCATCCTAATTTATGGGCAAAAATGGGAGAGAGAGAGACACCAAACTTATAAGCTATTGACGAAAAGCAGCCATACTTTTAGTTATTACGTTCTACCACCTATCTTTTTTTTATTCATTTCAAATATCAACATAACTTATCAAAAAATAGCTAAAATCTCGTCTCCTATATTTTTTTCATAAGAAAGTCAATATGTAATTTTCTTTTAAAAACATAAAAATACGTAACTACATGAGAAATTATTGGTAACCCTAGAGAATGTATTGTACTCTCTAGTAGAATGCCACTCATTCTTTCACAATTTCTTGATCTTTTTTGTCAATCAAGTTCTACACATATGATCTATATGGTTTATTTAATAAAAAACATGTTTTCTAGCATCTGATTGTGTATTATAAGTAGATTTTTAAAGGGTCTATTATGCATCAAAATTTATTATTAAAAATAATATTTTTAGGTCAAAGCCACCCAATCTAAAAAGCATTTCTTAATAAATAAACTATGCTTGATGCATTCTTAGGGTCAAATAAAGGTGGCACCTCTGAAATTTACTTTAGAGTGCAGCTAATATTTTTCCCAACTACAAAATTTTAAAAGTTTGGATCACGCGATGTAAAAGATCAGTACTAAAATGAAATAACTAAACATTTAACCTCTTTCTTGTCATTAGTTGACAATTAAGTGGTCTTGTTGTAATTTATTCAAAAAAGAGAAAAGGGAGAGGCACGCAAATCTTGGGCAGGTTAGGTAGAGAAAGTGGGAGCAACGTGTCGAGCCATCATAATAATAATGGACCAACATTTTTTTAATTTAATTTTATTTTTTATCATCTCTCTCAAGTTGTTCGGGCTTAGGTGGGTCCATAAGTAAAGGCTACAACCGGGTCGATACTAGACCCGGTGTACACCACCCACCCACTAACATACTAGCTTGTTAATGGATCTTCATCTGATCCAACCAGGGATGCACATTGAGAACTCTCTCTCTATCAATTTGCGTACAATAAAAAAATATTAATAAATCATTTTAGAATAACCTATACATCATCAAGTTAGTAATACAGGTTTTCAGCCCATCATGGGTTTCGGGTCCAGCTTGCAACAACTTCATAATTTTCTGATTGGTATTCCATTTTATTTAGAATTCAGATTGCCCACTGATGTTTGTGCCAACAAGCACTTGAAACTGCTTAACATTTTTTTTATCTTGTCTCTTCTTTCAGTCAGTTTTTAAGTTTATTTGGAGTAATTTACATATTCAAGGATTGAGCCAATTAACTCAGAAAGTTGATTTTGAGGTTTTTTTTATTAATTTTTCAAAATCCAAATCTAAATCCAAATCCAAATCCAAATCCAAATCCAAATCATTTTGGCTTGGTGGGAGATATGGAAGGAGCACAATAATCATCTTTTTAATGACAAGAGGTTGGATGTATATTGTGTTTCACATGCAACCTAATCACACCTGTTTTATGCTGCTCATGCTGCATGGTCTAGCCATGATATCTCTTGGTTAGGATCCTCTCTTCTTCTGGGTTTCTTTTATCAAGTAGTTACACTATCATCACTATGTAAATTCTTTGTATCCCTGACAAATTTTCTTTGTCATTTATGAATCTTGTTAATAATAATTTTTCTGTTCTCTCTCTAAAAAAGAGATGCCCAAGAAAGAAGAAAGCATGAGTCCACACTTATTGCCAACTTTTGAAAACTTCCATTGGAAGCATAAAAAACAGGTGCTTCTTTCACACTTCAAACCTTATGGATAGCTTCCCCACTATGACATTGAACTTTCGCCAATGTTTAAAAATATGGCCATCATATTAAAAAAAATTTAATTACTTTCATTGTAGAATACATATTTTTTATATCTTGCACCTCAACTGATGGATCTGGCCATAATCCTGATTTGGGCCGGTCCGTTTCCAAAAGTCCGGCGCATGGCCGGCCGGGCTGAACTGGCCTAGTCCTGCTTCATACCACAGACACACACACACAAAAAAAAGAAAGTAAGCGGGGTCTTATTAACAAAAACAAAAAGGTTAATTTATACCTTTATACATTTGAAGGATATTTTAAAATATCAATAAGAAAGAGAGTAGGGGGCTGCATGCAATGGTTGAAAAGTTGCGCAGTTCTTTGCAAATAACTGGGAATTTGGTGACCCTTTACAAATCGTCTTTAACTTTTTCTTTGGCTAGCTTAGTCTTGATTTTTTTTTTGAGGTGAAAAGAGAAATTCTTTAAAAAAAAAATCATTAAAATAAAATAAAATAAAATAAAATAAAGCAAGTACAAAGTGACTGATGGAGTTTTCATCAGAGACCATGAAGGCAAAATAATACAGCGATTAAGTTGGCAGAAAAGGACCAAGACACAACCAACCAATTCAAGAAAGATTCGTCCCTGGGCCACAAGGATTTAGCTTTGAGAAAAACTTCAAATTGAACAGATGAGAGGAGTGACTGAGATTCTTCTTCCACCCCCCTCAATATTCTATCGTTTCTCTCTTTCCACACACGCCACCAAGCGGCGAATGTAGACCCGGGCGGAGTGGGGGACAAGGTCTCCACCCTTGGCCCGTCTCAAAATCCTACCTCCATCTCCGCCTTCATCCCGCACGAGTTTTGATTTTAACCTCCATCCTTGTTTCATGTCCTCCATTTTCGATCCAAATGGGACTAGCCGAGGTGGGGTGGGGCCGGATAATGAGGGGATCGAAGACGGGGACGGGGTGGGGAGGGAGAAAGCGTAAGTCCATCACCGCACAGGTTTTGATTTTAACCTCCATCCCCGCCTTCATCCCGGTTTCATGCCCTCCATCCCTAGTCCAATTTCTAAGGGAGCCCTTCCTTCCAGACCCCTGTGGACTTGGTCTCTCTGCGAGGCTTTGATAATGAGATTTGAGGATTCAGGAACATAGTTTAATGTTCTCACTCAACTGATGTAATCTTTGTCCTTTATATTGAAATGGTCAATTATCCACCCAACGTAGTTTAATATCCTCACCCAACTGATGCAATGGTTGTCTTCTTGGCTTAAATGGACTTGCTTGGGGATCAGTTAGAGAAAATTTATTGTGTGATGAATATGCCCTTCAAATGCTTCATAAATGCTTCATAGGCTGTATGAGCTTACACATCTTTTTTTTTTTTTTTTTATGACGAAGAACCCTCGCCGAAACAAGGAAAACCCTAGGTGAGGCCCCACGATTAGGTGCCGCACCTCGGACGTGGGCCAGTGGGTTTTGATCTGTTGCCTTCATCTGAACGCCCTTGCAACTTGGGAGTTGACCTTTGAGTCCTTGATATATTTATATATTTTAATAGTCTTAGCAACGTTTCTAACCATTAATAAGTTTTTGGATATTTAAAAGTTTTTAAAATATATTTGGAATATTTAATCAAATGAAAGAAAATTTATGTTCTCGTGTCTTATATTGCAAAAAATTTGCGAGCTCGTAACGAGTTTGAGTTGGCTCAAGCTTACCTGCACTTGGCCATGGTCCTAACAAGACCCACTTGTCCCATGTTAATTGGGTACATTTGGGACAAATCGTTTTAGAAGCTTGTTTTTTCATAAATGAGAAGAAGAACAATAATTTGACAAAGGTCCTGCGTTTGGATTCATGGAATGTTGTGGAATTGAAATCCAGTCTCACTGATGCCCCTGTTTGGAATCTTCCAGTCGGTGGTAGCTAGAGATGCAGTCAGCAGTTGGGGAATCTCCAAAATTTGTGGTTTTAAGAAATCCACATGGTTGTTTGGGACATCTAAGGCAGCTGTTTGGGATGCAACTGAAAAGTTGAAATTATAACTGGAAGAGCATTGGGAAGGTCGATGGAGTAGGCACCGGTGTGGGAACTGGTGTAGCATTTGGCAACTACCACCTCATGTAGGCGGGAAGTGAAATGTGGAACCGGAAGTGTCAAATACCATCTCAGTTCTATCATTTCCTACAACTACATCCATACCAAATGACTTTGGTAATGGGTATTCCACACTTCTCACTCCGGCTATACCTCCGGCGACTAGATTCCACACAGAAAGAGCATTTCTATTCCTGTCAATCATATGTAAAGTGGGTTTCAGATAAAACCCACAGAACCCATGAATTTGTAGGAGAAACCACCTTTCCAAGAGGAGAGGTATGAAAAAGTGGGTCCAACAAAACCCATGCTGGAGGAGTTCATCTGTCTTAGCATGAGAAAATATTTTCTTTCATGCGAAAATGAGGCCCTTTCTCACATATTTGAGTGGAACAAATGGAGGGGGGCTGGGAATTTTGTTGAATCGGATTCCAATTCCACAGGATTCCTTGAATACAAGAGTACAAGCTCAACAACCAACAAGGGGAGCTCCGCTTGTCTGCTAAGAGCAGCTAGTGCACGTCACCTTGTGTTGGGACGTTGCAAGTTCAAATCCCAATGGTATCGTTGTATAGAGGTCTGCCTTAACCCCATCCTTGTATGCATATTGACTCCTATGTCGCACGTAGCTGATGGCATGTTAGGCACAAAAACCGAATCACGAGTATGTGATTAGAGTGTATGAAGAAGGAGAACCCGATAGATGGTCTCATAATATATTTCTGTTTACCATCTCTCTTCAAGACCACGTACTTGATACATTTTGTCATTTGAAAAAAGAGGCATCGTAAGCATACATATTTATGTATTTTTCTATTTTTGATTCAACATTTGAGAAAAAATCATATATATGGATGGCTGCAATAAATGAATGAAAATATTTAAAAAGCGTTGTTCATGTGTTGTGATTTATTTTTAATGTGTATTTAGGTAACACATATAACATTTTTTTGAGATATATATATATATATATATATTAGGGTCATATGCTCGGAATGGATTAGGTCTCATTCAACCTTAGTTCCCTTCTCTCTGACCACTTAGACAGTCAGTCAGACCCTATATATATGCATACAAGTGTAATTTCACAAACATGACTCAGTTACTGCTATATGCATTATTTATGTGAAAGGTTTGTGAAATCTATAATATGATAATTGTGATGTTTGCTTTGTCAACAGCCACGCATGCACTCTCGATAATTTATGTGTTTCTGAAAATTGGGTAGATACTTAAACAAGATCAATGAGGTACAAAGCATACATCCAAGTCATTCAATTAAATAACTACATACACACAAACCTAAGTAAATGCTTGGCCAGTTTAAACGTATTGAGAAATTCTTTTGGCACTTGCTGGTAAATACACTACGAGCTCACTTAATGGGTGATCCGAATGTATAAAAAATAAATGTAATATTCTCAATTACACCTTTTGTGTAGTTTGCATTCAGGCATTTTATGCTGATATGTTTATGTACCCTCATGGGGTATTCGGGTTCTCGAAACCCTGATTTGCCTAAGAGAGGGTGATACAGTTCACCTGAATGAATTACATTAAAAAAATGGTTATTTATCCAGCGTCAAACTACCTTAGAGATGGTAGATGATGCAAACTTTGTTGGGCTCTTGTTGTTAAAACATAAAACGTTTGTTATTATGCTGCGAGTGACAATAACTCGACGGTCCTCCACTCGTAGAGTTTGGGGACTCAGACTACTTAATATTTATCCTAGGCGAGTAGGTTTTGAAAACTTCTGCAGAAGTTGAATGAATCCTGTTTATTTCAACCTTTAAGGGTTATCTCTTAATCATCATACTGCCTCTTTAGGAATTCGATTCAAATAACCATTCAGGGTATTAAAACACTCCATACATAATAAACTTTCGAATGGTTTCATTTGTTTTGATGTATTCAAACTGTGTGTATCCACAATGGGTTAATAAAGTAAAACATAAAATTTTAACTATGCAACTTTACGTTTCTATAATTAGTTGTTTGTGCATGTACTTAAATATTTTGATGCACTATGATTAGTGGTGGCAATCAGGTCGGGTCGACGGGTTGGCGGGTCAGAATACCTCTACACGAACATGACTCGTTTATTAAACAAGTCAGATGTGGCAAACACGAACACGATCCATTTATTAAACGGGTAACCTGACACGACACATACGGTTAACCCGTTTAATAAACGGGTCGGGTCGACACGACTGCACGACACAACGACCCGTTTATTAAACGGGTCGACCCGATAACATAGACATTTTTGTTTACGATTTGGTTTGGTTTGAACTATTGGTCAAACAGAAGTTAGGGTTAGATAAGTTAATATATATAAAAATGGGTTGCGGGTTGACAGGTTCGTGTAAACGGGTTGACTCGCCTGCCTAACCCGTTTATTAAACGGGTCAAACGGGTTGGCGGGTTGGCATACCCCTAACACGAACATGGCCTGTTTAATACACGGGTTAGGCGGGTCGACCCATTTACGACACAAACCCGTTTAAGCCAAACCCTAACCTGGCTAAGAAGCGGGTTGGTAGGTCAGGTCAGATTTTGCCACCCCTAACTATGATTGATTTAAATGCGCTTTAAGACATATTATGATATTATTTATACTTGTCTTAAAATACTAAAATATTAAATCCAGTGTGCTATTGTATGCCTGATACTTTGCTTATGTATTTTGGAAAAGAATCTTCTGCTGAGACTTGTGAATTCTGATCCCCAGAAGTTGTAGGAGGCTTGGCTGGAGTTGCGAAGATCACATCTTGTTGATTTGAAATTTTGTTTTGCTTGTTCTAAACATTTTCACTTAGTTTTATTTGAAGAATGTAATAACTCGTTAAGCTTCAGTTGAATGATATTTATATCAATGCTTTTGTCAAATGCAAAATTATTTGTAATTGCTTAAGGTTTTTAACTTCACTTTGAATATTTTTGCTATGTATTTAAAAAAAAAAGGCATTACATGAACGCTTTAGGTTTTTAGTAAACCACCACTGCATCCGTTTTATTAGGAATTTATTATCTTTTAACAATGCCGAAGATGGCATAAATACAAAATTTCCTTTTCCATGAAGAACGAAGAAACCACCCTCAAGATCAAAGACCTAGCCATGCTGGCTTAGCCGAGCATACTTACGATCACTTTCTCGATGGTGTAAACCCATAGCATCCAACGCCAGTGCATCCTTCACACTTCATACTATACGAGAAGTTAGCATCCCCAATATGAATTGAACTTTTGCCAACGTTAAAAAATATGCTTCTCATATTTTTTTAATTAATTACTTTAATTGTAAAACCTGCATGCCTTTGATATTTTTAAGCAAAAAGCTTAAAAGTGCATTTAATCAAAACTTAAGGCTTTATCTGTGGTTTTTCCTTACAAGGATTCGCTTCCTCTAATGCTTACTAAAAGCTTCATCCATTAAGAAGTCTTTGAAATGCATCCATCCCACATACAAATGGATCTGGTTTTATCTGGGTGCTGGAGATGATCTCACTCACTCTCTCTCTCTCTCTCTCTCTCACACACACACACACACACACACATATATATATATATATATATATATATATATATATATATATATATATATATATATATATATATATATATATATATATATATATATATATATATATGTACTCGGAGAAACCACTTCAGGCGCAGAGACCTAGCTGTGCAGGCTCAGCTTGCCGTACTACGGTCTTTGTCCATGTCAACGTAAAACTCTGAGGGCTTACTCCTCGACCCCAGGGAGTCACCAAGCTTTGGCTTACTAAGGAGGATGACACCCATGAGATTTGAACTTAGACTGCCTGTCAAACCGTCTAGGCCCCATCCTACTACGCTAAACTCCTTGGGTCAGATGAGCTCGCTCGTATTGGTCCTAGCGGAAAGTGCATCCAACCGTAATCGAAACTATAAGTATCAAAACAAACATGCTCCACGGCTTGGGTTAGGTCTGCCCAAGCGAACTCAGCTCATTTGGTAGGGTCAGCTCATGGGCGTCACCAAGTTGACAGGATATCATGAATATGTAACCCACGGGTGTGTGTCCTTTGTTGCAAGGTCGATGCCCAACCCCTCAAGGGGCTAATTCAAATGCAAGACAACTCATATGGATCTGTACCATTTTCAATTAAGATTCTTTTGGATCATGAGACCCAATTTCTCATTTTTTTTTTTTGAGAATGAAGTAATTATTAGAAATCATAATAGACGATGAGAGATCGTCTAGAGGAAATCAGCTTACAAGAACAAGGTAACATTTGCAGCTACATTAGCAAAGGGTCCTAGCAAACAGGACTCCATCCAAGAAATATCATGAGTCCATATTACTGCTGATTTGTTAATCCAAACTTGTAAATTAGACATCCCTAATTTTTACTTGGTTAGTATCCAATCCAACAATACTCGTATCTAGACCAACCAAAGTGGTCCACACAAGCTAGGATTAAGGGTGTCAACGGCCTAGTTTACCCGGACCCAAACCAAACCATATAAGGTCCGGGTATGGTGATAAACAAGAAGACTTGATTAAGACCTGGGTCCGAACCCAAAGGTCCGATTAATAGATGGACCCAGGTATAGTTTGTAAAATTTTATACCAGACCCGGACCTTACCAGAGTTCCGATTAAGACCCACAATTCTTCAATGTAAAAATGATAAAAAAATACGGTTTAACCCGGTTTGGTTCATCTAGTTTTTATCAGGATCTGGGTATGGTTTCTCTTATAACGGACCCGATTAAACCCAAGTCCTGACCCCATACCATACCCAAAAATCTAGTCCAAGTCTGGTTCTACCTGAGTCCGAACCAAACCTGACCCGTTGACAGGGGGAAGAGACACTCATATTATTTTTCTTTTATTCATTGCAAACTGATGTCCTTGCTTCTTTAAGCAGGGAGGGAGGATAGGCAGCTAAGCATATGAAATTTTCTATACTAGTTCTACCGTGTGAAGCATATGGCATATGAGAGTCATGTCTTTATCATCATTAATTTTATTTGTAAGGACTTGAAAGTGTAGGTATTGGAGGAGGTGAGGTCCCCACACTAGTAATAATTACCCTTGTGAATTAAGATTGTCTACTAGACTTTGTTAGATGTGACATGAAAGGGATGGTATCCTATAATAATAATACTCCGAGGCTAGGACCCCTATCCCCAAGACCTATGCTAAGCATTGGCTTGTGCAAAAGGGCGACACTCATGGGATTCGAACCCCACTATGCCAACCCCCGGGCATGCATGTCACTAGTTTTTAAATGAAAAAGAAAAAGAAAAAGAAAAAAAAATTATTAAAAGCCAAACCATAAATTTTATGAAAACTTTCATTTAGAGTACTACTTTTGCATTATATCTAAAAAAAAATCTCATGTATTCTAAAGAGATCTCTCGAGTCTAGACCCAACTTTTGCAATTCAAGTTAGACATGAGGCATGCATGATAGAATTATTTAAAAAACTGTCTATTCCATAATAAAACATGGAAAAGGCAGCTTTTCAAACCAAATTAAGGTTAAAAATAATATTTTTATATGGATCTTAAACATGAAATTAACTTTCTTTATTTGATAGTCTTGGGCAAATGTTGGGTACTGAAATGTCTTTTCAAAAGGCGTGAGACTCTTTTTGAAATATCAGTTAAAAGGTGAGGCTCTAAATAAAATTTTCCCATAATTTGAATTGCATTTTATTTTCTCTCTCTCATGATTTATTCATATACTAAGCATTTGAACTACTTAGACAAACTTTCTTTATTAATCACTACAGGTAAAATATTCCTGCTATTTTTATTTACTTTTTTATTCTTTTATAGTGTTTAAGTAAATCACAAAAAGCCTTCAAACTTACCAATTATTAATAAAAAGCTTGCTCAACCTGTTTATTAAATTTCCACATTTAACCACCTCTTATTTAATCCATGTTGCAGTCACATGCTTGCTCTCAAAATCACTCCCTTGACCATTTTTTAATCAAACAAAACAGCTGAATTGATGAAAGAACATGAGCGATTTTACTGACAAAAACAAAAAGGTAATTTTATACCTTTATTCCTTTGAAGGATATTCTAAATATCAATAAAAGAGAGCAAGGTGGCTGCATACAATGGCCGAAAAGTTGCATAGTTTTTTTGCATATAACTACAAATTTGGTGATCCTTTTACAATTTTCTCGATTCTTAATGATTTCTTTTGGCTGGTCTGGTCTTGGGCTTTTGGAGTGCGTTTGAAACAGGAGACAAAACTCGTCCACAAGGTTTTTTTTTTTTTTGAGTTCCAAAGTTGTGTATATTTTGATTAGGGATGGCAGTGGACTCGGAAATGGAGCTCCGCCCCGCCGTTCGGACCGAGGATGGAGGACATGAAACAAGGAATGAGCCAGGGATGAAAGTTAAAATCAAAACTCGTGCGGGGATGGAGGCTTGCACTTGCCGTTGTCCTGTCTCGTCCCGTCCCTAATCCATGTTAAAGAAATTACTATTATACCCTTATATATATTATAAAATCTTATATACATTTTCTTAAACTTAACATAAAACCATGTCTCTAATCTCTCATCTCTCATCTCTTCTTCTTCTAACAAGCCTTGTGAGCTTTCATTTCTCTCCTCTTATTCCTCTAATGGTGAAAGGCGGCGACGATGGAAGGACCAGAAAAATGGGGTCCTGCCCTATTTTGTCCCGTTTGAACCGAAGATTGAAACAAAGAATGGACCAGATATGAAGGTTAAAATCAAAACTCGTGCAAGGATAGAGGGCAAAATTTTGAGACAAAGTGGGAGTGGAGACCTTGTCCCCCGCCCCGATCCTAGGCCATCCCTAATCTTTACAAGTAGTCTATAATTTTTTCTCAAAAAAAAAAAAAAGACAAATAGTCTATAATTAAAATCAAAATATTAAATGGAAACAATACATTTCCACAAGCTATATTTACGCACACTGAAAATTAATGACAGTTTGCATATGCATGAAGTTTTGTGCAGAGATGCATAATTCCATGGCTTATCTTCTTTTAGGGTGTCAAGGGGACGGGTTTATCCAGACCAAAGCTTATAGGGTCCCGTACGGTGGAAAATAATAAGACCCAATTAAGACTCGGGTCCGGTTCCAAAAGTTTGATTAATACATGGACTCGGGTATAGTTTCTCAAAATGTATACCAAATCATCTGGGCCCGAGCCGTGTTCCAATTAAGACCCACAGTTTTTTAATATAAAAAAAGATATTGTTTTCCCTGGTATGCTCTGGGTCTGGTTCAAGTAGTTTTTATCGGATTCACGTATGATTTCTCTTATGATGGATCTGATTAGACTCAGGTCCGGACCCAATACTATACCCGAAAATTAAGGCCAGATCTAGTTTCACCTGAGTCTGAACCAAAGCCAACCTGTTGACACCCTTACCCACAAGTAGGCGTGGCAATTGTGTCAGGTTGGCGGGTCGACCCGACGGGTTGGCAGGTCAGCATACCTCAACCAGAACCCGACCCGTTTATTAAACGGGTCGGCTGTGGCAAACACGAACCCGGCCCGTTTAATAAACGGGTAACCTGACACGACCCACCAACCCATTTAATAAATGGGTTGGGTCGGGTAAATGGGTTCTCAGGTTCGTGGGTCGGGTTGGCGGGTTGACGGGTCAGGTTGGCGGGTTGACGGGTCGGGTTGGTGGGTTGGCATACCCCTAACACGAACCCAACCCGTTTAATAAACGGGTTAGGCGGGTCGACCAGTTTATTAAATGGGTTCATTTTTTCCAAACCCGAACCCGCCTAAGAGGCGGGTTGGGTCAGGTTTTGCCACCCCCTACCCACAAGGACCACACACTCTCTGGCGCATAATAGAAAAGTTATCACACTTTCTCCAATACTTAAATAAATCATATATAAAAAGCATTGCACTCATCTACCTTGCCTGCTTTCGCATATGAACTTTATTCCTCTTTTAAATTAGACAAGGGAATATGGGAAGATTTTCTTAAAGACTCATCTTTTAAAAAAAAAATGGCCTCGTGTTTTCTGAAAAGACATTTCAGGACAAAATATTTCACTGAAACTGTTGAATCAAAACCTCAGGTAAATTGACCTCAGGTTAGTCACATGTAATAAGATTGCTGAGTTAACCTTATTGCGTAATAAAATATACAAAAAATACATTAAGGCTCGAAATGACATTTTGTAAGGATTTTAATAATGCAATGGACTTCAGTTCTCTATTTGACAATTTCAGTGAAATGGTGAGTGCTGAAATGGGTTGCAAAAAAAAATATAAGTCTCTTTTTGGAATATTAGCAAAAGGGTTGATTTTTACATCAAAATTTCCCATAAATATAACCAGGCTGTGTTTGGAGTCTCTGGATCGGGGTCCAAAGGTCTTTCCCTGAGTGGCATTTTCCTGCAGCGTCTTTTCTCATGTTTGTTTGAAAATTAGCAGAGAAAAATTCAAGAAATCCTTGGCCATCAACATGGACCAATATTGGCTTTTGTAGGAAGTAATGAGGCATTTGTAGGGAGGTGGGCTCCTCAAGTAACCTGGTTTCTCTATGAGGGTTTTCCTTTCTCATCAAAATAATAATAATAATAACAATAATTTTCGCATCTTAAGGCAGGATGCTTCTGATTAATGATGCATATCTTTAAGAGAAAATGTCAAACACTGGCCATTTTGCTCATTAAAGAATTCCAAAGGGTGCAGGGAAAATGTCAAACACAGGCTAACTCATTAAAAAATACTGAATGGTGCAGAAAACCCAATTGATGTAACAAATAAGGAAACAAGCAAGTAATCTAGCACATGCAGTGGCTTAGCTATAATATTTAGTACCATGTGATGTGGGGTATGCGTAGCATAGGCCCTGGGGGCAGGAGTCCTAGCCTCCGCTGCAGGCACGATGATGTTAGGTATGACAGGCTGAGCCAGCACGATTAGATCTGTGCAGGGTGCAGTTTCTTGGGGTTATAAATCAAATAAAAAATAAAAAATTAGCCAGGTTGGATTAATTCATGTGGGATTAGGTGAGGCCTTGTTGCAACTATTCCTAATTATGACTGTTTGTTATGTAATTATTTATTGTGAAAATCTTTGGTTCAAATATGTATATAATATCAATGAGTTGAAATGAGTAGTATCTTTTCTTTCAAAAGAAAAAGAAATGAGTACTATCTTATTCCTGGTGCCTTCTTTAGTAAATCTATTGTTGCAGACTTAGATCTACATGGTCGGTTCAAAGCGAAGATATGCTTTTGATTCATTGGATTCTGATATGTGTTTGTGTAAGTTTTTCTGATGATTCAAAAATCCATTTCTGTAAATGCACCAATTTCCACTAAGAAAAATGTATTTCTTTTGAAAACAGAAAAGATACAAGGGTTTATCCCCAAACAAACCAACCATGTTGAAATACATCTATGGGTCAAATTGAGTTAAAACAATTTGCACTTATATCAACTCATTGATACGATCTTCACATCCACATCAAATTTATTTATTTATATAGTCAAATAATACAAATGAGGACACAAAAATCCATTTTCTAAATCTTTTTTAACATAATTGTTGTTAGGTTTAAGTGCATGAATATGATTTAGGTCTAACCATGAAACGGATTTAAGAAGATAATATATGCAAATATAATTTTGAAAAAACTAGAAAGGAAGCTTCATGAGGTGTCAAGCAATGCGTAGAGAGCTTTCCAATGAAAACACTTATTTCACGTTGGGAAGTGAGAGAAAACCTCATATGAAAAACAAAATTTACATAAGTTCTCAGATGAAATTTTTTCTTTTATTTTTGTGATGGGAAAATCAAATTTCGAGAGAGAGAGAGTTTATCATATTATCATATGAGAATTTTCCCCATCTTAGGAAATGGAGAAATTTTTCATATGCGATTTTTAGAATTTTCTTGTTGATTTTTTTTTCCATTTACAGAAATTGGAAAAGCTTCACGTTTTTTCTTTTCCACTTATTTTTTCTTTTCCCAAAGTAACCTGTGTGTGTGAGAGAGAGGGAGGTAATTTGACAAATCCGAGTTGAGTGGGATGAAATGGTGAAAAGATCAGGTGCAATATGATTGCACAAATATTTGTGCATTAAGCACCTGATCACCTTCCATCTTGGGGACAGGGCCTGTCAGGTGTGGGACCCAAGACCTGATGGAGGGTGATGGGTGCTTAATGCACAAATTTTTGTGCAATGATATTGCACCCAATCCGGACTCGATGAAATGAGAGCGTGATTGGTTATATGGATCTCTTGATCTTAGGAGGCAAATATATGAAACTGCTAGAAACAAGTCATATTCATGCCCACCAATCTCACTTGCAATACAAGGAAACATTGCTAACTAGGGACTTGGGAGGCATTAGGTAATCTCTAGTACTGTCAGCAGGTAGCTTGAACTCATATCATAATGCCAGCACTGAATGCATTATGCTCTCTCTCTCTCTCTCTCTCTCTCTCTCTCTCTCTCTCTCTCTCTCTATATATATATATATATATATATATATATATATATATATATATATATATATACCAAAGTTAAGAGCCTACCACGATCAAGCAAGGCTTTTTGGGGTGCTTTTCATAAAGTTGACCTTGCAGATGCATTGGACAATGTCAATTTGCTAAAAAATGAAACTTGGATAATGTTTTTTGGATGAAAAAATATAATTTTTTCAGCTTGAATATTTATAAAAATTGTATACTATTGATTTTTAAACCTTAAAAAAGCCTACCCACATATCGGAATCAAACTATCCAATATTTTGATTCCTATAAAATCAAACATGTAGAACACATATCTATGGTCAAATTTGAGAAAAACATGAAAAAACCTCTCCTGATAGGCTGACAGTAGGTACGAATACGTAGGCAGCTACTCCTACTATATATATATACATATTAAAAAATTTTAAAAAAATATTAGTAATGATCCCTTAACCTTTTCTTTTTCGGTTAAGTTATTTGTTACTCTTGAGGCTGATGTCAATGAGTCTGTCTAATGACCATTATATTCCAAAATTTATCAATGGCAAAAAAAATTCGCTAAACACGACAAGCATCCACAAGAAGCCATCAGCATACATGTATTTCAAAAAAAATATTGGATAGAACACCTTCCATCATTTAATGAAGGAGATGTTAACTTTTGTACCTTTTTTTTTTGTGAAAAATCCCCATTAAATCATTGGTCATCCCTACCATGTTGCTACAGGCAAATACAAGAATTATTGAATGGTGTCCTGTTCAAGCATGGAGACCACATGTTAGGTGTTAGGAAGCTTATCTTTGAAAGATGCAACACAAAAAACAAAGCAAATTAAAGAGAGAAAAAGAAGGAAGGTGATGGGTAACAATCCCTTTGTTCTATTTGCTGCTTTGTCTCTATTTTGTCATACTTTATAATAGCTTCTTGGTCGATTTGATGCGCCCCTTTCTTTCTTTTATTGCTGGTCACTTGTCCAAAATGATGCCAAAGATTATTCAATTTTGCTTTTTTTAAGATTTTTTTTTTCTCATCATGGACCACACATTGGCTGGCCTGGGTTGGTAAAATCCTTGAGGTCCCTCTGCCCACCGGGGAATACACCCAGCTTTGACCTTGCAGCAAGGAACACCACTTGTGAAGTAACATCAACTCAGTGGCATGGGAGACGAGTGATAGAGTAATTATTATCATAATGTGTGTAACATTATGTTCCATCACTTAGGGGTGGCAATTGGGTCGGGTCGGCAGGTCAGAATACCTCAACACGAACACGACCCATTTATTAAACGGGTCAGATGTGGCAAACACGAACATGACCCATTTATTAAACGGGTAACCCAAGACGACATGGTTAACCCGTTTAATAAACGGGTCAGGTCAACACGACACAATTACACGACACGGCGACCTGTTTATTAAATGGGTCGACCCGATAACATAGACACGATAACCGACCCGAGTAACCCGCAATCCGATAACCGACCCGAGTAACACAATAAGTTTATATATATATATATATATATATATATATATATATATATATATATATATATATATATATATATATATATATAAATGGGTTGCGGGTTGATGGGTTTGTGTAAACGGGTTGACCCGCCCGCCTAACCCGTTTAATAAACGGGTTAGGCGGGTCGACCCGTTTATGACACGAACCCGTTTAAGCCAAACCCTAACCCAGCTAAGAAGCGGGTTGGGTCAGATTTTGCCACCCATACCATCACTACCACATGGTGTGCATGGGCCACACTCTCACATATCTCACAGTTCTCAATGCAAATGGAATCCTCAATTCGTGAAAAACTCTAAGTTATGCTACTCTTATACACTAGAATTGAAAGAAAACAGAGAAAATTGCATAAAATTCAAGAAAATAACAAGTTTAATCATCCAACTCTCTCTTTTAAGAACCCCATAACCACTATTTATAACGAAAACAAGAAACCTTATCCTACGTCGAATTTTGGATAGAATCTCAATATCCAAACGAACTAAAGAATCCAAATCTAAAATGCAATTACTAATCTCATTGGATCCATCCTACCTTTTGTTCCTCTTCTTATTACCTTTCGCTGAAGTTGGATTTGGCTCTCCATAAAAAATAATGGTCTCTTCATGCTCTGACTCTTGGCCATCTTCTTTAGTATTTGGATCTGTTTTGTCACCCTCTTCATGTTCAGCCAATTAAACTTACTTGTGAACCGTGAGGCATTGGGCTGCTAGATGTCCAACTCTATCACAATAGAAGCACCTTGGTTCACTCTCAGAGTCCCGAGCATGCAACTTGGTGTTGTGTGCAGGCCCTAAATCCTCACATCGCATTGGCTGCTTGGAGTCCTTCTAATTGGTGGCCTTAGTATCATATTGGTCTTAACTTGCTTTCCCAAGTTGGGAAAGCATTTTTGGGCCGCAAGGACGATGCTTGTAAATCACTCCTTGACCTGAGCTTTTCTTCAATAGACATGGCATGTTAGGTTGCTTGATCCATATTTAAAACTACAAGGCAAATCATCTCATCATAAATAGGAGAATGAAAACCCGTGATGTACCTGGTAACTTGTTAATCTTTACTCTCTTGAATCCAACTTTGAATGTTTAGGCGATGGTTGAGGGGTACAAACTTGGCCAACTTTGAATATTTGGATCTGTCTGTCACCCCTAACGAGGCACAACTGGTTCGGGTGGGCGCTCATGCCAAAAATGCATCATCATTTGGACAAAAAAATGGATCCTCTAGATCTTCTCAAACTACGTGTCTAGGATGAAGCCTCTTTAGTGGATGGATAAGAGGCACCCCAAGTGGCCTTTGACCTGGTTGCACTGCTCCTGGTACTTGTGCATATTGCCCAAATTGAGTGCCCATTGAAGTGAGTTGTGGATTTCGGCATTGAAGTGGACCTGGGTCTAATAAGGTCCTTAACAAGGTTTTGGTTGTATTGGGTAGTCCTAGGTGGAGGATAATTAGGATACATGGGTCACTGTGGGTATGCTAGCTAGAGGTTCATTAGGTTGATTTTGAGTTTGGGTGGAGTTTGGTTCATAGGTCAAATTCAGGTTTGGGTGGCGAAGATAATGAGCTTGAAAAAGATCCGATTGGATCGAGAACATACTGATTCATCAAATCCTCAATGGGTTAGGTCAGTTATTGGATCAAGCTCTGTGGGTAAAAGGTCTAGCTAAGACCCGATCCATATTCACAATTATGTTGGGTCTGGTTTTGACCCAATCCAAACTGGAACTAAAGCATCATCCAGGTCCGATTAGGTCTATTTCGGGTTTAAATACTTATATTTGGATAAAAAATAGGTAGTGAGGCCCAACAAGATACACCTAGATATTGAACAAGGTCCACCCAGTGGAGAACCAATGGCCTAGGGCCTGGAACCAGTGGGTTTTGGGTTAAACTCGGGCCTAGAACAACTGAAACTTGTTTCTGGGCTTGAGAACTGGCTTGAATCCTGATTTTGGGGATGAACTAGATCCCCTAACTGTTCCAGTGGGTGTGATGACATCCAACAGAAATGTCAGGTGAAGTTCCCCACCTACTTGGGGAACCCACTTAGCCCCCCCCCCCCCCCATCGTCGGTGGCGGAGGGGGCCATGCCACTGGCAGGTGGAGGGCCCATCGCTTATCGTCGTTCGGTAGAGGGTTATCGGATGACAATGGGGCGGTGGAGGAGGTCCTCCCCACTTGGTAGTTGTCTTTTGGCAGGCTAGGGTTAGAGAGAAAGAACATGATGAGAGGAGCAGTGAGCCAAGGCTCACCATCGATGTTTTTTGATATGGGGAGGGGCTCCTGCCGATCTCCTCTTCTTGGCTCCTCGATTCGTGAAAAGACTCTACGTTATGCTACTCTTGTACATGAGAATAAAAAAATAGAGAAATATGATAAAATTATATAAAAATTGAAGGAAATAATAGTTTAATCATCCAACTCCCCCGATTAGGAACCCCATAACAAGTATTTAGAGCAAAAACAAGAAACCCTAACCTATGTTGGATCTTGGATAGAATATAAATATCCAAATGAACTAAAAGAATCCAAATCTAAGATGCAACTATAGATCCCATTGGATCCCTTCTCGTTGGATCTATCAGATCCAATCAACCCTTTGTTCCTCGTCTTCTTCTTCTTGCCTTTCGCTAGAGTTGGATTCGACTCTGCATCCACGACTGAATTCAATTCCCAAGTGAGATGTGCAATGAGGATTGAATATAACCAACAGTCAATTATATTCAATATGTCCGTAACTGCTCTTGTTGAGTAAATAGATGAGTTTGCATTGATATAAAATGTGTGTAGCCTCTAGCATGTGAGTTTTGACAAGCTAGTCTGCCTGATCAAGCTAGACTCATTTCTACAATATTGACCATGTTCAAGTTCAGATCAAGCTTGAAGAACGCTTGAAAATACATGATATGAAACCTCTTCTGTTGGCTGCACAAATCTGTAAAGGTCTTCATGAACTCTGAAGATGTTGGTTGACTGTGAAAGAAAATGTCATAATTATCAGAATAATAAGTGGGAATAAAAGCGAGAAGCAAGTATTTAAGAAATGTCTAGAGTAAGCATAAAGAGATGCCCGTAAGCAACAACAATAGAAACAAGTAGACAACAACACAAAATTTGATGTAACAAAAACCTATCTTTTTATTGAAAACTAGATTTTAAACCTTCTACTAAAAAAGATTATAGATTTTACAATAAAACATCAACTTTAAAAATGTGGTATAATTCTTTTAACAATGAAACAATAATTTTCAATATCAAGGAAGTTTATACTATCCTAATCCTAAATCCTAAATATTATAAAAAGCAGAAGCAGACATATTAGGTGCCAAAATTAGATGCTTCATTACTTTTTTCAAAATGTCATTCTTTCCATGTGTTTTGATAGTGTTGTTAAAAATTTGTTTGCTCATTCTCTATATAGATTTAAAAAAAAAGTGTTATATTGTAATTTTCCATAAGTTTTTATTTATAATTTCCTCTCTCTCTTAATTATCATAATAGAATCACATAATAAAATAACAGGCCTACATCTCATTCACACACAATCCATTTATTTGCAATAAATCTACTTGCACTACAAGAAAAACATTATTTAGCAATGAAAATTTATGACAGAAATAATCCATCGAAAAGTTGCAACGGATTAGCGAGAGAAAACTATCTGTCCCTAAAAGTGAAATTAGTTACAGAATTTGCAACAGAACAATTCTGTCGCAAACACCATAGCAAATTTGTGATGGATTAGTGACAAAATTTTTTTGTCTCACACTCCGTCGCAACTTCGCAATGGATGAGCGACACCATTTTTCCATCGCTTCTCCATCACAAATTTGCGACGGCGTTTGCGATAAAAAAATTTTGTTGCTAAATTTCTCATAAAACCCTAATGCAAGCCCCTTTATTTTTCCTTTCTGTTTCATCCTGTCGTCCGCCGCCCGTCGCTCACTGGCCTCTCCTTCACCTTCTCATTCTTCCCTCACTCCATCTCTCTCACCGCGGACGACCCTCTCTCGTCGCCTTTTCTGATCCGCCGTCATCGGCGGGCACCGCATTGACACGATGGGGCTCTCACCCTCACCATCATCGGCTGCATTCCCAAACAACCAGACTCATTGACAGTGCCTCGTGGTGCGACAGGGTCGAGACTCGATGGAGCTCTCACCCTCTCCGGCGCCCCCTTCTAAGTTACTTAGGTCCAGTCCATCGCTAAAGATGCTTCTACAGACTGCAATTCGAAAGGCGAAGCCTATCGATTCTCAAGCTGGGCTATTCTCGGTTCGCTCGTCGTTACTAGGGGAATCCTTGTAAATTTCTTTTCCTCCGCCTATTGATATGCTTAAACTCAGCGGGTGGCCTCACCTGACCTGGGGTCGCTAAGCTGAGACGAGAAATCACCTTTAGAGTTCCAACAAACTTTCGATGCTTCATGCGAGCTGCGACAATCCACCACACACAGAGTGCACGACTATGGTAATCCACCACTTGCCTCACTGCATCATGTCGTGAGCCAACATTTCAGCCGATGACACACCCATAAAAAAGGCACTGCAGACCAATCTTCTGTTTGTATATTTGTGCTTTGCAGGTGTGCAACTGAGTTAATTGCACGATGCTTAGTGCTAAGCATCACATGCGGTTAAAAATGCCATGCAAAAAGAAACAAGAAAAATACAAAGGCAAAAACATGCAAATCAGGTAAATACCCATGGTAAGTAAGTGATGCAGGTGCATCACAGAATATTTAATTTCTTGGATGCAACACTTTTCTATTGACACACTCACTTAGTTGTGGATATCTAGAACTGCTTTGCTGGAGTTCGGAGATCATGTTGAGCATGATTTGAATGTATGAAAATAGAATTGCTCTTATTTTTGGAGTTCGGATTCCATGCTAGTTATGGTAGTAGTTAGCGAGATATTGAAGTGTGTTTGGTGCAGGTACATGTTTGACATTATTGTGGTATGAATGAGTGATTGTATTGCCATATTTGATGTGACTGTATCCATGCTTGCATGAAGTTATTTTCAATTTGATTATGCCTTCCATGTAAAATTGTATAATGAAAATATGCTTCAAATGAATGTATCGTGTTGATAAATGTGATTTCATCATTCTAAATATCCTTATGATGAGTGTGAATATATACATACATACATACATATATATATATATATATATATATATATATATATATATATATATATATATATATATATATATATATATATATATATATATATATATATATATATATGTGTGTGTGTGTGTGTGTGTGTGTGTGTGTGTGTGTGCGATATATCAAATCATTACATCCACCATCAATGCATGATAAATTAAATATTTTCTTCATCATAGCATTCTTATGATTCTCTTTTAACTGGTTATGATAATATTTGTAACATCATAGGACAAAATGACTTGAAACCGTGAATGAATGTACCATAAGATAGTTGACAATGATGTATCACTTAAATATATGGATGGTGTTGATAGTTTTATTGAATTTGCAACGACAAGTGTTAATACAGTAGATCTCATTGGTCAGATTAGGCGCCTCTACACGATGTGTAAGAGCAATCGATTTGAAGAACCTCATGCGTTAGACATCACCTATACAGGAAGGGTTTTGTGAGTGATTATCATAATTGGACGCTTCATGGTGAAGAATTTTGGAACAATTTTGAAACACGGGTGGATGTGATGCACGATAATTCATATATGGATTTGATATTTGATGCCCCAGGACTGGGTTGTGCTATGGGTGATACACGATAAATCAAGGTTTGAAACATATGAACTATTCATATTAGCCTTGCAAGCTCAACAAGTTTAGTATACTTCATATTCGAATACAAGGAAGCCAGATATAAATGAATGGTGGGTAGTTTGCAAGGTGAAGTCTAAACTATACCTCAAGTATGATCAGTTACAGGAAGATGATATTGCTGAAGAGGGTGATTACTATCAATCAAATGATATGTATGACTTCTCTTATGGTCACGATGTCATAGATGGTCTACATGTCACATCTCCATTGTCCGATGCCACTAGTATGAAAGAATGCAATCCAAATGATATACCAAGTGGATGGGTGCCCAATGAAGAAGACGAAGATGACAAAAAGGAGGAGGAGGAGGAGGAAGAGGAAGAATAATAATATGAAAGTCAAATAAGTGATGAGAAAGCATACTCGAGCTAGTAAAATACATCTTTTAATATATACCAGATCACTTTCTCATATGCTCTTATGTTTGTATTTTGGAGACCATGCTAGTCATGGTTATAGTTAGCGGGATATTGGAGTGTGTTTGCTGCAGGTACATGTTTGACATTGTTGTGATATGAATGTATTGCAATGTTTGATGTGACTATGTATGCTTGCATGAAGTTATTTTCGATTTGATTATGTATTCATGTTCATGGAATTGCATATCATGTTACATTCTATACATACTTATCATGTACATGCACAATTCATGCATAGTTATAAAACTGATTCATGTAGGACCTTTAAATCTTTACATTTCATGCATATGTCATGCCCATGATAAGATCAAGAGTCATGTAACTGATCCAAATAATATTTTTATTTGTTAGAATATGGTTCGTGGAGGTCATAGTGGTCGAGCACCCAGTGGTCGAGGATCAAGTGGAGGCCGTGATAGCCAATCTTAGTCTTCATCTTCACGTAATGCTTCAATAGGTATATCATTTAAATAATTGTATACTTGATTAATTTAAGTATGTATTGTATGAATTTCTAACTCATTTTTCTATAGATGATGTTTCGGCTGCACATGACCCACCTACATCAGCTATTCATATACATCACGAGACAATGCCAGATGCAGGGTCTTCTCAGTCTGACACACGATAACTCATTCAAATAGTGTATATCGATAGTCGACCATAAATATTTCATTTTCACTTATCCAATACTTATCTTATAAGTATTGTATATCGATAGTCAATTATTAATGTATACCAATTCATGTGCAGTGCGAAGTTCGAGCCACAAGAAGTAATATGAAAAATTAGGCAGTCACTAGTTCAGCATCTTTCAGGACCGGTCGCTCAATGAAAAGAGTACTTGAAGGAGGTGTTGGATAGATTGTGGTCCTCATTCATAATATACAATCGTTTATCATAGCTAACATGTTTCATATTTATTTTTTTGTTATAGTCATGTGTACTAACTTTTTGAAATTATTTGTAGGTTTCAAATCGCTTCGTGACTGCGAAGGAAGAGCATGATGCGAGGCGGGTGTGGCAGAAGGTGATTGTCAGTTGATTTACTGACATGCTGCACAATATGAAGACTGTAGCAATAAAAGCATCTGGTGGGATAGATGATCCACTGCAGTGGAAGGACTATGGCCCTCCTACTATCAGGTCAGATTATTGGAATGCAATGTGTGACAAGTGGACGGACCATGTATTTCAAAACCGTTAAGCAAAGGCTATACAAAATCGAGCGAAGATGCCTGATTCCCATCTACACACAGGTGGATCTAGGACTTTTGAGAACCACTAGAAGAAAATGGTAACTCATCAATATATATATATATATATATATTAGCAAATTTATAAGTATTGTTGCATACTTTTTAATTGATTTTTTTATCATTTAACCTCGCAAGAAGTAGAAAAAGGAGGCATTGTGCCTCTCAAGGATGTGTTTGTTGAAACACATAAATGTAAGAGCACGAGAAAGTTCGTATCAAAGAATGCGAGAGTGACAATGATATGTATTTATTGTATTAATAAATATTATAATAGACAAGTTACCATGAACATTATAATTCTTAATTATTAATCCATACTATAATCATTACTTTGTAGGAGTCATACGAGTAGCAGATGGTAGAACGATATGACGATGACTCCACTCAGCATTCGCCTTTTGATCCTGCAGTATGGGTGACTACAACCGGTGAACCAAAAAATGGTCGTGTGTTCGGGTTTGAGTGTAATATGAACACCACACCAGTCGTTGTCTCCTCCAGCCAGGGCTCTCAGAGTTCTCCCGCCAACATCAACTCTCAGCGTCTAATTGACCCTACTAATTATTGGGATGGTGTCCGCCAGCTTGTTAAGGATACATTGCAGGACTTTTTACATGAAGTCATTTCTAACGTTGTCTATAATGAGTTGTGCATCTTTTTTCGGGACAAGAGAACTTCGTCCGCAGGTGCCCGTCAGGTATGAAAGTTTCATGTCGTTAGATTTTAAGCTAGTATGTGCATGATTTCATCATATATGAGCATGATTTCATCACTATGAAAGTTTTTTGACTGTCTTATAACACATATATGCATGATTGAATCACTATAAAAGTTTTTTGACAACCTTAAAATACATATATAAGCATGATTTCATCACTATGAAATTGTTGACTGCCTTATAACATATATGTGTATGATTGAATCACTATGAAAGTTTTTTGACAACCTTAGAACACATATAAGCATGATTTCATCGATATGATTTTTTTTGACTGCCTTATAACACATATATGCATGATTGAATCACTATGAAAGTTTTTTGACAACCTTATAACACATATATAAGCATGATTGAATCACTATGAAAGTTTTTTGACAACCTTAGAATACATATATAAGCATGATTTCATCACTATAAAAGTTTTTGACAACCTTAGAGCACATATAAGCATGATTTCATCACTATAAATTTTTTTGACTGCCTTATAACACATATATGCATGATTGAATCACTATGAAAGCTTTTTTACTGCCTTAAAACACACATATGCATGATTAAATCACTATTAAAGGTTTTTGACAATCTTAGAACACATATATAAGCATGATTTCATCACTATGAAATTGTTTGACTGCCTTATAACACATATATGCATGATTGAATCACTATGAAAGTTTTTTGACAACCCTAAAACACATATAAGCATGATTTCATCACTATGAAAGTTTTTTTGACTGCCTTATAACACATATATGCATGATTGAATCACTATGAAAGTTTTTTGACAACCTTAGAACACATTTATGTATGATTGAATCACTATGAAAGTTTTTTTATAACCTTATAAAACATATATAAGTATGATTTCATCACTATAAAATTGTTTGACTGCCTTATAACACATATATGCATGATTGAATCACTATAAAAGTTTTTTGACAACCTTAGAACACATATAAGCATGATTTCATCACTATGAAAGTTTTTTGACTACCTTAGAACACATATAAGCATGATTTCATCACTATGAAAGTTTTTTGACTACCTTATAACACATATATGCATGATTGTGATACATAACACATTTATTTGATAGCCTTATAAACCATATATGTATGCTTGAATCACTATGACATTTTTTTGACAACCTTAGAACACATATTTGCATGATTGAATCACTATGAATTTTTTTTGTCAGCCTTAGAACACATATCTGAATTCAGTTAATGGCCTTCACTTTATTGCTAGTCTAAGTGTCATTCATCCATGTTACTTTGATTGTCTTAGATTAGGTGCATTGCATATAATTTATTTTATTATATTTTGTTTATCAATACTAACCTTTCGGTTCTCTTATAGGATGCTGAGGATAATCAACGTAGAGGAGCTGATGAAGACATGGATGAAAAGGCAGATCGAGACAATGAAGATGATGATGCTCTGAATCTTGGCGATGATTAGATTCATGTGCTGAATTTGTTGCACCTTCTTGTTATTTCAAACAAAACTCTTTGTATATGTTCACTTGTAAATAATTAGAACTTGGCGAGGATTATAGTGGATCAATAAATTTTTTCCCCTTATAACTTGTGTTAAATTTGTTTCACCTACTTTGTATATATTTTTTTATGTGTATTTTATTTTTTATACACATGATATATAAATTGTATAATGAAATTTTTTTTCTCGATATTTATATTTCAAATAAATGTTTTTTTTATTTTTTTTTTCATTTTTTGCAACGGATTAGCGAAGGATAATATCCGTCGCTAATTAGTATCGATCTCTAATTTAGCGACAGATTAGGAACCGATATTTATCCATCACAAAACTGAATCGGTCGATGTTTTGCGATGGATTGTAATCCATCGCAAATCTGTCGCTACAACAACGACGAAATTAGTGACGAATGTGTATATGTCGCAAAACCAAATCTTTGCGGATTTGCGATGGCCTCACGACGGATGATGGCATTTGCTAATCCATCACAAATTAGCTACGAAAGTAGCGACATATATGTTCCATCGCTAATTAATGACTAGGACATTGCGATGAAAGTTACCCATCGCTAAACTGTTCAGCGACGGATTGTGTCTGTCGCTAATCCGCAGATTTCTTGTAGTGTTGTTTCAAAAGCATAGCCTATAATTTTGCATGCATTTCAATTTTGGAAACCATGCAAATTTCAGTTTCCTTCATTTAAGACTATAATTTTGCATGCATTTCAAATTTGGAAATCAATCTATAAAAGGCATTTGGATTAGAGTTGAATCCATCCCATCATGAGAAACTTGCCTAAAAATTTCAGCTTGTGGTTGCCTCAAAATTTGCCTTCCTTTACACATGATATTCAAATGTTTGGGGGCCAACCCCAATTTGAAGATCCAATAGGTTTTAGATATTTGTTTATGGCTTCTTTAAATACGTTCGGTTATATTTGCTTAAACACAAGTGAGATGTATTTAGAGTTTTTTAGTCTTTCAAAACCGTTGAAAATATTGTTGGTAGAAAAATCAAGTTCACGACCTCATACTCACGAACAAAATTGAGCTGCTGAACGCAGACATAATTACATCATAGATACGGATCATGGCTCAAGCCAATATTCTCGCATGATACTGGTCATATGCTTTTTATACTGCTTCTTATTTGATAAATCAGACTCCAACTAAGGTTTTGAATTACAAATCCCCTTTAAAAGTTCACTTTGGAACTAAACCAAACTATGGGTTTTTTAAAGTTTTTGAGTGCTCTTGTTTTCCTTGCCTACGTGATTATAGGTGTCACAAGTTGGATTTCAAATAAGAGAAGTGTATTTCTTGGCTATGCCCCACAACATCATGGCTATTTATGTATGAACTTAACGAATAAAAAATCATCTTGACATGCCAAGTTTGATGAAGCTAATTTTCTCTTCAAGATTGAGACTACCAAAATTCAGTCACAAAATAATGATAGAAATTCCTCACATTCAAGTCTTGTTGTGGTCTCATATCCTGATGAGCAGATCCATCTAGTCCTGTCTAAGTAGACAATTGAGTAGTCATAAAGACTCAAGTAGTGGTGTTTAATAGCAAGGAAATCAAATTCATGAAATTAGCCAAACAAATGTTTTGAGTCATGATGATCAGATTCATGAACATATTTTTTAAAACCATGATAGTTTAGACCATGGTTCTAGTCTTCCTTTGAACCAGCTGGTTAGAACACACCCTTGATGGTTCGGTTTCAAAACGGGACTTTGAAATCAAAAGTCTTAATCTCAACCAAATATCCCATTCATGAAGCTTTGTTGGCTATTTGTTTGCAAGATGATGAAAATGTTTCCTTCAGGGAAGCTATTAGAAATCCTGAGTGGCGTGATGTCATGAAAAATCAAATATGATGCTTTGTTAAAGAATCAGACTTGGGTTTTAGTTGTAGTTGTAGTTGTAGTTGAAGAAGCTAAACATGTTTTAGATTGTAAATAGATATTTAAGATTAAACGTCATTATGATGGATCCTTAGAAAGGTATAAAGCCCGCTTGGTTGTCAAGGGCTATAGTCAGCAAAAGTGTCTCAATTATTATGACTTGTTGTGAAGCCTACAACCATATGTTTGGTCTCGTCTACTGCTTTAAGGGGTGGTTTATCAAGAAATTAGGTGTACAAAATGCTTTTCTCCATGGTTTTCTTTTAAAAGTTTTTATGAAGCAACCACATGGTTTTCTAAGTTCTAAGTATCCTAACCATGTATGTAAGCTTCAAAGAGATTTGTATGGGCAAGTTTCACATGCTTAGTTTTCTCGATTAAGCACAAAAAATGGATTTTATTGGAGCCAAGAATGACATGTCTCTCTTTGCCTCTAGAAATTCAGATGATTTTATTCAAGGACTTATTAAAAAACTGGGCTTAGAGTTTGCATTAAAAAACTTGGGATCATTACACTTTTTCTTGGGCATAAAAACTTCATTCACCAAGGTTGACTTAGTCATGTCTCAATGAAAATATGTATTTAAACTATTAAAGAAGGTTTCTCTGATTGATATAAATCCTATCTCAACACCTATGGCCCTAGTTCCTCCTCCGTCTACTCGATCAGGTACTAAGTTTAATGACCCTACATTATATCAATCGAGTGTGTCAATATATGCATGAGCCTACAGATGTTCATTGGACGACAACCAAAAGAATACTTCTGTATCTTAAAGAAACTCTTAAGTATGGGATTCTCATGGAACCTTCGATGAGGGTTGTTTATCTGCTTACACTGATGTTGATTGGGTTGGATGCCATGATGACAGATATTCTACGGGTGGGTATATTGTGTTCCAAAAAAAAAAATTGACATCATAGAGCTTTAGAAAACCGCTTACAGTGTCCAGGTGAAGTACAAAGTATGAATTTGGAGCAGCAGAAATCAAATGGCTTAAGTTTCTTCTTCAAGAACTTCATATGAAGATGACAAAAACTCCAATTGTCTAGTGTGGAACATCATATTTTGCTGCACATCCTATGTATCATAATTGCAACAAGCATATCAAGATAGCTATACACTTTCTTCGCGATAAGATAGCTCGAAAAAAATTACAAGTCAAATATATCTCCTCTAACGATTAGATTGTAGATATTTTAACTAAGTTGTGACATCACAACGATTTAAATTGTTGCGTGTCAAGCTCAATGTGGTGCCTACCCCCCTTGAAAGCCCACTCTCCAATACCGTCTCACCTTACATTGCTATACAATGAGTCTCTGTGTCGCCGCGCATGCTGCATCTATAAGTGCCGCTTGGCCAACTTATGAATAGAAGTTGCATTTGATTGAACGTGCTTATTAGTGATTGCTTGCCCCTTCAGTTGCTGCTTGCTTGTGTTGCTTGCAGTTTGGACAAGGGTTTTTATAACAAAATAGGGTTAACACTGTTAACCCTTTTTACGTATAGATGATTGGTACATATCGTCCAATGATGATCTTAGGGTCATTGGAAGAATGACCTGATCTATACTCTAAATAAGTTGGTGTCAATAAAGAAGAAGTTATTTCAAGGGGTCTTGGTGATGAAGTTACCAACTTACCAGAACCTAATATCAACGAGGAAAGAATGAAAATATATCATGTTCCAAGTCAAGAAAGGGTTTAAATCCATTGATATGTAATAGCAAGTTGTTGAATTTTGAAAGACTTGCTAACTATGATCAAGTTTTTATAACAAACTCAAAAGCACGTAGAGGAGTTTTTTTTTGAGAAAAAAAAGCTCAGAGGAGTTAATAATAACCTCTATTATTTTATTCATTGTGAGAGAGTTTGAAAGGAGAGGGTGGTGTATGTTCGTCCCCGATGATTCACTGAATCCCACGTTTGTGTTCGGGGCTTTGAATGAGCACCACGTATACAAGCACATGGGGCTCGTATTCCCGTGTATGTTGACATAACTTTGCATCGGACTCTGGTGTTGTTGCAAAGACTTAAGTACCCTTTCTTGCTATTCTTCTCATAAAGTGATAGTTTGAGAAAATGACAAAAATGCCCTTCATTCAAAAAAGAAAAAACAAACAGTTCAAAAAAGGACAAACATGTCCTCCATTCAGAAAGTCGAGGATGATGTTGACTCTTCAAAGTCTTCTTCCTCTTTCTCCATTAAAAAAAAAGACAAACATGTCCTCCATCCAGAAAGTCGAGGATGATGTTGACTCTTCAAAGTCTTCTTCTTCTTTCTCCGTAAAACACTGTAAAACCCCCTCTCTCTCTCTCTCTCTCTCTCTCTCTCTCTCTCTCTCTAGAGAAAAAATCAAGGGAGGCAAAGAGTTCTCCCTGGAGAAGGCCATGAACATCAACCCTCTCACTCTCTCTCCCTTCTCTCTCTACTTCTGTGCACATCCAACAAATGATCCTACATTGCTCCATCGCCATCTTCTTCTTCTTCATTCTCTGTAAAACACTGTAAAACCCTCTTTCTCTCTAGAGAAGAAATCAAGGGAGGTAAAGAGTTCCCCCTGGAGAAGGCCATGAACATCAACCCTCTCACTCTCTCTCCCTTCTCTCTCTACTTCTGTGCCTGATTTAGAGTTTTTTCCCTTACAGGAGGGGGGTTCGGGGGCTCCCCCCCGGCGTGGGGGTCCAAGGGGGGCGCCCCTGGCGGGGGGCTCGGGGGGCAGCGCCCTCTGGACCATATTTTTTTGGGCCTTTCAGCAATGATTTGTAGTATTATCGGGCTTTCCTACAACAATTCATAGTATTTTTGGGTCTCCAACGAAACACTATAGTGATTTGCGAAAGACACTACAAATCGCAAATCGCTATAGCGATTTGTAGTGTCTTTCACAAATCACTATAACGATTTGTAGTGTCTTCCGCAAATCGCTATAGCGATTTATAGATTCTTCCGCAAATCGCTATAGCGATTTGTAGTATCTTCCGCAAATCACTATAGCGATTTGTAGTGTTATTCAGTAAGCAAATCGCTGTAAATCGCTACCCAAATTAGGACAAACTTGTCAGAGCCATATCTCCTTAACCGGAGGTCATATTCCAAATCCGTAAAAAGTGGTGTCTTCGTTATTGAGTCTAATTTATATCTGTAATGTTTCAGTGATTTATATTGTCATTTCATTCCTCATTTTAACTAAAAACCAGACCCCTATTATTTTGTGTTATTTGAGTTGCACAACACCATTCTCGCTTGACATCCACATCTTGATTCTGGCATGCTTCTTGTCGGATTTTCCATTAATTTCTTCCAACCTTGCTTGGAACAAAAATATGTCTTTCTCACCACGATACTCTGTGCATTTTTTGACCACGACACCAGGGACCCGTGCCGAGGGGAGCCCCCGGGCCCCCCACTCCTGTAAGGGCAAAAACTCTAAATCAGGCTCCACAATGAATCAAGTTGAACGATGCTACCCACGCTGGGAGGAGCCCCCAAACCCTCCTCCTATAAGGGCAAAAACTCTGAATCAGGCTCCACAACTCATCAAGTTGAATGATGCTACCCACGCTGGGAGGAGCCCTCAGACCCCCTTTCTGTAAGGGTAAAAACTCTAAATCAAACTCCACAACTCTTCAAGTTGAATGATGCTACCCACGTTGGGAGGAGCCCCCAGACCCCCCTTTCTGTAAGGGTAAAAACTCTAAATCAAACTCCACAACTCTTCAAGTTGAATGATGCTACCCACGTTGGGAGGAGCCCCCAGACCCCTCTCCTGTAAGGGCAAAAACTCTGAATCAGGCTCTACAACGAATCAAGTTGAATGATGCTACCCACGTTGGGAGGAGCCCCCAAACCATTATCCTGTAAGGGTAAAAACTCTGAATCAGGATCTATAACTCATTTAGTTGAATGATGCTACCCACGCTGGGAGGAGCCCCCAAACCTTCCTCGTGTAAGGGTAAAAACTCTGAATCAGGCTCCACAACAGTCAATGTGCATGTCAGTCGATGCTTGATGGAGCAATGTAAGATCTTCTGTTGGATGTGCATAGAAGCAGAAAGAGAAGGAAGAGAGAGAGTGAGAGGGTTGATGTTCATGGCCTCCTACAGGGGAGATTTCTTTCTCAGATAATCCTGCAGTGCAGAGACTGAGTCTTAAATAATCATCTTCGGGGCACTTAAGTCTTTACAACCATTCCTTTTCAAGAATCGTCAGTTTTTTTGGCACCAATGAAGGAGAGGGTATTTAAGTCTTTGCAATCGCATCAAACTCCAATGCTAATTAATGCTGACAAACATGGGGATACGAGACGCACATGCTTACATACGTGGTGCTCTTTGGGACCCCGAACATGAGATGTAGCTAACTGCCCTGTTCGGGGGGGGAACATATAACCTCCTTTGGTTTGAGAGCATAAATTTTTCGTGGAGAAAGGTTCTTCAAAGAGCCGAACCATGCATATTGGCTCTTGTTTGTTGCTGTGAGTTTGCTTTGCTGCATCATTATCTGACTGCATAGTCCTCATAGGCTCTTTTAGTTGGCATAGGAGAAGCCACCTCCAAATCCTTAAATCAACTATCACCATAGAGGTGGTAACCTGCAAATGCATCACCGACACCCACCCTGGCATCCATTTCCATGGTGCTTTTTTTTTTTGAAAGGCAAGCTGTGGTTAGGCTGCCCCCCTAGCAGATATCTCTTAAGCCCTTGTGGCAGAGGGATTCGAACCCTGGGCCTTCAAATTGGCACATGAACCCGCTTACCACATGGGATACTCGACTACTACCTAGTTCAGTTTTAAGGGTGCATTGATTGACTGTTTTCTCTTCCAAACACCTTCTAATGGAAATGGGAAAGGAATGATTAAACCATCCCAAACAGATGCTGTGAGAAGTGCTAGATCCATGTTTTTCACAAGATATCTCATATGTGGAATCCACAGCTGCAAGCTCAGCGTCTGTCTCCCAAACAGAACTACTGGTCCCTGCTCTCCTCTGTGATTAGAAACAAGAAACAACTATGAACCATATCTGTGACAGTGGACTAAGACCCTAAAAGTAGTGAGTTTTTAGGCAATTCTTTTATCGTGGATTTGTCTCATGCTACCTTTGTCCAAGAGTCTCGTTTTTAATGCAGGTCGGTGATCTGTCATAATTGTGTGGAAGGAAGCCATAGGTCATGTGCAGATGATCTGATGAAACGTCTTGTCAAGTTTTCTTTTTCTGTCTTTTGGACTTTTACTGATGTGAAAGCTTTTCATGTCATTGTATGAGAAGAGAGAAAAGGATTATCTCTCATGACATGAGGGTTCAGCAGTTTTACATTTAAAGCTTTTTTGTTAAGAATCACGTGGTCATTGTCAGGTACTTGTGGCGTTTGGGAAATTGAATTTTGGGAATTCGATAGACTTTTGAGTTCCCCTCTAGTAGGAATAACAGGTTTTTATGAAAAATGCAAGACTTTTAGCAATATTAAAGAATGTAAAATAGTTTCTGATCTGGTGGGGACAACTCATGAACATCACCAAGTTGAAAGGACATCACCAGTTCAAGACCCAAGTCTATCGGCAAGGTCGGAGCTAGGTGTACTCCTTCCTAGGCAAGGAAGGGACCTGATGATTTTACACCAATGAGCTTGCGAGTCAAGTTGTTTCTAAGGTTATCTAAAAAAGAAAATAAAATAAGAATGACAGGAAGCATATCTGATCTTGATCGTGGCTGTTGAGAAATTGAGATATCGAGATATCGTAAAACTTTAGGGGACGTCACAAGTTCAAAACCCACGGGTGGCGTCCCTTGCTGCATGGTCAAAGCTAGGTGTACTCCGCGGTTGGCAGGGGGAGCTCAAGGGTTTTACCAACCCTAGGCCAGCCAATGTGCTGTCGGTGATGAGAGGGTATTTCCCTTAACCTATCCAAAAAAAGAGTTCACAGGCCTTGATCTGCTCTATTAAAAAAAACTGATGCCTAGAAGCACGTTATCAAACACATTTATCACACAAATTCTAAACTAAAACTGCTCCCAGCCAGTGCAATTTGCTTAAACATCTGGGTGACAAACGACATGCATAAAAGCCTATCACTGACCCTAACAATTTGCAGATTAATTGTTGTTAACACTTTTATTTGCTAATCATTTTGCATAAATGTGAAAATGTAAATAACAGACTTTTTATTGTTGCTTAGACCCTGCCACTTCGCTTCTCCAAACCGTATCAACTCAACACTTCACTCTTACAATAACTTTTTACTTGATGCAATACTCTACTCTAGGGAAGTACTGATTGAGAAATTAGCAGATCCACTACTTCCACTTGCTTTCTTCTTTCCCGCCATTAATCCAAGTGGCATTTACCCTTTTCTTACGGTGTATGTTGCACATATGTTGCCACTAAGGAATTTGTTTCACCCCCCTTTCATATGAAAGAGGCCCTCTTTCATAAGAAAGAGGCCCTCTTTCATAAGAAAGAGGGCTTCCTTCCCAACGTCACCCTTGAGAAGTATATGGTGGAATGTACATATTTAATGCTGGGTTAATGCTTGCTATGCTCGGGGTAAGTAAAAATCTATAATATTTAAAAAAATTTGATGTGTTTTTTGTACATCTAACCCTCCAAATGTGATCTATATGTTTGAGTTAGTAGAGATTGCGGCGTAAGATTTTGCAGGGTTGAAACATCAACGGCTTATAATCTACCAATTTTTCATCTCATAAAATCATATTCTTCACTTCGAAAAAGTTGCAAGCCAAGAGTCCATTCCTACTGTTTTGACTATGCTGAACACATCCATGGGTTTAGATTTGGTCAAAGCAACCTCTCACTGTGAGTTCTAACTAGGGGATTCCTTACGAGGGTACCAAATACTTTCCCTTTAAGCACTGTTTGGGAGCAGACCGTTGGAGGTCGCCAGAGTGGACGCTGTGGAATCCACGGTGCCCGAACACGTTCCAAGATTGGAGAAGGTTTTCTTCTGAAAACTAGTTACACCTCGCCCCATGGAGAAGCAATTTCTTGAATGGGCATGCCATTCACATGAAATTCGCTTCTCATGGGTGGGTGGGTAAAGAACACACCCTAATGTCACATTTGTTACACACAAGCCTGCAGGAAAGGCTCTTAGTGCGAAACTCACTCCCTCGTAGGGTGTGATCCTATTTTCATATAAAAAGGCGTGGTCTGTGTAAAACCATAGGCCTCACCACTACTTTCCCACGGAGGAATTTATTTCATCACCTGTAGGAAAGAGACCCATTTTCGTAAGAGGCCTATTTTCATACGAAAATGGGTCTCTTTCCCACATCGTGGGATGAAACAAGTGCACACTAAGGGGTTCATGCTAGTGCCTACATGGACTCCATGGAAATTGCGATATGGGCAGTGGCGGATAGCTCCAATACCAAGAGTTATCTAGCATTCCAACCAAATGAGTTTGTTATTGTGAACCAGAAAGAACCTCTGAAATTTCAGAAGGAAATCGGAAAGGTCATCAGAGTTTTACGCTGCTGGCATGATAACCGTAGGTATGGCAGGCTGAGCCGGCGTCTTCATGCCGGGTCATGGGTATGGTTTCTTCAGGTAAAAAAAAAACATAACCTCTATTTTTCATTTTTATTTTTAAAGGCAAGCTGGGGTTAGGCAGACCCCACCAGTTACACAACATACCATTGGGTTTTGAACTTGCAACATCCCAACACACAGTGACGTGCACTAACAGCTCCTACCAAACATGCCAAGCCCCTGTTGGTACCAGTTACACAACATACGATTGGGTTTTGAACTTGCAACGTCCCAACACATGGTGACGTGCACTAATAGCTCCTACCAAACAAGCCGAGCCCTACAAGAACCTCAGACTTTATTGATGGTTTTAAACCCACCCTCAGTTTTCTACAAGCTAAAGAAACTACCTTGGAACATAGAAGAGAAAATGATGAGCATCAGAGGAAATAAACACATTGCATTCCAACATGCACATCAAAATGCAATCCTATACCTTTCCAAGATATACAAAAAAAAATTACATATATATGAATAATATGGAAAAAGAGGGTTTGAATGAAAAGGATTCTGCTAAACTAGTAAAGCAGTTCAATATCAGGTGAATGAAGACATTATGCCTCAATTTTGCATGGAGAGCCATTGAGCAACCCACTTACATGACCTCTAAACAGTGGGGGCTTCACGAGTTTATACTGATGGGAAGAATTTGTTAAGGTTAAAGGGCAATGAATAGAACTCCTCACTTCTTGTGTCGGTTTTGAATGATCGGAACCTGTCCCACCAATGGTGTCCTCTGTCTCTCCTGGCGGTGCTGTCTCTTCGGTGAAGTGTATTGTCCAGAAAGAAAGCTATAAGTGCCGCAACGAATGCTTCCGATGAAAATGGAACATTGACCATATCATTGAACTGCAAAACACAAGTGGCACATACTTTCAAGCAAAGATCTAGAAACATGATTTGAATCCTTTCCAGAAAAGGATTAAGGACAAGACCCCGCATACCCATCTTGCAGGTGTATGAACAGGACCGTAACCAGCAACTGAAGTGTACTCATTGAAGTACTGTGGCACTGACAACCCCATGAACACGGAAAAGCCCAAGATGAACTTTGTTCTGAAACTGTTGAGATTGCAGAATTGAAGGAAACTAAGACCGGCAGAAGCTGTTACAAGGAAAAACCACCTGTCACTGATGCGTGAGAAATCTTAAAATTGAAGATTAAAATTTTTAGCCGCACCAGTTCAGACAAAAACTTTGGGTGTCCATAATACATACCCACATATGCAAAGAAAAGGCAATACAATGCTGCTGCAATCGGTAATGGAATGGAGGCAAAAACAGCTCCAAATTTCCCTGGGGGGGCAGAAGCATATCAGTAATAGCCATTGACCATATTATTATCTTTTTGGACAAAACATAGAGAATATGATTGATTCTCCCATGTCATTAAATAGATGACACAAAATATTGGAAAAACATATTATAAGAAAAGTCAGGAGTTCCTCATCTACTATCAATTGCAATGGTCATTTTTCCACGTTTTTTTAGTTGAAATGCTTGCAAATGCTATGTTTCGTTTGAGAAGTCATACAACACATGCACATACGCTAACAAAGAACCTTAAACTTGCATGTTATTGGATTAGCTTACTGCCTGCATAGAAGAATAATTCTAGGCAGCCTCACTGAGATAAATTAAAGGTAATCTGAGGACCTATCATTGCAAAATCTGAGAGGCACGAAGAGTATATATGAAGGTTGCAGTTGACGTTCCATTCCAAATGTTTGTCATGATCATGTCAATACAGAGTGCTCAGAATCGTGAACTCAAAATAATTGGTAAAAGAATCACTGCCATCATAACCAGTTAACAAGTAATCTGTTTATGCAAATGCTGAGAGAGGATTCTTAACTCTGACATCTCTTATAGCATCCAGTGACTGACCAAGTTGAAAAGTTTTGAAAAAGCATCATTACAACAGCCTCCAAGAAAAAAAATCCCAGAATCATATCTTTCCCACAAGACGTGCATGCAATAATTTAAGCAGTATCAGAGATCAAAACCTTCCAGTCATAAAATGCCTGGATTGCCTGCTAAAATATGTTTAATAAGCAAAGAAATATGAATCTTCTTCTGGGACCAGCAAGGCCGAGGTCTAAGAAATTAGAACCTTTCAGAAATAAAATGCCTACTAAAATATATCTAATTCTAATAAATGAACAAACGATTGTCTCCTTTGAAGTTGCCAGTACTAGCACAGCCTTTCGATGTTTTCCCTCATTTCAATACCTACATTAACTAGTCACCTTTTCTCCCGACACAAAACATAGGCTTTGATTATGATTTCCAGTCCTGGAGGTACATTAACGACTTCAGAACTCAAATCCATCAAGCTCAACATTTTTTTTTCTTTTTATTTGTATTTGTTTGTTCTGCACTCCTGTTCCAGATGTAGTGGAACACAGAAATTTTTAGACACTCATCTATATCAACTTGTTGTAAGTCACCAATAAGACTGAGAAGCTTACCAAGAATAGAAAAGAAAATCATGAATCCTGCTGATATCTGCACAACTCGTCGGCTACCAACACGAGTCAGAGCTAGGAGCCCAGCATTTTCCCTGTAGATAAATAAAATAGCAAAATGTCAGTTTGCCAGATGGGAACATTTTGCACCAGTGCGAATATATTCATATTTAAAACAAAATTCTTACACAGATACTGTAGATCCATTAGCTGTTCCAAACAGTCCATCCAACAAAATACCAATTCCCTGCAATCAGGATGTGAAAAATGGTTTCATGATTGAGCTGTTGAGCTTAAAAGACAAGCCTCAAGAACTGTCTGATGTACATGAAAAGCATGACGGATTTTCCCAAATTCTCATTCTTTCTGTCAATTCCTAAAATAACCCTGGTTTCTATGCAAGAGGCAGCAGGACAATGCAAGCACTACTTGAGCATTCTAACACTCGCATTCTAACACTCATCAGAACGTAACAATGAAAGAACTTAATTTAGCTTATAACAATCAAAGAACTGCACTACCTGCCAACCAATACCACGACTGAGAATAGAAGGAGGCATGGGAGTGGCACTGGCATATCTTGACACTGCAAAGAAAGTTCCTGTAGACTGCGATGCCATTGAGAGCAATATCAAAACAATTTCACTAAAATCAATGTGTTGAGATCAACAAAGAGCAGTGTCTGAATCACCCTAACAAAATAAAGATAAAAAAATACAGTAATGGTACCAAAGAAGAATGTGTTGAGATCTACAAAAGTTGGAACAAACAGACACAAAGTGAAATTAAAAGCACATCCAACAATGTGAGATTCTGCAGTACCTCTACAAGAGCGACAAATGATGCCACCATCATGGCAAAAGCTTCCCCAGCATCAAAAGTTGGCGCCCCCCATTGAAATGGATATGGAACTCGTATCCTATATGGGACCATGTCATAGCAATAGTTACATGTGAACAGAGTGATATTAATTGTATGGGACCATAATGATCAATCTTATTGTGAGGTGAACTTCAAAAAGACGCAAGCCAAAAGAAACATGCTTTGTATGTGTCTATGATGGAAGTACAACAAAAAACATGTTCAGGGAAACGGGGACAACGATTGTGAGGTCCAGCTATACAAGAAACATTAAGTGGAGAACTAAGGCCACTTATCAAAAGCATATGGATAACATCTAGTCGGGGTTGTGGATAGAGGAAATTATATTAGAAGTGAACTGACACAAAGAGTTGAAAGGAAAGGGCACCTCATGGTACCAACCACCATAGCACTCAACAAGGTTGAACAAATAAATGGGTTAATGAAGTTGGTGCATAGGAATTTTGTTATCAAGGGCTACAGGGATGAGAATAATTGAAGCAGAAAAAAGGGGAAAAAAGAAAGAAAGAAAGGAAAAAGCTGATTGAGAATTCTAACAGTATGTATAATGCAACAGATATACAGGCATCAAATAGCGAAATTACCATGGGGCAGCACCAATAAGTCCAGCTCGATCAGTGCGGCAATGAAATTGAGTCTTTGGTGGTGAATGCTTGTAAGCCCCGCCTACTGTTAGGAGATGAGCGTAAATCCACACAATGGCTACTGTAAATATAACAGCAAACCTATCGAAAACTGGCCTTTCTGATCGTATTGCGTGAGGGATGTACTGCATAAAAGTGTTGACAATATGCAGATGAGGATATTATTGGAATTTACATTAAAGCAGTCATCTTGCATTGCCAGGGAGTTTAGTTCCTTTTATCTTATGGCAAAAGTTCCCAACTACTTTAAGGATTCACTTTCTACTAACAAAAAGGAACAGATTCATAAGATAAAAGCCAAAGAAATGAGCTCTGAATGTAATGTTTCATTCTCAAGTGGAGCAAAACTCACTAGAACATTTAGAATCATCAAAGAAAAGCAATATTGATTACCTGTGAAAATATCACTAGCACAATAAGTGCAGGGAGCCCAATTTCGACGCACTTCGCCACCTACAAAAGTGTTACATCATCAGCTCACGCTAGTGAGGCTCACAACAAACTTAGACACACTCAGTTGCACATATCCCATTGCTAGATGGGTCTCATTTTATTTTCGGATATCTGTAAATGAACCACATGAATGTTAATCTCATTTTTCTACCTAGACACATGAAACAAAAGAGTTACCCCAGGAAAACCAAATTCAAAAAGCCCAAGTCCTGCTAGAGTGATGAGAGGGACCGCTGAAAGAGGACTAAGAAACCTGGAGTGAATAGAAATGCATAAAATCAGTACTGCTAGATGAATTACATTGATTTTGAAACATCATTTCCCTGCAGATGCTAATAAGCATACCTGGTAACATTTCGCCAAAGTCCACTAAAGCCAATGATAATCTGGAGAGTAGATGCGACTATCAGGGCACCCTGTGTTCCACGCATTGTTCGAATAAATTTCTGCATATGCAACAATAGTTTTTTAGTTTTTAGCTGCCACTGATAAATAATAAAAGACTGAACTTCAAAGCCGAATGGTTTTTCCAGTGGAGAGAAAATTTACCTCATGTGGTTCCAAAATGCCACTATAACGACGAGCTAAAATGATTGACAATGTAGGCACAACAAAGGTATATGACCCCCCAATGACAGCAGGCAACCGACTTCCAAAGAAAGATTGGAACAGAGTATTTAAACCAGCAACAAAGAGCAGTGTCTGAATCACCCTAACCTTCTCCTCCTACAGGTATCAGATAGAAGCATAAATCTCCATAAAATTGAAAAAAAAAATCTCTAAAAAGAATTATGTCTTACATTTCCTCCTCCCATCTGAGGAACCAAAGCAGTAGGTATTATAACAGTTGTTCCAAGCATAACCAAATAATGTTGAAAACCAAGTAGAATGGCCTCCGCTGCATTATAAATTAACAACCATGATCAAGATTAGAACAAAGCCAACTATTAAAACCACAGAACGATTAACATATTCCTTCAAAAAATAATTAGTCTTATATATTAAAGATTCAGTTTTCCTCTCCAGTAGGATAAAAAGCCCGAGAAAATATAGTACTCAACAAAATCAAAATATTGGCTGGATGTGTTTCTATGTAATATGTGCAACGAAAAATGTTGGCATTTCTAGGCCACAGAAAAAGGAGATCCTTTCAGAAACAAAGCAACCTTATGTTCCACATAATTGCACAAGTTACAATTGACGAAAACTAAATTATTGTTTATTCCACGGAAAACATATAGCACTGAAGAACAGTATCCTTTGATGCAAGCTATAATGAATAAAATATCCAAAGAGGAAAGGAAACGATTAAGCTTTCAACACATGCATTAACATGGATCAGGACGAATCAGGTCCATTACACAAACCAATCATCAAAACATTTTTTTTCCTTTGCCATAAGGAAAAAAGACCTCTACAATGTCCAGCATGATGAAGACCCCACCAATGCCACCAAAGAATAACAAAAGAATTTCACCAAAGGAACACGGGTTCCCCATTACACTTAGTAAAAGATTTTTAGGACAAAATGCAGGAAAAAAATTAAGCTCCCATAACTGCCTTACGCTTAATAAGACGACACGAAATTGATGTTGTTGTATTGTCACTGAGAAAACAATTAAATTTCCACCTGAACTAAAAATAAAAGAAGAAAAAAAGAGGAAAATGCTACTGGCCTACTAAAAAGACCACCACTGATAACAGGAACAATGTACTATCAGAAGTGAAAACAACCACCATTTTCAAAATAAATGAAAAGCCAGATGAGGCCATTACCAATGCCACCAAACGACACCAAAAAGATGGAGAGGAAAAGAATGTGCAAGGACAAAGAAAGGATGAAAAGCTTACGCCATGGAGGAGGGCTAGTGATGCAATAAGCAATCCCAGGAAGTTGGTCCTTCACAGGATGCGGATGCAGCTCATCCTGCTTTGGCGGTGGCGCCGCTCCACCTCCCCCAGCCATCTAGGAGCAATCTCTTCTGTCTCTGTCTCTCTGACCCCAAAAGCAACCAAACCACCCCAAAATATAGACCCAAAATCACATTAAAGAAGCATCACCAACTCCAAATCAACCCTCAGAGCCACACCCACAAATCCTCTCCCCCTAAAAAACACGACAAAAAGACCAAGAAAAAGTAAAAAGGAAGGAAGAAAACACTCATCAAGAAAATGCCACCAGAATCAACAGAGGTAGATTACACACTACCAGAGGGGTGGTAACAGGTCAAAATAAACCCACAAAAAAATATATATATATATATATTAAAAATAAGGTAGAAAAGAAAAGCAGTCCTTGAAGATACATGCGATAAAAAGAGCAAGGGACCAAAAACCTTCTGTACACAAGGAATCTATTGTATTTTTTTCAGATTGATTAACAAAAAAGCATGCCCACAAAATCTTTTCTAGTTTTTAACACTCTCCCCAAAGGAAAAGTTAAAACACCCCAGGAGGGTCACCATCAAGAAACTTAAATTAGTCCCCTCCCTTTCTCCCCCATAGGCCAAAATAAATGAAGGGGAAAGCAAGCAGAATAGTGGTGCCACTGTATCAGTAACATATGGGAAACTATACAATCTGTCTCTTTTCAAATCCCCACTTAAAAAAGAAAAGCAGAAGAGTAGAACCCAGTAATGGGCAAAAGTCACCCTATTGAAAGCATGGCTTTATTGGTGCAGTGTTGCTTAGTTGCATCAGACTCTTTGTGAAACCAAAAACAAACACATTCTCCTCTACATACTTGCTGTCTAGTGGAAGACAGCTACCAATCAAGACACTAAAATGCCACTGTTATATCTGCTTCTTACGTAGTACCACTCAGTTGGTAGATTCTTAGGAGTTGGGGGAATGTCTTATCTTGAGAAATTATGACTATAGTGCCCTTGTCCATGAGGGTGAAGTTTTAGGTCCCCTGTTAGGTAATTAGGTAGCTCTGAGTGTGATTGTTTTGGCTTTTGGTCTTGATCAGTGAGCAGTCACATGGTCGCATGTACGTTTTTTTTGAACCACACCATCTGGTTGTCATGATTGAAACATGGGCCTGTGAGCGGTCCCACATTTGAGAAACTTAGGCTGTGGGATTCCTCAGGCTCAATAGTCTAGGACTGCTCCTGCATATACATGATAAGGAGCATATTTTGGTTACATAGACTACTCATCCTCTTTGGAGCTGTCTGTTTGTTTGGAGTGGGCTAGCTAGGACCTAGATTTCAGGGCCCTGTGGCTACAATTACCATTGCTGGTCTGTGAGGATACTGCTAAACATCACTGTGACAAATATTGCAAGATTTACGAAAAAATCGTGAAAATATCTTGAATTTTGTTCAATTGTTTTAAAAGGTCAAACTATTATGATTTTTTTGTTTTAAATATCAAAATTCTGTTATGTTGTTTCTGTTTTTTCTCATCTATATCTCTATATCTCAGGAAACACAGCCTTTCAACATTTTATATATTTTATTTTTTCATATATTCTATTCATCATATTCAAAAAATGAGTGTAAGTGAGATGCGTACGCGGATGTGTGAAAATACCATAAAAGATAAGATTCGGAACGAGGTAGGTGTTGCACTCATTGAAAATAAGATGAGAGAATTGTTTAAGGTGGTTTGAACATATTCGGCGAAGGCCTAATGATGCTCCAGTTAGAAAGATAGAAAAATGAGAAAATATATTAGTTAAAAGAGGTCGAGGTAGGCCCAAGAAGACTTGGATGGAGATGATAGGAAGGGATATGAATGCTTTGAACCTCACCGAAGACATGGCATTGGATAGAAATGATTGAAGGAGAAAGATTCATGTGGAAGACCCAGAATGATTTTCTTTGTTGATTCATATCGCCCACCCCAATTGTTTTGGGATGAAGGCGTAGTTGTTGTATTTGTTGATAAAATGCAAGAAGCATATACAATTTTCATTTTTTCACGATATTTTGGCTACCTTTTTGCCGTTTAAATTTTGTTGTCACTATGCTTGAATTATTAGGAACAGTATCATAGTGTTGATAAGATGAGCATTAATTCGGTGATGACTTATTGTATAAAAACTTTTAAAATATTAGACTTGGAGACATTGAGGGAAACACTCAACTTAACTGTTTGGATGATTATGGCACAGATAGAGATTATTGTAATAATTTACAGCATCGATGGTTGCTTTAGAAACAGTATAATTAATAAATTTATGATAATTTCTTTCTAACAACAGTACTTCGTGTGGCTTTGTAGGAATAGAATGGTTGAATTTGTGACTAATTTGAAGTTTCACTTTTGTCTTTTTTATAAAGTATGGGTCTTTTAGAAAAAAAAATAAGTTCGCTTAGTGGGGTCTCTCAGGGACAAGTATCCTAAAAAAAAGTCAGGAACCCTGCAAAATGTTGCAGCTTTTTAGCAAAGTCAATTTATTGATGCTTTTTTTTTAAGAGGAAGTTTCCTCCTTTTCTAAGGATACAAACATGAGTAAAGATAAACCAGATCTTAGCTTCTTTAAAACCATCACAGGTTAAAGTACAAAATGTGGATCTCTACTGGTTGAGGCAAATGCTTGGAAATAGAACCTATGTGGACTCCAGCTACAGCTAGAAGAACTCACTTTAGTTAGGGATGCAAAATGGTTTGATTTCGGATCAGAAAATATATTGGGGAGTTGGATCAGATCAAATCTGAAACAGCCAAAATTTGCAAAAGCCTCATCTTGAATCCCAACTGTTTGCAAGCCTAACTTTGGTACTCTAACCAGCCACAGATCCATACTTTTTTGGGCAAGTTGATTTTTAGCATAGGCTTTGGTGATTTGTTGGATCTCAAAATACTGGACTCATCCATGCATAGGTTATGTCCCAGCAGTTTTTTATTGTGATAGTTTGATGCAGGTCAAGAAACAAGATGAGATGCGGGTCTATAGGATACGTTTATATTTATTTTTGGTATTTGAATTCTTTTTATTTTGGATATTTAGATTTTATAATATATATCATTCATATTTAAAAATTAAGAAAACAAAAAAAGATCATCAGAATTTGGAAGTGTATCAGCATTAAAAAGATTATCTAATTTAAAAGACATCAAAATTAGGAAAAGGAAAGCTTATCTAATTTAAAAAACATATCAAAATTAAGGAAAGGGGACCGTCCAACTAAAGGAAGGTCCAAAATCTACAACCGATGATAATTGTTCCTTCTCTAACAATCGATTTTTTTCATCAATCAGACTTTACATATTAGATTTTTATCATTCATTTAGTGAGCGGCATGTTTTGGATTATGAATTTTTAATGTTGAGATATGCTTTTGAAAGTGCTAAAAATCAACAGCTCACAATACTTTGTATTGTAAAGTTTTAAATGCATTGTGAGCTGTCTATTTTTCATGTTTTGAAAAACATGCTTATATGTCGTAAAATCTTCATGTAAAGTATAGTTTTTACTAAAAAAAATTATAAAGAACAAATATATGAGGTTTGATCGATGAGATGCTCAAGCATTTGAGAAGAAGAGTTGTCCGATTGTCTTTGGTTGTTAGATTTTGAACCTTCTTGGGTTTGACCGTCCCACTTTCCTCAAAATTAAAATTGTCACCTATAAATAGGGATGTCAACGCAGCGGGTTTGGTTCAGACCCAAGTGGAACCAGACTCAACCCAGGTTTGAGATTATGGTACCGGGTCTGAAACCAATTCTAATCGGACTCACCATAAGCGAAACCATGCCCAGATCCTATAAAGACTATATGAACCAAACCTAGACCATACCGTCTAAAATAATATTTTTTTTATCATTTTTACATTGAAAGTTTGTGGATCTTAATTAGAACTCGGGTCAGGCTTGGGTCTGGTATAAAATTTCACAAACCATACCTGACTCCATATATTAATCGGACCCTTCAGATTTGATCCAGATTCTAATCGGGTCTTCTTATTTATCACCAAATCCTGACCCTATAAGGTTTGGTATGGGTCAGGTCCTGGTCAAACCCAACTCGTTGACACTCCTACCTATAATTAGATAAGAAGTGAAGACCAGTTATTTCCTTTTTTTCTAGTGAGATACTTGTTTTTTCATAGAATGGCTCATTATTACTTTTTATTTCCAAATTTTGTTTTTTTGGATAATCTAAGGGAAAATCACACTCCCCCATCACTGACCACACATTTGCTGGCCTTGGGTCGGTAAAACCCGCGAGGTCCCCTTGCCCGCAGGAGAGTATACTTAGCTTCGACCCTGCGGCAAGGGACGACACCCATGAGTTTCAAACTTGTGACATCCCACCAACTTTGTGACATTCACAAGTTGCCCCTACCAAATGAACAACTTTGTGATATTCACAGGGTCCTATGCTGAGCACGGCTTGAGAGAGGAGACACACATGGGAATCAAGCCCCCCACCCCACTATGTCCAACCCCTCAGGGGCGTCAAATTTTTAAATAATAGTTTTGTATTTGGGTTTTGGTATTAAATCATCAAATTTGAGGAATGTCTGCATCACAATCCCAATATTATATAAGGCATTATTTGGCATTACACAAAGCCATATTACAGTTTTTTTTTTTTTTTTGAGGACGAGGAATACTCACCAAGAATCAAGTCACTTAATGACCTGCCTCCCTGTGAGGTAAACCCCGGGTGGGGTCCCTGACATCCAAAGCCCTTATGGAGCCCACAGTTAATCAATTGAAACTTAAACTCATGCCTAAAGTGTTTATTAATTGATTTGAATCTCTACATATGTCAAGTTTGAATCTCCATCAACCGGGGTTTGGACATATTTGCACCATAATTATGCCAAATAAAACTAGGAATTAATAGGGTGGATTCACACCTAGAAGATCAGAATTTCTAGAGTTTGAGTTTTGATACTAATATTCAGAGCACCAAATTAGTATAAGAGAATTGTTGGGGTTTCAAGTGGTACCCAAGTGAACTTTATGGAGATCATTACTCATTTCTTATAGGAATTAATAGCCCTTTTCCCAAGCTTCTAAAATAAGGTAGTTCTGATTGTAGTCGCAAATATCTTCTACATTTTGAAAATATCGCAATTTCATCACGATATCTTTAGAGGATAATGTTATACCAAAAAATACTATTTACAAAATGTCACTTATTTTGCAAAAATCACAGTTTTTTGCTGATACCAATTTAGTAAAAACAATATTTTCCTAGTTATATATATATATATATATATATATATATATATATATATATATATATATATATATATATATATATATATATATATATATATGAGTAATGTAATCTTAGGCCCCTTTTTTTGTTAGGTCCCTTCAAAAATCATAGTTTTAAGTATTTTTTCTCACATCGACGGTGACTCATAAATCATGTTTTTCCATCAAAAAATATGATCCAAAAGTCAATTCCCAATAAATGGATCATGTTAAATACATTTAACGGTTCAGATCTATCATAAAACACTTAAAACCTATAGGGCATAATGAAAAATGAGGCTTATTATGTTCAGTTCTCTTTATATATAATTATACACATCAATATGTTTTTAAAGATTTTCTTAAAAAAACTCAATTTTCTAAAATATAGTAAGATATCTTTTGCCGACATTTTCCAAAAAAAAACGAGATTTGTGACAACTGTTCTGAATTTTTTATGGCCAGGAGCATTTTAGGCATGAAATATTTCATCTCACAAGGGTACTTTCGGTACTAAAAAATAATACATATGAGACAAGGAGCAGATAATTTATCAGTTGCGAGTTGCGAGGCAGGGAAAAGGGTCAAAGAGGAATAGTAAAAACTTGAAGGTTGGGTAACAGTAATACCTGTGATTTTACTGAAAGAAAAAGGCAAGTATTCTCTCTCTTGTAAGGTAACAAAATATTATTGATGTGAAAGAAACACGAGGAGAGCCGGGTAACTTTTATCCCATTTTTCCAAGTTGATGGGTTTATTAATTTATTGGAGGAGGGGGTGATGGCAGAAGGAACAATGACTGAACTTACAGTGCCCCCCCCCCACAACAAGCTTCCGTGGGTCCCACTTCTAGGCACAGCAACTAATGGGATCACATGACATTTTTGGATACACCTCTTTATATAAAAAGAAAGAAAAAGACATTTTTTTGCAATACAAATCACTTATGAGAGACAGTGGTGATATGCTGTCCACCTAACTCTGCCACAAATATATATATATATATATATATATATATATATATATATATATATATATATAGATAGAGAGAACATTCACCATTCAACATTACCAAAATACATCCAACAGAATATTGGATGGGAGAGACAAAAGAGAAACATAAGAGCAAAACAACCACAATCTAGATGGTGATTGTGCATAGATTAGAGTACAAGTCGATCAGCCCCTCCCCCCTACTATGTAACTTAAGAGCCAGAGAGAATGATTTTCTTTGTTGGTTCATATCGCCACCCCAATGGTTTTGGGATGAAGGCGTAGTTGTAGTTGTAGTTGTAGTTGTTGTTGTTATATATATATATATATATATATATATATATATATATAGAAGCCTGACCAAACTGAACCTCACCTCACCTCAGCCTTAACATTCCACAACAAAATAGGGCATAAGAGCCCCTCTTTCCCACCTGTGATGGTCTCTTCTCATTTCACTCTTCTCTCTCCCTCTTCTTCCCTGCAACCGTTGGAGGCCGGAGGCTGGAGCCCATCGCCTACTCTGCATTGCGGGAGGACTTACCCACGAGTGTCTCCAGAGAAGAGAGAGAGAGGACATACCTGAGACCATCACTGTGAAAGAGGGGCTCATTAAATGGCCCATTTGATTGTCGCTGTTGGATCTAGATCAGAGCCAATGGTCACTAATGTTAGGCTGAGGTCAAGCTCAGTTGATAGAGAGAGGGAGAGAGAGAGGATAGTTGTCTACTCAGTTTAGTGCTTATCACAGCTTACTGTGAGAGGTTGTTTCCCACAAATTTGACCATGTAGATGCATTTGGCATGGTCAATTTGCCAAGCAACGATGTTTGGACTTTTTTTTTTTAATGAAGAAATATGATTTCCTAAGCCTTGAATATTTATGATATTTATAAAAATTGTATTCCGTTGATTTTCAAAATTCATGAAAACCTACACCCTCGATAAAATCAAATAGGTAGAGAATGCATCTGTATGGTTAGATTTGAAAAAAACACAAAAGAACTCTTTAAAATCCCTATAGACTGCGGTAGACACGAATTGGTATAGCCAACTACTCTCTCTCTCTCTCTCTATATATATATATATATTGGAGGAGAGTAACGTCAAACAGATAAAACATCAGACGTGAAGTATCCTTAGCGGCAATTGTGTCCGCCGGTAAATAATTATTTCAACACAAAACAAATTGCACCGCTGATCGTGTGCGTCATCAGCAATGATATTTTGTCTGCCGTAACAGTGGAAGAATTGCTCGTCCATTGTTAATTACCAAGATGCAAACATGCCAAATAAAATATGTTCAATGAAACATGCCAAATCGGTTTTTTGGCTTTTACAATATTTTTTTTTCTATAATTGATTTACTAGGAATTGACATACAAATTATGTGCTCTCGATGAAAAGATATTATACTTGGAGCTTTAAAATTTTATAAAAATATTGGACAGTTGATTTTTCGAATCTTATAAACATGTGTCAAAATTGAATGATCCAAGAGCTGGTAGATGGTTTATTTAAAATAAAATGAAAAAAACCCAAAATCCCCATTTAACATATATGATTTGATCTAACATTTGGTGGCAAGATCCATGCAACAATAATGTGTACCACTAAATTGGGTTTATTAATTTGTGTGTGTGTGTGTGTGTGTGTGTGTGTGTGTGTTTCACAGGTTATTTACTCTGCTATTTGAATGTTTTATTTATTACATCTAATGTACCATAAGATTCAAACCCTAAGATGACAAGAAATTGATGGCTCACAATTCATATGACAAGAATGACTTAAAAATAACCCAAATCATCATATTTGAATCAATTTTAGCACATTAATATATTGCAAAAAAAATCAATAAACACCAAAATTATTAGCAATAATCAACTACACAAAAGTTTTAGATGTAAGTGCTTATTTTATTATTAATAAGTTAGGTGTGTTTTAAAATTTTTCCCAATACCAAATATAGCATGTCACAGAGGTTAGTTTTTGCTTTTGAATATTAGATCTATATAAATCAAATGTCCAATACACTAAGTTTATAGGAATTCAATACCATAATAAATGCACAAATGTGTGTGTATAAACGCAATGTCACTTTGTGTAAACTACATGATCAAGGCTTTTGAGTTTTGAATTAATCAATGGCGTTCTAGTAGACATCTTAAGTAGGGCTATCAATGGATTGTTGGACCTTCACCGGATCTAGATATAACTATGAGATATTGGTACCTGCTGGATCTACCATAGAAAAGACCATTCTTTGGCCCCATAAGCAATGTTGTCAGTATCCGTATCTGCCCCGAATCGTTTGGCCAGTGATTCAGGTGAATCGGCCCATACCAATTCTCAAGTGAAACATTCTGAATCAGCTAAAAAATAATTAAAAAATATTTCATGTCAATCAGAATGTGACACATGTTAAAACCATTAAAATAATAATTTAAATATTTTTTACATTTATTAAAAATAGCCGATTCAAGTTAGTATTGTATAGATTTTCTTCCGGTAATACTGTCAACATTGCCTATAAGGATCACAAATCAGATCCAGTTCGCACTGGGTAAAATAATTGCAGATCCTAATCAGAGATATCAGGTTGGACCTCAGTCTGGTATGAAGTTTCACAATGATACCCAGCTTCGTACACTAATCAGACCTCACAGGTCTGACCCACCCACTTGCTAATTGGACCTCTTCTTTTGTTACAAAACCCTGACCCTACCAGATCCAATATGGGTCGGTATTGGGTCATAACTGACCCATTGACAACCTTAATGTTAGGAGCATTCAATATCATTGCTGTAGTGCATAAGTTAGGTATCATCTTGTGTAATATTTTAATACAATAAACGTAAAAACATTTATTTCTCAAAGAAAAAAGCGTAAAAACATTTGACCATGTTGGTGAAATGACTATGATATTTTAATATCATAAAGGCCTCTTATTAATGACAATTTTACCAAATTCTGTATTATTTTTTAAAAACCAAACAAGTCTTATTAATGACAGTTTTATCACTCTGCATTCCTTTTTTTTAGCAAACACCTCTTATTAATGACGGTTTTACCAACTTCTGTATTCCCTTTTTTTTTTACCAAACACCTCTTATTAATGACGGTTTTACCAACTTCTGTATTCCCTTTTTTTTTTACCAAGCACCTCTTATTAATGACGGTTTTACCAAAATCTGTATTCGTTTTCTTATAACATTTCACCTTAGGTAAAATTCCCTTTAAATGATGCCTTTTTGCCCCTAATCTCAAAAATGATTCTAACTTTTCTAAAATTCCTGATATGAGTCATAAATTTCCTCAAAATGTCACATAGGGACTTCTGGTTAACTTCCATCATCTAAAAAAAGAGATTTTTCTTGGTTTCCTATATTGACTTTTGAAAATGAAAAATATTCATTCATCCATATTAGAAAGAAAAAGGTAAATACTTTGAACATTGGACTATGGAGGCTATTATTATCATTTTACTTATCATTTAGCTTGAGTTAATGCATAATAATAAAAATAGGCCTTTGTTTTGCAGTATCCACAAAAATGAAGGCCCATATGAAGAAATTCCAAAACGCTAAAGATATTTTCTCCTTTCAAAAAAAAAAAATCATTTCACTTGCAGGAGAGTTTTTTCAAATTGCTTTAGCAGTGAGTAAACTGCCACATTACTTTAGTAGTTGTTGAGAAATGGAATTAATTGGGGCCCTTATTTGTTGTAGGCCCCACTAGTTAAAGCAACTTTGTCATTTTTCAACCAATGAGTAGTAAAAAACATTAAGAAACTTAATGCTGCATGGTCCAATAAGTAATAGATACACCACACAAAGGTGAAATAAGTTGGCATTACTTATCCTCCTAGAGGGGGCTAAAAAAGATCTCAACCGTCCAATGTAGAGATTGGATTGTTGTTAATGATCACAAAGGAGCTTTTTCAAGAAGAGAAACTAAAGGCAAAAAAGTTATGTCTGTCCCTTTCTTGAGCATGACAGAAGGAAATAATTGAGTTTACTGTCTTGAGCATGATAGAAGGAAATAATTTAGTTTTAAGGTTTAAATTTTATTGTTTTCAATTTATAAAAATTATATATTTTTTATAAATGAGCTTGCACGGGGCCCCATTGCTGAGAACTGCACGGTACTTGCCAAGTTATCTGTAAGGCACGTTTTTTCTGCTTTTATAATATGGTTCCGGTTAAAAAAACAATGTACTATTCCCACACTTGAATTCTAATCACTAGAGTTTAATGGTGCAAATAAATTTGATACGGGCTACATCATGGTGGATACAAATCCAAATCTGAATTGTAAACATGCCTGAATCCGAATCCAGATTAAAAACTATCCAATAAAATAGAGTCAAATCTGGATCCAGATTTAATACACAACACTGAGTCCGGCACTATGGAAAAAGAACAACCAAATTGATTTAATTTGGATCATAATGTACATCCAACAAAAATATTCATAGAAGTGTGGAAAAGTCTGACTAAGTGGGTCAGGATTTAATCGAAATGCATGTCCAAATCTTATTTTAAGATCCATATCCAAAAATTAGGTGTTGGATTCAAACTGAGGGTTTGACCGAACACTGATCCACTTCACCATATTTTGAAAAGCATTAGGCTAAATAAACATCTCTCTCTCTCTCTCTCTCTCTCTCTCTACATTACAAGGATCATCCTACCCCTATGTTCATCACCTGGGTTTTACCTCGCAGGGGTGAGCTTATCATAAAAATATATATATGTTCATCACAAAATGTATATTAGATTAAGTAATTTTAGTGCTCAGATCTTTTTAGAGAAAAATCAATAGCTAATCTAATAGTAAAACTTGATATTTAAGTTTTTTCATCAGTCAATTCAATACAAAAGCATTTTTTTTAATAAATAAGCAATGATAAACACATCAACCAGTTCAAATCAAGTAAAAAACACTGAAGGGTCCTAACGAATGGCCTAACTTTTGTTGGGTAGTCCACAGTCTCATTCATAGACACATCTTTGATGTGATCTAAGAATTGAAACCCAAATTATTAATGCATGTGGGGTCCTTGACAATTGTCGATTCAGGGGCATTAACTTTTTAAGAAATAAAAAATATATATGTGGTCATGCGAGAAGGTGTACTTTATCCCAAGTTGTTCACCATAGCCAAGAAATTTCTTTAATAAATTGATTTTCAGATAAAATCTTGGGATTTGATCCCAAAAGGCTTTCATTGCAGGGATGCAAGTTTTAAAAGGCTAGTGTTTTTTTTTTAATTGCACCCAAACTGATACATGTGAACGAGTCGACCTGCCTAACCCGTTTATTAAACTAGTCGACCTGCCTAACCCGTTTATTAAACGGGTCGGGTTCGTGTTAGGGGTATGCCAACCCGCCAACCCGGCTGACCCGTTTAATAAACGAGTTAGGTGGGTGGGTCAACCCGCCAACCCGACCCATCAACCCGCCAACCCGACCCATCAACCCGCCAACCCGACCCGCGAACCTGTGAACCCGTTTACCCGACCCAACCCATTTATTAAATGGGTTGGTGGGTCGTGTCGGGTTACCCGTTTATTAAACGGGCTGGGTTCATGTTTGCCACAGCCGACCCGTTCAATAAACGGGTCGGGTTTGGGTTGAGGTATGCTGACCCGCCAACCCGTCGGGTCGACCCACCAACCCGACACGATTGCCACCCCTAATGTGAACATACCATCACACTCTTTCACTGAACACTGCACAAGAAACAAAAAAGCCACAAGCTGATACATGTGAACATATAAGCACACTCTAGCACATGAAACATGACAGAACTTGTGATTCCTGGTAGGTCTGAGCTTGTTTACTCACAATGGGAAGAAGGTCAAGAAATGACAATTTATCATCACAACTTTTTGGTGAAAATTTTCAAACTTTCATATTACTGGATTTGCTTTTGAAAAGTTCTTAAAGACAAGTCAAAGAAATGTAAAGTGGTATAAATTAAACACACATGACATGCTAAAACTTAATTATATAATTGCATTAACCATTTTTTAATGACGAGAAACCTTGGCCGATAACTGGGTCACCTAATAGGCCACCCCTACGAGGTAAACTCTGAATGAGAACACCAACACTCAAGCCCTTAGGGAGTCCACCATTTAAAGGCACCTGCAATCCCTTAAGAATCAAGCCTGGGATAGAAGGGGTCAACACCTTCTCCTTAACACTACAAGAAAAACGTTAATTAGTGACAAAAATTTATGATGAATTATTTTCGTCATAAATTTGAGACGGATTAGCTAGAGAAAACTAGTCATCTCTAAAATCGAAAATTAGTGACATAAACATTCCGTCTCAAAATTCATCACAAATTAGCAACGTATTAGCGACAGAAACATTTTGTCTCAAAATCCATTCCAAATTAGAGATGGATTCGCGATGAAAACATTCCGTCTCAAAATCCATCACAATTTTTTGATGAATTAGCGACAGAATATTTCCGTCGTAATTTTGCGTCAAATTTTAAGACAAAATATTTCTATCCCTAATTTTTTATTTAAACCGGCCCATCTTGGGCGCGAAATTCCCCCTCCCTCGCCTCTTTCCCTTCCTCGTCCCTTCCAATCCACGATAATGGCATCAACTCCATTGGACGATGAAACGGCGAAGAAGACTCTCCGTCAGGTAAATCTCACTCTCTTTCTCTCCCTCTCTGCGATTCTTCTCATTGAAATTCGAGGGTTTCAATCGATCAGAATAAAAGTTTAAAAGAAAAACATACCGCATTTTTTGGTCCCCAGGTTGAGTTCTACTTCAGCGATAGTAATCTTTCTGGGGATAATTTCTTGAAGAAATCGATAGAAGAAAGCAAAGATGAATGATCTCATCGGCGATGAACTGTACTTTCCTCCCATTCTGAGTATTTTAGATGCTAACAACGATTCTGTGCATGTTGGCGGGTTGGATGATGCTGATCTTTACTTTGATGCATCAACATTTCTCAACGAAGCTGGGTATGCAGGTGATTCTCAGTTGGTGATCCCTCTTTCTGATCTCACAAAGGCAACCTATGTGTTAGAATCCTATGGGGGTGCGTTCAACCACCAAATGGTTGGCAGGGTAGGCTATTGCTCTTCAGCCCCATTTGCTGGTGAAGGTCAGCAAATTATGGATCAACAATTCTGCATGATGGCGCCACATGAGCCGAATCATGTGGTTATGGTGGGTTGCTTGATATCTTTATTGTGATGCTTTTGAAATGTTGAGCCATCTTGCTGAGTTCTGTTCCCATTTCTCATCGTTGTCTTCTAAAAACTGATGTACAGGCTTGGTGTATGATACTGCTACAATCAATCAAAACCAAGATACGAGGCCAGGTGGAAGCCTAGCCCCTAGTTCCACAGAATCATGGTACAACTCTGTTCTTTTAGGTTTGTTAGACTCAATCCCCACTCTCCCCGCGTCTGCATCAGAGCATCCCTTGTTGAGACGTATGTCAAGCTTTCAGGCATCAAGTACTGCAGGAGCTGCTTCGTCTTGTAGATGCATGGTGGACTCCTCACGAAACTGCAAATGCTCGTGTGGTGGTGGTGCTGGGGGTGCTACTGGTATTGTTGGTAGGCCTTTGGATCCCGATGGCGGGCGAAGAGGTCTTTTCTTTATTTCCTTTTTGGTGGCCATGACAGTCGTAGTATGGATGGTCGTGATAGGTGCTGGCCTGAAGCTATTTAAGCTAGTCTTTAACAGGTTCATGACATCCTAGTTAATTCTTTCTGTTGCTTATAATATGTTGTAGAGCTCTGTATATTTATTGAATTATCTATCTTCAGATGAAACTGAGGTTTGAAATATGCACTAAAAACAATCATCATTGAACGAGTCTTCAGTAAGAAAACATCTTGTACTCTTATTGTGGTTCAGGTGAATAGTGTGAGGCTACCTCACCATGTAGCAGCCCATAAATTCTTCAATGGATATGCTCTGGTTAAATTCTTCAGTGAATATACTCTGGTCGCCATGTAGCAGCCCATCTTGTACTTTACATCTCCTTCATTAGTTTTTCCTAAAGCTGGTCTGTAAGTAACTTCTGCTTGTTTTACGTTCGACCTATGAGTGACATTTACTTGCCTTATATTCATCAAAATGATGTTTCTGGCATGATTCTTTGTTTGGAATTTACCTACAACTGCTAATAAATGCCTTTACTAAGTTGGTTGATCACTAAAGTTTGAACGTCTAGGTTCTACTTTTAATGGGAATTTGACAAATCTCCCATTTTGGAATTCAAGTGGGAAAATGAAGAGGTCCAATGAGCCACTCTATGTTTAATTTAAGGTTCTAAGTTATCGTGAAGCTGGGAGTCTTGTGGTTTATCACATGTTTAGCCTGAAGATTGTTGTCGTTGTTACTTTACATCCAAAATGAAGAGAAAGACCTTCTTTTACAGTATGCTTGATTACACCTTTGAATCTGAACTATAACATCAATTTGTTAGCGACCTTGCATAATTGTCTTATCTCTGCGTTCCAACAAAGGCCTGCAAGTGTAACACTATGACCTTTAAGGTCTTGCGTGGTAAAATAAGTACTAAATTAGTGCTCTCTATGACAGGGGAGCTCCCATATGATGTTCGGTATGTCCATCTATTTCTCTAATTGATTACATCTTGTTTTGTCATTTGAAGATTTTAGAAGTGAAATTGTTTGGGTTACCATGTTTATTGAGTTTGTGTGATAGAACCATTGGTTCAATAAAACATATGCTGCTTTAAGATGTTAACAACAAGAGACCACTATGTGCTGTAATGCAGCTTTAACCACAAGGCTGGGGCAGAGGATGTTCACTTTATAGTCACTTCGTATAGTTCTGATGAGGAAGAAGAATCAATAGCTGATGTTGACAACAAACATTCTGCTTCACTCTTTGATAGTCTGTCTAAGGGCAGACCTTCAGAGCTCAACGCAAATGGACACATCATCAATCATGTTAAGGATCCTAAATCTTCAACTTGAGAAGAGTTCCCACAAGTTCTTGAAATGATCATGGTGCAAGATGTGAAGGCAGAACATGAGGTGAGCCTTTGGTTTAGTGTTGTGTGCCTTTTTAACAACTTTATGTCTACATTTTGGTACCTATTTACATGTATAGGTTCTTATTACATTGGCTTATATTTGTGAGCTTTTGTGGCAATTTAGAAGCATATGATTATCTTTTTCTTTTATCTATGATGATAACCAAGAAGAATGTATTTTGATGACATTCTAACCTTAAAGAGTGCAGACTACCATCCATCTTATTTTTACTTTGGCAGAAATATTCTGGAGAAGCATAAGAATGCCTTTAGTTAACAAGTTTTTTAGTGATAAGCCCTGGCAGTTTTCAATACTCTTGGCTAGTCTTGACGTAAATTCTTGTTTAAAAACTACTACTACTATGAATAGCCTCAGGTTCTCTAGTATGGATGTCAATATGCTTATCTAGCATTTGATGGGTATTGTCCAAACACCTTTTTCATGTTTTGCAAACATCATAACCTCTGGTCTAAGCGCTTAGAGCCCGTAAGTAAGTCAAGTGGTTTATGAAGAGTACTGAGCTTGGCTCAGTTCACCCACTCAAACATGCAGACCAAGTAACAAGAAAGAGAAGATAAAGATTTTGACTGTATTTTCATGTGAGTCATAGCTTTGCATTACAGGATATATTCGGGCTATAATTTGTTTTTGTTTTATATCTACTCTTGTTATATTTTTTTCAGATATTCAATATGTATGGTAACATGGGCAATGCTGCTTTGCTGCACAGATATTGTGATGTATATATACAGCTAAAAAATGCATCAAGGCTGATCATTGCATTGTTTTTTTTTTCACAGGAGCAGCCTTCTTTTGACAAGAAGCAGTATGTGACTTATATGAAACGTTACATTAAGCTGTTTACTTCCAGCTGGATGGGGAGTAGCAAAAACTGAGCTCAAGGTTACCTATTTTTTAGTTCCCTTATCGGTAAACTTCCCTCCTCCAAAGGCATGATTTAGGTTGATATTTTGTTTTCAATGGAGCTAATTATGAGCAGACACAGTTGGATCTTTTATGATGGATATTTAAGCTCTTGTGTAGATGAAGATTTGGTTGACATTATTGAGGCATGCTAACAATCTAATGCTATGTGCATATGCATATGCAATAGACTTATGTTTTTACCTTGAAATTGTCTTAATATATTTCAAGTTTTTGATTGGAAGTGTGCATTTAATATTCATTAATGTTGTTGCTGTATGCATTTGATGGACTCTTACCAATCATTGCAATTAGATTTATTGAGTTCTCATCTGGTCATTTTCTTTGTGTTTGTATGTGGAAAGTGTATTCAACATTTTAGCTTTTCTTTACAAATTATTTTTATCAAAAAGTTAAGGATATACATGTTACCCATGAAAATAAGTATGCTCATTGCTTTTGACAATATGATTAAATGTCTCTTATGAAAGGTTGGAGTTGCCTGTCTTGTTTTTTTGAAAAATTGTATCTTCACATCATAAGTTGCTCAAGTGGTCTTGATGTTCTTGAGAGAGTTATTGTTGAATGATTACTTTATGTTGCATTTAAGGATGTTGTATTCTTCCTCTGATCATGATGGTGGTTTTATCTTAAGCAGTGGGAGGCACTTGCTCTTTTGCTCATTGGAATTTCTGTCAACCAGCTCCGGTCACTTCCAGAGGGTACCACGACAATGGGTTTATCAATTGCTTCTAGTGCATACTTGTATACTTCCATTTTTGTAAGTGATAGCTGCTATTTTTTTGTCATCTATCATTTCATGGAGTTTTTTATTCTTGTAAACATGAATATTGCCATTAGCCGTTTCACGTAGTGAATGATTGTTAAGCATGGGTCTACTCATTCTTTTATCAAAGAACCAAATAATCACTATAAATGTTAAATGGAAATCATCGTCTCCATTTAGTTTCCTATTCAAATGAGTATGAACTTGAATGAATTGCAGGCAATCTGATATGGCCTAATACTACTTTGTTCTATCTTTAATCATGTTTGCTTTGTCCACTTTCAACTGTGTTAACTTTACTTTCATTTAAATATACTTCAGGCATTCTTATTGTCTTTTCTTTTATTTATTTTGGGTAAGAATGACATTTTTTTCCAAGTGTTAAGTGTATTATACAATTTAGCAGTATCATATGTTTTCCATACAAGAGGGGGTCCGGGGGTTCCTCCTGGCGCGGGTTCCACTGCGCGGTCAGCGGGCGGGGGTTTAAATTTTTTCTTGGGCTTATGTTTGAGACCCAGTTTCTTATGGATCATACCCAACCAAGGATTTTTTTTTTTTTTAATTTGCAATGGATTAGGGATGGCTATTATCTCTCGCTAATATTTGATTTGCTTCTCTTCTTATGGATCATACCCGATCACCATTTGCTTCTCTTCTTTCCTCTAATTTTCTACTCCCTCACTGCTCACATGCCCAATCCAAGAATTCCCACACACTCTGTGTTAAGAAGGGATTTAGCATTGTTGTATTGCATTGGGGTGATCGGGATATTACCTAGTTGAGGCCTTAATTTGTTTGTATCTGATCCGGTTGTTTTCTAATCTCTGCTGGTTGAGTCCTCCTCAACCTAATTGTGTGTGTCTTTTACAATCAATAAATTTTTCTTAGCCTTCAGAAAAATAGCTCACCATGCAGTGTCACAAAGACGTCCTAAATGTATAGGTGAAGGGATAGAATAACAGCAATGAGTAGGGATCCAAATGGGCCTGAGTTCCTAGACCCAACACAAAATTTTTGAACCATGAAGGCCATACTCTAATTTGGACTGGATCCACGACACAGTCTGGTCATGTTGGATTTTAATTTGAATATGCACATAAGTCAGAGCTGGGTCAGAATTGGGTCTAAACAATTTTAACATTTCCAATACCAAACCTGGATCCGATTATCTTAAATAGTTTAGGGAATATGCCCTATAGAAGTTACTGAATTCAGATATTAATCAGGTTCAGATTCGTTGTAAAATCCTAAGCCCAACCCGATTATCAATTGGATGTTACTTTGCTTCAGAATACAACAACTTGTTTGGATTCAGTTTGGTATATGACCCAAATCCGAGACCATGACATCCCTACAAGAAGGCAGAGGACCATATACATTTGTCAATGCTCTAAATGCTCAATTGAGTACCTTGTTTTTTGATATTTAACAGAGAAACTGGATATGGGTCAGTGACTTAAGCCATGCTGGGTTTACTTTTCGAGCTTACGGCCGCATGTACAAGTGTGTAAAACTCCGTGGCCGGAACCCATGCCCCTAGGAGTAGGGATTGTATTTGCTTAGGCTTGCACACAAGAACCATTTCACAATTTTTGGTTGTTCCGGATCTGACCAGATCCGACCCCCCATGTATTTAGTTGTTCTGGATTCGAACTGTTTTCGTTCCTAATGGACTATGCACCACCCCAGCATCGGACCCACTATCCAGGAGGATGGCCGGTGCAGGGCCTACATACCCTTCTAATGTGCGTGTAATAAAAGTTATTTCAAGATAAGCAGTAATATGAGCTTTCCATAACCCTAATAATATGGATGTCTTACTGTTTCATGTTTCTATCACAAGGAAAGCCAATTGGGATCTTTTGTTTTGTTTTGTTTTGGCATTTTATGATGAGGAACCTGCTTAGGAATAGAGGTCACTTAATGTGCCTCCCCTTCTAGCTAGTAAACCTCAGGTGTTTGCCTTGCTTGCAAAAGCCAATTGCAGTTGTTGCAATGCTTTTATACTCTTAACACTATGTCACCCGGGTGCGGGTGCGGGCGCAGGTGCGGGTATGGGTAAGGAGGGTACAACACATCGATTCTAAAAAAATGTTGGTACAGAGATGCTGTTATATATATTAAATATCACATAAATACAAAATAAACTGAATATATATGCTATATCTAAAATATATATTATATACTGAAAATATAAAGTTATAAACTAAAAATATAATTATAAATTAAATACAAACTTATATGTACGGAAAGTAAAATAGCATGTCCGGATGTCGACGTATGTCGACACAGGGATACGCGTGTCGACACGGGTACTGAGGTCAAAATAGAGTGTCCGGGTACCATGGTATCTATGAGGATGTAAACTAGTGCCAATTTTTTGCCTATTAACTGTTTTTTATTTCGATATGAAAGCCGGGGGAGTATGGCCCCTTCACTTTTATTGAGGTGAAGATGTACAAGGCCATATACAAAAACAAACTACGGCCCAAACTCATGTCTTTCACTCCAAGCCTGAGAGACCCTAGGTCTAATAACTTTGGATAGGAGGAGACAACCATGGACACTCGGGCATAGAAGAAACAGTTCTTAGAGGCAATGAACCAACCGACCATCCCAAAAGTGAGTTCAGTTACTGCACCTCTGAACCAGGGATATTAATTGGCAAGAAAATAGACTTGTTGTGGTTAACTTTCATGCCTGCAACACTCTCAAATTCACCAAGAATAGAATAAAAGAGAAATGAATTGTTTTGAAAATGATTCGGGTGAATCGGCCAATTCAGATTTGGCACTGAATCGAACTGAATTGGCCAAATAATATTAAAATTCAATAAGATGGCACATGTCAAAAACAATATTAAAAGTATTAAAAGACTATTTTAAGCTATTTTCAGATTTATTAAAGAAACTGCTTCAGGTCAGTCTCCTATCGATTTTTGGCCGATATGATAAGAATTGACTGATTCAGGCCGATTCACAACGATACTGACAACATTGATTCAGAAGTCAAGCAAACAATCTGCTGCAACCATGAGTGTAGTAGTGTCAGAGAATCCAAGGAAACAGCACTTTTGGTAAAGATCTGCCACATTTTTGGCATTTTTTTTTTGTTGGTGTTGCCAGTATGTCTGCACAGTCCATTAATCATTTCCCATAAAGATTCTCTTACTATTTGTCCTCTAGGATTAGCTTCCTCCATGCAAAAGGTCCAACCAACAATCTGTCAGAGTATACATCAAGCCTCTGTATCTCGGGTTGAACTCTTACAGATTGATCTTCAAGATGAACATACTATCTTGCAGAATTCTATGATAAACACAGAGAAAGAAAACAATAATAATGATTCAAGTCGAAACAATTATTGTCTGCATTAGGTAAACTAAAATCAGTAGTGAAGTTTGGTGAGTGACAAAAAGAAACAAGCAGAACTCACTGCCATGTTACTATGTTGGATTACAATCATGGACAAAGTGGCCAATGGCTCCAACTATGTACTAAGGCAACCTTGACCAGATAATCAAACAACAGGTAATCATGCATATGCAGATGAATGGTACAGTTTTACACCACATGAATATGGAGCCAACAAGGTCTAAACAGGCTAATGGTGCCAAAAATGTGCCTAAGCACACTTATGCAACTAGCAGGACAGTACACATGCAAATGCAGACACAAGAAAAACAAACAAAACCCCATGTGAGTATGGGCGTAGTTGAAGCCCATAAAGCATTAAACCCTGATTTGGACTATAGCCACGAATATGGTTCCCTAGAATTTCTCGGCAAGAAATGTTTTTTTGGAAGATTTTAAGAAATTTTTTCTTGGTTTTTTTTGGCAAAGTTTAAAAAATGGAAAAAATGACAAAAACACACACATTATTTCACACTTTTAAAATGAGTTAAGTAAAAAAAAAAACAACTATCAAGCAACAACTATAAATTAATAAGCACATCTAAAATATCCCAAATCAAAATTACAAACCATGCCTATGACAATCCAAACCACAGTTTTCAAATACAAATTACAAAACATAATTTTCAAGCATCAAGCAAAAAAGTGAAACCATAATTGCCATGAAGTGAAATGGATACGGGAAGCGGTGCGTGAAGCAAAAGCAGGGAAGCGAGTGTTAAAAACTAGTATGAAGGGCGAAACAACATTCGTTTTGGAAGTGATTATGAAAGCGAAAAAGGAAACAAGGGGAAACGAGTGGTAAACAAAAGGGATGTGAGTGAGAAGCACGCTTCTCCCAAATAAGAAGTGAGTTTTCCCCACGTTTCCCTCTTCGGAAGTAAGCTTCCCCTTTAGGGAGGCGCTTCCAGTAACTATGAGTAAAATAGTTCATTTAACAACCCATCACTCTCTCTCTGGATGTATCTGCTATCATCAACACTTGCTTGTAGAAAAAGCTGGGCAAGCATGTGATATATATATATATATATATATATATATATATATATATATATATATATATATATATATATATACTAGATCAATGGACGGGCAATAGATAAAAACAACACCGAACTCATGAAGGTTATAGAATCCAAAACTAAATTCAATATATATATATATATATATATATATATATATATATATATATATATATATATATATATATACAATTCATGAAAAAAATGTAAACAATACCTATTATATACTCCTTCAAAAAATAAGAATCTATATTAATTCATCAAATCAATTCTCCCATCTTCAACTTGGTCCTTTAATGGCTGAGTTAAAAAATCATATAAGTAGTTAACACCACCCCAGGATTAGAGACCTAGTTGTGCTAGTTCTACCTCCCTAATTATGGAGAGGGTGGTGTATGTTCGCCCCCTATGATTCACTGAATCCCCTGTTCGGAGGGGGAACATATAACCTGCTTCGCTAATTATGGCTGTGGTCGCGACAGCATAAAACTCTGAGGGTTTACTCCTAGCCTCCCAGGGAGTCGCTACACTTCGGCTTGCGCAAGGGGTGGTTCTCATTAGATTTTAACCTAGACTACCTGCCTAGTAGTCTAGGCCCTATCCCATTACACCAAACCCCTAAGAAGGCTTAGTGAATGGTCTGTTTTTTTTTTTAAAGAAGAATCCCATGCTTATTAGATATTGAAATTTGGTAAAGTTTAAAGATGCGTAAGTTACCTGATTCAGTTAATTATGTTTTAAATAACTAATATATTGTCACTTACTTTACCATAAAGAACTCTCTATCTCTCTCTCTTGCTAACTCTAAAATTATGAATAACTTAACTTTAGAAAATAACTTATAAGAAAAATTCGTAGTTGCACAATCCTTAGGTGAACAGCTACTAATGGAATCACGCTGGCGGTCCATCGCGCGTGATGGACAGTCAACACACAAAAACGGTAGAAAAACTCATAAAAAACACAGTTTTTGCAAGTTTTTGAATTAGCCGCTTTAAAGCGCCGCTCCGCCCCTAGGGACACACCCAGCATTTTTGACAAAAACTTTTAGCGGCGGTTTTGAGTGCCATAAAAGCCTTGTTTTAGCGATTTTGATGCTTTTCACCTTTTTTTTTTTGGAAAAATGCCGATCTTCCACCGCATGCGCGATGGACGCTCATCAAAATCCCGTTTTGAGTTGCACACTTATCGATTGCACAGCTATACATCACTCAACTTTTAATATTTTAGTAATTTTAGTAGGATTCCGATATGACTCTCTCTCTCTCTCAAAAGCTTAACTTTATTAAAATCTTTGTAATCTCTAATGTAACGTCCTATAGATTCTCTCTACTTAAAGTCCTCGTTTAAATAATGAGAGATTGTTTTATTTTTTTATTTGACACCTTCGTGGGTAACGAACCCTCTTAATTGAAACTCATAATGAGAGATTGTTTTCACCAAATCTAACTCGATGGATGTGTTCATCATAGTTAAAATAATAGAAAAAATATGATTTTATGAGAGTTGAAAATTTAGTAATAGTAGACGTTGGGATAACATGATCTAAGCACCAATTTCTAATGATCAAAATATATAGATTATGTTAAAGAGGCAAATATGTAAAAAAATTATAAAATATTAAAAATATTGCAGCTTTTTATTAGAGGGTTCTCGGATCCATTGACTTCTGCAGTTACTTCTTTAGCTCCTCGAACTCAGGTGTCATATATATATATATATATATATATATAAACTAGTTATACAAATTGATTGAAAAGTTTAAAACTCTAGCACTAAAAATATGTTTTAAAATAAAAAATTAATTTTTTTTGAGAAAAACAAAAAGACATAGATCTCATAAAAGGTAATAGTGACAAGGCTCTTATTGGAAGCCGGTAGTATTTAGGGCTGGTAAACCAGCCAACCAAACCGAACAAAGGTTGTTCAAGCTTGGTTCATTTGTGTGGTGAGCCAAACCAAGTTTACGCTCATGATGAGCTGAGCTCTAACTGGCTCGTTTATAAAAATATATACATTTGTCAAAACTAAAAATAATAAAATTTAGACTTTAAGCCTACTGAGCTAAGCTTAAACTGACTTCTTTATAAAATAAATGGATTGTTTTGAAAATTTCAGCAACTAGATTTGAACTTGAAACTTATTGCATCCAAGCCAAACACTTCAACCATATATACTTTTTGATATAAGATGTATGTAATATATAAGAATCGAGCTGAACATTCATTGTTCATGTTCAGCTTGCCGAGTCTATTTCATAATTATGAAACAAGCCGAGCCTGTTTTGTTTCCCAGCCCTACTCATACCCAAACCCGAAGATAATCAAATTGGCTTGGTTTCAAGTCCAAATTTTAGAATCAACAAAAATGAGTCTAGTTAACAAATGACTAATTTATACCCAATCACGTTAAACCCTATGAGCCCACAAGTTCAGTCATAGCTCTGGACTGGGACCTGGTGCCATAGTGACAAAAAGTTTAAAACAGCAAAATATTGGCAGTCAAAAACTCGAGAGATTTTGAAATTTTTTATAAATCTCATAATTTTTTGGCAAAATCTCGGCAATAAAAATATAAAAAATTATTTTTTATAAGAAAATATAAATAAAACACATTTAAAAATAAAAATATATGGTGTTTTCATGATAAATATCTGCTAAAAATACAAATATCATGATATTGTCACAGTTCAAAAATTTTGCGAGAAATTACCATTTTAAGCTTTCAGGCAATTTCTCCTGATATTATTGCAAGATTTTTATAAATCTCGCGGTATTTGTCACATAGCCGGGTACCAAATTGGGTTGGGCTTGTGCTAACTTTTAAAAACAATTTAAAAATGGGTCTGATAAGACTAAGACTTACAAGAACCAACCAGTTACACTCCTTTTTTTTTGAATTTATAACCTGAAGAAACCACACCTGGCACAAAGACCTAGTCATGCTGGCTCAGCCTGCCATAGCTACGGTCATCGTGTAGGCAGCCTAAGACTCCAAGGCTAGGACTTTTACTCCTAGAGCCCATGCTACGCACACATTATTCAGAGGGGCAACACCCATGGGAATAGAAACTTGACTGCCTGTCTTGCGGCCCCACCCCACTACGCGAACCCCTCTTGGGGCTAGTTACACCCCTACTTTGAGTTTTAACTATGAAAACCTTACCCTTTTCCAGTACATACCAAACTTGGGCATATTGCTTAAAATCTCTTTTATAGCATTAAATATATAAGTAAAATAGTGAGAAAACAAATTTTTGGTATAGAATAAATTGGGGGGGGGGGGGGGGGGGGAAAGAGCAAGGACACGAGGGTTTTTTTTTAATTGTGAAAATAACTTATTTTTCTTTATTGTGAACATGATGTTGGCAAACCCCTGAGTAATATTAGGGCCTTCATTGGCATTTTGGTTGTTTTTGAAAAGTGAAAATATTGTTCAAAAGAGTTTTCCTTTCAAAATCTTACGAGACCTCATGAGAAAGTTTTAAATCTTATTTTTGAGTTCTCTCACAACTAACTTTTGATAAGGTTTGCTTTTGCGGTTGCCATTTTTTTTTATATTTGGTTGTTTTTGGATACTATTCAAATGAGATTCACTTTCTAAAGTGTATTAGGAAGTGAATCTCATGTGATCGAACCAAATGTAAGGGTGCGTTTGCATGATGCAGAAATATACTTGGCACCGCAATATGCGTGAAGCCGCCTTCCATGATAAATGAATCTGACCCCACCCACGGACGGGAAATGTTACCACAATAAAAGGGAGTTTGTGTTGATTCTGGCCCCCACTTTTCTCTTGGAAAGCAGGTGCCTTGTTTGCATGCACTTGTGGGCCCCATGGAAAAGGTGTGGGGTTTCATGCCATTCCATAGACCCCCCCCCGCCTTTTAGTTACATGCAAACATGCCCTAAATAGTGCTAACAGCGAGAAAAATCGTCATTTAGAACATATTTGATGGCCAGTGGCCTATCATCATACCCCTCCTTGAGATCTCATTGATGCAAGTGTTAGATTTTATAAAATCCAAAGTTTTACCATGCGTGAAGGGTGAGGAACAAAGGGAAAGAGAAGTAGCTGCAGAGAAATCCTGATTCTCCAATACAGGAATCAATCGCTAATCTTCTCATTATATGTTGTTATCAATACAAAATTTTAGGATACTAAAATACCCTTTTTACAACAAAGAATAATTACATATGTGCCATTAATGAAAGGAATACATGATTCTGGGTCTGGACCCTGACTTGTGACCCAATATGAATAAAAACACGTCTTTTCACCCTCTCTCAAGTTGTGCGTGGTTTTGAATCATGGACAACTTGCCTTTTAACATCCAAAACCTGTCTTTGGTCAATCATTTTATGAATATATCAAGCATTTTATCAGTAGTTCATACAAATTTAGGCTCAATCTCCTTCTCTTCTACCTTTTGTTTCATAAAATGTTGATCTATTTTGATGTGTTTGGCATGACTGTGATAAATAGGATTGAAGGACATATTGATCACATTTTGATTATCACATAAAAGAAGGGATCGAGAGATTGATTCTCCCACTTCTGTTAGTAAGTGCCTAATCAATGTAGCTTCAATAGTAGCGACTGCCATTGACCTATATTTGGCTTCTGTACTTGATCTGACAACAACCTTTTGTTTCTTACTACTCTAGGATACCAAATTCATCCTAACAAACACAATAGCATGATACCGATCTGCATTCGTCTGGATCTCCTGCCCAGTCTGCAACAGTATAGACAATAATTTCATGTGTAATTTGCCCATTTGTCCTTTTTCTGTATAAAAGACCATCTCCAATAGTTTCCTTCAAGTACCAAAGTATCCGTTTAACTGCTTCCATATGCCTTTCAAGCAGCTCATGCATGAACTGAGATACCTGATTTACTGAGTAAACAATATCAGGTTGAGTGAAAGTGAGATATTGCAACATGTCGATTATGCTACGATATTTTATAGGATCCTCATATTGATCTCCATCTTGAGAACTGAGTTTCTGATGAAGGACACTAGGAGTTCCCAAGGGTTTGCAATCTTTCATACCTGCCTTGTTGAGGACATCAATAGTGTACTTATGTTGGGTGAGAGTCATTCCTTCAAAAGTACTCTCAACTTCAACTCCAAGGAAGTATCACAATTTTCTATGATCCTTCATTTTAAATCTCTGATTCAAGAGATGCTTGACCTCCTCAATATGAACTTTGAAGTTACCTTTGATGATAATATCATCTACATATATCAATAGCAGAGTAACTATGTCTTGGTTCTTGAATATAAACAAGGAATGGTCAAGGAGAGATCGCCTAAAACCATATTTTTGTATTTCAAGAGAGAAACTATCAAACCAAGAACAGAATGCTTGCTTCAACTCACATATCGCTCTTTTTAATTTGCATACATATTTTATAGGATTGCCTTCTTCATATCCAGTGGGTTGTTCCATGTATACTTCCTCCTTCAAATTTCTATGTAGAAAAGTATTTTTGACATCAAGCTGACTAATTATTCACTGACGTTCAATAGCTAAAAATAATATGACTCTGATTGTTCCCATTTTCACAACTGGACTAAAAGTCTCATTATAATCTTGTCCTTGCTCCTGTGTAAATTATTTGGCAACAAGTCTCTCCTTGTACCGTTCTATAGTGCCATTCGGTTTGTACTTTATTTTGTACACCCATTTTGACCCAACTATATTTCTGTCAGGTGATCTGAAAACAACATCTCAGGTACCACATTCATATAGAGCCTCCATTTCTTTATTGATTTCTTCAATCCATCTTTTAGAATTTGCTGCTTGAGAAAATGTTGTGGGCTTATCCTCTTTGCCCAAAGTATTTAGAAAAAGTTGAAAGTCTAATGAAAATTTTCATAACTGACCCATCTTTTGATCGGATGACGAGAGCAGGTGGATTTTCTAGCATCAAAAGTAGAAGTAGATGTAGAGGATGTATCCATTTCTTGATTAAAAATAGTGGGCGCCTCTCTTCCTCGATGAGTATAAACAAAACCTGTATATCTTTCTGGATCCAAAGATGGCTATGTACTCTCCTGTGCAATCAACCTATCAGCAGGCATAGTTCCTTTATCCTTTTGATCAGAATATGAAAAACAAATATCATTAGTACTGAAGAAAAGTTCAAAATTCAACCAAGGATGATACACCTCAACTTTGAAATTTGATTCTAAAGAAGTGATGCGTCGATGATCAAAATTTAATTCATCAAAGATAACATTTCTTGATATTTTGATGTGCTTGCTCATGGGATCATCACACTTGTATCCTTTATAGTTATCTACATAACCCACAAACCTGCACTTCAAAGCCTTATCCTGAAACTTATGTCTCATTGAACTGTCAATATGAACATAACATACACAACCAAACATGCGCAAATCATGATAGTTGGGATAAGCTTCAAATAGGAAAAAGTAAGGAGACTTGTTCTCCAAAATAGTCATGGGCAATCAATTTATCACATAGACTGATGAATGAAAGACTTCTGTCCATAGAGTAATAGGAAGATTACTATCATGTATCATACTAATTGCACTCTCAATAATATGGTGATGCTTCCTTTCAGCAATCCCATTCTGCTGAGGTGTATAAGGGCAAGATACCCTTCTCCTTATTCCATTACTTTGAAGAAAGTTAATAAAGTCACTTGAAGAGAATTCATCTCCTCCATCACATTGGAAGCAAAGAATGTTTTCAGAAAATTGATTCTTGATAAAAGAGTAAAAATTTTAGAAAAACTTGAAGGTCTCAGACTTGTATTTTATAAAGAAAATCCAAGTATAACAAGAATAACTATTAACAAATATAAAATAATATCTAGTTTCAGATACAAAAGCAACTGGGGCATGCCCTCAAACATCTGAACAAATAATCTCAAAAGGTCTTGAAGCTCTTTTATTGATAGAATGAAAAAGTAAAACATGACTCTTAAATAAGAGACAACTAGAACATTTGTTGTCATTGACATTTATTCCTAAACTAGACTTGAGAATGAGATTATTTAAGACAAGCTTGTCAATAAAATTACTACTTCAATGACCTAAATGACCATGCCAAAGATTTGGCTTATTGGATTCAAAGACACTAAAAATACATGTAGGAATCACTAAAGATGACGATGAGGAGAGATTCAAGTTAGGGTCAACAGGGAAAACACGACTAGAAGGATCTTCTTGAAAAATATACATATTGCCTTGTCATTTTTATTTAACAAACGTCTCTCTCGTGTAGAGATCCTTGACAAGAACAAAAGAGGGAGTAAATTCAACTGAAGCATTGATATCATCAATAAGCTTAGAAACATAAACAATATTTTTCTTGATGTTAGGAGCATAAAGAACCTTTGAAAGACTGAGAGGGGACTTTGACATTGGTATAACAAAATTTCATAAAGAACCTTTGAAAGATTGAGAGGGGACTTTGACATAGGTATAACAGAATTTCCAATATGAGAGATAGAATGGTGGGATCTATCCCCAGTGACTATACTATTTCTACCAATGTAAGTAACAAGGTTTAAGAGCTTACCAGCATTACCAGTAACATGAGTTGTTGCCCCAGAGTCCACATACCAAGTACTCTGCTCATTCTGTTTCAGATTTAATCCTGCTAAAGCTTACAATAACAACTCTTTTACTTCTCCACTGACCTTTGAGTTGTTTGTTCCTCTCTTTGCTTCAGTCTGTGTTGATTTTTCTTTATTTAGGGGATTAAACCAATAATTAGCTTTGATGTGCCCCTTTTTATTACACAGAAAACAAGTAGAAATTAGCCTCTGTCGCTGTGAGTTGGGAGGTATGTTGGGTGTAAGTAATAGTCCATGGCTTCCTTGTCCTCCTCTTCCCTTAACATCATAACTTCCTCATCCTCATCCATAAGCTACCTTTGTGGCAAGAACATCTTGTGTTCCTTTATGCATATATGATTCTTCAGAGAACCCTTTTAAGTTCATCTCATATTGAAGTAGTTTTGCATGCAGGTCTTCAAATATGGGCAAATCAGGTAAATACAATAAGGAAGTAACAATTATATGATAGTCAGACCCCAATCCACTCAGAGTTTGTTGTACCATATCTTTATCACTCACTGCACACCCAACAACTGCTAGTTGAACTGTGATGATCTTCATTTTGTTCAAATACTCCATGATAGTCATGGAGTCCTTTTTTAACATCTGAAATTCTCTTTTAAGAAATACAATCTTGGCCTAAGAAATCTATGAATATGTTTGAACTAGTCTGTCCCATAGTTGTATGGTTGTACAGTCATTTGGAATTGCCACAAGCACCTCTTGTGACAACATAGAAGTAATATAAGCAACTAGCGCCTGGTCTCTTTTCATCCAAGTTATAAATTCTGAGTTTCTAAGATATACTGTTGTAGATGCTCCTTTACTGTCCTTTTCTTCTCATGATATAAACTATGGAGGGACTAGAACATATCCATTCAGATGTCCAGAATGATCCCGACTCCTAATGAAAGGAATGATATGCCTCTTCCAAGTTAGGAAATTAGAATTGCTTAATTTTTCAGACACGAGTTGACTAAGAAGGCTTGAAAAAAGACTAGACTAAAAAGAAAATGAATTCATGTTTCACAATAAGAAGAATATGTCCAGAACATAACCCGATAATAGCTAAAGAAATTAGTATATCGAAAGGCAACTTTCAACCTCAAAGAAATTCCTACAGCCTCTTACTCTTTTTTTTGTTTTGCTGACAGAATAGTCATGCTGATAACTAAAGTAACTGGAACCTCCTTTTTTTTTTGCAGAATAGACTATATCAGGCTATGTGAAGAACAATAAACAATAAACAAATAAATAACTGAAACAAAATCCCAAATATAGTATCTAATTTAGATCAGATATTGAATTTTGATCAGATCTATAATTATCTAGATTTGAATAAATAGGTAAGCACTAAGTACAAAAATTTAAAATGAACACATAAGTAAAGCCCAGATCTGATATTCATTTAGTATTGTTCAAGGATGAAAAGAATGAAAATGTCAAATGGAAAATGGAGCCAGATCTGAATCTGATCAGATATGATCAAGAAAGGATTAATGAGGTTGATAGGCAACCGATTACGTGATCAGATATGATTATGATCAAATTTGATCAACAAGATGGTTTAGAACCACATTGAGAATTAAGAAGACCACATTAATCTATTAATAACAGAAAACCATGATCAGATCTGATCAAGAAGGTGATGCATACATATTTTGGGAATTAAGGTGGTGAGACAGAATTGGTTAATGATAAAAAATGTGATCAGATCGGATTTTGATCAGGTCTGATGAAGGTTGAGAAGCAGAAAGATATTGGAAATCAATTTTCTAAATTGGGAGACTGAATGATTTTTCTAGACATACCTTTTGGAAGCAATCCCAAATCCAGCTCTAGTGTGGCTTTGATACCATGTTAGATTTTATAAAATCTAGAGTTTTACCATGCATGAAGGGCAGAGAGAGTAACTGCAGAGAAATCCTGATTCCCCAACATAAAAATTGACCGCTAATCTTTTCATTACAAGCTGTTACTAATACAAAATTTTAGGGTACTAAAATACCCTTTTTACAACAAAGAATAATTACATATGTGCCATTAATGAAAGGAATACATGATTACGAGTCTAGACCCTAACCCATGACCTGATATGAACAAAACACGTCTTTTCAGCAAGTTGTTTTCATCCAATTGAAGCTTGTAGATGTGATCTACTTCATCCATTTAGACCCAACATTTTACTTTTACTTGGCATTTGAATCTCTGAAATTTGACTTATATGCAACATTTTTTGGTGATTAAAAAAATCAATGGCCAACAAAGCACAAAAAAATTGTGATTTAATAAATCATATTTTTTGGTGAAAAAACACGATTCAAGTGTTATTCCCGTTAAAACCACTATACTGAATCCATCTATGGGGTCAGATTTCAAGCAACCTGCATGAATGAGATACTAGAGGCCCACCCCTAATTAGTGCACATCACCATGTGTTGGGACGTCGCAAGTTCGAATCCCAATGGTATATGGTTGTAAAACTAGTAGGGGCCTGCCTAACCCTAGCTTTCTCTATAAAAAAAAAGTAAGGACCCTCCCGAATCTAGAACTTGTATTGACTTTATATTCAAGGGATGCCCATAGTGATTGGTTCGGTGGACTGTGCACAATCTTTAGCCCAAGACAGTTCATCAGCAGTGGGGAGGCATGACATCCAAACAAGGACTCGGCAAGTAATGAAATATGAATCAACAAATTTAAAATAGATAACTTACACTTGTCTTCACTAACCTTAAGACCAGAGACGACTTTCAGAACTAAAAATTAAAATATCATCTCCAAATTAAAGCATGGAGCAGTGCTCAAGGCCAGGGAGTTGCAGCATGGTCCAGATCCTAGCGCAAGTAAGAACCCTACTTGTTCTAATTTTATTTGGTTTTTCCTTTCTAAATATATATGTTTTTTTAATTGATTTCCATGCCTTCTTTTTTGTCATTACTTCATTGTGTCATACAATTTCCGATGTATACAAAAAACTTTTTTTTTTTTGCATTTTAGATGAATCAATACACTACAGCTCTCGTGCAGTTCCTTGCTTGCTCTGCTAATTCCATGGTCTGAATTAAAATTGCTCTTGTTTTTTTGAGGGAATTGTTGCATGGAGACAATGGTGATTCTGAACATCAGTGTTTAACATTGTCTATCATGGGCATCCACTAGTTGGCTGGCCTAGTTTTAGTTGAGTCACTTTAAGTGCAGGTGGAGTTTTCAAGTCTGTAGCCAATTCTATTGTGTAGAATCTTAGTTGGTGCATCTCAATAGTCTTGAATGATGACTCGGTTTTAAGACATAGGCTAAGACTACTGGGATCAATTGGTTTCATAACTATATATTCTATTTTTAGGTTGGTATCATGGGAGCATTGATGTGCATCAAACTTTAGTATAGTGTCTATAGACCACTGAGTCAATAATGGTTTAATTTGCTCATACTTGCTACCAATGCTTAGTTTCTGAATATTGTGGTTTATTTTGTACCGGTTGTAGGCCTCACGTTCTCTCTTGTTGCTGTTGCAAGTACTATCCCACCCTTGTTAAAGGGTGCTGAACTCAAATAGGTGTATTGAGTATACATATTTCAGAGTGCAAATTTACTCATATCTTGTGATTAAAGGGATGCAAAGCAAGAATGAAGCAAGATTAAGTGTTTCGATCTCATGTATTGATGCTAACATGGATGAACATGTTGCTGATCTTCATTTATGTTATTTATGTTATGTACATGTACACCAGAGACAAATGAAGGATACAAGGCAAAAAGATTATGAGTTGGCCAAGAGGGCTATGTATGAATGGGTGTATCTGTGATGCATGTGCATATATATGTGTGTACTTGTATATATGAGTATCTTTTCATTCCTAGTTAAATATTTAGCCTTAACTTTTGAAATCGTTCTTTCATGAATATTTATTCCATTATGACTGTGCCTGGGGCTCTTGCTCTAGATCTGATTGAGCAAGTTAGAGAAGATTACTTATGCACTAGTTTTAATACGCTTAGCTACGAACAAGGTACTTATATTTTTGCTTTCAAATCCATGAAGGCTGAGATGGAAGTTGAAAGGCTAGACCAGCTGAAGGTACTTATATTCTTATGCTCCCATAAATAACAATTGGAAAACATATGCATTGATAGACAATTCAAGTAGAATGGGATTTTTCACATCTTTTTTTGCAATGACAAGTGGAAAACATATGCATTGATAGTCAATTCAAGTAGAAAGGGAATTTTCACATCTTTTTTGGCTTATGGAAAGAAAATTCTTAGTGATCATGGTATTTATTGTATCTGTAGGCTCTTGATGGATCTTCTCTTCATGTTTATTTTCCTCATGATCCATGACAGTGAAGATGAAGTGCTGAATGATGAACAAAGTGTTGTTGAAGGAGATGCTGGAAATAAGCACACCATTTTCAGTTTCTATTTCTTGTATTATATACTTTTGGAGCTTGTAGAGGTGATTTTTCTTTTTCGATTTATTCTTTCCAGATTATGTACTAGAGAGGAGTGAAGGCACACCATTTTCAGGTATGTGAAGCTTGAATTGGAATGAACATGGAATTTTAAGAGCTGATATTGCTGCATCTCATGCTGTCTAATTTTCTCCATCCTTAATATCAAAATCCTGGTGTTAATGTCTTTTTTTATGCTAGCATGAATACTCCTAATGGCCGATTTGAAAAAAAAATAAATGTTTTACTGAGAAAAATGGCTGCTAAGGAGAATTGAGATAGAAAAATGGCCAGTGTTGATAATATTCTCAGCAAACTGAGGCTTCCAACAGACTATAATAATAGTTCCTGATGCGCCAATAGAGGGTTTAAAACCAAATTCAGAAACACTCCAAATAGCGTTGTAATATTGAAGTCCACCACTTGCATCTTCGACTCAACCATTGAGGTTTTGGTCGTTCCTCTAGTTTCCAAGAAAAAAATGACTTTCCTTGGAATTTAGCCCCCTGGAATTCCACACAGAGATCTTGATTGGGAGTTGGCTTGATTCCTGCTGACCCTATGACAGTACTGCTCCCCCTCCAAGCAAGATATTGGTTGGATGACAAGATTCCTGATTTCTCTCTTTAATATAGTCAGGCGAGGGCTCTTACAATGCTCCAGGGATACACAGTCATCTTTCCAATTGGACACTTGTTTGCATGGATCTAACACTCAAATGTATAAAAGTAGACCAAACCCACGTCTGATCCAACATTTCTTAGATCTTGCATGCAAACAAAAGTGTTAAAAACCTAATTACTTGTCATAATTACATGGTTCGAAACAAATTTTCTACTAAAAAAAGCATGTAGATCACATCCTTAACATTTGATCTACAAAAGTGTGTCTATAAATACAGAGTAATGGATAGGTGCCTAATCATTTTTGTGCCTACTGTGTGCCTACCACCTTTTGGAAAGACTGTTTATGTTTTTCAAATTGGTTTTATGGGAATCAACTTTTGGATAGTCCGATTCCAATACCAAGTTAGATTTTTATAAGATTAAAAAATCAATGGTTTATAATTTAAAAATGATTTAATGCTTAAAAAATCATCTTTTTTCTCAAAAAACATGATCCAAGTGTAATTTTCTAGCAAATCCATCATGCACGTCTCCAGGGGCAGATTTTTTGAATAACATGAAAACTCCTATCCAATAGTGGTAGGCACGCTGTAGGCACAAAAAGCGTCATACACCTATCCATTACTCTCTCTCTCTCTCTCTCTATATATATATATTATATATATATATATATATAGAGAGAGAGAGAGAGAGAGAGAGAGAGAGAGAGAGGTAGCTGTGCAACCCTTAAGTGCGCAACTACCAGCGACATAGGGGGAGCTGGGGGGGGGCAGAACTGAGCTGTAGCCCAGTCCTGCCTCCCGGGACAGTTAAAAAAAAAATTTTAAAAGCCCAGCCCTGATTCCATATGAAATAGATTTTTATCTATTTTTGTAGCCCAGTCCTAGCCCAGCCCTGACTGCAGCAAATCGTTTGATTTGTCCATATGAAATAAATTTTTATTAATAATTGTAGCCATTTTTTATTTTATCTAAAAAAAAAAAATTTTGGGGCGCTGCCCTCGAACCCAAGACTATCACACCAAATTTTTTTTTTGCTACACCCCTGTTTGCCCCCCCCCCCTTCACATGAATCTTAGCTACGCCTCTGACCAGCGGGATGATGCTGGACACTCAGCGTCAATTTCCACATAAGACCTTTTCTGGAGCACTGAAAGTGTGCGCTAGTAAAGGTCTCAGGTGTGCCGCTAAAGGTCCCAGACCTTTATTGGTGTACACTTTTAGTGGATCGATAAAAGTATTTTTGCGAAAAATGATGCTGAGCATCAATCGAGCGGTGCGATGGGCGCTCAACGTCATTCTGATTGCACTGCAGTCTTACTGATTGCGCAGCTATATATATATATATATATATATATACTGGTTACCTTCAGGTTCCAAAACCCCTATTGAAACTCATAGGGGCAGGTTGTTTTGACCAAATCTGAATCTATGGATTTGTTTTGCATGATTAATGACCCTTGGATCATATTTGTCGGGCATAAAAATAGATTTTCTGAGGGTAAAAAATGTAGCCTATTATAAACTGTTGATTTTTTCATCCCCAAGAGAATCTAACATAGACATCAGCAAAACTTGATCTAAAGGATGTTTTATGCTAACCAAGCATGTAAATCACATTTAGAGGTTCATATGCATAAAGATTTGAAAAAAAAGAATGTTTTTTTATTAAGGAGTTTGGAAGCCCACAAGGGTATAGAATATTGTTTTATATCTTAAAGAGTCCCCCTTCCATGTATATATAGGAAAAATGTTTGCTACTAATAAAGGTTAGAAACTAATGCGCTAGAAATCATAGGTGCAAGTTGTATCGACTCATTCTAATTAACACCATAGATGTGTTCAACATGGTTTCTTTGCTAAGGAACAAGCTTTGGATCGTGCTTTTGTGATGTAAAAATATGAAAATTTGGCATATTGTGGGCCATTGATTTTTGGACCTCTTTAAACAAATTACTTATCATAATTACATGATTCAAAACAAATTTCCTACTAAAAAATCATGTAGATCACATCTACAAAAAATTGAATTTTTTGAAGAAAATAATGAATTTTACTCATTAGTTCCTTTTATTAGTAGCCAATATATATATATATATATATATATATATACACACATTGTATAGAAAAGACAAGAATCACATTAAAGATTGATTTGAGATCAATCATGTCCAAACCTTGTTCCATTAATGTGAGTTTTTTTACATCCCACATGATATTTACAAATCCCACCTCTCCCATTTTTTATTTTTTATAGGATTGTGTGCACCAAGCTACCAACATCACACCTATCACTCTTTCGAGCTTCAAATGTCTTGTCCATTCTTTGAAGGATACTGCAAACAAAAGAAACCAACCTAACTCCAACCCTGTCTGATGAGCTCCAAAATGTCCCATTTATTTCAACAATTTCTTCTTCTTGAATGTTATGTTTGGTTAATCTGCAAGATGATCGATCATGTTTTGCCGTAGAACATAGTGGAAACAATAGGCTCTCAACGAGGGGTGTCGTCAGGGATGACCCGATCAAGATCCGATCCAGTGTAAGATGTAGGCTTGGTAATGAAGAAAAAGTCATGGCTTTATAGTGGCAGACAAGCGAGTAGTGCATAAAAACCTGCCTTTGGAAGGAAACAACAGATGAACATTTTTTTGTTATGGGCAAGCTGGGGTTAGGCAGACCCCTATCAGTTATACAATACCATTGGGATTCGAACTTGCAACGTCCCAACACAGGGTGACGTGCACTCACTGCTCCTACCAAACAAGAGGAGCTGCTAATGCCCTTCAGGGTGAGAACCAAAGGAGGAATCTGCTTAAAGAAGGGCTAGCATCTGATTAGCTAGTTAACCAACCAGGAGGCTCCTCTTGTTTGGTAGGAGCAGTTAGTGCACGTCACCTTTTGTTGGGGACGTTGTAAGTTCAAAACCCAATGGTATAGTTGTATAACTGGTGGGAGTCTGCCTAACGCCAGCTTGCCTATCAAAAACAATAAAATTGTAGCATTTTGTTGGTGGTTTCAGTGTCGGTCTGGTTTATCCTTATTGAACCTGGCCATGGTTTTGCCCATGGTAGATTTGATGGACGAGCACCTTAGATTCAGATTCGGGTCCGAACCCACTTGGGTCTAGTGAAGGTCTGACCCATTGACACCCCTACTTTCAAGGGTGACCACCAAACTACAATACCAATGGGGGCTTCGCTTGTCTGGTAGGAGCAGCTAGTGCACGTCACCTTGTGTTGGGATCAGAGCCGGACCGGTAAAGAGGCCAATGAGGCTTGGGCCTCAGGGCACCTGGGCCCAAAAAGATTTTAGGGGCCCATTGTTTGGGTAGTTTATATAAATATTTTATACATTTTTATTTAATATAATATAAATATTTGGAATATTATATTTGTTTAATGTGAATGTAAATTTTATTGATATTTTGATTCTTTAAAAAAAAATTGGAGGCACTGCCACCGAACTCCTACTATTAATAGGGGGCCCATTTTTTCTCTCCGCCTCAGGCCCCATAAAACACAGGTACGGCTCTGGTTGGGATGTTGCAAGTTCAAATCTCAATGGTATCGTTGTATAACTGGTACGGGTCTGCCTAACCCCAGCTAGCTTGCCTTTCAAAAAAAAAAGAAAAAATTCTCATAAATCTACTTCTCAAATATTTGATGGATGTTGTCATGTTAATGATAGGATAGCAATTGGAGGGGTCACCATCTGTGCATGAATGGTCCATATTGGTTGAACCATGAATGTTGGGGGCCAGTATTAATCAATGTAAGAGTTGGTCCTAGCCCAATCTCCACCACTAGTTTCTCAATTTGATGGTGGAGATGGGCACCCACAAACATTTATTAGTGTTTAGTAAACATCAAACATCACAGCTAACTAGAGAATCCACTGTGACCATTCTTTGGTTTGCATATTTGTGACCATTCCGTACCACAATTTGATTTCTTCCTTTACTTGCGATTGGATGCCTACACGGATTCACATTTCCAGATCCGATCTAGTTTGAGACCCAAGCCAATCAGACCCTCATGAAAACAGGCGATCGATCTCATATCTTCCAGTTTGAGATCTGCAAAAATCCTGAAAATCTTAGGCTCTCCAACACACCTTTAATGAATTTGTTTTCAGCTGCAAATAAGAGTGTAACCAGGTTGGGTTCAGGTTGGGTCTTATAAGTTTTGAATTCAGTCTAAAAGTAGATCTGAACCCGACCCAACTCGATTCAGGCATGGGTTTGGGTTTGGGTTTGGGTATGGCTAAAATTAAAGACCCATATAAGTTGATGGGTTCGGATGAAAATTGGTTCGGAACTAAACAGTCTGGATCTTAAGTAGACATGTTTCTTAATGTGGCCTAGCAAATAGACCCAAACCCGACAGATATTGATTCCGGTATGGGCTCAGGTATGGCTGAAAACTATAGGACCATATGAGTTAACGAGTTCAAGTAAAAAATGAGTCGGTTCCAAATGAGTCGGGTCTTAATCTGGTTCATGTTGGGGTTGGGTCTATATATTACTAAGATTATAGACTTGCATGAGTTAATCGGTTCAGGCATAAACGAGTGGTATTGTTTTATTACAAGTATGTTTGATTAAGATTGCTAGACTTTTAAGGTTAGAAAAGTTGTAATCATAAAGTAAACTTGTTGGATTAATGATAATTATATTTCTATTTAAGATAATCATATCTGAATTTCTCATCATCAGCATACATTAGGTTCAGATTAGGATTGGTTGGGTTGTTGGATCCAAGATGGGTTCAGGTAATTTGGGTCGGTTCCAGTACATATTATGTATAACCATTTTAGTCGAGTATGAAAATGGGTCAGGCATGAATACATATTATATATAATCATTTTAGTCCAGTATGAAAACGGGTCAGGTATGAAACAGTTTTGGGCTTGAATTCGAGCATAAATTACATAGAACAATTAAGCTCAGGTATAAAAGCTGTGTCAGGTATAATCTGTTTCGGGTCTATATTTTTTATGCCCAAAATTGACCTGTTTTTTTAAATGGTTCTAGAATTTTAGACCCGACTTGAATCCATGGGTCTCTCAAAATCGAGCCAGTTTGGGTTACTTGGTTCGTGACATCAGTTTGGTTCGTGACATCAGTTTCGGGTCTTTACACTTCTTCCTAGCTGCTTGGCCTGTTGTAGGTATCTGGTTCACCGCTTTAGGTATCAGCACTATGGCATTCAACCTAAATGGATTCAATTTCAATCAATCCGTAGTTGACAGTTAAGGTCGTGTTATTAACACTTGGGCTGATATCATTAATCGTGCTAATGCATGAACCTAATGCTCACAACTTCCCTCTAGACCTAGCTGCTGTCGAAGCTCCGTCTACAAATGGATAATACTTTGATGTCAGTGTATCATGGTTAGAACCAACAATCTACGAGAAGGGAGGTCTAACACCAATCATATTCCTCCATAGGTTAAACATTTTTTGTATAGATTTCATAGTTTTAAGCTAAATATAACTTTAATTACATTACTTGAATCCTTGCTAAACTAGCGAAGGGGGAGGAGATCCACAAGTCATGAAAGGAACACCCAGCATAATGGTTCCTTGATAGGGAAGATGTATAGATCACAATGTACACTATTTATATTTTCAGATTGAATGAAACTGGTATGAGTGTGCCTAACCTCAACTTGCCTTTCAAAAAAATAAAATATAATATAAGTCAAATTTCAATAATAACTTTCATAATCAAATGTTCAAAATATTTACCTTTTCTTTCATACCGGGATGAATGAGTATTTTTCATTTTCAAAGAACAATATGAGAAATCGAAAGAGAGATGACCATTTTTTTTTATATTTACATGGAGAAACCGCCCTCAGGATTAGAGACTTGGTCACGCTGGCTGCCTGCCATACTTACAGCGTAGAACTCTATGGGCTTACCCCTTGCCTCCAGAGAGTCGCCATGCTTCATGCTTGCACAAGGAATGATTCTCATGGGATTTGAACCTAGACCGCTTGTCTTGCGGCCTAGGTCCCATCCCACTATCCCAAAACCCCTTTGGGGTGAGAGACGATGGATGCATGTTAATTTGATATTAGGAACTTCAGAAAAGTGAAGATAAGTTTTGGTATTAAAGGTTGGTCACTACATGGAAATTTCCCTTGATTTTATCGGTGAGCCTAATTAAAGTTTCTATAATGCTAGAGACCAGTACATAGGGGTGGCAATCGGGTCGGGTTGGCGGGTTGGAGGGTCGGGTTGGCGTGTCAGCATACCTCAACCCGAACTTGACCCATTTATTAAACGGGTCGGCTGTGGCAAACACGAACCCGACCCGTTTAATAAACGGGTAACCCGACACGACCCGCCAACCCATTTAATAAATGGGTTGGGTCGGGTAAACGGGTTTTCAGGTTGGCGGGTGAGGTTGGCGGGTTGACGGATCAGGTTGGCAGGTAGGCAGGTTGGCGGGTCGGGTTGACGGGTTGACAAGTCGGGTTGGTGGGTCGGGTTGGCGGGTTGGCGGGTTGGCAGACGGGTTGGCGGGTCGGGTTGGCGGGTTGACCCAGCCGCCTAACCCGTTTATTAAAATGGTCAGCCGGGTTGGCATACCCCCAACCCGAACCCGACCTGTTTAATAAACGGGTTACGCGGGTCGACCCGTTTATTAAACGGGTTGGCTTAAGCCCAACCCAAACCCTCCTAAGAGGCGGGTTGGCGGGTCGGGCGGGTCGTGTCAGAAATTGCCACCCCTACCAGTACACCCTCTCTGCCAATGTCACGGCCATGCTATTTATATTGCTGAAAACCAGCAGTAGCATTCTCACTTAAGCAAATACCCTTTGTATAAATAACTTTGGCCATTTTAGAACTAATCTCACCATGAGATAAATTTTGAAAAAAGAAAAACACCTATCTTTTGATCATCACCAATTTATCATAAAACTGGCAGCAAGTTGGTAGGTGGCATTTGATGGCCGGCACCTGTTTCTACTTAATCTATGTCGGATAGTACCAAAATGTGCCACCTTTTCAGGATCCAGCTAATATAAAGTATATCACATTAATGATAAAATAGCTCTTGCCTACAAGGACTCCCCTTCCTGGCTATGGGTTGGTTGGGACCCAGGTAGAACCAGACTTGAATCAGATTTTTGGGTATAGTATCAGGTCCAGACCCGGGTTTAATCAGGTCTACTATAAGAGAAACCATACCCAGATCCGATAAGAACTACATGAATGAGACTTGGACCATACCTGGTAAAATAACATTTTTACATTGAAAAAAGCAGGTCTTAGTAGGAACTCGAGTTGGGGCAAGGTCTGGTAAAAAATTTCATAAACTCTACCTGGATCCATGTATTAATTGGATTTTCGGGTCCTACCCCGTGTCTTAATTGGGTCTTCTTATTTGTCATCATACCGGACGCTATAGAGTTTGGTCAGGGTCGGATCCGGGTGAATCCGACCCGTTGACTCCTAACTAGAAGCAACCATGGTTTGTCACCTGACATGGGATGACCAAATATTGAAATCTACATGGAGCGATCCTAGGTACTCTCTAATGGTGACAGAGGACCTCGAGATTTATCAACATTAGACCTACCAATGTGCCGTTAGTGATTGGAGGAGTTTTTTCTTCTTGCAGCTTAGCCAAAGAAAAGAATAAAAACTTATATGGTGTAGATATGCAAATAGTAACAATTAGTACAATGTCATGCATTTTCAAGTAGAGATGCCCTGATAGGTGTGTCTAAATGAATCTGTTAGTATGAATCATTTTTCTTATCTAACTATTTAGATATAAAAAGCCTTAGTTTCGGGGTGTTTGCTTCATGCTCTTTCCTATGAAAGATACACTCTTTCATAGGAAATAGGGTCTCTTTCTTATAAAGGGAGAAACAAACATGTTTGAAATATAAGATGGGATCACATAATCAATGCAAAAAAACAGCTTTTCTGTCAAAATGGGTTCAACTCTTTTTTTTTTTACTTGTGCAGAAACTCAGCCTGTCGTACTTACTATCACTGTCAGACTAAATCTCTGAGGGCTTATCTCTCAACCCCAGGGAGTCACCAAGCTTAGGCTTAAGTAGGGGGTGATGCCCATGGGATTTGTGTTAGGTGTAAGAAAAAAGGGAGAGAAAATTCAAAGAAGAAATGGGTTGTTTAGAGAAGGTGATCTTGATGAGGTGGAATAGTCCCACATTGCTTGTGCTTGAGTTTTCTATGGGCTTTATAAGCCACTTGAGAACTCATACACTTGTTCTTGAGAACAAGAGAGTGGGATGACCACCACACACACGCGCGCGCGCTTGCCTGTCGTGCCGGGCCAGGCTCGGGCTCGGGCTCGGGTAATTGGCCCTTTAGGGCCATATCCAATCAAGACAAGTACCAAGAGTTCTGCGATTTCCCATCTCCCTCGTTACTCTCTCTCTCTCTCTCTTTCTCTCTTTCCTGTGAGTTATCCCGAAAGAGGTTGTTCTGCAACTGTGGTTCGAAGAGGCTGTTTTCGAAGGACGATCCGTCGGAGTGCACCGCTCGGTTCGTCGTGGCTATTGTATCTTGAGGAAGGACGCCGGACCCTGATCTGCACAGTATATGGGGGTGAATCTTTTCTAAGGGAAGTACTTTCGTACGCCTTAGCCTATTACACAAACTAAACATGTTCATGTTGTTTTCTTTATGTTCTGTGCATATGTTTATTTATATGCTGCTGTCTGGATTTTGGTCTGTTGCGGAAACCGACATGCCTGCACCCTGTTGTTGTTTCTGTCGTCTGTTAATCATGCTATTTATACTTTTGTATTTCATGATTTATTTCGTGTTTTATATCATGATGACGAATGTGAAACTGTGTGATACAAAAAATGATCCAACAATTTGAACCTAGACTGCCTGTCAAGCAGTCTAAGCCCCATCCCACTACCCCCAAACCCCTTGGATCTCAATCAATCCTCCTCTTTTGATGAACCAGTTTCTCTCCAAAGTGTCTCTTTCAAAAGAAAGAGGCTTTCTCTTTTGTGGGAGTGTAACAAATGCCCTTTAACATATTCTTTGCAAACTTTTTGTTTAAAATACATTTGATACTTATGTTTATTAAGTTGAACAATGTTTTGAAGTAAATGAATCATGATACATCTATTCTTCTGTTTTAATTACTTAAAAATGCATGAGTGATGAGATGCCACTCAATGATGATAAATAAATTTCTTTAAAAAAAATGATAATAAATAAAATCTGTATTTCTCATATTGATACCAAAGACTATACATGTATGGACAAGCATAGAAAGGAACCCTTTTGGACACTCGCTAGATAAAGTGAGAGTGAAAAGGAAAGATTTAATTCTTTCATCTTTTCAATTTGTTGGTTTCCTGACTAAGGACTTGGATGAGACCTGATCAGGCTGTATGTGGCCGGCAATTCCAAAAGCGGCACCAGCTCTAGTCAGATCTGGTTGTCAATCAGTCGGCCGGCTCCGATCCAGACCCTAGTCTGACCTGATAAAACCGGCCGGGTCACACCAGTCAATATCTTTAACTGGACCCACATCTTCTCTCTCTGCATCTCTTAGGGCATGCAGAGCCCGTTTGTTTCAAGCAATTTTCATAAGAAAGTGACACAGTGGCACTCCCTTCCATGGGCAAAATAAATACCCACGGAATACCATGAGAAAAGTTCTCCCCAGGACATGTGAGCCCCAGCATTTCCACTTCCTGCATTTCACGTGAAAATCTCTTCACTTTTTCTCATGTAAAAGAAATTTTATGAAAAAACTGCGTTGGTAGGACCTTTTATAAATTGAAGCATTTCTTATGAAAGCGCATTCCCTTCCATGGACCCCAAAATCAAATGAAATAGCTGGGTAGTTAGTCACAGTATCATAATTGAGGGTCTCGGGTACGAATCCTGGAAGGTTATCCCTCAGCGTGCTTATCAAAAGAAAGAATTCAAAAAGAAAAATAAAAAGGGCCTGAAATAGCCCCAACACCAAGCATAAATCATGGAAAATGATTGCTCCAATACATATTACATTTGAAAATAATTTTTCTCCAATATGTGCCACCACTAATATAAAAAAATGAACTTATCTTTTTTTATTAATTATAAAAATCCATTTGGTTTTGGATACTGAAAACAAAAGGTTGAGAAGAAGCCAGAAGAAAAGGAAACACTATTTATAAATCATCTACATCCACGGTGCAAAGTCACTACTCAACTAGATGGGTTGAGCAGGTTACAGTGAAGCCTTTATATAATGTTTTACAAGGAGGTATTGTATTAGAAGTCTCTATTTTTCACATTGTAGTGGACTCCTCTTGATGTGTTCATATTAGCATGAACCTTATCACCTTGGACCTGATCATCTTGCATTTGACCAGGACTCTTCATTAAGTTCTGATTATCCGAACTCTTTATACAACTCAAACTCTTTTGACATGTATAATCCGAACTCTTCAAACTTCCGATAGCATCCGAACTCTTCGTTGCACTATCATTATCAGGTACATGCCTTATCAGAGCCGGACCTGTAAAGAGGCCAATGAGACTTGGGCCTTAGGGCTCCTGGGCTCAAAAAAATTTTAGGGGCCCATTTTTAAGGCCAATGAGTATTGTTTAGGTAGTTTATATAAATATTTTATACATTTTTGTTTAATATAATATAAATATTTGGAATATTATATCTGTTTAATGTGAATGCAAATTTTATTGTTATTTTGATTCTTAAAAAAAAAATTCAGAGGCGCTGCCCCCGAACTCCTACTATTAATAGGGGGCCCATTTTTTCCCTCTGCCTCAAGCCCCATAAAACACAGGTACGGCTTTGTGCCTTATTTTTGGCAGGCAGAGCCAGCTCGGCTAGGTCTCTGATCATGTGGGTGGTTTCTCCGCGTAAATATAAAAGAAAAACATGACATATCTATATCAAACACAAGGACTCCACGCATCTGGCTAGGTGTTGTTTTTTATCCTCACTATACTGCTCCTTAAGGTGAATTTCATACTTAAAGAGTTCATCTAGTAATAGCATAGGATTCTTACCTCATCTAAATCTAAAAAGCATACCTATTGATAGCGTGAATTTTTCTGTCATAGCCATTGATGGCTGATGTGATTAATCCACGTCTTAGACATGAATCTCTGAAAAAAGCAAATGATATGATGAGATTGGCAAGGTACCAATCTTAAGAATTGGCTTTCACCAACAGAATCTAGATAATGTTCATTATAGATTTAAGACTCAAAAGTCTATGTATACACATCTGTTGCTTAAAACCCACATGCTTCTCAAACTTTTAGATATTACAGCATTTTTTCTTGCAGACCGCTATGGTTTAGACCTCTCATTGCAGACCTAGAGGTGCCAAGTTGACTGTGGCCCTATTTGGTATCTGTAGTGCAAAATTCTACAAGTATTCTCCCTCTACCCACTGTAAATAGTTTCTGGTGGACTTCAGCCTTGTGGCAAGAGACATGTACTGTGGATATCTCCCTTGCAATGTTCTTTTTTAAACTTCTTAAGCCAAGATAAACTTGGCTTTCTTTTTTTTCTCTGTTTTGAAAAATCTCATTACAAATTATCGTAGATTAATTTTAGGCCTCGCATTAATCATGACCAAGTTTATGAAATCTAAGGTTTTCATTCTTAGATTAGAAATTATTGGAATTCATGAGATTGGTCACCTTTTTAATGAGACAAACACACAATTGAGAGTTCATTATGGATTCCATATAAACTAAATGTAAAACTTCAAGTTAACCTGCAGATTCTTGTGAACTTTGTCTCTAATCCTGAAGATACAGATGACATTCAACAACTAAAGCTTCACAAACTTATAGGGAGCTGAAAGAACACTGACCCTTTTACATTCCAACCTATCCTTTAGCAAGAGAACTTCATCTCAAAAGAAACAACAATAAATTGTCAAGCATAGAGAGAAGAATGTGAACCCTAAGCATGAGATATGGGGAATGTTTTGTTACATTTAGAGTGTAAGAAAAATTTTCTTTGAGAATACAAGGGCGTGTTTGAATGTTCTATATCTTGATGCTCAAGGTCGGATCTGGTGTGGGTCCCATGTTAGGTTCTCCAATGAAGCATACGATGGATTTCAAACCAACACCAAAAAAAAAGAGAGTATCTCTATAGGGGTGGGGGTGTTGGATTAGAGATAAACAGTTATGAGCAATGTTGTTAGTATACCTGTATCGTTTGGTACTGATACTCAAGTGTTTCATTCAGAATCAACAAAAAAATAATTAGAAAAAATTACATGTCAATCAGAACATGACACATGTTAAAACCATTAAAACAATATTAAAAAATCAATTTTAAGCTATTTTTACATTTTATTAAAAAATAACCTACTCAGGTCAGTATCGTATCGATTTTCTGGCGATACGATACAGGCCAATACACACACAACATTGGTTTTGAGAACCTAAGTTCTTAGATTGCCTTATATATGAGATCCAAAGCAGTCAAACGCACCTTAATCATACATGAGAACAAAAAGCCAAATGGGGGGTCAAGCTATCATTAATTAAGCATTTAAACAATCATCCAATGAACCTCAAATCAACTCAAAGAGATTGATTAAATTAAAGAGTGTGATCAAGCATTACTTCAATAACCTAGGTATATGAATGTCAGTAAGTATACTACTACTAAATAGAATAAGCATTTTTAACAAGGAGAAGAATGAATAGGTCCACCAACAGGGGGGGCTCCGCTAGTCTGGTAGGAGCAGCTAGTGCACAGTCACCTTTGTGTTGGGACGTTGCAAGTTCGAATCCCAATGGTATCATTGTATAACTGGTAGAGGTCTACCTAGCTAACCCCAGCTTGCCTTTCAAAAAAAAGAATGAATGGGTCCTCTTTAGGAAAGGGCTGAGAGGTCTTGAATAGTTGGTAGGGAGAGGCGTTCAAAATGAGGATGGGCCCCCACATGTACTCTCCTATTGAGAACACAGTTCATGGACCCTGGACCCTAAAGCCTAGAGGGTCTAACCCCACACCACCTTCTATTATAAATCATTGGAATCATTGATGCAATGAGCTAGGGTAGGGTGAATGCTTTGGTAAATATAAAATGGATAACATCCTTGGTCTCATGATTCAAAGTGGGGCCCATCGCCCAATTTGTGCGTCCATGATCCTCGGCACCTTCACGTGTCACCAAGACCTAAATATTTCTCCACACAATCAATGGCACCCAAAATTGACAATTTCCCTGACAAGATGCCCTAAATCCAGGAAAAGCAAAGTGATGGATTTGTTTCTCTTTTTCAATTTAGGTGATTGAGGTAACCTCCATGGCTGGTGAAAAGGAAAAAAAAAAAAATTTAAGCAGCCCTATTGTTATTAAAGTAATTTGCAAAAAAACTCCCCTACCTTATTAGTTATTGACAAAAAAAACTACCTAACTTGTAGATAGGGATGGCAAAACCTGACACGACCCGCCATCCCGCCTCTTAGGCGGGTTCGGGTTGGGCTTAAGCCAACCCGTTTATTAAACGGGTCGGATTTGGGTTGGGGGTATGCCAACCCGCCAACCCGGCTGACCCGTTTAATAAGCGGGTTAGGCGGGCGAGTCAACCCGCCAACCCGCTAACTCGACCTGCCAACCCGTCCGCCAACCTGCCAACCCGACCCACCAACCCGCCAACCCGACCCACCAACCCGACCCGCTAACCCGACCGCTACCCGCCAACCCGTTTTCCCGACCCAACCCATTTATTAAACGGGTTGGCGGGTCATGTCGGGTTACCCATTTATTAAATGGGTCGGGTTAGTGTTTGCCACAGTCGACCCATTTAATAAACAGGTCGGGTTCGGGTTGAGGTATGCTAACACGCCAACCCGCCAACCCAACCCGATTGCCACCCCTACTTGTAGAGCAGAGAAACACGATGAGAAGCTCGCCATTTTGAAAATGGAGCCTAGCGAGCTGAGCTATGAGTCAGCTCATTTAGGTAAACGAGCCAAGCACAAACATGGCAAGCTTGGCTCGCGTAGGCTCGTTTTGCATATTATATACTTATAATATATATATAATATATAATATGTATTTTATATATTTATTATATATGTTTTATAGATAATTTATATATTATCAAGCTTAAAAACACTTAAAATAATTTTATAAAGAAAATGAGTCAGCTTGTGATCTGCTCACCAAGCTCGGCACAGCTCGTGATGAGCCGAGCTTGAGCTGGGGTGTACCCTTAACGAGCCAAGCCCGAACAGCTCACGCTCGGCTTGTTTACCAGCCGTACTAACTTGTCAGCAATTTATAAATAAAACTCCAAATATTTGAGGTATTGCATTCAATTTCTTACTTTATTATAATGAATTACAAATACCTGCCTAAGGTATAATTTTTTTTTTTAATCTTTCTTTATAAAATAACTCATATCAACTTAATGGCCTTTTGTCATACAGGTCAATAATGCCAGAACCTTATTCACAAATTTTTTTATTCAAAAAAGATCAACTGAATGATTTCAGAACCAAGCGTTTCTTTGAAAGATAAAGAATAAAAGTAATAAATGATAAGTTATACAGCTTTCTGTAAATAGCTGATAAGTGAGGTACCTCTTTTGTAAGTTACTCGTTATTTTCTTAAAAAAGAAAGAAAGAAAGAAAGAAATTGCACTGCCACGTTGTCTTGCATTATTGAGAAGGGGGAAAGGCCTATTGCATGGCCAAGCCCGGCTTGGTTGTGCTTGTCCTTACTGCCCCTTTATATATTCCACAATGGTAGATTTCTCCCTTGTGCATGACCCGATTCGGACCTGTACCAGATCCGATGGGGTTAGGGTTAAAGGAAGGAGTTCGATTCACTGTTCAGGTTGAACACATGAAGTCAGATTATTAAACAGCCTGGGTATGGTTTATCAAATTTTATACCAAACTGAAATCCAACCCAAGTTCCGATTAAGATCAGCAACTTTTCAATGTAAAAAAACTTTAAAATATTATTTTGGGTAAGAAGGTAGGCGTTGCACCCATTGAAAATAAGATAAGAGAGAATCGTTCATTGAAAATAAGATAAGAGAGAATCGTTTACGATGGTTTGGACATATTTGGCGAAGGCCTAATGATGCTCCAGTTAGAAGGATGGAGAAATGGAAAAATATATTAGTTAAAAGAGGTCGGGGTAGGCCTAGGAAGACATGGATGAAGGTGATAGGAAAGTATATGAATGCTTTGAACCTCACCGAGGACATGGCATTGGATAGAAATGATTGGAGGAGAAGGATTCATGTGGAAGACCCAGAATGATTTTCTTTTTTGGTTCATATCGGCGACCCCAAGTTTTGGGATGAAGGCGTAGTTGTAGTTGTAGTTGTTGTTGTTGTTTGGACCGGGTTTGGTTTATAGAATCTTTATTGGATTTGAGTATGGTTTATCTTATGAAAGATCTGATCAGATATGATACCAAGACCTTCTAGTTGCATCCGGGTATGGGCACACTCATCTTGGTGGAGGTCCAACCCGTTGACACCCCCTATCAATTAGGGATAGCAAGGGGACAACGGGGCCCTGCCTCGCCCCATTTGGACCGGAGATGAAGGGCATGATACGGGGATGGAGGCAGGGATGAAGGTTAAAATCTATCCTTTTACGGGGATGGACTTACGCTTTTCCCCCGCCCTGCTCCATCCCTGTACAAATCCCCATCTTGTCCCGCCCCACCCCGTCCCCAATCCTTCAAAGGATTACTATAGATCGAGGGGGAAACAAGGCCCCGCCCCCGTTTGGACCGGGGATGGAGAACATGAAACGGGGATGAAGGCGGGGGTGGATGTTAAAATCCATCCCCATGCGGGGATGGAGGCGAGGATGAAGGTTCGGATTTTGAGATGGGGCGAGGGTGGAGACCTTGTCCCCCGCCCCGCCAGGTCCACAGCCATCCCTACTATCAACAAACATATACTTCAAGCTAGAATTTGCAATCACAACTGATCTAATATAGTCTAAGGCATATAGGCAAAGGAAGCCTAGCCACAAATGAGTTATTTGTTTATGGAAATCATGGACCTAAATCAATAGGGTGCATTAGATTGCCTTTGATCTCAAAATGATCCTAACAGTGAATCCATGGATCTTTAGCAGATCTTTCTTTTACAATTTATCTAAGTTCCTTGATTAACATGATTATTTGTTAGAATTATGGATGGTAAATTTGTTGGATGATTTTTTTTTGTTATGAACATCAATATGTCCCTTTCTAAGCTTTAAAAAAAGTAATAATGATGCTCTGATTAATGTTTTAAAGTCACCATTAAGTAATATATAGGAGATTTGTGAAATATTTGTGGGTTCAAGAGTCCATATCTTGTAATAATACCAAATAATGGAAGCAATGAGAGAAGATCATAAAGTTGTGATGCCATTAAAAACTTGATTGGTCCCCTCCTCCACAAGCCCATAAAACAATGTTCAACAAACAAGTAGTCATGCACAAATTGGTCAATAAACATTTTGCTTTCAAACAATTGACAACTCAAGGAAAGTGATGTAAACCGGATACTAGATTTACTGAGAAAATCTACCAAAAATTACGATTATCTAAAATTATGTAACTTTATTAGGAAAGCAAAAAATGCAAGAAATTAACAGAAATAGATTAAAAATTAACAATTTTGGATTACTCAACTATGGCTTGATAGATAGACCTCAAATCCTTTTAAAGAAGAAGATGAAGATTTTCTAATTTTAATTAAAACAAATTACCTATTAAAATAACATTGTAAAAAGATAAAATGAATCCTAAAATTGTGAATCAGATACAATAATCCAAATATCCATTATAAAGACAAAGGTTCAATATAAAACTAGATGTGTCCAAAATTATCCAATGGACTCGGGTCGCTCGACTGCTCTCCTATATTAGAAAGCTTCCTATTATTGTTCTTGGCTGTTCTTTGATCCTCTAATCAATCTCAAATCATGATAATATTGTAGGGAAAGTTTTCAAAAAATGCGAAAAAAAAGAAAGAAAGAAAGAAAGAAAGAAAGAATGTACAGTCTACTTGCCATAGCCATAAGGAACCAATAAGCTTTGATTTTGGTCCCATTATTGTCACCACTAGGCTGTGGTCCATGACCAAATTGCACATTGTTCCTCACTCGAGGTCATGTGGGATCACAATACAGCTGTAGTTGTTGACCAAGCAACTGGGGTAGGCCTCATATTGTGTACTTAGCTCATTATACAAACTTGATTCAAGAATCTTACATGCTAGTGGACTCATGAATTCCTAGATGGACCATGGACTCAGTTTTGGTCCCTTACACTTTCAACTGGTCCATTGACTAGACTAACTCAATCAAGATCTCGGGCTCGAGATCGCATTGAAATCAACATAAAAAGACACTTGTCAGCGATTGACTCAATAAGAATCAAATAATAATTCTATCATGTGCACATAGCCTTAGAATTAAATTGTGTACCTAGGCTCCCCAAGGGTTTGGTCCTATCTAGGGGAGGGAACATCAAGTGCAATGTGATTGCACACATTTTGTAATGTGTGCAGCTGCATCTAATCACCCACCATCTTTGAGATACATATCATCTGTAAAACCTGATATCAGATGGTAGGTGACCGTGCAGCAGCACACTTAAAGTGTGCAATCACATTGCACCTGATCTCTCAATTCTATTTAGGCTAGTCACAGTGGGCCAAGTGTAGAACCATACTAGCAATTGTCAAAATGGATGCGGTCACCTACCATGATGTATGCCATGCGTGATATGTAGCATCACAACCAGGTTAAAATATTTGATGCGGTCGACTGTACACGTACAGTTTGTAGAAAACCCCACGTCTTTCATTTCTTTTTTATGTATATTTTTTTAATATAACCTTTCAGAGACTTGATTTACATGATTTGTTAGTGGAAAACATACTTTGGATCATGTGATTGTGCCGCATAAGTAGGTCTTTAAAGACTTAAAAAATCAATGGCGTACAATGAAACTTATTTTTATGTTGAAATGACATATTCTAAGATGCAATCCCTAACAAAGAGACTGTAACAGGTCAGAGGCACCTCTAATGATAATACCCTCCTATGCGCCTTGGATGCCGTTCATCCATGAGATGAAGGGCAACCCAAACACTGTCATTTTCCCTTGTTTTTCTTGCTTTAGATGCCATTCATCTACAAGAAGAATAACTCTGAAATTTTTGCTGGACCCATATGAGAGGTAAACTATATATCCAATCATGGTGTTTGGGTTGCTTTTCATCACATGGATGAACGGCATCCAAGGCACGTCTGACGGTAATCCATTAAAGATGCCTCTGCCTTGATCCTGTCTCCCTAACAAACAAACCATGCAGAATGCAATGAAGGGTTCAGATTGATTAGACAAAGCTTGCATCTATGATCACTAATTGGATGCTTTGGTAGAGTAGAAGGAAAGAAGATTTACAAACCCTAAGCAAAATTGTTAGTATGGCTTACAAGCTTAGACTGTATGGGGACATAAAAAAAAGTTTATAGAAAGATAAAGGGCATTATGGTCTATTTTATATTTTAATGGTGGGCCCCGGGGCATTTTTAGAAGCCTAAGGAACATTCTCCCCAAGACGACAAAGGGGCAAGTCCAGAGGATGTCTAAGCTTTTAGCTCTCTTGATTGAACCTTACACACTAGCAGCAAAAAGGTAGATCAAATCTAACATAAATTTCTAGAATTGGTTTTTAAGTTGACCAAAATGCCCCTTATGGCTGCATCATTTATGGTGCTCAAAAAGGTTCTTTGGATTCGGGTTGGATCCAATTAGGGCGGAACAATATAAGCTCATCTGTCCGTGAGGTTCTTGTGCTCTAGGGACGCAAATGGGCTCGATCCAGGTTGAGAGTTTTGCAATTTTGGGTTGTTTTGGATTCGATTCCAATCGGAATCTTCATATATTTAGCTGAGCTTAAGCCCATGTTAATGGCAATAAAATTTCGCAAAACCAGTTGAGTTTTGCTAATTTGATAGTGGGGTTAAGTATTTTATTCGATATTTACAATACTTTACTTTAAAAAATGATACATTTTGAATTAAAACTCCGCAGGAGCTGAGTTAAGCCAAGTTTCAAGTTTGTTCGAGCTCGAATGAAAGTGTTCAAGGTAAGCTAAGTTTGAGCCTGACTCAAGCTGAACATACACCGAGCTTGCACCACCCAGCCCGAGCTTGGCTGAATTGTTGATTTGTGTTTTAGTCACATTCTTAACATGACATGATCTAAACTCAATAAAAAGAAACATTTGTATTATTTTTTATAACATTTGCCATTTTCTTTATACTTTTAAATCAATTTTTTATTTTTTATTCTTATATTATGTGTATAATTTTCTTAGTTTTTTTGAAAAAATGAATTCTTTTCAAATTTATCACAACAAGATATTCCTAGGGCCAATTTTCCCAAAGACGAGAAGTATGGCATTGCTATTGGAGATCCGGTAAGGATCCAATATCCGATCCGGAAAACATCCGAGTCCGAGTCAAAAAACGTCCCCCTATTATCATCCCGTGGGGCGAGTCGCAGGCTCACACAGATTTTATGAAATGACTAAAGTAACCTCGAGGAAAACCCTAAGTCAACGAGGAACGCGTACGGTGCCAAGACCGAGTGGGTACCACAACCGTCCATTGACCAAAACCACAGTGTCCCTTGTGACTAGAGAAAAAGTCGGTGTGGGACCCACAAACCCCCGATGGTGTTTGGTTCACGGAATCTCACGCTTTCCTCCTTGAATGGATCTCCACGTCAGCACGATACCCTAACCCTCTCCTCACCTAATCTAACCGACACGTGTCGGTGATAGGGCGCCCTTCCTCCCCCGATAAAAGGGGGGTCCTCCACCGCCCCTTCATCTCCACTCTCTAGTCTCTTCGGTCCCAGCGCCCCCCCCCCCACCACCCCTCGCCGGAAATCCATCGGAAAACTCTACTGGGATGGGAAACTGCCAGGCGGCCGAGGTAGCCACTGTGATCATCCAGCACCCTGGCGGCCGGATCCAGCGGATCTACTGGTCCGTTACCGCGAGCGAGGTCATGAGTCAGAACCCCGGCCACTACGTCGCCGCGCTCACCGTCTGCTTCGCCGACTCGCCGGTTTCCGGCACCGGCGTCACGCGTGTCAAGCTGCTCAGGCCCCAGGACACGCTCCACTTGGGCCGGATCTACCGCCTCATCAGCTCTCAAGGTATATATGTATACAGGCAAGGTGTTCTAGTGCGAGGCATGTTCCAGTGATCGGGCTCAAAAAAAAAAATCGCTGGAAAAAAACCCCACACATGCAGTGATTTTCTGTGTTTTGTGTGAACCGAATACTTTACAAAGTACACTCTAAAGTACTCGGGCCCAATCACTGGATTTGCTCTGGTTCTAGTGCCTCTAGTGGGCTAAGTCTGGTCGCGCTAGTTGAGTTGGCTCGAGCTCAAGGTCTTGTAAACTGGTTCTCGACATAGACTCTGTCGACTCGTCCCAGAATCGAGAGACTTGGCTTGTCCATTCGGCTTGAGCCAAGTTTAGCCATTGAGTGAAATCTAGCTAAACTCTTTGGCATGCGCCTGGCAGATCGGTCTGGTTCTCTTGACGTGACCAAGTTCATGAAATAGTGTTTCCCCAATTGGGGTGCCATGGAAATCGTGATAAAGTTCATGAACACCAACGTTTTCATGAACTCTGTCATGTTTAACATGATACCAAATGAAGTATGTCATTTTGCATTTACGAACTGATATATTATTCTTTGTAAAGCCAAATCCATGACCATCTTTTTCTTCTGCTCTTTTTCTTAGTGACCAGGCAATAATATTTGGATTCTGGGGACATTTAATTAATTTGGTATATGTAAGATGTGCATGGTGGCCATATATCTCCTCTCATGATGTTTAAATCCACTTATTTTTGTGGTCTTGTTTAAAAAGGAAAATAACGTTATTTTTCGATTTTTTAGTGCTAATATATATTTTGTCTTTTTCTTCTTCTGGGATCTGAATCTGATGCAAGGGGTATTTCCGTTTTTTGCAATTCTTTTCCCATTTTGATTCACTTTCTACTGTACAAGTTTCATGACTACCACTTTGAGTTTAAAGCTTTTAAATATGACTCTGCACCACATGCTTCTGGTTAGCCGTAGGAAATGGTGGTCAAGATGCACGACGCTGCAGATTTTGGTGAAAATATGCAAAAGTTGGTATTTGTAATCATTTCTCCAGTTTCACCTATTTTTGTAATGTTTTTTCCTGCTTTCTAATTGGCAGTCATTTTAGGCTTTTAACGTTATGAATAATCTGTTTTCCTCTCTTTACTGACAAGATAAAAAGTTGACAACCATAAATGCGGTCGTACCTGTCACATTCTCTGAAAACCAATGACAATTATGTCTTCTGCCTCTGGTAAAAGTATAACATTGTTCGGAACAAAAGATATTTACCTTGATTCTGACTTGACAAAATGTCACATCAATATTATATCTTAATTACCTCCTCCTAGTCAGATCCTAAAAAGCCAGGTTTTTTATCTTTTCTACTTTTACCTGCGGGGCATTAACATTCAACAGTAGCCATGAGTAAGAACTCATTTAACATATCATAAAACATGAGAAAATTCATGAAAATCTATTAGTTAAGGTATTTCCAAATTTAAAGTACTTGTATTAGCACTAAAAAACTGCAAAACAGTTTTTCTCCTTTTTGAACATCTAAACTTTACAAAAGTGGGTGATTTTAATCATCATGAGAGGAGATATACGGGCATTATACATATTTTACATATACCAAATATATATATATATATATATATATATATATATATAACAAGGTGGTTCTCAATAGGATTTTCCTATCTACCACCTATAGGTTCCATGTTTGTTTACCCCTGCTCAGGAATTCTTGGGGATTTTTAATTATTCTCTAAAAGCAAATTAAAGAACTAAAAAAATGCATTGGTAAAGAATACACTGTTAGGACCAAGCATGATAACAACATGATGGATTCTCCATACTGTGCTAGCAGTATCTATGAAGTAATCCAATTAGTGGTATTTTAACCTCTTAACAGTGTCTGTGCAAGTAATCAAATAGTTGGTAGTTCATCCTCTTACAAATTTTTAATCCAATTGGTGCTACTTCATCATCTTACAATGGTTTACCAATGATGCAGAGATTATGAAAGAGTTATGGACAAAGTATGGTAACACAAAGCTAAAATATAAGACTGTTGTAGAGAAGGATTTGAAGTGTTCTTCCACTACGAGATCACGATCGCATCCACAGCAGAAGGATCAGGTGAAATATTTGAGTCTGAAAGCAAGATGCAGAATCAATCACTGAAAAACTTTTGATTCACAGTTTTCATTGTATGTTACAGCCAGAAGAACAAGATGGGAGGAGGAGCAGGAGTTCACAGTCTGCTGCAAGGCCAGGACAATGGCGTCCGTCATTACAGAGTATATCCGAGGTCGGAAATCCCTGCAGGATTGATCCTTGCAGGGTTGATAAGCAGAAGCAGCTCACATATTCCCGCTCTGCGCCGGAGTTCCATGCTTGTTGACAAGCATGAATCCTTGTACAGCAAAGAAATGCAAAACACTTTTTTCTGAATATGTTTAACTCAGCTGTTCATGAATCAGAATTCTGTTTGCTATGAGCGCAAGCGGAACAGTTAGAAATTTCTCTATAGCATGTGCCACATTCCTGATAAAATTGAAGTGGCAGGATTTTTCTTGTAGCTAGTTGGCTTCGTCTTTTCATAGTGATATCAGACACAATGAATGTCATTCCTTTGATGTGTAATAACAATACTATCAGGAGCTACACTGAATCTTGGTGAAAGAGATATTCCAGTATGTCTCAATTGGAATACATAGGTGAACTTCCTGGTCTCAGCACCCTTACCTCCTTTATCACTTAGTGGTCATTTAGAAGCCTTAACTGGCGATCCAGACTGTTATCTTTTGAATGATGAAGCTTATCCCTCGGCTGATTGGCCGCCACTAACAACATATGGATTGCATAACTGGATCATCTTTTTTTTTTCAATATAATAAGTGGAAAAGGGGGAACCAACAAAAATTTTGATACATGGTCAAATTGTTTTGAGCCCATAGAAGTGCTGCCTGTGTGGCAATTGGCGCACCTGGAAGTTTTTTCTCTTTCAGGGCAAGAAGCATGTATGCATATGGTTCAATCAATAGGGTTCACTGGTCAACATATTCTGTATGTGAGCCCATTAAATATCTGTATAAAAAATCCCACACATTCTAACTGGTAACCACCCGTACCAAATTGAAAACAAAGAGTTGGTTCGATATGATTTCAAGGTGAGGGTAAGCTTTTCAAAGAGCAATTTGGAAATAAATACCCACACACCTTAAAAACTAATCCTCTTCTTCATCTCATGTTTTGGTTGAGTTTCAGGACAGATGAATGGGCAGTATTACAGTTAGCTTTGGGCCTTTGGAGTTTATACGGCTGCAGACAAGGTATAAGAATCAAAGGTTTATAGCAGCAGCTTCTTGGTATATCAATTTAAACTGATGCATAAAGTGGGTAACAGTTTTCTTAGATTACAATCCAATCTGGGATCAAGTAGGTATCAGTTTTCTTAGATTACAATCCAATCTGGAATCCTGAGATTTGCAAAATGGCCATCTAGTGACCCAGCAACTGATTATGGCAGCCAAGCGGAGCATTTTATAGTTGTAAGCCTGTAACTGAGAAGCATGTTTCTCTGAAATGCCATTAACAAGTTCATAGGCTCATGTGAAACTTGAAGCAAGCTATGTTGAACAAAGTTGTGAATAAAAAAATAGCAGAGCCATAGCGACCACAGGACAATCTAAGCTATATCGCTTTATCAGCAACATATTTTATTCTGGTTATGTAAATGCAATTTTATATAAAACGACAAACACGTTAAAGGTAAAGATGCCAATGCACACCGATAAGTGGGAGACATGTATCAACATGTCCCCTCAATTTATATGCATATGTCAATTCAATTCTACCTTTTTCCTTATAAATGAAGATGAACTGCAACATTTTAACAGAAACCAAAGATACAAGATAAGCCCTATCAAGATCACATGTTGATGATCACAATATGGACCACCGATCTGGATTTTTAGCAGGGATCCCAACCAACTTGCTTAGCTGCCAACTACTTGATAGCAGACAAAGAAACTCTAGATTCCAGACACAAACTGAATACAAATTCATCCAGCATATCAACATGCTTAGACCATAGTCACATATATCAGGTATATTTGAAAAGCATCGCCTATATCTATCCTTTTAATGGGCAAACAGTATAAAAGGTAAAATATCTCGAGATTTTCAAATTCATATTATTTGATATTAGCACAATACTATTGCAGTAATTCATGATATTTTCAGTCACTTTTACTTTTATATTTCTTTTCTACATTCTAAATATGTTTTCTTCTTTCAAATTTTTTATATTTAAAAAATGTATAACTTCTATTTACATTTCTACAATAACTTTATTATCTAAATATATTGTCTTCTTACTTATTTTTGCTATTTTTAGATTTGTAGTCCCGAGATTTTTCAATGCTACCTTTATTATGGATAGATTTGGCTTGCTGATATATAGTAGCAAACCGATTTGTGACTAGGGTTTAGAATGCATCTAGAAAATGTCAAGATTGCCTGATGGTTAGGCAGTATCTGATAGAATATGGTCATGCAACTAGTGCTGTATCCTTCACTTTTATTACATTTATTTGTAGAATACAGGGAATGTTTGTTATTCATGCTAAGGCCCTACTGTAACTTAAAGTACGTCTGAATGAGAAAGATGTGATGGAAAATTGTTCCACTCTTAAATATCATAGTAATCCAAAAACAAGAAGACAAAACCATGAGGGACACTATTCTTTATGCTATCATGCATAGGCTTACAACAGCTAGCACTCAGCGTGAGAAACCCTTGCCAATTTTTTTTTAAATTTTCAGCTATAACAAGGTTGCCATATTTGACCTCCCTTGTGTTCAAGACCACATGCGGCTTGGAGGCCAAGATTTGCTTCTTCTTGGCCTTAATAAATAGATAGGTTATGAGTTAATCAGACTCTGATTACAGTACATGGCATCGTGTGGCACCAGGGCATGAAAACAGCATTTGGGCTTACATGGTTGTAGTGATTATTCAGCAGGGAGAACTTGGTGCCCCTTGCTAGGATTAGACCATGCCCTGTCAATGGGATTGAACCTTTTCGAAATCACTGTCAATTTGAGATATTCGCTAGGATTTAGCTTTTTCGTGCTATGATTACGATATGATCTTAATGACTAATCAGTATTTCAACACAAAATGCAAGGAAGAAGAGAGAAAGAGACAGAGAGTACCTGTTCTTATCTCCAATGGGTCCGTGCTAAACCAATTTGGTGCAAATCCGAGTGTTAAATGGGGTTTTTTGGGCTTTTTCATTTTATTTTTAAATTCTGACCGTACAGATGTGATCTATGTACTTGATTTTAGAAGGATCAGCTCTTGAAGCATTTGATTTCAACGCATTGGTGGGTTTTTATAAAGTTTTGAAAATCAACTGTCCAAAATTTTTGTAAATTTTCAAGGCTCAAAACATCATTTTTTTCATCAAAAACCCCATTAAGCATGCGGTTTAGCAGCAAATTGATTTAGGATAGACCATTTTCTTATATATATATATATATTCAAAGATGGAGATTGGAGGTGCTATATTTTTGCAAAATGAATCAAAATGACCTCTTTGTCTTTTGGCATGGTCTTGAAATCTAAACGGTTAAAGGGGGTCTCTCACAAGGTTGCCAAACTAGGAAGCAGAAGCGAGAAACAATACATTTTAAAATGTATAAGAAGCAAGAAGCGGAAAAAAAGCATTATAAGAATTGAATGAAAATTAAAATGAAACACAAATAAAAACTAAAATAAAAGTGATTATTCTTAGATTTCATGATTTTTTAATATAAAAATTATTTTTTTAACAAAATCTAAAAACAATAATTGCCAATTTAGAGAAACCACATGGAAGTGAGTGAGAAGTGAGAAAGGAAACACATAAAAAACATGAAAAGTAGAGTGAGAAAATATATAAGAAGAATAGATAAAGCGTGTGAAAAGCACAAGAGAAGCGTGGGAGAATTGATATTACCATCAATTTTTGAAAGCGAGTTCTCTGGAAGTGGGCTTCTCACTTATCTTAGAAGTTTTAGGTAACTCTAGTATGTCAAAATAATATTTCTTCCCTCGTAAAGAAAACAAAAAATGATTGTACTGATGTTTTTTTCGAAATGCCTTACAATTTTTGAAATTTGCCTAATATCTAAATTCACAAAATTTTAGCTTTAAAGGACCTTTTTATCCTTCGCACAAGTGAAGTTCGCATGATATATCGTTACACTCTCCGGGTATCGAAAACTCTCACTAAAAGGTAGATTCATATGTTTTTTTGTGTGAACTTTAGGATGCTCGCGGAGCTTGCAGAACTATATCAGTGAACATCTTGTAATTGAAACATGTGTAATGCCGGAAATATTTTACTAAATTCACATGTATAGTACGAAGTTCACATAACTATATTTGAGAACTTTCTTTAATTGAAACTTGCATAACTTCAAAAATATTTTACTAAATTTTTATATATATTATGAAGTTCACATAACCAAATCTATAAACTTTTCATGTAATTAAAACTTACCGTAACTTGTTAAATATTCAACTAAATTTCCATATATAATACAAAATTTGTGAATCCAAATTTGCAAACTTTATGTATCTGAAACATGCTTAACTTCATAAATATTTTACTAAATTCGCATATATAGTATAAAGTTCGCATAACTAAATCTGTGAACTTATTGTAGTTAAAACTTTTTAAAACTTTACAAATATTTCACTAAATTTGCGTATATGCGGATCTCATGTCTTGTTTGTGGACTTTCTGAACATTCACACATTGGATTTGATATTCACAATATTTTTGAAGACTTGAATGTGAACATTTCTATTTTTTTTATAAATGTTCATACTAGCATTAAATGTGAAGCTTCGATATTTATTTTAAGGTGATAGTTCATATTTTAGGGCTTTGTTTGTGGTCCTCAAACCCTTTGACCCACCGTGTTTCTCCTGTCAATTTTTTTTTTGATGATTATTTTTTTACAGCATTTTATCGGTGACTTTTTGAGCATCCGGGACATCATCGACAACTAGATATTTTGGTAACCACATTATTAATGGCTGAAAGTTGTTTTTTTTTTAAATTATTAGCATGAATTCATTTTTTCAACTAAATATTGGCATAAATTAGTTATTTTGACATTTTATTTTCCTAAATGAATAGATAAATGTATAATTCTAAAAATTGCTTCATATTTTACATGTTTACATTATTTTAGCATTATTTTTTCTAGTAAACACATCTTTTTGGCATTGTCAATTTCTACATGTTTTTTTATTTTTAGGCATGCCTATTTATCCTATGCATTGTATTTTATTTCTTGATGCTACTTGATTATTCTTGATTATAAATCTAATGTATTTAGTATGATCTGATATTTAACGGATGCAAGTATCCATTTTATTTTTCTTTTTGGAGTTAAGTTCATGATCATCATGTTTTTTTTTTCTATATACATGATAGAATCACCAATTTGTGCCATTTTGTTTTTGTAAAAAAAAAATCAATTACTGATTATAAAATAATGATTGAAGAGACTACCATGGAGACAAAATACCTACGACAACACCAACACCTACTGGATAAGAGTAAATAGACCACATTCATATAGTTACAACCAGAAAAGTTTGTTTTCCTTGTAAAGTTTCACAAGAATGATAAACACACCACAAGGACAAAACAGTTTAGGTTGGGCAATAAAAAATTTCTTCTTTTTCTCTGCAATTCCCTTCCTGGGCATTGAAATTTCACTTATCATGAATGGATGAGTTTGTGAAACGACAGAACTGAAACCTCTCAAAAACCCAATTCCACCTGACTAAGAATTATATAATACACCTTTAAAACATTCATAATTGTTAAAAATCTAGAACTCAAAAAATTCAGAGCACAATGCTATTACAAATTCCATTAAGCATATATTCCATTTGGCATTTGTAAAGTTTAATGCGAGTTTAACAAAAAATCTGGAACTTGGACTAGAGACTCAAAATCACCAAAAAAACGCTTTCATCTTTGGAAAATTCTAATTGGGAGACTAATTTAATAGTCAGAAAATCCCCAACCAGCCAAAAGAGAATACCATATTAATGATTTTGTGCTAGCAAAAAAAAAAACAGAAACACTCAGAAAGTTGTTCTATGGGATTCAACATTCCTCGGCATCTTAATACAATATCATCTCATTCAAGTCAATTTCATTTGTACACCACAAGAATCAGATTGTATCGAATTAAGAACAGAAAAATCAAGGAAATACCTCTGAGCCAACACCTGCTACGTTCTGGAAATCATCATCAAACGAACGTCTCGCTGTTCTTCTTAAGTTTGTTCAAGAGCTCTGTTCGGAATTACTCATTTTTCTAATTCAGGAAAAGGAATTGCTCAGAAAAACTCTTACCCACATCAAGAGAGAGAGAGAGAGAGAGAGAGAGAGAGAGAGAGAGAGAGAGAGAGAGAGAGTATCGAAACCAATGACAAAAAGAGTTGGACACTGACTCAGTGAAATAGTGACAAATATGGCAAGATTTATGAAAATCTCGCGATAATATCGTGAGAAATTGCCTGAAACTTTAAAACGGCAATTTCTCACAAGATTTTTAAAATATCACGAGATTTACAAAAAATATAAATACCATGATTTAAACGTGATATTTATGTTTTAAACTGCTATTTATCGTGAAAACCGTGTATTTTGATTTTTAAATAATTTTTATAAATATTTTCTTATAAAATTTAATTTTTATATTTTTAAATTTATTTTTTTATTGCAGAGATTTTACCAAAAAATGTGAGATTTATGAAATTTTTTCAAATTCTCATGATTTTTTGAAAAATAAAATTTTGCTATTTTTGGCATTTGTCACTATGCTCGGTGGAGGGATGGGGCAGCGTGCAGTGGATAACCAAGAATATCTAAATCCAAATCCAAAAAGATGAGAAATGAGAAACTCACCTAGTTATTTTGCATGTAAACTATAATATTTTTCAAAATGTCGCCTTTTTTACCATGATGGTTATGATTTGAAAAAAAAAATATGATTTTTTATAATATCACCTAATTTGAAGTCATCTCATTTTTATCATTATATTATTTTGATAAAAACACTTGTTACAAATATTTATATTATTCAATGTTTTATTTTATAATTTTACATATAATATAGTTTTTATATGACAAGGTGGTAGCTGCTAACCACTTTTCCAGTTGTCCACAAGTTAATCGAGCTTTTGAAAGGTTTTTTCATGTTTTTTTTAAAATCTGATTATATATGTGTTCTGCATGCTTGATTTTATATATAGGAACCGACTCTTAGATGGTTCGATTCTGATATGCAGGTAGGTTTTTATAAGGTTTGAAAATCAGCCGTCTAAGATTTTCATTTCTTTCAAAAAAAATGGTCTAAGATTTTCATAAATATTCAAAGCTTAAAATATCATATTTTTTTATCAAAACAACATAATCCAAGTATTGTTTACTATTACATTAACAATATTGAACACATTTATACAATCATTTTTAAGGAAAACAAGTAAAAAAAACTTTAAAACCTTAGTTAGCCACGTGGATAGCAGTTACCACCTTCTCTATTTTATATTGTCATATATATATATTGATAATTTTTAAAGATTTTTTCAAGTAAAGTTTGAATGTTTGACTCAATTGGATTTGATAAGCCAAGTCAAATCTTATTAATATCAGATTCAGGTTTGTGCTATCGAATCTGACAAATATTTGGATTTGATGAATACATGTAAAAAATCAGATTTAATGAGTTTTTCTCCAACCAAATCCACTTGGATTAGCCTGATCTGGTATTGGCCACGTCTGCACTAAATTGAAACTATTTAACATAAATACATTTACTATAGAATGATTTGTCGATTAACTTTTTGGGGGTCTAATTGGGTGAGTCCAAGTCCATTATCCGGGGAACTTAGGTTGGTTAAGATAAAACCCTATCCATTGACTGCTTTTATCTGATCCATCAGAAAAAATGATGGCCTAGAGAGAGAGAGAGAGAGAGAGAGAGAGAGAGAGAGAGAGAGAGAGAGAGAGAGACCTTTGTGTTTTTTGCTTGCAAGAAAGGAATGTCTTGGTACCAACGGGCTCCCCTTGTCTGGTAGGAGCAGCTATCACCTTGCATTGGGATGTTGATAATTGGTAGGGGCCTGCCTAACCCTAGCTTGCCTTCCAAAAAAAAAGGAAAGTCTTAGCAAAACAGTGTTGATCATACATGACCATGTATGGCCATGCACCTCATGCATAGTCTCATGCGTTGAGAGAGGTGGGCCCACTCTCCCATGCCCATATGTGGGCATATCCAAATGAGGGATATGGTTCATTTGAATAATCATTCTATATGGTAACGGCTGCTTAGGGTTGGATAAACATAATCCCATCCCTCACTCCTCTATAAAGAGAGAGGAGTGATTGTTGATAAGTATATACTTATAGACTTATCAAAACCCCCTTGAAGAAGGCCGTTAACATTATTCCCATCTCTCTTGCTCTCTCTGCTATTTGGATCTCTATTCTCTGCACATATGATCCCTTCAGTGGTATCACAGTCACATCTTTTTGTGTGTGCAGACTTCCCCATATCGCTTCCACCACGATTCAAGTTAGCCAGTTACATTCAAGGTTGCAAATTGACGTTCATGCGAACACATCAAAAATCAAAATAGGAAAGCAAGGAAAGATTAGTATTTTTTTGTTTTTTGAGGTGATTACCAAAAAATTGAACCCTTTTTCGAATCAGAGGTGGTTGCAGGGGTGTCGATCCCTCCAGATTTCCGCATAGTTTGCTAAGATCTTGGGGCTCTTTTATTCTTTTTTTTTTTAAATAAAAAAAAGGCAACCCTCGAATCAGGGTGTGCATCTAGATGCAAGGAGGTCACTATATCCGGCAACCTCTGTTACTGTATTACGGTATTTAAAAAAAATAGGTCGCCGGATCCAGCAACCTCGGCTTCAACATCTAAGAACAAAAAACAACAAAACACAGAAGGTCGCTGGATTCCAGTGACCCCTGGTTCTGCAACAACAATAATAACAAAAAATATAAAGGGAGGAGGAAGAGAACCCTTCACCTTCTTTTGTTTGATGTAGAACCTCAGTCGTCAGAGGGGCTTCCTCTTTATTCGCCAACGTCAGGGGCGAACTGCCCCCTTCATTTTTTTTGGTTTCTCTCCAATGTTGAGGGTGGAGAAATCGCCATTCTCTGACAGGAAAAACAACAACGAGGTCAAATGGTGGTGGTTGACCAGCTCCCAACCTCCAAATCACCAAAAAAATTGTTGGACTTGCAAGGGAGGTGGTGGATTTCGAGATTGAAGTTGTTTCAGGCGCTAACTCGATCGTGAAATCGACTTTCTGCATTGAGGGTAGTCCAAGAAGCTCATCGGAGAATACATCCTCGAATTTTCTTACCACATCCAACGCTTTTAGAGGGGTCGTCTTGGGATCAACTTGACGAACACTTACCACAAAGTCCTCATATTCATTCTCCACCTTCCTTTGAGCCTTAAGAGCAGAGATTAATTTTGCTTTCTCTATGGGTTTACCTGCCCGATACTCAAGGATAGGCTGATCTAAGAGAACAAATAGGATCTAACAAGCATAGTGCTTGTACAACCAATCTATACCCAAGATTACGTCGTACCCAATCATTGCTAAAATAATTTGGTTGGTTGGTAGATTCTGTCCTGAAATCATTACCTTTATATCCGACAAATAACTTTAAGAGATCATTCTAACACTCAAGGGTGTAACAATTTCTAACAAATAACCCAAAATGACAGAAGGCAAGTCCAACATACTAGCAAAATAGATAAAAATAAAAGAATGGGTTCCTCCGGTATCGAATAAAACTCTAGCACTGTAGCCTGAGATATGGATAGTACCTTTAATGACGTTCGCATCATGATCAAACTCGACCACAATAATGGCATAGATATGACTCATAGTTTTCTTTTGTCCCTACGGTTGATGCTGCTACTGTTGAGGTGGTTACTTAGGTTGTGCCCCAGCAGTACACCTTTTCATATTATTCTTCTTATAGGGGCACTCCCTGATGAAGTGACCCATCTCGTCGCACTATAAGCAAGCTCTCATGTCTCGTGGACATGGCTTCCCTTTATGTGCCTGATGACACTTTGAGCTTCGATTGTTATCTATTGTTGTTGGTGCCTCTTGCCTGGTGGCATGAATTTCTTTCTGCCAGATCTCTTCTTATTGTCATTCTTTTGGTTGCCAGACTGTGGATGCCCCAACTTTTTTCATGGAGTTCTCTGACTCTCGGTCCAGTCATCCTCCAACAGGGTAGCCACCTCGATGGCCTTGTCTAAAGTCCCTGGCCCAGGCGTGTAAACCTTTATGCACATAGTTGGCTTTAACCCATGAGTGAATTTTATGGACCGTTCCTGGTCTATCATATACAGTTACGGCAATATTGTTACAAACTGTGATAGAGGGTAATGTACTCTGCCAGAGCCCCCTTCTCCTGCAGGTCCAAGAATTATTGCATCTTCTTCTCACGAACATACTTTAGAAAGTAAGTCGTGTTAAACACTTTTAGAAACTAGGCTCAAGTCACTAATCCGTCCTGAAACCTCACAGTATGGGTGGTCCCCCACCACTTCTCTACCTGGCTTGTCAGTCAGTATGTCTTGAAATTAACCTTCCATTCCTTGGGAACCTCTAAAACTCAAAAAATGTGCTAGATCTCTCGAACCCAATTTTTTTGCAATATCACGTTTGCCTTCCCTAAGAAGGCCAGTGATGCCATCTCCATAAACTTCTTGTAGGACATATTGCCCTCTATAACAGGCCTATCTTTGGCAACCTATCTGTCCTGAGCCACCTGCTGCAGGTAGCTCTCATGGTCTGCATTGTTTTAGCCTACTGCCCTAACACCCTAGTGAGGTGGTTAAGGGTGTTCATGATATTATTGCAGCGCCCTTGGCAAGTCATCTATTTAAAGAAAAAAATAGAATTGAAGAAAAAATAAGTTTTTGACCAAACTCCTGTGTTGTGCTCCTATGTGAACCTAAGTTCTAAATCACATACAAAGTTATTAAACAAAATTCAGACAAGGAAATTTACGCTAATCTACTAAGTTGGAACATACTTACGGTAATGTTAGACTACTGGGCATGCCAAAAATAGTCATACTCTTCCTGTAAACTTACTTTGCTTTGATACCAAAGTTGTAATACCCTAAATTTATATCTAAAAATTTTAGTTTTTTTTTAACCAGCGAAAGGGCTATCCAAGCTATTTGCAAACCCGAATAAACTTGAGCGGGATACAATCAAACCATAACAGACACATGATTGAAATAGAGTTCTAAACAGACCATTCATTAATTTAATATTCAATCATAATAAAATCAGACTTTTAATACATTATTAAAATATCTAAAATGTCTAAGAGTCAAAACATAAGTCAAGTATTCGAGAAGAGAGTGATGATGTCTATCCTCACACTACCACAAGCATACTGTATCATCAGCTTACTCATTGCCTGAAAAATAATAAAGGTAGGGAGCCAAATAACACTCTATTATATAAACAAGAAAATAAATTTCAAATATTTAAAGCACACAATGCACATACCAATTAGTCATATATCACATATCCAGATTACCTACACACACTTGAGCATACAAGTAAATAAACAACATTAACTTACTTTTTAGCACAATACCTGCATTCAAACTTGTTAGTAATCAAGATCATGCATTATTGCATACAATCATTTCATACATCTCAACATGTAGAATATGAAAGCCAAGTGAACCTCATATCTAACACATTATTTCTCTTTTCTTGCTCTGTAAGGTTACACTCTTAGGAACTCAACTTTGATCTAAATAATCCGATGGAGGGTTTATTATGCCCTGTATTTTATTAATCCTATAGACTCATAAAGATCTGCAAACACCCACTGAATCGATCAACCACCTAAAGACACTCTCATGGTCCATGAAATCAATTTTTACTCTGCAAAATCATGGAGCTACTTACCTAGGCCATATCAGGTAGTCTCGATTCCCTATGTCGAGGATGAGAAACTGGAAAGATGCCTCGCTCTCCAAAATAACTAATTTTGTCCCCGATCGTATGTATTGCCTACCATCTCTAAGGTAGATAATTGGTTTGAACGAGTTACTTAAATCAACTCAAGTGTCTCAACACCAAGGGCTCTCCAACCTGAGCCTCTACTCAAGACGTTCTCACAACCAACATAAGATAAACCTTAACCCATTCAATACTAGGGTCTCGAAAACCTATCCTCGCTCTGGGATACCCTTGAGCCCTGACTCGTGGTAACATACTCCCCTCAGGAGTACCCTTGAGTCATACATCCCTTGAGGTTTAAAGTGTGTATGAGTATGTATGATAAGTATTCACAATATAGTGCACACAAACACTGCAATGGTTCTACCGAACCTAGGCTCACTCATGAGCTATTTGCACGTAGGGTCTCTCATGACCTACAACACATACATTATGCTATGCATACACCACTCAACATAATGCATGATGCCCATGCCCATAACATAAACCAATTATGCATCCCTTATGAAATTCATCATCACACATGCTTTATCTCATTATGAAGTATCACATCAAGTAACATGGCATTCATTATCATCATTATGCATACATTTATCATGTTGTCACATATCAATTTTATACATTTCATAGACTGTACATAGATTCATATATTGACTATGTGCATGTAAGCATGATAAACATCAAATCACATAGGTTCACAAGCATTACTTAAAAATAATAATTAGCAAAAATCATGTTGTTGTTGCAAGCTCTGCCATGACTCATACAGAGCTCTAACAGTCGATCAAAAATTCTAAGAAATTATGGGTAACACCTACAAGTGTCTCTTAACATCTTCAATTTATGAATCTGGAAAAACTCGTATATTTTTACTGTAGTAATTCCCAGACTGAAACTAGGTTTTCTATCAAAAGACACAGGTGCAAAACTCTGCTCCCTAAAGAAGCAGTGATTCAACACCCTATCCGAAGGCTTATAATTTTCTCACTTTTTCGAATAATAGCTTTATCTATTACCTAACCAAATTCATTCTTGCTGCAAAACCCCTTCCCAATATTTTTTAAATTTATTTTGTGTCGAACTCCTGTTAGGAAATTACATAGGTCCTAATTTCTTGTAACAGATTTTCACTAACTTAGATAAAGTTCTGGTACTTACTGGCAAGAGTTATAATTTTTTTACTTATTTTTTAAGGAATGCCCAAGATGTCTAACAAAACATATCCAAAAAACAACTGAAAAATCCATAAATCAAATTTATTGGATTTTTTATGGTAGCATATATCAGATCTGGTTCTGTTTTCTATTTCTTGTTTCATGTTACAAAAATAATAACCCTCAAATGATGGATCTTCTAACCAAACCCTATTTATTAGGGCATTGTGTACATGTCTACACAAGCCACATAAAAGGATTTCTTTAGAATCTAATTCATTTGAGTTTTATGATTTCCCTACCGACATTGTTCAGTTAGAAAAATACAAACAACATATAATTATATTCCAAATTTAACAATCTACATGAAAACATATATGTAAAAACATTTAATCATGGATTTCTAAACATGGTACACACATAATCAAGCAATCATGATGTTGTAACATAAAATAAAAATTGATTCATGCATTAACACGTAACCAAAATAACGTTTTTACCAAGATCTAAAGCATATCTTTGGAAAAATAGTTTTTTCATAATCCATCATGGTATTTAATGAAACCAATTTTATTACAGATTTATTAAATCATCATACACATCAATTTCAACATCATTATTTATATAATCATGCATACAAATCAGTAAACATGTATAATCAAAACCGATTTGCATCTAATTTACAATACTACACATTTTTCTCGAAAACTATTTTTGGTAAACCCTTGAATCAGATCTTGTTTTGAAAGAAATCAATATTTTTTAAATATATCAGCATGAGATATGTCAAGTTTAAACATTTAAAACCTCTCTAATACAAGGTCTATGGTTGATCAATCATGGATCACCATTGATCTTGATTTTGAATTCTCTACCTACTCGAAATCCACTTTCAAGCCTATACGATAGAGATACCAACCTTGAATGCGTGTTTCAATGGATTAGATGCCTCCTTTGTTTGATGAAACATTTAATTGCAGCTCTAATGGCTGCTGGAATCGCCTTCAAAATTGAAGAAGAGAGGATGAGAGAGAGAAAAATGAAAAGAGAGACCCCCCCCTTTGTTCTCTTCTTTTAAAGAGAGAGGGCATGGCTAAGGAAAGTCATTGGCTTTTCTTAGCAACCCACAATGAGAGGAGAGAGTGGAATGGTTGACCCCCTTCCTTTTCTCTTTTTGCATTCTAAAATCTAACACAAGTTAGGTTTCAAAACTTTCCTTTTTGCAATTTTTCTTCTTCTTTCTTTCTTTTAGTAACTAAGGTCCAGCCATCCTTGGTAGTTTACTTAATTAATTTTATTTATTTAATTATAGAAAAACCTAATATTTCTAAAATGGATCTTGGATCCATATTAAGTCTTGGATTTCATACCAAATCTAAATCCAATAAATTTTCAAAAATAATTTAGATCCAAACCCATATACTAAATCCAAATTTAGTTGAAATTAATTTCAAACCCAAATTCAAACTAAATTCTCTTTAATTTCTAATTTACCCAATTTTAACTCTGAGGTTAAATTCGAATTTCATTTTAACTTTTGACAAAATTCCAATTCACCTAAAATTTCATTTCCAATCAATGCACCACATAAATTATAATTTACAAGCATATTTAAATAAATAAAAGTTATATTTAAGATAATAAATTATTTTTATTTATTTAGATAATTATAAATTTTTTGTGATTATTACAAGTATAAGTAGCTAAAAAAAACAAAATATCATCAAAAAATTAAAAATTAACTAGGAAGAAGGATTAAGGTCTTGAGATCTGACCGAGGAGGAGAATACACATCAAATAAATTTTCTAAATATTGTAAAGCAAATGGAATCAAACTTCAAATAAAAACACATGTAACTCCACAACAAAACAATATGGATGAAAGGTATAATAGGAATCTTCTTGACATGGTTAGATGTATGTTGTCTCATGTTTCATTACCCAAGGTATTTTGAGGAGAAACTATATACATAATAACATATATTCTAAATGAGGTTCCATGTAAGGTCATTGTCTCTACACCTTATGAGCTATGGACTGGGAGAAAACCAAAGTCATCTTCGAAGATGAGATTTAATATTCCATATAAAAGTTGTAGATCGATCTAGTGATAAACTAGATAACATATCCATAAGATGTACCTTTATTGGATATCCAAAAGGATCCAAAGGTTATAGATTATTTCATCTTGATAAGAGTTTAATAAAAAGTAGAGACATTGTATTCTTGAAAGATCAAAACACAAAACCAGTAATTCACGAATCAAATGAAGGTAATCCATTTGATCTCATCTATGATTTTGATGATTCATTGAAACAATTAAGTAATGATGAACCGACTGTTAATGATAAAAAAATAGTTAAGTAACAATGAATCCACTGTTAGTGATTTGTCTTCTTCACTTCAGACTCATGCTGGCCATAAAAGGTCAAGAGCTCCTCCTTCATACATGGATGACTATTATGTCTATTTGTCGAAGAAATTATGTTATTTGATAGACCTTGATGACATAAGAGATAACTTGTCATACAATAAGATAATAAAATCACTTGAATCAATAAACTGAGTAAAAGTCATGGTCAAAAAAATTGAATCCATTAAGAAAAGTCAAGTTTGAGAATTGATTGATTTACATCAGAAAAAAAGTCATTGGATGCAGATGAATATTAAAGAAGAAATTCAAGTTCGATGAAAGTATAAATAAATTTAAAGCTAGATTGGTAGCTAAAAGATTTTTTTCAAAAAGAAGGGACATACTATGTTGATACATACTCATCCATTACAAAATTTGCCTTTATAAGGATAATTTTGGTCATTGTTGCTCACTATGATTTAGATTTATATAAGATGGATGTTAAAACTTCTTTCCTAAATGATGATCTTAAGAAAACCATATTTATGAAATAGCCTGTTGGTTATATTGTTAAAGGCCAAGAATATAAAGTGTATAGGTTGAAAAGATCTCGACACAAATTCAAGCAATCACCATGTATGTGGTACTTGAAGTTTCATAAGACAATTATTTCATTAGGATTTATGACAAATAGATTTGATCATTGTGTTCATGTTTGAAAAAGTGAGAGCAAATTCTTTATTCTCTCACTATATGTGGATGACATTCTTTTGACTGAAAATGCTAATGATATGATTATAAAAATCAAGTCGTAGTTAAATTCTCAATTCGATATGAAAGACATAGGAGATGCATCTTATGTTATTAGAATTAAAATCACTAGAAACAAAAATTCTAAACTATTGAGCTTGAGTCAAGAAAGATATATTAATCATATACTCAAGAAGTTTATAATGAGTTATTGCAAGCTTGTTAGAACTTCTGTGGTAAAAGGTGTAAAATTAAGCAAGAATGACTATCCGGATTATGAACAAAAAATGTTAAATATCCCTTATGCACAGGCTGTTGAAAGCTTGATGTATACCATACTTTGCACAAGGGCTGACATCAGCTTTGTTGTTGGCCTTGTTAGTCACTATCAGAGTAATCCTAGTTGGCCTCATTGGCAATCAGCGAAGATAATATTTCGATATTTGAAAGTGACTAAAAACTTGAAATCATGTTCTCAAAAGAATAACTTGGAATTGACTGGATATTCTGATGCTGATTTTGTTGGCGGTAGAGATAATAATAAATGCACATTTGAATATATTTTTTTCTTTAGAGGTGCAATTCCTTGATCATGCACGAAACAAGGTTGTGTAGTTCAGCATATTCAAGAAGTTGAGTATGTTGCATATAATGTTACTACTACATTTGTTGTTTGAATAAGCCACTTACTTGAAGCAAGATATAACTAACGGGCCAATACAAATTTATTGTGATAATCAAGTTGTCATCACTCTTATAAAGAATGGTGCTTATAATTGAAAAAGCAAGCATATAATGATAAAATATCATTATATTTAAAACATGACTAAAAAGAAAGAAATTACAATCAATTATATTTCTACCTCTGATATGATTGCAAATCCCTTAACTAAAGGCATATCTGAAAAAATTATTTTCAAAACAATTATCCTGTATAGAAGATATATCTAATTGCTGGATGAGTAAAAGTAAAATAACTCATTCTTAGACCTTTGATGCAAGTGTAAAACTCCAATAGTGAAAGAAAAAATCCTTAGAAGAGATGTCATGACCATGCACCTCATGCATGGTCTAGTATGTTGAGTAGATGAGAGAGGTGAGCTCACTCTTTCCTCAACGCAAAGGATGCCCAGACATCGGCATATCCAAAGGAGAGATATACTTCAGATAACCTTTCCATGTGGTTCACCATCTTGCAAGAATCCAAAGTACTTCACTTTGGCTAGGTAACGGATACCCAAGGAGAATGGATAAACAAAATCTCAACCATCACTCCTGTATAGAGATAATTGTCGATAAGTTTATACTCACAAACTTATTGGAACCCCTTGATGAAGAAGGCCATTAACATTATCCCCATCTCTCTGCTCTCTGGATCTCTTTTCTTTGTGCATACTATCCCTTCAAACCGAAGGTGGGTGTTGATTTTTTCCAATAGTGGTGCTCTGTTTCTCACTCCGTCACACCCTTATCCACCTCTCCGCTTCCTTCTTCGCGCCATACCCTTCTCCTGCATCCTTCAAGCCTCTTTACTTCCACTTTAAATAGATCGACCAACACAATTTTGAGCATCTTCACTCCACAAAGGCCAAGCAGGAAGGATCAAGGTGGGAAAATAGGAGGCCCAAGTTGATGGTGATGAAAGCCATTATGAGGAGGATGAGTGGACCACTTTTAGCGACTCTGAAGAGCAAACATCTTCAAAGGCAAATGAGGATGCTCTGAAGCAGGTTCTTGAGAAAAGGCAAAAAGAGTTCATGCAAGGTTGGTTAGTTTTTATTTGTCTTTTGTTTTATCCTGGAATTATAACTTTATGTACTTTTAGTGGAGTAAATTTGTGAAATGGGTTGTTTGAATTAGGAAGCGTGGATTGATTATGAGGTGGTCACTTTTGTTGGACATATGGATCGGGTCCCACCCATTGAGTGACCCGGTTTGACATTAAAAGATTAGTGGGTTAGTAGGCATGATAGTGAAGGGCAATTAATAACATAATGGAGTAGGTTATGTGAATGTAGATTGTCCACATTCACTATACCTCCTCGCCCTCCTCCACTATATAAAGGGTTGGCTGGCTGCAATGGATGATGAGTAATCATTGCCATACATTAATGTGATCATCGCAAAAATTTTCCTCTCATAATGTTCTCTCTCTTCCTTCTCTTTTCCTTTCCAACTTCTTATTTTCCTCCTTTTTGAAGGGAGAAGAAATAAAAGATAGGAAAAAAAGAAAGAAGAGAAGAGAAGAGAAAAAGAAGAGAGAAGAGGAATTACTTTGCGGATTTCACTTGACCTTAATTTTGAAATTTTTTTAAATAACTCGCCTCCGTTTTTGAAATATTTGCGGGAAAACTGGGAGACGGGATCCGCTCATCGGTACGAGGTTCGACCGTTCCTGGCGCCTTTACCAGGGGTAATCGAACCAAGGGTCGAATTTATGCCTTTTGCTTTGCTAAGAAATTATCTAAGTATTTATCTTAAGTCTAAATGCACAATGAATCGTGCTTGTGCAAATGCAAAGATGTATGCTCTTTTTGAAAATATTTTGAAGAATTTCCAAGCGAATCTGATAAAGTGAAGAAATGATTCCTAACTTAGAACTTAAGATTAAAGTTCTAAGTTTTTAGAATAATCAAGAGCTTGGGAAAATAAATCTGGAATTTGGAAATTGATTTTGAAGTCTTGAGATAAAAAGAGAATGAAGGAAATTTTCAAAGTCATAAATGGACTTTGAATTTAGAAGTTTGAACTTGGATGAATATTTGGAATGAAATTGAATTCCAATTTTTGAAGTTTTGAATTTAGTGGGAAATCAAAAGGAATGGGATTTGAAAAAGTTGGAATTTCAAGATGAAATCCGAATCCAAATTCTGGATTCTGAATAGAGTTTTGAGTTGATTTTTGGATTTAGGATCCGAAATAGGAACTTGGTTTGAAATCTGGAATGAAGAGGAATTGGTTGTAAGAATTAAAGTGAATTTGGATCTGGAATTTTGAATGAAACTGGATTTAAGGTTTGGAATCCAAGATGGTATTCGGATCTGAAATCTGAGATCCAAGATAAAGCTGAACTCTGGACCCTAAGATGGAATTGGATCTGAAATCTGAGATCCAAGGTAGAATTGGATTCTGGATCCTAAAACAGATTTGGATCTAAAGTCTAAAATCCAAAGTGAATTGGATTCTAGATCCTAAGAATTGGAATTTGGATCTGAATCTGAGATCCAAAAGTAGAGTTGGATTCTGGATCCTAAGAATTGGAATTTGGATCTGAATTTGAGATCCAAAGTAGAGTTGGATTCTGGATCCTAAGAATTGGAATTTGGATCTGAATTTGAGATCCAAAGTAGAGTTGGATTCTGGATCCTAAGAATTGGAATTTAGATCTGAATCTGAGATCCAAAGGTAGAATGAGGATCTGGATCCTAACTGGATTTTAGATCTGTAATTAGAGATTCAAAATGGAATGAGGATCTGGATCCTAAATGGAATTTAGATCTGTAATTGGAGATCCAAAGTGGAATGGAGTTTATACTTGGAAATCTGGATCTAAGTTGAGACTAGGATTTGACTTTGGATTTGGGTTTTGAGAAGTCTAAAATAGGACCTTTAAAGATGAATCTGGGTTTTAGAAACCCAAATTTAAACTTGAGATTCAAATCCAAACCTTGATTGAAGATAAGGGGATGAACTTGCTTCTGAAATCAGAAGATAACTTCAAAGTTAAATTGAACTTTGAATTTGAATTTTTGATTTGAGTTGAAAAAATGATTTTGGAATTTCAAAGTCGAATTGGACTTTAAAATTGAATTTTTGAATATTGAAATGAAATAGAATTGGATTTGAATAAGATCTGATGAAGAAGAAGAAACACTTGGGATTTTGAAAAAGAGGTTTTGAAAATATGATGCAATTCTATCCTATATGATGAATGAATTTGAATAAGTTTGAAATTGGAATTTGAAAATTATATTTCATTCTTCAAATGAATTTAAATAAGACTAATGATATAATACACTCCTGACTATGGTCTTTGAATGTATTATATAATAGTCATATCTAAATTCAAATGAAGGATAAAATATCTTTTTGGTGCTTTTATAGAATTTAAAATAAAATTAACCTTCAATATACCCTGACTATGGCCATTGGTATATATTTTAAGTTAATTTTAGGTTAAATTCTGATAAAAGAAGAAAATACTTAAGAAAATATGATGAATTTTGAAAAATGGATCTAGTGCGGATCCAGTGTTATTTCATAAAAGATAAAAATACTAAGTCTTGTTTACACCCCGACTATGGCCGTTGGTGTAAATCATCAACTTAGAATTAACTTATCTCTTATAAAAAGGTGCACGTGCCATCCGTGTTTCACCATTGTGAGAATTTGAGAAAATAAAGGAAGAAATGCATGAGAACAAACAATTTATGATGTCTATAATGCTCATCCATTCTACCTAAAGCAGGAAATATAAACTTTCATTCCAATCTAGCTATTACAACATGTACAACCAAATTTATAATCTCAAGTACTGATATCTTTCACATGTTTCCTGCAAAACCGATTTAGTAAGATATAAGTATGAAAAAAAATGTTATATTACAAATGTAAGCACATATATAATATCCTTAAACTTATTTAGAGAAATGACAAACTATAATGTGCATGAATTTATCATGTAAGAAAGTGATGTATAATATCATGAACGAAATGTGAAACCGGATGAGCTCATCTAAGATATTATGCTTTATGATGGGGAATAGTTGGGCAATGAGGGCTGGTTCATCTGTGAATCGGCTCCCGGTTATGGGAGATGACGATGGTTTGTAACGGTGAAGACAACAAAAAGGTTTGCTGGAGCTGTAATGCACAGCCAGCAAGTGGGCTGATTTTGCTGCAGTGGGTGCTCATTATGAGTTGCAATAAAGCAATAGATGGAAATGCAAAATCAAACAAGGATTGTGCAGTGAATGCTGTAAAAAAAAAAGTATATGAAATGGGTATGACATATCAGGAAATGAATGAGGTTGTAACATGTAATGGAAAGAAAGAGAACAAAGTGAATGCAGTGAGGAATGAACATGCAGTAAGTGCAGGAAATATGCAGTGAACAGTGGTTTTGAGTGATTGGTAAGTGAATGTGAATGGCTGTGACAGTGCTGGAGAACTGTTACTATGAAGACAAGAGGTACAGTAAATGGAGGATGTTAAGGGATGGTTATGTTGCTGTGATGGCAAGGGATGAATGTTTGTGAGGTACAGCCATTGTGAGCCACCATGAAGAGCTCAAAGTAAGGTAAAGGTTGGTATGTAAGAGAAGGCAACCACTAATAGAATGATTTTTTTTATTTTTTTACAGACAGGATCAAACTTCAGGCCATGCCAATGTGACAACCTATCGATGGACCATGTGTTTAACATGGGTACAGTCAATAGCATGCGATATTGTATGAGTTTTCACCAATTTCTAGAAATCAAGGCCCTACCGAGCTTTCATCTGTTGGCTGGATGATATTCATAAACTGGAGAGGCGCTTGCAGCAGATTCTGCATCAATGACTCTTCAACTTCTGTGGTTTGAGACTGATTTGATGTTCTCAGTTCTTCGATAGACTGAAATGCTTTTGCTGGGGTTCTAAGTCTTAAATCAAGGTTGAAAGCACCCTTGGGTCAGGCTACTCAGGTCGACCCAGCCAGGGAGAAGTGGCCTCAGATAAAAAAAAACATTGTGCAAGGTTCAATCCTCATATCCTGCTGTCACTATGGTCCAGTTTCAGCAGCAACAAGGGTTGCTGGCCATGATGAATTTCAACTCCACGCCTTTCCTTGGGATAATCCATATAGGAATTGCAAATTGATAAGTATGGAACCATCAACAATTGTGTCATGCACCATATTAGTAATATTAATGAACCCTGTCAGTACAGGAGACTAAAATCACCTTGTTCTTAAGGTAGCAATTGAGATCAATGATCAAATGAGTATCTCCTAGCTTTATATGATTTTTTTTTGTGGGAGTCACTTATGACTAGCAACTGATTGACCCTCATTGTTTCAAATGCTGGGGAATAGATGTCCATGGCCTTCCATTCAAAATAATATATTTATATAAGAGAAAAGGATGATCTAAAGAATGAAACACAGAACATGCTTTAAGACCCAAACATATGAACAAAAAGAAAAGGAACAAAGACAGAGAGAATGAAACATGGAAGGGATAGGAGAATCAAGTATAATGTGAAAACAACAGAAGCACAAAAAAAAAATATGATGTTGAAAAATGAAATGAGATGCATGATATATTCGAAGGTGTGACCAAGATGCAGGGATTTGGCCATAATGGGAACAGGAAATCCATTGTGGAACGTGGCTGGGATGACATTAAAATGAAAGGGATTTGGCATTGGTGTGCTGCAGAGATATAGCCCTGTAGCCTTTGATATGGCATTGGTGTGCTGCAGAGATATAGCCCTGCCATAGGTATTTTGAAGGCGTATGCATGCCCAGAGGAGATAGCAAGTAGTGATACAAGCATAATAAATAAAAAAACAAAAAAACAAAAAAACAAAAGGGGTAGAATCACCCGATATCCAAAAGAGAAAAAGAAATATTATTCTCTGCGATAGGTCTGGCCAGTAACATTCAACTGGAATAGAAGTTTCAGCAAACCTCAAACATCCACACCTCGATGAGTTTACCTAAAACTCGAACAGCCAACCGAGGTTCAAACCCACGCTGGAACAAAGCACAACTAAAATTAACAATAAATCGATTCTGTAAATCGTGGGATGAGCTTCACGATAGCTTAAGAACAGAGCCATCAGATTCTTTCTGAGAGGTGCGAGTCTTATTCGGACCTAAGCAGAAGACGCCATAAGACTTACCAGATGGGTAGATAGGCCAGAGACTCTCGGATCTCACCCAATGATCAGCATCACCATCACCCGTTTGCAGACAAACAATACAGGGTATGTAATGGAGAAAGAGGAGAGCAGTGTTTTTAAATGTGCCATGAGGGGACATGGAACAGATGGGTAAATCTTGGGGGTGATGGGATATATGTCTCGACTCTAGCTACAGGAATAGGCCTGTTCATGAACAGGGACTGGTATACAAGTGGAGCCTCAGAAAATTCAAGTAAGTCACAACACATGGTTAGAAGGACAAACGAAAGAAAGAAAAATAAACCAAAACAAGGATTCAAATGTGAAAATAAAAGAAAAGAAGAATGCAGAGCAAAATCATAATGAAAATATGAAGCTGAAATGATATATGAGATGAGAAAGGAAAAAAAAAATGAAACTCCAAAGATGTCGACAAGGGATGGAAACTGAAACAGAAATGGTATCTAAAAAACATGCATGAATTAGAGATTAAAGCATGGACTCAAACTAGAATAGACAGGAAATTAGAAGAGTTCAAATCAAATAAGATCATCCATAAACCAGAATCGTAGAAAGAAAAAAAAGAAAAAGAAAAAGAAAAAGAAAAAGAAAAAGAAAAAGAAAAAGAAAAAGAAAGAAAGACATATCAGAATCACTTGATTCCTATAGCTGTAGCATTTGGTGGGTTGATATAACGATAAGCAGATCAACACCATCAATAATGCATCAATGACAATCCCGCAACAGGTAAACAAGAGAGAGAAAAGAAAAAAAAAATCAGAAAAGGGAGGAGAAGACTTACCCAATTTGCAGAGGTCTTGAAGAAAAGAAAGCGATGCTCCTTTGTTGTGATAAAAAAAAAGGGGGGAGTTCTCTGATTATGCTGGCTTGCAAGGATTTCCCGATCTGGAAGAGGGTTGGAAAAAGTGGTTGATAATGGATGAAATCGGCCAACGGATGGATTGATAATTACTCGTCGGGTCTGCAATGGATGCTAATAGGGAGGTAGAAGAAAGATGGCAGCGGAGTGGCAGGAAACCGATCTTAATGAAAGATAATGGATGGATGGGCGCCCTTGTAGAAAGATCAATCTCCAGCCAAAAAATAAGGGTCCCCAGAAGAGGCTTAGAGACCTCTTCTTAAAGGTAAAATGGAATACTCGAGAAAGGCAATCCGTTGAGGATTGATGGTGGAGAAGAGAGCATGCGGTTTGCAGATGGAGGGTGGAAAGAGGAGAAGAAGGAAGCGTGGGAGCGGGTTGTTGGAATTTTTGTGATATTTCCTAAAAGAGGCTCCCCTTAAAAGAAATTTTTGTAAAATAGTTCAGAATTGAGGTTTTCAGCAAGAAGCTTCTTAAAACCTTGAGAATCATTTGCTTTTCTTGTAATTTTTTCAAATTTTTATGTTATTTTTCTATTTTTTTGTATTTTTAGAATAAAATCCTAAAGCTTTACAAGAAATCAAAGATTAAAACTAATTTTTTTGATGTTTTTGTAAAATATTTACAAAAGGAGTTTTTCTGAGAATTTTAGAAAACTATTTTGAGAAAATTTCTTCAGAAATGGGTTTATGTCCAAATTTTTGAGAAATATTCGAGGTTTACAACCTTGAATTGAGAAATATATGGTCGAGGATCCAACAGAGTGCCGGATGAGCCGCCCGAGCCTTTTAAAATCATTTTTTTGGTATTTTTGTGCTTTTATTTTGGAAATCGGACAACGGGGCTCAGATTTGGATTTAAAATACTAAGTTCAGACCCGGAGCTGAATTTGAATATATCAATGTGGAATTTAATCCAGAAATCTGAAGAAAGACTGAAATTTAGCTTTTAAATCACTTTGATCTTCTCAGAAAATAGAGTCAGGGGCAAAAAAAGGTCATTTTGTAAATCTTTAAAAAATTTGTGGTGTTCACAATTAACAACTTTAGCCTAGCCCATATTTGGTTCATTGGGCCAGGGTCTTACTCACCATCGACCTAAGGCCTGGGCTCATCATGGGCGTCAATCGGATGAGGAGAATGCCGAGCACCCACACATGCACTCTCTGGCATCTTTAGGTACTCTTCAGTGTTGAATTTTGCAAGAAACACCGACATTGGGTTATGGGCCCACTCCCATATATTCCGTTGTGCATGGGTGTGTGCGGGCCTGATGGTGTTTGTTGCAACTATCGTCGTGGGGCAAGGTAAGTCGTAGGTTGATAATGCCTGTCGTTGTGGGGCGACTGTAACAAATAAAACCTGTTGATGTGGGGCGACATGGCTCATCTGTATTAAGCAAACGGTCGCCTAAACTCCAGCGACTGTCGCCATGAGGCGACAACGTTTCTCGACTGACCTGTTTAAATTTTGTCGATTGTTTGTCGCCCAGATGGCACATGGAAGCCAGTGGTCACCGACGTTTTTGCTGGTGCCACTGGATGCAATTAGCCGACAACAGGTCACTGGTTGAAGGTGGCAGCCCATCGTCATAGGGCGACATGGCTCGTCGATTACCGGTCGACCATCACCGGCATCAAACAGAAGATAAAAAAAAAATAGAGGATCAGTTTTACCTATGACCGTTAGGCTATAGGGGATTCTGCCTGTGTCGGGGTAGCCATGGATCATCGTCGGGGTCACCGCGAATCATCGTCGAGGGAGGGGGGGGGGGGGTGATTCACCGATTGTCGGTGACGTGCGACAATAAGGGTTTTTAAAATCCCCCTTTTTTCCCGTTCTATGTTTCATCTGTCGTCAAGTTGTGGGGCTTTTTCATCGTAGACGACTGCTGGACACTGTGGGTTCGTCACTAGGAAGAGGCAATCTTCGGTGGTTGTTTCACTTATGTTGTGGTCCATCCGGCAACATGCATCATCTAGGGCGACGAGCCCCTTTTATGTTCCCCTCTACCATCGGGTGAGGTGGGTGAAGTCATCGTCAGAGAGAGATTGAGGGTGGGTGGGGGTCTTCGAGGCCAACCATTTTTTTTTCGGTGAGTCGCCGGTGTCGGTGACTGCTGGCAGTGGCAGTTACCCTTCGGGGACGTGAGTCGCAGCTTATGGCATCTGGCACAGTCTTGCCCCTTTTCTCTGCTCCTTCAGCCATTGGACTACCAGTGGAATATGCCATCACCGACGAAAGGCTGAGGGAGAGGGAAGCTTAGGCGACATGGGTGGCCGACAGGTGCCGTAGGTCACTGGGGGCATTAGGGTTCCTCTGAGCACTAGCTGCCATCGTCGGATGGGCTGATGTCACTAGTATGCTATCATCGAATTTTGAGAGGGGGATATGAGGTCACCATCACCGGCTGCCAACCGGTCGGAGCGTCGGTGCTTGCATCAGCACATTGCTGTAGGGTGATGTGTACCTTCTGCAGGTGACGTGGGTCACCGCTACGTGAAAGCCATGTCGTTCAGTTTCTGAGAAACCGAATGCACGTCATTTCATTTTTTCTTATCTAGGTATCCCGGATTGGACCGGGTTTATCGACCCGGTGATAGGCCCGATCCAAACCCATTTTGGGTGGATCGGGTGTGCCGGTTCTCATTTGGATCAGACCCGAACCCATTATGGTTCTGGGTCTGATCCGAAAAGACTGAGTCTGGGCTGGGTTTTGGGTCATACCCGGATCCATTTACTATCGGGTCAGAACCGGATCCAGTATATACCAGGTTAGACCTAGATCCAGTTTATACTGGGTCAGACCCAGATTCAGTTTGTGTCAGGTCAGACCCGGATCCAGTTTGTACTGGGTGAAAACCAAATCCAGTATGTATTGAGTTAGACCCAGATTCAGTTTATACCGAGTCAAACTCGGATTCGGTTTGTGTTGGGTCAGACCCAGATCCGATTTATACCGAGTCAGACCTAGATCTAGTAAAGACTGGGTTAGACCCGAATCCAAATTATACGAGGTCAGACCTGGATCCTGCTTATACCGGGTCAGACCCAGATCTAATATGAATCAAATCAGGATTCTGGCACTATTTGAAATTGAACCGGATCTGTGACTGATTCGGCCCTTTCCGGGATCGGTTTGGAGCCATTTTTGAACGGTTCCTTTCAGTTTTTCACCGGTTTTCAGATGCTAAGACCCTATTTTCGTAAATATATGAAGATACAGGGATTTTGACATACGGTTATAGGGTTTTATAAACTTTTGTTTATACTTGGCACCAGTTCATAAGATTCAAAACTGGTTCGGACCCTTGGATGACCAGTTCGGGGCCATTTCAGACCAGTTTAGGGTATTTTTAGACCGGTTTAGGGTCATATAAGACTAGTTCTTGCTTGAAGACTCCGAATTTTATCCATATGAGCTTGCTTTTGTTATTTTTCATGCTTTATAAAGTGTTTATTATATGAGAAGCATGACTTATGCATATTAATTTATGTGTTTCATGTTGGTTAAGTTATGCATGATGGTTTTAAGCATGAATTATAACTAAATTTATGATAATTAGTTTATGCATATTAGTTGAAGCATGAACTTATATTTTTATCATGAATATACATGCATTTATATGTGTGCATGGGCATGCTCCATAATACAATATGTTTTCGGTAAAATATCTTGTTTAACCGATTAATGTAATCACCAAAGTGATCTGAGTCATGCTGATTAAGGATTCTTTAGACCGTATTAAGATTCGTTATTATGTTTGTGTGTGAGTTTATGAAACATTGATTCTACCTAAAGGTAGGTCATTGTGTTCTAAATTCACACAAGGTGTTATAGTAGATATGTTTTTCAGCCCATGAAACATGTTTGTACCCAAAGGTACAGTGCTGAATTGCCTCTGGTTACATGATCTGCTAGTTTCACCAACTGAAGTCAATTCCTTATGAATTGAAGAGACAAAGCAACTATGAATATTGTTGTTTCCACCAAAGTGGAACAATAATGGCTCAACTGTGCTTATCTCAGAAAAGGTGAATAATAAGGGGTCTCATATTTACATTTTCAATATAATTCTTGTATAGAGCAATTTATCTTTCACTCATACAGATAATAGAACAACCGTTCTGAAGGCTATCTATGAGAAGTGAGAGCCCTTCAAAATGATGTTCATGAGAAGTGAGAGTGTTCAAATATCTTAGCAGGTTGCTTTTGCAATCGCGAGTGACTCAGAATATTCGAGCTGTCATCTCTCACTGCAGGACAGTGAAGAAATTTCTGAAATCCATTGGGACATAAATTATTGATTTTATACGAGATTTTATCTCAGGCCATTTGGATTAGAAATTTTATTTTAGGTTTTGGTATTATGGACTCTATTGAGAGACCACTAAAGATCTTTTGTGATAATGAAGCAACCATGTCTTTTTCAAATAACAACAAGAGCTCAACCTCGTGTCGACACATGGAGTTAAAATACTTTGTTGTTAAAGAAAGGGATGAGAATCATCTGGTATGTATTGATACAATTGAGACGAAGAAAATGACTGTCTATCCCCTTACTAAAGGGTTAGCACCGGGATTGTATTCCCAACATTCAAAGGGGATGAGTCTTTTTTATTCCTTCTGATATATGACAATACATTATGTGATCACATTTGTGTATATGAATTTGATTCTCTATGACTTTGTAAATTGTTGATTTTGCATAAAGGATCTCTCATATGGGTTAGAGAGAATAACAAAATAATAATATTTAAAGGATCAATAGAATAAATAAGAGACCAACCTATTCATAAAGGTATTTTCAACATGCTAAAACACTAAAGGCGAATTGTAGTGTAGAACATAGAAATATGACATTTCATAAAGGAGTGTTTATCTTCATGACTCATATGATTCATTCATGTGATAAAGGGTAACATGTGAACCTACATAAATAATTAAATTGAGATAACAGTTTAAACCTCAATTTAGTGCACTTTTAATGTCAATGGGTCAAGTGGAAGAATGTTGGACATATGGATCGGGTCCAACCCATTGAGTGTCCCGGTTTGACATTAAAAGCTTAGTGGGTTAGTGGGCATGATAGTGGAAGGCAGTTAATGCCATAAGGGAGGAGGTTACGTGAATGTAGATTGACCACATTCACTGTATCTCCTCTCCCTCCTCCACTATATAAAGGGGTGGCTGGCTGCAATGGATGATGAGTAACCATTGTCATACAATAACAACCTTAGCCTAGCCTACATTTGGTTCATTGGGTTTAAGGTCCTTCTCACTGTCGACCTAAGGCCTGGGCTCATCGTGGACGTCGACCGACTTAGGAGAATGCCGAGCACGAGCACCCGCACCCGCACTCTTTGGCGTCTTTAGGTACACTTTCTGTGTATGTTTATGCAGGAAATGCCAACAACTTTAACTATGGTCTTTTCTTGTTAATATCCGGTGGAGGTGTTATTTGAAAATAGATCCTATTTGAATGTTGGTCTTGTATAATCCATTGCATCAAAATATGACCTGCAATCAACTTTTTTGCTTTTGTAATTTGTAGCCCGTAGAACTGAGTATTTCATCCTGGGGATTGAAAACAATTGAAATTTCTGAAGGATTCTTAGTGGAAAAGAATTAGATGGTTTAAAACGAGGAAAGGTTACGTGTTCTACTGCGAGGAATGTGTTTGTTGATGTAATGGAATATCTTTTGTGTGTTGTATTCTTGAGGGCATAAGATGGTAATGAATGAGGTGATTTGATTTTGTACACACATATATGGTCTTAATTTGATGAAAATGTTGTTGTTTGAAGTGCACTGGATTTCTTTTAGCAATTGATTTTGATGGTAACCAAGGTTCTTGTGCAATGACATTCAAGAGAGATGTAATGGATTTGCTTGACCAAAATATGGGGATGCAACAAGCTTCTTGGATCACAAAGAGAACACTGGTCAACAATTTTAAGCATCTTCTCACCTGGTCCCTAATTTGTGTGTATTACATGTGCATGTTTGGTGGACTTTTTCTTAGAGGAGGAAGTAGAGACATGCTTTGCAGACGTTGGTTTGTAGATGTTCATTCAAGGGTTAGGTCTAATTTGAAAGTTGTGGATCTTCTTTTGATCAGTGTCCTTAGTTTAAAAGAATGCCACCTCTGGAATGTTTTGATGACTGATATATGACTGATATATAACGATATCAATCAGTAATCACTTTAGATTCCTTCAAATCAACATGGGTTGGAAATCATCTTGGTAAGAGACTAAGTTCCATAGATAGGAATAATTTGTCATACATAATCACAGATACAGGTGATAATATAGTTGTAAATATATAAAATGATATTAAAGGAAAAATCTCTCAATATTTTAAAAATATCAGAGTTTTATATATATCGTGATATTATCACAGTAATATCATGCTATTATCAGTTACTTTTGTTTTTTTTTCTATATCTTAAATATGATTTTTCTTTTTATTTATTTATCTATTTTATTATACTTTATTATTTAAACATGTTATTTTCCAATGTCTTTGTGACCCTAGACATGTGTAATCTTTGTAGTCAAAAGCACTAGGCTGTGCCTAGTCGATAGACCCCTAAAAGTACTAATCGAGGACTATGCGGGACTAGTCGATACCCTAATTAAAATATAAAAAAAATATGCAAAATATACATAAAAATATGATTAATTTTTTTACTAATAAGATGTTTTCATTACACAAGTACAAAATTACACATGCTTTCATAAAATATTTTAATATACATAACCAAAATTGTTCCCTTGCGACTTACATTGTAAAGTTGCGCTTAGAGTCTGTTTTGCTTTTGTTGAGTCTGATGTAAGTTGCCCGGTTCAGGTGAATCAATACCTCGAAGGGGCAGCCCATATGCTTGAACTGTAATAGCCCTCAGGCAAAATTGTGAATGAATTAAATGCGTTGAGCTTTCTTTTGTTTACCCTTGTTGTGATTGCAATTCTTCTTCCGCTATTCTCTCTTGCTCTCTTGTACTCTGATTATAAGCTTCCGCGATTGACAAACGAGCTGACAAGTAGGCTTGCAACGGTAAGGAAGGACTGTCACGCTGTGTTGGCCTATTAAAGAAAATAGGCAAGTGACAAGTACCAGAGCCCGTTCTTGTGCTGGGGAAGGAACTTCATAGTCGGTGTCGACAGACACGCCGACAGGCTGCGATTTGTAAGTAAGACATTGTGGTGACTTATCAAAACTTGCACAACACCAAAGGCAAGGCAATTGCCGAAGCTGAGAAAATGAGTTTACCTCATGGCCAAGAGGAGATGGCTGCAACTGTCAACAAGCTGGTGAAAGATGTGACTTCACACGAGGAAGCGATTTCACGTGCAGTTGAATCATTCGGTGGACTGAATAATGTGGTGACGAGCCTGCAAGAACAAGTAAACTTACTGATGGGGCAAGTCACTTCATTGATGACAACAATGGCCGACTTGCAGACTAAAGTAGGGGAGCTTCAGTTGAAAAACCATACATTACAGCGGTTAGTGACCCTAAATGGGAGAAATGGTGAGAGGCCATCAAGGATTGATGTGTCAAGACCAACAAAGTTCAATGGTTCTCAAGACAGCAAGGCCATTGAAAACTTTTTGTTCAATGTAGAAGACTACTTGGATATTCAAAATGTGACACTTGAAGATCTCAGGATCAAGGCCGCAACAATGTTACTAGATGGTGATGCTATCGCTTGGTAGAGGCGGAAGCGCAGTGACATGGAGAGGGGTCAATGCATGATACACACCTTTGATGACTTCAAAATGGAGTTGCACAACTACTTCATGCTAAAGAATGCACAGAGGCAGGCGTACCAGATGGTTTGTGAGCTTAAACATACTGATTTGTTGCAAGACTATGTCAGAATGTTCCAGATGCTCATACTTAAGGTACTTAACATGATAGAAGACGACAAGCTCAACTGGTTCAATATGGGACTTCAGCCATAGGTATAGTCTAAAGTGGAAAGGAGCAACCCTCATATTTTGGAAGATGCATATATGGCGGCCGAGCGCTTAGTTGACACTCAATGCAAGCCTTTCACCCCATCAACCAAAGTTAGGAAGAAGCCTGACCACGGAGGCAAGAAGGATAAGTGATGCGATGACAAAGGTGAGGCATTGACACACCATCAATCCGACAAGAAACAGAATTACCCAAAGTATAACAATAACAACAAGGGTGCGGTTGTGACATGTTGGTTCTGTGGCGATAGGCATATTGCCAAGCAGTGCCCCTAGCGCCTCGTGAAGGATGATGAGCAAGCCAACGCAATGTAGAAGGAATATAGTGATATTGAATGCAGCGACACTGAAGCTATGCAACCGTGGATGAGAGCCATGCGGTCGATCAACGCAGCTAGAAGTTGCGCAATTGAGAACATGCAGGTTAGTAAAGAACTAATGTATATCGAAGTCATTACGAATGAAAAGTCTACTTCAACTATGGTAGACTCCGGGGCCACAGACAACTTTGTCTCGCTGAAAGAGGCAAAGCGGTTGGGCTTGAAACCCGGGCCAAAGCAGAGAACTATCAAAACGGTAAACTCTGAGGCCAAGCCCATCCTTGGTGAAGAAAGAGATGTGGCTATCCAAGTAGGGAGTTAGGTCGGCAAAGCCAACTTCTCTTTGGTTCCTCTGGACGATTTCAAGATGATTCTGGGTATGGAGTTTCTGCGGAGCCAGAATGTTATGATGCTGCCAAAGTTTAACACGTTGATGATTATGGGGTCAAACCTATTCCATACAATGTGGTGCCTTATGCAGAAAGGTAAGTCTTTAGTGTTATTGATGATGCAACTGAAGAAGGGTATCAAGCATGGGGAGCAAATATTCTTAGTTGTTGTGCGTGCAAAAGAAGGAAAGATAGAAGCAGCAGTGCCGCCGACCCTAGCCTCACTGTTGGAGAAGTTTTAGGGGGGTTGATGCCCCCGGAATTGCCAAAGTGTCTTCCACCAAGACATGAGGTCGACTACAAGATTGAGTTGACCCTGGGAGCGAAGCCTCCCGTAATGGTTCCATACTGCATGGGACCAACTGAGTTGAAGAAGCTACACAGACAGTTAGACGAGATGTTGGACACATGCATTGTTCGTCCATTGAAAGCTTTATTTGGCACTCCGACCCTTTTTCAGCTGAAACATGACTGCTTCAAACAGTTATGTATGGATTAACGTGTTTTGAAGAAAGTCATGGTGAAGAACAAGTACCCATTGCCATTGATAGCAGACTTGTTCGATCAGCTAGATAGTGCCTGTATCTTTTTTCAAGTTAGATCTGTGATCAGGTTACTGACAGGTAAGGATTGCTGAAGGTGATGAGCCAAAGACAACTTGCACCACCCATTATGGTGCTTACTAATTCAGAGTAATGCCATTCGGGTTGATGAATGCTCCAGCCACGTTCATGACTTTAATGAACCAGATCTTCTACCCTTACTTAGACAAGTTTGTGGTAGTTTACCTGGATGATATCGTGATCTACAACAACAACATGGAGGAACATGTCGGGCACTTGCAAACAACGTTTTAGGTACTGAAGGAGAATGACCTCTGTGTCAAACGAGAGAAGTGTCTCTTCAGGCAAGAGGAGATCAGCTTCCTTGGCCACGTTGTGGGGCGTGGTGTGTTGCGCATGGATAGGCAAAAGATAAGGGTTATCCAGGAATGGGTTTCGCCAAGCAAAGTGTCAGATTTGCGGTTATTTTTTGATTTGGCAAACTACTATCGGCGTTTCATCGAAGGCTATGCTAAAGAAGAATCGGGTATGGCTCTGGACAAGAGCATGCCAAGATGCCTTCGATGGCTTAAAGAAATCCTTAGTGAGAGAGACGGTGTTGCGACTGCCTGATCACTCAAAATCCTTTGAGGTCCACATAGACGCCTCAGACTTTGCCATTAACGGAGTTATTATGCAGGAGGGTCATCTGATTGCATATGAGAGTCGGAAGTTGAAGGATGCAGAGTGACATTACACGGTGCATGAACGTGAGATGACTGTCATCGTATATTACCTCAGGACCTAGCGACACTACTTTCTAGGTGACGAGTTCATCGTCAAGACAGACAATGTGGCCACGAGCTATTTTCAGACACAAAAAAAGCTGATGCCTAAACAAGCTCGGTGGCAGATGTTTTTGGCTGAGTTTGACTTTGCCTTTGCCTTAGAGTATAAGGTTGGAAAGACCAATGTTGTTGTGGATGCTCTAAGACACAGAGCTGAACTGGCAGTTGCGTGCACGGAGCCTTTTGAAGTGCATTTGGAGGGCACATTGTTGAGCCGCATACACGAAGGGACACAAAAGGATTCGACAACACAACATCTTGTTTCTCTGGTGCAGGCAAAAAAGACTCAACGATTTTGGCTACAGGATGGCCTCGTGACAAAAGGGGGACACATCTTCATGCCGTGGTGGGGAAGCCTCCACCGAGAACTACTTAAGGAGTGCCATGATACACTATGAGCTGACCATCCTAGTCAGAAGCGGACATTAGCACTCCTTGAGCGCTGCTACTATTGGCCACAAATAAGGGACAACATTGAGGGGTATGTGCGAACATGCCTCATCTGCTAGCAAGATAAAGGGACAAACCAGAAGGCTACCGGTCTCCTTGAGCCTCTACCAATTTCAGAACATCCTTGGGATAGCATCTCCATGGACTTCATTGTTAGTCTGCCAAAGGTAGATGGCCTCAATTCTATTTTGGTTATGGTGGATTGTTTCTCAAAGTATGCCACCTTCATCACAGCTTCTAAGGAGTACCCTGCAGAGAAGACTACATAGTTGTTCAAAAAGCATGTGATAAAGCACTCAGACATACCAAAGAGCATTATGAGTGATCGCGATGCTCGCTTCACGGGCAAGTTCCGACATAAAATATTTTGGATACTTGGCTCTGATTTGCTATTTTCAACAAGCTTTTATTCGCAGACAGAGCGCATCAACGAGATACTTGAGCAGTACCTTAGGCACTTTGTTAGTGCCAATCAGAAAAATTGGGTGAAGCTCAATGACGTGACACAATTTTGTTACAATCTGCAGAAGAACGAGTCTTCAGATCACAACCCGTTTGAGATAGCCACGGTGCAGCAGCCACTGACCCCGCACACTCTTGCTACATAAGAAAAGGAAAGGCCATCCTTCGCCTATCAGTTTGTTCACGACTAACATGAGCAAAATGAGTTGGCAAAGGCATTCTTATACAAGGCGGCAAAGAGAATGAAGAAGTGGACGGATAAGCATCGTCAGCCCGTTGGGTTCCAAGTTGGGGACCAAGTGTTGGTGAAGTTATATCCAGGGTGCACAAGCATCTTCCGTGGACGACACCGTGGACTACTCAAAAAGTATGAAGGACTCTTCACCATCACAAAGAAGGTGGGAAAGCTAACGTATAAGCTGGAGTTGCCCCCAGACTTCAAGGTGCACCCGGTGTTTCACGTGTGCAACCTCAAGCAGTTTCATCCAGACAATAAAGATCTGGAATGCAGCATGCCCCAACACGCTCCCATCATGCAGAAGTTCACAGCAGCACAATGAGCCGAGAAGTGCCTCAGTAAGATCCTTCGTTACAAGGTCAACTACTTGGGCGAAGCAAAGAAATATCTAGTGCAGTGAGAGGAAACAACGAAACCAACGTGGGAGCTTGCATTCCAAATGAACAACCGCTATCCGGCTGAAGTTAGGGATTACCATGAAACAGATGGCGCCGAGGACGGTGCATGATTTGAAGGAGAGAGCATGTTTCCTTGCAACTTACATTGTAAAGTTGCACTTAGAGTCTGTTTTTACTTTTGTTGAGTCTAATGTAAGCTGCCCGGTTCAGGTGAATCAATACCCCGAAGGGGCAGCCCGTATGCTTGAACTGTAATAGCGCTCGGACAAAACTGTGAATGAATTAAATGTGTTGAGCTTTCTTTTGTTCACCCTCTCTGTGATTGCTTCTTGTGATTGCGATTCTTCTCCCTCTATTCTCTCCATATATGATCATGTGTCTATAATTTTAACTATGAAAAATGCAAATTATAGGGTTAGATACGTATTTAATCGTATATGGCCTGACCTTCTGGTCAGTCCCCAAATGTGGATTTGACTTGTGCACTTATTCCCACTTCACTATCATGTTTTTCTCTTAAAAGGTTGAATTTCCGATGAATGCCCGATTGTTAGTAACTTGTGCACTTGTTGCTCCTACCCAAATGCATCCATGCGTAATGTGGTAAGCCAAGTGACACTGGTCAAATAGCCATTTCATGCAGTTCATGTAACAAGGTTGCACTTTCTGTTGTCCATTTCCATTTACTTTGGCAGTTACAGTGGAATTTGGGGATTACTGGTTGAGGATAATCATAGTGAACTGCATAAGGAAAATCGTAAGACTGTCCACATACTTAAAAGAGTATTTTGACTTTGACTGCAGCAACTGGAAAGTCCTTAAATATTCACACTTTGAAGATGAATTATTAATGTTGACAGGTTTGCATTATCAGTGCATATGACCATGTCTCCATATGGTATCTCGAGACGAGGGTACAACATATTCTTGTTTGAAAGAGTTAAAAGAGATCCTCAAGAGAAGTGTATTTCAACCATTATCCCTCCATGATTATTACTAATACTTCTGTGGATTCATGTTCACATATGAACCTAGGATTGAGAGTACCACTGCTTTGCTTATTGGACCTTTCTAACAACCTTGTTCTTGAATTTTCAATTGTTGACAGATATACGAGAGAGAGAGAGAGAGAGAGAGAGAGAGAGAGAGAGAGAGAGAGAGAGAGATTACGTCGAATAATGTTTTTCCATTCTGGTTATTGATTTGGCATGTTGGGAATACTTATACCAGATATCGCCCTATTGTGCCCACCAAGAATAAAAGTGTGTTAAATTAAATAATCTTCTCAGTCTAAATTTATAAAAATTCAGAATGAGGCTTTGAAGGCTAATAGCCCATTTTTATAAATATTTCCAAGTTCTAGCCTCTCATCTTTTCTTGAGAAAAGAAACTGAAATTTTCATTTGGATTCATTTATTTTCTTGTACATATTGACTACATCGTTATGTCCCCAGGAACTACTTCTGAGACCATGAAAATATGTTTGATTAATTTCTATCTTAACTGTCCTCTGGCCATAATCTGGGATCCGGAACATTTGTCTCGGACTGTTTATTTAGATATTTTCGCCCACTTTTTTGCTTTAGTTAGAAAAAGGTTTCCTTGAATGTTTTTTATAAACCTAATTTGAATTTATATCATAGATGCCATGTTAGGTTATGGAAACTCTACTTGGCATCTGGTGATAAATGGAAATATTTGATAGTTTTAGTCTGTTATAGTCAAATTTGATTGAGGTTACATGTATTAGTGGTTGTCATGAAGAATATTTTAGTAATTTTATGAAAATGTTTAAGCCATATGCGTTAGTCATTAGATTGTAATTTCCTACTAATGAATGAAGTGCACTTTGCCACAAAACTACTAAAATTTCATTGCCTATTAGGATTTGAACTTTAAGGAAAAACATTTGAACTTGTTAATCGCCAAACTTTATTCCCCTAAACAAATGTCACACTGCCATGTTGCTGCAGTTATTAGTTTTATTTTCCTAACAGTAGTAAATTTTTACAAGGTGACATTTTTATGAATCTAATTTTTGAAAATACCTTCCGTAGCATTATCCAATGGAAAAAATTATCATGGAATTTCAAAATTTATGAGTTGGATTTAATGTTGGTGAGTTTGGTGACACTGACACAGACATGCAAGCACAGATGCACATGCTTCAATGAAGTACTAGTGGCTGGTTCAAGTTATTATGTCTTAGGATATGTTTGGAAAACACAAAAATCATGTTTTTTGAATTTGAAGATAAGTTATAATTGAACATAAGCGGGGAGTTTTTTTTAATAGAAATGTGTACTTTCAATGTAATACCCATAAATTTTATCAGATAAATAAACTTAAAATTTACGTCCTTCGGTTGTTACAAGGATAATATTTTGTTTTAATTGTTTATTTGTATTTGGATCCCGGATATCCTGTTTGGATCTTCAATGTCGGATCCTTATTGTCTAGTTCAATTCTTCAATATTGAACCCTGAACATCTTAATTTAATATAGATGTCAGTCAATGGATCAAATCTCTGATATTGAAAATTTAATAATAAACTTCGGACAAATGGATTAGATCTTTGGGATTGGAACCTCAATGTCATGGTCAAATTTGATATTGGATTCAAGTCAAATTCAATGGATCCTAGACCCATAATAAGTTATGTTAATTTTTGGATAACGTAAATGGATCCACATTAACCTATGAAAGACCCACAAGATCGTATCAAAGAATAAACCAAATGTATTAAGAATATCATATTTTAAAGCTTGTAATAATTTGAATCCTCAGACGGATCTAATTTGCCCAACTGGGTGGATTCATTAAAGATCTGGGTCGCAGGTCTCGGTGGTGGCCAAACTGAAACTATACCCAATTGGGGTGTAATATATATATATATATATATATATATATATATATATATATATATATATATATATATATATATATATATATGTATATATAATATAGTAATAATAATACTAAGTATAAATAAATCTGCAGTTGGATTCGTATGGGTCCAAATATCGGACCCAAACCATCGATGGGCCACAAATCCAAACTATGGCTAGATCACGGGTCACAGACCCAGTCGATCCACGCCCCGCACGTCACCGTGCGTTAAGTAACAAAAAAAATGAAAAAGACCCCTACCCGATAAATCAAGTGTTAGGGTTCATTTTTGAACCCTAATACGTCGTGAGGGGTGGCTGGGGAACGAAGATGCGCAGCCGAGAGGAGTGAAGGAGGTAACCACCTCCTTCCTTTTCGGGGGCACACCCTCCTACTTAACTCCCTTCTCTTCTCACTGCAACCCCACCCCTCTCTGCTCTCTCGCTCACTGATGGCCTCAGCCAACACCCTCGCTCCCCCTCTTGTTTCCTTTCTACCCACTAGCCGTTGGCAGCGCCGCTACCGTTCCCCCTTCCCTCGTGTACTCTCACTATCTCTCCCTCTTCCATCTGCCTCCCATCTCCCTCTCATTTCGTGCGCAACAGCAGGACCACTGCCGTCGGTGACCTCCTTCTCGCAACAATAGCAGTACAAACGCCGGTCAAGGTAGGATTCTGTACCTTTTCTTTCGGGTGATTGAGTGTGCACATATCTGTGGGGGAGTCCAAGAACCCCAAATCAGAAGAAGGTTTTTTTTTCTTTATTCTTCAAATTGTTATACTGATGAAGAGTGTTGTCAAATCCTAAACCAAAAACCCCAAATCCATGATTTGGGGGTTTCAAATTTTTAATACGTTGCTGTCAAACCCTAAACCGAAAACCCCAAATCCATGATTTGGGGGTTTTAGATTTTTAATACGGAGAGGGGTTTGGGTTACAGATTCTTGCTTAGAGTGGGGGCTTTCGATTTCTGATAAAGGGTAGGGGGTCGATAAATTTTTTTTTTCATGTTGTAGGCTTTACTATGTTTTCTGCATTGTGCTTGTCTGAAATATGATTTAGGGATACCCAGTTCGTCTACATGTGCCAAACCTTTGGCCAACGCAGTACATTGGTTCGACATGTAGGTGCTATCGATTAGGGAATTGATATTGTTGTTTTAGGAAGTTAGTATTGAACCACTTACTTGCCTAATCTGAATTGGTAGGACACAGTGGGATGCAAATACCCATGAAATTAGATTTTTGTTTTGGTTTAGGATAGACTTTGGGTATTTGCCAGATTTCAAACTTATTCCATTCTTCCATGTTCCTGTATACGTTGTTTCTTTACGATAGGCATGTCCAATTAGATTTGAAATGACCAGGGGAATATTCTGAAGTAATTTTGATTTCTGAATACACATAATGTGAATATAATCAGAATGTATGATATCTGATCTGCTTGCTTTGTTATAAGGTTTATTCCACTCTGCTTGCATTTTAGTCTTTAGAAATACTAGCAGATCTCTAATCGTGGTACGTGCATGGGATGTACCCTAGAGCCCATTCAAAATCTGATGTGCTTAGCTCAACCTCGCAAAATACACTGACCTATACATTAAGTTATGCACTTTGGGTTAGCATGTCACCTGTTATGAATTTATAGTGAGTACATGATGAAAGTTTGGACTAGGAAATACTAAATAAAGTTATAATTTAATTTATGAATTCTGCAAAGTACTTTGGTTAGGAAATTATATTAATTCTTTTTCAAATTTCAACATACATTTGATTTAATAGTTTTAAAGGGGTGTCTTCCTTTTTACTGATGGGTCTGAACTGACAAGGTACCCCTGTATGTACAAACCTTCATTTGAGTCATTATAATAGAGGGACTAAGCTCTGCGTGTTAATATCTTAGACCTTCAAAAAGTTCTTGAATGTTAATTCCTGTAAGTAGGAACATCAAACACTTATGTTTTACTTGTAAAAGGGCATGCGAGATGTCCATTATGCGAACACAAGATTTATCTGTTTAGTGTTGGTGGTTGGGATGCAATCAGATTCTATAAATTTTCATTGGGATGCTTTTAAGAGTCTGTATATGCTAATCAAATAAGGATCTGTAAATACTTACCGTGTCTAAAAATATTGCTGAATAAAACTTGAGACTGTACATTTTACCATGGATCAACATTTCGTATTAGAATAGCTGAGTAGGTCTGCATAATTAAATGGCTAAAGTTTTGGGTTAACATGGGCATGAAAATACCAAGTTTGGTGCTTGAGAATCTCGAGTGGATCCCTCAAATTTGTGGACCTCATACAAATGTGAAACTTAAACTTAATATTCCTGCCTGACTGGTTTAAAGGTATCAGGGCTTGTGTGCTTGACTGGTTTAAAGGCACCGAAGCACTTTGAGTGGGTTTGTGCAATCAATATGAAAAAAAATTGGGATGTGTATGCCTTGATAAAATAACTAAGGTTGGGGACCTACTACTACAATAGTAGGAGATAGTTTGGGGAAATGCCCATATACTTTGGGTAATTTAAATAAATAAAAAGATTAACCCACTCAGATTTGGGCTTACCTTGGAGAGGGTATGTGGTACAAAACTCTGGGGACATGTGTTTTATTGTTTCGAGCTAAAGTGGCTCGTTGGTCCTCAGTCCTCGGAGTTGGGGGGACCCAGACTACAAATGTGTTCTAGGTGGTAGCTCTTTATTCTTCTGCAGAAGTTAAGGATGCATCCTGTTTTGGTTTTGGCCTTTGGGAGGTTCTCTCGGTCACTGGCCGCTCTCTTAGAATTTACAGTTTCGGTTAGAACGTTCGGGTTAATAAGACATCCATGAATAATAAACCCCCGAATGTTGTCTTCCGTTACAGGTTATTCGGCCCGCGTGTACCCGCAGGATAATTAAAGATAAATATCTAATTAAAACATTTTAGGTATCACACTGAGTAAATTGCTAGATTTATAACTTCATAACTCTTTAAGAATATAGTTTTGTACTTTTAGCATGCTTTAGAAATTGTAACATGTAAGATATTTGAATCATGTTGATGTGTAGCTAAATGTTATCCATGTTATTGTTGTTGAATAGTTTTTTTATTTGGTTTTGTAAATGCTGAAAATCACACACGGCACCCACATCACATACTTGACACATGATATACCTGCAAGAAAAGTTACAGTAATTCCTACTTAGACAGTTGCAGTCTAATTCCTATCAATTTATCATTTTTCAGGTGAAGAATAAAGTTTATGAGCGATTGCGGGATAATGCATCAGATCGAGATTTTGGATTTATTGTTCCAGGGATAGTTTGAGTTCATTTTATGTCTTTAAGACTCTGATGTCATTATTCATTGATAGTGAAATGAAATAACGTTTTGGCTTTCTCTCCACTGTAATGTTCCAGAATGCTTAACCCCATAATATTACTTGTTTCCGCTGTTATAAAAAAAAATCCTCAAAATTTTGGGTTAAAATTTTGGGGTGCTACATTCAATCTCTCTCTCTCTCTCAATGTCATGTTAAGCTGAGATGTTTTTATTGTTTTATCATGCATGTATATTGATTCAGTACCTTCTAAGTATGTGTATCTTGTTGTGGCACTATGGTAGTTCAAATATATTTGATGGATGTGTTGCTGGCATTAATTCATAAGAGGCTAAGGAAACTGTGTTTCTTGCTTTTTGCACATCTCAGATACTAAGAAATGTATACCTTTTTGGTTTTCAATGTTCCAGAATGGGAAGACGGCTTTGGACCTGAGTTTGTGTTTTGGAAAAGATTTCAAGTCATACGAGCTTGCCAAGCTTTTGAAGCTAGTACCAACTGGTATGGATTTTTTACCGTAACCCATCTGTCTATAGTGGAAAGATAGATTAGAAACCTGTGACAGCAATAGTTTGGAACTTTGGAGATAATACTCAACAACTTTTGTTTTTTGCAGTCTACGCTTGTTTGTAGATATGGCTGTTTTAGCCTTGGGTATATTAGAGCGTCACTTTGGTTTATCTAGCACTAAATTATATGAATGTAATTTTTATTGTAAACTATGTTACGAATCATTGGTTCATTCTTGGGCCCTTTTATTTCAGTTGTTGATAACATATTCTTGTTGGATTAACCACCACGATTAACATGGTGGTTATCCACAATGTGGATACATCCCCGTTGAGGGATGATCTTGCCGATAAATCAGCATAAGATAAAGGGTAACGGTACGTAACTGTTCCCACCCTATGCTTATAAGAACAGGGTATCATGAGCGACCCTGTGTGACGGGAAATCGAAGGTCTACTCACCGACTGCATCTGGTAGCTTAGGCTCGTGAAGGGCTGCAGTCCGGCTGAGCAGAAAACTCTGGTGACCAACTCCGGCGACCACAGTAGCTCCATCAATGGTGGCATTAGGTACGCTCTGCTGTTTTTTCTTTTTATGCAGGGCCATCGCCACGCTGTGGAACGGCGATTGAGACTTTGCCGGAAAAACCCCCAGCCATCCCAACAATGGGTTATGGGCCCACCACGCTTCCGCTGCGGGGTGTGCTTTTCGCAGTCCAGTAAAGCAGGTCACCGTGGGGTGACGCTGCTGCTGGTCGCCGGAATCCGGCGTCTGTCACCATTGAGCGACAGACATGCGTATAAAAAAAAAACTCTGTTACCTCTGTTTTGGGGGTTTTCTGTCGGCGAGGACACCGTCGGTGTTTCACTCCTCATCCGCCATTAAAAGCGATGTTGGAACCGTCGCCGACGACTATTGAGTCACCGGATTTCTGAAAAAGGATCCTGCAGTTTTCCAGTTTTTTGTCGACAGATGGATGGCTGCTTTTGCCGGAGAAGAAACGCCATCAGCAGGCGGCATAGGTCGTCGGCGTTGATCGCCGGCAGACGGCGGCTTTGGTCGTCAGCCAGCAGGCCGACATTGATCGACGACGGGCGGCATAGGTCGCCAGCAATGAAAATGGGGAAAACCCCTCTTTTCTAAAAGATCGGGTTTTCTGCCCTTTTTCAATTTTTTTTGTTTCGGGTCGGGTTCATTTTCTGAACCGGACCCGCCCACCCGAATCCGATCCATAAAGTTGATTCGGATCGAATTCGGGATTCGGGTGGGGACCCGCTCGGGTCCGACCCGGATAAAGTAAACCCCGGTCAGACCCGGATCCAGTAATATCGGGTCCGACACAGATCCAGCCATTACCGGGTCCGACCCGGATCCAGTCATTACCGTGCCCGACCCGGATCTGGTTTGTACCAGGTCCGACCCGGATCCGGTTTGTACCGGGTCTGACCCAGATTCGGTATTAACCGGGTCTGACCCGGATCCAGATCTTACCGGGTCTGACTCGGATCCAGATAACCCCGGGTTTGACCCGGATCCGGTTACAGTCGGGTTTCGACCTGGATCCAGAAGGGTCCAGGCACTATTTGGCCTGAACCGGATCAGGGACTGACTCAGCCTCTTTCCGGGACCGGTTCAGAGCCGTTTTTGGCCGGTTCCTTCCAGTTTCTCACCGGTTCCGAGATACTAATACCCTGTTTTCTTAAATATAAGAAAATATAGGGATTTTAGCATACGGATATAGGGTTTTTATGAACATTTGTTCATACTTGACCCGGTTCATAAGGTTTAGAACCGGTTCGGACCCTTGGATGACCGGTTCGGGGTTGTTTCAGATCGGTTCAGAGTGCTTTAAGACCGATTCGTGAAACATATGACAGGTTTATTCAGTTTTAGAACCATTTCGAGAGTCATATGTCTAGTCCATTCGATTTACGGACTATTTTAAGATATTATTTTATATATAATATTGGCATTAAGGATAGTCAGATAACTTAGTGTATTAATGTCACCAAAGTGACTGAATACACATATGTTGTCAAAAATGTTATACTATCATATGGTTTTAGTCAATATTAATGTTGTACTTATATTCATGAAACGATAAACGACCCAAAGGTAGTTTTATCGTGTTTGGAATTTAAGTAGGGTAGAATAAGGTAAATGTGTCGAGATACATCGCACATGAGTATCCAAAGGTACCTTGTGTTGATGGTCTATCTTCACAAGAACCTTAGTTTTACCGAATATGGTCGGTAGACAAAGTGGTTTCGCGTGTCGGAGCTCTTACCAAAGTAGGACTCCAATGACCCCCTTCACTCGCCTGGAAAGAAGCATATCAAGGGCCTTTATTATTTTGCTTTTTCCACTAAAGTTTTAGTCTCATATGAATGCTTCCTGATACGTGTCTTTTGTCATGCAGTTTATAGTTTTGTGATTTTAGATGACTCAAGCTCTATACCTTTTCTAGATGGATCCAATTTTAGTGATTGGAAAGAAACTGTTTTATTTGAATTAGGGTATATGGATCTAGATCTGACCCTAAGGATAGATGAACCCACTGCCATCACTGATCAGAGTACCGTTGATCAAAAGATTGCTTTTGAGAAGTGGGAGCGATCGAATAGACTTAGCTTGTTGCTTTTGCAATCTAAAGTAGCTAAGAACATTCGAAGTGCTATCCCACAATGCAAAACAGTGAGAGAATTCATGAATGCCATTGAGGCACAGTTTGTGAGTTCAAACAAGGCTAGAGCCAGTACCCTGATGTCAAAACTGATATCTATGAAATATACTGGAGGGGGAAACATTCGCCAACACATTTTGGAGATGAGAAACATGGCATCTCAGCTGAATGACATGAAGCTCACCATCTCTGATTCTTTCCTAGTGTATTTAGTCCTAACATCCTTACCCTTGGAATATAGACCTTTCAAAATCTCGTACAACACACATAATGATGAATGAACATTTAATGAACTTATGTTTAAGTGTGTTGAAGAAGAAGAGAGGATGAAAGGTGAGAAGGTGCAGAGTGCACATATGACTTCTCATATGTCCAAGGTAGGACCAAGAAAGTATGCATTTAAGAGAAATGCTAGAAAGAAGCCAACTGGGGATAAGTCATCCCAAGACAAACAATCTAACTCTGCTCCCATAAAGTGCTTCTTTTGCAAGAAGAAGGGACACATAAAGGCAGATTGCATAAAGTACAAAAGGTGGTTGGAAAAGAGAGGTAATTTGTCATTTGTTTCTCATGAATGTAATTTATTACAAATTTCTGAAAATAGCTGGTGGATTGATTCTGGTGCTACTGTTCATATTTCCAACTGTCTACAGCTGTTCTTGAGCAGAAAGAAACCAACAATGCACGAGAAAATCATCTATTCGGGAAACAAGATGCGTTCACATGTGAAGGGTGTTGGAACCTGCAAGATTACTCTAGATACAGGCGTAGTTTTAGATCTTCATGATGTCTTTTATATTCCATCGTATAGTAGAAACTTAATTTCAATTTCAAAGTTGGATAAATTTGGATATTGTTTTAAGTTCAAAAATTTCAAATTGTTCATATTCAGAAATTCGATTGAAATTGGTTCTGCATCAGTTTATGATGGTTTATATAGATTGAATGTGAAGATCCAAACTCAGAAATCTTTGACTTCTGAATACGCATTGGTTGAAAATAAATGTAGCATGACAGATGATAAATCTTACATGCTTTGGCATCGAAGGTTGGGTCATATCTCTGAAAAGAGAATAAAGAGACTGGTAAATGAAGGGATCTTGCAATCTCTAAATTTTACTGACAATGACCCATATGTTGATTGCATAAAGGCTAAGCATACAAACACATATAGAGAGGGTGCCAAACGAGTAGTGATATATTAGAAATAGTCCCTACGGATGTATGTGGACCAATTTTTTCCCTGTTACACAGGCAAAAAATATTTCGTCACCTTTATTAATGACTATTCTCGGTATATGTATCTCTACTTGATTTTCGAAAAATCTGATGTTTTTCAGATGTTTAAGGAATTTAAGAAAGAAGTAGAGAAACAAACCGATAAGGTTATTAAAATAGTCAGGTCTGATAGAGGTGACGAATATTATGGTAGGTTTATTGAGATGGGGCAAAGGGAAGGACCATTAGCGCAATTTCTTAAAGAGAAAGGCATTATGCCTCAATATACCATGCCTGGTAGTGCCTATCAGAATGGTGTAGCTGAAAGGAGAAATTGTACGCTTAAAGAAATGGTCAGGGCCATGTTGAATTATTCAATACTTCCCATAAAGTTGTGGGGTGAAGCCTTAAGGACAACTGTGTATATTTTGAATAAGGTTCCTACGAAATCTGTGCCTAAAACTCCTTACGAGTTGTGGACAGGTAAGAAACCATCACTGTCTTATATGCACATATGGAGATGCCCTGCAGAGGCTAAACTATATAACCCCCACATTAAAGCCTTTGATCCAAGAACAACCAGTGGATATTTCATTGGTTATCCAGAAAGATCAAAAGGGTACAAGTTTTATTGCCCATCTCACTCACCACAGATTGTTGAAACGGATAAGGCTAAATTCCTAGAAGATGGTTCAGTAGGATTGAGTGCACTTCAAAGCATTGGTTTTGAGGAAATACAAGATCCAGTTTCATCACCTGTTAAGGAAAACATCGAAAGATACCACATTGTTATTCCTAATGATGGTGTGGTTGATCATTCGATTGTTAATATACAAATCCAAAGTGAACTTATTGTGGACAATGCGGAAGAGCACGAACAGGATGATCAGGTTCAATCTGAGCCTAAGGAACGACCTGTTTGGAGACCCACAAGGATTAGGAGATCTGCCATACATCCTGATTATGTGGTGTACCTTTAGAAGCCTGGTGATTTCATAAATATGGATGATGACCCGTTGACTTTTATGGAAGCTGTTGAAAGCAAACAATCTTCACATTGGATAGAAGCCATGAAAGAAGAGTTAGACTCTATGGCTAAAAATCAAGTGTGGGATCTTGTCACGTTACCTAAAGGAGTAAAACCCGTAGGGTGTAAATGGGTCTTTAAGACCAAGAAGGACTCCAAAGGTAACATAGAGAGACATAAAGCAAGATTGGTTGCTAAGGGATTCACCCAGATGGAGGGCATTGACTATAATGAGACATTTTCTCCTGTCTCAACTAAAGAGTCAATGAGGATTATTCTAGCCCTCGTAGCTCATTATGACTTAGAGCTACATCAGATGGATGTGAAAACAACGTTCTTCAATGGGGATCTGAATGAAGAGGTATACATGGAACAACCTCTTGGTTTCTTTGAAAATGATCGTTTGGTTTGTAAGCTTAACAAATCAATATATGGACTTAAACATGCCTCCCGACAGTGGTATATTAAATTTTTCCAAGTCATTGTGACTTTCGGGTTTACAAAAAACATTATTGATCAATGTATATACCTTAAGGAAAGTGGGAGTAAGTTCATTATACTGATGTTGTATGTGGATGACATCTTACTTGCAACCAACGATATGAAGTTACTTTCAGAGACAAAATAGTTTCTTGCATCACATTTTGATATGAAATATATGGGTGAGGCTGCTTATGTTCTTGGCATTGAGATTCGTCGAGACCGAGCAAAAGGTTTTCTAGGCCTCTCCCAAAGATCCTATATAGAAAAGGTGTTAAAGCGATATGGGATGGAGAATTGTTCTCCTACTTCTACACCCATATCAAAAGGTGGCAAGCTGAGCCTAAAAGTTTGTCCACAGAACGATATTGACAAAGCACAGATGAGTGCTTATCCATATGTATCAGTTGTTGGCAGCTTGCAGTACGCGCAGACATGTTCTCGACCAGATATTTCTTTTGCAGTAGGGGTACTTGGCAGATTTCAGTCTAACTCAGGTTTACCCTATTGGAAGGTTGCCAAGAAAGTCTTGCGGTACTTGCAAGGGACAAAAGTCTATATGCTAACGTATCATAAAGTTGATCACCTCGAGGTCATTGGCTACTCAAATGCGGATTTAGGAGGATGCCTTGATAGTAGAAAGTCTACTACTGGGTATGTTTTCTTACTTGCTGGGGGAGCGATCTCTTGGAGGAATGGAAAGCAGACGACCACTGCTGCCCACACCATGGAGGCAGAATTTATTGCATTATACGAAACTACTTCGCAGGCTATATGGTTAAAGAACTTCATATCACAGTTAAAGGTGGTTGATTCCATTGTGAAGCCACTGAAGGTCTACTGTGATAATGAAGTTGCAGTGTCTTTTTCAAACAATAACAAAAGTACTACGTCATGCAAGCATATGGAATTGAAGTATTTTGTTGATAAAGAAAGGACGAAGAATCATTTAGTGCATATTGTCAATATTGGTACAAAGAGATGATCGTTGATCCTCTTACTAAAGGGCTAGCACCAGGATTATATTCTGAACATGTAATGAGGATGGGATTGTTAAACTCTTTTTGACATATGCATATAAATAAAGTGATCACTTTCAGTTTTTGATTCTCATTATGGTTGTTGTCAATCTCTTAAGGATTAGAGATTCAACTAAGGACCTTTAGAATAGATTATAAAGGTCAATCTATTCATCAAGTTATTTCCATAAGGTTTTCTGGTTAAAAAGATTTATCGTCGGATCAAGTGGGAGAATGTTGGATTAACCACCACGATTAACGTGGTGGTTATCCACAATGTGGATACATCCCCGTTGAGGGATGATCCTGCCGATAAATCAGCATAAGATAAAGGGGAACAGTGCGTAACTGTTCCCACCCTATGCTTATAAGAACAGGGTATCATGAGCGACCCTGTGTGACGGGAAATCGAAGGTCTACTCACCGACTGCATCTGGTAGCCTGGGCTCGTGAAGGGCTGCAGTCTGGCTGAGCAGAAAACTCCGGCGACCACAGTAGCTCCATCAATGGCGGCATCATGTACGCTCTGCTGTTTTTTCTTTTTATGCAGGGCCATCGCCACGTTGCGGAACGCCGATTGAGGCTTTGCCGGAAAAACCCCCAGCCGTCCCAACAATTCTTTGTATTCTACCTCCAATATATTTTACTAGTCTATGTGTGACTCTCTTTGATTCTTTGAAGAAATACATTTATTACTTTCCTTCACACAGAACACCACCACACACTCATAAGAGTTACAATAGGCTACAAGGGAACAAGTGGGCCATAATTGCTAGACAGTTTCCAGATAGAACATACAATGAAGTCAAGAACCACTAGAATATGATTATGGCTGCCTAATCGTTTACAAGTGTGCATATGTTTGTGTGCATGTTTTTCGGTGTTCTCTTCTCTTCCATAGGAAAATAGGAAATAGCTTTGGCATGATGACTTCTTATCTAAACGTATTGTAAGAGCTTAGAGATCTTATAATTAATAAGCAGTAAGTGTTCCCTTTTCAATTCTATTTTCCCTTTTCATGTTTGCAGTGCAAAAATAAAATCATCTGCTAAAAGATCCCTGTTTCAGTTTAAAATGGCTCCTTTAAAGCAGTTTTGAAGTTGATATTTTGCTTTCATCGTGGCATCCACATTCTTAATAGCTGTCACAAGGACACTAGACATGCCATTTTTCGTGGAATTTTCCATAAAGAATAATCTATAAGAGGTCATGACATGAGTGTGAATTGGAGTATCCCTGTGATATAGTTAATAAAGTACCTTCATTTTCTTTGTGGGGTATTTATAACCGGGCCAATTGGTAACTCCCAGTGACCCCTTTGAGAACTATGTGCTTTGATATGTCTCTTTACTTGTTTCATCCATGGGCCACATCCTTTAAGGCGAAACGGATGAAGCCATGCAAAACCAACTAAAATTTGAAAAAATAGGACTGCTACCTTGGGAGCAATGACAGCTGCACGGACAACTTTACCACCTGTAGAAAGGGGCCTTGTTTTTTCTTTCGAGTTCCAAAACAAAAGTTTTGAGTTGTTCAGTGTACTGTATTCAGTACCGTTAATGGATGGCAACGTCTGCATCATTCTTGGATTTTTAGTAGTCTGATGACAAAATAATTGAGTTATGAGATGGAAGATCACATGGAGACTGAAGAGAGGGGCCAACAACCACTGTTTTCATCTCATTCTGAAAGGATAATGCCTGTTTACCTCTAATTGAAATGTCACGCCAAATACACGAATTAGTACAGGCCCTCTTCACATTATACGAAATTCTGAATGTTATAAAATTTACTTACCACAATAATCATCAAAAAGGTGCATGGGCTTACTTCACTCTTAAACAAGAAAAGTTCTCAATTTAACAGCAATTAATCATTCACAATAATCAGGCTCAGGAAGGTTAAGAAGCACTGATTCAACTAAATCTTAAACACCAACTTCTTCACAGCCATCCTCTTAGCTCTTCCCAATCGTACCAGTACCCATCCCACTAAACAAGCCCTCCTAAATTTTCAATAAAAGAACCATTAGAACAAGATACCAACATCGGGAAAACCACTTCAATTATCTTCTTGAATCAATTTAACACAGTTACAACTCTCCCAACCAACCCCCAAAAATTGAAAACAAGAAAGAGAAAAACAATAAATCAATGACATTCATCACCATCAGAACAAGTCCTAAATTCTCTACACAAGGAGTAAGAGAACCACTAAAACAAAGATACCAACATCAGGAAAACCACTTCCCTTATAATCCTGACTAAATTAACACATAGTTACAACTCTCTAAACCAACCCCCCAAAAAATGAAAACAAGAAAAGAATAGATTTGAGAGAATTCATGGAGGATATGGATTTGAAGCTAAGAATGAGGAAGGTGAAAGGATTCTAGATTTTGCAGTTGCTTTTGATCTTGCGGTAGCAAGTACATTTTTTTCAAAAGAAAGAAAAGCACTTGATAACTTTTAATAGAACACATTCGGTTAAAATTCATAAAATCTGATATTCAATCACACGAAGAGAGAGAAAGAGAACGAGAGGGAGAAAATATGCTGCTGTAGAGAGCCAAGATTCCTCACACAAGAATCGGTGCACCAGACTTTACATTATATATTTGCTTAATACAAGGATTAGGGTACCAAAATACCCTTTTACAACATATCTAAATTACAATCTAGCCAATTAATGAATATGCGGCATTCCTGTGAATAATGAACACGGATTGAATATGAATCCTAGATCCAGACCCAAAATATGAAAGACGACTTCTTTTCACCCTCCCTCGTTGTACATAGTTTTGAACCATGAACAACTTGCCTTTTAACATCCAAAATATGTCCTTAGTCAGTCCCTTTGTAAACAAGTCAGCAACTTGATCAATAGTCTGAACAAACTCAGGTTCAATCTCCTTCTCTTCAGCCTTTTGTCTTACAAAATATTGATCTATTTCAATATGCTTGGCACGACTGTGATAAATGGGATTAAAGGACATGTTGATGGCGCTTTGATTGTCACATAAGAGAAGAGATCGGGAGACCGATTCTCCTACTCTTGTTAACAAGTGTCTAATCTATGTTGCCTCGGTTGTGGCAGTTGTCATTGATTTATATTCGGCTTTTGTGCTCGACCTGACAATGGCCTTTTGTTTCCTACTACTCCAGGAAACTAGGTTCATACCAATGAAAACACAATAGTCTGAGATTAACCTGAGTTCATATGGATCTCTTGCCTAGTCTGCATCCATGTAAACAACAAGTTCATATGCATGATGTCCATTAATCCTTTTTCTATACAAAAGACCATCTCTGATAGTTCCCTTTAAATACCGAAGAATATGTTTAACAACTTCTATATGCCCAACATGTAGCTCATGCATAAACTGAGACACCTGATTAACTGAGTAAACAATATTAGGCCAAGTGAAAGTGAGATATTGCAGCATCTCTACTATGTTGTGATATCTCGTAGGATCCTTGTACAACTCTCCATCTTGGGAACTGAGATTCTAATGAAGAACACTTAGTGTGCCTAAATGTTTGCAATCTTTCATACCTGCCTTACTAAGAACATCAATGATATACTTATGTTGGTTGAGAGCCATTCCTTCAGTAGTCCCATCAACTTCAACTCCAAGAAAATATCACAGTTTACCAAGATCCTTCATCTTAAATCTATGATTCAGGAACTCTTTGACCTGCTCAATATGATTATTAGAGTTACCTGCAATGATAATGTCATCTACATATATCAATAACAGAGTAACTACTTCTTGGCATTGGAATATAAAGCGAGAGTGGTCAAGAAGCGATCGACTAAAACCATATTTTTTCACTTCAAGAGAGAAATTGCCAAACCAAGAGCAAGACGTCTCCTTCAAACCATATATAGTTCTCTTTAACCTACACATGTATTCCTTAGAGTCTCCTTTTGCCTATCTAGTGAGCTGCTCCATGTACACTTCCTCTTTCAGATCCCCATGTAGAAATGTGTTTTTGACATCAAGTTGACTAAGAGTTCATTGATGCTCAATAGCTAATGACAATATAAATCTGATGCTTCCCATTTTCACAACCGGACTGAAGGTCTCATCATAGTCTTGTTCTTGCTCCTATATGAAACCCTTTGCAATAAGTGTTACCTTGTATTGTTCAATAGTGTCATCCGATTTTTACTTTATTTTATACACCCACTTAGACCTAACTACATTTCTATCATGTGGTCTGTAAACAATATCCCAAGTACCACATTCATGAAGGGCCTCCATTTCTTCATTCATGGGTTCGATTCATCTTTTGAAATTTGTGGCTTGATAAAATGTTCTGGGTTGATCTTTCTTACCCAAAGAAGTTAAAAAAAGTTGGAAGTCCATCAAGAAATTCTCATAACTGACCCATCTTTCAATCAGATGTCTAGAGAGAGTAGATATTCTAACATCAAGGGTTGGAGTAGGGATAAAAGGAGAATTCATCTCCTAGTTAGAAGTGGGGGCACCTCCTTTTCTCGCTGTGAATAAATGATGCCTTTATACCTTTCAGGTGCCAAGAGTGATTCAGATGTCATACTTTCTTGAGTAGTTTGTTCGACATCAAACATGGTTTTCCCATTCCTTTGATTACATTCTGAAGGACAGCCATCATCAGTACTAGAAAAGAGTTCAGAATTCAACCAGGAGTGATAAAGCTCAACTCCAGAAGAAGTGTTATCATGATCAAAGTTTAGTTCATAAAAATAACATTTATGGATATTTTGATGCACTTACTTATAAGATCATAGCATCTGCATCCTTTATAATCACGTGCATATCCCACAAATCTGCACTTCAAGGCCTCATCCTGAAACTTATGTTGCATTGAATTGTCAATATGAATATAACATAAACAACTGAACACACATAAATCATGATAATTTGGATGAACTCCATACAAAGAAAAGTAGGGTGATTTGTTTTCCAAAATAGTCATGGGTAATTGGTTTATCATATAAATTGCCGAATGGAAAGCTTCTGCCCAGAAAGTTACCAGAAGATTACTATCATGCATCATGCTCATTGCACTCTCGACAATATGGCGATGCTTCTCTTCAGCAATCTCATTCTATTGAGGTGTATGAGGGAAAGACACCTGCCTACTTATTCTATTAGTTTGGAAAAAATTGATAAAGTCATTTTAAGATAACTCACCCCCTCCATCACATTGAAAACAGAGAACATTTTTAGAAAAATGATTCTTAACATAGGAATGAAAATTCTGAAACAACTTAAAGGTCTCAGATTTGCATTTCATAAAGAAGATCCACGTGTAACGAGAATAACTATCAACAAATATAAGATAATATCTAATTCCAAACATAGAGAAAACTAGAGTAGGACCACAAACATAAGAACAAATAATTTTAAAAGGTTTTGAAACTCTTTTATTAATAGAATGAAAGGGTAGAACATGACTCTTATACAAAAGACAACTAGAACATTTTTTATCATCGACACTTAATCCTAAGCTTGACTTGGGAATGAGAATGTTTGAGACAAGCTTTTTAATAAAATGACTACTGCAATGACCTAGACGACCATGCTAAAGATTTGGCTCAATACATTCAGAAACACTAAAGATACTCTTAGGAAGCACTGAAGAAGACAGTGAGGTGAGCTTCAAGCTGGGATCAACAGAGCGAACACGAGTAGAAGGATCCTCTTGGAAGACATACATATTTCCCTGTCATTTTTCTTCAACAAACATTTTCCTCGTGCGAAAGTCCTTGACACGAACAAAAAAAGGAATAAACTCAACTGAAACATTAATATCATCAACAAGATTAGAAATAGAAACAATGTTTCTCTTGATATTAGGAGCGTGAATGACATTCAAGAGACTGAGAGAGGATTTTGACATAGAAATAACAAAGTTTCCAATATGAGAAATAGAATGGTGAGATCCCAATGACAATACTATTTCTACCAACATAAGGAACAAGAGTTAGGAGCTTACCAGCATCACCACTAACACGAGTCGTTGCCCCAGAATCAACATACCAAGTACCCTGATCATTCTGTTTTAGGTTTAATTCAGCTAAGGTAGATAATAACAACTCTTTTACTTCTCCACTGGTCTTTGAATTATCTATCCCTTTCCTTGCCTTTGTTGGCAGTGGTTTTCCTCTATTTTGAGGATTAAACCACCGGTTAGCCTTGATATGTCCCCTTTTATTGCATAGAAAATAAGTGGAAATTGTCATTTGCCTATGTGAATTAGGAGGTATGTTGGGTGTATGTAATATTCCACGACCTCCTTGTCCATTCCTTCCTTGACCCCCCCCCCCCCCCCTTTCCTCTAAAATTATAACTTCCACGTCCTCGCCCATAAGCAACCCTTGTGGCAAGCACATGTTGTGCTCCAACGTGAACATGAGTCGCTTCACAAAATCCCTTTAAGGTTATCTCATATTGAAAAAGCTTGACACACAGATCATCAAATGTAGGTAAATTTGGTAGGCACAATAAGAAAATAACAATCATGTGATAATCAGGCCCTAGCCCGCTCAAAGTTTGATGCACCGTATCTTTGTCACTTACTGCACAACCCATGATGGCTAGTTGATCTGTAATAGTCTTCATTTTGTTCAAGTATTCCAAGATAGTCATGGAGTCCTTTTTCAACATTTGAAATTCCTTCTTTAAAAACATTTCCCTGACCTGAGAAACTTGCAAATATGTCTGAACCAGTCTGTCCCATAACCGCATAGCCGAACAGTCATCTGGAATTGCCACAAGCACCTCTTATGACATTGTAGAAGTAATATAGGCAACCAACGTCTGATCTCATTTCATCCAGGTTATATACTCTGGATTTCTAACATATATAACAGAAGATTCTCTCTTACCATTCTTGTCTTCCTGTGATATGAACTCTGGAGGAACTGGAATAGAGTCATTCAGATATCCAGAAAGATCCTGACTTCTTATGAACAGGATGATCTGCCTCTTCCAGGTTAAGAAATTAGAGTTGTTCAGCTTCTCCAACACGAGTTAACTAAGAAAACTTGAGGAAAGGCCAGATTGAGAAGGAAACAAATCCATATTCTAAAGAGGGAGAAAATTAAAATTCAAGAATGAATGAAAACAAAAGAAGAATGAATTCAAAACAGAATTTTAGTCGCAAATAAATCCGTTGGATTCAGAACAGAAATTTAATTTCAAATAAAATTTGCTGCCCCTTTTTTTTACTGACGATCTATAAACCAAAGGCAATAAACCAGACCTTGCTATAAAATCTGATCTAAGCAATGTCCAACCAATATTGAGCATGTCTCTTTAGATAAGATGTTGCGTTTTTCTGAATCACGTTGGGATGAAAAAAAAAATCAACAAAGCAATCAGCTTAGCAAAGAAGAAGTTGATCAGGAAGATAAAGAAAAAGAAATTTATGGAAAAACAGGTTTGACGTGACTCTCTTTTTGTTTTGGGATCATGCCTGGATCAAGATCTGATCAAACGTGATTTTTTTATTTTTTTTTATTATGAAATCACATCTGGATCAGTTAAAGACAAAAGAAAGAAAGAAAGATGTTAAGAAAAGATTTCGGCAAGAAAGAAGAAGAGGAAAGAGAAACTATTTTAGAAGAACAAAAATGGCAAACAAGATTAGGGTTAAATGATATAAAATAACCCAAAGAAATAACGAAAATGGAAAAAAGTAAAGTCACGATTTCAAGCAAATATCGTGTGAACAAATTCAGGATTTAGAAATAGCCTTACCGAGATCTGGTTTGGAATCAAAAGAAGAATGAAAGAAAGATTTGACAAAGGCTATAAGAGGAAGAAGTAGGGATGGAAACAAATGAAAATAAATTACCTTAGGAAGAGACAAGAATCTTGATTGTGATGATTATAAAGAAGTCATGATCTCCAAGACTGAACCTGGCTCTGATACTATGTTAGAATTCATAGAATTTGATATTCGATTACACAAAGAGAGAGAGAAAATGAGAGGGAGAAAATATGTTGTTGTAGAGAGCCAAGATTCCTCACACAGGATTCGACACACCAGACTTCACATTATATATTTGCTTAATACAAGGATTAGGGTAACAAAATACCCTTTTACAACATATCTAAATTACAATATAGCCAATAATGAATATGCGGCATTCCTGTGAATAATGAACATGGATTGGATCTGGATCCTAGATCCAGACCCAAAATATGAAAGATGACTTCTTTTCACATTCGACACAGATTGATTATTTTCTTCTGAGACAAAGAGAGCTAAAAATGTGTATAATTGCAAAGTAATTCCTAGATAATGTATTACTATTCAACATAGACTGTTAATTTTAGATTTATATATAAAGAGAAAGATAATTAGAAGAGATATAAAAAAAATCCAAGAATTAGATAGTGGAATCTCAAAGGTGATAATTTAGAAAAAATGAAAGAATTATTACTTGAACAAGAGTGGAATTGGATGGTGAATGCTGACCACTTTTGCCAGCAGGTAGAATTAAGTTGGTTGCCAAGCAAGTACTTGTGAGACTAAGAGCATATGTCATATGCATAAAGAAACTTGGTGGCAGAATGAAGTTTAGAAATCAATCAAGGAGAAGAAAATATCTTTTAAAGAATAATAAAATACAAAAGAAGTGTGATGGATTGGAAAAAATATAAGCTGACAAAGAAAAAAACAAAAAAAGTCATAATGTGAAGTATGTTTGCCTATGACAACATGTATACCAAGTTGGATACAAAAGATGGTGAAAAGGATATATATAAACTAGCTAAAAGTTGAGAGAGAAAAACAAGAGATTTAAAACAAGTGAAGTGCATTAAGGATGACAATGAAATCACTTATAGTTAAGGATGATAAAAAATGTATACCAAGTTGGATACAAAAGATGGTGAAAAGGATATATATAAACTAGCTAAAAGTTGAGAGAGAAAAACAAGAGATTTAAAACAAGTGAAGTGTATTAAGGATGACAATGAGATCGCTTATAGTTAAGGATGATCAAATTAAAGAAATATGAGAAAAATATTTGGCATCTATTAAATGAAGAATGGAATAATAAAGATAGAGCAAGATGGAGATTTTAACCAGAAAATGATAGTATAGATAGAATGAATAGAGGAAGTGAAAATGACTATAAAGAAGATGAAGAAGAACAAAATCCTCGAGTTAGCCAATATACCCAGTGAATTGTGGATGTCAATGGGTAATAATGAAATAACATGGTTAACTAAATTGTTTAATAATATTTGGTGTACAGAAAAATGTCAGAAGAGTGGAGACAATGTATGTTGATTTTTACATATAAGAATAAAAGTGACATTCAAAATTGTTTTAACTATAGAGATATTAAACTTATGAACCACACCATGAAATTGCGGGAGAGGATAATAGAGCAACATTTAAGAAGAGAATTAAGTGTATTAGAGAATCAATTTGGTTTTATGGCGGGTAAGTTAATGATAGAAGTTATTTTATTATTAAGACAACTTATAGAAAGATTTAAGAAGAAGGATAGAAATTTGCATATGATTTTCATAGATTTTGAGAAAGCTTACAATAGAGTGCCAAGGAATTTAATTTGGTCAATGTTAAGCAAAAAATAGATCCCTTATAGATATATTAAAATAATTCAAGATATGTAACAATGAGCAGTTTGATTGTTAGGACATGTGGCAAGACAAGGTTGCTCCAAATTAGGGTTGAGTTACATCAAAGGTCCTCGTACCTTTTTGCTTTAGTTATGGATGAAATAATGTCTTGCATCCACGTAGAAGTTCTTTAGTGTATACTATTTGCAGATGATATAGTACTGATTAGTCAAGATAGAGATGATATATAGAAGCTTTGTCACCGCCACACGACATTTTGCTTGGCATACCCTCATCGACACAAGTGTGGTTGGATCAGGTGTAGTCTCAAACCAATATTATTTTTGAAATTTCGCCTTGGTCAAACCAAAGTCAAGGGGTGAGGCCATTTTGGTCCCACCCCACCCAATAACCCCCTCTCCGTCTCTCTCTCCTCTCTTGAAACCCTCGGCTCTATGTCCAGAGGGGAAAGTGCGCATGCACGAGCGAGAGAGAGTACCTCATCCTCATCCTCTTCTTCCTCCGATAAAAGGGATCGAGAGAGAGAGAGAGAGAGAGGGAAGTGGAGGGTACCTTCTCCTCCTCTTTTTCTTCTTGCTACAACTTAGAGAGAGAGAGAACAAAAAGGAGAGGGGCTACACCCCTTTCCTTTTTATAACACATGGCCACATGGTTTCGTTGATTAGGTTTGGACAAGTTCAAACCTGATCAATGACACTTATAAAAAAGGTTTGGACTTGGTTCAAACCCAAACTCTCTCAACCTTGGGTCCAGCCTACAAGTCCAAACTTTTTTTTTATATATAGTCATGTCCCTGTACCTATATTTTTTTAAATTGCCGTGTTGTACCTCTTGTACCCGTACTAGTACATGCACCGGTACCCCACTAGCGTAGTATAGAAGCAACTAAAAGTTTGGAGGAGCATGTTGGAAAGAAGTGGTTTATGAATTAATAGAACAAAAACTGAATACATAAAATGCAAGTTTAGTATAGAAGCTAGTGATAGCAATGTCATTCGAATACAAGAAATACCTATTCAACAATGGCATAAGTTAGATATTTAAGGTCTATAATGCTGGCGTAAGTGAAGACAGACTAGTAGTGCATGGTGTGATAAAAGCCTACCTCTACGACTAAAAGAATGTTTTTAAAAGACTACAATATGCAGTTGAATATTGGGTGATGAAAAAAACGATAAGAAGACAGAGTGCATGTTGCATAGATGAATACAATTAAAAATAAATCTATTAGAATAATCCTATGAGTCGAACCAATAAAGGATAAAATAAGTAAATGTAGATAGACCAGGATAGAGAAACAGGACTTGTAAAGCCCTACCCATGTAGTTGGGATAAGGCTTGATGATGATGTTGATGATAAAAATTGAAGAGGCAATAAATCAATGTCATCCATTACTATTAAAACAAGCCCTCCTAAATTTGCTACTCAAGGAGTAAGAGAACCATTAGAACAAAGATATCAACAACAGGAAAACCACTTCCTTTATCATCCTGAATCAATTAACACACAGTTACACCTCTCCCAACCTACCCCACAAAAATTAAAAACCAGAAAGAGAAAAAAACAATAAATCAATGTCATTCATCACCATTAGAACAAGTCCTAAATTTTCTACACAAGGAGTAAGAAAACGACTAGAACAAAGATACCAACAACAAGAAAACCACTTCATTTATCAACCTGAATCAATTAACACGCAGTTAAACCTCTCCCCCCTCAAAGAAAAAAACCAGAAAGAAAAACAAAACAATAAATCAATGTCATTCTTCACCATCATCATCTCTAACAGCAGCAACACGCCTGAACACAGACCTGAACGTCCCCCCACCGTTCCTTGCGACCTTCTTCCCCTCCTCACTGGCTTCACTCAGCAACCCCACAACAGGGTCACTGTGAATCTCAACCTCCCCAACCTTCTCGAAAAGTGGGAGCTCCATGCCGAGCATGAGGGTGTCCGGGAAGAAAGCGAGAGGCGGACGAGGAGGGCGCCGAAGCTTCATCCGACGTAGGCGAAGCGAATGAGGTGGTGGTGTTGGGGGGGAGGTGGCGGAGAGGGGAAGTGATGGGAGTAGTCGAGGTGGGAAGGGGTGAGGGGGACGGGGAAGTGGGAGTCGCTCAGGGGGTTACTGTGGGCTCTCGCCCTGTAGAAACGCTTCCTCGGGTGGCAATGTGGGTTCTGGTTGGCGGTGGTGGTGGTGGCTGCGGCGGCGTCGGCGGTGGTGGTGGGTGAATTTGGGGTGTCGCTCGGCATAGTTGCAGAGAAGAAGAAGAGAGAGAGAGCGGTTAAGGTTTTTGTGGAATGGATCTCTCTGAAGATTCGGGTCTCACCAGGATCCGTTCAAGATGCTTCAAGGGTCCAGCTATGAAATTGGACCCTTTAATACTTTCATCAATGGATTGGACTATGTTTAGATCCAGATAGTGCTTCATCCAATCCAAAAATGTAGTAATGGGTGGAGTCTGATGGGACCTGACTTATAGACACCATATTTTTTGGGGTATGGATCTGGGTCTGAATGGTTACTACTGAGATTTTTGTCAGTTGGGCAAAAACTCCATGTAACAAAGTATTACCGATATTTTGAATATTATTGCAATATTTTCGAACACTAATATAATCTTGTAAATACCATGACATTAACTTGACATTTACCCAACAGAAGTCACTTCCTGCTAGGGGTGGACATCGGCTCGGAGTCCTAGGAGTGGCAATCGTGTCGGGTTGGTGGATCGACCCGATGGGTTGGCGGATCGACCAGACGGGTTGGCGGGTCAGCATACCTCAACCCGAACCCGACCCGTTTATTAAACGGGTCGGCTGTGGCAAACACAAACCTGTCCCGTTTAATAAACGGGTAACCCGACACGACCCGTCAACCCATTTAATAAATGGGTTGGGTCGGGTAAACGGGTTCTCAGGTTCGCGGGTCAGGTTGGCAGGTCGGGTTGACGGGTTGGCAGACAGGTTGGCGGGTTGACCCACCCGCCTAACCCGTTTATTAAACGGGTCAGGCGGGTTGGCGGGTTGGCGGGTTGGCATACCCCTAACACGAACCCGACCTGTTTAATAAACTGGTTAGGCGGGTTGACCCGTTTATTAAACGGGTTTGTTTTTTCCAAACCCGAACCCGCCTAAGAGGCGGGTCGCGCGTGTCAGGTTTTGCCACCCCTAGCTCGGACCCCTTTAGAGTTTGTCCCGTCCGGCTTTAAGTGCGGCCCCCGGCCCAGAGATAGACCGGCCCATTTGCTGACAGGCTGGGTTTTGGCCCAGTTCTTAACAGGGTCAAGTTTGAAGAGCAACCCATGGCCAGCCCATGACCCCAACAACCAATGTGAAGAGAGCCAGGTTCCACCCAACCCATTAATTATCTTTTTAGTTTTCATAAAATTAAAATAACTAATTAGGTAAATGATAATAGTTACCAAGTTACTATGCAATAGTTTGTTTTTAATTTTTTATATTATTAAAAAAATAATAAATAACTCAGGTTCATCAGGCCGGCCCGATAGCCCATCAGGCCAGTCCGGTAGCCCATGAACTGGCCCAGGCCTGACCCACGTATATAACGGGTTGGGTTTTTGGTATTTAATGGGTCCGGGCCTATAACCTTGACACAAACCCGACCCATGGCATGCCGGGTCGGCTTGTTCCATCAGGCCACCTTACTCCTTGCATCTTTTTAGATCGAGGACCATTAATGATGGGACCCTATGAATCCGACTATTTAGCCTATCAGATCCGTTCTTGTGGGTCCAAGTCCTATTACTGATAAAGCATATGGAGTGTGAAATGCCAGGTAAACGTCTGATTTTGATTGACTAGGGGGTGTTAATGACCCGTACCAAACCCTATAGGTGGGGGTTTTCATGGGTCGGGTTTGACCTGGACCCGACCCATACCATATCCTATAGGGTTAGGGTTTGGATATGGAGTGGGTGTAGTTTTTGAAATTTCATACCAAACCAGGCCCGACCCGAGTTTCAACTAAGATCCGCAATTTTTCAAATTAAAAAAAGATTAAAAATTATTATTTTACCACTACAAGAAAATTGTTAATTAGCGACGGAAATTAGCGATGGAAAAAATCTGTCGCTAATTAGCGACAGATTAGCTAGAGATAGAATCTGTCGCTAATTTGCGACGGATTAGCGAGGAAACAAATTTTATCGCTAATCTGTCGCTACTTAGCGACGGATTAGCGACTAAATTGTTTGTCGCTACTTTTTATTACAAGAACACCATTTTAGCGATGGATTTAGAGAGGGAACTCTGTCGTCGTTAATCCGTCGCTAATTAGCGACGGCGTAGCGACAGAATATATTCCGTCGCGTTTTTTGTATTTTGGTATTTTGATTTAGCGACGGCTTAGCGACGAAATTTTTCCGTCGCTAAGCCGTCGCTAAATGTCGCGTAAATCCCTAATCCCATCCCTCTTTCTCTTTTTCCTGTTTCGCTGTATTGCTCCCGCCCGCCGCCCTCTCCCTCCCGCCGCCCGTCGGCTCTCGCCACCGTCCGGCCGCCGCCGCCTCGCCGACGATCCTCGCTGCCGACCTCCCTGCTTGGCTAGCGGCTGCGCCAGGGACCCCGAGCACCGGCGACCCGCCGCCGACCTCTTCCTCCTCCCTACTGTTCCTCCCTGTGGCTGCTGCCGGGAGGTGTTGTCTCCCCTTCGCCGGCGACCTCAGCCGCCGACGACCAACGATCCTCCCTGCAGCCACCTCTTCGCCTCCGCTCTGAGTTCCGGCGACCTAGTGGCCCCCGAGCTTCGCTCCAGGTCTCCCCCTCTCTGCTGTCGGGGCTTTCCCATGTTTTTTTATCTAGATTGCTCAGATCTCGTGGTTTCGGCTTAGATTTCAGGCTTTTTGTGGAAGATTTGGTGGAATCTGCGTTTAGTGCTCGGATTTATGTTTGTTGTAGATCGTTATCGTGTATAATTCGGCGATGCGTGTTCAGGACTCTGTTTTCGTTTTCACTTGTCCATGAGATTTGTGTTTCGAGCTCAGATTCCTGATTTTTCTCGCTCATTGTTGTGTATAATTCTACGATTCGTGCTCTAGGCGCTCTTTTGTTAGCGCTTTACCGATGATCGTTTTTTGCGTACGATTTCGGGACTGATTTGATTTTCAAATTTGGATTTTGTTCTCTTTTGTATCTTATTCATCTATAGAATACTCTGGATCAATGTTTTCCCATTTTATTTTCCTTCATTTTTTTGTTGAAATTTAACATCAAAAGCGTCATTCGTTAGTATTGAAATTCACGTAGATGGTTGAAAATGTGTTTTTTTTTTCTGTTGCCCATTGTCTTTTTATTCAAAAGTTTTTTTTTTCAATACTTAAAATTTAACATCTTTTGGTAGTATCTTCTTCTTATTATTTATTAATGAGGACGTTGTGGCATAGTAATTGCTTAATCTGATCCCATGGTAGCCATTGTAAAGAGTCAGCGGGTTTCTGAATTCTAACACAGTTCATGCTTTACTTAATTTCAATCGATAATCTTAGTTAGCTTGGAAAAGTTGTACATTAGATTTGCAGTGAGCTTTTAAATTGCGTCTTTGTTGTTCAAAACATTTTGTCTTGACAGGTGCGATCCATTGAACATAGACACAAATTTCCCTTTGGTTTTGAAATTGTGAGGTTTTTTCGCTTGATCTAGCAGAATGCTCTTAGAGTAATTTGTCCTTGAATTATGTTACTTCCCATATCAGACTCCTTGACTCATCCGGAGTCACAAAAGTTGACAAGATTTTGCACATATAATTTGACTAACTCCTAGCGTTTGTTGAGCTTCTCTCACCTTGTATTTGGCCTCTTTCTTCAATAAATGGAGTATCTAGTATGCCAAGCAACTTGATGATCCATTGTGTTTCTTAGAGGCCTGCTCTTTAGTTTATGCTGGAAGTGTAAATTGTATCACACTTCAGCACATTGTCCAGATGAGGAGAAACCGATGTGTAACAAACAAGCAGTTGCATTTAGGAACATGAAGGTTCACCTAGGCTCACCGAGCTCTATTGGTTTTCTCTTTCGCTAATTGGTGTTCTTCTTTTTTGATGTAAGGAAGTCTTTTTTTTTATTCTATTACCAAAAAATCAACTCCACAGATTGGGCATATATTTAGAAGTGCTTTCTGTTCAGCTACAACGGCCCAGTTGGTTTTTAACTTCTATTTATGGGAAAAAAGAATGTAAGTTATGTAACTGCTTAAATGACTAATTCCATTGATCTCTTCATTTGCATTAAGTCCTGTTGCCTGCAAAATTATGTTACATGAAGAACCACACTGTAGTTATGAAGAACCACACTGCTAAAATATAATAGACTATTTGAAACATTAGCATCTTCTAGTTAGATTTGGCTTAACATATATACTATTTTTCTTTTCTCTTCTTTCAATTAGTTAGAGTTGTTTTAATTTGTTTTAATTTTTTTAGTTAGTGTTTCATCTTGTTTCATGATTAGTTGGTTTGTTACTTAATTTGTTTTATTTTTGTGCAGATTTTTCAACGGAACCAACTCGTGCTCGGCCACCTGTGGTAAGTAAATGACAAAAACAATGCAAATCGGGTAAATACCCGTGGTGAGTAAGTGATGCAAACGTATCACATGTTATTTAATTTATTGAATGCAGCACTTTATTGTTCACACACTCACTTAGTTGTTGATATCTAGGACTGCTTTGTTGGAGTTCGGAGATCATGCTGAGCATGATTTTAATGTAGAAATATGGAAGTGTTCTTATTTTTGGAGTACGGAGTCCATGCTAAGTATGGTAGTAGTTAGTGAGATATTGAAGTGTGTTTGCTACAGGTACATGTTTGCCATTTATTTGATATGAATGATTATGATGTATTGCAATGTTTGATGTAATTGTATCCATGCTTGCATGTAGTTACTTTCAATTTGATTTTGACTTCCATGTGAAATTTTATAATAAAAGCATGCTTCAAATGATTGTATCGTGTCATTAATAGTTTGCACATGAAAATATTAAGTTATCAATGCATGCATCAAAATTCTTGTTATTGTTTGACATAGTATATTGCATGATAAATTTGATATTTTCTTCATCGTAGCATTCTGATTGTAATACTTGATACGAATGATTCGAATGCATTGTAATACTTGATGTGAATGATTTCAATTATCTGAATGTATTATAATTTATGCAATTAACGAATGATTTGAATTAGTGCAATACTTGATGTCAATGATTTAAATTATTTGAATGCATTGCAATGCTTGATGTGAATGACTTGAATGCATTGTAATACTTGATGTGAATTATTTGAATGTATTGTATGACATATGTTATTTGTTAGAATATGGTTCGTGGAGGTTATAGTGGTCGCTCATCCAGTAGTAGCCAGGATCAACCTTCATCTTCACGGGCTCCTGTGATAGGTATATCATATAACTAATTAGATGCTTGATTAGTTCAAATGCACATTCTGAGAATTTCTAATGTATTTTTTTACAGATGATGTTGCGCCTGTACACGACCCACCTACACCAGTTGATCGCACAAGTCAACAGCCAACACAAGAAACAGGGTCTTCTCAGGCTGGCACAAGAAGACTCATTCGAATAGTGTATATCGATAATCGACCGTAAGTATTTTGTTTTCAATTATTGCATATCTTTTAAATATTTTATATTGATATTTACTGTGTAACAATTCATGTGCAGCACGAGGTTTGAGCCACAAGAAATAGTACGGGAGATTAGGAATTCACTTCTTCAACATCTACCAGGACCAGTTGCTCAATGGAAAGAGTACCCAAAGGAGGTGTTAGACAGATTGTGGTCCTCATTCATGGTATACAGTTGTTCCTCATAGTTAATGTGTTTCATATTTAATTTATTTAAGCAATGTCTACTAACTTTCTGAAAATATTTGTAGGCTTCGAATCGCTTTGCAACTACGGTGGAAGAAAATGATGCAAGGAAGGTGTGGCAGAAGGTGGCTGCCAATCGATTTGCAGACATGCTGCACACTATGAAGACTGCAGCAAAAAAAGCATCTGACGTAGTAGATGATCCATTACTGTGGAAGGGCCATGGTCCTATTACTATCAGGAGAGATTACTGTGATGAAATGTGCGATAAGTGGGCGGGAGATGCATTTAAAAATCGCTCTGCGAAGGCTTCACAAAATCGATCAAAGATGCCCGAAGCCCATCTACACACAGGTGGATCTAAGACATTTGGGAGTCACCTAAAGAAAATGGTAACTCATCAATATATAATATTAATTTTATAAGTATTGTTGCAAACTTGTGTACTAAATCTTTTGTCATTTAACTTCGCAGGAAGCAGAAAAAGGAGGCAGTGTACCATATAAGGATGTGTTTGTAGAAACACATAAACGGAAGACCACGGGAGTCTTCGTATTAGAGAAGGCGAGAACGACAACGGTATGTATTAATTCTATTAATAATCATTGCAATATATATGCAAGTTATCATAATGTTATCATTAATTATTAATGAATACTTTAAACATTATTTTGTAGGAGGCATATGAGCAACAGATGGTAGAGCGATATGGCGAAAACGCTACTCAGCATCCATCATTTGATCCTACAGCATGGGTGACTGCAGCAGGTGAACCCAAAAAAGGTCGCGTGTTCGGGTTTGGGAGTAATATGAACACTTCACCAGTTATTGGTTCTTCCAGTTACGGCTCACCGACTTCTTGCGCCGACATAAGCTCCAAGCAGCCGACTATTCTTTCCGGTGATGATGTACGCGAGATCATTAATGAATCACTAAATAACTACTTCCAATACACCGTCGCCCCCTTTCTCCGAAATGAGATCAAGGCCGCTGTTCAGGATAGGGGATCTTCGATTCCAGGTCCCTCTCAGGTATAATCACATATATAGTTTTTGACTGTCTTAAAGCACATCTGAGCATGGTAGAATCACATATAGAGTTTTTCTAGATGCCTTAGAACACATATGAACATGCTATAATCACATATTCAATTTTTTTACTGCCTTAGCACACATACGAGCATGATCGAATCACATATATAGTTTTTTGCCTGCCTTAAAGCACATCTGAGCATGGTAGAATCACATATAGAGTTTTTTTATATGCCTTAAACACATATGAACATGCTATAATCACATATTCAATTTTTTGACTGCCTTAGCACACATATGAGCATGATAGAATCACATATATATATTTAACTTTTTGTCTGCCTTAGAGCACATATGAGCATGATAGAATCACATATAAAGTTTTTTTGACTGCATTAGAACACATATGAGCATGCTATAATCACATATTCAGTTTTTTGACTGCCTAAGAACACATATGAGTATATTATAATCACATATTCTGTTTTTTGACTGCCTTAGCACACATATGAGCATGCTATAATAACATATAGAGTTTTTTAACTGCCTTAGAACACATATGAACATGTTATATATCATTTATGATAGAATCACATATAAAATTTTTGGCTTTGCCTGCCTTAGAGCACATATGAGCATGCTATATTCACATATTCAATTTTTTTACTGCCTTAGCACACATACGAGCATAATCGAATCACATATATAGTTTTTTGCCTGCCTTAAAGCACATCTGAGCATGGTAGAATCACATATAGAGTTTTTTTAGATGCCTTAGAACACATATGAACATGCTATAATCACATATTCAATTTTTTGACTGCCTTAGCACACATATGAGCATGATAGAATCACATATAGAGTTTTTTTATTGCCTTAGATCACACATGAGCACATGATAGAATCACATATAGTGTGTAATTTATTTCATTATATTTTGTTTATCAATACTGACTGTTCTTTTCTTGTGTAGGCTGCTAGCGATAATCAGGATAGTGGAGCTGAAGGGACAGATAAAGACAATGAACAAAAAGACGCACAAAATCTTGACGATGATTAGAGGACTGTGTTGAAGAAGTTCTATTTTTTTATTTTTCCTAAATGTAATTGTTGAATTATAAATAATTAAACTTCTTAATTTTAAGGTGGAATGATTAATTATTGTAGATACTTGTTATATGAATTTTTTTGTGTGGTTTGTTTTTTATTTACAGGAAATATAAATTGTACAGGAAATAGAAATTGTACAGGAAATATAAATTTTTAAATAAATTTTTTTTTATTTTTTTTCGTGTTTGCGACGGATGATTCCGTCGCTATACATATTAATCTAGCGACGGAATTAAATCCGTCGCCAAGCCGTGGTCGCCGTTTAGTACCGGCGGATTGGCGACAGAATATAGCGCTCGTTATTCCGTCGTAATTAGCGACGGACCTGGCGACGGAATAATTCCATCGCCAGTTAGCGTCGAAATATTCGCGACGTAAGCATACTGTCGCCTCGTTGTCGCTAATCCGTCGCTAACCATGTTAGCGACGGATTAGCGACGGAATGTGGTCGTCGCTAATCTACTGCTTTGTTGTAGTGTACAGGGTATGGTTCGGGTCTGGTTCATGGAATCCTTATAAGATCTGGGTATGGTTTCTCTTCTGATTAGACCCGGGTCCAGACCTGACACTATCATCTCAAATCAGGTCTGGGTTTGGTTTCATATAGGCCTGAACCCAACCCAACCCAACCCATTGACACCCCTACCTTTAGGGTCAGTATTTGGCGATAAAAAAAGGTACGATTAGAAATTGGATCAGACCCAAAGGGTCCGATTTGTATATGGAACCTGAGTATGGTTTCTGAAATTAGACCTAGGTTTGACCCAAGTTCCGATTAAGACCTGTGATTTTTCAATATGAAAAGGATAAAAAAACATTATTTTACCAGGTCTGGTTCATGTAATCCCTATAGGACCCAGGTATGGTTTTTCTTATAGCAGACTTGATAGCACCCATATCCGGACCCAGTACAAGCACCACAAAAATAGATTAATGTTCAAACTCAGCTGAGTTCAAACCAGATCTAACTTGTTGGATCCATATCCATATCCATATCCAGCTGTGTCCACCACCTATAGGGTTGTGCACGAGTCGACCCATGCTTGAGCCTGGATTGTTCAAGATCAAACTTGGTAATTCTTTTAATCAAGATTGGGCCTTTCATGAACTTGATATTGCAGAGTTCAGTGTTCTATCACCACTGTTCTGCTAAATTAATTACAATTACAATGCAATAACACTATATTTTTTCCTATGAGACGTATTGGTACGATAAGTTTCTCAAAAACAAAAAGAAAATGAAAAGAATTTTTTCTATGAAAAGTTTTGATCTGATAAGTTTTCCAAAAAAAAAATCACTTGTTTGTGTAGTATGAGAAAAACGGGCTGGAAACGAAAGAATTTTTTTTTTGCTTGTTTGTTTGTGCTGGAAAAAAAAAATCTCCTAGCTAACAAATGGTAATTCTTCTCCAAAATATTTGGATAGGATTCTGATTTCCAACTTCTTTTGATAGTCATAATATTTTTAGTTTCTCTTGGGTTTTGTATTATCTATTTTATGGAAACGTTTGGGTGTGTTTACTCTTTTTTTAACATTAGTTTTGCATTTGTGGATTAAATTATTCAACTAGTTTTGGAAAGTTTAACAGGTTACACTAGAGATACCAAAACAAAAGAAAAGATGTGAAATTTAGATTATAAAGTTTCACACAGTTGAACAAGACAGACACAAAGATGCAACAAAGATAGAAAAAGATCATTTATTTTGACTTACACATGCAAGCTTGGCATACACAGACATAGAGATGCAACAAAGTTCATAGGTTTACAAATACACATATATATACATATGCAAGAGAGAAGAAACACATCACTAAAAATGCACATCAGTTGCATTGCATTGAGCAAATGATATAAAATACTCATCATTAGATGTTCGATAACTTCAATTTCAAGTGTCAAGAACCATTTGCAGCGCAAGATGAAAATTACATTGCTAATTGATATAGGAAAACTGAAGAGATAAGTGACACCAAGGCATGGTTAAATAGAAAAATGAAGGAAAAGGCACAAAACACTGCTGCCCCCCTTTTACAGTTGATTGAACAAGATAACATTGTTTTTGGGTAACCTGTTTGAAATCTAAGCCCTTTGATGGAACAGGAAACGTGATCCCTTTGATGGGTAATCCTGCTTGGAATCTAAGACCTTCATAGGAAATGTTGAGATGGGTAACCCCAAAACCATCACAAAATTGGTGAAAGAGACTCATCAAAGGGCTGAGAGAGAGAGAGAGAGAGAGCCGAAAGAAGATCAACATTAATACTCATGAAGATCAACAGCTAGCAACAAACAACAAAGCAAGCTCAACCAGGATCCGCTGGATTAGAAGAAACCACCGTTGAGTGAACGTTGTTCAGATGAAAGGAGAGGTCTCTAAGATGCATACGTAAAATCACATATACGTCAACCAGGATTTTATGGACAAGATGATTAAGGATGACCGGAATTTGACGGAAAGTAGCATCATTGCGTGCCATCCAAACAAACCACCAAGTAGTAAGCAACCATGTCTTCCAGATCAGTCTCCACCGCTTGCAGAGAGAGAGAGTCAAGGCTCAAAAGGTTACCTTGAGCTTTTGAGCGAGTGAGGAGGAAAAAAAGGTCGCGTAGCCCCGTGGAGGTATATCTCTCCCTAGTTGCAAACGAAAGAGGAGGGGCGAGAGAGGGGGTGTCTCTCCTTAGGCCTAGAAAAACTCTGATAGTAAAGACTCCACCCCTTGGAGGAGTCTTTCCTATGAAAACAATTACCTTTTTTCAAAATGTTTTGCACAATAATATTTTCTCGCATTCGGAAAGGTCGAAAAAACAGTACATTTTTATACTTTGCTTCACTTTTCCTATATGTTTATAGCTTCTAAATGTGCCTTAAGTTTTATGTTAAAAGATTAAAGAAAAACATTTTGTTTGAGGCAGACCCCCACCAGGTTACAAAATGATTACAATGTGGAAACCTTGAAAGAAAAAGTAGGAAACCAATCTTGAGGTGTGCTTTGCTGATCTTATCACTACCAATAACAGTTGCAGTTGGCTCAGGCTGCGAGCAGCAAAATTCTTCTCTTTATCCTCATTCCATACCCATAATCGATCGTACTAAAAAGTTTAATTAATTCATCATATTATAATCAACCATCTCTAGTCTGGCTCTTCCTTCTAAAGCTCAATTCATCACACCTACCAGGTCTCTTGTTGATGATTCAATAATGATAATTCCAAATATAAGTATTGACCTTAGTCCAGCCTTGGGTTGGAGTGTCCCGTCTACACAAATAAAGCCATTTACAACACAACAATTTTTAGAGATTTCTTTACTAAACACCGCCTTATTTTTTAAATTGGCTAGACAATAGAAAAATATGATTGTTTATGGCTTCAAAATTATTTAAGAAACAATAATACCTTATAAATACGAAAAAAAAAATTATCGCATGCTTACAAGCAACATAATCACCTTCTGTTATTGATCCCAAGAAATGGTTGGTATCAAATGTTTTTGCCTCAAGATATCTGCACTCCATTGATCTAAATCTGCATCTTTGCAGGGGTGGATGATGCATAAAGACTTAGGCCATGTTTGGAAACTAGTAGCTGCGATAGGAAGTGTCATTTGATAAAGTGGGAGCTTCCTAATCCTGGATTCGTCAGATACCAAACCTCTTGGATGTGGTAGCTGTGGATTCCATTCTTTAGTGTAAATACAAAGGTGAGGGGACCTCACTTCCCATCCCAAAATGCATGAACACCCACCCAGCTACCAATTTCCAAACGACCACCACGAGGTAGTTTGACCAAATGCATTAACTCTTATTCCAGCTCCTAGATTCCAAACAGGACCTTAAACAAAATAAAAAAAGCCTCACAATTTACCAAAATCCTCTCCATGTCCAAAATTTTGATTCTCAACTTATTTAATATATTTTTGCCCTCCCATAAATATAATACCACTTTTACAAGTCATTGTTGTGAATGTCCCTAATATGTGTTAACCTCCTTTTTACTAAAAAAAAAATGGCAGATGAGCAGAGCCCTTGTGGGCTAATCATCTTTATGTTAAAAGCATTAAAATGTATGGAAATCAAATGAGATATTTCACATTATCTTAGCTGAAGGGTCTCGGGTTCAAATCTATTCCTAGCTTGCCTATCTAGGAAAAAAAAAGACTAAACTGTTTAACAAACTGATCAAAATCATACTATAATAAAGCTGACAAACACATCATTATTTTTTTATATATATAATGAAAGGAAACCACCCATGCAGCGTGGTTGGGGATGGATTCATGGCCTCATCTGTCCCTTTGCAAATCATTCCTCATAAATGTAAAATCTCTCCCCTCCCCCCACTGCGTCAGCTTTACAGCAAGGACTTTGGTTGCATGTATCCTGTTTCTATTATATACGTTCAATCAGTTGCATAAGTTACAATATACTCGTGTGAAAATTGCAACAAAAGAATATAATTCAAAAGTATAAAAGCCTACTTTTTTTTTTAGATGCATCATCATTTATCAGAAAGTTTAAGTGGTTGAGGGTGAGCAATGAACACTAGCTGAAAACTGGGTCACTTAATTCGCTTCAAAAGGATATCAAAGCATTTAAGGTTGGGCCAAGATAACCTAATGTCTTCTTTTTTATTCTGTTGGGACGTTGCAGGTTCAAAACTCAGTGGTATAGCTGTATACCTGGTAGGGGTCTTCCTAACTAGGGGTGGCAAAACCTGACACGACCCGCCAACCCGCCTCTTAGGCGGGTTCGGGTTGGGCTTAAGCCAACCCGTTTAATTCAAAAGTATAAAAGCCTAATTTTTTTTTTAGATGCATCATCATTTATCAGAAAGTTTAAGTGGTTGAGGGTGAGCAATGAACACTAGCTGAAAAATGGGTCACTTAATTCCGCCCCCGACCCGCCAACCCGACCCGAGAACCTGAGAACCCGTTTACCCGACCCAACCCATTAATTAAATGGGTTGGCGGGTCGTGTCGGGTTACCCGTTTATTAAATGGGTCGGGTTCGTGTTTGCCACAGCCGACCCGTTTAATAAACAGGTCGGGTTCGGGTTGAGGTATGCTGACCCGCCAACCTGTCGGGTCGACCTGCCAACCCGACACGATTGCCACCCCTATTCCTAACCCCAGCTCTTGCCTTTCAAAAAAAAAAAAAAATCTCTCACGAAGACGTTATTCATTGGTAAGTATTAAATGGGGAACGGACACGCTTGGAGAGTACAGTAAAATGGAGGGTTGTAATATAAAATTTTATTTGATGAAAAGGAGTGGATGGCATTTAGCCCTGTTTAGTAGGGCCAATTGCCTTAGTGCCTATATATGTTAAAGGCCACATATAGGTGTCATTATGCAAGGGTTTTGATGTTGTCTTAACTTGCACAACCATGTTGATGTATCTTCAATAGCTGCATTATCTCCCATATCCATAAAGTTCAATTTGGACTCTAAGATGTGATGAACCCGAAAGTCAAGAGGACCTCAAAGGTTTTACCAATTAGAGGCCAGCCAATGTGTGGTAGGTGATGGGTCTTCCCTTGGACAATAAATTAAAAAATATGATAAAATTTAAGTTCGGTTGCTTTCAAGCCAATATCTTGGAGCTAAGCTATGTAAGACATGAATTAATTGGGACCATGTATAGTAGTCACCACAAGGACTTTGTGCACCTGGCGGTTCGGGTCGGCTTAAGCGTTCAAGCAGACAGACCTCACAAGTTTGATGCATCCCTTGTTACAAGGCCAAAGCAGCAGGCATTATAGTGGTGAAGGGGATCAGCGTCAGAGTCTTACTGCATCACTTGTGGCGATGATAGCTTGGCAGAACTTTTCATCACGGCAAGTATCCGGATTAGACACTGGTTTCCTCGTTTAATAAACAAAAAATAAAATTGTTCATGGTAGTCAATATCTCCAAGAAGGTCTTGCATCGTTCTTACAGATTTTGATCAGCATGAGAAGAGTGGGGAGTAGGTCGCCACCAAAGTTAGGAGCTTATCAGGAGCAAACAGTAGTGGGCTTCAAAGTGTTTTGGCAAATTTGACCATGCATATGCATTAGGCAGAAAATGACATTTGGATCATGTTCTTTTGATGAAAAACATGAAATTTTCACTTTAAATATTTATAAAATTATATACGGTGGTTTTTTTAACCTTATAAAAGCCTACTACAACATCCAAAAGGTACATTGTTTAGCGCCAGTGAAATATGAAATGTTTCTGGCGCACCACAAAAGTGTGTCAGTGAAACCGAATTTAGCGGTGCGCCGGTAAAGCACAAATTTTTTGGCCACAAGTGCGTCAGTAAAGACCCCTAACTTGACCAACCTTGATTTGCCCCTTCTCTCTCTCTCTCTCACTTCATGAGTTCACATTGTCTGGCCACCACTGTGCGACAAAAAATATTTGTTTCAAAACTTATTTTCTCATTTAGGTTTAATCGTTTCCGCAATGTACACTTGGCTTGTGCGCATATTTGCGAGATCGACCTTCCATATATAGTTCAGTCGTGTCTACATCAAGGTCTCTCCCACTCTCTCCGCATCCGGCAAGCCAGATCGGCCACCACTCTTGGCTGCTCCTCTCTCTAGTGTCCCACTGCGCTCCTCTCTTTGGTGTTCTTTGCTCTGTGCAACATCCTCTATGATGTCCTCACCGAAGGGGCTTGCTCTCTTTCTCTCTCTCCCGCATGCGAAATCTAATTTTCTTTTTGTAAAGATTTTTTTATAGGTTTTACATTTTAATCCATATTTTTGCTATTTATTGGGTGAATGCATGCTAAATCCGAATTTTTTAATGTGTGCTTTAGATCTTAGGTGTTTTATATTTTAATCCATATTTTTGCTATTTATTGAGTGAATGCATGTTAAATTTGATTTTTTTCTCATGTATGCTTTCGATCAAAGAAGGAGAAGAAAGACGAGAAAAAAGAAGAAGAAAGAAGATGAAGAAGAAGACAATGGAGAGGGGGGAAAAGTTCACCTGAGAGGGTCGGACGCGGAGTGGGGTCGCCTGCATTGGTGGTCGGAATACGACGAGCGAGAGAGAAAGCTCACCCAAGGGAAAGGGGCGACAGAGGGGAAACAAGCGAGGCAGGAGAACAGGAGGTGGCCGGCGAGGTCTCCGGAGGGAGCTGTCGGATAGTGGGTCGTCGGAGAGTGGGGGCGGAGAAGGCGAGCAAAAACTGGGGTGATCAACGGAAGAGAGGAGAGAGAGAAAGTAGAGGGAGGAGAGCATTTCGCGCCCTAGATGGCCCGTTTTACATAAAAAATTAGCGACGGATTAGCGACAAAAATATTTTGTCTCAAATGCCAATGCAAATTAACGATGGAGTAAGCGACAAAAAATTTTTGTCGCTCATCCGTCGCAAAGTTGCGATGAAATTTGAGACTGAATATTTTCGTCACTAATCAGTCGCTAATTAGCGACGGATGTTGAGACAAAATGTTTTCGTCGCTAATTCTGTAACTAATTCCAATTTTAGGGACAACTAGTTTTCTCTAGCTAATTCGTCGCAAATTGGTGATGGATTATTTCTGTCACAAAATTCTGTCGCTAATTAACATTTTTCTTGTAGTAACTGGCGTAAAAAGTGCGTCAGTGAAAGTGTTTTTTCTTTTAGTATGCCCACATGTTAGAATTGGACCATCCAAGAGTCCACTCCTATAAAATCAAGCTTATAGGACATATTTGCATGGTTAAATTTGAGAAAAACATGAAAAAATACTTCAGAAAGCCGTTAAAAATTGGCAGCTACCCCCCACTACTTAGCATGAGAAATATTGGAAACATTGCCAAAATATCACATCTTATCTGCACGTTCAAAGATTAACAACATCTCGATAAAAAGTTTTAGTTTTTCAACTATCATTGTTTTTCAAGGTAATTAAAACTTTATCACGAGATTTACATTTTTTAAAACTTTTTATGCTCTCCGTATTGTTTCTTTATATTTTACATATTTACCTTCTTTAATTAGATTTTTTCATAAAAAGTTGTTTTTTTAATTAACAGAAGATTTTCCTTTGTCAAGAAAACCCCCAAATCAAAATTTTAAAGGTAGATTAAATTATGATTTTAATAACGTTAATGCAGGGCCCACTTGGTGGACTTTGCCCTAACAACTTTCTTATGTACATTTGTTCACTAGCGTGTCTAGTGCCTAAGTTGGCACTATTAGGACTATTTTGATTACTTTAGGTTGCATGCTTCCTAGCTTAGATACCATGTGAGTTTGATTAGAGTGCATTTGGATTAGCAAAAAGGGACATCTTCCTTTCCACTCCATTCCTTCTTCATGACCTCTTCCATGTGCAAAATATAATTTTTTTTGGGAGTCAAATATTTGTTTTTTTAGCTCATTTTTGTTCGCTTTAGCAAGAAATAATTTTCTCATTAAATAATTTCCTCATTTTATTCATACATGAAAAATTGTGTGAATCAATGTCCTATATAATGGTATTTCTCCTTATCCAAATAAGATCTTAAATAAATATATATAGAAAGAGAAGGAAGGAGGACCGTCCAACCAAAAAAAGGTCCAAAATTTACGACCAACGACGATCAGATGCCTCCTCTTCTCTAATGGTTGAGCATATCATCGATCGGACATCATATATTTGTTCTTTATAATGTATTTAGTAAAAAATATGTTTTATACAAAAACTTTATGACATATAGGCATGTTTTTCGAAACGTGAAAAATCGATGGTGCACAATGCATTTAAAACTTTACAATACAAAGTATTGTGTGCCGTTGATTTCTAGCTATTTCAAAAAACATCTAAACATCAAAAATTCATAATCCAAAATATGGTGCTCATTAAATTAATGATAAAAATTCAATATGTAAAGTTAGATTGATAAAAAACTCGATCGTTAGAGAAGGAACATTGTCAATTATCATCGGTTGTAGATTTTGGACCTTTATTTGGTTGGATGGTTTCCATTTACACACACACACACACACACACACACACACACACACACACACACACATATATATATGGTTAATCTAACACTAAATTAGTTATGTTTAACATTAGATGGATTCAATCTTATGAAAATGGCTAAAACACCTTAAAATAATGGTTGTTTTAAATATATAAGGTTATTTTTTGTGGGGTTCTAACTCTCAGGATGCCTGAATGCATGAATTGAATTTATAATAAAGGCTGGGAAGGAAACAACTACACCAAAGGGAGACTATATATATCAGCACCTGTGCACAAGCAATACATCCAAATTGAGCATCCCTCCTTGATGCAGGTCGTTTCTCAATCAACCATTCACTTCTCCTTCTGTTTCTTTGGTTCTCTTCTCTCACTCTACACATTTTTGATCAAGAAAAACCAATAACGGTACCAGAGTGAGGTTACCAGTGTGCACATAGACTCGGCCACCACTTGAAGTGAACTCGGCTTGCACATGGATTTAGCTACCACTGAAAAACAAAAACAAAACAAGAAAACAATGAAAAGGTTAGTACATGATTTTTTTCATATGGGGCTTCAATTGCTCAAAAAGTTAATTAGCCACTCAGTCGACATAAATCACAACTGGCCTTATCAAGGTATGATAAAAAAACAACAAATACATACCCTGTTTTTTGGCCAGTAGAATCTGTTAATTTAAAGTGTTGGTTGATGATTCAAAACCAAGATTAATGTTTGCTCGAATCCCAAACAGAGGAGGGGGGAGAAACAAAGGAGGGAGGAAGAGCACCACTGAATTTTGCCGAGTTTGGGGAGGTTAAATCAAACCGCCGAACTGTAGATGTCGATTGGGTAAACCCTACCTCTCTGGAAAATCCATTTTTCCATTTCTTTTCACTTGAGAATCATTAAATGAAACACTTATTGTGCACCGCTATGGGACTTGGATCTTTGGTCGTGCTCTACCACTAGGTACCTCATCTCTAACTACTCACCACAGCCAGATGATCATGCTTGACTAATTTTTATATTTGAATGAGACATCTTATGAGTCTTGAGTTTATTTAAGTGTTCAGTCAAAATAACTCAACATAGATCAAAGTATGAAGATCTAGTTTTGGAATTGTTTTTTACTCAAAAACTTAGTTATGATCTGAATAAAATTTGTACATCACTATAAGAAAAACGTGGATTAGCGACGAATTTTTTCTGTCGCAAATGTGCGACGAATTAGCGAGAGAAAACTATCCATCGCTAACATTCAAAATATTTGCAAAATTAGCGACGAAAATATTTCCCTTATAATTTTGTCGCTAATGAGCGACGAATTAGCGACAAGATTTTTTTGTCACCAAACACTACAAGAAAAATGCTAATTAGCGATGAAATTAGCGAGAGAATTATTCTGTAGCTAATCTATCACTAATTAGCGAGGAAATTTTTCCCTCGCTAATCCGTCGCTAATTAGCGACATATTAGCTACAGAATAATTCTCTCGCTAATTTTCGATTTAAACCGTCCCATCTAAGGCACAAAATTTTCCTTCTCTCCCTATTCAAAATTTAAACCGATGATTTCTCGAACGATGACGACTTCGTGGCGGAGGAACGCGAGGTATAAGAGCGCGGAGGTGGCCTGATCGTGGAGAGGCGGTGGGTGATGGCGATGGTCGACCTGCTCACCATCACTCTGTCCAGTACCTCCTGGACTACGCACTCTGACTCCGCGTCGAGCGCAAAGGTGGCCTCGTCGAGGAGGAGGATCTTGGGGTCCTTGATGATGGCTCTGGCGATCCTCTGCTTCTGCCCGTCGAAGAGTTGGATGCCGCGCTCGCCCACGCGGGTGTCGTAGCCCTGTGGGAGAGACGAGATCAACCGGTGAGCGTTCACCGCCTCCGCTGCGACGATGATCTCGTCTTCAAAGACGGAGTCATGCTTGCCGTAGGCGATGTTGGCACAGATGGTGTCGTTGAGGAGGACGGGCTCCTGGCTTACCAGCCACTGCATTGTGCAAAATCGGAGAGCGCGTCAGTTTAGAGCGTGCCGAAGAGCGCGTTGGAGAGCACACTGGAGAGCATGCCAGTTTTGTGCAAAAGACCCCACAGTGGTGGGCCGGGCCGCTCGGGTGCAACGCATGTGTGGTGTAATACAAGTCCGGCCTATTGCTGTCGAAATACCGCCCGATAGGGAGCAATTTTTTTTTTAAAATTTAGCGATGGATACTATCCGTCGCTAATTTAAAATAGTGATGGACTCGCGATGGATATTATCCGTCGCTAATTTAAAATAGCGACGTACTCGCGATGGATCATGTCCGTCGCTAATCTATCGCAAATTAGCAATGAAAGTAGCGACGAATAAGTTCTATCACTAATTAAAGACCAGGATTATGCGACAGACGCTATCCATCGTTAATCCATCACTAAATTGTTTAGCGACGGATAGAGTTCGTCGCTAATCCACATTTTTTTTGTAGTATAAGATACAGTTGAGTTGGATCCATATTGGCACTATGAGATCTAAGAACCTTTTATAAAATTGCATATTACTTTATTTTATGTGCTTATATATAACCCTTGTTTGGTCCTATTATATATGAATATATTGTAGTATAAAGAAATTCAAGTTTATTTAATTTGGTTATATGTGACTATAAATATTTTTATGCATGTTTAATTTTAGATAATTTTTATTGGGTTCTCTTATTGAATGAATAAAAAAAATATAATATCGGATATGTTGTATGGATCCATTTGAATTTAGAACCTAAGTATATGGATTTGGACAACAGTCGTATCCTATGTGAGTTATGGTTCTGAGTTATTTAAGCTTGCATGAAGATCCATTTTTTTATTATGGATCGTGTTGAACTTGATGATAACATCTTCTCAAGTCAATTTTGAATATGAACTCATATAAATTCAATATATTAGAATATAGATTTGTGTTGCCATACTCGTGATTTAATTGATTTTAATTATATTTGATAAAATTAAAGACTTAGAAAATAAATGAGCTCATAATGCTTGTGGTACTTAAATGGCAATCAGACCAAAAATGATAACTCGCATTGTATATGGATATAGTGCATATTCAAATTGAATCTGGATATGAAGATTTAAGCTTTATTCATAAAGCATATTGCATCTAGTTTGTGATGTCTTAATGTATATATTGATTAATTGCAATGAGTTAGAAAAGTGAGAGCTTAATTATAATTTGCACACATATATGGATTTATTTGCATACGATAATAGATAACCATCATAAATCATGCTCTTTATGGTTTGCTTGTATGAATGCATGAAGATATATTTTAATGCTTTGGAAGCTTTATACATGGTACATAACATGATTGTATTTATGCTTTTTTAGTAATCATATCTATGAATATTTTGATCTGGATATATCAATCCAAAATGATTAGGTCGGAGTATTGTTTATAGTGAAATATTTAAAAGTGAGAGCATTTGTCATGTTTGGCAAATTATAATTTATCATGAATCTATGAGTTAATGAAAATTCATATTACTTCACTAGTGTGTATGTAGATTTTGTGCAAAATTATTAGCACATGATGATGTCCTATGATATGGTCATAGAAGAGACATAAGAACCCTATGACTAATTTTAAAAAGTGAGACTCATATTATGATGCATTGAAATGAATATAACAACCTTATAATATATATATGCAAGAAAAAAAATAATTCAATATGGTTTGCTCTTAAGCTATACACTATATAGTTGAGGATGTTGTGAATGTAAAACGAAAATAAAATTTTGCACATTAAGGGTTATGATTGAAAATTTTGACATGACGAGAAACTCATATGGTTATGTGAAATGAGTGCATAAAAAGATCAATACAGAAAATTAACCTAGTTTGTGAATATCATAATGATAAGGATATATAACAAAGAAAAAATCCAACTAGTGTATTTTAAACCTTATAATGATATGGTTAAACTCATAGTGTATGTGAAAAGAATCATGATTAATATAATATTGGAAAAATACATATAACTATATAAGAAACAACCCATAACATGTATGAAAAGTTTTATACTTGAAAATTGAATGATGGAAAAGTCCACATGATCATGTAAGAAATAACTCCCAACATGTGAGAAAAACATCCAGATATTGATAAAACCCTTGGAATTGTGTGAGTTTATTTAATGTATATTTTGTCATGAAGTGCTATATATGATACATGATGCATCAATTATGATATAATATGCTTGTTCGCCCCATATGGTCAAGTAAGAGATGTTGAATTAAAGTATTAGATACAATGAAACCATAGGGTCTCATAAGTGAAAACCCAAAAGACACAAAAATGGTGCACCCATAACTCTCAAGATACCTGAACGCACAATTTGAATTTACAGTAAAGGCTGAGAAAGAAGCATTTATACCAAAGAGAGGCCATATATATCCCAACACCTACACACTGGCAATCCATCCAAATTGATCATCCCCGCTTTCCCAATCAATCATTCGCTTCTCTCTTCTCTCTGGTTTTCCTCCCTCACTGCACACATCTTTGATTAATGAAAACCAATATCCTCCTCCTCAACCACATTTTCGATCACCTAGAAAAGTAAGATTTTGAATCCATAGAATATCCTTTCCTTTTCCTTGTCATCAACCAAACACTATATTTCTTTAAGAATGTAGTAACAAGGTTGATTTGTTAAGGTGAATTATTTGGACATCATTTGATTGGCTTGGATATGAGGTCCTCTTATAATTTAAAATTGGGGTTGAAATCTAGTGTTTGATATGTTTCATATGAGAGAGCAAGGATGGCAGTGGACCAGGGCGGAGGTGGGGGACAGGATCTCCACCCAGCCTCATTTCAAGATTTTGCCCTCCATCCCTACACAGGTTTTGATTTTAACTTTCATCCTTGGTTCATTCCCTATTTCATGTCCTGCATCCTCGATCCAAATAGGGCAAGGCGGAGTAGAGCCCCATTTTCCCGATCCTTTTGTCATTGTTGCCTTCCACTTTTTGTTGTTAGAGGAAGAGAGGAGAAAAATAGAAGCTTGTGTCACTCATTAGAAGAAAAAAAAAGAGATTCTAGAAAGGATTTTATGTTAGGGTTAACAATATATATATATATATATATATATATATATAATATGTATAAGGATATAATAGTAATTTTTAAACAAGGATCGGGGATCCAGGATGGGGCAAGGCGGGCGGGGGCAAAAATAAGTCCATCCCCACACGAGTTTTGATTTTAACCTCCATTCTCAGTTTCATGTCCTCCATCCCCACACGGGTTTTGATTTTAACCTCCATCCCCTAGTTCATTCTTAGTTTCATGTCCTCCATCCCCGGTCCAAACGGGGCGAGGCGGGGCCTCATTTCCTCCTGGTCCAATGCCATCCCTATGAGAGAGAGAGAGAGAGAGAGAGAGAGAGAGAGAGAGCTTCATTTTCCAATGTCATACTCCAAAGGGGTTTTGCGTAGTGGGATGGGGCCTAGGCCATTAGACGGGTGGTCTGAGTTCAAATCCCATGAGCATCTGCCCCTCGCACATTATGCTGAATCAAGGTAACTCCGTGGGCAATGGGTGCACTACGGTTTTAAGCTGCTGCTGAAGCGACCGTAAATTTGGCAGCCATAAGTCCAGTGCAGCTAGGTCTCTTACTCCAGAGATGGTTTCTTCGTCCTTCATGCAAAAAAAATCATGGTTCAGACTTTCTCGAGTAGGGAAAACCATGCAATGAATTGGGAACATTGTTCTTAGAGAAAACTTCGGTGCATTCATCTTTGAAACAAACAAAAACTATAAGAAAATTTCAAAAGCATGAAAAGATCTTTAAATTTTAGAGAAGTGTGACACTTTAAAAAATATCATGATTTTTATCATGAAAAACGGTAAGGTTCCATGGCAGTGTAGGCTGAGTCTAGTTTGACCTAGCTAAGGCTTTACCCAAATAGCCTGGGTCAAGCAAGACAGGTTCATCTTTTAAATACAATGTATGACTTGAGGGTAAAATTGGAAAATCAAGTTTCATAAATGTTTTACTTTGTTGGTGCTATCCAACCAACCCAAATCTGACTAAAGATCATGTGGATCTGAATCTTTGACCATCTGACCTGGTACCCAGTCATTAGTTTTTTTTTTTTAAAGGCAAGCTGGGGTTAGGCAGACCCCTACCAGTTATTATTCAATCGTACCACTGGGGTTTTGAACCTGCAACGTCCCACCACAAGGAGCATGCACTGACATCTCTTACCAACCACGCCGTTGGTGGTACCCAGTCATTAGTTGGTCGGACCCAGTGGTACTATTTAACCGACTAGAGTCTAGACCTAACTCAAGGGTTGACTGTCCTGTCCACCTCTACATTCAGTTACTGCAGTACGGCAAGTCCAGAGTTGAATCACACCTTAATGGATCTAAGCTGGGACTAAGCAGATCCATATGATTATGGCCCCAATCTGAACCCCACCTAATCTCGTTAATCAACTCCACTAGTTGGGCCCAAGCCGAACCTATCTTGAATCCTACCCTCACACAGAGATGGGCCAAACTAGACTCACATTGAGATCCTAGGAAAACAATACAAACGCCAGATCCAGGTCCGCATCCGGATCCAGACCCTACCTGGACTAACAGACACCCAACCGATCTGACTGGACCTGTCGCCTACTCACAATCATATCAACCACATGCCCAGACTGATTGGACCATGGGCCAGATCTGGATCCTGAATACCTATAATCAAACATCTACGCGTTCGTTGAAAGTCTGATTCAATTATGGATGTAAACTAGGGGTGGCAATCGGGTCGGGTTAACGGGTTGGTGGGTAAGAATACCTCAACACGAACATGACTCATTTATTAAATGGGTCGGATGTGGCAAACATGAACACGACCCATTTATTAAACGGGTAACCCGACACGACACGGTTAACCCGTTTAATAAACGGGTCGGGTTGACATGACACAGCGACCCATTTATTAAACGGATCAACCCGATAACATAGACACAATAACCGCACAAGGCACACCACCACTAGAGAGGAGAGGTATCGGGCTCTCGGCTAAGGTTGGGTAGGAAGGAGTTAGGTAGGTGACTTAAGTGTAAAGTTAAGAGTTAGGGTTTGATAAGTTTATATATATATATATATATATATATATATATATATATATATATATATATATATATATATATATATATATATATATATATATATATATATATAAACAGATTGTGGGTTGACGGGTTCGTGTAAACAAGTTGACCCGCTTGCTTAACCTGTTTATTGAAAGGGTTGGCATCATAACAAGAACAAGACCCGTTTACGACACGAACCCGTTAATAGACGGGTTAGGCGGGTTGACCCATTTACGACACGAACCTGTTAACGTTTAAGCCAAACCCTAACCCGGCTAAGAAGCAGGTTGGCGGGTCGGGTCAGATTTAGCCACCCCTAATGTAAACAGGTGGGATTCGGTTCAGATGTGGACATTATTTGATCTGACCCAATCGGTTATTGCCGAATATTAAAATAATTAGTGGCTGGACTTGGATTCGGGTGAGAAAAGTTTATAACAAATTCTTTGCATCCCTACGTGAATCTCTATTGAGAATTTGAGATATGAATCTTAGATATTTAATATCAAAGGGACCTAAGATCAGCATTTCTTTACATTGAATTTTGTCACTGCTCCATCATAGATTCATTAATGAATATAAGATCCGTGGCATTCAAACACACCATAACTGACCCAGTTTTCGTTGAGGGCTTTCTTTTTCATCATTAAAAAAATTTCGGAATAAACGAATCACATAAAAAATAACCTTGTCAGAAGCTATGTCACCGTGCCGCACCATGTTCAGCTCGTGTCATGAGTGACACGAGTCAAACACATCATGACACGTTGGCACGACCCTAACATATACAGACATTAGCTTTTAAAATGTTTAATAATATTTAAATATTATACCTTAATACATTAAATTGCAAAAAAAATATTTATTTTCTGATTAAAAAAAAAAAGAATTGCATTGCCATACTTGTTTTTCAAAAGTTGGAACTTATTAGTCGAACTGTGAGTCACCCGTTGAGTCGTACCCGTATCTTTGTGACATACGTAGGAAAAGAGCTTCATAGGTCGGATCCAAGTCATACCGGGTCTGGATCCACCCCGACAGAAACGTGGTCCAAGTGAGCGATCCTCTAGAAAACTCGCAATGGGCCCCGAAGAACAGGGACACGATCGACATTTCCGGAAAGATAAATCCAAGCAGTAAAAACCAAAGATCGTCCTTCGTTGGACACAGCTGTAAACCCAGAAGGGGCGAGGCGATAGGTGTCCCGCTGAGCCCTTCAGATCTCGCCACGTGTCTTCAAGGGCAGCTCCTCAGAATCTTTCCGAGTCAAAGTACGAGAATAGGCCCTCAGAGATTGGGTAAATGAATCAGGCCTCACCAAATGACAAATCCACCCTCACTATTACATTTTATTCCCATAAACTTGCTCTTGTTTTCTGGACATATCAATTGACATTGAGGAATATTTTTGTTATTTTGGCAAGAGGAATCGCATGTGTCGTACTCTGCATTGACGGTCTTGGGGTTTGACTCTCGAGTTGATGAAAAAGCAAGAATAGAATAAGGGTATTTTAGGAAATAATATTATTTGTTTATTTATTTACCCCTTTTTTTTAACCGTCGTATGCTCGCGGGAGCGGGAAGTCGGAGGGGATCTCGATGGGCAGCCACCAAATTTAGCGGGAAAAAGATTTTGGCCTCATTCTCAAGTAAATAACGTAAACGCCCCCTCCTTCATTACAGAGAGTATATTGAAATGACTATGATGCCCTTTCTTCATATGCGCCCTTCATGAATGACTTTAGTATCCCTGAGGTTGGACAGTGTTATTTCTCTCCTTATTAAGGTTGGTAAGACAAAACCAATGACATGACATGGAAGTTCTTACATTTTTTTTAATTCTTATATATATATATATATATATATATATTTAAATTGAGTTAATATAATTTGAGTTCATAAATTTTCAATTAGATACAACAACAACTAGTACGCCTTCATCCCAAAACAATTGGGGTCGGCGATATTTACCAACAAAGAAAATCATTATGGGTCTTCCACAAGAATCTTTCTCCAATCATTTCTATTCAATGCCATGTCCTCGGTGAGGTTCAAAGCATTCATATCCTTTCTTATCATCTTCATCCAAGTCTTCCTAGGCCTACCTCGACCTCTTTTAACTAATATATTTTTTCATTTTTTCATCCTTCTAACTGGAGCATCATTAGGCCTTCACCAAATATGTCCAAACCACCGTAAACGATTCTCTCTCATCTTATTTTCAATGGGTGCAACGCCTACCTTCTTATGTATCTCCTCGTTCTGAATCTTATCTTTTATTGTATTTCCACACATCCATCTAAGCATACGCATCTCAACTACACTCATTTTTTGAATATGATGTCTCTTGACAACCCAACATTCCGTGCCATACAGTAAAACAAGCCTAATAATCATCCTATAAAACTTTTTCTTCAACCGCAATGGCATTCTACGATCGCACAACACTCCAGTTGCACTTTTCCATTTCATTCACCCAACCTTTATCCTATGATTTACAATATCTCCATCAATTTCTCCATACTTTTGAATGATAGATCCCAAATATTTGAAACAATCATCCACCAATATTTCTTGCTCACCAAGCTTCACTACATTTCCATCACTATTTCGTTGCTTACTAAACCGACATTCCATATATTCTGTCTTACTTTTATTCAACTTAAAACCTCTTGGTTCTAATGTCTGTTTCTATAATTCTAACTTAGCATTAACCCCAACTCTAAACTCATCAATCAACACAATATCATCAGCAAACAACATACACCACGGCACATTTTTTTGAATTGGTCTCATAAACTCATCCATCACTATAGCAAATAGGAAAGGGCTTAAAGCAGATCCTTGATGTAACCCAACCGTTATAGGAAAAATGGTTGTCACCCCTCCACAAGTGCGAACATTATGTACAATTGATCGACTAAATGGAAGGATCTTATCAACACCCGTGAATGGTAAATCATAAATCGAACAACTGAATTAAGAAAATGCAATTTGATGCTATCAACTACCTTTGGTTAAGATCATGAGCTGGAGATGAGTTGGATTATACAAAATATATGTCCTTTATATATATCATAATTGGATCTTATAGTTGATCCGATTATACTTTGATCACAAATATTTCAACTCAACCAATCTATCTATTATGTTCAATTCCAAAGTAGTGATACATTTCTGATTGAATATGTAACACATCATTCTTGTGATTTATGTCACATGGACACTCCTAAAAGGAACACCATTTATGTCACATGGACACGCCTAAAAGGATAGAGAAAGCCAATTAAAAATAAATGAGAAATTATTTCAGATAAAGATCTTCCCATTATAGTGGAGAAAGATCTTCCTAACCTGAAAGGAGTTGTAATCCTCACAAATTTAGTTATTATTTGTTTGACAAGAAAGAAACTTACCTCCTCCCTTCAATCAAACTTTTTTTTTTGATGATTTTTCTTGATAATCACTCTTGAATCCAAGGGGAATGATATTGGATACACTTGCTTTTGTTAATCATTTTTTTTTCTTGATAGGTTGCTGGGGATTACCTCTTGTATTGATTTATCAAATAAAGTTTTATACATTGTGTACATGTTAATTGAATTTGTCATCGTCATAATCATCAAAGCTCTATCCTGTCTATGTGGTTTTTACTCATCGCCTTTATATTTATTTTTTTTGACAAGATCAATGAATCAATTAAGCCATACAGACTGGATCATACATTCAACAAACTATTTCAGAAACTTCAAAAATTCATCAATGAACATCCATCACAATAGCTGTGGACACAATCAATTTAACTCGATCACCGCCAAAATTCGCGATCTTCGACACTAACCTTAAAACTTGCATTTAAAAAAAAAACATCTATAAAATAACTTTGGAGGTCATACTATTATTCATAAACTCAGCTCGGAGTAAATTCAGTGTCACTATTATATGATCAAACCTTAAAACTACCAAAACCTTCGCATCTTGATCATTCCTGATCAATTGAGCCATTACCATGCTAATTATTATTAGCTAAAACTCAAAATTAAAGTTAAACATCTGAATTTGCCACTCTAATTACCTCTAACAATTACAACATGGATCAAAGTGTCTCACCGAGAAATACAAAAGGGATAACGAAGTAATATTGGGAGAGTTGAAGGTCAATTTTGTTATTTTAGGTTTTACATTTGGGTTAATGCATACACGGGCAGGGGTATTTTAGTCATTCTAAAAAGCCATAGCAAATAATAAGAAAGCAGAGCGAGTGTAGTATCAGACTGGGTCTCTGCAATACCGGCTGTGACAACGACGACGAGACGCCGATTTTCCGGCAGCCGGAAAAAGAAATCCGATTGTTTCAGGAAAAACCTTTCCGTCACCGACGTCCAAATCGCCGAAGAACTAATTTTCCGGTCAGCATGGCGGCGCTGGGCTCGCCGGAAAACCGAAGAGCATGAGGAGAGGTGGAAGTGAGAGGATAGTCTCGGTGCCATGTCTCTCCAGAATCTCTTGTGCAGAGAGGATGCGAGCTTCGTCGACTCGGATGAATGCCCCTTCCTCCCGACCGAAGCTGTTTTTTCGGCAGCCGGAGATGACGACGACGACGACGACGACGAGTCGATCGCTGTGTTCCTCGGATTCGAGGGCGAATTCTTGCCGGAGATCGGTTTTCCGGCGAGCCTGAGGAGCCGCCCGCTTGACGCCTCCGCCCGGCGGGAGGCCGTCGATTGGATCCTCGAGGTAAAAACGATAACTGCTTCCCCTCCCTCCGTTTTTTTCCCTCCAGCGTTAGGGTGACCGGAAATTAACCGGTGGATTGCAGGTTCGCTCGTACTACGGTTTCAGGCCGCTAACGGTGTATCTGGCCGTTAACTACATGAACCGCTTCTTGTCCGTTCACTGCTTGCCGGTAATCATCTCGCTCTCTGATCTCCAATCGGCGATTAACGTAAAAAATCCTGCTTCTCAACTATCTTCTTCATTTTCTTCCCTTTTTAGTGTATATTTTCCCGTTGTTGGCGATTAATAGAAAAAAATCGTCTCCCTCTCCTTTATCCTCCGTTATTTTATTGTTTTCGTCGTCATTTTTTGCAATTGGCGATCTGTAACTAATTGAAAAGATCGGCTTCTTCTCCTCTCCATTTTTTTCAAGTTTTCCGTCGTTATTTTTTCTTAGTTTGTGACGTCGAACCACCGGATTGATCCATAAAATCGGACTTGCAGTCGTCTTTTCCCGTTTCTAATTAATCGTTGTTGGTACTTGATTAGAAAAAAAGGGTCATTTTTTTCCTTTCGATCTTGGATCGATGAGTTTGTCAAAAAATCGGCACCGTACTCTGTTTCTTTTTGTCCGTTTTTAATCGTTATCGTAGTTGATGGTGCCAAATCTTTGGGAAAAATCGTCGTCATGTTTCTACTTTCCAGTTTTCTGTCGTCGTTATTATTGCTGAAAGAGATACCTGATCGGCGATTGTAAACCAAAAAAATCGGCCAATCTTTCTTATCGTTTTCCGTAACGGAAAAAATCGTCGCCGTTTTCAAAGGCCTCTTTTAAGATCATTATATTTTGCTTTTAAAATCGTGACTATTTCCACGTTCGTGCGGCAGCACGTGCTTACTGCTTACCACAGTTTAAGAATTTTCTTTCAGAATTTTGCAGAGAGAAGAAATTTGTTATTTTTACATTGACTACTTTATCCGTCTGGTTTGGTAAAAATGCCAATGCCGGAGGTGAGTATTTTCCATAATCCAAATATAGTGAACGGATTTCACACTTCGAGGGTTTTTTAAAATCGGAAATGACGGTACTGTCCCTAGATTTGACGATTGTAATGAATGCGTAAGTTGTAATGCTGTATTTGGTCAAAAAAGATGAAGGACTTAGTCGTCATTGTGGGAAATAATTGGGAATATCTTTGACCACATGTGGGAAAATTTGTGTTTTTCCTTCCAACTTGTTTGGCAAAAAGAGTTGGATTGAATTTTCTCGGGCGTCGTCGATTGGCGATGAAACTTTGAAGGACTCGGATCATAAAAGACTCGGCCGAGTCTTCTTTATTGATGGGTATGCAACCAAGGAAATGTTTCAGTTGGAATCACTCGTGTTCTAATCCGAGTCCGAGTTATTCCTGACTCGTAAGGCTGAACGAGGGAAAATTTTGTGTGGTTTTTCTTCTGGCACCGGTTGGCGTTGAAACTGTGAAAGACTCGGAGCATAAGAGACTCGGGCGAGTCTTCTTTTTGATGGGTATGCAACCAAGAAAATGTTTGAGTTGGAATGACTCGTGTCCTAATTCGAGTCCGAGTCATTCCTGACTCGTCAGGCTGAACGTTGCAACAGTTGGGTTATCTTAATTTGTCTGTGAACAGTTTTTAGTCATTTCAGATTGTCACATCCTAGAAGGCCGTTTATCTCTCTGTACTTACGGAAAATGATTATGGGTATCTGTGTAATTCGCCATAGAAAATTGTGTCAAAGAGATGAACGGGGTTTGTGCATTCTCTGTGATTCTGCCGCACGTCTGCAAAGCCAACCGTGCGCTGTTGAATAGGTTTTGACACGTTTGGAAGAGAAACTTTCATAGGATTTTTTTTTTTGGCCTATGAGAGTTTTTGATAAGAGAATTTTTTCAAAAGTTTTTTCTTTGTCTGTGTAGCATGACAAAAACAGAGTGGGAAAATGTGAAAAAAATGAGAGAGATGAGAGCGGTGGGTGGTGATGAGATGGATGGAGTGTAAAAATAAATTTTCTCTTGGTAGAAAAAGATTCTTCCACTCCTCTCCATGGAGGAATGTTTTCTATCAAAAAAAGTATACTTTTTAGAAAAACTCTTTCAGCAAAAAAATCTCTCGAAAGGTCAGAAAATCCATATTAATTTTTAATTTTGCAGGACTTTTCCTACAATTTTCGTGCTTCCAAACTTATCCAGTATCGTTTGTTCATTCATGGGAAACTTTTTTTCTCTCTCTAGACTTGTCTATTGCTGCATTTTCTGCAACGTGGATATCTACTAAGTTTGGGTTCCTCTTTTGGATGAAAAGCTGCCTTTTGAGGGGTCTTGGATGGTGACAAGAAAACCATGGCCTTGGTCGTAAAACCGTATTTGGTGATGGGTGGTGCTCTTGTTAAATAGTGGAAATGCAGTGACGGAGATATAAAAAGCAAATGGGGTTTCCTGTGGTCTTCGCTTTCTGCATGTGTGAAATAAAATAAATAAGCATTTGCATTTTTTTTATAGGCAAGCTGGGTTAGGCAGACCCCGATCAGTTACACAACATTCCATTGAGTTTTGAACTTGCAACGTCCCAACACATGGTGACGTGCACTAACAGCTCCTGCCAAACAAGTGGAGCCCTCGTTGGTAAATAAGCATTTGCATTCATGCAGTACAGATGGGTATCTTCAGTCTAGGTATATGTGATGGTCATTTGTTTTGCTTTATCTTGTTTCTCTTCAATGTTAAAAAAAGTATCTTTCCGCACTTTTGGTAATTCTTAAATGTCATCTCCATTTTTTTTTTGAAAAAGTCACCTCCATTTTTGTTGGTTAGTGTTGCTGTTCGCTTATATTTTAGGTAAGCTAGCCATGGTTAAATCATGAAGGTATTATGTGCTGATTATTCTTGCAATTTTAATACCAACACAAGGTGCCCGATTGCCACGTTCTTCTTGATTAGTTTATTATTAAAGGGTAATGGTTTTGTGGGGAGTAGCCTACTAGATGAAATGGTTGGTTGGGCCCACCATTCATGAGCTGTTTTTGGCACCGATTGAGCACTCCTAGGCCCCTGGGCCGTATAGCCCTTCTTTTCAACTGTGAAAGTGTGGGAGTTAACTTTTGAACCTAAAAACCCCTGGATGGAATCTTTATCTTTTACCTCTTAAAAAAAGGGAAAAAAGTTTCTTGGTTGTGAATCTAAGATCCGTGGTTAAGAAAGTTTTTTTTTTCCAATTGGCAAAGTTGGGATTTGAATCCTTTTTCCTAATGTGCAACACTTGCTGGCGGAACATCTGGCTCAGTTTGGCTAAAGTGGATATTATCATATTACTGTTCTTTGTGTGATGATCTTGTCTTGCTTTTTTCACCTGCAATTTATTTTTGTTTTTCAGCAAGCAAATGGATGGCCAATTCAACTATTATCAGCAGCTTGCTTGTCACTGGCTGCTAAAATGGAAGAAACAATAGTCCCTTCTCTAATAGACTTACAGGTAATCCTTGCACAGTTTTACTGAATCCCTTTTGCCTCATTGTTCTTTGAATCACTCTTCAATCCTCCCGTTTTTTACAGGTTGGGCATGCAAGATTCATCTTTGAACCTCGCACCATTTGCAGAATGGAGCTCCTGATCCTGACCAAACTGAACTGGAAACTGCGTTCCGTGACGCCCTTCACTTTCATAGACTCGTTCGCTCCCAAGATTGATCCGAGCCGGTTGTTCACCAGATTCCTTGTATCTCGAGCGAACCAGCTAATTCTAGATACAATTCGAGGTAGTTCTCGCATAACAGCTGGTACTTGTGTCTTTGTGAATTCTTTTATTTGTGTTCCGTACCAGGATAATAATCCTTTGGCCCCATGAAAAAGAAAGTGTTTGTAACCTCTCTGTTGAGGCCAAGAAAATAGTACCAACAAGGCACAGCCAACCATCTTACCCAGTGGAAGAATACATTTCATATGGTCGGTTGCTTTTTTTGTTTTTAATTCAAGTGATTGTCTTTCATTAAGTCTTTAACCCTGGTAATTATATATTTAACCACAGGCACTAGGTTTAAAAGCAAAATCATCTTCTTGGTTATTTGATCACTGAATCCTTCTTATTAATGCACTCAATCAATTCTTCTGATCTTAATTATTGTGTTGTCATAAAGTGGTTGATTTTGCGGATTTCCGGCCATCGTCGATTGCCGCAGCTGCCGTGCTTTGTTCTGCCAATGAGATCCCCGATCTTGCTAGGGTTGATCACGGAATTGCTGCAGCTTGGTACACCGGGATGGACAGGGTAAGGCTACAAGTTGTCAAGTACCATTCTTATATGGTGTTATGGTTATGAGGGGGGCTAGGAAAATGAAAAAAAAAAAGAATTGCACCAACCCATTTTCCAAAATAAAGAAAACGAGAGAACTAAAGAACTGTGCTAACAGAGATAAAATTGTTGCACCATGATTGCTACAGGAAAGTATAAGCAATTGCTGCCGATTGATGCAGCACAATCTGGCTGAAGATGACCTCAGAAAAGCATCCATAACCCCACCAAAATTCAGAGTAACAGTTCCTCACAGTCCTGTTACAGTGCTGGAGCGTAACGAAGGATCCTCTGCAGTTTCTTCACCTTCTCATTCTTCATCCAACAAAAGGAGAAGGTTGAAGTAAAGAGCAAAAGATAAGTGATGTTGGTAGTAACCAGGAAAAAAACAAGAAAAACAAAAAAAAAAAAATGAAAAAAGTAAAGATGGGAAGATAGTGTAGATGTTGAGTGGTGCAGAACCCTAAGTATTTTTTTTTAGGGTTCTGAGGTTTGATAAAAAGGAATGTCTAGTTACAGATATCCTTTTCGGGTGTTTTTTCCCCTTGTTTATTTCTAGCGGGTTGGTTCCTTTGGGCTTGGATTTTTATTATTTATATGTTGTTTTTTATCTTAAGGGGTTAAATTGGGGCAGAGAGGGTTGATGAGTTCAAGGGTGGCATTAAATTGTCTGAGGAAGAAAGGGAAAGGTGGGGGGTCCCCCATGTTGGAGTTGCAAAGACAGAAGGGGGAAGGGCTTGGTTGGGAAAGTTTGGTTTATTGAGTCATGACGGGCAGGCAGGCTCCCCCACTCACCTACCATCAATGCATTATGGCTGTTTGCTGATTGAAGAGTGTGATTGATTTTTGATTCATTTTTAATGCAATTTCAGTTGTTTGTCATAATATCAATTAAAGAGTTATATTGTTTTTCTTATGATACCCTGAGTGATGGTTTTCCTATGATACCCTGAATGATGATGCCAATGATGATCATGGGTGAGTTGTGACGATAACTTCGCTTTCAAAAAGGTTAGATTGGCTATCCTTGCGAAGTAGACCAATCTGTAAGGGAGGTTAATCATAAGAGAGAGAGAGAGAGAGAGAGAGAGAGAGATCCTTTAAAGAAAGAAAATAATGAGATTTTTGTGAACATTATAAAAAAATATTATCTTACCGTGCTTTACTTTTCATACGCCAAACTTGATTTATTGTTAATTTGTGTTTTTTAAGGTTTTATTTTACTGTAAAAGAATAAAGAAAAGAAAAAACCTAACTTTTCTTCTAAACATGGTCGGATGATCTAGACAAAAATGTAAATGTGACGACACTACAACCAAAAAGGTTGTCTTTTTCATACTCTTACAACGCACATCAAAGTTGCACCAGACCATCCTTTAGATTAGATTAGATTTTCAATAGAAAGTATACATTGCAGTCAGCAGTGAAACAATCAAGTAATGATAGCACCTTAAAAACAAATAGAAAAGAAAAAGACAAGAAAAATAACCAAAAGAAACATTTCACTTTTTTTGGGGTGATTCTGCTTAGAGTTGAACTGTTTTTTAGAGAAATTCTACTTAAACTTACAGCACCAAGATTGTAACTGCAATGAAGCTTCCTACTTTTAGCATCATTGAAAGCACATTTTACTTTTCAAGGTTACAACTAATTGACTTTATAGGGGTAACTTTCCTATTGAAAGGTTACAATCTCGGGTTTCCAAATTCATAGAAGACTTTGAACTTTCAACACACATATATATATAGAGAGAAAGGGCATCAAATTCATATTGAAAGATAGATAATTGCAATAGGCAAACCTCTCTTTCTCTCTCTCTCATTTTTAACCCATGCTATAAACCGGTTGCCGAACCACATATTTGTTAGAGATTCAAACAGAAAATTTCATTCCAGACTATCATAAGCCTTATGAAAATTCAATTTTAACAAGAAGTACGGTACTCCAGTCGACTGTAAAGAGTGAAGAAGCTCAGTTGCACAAATAAATGATCCTTGCACATTTCGACCTGAAATAAAAGCCCCCTTATTCAGAGAGACAAGTTGATCAATGACAACGTGCAACCGATTAGCCAACACCTTAGATATAATGCGATACAAAGCACCCATCACCGAAATCGGCCTGAAGTTGGATATGTCTGACACTCCTTGCCTCTTAAGAATCAAAGAGATGACTGCCACATGGTATACTTTAGGCAGCCTGGCATTACGATAGAATTCATCGAACAACTGGAGCATGTCAGCTTTAACAATTGGCCAAAAAGCTTTAAAGAAGTCTACGTGGAAACCATCAAGGCCTGAGGCCTTCCATCCTAAGAGGTCGCTAATAGCATTAGAAATCTCAACTTCGGTGAATCGAGCCTGCAGAGGAACATATTGGTTTGCCGCCAAACGCTTATAACCCATATCGCTGATGACCCTCCCAACACCTACGTCAGTCGAATACAGCCTGAAGAAATAAGAAGTAATAGCTGACAGACAATTTTGCTGACCAAACTGGCATCCATCAATCTCGATCGAGAGGAACCAGTTCTTAATGTACTTATTTGATGTGTTAATATGAAAAAATCGTGTATTATCATCGCCATTAGCCAACCATGCAACTCTGGCCCTCAACTTCCATCTAAACTCATCTCGCGCTCTCCATTCTACAACGAGGGCAGAGAGGACAACGATACGCTCCTACAATTGAAGCACTTGACCCTCCAGCACACCAACAAGATTGACCTGACGTTGGGCCAAAGAGGAGAGCTCAGCTTCCCACTGGCCGATGAACCTAAACTTGTTGAGGTTGTTAAAGTTGAGTCATTCCTTAATACGTTGCCGAAGACGAAGAAGCATTACATGGATGCAGATGGCCGCCCAAGATCCTGTAACCGGTTGAGCCCACGATTGTCCAACCAGCTGCTGAAAGTTTGGCACACGAACCCACCATTCCTCAAAGGAGAACTTGCAACACGCTTTAAAGTTTGCGCCCCAAGAAACAGTCAATTGTCCATGATCAGACATGGTTCGCGACAGCAGGCATGCAGTGACATCCAAGACTGCATGAAATAGATCTGGTGAGAGAAATACACGATCAAGTATCCGCAAGCAAGGGCGAGACCTCATATTTGACCATGAGAATTGCTCCCCCACATGAGGTACCGAGTAAAGCTGGTTCCGCTGAACAAACTCCTGAAACCCCCTAATAGAGGGATTGAGAAGAACCAGTAGATTAGAATCTTGCGTAGACAATAGGCAATTGAAATCTCCTCCTAAGCACTAAAGAGCTCCAAAGAAAACCAAAACTTGGTCCAAGTCAGCTCAGAAAGTTGGTCACGAGGACGACACGACAGGACCATACACAAAGGTGAAGACGACATCTTGTAGCGACGACAGCAAGTTTGCACAAAGAGAGATGGAATAAAGACCAATATCCACTATTGCCGCCTTAAGAGAAGCTTTCCAAAGAACCAGGATGCCCCCAACAAACCCAACGATTGGTTTAAAAGCATATGCTGCACCTCCATAAGTAAGACACCACTAATAACGAAATATCCACCATTTTGGTTTCACAAATTGCAACGATGTTTGAACTTTCATATCTAATCCAATTAGCTAAAAACAAGTGCTTACGAGAGCAATTCATGCCCCTAATATTCCAAATACACATCTTCATGATAAATAACCAGGGAGCATCCTAGTACGCCTTTGCCTGACTGAGCGTCGCACTGAGCTTGATCCATCTTCTTGAAATTGGGCTTGCGAATAGGCCAATAATTTTGCTCTACGAAGACTATTTGCGACCCTGTCCGCCGATCGTGCTCGAGGAACAATCTGCTGCTGGATCGAAGAAAGCTGCCTGGGTGAAATCTGCACTCCTAATGCCTGCGCAACCTCGACAAAGGACATACCCCATATGACGAACATGTCATTGACCCCCTGTGACCCACACTCCGAACCTAACAAATCTGAGCAAGCTTGTGGATGCACAAGTTGCAAGCAAGAGACCTCTGAGGCCCCCTGAACAGGTGCTCTGAGAACCTCCACGGGACAACCCCCGTCTTGATCGGGCAGGCAGGGCGTTGAACACAGAAATTGAGTTTGTTGCGACATGCAAGGTGAAAGCGAGACCACATAGGTAAAACAAAAAAACACGTCAGGGCAGACCCCATGCAAACCAGGACGCCTTTGCGCGGTAAGAATCTCGTCAAGATACGACAGGTAGAATCGGTAGAACAAAAGATTCCACGATCATCAAAAAATGAACGAGCTCCAGATCCATCATGGGCGATAAATGCAGCACACCTCTCGGAAGCAAGATCGTGCTGGTGGCCCAATAATTGAAGAGGCAAACCAGATGAACGTATGGGGATGTATGAACAGATCTCAAAAATTTCTCCATGCAAGTTGACCCACACTCCATCCCGAGAACAGTCGTACTCATTAACTTGTTAGGGCAAATGTGACAACTAGCCGACTGAGAAGGACGCTTCCCGATGGCTGCTCTGAGATACGAGCGGAAGAACTCTGATGAACGATCGGCCTTGCTGGATAAACATACGGCATCAGATATCTTCAACGGTACCCAGAGCGATCCTATCTTTACCGCCGAAAATGGAGAGATGCCCGCCTCCAAGGTACACACCTGCGCCACATCACAGAAAGATACACCAGGTCGACAAGGAGCAGGTACCCATTGCCTGGACTGTGGTGAAGGTTCCGACATACGAGACTCACCGGCGAGACAAACAATACGTCAAATTCTCGAACTATCCAAGCCACACCTATGACATAAAACTCTTGAACGAAAATTAGGATTGAAACAAACATTACACCACCAGTCCCCCGGCTTTGCCCGACCCACATCGGCCCATCACCTAAGGTTACAGAAAGAGGGTTGCCACACCGACCTAACTAACTTTCACCCCTCTAATACATCCTTGTTAGAGCACGACTAAAAAAAAGGAGCACTGAGCGACCCCCGAATCCCATTGTCTTCAAGAGATTCTCTGCGAAGGGACTTGACAAACCACTGGACGTCACCTAAATCAAGCGCTCATCAACGCAAGCCGCGGACCAAGAACCCAGATAAGGATGTGAAGAATCTCTGAGACAACCTGAAAGGGACCCTAACCGGAGCCCTTCACTTTCAGAGCAACACCGCAAAGGCTCAAGCATTAATCCCATCTGCCAACTCTCGAAGAGCCTCTTTGTTGTGAGAAACCGATCGACTACACGAGATACTCCAAAATCGATCGGGACCCCATGGCTTGCCTCTCATCCTCAACAAAGAGAGAGAGAGAGAGAGAGAGAGAGAGAGAGAGAGAGAGAGAGAGAGAGAGAGAGAGAGAGAGAGAGAGAGAGAGAGAGAGAGACTTACCGTCTCCTTCAACGAGACCTTTGTAGGGAAGGTGGAAGGCCAATCTAAAGGCGGGAGACACGATACTGTTCCTCCTGGTCTGGAACAGGGAGTTTACCAAGGCTGCTGAGGTTATCTTGAATCTCAGCGACAAGCCGTTGAGGTTGGGGGTGCAGACTAGGCGGAATGCTCTAGGGCGAAAAACTGCGTGGTGAAGATCGAGAGGTGCTCGATATCAAAGGGGGAATATGCGTGTCTGCGGCAAGGGTTTTACAAAGGGAGAGAAAGAGAGAGAGATCGGGAGGGGCTCTGTTGGCTGAGCTTTGCCACGATGAGGAGAGGCTCGTGCAGATGGCTACCGCTGGGGGTCGATGGTGGTGATGGGGTTTGGGAGAGTCCAATGGCTAGAGATGGATGGTGGTCGATGATGGCTATAGAAGGACGCTGACGGTGGTGGCCGATGGCTGCCGCTGGGGGCCGACGATGGTGATAGGGGTTTGGGAGTGTTGAGAGAGAAAGAGCAAGAGCCGGTGGTGATAGGGGTTTGGGGTTTGGGGTTTGGGAGTGTTGACAAAAGAGCAAGAGCCACAGATGGCTGCCGCTGAGGGCCGACGAAGGTCGATGATGGCTAAGGATGGACGCAGACGGTGGTGGACGCAGATGGCTACCGTTGGGGGCTGATGGAGGTCGATGAAGCTAGAGATGGACGCTGACGGTGGTGGTCGCAGATGGCTGCGTAATGGCCTATGGTTTATAGCATGGGCTAAGGAGTTGGTCATGAAATCCGTGTTGTCGATGTGCATCAATGGACTGAGAGTGGAATAATTCAAGTTGGCTAGAGGTGTGCGACAGGGTTATCCCCTAGCCCCCATCCTTTTTAATATCGCGACAGAGGGTTTACCTATTCTCATGAAAATGGCAAAACAAACAGGCATCTTGAATTCGTTGGGCTTTCCTAGTTTTGTTGGTCACACAATTCAATATGCAGATGATACTATAATATTTGGTCATGCGAATGTTAATCAAATGTATAGGTTGTGCTTCATTATTAAAATATTCGCTGCAATTTTCGGCCTTCGCCTGAACGAGACTAAGTGTGCTCTGGTCTTACTCAATTCTGACCCTCTCCTCCAATCGGCTGTTGCAAGGATCTTCAACTGCCCGATATCCGACCTTTCTGTTAATTTCTTGGGTCTGTCATTGCACTCACTGCAGTCGTCGAGAACTTCGTCTTGGACGTCTACTATAGAGCGAGTGCAAGGGAGATTGCAGTCTTGGAAGGCCCGATATTTATCTTTTGCGGGACGATTGATGCTAATTCGCCATGTTTTGGCTAGATTACCAGATTTTCGTATGAGCATGTCCATTATACCGACGACGGTAGAATGAACGATTAACCGTTTGCTTTCGCACTTTCTTTGGTCTGAGAATACGTCTCACAAAAAGTACCCGTTTGTTTCTTGGCAGCAGATCGTTCTCCCGAGGCAGCTTGGAGATTCCAGCTCTGAGAAAGAGGAGCATCGTTTTAGTCTTGAAGTGGGCATGGGTCGCTTCCACATCTCCATCTCCTTGAGCTACGTTTGTTAGGCAAAAATATGGTAGTCTACTTGACTCCTTTCTTTCGACGCTCAGTTCAGTGTGTCATTCGTCCCTCTGGTTGGAGTGGCGGAAGACACTTCGCTCCTTCAGTGATAGGGATCTTAGGCCTGGCTATGGCCGCCCGTGGCTTCATTGGGCCATGGCGAGCGGAGATAGGTTCTCCATTAAGTAAGTTTACCATTCTTTGTTGCCATTCGGGATGGACTGGTTTTCCACTGATTGTATATGGGGTAAGGGGCCCACTCCAAGAGCAAAAGTGTTGGCGTGGCTAGTGGTTCTGAATCGTGTTCAAACCCAGATTAATGTCAGGAAACGAGGGCTTTAATTTCTCAGCATGTGTGTTCTTTGCGAGAAGGCAGTAGAGGACACGACTCACCTATTTTGGTTTTGCCCGGTAGTTCTAGACCTATTTTTTCAAACTTGGGGTGCACCGCCTACTCAAACTCGTTCGAGTTCTATTATTCAGGACCTCTTGCTTGGTCCCATGATTTTACGAAACAAAAAAAATGGAGATTATTTTGGCGGGTATGGTTGTTTTCAACATGGTGGGTGATTGAAAGAAATAATATCTTTTTCAGGAGCATCAAATTCAATTTTAGAAGGCTATGCTAGCTAGTTATGTCTGTAGTAGAGACGGGGGGTGGAATCTACTTGTACTCTGAACTATGCACGGTCATCATCTAAATGGTAGTTGTCTTACTCTTGTGTTCCTCTCTCATCCAATATTCCTTTGGATGTATTTTTGTAATGTTGAATGATAAATGTTTTCTCTCTCTATTGAATGGGTTTAGTATCAAATTCATGATGAAAGAGTAAATAATTGCATTAGGCAAATCTCTCTCAGTAGCTGTGCTGACTGGGTCCAACATCAAATTCATAATGAATGATAGATAACCTCATCTGCATGGGCATCCCCCATAAAATAAACATGAAGCTCTATTTTTATTCTCCTACACACATTTTATGTCAAAAAGGAGCTGTGAGGTGTCAGTGGTGTCATTTTCTGTAAATATCACAAGTTTGGCTTTCCTGTTTTTTAAATATTATTTCTTCATTCTCTCAAAGCAAAGCAATGTACAGCTAGGACCGTGTACCTATTATCTTTATTCATGTGAAGACAAATTTAAAACTTTATCTCACTCGTCGTTTCCTTTGAACTAACTTCCTCCCACCCCTCAAAGATTAGTTCCCCTGTCCTGCCAGCCACCTCATTATAAGGAAACATGTTGGGGGTAGCTAGAAATGTAGCCTTCAGTATGGGAACCAGTTTTTCATTAAAAGGAACTATTTTTTATTTCTTTTTCTACGTTTCCTTATGAATTAGAGTCCAAAGAGAAATATGACCCACCCACATTCTTGACCCATAAATTCATCACTAGGAACTTACAAATCTACACCATACATCTCTTGAACGGATGAAGAGGACGGCTTGAGGCACACATGTAGGGGATAAGAACAAGAGAAAAAAAAACAACAATAGAGAAAAAATCTTGGATATTGGATGTTGGGTAGACTTACATGAAAGACATGGAAACCAACAAGAAGCAGCACAGCTTGAGATTATGGTCTCATTGTTGTATGCAGTAGTAACTAGTTTTCCAAAATGAACACTTAGTTGCAAGTGCATGTCGGTGGGTGATGGTACCTTTTAATGGCTCTTTATGTGTAGACATCTCATTTTTGCAAATCTTACATAAGAAGATTGTGCAAGTAATATATATATATATACACACACGTGAATTTTTCATTTTTAATATTTATAAAAATTGTAAACCATCGATTTTGAAACTTTATAAAATCTTGTCGGAATCAGATGATCCAATAGTTCATTCCTATAAAATCAAACATGTAGAACACATCAGTAAGGTCAAATGTTAGAAAAACAGAAAAAAACCCATAAAAAACCCAATAAGTATGGATTGAAGTAGTTAGGCATTTACACATGCAGCTATGTGTTTTTTGGACATTTAGAAGATGAAACAATATATTCATAGAAATAATGGCTACATTCGTGAGTTCTAAACCTCCTAGTTAAAACTCATAGGGGTAGATCATTTTGCCCAAAGCTGATCTCATGGATGTGTTAGCGTGGTCTTTTCATATTCTTTTGATGTAAAAATAGTGTTTTTTGGGGATTGAAAATTCAGTATATTATACCCCACTGATTTTTTAACCCTTGAAAATTCTAAATGTCAACAAAACATGATCCAAGGGCTTTCTACTAAATCAAACACTAGATCATATTTAAAAGGTCATGAAAAAAAAAGAAATAGAGTTTTACACCTGTGGGTTTCACTACAAGCAAAATGTTAATTAGCGACAAAAATTTGCGATGAATTTTTTCTGTCGCAAATTAGCGACGGATTAGCGAGCGAAAACTATTTGTCGCTAACATTTGAAATATTTGCAAAATTAGCAACGAAAATATCGTTGTTGCTAATTAGCGATGGATTAGCGACAACATTTTTTCGTCGCCAAAACACTACAAAAAATGATAATTAGTGACGGAATTAGCGAGAGAATTTTTTCGTCCCAAATCCGTCGTTAATTAGCGACGAAAAAATTCTCTCGTTAATTCCGTCGCTAATTTTTGATTTAAACCATTCCGCTTGAGGCGCGAAATTCCCCCCCCCCCCCCGTTCGAAATTTTCCTCCCTCTGTTTTTCCCTCCCCCCGTTCGATTTAAACCATCCCCACCTGAGGCGCTTCTCAGAACACCAGAAGCCCCACCCTTCCTTTGACGACGTGCAACGACTTCTCGCACCACGAAGGTCGACCTTCTCAGGCACCTCTCGCACCACGCGCAGCTAATAGGGGTGGTGCTTGCGTTTCCAGGTTCGTTCTATGGGTTCTTCGATCGCAACCGTGGAATGTTGGGTAAGTACTGTTGCGATGATTTGAAATAATTCGCTAAATTTTTATTTTTGTTTAACAGATAGAGATGTTGCTAGTTGGTGCTCTGCAGTGATCCCTCTGTCCCTGTCTCCTCCTACTCGGGCACCAACAACACCTCCATCCTCCGCGTCGTCATCCAACCCGACGCCGCATGCCTTGACCGCTCCTTCCGGCGGTGCCCCTCGCCAGTCTCCACCGCCCGTCCCGCCTCTCCCTCGCCGGATCCCGTCTCCACTATGACCCCTTCTCCCGCTGTGACTGGCTCACTGCAAAAGAGCGTCCCAATGCCAGAACGCGCCGGTTCTGTGCAAAAAAAATTGCTCTCTGCCGGAGAACGCGTCGGCAGCGAGCAATTTTTAATTTTATTTTTTAAATTTAACGACGGATTAGCGATGGATATTATCCATCACTAATTTCAAATAGCGAAGGACTCGCGATGGATCATATCCGTTGCTAATCCGTCACAAATTAGCGACAAAATTAGCGGCAGATAAGTTCTGGCACTACTTAGCGTCGAAAAATTCGCGATGAAAGTTATCAATCGCTAATTTGACGCTAATTCGTCGCTAAACAGTTTAGCGACGGATTAGCGTCGGACTAGCGACGAATTTAGGTCGTCGCTAATCCACAGGTTTCTTGTAGTGTTTGTATAGTCAATATTTTCTTATGTATATAGAAAAATGAGTATCATCACCTTAACGTCAAACAACTCTCGGACGCATGTATGCATACCACGCATAAAAAATGGGGATTTTAGTAGCGGTCTAAAGACCTGGTTTCCGCTCAGGTCTTTACACTACAAGAAAATAAGGGATTAGCGACAGATATTAGCGACAGAATGTTTCCGTCGCTAATTAGCGACAGATTAACGAGTGAAACAAATCCGTCGCTAAGAATCGTAATATTTACGAAAATATCGACAGAATAGCTTCCGTCGCACAATCCGTCGCAAATTAACGACGGCTTAGCGACAAAATATTTGGTCGTAATAACCGCGTATTTTAGCGACAGATTTGGTGAAGGAAAGTGTGCCATCGCTATTGAGCAACGGATTTAGCGACAGAATAGTTTCATCGCTACGTAGTTATAGTAATTTACGACGGATTTAGGCTGTCACTAAATCCGTCGCTAAATGCCGCGTAAATCCCTAATCAGAGCCCTCTTTCTCTTTTCTGTTCCGCTGTTCCCGCCGGCCGCCCTCTCCCTTCTGTCTTCCCATATCTCGCCTGTCGGCGTCTCCCCGACCCCCACCGCCCGCCGCCCGTCGCTCCCCGGCCTGCCGCCCTGCCCGTTGCCCCCGGTCCGCGGCCCCCCGACCGGCGTCTCCCAGGTTTTTTCGATAAAATACACATTTTTTTTCTGATAAAAGGGGCGGATGCCCCTTTTAGTTTTTTCGGCAAAGGGTCGGCTCCCCTGCCTCGTTAGTATTTTCTGGTAGGGGGGCCGACCGCCTGCCGCGTGTTGTGTTTTCCGGCAGGGGGGCGACCCCCCTGCCACAATTTTTGTTTTTCGGCAGGGGGTCGGCCCCCCAGCCTCGTTAGTATTTTCTGATAGGAGGGCAACCCCCTGTCGCGTGTTCTGTTTTCCGGCAGAGGGGGCAACCCCCTGCCGCGTGTTGTGTTTTCCGGCAAGGGGGCGACCCCCCTGCCACATTTTTTTTTTTGGCAAGGGAGGTGCCCCCCTGCCGCATTTTTTGTTTTCCGGCAGGGGGGCGACCCCCTGCCGCATTTTCTGTTTTCCGGCAGGGGGCGACCCCCTTGCCTCGTTGTTTTATTCTGGCAGGGGGTCGCCCCCCTGCCCCTTTTTTTTGCCGTTTATTTTTTTTTCCGGCAGGGGGTCGCCCCCTGCCCCTTTTTTTCGGCATGTGGGGCGACCCCCTGCCTGTTTTTTTTTTCGGCAGGGGGTCGCCCCCTGCCCCTTTTTTTTCGGCTGGGGGGCGACCCCCTGCCTCTTTTTTTTCAGGCAGGGGGTCGTCTCACTGGCAGAAAGGCTGGGGGTCGACCCCCTGCCCGAACAGGGGGTCAGTTAACTCCCTACGTTTCGTAAGGGGGTTAACCCCCTATGTTCTGTAAGGGGGTCGACCCCCTGCCAGAACAACAGGGGAGTCGACCCCTTGCCAGAATAGTTTTTTTTTTCGTGGTGACTTCATTTTATAACAGTGTTTTTTTGTGCAGATTTTTCAACGGAACCAGCTCGTGCTCAGCCACCTGTGGTAAGTAAGTGTAAAAAATAATGCAAATCGGGTAAATACTCGTGGTGAGTAAGTGATGCAAGCGTATCACATGTTATTTAATTTATTAGATGTAACACTTTATTGTTCACTTTTAATTCGTTAGGCTATTATTCGTAACTTCATAAAAAAATGTCTGCAAATCGTGAATGGATGTACCGTAGAATAGTGAACAATGAGTTATCGCATGAATATATGGATGGTGTTGATAGTTTTATTGAGTTTGCAACGGCAAGTGCCAGTACAGTGGATCATACAGGTCAGATTAGGTGTCCCTGCAAGATTTGTAAGAATAATCGATTTGTAGAACCTCATAGCGTTAGACATCACCTATACAGGAAGGGTTTTGTGAGTGATTATCAGAACTGGACGTTTCATGGAGAAGAATTTAGAAACGATTTTGATGCACGGGTGAATGTGGTGCACGATAATCCATATACGGATTTGATATTTGATGCCACAGGAACAGAACTGGGTTCTGCTATGAGTTCTAATGATGTAAGAACTGCCGTAGATGAAGAATCATCAAACGATGCAGCTAGTAGATTTTATGATTTACTTAGAGATGCTGATGAACCACTTTGGAACGGTTGTGAGAGTCACACTATCTTGTCTGCAGTTCTTCAACTAATGAATTTAAAGTTCGAGTATAATTTGAGTCAATCATGTTTTGACCGTTTGTAAACGATTGTGAAGAGTATGTTGCCCAAAGATGAGAAATTGCCACAAAATTTCTATTGTGCGAAAGTTATGGTCAACGCTCTAGGTATGGGTTACAAAACGATTGATGCTTGTTCAAATCACTGCATGTTGTATTTCAAGGAGCAGGAAAACAACATATCATGCCCGTCATGTGGGCATCCTCGGTTCAAGCCAAAGACAAGAGGCAATGGTAGCACGAGATCAAAAAAAGTTTCATACAAGTCGCTTCGCTACTTTCCTATCACTCTTAGATTGCAGCGATTGTATATGTCCTCGAGGACAGCTAAACACATGAGATGGCATGCAAATAAAGTTCGACACGATAAAAACAAGATCACGCATCCTATTGACGCTGAAGCTTGGAAGCACTTTGATCGTACTCATCAGAACTTCGCAATGGAAGTGCGAAATGTTAGACTCGGTCTATGTACAGATGGATTTAATCCATTTGGGGGTAGATCAACTCCATACTCATGCTGACCAGTATTTGTAACTCCATACAACCTTTCACCAAGCTTGTGTATTAAACGTACAAATCTTTTCTTGTCTCTGTTGATCCCTGGTCCAACCTCACCTGGCCAAAATCTTGATGTATATTTAAGGTCATTGATTGATGAACTAAAAGTATTGTGGGATGACGGTGTTACCACGTATGATGCCCACAAAAAACAAAATTTCAACATGAAGGCCGTTGTTCTATGGACAATCAGTGACTTTCCTGCATATGGTATGCTATCTGGTTGGAGCACACATGAGAGGTTGGCTTGTCCGTACTGCATAGAGGATTCCAAAGCTTTTAGATTGAGGCATGGAAGGAAGCCTTGCTGGTTTGAGTGCCATCGTCGATTTCTACCCAGCGATCATCCGTTTCGACGACAAAAGAATGCGTTTAAAGCAGGCACAACTGAAACAGAAGGTCCATCCTCAAGATTGTCTGGCATAGAGATTCTAAGAAGATTGCGATACTTTCCAGATGTATTAACAGATGCCCGCAGTCCTACACCCTTCCGTGGATTTGGGAAGGATCACAATTGGACGAACAAATCTATTTTTTGGGAACTACCGTATTGGCCGACCCTATTGATACGACATAATTTGGATGTGATGCATGTAGAGAAAAATGTGTTTGATAATGTGTTCAATACAATAATGAATATTAAAGGAAAAACGAAGGATAATCCGAAGGCCCGTATGGATTTAAAATTAATATGTAAAAGACCAGAATTGGAACTCAAAGAGTATAATGGCAAAGTACTGAAACCAAAGGCAAAGTACGTGCTCGGACCTGATAAAATAAAACATGTATGTCAATGGTTGAGACAACTGAGATTTCTAGATGGATATGTCTCTAACATTGCTCGGGCTGTGAAGATTGACGATGAACAGTTATATGGGTTGAAGAGCCATGATTGTCATATCTTTATGCAACGATTGATACCCCTATCATTCCATGATATGTTAGACAAACCTATATGAGGGGTATTGTCTGAGTTGAGTGGATTTTTCATAACATTGTGCGCATCGGAAGTCGTAGTATCAGATGTAAAGAATCTCGAGGACTCTGTCATCACCACTGTTTGTCTGCTAGAAAAGATATTTCCGCCAGCATTTTTCGATGTTATGAAACATTTGATCATACATCTGTCATATGAACTAAGGGTTGGTGGCCCTGTGCAATATCGATGGATGTACCCATTTGAAAGGTATATGTTTTTTTATATTTGTCTCTTTAATGTCAGATATTTAAAATTTGAAATGTATATTCTTGTCAGATGCATGTTCGACCTAAAAAAAAGGGTTCGTAATAAAGCAAGAGTAGAAGGCTCTATTTGTGAGGCGTACACTTTAGAAGAGATTTCAAATTTCTCATCTATGTACTTCGAACCTCATATTCCAACACGTTACACATGCCCGCCCCGTAACGATGATGAAGAACAAGTAACTGTAGCTGACAAGCTGTCGATATTTCAACCACTTGGGCATGTATTTGGTAGTTGCCGATCAAGGCTACTGACAGATCGAGAGCAAGATGCAACACACATCTATATTCTTTTTAATTGCTTAGCGATCGACCCATACATCGAGTAAGTATATGTATATGCAACTCAATTATAAATCCTTTTATGTTCTATATGTGGATACATGGCTCGGTAATATAAGTATTTGTGGTTTGCAGATGATTTGATCTGGAGTTGCAAAGCGAAGTTTCACATCTCACTGATGCAGAAGTACAAAAAGAACGTGAAACTAAGTTTGTGGAGTGGTTGAAACAGTTGGTAAAGAAGCTAACATAAATTTTATACTTATAAACAACACTAAATTACTTAATTGATTGTGATCACAATCATTATTTATGTCTGTGCATAGGTTCGCCATAGTGATGTTAAAGATCAAGGAATATGTGATTTAGAAAATGGTCCGACCAAAGTTGTGCAATGCTACAACGGGTATATCGTAAATGGTTATCGATTCCATACAAAAGATTATGGTTTAAACAAATCAACGCTAAATAGTGACGTGTGTGTCAAGGGTAGCAGCTACGGTGAAAATGAACATGATTACTACGGTGTTATAGAGGAAATAATGGAGTTGACTTACTTAGGCATGAATAACAGGGTAACTTTATTCAAGTGTCATTGGTTTGATCCAACTGCAACAAGACTCGACAAAGCTTCAAGCATTGTGGAGGTGAATCATAAATCCAGGTTTGGAACATATGAACCATTCATATTAGCCTCGCAAGCTCAACAAGTTTATTATACTTCATATCCGAGTATAAAAAAGTCAGATAGAAATGAATGGTGGGCAGTTTGCAAGGTGAAGTCCAAACTATACCCCGAGTATGATCAGTTACAGGAAGATGAGTTAGCTGAAGACAACGATTACTATCAATTAGATGATGTCTATGACTTCGCTTATGGTCAAGATGTTGCGCATGATATGCATGTCATATCTTCATTGGCCGATGAAACATTCATAGAGGAATGTGATCCAAATGATGTACCAAGTGGATGGGCAAACAATGAAGAAGAAGAAGAAGAAGAAGAAGAAGAAAGTCAAACTAGTGACGAGGAAGAATTCTCAAGCTAGTGAGCAAAATCTTATACTACAAACCTCTATTTAAATGCATTGCAGTACTTGATGTGAGTTGTATTGCAATACTTGGTGTGAATGATTAAAAATTTTATTTGAATGAATTATAATACTTGATACGAATGATTCGAATGATTCGAATGCATTACAATACTTGATGTGAATGATTTGAATTATTTGAATGTATTGTAATACTTGATGCGAATGCATGAGTTGTATTGCAACACTTGATGTAAATGATTAAAAATTTTATTTGAATGTATTGTGATACTTGATACGAATTATTTGAATGCATTGTAATACTTGATGTGAATGATTTGAATTATTTGAATGTATTGTAATACTTGATACAAATGATTCGAATGCATTGCAATACTTGATATGAATGATTTAAATTATTTGAATGTATTATAATTTATGCAACGAATGATTTGAATTATTGCAATACTTAATGTGAATGATTTGAATTATTTGAATGCATTGTAATACTTGATGCGAATGATTTGAATGCAGTACAATGCTTGATGTGAATGACTTGAATGCATTGTAATACTTGATGCGAATGATTTGAATGCATTACAATGCTTGATGTGAATGACTTGAATGCATTGTAATACTTGATGTGAATTATTTGAATGTATTGTATGACATATGTTATTTGTTAGAATATGGTTCGTGGAGGTTATAGTGGTCGCTCATTCAGTAGTAGCCAGACTCAGCCTTCATATTCACGGGCTCCTGTGATAGGTATATCATATAACTAATTGGATGCTTGATTAGTTCAAATGCGCATTCTGAGAATTTCTAATGTATTTTTTTACAGATGATGTTGCGCCTATACACGACCCACCTACACCAGTTGATCACACAAGTCAACAGCCAACACAGGAAACATGGTCTTCTCAGGCTGGCACAAGAAGACTCATTCGAATAGTGTATATCGATAATCAACCGTAAGTATTTCATTTTCAATTATTGCATATCTTATAAATATTTTATATTGATATTTATTGTGTACCAATTCATGTGCAGCATGAGGTTTGAGCCACAAGAAGTAGTACGGGAGATTAGGAATTCACTTCTTCAACATCTACCAGGACCGGTTGCTCAATGGAAAGAGTACCCAAAGGAGGTGTTAGACAGATTGTGGTCCTCATTCATGGTATACAGTTGTTCCTCATAGTTAATGTGTTTCATATTTAATTTATTTAAGTAATGTCTACTAACTTTCTGAAAATATTTGTAGGCTTCGAATCGCTTCGCAACTACGGTAGAAGAAAATGATGCAAGGAAGGTGTGGCAGAAGGTGGCTGCCAATCGATTTGCAGACATGCTGCACACTATGAAGACTGCAGCAAAAAAAGCATCTGGCGTAGTAGATGATCCATTACTGTGGAAGGGCCATGACCCTATTACTATCAGGAGAGATTACTGGGATGAAATGTGCGATAAGTGGGTGGGAGATGCATTTAGAAATCGCTCTGCGAAGGCTGCACAAAATCGATCGAAGATGCCCGAAGCCCATCTACACACAGGTGGATCTAAATCATTTGGGAGCCACCTGAAGAAAATGGTAACTCATCAATATATAATATTAATTTTATAAGTATTGTTGCAAACTTGTGTACTAAATCTTTTGTCATTTAACTTCGCAGGAACCAGAAAAAGGAGGCAGTGTACCATATAAGGATGTGTTTGTTGAAACATATAAACGGAAGACCACGGGAGTCTTTGTATCAGAGAAGGCGAGAACGACAACGGTATGTATTTATTCTATTAATAATCATTGCAATATATATGCAAGTTATCATAATGTTATCATTAATTATTAATGAATACTTTAAACATTATTTTGTAGGAGGCATATGAGCAACATATGGTAGAACGATATGACGATGACGCTACTCAGCATCCATCATTTGATCCTACAACATGGGTGACTGCAGCAGGTGAACCCAAAAAAGGTCGCGTGTTCGGGTTTGGGAGTAATATGAACACTTCACCAGTTATTACTTCTTCCAGTTACAGCTCACCGACTTCTTGCGCCGACATAAGCACCAAGCAGCAGACTATTCTTTCCGGTGATGATGTACGCCAGATCGTTACAGAATCACTGAATAACTACTTCCATGACACCGTCGCCCCCTTTCTCCGAAATGAGATCAAGGCCGCTGTTTTGGAAAGGGGATCTTCGATTCCAGGTCCCTCTCAGGTATAATCACATATTCAAATTTTTGTCTGCCTTAGAATAATATGAGCATAATCGAATCACATATATAACTTTTTGCCTGCCTTAGAGCACATATGACCATGCTATAATCACATATTCAGTTTTTTGACTGCCTAAGAACACATATGAGCATGATAGAATTACATATAAAGTTTTTTTGACTGCCTTAGAACACATATGGGCATGCTATAATCACATATTCAGTTTTTTGACTGCCTAAGAACACATATGAGCATGTTATAATCACATATTCAGTTTTTTGACTGCCTTAACACACATATGAGCATGATAGAATCACATATAGAGTTTTTTTATTGCCTTAGAGCACATATGAGCATGCTATAATAACATATAGAGTTTTTTTATTGCCTTAGCGCACATATGAGCATGCTATAATCACATATAAAGTTTTTTGGCCTGCCTTAGAACACATATGAGCATAATCGAATCACATATATAACTTTTTGCCTGCCTTAGAGCACATATGAGCATAATAGAATCACATATAGAGTTTTTTGCCTGCCTTAGAGCACATATGAGCATGCTATAATAACATATAGAGTTTTTTTATTGCCTTAGAGCACATATGAGCATGCTATAATCACATATAAAGTTTTTTTATTGCCTTAGAGCACAATGAGCATGCTATAATCACATATAAAGTTTTTTTATTGCCTTAGGGTACATATGAGCATGCTATAATAACATATAGAGTTTTTTTATTGCCTTAGAGCACATATGAGCATGCTATAATCACATATAAAGTTTTTTTGCCTGCCTTATAACACATATGAGCATAATCGAATCACATATATAACTTTTTGCCTGCCTTAGAGCACATATGAGCGTGATAGAATCACATATAGAGTTTTTTGCCTGTCTTAGAGCACATATGAGCATGCTATAATAACATATAGAGTTTTTTTATTGCCTTAGAGCATATATGAGCATGCTATAATCACATATAAATTTTTTTGCTTGCCTTAGAGCACATATGAGCATGCTATAATCACATATTCAGTTTTTTGACTGCCTAAGAACATATATGAGCATGATAGAATCACATATAAAGTTTTTTTGACTGCATTAGAACACATATGAGCATGCTATAATCACATATTCAGTTTTTTGACTGCCTAAGAACACATATGAGCATGTTATAATCACATATTCAGTTTTTTGACTGCCTTAGCACACATATGAGGATGATAGAATCACATATAGAGTTTTTTTATTGCCTTAGAGCACATATGAGCATGCTATAATAACATATAGAGTTTTTTTATTGCCTTAGAGCACATATGAGCATGCTATAATCACATATAAAGTTTTTTTGCCTGCCTTAGAGCACATATGAGTATGCTATAATCACATATTCAGTTTTTTGACTGCCTAAGAACACATATGAGCATGTTATAATCACATATTCAGTTTTTTGACTACCTTAAAACACATATGAGTATGCACAAATCACATATAGTGTTTTTTTACTGCCTTAGAACATATATCATTTATGATAGAATCACATAAATTTTTTTTTCCTTTGCCTGCCTTAGAGCACATATGAGCATGCTATAATCCCATATTCAATTTTTTGACTGCCTTAGCACACATACGAGCATGATCGAATCACATATATAGTTTTTTTCTTGCCTTAAAGCACATCTGATTATGGTAGAATCACATATAGAGTTTTTCTAGCTGCGTTAGAACACATATGAACATGCTATAATCACATATTCAATTTTTTGACTGCCTTAGCACACATATGAGCATGATAGAATCACATATATAACTTTTTGTCTGCCTTAGAGCACATATGTGCATGATAGAATCACATATAGAGTTTTTTTATTGCCTTAGAACACACATGAGCACATGATAGAATCACATATAATGTGTAATTTATTTCATTATATTTTGTTTATCAATACTGACTGTTGTTTTCTTGTGTAGGCTGATAGCGATAATCAGCATAGCGGAGCTGAAGGGACAGATGAAGGCAATGAACAAGAAGACGCACAAAATCTTGGCGATGATTAGAGAACTGTGTTGAAGAAGTTATATTTTTTTATGTTTCCTAATTGTAATTGTTGAATTGCAAATAATTAAACTTGTTAATTTTAAGGTGGAACGATTAATTGTTGTAGATTCTTTTTATATGGAATTTTTTGTGTGGTTTGTTTTTTATTTACAAGAAATATAAATTGTACAGGAAATATAAATTGTACCGTTCTCGGTATTTAATTTTTAAATAAATTTTTTTTTTTATTTTTTTTCGTGTTTGCAACGGATTAGCGACGGAACCATCCATCGCTATTCATATAAATCTAGCGACGGACGTAAATCCGTCCCCAAGCTGTGGTCGCCGTTTAGTACCGGCGGATTGGCGACGGAATACAACGCTCGTTAGTCCGTCGCAATTAGCGACGGACCTAGTGACGGAATAAATCCGTCGCCAGTTAGCGTCGAAAAATTCGTGACGTAAGCATACCGTCGCCTCGTCGTCGCTAATCCGTCGCTATGCCTCTTAGCGACGGAATGTGGTCGTCGCTAATCTACTGCTTTGTTGCCTCTAAAGCTATGTTTCAATGCAATATCATCTGATTTGCATGAAACATTTTAGGTGTTTGATGATTTGGACTTCTATACATGTGTATGTGGGTGTGGCACAATAAGTACCCCATATTAACACAATAATAATAAATCAAAAACTTAAACTTATTTTTGTCTTTTTGGGCTACACATATGTACCACCGTTAACAATTTTGTATTTGAATGTGGACTACACATATGTTCTTTTTTTCAAAAGAAAATCAAGATACTTGGTGGTGGATATCAAGAATACTGAGTCACAATGGACTCTAATGGAGGAGAAGGATTTATGTGGAAACAAACTACGTAAGGTTGTTAAATCTTATCTTGGTAAAGCTCATCTCCAACAATATTCAAAGTCTCAAGAAAGCCGGAGTTATCACTTGAATCGGTCTAGAGAGACTCATATTCTATCTTAATCTTTTCAGTGTAATCCTCATAGAGTACAAAATGAGATTGTATGCTCTCAAGATGAACTTTGTCCTTCAAGGACTATCATTGATGTAACTAGTATATAATGCAAAAAAACCTCTACCTAAAAATCGTATAGAGAAAAAACTCGCGGATGCAGGTCAAGTTGACCGAACCACGTAAAAGCGTGTGTATGCATTGTACCCTTTTTCTATCGTTTTTGTGTGCTTCCATAGTTTTTATGGTATCAGAGCGTAAGTATCTTGATTCTCATGTCAGTGTGTTTTGGTCCCTCTGCACATTAGTTTCTTTCTTCATAGCCTCCAGTTCTATGGCAACTTCATCGTCAGTTAGCTCTCTCATGCCAAACTCTTTAATTCAATGGAATGCCTTCTCATCCTTGGTGTCTATCAAGCTTGATAGGCACAATTATTTGTTATGAAAATTGCAAATTGAAGTTATGTTCTTACATGATTTGTTCGAATATGCTAATAGATAATTCCTTGCTCCAAATCAATTTGTTAAAGAAGGAGACAAAACAAAACTAAATTCTGAGTTTCTGATATGGAAGTGAACAGACCAATTGGCCTTGAGTTGGATCTGTGCCACCGCTATTGAGCCTATTTTAGGCCAAATTGTTCGAATCTCTACCACGCATGAAGCATGGTCTACATTGGAATAAGCATATTCTTTTCAATCTAGTGTCTATATTCTTCAATTGAAGAAAGAACTTCAAGACATCAAGAAAGAAGAGAAGCATATGGTAAAGTATCTTAATCATATAAATTTTTTATTATGTGCTATATGTGAACCTGTTTATATGAGAACTTTGTTCATTATACTTTGAATGATCTCTCGAGGGTAAGGGTTTTGTCACTTTAGTTATCATTCATGATGATTTACATTCATAAAATGTTCCTCAATTAAGAAAAGAGGCTACAAATGCTAAACAACCAACCTTCTCAAGAAGAATCTGCCTCTACTGTTTTTTTCATTTAGAGAGGTCATGCATGGCAAACGAGAACCTCCATGTAGAGGTAGAGATTTAGGGGAACTGGTTGATTTTTGGGAAACAAACCAAATAACTAGAGTGATCAATTTGGTTCTACACGCCTCCTGTAATATTAGAAAGATGGGCCCGTTCATCTGCCAGTTCTATGGTCGCCACAATCATAGGACTCATACCTGCTATTACGTACCGAAAGCTTTTACGACCATCGCTCTCAATAACATGCAAGATTCTATTTGGTATCGAGATACTGAAGCCTCACACTATGTTATTGCTCAAGATCAAGGTATGACCAACAAAACTATGTACCATAGCACCTATAGTGTTATGGTTGAAAGTGGTACACATGCCTATTACAAGTACAAGTAATCTTTTCTTGTGTTATAAAAATAAGAGTTTTAAGTTAGGAAATGTGATTCATATTCCTACCATCAAGAAAAATCTCTTATTAGTATATTGATTTGCAATAATCAATGTTTATTTCAATTTGATGGTAATGGGTTTTGTATAAAGGAACCAAAGCGAAAGAATACTCCCTTGAGATGACCAATTAAGGGAGGACTATATTCACAGTCGTTATGATCAAATGGCAACATCTCCTACTATTTGCTTTGGTAGAATAGATGCAAATAAGTTACATTTTTTCTAATGAAATTTGGCATTGCCACTTAGGACATCTTGATTTTTAGGTTTTGAAAAGTCATAGAAAGACTTACTCTATTTACTTTATGAATAACAATAATATGAATTTATACTCTTCATATGCTATCAGTAAAATTCATAAACTATCAGTTGATAAAGAAACATATTTTGTTCAAGCTCCATTGGAGCTAATTCATGTTGATTTGTGGAGACCAACATCCACTCCATCGTGAGAAGGTTTTAAATGTTATATGTTACTTGTTGATGAGTTTTTAAAATTTTCTTGGTTGTTTTTGTTGAATAAAAAATCAGATGCTTTTCCTTGCTTTATTAATTTCAAGGATATTATGAAAAAACAACTCAGAAAAGAAATTACAATATTTTGCAGTGATATCGGGGGTGAATTTTAACAATTTTCTAAATGGTTGTGGCATTAAAAGATGGCTCTCATGTCTTCACACTCTTCAACAAAATGAAGTTGTTGAGAGAAAACATAGGAATGTGGTTGAATCTGGTATGACCATGTTATTTTATACTGGTCTTAGCCAATTTTTTTTGGTAGATGCCTTTAGGACTGCCATCTATCTCATTAACCGACTACCCTCTTCAACTCTAAGTCAAAAATCTCCTTATGAACTCTTGTTCAATTGAACCCCTGATTATGAAAATCTCAAAGTTTTTAGATGTACCTGTTATCCATACCTTATCCCATATGCCAAATCCAAACTTGGACCTAAATCCAAACCATATATTTTTTTGGGCTATGGATCTAACTATAAAGGACATATGTATTATGATTCTATGATTGAGAAGACCTTCGTTTCTAGACATGTGGTCATCGATGAAGGAAATTTTATTTATGTAAAAAATAAACAACCTTTCACATCAAAAGAAGTGTCCAATTGGGTTCAAACCAAAGACTCTAAATCGTCCAATGAGAAAACTGAAACGAACAATTCTAGAGAACCATGTAACCTTATCTAGTTACCTAATCCAATAGAATATCAACAATCGTGCCACACCTGAACCATCTGTTCCTGAACCAAACATGTTTATACCTAAATCTGTATCTCCTATTGTGTCACCCCTAGAGGATAGATCCAGTAAAAACTTTTTCTGATTCTCATCTTCCTGGTTGAACCTCATAGTAAACTTCTCCAAGGAACCTTGAGACCTAAATTGTTTTTTTAATACAAGCATTCTATCGCTCTTCTCAGTGAAATTAATCAGGATAAACATGAGCCTTACAATTTTGATCAAGTCAATGCAAATCCTAGGTGGCATCAGGCTATGGAAGAAGAGGTCAAAGCACTTCATCAAAACCAAACTTGGACTCTTGTTTTTCCAGAAATTGCTACTAATTTAGTTAGGTGTAAGTGAATTTACAAAATCAAAAGGCATGCAAATAAAACCATTGCTAGGTTCAAAGCCCATCTTGTTGCCAAATGATATAGTCAACAAAAAGACATTGACTATTTTGAGACCTTTAGTCCTATCATTAAACCCACATCTATGAGAGTGGTGTAATCTATTCCTGTTAGTTTAAGATGACTAGTTCATCAATTAAATGTCAATAATGCTTTTTTTTATGGCATCCTAAAACAAGTACACATGTCTGAACCACAAAGATTTGAGGACAAAAGTTATCTCCACTATGTATATAAATTTGGTCGAGCTCTATATGGTCTAAAACAAGCTCTAATAACTTGGTTTGAAAAACTTCATCTATATTTGAAAAAACTCGATTTTATTGAGTCTAAAGTTGATCCCTCTTTATTTGTTTGCTACACCAGTCAACTTCACATGTTTATCTTGATTTTAGAAAATTTTCAAGATGAGGTCAATTATGTAATACAAAACTTTGAGACTGAATTTTTTATCATAGATCTAGGTCTATTACATTATTTTCTTGAAATTGAAGTTATTTCTTACTCTAGTAGTAGAATGGTTCAATGCCAAAAAATATATATTTTGAATATTTTAGCCAAAACAGGTATGACCGACTACAAGCCTATAGTCACCCTTGCTGCACCTAATGTGATGTTATCTAAACATGAAAAAACTTGTTAGAAAATATCACTAAGTACAGGAGAATTGTTGGAGGTCTCCAATATATCACATTTACTCAACCTGGCATAGCTTATGCGGTCAATAAAGCATGTAAGTTCATGCATGAACCAAATCAAAGTCACTGAGCTCATATTAAGCTGATTCTGTGATACTTGAAAAAAACCATATATATGGGTGCAAATTAAGAAATCCAATTCCTTGCAGCTGAGTACCTATTCTGATGTTGATTGGGCTGGATGCTCAAATGATAGAAAGTGTATAGGAGGCTATTTAACATTCCTGGGTTCAAATCTCTTATCTTGAAACTCAACCAAACAACAAACTATGGCCAGATCAAGCATGAAAGCTGAATATAAGGTTGTATCTCAAACAATTGGAAAGAGAGCTCAACATCCCTTCATGTGGACCTCTTATTTTATGGTGCGATAATCTTCGAGCCACATATCTTGCAGTGAACCTAGTATTTCATGCTCAGACTAAATATATAGAAATTGACTATCATTTTGTTCGAGAAAAAAATGTTAATGGTGAAATTAAAATTCAGTTTGTTTCAACTCAAAATCAAGTTGCAGATATACTCACAAAACCTTTGGTGGAACCTATATCAAATCATTTAAGAGAAGCTTAATTTCATGGAGATTGGCTTGAGGTGGAGTATCAAGAATACTCAGTCACGATGAACTCTAATGGAAGAGGATGATTTATGTGAAAACAAACCAGATAAGGTCATTAAACCTTATCTTGGTAAAACTCATCTCCAAAAATATTCAAAATCTTAAGTGAACAAGAGTCATCACTTGAAACCACCCAAAGAGTCTTCTATTTTATCTCAATCTTTTCAGTGTAATCCTCGTAGAGTCCAGAATCAGATTGTATGCTCTCAGGATGAACTTTGTCCTTAAAGGACTCTCGTTGATTTGACTAGTATATAATGCAAGAAAATCTCTCTAAAAATTGTCTAGAGAGAGAACTCAGTATGTAGGTTAAGTTGACAGAACCACACGTAAAATCGTGTGTGCATTGTGCTGTTGTTCCATCGTTTTTGTGTGCCCTCATAGTTTTTAGTAGATGATTGAGATTGATGGTTAGCTAAAGCTTTAATTACTTTTCTACAACAGTGAGAAGCTTCCAAAAAAATCTTTATCTCACTATATATTTGAAAAGAAAGGCCAAAAGGTGAGACGTATATTAGTCCCCTCCAAAGGATGTGTTCAAATCTCAACTTGATTACCAAAAAGCGAAGGTATTATTATGTCAACAAACCTTTATTTGAATCTCAAATTGCGTCACTGTTGCCTTTGGACTTTAATCATTTTTGGCATTTACCCCTGGTTTCAATTGTCAAGAGCATGTGATAAAACAGCATTTGGAGTCCCATAATATATATTATTAACATAAAGATAAATTTTAAAAAACACCTAGGTTTTTATAATGGTAAAAACACATTTAAATTTATGCTCTGTCAATCAAAAGCACATTTCCATCGAATCAACTTGGGTAATCATTAACTCGAGTTGAGTTGATAGGATAAAGGGACTGACTTAAATAATGGAATTTTTTCCCATCATAAATAATGGGAAAATTTCAAAGTGATGTTATTGCCTGCCCATAAGCAAAACCTTTGTTGCTCACAGAGTGGGTGTAAAAGCAACCTCAGTATCTGACCCAGAAAGAAAAAGGAGAAACCACATTGCCAATAACCAACAACTTACAGTTTCATGAGCACCAGTTTAACCATTCTTTCTTTTTCATGGGCCAACAGTTTAGTGTCAGCCATCATTGCTTTTTGCATAATTTGCTAAGTAGGCAACACTTGGATTGCATGTTAGAGAAAAGTGACAATCTTGTCATTTTCATGCTAAGGTTAAAGTAGGTGAATGAAAATTGTATTTGTATAATTTGGAAAGAATTATGGCACAGCTGCCTGCCTCGTATAATGGCCACACTTAAAATATGAGGGATTGACAATGACAAAAAAGTGTGTATCCCATTCCAAATCAATAGATATTAGGGTAACAGATACTTCATGTTTTTTTGTCATTATTGAAAGAGAAGTTTGAACTCTCATGTGTCTACCAATTTCCTCTGTCTGCTAGACTCTGATTGGGAAGTGGTAGCTGGGATGGGAGTTGAGGGTTTGGGTTTAAATCTTATCAAACTACCATGGTGGTGGTGGTTTGAGACATTGATGTCGAGAAGGCAGTTTTCAGAAGTGGTAAAGGAAGTGGGACTGTTTCCCCTTTCTATTTTGTGTTCACAAGTGGATTTGGTAAATACCATCTCTTAGGCTCTGTTTGGAGATTTGTAGTATGAGAGTTTATGCATTTGGAAACGTGGTAGCTGCCAAATCCTAGATTTGGTAGCTACCAAATCCACTCTTTAATGCGAATATGAAGGGGAGATAGTTTCACTTCCTCTCCTAAATACCTAAACTTCCATCTCGGCTACCAGTTTCCGAACATCCATTACCAAGGTAGGCTGACCATGTATCTACCAAATGCATAAACTCACATTCCAACTGCCAGTTTCCAAACAGCGCCTTAGAGGTGGTGGCTGCCAAAACCAGGAATCAGTAGCTCCCAGTTTTTCAAATGCAAAAACACCACCGGAGTGCCAGTTCCCATACAAAATCTTAATACAAAGGTTTCATATAATAATAAAACCAAATTTTCACTTGTTTGAGCATGAATTAGATCGGTGAGCGTATATGCCTGCCCCAGATTAGATTTGGCATTATGCTTAAGAGAATCAAGATTAGCCTTAGGTTTTGCTACCTTGGAAAAATGATCTTATAAGACTTCGTTTACGAGCCCATAGTTGGAGGATGTGGGAAGGTATTCGAAGAATCCCCAACACCTGCTACTGTTTGGGAGCCCAGATATGACAAATCCCAGGAGATAAATGGGATAACATTTTACAGCCTCAATTCCCTTCCGTTTTCCAAGTCTAACTACAACTACTCTTGGTTGTAATTGGTAACTCTAACATGGGATACCCTTGTCATCTTCCTTCTTATCTCTCTCCTTAACTCCCTTTTTGTTTGCATTGGCTGTTTGGGAGCTGGTAGTTGATAAGGGGAAGCCAATTCCATCTGGTTACCGAATACAGCTCTCAAAGAGTGGCTGGTCTTGGCAAATCCCAAGGCTTCCAAATCCTGCATTTGAGATATCTAAGCTTTGATAATTAAGTGCCAAATACAGGCTCCTAAACATACCCATGGATATGCATAAAGTTATAGTCAGGCTCAAACTATCTAGGGAAGCCAAATACAGATTGTCTGGAACAAATTCAGCTCACCAATGGGATGAACCAGCCTTATCGACCCGATACGAGAACCCGAGTCTATCCGAGCTCAGTTTCAGTAAAGCTGTCTTGGAAATGAGCCAAATCTTGGTGAGAGAACAAAAACCCATGGGCTATTTTCAGATTTAGCCCCACCAGGCAACACATGCATTGTGCAGGTTCCCACTTTGCCTTTCTTTCTCTTTTTCTCTCTTGGCATTGGCAGCATGAACCTTGCACCATGGGGAACTTCACAGGGGGCAGCTCATGCCACTACTATTCTTATAAGATGAGGCTCAACTTTGGTATTTGTGGGACACTCTGGGTGCCTACCAAGTCTCTCTACTTTAAATGCTTTGCTTTAGGAAAGGTGGCCTTGGGCAGAAAAATCGTCTGTAGTTTAATCTTATCTTTGCTAAAACATGTGCATTTACCATTTACAGAAGTCAGTGTCTCGTCTTACTCGTGCACACACGGGCATATACACACATCTGCACGCGCGCGCGCACACACACACACACACACACACACACACAGAGAGAGAGAGAGAGAGAGAGAGAGAGAGAGAGAGAGAGAGAGAGAGAGAGAGATCTGCCATATATGGGCACAGCTTAGCTTATAGTATATTGCAAGTTGATAACTCTGCCTTTTAGGTACATGCATGAGTACTTTTGAGTATTAAGAAGTTTATAATCGCAATATAAGAGAATGAAGACCGGTGAGTGGAGTCCATCAATCCAAGAATGGATGGATTTATTTTACTGTCCATCTCTATATGTAGATTCAATTGGTGACCTGAACCCACTGGGACTAGGTATAAACCAGTGCAGTAGCCCCACAACAGTACACTTGGCTAGGTGGCTAAGTTTAAGGTGTTCAAGATGAAGGATGTCTGAGTTCGATGCTCGAGGTGTGCATCCTTGCTATAAGGCTGAAGCAATGAAAAGACTTTCATGGTGAGCAGAGAAGGGATACCCCGGAAGCTTTATGCTGCAGGCATCAAAACATAACCATAGTATATATGATACCGCTTATCCTATATCCAAGATGTCCGAACCATAATGGTGGTTTCTCTGGCCTCGAATAATTAAGAAAAAAACAGAACAGTAATGTACTGTCAACCTGGATGCTCACGATGCACAGCTAGATAAGATTTGTTGTATGATGTCCATTCATCTCGAGATCAATGGTTAACCACAAAGTTGCTTTCAAATGTACCATAGCAGACATGCATAGAGATAATTGGCTTATAATAATAATGCGTACAGTTTAAACATAGTGCACGTGATATACTAAACCAGACAATGAGTGACAACCACGTGTAGTTGAGATCACCATCATACCTAAAGGCTCTTCCTTTTGTGTTTGCCCTTTACTAATATGGTGGTGTAAATTGTAGGGGATATATGGGTTATCCAGTCTTAAATTGTAAAGGGAAAAGAAGAAAGAGAAAAAGGCAACTTTTTTTTCCATCCCCATTACATGATCACTAATGAATGAGAGGAATCCTATGAATGAATGCCAAAAAGCCAAAGCCTCCTTTTTCCTTGAGAAAAAGAGAAGTGCATGAGGAATTTTCCTTTTTACTTCCCTTTTCCATTCTTTTCACTAGATAATTTTAGGCTTTTGGGTATTGAGCTAGGTCAAGTAATTTCCCAAGAGGAGCAGTAGGGCCCCTTTGTTCAATGTTGGGTGTTGCTTTTTCTTTTCCTTCTACTGTGAGTAAAATAATAGTGAAATTCTCAAGTACACACCTAAACTTTGGGCAATAATAAAAAACACACCTATTCAATATTGTTAGAAAGAAACCTAAACTTTTTCATGATCAATTTAAAAAGTTAGGGTTTACTTCTGTTATAGTTGCTATTAAATGTGTACTGCAATTACGAAAGCTTGAGTATGGTTTAATTATTTCCAAAACATTAGGTGTGTTTCTGAAAAAAAATCTAGAAAACAACATTGTTTGGAATGTAAATTAGTAACTTTATCCTATTAACTCAACTTGGTTAATGATAACTCAAGTTAAATTGATGGAGATGCTAGATGTATTTTAATAATATCAAAACCTTAGATGTGTTTTCGGATATCACCAAAGCTTTTCATGTCCTTTTGTAAAATTCCCAATAAATAATGAGGTTGAGTAAAAGACATGCTCATGATGTTGAGGTGGGACATGAATAATGTAGTCAAAAGTTGGCATGATTCTAAACTCTTGGAGGTGGATGTGCATCCCTTCTGTTTGAATGCAAGACAGAATTCTCCTCACTGCCTTTCCAACTCATAGTCCCCTCTCCTTTGAGCCCTCTGTTTAGTAGCCAGTAAGGTGCAATATAGAGTGGTCTTTCTTTTCCAGTCTGACAGGGGCACAGCTTCATTGAAGGACTGAAAATGAAGGTTCAAGGCATTACGAAGGTGAGGAACATACAGGTTAGTCTTTTTTCTTGTAATTAATAAAGACAGAAAGTGGTTTCATGGAGAATGGGTGAATGAAAAAGGCATTAGCAATAAAGGCTATAGTCATAAAATCTTAAGGTGAGATCCTGTGAGTTCCTTGCAGTAACATCACATCACATGTCTAGAATAAACCGTGTTTAGGAAAAATATCCAAATTTAAATGCTTCATGTATTTTTTCAAGGATTTGCACTCAATCTGTCTCCTGGATGGGAATATTGCACCATCATGTTTGTTCAAATCCATGAGAAGTTGACATAGAGTCACTTCTGGGTGGACTAGTCCTGACACATATATTAGGTTGGTTTGAAACACACAGCTCTAAACTGGACCTCCAAATTTCAGGAAAATTCTGAATCATAAAATCCTACTATCACTTTATCCCGGGCAGACTCATAAAACTGAGGTCAGAGGTTTTTGAGAACCTGTTTTCTGAAAAATTGTTGTTAATTACACACTGGCTTTGTTTTTCTGGCTAAACCTGACCGTGGTTTGGGTGTCACCTGGCATGGGACGACCATGGTTTGAAACCTACGGAGGGCATCCCTTGCTGCAAGGTCCAAGCCAGGTATATTATCTGGTTGGCAAGAATGGTTGCAATCATGCACATTGCACACTTTAGTGTGCTCCTGCACTAATCTGCCCTTCATCTTCTGTTAGGCCCTGCAGTTGACAGGTTGTACCAGGGCAGTCAGGTGCAGCGGCACACTAAGTGTGCAATGTGATTAGGCCCTGCAGTTGATAGGTTGTCTCGCAGAGTTATAGGGCAGTCAGGTGCAGCGGCACACTCAAAATAAAACGGGTTGATAATCATGAATAAATTCAAGAACTCCAATACTTCACCAAGCATCATCAGGCAACTTGTGAGCATAGAGAAGTTCAAAATTTATGCTATTGTAGTTCATGAACTTGGTGGTCACACTCCGCATGCTATCGTGAACGAAAATGCTCATTACCATGATATTGTCCATCTTGCATCAGAAAAAAAAATACTACTGGGCCTTTGTTCCGCGGAATTGGGCTCTATTTCTCGAAAATTCCATAAATCCTCAGTTTGGATCAGTGAAATTGGAATGAAAATTGATGCAAACATCTGTTTTTTTAACCAATAAGTTCAATGTATATCATGACACGCTAGGTTTCCTGCAGAGATTGAGAGTTAGAATTACACTCAGGTGTGAAGGTTCGTTAGCAAATAGCTTCCTTAAGCCCTTACAAGAACAAAGTTTATATGCAAAAGATCACATAGGGTCCATAGCTGCCCTGGCAAGGTGATTGACCAGACATAGATCCGTTCATACTCGATGTACTTGACATGAACCTATTTAGAACCAAAATGAACACACACATGCGGACACACACCCTCTAGTAATGTCTATTAATTCACTACAAGAAATCAAACATTTACTGGTGCTAAATTAGTGCCAGTAAAAGTCTGCCTAGCGATAGTAGTTTCAATAGAAAAAGTGCTGTCAATAAAGCTTTTACTGGCACTAAAGTAGCGTCAATAAAAAGAATTGCCTTTTCTGGCACTAAAATAATGAAAAAAAATGTTTTTTTAGCATTAAATAACACCTTTTATGGTGTTAAATTAGCATGAAAAATGCCCTTTTTGACAGTAAAATAATGTTATAAAAATGCCTTTTTTGATGCTATTTTAGTGCTGCTGATAGTTTTGTTTTCACTAATTTATAACTTGTTCATACATTCATTAAAAAATGAACATGCTCATACATAGATTCATTCATTTATTCTAAAATGAACCACTTCATACATTCATTAATTTCATGCATTTATTCATTTAAAAATGAGCAAGTTCATACATTCATTCATTCGAAATGAACCCGCTCATTCATGTATTCATTCATTTAAACATGAATCAATTCATACATTTATTTGAAATGAACCAATTCATTCATTTCATATTCTAAAATGAACCTACTCACATATACATTCATTTTTTGCATTCAATATGAACCAACTCATCTATTCATTATGAACCAACTCTTACAATCATTCATTCATTTGTGCATTTATTCATTTAAAAATGAACCAATTCATACATTCATTGATTTCATTTATTCGAAATAAACTTGTTTATTAATTTTATTCATTCAAAATGGATCTACTTATCTATTTCATTCATTATAAAATAATTTTTCTTATATATACATTTCTTTTTTGCATTCAATATAAACCAACTCTTACAATGATTTTTTTATTTCATTTATCATCAAATGAACATGCTTATACATATATTTATTAAAAAACAATTCTGCTTACACATATATTCATTCATTCATTTAACTTGAAATAGTTCATACATTCATTTATATTCTCATTCATTCATTCTAAATCATACATTTTATTCATTTCATAATGAACTTCTATAACTCCAACATTCATATTTAAAGCTCTGCAAGAAACACATTTAAAACATACATACAAATAACTATATATATTTCTTCGTTTAACTCTTCATAACTCCAACATTCACATTTGAAACCCTCTAAGAGACACAACATTTAAAGCATACATGCACATACAACTATATATATATATATATTTTCAATCCTTCATAACTCTAACCTCCATAACTCTAGCATTTACATGTACACATACATAACTCCATCATGCATATTTTAAGCTAGATATGAAAAAATTTATGCATAAATAGGAGATAGTATGAAAGTCAAGACATATAATCAAACTAATATATAAACAATGTCAGCTAATAGAAAAAAAAGCAAATTCATGAATTACATAGAGGAGAGACTCTCAGAATTGGAGGTGCATCACACTTGTATACGAGGCATGCAAATAAAGATAGATGAAAAAATTACACACACACACACACACACACACACACACACATATATATAACAAACTTAGAATCTTTAATTATATCAACTTACCTAAGGTGCTTATGAGAAACTTGATTTATTGTTGAACACCATTATCAACAATAGCTCCATCAACCCTACGACCCTAGATTCCAAACTTGTGAGTCACTCTTGCATTACATCTATCTTTTCATGATATACAGTGTTTTGATGCAAGAGTTCTGCACGGCTTGGACTTGCACCAAATACTTTCTTGTTGGACAACCCCATGCCAAACATCTATATATGTTTATATTTGTCTGGTCTCAAAACCTAAGAGAGGACATCTTCTTACGATGTCCAAAGATGCATCCGACATCCGAGACAACTGAGCTAACTTGTCTATGATATCTGTCTGCAAGACAACGTATAAATTCAATAAGAAATATATATTTTGTTTTCATATACTATTCTTCTATAAATGACAATGAACCTTAATAAAACAAATAATCCTTATCATTTCTTCATTTGTTTTTGCACTGACAACCTCAAGCTTTTGGTTGGTATAGGTCATGCAAAACATCTACATCACGAGAAGGCCCTGCCCCATTGTCACTAACCTACAAATAAATGAAATATGATTAAAAAGTACAAAGTCCTATTCATGAATGACAACTACTCAAAGTATGATACATATATTTTCTTCTTAATATCGTGTCAAACTCTTTATGCCCGTAGTGTACATAATTTTTTGTTACGCATGATTGCTTATGTTGTTTGTACTTATCACTATAAAGACATGAAGTAAAATATATATACACTATTATAATTGGATATAATGAATGCATATAACATTAACACAAAATAAAAAATGCAAATCTTTGATTGACGAGAATCAAAATGACACATCAAACATTTCCACTAATGAATGGGGGTGTAAGGTGGACATGCAACAAGGCACTCATTGAGAGTACTATGCTGCTTATAGATCATCCTAAGATCGAATCTAAAGCTTCTCTATGATCTAACATATTTCTTAAGCACTCATCATTTCATCATCTCTATAATTTTATACTTTTTTGCATTAACAATATATATATATATATATATATATATATATATATATATATATATATATATATATATATATATATATATATATATATATTATCACTAGAATATGAGAACTGAAATATGAAAACTAGAATATGGGCATTTTCAATAGTTTTTTTACAAATCTAACCATGTGGATGTGCTTGGCATGGTAAATTTGCTAGGAATCAACAATTGGATCTTGTATTTTTGCTGAAAAAATGTGATTTTTGAATGCTTGAATATTTATGAAGATTATGAGCCATTGATTTTAAAGCCTTAAAAAAATCTCATTTATGCATCAAAATTGGATGATTCTAGAGTAAGTTCTTATAAAACTAAGCATGTAGATCATATATACAATTAGATTTAAGAGAAAAGAATAAAAAAGTCATAAAATCATGGTTCCCACACTAGTTTTTATATTTTCAGTTTTCATATTCTAGTGCATATATATAAGGACTATGCATACCAGAACTAAAGCCCAAGCATCCTCCTTGTAAGAATTTGATAATGCACGCCAGGTAAAAAATATAAAGGTGTTTAGTAGGGATTTTGTGCGATGGTCTTACGAAGCTACTGAGATATTGTGTCTCTTGTCTATGGGTTGTTCATACTATTAATGACAACCTTATGATTCTATCTTGAAGAAAGGGCTACAATAGGTAAAGCACATGCATACCCTCTTGTCTTTCTAGAAACTTTATTAAAAAAACATACATTGATAATTTGTTAGATAACATAAACAACACCACATAGTCAATATGACAACAAATATATAATGACTCAACAAGCATTTTAGATTCCTGCATCGATGTTTTTGATGATACTAGTTTAGGATTTTGCATATATTAAAAATTGAATAATAATTTAAAATCTAAATGATATATAAAAAAAACAGATTTAGCATGCATTTAGTAAATAAATTTCTAAATTAACAATTAAATTACAAAACTCTTAAAATTTAAATTATACTTTAAAATAAAATTGGATTAAGCATGTATTCACTAAATAAATTTCTAAATTAGCAATTAAAATCACCACAAGGATGAGGGTCAGTAGCGATGACTTTTCTCACTGGTATTTTCCTATTTATCGTCGCTATAGGTCTATAATAATGACAAAAAATGGTCGCCAATTTTTGGCCTCAGTTGAGTAATAATGACGACACTTATAAGTTATCATTAATGTGTGACCTAACACCGGCAAAGATTCTTGTTGAAACTAGGAACACCAATAGCGACAACCCATACCTATAACGGTGATATTTTTGTATTGCCTTTATAGCCTGTAGCAAGGAGAATTAATTCACCATGATAGTCGAGAACGACGAGAAATAAGTCACCATTATAGGCTATGAAGGCCACAATTAAGTCACCATTATAGGTTGTAATAGTAATATAATGTTAAGGCTGATAACAACGACACATGAATGTCACTGTTATAGGCCTTAAGCATGCAAAAATAAAATTTTATATTAGTTTTAATTTTTTTATATTACATTAAACAAAACAAAAATAAAATTCAAATATACACTTCAAACATCCTCAAACATCCTCAAACATCCATCCATTCAAATATAAACATATACTTCAAACATCAATTCAAATATAAACATACACTAGTGTTTATATATCCTGAAACATATATTCAAATATAAACATACACTTCAACAACCTCCTTAAACATTCATTCTCTTCAACCCCCTCAAACATTCAACTTCAAACATACATGCAAATATAAATATACACTTCAAAAAATAAACATACATACTCTCAAACCCCTTCCCCAACATCCTCTCCAAACCTACAACAAATAGACTTTAAAAAACAAACATACATCCTCTCCATCCCGTTTCCTACATCCTCTTCAAATCTGCAACAAATACACTTCAAAAACATACATCATTTTCAACCCCTCCTACATCATCTTCAAACCTGCAACTAACACACTTAAATAATGAATGCAATATGACAATTCAAAAAAATAATTATGACAATGTTAATGATGATGATAATAGTATGAGAATTCAATGTGATAACTTGTAGATATTTTAATTAATATTGAAGGCTCGATAATGCTTTCACCTTTTTCTGCACTTTCATGAGAATCTGGAAGAACATAAAGATAACATTAACAAAATATCCTTTCATATTCAAGAGGATATCAACTTCAATTCAATAAATATATATATATATATATATATATATATCAATTTATATATAATTGAAATTAGTTTATATATATATAATCAGTTTTATACTAATTACAACATATCACTATGAAAAAAATTAATATAGGCCAAACAGAAAAAGAAGATATAAACATACACGTGTCCTTAGAACATAACATGACATAAAAAAATATGATATATTCATCCAACAAATAGACATCTAGTGGTCTTATCTATGAGAAAATAAGAGAAATCTAGGATGAGGGGTTCAATCTGAGAGAATCTATTAAGGTTTGCATTTGCTCTCTGAGCTTTCTAGTTTCTTCTCTTTCTCGCTCCCAATCTTCTCTCTCTCACTCCAGTTGCTAAAGGAGTCGCTCATGTCCTTCTCTCTCTCGCTCCCATTGAACTCGGTTTATTCTTTGTTCTTTTCTTAATTGTTGGAGCTCCAACTAAGTTTCCTTCAGCTGAGAAGATAGCTCTAAAACACGAGCTTTGCTTTTGGATGAAATGATAAATGTGCTCATCCCTGTCACATGTAGACTGCTTTCTGAGGACTTTGGCAAAGACGTCTCGCTGCAACATCGATGAGCTTCCTTATGAAAAACATGTTTCATCACTTTCAGTCTTCACAGAGTGAAGCTTGTTCTGCAAAATGTTAATATTTAGTTCTCAGTAACTAATGATAATGTACAAAACAGAATGAATGAATATGGCCTATGCTTCGCTGCTACAAGGTGTGAGTTACTTACAAAGGTGTCTTTTGCTTTGTTGTAGATGAATGTCATGCAATTTGAATAAGTGTGTATCTCTTTATAGAATGCATTCGATGTCAGTTCGTGCCCTTCCATTTCAGTCTGCAAATGACAAATTTAGAATCTATTAAATAAAATATATTTAGCACTATACTATTATATAAAAAATAAACTGAGGAAATAAGAAACTTAAAAATAAACTTAGAGAATAAGAAACTTACCCTTGTATGAAACTATATAAAAAAAATAAACTTAGGGAATAAGAAACTTAGCCTCTTATGAAACCTCTGGATGTACGAAGATGATTCACTAGTATGTTGGACTGTCTGTTTTGCTCAATTCATAGAATTTTTCTTTGATGTCCGCTGTTAACCAAAGTAAGATCAATTAATCCACAAAAATCTAAAAATTTAAACATTTATTTTAGTTACGAATATATATCCAATATTTATCGTCCAATAGTCTTTGGTGAAAAAGTTGCAAATTCATTTCCACACTTCAGAGTTGACTCCTTTGGGAGGATGTTTTGTTGCTTCGTCGTGATTTTCAAACCTATTACAGTACTTGTAAAAACCTCCTCGCAGCCTTGAGTATAATAGCTGAAGCTGCTTAAACATTGTAGCATGATGCACAACTATAACCTTGTCTAAATCAAACTCAGCCTATACCAAATTATCAAATACAGTTAGTAACACTTTTTTTACTAATTAGTCTGTTTATCAAAATATAGTTAGGAAATATACTTATATAAACTATCTCATGCAATACCATCTTCTTATTCTCTGAGACCTTTATCCATAACGTGTGATTGATGTTTGCCCACTCCCTAATGATGCATGAAAGCTTCCTACAGAATATGACGTGCCATAAATTTTTAATATATATATATATATATATATATATATATATATATATATATATATATATATATATATATATATATATATATATATATATATAAAGTATTAGATACTAATGAAGATGCAAAATTATTGAGTAAATAATTAAATATCACCTTAGTTTTATTTTTCTTCCAAATTTTCATGCAACTAATATAGAAATCACTTTTCTTCCTAAACTGCTTAAGTATAATGGTTTTATAAATCTTCCATGTTCATATAGTATGGTGTCTGATGCTTGATGTTTAGCAGCAAAAGTGATTTATGATCTTGTTTGATATTGCTATTTCATTGATGGGCATATTAAAAATTTATGGCATATGTAGTTTTAAATTTTAATCTAATACCTGAGATGATTGATCCGGCAAAGTTGGATCCTTATTAAAATTTTTTGAAGAGGTTTTCTTTTTAAATATAATTTTTGTGTGTTTAAATTGATTTTTTAAAAGTTTTACCAAACGAATGCCAACCAATATGTGGTCGATAATAAGAGATTTCCCCCTTGGACTATCCAAAAAAACCCTCCAAGAACTGTAAGTACACATGTTAAGCCATCAACAATAATATACCATTTGAAAAAACACAAATATGTTTTTCAGAAATAAAGACTATATCTAATAGAATATTTGATCACCAATCCCATAATTAGAGAGATTTCTCTTTCATCAACATCAACTCTTTTCCCATTCTCATCAGTGTATTCGAACATATGTCACTTTAAGCAGTTTAGCATCATCTCCTTAATTACTTGGGAGTTCAAAAGCATGAAACTTCATGAGCATCAAAAAATCCACGTCTTGTCAATTATTGTCACATACACAACATGGTTAACACTCCAGATTTTGCATTTTCTAATGCCTGGTGTGTAGTCATATATCTCTTTTGAGTCACAATTATACTTGCAAAATGAGTATGGAGAGAGCAATTTAGATTGATTAGATAATTAACTCAAAGAAATTAGAAATATCATACTAAAGAAACCTAACCTGCAAACAAAGAGTTTCAGAGTAAATAGAAAATTAAAGCAATGGTCAATCCTCGTCTAGCTTTCACATCTATATCCAACCTTAGGAGTGCAGCCAAAGTATTGTTTAATTTTTCAGCTACACCAAAGCAAAAAATGCAGAAAAAAGAGAAATTAAATAAATGAGTTCAGTTATCAAGGAACAAACTTAACAAAGGAAAAAAAAGGAGAACATCTCGTTCTGAAGTTTAAATGCACTGATAGGAGTCTTGTGGCTCTTGCCTAACCCCAGCTTGATTATCCATAAGAAAAAATTCGTAGGATACAAGTTCCTTCAAATTTAGGATCAAGGTTTAATAGATCTGAGGTAATCAAATGCACTCCTAGTCGTGACTGGTGATAGAAAAAGATATGATTAATTAGGCTGAAAGTTGCAGATCAAGCGTTCAACACTAGAACTGTGGCAGCCATGTGATGATCTTAACATAAATGTTAGGTTTATGATCCAAGATTTTGAGAATTTCACAAGGGGTTCTTTGAGTGCACCTAGAAGGTAGCACTCATCCACAGGTCTGGGATATCTTGGGATACTGTAATGTGGGCTAAATTATCCTTATTTTTTTTCTTTATGGATGCACAAAAAAGCAGTACTGTGTAGTGATAAGAGTTCCTGATTTTGGAGTCTGCATTTACGACTGCCCTACTCTTAAATGTGATGTAAAAGTCACATATTTCCTTGGCTGTTTTAAGTTTACATGATGACAAAACAAAGAACCTTTAGTTAATCCACTTATTTGTTTGTTTTGCTGAGAAAATTTTCTAAAACAATCTAGACCCTGCACGAAATGAAAGGCAAAATCAAATATGATGATACATGCTTCGACAGGCATCCAATCCACTAGAGGCTTGAATGTCTTGGTCAAGCCAACTGTTCGAATTCTTAGCTCACAAAAAAGTAGACCTTTCTAAGGCCCTATAAGAAAGTAAATTAATCCAAAGACACCTTTTGTTTGTGGGAATTGAATGAAAAGAAAAGAAAAAAATTATGAAAGGGCATCCAATCCACTAGATCAACCATCTCTTTTGGTCAGTTCCTCCCTCTGCTCTCTTCCGCTTTCTGTCCGAGACAGAGTCAAACCCAGTCCAGCAGAGTTGGATTCAATAAAGCCAAACCCACACCTGTAGCAATGAGGAAAGAAGGAGGAGACGAAAGAAGAAGAAGAAGATTAGGAGAGAGAGATACCTTGCACTTGCAGCCGATGGAGGAGAGGAGGGCTTCCCGACAGCGAGAGATTGTAAAAAGAGAGGAGGGCTGGCTGCGGTATCACCTGAGCAGGGACTCCGGCGGCAACTGACAGTGGTCCGAAGAGAGTGCAAAGAGAGAGAGAGAGAAGGTTCCGTTGTGTTCTTTTAAAATACTAGGATATAATGGCGACAAAATAGTCACCGTTATATAGAAAGAAAAAGACAATAAAAGCGACAAATAAGTCATTGTTAAAAAGAATTTTTTTATCTCGTCATTATATATCAATAAAGGCGATATTATATGCTTGTTAAATATTGTTGAAAGTTTTTTAACGATAATAATTAACGGCCATATAATGTCACCATTATAAACATACCTATAATGGTGATATCTAAAGTCATTGTTATAAGCACATTTATAACAATGACATATTTAACACTCATATAATATCATCATTATAAACATACCTATAACGGTGATATATAAAGGTGTCATTTTCTGCTCATTTAATGGCGACATTTGAGCACAGCCAAGGCATTCATGGGGATATCTAAGTTGCCATTATTGCTAAATCAATAGTCGATGCTATTGACTTTGTTCATTATAGTGAATACAAAACTCCTAAAATATAAATCATACTTGAATATAAAATCGGATTAAACATGCATTCATTACATAAATTTCTAAATTAGCAATTAAAATACAAAAACCTTAAAATTTAAATCATATCTAAAAATAAATTTAGATTAAACATGCATTCACTAAATAAAATTTTAAATAAGCAATTAAAATACAAAAGCCCTATAATCTAAATTATACTTGAAAATAAAATTAGATTAAACATGTATTCACTAAATAAATTGCAAAACCCTTAAAATCTAAAGTATACATTTGAATAAAAAGACAAGGTTGGTGAGTATCGAGGCTGACAGAACTCAAAAGACAAGGTTGGTGAGCTTATATATAATGACCCATAAATCAATTCCAAAATGAAAACATGAAGTGGAAACCAGACTGGGCTCATTATGGTTTTTGCAAATCAAAGACCTGATCATTATTGGCCCATTTGCTCATTTCAGTTAGATTCACATTATATGCAGTGATGCTGCATAACAGCCACCCATCTTGGCATCTCTCGATATGGGCGTGGACTCCATCTCGAGAAATGTTGAGATGGGTGGCTGTCAGCGCTGCATAAAAATTGCCTTCTAAGCAAAATTCTTTGCCACTCGGTAATTCCCTAGTATTGAGGCTTAAGCCTCATTATTACCTCCTGGTAGGCCTGTCAACGGGTCAGACCGGAACCAGTCCTGGGTGGTTCCCGACCCGTCTCTGACTATGAGGTACAATACCGGGAATGGATCCAGATCCAATTGGATAGAACATAAGCAAAACTGGACTTGGGCCTGGATATAGATGACATATACTATAACCTGGTAAAAATAAAATTTTGTGTGTTTTTATATTAAATGTTTGCGGAATTTAATTGGTACTCGTGTCAGTACTGAGCAAGGTTTAAAATTTCACAACCAAAAACAGATCCATATACTACTCGGACTCTATGGGTCCGACCCAACTAACAAATAGGACCTACTTCAGTGTATCAAACCGGGGCCCTACAGGGCCAGATCTGGGTCAGTATCGTCAAACCTGAACATACCTACCAAGATGGACATTTGGTGCAACTAGCCATGAACTGACCTAATTAGACCCCAAGATTTTGCAACCAAGCAGATAATAACCTGGCTAGGTCAGGTTTACCAAGTAACGAAGAAGATAGGTCTAGGTTAGCCTTGGTAAGCCCAATTAAGACGATTATCATGATGTTTTCGTATATTCAAAATTTTTTTTAAGGAAAAATAATTCATAGATTTCAATTCATATTTGAAAAAAGTTACAGCTCGAAGTGACGAGAAGTCACTACACAAGTAGGGGTGGCAATTTCTGACACGACCCGCCAACCCGACCCGCCAACCCGCCTCTTAGGCGGGTTCGGGTTGGGCTTAAGCCAACCCGTTTAATAAATGGGTCGACCCGTGTAACCCGTTTAATAAACAGGTCGGGTTCGGGTTGGGGGTATGCCAACCTGCCAACCCGGCTCACCCGTTTAATAAACGGGTTAGGCAGGTGGGTCGACCCGCCAACCCGACCCGTCAACCCGACCCGCCAACCTGAAAACCCGTTTACCCGACCCAACCCATTTATTAAATGGGTTGGCGGGTCGTGTTGGGTTACCCGTTTATCAAACGGGTTGGGTTCGTGTTTGCCACAGCTGGCCCGTTTAATAAACGGGTCGGGTTCGGGTTGAGGTATGCTGACACGCCAACCCGCCAACCCGCCAACCCGACCCGATTGCCACCCCTATACACAAGTATTAAGAAGACTGAAGGTCTTGTAAAAAGGAAACATTCGAGACACCCCATTTAAGTCTGCAGCGAAGGAGTTTACGAAGAGCTTTAGCTAAGAAAGTATGTTGGTGACAACCCAAAAGAAATTTTACTAGGCTGGCCACTTAAAATTTGAAAGAACAAACAAATAAATGGCTATTTTTCGAGGTAAAATAAATCCTATGCTCATTTATAATTGACAACTTACATAAAGAAAATTTACTTTGTGGATACACACTTCAATAGAACTGAACATATTCCTTAAAGGAATAGAAGGTTAATGCTCAGCTGTGGTGTCCAACAGCAGATGGTGGGTTAATCAGCTGCTGGGGGCATACTTAAATTGTGCAGTCAAATTGCACCTGATCTCAGTTCATCTCAGAAATGTATGCGACAGCGATGCAAAAATCTGCTGATTGCTTCTCTCTTAGAAGTAGGAGCATCTAAGGTTGATGAGGACGAAGGTGATCTCTCATTCTTTGGAGGATCTCTTCCTTTGATTCTTTAAGGTCGCTGCAACACTTTTCCACAAACTTTTCTAACTCAGCAATGGTATCTGGTAGAGCACCTGCGGCTTCCTCCGCAAGGGAAAGCGCCTTACAATCATCTCCTGGCTTGGCAGCAAAGCTTGCACAACTTTCCAGGCGACGCATTTCTAACTTTAACTTCTTCACCAAGACGTTGATATACTCTAGATCTGCTATAACAAGCTTGCTTCTGTTCTCCATAGAACTCCCCAGTTTTACGCGCTGGATCATGTCTTCCACATCTCCCTTCCAAAACCCGTCCAACCATGACAGAAACGGAGCCCAACCACTCACTGTGGTGGCCGCGGCCACCAGTGCCACCAACAGCAGAGGAGCGTTCAGAGCTGCTGCTATGATCGAACATATTAGAGCGGCAAAGAACACAATTACCAATATGACATTGATCACCTTTCGACGCAACCTCAAGCCTCGGATCCTCTTATCCCACCGGCCTTTCCAATCCTGCACCTTCTTCAGCATATCCTTGTGCTGCACGACTACCTTCAGAAACTTCACAAGGAAGTCATCCACAAAGGTCGTGGAGTCTCTGAACCCGTTGAGTGCTTTCGCCGTCACCTTTGCGGAATTCGGGCGCTTGTGAAGGGCGATCTGGAGCATCTTCAGTCTGTCTTCAGTAACATTCAGACTTGCCTGCAGATCGTACAAGCAGTCCAACGTATTGGAGCTGAGGTCCAAGTAGTCGGTGATGATGGAGTCGAGCCCGGCGTTGCTCCATATGTCTTCCTCAGATTCCAGTATCACCCCCAGAAAATAGCTTGTTGGTTTCGAGCAGGCAGCAGGCAGCATGCAGCATGTGGCATGCCTTACCGAATTGAAGGAGAGGGAAGGAAGCTTACCGCTACCATCGCGTTGGGGGAAGGAGACTTACCGCTACCATCGCGTTGGCAGATCTCGTCTATCATACTCTTCATCGTCGCCAGCAACGTCCTGTCATACCCTGCCAGGTTGGTGTATTTCTTTCGCATACGCTCGTAAAGGCGGTCAAATTTCTTGTAGAAGCCTTGTTCCATCTTTCTTCCTTCTTCAACAATCCTCAACTTTTTCGCTTCCTCTTCAGACCGAAGCAGGTTATATGTTCCCCCCAAGAAGACGGCCGTTAGCTACAACTTGTGTTCGGGGTCCCAATGAGCACCATGTATGTAAGCATGTTTGGCTCGTATCCCCATGTTTGTCAGCATGACTTAGCGTTGGAGTCTGATGCGTTTGCAAACACTTAAGTACCCTTTCCTCCATTGGTGCCAAAAAAATAACGATTCTAAAAAAAGAGTGGTTGCAAAAACTTAAGTACCCTGAAGATGGTTATTTAAGACCCAGTCCTTGCACTGCAGGATTATCTGAGAAAAGAATCCCCCCTGAAGAAGGCCATGAACATCAACAATCTCTCTCTCTCCCTTCTCTTTCTGCTTCTGTGCACATCCAGGAGATGATCCTACATTGCTCCATCAAGCACCGACTGACCTGCACATTGACTGTAGCATCATTCAACTTGATGAGTTGTGGAGCCTGATTCAAAGTTTTTACCCTTACAGGAAGGGGTATGGGGGCTCCCCCCTGCGCGGGTCCTTGTATAAAAATGTTTTTGGGCCATGTATAAATTTTTTCTTTTCTTTTCCTCTTGTAACTATCGAAAAAGAGCAATAATGTGTTTTGTTTAATCGTGGTGCTCATGTTTTATTCGGTTGTTTCTTGCTCGAAGTTTTCATAACACCATTTTCCATCATTTTTCTGCATTTTTTTTTGCTATGCGATTTTCGTAAATCGCTACTCGATTTAGCGATTTGCCATTTTTTTCGCTGCGCGATTTTCATAAATCGCTACTCGATTTAGCGATTTGCCATTTTTTTTGCTATGTGATTTTCGTAAATTACTACTCGATATAATGATTTGCCATTTTTTTTCTACGCGATTTTCATAAATCACTACTCGATTTTGCGATTTGCCATTTTTTTTACGCGACGCGATTTTCATAAATCGCGATGTCGAACACCGCACCCTTGAGCACAATCTTCGTCGTGATCAGGTTGTAGTCGCCAGCCATCCCGATGGCAGTTTTGAGGTTCATGATGGGGAAGTCGGAGGTTGTACTCCGTTGTTGGTGTACTGGAGGAAGATTCCGTTGTAGGTGTCCCTCGAAGGCGGAGGAGGAGCCGCCGCAGTCGGTTGCCCGCTGGACAAGAGCTGCATTCTGGCCACTGCTAGCAGAAAGAGAATGACGATCACCATCGGATCGCCGACCTTTTGCCTCCCTTGATTTCTTCTCTAGAGAGAGAGAGGGTTTTATAGTGTTTTACAGAGAAGGAAGAAGAAGATGATGACGACAAAAATTTCAAACATACATTTTTTATGGCTCAGGTTCGTTTCGCCGGATCACCATCAGATCACTGGCTTAGGTTCGTTTTGCTATTTAGACTTTGAATAGTCAACATCATCATCGTCTTTTTGGATGGAAGACATGTTTGTGCTTTTTTTGAACCGTTTGTTTCCCTTTTTTTGAATGGAGGACATTTTTATCATTTTCTTAAACCATCATTTTATAGCAAGAATAACAAGAAAGGGTACTTAAGTCTTTACAACCACACCAGACTCTGATGCTAAGTGATGCCGACATACACGGGAATACAAGCCCCATGTGCTTACATACATGGCGCTCATTTGGACCCCTGAACACGAGATGTGGGATTCATTGCATCATCAGGGGAGAACATACACCACCCTCTCCTTTGCCAAACAAAAAGAACTACACCCATCAACGTGGAAATTCTCAATGGAAGGAAGAAGAGTTTTTCATGTTTGGAGGAAGGAGGGTGGCTGAAATATATAAGATGCTATGAGAGGTGATCTCTTTAAGTGAAAAAAAGGCTCATGATCTCTTCTTTTCTCCAATATTTTGAGTGCCAGGAATATGTCAAACAAACCGGTCAAACTCCTTCACAACTGGTTCAGTAGGAGAGAGAGATCATGCAAGTATGACATCTATTTAGTGGCCTCGAGATGAAATTTTGGTCAAATTACCTTGGTGGTCTTGTTTGGAATCTCGGCGTTGGGATAGGCGTTTATGCATTTAGATGGGAAGTGAGGTGCTTTTTTTTTGTATTTAAACTAAATCATAGATTTGGCAGCTGTCACTTATTCAAATGCATAAACTCCATAAACGCTCTTCCCAGCTACAGATTCCAAACATATCCTTATTGTAAGAACATGTTGTTGTTGCTAGGTTCGCTTGGCCATTGTTCCATTTCCCCTATGTCCCCTTTGGTTGCCTTAAGCTGCTAGGAACATGGAAGGCTTGGAAGCCCTGATGGCTTAGGATATTGTGCTAAAAGTCATTAATGGTGGCTTGTTTTTTGGACTTAAGAGCACCTTGTGCACCAAAGCTTCCAAAGTGGTAGGCCTACACTAACAGAAAAAGAGGGACGAGTACAAGAGGATCCCAAGGGACCATCTAAGGAATCTATAAGGTTTAATAAATATACAAAAATTCACTTCGGCTACACGTAGGGATGGCAGTGGATCGGGGGACAGCAGGGCCCCGCCATGCCCCATTTTGACTGGGGATGAAGTGTTGGGTTTCCCTCATTATTCACACCATAGCAGAACTCCAAGCATGTCGCCTGATCTTGTTGAGGACATTTTTTGTATTCGCTGGATAGTGATTTGTAGAAGTTCTCTCAGCTGAATGACGAGTCAACTGTTCAGAAGTTTGTGGATCGGCTATTTGTCGGTGATAATTTGTGGTTAGTGCATGGAGCTGCGTAAGTTGTTTTTATATTCGTTGCATAGCGATTTGTGGTTATCGCGGGATTGCGATTTGTGCTATCTGTCGGACAACAATTTGTGGTATCACTGGATAGTGATTTGGGGTATCGCTGAATAGCGATTTGTGGTATCGCTGAATAGCGATTTGTGGTTTCAGCTGGAAGTCGATTTGTGGCATCACTACTTGGCGATTTGTAGTCATCACTGAATAGCGATTTGTGGCATCACAGCATAGTGATTTATGGTATCGCTGAAATAGTGATTTGTGCTAAAGGCACTTCTGGCGCTTCGTAAGTTGTGAAAGATGTTTAGTCTTTTTGCATTTAATGTGGGTCTCGTCCCCTATATATATAAGATGGATGAGAAAGATGAAGTGACTTTTTATTGAGAGCTTTACAGAGTGCGAAAAGGCAGAAAGTGTGAGGAGCACTTTTAGGGCACCAAAAGGGTGCAAAGAGAGCAAGGGTAAGAAGTGTTGCTACACTTCTTTCAGGACAACTTCGTCAAGCTGGTTCTTCAGATCATTTGTTCCTTGTTCTTCAGTGAGGTATATCCTCTTGTTCATTTTGTTACACCATGTGTGTTTGTAAGGCTTATGCTTTTTGGCCACTCTTGTAATCTTTGTTTAAAGATAGTGGAAGGTGTTGACCTGTTGGTCGCCATGAACATACTTCAGTTGAGAGGGAACCACGTAAATCGTTGTTGTTGTTTCTGTTTGGCGTTTCTTTCATTGTCATCATTTCTTTGTTTTCATTGATTCACACTTTTGGGGAAAACTCGATCCGTCTGTTTGTTTCCGCAAGTCTTTGTGTTGTTTTCCCAATATATGGTATCAGAGCTTTTGGTTCATATATTTGTGTGTGAAGTCATGGAGAACAACATTGTTGGTCGTATGATCAGTTTGAATGACATAAACTGAATGACATGAAAAACTAAGATGGAAGATCTCTTAGTTTGTAAAGATCTGGATGGACCCATAGAGGGTATCAGCGGCAAACCAGAAGAGATGAAAGATAACTAATGGAGAAAACTAGACTGAAAGGCGGTTGGTTTTATTCGACAATGTCTTTCATCATGTCTCTATAAAAACTTTGGCGCATGGTCTTTGGACCAATCTAGAAAGCCTTTATGACAGAAAGACGACAGTGAATAAGGTCTTTCTATTTCGAAAGCTTGTAAACCTCAAATATAAAGAGGGTATCCCTATTGCAGAGCATTTGAACGACATCAAAAGCAGTGTGAATCAGCTAGCCACAATGAAGATCACTTTTGATGATGAGCTACAAGCTTTGTTGCTCCTCAGTTCCCTTCTTGAGAGTTGGAAAACATTAGTGGTTACAGTTAGTAACTTTGCACCTGATGAAACAGTAACTATGAGCCAAGTTACCAGCAGCCTACTGAATGAAGAGACCAAAAGAAGGTCATCAGGTGCTGCTTCTACCTCCGAGGCGCTTGTGATTGAAAATAGGGAGAGAGGCAAGAGTAAGAGCAAGACTTCGCACTTTCATGGCAAATGCAAAAGCCACTCACACTTGAGCTCTAAGAAAGACGTCGAGTGTTATTATTGCCACAAGAAGGGGCATATGAAGAGGGAGTGCAGGAAGCTCAAGTTCAAGGAGCAGATGAGAGATAAGAGCCCAGAAGAGGAACAGGGTTCCACAACCGCAGTCACAAATGGAGAGCTCATAGTTATCTATGATGGCACTAGCATAAATTTGATCGGTCAATAGACTGATTGGATGATTGACATTGGAGCTTCATTCTATGTTACCTCACGAGCTGATTTCTTCACTTCCTACTCGCAAGGAGATTTTAGAAATGTCCAAATAGAAAATGAAGATGTGTCAAATATTATTGGCATAGGCAACATTTGCTTGGAAACAAGCATTGGCTGCAAATTGTTGCTAAAAGAGGTGAGACATGTACCAGACATCCGACTGAATCTGATCTCTACCAAAAAGTTGGATGATGAGGGTTACAACAACACCTTCAGTGATGGAAGGTGGAAGCTAACCAAGGGTTCCTTGGTGGTAGCAAGAGGAACAAAGGTTTGTTCCTTTTACACTTTGCAAGCGATGGTCTGCAAGAGTGTTATGAATGCTGTAGAGACTGACCTATCCACAGAGTTATGGCATAGAAGGCTCGGGCACATGAGTGAGAAAGGGCTACAAGTTCTGGTCAAGAAAGAGCTCCTGGCAGGTGCAGCATGTACATCTTTAGAACCATGTGTCCATTGCTTCCATGGTAAATAGAATAGAGTTTCTTTTCATATAAGCATTGCATCTAAAAAATCTCACATTCTAGATCTTGTATATTCTGATGTGTGTGGACCTTTAAAGGTCAAGATACTTGGTGGTGCACTATACTTTGTGACTTTCATTAATGATCACTCTAGAAAAGTCTGGGCTTATACACTGCGAACTAAAAACCAAGTTCTAGATGTATTCAAGCACTTTCAGGTTATAGCTAAAAGAGAAACTGGCAGGCAGTTGAAGTGTGTTCGCTCAGATAATGGCGGCGAATACCTTGAGCCATTTGATCAGTATTTCACTAATCATGGCATCAAGAATGAAAGGATCGTGAGGATGATACCTCAACCGAATGGGGTTGCTGAAAGGATGAATCACACCATTTTTAAGAGAGTCAGATGTTTGCTGTCACACTCTAAATTACTAAGATCTTTCTGGGGTGAGGCAATGAGGACAACAATTGATCTTATCAACTTATCTCCTTCTATTTCCTTGAAGGGAGATGTTTCAGAGAAAGTTTAGACAAGGAAAGAACCTTCCTATGAACACTTAAGAGTGTTCGGCTACAAAGCATTTGTTCACATTCCGAAGGAAGAAAGGTCCAAGCTTGATCCAAAAGCCAAGCAGTGCATATTCCTTAGCTATGGACATGAAGAATTTGGCTACAGACTGTATGACCCCGTTGATAAGAAGATGGTTAGAAGTCGAGATGTTATCTTCTTAGAAGATCAGACCATTGAAGACATTGGTGAGTCTGAGCCATCAGAGTCCAGTAAAGAAGATCTTGTTGACATAGATCCCCTTGATGCACCGGCTGTTCGTGATTCCGTGGAGGAGATGTCACCTCCTCATAATGATGCAGAGGAAGAAAGTGGTGAGACAGAAATTAAGGGAGAGTCAGCACCCCAAGAGCCACTTCCTTAGACTCCGATAAGGAGGTCTACCAGGGAGAAACAACCATCCAGGAAATACTCATCAAATGAGTATGTGATGATTATAGATCAAGGTGAGCCAAAAACTTTTGAAGAAGTTTTGGAGGATGAAAACAAGTCTGAGTGGCTTAAGACAATGAAATTAGAAATAGACTCATTGCATGAGAATCACACCTTTGATTTGGTAAAGACACCTAAAGAGAAGAAGGTGTTGAAGAACAAGTGGGTCTTTAAGCAAAAGACTGATGGGAACAACTCCCAACCTAGATATAAGGCACGACTTGTAGTGAAAAGTTTTGCTCAGAAGAAGGGAGTTAACTTTGATGAGATCTTCTCACCAGTTGTGAAGATGTCCTCCATCCGGACTGTGCTCGGTATAGCTGCAAGCATGAATTTGGAAGTCGAGCAGCTTGATGTGAAGACTACATTTCTGCATGATGACTTGAAAGAAGAAATTTATATGAAGCAGTCTGAGGGCTTCATTGACAAGGGTAAAGAGCACCTAGTCTGCAAGCTGAAGAAGAACTTGTATGGATTGAAGCAAGCACCAAGGCAGTGGTATAAGAAATTTGATTCCTTTATGACTGAGCATGGATATTCAAGAACCTCCACAAACCATTGTGTGTTTGTGAAGAAATTTTCAGATGGTAATTTTATCATTCTCTTGCTTTATGTGGATGATATACTGATTGTGAGCCAAGACATCAGCAGGATTAACAAGTTGAAGCCGGAGCTGAGTGAGACCTTTGCCATGAAGGATTTAGGTCCAGCAAAGCAGATTCTTGGGATGAGAATTGTTCGTGACAGGTCACATGGGCTGATCTGGTTATCTCAAGAGAAGTATATAAAAAAGGTTCTTGAGAGGTTCAATATGGACAAAGCAAAGCCTATTAATTATCCACTTGCAGGTCATTTCAAACTTAGCTCAAGTCAATGTCCTGCAAATGATGAAGAAGGAATTGAGATGCAGAAAATTCTCCATGCTTCGACAGTAGGTTCATTGATATATGCTATGGTCTATACTCGACCAAACATAACTCATGCTGTTGGAGTTGTTAGTCATGTTTTGTCAAATCCAGGGAAGGAACACTGGGCAACGATGAAATGGATTCTCAGGTATCTTCAGGGCACTTCAAAGTTGAGTCGGTGCTTTGGAAAGGGTGAACCTATTCTTGAAGGGTTCACAAATTTCGATATGGCTGGTGACGTAGACAGTAGAAAGTCTACTTCTGGGTATTTGGTTACCTTTGTAGGGGGAACAATTGCATGGTAGTCGAAATTATAGAAATGTGTAGCTCTCTCCACTACAGAGGCTGAGTTCATCACCATTACAGAAGCCAACAAGAAATTGTTGTGGGTGAAAAAATTCTTGTAAGAGTTGGGCTTAAAGCAAGAAAAGTATGTTCTTCACTGTGATAGCCAGAGTGCGATTCACTTGAGTAAAAATTTCTCATTTCATTCAGAATTAAAACATATCGATGTTCGATATCATTGGATTCAGGATGTCTTGAATAAAAAATTGTTGCAACTGAAGAAAGTGCATACTGATGATAATATATCAGATATGCTAACAAAGTCATTGCCCAAGAACAAGCATGAGAAGTGTCGATTCCAAGCAGGAATGGAAGAAGCTTCCTCATAAGTTGGGAAGGGGGAGAATTGTTGGGTTTCCCTCTTTATTCACACCGCAGTAGAACTCCAAGCACGTCGCGTGATCTTGTTGAGGACGTTTTTCGTATTCGCTGGATAGCGATTTGTACAAGTCCTCTCAGCTGAATGACGATTCAGCTGTTCAGAAGTTTGTGGATCAACTATTTGTCGGTGACGATTTATGGTTAGTGCATGGAGCTGCGTAAATCAATTTCATATTCGTTGCATAGCGATTTGTGGTTATTGTAGGATAGCGATTTATTTCGTCTGTCGGACAACGATTTGTGGTATCACTGGATAGTGATTTGGGGTATCGTCGAATAGCGATTTGTGGCTTCAATTGGAAGTCGATTTGTGGCATCACTACATGGCGATTTGTGGTCATCGCTGGATAGCGATTTGTGGCATCGCAGCATAGTGATTTGTGGTATCGCTGGAATAGCGATTTGTGCTAAAGGTGCTTTTGGCGCTTTGTAAGTTGTGAAAGACGTTTAGTCTTTTCGCATTTAATGCGGGTCTCGTCCCCTATATATATAGGATGGATAAGAAAGGTGAAGTGACTTTTCAGTGAGAGCTTTGCAGAGCGTGAAAAGACAAAAAGTGTGAGGAACACTTTTAGGGCACCAAAAGGGTGCGAAGCGAGCAAGGGTAAGAAGTGCTGCTACACTTCTTTCAGGACAGTTTCGTCAAGCTAGTTCTTCAGATCATTTGTTCCTTATTCTTCAGTGAGGTATATCCTCTTGTTCATTTCGTTACACCTTGTGTGTTTGTAAGACTTATGCTTTTTGGCCACTCTTGTAATCTTTGTTTGAAGATAGTGGAAGGTGATGACTTGTTGGTCATCGTGGACGTACCTCAATTGAGAGGGAACCATGTAAATCGTTGTTGTTATTTCTGTTTGGTGTTTCTTTCATTGTCATCGTTTCTTTGTTTTCATCGATTCACACTTATGGGAAAAACTCGATCCTTCAGTTTGTTTCCGCAAGTCTTTGTGTTGTTTCTCCAACATGAAAGGGCATGAAACGGGAATGAAGGTGAGGATGAAGGTTAAAATCTATCCTCGTGCGGGAATGGAGGCGAGGATGGACTTATGCGTTCCTCCGCCCATCCCCACCTTCCCTCGCCCCACCCCGTCTCGTCCCCAATCCTTCAAGGGATGACTATAGACCGACGGAAAACCGGACCCCGCCCCGCCTTGTCCCCATTTGAACCGGGGATAGAGGACATGAAACGAGGATGGAGGCGGGGGTAGAGGTTAAAATTCATCCCCGTGCAGGGATAGAGGTTAGGATTTTGAGACAGAGCGGGGGTGGAGACCTTGTCTCCCGCCCCTGCCCCGGTCCTAGCTACACAAACAAACTTAAGGGCAGGAATTTTGGTCTTTCACTACTGTACAAATGATTGCCCTCTCAGCTACGTAAAACTCTATGGCCCTCTGGATCTCACGGAGCTTTCTACTTTAACTTATGGTTGGGGTGCACACTGGGATTCAAACTTGGAGTAGGGGGAGAACTGCTTATTTTGAAACCCGAGACCATGTGGGCGATCCCATGGAGAATGTAATAACATTTTTAAATGAACAAAAAAGGAGGGATTTTAGAAACAGTTTTCTTAGATAAGCCAATATTGCAATTGCTTAAGAACCTAGGGCAAAAAATGGGAATTTTTAGTGTGACTACTGCCATATGGTGCTAGGAAGCATCTTGTCATATATCATTTGCATTGATTGGTTAATTAAGTATGCAATTAAGAGATTAATTAACCCATCAAGTTTTAGGGCAGGCAAAGACAATGAGATGTCATGAGGAGGCGAGGCACATGGGCCAATGCCCCCTTATAATAAAGTAGCAAACTGTGAATGATGAAGGAAATGGGAATGTGGTGAGCTTGTAAAAGAACACACCAACCCAACTGAGTCAGTAAGTGCAATTGGTAATGGATCTGTGCTAAACCACGTGTTAAATGGGGTTTTCAGCTTCTCCGGTGTTTTTTGTGTGGTTTCGGCCCTATAAATGTGTTGAGCATGATCGATTTACTAAGAATCTAAACCTGGATCATGTGTTTTGGATGAAAAAAATGATGTTAGGAGCCTAAAAAATTTTGGACCATTGTTTTTTCAAACTTTATAAAAACCCACCCATGTGTTGGAATCAAATGCTTCAAAAGCTAATCCCTATAAAATCAAGTACATATATAGATCATAGATCTGTATGGTTAAATTTAAAAATAAAATGAAAAACCCCGAAAAAACTATTTAGCATGTAGTTTAGCACCAACCCATTACTCCATATATATATATATATATATATATATATATATATATAGAGAGAGAGAGAGAGAGAGAGAGATTGTGCCCTAAAATCATGAGCCTAGGGCACTTTTTTGGCGCATTTTTTCCTTTTTTTTTATGATGAAGAACCCTTGCCAAAGCGAGAAAAAACCAGGGTGGAGCCCCCACAACCACCCTGCCTTACGTGGCCCACTTTTGGCTCATTTTCATGTGCGCCCTTTTTCTCCTTAATTACCTCATTTGATTATTCTCCACGTAAAGCTAGTCTTATTCTTATTCAATAGTTAGCTTGGCCCAACTTGATTGTGACATGATCAGACTAGTACTGACTTATTATCTGTTGACTGAGCCTATGACTAAGAATATGAGGTGCGGACTACCACTTGGGTCAATTGCACCTCCAACTAAGGTTTGGGTTAATACCGCAGAACTTTTGCGTTGTTTGCCGGAAACAGCATTTATGATTGGATCATTTACATATAGGCCAGCATTTAGGCTCAAGGGAGTAGAGATGAGAGCAGAGGTGGAAATGGGAGATAAAAGTGGATTTGTCAATTATATCCCATTTAGAATATAGCAAAGGGTGTAAGTGTGTCAGTTCCGTGTTAAACCCAAACATAACCTACTCTGATTTAGGTCTTAATCTGGGCCCAAGCATGGTTGTAAATTATGTTGTAAATTATGGACCCATATATAAGTTACAAAAGATGACCACTGTCATGGCATGATTTTGAAAATGCTACACAATTTGCCAAAAAAAATCATGTTTAGAATTTTGATTTTTGACCTTTTCAACATATTTTTACTCTTTGCAAAAGCAAACATATTGATGCGCGCACAATAGATGTATATGCTCTCCAATGGTGGCAGCTTCTTAATAAAAAGAAGATTCACATGAATATTTTGCGGACTCGATGAAATTCGCATAAAGTATTTGCAACATGGCTAACTTGAATTCCAACACAGGGGTTTTGCATTTGAAATGCGCAGATCTTTTGAGATTCACAAGTCTGATGCAATTCCACTAGAATTTAAAAGTCTGAGCTCAACATGTTCACTTTGTACATTTGCGACACTCCTAATATCCACGCAGATGTCACAAGAAACCTTCTTTACTAAAAAATCACTTAAAGTCAAGACATATATCCCAAATGTATGACCAACATTCACAAATGTCTGTTATGAATGTTGCTAATACTACAAGGATGAGGGTCCATAGCGATAATTTTTCTCATTGCTATTGGCCTATGAAGACGATATTTATTGCCGATAAGTCACCATTAAGAAATGACCTTTCTTGACCAATAACAACAATATTTATAGGTTGTCGTTAAAGGGTGACCCAACAACAACAAAGATTCTCGCCGAAACTAGAAACACTAATAGCGGTGAGGTAACCTATAACAATGAGGTCTTTTTAACAGCAGCATAGCCTATAACTAGATCCTATCTCACCGTTATAGCCTATAAACTTGCAAAAAAATGCAAAAAAAAACTGAATTTTGGTAATCAATACAAGTAAATCTATTACATTCTAAGATGACACTCCTAGATCTCCTACTTGAGACCAAACAGTGAACAACCTAATTGACCAAAATTACTAAAAATAGGACGAACTATAAGAATAAACTACCTAATTACAGTTGCTTCTCGTATCATATTTCTTTGCAAGAAATGATGAACTATGGTCTAAGTCAAGAGAGAGGGAGATTCAACAAACTTGTAGGAAGAGAGTCTTCTAAAATTTAAAATATTTTTAGTAATCACTCAGTATTCGAGGTAGTTTTTCCCTGGTTATCCAAAAAAAATTTACAATATTTTTTGTAACCACCAACGTGTGACTGATCATAGCTAAAATGCTCTTCCATGCAGAACTCAATCTCTCAAGATCCCAGCACCATATAACTTTGGAGAGAAAGATCTTCAGAGGAACATCAAAAGATAAAAACTCCATGCTTCTCACTGAAAATATGATGATTTGCATTGATTTAAAAAAACCCAGGAAATCATACACTACATATGTGTTCACTCAAAATAGAAAGAGAGAAAGTAACAACACAAACAAAAGATCAAAATAGGAAAAGACATAGATAAGTTAAGGACCCCCCTCCTCCCAACACAGACACACGCAGACAGTGTATGTATGCAAGTTCTTTTAGTTTACAGTGTTTACAAACTTACAATCATCCTAACTTAGTGCAGTAGAGTTTCTTGGCACCTAGCAACCTATCAATTAAGCTAGATAAAAATCTCAATCATCAACAATCAAATTCAATGGTATCTTGTTCGTTATTGATTTAAATAATCTTGATTTAATATTCAATTCCGCTAGCTACACTCATGTATTCACAGTGAACTCAATGGCATTGATCCACAAGAAGCTCAGTGAACTCTTGAACTAGCTAAAGATGACCTGAGAAAAGCGGAAGGCAGAGAAAATTTAGTAACCAACTGAGGTGAAATTAGCTCTCAGACAAGCGAGTGCAGGAGTAGAAGATATCAACGAAATTAACCCACCTAAGTGTGGTAGGGTTGAGGGCAACTAGCAAACCTTGACTCTACCAACCTTGGTAATCTGATAAAATTGATAATAAATCTAATTGTTTATTTTGTCATGTATTTAAATAGCCTTTCAGTTAAAATTGATTTCAGCAAGTTTGTATTATCATAGAATCTAAGTCAACATATAACTCTACCTGCATGATTTTATATGAAGATCTAGAAATCCCCAAAAGAAATCATATCAAGAACATAACTAGAGATAAGCATCCTAAGAGGAAAAAACACAACAATAAAAAATGGAGAAAGGGGAATGGAAAAAACTTAGTTACACTTTTATAATTAGTTATATGCAAACTAGAATGGAGAACCATATTATGAAATGAGATCGACCATTATGTCAAGTGTGAGTTCACAACTTGAATGACACATTAAGATCAAGATCTTGCTAACTTCATGTTTCTTTAACCATTGTTGTCATGTAAAGAGAGACAAGTTTGGTCCCAAGAGATCCTCTACGGATCCCAAGGAAACTACTTTGGTTCCCAAGGGAAGGTTTTCACTTTTGGAAAACCATTCCTATGGTTTTGACCACCCTTGTTCTTACCATTTTGATGTAAGGAGACTTCTTTTTGTATTCACGTGTTGAGGGGTGGAGGACTTGTTCTCCTCAGCCCTCCATCTCCCTTGAGCAAGGTAAGCCCCTCATCTTATCTCCCCCCTTTGGAACCCTATGTATAGGAAGGAGCAAGAGGCACTTCTCACTTTTTGTTTGAGTCTCTCTCTTCCTTGCTCTCCCTCCCTCTCTAACTTTGTTCTTTGTGGGGTTTTTTTGTGCTTCGCATCACTTCCAACCTCCTTAGTGTAGTGTGAGGTACCACATAGGGACTTCACACCACATATTAGAGGAAGTTTGATTTGGTTTCTAAGATTTCTTGTTCTTCAAAAAAGGTAGGTTTATTCACTTTCCTCAGATAGATTTATAATGCTAGAATGTTTTATGCCAGTATGAGATGTTTTAAAATGAGTAGGGGCATAGTGTCTCTATGTCTGTGCAGGGTGCCATAGGGCACATATCTGTTGTACAACATCTGAATATATGTATGAAAATACATATATTCAACCATGGGTTTTATCGATGGCTGATGTGGGGTTGAAAGAAAAAAAATGTTAAATACTATTCATGTATTTTGTTACTAGTTTAACACCCCTTTTTTTTGTAGTCTAGTTGTGAAGATAAACAAATATGCGTGTTTATTTGTTTTGCTTGCCTCTCTTCATGGACTTTGGGTGTTTTCATTTTTATTATTGCTCAATATTTCTGAAATGTTCATCTCATATTAAATTGGATTATCATGAGATGATGTTGACTTGCTGTGATTATTTCTCATACTAATTTTATGTTACTAGCAACTATATTGTCTTCTACGACATTAGTTCTATTTGAAATTCTAGACTTAGATATTACATGAGATTCATGATTGGGAAGATAAATAAATCAGTAAGTATGAGGTTAAGAGTTGTTTTCGTCTATTTTAAAACCTCTGTCATATATGTCTCTCTCTCTCTCTCTCTATATATATATATATTAAAAGGGGGCAATTTCAACTATTTGCATTTCATATTAAGAAGTTGTTAAGAACAACATAGACTAGTCAACAACACATTAAAATAAAATGTCAGACAAGCATAGGCCATTGCTTGGCAATAGTTGCTACAACCACTTTCTTAGAAAAAAAATGTAAGATTTCTGGTCATTGTAACAGGAATAATATGTTCAGAACTAAGATGCACATATCTCTTTAATTGTAAACTAAAGTTATTGCCTGACCAACAACTTCACTTAAAACAGTCTAGATTGAGTGGATAGCATGTGTCATTGTTTGACCAATGGTTTTCTACCCAACTTTTATTTATGTTGCATCCATTTCTTTTCTTTATTGGGTTACTCACTCTATTTTCTTTTGTACTCTTTAGTGTATCTTTTCAAAAAAACAAAAACTATTTTTGCGTTGTTGGTGTAGTTTTTTTCACCTGCATCTAAGATCCATAGAACAGTCTATGGACTGACACATAGTGGGGTATAGACAATTTTTTTTGGTCTTTCTGAATGTCGACCTATGACTGAGGACATTTTCCAAGCTCAGGCTGGAACCAAAGACTTAGTTAAGTGTCCTAAGTCTGTGGGTTTCCAACCGCGGTTTGGGTTAATAACCAACTCTTGTTATATTGTTTTTGGGCTTTTCTCAACCAATTTGAAGTCACCCACGTTCGACTGAATTAAGCCATATTCAGACCAAGCCTGGGGTTGACTCAGTCCTTGCTTTGGTTCTACAAAAAAAAATAATAAGTATAATAAAACATATATATTCATGTTTATTTTTGAACCATATGCATGCAAAAAAATATATATTTATGCATGTTTATGCTTATTTTTGAACCACATGCATGCGAAAGAAATATATTTATGCATGTGATGATTATTTTTGAACCACATACATGCAAAAGAAACATATTTATGCATGTTTATGTTTATTTTTGAACCATATGTATGCGAAAAAAACTATATTTAGGCATGTGATGATTATTTTTGAACCATATGCATGTGAAAAATATATTTATGCATAGGCATGATGATGGTTATTTTTGAACCATATGCATGTGAAAAATATATTTAAAAAAGGTTAGGATTATTCATGAACCATATTCATGTGAAAGATATATTTATGAATGGTTATGATTACATTTAGGTCGTAGGCATGATGGAGAAAAAATGCATATATGCATGCCCTATGTTAAATCCACACCACACAAACACAGGTACATCTAAGTTCATAAATCACCAAAAATAGGTGATTGTAAAGACGATGGTTGGTCAAAACTGGACCACATGCGAACATACTTAATTGGATTGATCAAATTTGGATACCATGTATATGTGGACTCTATAAATCTGTGATTTGAATTACATTATATATGAGATTGTATGTGAGTGTGGTGACATAAAAACTATGTTCTTATTATCTTAGTATTATTGAATGTATGCTCATGTTTGGTATGACCATAAACCTTATAAACATTACTTCATGTCATTATTGAAATGTCACATGATATAAAAGTTTTATTCATACATCAAGAATGTTATGATGTTTGGACATGTATCTCTCTGTGTGCGTGGCATGAAAAGTTATACTTTGTATTGTACTATAAGCCATCTAACATGCATGTACTATGTTCAACTCGTGTGAGCTTGGTTCTAAGATGAACCCTTGGGTGTAAATTGTGCCTTATTTTGTTTATTTTATGCCTACACATAACTTGGAACCCGCCTTAACGGGCGAAGTGCTTATATGGGCCTAAAGTAGAGCAAAAAGAAGTGGGTTGGATAAATATGTATGCATCCTCATTTACTTCTTACTCTACAGGGGTACTTGGGCTAAGGAGCACTAACTTGCCTAATGGTTTAAGATACACGTAATTATGTTTCACTTAATTAAGAACCCAGTAACCCATTCAGATTTTTATACCTACATTTGAGGGGATAAATGTGTATGTATTCTTATGGCCCTCATGAATGGTTTTACGGTCAAACTGCCAGGGATGTCCCAAAAGGATGTGACAAGCACTCTTAGGGGCCCCATCACACCACACTTCATCGTGCTAATGCTCTTCCATGGAAAACCGAACTAGACAATGCAAGGTGATAGGTACCTCGTTCCCTTTCTTGAACCATGCCATCTTATAAGGTTGGGATAATTTTTTTGTTTTTAGGTTCACGGTAGACACGATACTCTCGGACACCATATTCTCGCATGCCCCGGTATCAATGATAACATCACACATGCCCCCCCCCCCCCCCACAGTTGCATCGGGTTCTAAAAATATTATTCTGCAACCATTTTGTCAGGGCCGACTCTCGGGATGTGGTCAAAACATGATGGATGGTTAACAAATTTTTGATGTTGCTGTCGAACTCTACAACTTTCATCTCGTCATCCCCCTCAACAAGTGACTCACCCTCGCTCTCACTATCCGACGCTGACTCAACAATGCCCTCTGTTAGATGGGTGTTCTTGCTCACAGTAAGGCACTTGGAGGCAACATGACCTAACTCTTGACACCTAAAACAACAAATGGTAAAGTCACTGGGCTTACCTTTGGATCTGGTGTGGTACGCGGGCCCAGACTGATCAGACTGACTAGGGTCGACTCTAAGGATGGACTTTGAGTCTTCTTTCCTAGGGGAGTTCGCTCCTCTGGTTGAGAAACTTGACTTGGGTTGACTGAACTGATCACTACGGGATGTCCTATATTCCTGCCTCCTTTTCAAATTTTCCTCTACATTCATGGCATAACTGCTTACCTAATCTAATGATTCGACTGTAATACAATTGAAGTGGTTAGAAATAGCAGGATGGAGACTAGAAATATACCTCATGACCTGCTGGCGGGCGGTCTTCTCGATCTGCACTCATAGAGAAAGACGATGAAACTCAGCATTGTACTCAACCACAATACTGGTGCCTTGACGCAGGGTCAGGTACTCCTTGTAGGCCCTCTCAGCGTGATCTGACGACACAAACTTAGACTGTATCAACCGCTGCATCTCCTCCCAAGTCAGTATGTGCTCTAGTCCATGCCACTCCCTCGACCTCTGCAGCTCAACCCACCATGTCTGCGCTAGGCTTCTCAACTGAGTAAAAACTAGGGAGACACGACGGTGCTCAACAACATCGTGGTAGTCGAAGAAGAACTGGACGACATAAGACTAGTCAAAGAACTGCTCCACATCGAACTGACCTGCGAACTCTGAAAGCTCTAGCTTCATTCCGTACGTGGAGGGGCACTCTGGTGCTCTTTGCTGACGGGTCTCCACCATGCCTGTGGGGTACTCGTTCCAAAAAGTATCATCATCCCACACTGCTTCATTATCGTGGTTCTTCTCGCCCAACTGCTGGTGCTGATGTACTTTGACGATATATGGTCGGTGCTCAGATCGTGCTGGTCCCTGCTAAATCCGCCTCAGTCTGGCTTGCCCGTGGGTGGGAGCCATCTGTGGCCGACGTTGTGGCACCAGTATGACAGGAGGTCCTGCTATAGGTGGAAGGACTGGTCAGGTCTCGGGTTGTAGGTGTGTAGGAATGGGATAATATGGGTTTGGGTTATGGGTCGGGCTAGGATAGTGGTATTAGGTCGAATACAAAATTGGGTTCAGGATCGGGGTTGGGTTAATGGGTTGGTTCGGGTTCGGGTATATGGTCTGGTTGGTACAATATTGGGTTGATTCGATCGATTGGATGTGGATCGGGTCTATTCCTAAACTACTCGTCAGACCCAGATTTGGATAGGTTGGATCGAGGATCGAGTTGTGAGGATAAAAGGCTTGGTTTGAACTTGATCCATGATCCATATGATTATGGGTCTGGTTTTGACTTGACTCAAATTCAAACTGGAGCTTCGTTCGGGTCCAATATGGGTTTAGGTCGGTATGGGATCCATTTTGTGGGTCAAAACTAACGGGTTGGGTCTGGTTCGGGGCAAACTGCGAACCAAACCCAACTAGGTGGGTTGGGTAAGTAGTTTCAGAACTCGGACCCGCTCTCGGGGACCCAAAGAATGATCCCTGAGACCCGAGCCCTGGCCCATTTTCATAAATTTGGGTCTGGATCCGTCCACAAAGGCCCCCTGCTCCCACTCGTGGGTTTGCCGCCTTATGGATCCCACGCACGGGTTCATGGAGGGAAAGATACTGCCTTCTCAGGTCGGACAAACATACCCGAGTTCCCAGCAAGGCCCAGTGGAACGCCGGGGCCCTACAGGTCTGACCCACTCTGCGGTGCGATCCCCATGATGCGAGGACATGGACCCCGACCTGGGACAGGACTCAGTGTAATGTTGTGGTCCTGCAACTCAGACCTGGCCTACGACGCAGTCGCAGAGACTCGTTGCCCCCCTCGGCGATTCAGTTGTGGTGTACCCGGACATGGGCGACCCACAATCGCTGTTGATTCAAGATGGAGGAGAGGTATCGGATGGGGAGAACTGCCACAACTTGTATCTCTGTGCCGAGTTTCCTCAACGCCTTTTCGTCGCATTGTGTGTTGGAGTGTCACTGTGGTTGGATCAACAACGGTAGTATCAACAGGGTTAATCACGCTCGCGCCTAACTGATTCAATTGCATTGTGTGTGCATCTACCTTGGATTCAAGCGTACCCATTCGTGCCTCGACCCCGTCCATACGCTTCGATAGACCAGCGATATCCTTGCTTACTCGCATCATACCCACTTGGACCTTGGTCATCATGGCCATCAACTGCGCCATTGGGTCTTCGATGTCGGTCGCCTTCCGTTCTTTTCCAGTCGCCGGATCGCTCCTCGCCTCTTGACCCATCTCGCTGTTGAAGAAGGAAAAACCCTGGGCTCTGATACCACTTTGATGCAGCGAAAGTGATCAAAGCTTCGCTAATGGGTGCCACGTCGACCCGCTTTGATGTAGTGAGGGAGTAGACACAGTTACACTAATGGGAGTTATCGTCGATGCTAATTATCCAATGCACAATATTGCAGCACGCAGTAACTCAATGGCACATTGAATCAAAGGCTCGGATCAATGGGTCCGAGCAACACGTTATTAAAAGATTGACAATGCTTACAGGGAAAAGAAACCATTAACTAATAGGAAAATGACTGGCAGTGATTGGAAAGGGAGAAGAATACAAAAAAAATGACAGCAAAAGACGTCAGGCCGCAAAGGAAAACAAAAAAATAACAAAAAAAAAACTACTGAAGAAAATGGCTGCTGCAAAGTTGAATCATCTCTCCCTTACGCAACCCTAGGAGAGGTTTTTTAAAGACTGCTGGTGGACCCGGGTCGCTGGTCCAGTCTTGGACCCGAGTCATGATCCGGGTCGTCTTCATGTTGTTGCTGGATCTGTGACGTTCGGATTGTTCCTCGCCTGGAGTAGGTACGCAGGGGCACATCCCTGCATCACGGTACCGTACCTATGATCGGATCATACCCATGGGTCCGATCATCCATCCTCTATGGTGGGTCGGGCTCCCTGCCCATGCCTGGGTCACGGGGTACAGGACCAGTCGGGTCCGGCTCTGCATTAGAAGACATGAAAGGATAGATGATGAGGAGATACAATCAATGAAGGTGTGCCAACAAGAAAAATCAATCAAGAAAGTTTCTCAAGAATAGTCAACTTATCTTATGATAAGAATTTCTCTAACGGTAAGTGTTGGTAGCTTAGTTTACTTTCTTTGCGAAAGAGTTTCTCAAGATGTAAAACCTTGTTGCATATATACTTGTAAGGGAACCATAAAACATGTGAGAGAAAGAAAACAAAATAAAAGTAAAAGAGAGAGAGCGCTCTTGTACCATTTGTTAAGGCAATGTTGAAGGTAGTCATCCAGGTAAGGAAGGTAAGCAAGGTCAAGACAACATTGTGTGGCTGTATTGAAATTTTGATGAAGGTAACCATGTTTTACCAAAAAAGCAAATGATGTAAAATCGATGTATGAGTTGATTCACGATCCGAAATCCAAATGGATTTCCACATGCGAAAGCTAAAATTTATAACATGTGAGTCAGAACAGGACTCAAACACTATGTGATTCGAATTAGTAGCACTCTGTTTCGAGAGATGGTTATCAACCATCCCTTATGTGAAGCACTCTGTGATTCTACTTTGGATATGGGTCTCGATATTTGTTATTTCTTTTGTTATAAATGATGAACATTGTGAAAGAAAGTGAGTTATTGAATGATAAAGAAAAAAAAAATTTAACCATGTTTTCCTATGTGAACTCTGTACTCTTTTCTTTCAGAAAGTAATACCAACATAACTCGGACTCCCGAGGTCACACATCAAGGTGTTACACAAAGAGCCAGAAAAGAAAGAGAAGAGAAGAGAAGAGATGGGATCGAGTGAATCTGAGGTGCCCCCGTTTGAGGATGTACTTGATCACAAGAAGCCCGTCAAGAACCCATTGATCCCGATTGGTAATCCCCCCCCCCCCCCCTCTTTTTCCTTTAAATTCCCTTCATCTAATCTCCAGAAACTTATCGTTTCCTTGTTTTTGCAACGCCCATTCAGTTCCATTTTGTGGTTGGTCATTGATTTGTACATTTTGGTTTTCTGGGGCTTGATTCCTTTGTCTTAACTCGGGTTTTCTTCTTGTTGTCTTAATTTGGGCACTCATGGATTGTTTGAATTGTTGAACGATCACATATGTTTCATGTGGGTTTCTTTGATTTTTTTTGTAAGCGTATGCTGTTTTGAGTAGAATCGTGAAGATGGTGTTCCATGATTCGGAAGGAGGCCTTGTGTTGCGAGTCAACCTGATTGAATTGGCTACCTGGTTGGGTGGTGCTGCCGTATTTCTTTTTTGTTTCTCCTTTTTCCAAGTCTTGGAGGGGAGAAGTAGAAATGTGTTTTGGGGTATGGGTATATTATGGAGAAATTAAGCCAATGTAGATGAAGTTTCGGTTTAGAAAGGGAGAAAAAGAAGCTTTACAATTGAATGCCACATTGTTGTGAGTCTGGGAGAGAAGATTGGTAGCATATGTGGAAATCATAATTAAGGGAATATATTTACCATTTGCATCCAGGACTTGTTCAGACGCTAAGGAGTTGGGTGTGGAGTTTATATCATTAATGTTGGCAAAGGACCACCAACATGGCAAAATTTGAAAGTTACTGGTTATGTGTTTTTGACATTGTCCTAGTTCATGGTTTCAAGGATTATGATACCAGTGGACATTCCTGGTGATTGGGATCGTTGCTTGTCACTTGTCATTACATCGTTTCATCGATAGTGTTATTCCTCTGGATTAATATAAACTTCTATAATCAAGATGATTTGAATTATCATGTTGGCGACTTTAGTATTCACCCCACTGTATGAGATGTGTCTTTTAGACACTTGATTCTTAGACTGATTTGGCTCTTGATATAAAATAAGAAGAGAAACAAACATGATCCACAACAGGAGAGGGAGAGGAAAACTAAATTCTGGGGTCATGGGCAAATCATGAAAGAGAAGGGGCATCCTTTCCAATTTGAATTCAGCGGCAGCTAGGGATGCTCTTTTCCATTCAAAAGTTACATTAGAATTTTCAGGTCATCTCCTAGTTACACCTACTTATAATATTTTAAGTGCTAATATACCTTATAAATATTGATTTACCCCTACTTGGCAAAACAAATAAATCTATGCACATGCATATAGTAGACATTTTTCGTATCAATTGATCCCTTCCAGTGACAATTGCCTGCCATATTGATGGGTGTAGCCCTTTTTGGCAACGAAGACTGAATCTTCCACCCTCCTCTCAGTCTAGTACCAAGCTGTCTGTCTGTGCTGGTTTACGCAGTCTGTCTGAAGAGGAAACGAAAAAGATGAAGATTGTTGAAGGAAGAAAGATGGAACAAGGCTTCTACAAGAAATTCTACCGCCTTTACGAGCATACGCGAAAGAAATACACCAAGCTGTCAGGGTATGACAGGACGTTGCTGGCGACGATGAAGAGTATGATGGACGGCATCCGCCAACGCGATGGTAGCGGTAAGCCTCCTTCCCTCTCCTTCAATTCGGTAAGACATGCCACATCCTGCCTGCTCGAAACCAACAAGCTATTTTCTGGGGTGATACTGGAATAATCTGAGGAAGACATATGGAGCAACGCCGGGCTCGACTCCATCATCACCGACTACTTGGACCTCAACTCCAACACGTTGGACTGCTTGTACGATCTGCAAGCAAGTCTGAAAGTCACCGGAGACAAGCTGAAGATGCTCGAGATCCACTTCACAAGCGCCCGAATTCCGCAGAGGCGACGAAGGAAGCACTCAAAGGGTTCAGGGATGCCACGACCTTCTTGGATGACTTCCTTGTGAAGTTTCTGAAGGTAATCGCGCAGCACATCGATATGCTGACGAAGGTGCAGGATTGGAAGCGCCGGTGGGATAAGAGGATGCGAGGCTTGAGGTCCCGTCGAAAGGTGATCGAAGTCATATTGGTAGTGGTGTTCTTTGCCGCTGTCATCTGTTCAATCATATTAGCACCTCTGCAATCTCCTCTGCTGTTGGTGGCACTGGCGAGCGCGGCGGTTTCTGTCATGGTTGGACGGTTTTTGGAAGGGAGATGTGGAAGAAATGATGCAGCGCGTAAAACTGGGGAGTTCTATGGAGAACAGGAACAAGCTTGTGATAGCAGATCTAGAGCATATCAACGTCTTGGTGAAGATAGAAATGCGTCGCCTGGAAAGTTGTGCAAGCTTTGCTGCCAAGGCAGGAGATGATTGTAAGGCGCTTTCTCTTGCGGAGGAAGCCGCTGGTGCTCTACCAGAGACCATTGCTGGGTTGGAAAAGTTTGTGGAAAAGTGCTGCAGCGGCATTAAAGAGGCAAAGGAAGAGATCATCCAAAGGATGAGAGATCACCTTCGACGTCAGAAACCTGAGACAGATGCACCTAGTTGTAAGAGAGAAGCAATCAACAGATTTTTGCATCGCTATCATATAAGAAGTGAGAACTGGTGCAATGTAGTTGAAAAAGGCACACATTGCACCTATCCTCCCTTTCCGGAGCATTAGCCTTCTTAATCTTCTATTATTTTAAGGGACTTGTTCAGGGGAGTAATTTTTCTTTATGTATGTTTTTTGAGTTATGGGCTCAACATGGATGCCAATTATAAATGGGAGTTGAATATAATTAACCTCGAAAGAGTCATTTATTTGTTTTTTGTTTCAATTTTTAAGTTGCCAGTCTAGTAAAAATTCTTTTGAGTTGTATTCTTTTTCCTTTTTTTTATTTATTTTAAGTTGACAATCTATCTGCCTGTTCTATCCCCTCACATGATCAGGACTTCAATCTCCTTGGCCCTATAGAAAAGTCTTCAATCTGACGACCTCTTCCCCACCTAATTTGGAATTGAGATCAGGTAAAATGTGATAGCACACTTTAAGTGTGTTGCTAGGTATCCCAAAATGGTGGGTGATCAGATACTGCCTCACACCAAAAGTGTGCAATAACATTTCATCCTATCCTCCCTCCCTTATTTGCAGGTTTGTAAGTGCATACCTACCAACTTCACTAAGCAATCAATATTCTGTCTGCCAAGTGCAATCTCAAATCGTGCCCTCATAGTAGCAAAACACTTGTAAGTATAACTTCTTAAAACAGTCTTATCAAAATTTTCAGTTCTCTCATAAAACAAAAAGAAACTTGTTGTACCCTCCAGATTTTTTGGGCTCGTTGGACGAATAGGAGTTGGACATGGTTGAGAGATCCGAATTTGCAATTGATGGGTACATCAAATTGAGTCCTACCTGAAGAGTATCAAACCTGTTGGACTTAGGCCTTGAAGCCTATAGGTTATATGTCTTAAGGTCAAAAACTTTGTAGACACGGTGGGGAAGAGGTTGTAGGTTTCTTGTGGTTGCGAGAGTGAAGATACAATAAGATTAGGTCAAATCGGCTAGTCAAGTAGGTGCGGTTTGGGGCAGTTTGGTTAGGAGTTCGAATACAAAACTTGTAGGACCTGGTTTAAGGCTTCTTAGGCTGTCTTGGCACGTATGGAGAGATATCAAGTTTGGGATAACAGGTAAGGCTTCAGAGTGGGCTGATGAGGTTGAACAGTCAAAAACACATAATTTCCTAATCGATAAGACCATTTCAGGTTGGCTTAGGGTGTTAGAGTTAAAGGGATGTCATGGAGGTTCAACTAACCAAACTTTGCCTCAAAAACAAAGTTTTTTATGTATATATAAATGATGGGCAACAAGGAAAACAAAAACCCTCAAAACTTAATTAAATATTTATGTTATTTTAAAAATAAAAAAAAATAATCAATTCTAACAAACATCATTGATAGTTTCATACACAGGCTAATAAAAAATAACAAAACCCTTCAAATTCTAAATAATGTCACGTGAATCATGTCTAATGTTGATTAAAAAAATACAAAAATAACATAAAATCTATCTCATTGAAAAAACCTAAATGCTACTTTAAAAGGAAAAAGCCTTAAAACATAACTATTAGTACGCAACTATTTAAGAAAAAGTATATCAAAATCTGAAATTCATATGCTAATTGAAAAAAATCAAAATAAAAAATCTAATCAAATGCTAATTAAAAAATCACAAAAATTCCTAACCCTAAAAAAAGTGCAAGAAGAGGAAGAAATTTGGCCGCCCACTGTGCCGAAAGACTATCCAATGGCGAATAACTTGATGTAGGGCACCAGCACAGCCACACAACCTGAGCAGAAATGAGAGAGAGAGAGAGAGAGAGGTGGGATCGGGGTTGGCAGGGGTGATGCACAGAGACAATAGAGAGTGAGAGGTGAGGTCGGGGCACACATCATGCCCTGGCATTTGGGTCAGGCCCGGATGGTGCCCACCTTGACCCAGGGGGCACCTCTAATGTGCGCTGTGGGTCAGGCCCACAGTTATCCAATACCTCTTTTGGGGAGGTTTTAATGTTAGTGTGGGCACGTGCCCACCCTAGCCATTACATAGCTCGGTCCATTATATATATATATATATATATATATATATATATATATATATATATATATATATATATATATATATATATAAAATTTATTGTATCTATTTTTATCAGCCTGAAAAGTAACAAAATTTCAATTTCTCAAAAGAATTTGGCTCTCATTATTTTACTGTTTAAGACTTTTTCAATGGACATGATGTGTTTCCAATGTCTTTTGATACACTGTCATAGATGAGTGCCCTCACCGATGAAATATTTTCCAAGTAAAATAATAATTTGCGTGTTAAGGATTAGAAGTATGAACTAAAATTGTGCTGTGAATGCGGCTTAGAATGGGTATATATTCGGCCTGATCGTGATAAGCTTGCACCTGGTTTTACAGTTCGATACCACTCATCTCTTATGTCATCCCCCATCTTGGTACCTTTTTAAATCTCATTGATGCTAGTTGTTTTGATCAAATCTGACCACATAGATGCAATTAGCATGGATGAATTCAATAAGAATCAACCCTTAAATATAGTGTTTTTAAAATGAAAAATATGAAATTTTTAAATCACAAAATTTTTATATGTTTTATCAACCATTCATTTTTTAACTGACAAAAAATCCTGCAAGCAAGTTGGATTCGATGATTTAAATATCAATCTTCACTCAATAAATGATGTAGATCATACATGTGGAATCAACAATTTGCATCAATGAATTCCCAATGAAGGCTACGATGATGGGATGAGTGCAACCGATTTGCCTCACAAGCTGACAAGTTTTGAGCTCAATCACTGAGGTAAGGGAGGCATTTTGTTTTAGTAATTTTTTAGAGGAATTTACATAAAGCTGCCTATCTTTTCAAATTTTTATAAAAACCAGCATTTTGATTATTCCATTTCACCACCTACTTTTATAATTTCTATCTCACACACATGCTTGGTTCTAAAATGATCCAGTTGACCTTTGTTTAGCCAAAAAATGACTAAAAAACCTTCTTTATTAATTTATTTAACAAATGGCCAAAGATGGCATAAGATGAATGTTGAATGAAAAACATAATAAAAATGTTTGCAACGCATTCAGATAAAGTAGGCAGTAATAGGCCACACACTCACTGGGCTGCTGTTTTTTAAGAAAGACGTGCAACCTTGTAGAACGAACCTCACAACTCTAAAATTAGGATTCGGTTTTTGGATTTTTTTCTTAAATTTTTTCTTGTAAAAGCCTTTCTTTTTGTTTTCAAAAATTTGGGATCCACATAATGGCAATTACAGTGGGACTGTTCACCTAACTCCAAAATCGACATTTCTAAGAAATTAGCACTGCAAGGTTAGTACTGTGTTTTTTTATTCAAATATCGGATTCACCCCAAATCCAAAATCCATCGAAAACAAACCTAGAGGCACTAGAGAGTTGTGATCTCTGTTGGCCCGAAAGCTCACTTCAGAGAATGGGGGCGGCCCTTCTATATGGAGGGTAGCAGGAAGACTTAGATGAAAAGGAAAAGGAAGAAGAAGAAACAGAAATTAAAATTGATTAAGCCAGCCGGTTAGAAAATGTATAAAAATTATTCTATTTTGTAAAATAAGAAAGTTGAAACTTTTTCAACAGTGAACGCCATCAAGGTTGTTAAATGCGATGAGGCGAAGCGAGGCGTTGAGCCTGCGCTTCGCCTCTGAGGCGTACGCCTCTCACAACTGGTATGGAAGTGAAGCGGTGGGAGGGGAGGCAGTAAGAAAAGGACCATGCGCCCAGCTGGTACGGAAGCGAGGGATATGCCGGTCGTCCGGTGGTCGGAGAAGACTGAGCAGCAGCTGCGGCACAGCAACTCCGGTGGTCGGTGGTCACAACTGGTCGGAGGTTGATGAGGGGCGCATCACAGCAACGCCTCAGTACTTTGAGCCTGCGCCTCACCTGAGGCGTACGCCTCTCACAACACTGAACGCCATAGCCAACTATAAATAAACTAAACCCCCCAACAAAAATTATTGGGGTTTGTTGGTTTTCATTTTGCACCAAAAGATTGTGTTTGCAACGAAGTTGCCACCCAATTCCCATGCCTCAATATGTTTTTGGCAAAAATTTAGTACTAAGAGATATCTTAATGGTAAAAAAGAAAACTATTAAAGTCAATAATTGATAATGATGTGATCATTAGCATGCCCTATCAATGTTGTTAAAATCGGCCCGATTCGGACTGAATGGGCCCAAAGACCATTCAAAAGGGGACAACTCAAAGGCCGATTCAATTCATTTTTAAAATATTTTTTTAAGGGGTTAACAAAATTTTTTGATATTTGTTTAAATATTTTAATTTTCTTTTTTAATGACATCATCTGATGGTAAAAAGTTGATGGATTCAACTTGATTCAATTCGATTCGATTTCTTCTTCTTTTTTTGCATTTTTTTTTTAAGAAACCGATTAACCTTTATTATAGTCATATAATCTTTAGGTTAAGAGTAGATTGACCTAAAAAGATAAACCAATTACATACACTAGTAAAGTTCCTTGTGCTTGGTGAGTCAAGATAAGATGGATGGACAAATACTTCTCCCAAATGTAATCAGTACGGGCATAGGCCCTGAATCGTTTGGCCACCGATTCAACTGTATCAGCCGATACCAATACTCAAGTGAATCGTTTCTATATGCCAAAAAATAATAACAAAATATTACATGTCAATCATAACATAACACGTGTTAAAACTATTAAAATAATATTAAAATTAATTTTCAGTATTTTTTATATTTATTTAAAAAATAGCCGATTCAGGGGTGAAGCGTACCTACCGATACTGATAACATTGGTTCTCCCTTACAAAACAGGAAAAGCTTGGAACCTTACATCTATCAACTCAAATCCGTTAAAATTAACTTACATCTATCAACTTGCTTTCCCATATCTTTATTTAGACCCCCTTACCATTAACCCCCTTATCATTCTTCTTCTTCTTTAGGGATTATTAAATCTATTATTCAGATTTCAGAGTTTTCTACTCCTGTGAGATGAGTTATTCATTGCTGGATTCATTCCAATTATAGTGGACGGTTATCTCAATTATGGTGCAAATGGGCGTTGCTACATTTGTGCCCTCACAGTTATCGTGCAGTTGCTACATTTTGTACCTGCACAGTCGATTCCTATTATCGTGCAAGTGGGCAGTTGCTACATTTGTGTTGTAGCAACTGCCATTGTCCTCTCTGATAGTCTTATCACTATCGCAGATAACGTAGCATCCTTTTTACTGTTGTAACTTCTTTGTAACTTTTTCTCTTTTTATAGGAGTCAGTTTGGCTTTGTGCTATATAAGGACACGTCTACTAGAAATGAATGAGATAATCGAATTTCTCTCTTGTCATCGTGTCATTTGTCATCATGTTTCTCTTAATATAGTATCAGAGCCAGTGAGATAACGGCTTTTTCAAATGACATCCATCATCGCAGATAGAGATGCTCGATCAATTCATAGTAGTGCATCTGGTGGGCATGAACCAAAATCAATCATGGGTGAGTCGAATGATAATTCATATTTTTTACATCATTCGGATAGCACAGGATAAATATTGGTCACCAGCCCTCTCACAGGTGATAACTATGTGTCATGGAGTCCATCCATGACCGTAGCCCTGTCAGCCAAAAATAAAATGAGCTTCGTTGATGGCTCAGTTGTGAAACCGGACATGTCTTCACCCATATTTGCCCAATGGACCAGATGCAACAACATGGTTCTCTCATGGGTATTGAATTCATTATCAAAGGATTTGACGGAGAGTGTGATTTATAGAGAAACGAAAGTCGATGTATGGAAAGAACTTCATAAATATTTCTCTCAAACCAATGGACCATCCATTTTTCATATTCATCACACCATTGTGACCCTTCATCAAGAAAATCTATCTCTAATTATTAAACAATAATGAAAATTCTATAGGACGAGTTGCCAACACAATTGGTTATCTCTACATGTGTTTTTAGAGCTTCCAAATCTCTCTGAGATTTACTTCAACAAGAGAGACTTATAGATTTTTTAATGGGTCTCAATGAATCTTATGCTCTTATAAGGAGTCAAATTTTAATCATGGATCCATTGCCAAATGTTAATATAGTCTACAACTTGTTGTTGCAAGAAGAAACACAAAAAGAACTTAGAATGATGCCAACAGTCGAAAATTATGTGGTTGCTGCTATTGATTGTGGTGGGCAGCAAAATTGATTCATGCCAAACAATTAACACTTCAAAAGTAAAGGGAAAAGAGAACGACCAAAATGTGATCATTGTGAAAAGTTGGGGCACACTAAGGCTCGCTGCTATTATATGCACAGGTTTCCAATAAAACCCGCCAACTTTAATAATCAATGTGTTGGGACCTCAAATGTGAAAAGTCATTACTCTCAAACCTTTGTAGCGCAAATTCAATCTGAACCAGCACTTTCAACCAATAGCCTTGACTCTCAACTCACCAGGGACCAATACAACAAATTTTTATCTCTGATATCAGAAGCTAAAGAACCAACGGTGAACATGACAGGTAATCACTTTGCCAACTTAACTCATTCTTTTTCTAGTGTGTGGATTCTTGACTCTGGAGGTAGGAATCATATGTGTTGCACACTAAACACACTCTCTTTAGTTCAATCCCATTATTCACAAACTGGTAGACTTCCAAATTGTACACTTTCTTATGTGACCATAGTGGAAAAGCCATCATTTTTTCTAGACATTGCACTAAATCATGTTCTCTATGTACCATCCTTTGAATTCAATTTAATATCCATTAGTAAACTTACTAAATCTTTAAATTGTGAGGTTCATTTCTTTTCTTCTCATTGTGAAATCTTAGACCATCGATCAAAGAGGATGATTGGTATGGGTAAAGATAGCGCAGGACTATACTACCTAGATATGGAGTCGGGTCATACTGCTACAACTTTCACCAACCAAATGGAATCCTTCGACCTATGGCATTGGCGATTAGGTCGTCCATCATCTCAGCGCCAAAGCATTTATCTCAACACTATGAAATGATTTCCTCTAAAAATTACCAATGCAATATATGCTCATTAGCAAAACAAACTTGTTTACATTTCTCTAATAGTGACTCACGTTCTTCTTATATTTTTTATTTAATTCATGTTGATATTTGGGGAGGATATAGCATTCCTTCTATTACTAGTGCACATTATTTTCTCACTATTGTGGATATTTTTTTATGCACCACTTGGCTATTTTTGTTGCGTTTCAAATCTGAAACTAAGGAATTACTTCAGACATTCATCAATATAATTAAAGTGGAGTTTAACTCACAAGTTAAATGCATTATGTCTGATAATGGTTTTAAGTTTTTTTCTCATGATATGAAAAATTTTCTTTTTACCAATGGCATTTTTGCAATAACATTTTTGTATTTCAACACCCCAACAAACTGGAGTAGTTGAACCCAATCATAGACACCTATTAGAAGTTGCAAGAGCCTTAAGATTTCAAGCAAACTTTTCTATCAAATTTTGGGGTGAATGTATTCTCACGGCAGCTTATTTAATAAATAGATTACCCACTTGATGATTGGATAAAGAATTTTATAAAATATCGTATGAGATTTTATACCAATATAAACCAAAATATCAACATTTAAAAGTTTTTGGTTGCTTGTGTTTTGTACACAATACCAATTATAAACACAAATTTGATGTTGGAGCGCACAAGTGTATTTTCGTTGGATATCCTCATGAACAAAAGGGATAAAAAGTTTTCGATCTTGATAAAAAAGAAATCCTTATGGGTCGTGATGTCATTTTTCATGAGAAGGTATTTCCCTTTAATTCACATATTGAGAAAACCCTTAGTGATCATGTCTTACCCCTTCCTATTTTAGATGACCAATACCAAGATCCAAAAACCATCTCGTCCAATCCAATTGATCCTGTACATCTTGAAAACTTATCTGAAATTGCACCCCTTCCAGTTCCTATGATCCCATCAGATCAATGTAGGAGATCTACCAGAACCAAAACCTGACCCGTGTACCTAAATGACTACCAATGTTCACATGCCGCACTTTACACATACACATCTGACTCTAAGGTAAAGAAGTCCTCTTTTTTTATTTCACACTACCTATTTTTTTCTCAATTATCTAAAGAACATGTAGCTTTCTTGGTTTCTATATGTTCTCATAATGAACCAACAAATCACCGCACTACTATGAAAGATATGAAATGGTGTGAGGTCATGAGAGATGAGGTCAAGGCATTGAAAGAAAACAATACTTTGACCCTTACCACTTTGCCCCTAGGAAAGAAGGCGATTGAAAATAAATGGGTTTTCAAGATCAAGTATAATTCTGATGGCTCCATTGAAAGGTACAAGACACATTCGGTGGCAAAGGGCTGCACACAACAAGAAGGTCTGAACTACCATGATACCTTCGCCCCAGTTGCCCAACTTATCACAATGAGGTGTTTATTATCAGTCGTACTCATTTCTAATTGGCTCTTATAACAATTACACGTCAACAATACCTTCTTATATGGGGACCTAGAGAAAGAAATATACATGAAGCTACCACACCGTGTAAATCACTACACGATATTGCTTGAAAATCGTTATGCGATATTACCTGCAAATCGCGAACCAAGAAAATCGCTACACCATTTGTTGTAAATCGCTACACGAACAGGGAGATGGACTAAAGGCTTGCAGAAAAGATGTTGCAGAAGAGACGCCAGATTGGTTGCATAAAGATCAGCTACCATGAGAGTTTGACGTCGCAGCGATCAATCATATGCTTGTAGGGGATCAAAGAGCCTCGCTCTGATACCATAAAACTCACTGCAAAACAAGCAAAACACACAAGCAATTACGTGGTTCGGCAATGTGCCTACCTCCACGAGAGAGGAGGAGCGCTATTCATTAATGTTACTATACCAAAGAGTTACATGATGGGTAAGATATAACGTCGATATCCAACCACTTTCCAACAAATGTGGAAGGATATCTTTCTAAGAATATCTTTCTAAGAATGGGAATAAACCCAAGAGGAAAGAGATAAAGATAAGACAACTCCTCAAAATGTCGACTTTCCTAACAAAGGCAGAATGCCAACTCCTTGAAAATGATTTCGTAGATGGTGTTGCTAAGTGAGATTGGTTTAAAGTCATCAATGTTTCCACGAGAACCGTCTTTGAAAATTTATATCGTAATTGAACGTCAGCTCTAGAGAGGACAGGATTAGTATAAAACTCTTCAAGCAATAATTCCATATATTCATCTTCAAGCCCAGACTCGTGGATCCCCTTATCCTGTACATCATGAAAAGCAGGTTGTATGCTTGAAAAGCCTGCATAGATTAAGGTCCCATCTAGATTCTGGTTCGGGATCGGCCTCTCAAGATCCAATAAGTTGTAAAATTAAAGTCTATTAGAAACAAGCTAGGCCCAACACTTTGACAACTCCAACTTATTAGCAGAAAAAATCATTTTTCTCTTATTAATGTCATTTAGTTAATCAATAAGAAAACTAAATATACAACAAGGATTGATTGAAAGGTCACGTAGCTATCAGAATGGATCCCGTATTAGGTATAAGAGGTTCAACGGGCAAGTTTGAAAGTTTTTTGACAAATAAGATACGAGATATAAAAAAAAGAAAAATAATCAATAAACTTTTTGTTTTGACAATAAATATTTAAGAATACATTTTATTTGAAATAATATTTAACAATATTAAAATGATATCCATACATGCCGATGTTTGTCTCAGCGTGCATGGTCATGTCCGCCCGTGTCACCAAAGGCACGCGTGTCCCTGTGAGATAGATACCTCACGGATGTCTTCGGGATATTTTCACTAGAAACCGTAATTCCCATCTTTTGAAGCCAGTTGATTTTTGAAGCCCATGAAAATCCGTAGTCATACCTGTGGGGGCTTCTCAGCCATCTGATAATTTGATTAATTAGACAGTTCAAGGTTGGTGCACACACGTGAATGCCAAAGTTCCAACTTCTCATTAGCCCCATAATTATTAGCTTCGCCACAACGGATCCATGAGAGATATGGTAATTATTTGACACAAGAAGGTAATTAAACCACAAGAAGGTAATTAAACCAAAACACAGAGATATGGTGCATAATGACTGATAAAAACTAATTATTTGACATTGTCTTATAGCAAAGAAATGGTCCTCAATAATCTTCTTGTGGTTGACAAATTGCACTAGGGTGCCCCCCGATGTGATAATCTGGTTTATTTAATGTTTGATTCCTTCTTTAAATAAACTCAACGGCATTCATAAGCACCTTGTTGATGCATTGACTTAATGTGTGGTGGCGAAGATATTTTTCATATATAGGTTTTTTAATAAAAAATTTATTTTATTGGCACTGGATTTGGTGCAAGATGTGGGTGCAATGTGATTGCACACTTTTGGTTTGCTGCTGCATCTGATCGCCCACCATTTTGGGATACAACCTCTAAGCTGTGTGACCTAAAAGCAGATAGGTGATCGGGTGGAGCAATTGTGCAATCACTCAATTCCAAATTAGGTAGGGAAGAGATCGTCAGATTGAAGATCTTTTCTATAAGATCAAGAAGGTTGAAGTCCTAATCATGTGAGGGTATAGAACATGCAGATAGACTGCCAACTTTAAGTAAAAAAAAGGGGGGGTGGGGTGGAAAGAATACAACTCAAAAGAAATTTTAGTAAGCTGGCCACTTAAAAATTGAAAGAACAAACAAATAAATGGCTAATTTTCGAGGTTAATTAAATCCAATGCTCATTTATAATTGACAACTTACATAAAGAAAATTTACTTGGTGGATACATACTTCAAAAGAACTGAACATGTTAAATGAATAGAAGGTTAATGATCAGCTGTGGATTCCAAGAGCAGATGGTGGGTAATCAGCTGCGGGGGGCATACATAAATTGTGCAGTCATATTGCACCTGATCTCAGTTCATCTCAGAAATGTATGCGACAGAGATGCAAAAATCTGCTGATTGCTTCCCTCTTAGAACTAGGAGCATCTGTCTAAGGTTGATGAGGACGAAGGTGATCTCTCATTCTTTGGAGGATCTCTTCCTTTGCCTCTTTAATGTCGCTGCAGCACTTTTCCACAAACTTTTCTAACTCAGCAATGGTCTCTGGTAGAGCACCTGCGGCTTCCACCGCAAGAGAAAGCGCCTTAAAATCATCTCCTGCCTTGGCAGCAAAACTTGCACAACTTTCCAGGCGACTCATTTCTAACTTTAACTTCTTCACCAAGACGTTGATATGCTCTAAATCTGCTATCACAAGCTTGCTCCTGTTCTCCATAGAACTCCCCAGTTTTACGCGCTGCATCATGTCTTCCACATCTCCCTTCCAAAAACCGTCCAACCATGACAGAAAGGGAGCCCAACCAGTCACGGTGGTGGCCGCGGTCGCCAGTGCCGCCAACATCACAGGAGCGTTCAGAGCTGCTGCTATGATCGAACATATTAGAGCGGCACAGAACACCATTACCAATATGACATTGATCACCTTTCGACGGGACCTCAAGCCTCGGATCCTCTTATCCCACCGGCCCTTCCAATCCTGCACCTTCGTCAGCATATCCTTGTGCTGCACGATTACCTTCATAAACCTCACAAGGAAGTCATCCGCAAAGTCCATGGAGTCTCTGAACCCGTTGAGTGCTTTCGCCATCACCTGTGCGGAATTCGGGCGCTTGTGGAGGGCGATCTGGAGCATCTTCAATCTGTCTCCGGTAACATTCAGACTTGCCTGCAGATCATACAAGCAGTTCAACGTGTTGGAGCTGAGGTCCAAGTAGTTGGTGATGAGGGAGACGAGCCCGGAGTTGCTCCATATGTCTTCCTCAGATTTCAGTATCACCTCAGCAACTAGCTTGTTCGTTTCGAGCAGGCACGATGTGGCATGCCTTACCGAATTGAAGGAGAGGGAAGGAGGCTTATGGCTACCGTCGCGTTGTTGGATGTCGTTCATCATACTCTTCATCATCGCCCGCAGCATCCTGTCATACACTGACAGCTTGGTGTATTTCTTGAGCATGCTCTCGTAAAGGTGGACGAATTTCTTGGAGAAGCCTCGTTCCATCTTCCTTCATTTTTCAAGGAGCTTCAACTTTTTCACTTCCTCTTCAGACAGACTGGGTAAACCAGCACCGACAGACAGCTTGATAGTAGCTAGACTGAGATGAGGGTGGGAGATTCCATCTCTTTGCCAAAAAAGAGAACTACACCCATCAACCAGGCAATTCTCAATGAAAGGGAGAAGACTTTTTCATGTTTGGGGGAAGGAGGGTGGCTGAAATATATAAGATGCTGTGAGAGGTGATGTCTTTAGGGAAAAAAGAAGGCTCATGACCTCTTCTTTTCTCCAATATTCTGAGTGTTAGGAATACGTCAAACAAAAGACCGGTCAAACTCCTAGGCAACTGGTTCAGTATGACATATTCCGAGACAAAATCTTGATCCAACTCCCAGGGTGTCCTGTTTGGAATCTCAGCGTTGAGATGGGCGTTTATGCATTTGGATGGGAAGTGTGGCGCTTTCTCCTTTTTGTAATTAAACTAAATCATGGATTTGGCAGCTGCCACTTCTTCCAACTGCATAAACTCCATAAACGCTCTTCCCAGCTACAGATTTCAAGCATGCCCTTACTATTGTAAGTCTCTGGTTGTTGCAGATGGGTTAGCTTGGACGTTTGGTTGCCTTGAAGTAGTTGGGGAACAGGGAGGGCCTGGAAGCCCTGATGGCTTAGGATATTGGGCTAAACGAAGGTTTTTCTTGAGGGCTTAACAGCGCCTTGCACACCAAAAGCTTCCAAAGTGGTTGGCCCGAGCTAACAGAGAGACCAATATCCAAAGGACTTAACAGCGCCTCACTACTGTACAAATGATTGCCCCTCTGAATCTCAGTGAGCTTTCTACTTTGCCTTATGGCAGGGGTGCACACTGCGATTCGAACTTGGAGTAGGTAGAGACCCGCTTATTCAGTGACATTTTTTAAATGAATAAAAAGGAAAGGATTTTAGAAACAGTTTTCTTGGATAACCCAATATTGCAATTGGGTAAAAATGCTAGCAAGCATCTTGTCCAATATTAACTAGTTTAGGTTTTCCCAAGTTGATTTTGACGTTATCAGAATAGGACTGACTGATTATTTGACTTTGTCCCTGTTGACTGAGCCTATAACTAACTCCACAGTCTCTGAATATGGAGTGTGGACGACCACTTGGATCAATTACACCTCCAACTAAGGTTTGGGTTAACACTGAAGAATTTTTAGGTTGTTTGCCTGAAACATCATTTATGATTGGATCATTAACGTATAGGCCAACACTTAGGCTCAAGGGAGTGGAGGTGGGAGCAGAGGTGGAAATGGGAGATAAAAGTGGATTTGTTAATTATATTCCATTTAGAATATAGCAAAGGGGTGCAAGCGTGTCTGGTTACGTATTAAACCCAAACATAACCTAATCTGGTTTAGGTCTTAGTCTGGGCCCAAGAATGGTTATAAATTATGGACCCATATAAGTTACAAAAGATGACATGCAAAATGGCATGATTTTGAAAATGCTACACAATTTGCCAAAATTCTCTCCATGCCCAAAATTTTGATTCTTGACTTTTTAGTACATTTTTACCCTTTGCAAAATCCAACTTGTTGATGCTTACACAATAGATGTATACGCCCTCCAAAGGCCGCAACTTTTCAAATAATAAGATTCAAACATTTTGCAAACCTAATGAAATTCACATAAAGTATTTGCGAATATGGCTAACTTGAATTCCAACACAGGAGTTTCACATCTGAAATGCGCAAATCTTTTGAGATTTTCAAGCCCGATGTGATTCCTCTAAAATTTAAAAGTTCGAGCTCAACATGTTCACTTCGTACATTTGCGACAATCTTAACATCCACATAGATGTCATGAGATACTTTTTTAACTAAAAACTCACTTAAAGTCAAGACGTATATCTCCAAATGTATGACCAACATTCATAAATATTTGTTATGAATATTGCTAACACTATAAAGATGAGGGTCAATAGCGGCGATTTTTTTCATTGCTATTGGCCTATGACAACGATATTTATCACCGATAAGTCACCATTAAAAAATTAATGACCTTTCTTGACCAATAACAACGATATTTATAGGTTGTCGTTAAAGGGTGACCCACCTTATAGGCTATAAACCTGCAAAGAAAAACACACAAAATTTAGAATTTTGGTAATCGATACAAGTAAATCTATCACATTCTAAGATGAAACTTCTAGATCTCCTACTTGAGACCAAATAGTGAACAAATTAATTGACCAAAATTACTAAAAAATAGGATGAACTATTAGGACAAACTACCTAATTACAGTTGCTTCTCGTATCATATTTCTTTGCAAGAAATGATGAACTATCAGGACAATGTCTGAGAGGTGTAAAAGTATCTAAATTAAGAGAGAGGGAGATTCAACAAACTTGTAGGAAGCAGGTCTTCTAAAATTTAAAATATTTTTAGTAATCACCCAGTAATCGAGGTAGTCTTTCTCTGGTTATCCAAAAACAATTTACAATATTTTAATAACCACCAACGTGTAACTGGTCATAGCTAAAATTCTCTCCCATGCAGAACTCAATCTCTCAAGATCCCAGCACCATATAACTTTAGAGAGAAATATCTTAAGAGGAACATCAAAAGATAAAAACTCCATGCTTCTCACTGAAAATATGATGATTTGCTTTGATTTGAAAAAAACCAGGAAATCATACACTACATTTGTGCTTCTCACTTGAAATAGAAAGAGAGAAAGTACCAATACAAACAAAAGATCAAAATAGGAAAAGGCATAGATAAGTTAAGGACACCCTCCCCCAACATAGACAGTGTCTGTATGTAAGTTCTTTTAGTTTACATTGGTTAAAAACTTACAATCACCCTACCTTAGTGCAGTATAGTTTTTGGGCACCAAGCAACCTCTCAATTAAGCTAGATAGAAATGTCAATCATCAACAATAAAATCGAATGGCATCTTGTTCGTTATTGATTTAAATAATCTTGAGTTAATATTAAATTCTACAAGCTACGTTCATGTATTCACAGTGAACTCAATGGCATTGATCCACAAGAACCTCACTAAACTCTTGAACTAGCTAAAGATGACCTGAGAAAAGCGGAAGGCAAGACAAAATTAACTAAGGTGAAATTAGCTCTCAGATGAGCGAGTGCAGAAGTAGAATATATCATCACCATTAACCCACCTAAGTGTAGTAGGCTTGAGGAAAACTAGCAAACCTTGAATCTGCCAACCTTGGTAATCTGATAAAATTCATAATAAAATCTAATTGTTTCCATTATCATTTATTTAAAAAGCCTTTCAGTTAAAATTGATTTAAGCAAGTTTGTATTATCATATAATCTAAACATATAATTCTACCTGTGTGGTTTTATATGAAGATCTAGAAATCCCCAAAAAGCAATCATATCAATCACATAACTAGAGACAAGCATCCTAAGAGGGAAAAACACAAGAAAAGATGGAGAATAAAGGGGAAAGAAAAAAACTCAGTTACACTTTTATAATTAGATATGACATGCAAACTAGAATGGAGAACCAGTGTGTGAAATCATCTCGACCATTATGTCTAGTGTGAGATCACAACTTGAATGACACATTAAGATCAGGGTCTTGCCAATTTCATGTTCCTTTAACCACTATTGTCATGTAAAGAGAGACAAGTTTTTTAAACTTTTACAGAGTATGCCTTTTGTATCAAGATTTTTAGAATGAAATAAGTCATGTAAAAAGTCTCAAACAAGACATTTACCATCCCACAAGTGAAAAACCCATAAAATTTCTGGAATTTCTAAATGGAAATTTCTTGAACAATGTAGAATGTTTGTTTGACCTGGGAGATTAAATTACAACTTATTCCTAGTTCACTGCAAGTAAAACTATGAGGATTATTTTGCAAAATCCATAAAATTTTCTGGGATTTTTGAAGTTGAGATGTCCCAAATAATATACATTTATTGTTTCTGGCAAAATTTTTCCATTGTGATTTAAATATTGGCTTGTTCGTGGTTTACCTTGCTTGTTGGTAGTTTGTTTTCAGGTAAATTTGTACGGTTTTCTTTTTTAATTGGTTTTATGTGCCAATTATGTGATTTAACTTAACCTAGATTACTACTCTATTAAGGTTAATTAACTATGGTTAGTAGAGAATGAGAATAAAAAAATAGATAAGCAAAGCATTGGCAATGTACTAATTAATTAATAATTAATTATTATTATCATATTATTCTTGGATTGGGTATGGATCCAATTGGGGACACAATGTACTAGCATGAAATTTCATTAAAAAATAGAAAAATAATATATAATATCATTTTGGACCTTTTAAAGAGGTCAACACCCCTAGAGGATGACCTTGGGACTTGTGTATAGGTGGTCCCAAGAGACCCTCCATGGATCCCAAGGAAACCACTTTGGTTCCCAAGAGGAAGTTTCAATTTTTGGAAAACCATTTGTATGCTTTTGACCACCCTTGTCCTTACCATTTTGATGTAAGGAGACTTCTTTCTAATTCACCTGTTGAGGGGTGGAGGACTTGACTTTACTCAACCCTCCATCTCCCTTGAGTAAGGTAAGCCCTCCATCTTGTCTCCCCCCTTTAGAAGCCTATATATAGGAGGGAGCAAGAGGCACTTCTCACTTTTTGTTAAAGTATCTTTCTTCCTTGCTCTCCCTCCCTCTCCAACATTGTTCTCTGTAGGTTTTTTTTCATCACTTAGTGCAGTGTGAAGTACCACATAGGGACTTCACACTACACATATTGGAGGAAGTTTGATTTGGTTTCAGAGATTTCTTGTTCTTCAAAAAAGGTAGGTTTATTCACTTCTTTCGGGTAGATTTACAAGGCTAGAATGTTTTATGCTTGTATGAGATATTTTAAAATGAGTAGGGGCATAATGTCTCTATGTGTGTACAAGGTGTCATACTGCACAAGTCTGTACACCATCTGAATATATGTAATATATGTATGAAAATACATTTATTCAGCTATGGGTTTTAGCCATGGCTAATGTGGGGTTTAAAGAAAAAAAGTTAAACGCTAATCATGTATTTTGTTAGTAGTGAAAATATACAAATATGTATATTTACTTCTTTTGCTAGCCTCTGCTCATGGTCTTTGGGTGTTTTTGTTTTTATTATTGCTTGATGTTTCTGAAATGTCAGATCGGGCTTAGCAAGGGCTACAGAAAGCTTTCTCCTGTTAACAGAAAGCTCCAGCTTCAGAGACTTGGGACCTGTTTGATTTGCCATAAAACGCGAGATAGATGCACAGATTTTGAACTCGAACTCGCGGAAGTCGATCATAGTTATCTGGAATGTTTACAGTGTAAAGGGGTTTTTCCATTCTTCTTTCCTCAACGTATTCCTCTTGTGCTGCAACCCAACCCCCACTGCAAGTAGCCAACCACTATCTTGTGAGGCCATTCCACACTCCTTCCTTACCTTTCTCACGAGTGGAACCAGAAGGGGTTGAGATTTTCGTGAATCGGCATTCGTAGGAGTAGTGGATTTTGGGATTTCATGGATTTCTGAAAGGCTGAGGGATTCTCATTCAATTTTTTGGTGTAAATCAAGGGGGGTCGCCTGAACCAGAGTAGGGCGCAATCTGAAACCCTCAACTCTCTCTCTCTCTCTCTCTCTCTCTCTCTCTCTCTCTCTCTCTCGCTCGGTCGCCGGAACCTGGGTCGCCGACTAATAGTGAAGCAAAACCCTCGACTAACGAATACTTTCTCTCTCTTTTTGGGGTCGCCTAAACCAGAGCAGGGACGCAATCTCTGAAACCCTCGACTACCAGATACTCTCTCTCTCTCTCTCTCTCTCTCTCTCTCTCTCTCTTTGGGTCGCTGGAACCTGGGTCGCCAGAGGCAGACGAAGCTCGTCGGTGCCTTCCCCCAACCCTCAAACCCGATTAACTGCTCTCTCTCTCTCTCTCTCTCTCTCTCTCTCTCTCTCTCTCTCTCTCTCTCTCTCTCTCTCTCTCTCTCTCGCAGGAAGCTCATCGAAACCAGGGTCGCCGGAGGTAGACGAAGCTCCCACTGCACATCTCTCTCTCTCTCTTTCTCAGTGGCAGGGAGGGGGTTTTCACGCCTTGGGAGATCCGACACGGGCGACGGAGGTAGCCCCCCTCGATGAGCGACAATTCAAGGTATTTTTTATATACTTCCGCCAAATTCTCCTTCTGTGGCGTTTTCATGTCGTTTCTTTTCAAAAAAAAAATTTGCTTTTTATACATTTTTAGGCCATGTTTTTTTATCATGTGCATAACTGTTTAGTTATACACTGTCTGTCCCAAGCCCAGATAACGGAGGAGGGTTGCGGAAGGCCAGTGACAGCCAGCGTAAAAACTTAGTCACACCCTATGAATACGAACCAATATGCGAATTTCGTTGGGGCATTCCCTACTAAACGACGCTCTATACTCTATAGGCCCGAAGGCAGTGATAAGTGGGCAAGGGTAGCTAGGACATTGCCCAGAAGCGATGCGTCAAATCGGCGCCCGGGGGTGGGGTCAAATAGGCAAGGGTTCCCGCACTTTGTTGGACGGGTGAGAGTAAAAAAGATAGTTCAAGACCATACAATTAGGTTAGCCACTTGGAACATAGGGTCTTTAACTGGTAAGTTGGTAGAGTTAGTAGATGTTATGTGTAGGACAAAGATTGATCTTTTATGTTTACAAGAGACCAAATGGGTAGGTGAGAAAGCAAAAGTGATACAACCTTGGAGATATAAGATTTGGTATTTAGGAATACATAGGAATAGAAATGGAGTCTTTAACTGGTAAGTTGGTAGAGTATTTAGTCACACCCTATGAATACAAACCAATATGCGAATTTCGTTGGGGCATTCCCTACTAAACGATGCTCTATACTCTATAGGCCCGAAGGCAGTGATAAGTGGGCAAGGGTAGCTAGGACATTGCCCAGAAGCGATGCGTCAAATCGGCGCCCGGGGGTGGGGTCAAATAGGCAAGGGTTCCCGCACTTTGTTGGACGGGTGAGAGTAAAAAAGATAGTTCAAGACCATACAATTAGGTTAGCCACTTGGAACATAGGGTCTTTAACTGGTAAGTTGGTAGAGTTAGTAGATGTTATGTGTAGGACAAAGATTGATCTTTTATGTTTACAAGAGACCAAATGGGTAGGTGAGAAAGCAAAAGTGATACAACCTTGGAGATATAAGATTTGGTATTTAGGAATACATAGGAATAGAAATGGAGTTGGGATTGTTATTAGTCGTGAGTTTATAAATAGTGTAGTGGAGGTCTGTAGGAAGGGGGATAGGATTATACTTATTAGATTAGTAGTAGGTACGAATATTATTAATTTTATTAGTGTTTATGCACCTCAAGTCGGTTTAGACGATTCCATTAAGCGTCAATTTTAGAAAGATTTAGATGGAGTAGTACAATGGATATCTCATGGAGAAAAGATTTTCATCGGTGGAGACCTTAATGGACATGTAGGCATTAGTAGGGATGGATTTGAGAGCATCCATAGAGGCTATGGTATAGGAGAAAGAAACGAAAGTAGAGAAAGGATTTTAGATTTTTGTTTATCCTATGATTTGATCTTAGCCAACACGTGGTTTAGGAAGAGGGAGTCTCACCTAGTAACATTTAAAAGTGGGCTTAATAAGAGTCAGATAGATTTTTTCCTACTCAGAAAGAGAGATAGGGGTTGTTGCATCGATTGTAAGGTTATACTGGGAGAAAGTGTAGCTACACAGCATAGAGTCTTAATTTTAGATCTTAAAATTAGAAAATGCCACAAAAGTGATAGACATAGTATAAATCCTAGAATTAATTGGTGGTGTTATCGTGGCAAAAATTTCTTCCCTTCCCTTGCAGGAGAGAGAGGAAAAAATGCTTTTGTGAGTCAAACTTGACCGGATTTTGGAAATTATTTTGAAATACTTGCCTTCGTTTTTGAAAATTGCAGGAAAATCCATGGGATGGGGCTCGACCTGCCGCCTTTAACAGGGGTAATCGAACCAAGGACCAAAAATGTGCTTGACTTAGTAAAATCATCGAAATTGTGTTCTATCCTAAATGCACAGAGAATTCAGGCATATGCTATGAGATTTTGTAAAATATAAGTTGAAAAAATATGTTGTATGCTTAGAAAACATTTGGAGTTGAAAAGCATTTCTCAGAAAAAAGATAGAAATCAACCTCTCAGGAAACTCAGATGAAAGTATTTGAAAATCACCAGAAAGTTTATGAAGATGTGAGAAAATCCTGAGAAAAATGGAGAGAATTCTCGAGAAAAGAGGAACATTTGAAAAGGAAAATATTTGTTAGGAAAACTCTGACTTTGAAAATTTTCTTTGGAAAACGATTGAAATTCATTGAAAAACTCTTTTAAGAAGGAAAATCAAACTTAGGAAATTGAAATCCTGAGAATATTGTCCTTGAAATATCTGAAAATCAATTTTGATTCCTGAGAAAGATGAGAAATTCCTTTTGAAAATGAATCTTAAGAAAATAACATTTTCAGGGAAAATCATGGAAAAACTTTGACTTGGGAAATCCAATCTTCGAGAATCTTCATAGTTTCTTGAGGAATCGATTTTCAAATAATGAAATTTTCTTGAGAAAATCATGAGAAAAGCAGATGATGCCATGATGCAGATGATTTGAATGAATGAATGCACTTTGAAAAGATTTTCTGAGAAGTTTGTTGGAAAAATGTGTATTAAGTCAAAATAAATCCTTCACATATTTTGACTGTGGTCATGAACATGTTCAAAGTTTATTTGAGTTAATTCACAATATTTTGAAAAATTGGAAATATGATGTGCATTTTTGAAGATAGCCTAAGAGTGTAGGCTCAATGTGACCGGTAGAAAGATGATGGATCTGGGTCTCGTCCATATTTTGACTAGGGCCGTAAATATGGACTCCACCGAGTTCATCAACTCTCTAAGAGTTGGTGCACGTGTCATTCGTGTACATCCATGGTGATTTTGCAAAATGAGATATATGAATCATAGAATCAGGATATTGCCGAAATCAAACTACATGAGATGCATCCTAATCTAAGCAGTAAAAGTAAATATTATTCCAAGTTTGATTATTACAGCTCTGACATAAATCAAAATAAATGAAATAAAAAAAATACATAGTATAAAAGAATCAGCATCATCCAAATTTTCCTGCAAAATAAGAATTAGTACAAGGAATGTATATACAAGATACCCAAGGAAATGGGTATATATAGAACCTGTATAACGAATATATATATATATATATATATATATATACCTAAATGCTAAAATTCGTGCTAAATGACATGTGATAATGAAGGTGTATTTATAAAAAAAAAATATATTTACATAAATGCTTGTATGTGAAAGCAAATGCACATGAAGATATCCATATATATATAAGTATATATACATATATATATATATACATGTATATATATATATATGTAGATATACATATATATATATATATATATATATATATATATATATATATAGATATATATATATAATGAGAAAATACACATAGTAATTGAAACTCCATATGTAATGGGTAAAATAAGAAAATACATGGTATATACAGTTTCTGTATATGACTTTGCAAAGTCATAATTCCTAAATCATAATATATTTTTCAGTAAAATTGAGTATGGAGCTTCCTTGTATATCAATAACAAAGCATGCCAAAGATGATCCAGAGATCATGAATGGATGTTGACATATCTATCCATGAATATAGCCGATTATCAAGACTGGGTACCTGCAGAAGAAGGAATGGGTAAATACATAACATACCCAATGTGCAGGAAATGTACAGTGGAAGCACCATGGGCTGTTTCAAGGATATTGTGAAAGGGGTGTGAAAAGCTTAGTGGAGAGGTGAAGATGTTGTGGAAAGCGATAAAATAAAATGTATAATTGATGCTGCAAATGGAAATGGAATTGATGCAAAATGATCAAAATAAAGAAATGAGATGGTATTAGGCCTTGGTGGATGGAAGCATGCATATAATTATGTCCTATCCAAATACTACATATAATGTACCAAAAATAACAAGTAACTCATCATTAGTGAAATAACAAACAGATGAAACTCTCAAAACAATCCACCTTTAATCATAACCAGCTAAGTTACAACAAAATCTGCAATAACCGTTACTAAAAAGATTAGAGCCACATACTATTTACTGTATTCACATTGTTTGAATTCCTGTAACTAAGATTTACTTACCCAATCAAAGATATCAGCTATGGATACTGATAAGTACCCCTTAAACAGATTGCCAACCAATGTTAATACAACTCTTCAACTATATATAGAATGAAAGATCAAGTATCCATATCTTGAAACCTATTAGTTAATCAAAGCAAAACCATAGACAATTATTTATTGAATAATCATCATTAAGAACCAAATTACAGGGAACATTCAGAGGAAATGTCTCTCCTGCTACATACTCTGTATCTATGAAGGTGTGGTGGGCACACCACACAACTTGTGATAATGAGACTATCAAATTTACAAGATGACGTGCAGCAGTAGATGGACTGTAGGTAAAGTGCATGACAGAGAGAAAAGATAAAAAAAATGAATAACAATGGTGGCTGAATATATATCGGCTGCGGACAGGAAAGGTTCGATCCATGATAAGAACGAACCCTCTCATCTGTTTAGCCTGATTGTGAAATCCTACCCTCTGCCCCTTTCAAAATCTTCCATTATGCTGAAACGAAACCATAGAGGTACCTTGTGGATCCCCTGCACCAACGAGAAAGAGGTGATTTCCTACGACTGGGCTGAAGGCAATGTGAAGGAAGATGATGGCTGGACTCCTGTAACCAACAATGAAGGGGCAGCAACCTGCTGGTGGGCTGAAGAAGGGGCAGCAACCTGCTGGTGGGCTGAAGAAGATGCAGCAACCTGCTGGTGGGCTGAAGATAGATGAGGAAAAGGTTGGATTTCTGGTGGGCTAAAGAAGATGCAACCACCTGCTAGATCCCCTGCGGCTGAGATGAAGGTGGATGGGAAAATGCTTCTTCACGCTGCTGAGAAGAAGGCCCCTGCGAAAACCAAAAAGACAAGAAAAATCAAATCATCCCCTCTTCTCGATCAATGGATGGGTCTTTTTAAAGACCTTCAGCCTCTTTCTAAAAAAAAAATTGTATTTTCCTTTAAGAGCACCGTTATAGTTTTTGAATTTTTTTTTGAAAATTTTGGCAAAGGCGTGAAACTGTTACCTCATTAATTTTGAAAATTTGTTGTTTTTAAAAGAGGTGCATCTTGTGTTTTAAAAAAAAAAATCATTTCATTTACCTAAGTTTTAGGTAAAATGAAATTTATTTTTTTTTAGGGAAGTTCGGTTGTGCCATTTAAGGCTGCTTTTAAAAAAAAAAGAAAAAAAAATGAATATTGACATAAAATAAATGGGAGACTTTTATGGAAATGCCACCTCAACCCACTTTTAAAATCCTTTTGAAAAATAAAGTTTTATTTTGTTTTGGCAAATCTTTTATTTTCAATTGGGGTGCCACATGTGTGTGGGCCCACTAACTAAAAATAAATAAATAAATAACATAAAGAAATTAAAAAGAAGAATTTTGCAAATTGGTGTGATCTCTAGGTGGGCCCCGCTCGAAATTAAGAGACATACCTGAGAGTCTGAGTGTGATGCTAGTTCAATGGCGGGTCCCTCTCCATTTATTTCAAAATAAAAACAGAAGAAATAACTTTTTTTTTGAATTTTTATAATACGAGATAAAACTTATTTTTGTTTTCAAGAATTTAGAAAAATTTGGTTTTTCAGGCCAAAAATATGGATAAAGAAAATACAAAAAATTTGTAAAGAGATTTAAAAACTTTTTGCAAAATGTTTTGAGATAAAAATCTTTTAAAATCAATATCCAAATATCCAGATTGTTTTCCCTGAGAAAAACTTTTGTAATTCAAAGTTCTGGGGGTAAAATGGGAAAGATTGACAATTTTGAAAACCCAAGGTTTTGAAATCAATTTTAAAAAGAGTTAAAACTCAAATCTGGATTAAGAATTTTTGAAATCAAGAGTTCCTGGACCTCGAAATGACATATTGTGCAGTGAAATGATATAAAATGTTCATGCAATGCTATGCAAAGACATGTTTCAAGAAATGCTACTCTAAGCCAGAACTTGGAAATTCTAGTTTTTTGTCAAGAATAGAATTTTGAAGATTTTTAGTTTGAAGATGTCTCAGAACCTAAATATAGAAATTTTGAGGCTCAAGAATGAAATTTTAGACTTTCTGCAAGGTTCAATCTCAATAAATGACCATTTTGCCCTTCATTGCTTCCGGAGAACTGAAATGTGATGATTGGTGGAGATGTCAGGGAGGTGAGTGAAAATTTGGGGTGTTTACAAGTGGGCACTGAAAGGAGTTAAACAAGGAATGTTTGTAGAACAGGTAGCTAAGGAAGCTAATTGGTGTCTTGAGGAGGATGCTTAATCAATGTGGAATAAGATAGTGGGTTGCATGCGAAAGGTGGCGAAGGAGGTTTTGGGTGAGTCTAAAGGCGATGCACCGCTAGGTAAGGATACATCATGTTGCAACGAAGATGTCAAATTAGCTATTAAGGTTAAAAGAGAGTGTTATAGAAATCTAAGTAAGAGTCGTGATAATGAGAATTTGGAGAAGTATATGGTAGCAAAGAAGGAAGCTAAAAAAGTAGTTTGAAAAGCGAGAGATAAGGTATATAAGGAGGTCTATGACAAGTTGGATACCAAGGAGGGCAAAAAAGATATTTATAGGCTTGCAAAGATGAGAGATATGAAATTGAGGGATCTGGGTATGGTTAGATGTATCAAAGATGAAACGCAAAGGGTTTTAGTTAAAGATGAGAAGATTAAGGAGAGATGAAAAGATTATTTTGATAAGCTATTTAATGGAAGGCATGCCCAGGATCTTGGAGACTTCTTCATACCTTTTCATGAGATGAATCGTAACTTCATGCGCAAGATTCAAAAGAAAGAAATTGCAGATGCTTTGAAGAAAATGCAATCCAGAATGGCAGTTGGCCCGGATGGTATACCTATCGAGGCTTGGAAATGCTTGGGTGAGAAAGGTTTAGTATGGTTAGTAAATCTTTTTAACAAGATTTGGTGGACAAATAGGATGCCTAATGAGTGAAGGAAGAGTACTTTGGTGCCTCTCTATAAGAATAAGGGTGATATACAAGATTGCACAAACTATCGTGGTATAAAACTCATGAGTCATACTATGAAACTTTGGGAGAGGGTGATTGAGTATAGGTTAAGAAAGGTTGTCATGATATCGGAGAATCAATTTAGTTTTATGCCTGAAAGATCAACTATGGAAGCTATACATATTCTTAGACAACTTATTGAGAGATATAGAGAGGGGAATAAAGATTTGCATATGGTTTTTATTGATTTGGAGAAGGCATACGATAGAGTACCTAAGGATGTTCTCTGGTGGACAATGATGAAGAAAGGTATCTCTCCCAAGTACATTAGTAAAATTAAAAATATGTACGAAGGAGTAGTAACCAATGTTCGCACTTGTGGAGGGGTGACAAACAATTTTCCTATAACGGTTGGGTTACATCAAGGATCTGCATTAAGCCCTTTCCTTTTTGCTATAGTGATAGATGAACTTACGAGATCAATTCAAGAAAATGTGTCGTGGTGTATGTTGTTTGCTGATGATATTGTTTTGATTGATGAGTCTAGAGCTGGGGTTAATGCTAAGTTAGAATTATGGAGACAGACTTTGGAAGCAAGAGGTTTTACGTTGAGTAAGAGTAAGATAAAATATATGGAATGTCGGTTTAGTAAGTAACGAAGTAGTGATGAGAGTGTAGTGAAGCTTGGTGAGCAAGAAATAGCGGTGGATGACTGTTTCAAATATATGGGATCTATCATTCAAAAGAATGGAGAAATTGATGGAGATATAAATCATAGGATTAAGGTTGGGTGGATGAAATGGAAAAGTGTAACTGGAGTGTTGTGCGATCATAGAATGCCATTGTGGTTGAAGGGGAAGTTTTATAGGACGATAATTAGACCCGCTTTACTATATGGTACGGAATGTTGGGCTGCCAAGAGACATCATTTTAAAAAAATGAGTGTAACTGAGATGCGTATGCTTCGATGGATGTGTGGAAAGACACTAAAAGATAAGATTCAGTACGAGGAAATACATAAGAAGGTAGGCGTTGCATCCATTGACAATAAGATGAGTGAGAATCCTTTATGATGGTTTGGGCATATTCGGCGAAGGCCTAATGATGCTCCGGTTAGAAGGATGGAGAAATGGAAAAATATATTAGCTAAAAGAGGTCAGGGTAGGCCTAAGAAGACTTGGATGGAGATGATAAGAAATGATATGAATGCTTTGAACCTCACCGAGGACATGACATTGGATAAAAATGATTGGAGGAGAAAGATTCATGTAGAGGACCCAAAATGATTTTCTTTTTGGTTCATATCGCTGACCCCAATTGTTTGGAATGAAGGCGTTGTTGTTGTTGTATCATGAGATGATGTTGTTGACTTGTGATTATTTATGGTACTGATTTTATGTTACTAGCAACTATATTGTTTTCTATGACATTAGTTCTATTTGAAATTCCAGATTTAGACACTGCATAAGATTCATGATCAAGAACAAAATAAGTTGCTTTTGTTTGTTTTGAAACATGTCATTATATATATATATATATATATATATATATATATATATATATATATATATATATATATATATATTAAAAGGGGGCTATTTCAATTATTTGCATTTCATATGGGAAAGTTGTCAAGAACTACAAAGATTAGTCAATATATTGAATAGAATGCCAAACAAGCATAGGTCATTGCTTGGCAATAGTTGCTACAACCACTTTCTTAGAAAAAAAAATGTAAGATTTTTGGTCATTATAACATGACTAATATGTTCAAAACTAAGATGCACATATCTCTTCAATTGTATGCCAAAGTCATTGGGTAGACATTGTGTAGATAGCATGTGCCATTGTTCGACCAATGGTTTTCTACCCAACTTTTATTTCTATTGTATCAATTTCTTTTCTTTATTGGGTTACTCCCTCTATTTTCTTTTGTACCTTTTAATGAATCTTAAAAAAAAAACTATTTCTGCATTGTTGGTGCAGTTTTTTCCACCTGCATTTAAAAATTCAAGCATCCAATGTAATTGGAGATGAGCTGCTCCTCGTCCTCCATGAGATTATTGCGAGGTACGAGTTCATGGAACTCATTAGTGTACTGGTCGACACTTCATATACCCTATTTGAGATTTTGGTATCTCTTGTGTAGCTCACAATGATAGTTATGTGGAAAGGAATTGAGTGCGGAGCTTGCACTCCATATGTGCCCAATTCATGATAGAAGCATTCCCTTGGTTGTGTCGAGTTTGTCTAACCTAGCGCCACCAAGCTGCTGCCCTACTCTTGAGGTAAATGATGACCAGACCAACTCGTTTGTGGTTTGGGACTCCCTAATTTCATTCACATTATTAATCCAATCAATTAACTCTTTTGGGCTACAAATTCTAGAAAATTCAAAAAATTCAAATTTAATACCTAAAGTCCAATTATTGAAAATTGTGGCCTTAGAGATGATGCAGGTGTGCTGAAGGAGAGGTGACCATCATCCTCTTTAACATCTCTATATGCACGATCAACCTACAATGTCGCTAACCGCTGTGCCATTTTGTCCAACTAGCATTCTAGTTCATGATTTTACCTATGCAGTTTCTAAGTTACATCATCATCTTTCCATTCCATGTGTGCACCCACCTAGTCCACGCCTTCCTCTTGGCATATGGATATTAGACTGTGCAGAATTAAGAAACTCGGCAAGCCAAGCTCTGATACCAAACTGACAGCACCCAGTGACAAAAACCACCTAGGTGAGAAAAAGTCAAGTGGAATGTGTGCATAGTGGAAATCCTTAAATATTCATAGCAATTATCAAGTGATGGGCAACTTGATAACAGTGATACTAATACAGAAATAGGTCACTGAAAGTCAGCAATTTTTCCCGATAAAATTCCAAGTTCAATAGTACGGTGAGGATGGTAATTAGGTGCCAGTTTAGGGACCTAATTGAACTAAGCTAAACAACTTTTACAGGACGTCAGCTAGGCTATTCAAGATAACTCAAAAATTAACAGCAAGCATAGGAAAATGGGCTGCACCATAGATGCCAAACAGGTAGTGTTCGTGTGTCACAATTAACACACAACAATTAGAGAGAACAAAGACATAATACCTAGTGAACATGACCACATCAGGTTCAGCTAAGCTCGTTGGGGTATTTCGCCAAACAGGTGGTGAGCGTCTCACAAGCAGGTTGTTAAGAACGTGTGAGTCAGCAACCCCAACATGAATAATTTGTAAAATGTTAAATCTTTGTCCTAAGCAATACCTTCTAATCGATTTTCAATACTTAAAAAAACAAATTCAACATGTAAATCGGATTCCTTCGGCTAACTGACTATTCCCAAATGCCATGAAAGGTCTAATGAACAATTTAAAAGGAAAGCTTGATACAAAGAACAACCAAGGAAAATAGGAAAAGAAAATATAATCCTCAGCTAAAGCGTTGAGGATGCTGGCCAAGTATTCTTTCATGTTCCTCAACGATAACAACCCACTAAAGGACCAAAGTTGGTCGATGTCCGGCCATCTTTTCATCGGAGCACCGGCGTCTTTGAGCAACTACCAAGGAGGCCAATCGTAGGATGGCTCCACCACACTCACAAATTCTTCAAAGAGTGATTCTTCTCAACAACAAGCAACAAAAAAAACTCCTTTCACATTTTTGTGGGGGCTGATATAGAGAATGAAGAGGGAGAGAGCCCTCAATGTTCTATTGTGTGGAGTTTAGGGCTGTCACCCCTTGGACCCAATAGATGGATCCAAGGCCAAATAGTTAGTTGGTGACTCAATCACCTTCCTGGTTCTCCAGCAGCTAAATTTGAAATCCCAGAAGATCCAAAACTCAAATGCAAGAAAAAGATATCCAGATCTAACTAGATCTTGGTCCAGGGAGGGAATTAGGAAAAACCAAAATATTTGAATTTTTTGTCTCAAAAATCCTAAATATTATCTATTTGCAAAATAAGTACGTTTTGAACAAAAACGATATTTAGTTTCTTCAAAATAAATTCTAAAAGTTTTAAAAATACCCATAGATAACATTTTTGACTTGCTAACTTGATTTAGAGTTGACGTGAGCATGGCCTACACGTCTGGGTTCACTGATATTCCTTCCCCAAACGTGTCTTCATCGATATATATAATTTTTATATATTTTAATTTATCCATTTTTGTCAGCCAAAGAAGAAAAAACATTTCAATTTCTTAAAAAATTTGGCTATTATTTTACTGTTTAAGTCTTTTTCACTACGGATATGATGCATTTCTAATGTCTTTTGATACATTGTCATAAATAACTGCCCTCACCCATGCATAGTGACAAATATGGCGAGATTTATGAAAATCTCATGAGAAATTGCTTGAAAGTTTAAAAAGGCAATTCCTCACAAGATTTTCAAAATATCGTGAGATTTATGAAAAAAAACTAAATACCATTATTTAAATGCGATATTTATGTTTTAAATGGCTATTTGTTGCGATGTTAACAAATTTTATTAATATTTTGTTATAAAAAATCATTTTTATATATTTTTTATTTATTTTTTATTGCCAATATTTTGCCGGAAAAAAAAACAAGATTTATGGATTTTTTTCAATTTCTCGTGAGTTTTTAAAAAAATGAGAAATCGCCTATAAAAACGTTTGTCAATATGCACCCATGACTATTTTCTAAGTAAAATAATAATTTATGTGTCTTGGACTAAAAGTATGAACAATATATAATAAAACTGTGTTGTGAATGCAGCAACATGGAGAGTGTGTTATTGCGAAATACACCTCTAAGAAATCTGATTGTGCCTGAAGAAGTTCAATTCTCTAGGAGCTAAAGAGAATTTGTTTTGGAGACTCTAGTTTTTAATAGTTTGGAGATGCATATGGCTTGAAAGGAACAACAGACTTTTCTGAAAGCTCTCACTCATCAGTTTCAGTCATGATTAGCAAGATTAGAGGAGTGCTTCGCTTCGAGAGAGGGTCAAACTGAAGTTGCCAGTCTTGATTAGCAAGATTATTGGTTGTTTGCTTCTTCAAGGGGACAATTTGCAATTTCTATGAAATTTCTTGATACCCAAACATATTAAATTTTTACCATCTCTCTCTCTCTCTTGAATAGTGACGATATTTGGCCTTTCACATCTCTCTCTCTCTCTCTCTCTCTCTCTCTCTCTCTCTCTCTCTCTCTCTCTCTCTCTCTCTCTCTCTCTCTCTCTCTCTTACTGAACCAGTTGCCAAGGAGTTTGACTCGTCTTCGCTTGATGTATTCCTGCCACACGGGATATCAGAGAAAAGAAGAGGTCATGGGCCTTCTTGTTCCCTGAAACTCAACTTCTCACAGCATCTTATATATTGCAGCTACCCTCCTTCCTCCAAACATAGCAAACTCTTCTCCCTTCCATTGAGAATTGCCAGCCATATTGATGGGTGTAGCCCTGTTTGGCAACGTAGAGTGAATCTCCCACCCTCCTCTCAGTCTAGTACCGAGTTGTCTGTCAGTGCTGGTTTACGCAGTCTGTCTGAAGAGGAAGTGAAAAAGTTGAAGATCGTTGAAGAAAGAAGAAAGATGGAACGAGGCTTCAACAAGACATTCGACCGCCTATACGAGCGCACGCGCAAGAAATACACCAAGCTGTCAGGGTATGACAGGACGTTACAGGCGACGATGAAGAGTATGATGGACGACATCTGCCAACGTGATGGTAGGGGTAAGCCTCCTTCACTCTACTTCAATTTGTTAAGGCATGCCACATCGTGCCTGATCGAAACCAACACGTTATTTGCTGCGGTGATACTGGAATCTGAGGAAGACAAATGGGGCAACGCCGGGCTCGTCTCCGTCATCACCCACTACTTGGACCTCAGCTCCAACACGTTGGAATGCATGTATGATCTGCAAGCAAGTCTGAATGTCAACGGAGACAGGCTGAAGATGCTCAAGATCGCGCTTCAGAAGCGCCCGATTTCTGTAGAGGCGATGAAGGAAGCACTCAGCGGGTTCATACTTATAATTGACAACTTACATAAAGAAAATTTACTTGGTGGATACATACTTCAAAAGAACTGAACATGTTAAATGAATAGAAGGTTAATGATCAGCTGCGGGGGGCATACATAAATTGTGCAGTCACATTGCACCTGATCTCAGTTCATCTCAGAAATGTATGTGACAGCGATGCAAAAATCTGCTGATTGCTTCTCTCTTAGAAGTAGGAGCATCTGTCTGAGGTTGATGAGGACGAAGGTGATCTCTCATTCTTTGGAGGATCTCTTCCTTTGCCTCTTTAATGTCGCTGCAGCACTTTTCCACAAACTTTTCTAACTCAGCAATGGTCTCTGGTAGAGCACCTGCGGCTTCCACCGCAAGAGAAAGAGCCTTACAATCATCTCCTACCTTGGAGAGGGTTGTGTATGTTCGCCCCCGATGATTCACTGAATCCCACGTCTATGTTCGGGGCTTTGAATGAGCACCACGTATACAAGCACATGGGGCTCGTATTCCCGTGTATGTTGACATAACTTTGCATCGGACTCTGGTGTTGTTGCAAAGACTTAAGTACCCTTTATTGCTATTCTTCTCATAAAGTGATGGTTTGAGAAAATGACAAAAATGCCTTTCATTCAAAAAAGAAAAAACAAATAGTTCAAAAAAAGGACAAACATGTCCTCCATTCAGAAAGTCGAGGATGATGTTGACTCTTCAAAGTCTTCTTCTTTTTCTGTTCAAAAAAAGGACAAACATGTTTTCTTCTTCTTTCTTCGTAAAACACTGTAAAACCTTTTCTCTCTCTAGAGAAGAAACATGTTCATCTCGTTCCGGTGACGGGTGTTCTACGAAATGTAAATCCCCCCTTCTGTAAGGGCAAAAGGCCATGAACACGTTGGGAGGAGCCCTCAGACCCCCCTTCTGTAAGGGTAAAAGCTCTGAATCAGACTCCATAACTCTTCAAGTTGAATGATACTACCCACACTGGGAGGAGCTCTCAGACCCCCCTTTCTGTAAGGGTAAAAACTCTAAATCAGACTCCACAACTCTTCAACTCCAGGGAACGAGATGAACACCCGTCACCGGAACGACGGCTCCGCTGAGACCTCCTCGCTAGGGAGAAGAAGACGACGTGGTGGAGCTTCTGCTGGCCATCCTCAGCGCGACTGCACCGACTGGGTTGCTGTCGAGGAGGAGGGTGAGAACGGTGACTCTTAGCTTGGGCAATCTTTCTTTTGATGATTGTGGTTGTAATGTATCGTTGAAGTTAAAATGGGGAATGAAATGACAATAGAAATTGCTGAAAATTTACAAAAATAAACTAGACTCAATAACAAAGACACCACTTTTTACGGATTTGGAATATGACCTCCGGTTAGGGAGATATGACTCTGACAAGTTGGTCCTAATTTGCGGAAGACACTACAAATCGCTATAGCGATTTGCGAAAGACACTACAAATCGCTATAGCGATTTGCGGAAGACACTACAAATCGCGGATTTGGAATATGACCTCCGGTTAGGGAGATATGACTCTGACAAGTTGATCCTAATTTGCGGAAGACACTACAAATCGCTATAGCGATTTGCGGAAGACACTACAAATCGCTATAGCGATTTGCGGAAGACACTACAAATCGCTATAGCGTTTCGCGATTTACGGAAGACACTACAAATTGCTGTAGGAAAGCCCGATCCGCGCCGGGGGGGGAGCCCCCGAACCCCCCTCCTGTAAGGGCAAAAACTCTAAATCAGGCACACAAGTAGAGACAGAAGGGAGAGAGAGTGAGAGGGTTGGTGTTCATGGCCTTCTCCAGGAGGAACCCTTTACCTCTCTTGATTTCTTCTCTACAGAGAGAGAGGGTTTTACAGTGTTTTACGAAGAAGGAAGAAGAAGAAGATGACGATGCAGCAATGTAGGATCGTTTGTTGGATGTGCACAGAAGTAGAGAGAGAAGGGAGAGAGAGTGAGAGGGTTGATGTTCATGGCCTTCTTCAGGAAGAACTCTTTGTTTCCCTTGATTTCTTCTCTAGAGAGAGAAAGGGTTTTATAGTGTTTTACGGAGAAAGAAGAAGAAAACATGTTTGTCCTTTTTTTGAACAGAAAAAGAAGAAGACTTTGAAGAGTCAACATCATCCTCGACTTTCTGGATGGAGGACATGTTTGTCCTTTTTTTGAACTATTTGTTTTTTCTTTTTTGAATGAAAGGCATTTTTGTCATTTTCTCAAACCATCACTTTATGAGAAGAATAGTAATAAAGGGTACTTAAGTCTTTGCAACAACACCAAAGTCCGATGCAAAGTTATGTCAACATACACGGGAATACGAGCCCCATGTGCTTGTATACGTGGTGCTCATTCAAAGCCCCGAACACAGACGTGGGATTCAGTGAATCATCGGGGGGGGGGAACATATAACCTGCTTCGCCTACCTTGCCAGCAAAAACTTGCACAACTTTCCAGGCGACTCATTTCTAACTTCAACTTCTTCACCAAGATGTTGATATGCTTTAAATCTGCTATCACAAGCTTGCTCCTGTTCTCCATAGTTTTACGCGCTGCATCATGTCTTCCACATCTCCCTTCCAAAAACCGTCCAACCATGACAGAAAGGGAGCCCAACCAGTCACGGTGGTGGCCGCGGTCGCCAGTGCCACCAACATCAGAGGAGCGTTCAGAGCTGCTGCTATGATCGAACATATTAGAGCGGCACAGAACACCATTACCAATATGACATTGATCACTTTTCGATGCAACCTCAAGCCTCGGATCCTCTTATCCCACCGGCCCTTCCAATCCTGCACCTTCGTCAGCATATCCTTGTGCTGCACGATTACCTTCATAAACCTCACAAGGAAGTCATCCGCAAAGTCCATGGAGTCTCTGAACCCGTTGAGTGCTTTCACCATCACCTGTGCGGAATTGGGGGTGCTTGTGGAGGGCGATTTGGAGCATCTTCAATCTGTCTCCGGTAACATTCAGACTTGCCTGCAGATCGTACAAGCAGTCCAACGTGTTGGAGCTGAGGTCCAAGTAGTCGGTGATGAGGGAGACGAGCCCGGATTTGCTCCATATGTCTTCCTCAGATTCCAGTATCACCTCAGCAACTAGCTTGTTCGATTCGCGCAGGCACGATGTGGCCTGCCTTGCCGAATTGAAGGAGAGGGAAGGAGGCTTATCGCTACCATCGCGTTGGTGGATGTCATCCAACACACTCTTCATCATCGTCTGCAACGTCCTGTCATACCCTGACACCTTGGTGTATTTCTTGCACATGCGCTCATAAAGGCGGTCAAATTTCTTGTAGAAGCGTTGTTCCATCTTCCTTCCTTTTTTTGAAGGAGCTTCAACTTTTTCACTTCCTCTTCAGACAGAGCGTAACCCAGCACCGACAGACAGCTTGGTATTAGCTAGACTGAGATGAGGGTGGGAGATTCCATCTCTTTGCCAAAAAAAAGAACTACACCCATCAACCACGCAATTCTCAATGAAAGGGAGGAGGGTGGCTGAAATATACAAGATGCTGTGAGAGGTGATGTCTTTAGGGGTAAAAGAAGGCTCATGACCTCTTCTTTTCTCCAATATTCTGAGTGTTAGGAATACGTCAAACAAAGACCGCTCAAGCTCCTAAGGCAAAATCTTGGTCAAACTACCTTGGTGGTCCTGTTTAGAATCTCAGCGTTGGGATGGGCGTTTATGCATTTGGATGGGAAGTGTGGGGCTTTCTCCTTTTTGTAATTAAACTAAATCATAGATTCAAATGCATAAACTCCATAAACGCTCTTCCCAGCTACCGATTTCAAACATGCCCTTACTATTGTAAGTTTCTGGTTGTTGCTGCTGGGTTCGCAATTGCACGTTGTTCCATCTCCCCTACGTCCCCTTCGGTTGCCTTGAAATAGTTGGGGAACAGGGAGGACCTGGAATCCCGATGGCTTAGGATATTAGGCTAAATGAAGGTTTTTCTTGAGGTTTTAACAGCGCCTTGCACACCAAAGCTTCCAAAGTGGTTGGCCCGAGCTAACAGAGACCAATATCCAAAGGGCTTAACAGAGCCTTTCACTACTGTACAAATGATTGCCCCTCTGAATCTCACTGAGCTTTCTACTTTGCCTTATGGCAGGGGTGCACACTGCGATTCGAACTTGGAGTAGGTAGAGACCCGCTTATTCAGTGACATTTTTTAAATGAACAAAAAGGAAGGGGTTTTAGAAACAGTTTTCTTGGATAACCCAATACTGCAATTGGGTAAAAATGGGAAGTTTAGTGTAACTACTGCCGTATGGTGCTAGCAATTAACTAGTTTAGCTTTGCCCAACTTGATTGTGACGTGATCAGAATAAGACTGACTGATTTATTTGACTGTGTCCCTGTTGACTGAGCCTATGACTAACTCCACGGTCTCTGAATATGGAGTGTGGACCACAACTTGGATCAATTACACCTCCAACTAAGGTTTGGGTTAATACTGCAGAATTTTTAGGTTGTTTGCCTGAAACATTGTTTATAATTGGATTATTTACATATAGGCCAGCACTAGGCTCAAGGGAGTGGAGATCAAGGTTGTTAAATGCGATGAGGCGAAGCGAGGCGTTGAGCCTGTTATGAAGCGAGGCATAAGCCTCGAGGCGTTGAAGCATAAGCTTTATGATCAAAATAATAAAATATATAATATTAATAAAATAATAAAAATTTTAAATAAGAACTACTAATAAACGACAATATAAAATAAATTGTGTCCTCAGAAGATCAATTAAGTTCCAAATCCTCATAGAAGATATCAACACCATTAACCCACCTAAATGTCGTAGGCTTGAGGGAAACTAGCAAACCTTGATTTGGCCAACCTTGGTAATCTGATAAAATTCATAATAAAATCTAATTGTTTCCTTTGTCATTTATTTAAATAGCCTTTCAGTTAAAATTGATTTAAGCAAGTTTACATTCTCATCTAATCTAAACATATAACTCTACCTGTGTGGTTTTATATGAAGATCTAGAAATCCCCCAAAGAAATCACATCAAGCACATAACTAGAGATAAGCATCCTAAGGGGGAAAAACACAAGATAAGATAGAGTGTAAAAGGAGAACAAAAAAAACTCAGTTACACTTTTATAATTAGATATGACATGCAAACTAGAATGGAGAACCAGATTGTGAAATCAGATCCACCTTTATGTCTAGTGTGAGATCACAACATGAATGGCACACTAAGATCAGGATCCTGCTAACTTCATGTTCCTTTAACCACTATAGTCATGTAAAGAGAGACAAGTTTTTTAAACTTTTACAGAGTATGCTTAATTTTTGTATAAAGATTTTTAGAATGAAATAAATCACGTAAAAAGTCTCAAATGAGACACAATTACCATCCCACAAGTGTAAAACCCATAAAATTTTTGGAATTTCTAAATGGGAATTTCTTGAACAATGTAAAATGTTTGTTTGACCTGTGTGATTAAATTACAAATTATTTTTTGTTCACTACAGGTAAAACTATGACAATTATTTTGTAAAATTCATAAATTTTCTGGGATTTTTGAAGTTGAGATCTCCCAAATAATATATATTTATTGTTTTTGGCAAAATTTGCCCTGTGTGATTTAAATATTGGGTTGTTTGTGGTTTACCTAGTAAGTTTGTAGTTTGTTTTCAGCTAAATTTGTAGGGTTTTCTTTTTTAATTGGTTTTATGTGCCAATTATGTGATTTAACTTAACCTAGATTACTACTCTGTTAAGGTTAATTAACTATACTTAGTAGAGAATGAGAATAAAAAAAATAGATAAGCAAAGTATTGGCCATGTGCTAATTAATTAATAATTAATTATTATTACTATCATATTAATCTTGGATTAGGTATGGACCCAAATTGGGGACCTAGTGTGCTAGCATGGAATTATTTGTAATTAAGAAGGACTTTTATTAAAAAAAAGAATAATAATAAATATATTATCATTTTGGACCTTTTAGGGAGGTCGACAGCCCTAGAGGATGACCTTACGACTTGTGTGTAGGGGTTCCAAGAGACCCTCCATGGATCTCAAGGAAACCACTTTGGTTCCCCAGGGAAGGTTTCAATTTTTGGAAAACCATTTATATGCTCTTGACCAGCCTTGTCCTTACCATTTTGATGTATAGAGACTTCTTGTTTAATTCATTTGTTGAGGGGTGGAGGGCTTGACTTTCCTCAGCCCTCCATCTCCCTTCAGCAAGGTAAGCCCTTCATCTTGTCTCCCCCCTTTGGAAGCCTATATATAGGAGGAGAGGGTGTTGCGTGTTCTCCCCAAACATGCACTGTAGCTATCATGCATGTTCGGGGGGTGCACATATAACCTGCCTTGATATAGGAGGGAGCAAGAGGCACTTCTCACTTTTTGTTTCGGTCTCTTTCTTCCTTGCTCTCCTTCCCTCTTCAACATTGTTCTTTGTGGTTTTTTTTGTGTTGAACATCACTTTCAACCTCCTTAGTGTAGTGTGAAGTACCACAATAGGGACTTCACACTACACATATTAGAGGAAGGAAGTTTGATTTGGTTTTAAAGATTTTCTTCTTTAAAAGGGGTAGGGTTATTCACTTCTCTCAGGTAGATTTACAAGGATAGAACATTTATTGCTTGTATAAGATGTTTTAAAATGAGTAGGGGCATAGTGTCTATATGTGTGTGCAGGGTGTCATGCGACACCTGTATGTTGTACACCATCTGAATATATGTATGAAAATACATATATTCAGCCATGGGGTTTAGCCATGGCTGATGTGGGGTTGAAAGAAAAAAAATGATAAATACTACTCATGTATTTGGTTACTAGTTTAACACCCCTTATCTTTGTAGTCTAGTTGTGAAAATATACAAATATGTGTGTTTATTTGTTTTGCTTGCTTCTTTTCATGGTCTTTGGGTGCTTTCATTTTTATTATTGCTTGATGTTTATAAAATGCCCATCTCATATTAAATTGGATTATCATGAGATGTTGTTGACTTGATGTGATTATTTTTTGTATTAATTTTATGTTACTAGCAACTATATTGCCTTCTATGACATTAGTTCTATTTTAAATTCCAGACTTAGATATTGCATGAGATTCATGATCAGGAACATAAATAAATCAATAAGTATAGGGTTAAGAGTTGCTTTCCTCTCTTTTGAAACCTCTATCGTATATATATTAAAAGGGGGCTATTTCAACTATTTGCATTTCTTATGGGGAAGCTGTCAAGAACTATAGAGACCAATCAACAACATATTGAAATAGAATATGAGACATGCATAGGCCATTGTTTGGCAATAGTTGCTACAACCACTTTCTTAGAAAAAAAATGTAAGATTTCTAGTCATTGTAACATGACTAATATGTTCATAAATGAGATGCACATGCCTCTTCAATTGTATGCTAAAGTCATTGGCTGACCAGCAACTTCATTTAAAACAATCAAGATTGAGTGGATAACATGTGTCATTGTTCAACCAATGGTTTTCTACCCAACTTTTATTTCTATTGAATCCATTTCTTTTCTTTATTGGGTTACTCACTCTATTTTTTTTTTGTACTCTTTAGTGAATCTTAAAAAAAAACTATTACTGCATTGCTAGTGCAATTTTTTTCACCTGCATCTAAAAATTCAAACAACCAATGTAATTGAAGACGAGATGCCTCGTGTCCTCCATGAGATTATTGTGAGCTACGAGTTCATGGAACTCATCAGTGTACTGGTCAACACTTCTTATACCCTGTTTGAGATTTTGGTATCTCTAGTATAGCTCACAATGATAGTTATACAAAAGCAATTGACTGCAGAGCTTGTGCTCCTTATGTGCCCAATTCATGATAGAAGCCTTTCCTTGGTTGTGTTGGGTTTGTTTAACTTGGCACCACCAGGCTTCTGCCCTGCTCTTGAGGTGAATGATAACTAGACCAACTCGTTTGTGGTTTGTGACTTCCTTGAAGTCCATAATTTCATTCACATTATTAAGCCGATCGATAAACTCTTTTGGGCTATAAATTCTAGAAAATTCTAAAATTTTAAATTTAATATCTACAATCCAATTATGTTGCCTTCGAGATGCTGCAGGTGAGCTAAAGGAGAGGTGACCATCATTCTCCTTATCATCTCTATGTGCACGATCAACCTATAATGTCACTAATTGCTGACCCATTTCGTCTGACTAGCATTGGAGTTCATGATTTTACCTACGCAGTTCCTAGGTTACATCATGATCTTTTTATTCCATGTGTGCACTTGGTCCATGCCTTCCTCTTGGTATGGGGATATTGGACTGAGCAGAATTAAGAAACTTGGCAAGCCAAGCTCTAATACCAAACTGATAGCACCTAGTGAAAGAAATGACCTAGGTGAGAACAATTCAAGTGAAATGTGTGCATAGTGGAAATCCTTAAATATTCATAGAAATTATAAAGTGATGGGCAACTTGATAAAAATGATAGTAATGCACGAATAGGTCCTTGAAAGTCAACAATTTCGCCCGTTAAAATTCTAAGTTCAAGATAACTCAAAAATTAACAAGCACAAGAAGATGGGTTGTGCTATAGATGCTAAACAAGTAGTGATTGTGTGGCACACTTAACACATGCAACAATTAGAGAACAAAGATACAATACCTAGCAAACATGACAACAACTGGTTCAGTTGCGCTCGTTGGGGTATTTCATCGAACATGTGGTGAGCGTCTCACAAACAGGTTGCTAACAACATGTGAGTCGATAACCCCAACATGAATAATTTATGAAATGTTCAATCTTTGTCCCATTATAAGAAAAATGTGGATTGGCAACGAACGACATCCGTCATTGAACTGTTTACTGATGGATTGACAACAAATTAGCGATGGAAAATGTCCATCACAATTTTTGGTCACTAATTAGTGACATAATTGATCTATCACTACTTTCATCGCTAATTTACGATGAATTAGCGATGACCATGATCCATCGCGAGTTCATCGCTAAATAAGCACAGATTTGGTTTTGCGACAGATACATATCTGTCACTATTTTAGCAATGGATTACATCTTGTCGCAAAACCAAATATTAGCGATGGATAATATTCATCGCTAATTCGTCACAAACTTTAAAAAAAATTAAAAAAATTTGTTTGAAATATAAACATAGAGAAAAAAAATTCTCGTTATACAATTTATATAAGTTGTGTATAAAAGATAAAGTACACATAAAAAATACATATATATAGTAGATGAAACAAATTTAACACAAGTTATAAGTGAAACAAATTTAACAACCCAGTATAATCCTCGTCAAGTTTTAATTAGTTATAAGTGAGCATACAAAGAGTTTCGTTTGAAACAATAAGTATGTGAAACAAATTCAACACATGAAGCTACTCCTCGCCAAGATTCGGAGCATCATCCTCTTCATTGTCTCGATCTACCTCTTCATCCATGCCTCCATCAGCTCCTCTACGCAAGAAAACCAAAATGTTAGTATTGATAAACAAAAAATAATGAAATAAATTATATGCAATGCACCTAATCTAAGGCAATCAAAGTAATATGGATGAATGACACATAGACTAGCAATGAAGTGAAGGACATTAATAAAATTCAAAGCATATTATTGTGATGCACTACAAGAAGCCCTTTTGGACAAAGCTAATCTCCATTAATTTAGTGATGAAGCTAAAACACTAGATTCAAGTTCACTATAGGGCCAAACATGATGCGTATTGAACATATCAGTGATACTTCGAAAATAGGAAAATTATACAATACTGCACATGGATAAGAGCTACCTAACAAATATAGGTGATAATGATTTTTCCACGACATTTTCAAAAGCTGACGTGGTCCCCAAAAATTCACAATTTCTAAATACTGCCTATTTATGAAAAAAGTTTAACAATATTGACGTGAGAAAAACCTTTTTTGTATTTATTATGCTTTTCAAATTTTTTGTCATAGTTGCTATGTATTAACCACTAATGACAACAACATGTCTTCAGAAAGTTGTCTCATGAATGCTTTTTAAGTACATGAGTATGTGTGTGTGTTCCATGACATAAAATCTGCTTAGGATTTCTTTCCATCCTCCTCCAGGTGCATCCTACTGTAGACCAAATACAACGAGCACTATAAACAACCACCATGATTGAACCACATTTACACAATTCCATGAAACCAAATTTAGATAATACTTTTTTTCAAGTCATAGTACATACACAAAAAAATGAAAACAGAAACAAAGAAAGGGCAACTACCACCTTTTTGGAAGAAGAAAATGGACCACTTCAAATCATGTTCCTTTTATTTTTGCATTGTGAGGAAAGGAAGAAACAAAAGTTTGTTTTCGTAAATACATTCTGGTTGCTAGGGTCTAGGCAAGTGGAGTTGTTGCATGTGCTTGGAAAAGATGAAAAAGCCTACTTTAGTTTCAAGCTTAGTTCAGTATGTCACCAAACTTGCACATTTCATACTCACTAACATATGCAGATATTTTCTTTGTTTCCATAACAACCAACATGATTCACCTGTAACATGAATGGAAATATTAAACATGAGCAAAAACAATTGAAAATCTTGAAAATAATAAAGAAACCCAATAAAAGAAAAGCATAACTAGTATTTTAATTGTTCTGCTGCAAATAAAAGGGCTTCATGTATGGTCTGACACCTGCAGAGGTCAGTAATTCAATTTTGAAAAAAAATGCAAAGATCATATCTAGTGAAATGAGTAATCACCAAAAGATTACTGGACAAGCAAATTGTGCAAATGAGAGAGAGAGAGAGAGAGAGAAAGAGAGAGAGAGAGAGAGAGAGAGAGAGAGAGAGAGAGAGAGAACTTGTTGTTGACCAGATGCAATAGCAGATGATGAAATCCCAATAGCTGAATAACCCCTAGATTTATAATTGAAACAAATATTTCTTATATAATTCATCATGGCGCTAGTACAGTGCCAACTTTTTCCTTCCCTGCCTGCCAAATTAAGGTCATGTTCAAAACCGTAAACACATTCCCTTGTAGCTTCATACAAAATGTCATATATATATATATATATATATATAGAGAGAGAGAGAGAGAGACGAACATATGGAAGAAGAAGAAGTAACAAATCCACATAGCAATAAATGGAAGAAGAAGAAGAATTTTGACAAGAAGCTGCTTTGTGGGATGACCACCTCTTGTTCCTGAAAGTGATTCCTCAAGTTGTAGCCGGACTTCCTTCCATAGCAAAACAATCACAAAGAACTTTCACTTAAATTTCATTTATATAAAACATTAACAGAATTCTTAGCAAGTACTTGCCAAACATCAACAGGCTTCTGGAGCAACTTGCAAAATGCCACCAATTGTCACCATAACAGGAAAACATATTAAAAGATGCATCTCATCAACCATCAGTTTGACAAAACAAGGGCTCAAAACAAAACGTCATCTCAAATTGTGTCTATCATCTGAAAATAAAAAAAGTCGAGTTCCAAAAGCAAACCTGAAACATCTCAAAAAACATTATCATCCTCTCTTGAACTAACAAATCAAGACCTCTAGAACATAAGTCATCAATGGACACATTATATGTCATCTAATCAATTTCTCATATGACCAGCCAAAATATGCAAAATGATACAAAATATAGATGCACAAAGTCTTGTTTTCAAGTACAGAATTACATCGAGCAAGAGAACACTTACTTCACAACAAGAAAATACCATCTCATGATTAGCCCAGTGAATCCTACACACAATTTGCCATAAAGAAACACTTAATATTGTCAAAATATGTACATCCAGGTGCTTCTCCTAAACACGGTCTGATATTATATTCATCTTTGAAAAAATAACCAGAATTTCAACAAACATGAAATAGCGTGAACATCAAACCAAAAGGGTGAGCCATAGATTTTAATCATGTGAAATAGCGTGAACATCAAATTCCATAGAGTTACATCAGTTACGATTAAAATAGAATTACCAAGAAAAAAAAGAGAGAAGAGAACATCTATGAACAAACAACATAAAATCTGTATCTATAAGTGTACAGAATGACAAACAGCATGGTGTCATGTATCAACCAAACAAACATCTGATTCAACACATAATCGACCATCACCGACTACAAAACTGGAAAAATGAAGTGGCAAAAGCAGATGTCCTGGGAAATGAACCACTGTGGTGGATCGTGCAGAGGGTGGCGAAGAAGGGGGCGTCTGACAGTGGTTGGGTCTCCCGACGGCATGGTAGCAGCATCGAGTCGCAGTAGGGGTTGGTTCGCCTCTGATTGGCACCTGAATAGGGAAGAGCAGGGGAAATAGGAAGAGGAGGAGGAGGTCACGGCAGTGACAGTCGCGCTGGTCTTCGGCAAGCGACCAAAGGGACACTTCACAGTGGTGGCTCACCCGGCTTACGGCATCGGCAGTGGAGGGTTTCAAAAGAGAGGGGGTCACCAGAATGGCATGGCGACTAAGGGGAAACACAAGAGTGGGTGCTCGGACTAAAGGGGATACACAAGAGAAAGAAAGGAAAAGGGGAAAAGAAGAAGGGAAGGGAAAGGAGAGATGAAGGTGGGGAAGACAAGAGTCGGTTGGCGAGGGTCGGTGACGATGTGGCTCTGACCGGTCTGCGGACGAGGAAGAGAAAGGAGAAGAAGAGAATGCTCGGGGGGCGGCTGCGTACAGTGAAAGGGGGAAAGTTAGGGATTTTACAGGGGAATGGGGGAGAGAGCGAGTGAGGGAGAAGTTCGCATCGGTTTAAATCGAAAAGTAGCGACGAAAGCTTTCCATCGCAAATTTTCTTTGCTAATTAACATTTTTCTTGTATTGGGATTTGGCGACGAAAAAATTATATCATGAATCTATCGCAAAGTTACGACGGATTTTGAGACGTGATCTTTTAGTCGTGAATCCGTCGCTAATTATCGATGGATTCATGACAGATTTTTTCCCGTTGCTAATTTCAAAAATATTTCGAATGTTAGCGACATATAATTTTCTCTCGCTAATTCATCGCAAATTTATGACGAAAAAAATCAATCGCAAATTTTCGTCGCTAAATAAAATTTTTCTTGTAGTGATTAAAACGTTTGTCACTATGCACCCATGACTATTTTCTAAGTAAAATAATAATTTAGTTGTCCTGGACTAAAAGTATGAACAATATATAATAAAATTGTGTTGTGAATGGAGCAACATGGAGAGTGGGTTATTGCGAAATACACATCTAAGAATTCTGATTGTGCCTGAAGAAGTTCATTTCTCTAGGAGCTAAAGAGAATTTTGTTTGGAGAAGCTAGTTTGGAGATGCATCTGGCTTGAAAGGAAGAACAGACTTTTCTGAAACTCTCACTCATCAGTTTCAGTCTTGATTAGCAATATTAGAGGAGTGCTTCGAGAGAGGGTCAAACTGAAGTTGCCAGGCCTAGACATCAAATGGATTGGTCAGTCACTACAAGAAAACCGTGGATTAGCGACGGCCTCTATCCATCGCTAATCCGTCACTAAGCCGTCGCTAAACTGTTTAGCGACGGCTTAGCGACGGATTAGCGATGGATAGAGGCCATCGCGATTTTTTGCTCGCTAATTAGCGAAAAAAATTATCTGTCGTTAATTCCGTCGCTAATTTGCGACAGATTAGCGACGGACATTATCCGTCGCTAATCTGTCGCTAAATTTTAAAAAAAAAATAAAAAAAATTTGATCCTTGTCAGGCGGTATTCCGGCAGCACTAAGCCGGACTTATACCGCACCCGACAGGCATTGCATGCACATAACGATCGCTCTGCCTCATCGCGAACCGGCGTCGCCGTCCTCCATGAACCGGTGCTCTCCGGCGTCGCCGTCCTCCATGAACTGGCACCGTCATCTTCCGTAAACCGGCGTCGCCGTCATCTTCTGTGGACCGGCGTCATCGTCCTCCATGAACCGGCGCCAACGTCCTCCAGCGATCGCCGACCGTCCTCCGTGAATCGACGTTGTTGTCCTCCGTGAACCGGCGCCGACATCATCCAACGATTGCCGACCGTCCTCCGGCGTCGCCGTCCTCCGTGAATCAGCATTGTCGTCCTCCGTCAACCGGCGCCGACGTCCTCCAGCGATCGCCGACTGTCCTCCGGCGTCACCGTCCTCCACTCTCATGTACATGCTCTCCAATAAGCTCTCCGACGTCGCTCGGTTTAAATCGAGCGCGGTCGATTTAAATCGAGCGCGGTCGATTTAAATTTCAAACAGGGAGAGAGGGAAAATTTCGCGCTTGGTTTAAATCGAAAATTAGCGACGGATTAGCGACGAAAATTTTCCCTCGCTAAATCCCTCGCTAAAATGTTTTTCTTGTATTGAGAATTAGCGACGAAATACTTGTTGTCGTTAATTCGTCGCTAATTAGCGACGAATTAGCGATGAAACAACTTTCATCGCTAATCCGTCGCTACTTAGCGACGGATTCATTAAGAAAGTTTTCTCTAGCTAATCTGTCGCTAATTTGCGACGGAAAAAATCCGTCGCAAATTTCCGTCGCTAATTAACATTTTTCGTTACTGTGAATCTCATGTAAAGCCATTCTCTCCCTTGGTGATACCTCATCACTTAGGATTTTTTATGTAATTTTTTCCATTAAAAAAATAATCATATACCAAAGCCATGACTAAAGATGTTAATTAGCATGTCCAAAACAAGAACCATGTTGAATCTCTTAAGACATACCCAAATCCACTCATATCACATCAAGCTCGGTTGGAATTGATCAACTTAAAGTGACACTTAATTATTATTATTAGTTTGGCTAGGCCAAGGAAAACACCATCCAGAACACTGGATGCACATTGGCAGGCCTTCAATTGGTAAAACCCTGGAGGAGGTTGCCCCGGCCTGTCTACTGAGGATCAAACCAGCTTTAACTATAGGCTTTGGAGGTGACAAACTAACTATGATCGCCATAGCGATACAATTCATTTAGTTGGTGGCTCGTATTTAAATGTAAAATCATGATCAGCTAGCAAGCCTAAATATTTTTTGTTGCTTGTCGTGTTTCTTGTCCAATGTCAATTATTTGAACAAGCTTGGTCAGCATAGAACAGCTTACAGTCCAAGTCCAAGTCCAATATTAAAATATGGACTGGAAAAATGTATCGGACTTTGTGCGATTCCAATGGATAATTCTTCAAGGGGACAATTTGCAATTTCTATGAAATTTCTTAAATTTTTACCATCTCTATCTCTCTTGAATAGTGACGATATTTGGCCTCTCTCTCTCTCTCTTACTGAACCAGTTGCCCAAGGTGTTTGACCCGTCTTCGTTTGACGTATTCCTGCCACACGGGATATCAGAGAAAAGAAGAGGTCATGGGCCTTCTTGTTCCCTGAAACTCAACTTCTCACAGCATCTTATATATTGCAGCTACCCTCCTTCCTCGAAACATAGCAAACTCTTCTCCCTTCCATTGAGAATTGCCAGCCATATTAATGGGTGTAGCCCTGTTTGGCAACGAAGACTGAATCTCCCACCCTCCTTTCAGTCTAGTACCGAGTTGTCTGTCAGTGCTGGTTTACGTAGTCTGTCTGAAGAGGAAGTGAAAAAGTTGAAGATCGTTGAAGAAAGAAGAAAGATGGAACGAGGCTTCAACAAGACATTCGACCGCCTATACGAGCGCACGCGCAAGAAATACACCAAGCTGTCAGGGTATGACAGGACATTGCAGGCGACGATGAAGAGTATGATGGACGACATCCGCCAACGCCATGATAGCGGTAAGCCTCCTGCCCTCTCCTTCAATTCGGTAAGGCATGCCACATCGTGCCTGCTCGAAACCAACAAGCTATTTGCTGGGGTGATACTGGAATCTGAGGAAGACACATGGAGCAACGCCGAGCTCGTCTCCGTCATCAACGACTACTTGGACCTCAGCTCCAACACGTTGGACTGCATGTATGATCTGCAAGCAAGTCTGAATGTCACTGGAGACAGGCTGAAGATGCTCAAGATCGCACTTCAGAAGCGCCCGATTTCCGTAGAGGCGACGAATGAAGCACTCAACGGGTTCAGGGATGCCACGACCTTCGCAGATGACTTCCTTGTAAAGTTTGTGAAGGTAATCGTGCAGCATAAGGATATGCTGAGGAAGGTGCAGGATTGGAAGGGCCGGTGGGATAAGAGGATCCGAGGCTTGAGGTCTCGTCGAAAGGTGATTAATGTCCTATTGGTAATGGTGTTCTTTGCCGCTCTCATATGTTCAATCATAGCAGCAGTGCTGCACGCTCCTCCGCTGTTGGTGGCACTGGCGACAGCGGCCACCACCGTGACTAGTTGGGCTCCGTTTCTGTCATGGTTGGACGATTTTTGGAAGGGAGATCTGGAAGAAATGAAGCAGCAAGTAAAACTAGGGAGTTCTGTGGAGAACAGGAGCAAGCTTGTTATAGCAGATCTAGAGCTTATCAACGACTTGGTGAAGAAGTTAAAGTTAGAAATGCATCGCCTGGAAAACTGTGCAAGCTTTGCTGTCAAAGCAGGAGGTGATTATAAGGCGCTTGCTCTTGCGGAAGAAGCCGCACGTGTTATACCAAAGACCATTGCTGGATTAGAAAATTTCGTGGAAAGGTGCTGCTGCGACATTGAAGAGGCAAAGATAAAGATCATCCAAAGGATGAGAGATCACCTTCAGCCTCAGAAACATGAGACAGATGCTCCTAGTAGTAAGAGAGAAGCAATCAACAGATTTTTGCATCGCTGTCATATACATTTCAGACTTCAGAGGGGAAGTGAGATCAGGTAGTGCAATGTAATTGAAAAAGTTTGCAATCACATTGCACCTATCCTCCCTTTCTGGAGTATTTGCCTTGATCTTATATTCTTTTAAGGAACTTGTTCAGTTCTATTGAAGTATGTATCAACAAAGTAGATTTTCTTTATGTTTGTTGTTTGAGCTAGGGGCTCAACATGGATGTCAATTATAAATGGGGGTTGGATTTAATTAACATCAAAAAAGTCATTTATTTGTTTATTATTTCAAATTTTAAGTTGCCACTCTAGTAAAATTTCTTTTGAGTTGCATTCTTTTTTTTCTTTTCTTTTTTTAACTTGGAAGTCTATCTGCCTGTTCTATCCCCTCACATGATCAGGACTTCAATCTTATTGGCCCTATAGAAAAGTCTTCAATATGACAACCTCTTCCCCATATAATTTGGAATTGAGATCAGGTTCAATGTGATATCAGAACACCAAAAGTGTGCAATCACATTTTTCCCTATCCTCTCTCCCTAATTTTCAGGTTTATAAGTGCATACCTACCAACTTTACTAATCTATCAATCTTCTGTCTGCCAAGTGCAATCTCAAATCCTGCCCTCTTGTAAGTTTAACTTATTAAATCATTCTTTTCAAAATTTTCAGTTCTCTCATAAAACAAAAAGAAACTTGTTGTACCCTTGGATTTTTTTTGGGCTTATGTTGAACTAACCGGGGTTGGGCCTAGTCCTTGAATCCTATGGTTTATGTGTCTTAGGGTAAGAAATTAACTTTGTAGACATGGTGGGAAAGTGGCCATAGATTTTTTGTGGTTGCAGGAGTGAAGATAAGATAAGATTAGGTCAGATTGACTAGTCAAGTAGGTGCGGTTTGAGTTCGATAAGTAGTTTGGTTAAGAGTTCAAGTTCAAAACTTTTAGAACTTGGTCTAGAGGTTCTTAGGCTGTCTTGGGACGTATGCAGAAGTATGGTAGACATTAAGTTTGGGATTCCAAGTAGGGCGTTAGAGTAGCGTTGAACAGTCAAAATCTCACATAGTTTCCTAATCGATATGACCATTTCAAGTTGACTTAGGGTATTGGAGTCAAGGATCTGTCATTGGGGTTCAATGAACCAAACTTTTTCTCAAAAACAAAGTTTTATATGTGTATATATATAAATGATGGGCCCTGCTACACAACAAGAAAAACAAAAAGTCCCACAACTTAATTAAATATTTGTGTTATTTTAAAAATAAATAAGAACAACCAACTCTAACAAACATCATTGATAGTTTCATACATATGCTAATAACAAAGTAGCAAAAGCCCTAATATTCTAACTAAAAGTCAAGCAGGTAGAATCATGTTTAATGTTGATTAAAAAAAAATGCAAAAATAACATACAAATTTTTTTTATTGAAAAAATCTAAATGCTAATTTAAAAAAAACAAAAAGCCTTGAAACATAACTATTAGTATGCAACTATTTAAGAAAAAGTAAATCAAAATCTTAAATTCATAAGCTAATTCTAAAAAATCTAATCAAATGCTAATTAAAAAATCACAAAAAATCCTAACATTAAAAAAATGTACATGAAGAACTGGATGTAAGGCACCAGCACAGCCCCACAGACAGCAAGCCTGACCCTGACCTGAGCAGAAATGAGAGAGAGGGGTGATGCACAGAGACAATCGAGAGTGAGAGGTGGGGTTGGGGGCACATCATGCCCTGGCATTTGGGTCAGGCCATGATGGTGACCACCTTGAACCAGGGCACCTCTAATGTGCGCTCTGGGTCAGGCCCACCGTTATCCGATACCTCTTTAGGGGAGGTTTTAATGTCAGTGTGGGTACGTGCCCACCCTACCCATTACGTAGCTTGGTCCATTATATATATATATATATATATATATATATATATATATATATATATATATTAATTTATTTATTTATTTTTATCAGCATGAGAAGTAACAAAATTTAAATTTCTCAAAAGAATTTTTCTGCCATTATTTTACTGCTTAAGACTTTTTCACTATAGTCATGATGTGTTTCCAATGTCTTTTGATACTATATATTTTCCAAGTAAAATAATAATTTGGGTGTCAAGGACTAAAAAGTATGAACTAAAATTGTGCTACGAATGCTGCACAACATGGAGAGAATGGATACATAGGCCGCCTGATCGTGATATGCTTGCACCTGGTTTTATAGTTCGATTCCACTCATCTCTTATGTCATCCCCATTTTGGTACCTTTTTAAATCTCATTGATGCGAGTTGTTAATTTTGATCAAATCTGACCACATAGATGAAATTGAATTTAATAAGATTAAACCCTTAAATATAGTGTTTTTTTAATAAAAAAATATGTATTTTTTAAATCACAAAATTTTATTTCTATCTTACAGAGACGCTTGGTTCTAAAATGAACCAGTTGATTTTTTTTTTCTTAAATTAGATTTTGTAAAAGCCCTTTTTTTGTTTAAAAAATTTGGGATCCACAGTGGTAGTATTCATCTAAACTTTAAAATTGACATTTTTGAGAAATTAGCACTACAAGATTAGTACTTTGATTTTTTTTTTCAAATATGGGATTTGTCCCGAATCCAAAATCCAGGCACTAAAGAGTTGTGAGCTCGATTAGTTTTCAAAAATGTTATTTTTTCGCTTTTTTAAGAACCAGATTCACCTAGTGAACCTATTTTAATAACATGGTGTCCTATTTTAACAACATAAAGCCAGCGTTACTTTCACGTGAAAGGTAACTAAAAAACCTCTTGGAAATAGAACCAGGGTTAGAAAAATGGCCACCACTGAGTTTGCTTTGCTGGATCAGGTCCAAATGGATCTGGTACTGGTTGGACTTGGTCTACGCATCTGACTAGATTGACCTATAAAGATAAACCAATTACATACACTAGTAAAGTTCCTTGTTTTTGGTGAGTCAAGATAAGAGGGATGGACAAAAAGTTCTCCCCAATGCAGTCAGTATCGGTATAGTCCTTGAATCGTTTGGCCACCGATTCAACTGTATCAGCTGATACCCATACTCAAGTGAATCGTTTCTGTATCAGCCAAAAAATAATTACAAAATATCACCTGTCAATCATAACATAACACGTGTTAAAACTATTAAAATAATATTAAAATTAATTTTCAGTATTTTTTTATATTTATTAAAATATAGCCGAGGTATGAAGCGTACCGACACTGATAACATTGGTTCTCCATTACAAAACACGAAAAAGCTCAAGAAAAGTAATTTTTGGGACCTTCCCTAGGTCCGAATCAACTCAAATCTGTTAAAATCAACTTAACCCCCGTTATCATTCTTCTTCTTCTTCTTTAGGGATTATTATATCTATTATTCAGATTCCAGAGTTTCGTACATTTGTGAGATGAGTTATTACAACCAAGTACCTCCTAATGTTGCTGCACCCTACCCTGCGCCAGGGTACCCTCCACCACCACCACCAGCTGGGTACCCTCCCCAGAAGAGTGGCCCTGGTTGATCTCAAATATTATTGGATCAGATTAAAGTGGGGATATTTTTTTTTTGTCTTTTAATAAAAAAAAAAGAAACTATACTTTGGTGCCTCTATATAAGAATAAGGGTGATATAAGATTGCACAAACTATCGTGGTATAAAACTCATGAGTCATACTATGAAACTTTGAATGGATGATTGAGTATAGGTTGAGGAAGGTTGTTATGATATCAGAGAATCAATTTGGTTTTATGCCTGAAAGATTAACTATGAAAGCTATACATCTTCTTAGACAACTTATTGAGATATAAAGAGAGGAACAAAGATTTGCATATGATTTTTATTGATTTGGAGAAGGCATACGATAGAGTACCTAAGGACGTTCTCTGGTGGATAATGATGAAGAAATGTGTTTCTCTCAAGTACATTAGTATAATTAAAGATATGTATGAAGGAGCAGTAACCAATGTCCGCACTTGTGGAGCGGTGACAACAAATTTTCCTATAACGGTTGGGTTACATCAAGGATTTGCTTTAAGCTCTTTCCTATTTGCTATAGTGATGGATGAGCTTACAAGATCAATTCAAGAAAATGTGTCATGGTGTATGTTGTTTGCTGATGATATTGTTTTGATTGATGAGTCTAGAGCTGAGGTTAATGCTAAGTTAGAATTATGGAGACAGACATTGGAAGCAAGAGATTTTAAGTTGAGTAAGAGTAAGACAAAATATATGGAATGTCGGTTTAGTAAGCAACAAAGTAGTTATGGGAGTATAGTGAAACTTGGTGAGCAAGAAATACCGGTGGATGATTGTTTCAAATATTTGAGATCTATCATTCAAAAGTATGAAGAAATTGATGGAGATGTAAATCATAGGATAAAAGTTGGGTGGATGAAATGGAAAAGTGCAACTGGAGTGTTGTGCGATCATAGAATGCCATTGTGGTTGAAGAAAAAGTTTTATAGGATGACTATTAGGCCCGCTTTACTATATGGTACAGAATATTAGGCTGCCAAGAGACATCATATTCAAAAAATGAGTGTAGCTGAGATGCATATGCTTAGATGGATGTGTGAAAATACAATAAAAGATAAGATTCAAAACGAGGAGATACGTAAGAAGGTAGGCGTTGCACCCATTGAAAATAAGATAAGAGAGAATCATTTATGGTGGTTCGGACATATTCAGCGAAGGACTAATGATGCTCCAGTTAGAAGGATGGAGAAATGAGAAAATATATTAGTTAAAAGAGGTCGGGGTAATCTTAGGAAGACTTGGATGGAGATGATAGGAAAGGATATGAATGCTTTGAACCTCACCGAGGATATGGCATTGGATAGAAATGATTGGAGGAGAAGGATTCATGTGGAAGACCCAGAATGATTTTCTTTTTTGGTTCATATCGTCGACCCCAATTGTTTGGGATGAAGGCATAGTTGTTGTTGTTGACTAAAAAAAAATGCACTATTTTTTAACAAAAAAGAAAAGTTGGGCTTTTAATTTTTAGTATAAGATATATAAGGACAAGATCTTTCATTTAAAAGGTGCATCAATGAACATCTTTTCTGAGAAGGTTTTTTTTTTTAAGGGACATCAATGAACATCTGAAATTCAAGTCAGTTTTGATAAAAGAGGAGATCTATTGTGCGAAGTTCTGTTCTTGGCAGTTTTGCTCTCTCTCTCTCTCTAATGTCATTTTCGCTCCCTCGACATTGCCTAGTCCCATTTCATCGCTATTGGGTCTCAGTGTCAGGGAAGCTGCTCAGATTCTGGACATCAATATCTCTCATGAACAACTTCAGTTCACTTATGACGCCATGCTTCAATCTATCAATGCCTACGCTGAAGGGTGCCCTCTCTCTCCTCTTCTTTTCAATGATGTCGTTGAAGGCCTTGCGGTTCTCCTTTGGAAGGCCATTCTTCTACAGATCATTGACCCGCTTGGTATCGATGAATTCTCCTTTCATATTCTTACCTATGCTGACAACATGATTCTTTTCGACCACGCTAGCATTCAGCAAATGTTGCGTTTCAAGCTTGTCCTCCATTTCTTCCTTTCTTTGTCTGGTTTATCCCTGAATAACAGTAAATGCTACATGTTCATGGTAAATGTGTCTCCATCTTTGCTTGCCATTGGCCAGAAGATTTTCAACTGCTCTATCTCGGACCTTTCTATGTCCTACTTGGGTCTCCATCTTTCGTGTCTTTCGGCTACCTCTTGGAATGCTACTCTGCACAAAGTCCAAACCAAAATTTCTTTCTGGAAGGCTTCCTACCTATCTATTGCGGGTCGTTTATCTCTTATCAAGTATGTTATCTCTTCTATTCTGAAATTTATAATGTCTATGTTCGTGATGCCTATTGGTGTGCACAAAAAACTATCTCACTTAATGGCGAATTTCCTTTGGTCAGGTCGCTCAAGTCATCCTAAGCATGATCTGATGGGTTGGAACGTCTTGTCGTTGGCTAGGGGCAGAAGGGGTTGGAAATTTATGATTCTCATTTGCGTAGCATTATTCTCGTCGTGAAGACTAGTTGGCAAGCTCATCAACCGAGTTCCCCTTGTGCGAATCTCCTTCTTGCTAAGTATGAGTCCTTCGAGTTGCTCCAATATGATTCCCGCTCGAGCAGATAGCTAGCCTCTTCGCTTCATAGGTCTTGGATAAAAGCTTGGTCGGTCATCATTGCTAAGGAGGGAAACCATCAACACATTTCACAGTTTATCCAAAGTGTTATCACGTCAGGAGGGGCTTTTTGCACAAAAACATGCTACTTGTCTCTGTTGCCGGTTGGTGCAGATGGTTTTCCTACTAGCCTTATCTAGGGCTAGGGGCCTACTTTGTGCTCAAAGTTTCTTGCTTGGTTAATTGTGCACGATCGCGTCCAGACCAACTGTCTCCTAAAGCGTTTTTTATTTCATCTTTCAAGTAGGTGTAGCTTGTGCAAGTCTGCTGAGGAAACAACGTTTTATCTTTTCTGGGAATGTCCCATTTTTTAGGGACATTTTCAAGCACACTTGAAACAAGCCTGAATTCATTGTGCATAAGGAGTCTTTCTCTCTTGACCTGTTGTGGGGTTCACAATCTGTTAAAAAGTGCAAAAGATGGAGTCTAATTTGGAGAATGTGGCTTCTTTCATCTTGGTGGGCGGTTTGGATGTCGTGTAACAATGCGATCTTTTGAGAATGTCAGTTAGTTTAGGGAAACTGGCGCATTGCATCTTATCTGATGTTCACTATATTTTGTGTTTCTCGATTCTTGACCTTCTGCACGTTCTGACGCTCCGGTTTCCTCCTGAACAAGGCTGATCAGAAAATGCCTTTGGCTTTGCTCCGTTGTTTTGGTTTTGTTTATTCGACTTAAGGGCCTGTACTTTTGTGTTTTTGGGCTCAACTACGTTGACCCTTCCTTTTAATGTTGATGCTTACCTCTCTCTCTCTCTCTCTCTCTTTCTCTCTCTTACACTGCATGTGTATAAATAAAGATTACATTTAAATGGATGTGACTGCAGATTTTCAGATCCTATTAATTTGATCCAGATCTAGACTTGGTTATGGGATAGAGATACAAGTTGGTTGTTGCAAATCGAATCTTATAGGACATGTTCTTATTGGATTTGTTGGGTTTAATACAATTGGACTCTGTGCAACTGTAAATCCGATGAGAACCAATTTTCCAAGAACAACATCCAGTTAATCTTGATGGACTCTGTGCTGGTTTTGTTCTAAGACGTATAGTTGAGGGCACATATCCATTTAAAATAGAGAGGGTTTGGTTGTAGATTTGACCAATTTTAGCCAGGGTCCAGATCCGACCAGTTTTTTATATAGATCCAAGATTAAGGCTGATATCCAATATCATTCAGGTTTGGATGGCTGCCAAGGATTGTTCAAACAAGTGTCTAATAATAATTGCACTATTAGAAAATAAGTTTGACCTTGACCAAACTAATTCATAGTTCAAAATTATTATTTTTCCCTTATAACAAATGCATGTAAGATTTTCAAAGAATTTTCTTATCATTATAACATGAAATTTCTATGAATATTTATCCCTCGTTGGTGTTACCTTTTGGATAGTGTTAAAAGCATAATGGTTATGAGCATAATCTTGGAAATGGGTCTGGATTTGATAGGTAGTCTAGGTTCAAATCCCATGGGCGTTGCCCCATTTTGTAAGTTGAAGCTTGGCAACTCCCTAGGGACAAGAGGTAAGCCATCAGAGTTTTACATTGACATGGACAACGACCTAAGTATGACAAGCTGAGTTAGCATGGATAGGTCTATGCATCTGGGGCAGTTTCTCCGAGTAAAAAAAAACTTAGAAATGGGTGTGGACTTGATGAGTGCAAGATGATTTTTTTAATAACTATGATCTATCATCACTACAAGGATGAAGGTCAATAGCGGTTACTCTTTTTCAGCGAGACAAAATCAAGCTGCTATTGATAACGCAATAACAATGAGATTTTTGTCCTTGCAATTGATAACATGATAACGATGAGACAAATATCTTGCCATTATTACTCTACTACAACCATAAATCTCGTCGCTATTAGCTTATCAACAACGACAAGCTGGATATTCTCTAGAATGCCTTGCTCCTGCAAACATCTCACCATTAAAGACATGTATAACAAATCTGGCCATTAGTTATTTTCGCTAAAGCACTTTATAGTTATATTTAACAGCCAGAAGATCTCATTGTTATAAATCAATAACGGCAAGATAAAGATCACACCATTATAGGGTTTTATTCTATAGCAATGATAGTTATGTTGTTGTTATAGAGTGACGTCTATAAAAGGGGTTCGACGAGCCTTTTTTATATTTCTCTCTCTCTAATTCCTACACACGTCAAACCATCATTGGACCATCGACCACCTCCACCATCGACCCCCCCCCCTACAGTCTCTCTCTCTCTCTCTCTCTCTCTCTCTCTCTCTCTATATATATATATATATATATATATATATATATATATATATATATATATATATATATATATATATATATATATATATATATATATATATATATATATATATATATCATGTGTATCCCATCCACCATTTGGCACCACAATCAGTGTCAGGCTGGGTGGACCTCTAACAACCTCTTCTTCCTCTTTTATATAGATCGACTAATCGTTGAGTCTTTTTCTTCCTCTTTATTTTTTTTTCAATTCATAAATGAGTGCTTGTTTTGATTTTAGGGGTTGTATTTGTTTTTTTTAATTGGCACAATGTATGATGTTTCTTAAGATTTAGGTTATTGATTTAGTTTATTTTTTAAACAACATGAATGTTTAATTATGTTTTTTAGGGTTTATTATGTTGTGAGAAGCCACACATCCAATTGAAGGCTTTGAAACCCAAATCAGTTCTACTCATCCGCTATGACATCCCTATCTTCATACCTCTCATTGAGATTTTATTGATGTAAGTTGTTTTGATCATATCAGATTCCATAGATGTGGTTTAGTCATTCATTTATGAAGATCCATATTTAAATTAAATTGCCAAAATCTGACTTGTGTGTAGGATTTTTTGGTGATTAAAAAATAAACAAATGATAAATCACAAAGTTTTGTGATTTAAAAATGCATATTTTGTTGAAAAAAATATGAGCTAATGGGTCAATTCTTATTAAATGGACCATGCTGAATCCATCCATAAAGTCAGATTTGATCAAAACACCTTACATAATAAGATTCAAGAATATTATAAAGATGGGAGATGATATAGGAGATGAGCATTGGAAACAGAGCTTTGTTCACAACCATCTGGTAAATAAATAATAGTAAATATGGTAGAATATGATTTTCACATATGTGCTTTCCCTCATGGTTGGAGAAAAATGTTCCTACCATAAATTTAGTGGTTAATTTTTTTCCTATGATTTTTTATCTTTTCGATTAATGCCATGGGGACCACTTTTTTCGACAGAGAAACCTGGGGTTAGACAGAACCCTGCCAATTATACAACCATACCATTGGGATTCGAACTTGGAATGTCCCAATACAAGGTGAAGTGTACTAACTGCTCTTGTCAGACAAGCAGAGCCCGGGTCGACAATGGGATCAATTCCTCAAAATTTAATGAATTTATATTAGAAACCTAAGACAGCTAAACATAAATACACATGTATTTTGAATTCTTAGCTTGCTCTGCATGACTTGATTTGACAAATTTGAAAAAAAAAATTGAATGAAAATTTTCATGAAGCTAACACATTTTGTAATTTTTTACATATTGTTAATTTCATGAACTAATACGTGTTTGAGGTATATTAGAGTTTTAGGGTGTTTTGGAGAATTGTTTATCTATAGATATTCCCCTCTATTTTGATATTGGATTTCTTGCTCTTCTTTTCGCTTGTGAGCATCCACTAAACGTCTAAACTATGTAAATCTCACGTATTCTTCGTTTATTCCTTTCTCCTCTAAATACCTCTATGTTTTCTTGTTTTTTGTAACAAATATGCTTATAATCTAAGCTCTTAACGCAAGTCACCTAAAGCATCATAATCTTATCTAAGTTTTCTTGAAATTTTTTAAACAAACTCCTTGATTGTATCATCATCTTACCTTAAAGTGAAATCAAAATTTCACTTTTGGCTCCTAAACACACATGCCTGCCTTAGTTTTCTGTTTGGATTTTCAAGATGGTGATGTTAGAATGTGTTCTTAGCCATATAATATGTTACTTAACGATTTTCTCTTTGACCATCATTGTAATGAGGATGTTTTCAGAGCTCTTACATTGCAATTACCATAATGAGCCACTAAGTCCACTTCCAATAAAAAAGAGTCAATACATATGCACACTTGTAAAAAGTAGGGATTTAAATCCCTTAGTGCATAAAAAATCATAAAATGTTTGTTTATATCAATACTTTTTCAAATTTTTGATTAAATTTCATTTCTTTTTACTAATGACAAGTGAAAAGAATTTATTGGTTGTTTTAGCAAAATGCCTTTCAATGAAATTAGAAGATGGCATATTCTATAAGATAAGCATTTAATTTATTAGTTGTTTGATGTTTGTAAATTGAGTATACAAGTCAATCAACATTAAACATTTAATGTAATTAGCATAAATGATCTCCCATTGTTACCTTCCTTTAAATATATTTTAGTTTAGTTCAAATGCGTTATCCTAGAAACGCCCCAAAACCCTCAAATCATGATAAAAAATGATGGAGGTGCGGAGTCAGAAGTGCACCCAAACATGATCATGGAATAACTCTACAGCTCCTTCTCTAGTGATGGACTTTATTATATAACAGAAAGAGGGGATTTCTAGGGAAGACCCGTACGATGCAGTTCACACTCAACTACCGTTTGTGGGAAGCAGATCAGGTCATACTGAACATGAGCTTTTTACTCATGCCAACATCGTGGTCGTCTGTTTGTATTTTGGATGAATGCCATGAAGCATATAACTGTTCTATTGACTTTTTAACTTTTCAAAATACAAAACGGACGGCCACGATGTTGGCATGAGCAAAAGAGCTCATGTTCAGCATGACCTGATCTGCTTCCCCTTTTGAGAGCGGAGCCCCAAATGACATCATACATGGTGACATTGTTTGAAAAGATGGATGGTTTAGATGGTGGGCCTATTGGAGACAAAAATGCCTATGTCGGGTCCATGAGTGAGTGTGGGATAGAACTGAACTAAGGATCCATTGGATCCATTTTGGTTACTTGGATATTTTATGTAATTTTTTGTTTAGATCTTAGTTTGGTTTTGAATCTATCTCAGATACTCAATAGGAGTAGGATATCTCGTTTGTATAGACCATAGAGAAATGGCAATGCTGAATGAAGATTGATTATTGATAAATTTTAGTTATTTTATGCAATTTTGTGTTATTTTTTATTAATTTCCTACTTTTCTTAGACAATTAGTTTCTAAGGTATCAGTTTGCCCCGTTCAAGAGTGATCCACATTAGATTAGATTCTTATTCCGTTGTATTTTTTTTATCATTATTACAGACTATTCGAAGTTTTAGTTGTTTCAAACAAGGAAACATCTTATAAAGTTCTTTTCGTTATATTAAGAATATTCAACATTAGATTCTTCTTATCAATGACCTAACACAGTAATTAGCCTTATGTTTCCCATTGATTCTTTTTCGCCATAACATTTTTTGCTGCAAAGTTTAATGCATAGGAGAATATTTTGGGTGTATAATGAAAAATAAAACAAGGTCCAACCATTTTTAGGAGAAAACAAGTCATTACCGACTATAAATATCACGACGATAAATTATCATTGTCAATAATAAATTAATCCCAACGATATACAATGTCCTAGTAAAAATATCTATGGCTGAATTCAGGTTTCTTAAATATTATTCAAAGATATTAATCAATCTGGCCCGACTTAACAATTGTGCTGACAATATTCGATCAGTAATAGAATTTGATGAATCCAAATTAAAAATACAGAAACAAATTCGGACAGTCGTTGAGTAGTTCAAAATCCATACATTGTGCCAGCTGAAAATCTTACCCTTTGCAACTAAAACATACATAAATCCCACGTCTGGTGCACATGCTTACATACGTGGTGCTCTTTGGGACCCCCGAAACATGAGATGTAGCTAACTCCCCTGTTCGGGGGGGGGGGGGACATATAACTTGCTTTGCAAGGCAGGGATCCTAGCCTTGGAGTTTCAGACTGCTGTGTCACGATGACCGTAGGTATGGCACACTGAGCCAGCACAACCAGGTCTTCATGTTGAGTGTGGTTTTTTGGGGTTCATCACAACATAGCGACGGATTGACGGAAGATAAATTTTGTTGTAATTTAGCGACTAGGGTTATGCGACGGATGATATCCATCACAAAATCTGTCGTAAACATGTACAACGATGGATAGCATTCGTCGCCATTACGCATTTTTCTTGTAGTGCTAACTTACTTTCGTAAGAATCATGGTTGCATTTAGCGTATGCAACACACCCTTTACACCCCTTGGTTATCTTAGTGGACGAGTAAGCTCTCGTGAGGGTTCGCAGTAATGCTACCCACAAACATCTCTGTCATGTATGCATAAAAATTTTAAGTCACAAAACATTCGACAGTTAAGGATTTTGTTTTCACAAATATTTCATACCATTACACTTTCAAAACAAAATTAGAGTCTTTTACATGCTACCATAGAGTAAAACTTTTTCTTTTACTTTTCTAGATATTATAATCATTTATGCTTTATTCTCAAAAAATCAAATATATATATATATATATATATATATATATATATATATATATATATATATATATATATATATATATATATATGTGTGTGTGTGTGTGTGTGTGTTTTGTACAAGTTTTCTCAATATTTATTCTTAAGTAGTGAACTTTTTTTTTCTTGCTCTTAACTTTATTTCTTTTTCTTCTTTTAGATATTCAATTTTTCATACTTTTTCTTTCTTTTTATTGAGCACTATATCAAATTTTTAGTTTTCGTGACCCGTGTAACAAGCTTTGGGTCAGTGACTCCCAGGCCAGATGACCTCATGGGAATCAAACACTTCAACTTGTGTCTAAGTCTAGCTACTAGGGAATACAAGAATATCAAACAACTAAACGTCTGCTCTTTTTTACTTTTTGAGCTCTTATTTTCAATGTAGTTCATTTGATTAGTTTTCAAAAATAAACTGTGCATATTCATACTTGTGATTCAAAATAAACTCTAACATGCATCTATCGCCATTTCTTTGAAATTCACATAAATAACCATATTTTTTTTAACTACAATATATGATATTTTAGGTTTTTTGATAAATTTAAGCTCTAAATTATTTTAGTATAATTTATCGTATACTACTATTACTACTATATTATAGTATATTTTTTCTATTAAAAATGTTTTGCTAAACATATTTTAGCACTAGTAAAGGCATTTTTTTGGCGCTAAAATAATGCCAGAAAAGACACTTTTTGTGTCCAATTTTAGCACAAGAAAAGCCATTTTCTGACACTATTTTAGCGCCACAAAAAGCATTTTTTCTTTTAGCGCCAGAAAAAGCATTTTTTCTTTTAGCACCACAAAAGCTTTTTTTTGCACTATTTTAATGCCAGTAAAAACTCATTCAATGACACTGCAAATTAGTATTTTTCCTGGAAAAACTATTGGTGCTACGTTAGTGCCAATAAAGGTCTTTACTGCAGACCTTTTTTTAAGCTAACACCACAAGAAAAATGCTACTTAGCGATAGAAATTTGCGACGGATTTTTTCCGTCGCCAATTTGCGACAGATTAGAGAGCGAAAACTATTTGTCGCTAACGTTTGAAATATTTGCAAAATTAGCGACGAAAATATCTCCGTCGCTAAAGTCGTCGCTAATTAGCGAGGGATTAGCAACAACATTTTTTCGTCGCCAAAACACTACAAAAAATGCTAATTAGCGACATAATTAGTGAGGGAATTTTTCTGTCCCTAATCCGTCGCTAATTAGCGACAGATTAGGGACGGAAAAATTCCCTCGCTAATTCTGGCGCTAATTTTCGTCCCACCTGAGGCGCGAAATTTTCCCTCCCTCCGTTCAATTTTTTTTCTCCCTTTGTTTGTCCCTCCTGTTCGATTTAAGCCTGGAGCTTGCCGGAGTCGAAGAGAGTGGCGACGAAGAGGAGGCTGCTGTTGGGGAGCCACTGGAGCCTGTCGGAGTCGCCGACGCCGGAACGCGTCAGTTCAACAACATAGGCGTTGTAGCGCATTATGAATGCCAAGCACAACACCACCCACTCCAAGGAAAATATGAGCACACAGAGACCCCCCGCGAGCTTGAGTATCACCTCTGCGTCGTCTTCTCTGACGTACGACTTGATGGACTGCAGGAAGTCTCCCGTCCGCGTGAAGATGAGCACCGACACCGACCCCTCGAATATGGCCATCAGCACGGTTGACACCATATGGGAGGTGTACCAGCGCGTGTGCGAGGCAGCGCTGGTGGTCGACGCTCACTACAAGAAAATTGTTAATTAGCGACGGAAATTAGCGACGGATTTTTTCCGTCGCTAATTAGCGACAGATTAGCTAGAGATAGAATTTGTCGCTAATTCGCGACGGATTAGCGAAGAAACAAATTTTATCGCTAATCTGTCGCTACTTAGCGACGGATTAGCGACTAAATTTTTTGTCGCTACTTTTTATTACAAGAACACCATTTTAGCGATGGATTTAGAGAGGGAACTCTGTCGTCGCTAATCCGTCGCTAATTTAGCGACGGATTAGCGACAGTATATATTTCGTCACAGTTTTTGTATTTTGATTTAGCGACGGCTTAGCGACGGAATGTTTCCGTCGCTAAGCCGTCGCTAAATATCGCGTAAATCCCTAATCCCATCCCTCTTTCTCTTTTTCCTGTTTCGCTGTATTGCTCCCGCCCGCCGCCCTCTCCCTCCCGCCGCCCGTCGGCTCTCGCCACCGTCCGGCCGCCGCCGCCGCCGCCTCGCCGACGATCCTCGCTGCCGACCTCCCTGCTTGGCTAGCGGCTGCGCCAGGGACTCCGAGCACCGGCGACCCGCCGCCGACCTCTTCCTCCTCCCTGTTGTTCCTCTGTGGCTGCTGCCGGGAGGTGTTGTCTCCCCTTCGCCGGCGACTCACAACCGGCGTCCTCAGCTGCCGACGACCGACGATCCTCCCTGCAGCCACCTCTTCGCCTCCGCTCTGAGTTCCGGCGACCCAGTGGCCCCCGAGCTTCGCTCCAGGTCTCCCCCTCTCTGCTGTCGACTGCGCCGGCCACCGGCGACCTCACCAGCCGCCGCTCCCCGTGCTTTCCGGCAGGGGGGTCGACCCCCTGCGTTTCCGGCAGGGGGGGTCGACCCCCTGCCGGAAAGGCATGGGGGGTTGACCCCCTGCGTTTCCGGCAGGGGTGGTCGACCCCCTGCCGGAAAGGCATGGGTGGTCGACCCCCTGCCGAAAACGCAGGGGGTCGACCCCCCCTGCCGTAAAGGCACGGCAGGGGGTCAACCCCCCATGCCGGAACTGCCTTTCCGGCAGGGGGTTTAACCCCCTTCCCTGCCGGAAAGGCAGGTGGTTTAACTGGCTAGGTTGAGATTTAAAATTCAAAAAAAAAAATTAATTATAAAAAAAAAAATCAAATCGAAATCAACTGGCTAGGTTGAGATTTAATCAACTGTGGTTAGTTAGAGTATTTCATAAATTTTTATCAATTTGTTAGTTTGTTCTAGTTAGAGTAGTTCATAAATTTTTATCAATTTGTTAGTTTGTTAATGTCTACTGGTAGTTAGTTTTACTTCAATTTGTTTTCTTGAAATCTGGTTAGTTAGAGTATTTCAATCTATTAGTCTTTTATAATTATATTTTTCTTAGATAGATTGGTATTTAATGTTCTAACAATCAGTTAGTTAGATTAGGGCTATTTGAATTCTTTATGATAGTGGTGGTTAAACGGAGTTCACATCTTTTGTAGTAAACTAATTGATTGATTTACTATTCCTTTGCTAAGTAGTTCAGATTAGAAATTGTCTATGACTTTATGTTAGTCGACTGGTTCAACATGTTATAGCTGGTTTGTTAAATTAGCATCTTCTAGTTAGATTTGGCTTAACATATATACTATTTTTCTTTTCTCTTCTTTCAATTAGTTAGAGTTGTTTTAATTTGTTTTAATTTTTTTAGTTAGTGTTTCATCTTGTTTCATGATTAGTTAGTTTGTTACTTAATTTGTTTTGTTTTTGTGCAGATTTTTCAACGGAACCAACTCGTGCTCGGCCACCTGTGGTAAGTAAATGACAAAAACAATGCAAATCGGGTAAATACCCGTGGTGAGTAAGTGATGCAAACGTATCACATGTTATTTAATTTATTGAATGCAACACTTTATTGTTCGCACACTCACTTTGTTGTTGATATCTAGGACTGCTTTGTTGGAGTTCGGAGATCATGCTGAGCATGATTTTAATGTAGAAATATGGAAGTGTTCTTATTTTTGGAGTACGGAGTCCATGCTAAGCATGGTAGTAGTTAGTGAGATATTGAAGTGTGTTTGCTGCAGGTACATGTTTGCCATTTATTTGATATGAATGATTATGATGTATTGCAATGTTTGATGTAATTGTATCCATGCTTGCATGTAGTTACTTTCAATTTGATTTTGACTTCCATGTGAAATTTTATAATAAAAGCATGCTTCAAATGATTGTATCATGTCATTAATAGTTTGCACATGAAAATATTAAGTTATCAATGCATGCATCAAAATTCTTGTTATTGTTTGACATAGTATATTGCATGATAAATTTGATATTTTCTTCATCGTCGCATTCTGATTGTTTTTTTCTTAATTCGTTAGGATACTATTCGTAACATCATACGACAGAATGACTGCAAACCGTGAATGGATGTACCGTAGGATAGTGGACAATGAGTTATCGCATGAATATATGGATGGTGTCGATAGTTTTATTGAATTTGCAACGGCGAGTGTCAGTACGGTAGATCCCACAGGTCGGATTAGGTGTCCCTGCAAGATTTGTAAGAATAATCGATTTGTAGAACCTCATGGCGTTAGACATCACCTATACAGGAAGGGTTTTGTGAGTGATTATCAAAACTGGGCGTTTCATGGAGAAGAATTTAGAAACGATTTTGATGCACGGGTGAATGTGGTGCACGATAATCCATATACGAATTTGATATTTGATGCTGCAGGAACAGAACTGGGTTCTGCTATGAGTTCTAGTGATGTAAGAACTGTCGTAGATGAAGAATCACCAAACGATGCAGCTAGTAGATTTTATGATTTACTTAAAGATGCTGATGAGCCACTTTGGAACGGTTGTGAGAGTCACACTATCTTGTCTGCAGTTCTTCAACTAATGAATTTGAAGTCCGAGTATAATTTGAGTCAATCATGTTTTGACCGTTTGTGCATGATTGTGAAGAGTATGTTGCCTAAAGATGAGAAATTGCCACAAAATTTCTATCGTGCGAAAGTTATGGTCAACGCTCTAGGTATGGGTTACAAAAAGATTGATGCTTGTCCAAATCACTGCATGTTGTATTTCAAGGAGCAGGAAAACGACATATCATGCCCGTCATGTGGGCATCCTCGGTTCAAGCCAAAGACAAGAGGCAATGGTAGCACGAGATCAAAGGAAGTTTCATACAAGTCGCTCCGCTACTTTTCTATCACTCCTAGATTGCAGCGATTGTATATGTCTTCAAAGACAGCTAAACACATGAGATGGCATGCAAATAAAGTTCGACACGATGAAAACAAGATCACGCATCCTGTTGACGCTGAAGCTTGGAAGCACTTTGATCGTACTCATCAGAACTTCGCAATGGAAGTGCGAAATGTTAGACTTGGTCTATGTACAAATGGATTTAATCCATTTGGGGGTAGATCAACTCCATACTCATGCTGGCCAGTATTTGTAACTCCATACAACCTTCCACCAAGCTTGTGTATGAAACGTCCAAATCTTTTCTTGTCTCTGTTGATCCCTGGTCCGACCTCACCTGGCCAAAATCTTGATGTATATCTAAGGCCATTGATTGATGAATTAAAAGTACTGTGGGATGACGGTGTTACCACGTATGATGCCCACAAAAACAAAATTTCAACATGAAGGCCGCTGTTCTATGGACAATCAGTGACTTCCCTGCATATGGTATGTTATCTGATTGGAGCACACATGGGAGGTTGGCTTGTCCGTACTGCATGGAGGATTCCAAAGCTTTTAGATTGAGGCATGGAAGGAAGCCTTGCTGGTTTGATTGCCATCGTCTATTTCTACCCAGCGATCATCCGTTCCGACGTCAAAAGAATGCATTTACAGCAGGCACAACTGAAATGGAAGGTCCATCCTCAAGATTGTCTGGCATAGAGATTTTAAGAAGATTGCGATACTTTCCAGATGTATTAACAGATGCCCGTAGTCCTACACCCTTCCGTGGATTTGGGAAGGAACACAATTGGACGAAAAAATCTATTTTTTGGGAACTACCGTATTGGCCGACCCTATTGATACGACATAATTTGGATGTGATGTATGTAGAGAAAAATGTGTTTGATAATGTGTTCAATACAGTAATGAATATTAAAGGAAAAACGAAGGATAATCCGAAGGCCCGTATGGATTTAAAATTAATATGTAAAAGACCAGAATTGGAACTCAAAGAGTATAATGGCAAAGTACTGAAACCAAAGGCGAAGTACGTGCTCGGACCTGATCAAATAAAACATGTATGTCAATGGTTGAGACAACTGAGATTTCCAGATGGATATGTCTCTAACATTGCTCGGGCTGTGAAGATTGACGAAGGACAATTATATGGGTTGAAGAGCCATGATTGTCATATCTTTATGCAACGATTGATACCCCTAGCATTCCATGATATGTTAGACAAACCTATATGGGGGGTATTGTCTGAGTTGAGCGGATTTTTCAGAACATTGTGCGCATCGGAGGTCATTGTATCAGATGTAAAGAATCTCGAGGACTCTGTCATCACCACTGTTTGTCTGTTAGAAAAGATATTTACGCCAGCATTTTTCGATGTTATGGAACATTTGATCATACATTTGCCATATGAACTAAGGGTTGGTGGCCCTGTGCAATATCGATGGATGTACCCATTTGAAAGGTATATGTTTTTTTATATTTGTCTCTTTAATGACAGATATTTAAAATTTGAAATGTATATTCTTGTCAGATGCATGTTCGACCTAAAAAAAAAGGTTCGTAATAAAGCAAGAGTAGAAGGCTCTATTTGTGAGGCGTACACTTTAGAAGAGATTTCAAATTTCTCATCTATGTACTTCGAACCTCATATTTCAACACGTTACACATGCCCGCCCCGTAACGATGATGGAGAACAAGTAACTGTAGCTGACAAGCTGTCGATAATTCAACGACTTGGGCATGCATTTGGTAGTTGCCGATCAAGGCTATTGACAGATCGAGAGCAAGATGCAGCACACATCTATATTCTTTTTAATTGTTCAGCGATCGACCCATACATCGAGTAAGTATATGTATATGCAACTCAATTATAAATCCTTTTATGTTCTATATGTGGATACATGGCTCGGTAATATAAGTATTTGTGGTTTGCAGACGATTTGATCTGGAGTTGCAAAGCAAAGTTTCACATCTCACTAATGCAGAAGTACAAAAAGAACGTGAAACTAAGTTTGTGGAGTGGTTGAAACAGTTGGTAAAGAAGCTAACATAAATTTTGTACTTATAAACAACACTAAGTTACTTAATTGATCGTGATCACAATAATTGTTTATGTCTGTGCGTAGGTTCGCCATGGTGATGTTAAAGATCAAGGAATATGTGATTTAGAAAATGGTCCGACCAAAGTTGTGCAATGCTACAACGGGTATATCGTAAATGGTTATCGATTCCATACAAAAGACTACGGTATAAACAAATCAACGATAAATAGTGGCGTGTGTGTCAAGGGTAGCAGCTACGGTGAAAATGAACATGATTACTACGGTGTTATAGAGGAAATAATGGAGTTGACTTACTTAGGCATGAATAACAGGGTTACGGTATTCAAGTGTCATTGGTTTGATCCAACTGCAACAAGACTCGACAAAGCTTCCGGCATTGTGGAGGTGAATCATAAATCCAGGTTTGGAACATATGAACCATTCATATTAGCCTCGCAAGCTCAACAAGTTTATTATACTTCATATCCGAGTATAAAAAAGTCAGATAGAAATGAATGGTGGGCAGTTTGCAAGGTGAAATCCAAACTATACCCCGAGTATGATCAGTTACAAGAAGATGAGTTAGCTGAAGACAGTGATTACTATCAATCAGATGATGTCTGTGACTTCGCTTATGGTCACAATGTTGCGCATGATATGCATGTCATATCTCCATTGGATGATGAAACATTCATAGAGGAATGTGATCCAAATGATGTACCAAGTGGATGGACAAACAATGAAGAAGAAGAAGAAGAAGAAGAAAGTCAAACTAGTGACGAGGAAGAATTCTCAAGCTAGTGAGCAAAATCTTATACTACAAACCTCTATTTAAATGCATTGTAATACTTGATGTGAGTTGTATTGCAATACTTGGTGTGAATGATTAAAAATTTTATTTCAATGTATTGTAATACTTGATACGAATGATTCGAATGCATTGTAATACTTGATGTGAATGATTTCAATTATCTGAATGTATTATAATTTATGCAATTAACGAATGATTTGAATTAGTGCAATACATGATGTCAATGATTTGAATTATTTGAATGCATTGCAATGCTTGATGTGAATGACTTGAATGCATTGTAATACTTGATGTGAATTATTTGAATGTATTGTATGACATATGTTATTTGTTAGAATATGGTTCGTGGAGGTTATAGTGGTCGCTCATCCAGTAGTAGCCAGGCTCAACCTTCATCTTCACGGGCTCCTGTGATAGGTATATCATATAACTAATTAGATGCTTGATTAGTTCAAATGCACATTCTGAGAACTTGGTGTGTATTTTTTTACAGATGATGTTGCGCCTGTACACGACCCACCTACACCAGTTGATCGCACAAGTCAACAGCCAACACAGGAAACAGGGTCTTCTCAGGCTGGCACAAGAAGACTCATTCGAATAGTGTATATCGATAATCGACCGTAAGTATTTTGTTTTCAATTATTGCATATCTTTTAAATATTTTATATTGATATTTACTATGTAACAATTCATGTGCAGCACGAGGTTTGAGCCACAAGAAGTAGTACGGGAGATTAGGAATTCACTTCTTCAACATCTACCAGGACCAGTTGCTCAATGGAAAGAGTACCCAAAGGAGGTGTTAGACAGATTGTGGTCCTCATTCATGGTATACAGTTGTTCCTCATAGTTAATGTGTTTCATATTTAATTTATTTAAGCAATGTCTACTAACTTTCTGAAAATATTTGTAAGCTTCGAATCACTTTGCAACTACGATGGAAGAAAATGATGCAAGGAAGGTGTGGCAGAAGGTGGCTGCCAATCGATTTGCAGACATGCTGCACACTATGAAGACTGCAGCAAAAAAAGCATCTGGCGTAGTAGATGATCCATTACTGTGGAAGGGCCATGGTCCTATTACTATCAGGAGAGATTACTGGGATGAAATGTGCGATATGTGGGCGGGAGATGTATTTAAAAATCGCTCTGCGAAGGCTTCACAAAATCGATCGAAGATGCCCGAAGCCCATCTACACACAGGTGGATCTAAGACATTTGGGAGCCACCTAAAGAAAATGGTAACTCATCAATATATAATATTAATTTTATAAGTATTGTTGCAAATTTGTGTACTAAATCTTTTGTCATTTAACTTCGCAGGAAGCAGAAAAAGGAGGCAGTGTACCATATAAGGATGTGTTTGTAGAAACACATAAACGGAAGACCACGGGAGTCTTCGTATCAGAGAAGGCGAGAACGACAACGGTATGTATTAATTCTATTAATAATCATTGCAATATATATGCAAGTCATCATAATGTTATCATTAATTATTAATGAATACTTTAAACATTATTTTGTAGGAGGCATATGAGCAACAAATGGTAGAGCGATATGGCGAAGACGCTACTCATCATCCATCATTTGATCCTACAGCATGGGTGACTGCAGCAGGTGAACCCAAAAAAGGTCGCGTGTTCGGGTTTGGGAGTAATATGAACACTTCACCAGTTATTGGTTCTTCCAGTTACGGCTCACCAACTTCTTGCGCCGACATAAGCTCCAAGCAGCCGACTATTCTTTCCGGTGATGATGTACGCGAGATCATTAATGAATCACTGAATAACTACTTCCAATACACCGTCGCCCCCTTTCTCCGAAATGAGATCAAGGCCGTTGTTCAGGATAGGGGATCTTCGATTCCAGGTCCCTCTCAGGTATAATCACATATATAGTTTTTTTTACTGTCTTAAAGCACATCTGAGCATGGTAGAATCACATATAGAGTTTTTCTAGATGCCTTAGAACACATATGAACATGCTATAATCACATATTCAATTTTTTTACTGCCTTAGCACACATATGAGCATGATAGAATCACATATATATATATATATATATATATATATATATATATATATATATATATATATATATATATATATATATATATATATATATATATATATATTTAACTTTTTGTCTGTCTTAGAGCACATATGAGCATGATAGAATCACATATAAAGTTTTTTTGATTGCATTAGAACACATAAGCATGCTATAATCACATATTCAGTTTTTTTACTGCCTAAGAACACATATGAGCATATTATAATCACATATTCTGTTTTTTGACTGCCTTAGCACACATATGAACATGCTATAATAACATATAGAGTTTTTTAACTGCCTTAGAACACATATGAACATGTTATATATCATTTATGATAGAATCACATATAAAATTTTTGGCTTTGCCTGCCTTAGAGCACATATGAGCATGCTATATTCACATATTCAATTTTTTTACTGCCTTAGCACACATACGAGCATGATCGAATCACATATATAGTTTTTTGCCTGCCTTAAAGCACATCTGAGCATGGTAGAATCACATATAGAGTTTTTTTATATGCCTTAGAACACATATGAACATGCTATAATCACATATTCAATTTTTTGACTGCCTTAGCACACATATGAGCATGATATAATCACATATAGAGTTTTTTTATTGCCTTAGATCACACATGAGCACATGATAGAATCACATATAGTGTGTAATTTATTTCATTATATTTTGTTTATCAATACTGACTGTTCTTTTCTTGTGTAGGCTGCTAGCGATAATCAGGGTAGTGGAGCTGAAGGGACAGATAAAGACAATGAACAAGAAGACGCACAAAATCTTGGCGATGATTAGAGGACTGTGTTGAAGAAGTTCTATTTTTTTTATTTTTTCTAATTGTAATTGTTGAATTGTAAATAATTAAACTTCTTAGTTTTAAGGTGGAACGATTAATTATTATAGATACTTGTTATATGAATTTTTTTGTGTGGTTTGTTTTTTATTTACAGGAAATATAAATTGTACAGGAAATATAAATTGTACAGTTCTCGGTAATTAATTTTTAAATAAATTTTTTTTGATTTTTTTTCGTTTTTGCGACGGATTAGCGACGGATGATTCCGTCGCTATTCATATTAATCTAGCGACGACTTAGCGACGAAATTAAATCCGTCGCCACGCCGTGGTCGCCGTTTAGTACCGGCGGATTGGCGACGAAATATAGCGCTCGTTATTCCGTCGCAATTAGCGACGGACTTGGCGACGGAATTATTCCGTCGCCAGTTAGCGTCGAAATATTCGCGACGTAAGCATACTGTCGCCGCGTTGTCGCTAATCCGTCGCTAACATGGTTAGCAACGGATTAGCGACGGAATGTGGTCGTCGCTAATCTACTGCTTTGTTGTAGTGGCTCAACCAAATATGGCGGCAACGATGGTGGTCACATGGAGGAGGAGGATGAAGAAGCCGTAGAGTGAAGGGAAGAGGCGGAGGGAGAGGGTGAGGAAGATGCAACTGGAGGCAGCGCTGGTTCATCGCGATTGTTAGGGGAAGAGCGTCCCGGCGCCGGAACGCGCCGGTTGTGCAAAAAAAATTGCTTCTTGCCGGAGAACGCACCGGCAACGAGCAATTTTTTTTAATTTTTTTTTTTTAAAATTTAACGAAGAATTAGCAACGGATATGATCCATCGCTAATTTAAAATAGCAAAGGACTCGCGATGGATCATATTCGTCGCTAATCCGTCGCAAATTAGCGACGGAATTAGCGGCGGATAAGTTCTGGCACTACTTAGCATCGAAAAAATCACGATGAAAGTTTTCTGTCGCTAATCTGACGCTAATCCGTCGCTAAACTGTTTAGCGATAGATTAGCATCGGATTAGCGATGAATTTAGGTCGTCGCTAATCCACATGTTTCTTGTAGTGTAATTTAGCGCTAGTAATGGTCTGGTTCCTTGCAGTGAAGATATTTTTTCTTTCTTTTTAAGTTATCAAGCTGCGGCCAAGAAGAACCCTACAAGTACAACAGTGCACTAACCAATTGGAGCTCATTAAGGTCTGGATACATGAACCTTAGCCACCAAATGACTCGAGGGTTAGCATAGTTGGAATAGGCCAGTCAGAGTTTGATAATTGTAGGCATTATCCCCCTCGCATAAGTCAAAGATGGGTGCACTCGAGTTTATGCCCCTTCGAAGGTGGTTTCCCCATCCTTATTGAAAAAAGGAACCTTAGCTACCACATTCAAGACTTTGGAGTCAAATACATGTAAGTCTTGGAAATCTAAAAACCATATGGTGTTCCGAGTTTATTGGTTCCACACTTAAGACGAACAATGACCACTAGAGCCAGATCGATCCTTGAAGTTTCCACAATTACCTTGGAATATGAATGAACCAATCTCAAAATCTCACTTCCTTTAAATGTATTGTAGTTTAGTTGAAATGTGTTATCCCATAAACGTCCAAAAACCCTCAAATCGTGATAAAAAATGATGGAGGTGGGGAGTCAGAAGTACACCCAAATATGATCATAGAACAGCCCTGCAGCTCCTTGTGTAGTGATGGTCTTTGATAATAACTTAAGAACGCACATCTGACTTTTTCTGTCTACCACCACGAATAAGTAATCATGTCTTCCTTTCTTGAGGGGCAGGCCTCCGATGGCATGGCAAGCTATGCAAGGAAAGCAAACAAAGCAATTGCACGAATAACTCGAAGGAACTGATCGATCACGGACAACAAGCATCTTCATGAACAACAAGCTGCCGTGTCACGATGATTGTAAAATGGATTTTTGTTCAAGAATGATATCTTATTAGAACTGTTTATATCCCATATCACAACGCGGATTTGATGAAATAAGACCAATTGGAACGGTATTTTGTAAATACGTAATTATCTTGAATATATCAACTATTTCTTTCTTTTCCGATCACCTGAAAGGGACAAAAGAAAAAACATCTTGTTGTTTTTTCAACAATTTCTGATCTCTAGTGAACCTCTCAGTAGCATTCGAAACGGGATGTTCTGTCGGAGAAAGCTGAGCCAGGACAACCAGGTCTTCATGTTGAGTGCAGTTTTTTTGGGTTATAAATCCAAAAAAAAAAAAATAGTTTTGTCCTAATGAGACACCATACATCGATTCAGCATGATCCAAATACTAAGAATATAACATTCTTTTTTGAAAGGCAAGTTGGAGTTAGACAGATCCCTACCAGTTATAAACTATACCATTAGGTTTTGGTTTGGAAACTGCAACCTCCCAACACAAAGGGACGTGTGCTCCTACCAGACAAGCGGAGCACCCGTTGGTAAGAATATAAAGTTTGATTGGTATCTTTTGAAACCATGAATTTATGAGTTGAGAAGATATTGCATATTGTGGGCCGTTGATTTTTAAAGCCTTATAAACAACTACATGCTTGCCATAATGGGATTATCGAAGAGCTGATTCTCGCTAAGCAAAACATATAAATCATGTCTATAAGGTTAGTTACTTTTATGAAAAACAAACAAAAGAATTAAAAAAAAAACAAGAGGTTTTGTACCTCATGTTACCATGATCAAATGTGTCCATATAAAATACTTGGGCACAATTGTTGATTGGTTGTCATTTTCTCCTGTGGCCAAAATGAAGAAACTGGGGAGATGCAACTGACTCAGTTAATTACCCACACTTGGCTCGTACAATATTCAGTGATCGTGTTACATAAGCTACAGACTTAGGCAACACGCCCAAGGTAAACCAAGTCTTACTCGGATGCTGAAACCGTCAAGCTGCAGTGATATTGACTTATTTAAGTCCCCTCAAAAATCAACTAGCTTGAGAACATCACATTTTTTTTTAATTATCACTCAAAGAAACTGTGTTTAGGTTTGAAGACCTGGTCGCGCTAGCTCAGCCTGCCACACCTACAGTCATCGGTTCGGAGGCGTAAAACTCCGAGGCTAGAACCCTTAACCCCAGGACCTATGCTGGACGTCAGCTTTGGCGACAGGACAGGGCTGTCTGAGGCTAGGCCCCCATCAAACTACGCCAAACCCCCTCCAAGTTGAGAACATAATTTATTTTGGCAAGAACATATATATTTGTGTTGCGAAAGACCATGGGGAAGTGAATAAGGACGGTACTCGGACGAGTACCCTGCAGAACTTGCATTAATGTTTTTATCTAAATGTGTAATTAGACAGTTGACAAATATTTTTGCAATATTTCAAAAATATCATGATATGAGTTATCACAGCTAGCATGATTGATAATTGTTTTGCCTTTGGATTTGTGTGTGTGTGTTTGTCTGTGCATGCATGTGTCCCATCATCGATCTTGGCAGAAATCTGGTTGGTAAAACTAGGGTTGTTGGGTTTACCCGGTCCTGACCCGAACCAAACCCTATAGAGTTCGAGTATGGTGAAAAATTAGAGGACCTGATTAAATCTCAGGTCCCGATCGAAAAGTCAGATTAATACATGGATGTGGGTATAGTTTTTAAAATTTTATATCAGATCCGGCCCCGACACGAGTTTCGATTAAGACCTTGGCAGAAATCTGGTTGGTAAAACTAGGGTTGTTTGGTTTACCCGGACCTGACCCGAACCAAACCCTATAGAGTTCGAGTATGGTGAAAAATTAGAAGACCTGATTAAAACTCAGGTCCGGATCGAAAAGTCAGATTAATACATGGATGTGGGTATAGTTTTTAAAATTTTATATCAGATCCATACTGATAACATTGGTCTCTCCTGTCTACGGGACAGCACACCCAGCTTCGATTGAAAAAGGATCAGGTGCAATGTAATTGCACATTTTTAGTATGCTGCTGCCCCTGATCACTCTCCATCTTTAGGATACAATCAGATGGTGAGTGATCAAAAGTGCAGTAGCACACCAAAAGTGGGGAATCACATTGCACCTGGTCCTCTCTTGCTTCCAACTTGTGGCAAGGGACGCCCTCCATGCGTTGACATTGGCAAGTCGCCTCCACCAGCTGAGAGGAGCCCTTGCGAAAGAATTCAACCGCCAAGAAGTTTGATCGGCATTTCTGTGGACTTGTTCCAGCGAAGAAAAACAGAAAAAGAAGAGGTCGCCTCTCTTCCTTCTGGAAGTAAAGAGGCCAACTCTCAAACCGCTCCAATATGTATATATATCTCAAGCACCTTTCTCCTTCCCAGCATTGAGCAAAGCTTTCTACTTTGAGAATTAATTTACCATACTGGTGTAGTGTTTTTCTCCACATATATATATATAGCTTGAATTTCCTTTCCCCGAGATTACCAGCAGTTTTCCTCACAGAAAAGAGGCAGCCCAAAAGAAAGAAAGAGAGGAATGGGGATCAAGTATGGGAGATCAGCAGGGTTCTATTCAAAACTTGTACGCCATTATGAGCACGCATGCAAGGAAGATCCCAACCTGTCCGAGTATAAAACAAAGCTGCGCGAGCGAGTGAAGGACATCATGCGCGGCATTAGCCATCGCGAAGAAGGTGGTGCCAGCATTCCTTCCCTCTCCTTTGATTCTCTAAGCCAAGCCACAGCTTGTCTTCTCGACACCAACCACCAAGCTGCCAAGGTGATATTGGACAGCAAGAAAGATATATGGAGCAACGATCCACTATTCTCCCTTGTCAAGGACTACTTCGACCTCAGCTCCAACACGTTGGGCTGCTTGTATGAGTTGCAACGGCAATTGAATATCAGCAGAGACAAGCTGATGATGCTCCGGTTCGCATTCCACAAGCACCCTCATTCCAAGGAAACGACGGCTGAAGCGCTCGACGGATTCAGAGACGCCGCAAGGTTCGCAGATGACTTCCTTCAGAAATTTCCGGAGGTGATTTCACAGCACAAAGAAATGCTCGGGAAGCTGGAGAAATGGAGGCGCCAATCCGAGAAAATCGGAAGCCTGCGATCGCGCCGAAAGGTGATCAACATCATATTTGTGACACTGTTCGCCGCTGCTCTCATCTGTTCTGTGATTGTAGTGGCCTTGCATGCCCCTCCGGTGCTAGCCGCGCTGCCCGCCGCCGTCGCCACCCTAACCAGTTGGGGTCCGCTGGCCTCTTGGTTGGATGGTTTGTGGAAGAGAGATGAGAAAGAGATGATGCAGCGCGTGGAATCAATAAGGTCTGTAGAGAAGAAGAGCTACGTTGTGATACAAGAACTGGAGGACATCAACCTCTTGGTAAAGAAGTTGAAGGGCCAAATGAGTCATCTGGCAGGCTCTGCAAGCTTAGCTGTCGAATTTCCTCAGTTTATGCAGACCTTCGAGGAGAGGGCGAGTGTTTTGATGATGAGCATGGTTCAGTTAGAACAGCATGTGGCGACGTGCTGCTGTGACATTGAAAACGCAAGGAGTGAGATCCTGAAAGGAATGAAAGAGAAAATTCGACCTCCAAAAATGGAGGGGTACTGTGCTCCTAGTTCTTTTAGGACGGCAGGAGTCCGCAGGTTATTGTGTTGCTGCCCCCGTCACATGCAGTCCTAAGGGTCTTATTTTTCTCTTTATCATTCTTTGAAGGCCCTCATTTTAGTGTTTTTCTTTTTTTGTTCCTTTGGATAGGCACCACCATTTAATCTTGTTCAAGTTACCACAAAATAATTGTTCTTAATTGTTTCAAATAGATTGAAAATAAAGACTAGTTATGGGGATGCCTAAAGTTAGTTAAGCATGGAAATGGCCAAACATGTTGCGCTGGTGAAATCGTGTGAGAGAGAGAGAGAGAGCAATAAGGAACCGAATGGTTGACTATGGACTCGCATGCTTGAATTAATCCACTCACTTGTTACTATTACTAAGTTGCCTTCCTAATCAAGAAATGGATTTTCTTTGGCCCTTCTGGTTGTTGGCTACGAACCTTCTCTCCCCTGACCTCGTATCCATGTACCTAAATATGCAACATATAAATGTGGAAGGAGGGTAGATATGATAAAATTTGACTCTGTTTATTACTCTCTTTTCAAAATAATACATCTTTTTAGATAGGCAAAAAAAAAACTCTTCTCAAAGAATATATAACGAAATTATAAATTTGTTTGGCCCATGTCATTGTCGTGTCCAAAATAGAAAATTTTCTTAAATAAAAAACTCATTTCAACTTGAATGAGATGGAAAACCATCTTTTTATATTGTTCATTTTTCTCTTCATCATTCTATGCATTGCATCCCCATTTCACTATTTTTAAGTTTACGTGCGAATCTCTTTGAAACCCATCGTTTGAGAGAGAATCAAATCAAGGCATGAGGCCTTTCCTTGGATCCACGTGTCAGTAGATCTCTCCAGGGAGATCCAAGGCCCGCTTATGAGTTTCCCCAACTATTATATATGATTGATAATTGCTCTCTCTCTGCTTATGCTCAACTAAAAGCTTGCTTCTCATATAGTTGTTCCGTATAAAGGAGAGCAAATCCAGTGCTTACTGACCCCAATGAATGCGAAGCAAGTTATATGCCCCACCCCCAACAGGGCAGGTAGCTACATCTCATGTTTGGGGGTCCCAAAGAGCACCACGTATGTAAGCATGTGCAGTTCGTATCCCCATGTTTGTCAGCATCACTTAGTATTGAAGTCTGATGTAGTTGCAAAGACTTAAGTACCCTTTCCTCCATTGGTGACGAAAAAACAACGATTCTAGAAAAAGAGTGGTTGCAAAGACTTAAGTATCCTGAAGATAGTTATTTAAGACCCAATCCCTACACTGCAGGATTATCCGAGAAAGGAATCCCGACTGGAGAATGCCATAAACATCAACCCTCTCTCTCCCTTCTCTTTCTGCTTCTGTGCACATCCAACAAACGATCCTATACTGCTCCATCAAGCATCGACTGACCTGCACACTGACTATAGCATGATTCAACTTGATGAGTTGTGGAGCCTGATTCAGATTTTTGCCCTTACAAAAGGGGGGTTTGGGGGCTCCCCCGGCCGTGGGTAGCATCATTCAACTTGATAACTTGTGGAGCCTAATTCAGAGTTTTTTGCCCTTACAGGAGGGGGGTCCGGGGGCTCCCTCCGGCGCGGGTCCTTGTATAAATTTTTTTTGGGCCTTGTATAAATTTTTTCTTTTCCTTCCCTCTTGTGACTATCGAAAAAGAGCAATAAGCTGTTTTGTTTAATCGTGGTGCTCATGTGTCCTTCGGTTGTTTCTTGCTCGAGGTTTTCGTAACACCCTTTCTCATAATTTTTCTGTTTTTTTTTACTATGTAATTTTTATAAATCGCTACTCTCGATTTGCTCTTTTTTTTGCTGCGTAATTTTCATAAATCACTATAGTGATCTATGAAAGACATTACAAATCGCTACAATGACTCGTTAGAGACCCACCAACACTATAAATCGCTATAGTGACTCATTGAAGACCCGACAACACTATAAATCGCTACAGTGACTCGTTGGAGACCCACAAACACTATAAATCGCTACAGTGACTCGTTGGAGACACACCAACACTATAAATCACTATAGTGACTCATTGAAGGCCCGACAACACTATAAATTGCTACAATGACTCGTTGGAGACACACCAACACTATAAATCATTATAGTGACTCGTTGAAGACCCGACAACACTATAAATTGCTATAGTGACTCGTTGAAGACCTACCAACACTATAAATCGCTACAATGACTCGTTGGAGACCCACCAACACTATAAATCACTACAGTGACTTGTTGAAAATTCAACAAATCGTAATAGCGATTTTGCTAAAGAATGACGATTTGTTGAAGGACTGCGAAAGTCATAACATGGGGCCAGAATCAACACATACAAAATCATAATATAGGGTTCTGGTATTTAATCAAAATAAAATAAAAATTCACCATAGAAATTGCTAAAATTTTGCAAAGATGAACTAGACATATAAACAAAGACAACCCGTTTTGCAGAATTTCTATTTTATTTTGATTAAATACCAGAACCCTGTATTCTAATTTTGTATGTGTTGATTCTAGCCCCATGTTATGACTGTTACACTCCTTCAATAAATCGTTATTCTTCAGCAAAATCGCTATTACGATATGTCGGGTCTTCAACAACTCACTATAGCGATTTATAGTATTGGTGGGTCTCCAATGAGTCACTGTAGCAATTTATAGTGTTGGTGGGTCTTCAACGAGTCACTGTAGCGATTTATAATATTGTCAGGTCTTCAACAAGTCACTATAGCAATTTATAGTGTTGGTGGGTCTCCAACGAGTCACTGTAGCGATTTATAGTGTTGTCAGGTCTTTAACGAGTCACTATAGCAATTTACAGTGGTTTACAGTATTTTACAGTGTTTTACGGAGAAGGAAGAAGAAGAAGATGATGACAAAAAGTTCAAACAAACATTTTTGATGGCTCAGGTTCATTTCGCTGGATCACCATCGGATCATCGGCTCAGGTTCGTTTCGTTGTTTAGACTTTGAAGAGTCAACATCATCCTTGACTTTTTGGATAGAGGACATGTTTGTCCTTTTTTTGAACCGTTTGTTTCCTTTTTTTTAATAAAGGACATTTTTTGTCATTTTCTCAAACCGTCGTTTTATGGCAAGAATAGCAAGAAAGGGTACTTAAGTCTTTGCAACCACACCAGACTCTGATGCTAAGTGATGTCAATATACACGGGAATACGAGCCCCATGTGCTTACATATGCGGTGCTCATTCAGACCCCCGAACATAGACGTGGGATTCAGTGAATCAACGAAGGAGAACATACACCACCCTCCTGAATGGATGCCAACCATCCCCCTTCCCCCACCAAGGATGTGTGGCATTTTGTCATTGGACTAAGTACCTTGGGTGGCACATGCTTTGATCACTGGATCTCATCTTGTTTCATGTGAAAGCTACATTTCCCACAGGGAAAGCTCGAGAAAGCCCTTTCATACCAAAAGGGGCCAGCACACAAAAAAATGTAGGGCCCATGTGGGCCCCATCACAGCCCATATGAGCCAACCAAATTCCCATAGATTGTGTTTGTTTCATGCCCTATGGAAAAAATGACCCATCCCTAAGGAGCTTGGGTCGTTTTCTTGTGGAAGAAACAAACCCAAGGACAAGCTTTTAAAGCATCAACTATAACGAGTTAAAACCATGCCTTTATGGTGTGCACCTCTATCTAAACGTACCTATATAACTTTTCAATCATTTTTTTGTATTTATTAACTAATGGTAATTTTAAGTAAATGATATAGCTGGATGGTTAGGTTGTGCTATCATAATTGTGGCTTCTTGGGTTTGAATCCGATGATACTAGCCCCAGTATCATGTCCCCTTATATACTAGCCACAAAAATGGATGTATGTTGTATCCATGTGAGATAGCCATGGATGCAAACCACTGACAACACCGCTTTTCATAGACTGCATTGTTGGCGTATTCGCAAAATCAAAGTTGAAAAGCAAATGTGTACCAGTAGACGCCATGAAGAGATGTACGGGTGCTCAGCGTTCTCAGCCTATCAACGCCCATGATGAGCCCAGGCCTTAGGTCGATGGTGAGCAGGACCCTGAACCCAATAGAGAATTTCCTGAATATGGGCAATGATGGTGTTTGGCTAATGTATCTCATCATATGTACAACCGAAACCCCTTTATATAACGGGAGATAGGGGGTGGTTACATGAACGTGGTCTCTCCACATTCACGTAACTCCCATTCCACTCAACCCTATTAACTGTCCACTAACTTCCCTCTGAACATCCCACTAACATTGTCAAATTAGATCATCTTATGGGTTGGACCCAGATCTGTAATGTCCAATATTCTTTCACTTGACCCATTGACACTTAAAAATGTATTAAATTGAGGTTTATACCGTTATCTCGATTTAATTCTTCATGTGGGTTCACATGGTATCCTGTATCACAAGAATGAATCATATGAGTCATGAAAATAAATACCTCTTTATGAAATATCATATTATCATATATTACAATATAATTCATTTTTAGTGCTTTAACATGTTAAGATTACTTTTATGAATAGGTTGGTCTCTAACCCATTATATTGGTTATTTAATATTATTATTTTGTTATTCTCTCTAACCATATGAGAGATCCTTTATGCAAAATCAATAATACGCAATCTCATTAATATTGTTATTTTGTTATTCTCTCTAACCATATGAGAGGTCCTTTATGAAAAATTAACCATACACAAATCCATAGATAATCAATTCATTTTCATAAATGTGATCACATATAATGTATTGTCATACATTAAAAGGAATACAAAAAATTCATCTTCTTTACATGTTGGGAATACAATCCTGGTGCTAGCTCTTTAGTAAGAGGATCAAAAATCATTTTCTTTATCCTAATTGTATTAATACATATTAGATGATTCTCAGTCCTTTCTTTAACAATAAAATATTTTAACTCCATGTGTCGACACAAGGTTGAACTCTTATTGTTATTTAAAAATGACATGACTGCTTCATTATCACAAAAGATCTTAGTGGTCTCTCAATAGAGTCCACAATACCAAGACTCATAATGAAGGTTCTTATCTAAATGGCCTGAGACAAAATTTCGTATAGAGCAATAAATTCTGCCTCTATGGTATGAGCAACAGTTATAGACTGTTTTTCACTTCTCCATGAGACAACACCACCTGCTAATAGGAAGATGTATCAAGTAGTGAATTTTCTATTATCGAGACATCCTCCTAATTTCACATCAAAGTATCCAATGACCTCCAGGTGGTCAACTTTTTTGTAGGTCAACATGTAGTCCTCTGTTCCTTGTAAATAGCGCATGACCTTCTTCGCTGCCTTCCAGTGCGTAATGCCTAGATTTGATTGATAACTATCAAATATTTTTACAATAAATGCTATATTAGGTCTGTGCATACTGCAAACTCTCAACCATTGAAGCATATGAGATTGTTGTCATCTGAGTATTTTCATTATCATACTAAGGACAGTCCTTTAAGCTCAATTTATCCTCTTTCACTATGGGTGTTAAACTAGGAGAACAATTCTCTATCTTATATCTTTTAATTACCTTTACGATATAAAATTTTTGAGAGAGGCTAAAGACACCCTTAGTTCTATCACGACAGATCTCGATTGCAAGAATATATGTGGCCTCACCCATGTCCTTCATATCAAAATGAGAGAAGAAAATCTTTTGTCTCATGTAATAGACTCAAATCATTAGTTACAAGAAGAATATCGTCAACATATAAAACCAAAATTATGAACTTACTTTCACTAGTCTTTATGTAAATGCACTTATCAACAATGTTTTCAGTGAATCCAAAGTTCATAATTACCTGATTGAACTTTTTATACCACTGATGGAAGGCTTATTTAAGTCCATAAATTGACTTCTTCAATTTGCAAACTAAATGATTCAAGTCATCTATACTAAAACCAAAAGGTTGTTGCATGTATACCTTATCTTTCAGATCTCCATTCAGAAAGGTGATTTTCATATCCATTTGATGCAGCTCTAAATCAAAATGAGCTACAAGGGCCATGATTATCCTCAATGATTCCTTAGTTGCGACAGAAGAAAAAGTCTCATTATAATCAATGTTATCTATCTGTGTGAAACCTTTTACAACAAGTCTAGCCTTGTACCTCTCTACTTGACATTTAGAGTTTGTTTTGGTTTTATAGACCCACTTACAACCAACTAGTCTAACTATATTTGGTCAAAGTACAAGATCTCATACTTGGTTCTTTGCGATAGAGTCAAGCTCTTCTTTCATGGCATTGATTCAATATGTTGATCTTTCACTTTCAATGGCTTCTGCAAATTAAGTTGAAGATATCATTCTCAATATCTATAAAAATTATTGGACTCTTGCAAATACACCACATAGTCTGGATGGATAGCAGATTTCCTGATCTTCGTAGACCTTCATACAGATGCTACAGGTGATTCAATAACTTGCTCTATTTGGGATTGATGTTCATTGACCGGACTTTTCCTGACATTATCCAAAAAGACAATGACAGGAAAAATTGGGTCATTCTCGTTTATAGGTAAGGAACCTGAATTCTGCATTTTCTTAAAATCAATATTTTGAGATGCATCTATCTCAATAAAACCATTTTCAAGAAATTGCGCTTTATCTATTTCGGTCATCTGTGGTGTATGAGATGAACATTAAAACTTAAAGCTTTTTGACATTTCTAGAAAACCAATGAAAAATTCACTAGTCGTCTTAGGATCAAAGGCTTTTATATGTGGGTTATACAATTTAGCTTCAGCTGGATATCTCCATATATGCATATATGACAAAGAAGGTTTCCTACATATCCATAACTCGTAAGTAGTCTTTTAAACAACCTTCATAGAAATCTTATTCAAAATATATACTTTAATCCTAAAAGCTTCACCCCATAAGGTCAAGGAAATGTTTGAGTGATTCAATATCGCTTGAACAATTTCTTTAAGCGTATTATTTCTTCTTTCAACTAAACCATTCTGATAAGTACTATTAGGCATAATATACTAAGTTACAATACCTTCTTCTTTTAGAAATCATGTTAATGGCCCTTTCTTTTGTCTCAGCTTAGTGAAACGACCATAATATTTGTCACCTTTATCTGACCTAACAACCTTAATAACTTCACTGATTTATTTCTCTACTTTTTCTTGAAGTCCTAAAAAACCTGAAAGACTTCTGATTTTTCAAATAATAAGCAAAAATATATATATCGTGAGTAACCATCTATAAAGATGACACAATACTTTTTCTCGTATAATACAGTGAAAAAGGATCACAAACATCCATATGCACTATCTCCAGCTTTTAATTGCTGCGTTTGGCATCTTTCTTATACGTGTTAGACTACTTAGCATTTATGCAGTTAACACACAACTCTATATTGATAAAATCAAGGGATCCAAGGATTTCTTCTTTCACAAGTCGTTGGACTCTCTCTTTCAAGATATGTCATAACCTTTGATGCCAAAGCAAATAGGATTAATCTTTCTTTAGACCATGTTTATTGTCAATCAATGTGTTCTCAATAAAATGGGATTCCCGAATTTGAAATTTGGTTTTTAATGGATAAAAACCATCACACACATATGCAAAACCTACATTAATAATTTTTTTTGATAATAACAAGCTTGGAGTTTTCAAATTTAAAACTAAAACCAAACTTATCAAGTTTCAAAATTAAAATTAGGTTCTGACTATAGGATAAAACATAAAATGTATCAATCAAATATAAAATAAATCTCGATTCCAACACAACTCTTTAGGTCCCAACGTTCTTGACATGTGAATGCATCTTATTTCCTGAAAAGATACTTCTTTTATGCTTTGTTGGTTTCCTTTTGTTCAGAAATGCCTGCAAAAAGTTGACAATGTGCATCATGGCACCAGAATCAATCCACCAACTATGAAATGAAACATGAATCAAATTGCACTTATGATAAATCAATGACTTATTACTTTTATTTTTGAGTCATTTCTTATGCTTCAAGCAGTCCACATTCTTATGCTCCTTCTTTTTGCAGAAGAAACACTTTATAAAAAACCTCCTCCCTAGGATTTGGCTTTCGCCTGAGAGTTAGAAGTCTCTCCAAAAGCTTTTTTATTTGTTCTTTTAAAAGAGTTTTTCTTTGACATCGACATCTGTTTTTTCTTATGAGAGGTCATATATGCACTTGGCACCCTCTCACCCTTCAGTCTCTTCTCTTCTTCAACACACTTAGACAATAGGTCATTAAAAGACCACTCATCATTATGTATGTTGTAGGAGATTTTAAAGGGTCCATATTCAGTAGGCAATGAAGTTAAAATCAAATGGACCCAGAGAGAATTGAAAATGGTGAACTTCATGTCATTCGACTGAGATGCAATATTCTTCATTTCCAAAATGTGTTATCGAATATGACTGTCATCGATATATTTCATAGATACCAATTTGGACATGAACGTACTAGTCATTGCCTTATTAGAATTGACAAATTGAGCCTCAATAGCTCCCATAGATTTTTTTACTATCTTGCAGTGGGGAATGATGCCTCCAATATTCTTAGCCACTCGAGATTGCAAAAGCAATAGAGTAAGTTTGTTTGAGTGCTCCCACTTCTTAGAGGCAGCCTTCTGTTCAATTGTGCTCTGCTCTGTAAGAGCGAGAGATTCCTCAGTTCTAAGGGCCAAATCAAGGTCCATATAACTCAGAGTGAACAATATTATTTCTTTACAATATGAAAAATTAGATCCATCTAGAAGGAGAATGTTACTAGAACCATCGATAAGGAAAGAACCTGATACAAGGGATGAAAGATAAAACTTTATTATAGCTCAGATGAAACTTGTGATGAAAAGATAAATATTGTGACCCTTTATTATTCACCTTTTCTGAGACAAACATAGTTGAGTCATTATCGTTCCACTTTGGTGGAAACGACAATACTCATAATCATAATTGCTATATCTCTTTAATTAACAAGCAATTAACTTTAGTTGGAGAAACTAGCTGATCATGTAACTAGAGACAATTCAGCACTGTACCTTTGGGAACGAGCATGCTTCATGGGCTGAAATACACATCTACTATTATACCTTGTGTAAATTTAGAATACAACAACCTACCTTTGGGTAAAATTATTGTTTCATAAAGTCACACACAATCATAATAACGAATCTTAATACGGTCTAAAGAATTCTCAATCAACATAACTCAGATCACTTTGATGATTGCATGAATCGATCAATCAAGATCTTTTACCGAAAACATATTCATATTATGGAGCATGCCTATGCACACATGTTAATGCATGTATATTTATGACAAAATATATTTTATATCATCAAAATACAAGTTCATGCTTAAACTTATATGCATAAACTCATTTTGATGATAAAATGCCATGAATTTAGTCATAATTCATGCTTAAAAATATTGTGCATAACATAACCAATATAAAATACATAAATTAATATGCATAAGTGATGCTCTCTTAACAATGAATACGTAAAGCATAAAAAATAACAAAAGCAAGCTCATATGGGTAAAATCTCAGGTCCTTAAGTTGGAATCAGTCTAAAAACACCCCAAATAGGTCTGAAACGGCTCTGAACCGATCGTCTAAGGGTTTGAACTGGTTCTGAACCTAATAAAGCGGTGCAAAACATGGACAAAAGCTTATGAAACCCTATAACCTAATGAGAAAATCCCTGTCTTTTCAAGGATTCATGAAAACATGGTCTTTACATCTCAGAACCAGTGAAAAACTGAAAAGAACCGGTCCCGAAAAGGACTGTATCGATCATTGATTCAGTTCAGGTTTAAATAGTGTTTGGACCTTGTTATGGATCCTACCGATCTAAACAGGATCCGGGTCAGACCCAATCATAAGAGTGGGCCTATTCAGAAGATGATGATCCTTTCGTCCCAAGTTTGACTCTCATCGGCTATGGGGAGGGGGGGGGTGCATTTAACTAGTGGGCTCCATAAGGGCTTGGGTATTGGTGACCCCACGTGAAGATTACCCACTTCGGTGGGGAACTTGGTAAAAAAGAGACGCACAAGAAAACAAATCAGAGGGCTTACCGGAATTCGATCGACGACAATGAGGTAACCTTCTTCCTCTTCTTCTTCTTCATTTTTATTTTTTTCTTCCCGTGAGTTGAGGGCTGGCAGCCATGGCTGTCGGCGAAGCTGTAGAAAAGAAAGAGGATTACGATAAAGAGAGAGAGAGAAAGAGAGAGAGAGGAGGGGGGGTGGCTGACCCCTCTGCCACAGAGAAAGACAGAGAGGGTCGGCCCCTTTGTATTTGAGAAGGGGACGACGGAAGGGCACCCCCTTCATCTGCCCTCTTAGGGCTTATTAAAAGGGGTCGGTCTGAGCACGACCTGACCCAGACCGAACCGAACCAAACCAAATCGGGTTCGGTCTGGGTCGCCCCCAGACTGAGACAAATTTTTAAAAAAAGGGCCAGTCAGCGCACCCAAACTGACACACCCAGGCTGACCCAAACCATAGTTAAAAAAAAGGGAGGGCGGGTTGAATTGGTTCAGACTGAACCAGTTTAGGTTGAGTTGGTTCAAACCAAACTGGTCTGAACTGAACTGGTTTGGGTCAAACCGAGTCAGACCAAACTGGTTCAAACTAAACCATTCCAGACTGACTTAGTCAGACCAAACAAGTCCAAGTTTGAACTAGACTGAGTCGGGTCTGACTGGGTCTCAGATCCATATTGATCTGTTCTAGATCCAGAACATAAGTAGATTTGGTTCAGATCAGTTCTAGATCCAGATCAGTTTTGGATCTGATTAAAGCATTTATGGATCCAGATCAGAATTGGGTTTGGATTTAGTTAGGTAATTTTGGATCTAGATCATAAATGGATTTGGATCGGGTTGTGAGTTATTTTTGAATTATGAAAATAATTTTAAAATAACCAAAAGGCCCTTATGAGTATCCAAAATTCATTTTGGTAAATTGGGCATAACTTTACACTCTGAACTTAGAATTGAGTGACGTTTGGTGCATGGGACTCATATCACAAAGGAGAATCTGCTTGTCTACTGGGTTTTTTCAAATTAGAAACAAAAAAATCAAGGTCTCACGAGTCAATTCAGGAGAAGTATTTTGATAATGTTGTTAGAATATAAGAGGTTTTGTGCATTAATACAAATATTCATGTGTAATTATTAAATCTCACTGTTAGATCATCTTAAGACTTGATTGCGATTAGAGCACGATATTCGTATTCGAGGTAAGGGATATTATAAGTAATTTTTGATGTGAATAAACCTTTTTGTGTTGCACGTTATTGTTGTGAATTAACATGATTAGCATGATAATTTTTAAGAGTCAAAATTATATGCATAAATTGATCATGTATGATATTATGAGATAATTGCATATACATGTTAATTATAGAATATATGTTAGTTGTTGTATGACATGCATATTATAAAGATTATTTTGTGATAGCATATCTATGTGATGAATTGCTAATAACATGCATTGTGATAAAAATTTATTTGGACTCGAGTCACATTTTATTATATTTATTTTATATGAATAGATATATTGAGATTAACATGCATAACCCTTTAAATCCAAAAAGTAACGACCTGCAGTAAGGGCTACTTGGTTTACGACCAGAGTGCAGCCATCATAGAGAGTGGGTCACAGGTGATTTAACAATATAGAGACCGTACATCATTGCATGCATATTATGAGATAAATGTGAGTCTTAATATCATTCTAAGATTAAAGAATAAGATCTGTTGTGATTATTTCACGATATCACTCATGAGATAACGAGTAAAATATTAGTTTGAGAATGCAGATCTATGTGTTAAATTTAACTTATGACTTAGGGTTACAATCACACAGTATTTTGGGGACTCTAGATGACCATGGATGGTTGAGAACTATCATGGTTAGGATATAACATGAATCATACCGAGATTGAGATTGAGCCTAATCTTCTGGCTAGCTACCGATGAGATCTTTTTTTTTGTTTCATTGTAGTTCCTGATGGTCGAGGGGCCATTGAGAGTGTATAGTTCATTGTCAGACCAACATATAGAATTAGGGTATTTTATGCAGGTTATTACACCCATAGACGGCTATGACCGGTATAGCCGACCTAAAATTAGTTTGGTGTGACAGAGGATTTAAAAAAGTGAATGGGAGAATAATTAAAACATACAAACTTGTGTAGTGTATCAAAAACTAAACTAAGACTAGGGGCTTAAAACCCACTACAGTGGTAAGTTTAAGTATTTATTTACTTATAATTATTTATTACTGGGTTGTAGACTCACCCCCTTATTTAATTACAACTGTAGGTTTCAGGTATACTAGCACAGACATGACTTGATCGATTACTTTTTTTGGCAGAACACTTGGTAGTTTTTATCTTTCATGTCATTAAACATTCATGTATTTGTTATTTTATTTTGTTATGAATGATGAATATTGTGAAGAAAGTGAGTTGTTGGTAAAATAATGAAAAAAAAAATTAGCCATGTTTTCTCTGTATGCACTATGCATGCTTTCCCTCTAAAAAGTAATATCAACCAAACTCGGACTCTCGAGGTCACAGATTGAGGTGTTACAAAACCCAATGTTGGCGTATTTGCAAAATCAAAGCTGAAATGAAAATGTGTACCTGTAAACGCCATGAAGTGGCGTGTGGGTGCTCGGCATTCTTCTCAGCCTATCGATGCCCATGATGAGCACAGGCTTTAGGTCGATGGTGAGTAGGACTCTGAACCCAATAGAAAATTTCATGAATGTAGGCAATGTCGCTCATTATACGTACATACATACAGCCCAAACCCCTTTATATAATGGGAGATAGGGGGTGGTTACATGAATGTGGTCTCTCCATATTCACGAAACTCCCACTCCACATCACCCCTATTAACTGTCTACTAACTTCTCTCTGAACGGCCCACTAACAATGTCAAACTAGGTCACCTTATGGGTTAGACCCAGACCGTCCAACATGCATCCCTTACAGGAGTTGGGATTACCAGGAAGACACTTAGTGCTGACTAAGGCAGTGACAATTACGATAGAATTTTGAGGGCAGCTGCAATCAGAAAATAAAAGGTTTACCATCACAAAAGAAAGAAGTCAAATCTAGTCCAAAAAGAAAACAAAATATTTCTTCAGCATCAATCATGGGAGGCTCAAATAAAATGAACAAAACTATGGTGCATTGCGCAGCTCATGGGTGTTTAATCGAGAGAAAATAACTCTTGCAAATTGAGCACAGTAAAAGTTGGTTCACAAATCAATCCATCTTTTCTTAATTCTTATTGGTAAAATTTTAATGAATAACTGAACAACAAAATTTGGAGCAAGAGTGGAAATGTGTGAACATTTATTGAAAGTGCATGGTTAGAGGCTGAAGAAGAGAGTGTAGATGGAAATAAACAAAGGATTTTGTGTGTATACATATGGCTGTATCCATGTGCTTCCACCTGCATGTTTTGGATGGCCATCAAATAAGTTCAGATTAATAAAGCCATATGTGGACAGTCCTGACCTTTTGAAAGGTTCCTTGGAGGCAAATATCATGTGTTCCAAGTCCTATTGGGAAGATCACAAAAATGTTCATATCCTCTTATACTCAGCTGTATCCATGTAACAGGAAACCATGTGTTGCCCACCTCCTTACTCGGTGGTTGGATCCTAACCAGTGTTTGACATATCCTAAGAAGACAGCTGCACTAACGGACCTGTGTAGTAGAGGAACCCTCGCCTAAGCGAGGGAAAACCCCACATTTTATAAGACCTGCAATGTGTGATATTTTCTCAACTCATCAAATCATAATTTTTATTGAAAAAACACGTTCAAGAGTCAATTCCTATTATTTGAAACGATCTACATCAAAATTTCTAGATGTACAAATTTTATACCCTTTCAATACTTACTAGAAAACGGCACATGCTCATACGCAACAAATACATGCACTCTTTAACTTGAAAATTCTGTCATTTAGTTCATTTTTATTAATAATTATTATATTTTTCTGTCAAAAGTAAGGGTATAACTGGGTCGGGTGTGCCTCACCGAATCGATATCCCAACCCATTCTATTTTGATAGACCCATGGGCTTGCGTTGAATTTTAAATCTAGAATCATTTAAAAAATAGGTCAGTTTTGAATATGAAAAATTAGTTCCAACACTAATGGTTCTATGTATTTTATAGTCATACCAATAGGGATGGCAGTGGACCGGGGGAAAGCGGGGCCCCGCCCCGCCTCGCCCCGTTTGGACCGGGGATGAAGGGTATGAAACGGGGATGAAGGGTATGGTTACGCATTTAACCAGCTCAGCTCTGCTCATGTTCAGAACTAGACGAGCCAAGCTTGAGTCGGACTGAGCCAAGCCACGAGCTTGCTCATTGAAAAAAGAACATGCATATTCTATGTAATAAGACCTTACCAACAATACAAAGCTACTTTTTGTGACACATATAGCACTGAAATTCTATATATTATAATTTAACGAGCTTATGCAAGCTGAACCGAGCCAAGTGGCTTTTGTTCGTGCTTGGTTCACTTTTGGTTACCGAGCTGCTCGTGTCTTGGCGAGCCAGCTACATTAACTGAACACAAACAAGTTCATGGTGAACCGAACAGCGAGCAGCTCAGCTTAATTAACTTCCTAATCTCTCTCTCTCTCTCATGTGTGACTGGCAGTTTTTACAGCCATTCATCTTTTTTTGTTTTATTACCACGAATGAGAAAAGACACTATGGGAAAATCATCCCCATGATGAGAAGGTTATCCCATGTATGAGAAAACGAACACGTGAATTATGAATTCCTACGAATTTTTCTCGGCTCTCATATTTTTAAGAAAAAATAAATTCCAATTTTACCTATATAAGGCCCACATAAAGAAATTGCATCAACTGAATGACTTTATCAAAAATTTTTTTAATGAAAAAGTACACAAATTTAAAGCACTGCTCCAACTTACCCTTCTTTTTTTTTGCTTATTTTCAAGGCAATAAACTTCCACCTTTCCTGTAAGGCCATTGAGGAGCTCCACCTGTTTGGTAAGAGCAGTTTGTGCAAGTCACCATGTGATGGGACATTGCAAGTTCAAACCCCACTAGTATAGGTGGTTGAATAACATATGGTTGTATAGCCATTAGTAGGGCTTGTCTACTGGAAAGGAAGATCCTCTAGAGGGCCGTAATCCCCCAGCCTTGATCATAAAAAATAAAAAAAAATCCCTATAAGGCACACATAAGTAAACTAATCCTCTTTGCATATTTCAGGACAATATAATTTCAATTCTTCCTTTAAGGCCCACACATAAGTACACGATATCGCTTAAATGATTTTCTTATTTTTCATTTTTTTAAACGTATACATATATATGTGTAGAAAAGTTTAGAAAGAGAATAAGTGATTGAGAAGTGTGCATTTTTTTCTTATCTTTTTCCTTCTTTTGGAGAAGTGTCAATTATTGCTTAAGAAGTGTGCTAAGCTTCTACATGATCCCAATGTTTGTGGGCCTGTCATACCCTTGAACCAAACAAGGTATTGAAAATGCTTGGCCAAATTTTGAATACAACCCAGCTTATTGAAACTTAACCGGGTGGACTCAATGAGTCTAGATCTAGATGGTCCCACAAATTTTAATTGAAAACTTAAGAAATGAATTGTGTGTGTTTGTGTTAGTATTTTTTTTATTTTTCATGAATAGCACGAGCACATTACTAATAGAGGGAGAGGATTGGGGTGTTTCTGATTTTTAGCTTAATAGCTCCATACTTCCATTAGTACCACATATCTATTATGAAAACTTATGGTGTCAAGTGACCATAAAAACCAGTGTATCAATCTCAGTGAGCGATATACATCCGAATAAAATATAGAAATTTCTTTCTTGTATTAAGAGAAGTGAAACTGGAGTGTTGTGCGATCGTAGAATGTCATTGCGGTTGAAGGAAAAGTTTTATAGGACGACTATTAGGCCCGCTTTACTATATGGTACGGAATGTTGGGCTGCCAAGAGACATCATATTCAAAAAATGAGTGTAGTTGAGATGCGTATGATTAGATGGATGTGTGGAAATACAATAAAAGATAAGATTCGGAACGAGGAGATACCTAAGAAGGTAGGCGTTGCACCCATTGAAAATAAGATGAGAGAGAATCGTTTACGGTGGTTTGGACATATTCGGCGAAAGCCTAATGATGCTCCAGTTAGAAGGATGGAGAAATGGGAAAATATATTAGTTAAAAGAGGTCGGGGTAGGCCTAGGAAGACTTGGATGGAGATGATAGGAAAGGATATGAAGACTTTGAACCTCACCGAGGACATGGCATTGGATAGAAATGACTAGAGGAGAAGGATTCATGTGGAAGACCCAGAATGATTTTCTTTGTTGGTTCATATCGCCGACCCCAATTGTTTTGGGATGAAGGCATAGCTGTTATTATTGTTGTATTAAGAGAAGTGAAAATTGTGTTGAGAATAATTGAATAAGTTAAACTACAAGTTCTTTGCTATTGCAAGGGATTGATTCATTTAAAATCCTATATATATTTTTAACATCTAACATATTAAAAGAAAAGAGAGAGCCTTGAAAATACAAGGCCCGCCCCATGTGGCCAATGAGAGAGGGGGGTCCTTAGACCCAATGGTGAGAGGGCCTTAATTGGGTCCTAGCCAGACCCAATATACGTCAGTTGGGTCCAAACCAGCTCAAGACTGAATCCAACTAAGCTTAGCTTTGGATGAAACTGAACTTAAATGTAAAAATAAGAGAAGTTAAAAAATTACAAAATTTAAACATCAAAATTTTAAATATCATCACAAATCTATCTTCGAATGCCTTGACTTTGGCATGTGAATCGAGGCGGAAAACCCGCTGCATCAATCTTAGGGTTCGCTTCGCTTCATCCTCACAAACAAGGCAACACTTTTAGGGTCAAACACAAATTGCATGAGCAATTTCAGCTCCATATTCACTCCATGCATATCTGATGAAGGCTAGATTGAAGTGTAAGGTAGATTGTGTTAAACTAGGAAGCTCTACAACCTATGCTCTGATACAAAGTGATGACGATAGTCGGGGCCCACGATGAACAGGGTTAGAGTGCACAATATAGTGGATGTTGGTCTTAACATGATCAATGTCAAAGGTAATCATATGTCGACTGAAACATCGGTCATGCAACAACTTAGTTATAAAACCTCAAAATTATAACAAAAAATATAAAATATTTTTTTTTGAATTGATGCAAGGCTTTATCGATGACATTGTTTCAACTAAACTAAGCACTAGGGTGCCCACTTGTGCCCAAGCGCTAGCGTATATTAGCCCACTAAAACTACGTTTGAGAAAGAGACAATAAAGAACAAGAACCATTTATCAAGGAAAAATAAAAATACAATGAAAATAGTCATTTCTAGTTAAAATTTTTGGATGAATTATAGGTATGATAACTCATCATGAGACTAGATTCAATTCTTGTATTAAACTTGAGTCTAGGTTCATTTTATGAATCAGTTTTATCTTAAAAACATGAATATGAAATATAGAAATAACAATACAATTCATGAATCAATTTAAAACATACATCAATTGATTTGTAAATAATTATCAAACAATTGAACAAGTCTTGATAAATCATAGACTATTGCCAAAACATAATCTAGAATCTAGCTAAATTCATTAGTTCTTGGTACCACTCACAATATTTTGTCATTGCTCCGGCTCTTTACCTATTATTTGTATATTTGTGATATAGGGATCAGACTTATCGAGTCTCAGTATGAACATAGTAACAATACATGTATATAAAAAGATAAGCATACATGAAATATACATCTCTCAGGATATAAGTAATGCAACATCATATCATATTGCATTTCAATGGACAACTATAACAATTAAATTTATGCAGCATGTTACAAAATAAGCACATATCCATGATTAAGCATTTGAATTATTAAGGGCATCAATCAAACAAACATCAATCTTAGATAATGTTAAGGTACATAAACCAATTCAAATATACTTTCAATCACACATGATACATGAACTAATGCCTAATGCATGACTTAACTTTTATCTTTCATATTGCCACTTACTTTTCAATGCATGAACATGTAAATTGCAATCAATTTAAGTTTTCTCTTGAAACCCCTTGTGAGTATTATCACAAGTAAACATCAAAGTTCAAGATAATAGTAGCGATATTTTCACCTAAACACAATTTGTATTTTATTAACCTAGTATATATATGTTTCTTAGGGCGACATCAGGCATCACTACCCTAGTTAGCCAAGGGCATCACCACCCCACCATCCTCAAAATCACCACCTTGGATGGACGTCATCAAAGAGTCACCACTCTAGATGGCCACCGTTAGAGAATCACCACTCTAAATGGCCACCATTAGAGAATCATCATTCTAACGATATTGTTTGGTATACTAAGACGCTATCAGCTAAAGCAACCATGCAATCCCCAAGTCTCAATGGTGGAAAAATCCTTTACTATTGTGGTTAAGGACATACACCATAATATTGGGTGCTTAGAGAAAACACCACCACGGAGTTTAGTACCACATTGTCCCCCATGACAGTCATCGAAGGATTTCAATATCATCAGAGGGCAACTAAGGAGAGATATATTAGCATATTGTTTGGGTATCTTTTTACATCTTTAATTTTCATATATTCTTTCCACCTAGAACCTTTTGGATTCACAATGTTCATAGCATGCACTCATGCAACAAGAGCCATATATCTAACTCAAACATGCATAGCATCTCATGCAATATCCGATCGGGCAAACCTCCAACTTAAACACAACACTACAAGAAAAATGCAAATTAGCGATGGATGCTTTTTGTCGCTCATCCATCGCTAACATGTTTAGCGATGGATTAGCGACAGAAAATGTTTGTCGCATAATCCTGGTTGCTAAATTGTGACAGAAATTATCTGTTGCCAATCCATCGCTAATTAGTGATGTATTAGTGATGGATCATGTTCGTCGCTAATCCGTCGCTAAATAAGGATTAATTTGGTTTTGCGAAAGAATGTATTACGTCGCTAATCCATCGCTAAAATTTAATGACGAATACTCATTCGTCGCTAATGTCCGTTGCCAATTTAGCGAGGGATTAGCGACAGATTAAATTTCGTCAAAAATATTGACTGATTTAAATTGGTGACGAATATTAGCGATAGATATTATTCGTCGCAAATTTTAAAAAAAAATGTATTTTTTTTCTTGAAATATGAATATCGAGAAAAAAAAGTTGTTATACAATTTATATAACCTGTGTATAAAAACAAAGTACACATAAAAAATATGAATACAAAGCAGGTGAAACAAATTTAACACAAGTTATAAGTTAAACAAATTTAACAACCCAGTACAGTCCTTGCCAATTTCTAATTAGTTACAAGTACGTGAAATAAATTAAACACATGAATCTAATCCTCATCAAGATTCGGGGCATCATCCTCTTCATTGTCTTGATCTGCCCCTCCATCCATGCCTCCATCAACTCCTCTACGCTGATCATCTCCAGCATCCTACAAGAGAACTGAAATGTTAGTATTAATAAACAAAATATAATGAAATAAATTATATGCAGTGCACCTAATCTAATGCAATCAAAGTAAATGGCTGAATGACACATAGACTAGCAATAAAGTGAAGGACAATAACAGAATTCAGATATTTGTTCTAAGACTGACAACTAAAATTTATAATGATTCAATCATGCAGATATGTGTTCTAAGGTTGTCAAATAAATTTCACAGTGATTCACGCATGCATATAATGTTTATAAGGGTGTAAAATAAATGTGTTATGTATCACAATCATACATATATGTGCTATAAGGCAGTCAAAAAACTTTCATAGTGCTGAAATCATGCTTACATGTGTTCTAAGGTTGTTAAAAAACTTTCATAGTGCTTCAATCATGCATATATGTGTTTTAAGGCAGTAAAAAATTTTCATAGTAATTCAATCATGCATATATGTGTTCTAAGGCACTAAACCAATTTCATAGTGATAAAATCACATTTATATGTGTTCTAAGGTTGTCAAAAAACTTTCATAGTGATTCAATCATGCATATATATATTCTAAGGTTGTCAAAAAACTTTCATATTGATTCAATCATGCATATATGTGTTATAGGGCAATAAAAAAACTTTCATATATGCTAATATCATGTTCATATGTGTTCTCAAGTTGTCAAAAAACTTTCATAGTGATTCAATCATGCTCATATGTGTTCTAAGGCAGTCAAAAAACTTTCATAGTTATTCAATCATGCATATATGTATTCTAAGGTTGTCAAAAAACATTCATGTTGATTTAATCATGCATATATGTGTTCTAAGGTAGTCAAAAAACTTTCATATATGCTAATATCATGCTCATATGTGTGCTAAGGTTGTCAAAAAACTTTCATAGTGATTCAATCATGCTCATATGTGGTCTAAGGCAGTAAAAAAACTTTCATAGTTATTCAATCATGCATATGTGTTTTAAGGTTGTCAAAAAACTTCCATAGTGATTCAATCATACATATATGTGTTCTAAGGCAGTAAAATTTTTTTATAGTGATTCAATCATGCATATATGTGTTCTAAGGCAGTAAAACAATTTCATAGTGATGAAATCATGCTTATATGTATTCTAAGGTTGTCAACAAACTTTCACAGTGATTCAATCATGCATATATGTGTTCTAAAGGTGTCAAAAAACTTTCATAGTGATGAAAGAATGATTGTTTGTGTTCTAAGGTTGTCAAGAAACTTTCATAGTGATTCAATCATGCATATGTGTTCTAAAGGTGTCAAAAAAATCTTATAGTGATGAAATCATGTTTATATGTGTTCAATCATGCATATACTAGCTTGAAATCTAACGACATGAAACAAATTACATGAATCTTTATACCTGATAGGCACCGAAGCTCATGTTGAATTCAGACGAAGTTCTCCTATCCTAAAAAAGTTGCACAACTCATTATGGATAAGGTTGTATGTGTTCTAAGGTTGTCAAAAAACTTTCATAGTGATTCAATCATGCATATATGTTCTAAAGGAGTCAAAAAATCTTATAGTGATGAAATCATGCTTATATGTATTCAATCATGCATATACTAGCTTGAAATCTAATGACACGAAACAAATTACATGAATCTTTATACCTGATGGGCACCGAAGCTCATGTTGAATTCAGACGAAGTTCTCCTGTCCTGAAAAAACTTGCACAATTCAGATGAAATCATTCTTGGGCTTATGTTTGAGACCCGGTTTCTTATGGATCATACCCGATTTTTTACTAGTAGCTTAGTTAAAACTGCGTAAAAAAACTCTAATTTTTGGTCAAATGAGGACTTTGACCCTCATTTGATTAAAAAATTTTAGGCATGTATGTCTCGACTTGAGGCATGCACCTCAAGGCGTATGAGGCGCACGCCTCGGGGCTCTTTTTTTTAATTTTTTTTTAAAATTTTGTGATGGATAATATCCATCGCTAATATTCAGCGATGAATTTTTTATGGTTTGCAACGAATTATATTCCGTCTCTAATTTTGTCGCTAAAATAACAACGGAATATAATCCATCGCAAACCCAAATCAGTGCTTATTTATCGACGGACTCGCGGCGGATCATGTCCGTCGCGAATCCGTCGCAAATTAGCGATGAAAGTAGCGACATATAAGTTTTGTCGCTAATTAGCGACCAAGATTATGCGACAGACGCTATCCGTCGTTAATCCATCACTAAACTATTTAGCGACAGATTAACGACGGATAGCGTCCGTCACTAATCCACGTTTTTCTTGTAGTGGATGGTTGTATAGCCACTTGTAAGGCTTGTCTATTGGAAAGGAAGAGGGCCTTAATCTCCCAGCTTGATCATAAAAAAAAACTAAAAAAATCCCTATAAGGCCCACATAAGTAAACTAATCCTCTCTTTGTAAGGCCTACATATATGTAAACGATATTGCTTAAATGATTTTTTGAATTTTCATTATATATATATATAAGAGAAGTTTAAAAAGAGAATAAGTGATTGAGAAGTGTGTATTTGACAAATGAGAAACACATTTCCTTATCTTTCCCTTATTTTGGAGAAGTGTCAATTCTTGCTTAAGAAATGTGCTAAGCTTCCTACATGATGCCAATTTTTGTGGCCCTGACATACCCGTCAACCAAACAAGGTATTGAAAATGCTTGGCCAAAATTTGAATACAGCCCAGCTTATTGAAACTGAACCCGGTGGTTTCAATGAGTCTAGATCTAGTTGGTCCGACAGTTTTTAATTGAAAACATACCAAATAAATCGTCTGTTTGTGTTAGTAGTATTTTTTTTGGTTTCATGCATAGCACGAGCACATTACTAGTGGAGAGAGAGAGAGAGAGAGAAGTGGGGTGTTTCTAAACTTTAGTACCAAATTAACATCTATCATGAAAGCTTATGGTGTCAAGTGACCACAATAAACGAACTGTATCTCAGTGAGTGACATGCATCCAAATAAAATATAGAAATTTCTTTCTTTTCTTGAGAGACGTGAAAATTTTGTTGAGAATGATTTAAGAAGTTAAACTACAAGTTCATTGCTATTGCAAGGGCTTGATTTAAGAATGCACTGGACAGATAGAAAATTTGATATATTAGTAAAGTTGGTTGGTATGCACTTTTAAACCTGCAAATTAGGTGGGGAAGAGGCCGTCCTGGGATCTTCTTATAGGGTCCAGAAGACTGAAATCCTGATCATGTTAGGGGATAGATAAGACAAATAGACTGCCAACTTAAAAAAAAAATGAATACAACTCTTAAGAAATTTTACTAGAATGCTTACTTAAAATTTGGCAAGGATAAACAAATAAATGAATATTTCGCTAAGTTAATTAAATCCAATCCAAATTTACAATTGGCTTTCACGTTGGGCCCCTAATCAAACATATCATCATTCTCTAGATATTCTAAACAACTTTCATAAAGAAAATTTACTTTGTGGATATAAACTTGAGTAGAACTGAACAGGTTTCTTAAAAGAAAAGAAGATAATTAAGAAGTCTAATGATCAGGAGAGCGAGGATATTAGTGTGCTGCTGTGATCAGTTGCAGCAGCACGCTTATTGCACCTTATCTCAAATACGCTCAGGAGTGTATGTGACAGCGATGCAGAGATCTACGGACTTCTTCTCTCATAGAACTAGTAGCGTCCGTCTCAAGTTTCTGACGCCGAAGGCGGTCGCTCATTCTTTGGAGGATCTCTTCCCTTGCCTCCTTGATGTCGCTGCAGCACGTCGCCACATGCTTTTCTAACTCGGCGATGGTCTCCGCTAGAGCACCCGCGGCTGTCTCCTCAAGACGAAGCGTACCACCACCATCCCCTACATTGGCAGCAAAGCTCGCACAGCTTGCCAGATGACTCATTTCACCCTTCATCTTCTTCACCAAGACGTTGATCTCCTCCAGTTCTGCTATCACAAGCTCACTCTTGTTCTCCGCTGACCTCCCCAGTTCCACGCGCTTCATCATATCTTCCACATCTCCCTTCCAAAAATCATCCAACCATGACAGAAATGGAGACCAACTGGTCACGGTGGTGGCCGCGGCGGCCAGTGCCACCAACAGCGGAGGAGCGTGCAGAGCTGCTGTTATGATCGAACAGATGAGAGCGGCAAAGAACACCATTACCAATATGACTTTCATCAACTTTCGACGCGACCTCGGGCCTCTAATCCTCTTATCCCACCGGCTGAAGAGAATAGAATATAGAATGGAGAGAAAAGTGGAAAACGATGATGAAGAATGACTTCTAATACTTTTACTCAAAAAGGTTGTTCACACTTTGATACATACAATGACTCTTAGATTAGACTTTTATAGCACTAGTAAGACCTTTATAAATGTATTGAGACTCCAAAAGACTCTTAGAAACTTGTACTTAATAATTCTAGAAGACTCTTAGAAACTTGTACATACTCAATAATTCTAGAAGATTCTTAGAAACTTGTATATACTCAAAAATTCTAGAAATATTTGTTCAAGTTTAATTTATTCCCAACAATGCCTCTTCTAAATTAAACTTGCTCCTTATGCCCAATCTTTCTGCATTTCTCTTGAAGACTTGTCCACTTAGTGGCTTCGTGAAAAATATATGCCATCTGATCTTCCATTCTGCAGTACTCCACATGAACATCACCTTCATTCACAAGTTCCCTCAGAAAATGATACCGAATCTGAATGTGTTTTGTCCTTCATGAAGAACTAGATCTTTCACAACTGAGATAGTTGAGTTGTCACTGAAAAGAGTTGTTGGCTTATTTTGCTTTTGCTTCAAACTCTCCAAAATTCCACGCAACCAGATTAATTGACAACCTGCAAAAGATGCAATAATATATTCTGCTTCTGTAGTAGAAAGCGCAACAATTGGTTGCTTCTTTGAGCTCCACGAAATTGCTTCACTTCCAAGATTAAATACATAACCTGAAGTACTTCTGCTATCATCAACACTTCCTGCTAAGTCATTATCAGTATAGTCAATAAGGTTGACTGCAACATTAGTTTCATAATGAATTCTATAATCGATAATTTCTTTCACATATCTTAGAATTCTTTTTGCAGCTTCCCAATGATTTGAATATGGCTTCTCCATGAATCTACTCACCAAACTGACAGCATACATAATATCAGGTCTTGTGGATGTGAGATACAATAGATTTCCAACCAAACTTCTGAACATAGTGGAATTGACAAGTTTTCCTTCACCTTCTTTAGATAGCTTCAAACCTGAAATGCATGGAGTCGAAACTGGATTAGCATTCTCCATCTTGAACTTCTTCAAGATCACTTTTGCATAGCTCTCCTGTGAAATAAAAGTTCCTTTCTTGGTTTGATAAACTTCAATACCAAGAAAATGTTGCAATTCACCCAAATTTGTCATCTCAAACTCTGCCATCATTGAGTTCTTGAACTCATTCAATATCTGCATATCTTTCCTTGTGAAAATTAGATCATCAACATAAAGACTTACAACAATGAATCTTCCTTCTGAATTGGCTTTGATGTAGAGAGTATGCTCATATAGACATTTCTGAAATCCACACTTTTCAAAATATGAATTGATGTGGTTGTACCATGCTTTGGATGATTGCTTCAACTCGTACAAAGCTTTCTTCAACTTGTACACTTTCTTCTCTTCTCTTTCCTTAACAAACCTAGTTGGTTAGTCAATATAGACTTCTTCATTAAGAACACCATTCAAGAATGCAGATTTCACGTCCATTTTAAAAAGCATTCAATCATTCTGAGCAGCAAGAGAAATAATTAAACGAACAGTCTTAAGTCTTGAGACAGGAGCAAATACCTCTGTAAAATCTTTTCCTTCTTTTTGCTTCTACCCTTTTTCTACCAGCCTTGCCTTGTGCTTGTTGATAAAGTCATCTGGATTCATTTTTTGTCTTGTACACCCACTTTACTCCAATAGAACTTTTGTGTGGTGGTAAATCTGTAAGCTCCCATGTATCATTGTTTTCAATTGAACCAATTTCTTTTTTTATGGATCTCCTCCATTTTTCTTCTTGACATGCATCATCAAAAGAAATTGGATCTTCACCTGCAAAGAAGGCAAAAAATATGGCATCATTCTGACTAACTTCTTCTGTGATGTCATATAATTCTTGGACGCTTCTCATTTTCCTTATAGGGTTGCTCGATGAAGAACTTGGAGAAGCAGGAGAAATTCCTACTTGGGCACCATTTTCATTATTTTCAAATGCTGGATCATTCTCTTTTTCTTCAATCTCAAAAGGAAAGATAGGCAATTTTTTTTTGCCTCCAAGTCTTCAAATATGAAATTTTCATCAAATCGAACATCTCAACTGATCACAATCTTCTTTTTAACCGGGTTGTACAGCTTGTAAGCCTTGCTTCTTTTGTTGTAGCCTATGAAAATACACTTCTCTGATTTATCATCCAACTTGTTTCTCATAGCATCTGAAACATGAGCATGAGACATGCTCTCGAATACCTTAAGATAGTGAACACTAGGCTTTGAATCATACCATGCTTCATGTAGTGTGCAATTTTCCAAGCTTTTTGTTGGTGATCTGTTAATAAGATAAACTGCACAAGAAACAACTTATGCCCAAAATCTTCTTGACAAATTCTTCTTCTTAAGAATGCATTTGGCCATCTCCATAATTATCCGATTCTTTCTTTCACACACACCATTTTGTTGTGGTGTATGTCGAACCGTCATTTCATGCCGAATATCATTGTCCTTGCAATATTTTTCAAACTCATTTGAAAAATATTCACCTCTGCGGTCAGTCTGCAAAGTATTGATTTTCAGCCTAGTAAATCTTTCAACTTTCGCATTGAAGTCTTTGAATTTCTGAAAAACTTCAGAGTTTTCTTTGACACAATACACCCAAACTTTTCGTGAGTAATCATCAATGAAAGAGATAAAATAATGATTACCACCCAAAGATGTCACTGTCATCGGACCACAAAGATCTGAATGAATAAGCTCCAAAGGTCTTGTTGCATGCCATGATGATTGAGGATGAAATGGATTTCTGTGTTGCTTTCTGAGTTAGCATGCTTCACAAACTTCATCAAGATGATCAATTTGAGGCAAGCCTTTGACTATCATCTTCTTTGAGAGAAGTTTCAAATTTCCATAATTCAAGTGTTCATATCTATCATGCCATAGCTTAGAAACTTCATTATCAATACTAGTAAAACAAGACATATTTTTATTTTGAAGAGTGAGTGAAAAAAGATTATTTGAAGCAACTTCAACCCTTGCAATAACTTGCTTTTTCTTTGACAAGTAGCAGGCGATGTCATGGAAATGAATGTCATATCCCTTCTTCAAAAGATGCCCCACACTAAGCAAATTATTTTTCAAACCAGGAACGAAATAAATTTCAGACATTTTCTCCATTTTTCCTGATTTTGTTTTGAATTTCATTTCATCAACACCACTAACTTTGTAAGCATTTTCATCTCCTACTTTAACTTCACCATAATTAGATTCAAACAACTTAAAAAATAAATTTTTGTTACCTGTCATATGCTTGCTAGTACCACTATCTATGTACCAAACAACATCAAGATCTCCACCATGAGACACAAACAGAAAAGTGTCATGATTTTGCTCTTGGTTTTTGTTTTCATACACCACACGAGTATCATGTCTTTCTTCCTCCTTGTACCAACATTCACTTGCCATATGATCAGGTTTATGGAAATTATAACAATCAAAATAGCTACGACCTCTCCCTCTTTGATTTTCACGACTTCTTCCTCTTTGCAAGCTTTTGAAATTTTGATTTTGATTCAAGTCATTCTCCTTGCTTGAATAATCGCCTCTTCCACGAGCATATGAGCCTCTTCCTCTAAAGCTTTCACTTCTTCCACGACCACGTCCTCGACCTCTTTGATTTTTGAAATTCTCCTTCTCATTTAGAGACAATTTCGACTAGAGTGCTTGAACCAAAACTACTTTCTTCTTTTTTATTAGCCTTTCTTCATGAGCTTGCAACGAGCCTGTAAGTTCATCAATGGTCATGGTATTCAAGTCCTTTGATTCTTCAATGGCTACTACAATGTAGTCAAATTTTGAATCCAAAAAACGAAGAATTTTCTCAATGACACGAACATCATCCATAGTTTCACCATTTCTTTTTAATTGATTAACTATAGACAATACTCGTGAACAATAATCAGAAACTGATTCTGACTCCGTTTTATGCAAACCTTCAAACTCTCCTCGAAGAGTTTGCAAATGGACCCTTTTTACCTTTTCACCTCCTTTAAATGAACTTTCTAAAATCTTCCATGTTTGCTTTGAGGAAGTAACACACTCAATCTTCTCAAAAGCGATTTCATTTGAGGTTACTCCTTGGTAGATTATCACAAGAGCTCTCTTATCTTTCTTTCTCGACGCTTTTAGACTCTCTCTTTGAGCGTGTAACATTTCTTCTTCATTTTCAACTTCAACATAGCCTTTTTCGACTATCTCCCACAATTCTTGAGATCCAAGAATAACTTTCATTTGGATACTCCAATTGTCGTAATTTTCTTTGGCTAATTGAGGGATGAAAGAAAGAAGAATAGAGTTGTTTATTTTAATCAAACAAAGCTCTGATACCAATTTGAAGAGAATAAAATATAGAATGGAGAGAAAAGTGGAGAACGATGATGGAGAATGACTTCTAATACTTTTACTCAAAATGGCTCTTCACACTTTGATACATACATTGACTCTTAGACTAGGCTTTTATAGCACTAGTAAGACCTTTCTATATGTATTAAGACTCAAAAAACTTCTTAGAAACTTGTACCTACTTAATAATTCTAGAAGACTCTTAGAAACTTGTACCTACTTAATAATTCTAGAAGACTCTTAGAAACGTGTACATACTCAATAATTCTAGAAGACTCTTAGAAACTTGTACATACTCAATAATTCTAGAAACATTTGTTTAAGTTTAATTTATTCCCAACATCGGCCCCTCCAACCCTGCACCTTCCTCAGCATCGCTTTGTCTTGTGCGATTACCTCCAGAAACTCCATAAGGAAGTCATCCGTGAAGCTCGCGGCGTCTCTGAACCCATTGATCGCTTTCGCCATCGAGTCTGCAGAGTTCGGTCACTTGTGAAGCGCGATGCGGAGCATCTTCAACTTGTCTTCGGTGACATTCAGACGTGCTTGCAAATTGTATAAGCATGCCAACATGTTCGAGCTGAGGTCCAAGTATTCCTTGATGATGGAGACGAGCCCGTCGTTGCTCCACATGTCTTCCTCAGAATCCAGTATCACCCTAGCAGATATCCTGTTGGCATCCTTCAGGCACGTCGTGGCATGCCTTAACGAATTGAAGGAGAGGGAAGGAGGCGGGCCGCTATCTTTGCGTTAGCGGATGTCGTGCACGATGACCTTCATCGTCGCCTGCAGCGTGCTGTCGTACCCCCCAACAGTTCAGTGTATTTCTTCAACGCACGCCCGTTAAGGCAATTAAATTTTGAGAAGAAGCCTCGTTCACTCTCCATAGTTTTTGCTTCTTCAATGAACACCCACTTTTCTCTTCCTCTTCATACTCTATGTCAACCAGCCCAATAGGGCAGCCTGGTACTAAACTGAGAGGAAGGGATACACCCAGCAGTATGGAAGGGCGAACACTTTTCTGTGTTTGTGGAAGAAGGATGGTGATGGCTAAAATATATAAGACGCTATGAGAGCTATGGTCTCTTCCAGGGAAAAAAAGGACTACATACCAGTGTTGTGAGAGGCGTACGCCTTAGTACCTGAAGCGTACGCCTCAGAGGCAAAGCGCACGCTCAAGGTACTGAGGCGTTGTACCAAAGCGTTTGAGTCTTGAAGCCTACGCTTCACATGGGTGAAGCACACACCTCTCATCGAGGTGCGCTTCGCCTCTAAGGCGTATGCATCATGTAAAGCAAAAAACACCTGACTCCTGTCTCCTCTTTCTCTGCAGCCGATGACCTTCACCCGCAGCATCCCTATGGCGGAAATACGACCAGAAGGCTGTGAAGCATATCCCCTTCCCGAGGTATACTCTCTCTCTCATAGGAACAAGAAGAGTGAACCCGTACGATGACGATCCGATCGTTCGCAACGCTCGATCGACATTCCATTTCTTTTGAAGTCGTTATTCGCAGTTTTGCATTCCATTTTGAAGATCTGGTTTGGCTGTTTTCTTGGATTCTTGATTCATTTTCGTCTGCAGATCTTTGTTTTCGTTCCGGTTTGGGATTTCGTGGAATGAATTTCATCAGCGGTGGGAAGGAGGAGGCTTTGATTGTTTTGTGATGTTTGATTAGGGGGATTTTGCAGTCAGAGGCGGGGAATTGCCGAGGCCGTGATGTTCGTGCGAGTTTCCGGTGAGTCGGTGCGGGCAGAACCGATGCCCTAGCAACTCTCGACGGGCCGAGTGGGGTAATTCGGGTTGTTTGCGGTTGGCTTTGGCGTGGTCTTCCAGTTTCATTGAAGTGGGAGATAGGGGATTGATTAAGGGCTTTGATTCGCGTTTGGTTGTGAGATGGATCTATCGAAGGTCGGGGATAGGATTCTTAGCACTATTAGATCCGCGAAGTCTTTGGGGCTTCTTCCCTTCTAGTCGGATCGTCCTGAGATATGCCTCTGCATGCGTGTGTTGGTGTTTGGGAGTGAGTAGTAGGATTTATCATTGCAAATTGATTATCTATTTTTGCATTTTAATCGACATTGATGGAAATTTAGGAATTACGAACTTATTGGGTGTTGCGTGTTTCCACCGACGATCAAAATATTTTATTTTATTATTTTGATCATGAAGCTTACGCTTCAATGCCTCGAGGCGTACACCTCGCTTCATAACAGGCTCAACACCTCGCTTCGCCTTATCGCATTTAACAACCTTGCTACAGACCTCGCCCTTTCTTTTCTTTGCAAGGATTAGTCAGAGGGCGAAAGTGAGGCAACTTGATGGCGACTTGGTTCACTTTTTGCCGTTTCACCCAAGTCTGCATTCATGTTGATCTGAAAATTGCCTAAAATCTATTGGGCCTAGATTTTTTTTTGTTTTTCATGACAAAGGAACCCTCACAGAAAACCAGGTCACTTAATAAGCGTGCTTCGCTCTGAGGTAAAACACAAGATTGAGGACACGACCACCCAGCCTTACACACCCCAACCATGATAAAGCATGGGCCGCCCCCATATGCCGACCAGATTCGATCCTGAACCTTCAGCTTGACACAGGACCCCACTGACCACATGGGTAACGACAGGGTGGTGTACTGGGCCTAGTTTCATCTCCAACTGTCTTCAGCTCTAAAGAAAATGGCACCTTGACGTTATTGGTTTCAAAACATAGTTTTTATGTGTTTTAATTGAAGGACAAGCTTTCCTGGCAAACACTATATGGATTTTGAGCCAGCCAACCACTTGCCATGCATTTTCTTTTATGGTAGTCTTGATTTTGATAAATCATCAGAATATCAATACTTTCTTGGGTAACTAAGAAAGTTTTTGTTTTCTAATGCAGCTAAAACATTTAAGTATTTAACTTGGTTTCAACTTTCCACTCATCCTCTTTGTCGTCCTCATCATCGGATCTCATTGATGCAAGTTGGTTTGATCCAATCTCAACCCATACACGGATTCAGTATGCCCTTGGATTGCATATTCTTTACAAAAAAAATATAACAATTTTAAATCAACAAAATTTTGGCATGCTCATAGTCTTTGATATTTAATTTCTAAAAGATCTCATACACAGGTCAGATTCTGGCTGGAAGGGCGAACACTTTTCCGTTGTTGGAGGAAGGAGGAGGTTGGTTGAAACATATAAGATTCTAGCTATGAGAGTTATGGTCTGTTCCAGGGAAAAAGAAGGTCATGGACCTCTTCCTTTCTCCACTCTATGTTGCAGGAATTAGTTGGACAAAGACTGTCAAACTCTTTGGCAACTGAACTCATGCACAAACTCACACTCATACACACTAGAGAGAGAGAGAGAGAGTCTGTGTGAGTGAGTGGTACAAGTGGGTTCCCAGTTCAATTCCACTCATCCCCTATGTCATCCCCCATCTCCACAATCCTTTTAAATCTTATGGTGCAAGTTGTTTTTGATCAAATGACCCTGCAGATGGATTCAGCTTCGTGGATTTAATAAGGATTGACGTTGGGATCGTATTTTTTTGATGAATTTTAAATCACAAAATTTTGTGTTTTGTCAATTGTTGATTTTTGAGAGAACTAGAGAGAGGAACAAAGATTTGCATATGATTTTTATTGATTTGGAGAAGGCTTACGATAGAGTACCTAGGGACGTTCTCTGGTGAACAATGATGAAGAAAGGTGCTTCTTTCAAGTACATTAGTATAATTAAAGATATGTATGAAGGAGTAGTAACCAATGTCCGCACTTGTGGAGGGGTGACAACCAATTTTCCTATAACGGTTGGGTTACATCAAGGATCTGCTTTAAGCCTTTTCCTATTTGCTATAGTGATGGATGAGCTTACGAGATCAATTCAAGAAAATGTGTCGTGGTGTATGTTGTTTGCTGATGATATTGTTTTGATTGATGAGTCTAGAGCTGGGGTTAATGCTAAGTTAGAATTATGGAGACAGACATTGGAAGCAGAGGTTTTAAGTTGAGTAAGAGTAAGACAGAATACATGGAATGTCGATTTAGTAAGCAACAAAATAGGGATGGGAGTGTAGTGAAGCTTAATGAGAAAGAAATACCGGTGGATGATTCTTTCAAATATTTGGGATCTATCATTCAAAAGTATGGAGAAATTGATGGAGATGTAAATCATAGGATAAAGGTTGGGTGGATGAAATGGAAGAGTGCAACTGGAGTGTTGTGCGATCGTAGAATGCCATTGCGGTTGAAGGGAAAGTTTTATAGGACGACTATTAGGCCTGCTTTACTATATGGTACGGAATGTTGGGCTGCCAAGAGACATCATATTCAAAAAATGAGTGTAGCTGAGATGCGTATGCTGAGATGGATGTGTGGAAATACAATAAAAGATAAGATTCAGAACGAGGAGATACGTAAGAAGGTAGGCGTTGCACCCATTGAAAATAAGATGAGAGAGAATCGTTTACAGTGGTTTGGACATATTCGACGAAGGCCTAATGATGCTCCAGTTAGAAGGATGGAGAAATGGGAAAATATATTAGTTAAAAGAGGTCGGAGTAGGCCTAGGAAGACATGGATGGAGGTGATAGGAAAGGATATGAATGCTTTGAACCTCACCGAGGACATGGCATTGGATAGAAATGAATGGAGGAGAAGGATTCATGTGGAAGACCCAGAATGAGTTTCTTTGTTGGTACATATCGCCGACCCCAATTGTTTTGGGATGAAGGAGTAGTTGTTGTTGTTGTTGTTGTTGTTGTCAATTGTTGATTTTTGAATCACCAAAAAAATCCTTAACAAAAGTAGGAATTTGGCAATTTAAATGTCAAGCTTCACTAAATGAATGTGGTGGAGTTCCATTTGATCAAAACAGCCTGCACCCATGAAATCTCAAGGAGGGGTATGAAGATGGGGGGACACAGGGGATGACTGAAACCGATTTGGTTGGGGGTCTTGATCCGGCCTCAATGCAGCTGAATTGGCTGACTTAGTATGGAACCTAAATCGGCCACGAAACTGAATTGAAAAAGGGCTTATTGGATTCAAATTGACTGATTCAGTTCTGTTTTGATAGCACCGATTACCTCGAGCTAGTTGCTGACAATTAGACTAGTGCGCCTCAGTATAGCCATAGCTTGTGTCAACTTGATGGAGACAAATTAGAGTAAGACTTGGTTCACTTTTTGACGTGTCATCACCGATTTAAGCCACGTGTTGACTTAGAAATTGTCAAAAATCTATTGGGCCTAATTTTTCTTGTTTTTTTTATAAAAGAACCCTCACAAAAAACAGGATCACTTAATGGGCCCACCTTACTGTGGGGGTAAAACTATGGGTTGAGGACACGACCACCCAGCCTTGCACTCCCGAACCCTGATAAAGCAACGCCAGCCCCCATACCCCAGATTCGATCCTGGATCTTCAACTTGACACAGGACCCTGCTGACCATATGGGTAACCACCAGGTGGTGTACTGGAACTAGTTGCATCACCAACTGACTTCTTTTTTTAAAAAATAAAAAGCATATTATATTTTAATACTTGTTCTGCCCCCCGCCCTCCTCTTCATTTGCAATCAGCTACCAATGGTGATTTGGCATATCACATGGTCCGTTGTCACCTTGTGCAAGTGGATCTGACAGCCTTTTTGCATTTGTTTCTGCCCGATATGGTGCCAAACCGGATTGCACCATAAACCATCAGGCCAATTAAAAACCATATAATCAACCAAGATTCAATTTTTTTACAGCTTACTGAAGTGAGTAATTATGGGCTTAAATTTTTTTTTTCTCAAATACCATGGTGCAACCATCAATTTGTCTGACCCAAGGAATAGTCTTATACACAGTAAATTGTTAACTCATGTGAAATTGTGATGCAGAAGCGATGTGACACATATCCAGGTTTACATGGTTTATTAGATAATTTAAGATCCATATTATTTTAGGATGAATATTTTCTTATTTTAGGTCATTATAATAGATATTGAATCTCAATAATTGATCCATATCTCATTTTAATAGTTTAATAAAATTAGGATTTGTTTTTTTGATTAATAGTATATCTAGATATGAAACCTGAGTCACCTGGGATTGTAATATCCCATACAGATGAGATGAGTTGGCATTGAGGACCAGAGTTTTTGGAGAAGAGATAAATCCATGTTAATTTCTTTCTTTTGGATTTCAGTTATTCCATTTTTGTATTATTTCTTGTTTTCTCCATCTTTTCTTAGATATTTTGTAGAGATTGTGGAAGTGTAGTAGATTTCTCTGTAAATCCGATGACAAATTTACATCAATTGGTATCAAAGAGAGAAATCGTCGCCTCAATTGCATTCGAGGAATGATCATGTTGGTTTATTAGTCACAAGACATTCAATATGAGGAGAACAACCAACCAAGCTAGGAAGCCAGGAAGCCCACTTATGGTTTCCTTCCACGTGTGGGAATTTTCGTGGCTTAGGAACTAGTTCCAGGGCCCGTTCGGGTTCCAGTCCAGTTCATCAATCCAAAACTCGGCTTCAGGTGTGTTGAGTCCATATTTTGCCTGGTTTCCATCGGTTTCAACCCAAAAGCCACTGGTTTCAGGCACTATGGGTCCACTACAGGGTGCTCAATCTCTAGACTAGACCCAACCCCTTGATTTTGATCTTAATTCTCAGATTCAATCCCAAACTGAACCTAATAAAACTTGAATGGAGTGTCAATTCCAAACTGAACTAGGTCAAGACCAGACCCATACATATTTTGGATTTGGATCAAGGTTAAACTAGACTTATCCCTCTTAAGCCTCGTTCTAGTATCTGACTCAACTTATTCTGGGTCTGCCAAATTAGTATGTACCCGATCTATTCGTGAGCCAATAGGATCTTTACCAAGCCTATTGTCCTGGCCACCTAAACCCAAATTCAACCCAAAATCCACTTGTTTCAACCTTACCTCTCTTGTCTTTTACTATTTTGGATCTATATACAACCACACACCAATCAGAACCGTCTCACTCTTGCCCAAAGCCTTCATTGGAACCCATTACATTTATCTTAGACTCATGTTTGTTCCAAAACCCTTGGAACCAGCCCACTTAAACAACAAAACCTACCCATTTTACCCAGGTCCAAATCCAAACCCAATTATGAAGCACTTGGGTCCAATTTTGGATCCAACAATGTTTTCAAATGAATCTTTCGAGTTTGGCCTATACCATACTTGAAGACCTAATTCTCTCCCAACTGCAACAACTACCATAGGGTCATATCATGTAGACCCATGTTTGAAAGAAATTGCCTCAAACAATGATTTTCTACGAGTGAAAAAAAAATGGAAAAAGCATAAAAGAGATTCAGACATGCGGACTTCTCCAACCCGAGGAGAATGATGCAAGAGCGGAGGTTCATATGGTTCATTAAATCATTTGAGATCCAAATTATTTTAGTTTGGATATTTTCTTATTTTGTGTCATTATAATAGATATTGGATCTCAATAATTAATCCATACCATATTTTAGTAGTTTAGTAGAATTATGATTTTCTTTCTTGATTATGTGTTTATCAAGATAGGAAACCTGAGTCACTTGAGATTGTAATATCTCATCTATATATAGATGAGTTGAGCTGACTTTGAGGATCAAAGTTTTTAGAGAAGAGATAAAACCAATTAATTTCTTTCTTTTAGTTTTCAGTTATTCAATTTTTACATTATTTATTGTTTTTTTCAACTTTTCTTAGATATTTGGTAGAGATAATGGAAGTGTAGTAGCTTTCTTTGTAAATATGTTAACGGATTTACATCAAACTGTCTCAATGATGACAATTTTATATTCTTCATATTGATTTGGGATATCGTTACTAACTACATATGTCAACATAGAAACAAGAAGGAAAAAAAATAAAAAAGAGATTTAAAATCCATTAAACATCATTATCAATATCAAGCCTTATCCCAATCACATGGGGACAACTTTATGAGTCATACTTTTCAATTCATTCTTCTCTAGAGCTCTAAATCTCTATCCTTGATATTTCATATCATATCTCATTGTTTCCCTCCAAGTCTTTAATATTGTTTCTTTTTCTTGATTCCTTTCATTTATTTAAATACAAACTTTAAATCTATAATTACACCATCATCATGGAAACTAGAACTTTTCAATTACTATGAAATGAGTTCTATGAGATTATGATAGATGCTAAAATTGGTATTTTTGATAACTTCACTTATGTGCGTCACATAAGCCTGCATGGGTTGCATCAATTCTGATTTAAATGAAAAAGAATCATATCCTATGACATAGGCTATTGTGCATGTGTTGATGAGAGTGTATCAAGCCAAAGGCACCTCTGACGGTATTATCGTCACAAGTGCCTTGAATGCCATTCATGTCCATCCATGTGATGAACGCCATCATTTTTGCTTATTTTTCAGCCGTTCATTTTTTGTGTTTAAGATGTCGCTCATCTGGACCATGAAGGGGCTATGAGATTTTTGTGGATCTCATTTTTGTGGGCTATGAAAGGCTATTCTAGATGTCGTTCATCTATCCAAACATGGTGTTTGGGTTGCCATCCATTGCATGAATAAATGACATCCAAGGCACCGCTGATGGTAATCTTTCAAAGGTGCCTCTGATACGATCTTATCGCTATGTTGATCCTAGAAATCCAACCAATCATAGTTGCGCGAACAAGGAAGGACCAACGAAATACAAGGTAATCTTGGAAAGTGGTAGACAGACTCACCGAACAAGAGGTGTTAAGATTACCGAGGTTTTTTTTTATGATAAAGCAATAAAATTGTTCCGGACCGCCATGTTTTTCACCTTTTTGCTCTGATGTATATACCTCTTTGGCACTCTAGAGTGCCCCATAAGGCCTTATGGCCTAAGAACCCCGTGTATTCGAACCCTCTCTTCCCCTCTTGATGTACTTTGCTTTCAAGTATCTATAAAGAAGCTTTTTGCATCTCTCTCTCTCTCTTTGTGCTTATGCATACGCGTACTCTTGCTTCCACTTGTGCGTGTGTGTTGTGCGTTGCTTGTGCGCTTAAAAGGCTTGCCTTCGGTGTGTGTGATTGCCCGAAGGTACGTCACGGGGGCCTTCACTTCCCAGCCTGTGACAAGTTGGTACCAGAGCCTTGTCGACATTGGGAGTGACAATGGCACCGAAGAAGATTGCCATGACCCCTTCAAGCAGTGTGGTTCCTGCTGAAGAGGACTTCATGGCCGATGATCGGGTGTCAGCCATCTCGCGCGATGTGGCGGAGCTGACTGGGTCAGTGACCAACATGGAGAAGTTCGTTAATGGAACTTGTGTCGCTTTTAGAGATCTCAATGCAGAGATCAAGACAGGAGTGGAAGACTCAGTGGAAAGTCTTGCCACTAAACTTAACTACTCGGTGGAGGACTTTTCCACCAGATTTGATGATTTGTTGGGTCGGTTCAACATCATGGCTGCTGAATTGGATGTTGTTCGATGAAAGAATGAACAGTTAGAGAGGCAGTTGAGAACTGCCCTGGCTGGCGGTGTTGCTTCAAGAAGGATATCCCATCGCATTTGAAAGCAGGAAGTTGAACGACGCTGAACGTCGATACACGGTGCACGAGCGTGAGATGTTGGCGGTCGTGCATTGTCTCCGCACATGGAGACACTATCTCTTGGGATCATAATTCATTGTGCGCACTGACAATGTTGCGACAAGCTACTTCCAAACTCAGAAGAAGCTGAGTCCAAGGCAAGCACGTTGGCAGGATTTTTTGGCAGAATTCGATATGGTCCTCAAGTAAAAGCCAGGCAGGACCAATGTTGTGGCGGACGCCTTTAGTCGAAAGGCGGAACTTGCAGCTTTTCTCGCTTGGGAGGGCAGTGTGAGCCAACCGACGAGCGATCTTCTTGAACAAGTGTGAGAAGCTTCGAAAAGTGACCCAATGGCTCAACAATTGATTGCATTGGTGAAGGAAGGAAAGACGCGGAGATTCTGGCTAGAGGATGGTTTGCTTCACGCAGCGGGCAATTGTCTATATATTCCGCGACAAGATACCTTGAGGAGGCGCTTGATGCACGAGTACCATGATACTACTTGGGCGGGTCACCCAGGACAACAGAGGACCTTGGCATTGTTGGAACGTGCATTCTACTGGCCGCAGATGCGCGATGACGTAGATGCCTATGTGCGGACTTGCTTGATTTTCCAACAAGACATGCCCATCAATCAGAGACCCGGTGGACTACTGGAGCCCCTACCTGTGCCTAGTCGCCCGTGGGAGTGCATAACCATGGACTTCATTGTAAGCTTGCCGAAAGCACAAGGTTGCAGTTCAATTTATGTGATTGTGGATAGGTTCTCGAAGTATGCTATCTTCGTGCCTGCCCCTGCCACCTGCTCAGCCGTTGATACTGCAAAGTTATTTATGCGAAACGTAATTAAGCATTGGGAAATTCCAGAGAGCATCGTCAGTGATCGTGATGCACGCTTCACTGGCAAGTTTTGGCAAGAAGTGTTTCGCTTAATGGGGACGAACTTGCATTTCAGCACAAGTTTCCACCCTCAAACCGACGGACGGACAGAGAGAATAAACGGCATGCTGGAAAAATACCTGCGGCACTTTGTCATTGCCAACCAAAGGGATTGGGTTGATTTACTTGATGCAGCTCAATGCTGCTACAACCTTCAAAAGAGCGAGTCATCCGGCCATAGTCCATTTGAAATTGCAACTGGACCACAGCCGTAGACTCCGCACTCCCTTGTTGCGCGAGGACGTGGAGAATCACCTTATGCATACCAGTTTGTCAGGAACTAGCAAGATCAGACAGAGTTGGCGAAGGCATATCTAAACAAGGCAACCAAGCACATAAAGAAATGGGCAGATGAGAAGCGTCGCCCAGTAGAATTTCGAGTTGGAGACAAAGTATTGGCCAAACTCTTTCCTGACCGCACAGCTATCTTTCGGGGCCACCACTGAGGCCTTATTCGCAAGTATGATGGCCCCTTCACCATTATCAAACGTGTGGGAAACTTGGCATACTGGCTGGACTTTCCAGCAAACTTTCAAGTGCACCCGGTATTCCATATATGTAACCTGAAGCCATTCCACGAAGATGAAGGAGATCCTCAACGGAGCATGCCTCAACGTGCTCCGATCCCACAGCGAGCACCTTCAGCAGTTAGTGTACCAGACAGAGATCCAGATATCATCCTCAACCATTCCAACAACTATCTAGGGGAAGTCAAAAAGTACTTAGTGCATTGGAAAGGATTGCCAGAATGTGAAGCCACTTGGGAGAAAGCCAGCAACATGTTTCAGCATCGACAGCTTGTAGAAGGCTACCATAAACAATTGGCTTCGAGGACGGGGCCAACTTAGGCGGGGGAGCGTGTTCCGGACCGCCATGTTTTTCACCTTTTTGCTCTGATGTATATACCTCTTTGGCACTCTAGAATACCCCACAAGGCCTTATGGCCTAAGAACTTCGTGTATTCGGACCCTCTCTTCCCCTCTTGATGTACTTTGCTTTCAAGTATCTATAAAGAAGCTTTTTTCATCTCTCTCTCTCTTTGTGCTTGTGCATACGCGTACTCTTGCTTCCGCTCATGCGTGTGTGTTGTGTGTTGCTTGTGCGCTTAAAAGGCCTGCCTTCGGTGTGTGTGATTGCCCGAAGCTACGTCACGGGGGCCTTCGCTTCCCAGCCCGTGACAAAAACAACCCTTTTGCTTTTCGTCGTGGCCGGGAAAGAATGGTGAGGCCACAAACAAACAAACAAACAAACAAACAAACAAACCGGCATGGAGCTCCTATTAACAAGGTAAACTAGAATGGGGCATGGAATTTGTGTGAAGCTTACGCATAAACGAATGAGTAGAATGTTGACTAATGCAAGTCATTTAGATGCACTCGGGTTGATGGCTAGGATTAACATGTAACCATAGGCCAGAGCTTTGCAGACAAGTGGATCAGAGTCAGATCCAATATGGGGACCATGTCAGATCTGTTATGAGCACAGCTAGCCTATCTAAGCAAAGGAGACTATTAGATAGAGAAATTCCAAACTTAGCTCAAAATCCAAAAATGATTAGTGTAATCAATTGAAGGATCTAGTCGATTTTCATGTGAGGTTGAAGAAGTTCATATGCTGCACTATAATTCACCTCAAGAGTCATTAGATCGGCCTTTAATCATGTTTAAATCCTGAGAGTCATTGCAATACATTGAATAGTTGGCTGCTAGTTAAGTGTCGTTGCCCAGTACATGTCAATCCTAGCAGTTATGGGTGACAACAGGCCAGGCCCAAACAGAAATGAGTGGGTCCAGACCTGAATCTAAACTAGAGGTTGATTGATCCCCTTGCTCTTAAGAAAAGGATGAATTAATGGCCTTTTAAAGTACCCACCGGTCCACTAGTGGGACATGTTCAGAAGGGTTTTTCTTTTCAAGAATAAGGGCTTTGAAAGGCATCTTGTCTTGTTAAGTATTTATTTGATGATTATGAGTATCGTGGTCATCTCTTTTCTTTAGCATCCCGCCATTCCTGTGCAAAATACCTTCCCTTTGCCTGTCATCCTCTCTCATGCCCACAATAAAAAAACATTTTTCGCTGGAAAGTCTTTATTCGTGTTGATCCTATTCACCTCTTTAGGCTCAACACAACAATGGTCCTCTAGCCGCTCCTCCCCCATTGTATTGATAGGGCGTATCATAGGAAAAACCATGCTTGCATCCAACTTGGATTGGATAAATGAGACCTGGCCCATACTTGGTAAAATAATATACATTATTTTATATTTTTATATTAAAAATTTGTAGATCTTAATTGGAACTGGAGTCGAACTCATGCTTGGTATGAAATTTCAAAAACCATGGCCAGTCCATATATTAATCAGACTCTATAGGTCAAAAAAAATCTTAATTTTTTCACTACAAGAAAATAGGTTTTTACTGGCATTAGCAGTTTGACACCAGAAATAGTGAGCTTTTACTGACGGACTATGGTCTAGCTTCATATTTTGGTATTTACTGGCGCCAAAACAGTGATGCGCCAAAGATTGTTGCGTTTCACTGGCACAAAGTGGAAAGACGCCAGTGAAAATCATCATTTTTTGGCAATGGGTTTTAGCGCATCAATGAATGATGTGAAATATTTTGCGGGAGGGTAGGACCCTTTCTTCCTCCCTTTTTTCTTTTTCATCCCCTTTCCCTTGTTGTTCCGGGAGATCTTCACTATCGTTGAACGTCGGATGTTGGACATAGGCCGTCGGAGACCTCCTTAACCCTTGTTGTTCAAGATCAATTGAACGACTGACGTGGGATGTCGAACGCTCTCTCTGGTTCACTGAAGGGTTTTTTGTTCTGTCTCCCTAAGTCTTTTCTCCCTTTTCGCTACATGTTGCTCCCTAGGTTTTCGATTTTCTTCTTCTTCTCGAAGCAGAAGAAGATCTTTGTTTCATGTCAGATAAGTGCGAGCTTTAACGATTGCATTTTTGGAAACAAAGATGGCATCTCTATCAATTTAGGCATTGATCTCTACTTTTTCTCCTATTTATCACTAACTTATGGTAGTTGTGTTGTTTCATGTAGTTTTTATTTTATTGATATGTCTGTTGATTCTGTTTCCCGGTAGAGGTTGATTCATGTATTTTTTTAATAATAAGTACCATCATGATTTTCTATTTTTCTTTAAGATGCTCAAGTTGTGTTGATGTGCACTATTCTCTTTTCTGGCTTTTCATTTTGTTTCCAAGTCAATATATTTTCTGTTGTTGATAATTGAATGTGTGTGTTCGTGTGTGTCGTTAAATAACTTTGAACAAACTTTGCCTTCTCTTTGATTAAGTTTGTTTTTATATTTGCGGCTATTGGCATGTTAGATATGTTGTTCTTAGTAAATTGGATCGGATGGAAACATAATGTTACTTTGAACAGGTACCACTTACAAGGAAAATTTCCTCTGACATTTCAAATTGTAAAGAGGGGTCGATGGGTCATGGAGACGTTGATGAGACAGTGGGCTACATTAATATGCCCCTTTTTTAGCTTCTTTTCAGCATGGACTACATTTTTTATTTGTAAATTTATTTGCTTAGTTTAATACTTTTCAAATTTCTCATAAAATTAAGGTGTCTGGTTCCATTCTTTAACTGTGTTCACTATATGATGACATTTATTTCTCTCCTATTCACATATATTTAAGGGCAGGTCGTTTTCCAATCTATTTTAAGGAGCAAAGGAAAAAAATTAAAAACAAAACAAAAATTATTGCAGGGCACAGGATTGTTGTGTGTATCCTCGGCAAAAAATGGTAAGGAACACAACATATTCATTTAATTGAATCTTTGGCTCAATACATCAGAGGTTCATTCCTGGAGTGGTCACAGGAAACATTGTAAATTAGGGATGCAAACAGTTTAGATCAGGATCAGATAAATACATAGAGACTTGTGTTGAAATCTCCATCCTAAATCCAACCCATTTGCATCACTATATTAGTTAGTGTTGGTAATATATATTGATGCCCATTGGACCCATGCCTTAAGAATGGTAGTTCATCTCTAACCTGGTCTTAAATTGTGTGAGACTTAAAACCCGATTTATGTTTTTTTCTTTTTTTTGCACATGTGATTGTAATAATTTTTTATGATATGTACGTGATTCTGTATCATACTTGATGATGAAGTCAATGTTTTTTGAATATATGTTCATTCTTCCAATTCTATTTTGAGTTTTCAATGCAATGACAAGCATAAATCATAACTAATGTTTTTAAGGAAAACTTGTCTGTTTATATGTTTTGATTCTTTTTTTTTGTTTTCACCTGTTGTTCACATGTGTATGCATGCGTATGTGCATTTGCTGTCCCAAAATTGTTGTTTAGTCTCAAAATTATATAAAATTAATTCAAATCTAATGCCGAATTATAGATCCATATAGATCTAAATAATTATCTGAATTCAATTGGCTATAATTGGATCCCAAAATGCATTGAATAATATCCGCATTGGATCCCGTACTAAAATATCCGAATCTAAATAAATCTACCTAATTCACAGTTAAATATTCAATTTGGATCCAAATCTCTAATTATACTTAAATGTTAACGTCCATTCCACTTATTTTTTTAATTAAATTTTCAGATAAATTATTATTATTATTATTATTATTATTATTATGGATCTCCAGTCCAATTGAGATTCAAATCTAAATAAACTTCCCAATTTTATCAATCATACAAGGTTAGACATAAAAATTCTTCTTCTCAAATTTTTAAATAGCAAAGAAAAATTGTCGATATTACAGGTATGATTAAGCAGCTGCACTCTACTCTCTCTCCATATAAATATAGGTGTTTTCTCTCCCTTGTCATAACTTGGGCTCTATTTGAGGTTTAGTATTTGGTGGTGAGATGTCGAATCCTGGATTTGAAAAAGCTCTTTGGATTTGCCTAATCCCAAATATTGTTTGGAATCTCTCTTAGCCATTCTTTCCATTAATGCCAAAGCATGCTAGATTCACAGCCATATACAGAACCATGCGAAGTGGTAGGTCAATGTCAAGATCAAGATCAAGGGTTAAGAGAAGCCTTGGGATCAAGCTCAAACTCGCGGTAGACAATGAGAGCAACAAGGTGTTTTATGTTGAACCAAACTTGGACTTCGTAGACTTCCTCTTCAAATGCCAAATGACTAGAAAACAAACAGCTGTAATAAAGAGAACAAGGTGGAGTATGATATCCCTCATGGAGAGGTAGCTCCTCACAATCACTAGCATCTCAACATTAATAGGATTTTAGTGGCTTTATTCGTATTTACATCTTTAAGACAACATGACATTTTTAAGAAATTGCCCACTTGATTGCTGAGCTGCCTTTTTTATCATCTAACATTACTTATTTGCTCTTTTCTGACATTACTTAAGTGCCTTAGGTTAGCTCTAATTAACATGAGGGTGTTGATGACTGAGAATTCAAAAATTGATGTGAGCAATGACTTTCTATTTTTTATTTCTCGGTATTTTGAAGTAATATTGTATGTTCATTACATTTTCTTTGTATATATAAACATTCTTGGGTAGTTTTCTTTCTATCCTCTTATTTTAGGGTTTTATATGTCTTATTTTGAATCTGTTATTGTTTGTCTATCAGTAAGTGTGAAATGACAAAAGGAACTATTTACACAAGGCCTCATTATGTAGTTTTTTATTCTTTTATTAACGTGGCATTTATTGATACATATTGAACTTGTGTAGTCTAATGCTTCATTTTGTGAAGAATATTTCATGTTGTTGCAGCTGGACAGGACCATCTGACGTCCATCCCGGCAGCTACATCCGACAACTCCGTCCGGCATTGTTTTTCGGCAATGACCTCAATTTCCGGCGACCATATGACCATAAGGCTCCAAGGATGACTCTTCATGGCTCCTTCATTCCTCTGGCCGCTCTGTTCTGACAGCGTGAGGCTTGCTGGAAAAGGAATTTTTCAACGGAATGGCAGGCGAGATCTCGGTCGTACCACGGAGGAGCAGAATCTCCTCGTCCATCTGCTTCCTTAGCCTACTGAAGCAGCCAGATTCTGACTATGTGACCTCAGCGATGGCGTCGAGTCTGACACACACCACCCCCATCTTGTTCAGAAGCATCGCCAACGTCAGGCCTGTCTCGCCGCCAACCCCATTGCCCTGTTCTTCGACACCACGCTCCCAAACAACATATATGTGTCCCAGTATCTCCCCGTGATCAGGTGCAGCAGCCCGATCTGGGCTTTGACCCCGACGAGCACCAGGCTCCTCACAGTGCTTGAGCTCACCATCATCCCCCCAGCCTTCTCCAGGAGAGAGATCTATTATCAAATGGGTGCACGCACATCCTTATCATTTCCACATTTGTTGCTAAGTCATTTTTTGGCAAGTGTGGAATACGGTTGTGAAAGTGTACCAACCGTTTTTGGTAACTCGACATTTGCCTTATTGAGTTTCCATTTGGTGGTGTGTGTCTATCTTCAGTCTGTGGTTTCCTTTGTTGTGGCTGGAGATTGTTTATTTATTGATAAGTTGTATTCATCGTGAATGAGAGTGTGAGAGAAATAAACTGGGCTCAGCCCTCGTTCCTTCCCATGGATGTAGGCAATCATTGTCGAACCACGTAAATCCTCTTTATGTTTGCGTATGTATTTTAACATGGTATTAGACCGTGATGCGTTGAAGTGATCGGTGATCTTGTAGTCATTGTATTGAGCGGATGATCAATGGTCGGCAATGCTACCAATACCATTGGAGGTTTTGCTGCTAAGAATATTTGGAGTTCCTCCACCCAAATTGTCGATAATAAGGTTGGTTACTCTGAGCAAAATCATCTTCTTAAAATCACTAACACGCTACTCTCTAGGGCCGATTATCTAAGTTGGGCAAAAGCCGCTGAGTTATTTCTTAGCGGCAGATCCAAACTTAGATATATCACTGGAAAAAACAAAAAACTAGATCCCACATATGAAAAATGAGAATCTGAGAATGATATGGTCATGAGTTGGATGTTAAACTTTATGAAACCGACTATTGCTAGAATCTTTATGTTTATGAACGCCGCAAAGGAAATCTGAGATGCGGTTAAAGAGATTTATGGTGAACAATTCAACTTTGCAAGAGTCTACGTGCTTCAACTGAAAATAGCTAAATATACTTGGGACGAAAATAGCTACATAAGTACACTTAGAGGGATTTGGAACGAATTGCTCTAATATCATCCTTCTATTGGTGATATCCTTGAAAGTAAAAAAAAATTTGAGAAAGACAAAGTGTTTAAAGTTCTTGCAGGTCTCGACTCAGATTATGAAAATCTGCAAAGCCAGATCTTGATGGCAATGTTGTTTCCCTCATATAACACGGTATGCGCAATGATCCAACACGAAGAAACTCACCGAAAAGTTATGAATCTGAGCATTCAACCTAAAGAAGATCACGCTGAAAAAATGGTATTTCAGGTTGGCGTAAAGCAAAGTCATTCAGCTACCGAGCCTCCAAACAACTTTACTCAAGATCAGTCCCGACCAAAGCTGAAAATCAAATGCTCCTATTGTAAAAAGTTAGGTCACTCCAAAGATCAGTGTTGGGATCTCGTGGGTCGCCCTAACCGTAACAAGGAAAACAATACTAAGCACGATGCTGCAAACTTTGTCACCAAAGATGACCTTACTTGGTTTTTTCAGCAGATGGCCAAGACTAACTTAGCATCTTCATCTCCCATTAGTGATGCTCCTGTTGTACAGCAATGTAAAACTCATGCTCTTCTTTCATGTATTACAAACAATGAGTGGATTATAGATTCTAGAGCCTTAGACCACATGACAAACCATGATGATGGCCTGATTAGCTCAAAAAAATAGGTATATACTATAGACGATTCTACAATGATGGTCACCGACGCAAAAAAAGGTTAAATTTATAAATCGTGATACCGACTCTAAAGTCCTCATCATTCCTAAACTTGCTGCTAATCTTATGTCCATAATTTAGATTACTAAGACTCATGATTGTTTGGCTATTTTTTCTTCTAAGGAGATTGTCTTTCAGGACAGAAGATCGAAGAGGATGATTGGTAGAGGCATAGAACGTGACGGTCTATATATCTTCAGTCAACCAAAGACAATGTTTTTGAGTAGTGCCCAATCAAGTAACACTTATAGCCTTTGGCACTCTGGTCTTGGACATGCTTATGTTAAAATTATAAAATATTTGCTGCCTAATTTGAATAATAATAGTCTATCGTGTGATGCTTGCAAATTTGCTAAGGCCACCAGGCTTCCTTTTTCAAAACTCTTCTACTAGAAGTAGCGAGTTTTTTGAATTGTTGCATTTTGATGTGTGGAGTCCATTCCCCGTAGACTCTGTGTTCAGTTTTAGATACTATGTCACATTTATTGAAGATAAATCTCGAGTCACCTGGGTGTATTTCCTAAAATATAAACATAAAGTGGCCAAAGTTTTTAAAAAAATTTATAATCTTGTGTATACTCAATATGATCACAAGATTAAACGTTTGAGATTTGATAATAGAGGAGCCTTTTTTATCACCTAACATTACTTATTTGCTCTTTTCTGACATTACTTAGGTGCCTTAGGTTATTTCTAACATGAGGATGTTGATGACTGAGGATTCAAAATTTGATGTGAGGCCACCCGTGGATCGTGTGCCTGACCATGCCCATGGACTCGAAGAGTGAGGCCACCCGACTCAACTCCATGCCAATCTCCTCCAACTGCTACCCATCACACTCATTCTTGTGGGCATGCCCCTCCTCCATCTCCACCTACTTGGCATACACCAACAAAGCCTTCTCGCATTGAAGCTTGGCCTCCTTAATTGAACCCCTCTTGAGGTATAAGTCGACTAGGCTCACTTACAGTGAGCCCACCGGCATGTGTCCCTTGTCGTTGATGAGCACAAAAGCGGCTAGGGCCTTGTGTTAGGAGAGGCCCGTCTCATCAAACCTTCCTAGAGCAAAGTAGGTTTCCCTGATGTTGGCATCGAGGAAGGCACATTCTAATATAGATGATAGCAATGACGAAGAAGATGATGATCATGATGGAGAGGGTGAAGAGAGGGAGAAAAGCATCGAGACAGCCAGCAAGAGGTGGTCCAATGCCATCTTGTAGTCTCCCCTAGAGATTTGCACAAGACCAACCCCTCCTCACGGACGCCCCATCTTGAATCGTGAATGCATCCCCGCACAGCTCCGCTACTTTGTCCAGTTTCAGCAATTAGAGGTACGAATCAGCTAGGTAGTTGCACATCTTGGCAATCAAGATGTCTGAGTCACCTAAGGTCTGCTTCAGAACAACCATCCCCGACTCGCAGCAGTCCATGGCAGAGTCGTACTGGCCGAGGGTGTCATCAAGTTGCATGTAGCGGGATGTGCTGGACTTTATCCATCATCGATCGAAAATGGTGCATGTGTGTGCAGTGAAGTGGAGCCTATGGTGATGCACGTTACTAAGTGAAGCCTATGCCTTAGCTATGGCATCCAGCGGTGGAACGAGGCAATGCAACATTGCTTTTTAGCAAACTTAGCAAGCAAGCCTAAGTGTGCATGCAACTTCTCAAGTGTATTTGCTCAACTCTATGCTCCATGTCACAGGCCGGTCAACTGTGGCTATGTGCCATGCTTCATGGGTGTTACGCCACCCACGGTCTGTCTCAACTTCAAGCCTGCAAATGGAAGACATCCATGCAGAATTCATGTGCCACGATTGAGTATTCTTCTGCATAGTCATATGTGAACAATGTGTCTATGGAGTCAGATCACATAATGGAGCTACTTCATCGAAGGTGTCATGTTAATGTCCACGTCAGTCCGCTCGAACCTCAGAGCCGCATATCTCCTTACACATTGAGAATTACTAAGCCAATATCAAAATCTCCCTGACACATTCATATGTGATGAAGACTCGAGTCAGGTTGTTTCGACGAAATACAAAGTCTACACTCAAGAACTCCATTGAAAACAAAAGTGTTGTGTTTCTAAGAGATTTTAGGGTTCCTCCTATTCGCCAGAGGAGTCAACACCCATAATACCTATATAGAGGACCTTCCTCTTGACTTACATTGGTGCACTATTGTGCAGTTTAGAGTGAGCAACTCCCATATCTTGTGAGTAGCACACCAAAGTGCACGGGGTGCTCAAGAGTATGCAAATTCTTCATGGGCATCAACAAGCATGCGCGGGGCCCACTCTGGCCACCCACATTATCGCCCAACCTCGCACCCTTGTGAGGGGCTCGATGAGTGCATGTCGAGCAACGATATTTCTTTTTGGCTAGAGAGTTTCACTATGTCAAACTAGCAACTAGCTTAAGCTAGGAGTCAAAAGGACTTTTCTATCGTAGCGGGAGCAGGTTCCTCGTGGGGCTCGCAGGTGCCAAAATGCAATATCCCCCTCGTTCAGTGCATCTTTGTAACTTGATGCTCACTCTAAGGTCTATATTGCTTATTTGGACGTGTAGCTGGCTATATCGATCATCGACGGCTTGTAAGCTCGTCACCGAAAGGCGACACACCCATCCCTCATAGGCTTGGAAGTTCTTCGCACTAACAATTAGCATTGCCCCACTCTATTGACTCGTTGCTTCAAATATTCCATTGTGCTAAGCGTGCATGGGATATGCATGATTCTGATCTCGCTTCTGCTAGGCTTGTATAGCTACTTGCCAAGGCAAGTTGTGTGTCACACAACCCAAACAACCTGTCAATCCCCTTTTTTGTGTGAGTTAGAAAGATGTGGAGAAAAAAGGCCATGACAACTGGTATCAGAGCATACCAAACTGGTACTATAGAAATATTGCTCATCGGTTATGCACTTTGTTATAGTGACCCTTCCTTCTTCAAGCACATTAAGGGGATATGTTCTGCTTTAATCTGATCTCTCAAGACTAAGTCTCGCAGGTAGAGCTTGCTCACTTTCAGTGCTTACTCGATAATGTGGTCAAGAAGCCGTGTAGTGCAATCGGCTGATTCTATGCACCTTCTCAGTGGGAGAGACTCATCAGAATGCCTCTTTTCCCCCCACTCTACTTGGTCCATCCACTCAGCACCTTGCCTTGGTGCCACTCGTGCGTGTTGATCGTTGGGTTATGCAGGCTTTCGTCATCAACACCACCCGCTTGGTTCATCTTTACTCGGTCGGTCGCTTCACCTACCTTATGTCAGGTCACAAATGACATCGTCAAGACTGCTAACTTCTGGTGCTTAGTCCTTGTAGTGAGACTTGGTGTCATACCTCGATGTCTAGCTCAAAGATATTCACCACTAGGATTATGCGAAGACCTTCACACTTCATCACTCATCTCATGTTCACAGAGCAAATACTCCAAACACTCCATGCTACACCCTTTGAAGGCCAAACCTTCTCTCTTGGGCACATGGAAGCAAGCTGTGAAGATACTCCATGCCTAACTTGTTAGCTATGTTTCACTGAATGAAGTTGATGATCTACTGCCCTTCCTTGAAGGACCATCAGTTGTCGAAGGACTAACACATATGCTAAAAACTGCATTGCTTCCTTGGCCTATGTTGCTACATTCTTTTGGGCCATGTGTTGCATGTGGTTGTGTTGCTTTGCTCAACAGACTACTGTGGGTTGAAGGATACTCGCTCTGCTTAGGAGAACTGGACCACCTCCAACTTTAGAACTTCATGGCAGCTTCTCCACGTTGTGCATCTTCGTGGGTGACAATTCCCACACTCTATAGAGTGGCCTTGCCTTACTAGGAACTTCATGGCAACTTCAGTCTCATCTCAATCCAGAAAGTATTGATGAGGACGTCAATTTTTTCTAGTAGGGGACAATGTGTCATGCCACTGCATTGCTTGGGTCACGTATGCTCGTAGTCGCATTGCTCTGCTCAACAGACCACCTCTGGTGCCAAACACCCGCAGATGCCAAACATCTGTGGGTGCTAGACACCCACTTTGCATATGAGGACTGGACCACCTCCAACTTCAAAACTTTATGGCGGCTTGTCCATGCCACATATCTTCATGGGTGATGATTCCCACATTCGAGAGTGACCTTGCCTTAGTTGTTGCTTGGGTCACATTTGTTCGTGGTCGCATTACTTTGCTCAACAAACCACTTTGAGTGCCAAAACACCTGTGTGTGTCAAACACTGGCTTTGCTCAGGAGGACTAAACTACCTCCAATTTTAGTGGCCTCGCCTTGGCCACATTAGAACTCCCTAGGCAGCTTCTCTATGTTGCATATCTTAGTGGGTGATGATTCTCTTCATTGGTGGCTTTTAGACACCACATTCGAAGGGATTGATACTAAGCTTCATCTCAGAACCCAGCTCTATGCTACTACCTTGCACACAGACTCCTAAAGGATGCTTGCACTACTCCATCTCATGGGATTTAACTTCAGTCGCCTTCCAATTGGTGAAGTATCGACAAAGATGTCAATTTGTTCTAGTGGGGGAAAATGTGCCAGTCTTTATCTGTCACCAACCAAAAGTTGTGCACGCGTGTGTGCAGTGTAGTGGGACCAATGGTGATGCACATTACTATGAGAAAAGCTTATGCCTTGGCTATGGCATATGACGGTGACACGAGGCAATACAACATTGCCCTTTAGCAAACTCAACAAGTAAGCCTAATTGTGCATGCAACTTTTCAAGTGTATATGCTCAGCTTCATGCTCTATGCCACGGGGGTCTCTCCAGCCACCTGCAGCCATGTGTCATGCTTTGTGGGTGCTATTTCACCTGCAGCCCGTCTCAACTTCAAGCCTACAAACGGAAGACATCCATGCAGAATTCATGTGCCATTGTCGAGTATTCTCTTGCATAATTATATATGGAGAATGTGTCTGTGAAGTCAGATCACAGAACAATGCTACTTCATCTAGAGGTGCCACGCTAGTGCCCACGTGGGCTCGCCCAAACTTCGAGACAATGCATCTCCTTGCATGTTGAGAATTATCGAGCCAAGATTAAAATCTTGCTAACACATTCATATGTGACAAATACCCCAGTGTGGTCATTTCAGTTAAATATGAAGTCTATACTCGAGAACTCCATTGAGAACAAAAGTGGTGTGTTTTTAAGGGATTTTTTGGATTCCTTCTATTGGCGGAGGGTCAGCGCCCTTCCTATTGGTGGAGGGTCAGCGCCCTTAACACATATATAGAGGATCTCTAATGGATCGTTTGGTTGTCAACAAACCCGTTAGTTGTGGACTTTCAAAAGAAATGATTGTCTCATATTCACATACTCTTGATATTAGGTGGTGAGGATAAACCTCAAACAAAAGAGGGTTTTGAAAAGATTGTATGTGCAGAGATATCTAACAATGTAGAACAACCACATTTATATGCACCTAATGTGACTACAGTTGGATCATCCTTTCGATTAGGAGATCTGACCCAGAAACCTTGTATATATCTAATTGAAAATTCTAGAAAATATTAAAATTTTAAAAGTCTCAAAAACCACAAAAACTAAAAATAAAAAGAATCTTTAAAAAGTTAAAAGAATTCTCAAAATCCAATAAAAATTAAAAAAAAATTAAAATCCCAAAAACATTGAAAAATCATAAAATTTCTTAAAATTTCAAAGTTTTACAAAAATCCTAAAAATTAAAAAAATTATGAAGAAACTAATCATCCAGGAACTCTAAAGATCCAAGCTCAATCATAAAACCTGTTTTGTTTCAAAAACCTTTTGGCTAAAGATCCTCTAAGACTTTTTTCAAAAAAAAATCTTTCAAAAGAAATTATTTTCATTAATGTTTCAAGAAGGTTGTTATTAGCATGAGAAGTCGGATAATTTCTTAATTAAATGATCATTTCAAAATTTATGATATGAGCTTTAACATGCTTGAAAGGACCATTTTGTCATCAAGCAAGTCTTCAACTTCTTGACCCAGTTAATTTCGAAAAAAATTGCATTCCTGAATTACGGGCATGAGCACTTCTTTTGAGAAACTCCTTTGAAATTATTCTCAAATTTTATGAGATGCCTTATCTTATTATTTCGAAAGAGTAATGGCTTTCAAATCTTGTCAATTCTCTTTAAAATTCAAATGGATAGAGTTATCTTTGAAAAAGGCTATCTTGAGTGTGGCCAAGAATCTTGGTTCATCTTGACCAATCTAAAGCTTCAAATAATAAAGTTAATGGAGTTCCAGGACATTAATTCACAAAGCAACCCGTAAGTGAATAATCTTACATATTAAAAAAATAAAGTGATGACGATTCAAGAAGGCCTAATCTCAAAAATAGAGTGGGCAAGGATAAAAAAAATGAGAGAGCGCGAGAGAGTAAAAAAAAAGAGAGAAAAACAAGAAAAAAAAAGAGAAAGCAAGGAAGATTGTGCACGTAAAAGCAAAAGAGAGCAAAGACCAAGGTCCAGTCCAGGTAGCTCCAATCAGGATGGGTATGGATTGGATTAAAAAGCCAAGTCTCAACCTAGGTAGGCTACCATGATGGTAAAGATTGGATTAGCGCACAAAATGCACTATGCACTAAAAATAGGAATGAAAGGTGCACATATATAGGCCAAGGCCCATCCTGGGTAGGTTCCAAAAATGGCCACTATGAAAGTAGGGATTGGATTAGTATACACAATGCTGAAAGAAGCTGAAAGTTCAGAAATGAATGAGACATTGCCTGATTGGTTTAAGGACATCCTACTATGTTCAGATGCCTCTAAGCCAAAAATTAGTTGTGCTAGGCCCGTACCAATCTTGTGACAAAAATACCTTGTTCTTGTCCAAAGAAGGATAGATGTGTGTGATGAGTTTAACTATTTGGCCATATTTGTTATGAGATAGATGATCTGCCAAATAATGATTTTATACATCTTATGATATTTAATCAAAAGAGCTAAATTAAAAAGTTTGTTCAGATTAAGTATGCATGTTAATAATTGAGAGAATATGCTTCTTATAAGTTATTGATTTTAGAAATTAAACTTTAATTTAGAATTAAAGGGTTTCTATGTAACATGATTTCAAATTTTATGTGATATATGATAACCTGTAGTGTCTACATAAAATGTAATATAATTATTTGATCATAATTGTCTGAACTACATATAGAAGAACATTTTAATCATTCAATTTGAGGCATGAATGAATGAATACGTGATTGATACTTAGAGTTTTATGGCATGCCTATTAGGCTTTCGAGGCATGATTGTTTGATAAATAAAGGCATCTTGATTTTCTACATGAGATATATGTTGTGTTTTGAAAATTCTTTTTCCCAAAGCTCATTTGATCATGGATTGACATATACTTTTGACTGCACCCACAGATCTTACCCTAAACAGGGGATATCAAATGCTAGGATCTGAGATTCTCAAAGGAAATCCATAAATTTCTAGTTTGAAAGAGGTGGGAGGACCAAACAAAAAAACCATGGATCTAAGATACTAGGATCTCGGTTCGAGATCCGTGTGCATTCAAACCCATCCTAAAGATCCCTTTAACATGATCTGATGTTTATTCTCTGCATAAAAAGCTAGTATTAGGACCCCGTTCGCGACATCCAGATTTCATCTTCTAGTGTTTTCTTATTTGTTCTATTCATATACTGGAAAACTTAAGCCAGGATCCGAATTCTACCAAATTATGACCCGTTCAATTTGCAACCCTTGCTTACATCTATGGCTTTTATTTATTTGAATTTTTTCGACAGGAGTGACTCATAGATTGAATAATTTGATACTGGTGAAGTGTCATTGTCCACCAGTCAATGGTTGCACTTGCTCAAGCTGGTGTCCAATTGCACCAAACACACTCTCCAAGTGGTCCTTCTGCATGAGCCCGTGTGGTAAAACATGGTTATCAGCATGCTTGTCTAATAAATTGTCACCTCTTAATGAGTCCCTATCGTGTGCGATATGATTGCACAAAATTTATGCATTAAGCACTGGATCGCCCTCTATCAGGTCTTGGGTCTCACACATAACAGGCCCTGTCCCCAAGATGCAGGGTCATCAGGTGCTTAATATGCAAATATTTGTGCAATCATATTGCACACAGAAGGTGGAAGAAGGCACGTTGCAGCAGCCCCAAAATTATTTGTTTAGTATTTAGCCTTTTTGTTTAATTAGACAAAGAAAACACTGCCTGAGTGAGACTGGACATGAATCCTGTTCAGCACCAGTGAAAACAGATGTACGACTCCTCCAGTTGGTTTCAATCCTTAGCTGTCCCTCTAACAGGTATGTTATTTGCTGGCATGAAACACGCTCGTTCTAGTATAATGTACACCTTTACTAATGCGACCATACAGTAAAGATGTTTACTTCACTGGTGCTAAATATATTCATGCCAGTGAAGATGTTATACTGACGCAATGTGTGTTGTGCCACTATAACATACAGGTTTACTGGCACATATATTTTGTGCTTCTTTACTGACGTGCATAAGAGGCACGTCCATTAAAAGGTAAATGCGTGTAGACGTGTCAATGAGGCAGGGCTCTCGAACTAGTATTTATCATTTTTTTATAGTTAAGGGGGGATAGTCCTAACAATTTTTTCCTTAAGTCTGGTTAGGAGACTCCAACATTTCTCTCAACTCTTAGGAGAGTACTCTTCATTGAGCCTACTGCGTGCTATGCAAACCTCATACAAAGACGGTCAAACATAGGTGGGGATGGGAATGGTGAAGTGGAATAAAGAGAAGTCAGCCTACTGCGTGCTATGCAAACCTCGCTATTGCTTGTTTTGCTCTTTTCATTGCAGTTGCTACCATCATCTCATAATCTTTGATTAAGGAGTCTCAAAATGTTGTGATATGTTTGTAGATGACCTTAAATAAATAACAAAATAACATTTTGAATTCTGTAAATGATAGTGTATTTTGTGAGCCAAATAACATCACTACATGGGTGAAACTTACCTCGATTTCTTTGCTCAAACAACTTATGAATTTGAGCACAAATAATCCATAATCATATTGTAACAAGCTTGAATTCTTCTGAAAATGCCCATATAGCTGAATGACAACATGAAGTTTGTAATGCAACTTACCCATTATCTTGGAGAGGAATATTTTGGATAAAATTCATTTTTCAATCTCTATAAGCATTAAATTAAAATTTTTATGCCTAAAAGCATAGTTGAAGGAAGCACAGCAACAAACAATTGCATAAGCACATGTATTTGAAAACATATTTTAACGAAGATTATCACATTGAATGGTCATACCATATGTCATGCATCTTTGTCCATTTAAGCTACATAAAGGATGGAATTGTACAACCTAAAAAACTTTTCTCGCATATCCATCTCATAAAAAACCCATATCATTAGTAACGAACCTGCATCCATATCCTTACTAATCAAGATCACAATAAGACAAAGTCATATATGTCAACATATGCATGAACTCGAAATCATACATGGCATGCATAAACATTTATGTCCACATTCAATGAAATATTTAAACACTTGTGAACCTAGTCAAATACATTGTTTCTCTTTTCTATCCTATAAGGGTACACTCTCAAGAACCTACTCAAACTCAGCAATCGAATGAATGTTTATTATGCTATGCATTTTAGTTACCTCATTGATTCAAAAAATTTGAAAAACATCCACTAAAGCAGTCTGTAACCAAGAGAGATTCACAGTGGTCCAAGAAATCGATTTCTATAGTGCAGAGTCTGATTGCCTACCTAGGACTCATTGGCAGTCTCAATCTCCTACACCGACGTCTGGGGACCAAAGAGGTGTCGTTGCCCTCAAAACTATAATTGTCAGTCAATGTGTGTACATTGTATCCTCTCCAAAGTAGGTCAAGGTTCAAATAGGCTAATAGGTGCTATGACATTTGGCTCAACTACAATATTGAGTGCACTCGACACTAGACTCTATAGCCTCAAGCTCCACTCTGAGTAGCTTAATCCATTGCCTCACAAGGCATAAACCCATACCCCCTAAACTCCCTAAGGTGCAATTAAAAATAGCCCATGTGATCTATCCCAAGGTACGTACTCTCCATTAAGGAGCACCCAAGAGTTATGTTTCTTTAGGGCATAAGTGTGTATGAGCATATTTACTATAACTTAAGTGTTCACTAGCACCCTTGGTTCCAACAAACCTGGCTCACCTTCGAGCCTCATGTATGCATGTCTTACATAACTTACAACATATTGCATGTCATATACCACACTACATGATGCATGAGACTCATTTTAATATATCATGAACCGTGAATTTCATAAAATAACATATGTATGCCTATGCACACTAGTTACATGGCCCAATCATCATGCTTATATCTCATGTGTTAACATGTAGTCTCATATGTCATCATGCATAAATAATTAGCATGCTTGCAAACAACATAAATATGAAGCATCACATGTCAGAATACGCATTATTAACATCACATTTCAATAGTAAGCATATGATTTTAAACAAAACAAGTTCACAAGCCAAGATATTGTCCAAAACCAAGAATTGCATATATCAGAATTTTTATGTTGTTGATGGATATGTTAGACTATTATCTCAAACAGATATGAACCAATAAAAAATCACAGTCATACCAGAGGGTTTTATCTCTCATATCCAAGTGATAGCTCAAAGAAAAATAATTTCAATTGCCCATAAAAATTCACAGACCAGAGACTCTTTTTTGTTCTATCAGAACCTCACATAAACTTGTTTTATACAGAAGTAGTCACCAGACCCGATCTGAGAGAGAACTTATCCTCTTAAATTTTCTAGTGTTAGCCATACTTATTAGCTTTTAAAAGCATATGAGTTTATAAAAAACCTCCATTATGTGAAATTTCTAGATTTTCTAAATTGGACCTTGTCTAAGACAGTTCCAGATCCAGATTTTTTGTAAAATCTTGAATTTCACACAACTTGTGTGAGACTTCAAGATTTACAGAAAAATGAAACTTATTCTTCTTTTATTTTTCTCAGACTAATTCATACAGTAACCATCACATATCCAAAAATCGGCCATAAATAGTAAACCTTTGATTTATTGAATTTTTTGCAAAATCAACTAGCAAAAACTGCTCTTTACACAAGACAAAATTTATGTCTTGGGTTGCAGCAGCCATAACACTTGATTTTATACCACCACTGATGCCTAATTTGTTTCTGAGACACCTCCCAGATGTCTATAAGATCTTAATAAAAGGGTTTGGCCAGAGGTGATTTGATTTGAGAGTTATAATTATATTATCATAATGAGTCAGTCAATAAAATCATGGTAGCTTGGTATCATAAAATAAAGCATGATAAAAATAGAAAAAGCACATGCATCAACGTGTAATATTGATTTTAAATTATACATCAACCATATACATAGTATCTAAACATTATATAGAGTCATAAAACATCATATGGTCATAAAACATGCTTCGGATTCAAAACCATTAATATAACGCATGATTTATGCATATAATAACCAGTTTCAGATGCTAGCATGCAAAATCATCATGGAATGCATGAAATAAATTTGTAGAAACATGATTCATATTATAAACTCATGAAAGAAAATCAATATTCATTCAATCACGCTGAAAACAAGGATATAGCAATCTTAAATCATGTAGGAACGTGAAACTATATGTTTCGCATTACCCGATTTCTCAGTTTAGCCATTTGGGCATAGTTTTACTGAAATCATATTTTTAAATCCGTTTCAAATCATGGTATTGATTTAAAAATAATTTTAAAATATTTTTCTAACTTTTTTCATATCTGATCTACCATGGATCAACCCGTAGAATTGGCAAGATGCACAATTTATGTGTTTGTGTCTGATTTATGCTACAAGTAAGATGAATCCTACCTGAATCGTGTTCTTGTATGAACTAACACATTTGTCACCTGTCTTAGCACCTTGGAGCAACTTTAATGATGGCTGAAAAAACTCTAAGAAAGAAGAAGAAGATAAAAAATAGAATAGGAGAAGGAAGAAGAAGAGAGAGATGCAATTAGATTAGGAGAGAAAGTTTAAATAAGAGCAATAGGGGGCGTCCCCTCCTATTGGGCTCTCATCTTCCTTTTAGAGTTAGAACTCTATCTCTAACTTCCAAGAGGTAAGCCCCACTAGGTGGGAGGTCCCACCTAGAAGACTCCTCTGGGTGAGTCTTCTAATTCCCCTCAAACTCCTCCTCTAATAGACTTCTTAACCCCCTAGGTCTCTTAAATGTGGGGTCCATTAAGGGGGGCATCCTACCCTCTCTAGAATCCTCTTAAATTTAGTTAAAGAACCTTTTCTATGAGGTCTCTAGAATATAAAGTGGGCCCCACCTAGGTGGCGTCTCATATGAGTCTAATCCAAAAAAAATGGATCCAAAAAACTTGAACCCTATCCAATCTCAGTTGGGTTAGAACCAAGTACCATACATTAATTTCAAATCCAACACTTAAATTAAAGGTTTATATCCATAAATGAAGTCCAAATCAATATTGGATCTTAATACTAAGGTTTAGATCTGAATATGACTCATCCAAGATCCATAAAAGCCATTGACCACCTCTGAACCCCTATGGGCCACCACGTTGGAACATGGCACCCTATTGGGCTAGGTGTGACCATATGGGTCTCATAAAGAACCTAGTTTGAGTCCAAAATATAGCCTACTCAAATTTAAACAATCAAAATTTGAACCTTATCTAAGTTAAAAAACCCATAATAGAGGTTGGTCAATTTAAAAAATCATATTTTTTTAACCAACCCGTATCCAAAATCACCAAATTTGATCTCCTAAGAGATCCATAGCTCATAACGGACCTCACTAAAGTCCTAGTGCAACTTAAACTCTTGAATTTTGCCAAAATTTAACTTGATTTTAATTTGAATTTCACTCACATTTAAAAGTTAAAATAAATCTAATTCGCTGGTGTTACAATATGTTTCAAAATATAGGAAAAATCATCAACAAAACTTATATTTGTTCTGCTTGGCTTGCGCAACAAGTTTATAAATTGGCCACATCCCATGTGATGACCCATTAATCTTCCACCGGTCATCTCTTTGTTGTGTGACGGATAAAATATTGTAGCACATGAAAATCCATGTAGACAGTTATGCATTGGAGGCCTTATAGTGGATGTGTGCTCTCATATCCAGACATGCAATGATTAACAAGGATTAATGCACAATATAGTACATCAACAATGTTAAATAATGTTTGAGTATAAATCATAAGTCCTACTATACAATGAAGAAATAAATAACTCCAACAACACCAATATCTCGACCATGTTTTTTCTTCCACTTCTCACACTGCTCAAACTTGCATACAGGTATGCAAGTAAGATTGTTCCCCATGCATATTGATTGATGTGATACTGGTCTTGCAAAAATTGAATATACAATATATTGATCAACTTTTCACCAGTGTCGATAAACAAGCATGTCCCAAAGAAGTAGAGCAAGAATGTTCTCACTTCTTTCTCCACCTTACTATCGGTGTTTCCTCCAACACATGGTAGAGTAAAAAAAGCCCATTAACCATGATAGTTTAATCATTTCCCTATCAAATGCATCTTCCTTTGCTCTGAAATGAAAATCACATAATTGTTTGAAATCTCTCCACCAATGTCCACTCCTTGGCTCTCTATGATACTTCAATCTGGTGATTTGTGCCACAATCTTCAATGTGATGATCATCTCAAAATCTTTAAAATGGAATGTGTTGGTTGCCAAATTCCAGAACTAAACAATGGAGATACATCCACTTCCTTAAGATGGTCCACATTAACCTCAGTCTAAGGTTTCTCATCCTACCCTTGGTGAGGTACCTCCATCCTTATTTTGCCACTGCCACTACAGCTGACCACATCTTCAGCCTTATCTATTTGGGCATTCAGGTCCGCAATAATATCAGAGTGAGCGAATAAGTCACTCTTCTTTACTACTGAGTCACCATCTCTCTCTTTAGATGCTTTTGGGATGGAAAATAAGATTATAGCCATAAACCCCTCAACTTTTTCTACATGTTTTTTCTTATATATGGGCCTTTGTGAAACGGCTAGCTATTGTTTGACCAACTTTCTTTGTATTTTTTTTAACTGTTTGAGTGTAGTTTTCTAAGTTTACGAAGGGTGCATTTTTCATGAAAATATCAGACACCCAGACTCTTGGCATTAGATATGACTCTCTCTCTATATCCACATGTCAAGCAAGCTCCTTGTTTAAATAGTACCAACGATGACCCAATTCATAATTTTTCTTCTTTGGCTTTTTCTGTTGTGCTCCAACAGTAGAAGATGATCTCAGAGTGGAGCCCTTTGACATAGTCTTCTCAGTTTGCATATTGTATTAAACAATTTAATAATTTCCTACAATACCAAGACAAATAATATAGGTAAACTTGCGGGCAATAGAGTCACAGGACAAAAACCCAAATATTTAAGGAAACAACAACAAAAATCGAACATTGTGCCCATCATACCATGTTTATTATACAAGATCCGCAACATATAAACAACAAAACTGGAGGATAGAATAAAATCATACGAATTGTCAAAACAAATAAAAACATTTATGATTTAAAATAATAATTGGTTCAGTCGTTAAATATGTGCTTACAAAAAAAATTTGCCTTCGATGATTCCAGAATACTCGAGGATGAAGTTTTGCTAGAATAGTTGCTGAAAATACTGCTAGAAAAGTCATTGTCGGGTAGCTATTTGGGGACCACAAAGAACCCTAAAAAATTACGCAAAAAGAGCCCTGGGGTGAAGTGTTTTGATTTTTATAGCAAATTGTTTCGCACATAATTTTATGCAAACTTCATGACATATGTGCGAACTTTGTCAGGTGTGTGCGATGTTCCACAGTTTGAGATTAACACAAAGTTCGCACATGGTTTTATGTGAACTTCATGACATATGTCTAAACATCATCAAGTATGTGTGATGTTTCTCAATTTAAGAGTAAAATGAAGTTTGCATAAAATTTTATTCGAATTTCGTGACATATGTGTGAACTTTGTCAGGTATGTATGATGTTCTGAAGTTCGAGATTAACATAAAGTTTGCACATAATTTTATGTGACCTTTGTGATGTCCACAAAAAAAAAGTGTGAAACTCCATTTAAGTGAGAGTTTGAGTTACTTGAGGAGCAGAGCAATATATCATGCAAACTTTGCCAGTTTTGTACAGGCGAGTGTTAGAAAGGTCATAATGTAGTTGGGTATTTGTGATTTTGGACATGGGGAGAATAGAGAAAATTATGAGACATTTTGGGAAGCACATCAAATTAATCATACAATATGATCATTTTACGTTTTGAATATATACGAAATCTAGAACCATTGTGGCCCAGTTAGAACAATGTATCATTTTTCAATGAAAATTTGAAATACACGCAAAACTCTGCTTCTTTTAAGAAAAAAAATGGAGCATGATAAATTGTATTTCAAAAACTGCTTTCTAAAATAACTTTAATATGGATCCATAGTGACAACAATCAAATTCTTATAAGAAATTGATTATTTTTTTAGTTTTTCTTATATTTCAGCAAAATATGAATAAAAAATATAACAATTTCAAAAAACATAAAAAAACAAAAAAGACTAAAAAAGAAGTTTTTTCCAACATATAGCTGGAAAAGAAAAATATCATGATATTTTTAGGAAACATAAATATCCTAATATTTTTGAAATAGAACCATACTTTGAACGTATTAAACAACTGGCAAAATGAGTGTGTAAATGGTTAGAGTGACCTTGAATGATAACACTCTGATGTTGTTTATTAGGGATGCAAATAGACCAGATCTAGTATAGACATTTTATTATTTTGGTTGTCTTAACTTGATTTGAATCTGACATTCATATGTAATTGACCGAATCCTGTCCATTTACATCCCTAGTGTTCATTGATGCGATGAACAACATCCTAAACACCATGTTGAACTGTGTCTTCAGTCATTTATTTGCAAATTCTAGGTTTTGTTCATCTAGAGCATAGACCCATCTAAGAGATGTCGAGTCCAACTATCATGTTTTGGATGTTGTTCATCGGATGAATTAACAACATCAAGTACCGTTTGGGGTGTAACCGGGTAAGTTTTGACCCGAACCCGCCCTGTACCAAACCCTATAGGGTTAGGGATTGGTGATAAATAAGAAGGTCTGATTAGAATCCAGGTCAGACCCAAATGCTCCGATTAATATATGGAGTCATGTATGGTTTGTGAAATTTTATACTAGCCACAGGCCTGACCAGAGACGTGACTAAGATCCATAAATATTCAATGTAAAAAAGAGAAAAAAAATTATTATTTTATTGGGTATGGTCCGAAGTTTTATTCATGAAATCTTTATAGGATCCGACTATGGTTTCTCTTATGGTGGGTCGAATTAGACCTGAGTCTGGACCTGATACCATGGTCTCAAATCAGGCATGAGTTTGTTTTCACTTGGGCACGAACCAAAACCAACACGTTGATACCTCTAAGTAGTGTTAGAAGTAAGTTTGCTCTGAAATTAATGGACTTTGGCCAAATATCATGATATTTGTGACACTGTGATCATTGACTCTTCCGCATACACTACAAGAAAATAGGTGATTAGCGATGGAATTTAGCGACGGAATAATTTTGTCGCTAGTTAGCGACGGATTAACGAGAGAAACACATTCGTCGCTATAATCAATGAAATTTATGAAAATAGCGACGGAATAAATCCCATCGTAAAATCTGTCGCTAATTAGCAACGAATGTTGCGAGGGAACATTTTGTCGTAATGGACGCACCATTTAGCGACGTCTTTTGTGACAGAAAATATTTTATCACGATTTATCGACGGAATATATTCCGTCGCCATTTTCGTGTTTTGATTTATGGCGGCTTAGCAATGGAATTAATCTGTTGCTAAGCCGTCGCTAAATGTCGCATAACCCTAATCCCAACCCTCTTTTTCTTTTCTTCTTTCGCTGCTCCCGCTCCCGCCTGCCGCCCTCTCCCTCCCGCCGCTCTCTCCGTCCTGCCGCCCTATTCGTCCCGTCGACCTCTCTCCGGCCCCCACCGTCCATCGTTCACCGGCTGCCGATCCCTGCCAGCCTTTCGTCGTCGCCCGAAGACAGGTAATTTATAAAATTCCGGCAGGGGGTCAACCCCCTACGTTCCGGCAGGGGGTCGACCCCCTGCGGTTCTAGCAGGGGGTCGACCCCCTACATTTTTCGGCAAGGGGTCGACCCCCTGCGTTTCCTTCAGGGGGTCGACCCCCTGCGTTTCCTTCAGGGGGTCGACCCCATGCATTTTTTGGTAGGGGGTCGACCCCATGCATTTTTTGGCAAGGGGTCGACCCCATGCATTTCGGTAGGTCATTGGGTGTTGGGTTTCTCAAGGCCTATGCAAGATGTTTTCATTTGCCTCGGTTTTTTTTTGGCAGGTGGTGACTTCATTTTAAAACAGTGTTTTTTGCAGATTTCTCAACAAAACCCGCTTGTGCTCAGCCACCCGTGGTAAGTAAGTGACAAAAACAATACAAATCGAGTAAATACCCGTCGTGAGTAAGTGATGCAAGTGCATCACATGTTATTTAATTTATTGGATGTAACACTTAATTGTTCACGCACTCACTTAGTTGTTGGTATCTAGGGCTGCTTTGTTAGAGTTTGGAGATCATGCTGAGCATGATTTTAATGTATGAGAATAGAAGTGTTCTTATTTTTGGAGTACGGATTCCATGCTAAGCATGGTAGTAGTTAGTAAAATATTGAAGTGTGTTTGTTGCAGATACATGTTTGACATTTGTTTGATATGAATGATTTTGATGTATTGCAATGTTTGATGTAATTATATTCATGCTTGCATGTAGTTACTTTCAATTTGATTATGGCTTCCATGTGAAATTGTATAATGAAAGCATGTTTCAAATGAATGTATCGTGTCATTAATAGTTTGCACATGAAAATATTAAGTTATCAATGCATGCATCATAATTCTTGTTATTGTATGACATCATATATTGCATGATAAATTTGATATTTTCTTTATTATAGCATTTTGATGGTTCTATTTTAACTGGTTAGGTTATTATTCGTAACATCATACAAAAATGACTGCAAACTGTGAATGGATGTATCGTAGGATAGTGGACAATGAGTTATCACATGAATATATGGATGGTGTTGAAAGTTTTATTGAATTTGTAATGGCAAGTGTCAGTACAGTGGATCCCACAGGTCGGATTAGGTGTCCCTGTAAGATTTGTAAGAATAATCAATTTGTAGAACCTCATGGCGTTAGACATCACCTATACAAGAAGGGTTTTGTGAGTGATTATCAGAATTGGATGTTTCATGGAGAAGAATTTAGAAACAATTTTGATGCACGGGTGAATGTGGTGCACAATAATCCATATATGGATTTGATATTTGATGCCGCAGGAACAAAACTGGGTTCTGCTATGAGTCCTAGTGATGTAAGAACTGTAGTAGATGAAGAACCATCAAACGATGCAGCTAGTAGATTTTATGATTTACTTAGAGATGCTGATGAGCCACTTTGGAACGGTTGCAAGAGTCACACTATCTTGTCTGCAGTTCTTCAACTAATGAATTTAAAGTCTGAGTATAATTTGAGTCAATCATGTTTTGACCGTTTGTGCATGATTGTGAAGAGTATGTTGCCCAAAGATGAGAAATTGCAATCAAATTTCTATCGTGCGAAAGTTATGGTCAACGCTCTAGGTATGGGGTATAAAAAAAATGATGCTTGTTCAAATCACTGCATGTTGTATTTCAAGGATCAGGAAAACAACATATCATGCCCGTCATGTGGGCATCATCGGTTCAAGCCAAAGACAAGAGGCAATGGTAGCACGAGATCAAAGGAAGTTTTATACCAGTCACTCTGCTACTTTCCTATCACTCCTAGATTGCAACGATTGTATATGTCTTCAAGGACAGCTAAACACATGAGATGGCATGCAAATAAAGTTCAACACAACATGATCACGCATCCTATTGACGCTGAAGCTTGGAAGCACTTTGATCGTACTCATCAGAACTTTGCAATGGAAGTGCGAAGAAGAAGAAGAATATGAAAGTCAAACAAGTGACGAGCAAGAATTCTCAAGCTAGTGAGCAAAATCTTGTAATGCAAACCTCTATTTGAATGCATTACAATACTTGATGTAAATGATTTGAATTATTTGAATGTATTGTAATACTTAATGCGAATGAATAAGTTGTATTGCAATACTTGATGTGAATGATTTAAATTATTTAAATGTATTATAATACTTGATACGAATGATTTGAATGCATTGCAATACTTGATGTGAATGATTTGAATTATTTGAATGTATTGTAATACTTGATACGAATGATTTGAATGCATTGCAATACTTGATGTAAATTATTTGAATGTATTGTTAATACTTGATGCGAATGAATGGGTTATATTGCAATACTTGATGTGAATGATTTGAATTATTTGAATGTATTGTAATACTTGATGTGAATTATTTGAATGTATTATAATACTTGATGCGAATGATTTGAATGCATTGCAATACTCGATGTGAATGATTTGAATGCATTGCAATACTTGATGTGAATGACTTGAATGTATTGTAATACTTGATGTGAATGACTTGAATGTATTATAATACTTGATGCGAATGAATGGGTTGTATTGTACTTGATGTGAATGATTTGAATTATTTGAATGTATTGTAATACTTGTTGCGAATCATTTGAATGTATTGCAATACTTGATGCGAATGATTTGAATGTATTGTAATACTTGATGTGAATTATTTAAATGTATTGTATGACATTTGTTATTTGTTAGAATATGGTTCATGGAGGTTACAGTGGTCGTTCATCCAGTAGTAGCCAAACCCAGCCTTCATCTTCACGGGCTCCTGTGATAGATATATCATTTAACTAATTAGATGCTTGATTAGTTAAAATGCGCATTCTGAGAATTTCTAACATATTTTTTTACAGATGATATTTCGCCTGTACACGACCCACCTACACCAGTTGATCACACAAGTTAGGAGCCAACACAGGATGCAGGGTCTTCTCAGTTTGGCACAAGAAGACTCATTCGAATAGTGTATATCGATAATCCATCGTAAGTATTTCATTTTCAATTATTGCATATCTTATAAATATTTTATATTGATATTTACTGTGTACCAATTCATATATAGCACGAGGTTTGAGCCACAAGAAGTAGTACGCGAGATTAGGAATTCACTTCTTCAACATCTACCAGGACCAGTCGCTTAATGGAAAGAGTATCCAAAAGAGGTGATAGACAGATTATGGTCCACATTCATGGTATACAGTTGTTTGTCATAGTTAATGTGTTTCATATTTAAATTTTTTTTATAATCATGTCTACTAACTTTTTGAAAATATATATAGGTTTCGAATCGCTTCGCGACTACGGTGGAGGAACATGATGAAAGGAAGGTGTGGTAGAGGGTGGCTGCCAATCGATTTGCAGACATGCTGCACAATATGAAGACTGCAGCAGAAAAAGCATCTGGCGAAATAGATGATCCACTACAGTGGAAGGGCCATGACCCTATTACTATCAGGAGAGATTATTGGGAGGGAATGTGCGACAAGTGAGCGGAGGATGCATTTCAAAATCGCTCTGCAAAGGTTGCACAAAATCGAGCAAAAATGTCTGAAGCCCATCTACACACAGGTGGATCTAAGACTTTTGGGAGCCACCTGAAGAAAATGGTAACTCATTAATATATAATATCAATTTTATAAGTATTATTGCAAACTTGTTAACTAAATTTTTTATCATTTAACTTCGCAGGAAGCAGAAAAAGGAGGCATTGTACCATATAAGGATGTGTTTGTTGAAACACATAAATGAAAGACCACGGAAGACTTCGTATCAGAGAAGGCGAGAAAGACAACGCTATGTATTTATTCTATTAACAATCATTGCAATATGCAAGTTATCATAATGTTATCATTAATTATTAATGCATACTGTAAACATTATTTTGTAAGAGGCATATGAGCAACAGATGGTAGAGCGATATAGTGATGACGCTACTCAGCATCCATCATTTGATCCTGCAGCATGGTAACTGCAGCAGGTGAACCCAAAAAAGGTCGTGTGTTCGGGTTTGGGAGTAATATGAATACATTACCTGTTATTGCTTCTTCCAGTTATGGCTCGCAGACTTCTTCTGTCGACATAAGCTCCAAGCAGCATCCTATTCTTTTCGGTGATGATGTACGCCAGATCGTGAAGGACACAATGTGTGACTACTTCCATAAAACTGTCGCCGATGTTCTTCGAGCTGAGTTCAACAATTTTTTGCTGAATAGGAGAACTTCGATTGCAAGTCCCTCTCAGGTATGAAAGTTTCATGCAATATATTACATGTCGTTAGATTTCATGTAACTTTGATTGCCTTAACATATCTATTTTTTTTTACTGTCTTAAAACACATATGAGCATGTTATAATCACATATTCAGTTTTTTTACTGCCATAGAACACATATGAGCATGCTAGAATCACATATACAACTTTTTGCTTGCCTTAGAGCACATATGAGCATGGTAGAATCACATATAGAGTTTTTTTGACTGCCTTAGAACACATATGAGCATGCTATAATCACATATTCAGTTTTTTGACTGCCTTAGAACACATATAAGCATGATCGAATCACATATATAGTTTTTTGCCTGCCTTAGAGCACATATGAGCATGCTATAATCACATATAAAGTTTTTTGCTTGCCTTAGAGCACATATGAGCATGATAGAATCACATATAAAGTTTTTTTGACTGTCTTAGAATACATATGAGCATGCTATAATCACATATTTAGTTTTTTGACTGCCTTAGAACACATATGAGCATGCTATAATCACATATTCAATTTTTTGACTACCTTAAAACACATATGAGCATGCTAGAATCACATATAGACTTTTTTGAATGCCTTAGAACACGTATCATTCATGATAGAATCACATATAAAGTTTTCACATATAAAGTTTTTTTGACTGCTTTAGAACACATATGAGCATGCTATAATCACATATTTAGTTTTTTTACTACCTTAGAACACATATGAGCATGATCGAATCACATATATAGTTTTTTGCCTGCCTTAGAGCACATATGAGCATGGTAGAATCACATATAGAGTTTTTCTGACTGCCTTAGAAAACATATGAGCATGATATAATTATATATAGAGTTTTTTTACTGCCTTAGAACACATATCATTCATGATAGAATCACATATAGAGTTTTTTGTCTGCCTTAGAGCACATTTGAGCATGATAGAATCACATATAGAGTTTTTTTTACTGCCTTAGAACACATATGAGCACATGATAGAATCACATATAGTGTATAATTTATTTCAATATATTTTGTTTATCAATACTGACTATTTTTTTTCTTATGTAGGTTGCTGGTGATAATCAGCGTAGCGGAGCTGAAGAGACAGATCAAGGCAATGAATAAGAAGACGCACAAAATCTTGGCGATGATTAGATTAATGTGTTGAATTTGTTCTATTTTTTTGTTTTTTTGAAAATGTAATTATTGAATTGTAAATAATTAAACTTGTGAGTTTTAAAGTGGAACGATTAATTGTTTTAGTTTCCTTTTATATGTAATTTTATGTGTATTTTGTTTTTTATTTACAGGAAATATAAATTGTAGCGTTCTCGATATTTAATTTTCAAATATTTTTTTTTCTTGTTTGTGACGGATTAGCGACGGATATATCTGTCGCTATATATATAATTTAGCGATGGCTATAAATTCGTCGCCAAGCCAAGGTCGTCGTTTATTACCAATGGATTTGCGATGAAATCCGTCATTCGTTATTCTGTCGCAATTAGTGACGGAACTGGCGACGAATTTATGCCATCGCTAGTTAGCGTCGAAAAATTCGCGACATAAGATATCCTTCGCTACTTCGTCACTAATCCATTGCTAAGCCGGTTAACGATGGATTAGCGACGGAATAGCGATGGAATGAGGTCATCGCTAATCCACTGCTTTGTTGTAGTGATCCGATTTTATGAGACATTAATGCTATAAATTTTTTATAGTCATTGTTTTTAAAGATCAATATAGATCTCTAAATAGGATGATCAGTACTACAGTAAAATAGCCCTGCCCTTTTAGAAGCCATCATAACTATCTACACCAACCATACAATGTATCATTCAATTGACAACAACCCACACTAACCCCCAAAGCCGCCTATTCAATGCTTGTGCATAGTCAACCTCAACCACAACTAACTAATTGAATGCTTGTACGCAGTCAACCTTAACCCCAATACACCAAGACAAAACCATCGAATATTAAGAATGTGACAAGCAAAAAACATAGGCAATTTTTATAATGCATGTATTGAGAGAAAGGGAATGACCAAATTTTGGAAAGATCAACACAAAATTTTAAGCATAATAAACCCTAAATGGTAAATCAAGTGTCAAATATTAAATAAAACATAGGGTTACATAAATAAAACATTAACAGCAGGGAAAATACATAATATATCTAAAACAATAACCAAACAAAAACACTACAAAGCTATTAACTGCTCATATCTAAAAAAAAAAAAGTTCAAAAACAACAATAATTGGTGGAATAAAGCAAAAAAACTTTCACAAGAATCGCGGCAATGGTACAAGCAAAATGGTTAGAGTTCTAGAAGAAAAAGTGTAATCACTCTTTCCAAATACAAATGAAAAAAAATAAACAAATTATGAACACAATCGTTTATATATATGCAACAAAATTTGCATGCTAAAAGAGAATCTTGCATTACTTAAAGTCGATAGCCTGCAAAATTTCATGAATTTCACAAACTTTTCATGAATCTCACATCGAAAGTCGACTTTCGCAACCATCAACGTGAAACTCTTAGCGAAATTCGCACTCTAATCACCTATATATATATATATATATATATATATACAGGTAAATTTGCATGCTAAAATGAAATCTCGCATCTCTTAAAGTCGACATCATGCGAAAGTCAGTGAATTATGCAAACTTTTCATGAATTTCGGTTTGTAATTATACTTTCACAACCACCAATGTGAAAATCTTGAGGAATTTTACACGTATGAAATTTTTGCAAGCTGTGTCATAATTTTTGTGGGACTTTTGAGAAAGTGGGTGGGTATTGTGCGAAATTCATGATTTCTGCAAGAATAACTTACAAAATTTAGCTTTTAGTGTTATTTGGTGAGATTGAGCCTAGCAATGTAATGCACGAAAATCAAAAGATCCTGTCATGCTAAGGGTAAAAAGATCTTAAAAATAAGAAACCCACGAAATTGAACATTCTAAAGATTTTAAAATTGTGGGGCATTCATAAAATGAGTCAAATTTGCCTTACAGTACGGTCATCTCCATTAATTCTAGTGCTGTAACAAAGCTTCTCAAATGCATCACACATCTTGACTTAGAGTTGGTCACAACACAAATACATGAGAGTAAAGTTTATTCTAATCTTCTACAACGCTCGACGACACGATAATCTTTAAAGTTCTTCTCTTGCTAAAATGGATCCACATGGACTTCCTCACAGTGGGCTGTTGAACTAGACAAGGCAGCCAATACTCTGCAAAATGAAATTCATATTGAGAGTAGAAGAACCACCATCGATAGACTTGCGTACTGTCTCACCAAGCTCTTGGGCTCTCTTTCTCATTTCCTTGGCTCCTTGTTCATCATCCAAAACCCTTGTCACGGCCCTCTCTATTTGCTCACGGCACACCAACTCAACCTTCCCTTCTCTGGTAAATCCCATGACGTGTTTGTTCCCAACTGCTATGGCAACTCGAAGGACATCCACCAGCAGCTTCTCATTGATGTGCTGTTCCGCAAACATGGGCCATGTTATCAGTGGCAGACCAGCACTGATCCCTTCCATGACCGAGTTCCATCCACAGTGGGTCATGAACCCTCCCACTGCTGAGTGTGAGAGTATGAGCAACTGGGGTGCCCACCCTGTGATTATCAACCCCCTCTCCTTCACCCTCTCCTGCAACTCATCCAGAAAGCTTCTGCTTAAGTCTCCTCTTATCACCCAAATGAAACGGTGGTGTGAGGACTCGAGGCCCAATCCCATCTCCATGAGCTGCAGTTCTGAAAGCGAAGTAATACTACCGAAGCAGACGTATATCACAGACCTTGGTTCCTTCGAATCCAACCATCTCAAGCACCGATCTTCGTCGATGGAGAAGGAAAACCCCTTCTTGTCTTTTTCTTTTCTGCTCATCCCAAGTGGATCGGCGATAGAAAGGGGACCGATGGTCCAGACAGGCTTGCCGGTTGCCTTCTTGTATTGTTCAACGTAGGCCGACTCCATCTCGTATGAGGTGTTGAAGATGGCACCCTCGCTGGCTTTCTCTGCCAAACCGATTTCCTCAATAAGTGCTTCCATGCCAACAGACTGGCTGCGGGCTTTACCTACACCCTCTGGCAGTAGAACTCTTGTTATCTTCACCTCATGTGGCAAACCGGGGACAACAAACTCTTCTTCATCAGAGACAAGTCCTTCGTGGGGTTTGTGGAGTTTGATTCTATTCATAACGCAGTAGCTGAAACAAGAGGTTACGTGAAAGGCATACCTTGGTATGTTCAGCTTCTGTGCTACTTGTAGGGTCCAAGGGAAGAACATATCTGAAATGATGCAGTTGGGTGGGTCTTTCAGCGCAAAATTTTCAAAAGTCTGATGAAGAATCCTGGTGGCCACTATGAACCTTGTGAACATCTCGGAGGTGGTTGTGGAATCTAGATTCTCACAGTTTTCTGGCAGCCCTGCCTGTTTTGAAGGGAATGAGAGGTGGGCTATTTTCATATCCAGGCCCCAGGATCTTGACCATTCCAGCACCGAGTCATATCTATTGGAATTTAGGGGTGTGGTGACCATGGTGACTCTACAGCCGTGGCTAGCAAGGATCCTGGCAGTGTATATCATGGGATTCATGTGGCCTTGTGCCATCAGAGGGAAAACTATCACATGGGGATGCTGTTGGAGATGATGATGGCCTTCCATAAGAGCCAACACTACTAGTGAATCACAGACTTCTTCTTGATCTCTGAAAACGGGATACCCTTAAAACTATAGGACGTGCTCTTGAGTTTTTATGAGAAATTGGTCTTGAGTTTTGGGAGCTGGCAAACGGAGAGAGAAACAGAGAGAGAGAGAAGAGCCCCGGCCGAAGAGATGCAGGGAGGATCATCTGTCAATCTGCTATTAATAGAAATTTATTGCCGACGGTGCAGACCCCTACTCGATTACTCTTAAAACCCATGTGGCAGATGGATTGAAACCTGGGCCTTCAGCTTGGCACAGGACCCGGTTTACTACCACGTTGGTGGTAACTTTGTTAGACTTTTATTATTGCCTATACTGCATTGTTTGGTATATCCCATGTGGTAAGCCAGGTCCTGTGCTAAGTTGAAAGCCCAAGTTTGAATCTCACTGCCACATGGGGCTTAAGAGATATCTGGTAAGGGTCTACCTAATTCCAGCTTGCTTATCAAATGAAAAAAAACAATGTTTTGTTTCTATTGGATAGGGGTTGGTTTACTAACAGCTGGGTATTGGCCTGGTTTTTAACGGGTTCGGGTTTGAAGAGAAGCATGTGATCCGGCTCATTTGCCTCATGGGCCAATGTGAAGCGGGCTCCGGCTTGTCCCAATCTTAAAATGAATTAATGTTTGATTGAAATTATGGGTTAGGGAGAGAATAGCAAGTTTCTATGCAACTAATTCCTAATTAGGTAAATAGTAATAATTAACAAATAGCAAGTTCTTATGCAACTAATTAGGTAAATAATAATAGTTATTCAATTTATTATGTAATAGTTAATTTTTAAAATTTATATATTATTAAAAAATTAATAAATAACTCCAGCTTATCGAACCGGCATGGTGTCTCACAGGCCAGCTCGAACCCGGCCCACTTGTATATAACGGGTAGGGTTTCAGCCTGGTGCCTAAGGGGCCAAGCCTAAAATCATGGCCCAAACTCAACCCATGGTGGGCTGGGTCAGCTTGGCCCATCGGGCCGGTTGCCCACCCGTACTCTTGGGAAAATCTCATGTGCTTTTTTTTTAAAAAACATTTCAGGACTCAAATTTTTCATTGGAAACCAATGTTGTCCGAATCTGTTGCTTAACCATTCCATGTGGCAGAATCCTGAGCTGATCATGAACGATCAAGATTGGATGATGACAAGTCTCATTTGCCAAATGACCTGATACAGCTCCGGTGGACTGTAGTAGAACCAAATGGAAAATATCTTACTGAAAGATTTTTTTCAAAAAAAAAAGAAAAAACCAAACACCAATGTTCCATGTTTTAATCTTCAAGCCAAACAGGTTGCAACACAAAATCGTGAACCAAAAATATTTCTGAAAAATCTACCCAATAGAGATGTCAACAGGTCGGATGTAATCCGAATCAGATTAGTCAGATTTGCTATCCAAATTTAGATCTGGATCTGGTATTGAGTTCTGCATCCGAATCTGAATCTGATTGTGTAAATATCGGATTTCAAACTAGTCAGATCTGGATTGGTTTTGTCTGATCCCATCCGAATCCAATTATGTCAGAATTAATTAGGTCAGACTCGGTAACGACTAAATCCGACTATGTTTACATCCCTACTACCCAATATGGACCCACTCTTTAAAAATCGTATACAATATCTCGTCGAACATGAATCCACCCAAATCCAACCCGTTTGTATCTCTTAATCTGAGCCACCATCATGTTCATCGCCTTAAGTCCATTATACATAGCAAACATATCCAAACTTGGGTTTTGGAACCGTAAAAAATCAAAACAAATCCATGCAACATAAATCCATGAAGGTTTTGAATATATAAGAAATCCAAAACCATTGTGGCCCAGTTAGAACGTGTCATTTTTCGATGAAAATTTGAAATGAAAGCAAAACTCTGCTTCTTTTAAGAAAATATTTGAAGTATGATAAATTGTATTTCAAAAAACTACCTTCTAAAATAACTTTAATATAGATCCATAGTGACAAAAGCCTAAAATAGCAAAATAACAACAACCAAATTCTTGTAAGGCATTGATTTTTTGTTTTTGTTATTTTTCAGCAAAATATCAGCAGAAAAAAAGTAAATTAACAATTTCGAAAAACATAAAAAAAATCTTAAAAAAAAAAGTTTTTTCCCAAAATATAGATGAATAAGCAAAATATCATGATATTTTTATGAAACATAAATATCCTAATATCTTCGAAATATCACCATATTTTGAACGCATTGAACAGCTTGAAAAATGAGTGTATCAGGTCAGATATCCTACCTCTGATGGTAACACTGATGTCGTTTATTAGGGATGCAAACGGACAGGATCTAGTATAAATATTTTATGATTTTTGGCAGTCTTGACTTGATCCTGATCTGACGTTCTTATGTATTTGACCAGATCCGATCCATTTGCATCCCTATTGTTCATTCATGTGATGAGTGGCTTCCAAAACACCACGGTGAACTGCGTTTTCAACCATTTATTTGCAAACTGTAGGTTCTGTTCATCTAGGGCATTGATGGCTCTAAAAATAAAGGAGACCCATGGTGTTTTGGATGTCGTTCGTGGGAGATGAATGAATGATATCACCATAATTTTTTTTACAATTATTTAAATAAATAAATATGACTTCATGTCTTAATTATGGATGTTTATTATTTAAATATGCATTTGACTTAGAATTAATTGTGTTTGTTAACTTAAAATTTAATCTCAAGTGAATTGAAATTTTAATTAAAGTTACGATGAAATTTGAATTTAATTTAAAGTTAATTTGATGCAAATTTGAATTTGAATTGGATTTGGATATAGTTACAAGTGAATTTGGATCCAAATTAAGTTTGAAAACTAATTGGATTTGGATTATGTATGAAATTCAAGGTTTAATATGGATCAAAATCTAATTTAAAAATTAGAGAATTAAGCAAATTAAATAAAACATAATTAATTATTTAGTTAGGTAAGTAAATCCAAGAGGGTGGGATGCCCCTACGTAGGCCCACACCTCTTGGCTGGAAATTTACTTTCTAAAACTTTAAACTCACTTGAAATCTCATGAAAAAAAAAATTAAAACTTACCAAAAAGACTTTGAGAAGGATGCCTTGAGTTCAAATTGGACCCATTTAGCAATCAAGGTAAGTAAGAGCCTACATGGGACGTCCCTATCTACTTAGACAATTTTAAAAAATGAAACAAAAAGAAAATAAAGCAACAAAGTAAGAAAGAAAAAAAACAGAAACAAAGTAGAGGAAAAAATAAATAAATAGTAAGTTTTTGAGTGGGGGATTTTGGAAAGAAAAAAGATCAAGAGGGAGGGGCAACCTGCCCTCTTTCCAGATGTGTGTGAGTAGCTAAAGCAAACCCTTAGCCTTTACCTTAACAGGACTCACATGGCCATAAAAGAGGATTCCCAAGAGGAGCATCTCACCTATTCTTGTCATTCTCTCTCTCAAATCACCTTTTTTTCTTCTTCTTGTGTTCTTCCTTCTCCAATAAAGGGCTGGTCTAGCAGCCATTGTAGTTGAAGCTTGGAAGTACCTTGGTCGAGTTTGAAGTGGGAGACAAAGAAATTCAAACCCAATCATCATACGAGGTAAGTGCATCAAACGTGTAGGCATGTGCCGATCTAAACGCATGAATTATGTATAGGGGTTATTCCAAATTTCCAAGATCTGAACTAAGAGTGGATCAAACCTTGGAACAACCAAAAAGGGATTTTGTCTTGGCTTTTAAAATCGGTTTTGGTGAATCCATGTCACCACATTTGATTTTTTTAAAAATGGTTTGACAATAACAAGTTTTATAGCCCTAAAGCAAAATTCGGTTTTGAGGAGGAATGGGATCTTAAATTATATATTAGATCTAGAATATTTTTAACATATTTGCATGTGAATGTTAGATTTATATGATACAACCATGAGTTATAGGTTTTGGAATTTATTGGCGCTTAGATATGTGTTTACATCATGCAAAAATGTTTTGTAGAGGGATTTAGGTAAAATTATGAGGGTTTATGTTTCATAATTAGATTAGATTAGTATTTGCACCATGAATCCTGAAATTCAGTATTATGTTGTTCTCATTCTTTATATACCCAACCAGTTAAAAAAAAATCAATATCTCCTAGAATATGAATTCAATAAATAAAAACAAAAATACTTAGATGGTTTACACATTAAGAAATTGATTTTAGAATCTTATTTTGTTTCATTTGAATCATTTTTGAAGGCAAAACGTTTGTTGCAACATAGCACAGTTTTTCTGTCATGTTTGTAGGAGTCATTATGTAAAATCTAGAAACATATCTAAAACAACCCAAAATAAATTGTGAAAAAACTGGTTGAAAGCTTATACATAAAAGAAGACTTTGTGAAAAAGATTTTATCAAAAGACTTCACAATAAATCCCAAAAAGTTTTCCAAGTTGAGAAAAAATTTATAGTTTTTAGAATCTGTCATCTAATTTTTTTGGACAGGGGTCTGTCATAGAATTTTCATGGATTTTTGAAAAACGAAATTGGGTCTGAGATTTTAGAGATTTGTTCCTGACATTAGGGCAACTCTAATTAAATTTTAAGAGCTAAAACTATTCTATGTGATTTTTTGTGATTTTTTCAAAATCAGGTAAATAGGGAGTAATGCATGTAATAATTTATAATCAGTTTGCCATGTTGCTAATCATGATGAGTGATGGCTAAGACCTAGATGTTTTACTTATGTTAAATGAATGTGTATCATGTTGAATCATGTATGCTAAGAAGTTTTGTATCATATTACATGAGAATGTGCATTATGTATTATTAGGCATGATCTTAAGATGGATGCATATCTAACCTTGATGAATAAGTATGATAGTGAATAATATAATGTATGTTGCCTATATGTGAATGTAAACATATGAACATGTAAATTAGTGTATGCATGGTGATAATGTAAAGTGATATGCATGGCTTGAAAAGTGTAGTATGTTGTGAACCTAATGAGGTAAAAAATTGCATATGAAATGCATTGTTATGCATTATTATCTCAAGTTGTTATTTTATAACATTATGCATCAGATATGTGGTATGGGGTATGTGCATAACTTGTGAGTGAGCCTAGGTTCAATAGAACCCATGAGTGTTGGTTGGCCACTAAGCGAAAAAAATATATAATAAAACATGCACATAATCACATAAATCTAAAGGAGACTGAGCTCAAAGTTACCCAAAGATGAAGTATGTACTATGAGCTATTTGAATGAGTTAATGAATGACCTCATGTTATGGAAGCATCCAAGAGTAGAGCTTGGTCTAAGGAGCTTGTGTGCTAAGAGCACTTGAACTTAAGTTATGAACATAATTTTAAATAACACCTAGTGACTCATTCAAATGTAGGACCTTAGAGAGGGTGAAAGTACACCCAACCAGTTAATCATTTGTTGTTGAGAGCTAAGTGTCTTTGTTGGTCTTCAGTCATCGGTCATAGAGGGTTTGACTACCGTGAGGTATAGGTGGTCTATTCTAAATCTCTACACAGTATGAATCAATTTTAATTTTCGTATGAATCATTGAAAGTTCTCTCAATCATAGACCGCTCCAGTAAAAAAACTCTAAGAAGAGTTTAGAGGTTCTTCTAATCAATGAGATAATAAATCACAAGGCATAATAGACTTCATTGACTTGATTGAATTAAAGTTAAATCCTTGAGCATGTGCCCTTTAGGGCGAGAAAGAAAAACAAAATATTAAAATACCAATTGACATTACTTTAATCTACATGAATACAATGTTTATTATGAAATTTTTGTTTACTTCTAAAATTATGCATAATAGGATAGTCATCTTGAGTGTTTTTTGTAATCATGACTTGGTTATGAATTTGTGAAATGTATTTATATCTATGCATTATATTGACATGGACCTATGTATATCTTTTGTGTTTAAACTATATCCTTGTTTATATCGTTTGATATATCTTACTAAGGATCGTGGTTTAATATTTTTTACTTTAAAATTTTATAAAATAATGCATAAGCTGGTTTGATAGGGGTAATCAATGATGTCAAATAGATTATTATCATTTTTTTTCAAGAGATCCAGTTTTATTTTGGATATTTTATATTAAAGTTGATTTTTTGTTGAGATTTGTAGGCTCCGAGTTTATTTGTTTGAATTAATCTTGTTCATTAAGCTCTTTAAATTCAATTGTTTGTGTGTTTGGGTTTATTTTAAGTTACCCAATGTTTGAATCAGGTTCAAATCAACCTATTTCGCTGTGCTTACAAAAAGATAAGTCGAAATAAAAAAAAATCTTAAAAAATTTTGATAAAATTTCGGGGCGTTAGCGGTACCATTGGAGGCAGCTCACTATCCAATAATGAATACTTCATATCCATATCTAAACTTGCCAAAAATGATACGGAACCGGATGAATCTTAATCCAACCCGGTATCATGGTTGTGATGGACCCTGCAAGCCATCAGAGCCGTCGGATTTCGAGATGGGATGAGATCATAGGGGTTTTGCTGCTTCTGAGAGTAGAATCTAAAACCCTTTCTTCTCTCTTAGGTTCAGAAAAAAAAAGAGAATTGCAGAGAAAGATGATGATAGCGAAAGGCTTAACGCTTCGCCATTGTTGTTGGTGTAGACTGCCATCATCATCATGTGGGGTTGTGATGTACGACACGTCGATGCTCTTCTTTTCTTCGTCCACCCTCTTTCTCCTCCGCCGCAGCCACGTGCGGTGGTGCCGCCCGAGGGCCAGGCCGTTATCCGCCTCCGCTTCGCCGGAGCCGCAGAAGTGAGGGTCCTTCTTCGCGGCGGAGGACGTCTCGTGGATGTCCCTCAGCGTCTCGGAGCGGCTCTCCCTCGCCCTCTCTGACGGCGGTCTGCACAGGCCTTCCCTGCTTCAGGTAGACACCTTTCTCTCTCTCTCTATGTTGTTGTGTTGAAGAGAGGAACATGAGGAGCGTTCGTTTTATTGGTCATTTGTGTGTGATCTTCGGGACATAGTTAGGTTCAAAATAAGATGTTTTTGATTCACTAGCAGTATTGGGTTCTAGTATAATCTTGTTTCTGTGAAGACTCTTAATAATTCATGATGACTTAGAACCAAAAGTTGATTATTACTTCCTCATCTGGTTCGGGAAGGGAATCGTGAAGCAAAAAGTTGATGTAGTTGCCTTTTGCGCTCGAGTCGCGATAGTGCTACCAATTGGGGAATTTGTTATTGAAGAAACAATTTCAATTTTAATCGCAATTTTCCATTGAAGGAATGCAATTTGTGCGTGCGGGCGGGGTGGGAGTGTCTTATAGATTATATCATGCATGTAGTTGAAATATTACTGTGAGACTCCTCTTAGCATCCGTTGTCTATATGGGAATTTTTGCTTTTTCTTAGATTGAAAATTGCAAGTAGTGAACTAGCAGGGAGGGAGGGATCTTAGGTTGGAAATTGCAAGTAGACTACTAGCAAGCTGCCTGTCATAGGGAGGGAGGCTCACTAAAAATGGACGAAAGATATGAAAATTAATCAAACATAAAAATGCATTGTATATATGATCATAATGCCATATGTGTATATGTAGAAGAACCTGAAAGCATCGACTGCCGACACCTTAAAACTACCAGCATTGACATGGTACGCTAGGCATTTTGAAGTGAGTATATTACTTAAGTGGAGAGTCTATTGTATGGTGGTTTCATTTTCTGGAGAACCATTTTGTTCTTGTTGCTAATGTTCTGTAGTATTGTATATTGATTTGTTTGTCTTGCTGGTATCTACTATTTTTCATTTATTTGTCTTCATTGTCTACATGTATAACAATATAAACTAGATACAGCACTCAACCTGTTTGTAGAAGTCCAGATTTATAGGATATGTAAGGTAAAGAGATTTGAATTGAATATGGTTCACAGGTTGTAAAATAAATTTTATTTGGTTATCATATCTTTCTTGTGTGCCAGGATGTTTGAAGTCCTCAATTTGATTGTGGTGCCTTTGTTTTTCTTATGGTTGGTCAATTTAAGGACTAGCTCATGCATGGATTTAATCTGAGATCCCTTGGTTAAACCAGTATAAATGCAATCAAATAACTGAGACTTTTATTTCTATTGAACTAGTCCTTTGAAAACTATCCCCATTTTCTGGCTTCGATTTTATATTTTTATGTTTGGTCCATTACCTCCTCTAATAATGAAACACTAGCACACCAAGTTTTGTCCCATGCCATGGCGTCTAAGCCACCCGTGGAAGAAGCAGATGCTACGATGTGTGACACTAAATGTTGTTGTATGTTGTTTTCTTTTTCAATTTGTACTCCCCCATTAGTCGCATAAAATATTTGCTTACCAAAACATTAACAAATATTCATATTTTCTTTATGAACCTAAAATATGAACCTGTTTAGTTTTTCTATAATTCATTAGTTGCATCATTCAAAAGAAAATGTTGTATTTCATAGTTTTGATTGTGCAATGTTCTTTAGCATTCCCCAAATTCTTTTTATTCCATAGTTTTATGGTGCAGTGACAATGTGTTTGTTAATATGATGCAGAGGATTTATCTTGCCATATTTATTGTGCTTCATTCTGTTCCTTTCAGGCATCTTGTATACCATTAATAACTTATGGAAATGATGTTGTAATTGCAGCTGAGACGGGTAGTGGTAAAACCTATGTCACATGGGTGCGGGTGTGGGTGCGGGGATTCGGCACTTCCAAAAAACCCGGGTGCGGGGGTGTGGCAGGGGCAAAAATGTAAATATATATATATATATATATATATATATGATATATATATATATATATATCATGTATAGTGTATATGTATGAATGTATGGTAGCTGTTAAGGTCCATGACATTTATGCATGTTAGCACGTTCACCACAATTTTATGCCCCTAACAAATTTAAAAATTGATATGGTGATTAGGTGTATTAATTGTCACAATTATGGACATTTTAGTAATTTTTATTAGGAAAACATATTAATAATTGTGCATTTTGAATGCACAGCTAATAAGTGTGTAACTTATTTTTACACAAAATTGCAAAATATTATTTGAAATGATCGGAGAAAGACCATCACCAGCCTTGAATAATAAAATATTTTTTGTAATTACAGTTATATATAACCTCTATTAAATATTTTATTATGATTTTTTTTCATATATTACGAAATTGTAACTTCAATTACTCTTTTTTTTTTTACATTTCTTTATTTTTAGTCAAAAACGCTATGATGAGAAATTAACAAAATCTCATCACGAATATTTGAAAATAAATTGATTTGATTTAAAAAACTTTAGATTTTATTTAATAATAAAAACAGACAAAATGGTTTTGAACGCTATGCTCGTGAGGCTATGTGAGTTCCATAACAGAAACAGACAAAAAAAACTTTATTTTACACTTTTTCCTTTAGTCAAAACGATATATGATTTCGAGCTCAAGCTGAGGACTTGTTTTGCCGTCCGAACTGTTCATGAGACGAGTACTAACAAGTATTTTTCATTGACAGAACCCAGCCGAGTTCTAGCTATTCCAATTATTTAGTGATCTAATCAGTGGGCACACCTGGTTAGGTGTCCCGATTATCCAGAGTTGGACACATCTCAAGTTTGGAAGAGACATTAGATGTAGTAGATGATCCAAGTTGGGGAAGTTGGCGAAATAGAAGATAGGAGCTAAACTAGTTTTTTTTTTAGGGGATAATCCAGGGGAAAAGCCCCTCATCACTGACAGCACAATGGCTGGCCTCCTGTTGGTAAAACTCTTGAGGTCCCCCTGCCCACCGAAAAGTATACTCAGTTTCGTCCTTGCAGCAAGGGACGCCACTGTGGGTTTCGAACTTGTGGCAGGAACTAAACTAGTTTGGTGATTCAGTCTCGTTGTTGCAACCTATTGTCTTCAAATCATATTTGAGTTGGTGCATTCTTTATATATAGTTCGATTTACAGATGCAGAAACTGAACAAGACATACTAAATTTGAGAAGGAAAAGCTAAGCGTGAATCTTTCGAATTAAAAGGAAAATCATATTCAACGTGATCGATGCAAAGTCACAGCACGCAGCAAAACATGCATTCGAAGCAGAACCAAGACAGCACATAAATGAAAACTACAACAAACGCAGGACAACAGAAGAGCAGAGTAGAACCGAAACATTGCATAAACAAAACAGAGCAACTGGTGAAAATTTTCTCTTCCTTTCTGTCCATATGTGCCATCATGACAGGAACAGCCACCTGCGTTAAATTGAGGCATAAAGTAGTCCCAGATAGAAAATGAAAAGAAGCAAAAGAAGTAAATGGGCAATATATTAATGGTGCACAGAAGCATGACGAGTTGAGTGTGCAGGGATTTCCAGATAACAGAAACCTGCCCAGCGTTCATCATGTTTTATTCTTCGTCACCCAAACTGGATCCACAAGTGATTAAGGGAATGTGTTGAACTAGGGAGTCGTTTTCGCCTTCATCTTTCCTCAACCTTTGCACGAACTCAGTTGGCATGTGATGAAGAGAGCTGTTGGAGGTTGGTCAGGTATTGAATTCCTTGTGGCAAGCTACTTAACTGCTGGCAACCATCGATCTCTAGCTTCTAAAGGTTTAGCATTGCACCATTGGGCAACACCACCTCTTTCAAAATTTGGTCGTGGTTTATTTTCTCCTAGATCCTATGTTTGGTTCAGATTTAATGTTACATAAGAAAGTGTTTATTTTCATATGAAAATCAAATCACTTTTTCACTTTCTCCAAATGTGCCATGCTGATTCGGGCAGAGAAACAAGCAGAACTTCTCATGGCTCTGCTCATGTTCGGCTCGTTTCAACTTGTAAAATAGGCTGGGCAAAGCTGAATATGAACAGTAGATACTTGGCCCAACTCTACTCATATAGGCTCGTTAGGTAGTAAGAAATATATTTTATATTTTGCATGCATTTTGTAATCCACTTTCTTCATGCTCTAAAACAATGTATTTTTCTTATAAAAAAGCCAGCTCGAACTCTGCTCGTTTAATTTGGTCTGATTATGTACTCGAACTCGGCTTGGCTTGCCACATGAATGAGACAAACTTGAAATGAGCCAAGCTTGAACACTTCAAGCTCGTCTCGTTCACCTCGTTTACCAGCCCTACTCCTGATTGTTGCATGAAAAGGGAAGTAGTTTTCGCATAAAAATTGTTGTTTTTCCCAATTGATTGAAACAAACATCTCCAAAGAAAATTGGGGGGACACGAACACTACCTTGGTCTAGGTGGCAGTGCATAGCACCCCAAGATTTTCTGCAAGGCTCCTGAGTTCATATGAAATGTCCTCCACTGAAAGGAATGGGAAAAGACACTTCGTATAGGGGAGAGGGGGATCAGTGGTTTTTCAAACCGCATTCAGACTTATTGCGGCAATGCTTTGATGGTTCTGCATTAGCCAAATTTGCCAACTACCATTTGCTCAACAAGTATATATGAAAGTTTGTGGTATCCTTATATATGGTGGCAAAAATTGAAAAGGACAGGAATTGACAAAGAAAAGCCAAACATGAATCGCTCCAAATCACAACAGAAATCGCATTCAACACAATGTACAAGAGCAGTACAACACCAAAGCATGGATCTAAAAAAGGAAAAAAAGAAAAGAAAAGCAAACAGATAATAACAACGAAAGCATAAAAAGTCAAAAGTAATGATGCCATATTGGAATTGTGGTGCATGTGAAATCTATGAGTGTAAATTTTTTTTCCTTCCTTTCTTTCCCATTGTGCCATCACCAAAGGAACAACCACCTAAGCCAGAGTGCAGCATCAACCGACGATAAATACATTCAAAGTGGTACTCTTATAAAGAAAGTGCAAGTGGTTACGGATTTTTGCCAATATGCACTCCTGGAGAGAAAAATAAAAAAACAAAAAATAAATAAATAAATGGACAACAAATTAAAAGTAGATGGAAAAGCAAGAAAAGTTAAATCTGTACAGAGACTTACTTTAAAAAGCAAAAGCTGCATCATCTCTATTTTTCGTCCAATAGTCATTGTTCACTATGGTCTTTCTTCAATGAAGGGAATGTGTTGAACTAGGGAGCGATCTTCGCCTTCATCTTGACTCAACCTTTGTGTGAATTCAGCTGACATGTTCGAATAGGACAACTTTTGGAGGTTGGTGAGGTATTGAACTCCATGAGGCACTGTATTTAGCTTGTGGCAGCTATCGATGTTTAGCTCCATAAGGTTTGGCATTGCACCCTCCGGCAACACCACGCTTTCCAAATTGTTCAAACTACGCAAGTGTAGGTGCTTAAGCTTGGGAAACCCCTTATCCTCACATTCTAATTTATGTCCACAATAAGCTCCCCTAATCATAAGTCGTACCAAACGTGGACACAATTGGAGGACCGAAAATGGGTTTTCACTCAACCTGGTTTCCCATAACATTAAGACGGTGAGGTTAGGTAGGTATTCAACCCCAGTCGGTAACTTCTCTAAACCCCCTCTGAGCTGAAGGGTCTCAAGGTGTTGTAGAGGAGGTGAAAATAATGAGGGTACTTGAACACCATCATTCTTATTGAAAGCAACAAGCAACTCTGAGAGGCATGCCATCTTTTGAATGGAAGTACAAAGCTCATCGTTGTGTTCCCCATGAACATCTATTATTCCAAGGTTTCTGAGTGCAGTTAGGTTTCCAATCTCTTGAATGATTTTTTTCCTTGAACCGCTTATATCCCTCAAGGTGTGTAGGCATCTCAAATTGCCGATTCCCTCGGATAGTTTGGCACCTTGAATGAAATTACCAGCCTCCAAATGGCGCAAGCTTTTCATTTTGTAAATCCCTTTAGAGATACTAGTAATATTAGTGAAACTCACATCTAACGTTTGTAGGTTCTTAAGCCTTCGAATCGACCCAGGGAATTTTGTTAGTTCCCAGTTATGACTTAAACTCAAGAACCTCAAATGAAACATTTCTCCCACTTGACTGGGAAGCCTTTTGAGATTGGCCCCCTTCAAATCTAACACCCTTAGCAATTTAAAATTTGAAAATGCCCTAACAAAGGACCGTGGTAGCGTCGAGCAATGAAAAGTAAGAAGGGAGCGAAGGTACGACATTCTTACATTGCTTGATACAAACTCAGCATGTTCGGCATCCTCTGTGATGACGGATAAGCGTCGGCACTTCTCAACAATCTTTGTGGTTTTTGCATTGAACGCAAGGCAAAACTCTGCTTCTTTTGACTCCTCAATGGCTAGGTCTCGCATAAGGTCATGCATTCGACAAATGCATACTCTACCCCTATCGTCTGTTTCTGAAACCAATAGCATGCTCCTGTCAATTAGCTGCATGAGGTAGTCCTTTCCTACCTCCTCGGCTAGCATGCCGGATCTTCTTTCTTCTATGAATCCTTCTGCTATCCAAAGTCTGATGAGTTTTACACTTATAATCTTATGATCTTCAGGGAACAAAGCACAATAGAGAAAGCAGGATTTGAGATGTTTAGGCAACTCACTGTAGCTCAACTTTAGGATACTTCTCACATTTTTAGATGTAGAACCGTTGCTCAAATACCACCCAAGGCTGTCATGCACGTTTTTCCACTCCGACTGTGTTCTCTCCTTCTTAGAGATAACACCTCCCAATACTGCAATGGCAAGTGGCAAACCTTCACATTTCTTAAGCATATCATCACACACGGGCTGTAGTTCTTGCGGAACAGAGGTTTCCAAAGAACTCCCTCTAAATGCTTTCCTACTAAACAAGGTCAATGCTTCATCATGGGGTAGAGGTTTCATCCGATGAACAAAACTTGAGACATCAACAGATTCCAGTGCAGAAGCTACGCTTTCTATGCGAGTCGTAACCACGATAGTACTTCCATTAAAATTCATGGGCAATGCGGCTTTGACTCGATTCCAAGCCTTTGCATCCCAAACATCGTCCAATACAAGCATGTATCTTTTTCCCTCCAAGTAGCCTCTCACTTCTTTTTTCATATCAGTTTCATTCATCTTCTCCTGATCCTGCTTTCCACATAACTCTTTGAGCATACGTTTTAGAAGATCCCTTGTATCAAAACTTTGGGATACAGATACGCAAGCGCAACAATCGAAATGTTTCTTCACTTTCGGGTCATTATAAACTTTGGTTACGAGGGTGGTCTTCCCGGATCCTCCCATCCCTGCTACTATAATGGACATAAGCTTTGGAACTTCACCTCCCACTTCTTCATTCACCAACTTTGTAATCAAGGAATCCACGTCCTTTTGAAACCCCACAAAATCATGCTGCTCCATAAGATATGCATCACCATCCCTCCATGTTTGATTTGTAGTATATGAACTATTATTATCTAGAGTAGTCCTTTGAAGGTCATACCTGTCTTTCCTTTGTGAAATTTCATTGATCCTCTTTCGGATGTTCTGTATCTTCTTCGCAAGGTCACGACGTGCTTTTAATTGCCTAATTTTGTGAGTGCTCTTGCTAAGGAAACCCTTAAGACCACCACCTTGGTAAGATCCAAGCATGAACTCGTCAATAACATCCTCAATATCGTATGCAGCACGTCTTACTTGTTTCACCCATGTCCTGATTCTCTCGTCGATGTCTCTCTTTGCATCTGCATCTTTCAGAAAAGCTTCCATACTCTCTAATTCTTCTTTCAACTCTTGCACTTGATGCCCAACTCCTCTTTGCAACCGCCACTCACTCACCAACAAGGCGTCCAACTTCAGGATTAGGTATCCAACAGCCGGATCAGCCATCTCTGCTACTCACAAGCGACTGCTTCCAACTGACTCTTCTTCCCTAGATCAAGCTTATGTTAACGCCAAAAACCTGCATCAGTCTAGAATCTAGTTTGGTGGGTGTTGGACAAAGTAAAAAATGGTGACTCGGCTTTCACATGGTGTGCTAACGCTCATTGGATCCCACTTGTCTTGTCCCCCGAACAGGGGGGGTAGCTACATCTCATGATCGGGGTCCCAAAGAGCACCACGTATGTAAGCATGTGCATCTCGTATCCCCATGTTTGTCAGCATTAATTAGCGTTGGAGTTTGATGCGATTGCAAAGACTTAAGTACCCTCTCTTCCATTGGTGCAAAAAAAATGACGGTTCTTGAAAAGGAGGGGTTGTAAAGACTTAAGTGCCCCGAAGATGATTATTTAAGACCCAGTCTCTGTACTGCAGGATTATCCGAGAAAGAAATCTCCCCTGGAGGAGGCCATGAACATCAACCCTCCCACTCTCTCTCTCCCTTCTATTTCTGCTTCTGTGCACATCCATTAGAAGATCATACATTGCTCCATCAAGCACCGACTGACCTGTACATTGACTCTTGTGGAGCCTGATTCAGAGTTTTTACCCTTACAGGAGGAGGGTTTGGGGGCTCCTCCCAGCGTGGGTATCATCATTCAACTAAATGAGTTGTAGATCCCGATTCAGAGTTTTTACCCTTACAAGAGAGGGGTAAAACCTCATCTCACTCTCTCTCCCTTCTCTCTCTACTTCTGTGCACATCCAACAAACGATCCAACATTTCTCCATCAAACACCAACTGACCTGCACACTAACTGTAGCATCGTTCAACTTGATGAGTTGTGGAGCCTCATTTAGAGTTTTTGCCCTTACAGGAGGGGGGTTTGGGGGCTCCTCCCAGCGTGGGTAGCATCATTCAACTTGAAGAGTTGTGGAGTCTGATTCAAAGTTTTTACCCATTCATATTTTAAGGCATTAGATCTCATTTTTGAACATCCACGCATGTGCAGTTTGCTTTCATCATGTTCAGTTGCTTTCTAGATTATACTTTGAATTCTGGTGCATTTTAGATCTATCAATTTGTATGTAACCAAAGCTCATTTTAATCTGAATTTTTTACTGAAACTTCATGCATATGTCTTCATGCTCTCCACAAAAAATCAGATCATTCTGAGTTTGTTTGATCTACTTTAAAAATCGAGATTCAAAACCTGTTATTTTGCACCATCAGGATTTTAGCAGAATCAGGACCAACTTGCGAAAGTGATTTCTCCCTAACCAGAGATGATCTTTCCGATCCGTAAAATAGGTTGTTTTTTAAATTGAATCTAGTTTGTTCATACCAAATTTCATGGATTTCTATGGTGTTTTCATACCAGTTTCGGGTCAAAAACCATAACCTTGTCACCCTGTATCATTTTAACGGCTCAGATTTTGATCCATTTTGTTTGAATTTTATTTTCCTAATGGGAGATCATTTTTCATATCTGTAAAATGGGTTCTCTTCGTTTATGTGTCTAGTTCATCTCTGTAAATTTTCAAAATTTTTCATGGTCAATTACTATTTTATTTTGATTAAATATCAGAACCTTGTATCCAGATTTTATAAATGTTCTGATTTTGGCCCCCATATCATGACTGTTGTAGCACTTCTTGAACAAATCGTTATTCGATTGACAATATTCTTCAGCAAATTGTTGTTATGATTTTTTTGAGTCTCTAATGAGTTCCTACTATGATTTGTAGTATTTTTGGGTCTCCAACGAGCCTCACAATGATTTATAGTGTTGTTCGGTCTTTTAACTATGATTTATAGTGCTTTGGGGTCTCCAACGAGCCCCACAACGATTTGTAGTGTTTTTCGGTCTTTTAACTATGATTTATAGTGTTTTCGGGTCTCTAACGAGACCCACAGCGATTTATAGTGTTGTTGGACCTCGCTATAGCGATTTGTAGTGTTTCTCGCTAAACACTACAGCGATTTGTGATACAAATCGCTATCCGAATCAGGACCAACTTGTCAGGGCCATATCTCCTTAACCAGAGATCGGATTTCAAATCCGTAACAAGTGGTGTCTTCATTATGAAGTCTAGTTTATTTTTGTAAATTTTTAGCGATTTCTATGGTCATTTGATACCCCATTTGGATCTAAAACCAAACCCCTATCAGTCTGCCTTATTTGAGTGACATAGGTTTTTATTTCATTTTGTAAGAGTCATATCTCCCCAACGGAAGATCATTTTCCAAATCCGTAAAAAGGGTTTTCTTCCTCTATGTGTCTAGTTTATATATGGAAAGTTTTATAACTTTTTATGCTCATTTGATATTTCAAACCTGTTAAAAATCGAGACACATAGAGGAAGTTTCAAACTTTTTAAGTTTTATAACATTTTATAACATGTCTCGGTTTTTAACAGGTTTGAAATATCAAATGTGCATAAAAAATTATAAAACTTTCCAGATATAAACTAGACACATAGAGGAAAAAAACCCTTTTTACGGATTTAAAAAATGATCTTCCATTTGAGAGATATGACTCTTACAAAATGAAATAAAAACCTATGTCACTCAAATAAGGCAAACTGATAGGGATCTGGTTTTAGATCCAAATGGGGTACCAAATGACCATAAAAATTGCTGAAAATTTACAGGAACAAACTAGACGTCATAACAAAGACACCACTTTTTACAGATTTGAAATCCGATCTTTGGTTAAGGAGATAGGGCTCTGACAAGTTGGTCCTGATTCGGATAGCGATTTGTATCACAAATCGCTGTAGTGTTTAGCGAGAAACACTACAAATCGCTATAGCGAGGTCCAGCAACACTATAAATCGCTGTGGGTCTCGTTAGAGACCCGAAAACACTATAAATCACAGTTAAAAGACCAAAAAATACTACAAATCGTTGAGGGGCTCGTTGGAGACCCCAAAGCACTATAAATCATAGTTAAAAGACCGGACAACACTATAAATCATTGTGAGGCTTGTTGGAGACCCAAAAATACTACAAATCATGGTAGGAACTCATTAGAGACTCAAAAAAATTATAACAACAATTTGCTGAAGAATATTGCCAATCAAATAACGATTTGTTCAAGAAGTGCTACAACAGTCATGATATAGGCGCCAAAATCAGAACATTTATAAAATCTGGATACAAGGTTCTGATATCTAATCAAAATAAAATAGTAATTGACCATGAAAAATTTTGAAAATTTACAGAGATGAACTAGACACATAAACGAAGAGAACCCATTTTACAGATATGAAAAATGATCTCCCATTAGGAAAATAAAATTCAAACAAAATGGATCAAAATCTGAGCCGTTAAAATGACACAGGGTGACAAGGTTATGGTTTTTGACCCAAAACTGGTATGAAAACACCATAGAAATCGCTGAAATTTGGTATGAACAAACTAGATTCAATTTAGAAAACAACCCTTTTTACGGATTGGAAAGATCATCTCTGGTTAGGGAGAAATCACTCTCGCAAGTTGGTCCTGATTCTGCTAAAATCCTGACAGTGCAAAATAACAGGTTTTGAATCTCGATTTTTAAAGTGAGCTAAACAAACTCAGAATGATCTGAGTTTTGGTGGAGAGCATGAAGACATATGCATGAAGTTGCAGTAAAAAATTTAGATTAAAATGAGCTCTGGTTACATACAAATTGATAGATCTAAAATGCACCAGAATTCAAAGTATAATCTAAAAAGCAACTGAACATGATGAAAGCAAACTGCACATGCGTGGATGTTCAAACATGAGATCTAATGCCTTAAAATATGAATGGGTAAAAACTTTGAATCAGACTCCACAACTCATCAAGTTGAATGATGCTACCCACGCTGGGAGGAGCCCTCAGACCCCCCTTTTCTGTAAGGGTAAAAACTTTGAATCAGACTCAACAACTCTTTAAGCTGAATGATGCTACCCACGTTGGGAGGAGCCCCCAGACCCCTCTTCTATAAGGGTAAAAACTCTGAATCAGGATCTACAACTCATTTAGTTGAATGATGCTACCCACGCTGGGATGAACCCCCGGACCCCCCTCCTGTAAGGGCAAAAACTCTAAATCAGGCACATAAGTAGAGAGAGAAGGGAGAGAGAGTGAGACAGTTGGTGTTCATGGCCTTCTTCAGGAGGAACCCTTTACCTCCCTTGATTTCTTCTCTAGAGAGAGAGAGGGTTTTACAGTGTTTTACGAAGAAGGAAGAAGAAGAAGATGACGATGGAGCAATGTAGGATCGTATGTTGGATGTGCACAGAAGTAGAGAGAGAAGGGAGAGAGAGTGAGAGGGTTGATGTTCATGGCCTTCTCCAGGAAGAACTCTTTGTTTCCCTTGATTTCTTCTCTAGAGAGAGAGGGTTTTACAGTGTTTTACGGAGAAAGAAGAAGAAGACATGTTTGTCCTTTTTTTGAACAGAAAAAGAAGAAGACTTTGAAGAGTCAACATCATCCTCGACTTTCTGGATGGAGGACATGTTTGTCCTTTTTTTGAACTGTTTGTTTTTTCTTTTTTGAATGAAGGGCATTTTTGTCATTTTCTCAAACCATCACTTTATGAGAAGAATAGCAAGAAAGGGTACTTAAGTCTTTGCAACAACACCAGAGTCCGATGCAAAGTTATGTCAACATACACGGGAATACAAGCCCCATGTGCTTGTATACGTGGTGCTCATTCAAAGCCCCGAACACAGACGTGGGATTCAGTGAATCATCGGGGGCGAACATACACCACCCTCTCGAAAATAAGGAGCATGTTGAAACATTTGTTGCCCATAAGATTGGACTTGCATTCACACAAGGCATGGTTGTCTTGTCCCATAAGTCAATAACGTGGTGGAAAAAAGACCACCAACCAACCCTTTCATTGTTCAGCCAACCATTTGCCCTAAATTACAAATATGACCTTCTGTTTTTTCTATACCTCATGTTAAATAACAAGCCAAATTACAATTGTAACCTTCATTATTAACAGTTCAAACTGTACTTTTACTGTTTTTTATGAGGATGATTGAGTGCACTACATAAAATCGCAAAAATCGAAAGAAATGATCTTTACTGGGGTAACCATTATAAATAAAAAAAAAGTCGATAAACCATAATTAGAGGTTTATACATAAGGATCCAATACGGGATATGGATCGAATTATATCAGGGTCATTTTTAGCCTATAAAAGCATTTTCTCATATGTTCACTCGATTTCAAAATTCAAAATTTTCCATCATTTTATGGTTATGTTTTGAGTCAAGCCACCCAGTAAGGGTTGAGTTTCACACGTTTCTATAACCCATTGTCCTCATTCTTTATAGAACGATATCATGTGAATGAGGTTGGACAGTCACAGGTCCAAACAGTAGAAGTGAAATATTACCACTTTCGTCATGGTATTAATTTAATTAACATGACAAAACGCCTCTTTATTTAACAGCTTTTCCTAGTATGAACATTTTTATATTATATTTTAATGCTTGCTTATATTTTTACAACGATTTCTCAAAATGCACATTTTTTTTTTATATATTGCATGATTTCTCAAAATGCACATTATGTTTTCTTATATATTATGTGACATTTTCTCGAGATTATTAATTGATAAAAACACAACTTTTGCAGAATCTTCAATATGATTTATACTTTTAATTGTATTATGCACATTATGTTTTCTTATATATTATGTGACATTTTCTCGAGATTTTCCCCAAAACAAGATTCTTCAAAATATCATAAGATTTGTTGTCATTGATATTTTGATGACATTTGTAACTGGTTTTCAATGATCTACCGGCTCACTTGGTGTCAAAAATAAACCTCTCTTTTTTACATAAGTTTTCTCCAATTGGGCTTTAGCAGAGTGGCCGTCGCAACAACTCTAAATGTTACCAAGGGGGGGTTCCGCTTGTCTGGTTGGAGCAGCTAGAGCACGTCAACTTTTGTTGGGAAGTTGTAAGTTCGAATCCCAATGGTGTCATTGTATAACTGGTAAGGCCTAATCCCAGTTTGCCTTAAAAAAAACACTCTAAAGGTCATTTTTTAACTTTTGTGTGCTTGACACTCATCGCATTAGTTTTTTCATCCGAATGGAGGGCAGGTATATGTTAATCGCATGTCCATTCTGACAAAAAAAAAAATAACGGAGGTACATGCAGTGAACGTCGTGCACACAAAAGCTGAAAATTGACCTTTATAAGAATGGTTGCAAGCATAGTGACAAAAGTTTTTATCGGCAATTTCTCGTTTTTCAAAAACTTGCGAGAAATTGAAAAAAAATCATAAATCTCACATTTTTTTCAGCAAAATCTCGGCAATAAAAAATAAATTAAAAAAATCTAAAAATGAATTTTTATAATAAAATATATTAATATCCCGTTTAAATCATGATAAATAGCCATTTAAAATGTAAATATCGCATTTAAATCACGGTATTTATGTTTTTTCATAAATCTCGTAGTATTTTGAAAATCTCACGAAAAATTGCTGTTTTAAACTTTCAGGCAATTTCTCGCGAGATTTAAATAAATCTTGCGATATTTGTCATTATGGTTGCAAGTTGCAAACACTATATATATATATATATATATATATATATATATGCGTGCATGGCTAGATTGAGTATGAGCAGAGGAGCAACAGGCTTTGTGCCTTTCAGTTGCCATGATTGAATGCTGGGGATCTCCAACAATTCTAATTCAATATGATTTTACTTGCACCTATATATATACAGAAAGATGTGGGGGCTACAAATGCATTGTTTTGGGAATTGGACAATACTTTAGATTATATGAATATTTACCTTTTTCTTCATTTTGCTTGTTCCTTTGCGTGTATACAATGACAAAGCTTTCTTAAGGATGAGGAAAGCACTTCCATACCATACTTTTTCTTATCTGTGGTTATATGCTTTATTTCAGAGCGAAGAGTCTCCCTTTTGGTCTGTGTAAAATTCATATGTAAGAAAAGGAAAGTAAGCAAAAGACTAGTGTTCGAGAATTTTTTTTTGTCAAGGAATGAATCGAAAAAATAGTATACATTAAATTTACAAGATAAATTTTCTCTATAGGACTCTTTACCATACTTAGCTGTGGATATGATTACGTTTGGAGTGAAGAATCTCCCTTTTTGCTCTATTGTGAAATTCCTGTTTAAAAAAGGGAAAATGACTCAAGGACTAGTGCTCAAGAATTGGAAGATATATTTTCTTTTAATTTTATTTCTTAAGAATTGTTTTCATGATTGTAACCAAGAGAAATGTGAGGTGATTCCTGCAAGTCTGTAGAATAAGTTTTCGAAGCTTATATTAGTTATAAAAAAATTCTCCCCAAATTCGCCTTCACTTTTTTGTTAATCCATGGATACCCCCTTTGTACAACTGGCAGCATTGCAAGATGGAGCTTGACTTTTGGGTCACTTCTGAACAAGCTCAAACCTAAATGTTCTTTTGGTGCTAAGTTGTGCATGCGGTAACAACAACAAGATAATACATGACTAATGAAGGTATAGAATAATGAAGTAAAATTTAAATATGTTTAACTACCAAATTTTTGGGGGATTTATTTGAGTTATAAGCAACTTGTACATCCTATTCTTGATTAGCTACACTGATGAGTCTCTACCCTCTACACCACTCCGGGTTAAAGTAATAAGAAGCAGAGGACCAATACAAGAATGAAAACCAATCAATTACGTAAATTAGTATGAACCAAGACTTTCTTAGGTTTTTTTATAAATATAACCCTACAAATGCATTTGGCATGGTCCATTTGCTTGGATTCGATTATTGGTCAAAGTAATCGGATCAAGAAATAATTTTGTTTTTACCACGAAAGTGGTATCCCATTTGGTAAGCCGGGTTCAGAGTTTGGTTTGAATTGCGAGCATTATTAACAAGTGCTTAAAAACTTTGATATTTATTTAATTTGCAAAGACTGTCATTACTTAATTCAAAGTTTGTAATGGACATTTAGTTATATGTAAATGTCAAATTTTAAATTTGAAGTGTATTTGAAAATGATGTGATCGATATGAAATATACCAAAGCTTTTATCATGTTTGAATTTTCTCCACAATTTATAAAATGATTTTGAAAAAAAAAATTACACGATTTTTGAGATAAAAATTTTGGGGTATTACAGAGTTCGTATGAACTTTACTCCCTTGTGAAGTAACTTGGTCATCGGTGATCGAACCCCTCTGCCACATGGGGCGACTGTTTTTCGGCTAGGGGTTCACCTAACCCCAGCTTGCCTTTGAAAAACAAAAAAAAAAAACTGTTTTTTTGTCAAAAAAACATTATATAAGAGTCGACTTCCACTAAATTAAGCATGCTAAACACATCTAACGGTTCAAATCTATCATAAAACACTTCAAAACTATGGGGTAGAATGAGAAATGAGACGTATATATATATATATATATATATATATATATATATATATATATATATATATATATATATATATATATATAGGGCTATTAGAATCTAATAATTGAAAATATGTGAACTAGAGTTTGAACTAGGCATGTCTCTGTTTTTTTTGCAAATCCATTCCTGCAGATGTATTTGGTGTGGTCCATTTGCTAAGAATCGACTGTTGGATCATGTATTTTCGAGGAAGAAATGGGATTTTTGGATGCTTGAATATTTACAAAAAATTTGAGCCGTTGATTTTCAAGCCTTAAAAGATACTTTTTGTACATTGTAATCAGATGATCCAAGAGTCTATTTCTATAAAATGAAACATCAAGATCACATCCATACAGTAAAATTTAAGAAAAAAATCCATAAAAATCTCTAATTCAAGCTTTTTTGGCTTTATTTTTAAATTTTGATTATATATGTATGATTTAAAGCTTGCTTTTATAGGGATTTTCTCTTGCAGTGCTTTTTTTTTTTTAAATTTATAACCCCAAAAAACTGCACCCAGCACAAAGAACTGGTTGTGCTGGCTCAGCCCGCCATACCTATGATGGTCGTGCTGGCAACGTAAAACTATGAGACTGGGACCCCTACCCCTGAGGCCTATGCTAAACAATGGCTTGCAAAGAGGGGCGACACCCATGAGAATCGAACCTGAACTGTTTGTCTAGCAGCCAAGGCCCCACTGCACTACACCAACCCCCTTAGGGCTGCTCTTGGACTGTTTGATTCCAATACAAGGGATTCCAATACATGAGTAAGTGTTTTTAAGGTTTGGAAAATCAACAGCCCAAAATCTTTGTAAAGTTTTGAGGCTTCAAATATCGTTTTTCCATCAAAAAATAACATGATTTAGGTGTTGATTTATGGTAAATCGATCATGTCAAAAATATCTATAGGGTCAGAATTACAAGAAAAAAAACACCAGAAAACCTCAATAACTCATTTAACATATATATATATATATATATATAGAGAGAGAGAGAGAGAGAGGAAGAAAAGCGAGGTTGATGATGGTTAAGGGACACACCATGAGATCTTACTAGGCTGTTTATGAATACATATATTGTGGAACGTATCTTGTATAATTTTGGAGATGTCTATTTGATTCAGTTGAAATCCCCTGCCTTTCTTCTATTGTTTTTGTTTATAGAATTTCTTTAACATTCAACCGGTATGAACAGATACAAGAATGAAAACCAATCAACTATGTAAATTGCTATGAACCAAGATTTTCATAGGTTTTTTATAAATATAACCCTGCAAATGCACTGGGCATCGTCCATTTGCTTGGAATCAACTATTGGATCATCCTAATCGGATCAAGAAATATAATTTTTTTTTTACTACCGAGGTGGTATCCCATGTGGTAAGCAGGTTTTTGTGTCAAGCTGATGTCCCAAGATCGAACCCCTCTGCCACATGGGGCGGCTGTTCTTTTGCTAGGGTTCCACCTAACCCTAGCTTGCCTTTCAAAAACAAAAAAGGAAATATGATATTTGGTCGAAAAAACATGATCCAAGAGTCGACTCCCACTAAATCAAGCATGTTAAACACATCTAACGGTTCAGATCTATCATAAAACACTTGAAAACTATGGAGCAGAACGAGAAATGAGACCTATATATAGGGCTATTAGAATATAATTATTGGAAAGTGTGAACCGGAGTGTGATCTAGGCATGTATACCTTTTTTTGCAAATCCATCCCTGTAGATGTATTTAGTGTGGTCCGTTTGATAGGAATCAACTGTTGGATCATGTATTTTTTATCATGAAATATGATTTTTGGATGCTTAAATATTTAAAAAAAAAATTGAGCCGTTGATTTTCAAGCCTTAAATATTTATTTTAACATCTTTTTGCCAATATATATATATATATATATATATATATATATATATATATATATATAGAGAGAGAGAGAGAGAGAGAGAGAGAGAGAGAGAGAGAGAGAGAGAGGTTGATGATGGTTAGGGGACACACCATGAGATCTTAAGAATGAAAACCAATCAACTATGTAAATTGCTATGAACCGAGATTTTCATAGGTTTTTTTATAAATATAACCCTGCAAATGCATTGGGCATGCTTGGAATCAATTATTGGATCATCATAAGCGGATCAAGAAATATAATTTTTTTTACCACCGAGGTGGTATCCCATGTGGTAAGCAGGGTTTTGTGTCAAGTTGAAGGCCCAGGATCGAACCCCTCTGCCACATGGAGTGGCTGTTCTTCTGCTAGGGGTCCGCCTAATCCCAACTTGCCTTTCAAAAACAAAAAAAGAAATATGATTTTTTGTCGAAAAAATATGATCCCAGAGTAGACTCCCACTAAATCAAGCATGTTAAACACATCTAACGATTCAGATCTATTATAAAACACTTGAAAATAATGGGGCAGAACGAGAAAAGAGACCTATATATAGGGCTATTAGAATGTAATAATTGGAAATATGTGAACCGGATTGTGAACTAGGCATGTCTAGCTTTTTTTTTCAAATCCATCGCTGTAGATGTATTCAGTGTGGTCTGTTTGATAGGAATCGACTGTTGGATCATGTATTTTTTATCAAGAAATGTGATTTTCATTGCTGCAATGTTCGGAGAACGAGATTTATGATATGGTTGAGCGTGCAGGTTGAGTCGGCCTTAAAATTGAGTATGTGCAGAGGAGCAACAACAGGCTTTGTGGCTTCAGTTGAAATGATTGAATGCTGGGGATCATCAACAGTTCCAATTCAATAGGATTTTACTTGCACCTATATATATACAGAAAGATGTTGGGGGCTACAAATGCATTGTTTTGGGAATTGGACAATACTTTAGATTATATGAATATTTACCTTTTTCTTCATTTTGCTTGTTCCTTTTCGTGTATACAATGACAAAGCTTTCTTAAGGATAAGCAAAGGACTCTATACCATACTTTTTTTTAGCTGTGGTTATATGCTTTCTTTCAGAGCGAAGAGTCTCCCTTTTGGTCTGTGCAAAATTCCTACGTAAGAAAAGGAAAGTAAGCAAAAGACTAGTGTTCGAGAATTTTTTTTGTCAAGGAATGAATCGAAAAAATAGTATACATTAAATTTACAAGATATATTTTATCTTTAGGACTCTTTACCATATTTAATTGTGGATATGATTATGTTTGGAGTGAAGAATCTCCCTTTTGCTCTATTGCGAAATTCCTGTTTGAAAAAGGGAAAATGACTAAAGGACTAGTGCTCAAGAATTGGAAGATATATTTTCTTTTAATTTTATTTCTTAAGAATTGTTTTCATTGTAACCAAGGGAAATGTGAGGTGATTCCTGCAAGTCTGAAAAAAAAAAAAATTCAAAGCTTATATTTGTTACAAAAATTTTCTCCCCAAATTCGCCTTCCCTTTTTTTGTTCATTCCATGGATACCCCTTACTTTGTATAACCGGAAGCATTGCAAGATGGAGCCTGACTTTTGGGTCACTTCTGAACAAGCTCAAACCTAAATATTCATTTGGTGCTAAGTTGTGCATGCGGTATGAACAACAAGATAATACATGACTACTTAAGGTATAGAATAATGAAGTAAAATTTAAATATATTCAACTACAAAATTTTTTGGGGATTTATTTGAGTTACGTGAAACTTGTACATCCTATTCTTGATTAGCTACACTGATACGTTCTACTCCACTCCCGGTTAAAGTAATAAGAAACAGAGGACCAATACAAGAATGAAAACCAATCAAGTATGTAAATAGGTATGAACTGAGATTTTCATAGTTTTTTTTATAAATATAACCCTGCAAATGCATTTGGCATGGTTCATTTGCTTGGAATCGACTATTGGATCATCATAATCAGATCAAAAAATATGATTTTTTTTACTACAGAGGTGGTATCCCATGTGGGGTCCTGTGTCAAGCTGAAGGCTCAAGATCGAATCCCTCTGTCACATGGAGTGGCTGTTCTTCTGCTAGGGGTCTGCCTAACCCCAACTTGCCCTTCAAAAACAAAAAAAAAATGAATTTTTATAAAAAAAAACATGATCAAGAGTTTACTCCCACTAAATCAAGCATGCTAAACACATCTAACGGTTCAGATCTATAGTAAAACACATCAAAACTATGGGGCAGAACAGGGCAGAATGAGAAATGAGACCATATATGTAGGGCTATTAGAATATAATAATTGAAAATATGTGAACCTGTGAACTAGGCATGCCTATGCTTTTTTTGCAAATCCATCCCTGGGGATGTATTCGGTGTGGTCCATTTGCTAGGAATGGACTGTTGGATCATGTATTTTCAATCAAGAGATGTGATTTTTTGATGCTTGAATATTTATAAAATTTTTGAGCCGTTCATTTTCAAGCCTTAAAAGATCCTACTTATACATTGTAATCGGATGATCCCAAAAGTCTATTTCTATAAAACCAAAAATCTAGATTACATCCGTATGGTAAAACTTAAGAAAAAAATAAAAAAAAAACCAAGAAAAAACCGTAATTCAAGCTTTTTTGGATTTATTTTTAAGTTTTGATCATATATATGTATGATTTAAAGCTTGATATTATAGGGATTTGCCCTTGCAGTGTTTTTTTTTTTAATTTATAACCCGAAGAAACTGCACCCCACACAAAGAACTGGTCGCAATGGCTCAACCCACCATACCTACAATTGTTGTGCTGGCAACGTAAAACTTTGAGGCTAGGACCCCCATCTCCGAGGCCTATGCTACGCATTGGCTTGAACAGAGGGGTGACACCCATGAGAATCTAACCTTCTCTTCAGGGGTGACACTCAAATGAAAAAAAAAATATGGGCCTTCAATGAAATATGCTTGGGGCCTAAACTTCTCTCGAGAGGCCCCGGGGTAAACCTGTCTCTTTTACGTAAGTTTTCTCTTCCTTAATCTTTTTTCATATAAATTTCTTGAGGTATCGCCTTTAGAGTTCTCATAAGCTTTTGACACTTCATGTGAGGTGTGATAATTCACCGCCCACAAAGTGCACGGGTGAACGACTATGGTAATTCAACATTTCAGCTTGATGGCACCATCGAAAAGACATCAAAGGCCAATCCTTCTCTCCAAAAGAATGAAAATTTGTGGAGGATATCCATCTTAGTGTTCACTGTGAATCCATCTCAAGCGTGACCTTTGCTCGACAGCCACCTATTGAAGACTATGTTTACCAACCCTAGCTCCACCACGTAAAATTCTTCCCTGATCTTTTTTTTTTTCATATAAATTTCTCAAGTCTGTAAGCTTTGAATAACATCAGATATGGACTCAAGGACTCCTTCTCACTATGAATGAGCGGTAGCAGATGGACCACAACATGATAATTGAGGTGTGTGGATTGCATGATGATAAAGGTTTCAAGGGGGCTGATGGTGATGAAATAAGGAGTATGTTGAAAACCATCAACGGATCCATACACTATTCTTTATCCCAATGAAAACTTTGAGGATGCTTATTTGGTAGCCAATATCAATTCCTTGTATTTGCAAAACCACTTGAAAACCAAAGAGAGTTCTTACACAACTCATGGAATTGGGAGTACCATGATTTTTCAAAACCATGTTTTACCAATGCATCGAGACCACTTCTCTCATCTCAATGCAAGGTTCCCAAACATCTCCTAAAAGCTTGTCATGTAGCCAATACCAATTCTTTCTATCGGCAAAACAATTTGAAAACCAAAGAGTTGTCTTTCCAACCTTGTGAAAATTGGATTTCAGAAAAGAGATTTTAAGCTTAGAGGCACGTTCTTAAGATCGCTATCTTTAGAACTTCAATCGCCCCACTCCGAAAATTCTGAAGATGAGAAAAAGGGTTTTGTTACGACTGAGTTCCCAGGATACAACTAGGCTTGAACCTCAAGAGAGTCACTGCTTCGCAAGAACATATGACTTCTCCCACACATGAACTCTGCAAGCCAAACCGAGAAGAAAGAAAGGAGAAAATGGAGAGTCAGAAATTCTGATGTTTTCAAAAGACGAAAATAGAAGATATTTATAAACTTTTAGAAAGGCCAAAACGTTTTGCAATAAATGAGATTAATGGCCATAAATCTGACAGTTTGAAAATAGGATGAAAAGGTACCTGAACGGTCACCCACCTTTGACTGTCAATCAAAGGCCTTCAAAACCGTCCAACAGTCACAAAGCGCCTTAAACTCAATATAAATGCTATTAAAACCTTTCAAACGGCCAGATATCTCAAAACCGAAAAATCAAAACGGATATTTGCGCCTCATATACACCTCGCACCGCTACGAGCGTGCAAAGTGCGCCATCAAAACGCCACATTGCGCCTCAAGCGCCCTTGCGCACGCACGCGCGTGCGCGTGTGCGCGAACGGCGCGTCTGTTGCTTCACGATGCGCAACAACGTCCGCAATCCACCTAAATACTCAAGGCTTACCAAAGTAAAGAATAGATGACAAACTCTCTATTTAAACCTCTTGAAAAACTTTTCTCTCTTAGATATGGGACTAAACTTTTTCAAAACACTTTTGGTAGTAATCATTAATATTTTAAAACTTTCCTAACAATCCCCCACTAGTTTTAAAATATATTTGGCTTGCATAGAAACTTATGCATCAATGAGAGTGTCTGCATTACTTGAACCCCCACTATTTGAAAGAAAACCTAAATTAACCAAGGTGCTAAGTGGACTTACCTTGAACTTAGCTCCTTATATTGTTAACGTAGTTTTCAATCATACATAGGTTTCCAAAAGTCCGATTGTGTGGATTTTATGTTGGCACATTTAGAGCCTTGTGCTTTCCTGGATTCATGAGTGCTCTAGAGAATTGCCAATTCTCATAAGAACGACTCACATTTCTACACTCATATAGGTGAGTTTGTCTAGGTGTACTGTAACACACACCCTAGCCTTTAGGCCTACAAACTCATTAAGAGCTATTAGCTCAACCCTCATATTAGTTACAACTCATGAGCACACATCAGTAATGGGCTTACATAAATATGCTCAATATCTGTCATTCACCAATTTGTTTCCCATTGAACCTATGCATGTGGGATCTCCAACGCTCTAGGTTGGGTATCCTTAGGTGATGACTTAATTGGCTTAATTCCCATTCTCCTCGATGTTTTATTGATGACATCTCTCGAAAGGCCTTTCGTAAATGGGTCTGCCAAATTTTGACATGACTTCACATATTTCAATGAAATAATATTGTCATCAATCATTTGTCTTATAAAACTGTCTTAGACTAATATGTCTAGACTTTCCATTGTATTTCATATTACCTGCTTTACATATAGTTGTTTGGCTATCACAAAACATTGAAATAGCAGGTATAGGCTTCTCACCTAGTGGAATATCCACTAGCATATTTTTAAGCCATTCAGCTTCTCTACAAGCAGATGCCAAAGCAATAAACTCACATTCTATTGTAGAATGAGTTATACAGGTCTGTTTCTTAGACCCTCATGCAACTGCTCCTCCACCAAGGGTAAAAACCCAACCACTCGTAGACTTGGAATCTTCAAAGTCGGTATTCCAACTTGCATCACTATACCCTTCAATAATAGCAGGAAACTCGGTATAGTGAATTCCATAGTCTAAAGTATGTTTTAGATATCTAAAAATCTTGTTCACTACATTTCAGTGTTGATGACCAGGATTATTAGTGTATCTACACACTTTACTCATTGCATAGGCAATATCAGGCCTTGTGCAGTTCATTGCATACATAAGGCTACCTACAACACTGACATATTTTAATTGTTGAACACTTGCACCAACATTAGGAGTCAATTTCATATTTGGATCATATGGGGTGCATGCTGGTGAACTATTAAGATATCCATACTTTGTAAGAATTTTCTCAATATAATGTGATTGACATAATACAATGCCATTTTTATTTCTTATAATTTTGATTCTTAAAATAACATCTGCAACACCCAAGTCTTTCATACAAAACAAGGAAGATAAAAATATTTTTGTTTGATTTATGCATTCACTATTGTTACCCAAAATAAGCATATCATCAACATATAAACAAATAATAATAATTGAACTATTATCTACTTTACTGTAGACACATTTGTCAGCATCATGAATTTTAAAACCATTATGTACCGGAGAACTATCAAATTTTTCATGCCATTGCTTAGGGGCTTGCTTTAATCCATATAAGGATTTCTCAAGTTTGCAAATTTTGTGCTCTTGCCTTAGCACTACAAAACCTTCAGGTTGCTCCATATATATCTCTTCATCTAATTCTCCATTCAAAAAGGTTGTTTTCACGTCCATTTGATGGATTTGAAGCTTATATATGGCAGCCATGGCAATCAAAATTCTAATAGTAGATATTCTGGTTACAGGAGCAAAAGTATCAAAATAATCAATACCTTTTTTTTGTTTAAAGCCTTTTGCAACCAAACGCGCTTTAAATTTATCGATTGTACCATCAGATTTTAATTTCTTTTTGAAAATCCATTTGCAGCCAATAGTTTTGCAACCAACAGGTAAATCCACTAATTTCCAAACATTATTAGACATAATTGATTCTATTTCATCATTAATTGCTTCTCTCCAAAAGGCAGCATCTTGAGAAGACATGGCCTCTTGAAAAGACACAGGATCATTCTCAATTAGAAATGTATAAAAGTCAGAACCAAAATTAGTTGGTTTTTTAATGTGTTTACTGTCTAACTTCAGTTTTTGGTTCATCAACACAATCATTAGAATATTCAATCATGTCATTAACAGGATGTTCATCAACTGTAATGTGATTGCCATCAAGAAGAGAATCAAATGCATTTTTATGTTCTATGAAAGATGCATCTCTAGATTCTATAATAACATCATTAACAATGTCCAGAAATCTATATGCTTTACTATGTTCAGCATACCCAACAAATGCACATTTAAATGCTTTAGGTCCAACCTTCTTTCTTTTATTTTTTGGAATTTTAACATATGCTAAACAACCCCAAACACGAAAATAACTAAGATTAGGTTTTTTACCAAAACACAATTCATAAGGTCATTTTTCAGATTTGGAATAAGGAACTCGGTTAAGAATATAACAAGCAGAAAGTATAGCCTCTCCCCATAAGTTGGAATGCAAACCCGTATTAAGAAGCATAGCATTCATCATTTCTACAAGTGTTCTGTTTTTCCTTTCTGCTACTCTATTTTGTTCAGGAGTTCTAGGTGCTGAAGTTTGATGGATAATGCCATTATCTCCACAAAATTTTTCAAATTCTTCTCCTAAGTATTCACCTCCTCTATCTGTTCTTAAATATACAATATTTGTTTTAAACCTATTTTGTACTTCAACAAGATAAAGAAGAAATTTAGAAAATGCTTCAGATTTATGTTTCATCAAATAAACATAACAAAATTTCAAGTAATCATCTATAAAGGTAATGAAGTACCTATTGCCACCACGACTTAAAACATTATCCATCGTACACACATCAGAATGCACTAATTCAAGCAATTTATAATTCTTTTCTACACTAGGAAACGGGAGTCTAGTTAACTTAGTTTGAATGCATGTCTCACACTTATGTTTATGTTCTATTCTTACATGACAAGGAAGAAGACCAAAGTTATTCATATTATGAATGCAATGAGAATTTATATGTCCTAATCTTGAATGCCAAAGAAAATAGGAGTCAACCATATAAACAGAAGTAGTAGCTTCATTTATGCTCATCTTGAACATACCACCAGTGGCAAACCCTTTTCCTACAAAGATTTTTCCTTTGGTCACAGTTACAATCCCAGACTCAATAACAATCTTAAAGCCATTTCGTGACAGTAGATCTGCAGAGATTAAATTTTTTCGAACTTCTGGAGCATAGTGGACATTCTCAAGTGTTAGGACTTTCCCGAAGGTGAACTTAATTTCCACACTCCCTTTTCCCAGCACTTTAGTTGAGGAAGAGTTTCCCATAAAGAGATTGCATCCCTCCCCCACTACTTCATACGACTTGAACAAGTTCTTGTTGTTTTACACATGAACAGTGCTTCCAGTATCCAGGTACCAGTCCTTATTTGCAGCCACCATAAAGATTTCAGAGATTACAGCAACAAGCCTTTCTTCTGACTCATTTGGCTTAGGACCAGTTCTCTTCCGTTCTCTACATTCTCTAGCAAAATGGCCAAACTTGCCACAAACATAGCAACTAATTTTCTTTTTATCAGTTGACTTTTTCCCTTTCACGAAATTCTTTTTGATTTTCTGGGTTTTCATGATTTTGCCACCCTTGTTACTAACAAAATTCACTTTAGGATAACCTTCTTTAGGACTCGAATTCTTTTTGTCACGAAGACGAGTCTCCTCCTCAATTCGGATGTCCTTAAGAAGACCATCTAAAGTGATTTTTTCATTTTTATGTTTTAGGTGACTCCTATATTCTTTCCAGGAATCCGACAGTTTTCCAATGATGACAGCAACTTGGAAGTCATCATCAAGATACATACCTTCTCCTTTGATCTTATAGGCCAGAATTTGCATCTCATGAATTTGAGCAAGTATTGGCTTATCATCAACAAAAGAAAAATTAGCATACTGATCTACGATAAACCTTTTGTTACCAGCATCTTCTGCATTGTACTTGATCTCGAGAGCATTCTACAACTCTCCAGCCGACTCCAATGGTGAATACAGGTCAAAGAGAGAATCGGCTAAAGTGTTCAGGATATGCCCTTTGCATCTGTAGTTGTCAGTATGCCACTTCTCTCGCTCTTTCTTCTGTTCTTCTGTCTCAACTTCTCCAGCAACGACAGTGGGATAGGGCTTTTTGAGGACATAGTCGATATGCAGCTCGAACAACAAAAAAGATACCTTTGATTGCCACCGCTTGAAGTTTGACCCATCAAATCGATCGAGTTTTTCAAGGTCACGGCTAAGCAGATTGATGGAGTTGGATGTCGAACCAGAGACCATATTAAAGTTCTAAAATTGTCTTTCAAAAATTGTGAAAATTGGATTTCAGAAAAGAGATTTCAAGCCTAGAGACACGTTCTTAAGATCGCTATCTTTAGAACTTCAATCGCCCCACTCCGGAAATTCCGAAGATGAGAAAAAGGGTTTTGTTACGACTGAGTTTTCAGGATACAACTAGGCTTGAACCTCAAGAGAGTCACTGTTTCGCAAGAACAGATGACCTCTCCCACACATGAACTCTGCAAGCCAAACCGAGAAGAAAGAAAGGAGAAAATGGAGAGTCAGAAATTTTGATGTTTTCAAAAGACGAAAATAGAAGATATTTATAAACTTTTAGAGAGGCCAAAACGTTTTGCGATAAATGAGATTAATGGCCATAAATCTGACAGTTTGAAAATAGGACGAAAAGGTACCTAAACGGTCACCCACCTTTGACTGTCAATCAAAGGCCTTCAAAACTGTCCAACAGTCACAAAGCGCCTTAAACTTAATATAAATGCTATTAAAACCTTTCAAACGGCCAGATATCTCAAAACCGAAAAATCAAAATGGATATTTGCGCCTCATATGCACCTCGCACCGCTGCGAGCGTGCAAAGTGCAAAGTGCAACATCAAAACGCCACATTGCGCCTCAAGCGCCCTTGCGCACGCACGCGCGCGCGCGTGTGTGCGCGAACGGTGCGTCCGTTGCTGCACGATGTACAACAACGTCCGCAATCCACCTAAATACTCAAGGCTTACCAAAGTAAAGAATAGATGACAAACTCTCTATTTAAACCTCTTGAAAAACTTTTCTCTCTTAGATATGGGACTAAACTTTTTCAAAACACTTTTGGTAGTAATCATTAATATTTTAAAACTTTCCTAACAAGAGTAACCAAAAGCTCATGGAATTGACACTAGGATGATTTTTCAAAACCATGTTTTACCAATGCATCCAAACAGAGGTGTAAATCGGTCGAGTTTGATTCGGACTTAGGTAGAACCAAATCCAAAACTAATTTGAGATGATGGAAGCATGTTCGAACTCAGTCTAATTGGACCCACCATAAGAGAAAGCATACAGGGATCCTATAAGGATTACATGAACCAGATCCATGTTGGCGCCTGCACAAAAGATGAGATAGAATATACCTAAAGTGGCCATGTTTGTCTGATAATGGTCGATGAGTGAACCCGATCTATCGTCTCTGAGACGTTCGTCTCCTCATCCAGTCGCAATCCTTGATGAGCGTTGGCCCTTCTGTGACGGTGAGCAGGATCCTTATCCCAGAACAATCAACTGCGTTGATTAGTTTTCTGCACAGAGGTCTCTCATCAATACCCCTTTTATAGCATTAATCTTTATTATGAGACAATTAAGTTAATTGTTTCATCCAATTGGTAAGATTTATCCGATAGGGACACCTCTAGGAGAGTTCTTATACATGGGTGACTCCAACATTCTCCTACTTGTCCCAGCGATAAACCCTTAACGAATACCTTATGGGAATGACTTGATGAATATATTGGCCTTTAAAATCTATTCTATAGATCCTTAGTTGAATCTCTAATCCTTATGAGATTAACAAAAAATGACCATATTAAGAATCAAAATTGTATGTGATCACCTTATTTTTGTGCATATGTCAAAAAGAGTTTAATAAGCTCATCCTCAATACATGTTCGGAATACAATCCCGGTGCTAGCCCTTTAGTAAGAGGATCAACAATCATCTCTTTGGTAATAATATCAACAATATGCACTAGATGATTTTCTGTCTTTTCTTTAACAACAAAGTACTTTAATTTCATATGCTTACATGATGTAGTACTCTTATTGTTATTCAAAAAGGACACTGCAACTTTATTATCACAGTAGACCTTCAATGGTTTCTCGATAAAATCAACCACCTTTAACTATAATATGAAGTTATTCAACTATATGGCCTCCGAAGTAGTCTCGTACAATGCTATAAACTCTGCATCCATGGTGTGAGCAGTAGTGGTCGTCTGCTTCCCACTCCTCCAAGAGATCGTACCTTCAGCAAGTAGGAAGACATACCAAGTAGTAGACTTTCTACTATCAAGACACCCTCCTAAGTCCGCATCTGAGTAGCCAATGACCTCAAGGTGATCAACCTTATGATACGTCAACATATAATCTTTTGTTCCTTGCAAATATCGCAAGACTTTCTTAGAAATTTTCCAATGAGATATACTTGGGTTAGACTGAAATCTACCAAGCATCGCTACTGCGAAAAAAATATCTGGACGTGAACAAGTCTGCGCGTATTGTGAGCTGCCAACAACTGATGCATATGGATAAGCACTCATCTATGCTTTGTCAAAATCATTCTGTAGACAATCATTTAGGCTCAGTTTATCACCTTTTGATATGAGTGATGTACCAGGAGAATAATTCTCTATCCTATATCTCTTTAATATCTTATTTATATAGGATCTTTGGGAGAGACCTGTAAAACTTTTTCTCTGTCTCGACGGATCTCTATGCCAAGTACACAAGCAGCCTCACCCAAATCTTTCATATCAAAATGTGATGTAAGAAATTATTTTGTCTCTACAAGTAACTTTATATTGTTGATTGCAAGTAGTATATCATCTACATACAACATCAATATGATAAACTTACTATCACTTTCTTTAAGGTATATACATCAATCAATGATGTTTTCTGTAAACCCAAAAGTCACTATGACATGAGAAAATTTAATATACCACTGTCGGGAAGCCCATTTAAGTCCATATATTGATTTGTTAAGCTTGCAAACCAAATGATCATCTTCAGATAAACCAAGAGGTTGATCCATATATACCTCTTCATTCAGATCCCCATTGACGAATGTAGTTTTCACATCCATCTGATGTAGCTCTAAGTCATAATGAGCTACGAGGACCAAAATTATTTCCATTGACTTCTTAGTTGAGACAGAAGAGAATGTCTCATTATAGTCAATGCCCTACATCAGGGTGAATCCTTTAGCAACCAATCTTGTTTTATGTCTCTCTATGTCACCTTTGGAGTCCCTTTTGGTCTTAAAGACTCATTTACACCTTATGGGTTTTACTCCTTTAGGTAATTCGACAAGATCACATACTTGATTCTTAGTTATAGAGTTCAACTCTTCTTTCATGGCTTTTATCCAGTGCAAAGATTGTTTGCTTTCAATAGCTTTCATAAAAGTTAACATGTCATCATCTATATCTATGAAATCATCAGGCTCTTGAAGGTACACCACATAATCAGTATGTATGGCAGATTTTCTAACTCTTATAGATCGTAGATTTTCTAACTCTTATTGATCTTCAAACAGGTTGTTCTACAAGTTAAGATTGAATTTGTTCATCATGTTCGTGCTCTTCTGTTTTAACCACAATGAGTTCATTTTGGATTTGTACATCAACAAATGGTGATCAACCACATCAACATTAGGGATGACAATATGATATCTCTTGGTGTTTTCTTCAACAGGTAGTGAGACTAGATCATGTATTTCCTCAAAATTAAGATTTTGAAGTGCACTTAATCCGACTGAATCATCTTCAAAAATTTTTGCCTTATTCGTTTCAACAATCTGTGGTAAATGAGATGAACAATAAAACTTGTATAATTTTGATCTCTCTGGATAACCAATAAAATATTTGTTGGTTGTTCTTGGATCAAAGGATTTAATATGGGGGTTATACAACTTAACTTGTGCAGGACATCTCCATATGTGCATAGATGACAGTGATGGTTTCCTACCTGTGTATAACTCGTAGAGAATTTTAGGCACAGATTTCATAGGAACCTTATTCAAAATATGCATAACAATCCTTAAGGCTTCACCCTACAACTTGATGGGAAGTGTTGAATAATTCAATATGGCCCTAATAATTTTTGTAAGCATACAATTTCTTCTCTCAGCTACACCATTTTGGTAGGCACTACTAAGCATGGTATACACAGGCACAATCCCTTTTTTGAGAAATCGCGCTAATGATCCTTCTCTTTGCCCCATCTCAATAAACCTACCATAATATTTGCCACCTCTATCAGACCTGACAATCTTAATAACTTTATTGGTTTGTTTCTCTACTTCTTTCTTAAATTCTTTAAATATTTATAAAGCATTACATTTTTCATAAATCAAGTAGAGATACATATACTGAGAATAGTCATCAATAATGGTGACAAAATATATTTTGCTTGTGTAACAGGGGGGTAAATGATCCACATACATCTGTATGGACTATTTTCAATATTTCACTACTACATTTGGCACCCTCTTTATATGTGTTTGTTTGCTTAGTTTTTATACAATCAACAAACGTGTCATTGTCAGTAAAATCTAGGGATTTCAAAATCCCTTCATTTACGAGTCTCTTTATTCTTTTTTCAGAGATATGACCCAACCTTCGATGCCAAAGCATGTAGGACTTATCATTAATCATGCTACATTTATTCATAACCAATGCGTATTCAGAAGTCAAAGCCTCCTAAGTTTGGATCTTCACGTTTAATTTGTACAAACCATCATGAACAAAAGCAGAACCAATTTTAATGGAATTTCTGTATATGAATAACTTAGAGTTTTCAAATTTAAAACAATATCCAAATTTATCCAACTTTGAAATTGAAATCAAATTTTTACTGTATGATGGAACATAAAAAATATCATGAAAATCCAAATCTATGCCGGTATCTAAAGTGATTCAACAAGTCCTAACGCCCTTCACATGCAAACGCATCTTGTTCCTCGAATAGATACTCTTCTCATGCATTGTTGGTTCCCTTCTATTCAGGAATGACTGTAAACAATTGGCAATATAAACATGATCCAAGAGTTGACTCCCACTAAATCAAGCATGCTAAACACATCTAACGGTTCAGATCTATAGTAAAACACATCAAAACTATGGAGCAGAACAGGGCAAAATGAGAAATGAGACCACATATATAGGGCTATTAGAATATAATAATTGAAAATATGTGAACCTGTGAACTAGGCATGCCTGTGCTTTTTTTGCAAATCCATCCCTGCAGATGTATTCGGTGTGGTCCATTTGCTAGGAATGGACTGTTGGATCATGTATTTTCAATCAAGAGATGTGATTTTTCGATGCTTGAATATTTATAAAAATTTTGAGACGTTCATTTTCAAGCCTTAAAAGATCCTACTTATACATTGTAATCGGATGATCCCAAAAGTCGATTTCTATAAAACCAAAAATCTAGATTACATCCGTACGGTAAAACTTAAGAAAAAAAAATAAAAAAACCAAGAAAAATCCGTAATTCGAGTTTTTTTGGATTTATTTTTAAGTTTTGATCATATTATATATATGTATGATTTAAAGCTTGCTATTATAGGGATATGCCCTTGTTGTGTTTTTTTTTTTTAATTTATAACTCGAAGAAATTGCACCCGACACAAAGAACTGGTTGCGCTGGCTCAACCCACCATACCAACAATTGTTGTGCTGGCAACGTAAAACTTTGAGGCTAGGACCCCGCCTCCGAGGCCTATGCTACGCATTGGCTTGAACAAAGGGGTGACACCCATGAGAATCTAACCTTCTCTTCAGGGGTGACAATCAAATGAAAAAAAAAATATGGAGAAATATGGGCCTTCAATGAAATATGCTTGGGGCCTCAACTTCTCTCGAGAGGCCTCGGGGTAAACCTATCTCTTTTATGTAAGTTTTCTCTTAATCTTTTTTCATATGAATTTCTTGAGGTATCGCCTTTAGAGTTCTCATAAGAATTTGACACTTCATGTGAGGTGTGATAATTCACCGCCTACAAAGTGCACGGGTGAACGACTATGGTAATTCAACATTTCAGCTAATGGCACCATCAAAAAGACATCAAAGGCCAATCCTTCTCTCCTAAAGAATGAAAATTTGTGGAGAATATCCATCTTAGTGTTCACTATGAATCCATCTCAAGTCTGTAAACTTTTCATAACATCATATATGGACTCAAGGACTCCTTCTCACTATGAATGAGCGGTAGCAGATGGACCACAACATGATAATTGAGGTGTGGATTGCATGATGAAAAATGTTTCAAGGGGGCTGATGGTGATGAAAAAAGGAGCATGTTGAAAACCATCAACGGATCCATACACTATTCTTTATCCCAATGAAAACTTTGAGGATGCTTATTTGGTAGCCAATATCAATTCCTTGTATTCGCAAAACCACTTGAAAATCAAAGAGAGTTCCTACACAACTCATGGAATGGGGAGTACCATGATTTTTCAAAACCATGTTTTACCAATGCATCGAGACCACTTCTCCCATCTCAGGTTCCCAAACATCTCCTAAAAGCTTGTCATGTAGCCAATACCAATTCTTTGTATTGGCAAAAACAACTTGAAAACCAAAAAGTAACCAAACAGCACATGGAATTGACACTAGGATGATTTTTCAAAACCATGATTTACCAATGCATCCAAACAGAGGTGTAAATCGGTCGAGTTTGATTCGGACTTACATAGAACCAAATCCAAAACTAATTTGAGATGATGGAAGCATGTCCGGACTCGGTCTAATTGGACCCACCATAAGAAACAGAATACAGGGATCCTATAAGGATTACATGAACCAGATCCATGTTGGCGTGTGCATAAAAGATGAGACAGAATATACCTGAAGTGGCCATGTTTGTCTGATAATGATCGATAAGTGAACCCGATCTATCGTCTCTGAGACATTCGTCTCCTCATCCAGTTGCAGCTCTTGATGAGCGTTGGCCCTCCTGTGACGGTGAGCAGGATCCGTATCCCAGAACAATCAACTGCATTGATTAGTTTTCTGCACAGGGGTCTCTCATCAATACCTCTTTTATAGCATTAACCTTTATTAGGAGACAATTAAGATAATTGTTCCGTCCAAATAGTAAGGTTTATTCGATAGGGACACCTCTAGGAGAGTCCTTATACTTGGGTGACTCCAACATTCTCCTACTTGTTCAAGCGATAAACCCTTAACCAAATACCTTATGAGAATGACTTGATGAATATATTGGCCTTTAAAATCCATTCTATAGATCCTTAGTTGAATCTCTAATCCTTATGAGATTAACAAAAAATGACCATATTAAGAATCAAAATTGTATGTGATCACCTTATTTTTGTGCATATGTCAAAAAGAGTTTAATAAGCTCATCCTCAATACATGTTCGGAATACAATCCCGGTGCTAGCCCTTTAGTAAGAGGATCAGCAATCATCTCTTTGGTAATAATATCAACAATATGCACTAGATGATTTTCTGTCTTTTCTTTAACAACAAAGTACTTTAATTTCATATGCTTACATGATGTAGTACTCTTATTGTTATTCAAAAAGGACACTGCAACTTTATTATCACAGTAGACCTTCAATGGCTTCTCAATAAAATCAACCACCTTTAACTATAATATGAAGTTCTTCAACTATATGGCCTCCGAAGTAGTCTCGTACAATGCTATAAACTCTGCATCCATGGTGTGAGCAGTAGTGGTCGTCTGCTTCCCACTCCTCCAAGAGATCGTACCTTCAGCAAGTAGGAAGACATACCAAGTAGTAGACTTTCTACTATCAAGACACCCTCCTAAGTCCGCATCTGAGTAGCCAATGACCTCAAGGTGATCAACCTTATGATACGTCAACATATAATCTTTTGTTCCTTGCAAATACCGCATGACTTTCTTAGCAGCTTTCCAATGAGATATGTTTGGGTTAGACTGAAATCTACCAAGCATCGCTACTGCAAAAAAAATATCTGGATGTGAACAAGTCTGCGTGTATTGCAAGCTGCCAACAACTGATGCATATGGATAAGCACTCATCTATGCTTTGTCAATATCATTTTGTAGACAATCCTTTAGGCTTTGTTTATCACCTTTTGATATGGGTGATATACTAGGAGAATAATTCTTCATCCCATATCCCTTTAATATCTTATTTATATAGGATCTTTGGGAGAGACGTAGAAAACCTTTTGCTCTGTCTCGACGAATCTCTATGCCAAGTACATAAGTAGCCTCACCCAAATCTTTCATGTCAAAATGTGATGTAAGAAACTATTTTGTCTCTACAAGTAACTTTATATCGTTGATTACAAGTAGCATATCATCTACATACAAAATAAATATGATAAACTTACTATCACTTTCTTTAAGGTTTATACATCAATCAATGATGTTTTCTGTAAACCTGAAAGTCACGATGCCATGAGAAAATTTAATATACCAATGTCGGGAGGCCTGTTTAAGTCCATATATTAATTTGTTAAGCTTGCAAACCAAATGATCATCTTCAGATAAACCAAGAGGTTGATCCATGTATACCGCTTCATTCAGATCCCCATTGAGGAATGTTGTTTTCACATCCATCTGATGTAGCTCTAAGTCATAATGAGCTACGGTGACCAAAATTATTCCCGTTGATTTCTTAGTTGAGACAGGAGAGAATGTCTCATTATAGTCAATGGTCTACATCAGGGTGAATCCTTTAGCAACCAATCTTGTCTTATGTCTCTCTATGTTACCTTTGGAGTCCCTTTTGGTCTTAAAGACCCATTTACACCTTATGGGTTTTACTCCTTTAGGTAACTCGACAAGATCACACACTTGATTCTTAGCTATAGAGTTCAACTCTTCTTTCATGCCTTTTATCCAGTGCGAAGATTGTTTGCTTTCAATAGCTTTCATAAAAGTTAACAGGTCATCATCTATATCTATGAAATCATCAAGCTCTTGGAGGTACACCATATAATCAGGATGTATGGCAGATTTCCTAACTCTTATAGATCTTCAAACAGGTTGTTCTACAAGTTCAGATTGAATTTGTTCATAATGTTCGTGCTCTCTTGTATTATCCACAATGAGTTCATTTTGGATTTGTACATCAACAAACAGTGATCAACCACATCAATATTAGGGATAACAATATGATATCTCTCGTTGTTTTCTTCAAGAGGTAGTGAGACTAGATCATGTATTTTCTCAAAACCAAGATTTTGAAGTGCACTTAATCCGACTGAACCATCTTCAAGGAATTTTGTCTTATTCGTTTCAACAATCTGTGGTGAATGAGATGGACAATAAAACTTGTATAATTTTGATCTCTCTGGATAACCAATGAAATATTTGCTGGTTGTTCTTGGATCAAATGATTTAATGTGGGGATTATACAACTTAGCCTGTGCAGAACATCCCCATATGTGCATACATGACAGTGATGGTTTCCTACCTGTCTACAAGTCGTAGAAAATTTTAGGCACAGATTTCGTAGGAACCTTATTCAAAATATGCATAACAATCCTTAAGGCTTCACCCTACAACTTGATGGGAAGTGTTGAATAATTCAATATAGCCCTAATCATTTCTTTAAGCGTACGATTTCTTCTCCCAGCTACATCATTTTGGTAGGCACTACCAAACATGGTATACTGAGACACAATCCTTTCTTTGAGAAATCACGCTAATGGTCCTTCTCTTTGCTCTATCTCAGTAAACCTACCATAATATTTGCCACCTCTATCATACCTGACTATCTTAATAACTTTATCAGTTTGTTTCTCTACTTCTTTCTTAAGTTCTTTAAACATTTAAAAAGCATTAGATTTTTTATAAATCAAGTAGAGATACATATACTGAGAATAGTCATTAATAAAGGTGACAAAATATCTTTTGCCTGTGTAACAGGGGGTAAATGGTCCACATACATCCGTATGGACTAATTTCAATATTTCACTACTACATTTGACACCCACTTTATATGTGTTTGTTTGCTTAGTTTTTATACAATCAACACACGTGTTATTGTCAGTAAAATCTAGGGATTTCAAAATTCCTTCATTTACGAGTCTCTTTATTCTCTTTTCAGAGATATGACCCAACCTTCGATGCCAAAGCATGTAGAACTTATCATTAATTATGCTACATTTATTCCTAACCAATGCGTATTCAGAAGTCAAAGCCTCCTGAGTTTGGATCTTCATGTTTAATTTGTATAAATCATCATGAAAAAAAGCAGAACCAATTTCAATTGAATTTCTGTATATGAATAACTTAGAGTTTTCAAATTTAAAACTATATCCAAATTTATCCAACTTTGAAATTGAAATCAAATTTTTACTGTATGATGGAACATAAAAAACATCATAAAAATCCAAATCTATGCTGGTATTTAAAGTGATACTCCAGGTCCTAACGCCCTTCACATGTGAACGCATCTTGTTCATCGAATTGAATCCTCTTCTCATGCATTGTTGGTTCACTTCTATTCAGGAATGACTGTAAACAATTGGCAATATAAACAGTAGCACCAGAATTAATCCACCAGCTATTTTCAGAAATATGTAATAAATTACATTAATGAGAAAAAAATGACAAATTACCTTTCTTTTCTAACCATTTCTTGTATTTTATTCAATTTGTCTTCTTGTGTCCCTTCTTCTTATAAAAGAAGCACTTCGTGGGAGCAGAATCAGGTGGCTTAATCTGAGATGGCTTTTCTCTTGCTGACTTCTTCTTAGCATTTTTCTTAAATGCATTTTTCTTTGATCCTGCCTTGGATCTGTGAAAAACTATGTGTACTTTGCACATTTTCTCCTTTCAATCTCTCTTCTTCCTCAACACACTTGGACATAAGTTCATTGAATGTTCATTCATCATCATGTGTGTTGTAAGAGATCTTAAAAGGACCATATTCCATAGGTAGGGATGCCAAAATTAAATGCACTAGGAATGAGTCAGAAATAGTCAGCTTTATGTCATTCAGCTGAGATGCTATATTCCTCATTTCAAAATATGCTGGCGAATATTACCCCCTCCAGAATACTTCATAGATGTGAGTTTTGATATTAGGGTACTGGCCCTAGCCTTATTCGAACTGACAAATTGTGCCTCATTGGAACCTAGAAATTCCTTCACTGTCCTGCATTGCGGGATAACACTGTGAATATTCTTAGCCACCTCAGATTGTAAAAGCAACAGGCTAAGTCTGTTCGAGCGCTCTCACTTCTCAAAAGTAATTTTTTGTTCAACAGTTCTTTGATCTGTCAGGGCAGCATGCTCATCCTTTCTTAAGACCAAATTCAAATCCATATACCTTAATGTGAAAAGGATAATTTATTTCCAATCATTAAAATTAGATTCATCAAGAAAATAGATAGTATTAAAGCCATCTAAAATCACAGAACCAAAAACTGTATGGCAAAAGACATGTATCAAAGGAAGCATATACGAGACAAACCTGATAAAAAATAATAAATAAAAGGCCCTTGATATGCTTATTTTTGGGAGAGTGTAGGGGGTCATCAGAGTCCTACTTTGGTAAAAATTCTGACACGCATAATCAGTACGCCTACCAACCATAGCTGGTAAAACTAAAACTCATTGAAGCTAGACCATCAACACATGGCACCTTTGGGTACACATGCGCGATGTATCTCAATACACTTGCCTTATTTTATCCTACATAAATTTCAAACATGATGAAAGTCTCTTTAGGTCACTTTATCGTTTCATGAATTTAAGTACAACATTAATATTGGATAAAATTGTATGACAAAACAAAATTAACAACATATATGCATCTAGTTACTTTGGTAACATGAATTCACTAAGTTATCTAACTATCCTTGATTCGAATATCAATTGTGCATAATCACAAATAAAATGCATGAAAAATAACAAAACAAGCTCAAATGGGTAAAACCTAGGGTCCTCAAGTAGGAAACGGTTTAAAAACAAACTGAACCGGTCAGAAACGACCCCGAACAGGTCATCAAAGGGTCTGAACCGATTTTAAACCTCATGAACCAGTGCCAAGTATGAACATAAGTTCATAAAACCCTATAATTTTATGCCAAAATCTCTGTATCTTTATATATTTATGAAAATAGGGTCTTAACTTCTCGAAACTGGTGAAAAACTAAAAGAAACTGGTCAAAAATGGCTCCAAACTGGTCCCAAAAAGGGTCATATCGGTTCCTGATCTGGTTCAGGCCAAAAAGTGTTTGGACTCTGTTGAAGCATGGGTATGACTCGGTTCAAACTGGACCTAGGTCTGACCCAGTCTGAAATGGACTGAGGTCTAACCTGGTCCTACTTTTACCCGAGTCTGACCCGATCCAAAAATAGACCCAGACCTTTTTGGATCAAACCTAGATCCGGAACCATTATGGGTCAAGGTTTGATCCAATGGAAACGTCAGACCCGATCTAGGTTACCCAACATTAAAAAAAAAATAGAAGCTTCTTTCAGTTTCTGAGAAATTGAAGGAATTCATTTTTCTCATAAACCGAACGTTGCCTAACCGGCGACCCACGGCGATGGCAGACCGACATCGGAGCCCGGCCGACGAGTTTCACCGGTGCCCTGGGCGATGCACCCCCTGGCACCAGGTAAGGCTTACAGTTTTTAATGTTTGTCGCAGGAGCTGCCAGCCAGTGCCGACGACCTACGTCGCCCCATTGGCGACCCTCATAGCTTGTCGGTGACCCATGTCGCCCGCCAACGACCGACGAAAACATTATTGACCGGTGGCAAAGGAAACACAGGGAAAGAAAAGAGGTTTTTAAACCCCTTTCCTGTGATCAACCGAGAGGAGTCCGGTGATGTCGATCCTCGCACACCTAGATGTTATTCGATGATGGCCGACTTCGGTGCTGGCAAAAACCCTCTGCAGCCCGATGGCCACAGGTAAAATCGTCCTCTGTTTCTTTGTGGATCTGTCTGAAAACGTTGTCGCTCCATGGCGACTGTCGTCGGAGTTCAGGCGACTGTTTTCTGAATACAGACGAGCCATGTCATCCCACAATGACAGGCTCAGTCTATTACAGTCGCCCCACAGTGACCAACTGTCAGAAAAATAAAAATCAATTGACTCATGGCGACCGTCGCAACCAACCTGCGACCTATGTTGCCCCATGGTGCCAGTTGCAGAAAAAATGCCAATAGGCCTACACAGCCAAAATGTGTAGCATGGGCCCATAACCCAATATTGGCGTTTATTCAAAAGATGAGACAGAATATACCTGAAGCGGCCATGTTTATCTGATAATGGTCGATGAGTGAACCTGATCTATCGTCTCTGAGATGTTCGTCTCCTTAGACAGTCGCAGCCCTTGATGAGCGCAGGCCCTCCAACGATGGTGAGCATGATCTATATCCCAGAATAATCAACTGTGTTTATTAGTTTTCTGCACATGGGTCTCTCATCAATACCCCTTTTATAGCATTAACCTTTATTAGGAAACAGTTAAGATAATTGTTCCCTCCAAATGGTAAAGTTTCTTTGATAGGGACACCTTTAAAAGAGTCCTTATATGTGGGTGACTCCAACAATCCAAACCATACCCAATAAAATAATATATATTTTTATCTTTTTTACAATAAATAATTATAGATCTTAGTCGGAACTCGGGTCAGGTCGAGGTCTAGAATGAAATTTAACAAACCATACCTGACTCCATATATTAATCAGACCTTTCGAGTCCTACCCGGATTCTAATCAGACCTTATTTATCACCAAACCTTGACCTTATAGTGCTTGATACGGGTCAAACCCGACCCATTGACATCCCTACATCCAAACCACTTTGCCATCTCAATGCAAGGTTCCCAAAGATAGCTAAATGGATCCATCAAATATCCAACTCCCACAATTGTCCTCCCCAGAATCTAAATGGAGCGTAGGGGAAATGACTATTATCACAAAAAAAAGGGAGAAAACAACGTTGCTTATGGGAGAAGGGGCCAAAAGATTTGGAGTAGGCGAAGAAGGAAAATCCTCTCACCTCTCTCTTCCACACCCCTCCCCTTCCTCGGATAGCTCCTTCTAGATGTCATCAAACCCCATAGAAGTAAAATCTCATTAAAATCCCTTCCGTTATTTTTTATTTAACATTAAACCTCCCAAAATTCCATTTTCTGTCAAATGGGTGCATGATTGTATGAGGTATTTGTGAACACCCCAAATTTTTCAAAATCTTTTAAATATTCCCTTTTTGCCCCTGATATCATTTTCTGAGCAATTGAGTCATTTTTAAATCTAAATTCCAGTTCATTTCTCAAGTTTTACTAAAATTAAATTCATTTTATATGTTTAAATTAATTTCGGATCCGGATCCATTGTCTAGATCCAAATCTGAGTCTCATTGTCCAACTTTTAAATTAAAATTGCAGAAAATACCAAAATAGTTTTAAATAGCTCAGATAGTCCATCTGATATCCGTTTGGATCCATTGCATTATATTCCTCGATTCGAGATTTAAAACTCGAATGTCTTCTCAAAACATGGGTCCAAACCCATTTTTTTTTTTGAAGAAATTTTCCCAAAATAGCCTTAAAAACCTTCTTTTGTAAAAATTTCCCAAAAAATACAAAAAAAAATTAATTTAAATCCTCGTTTTCTCGTAAAGTTTAAGGTTTTATTCCAAAAATACCAAAAATGGAAAAATGTAAAGAAAATATATATATATATATATATATATATATATATATATATATATAACAAAAATCGATTTTTGAGAAAACCACTTTTCTGAAATATATCTCTTTTTTAAGAAAAACCACCTTTTCGAAAAATCCCGAAAAGAGCCCCCCTTGTTATAAATATTTTAAAACCAAAAGGGGCTCGGGGAAAAGTTTTTTTTAGGGTTTTGAGAACCCCTGGCGAGAGAGGGTTGGAGGCCCAGGGGCGGCGCCTCTCTTCCCCTTTGAGAGGGGTCCTCCCCATCGGAGGGCCTCACAAGCCTTCCCCCTTTCTCAACCATAGATCTGCAACAACCTCTCTCGAACCACCTTCTCCCTTAGATCGCCACCCTCGAATCGATGGCTCCAGACGATCTGCCCTCCATCACCAACAAACCCTCGCCTTCTCGATGGTTCATCTCTTCCTATATAAAGGAACATCGAGAAGGGAGATGGGGAGGCTGGTTTTTCCTTTTCATCGCTACATCCTCCCTTGTTCATCACGAAGAGCATCTGAAGAAGGACGATCCTCTATCAGCAGAGCTGAAGCCACCAAAGGTCGACCTTCTATCAAGAAGAACCACAGGTGAAGGACCGTGCCTCTTTCCTTTTGAACTTTCTGTAAAAACCTGCTTCTCTGCCTCTACTGTACCTCATCCCCTCTATTCTTTGTGGGTTTTACCTTATTTTCTTTCCTTTTTTTCTTTTCTTTTATTTATTTTACCACATTAAGGCATCCCTGTAGCATCGTTTTGCCCATAGCAAAATCGATCTACAGACATGCGATAGCAATAGAGATGAGTCTATCATCCCAACACTTTTTTTTTCTTTTCTGCAGTTTATTTCCTGCTCATATTCATATAATGCTAAATCCCTTAAAATCCATTCCTACCTACATAATGAAGCATTGCTGATATCCATTCACCACTCCGACATATCTTTTGTGTTTGTCCCTATTTTCTTGGTGATTTGCTCGGGTTTCATGGTATTGAACATACGTTCAGAGGGTATTCTTCTCAGAATGTTTATTTCTGAGTTTAATAGTCGATGTGTGTTAATCATTTACTGCTATTATAACTTATGTTTATGCTATTCTCCCTTTACGATCTGTCGTACCAATTTCTTTTACTATTTGTACATTTTACAGTTCAGCCTGTGGTTTCTCCGTTATGTATTTCCTTGTCGTTTGTTTTGTTCCACTCGTTTCGATCTGCAGGATAACTAAGCGTGAAAACATAGAGGTAACTTAATGCCCTATGCAAGTCGCCTGGAGATATAATAAGAAGAGCCCTTTTTTTTTATATCGAACCAAAAAAAATAAAGCGTTCACACGGCTGTTTGCCTCTGGTCATCCAGGAGGGCCGAAAACATGAACAAATTTGAAATTCAGTTCAATAAAGAGTTCGGACATCCGAACAGTCTCATACAAGTGGAATTGCTCTTTGCACTTTTCTTTGTGAGTTCCTGAGAATATAATCATCAAAAGATACCTAGATGAAAGGGTCACACCGTTGAGAATCATGGGCAGGATTCTTAGATCTCTTGCTTTATCTGCGAAAACCCTTTACAGCCGCCACAGATTCCACAGAAGATTATCATGTAGTTGAATGAAGTGCTGGACCTCAGTTCATGAGAGCAAGAGAGGATTGGGCAAAAGGGACTTACGTAAGTATGTTCTGAAAAGGTGCCTTTGATTTTGTAAGTTCTATTTTAAAATATATATATATATATATATATACATGAGATGTTAGATATGATTGAAAGAGGAGACTACGCTGCTCAGAGTCGGAATCATTCAGGACTTCGGTCAGTAATGGTGATGTCTCGGATAAATTCTTGTTTATCATTCGTTCTTTATAGTGCATCATCCATCTTGTAATATGCCATCCCTCGTATTTTGAAATTTTCTCTTTTAGGCTTGATTCCCATCCAAGATATAGGTTTCACTCATTTTGTATATTGGCATTCGGTTGCATCTTCGCATCAGTTTCTTTTGGTTTTCTTTTATGCTACATTGTAATCATTTCATTCTTTTATATCATATGATAAAGTGAAATTCTGACGATAGTCATCTCGCTCCGCATATCATTTCCATCCGCATCTGCAACGTCACAATCACCAACAACATTTCTAGCATTTACCCTCATTTCCATCTCTTCAGCATATACTATCTAACCAAAGCCATATTCCTCCCAACTCTTAAAGATACTACGCAGAGTCAATTCGTACGCTATCGATCTGACTAAACTTTTTTTTTTCCGCAGAAGCTAAGCCGCAAATCAGGTGGTGGTGGTTAGGTTGAACTCTCCAAGCACTTCTACAATTAGTTTTGATGTTATGGGCCAGCATCTACTATTCTGGCAAGTATTACCTTAGCACCTTTTTTGAGTCCAAGTGTTTCTTTTTAAATATTTAGGTGTTCAAGACGTGTTTCATGGTTTGATAGAACATATAACAGACACATGCTTCAACACTTGCCTAGGGTTTCATCATCAGTTTTCCTCACCAATCTTTCCCCTGCGAGCAGAAAATTTGAAATAAGTGGGCATTGTCTGCTAAATCGTGAAGTATATACGCAACTATAATTATCAATGTGGTCGAACTGTTAATCTTGCCTCTGTCTGCAGAGCATGCTTTTATAATCTTAACTTGGTTCATATCCTATGCTGCAAACATGGGACACAAGTAAATGCAGACCTAGTAGAAACAGTTATGGATCTGTGATGTTTTGAAGACTACAGGTATCATCAGCTGAACAAGCTTCAGAATATGGTATGAGTTCTATATTTCAGTGACATGATTGCTCTTCATATTGACTAGTTTTGTATACCTGAATGTCTACCATACTCATCCAAATGTTAAATCTGGATTAAACTCATTATGTTTTCAACAAATCTGGGTCATCTGTACCATTTTTATCACATTTCAGGTTCATATTCTATAGTGCGTGTAGACCCCTTTTATCAAATTTTGATGTTCAGTAGCCCCTGTAATTTGTCTTATAACATTATATAGTTTTATTTCAACCAAGTGTTAATCTGTCATTTTTTTTTTGCCTCATTGATTCTCACACTTTTTGAACCCTGCAAGTTTTGTACCACTGAATTTTGTTTTCCTGGCTAATTCATACTTCCTTCAGATCCATAGTAGTAACAGAGACAGCCATAAAAAAAAATCTTGTAGTTCGTCAGCCCTTGATGTTCTTTGCAGTGGCAGAGGATGAAGAGAACCCCACAAAGTGGCCAAGTGCAAGTTTTATGAGAAAGAAGACAAATGGCGGATAAATCTGAAAGCCAAAGAGTATACCAAAACGTGTTGCATCTTTGGATTCACATATGATGAAACTAATCAAAAGATATGTTGTTGACATGCCAGTCATTTTCAGTGAAGAAGACACTGGTTGATAGGATTAGCTGAGAGGACTAGAGAGGAAGTTAGTTTTATCATTCCAGGGGATATGCTAAGTGGTCTTGAAGAAATAACCATCAGGGTTGCACATGGCTACAACTACAAGGGCTCCAAACTCCACCAGCATTTCATAATTACTGTGTATACCAACATCACTAGCATCCCCCAGCAGTACCTGTCATCTATAGCATTTACCCAGCTCCAGCACCCACACCCAACCTATACTCGTTATTAGTTTGGTGCAGAAGCCAGGAAACACTTTTCACTGCATACATATAGTAAACCCGTCCATTGAGCCTGCCTCCAGTCCACTGTTTGCCCACTGCTACAGGGCTGTCTAGATCCACTTGGGTCTAATCTATTCCCTTGTTGCAGCTATGCTATGGCACAGTCCCCTGTACCACCTAGGTGCATGATCCCCATCTCTTCCACTGCTCTCATTACAACTGCAGTTTATATGTGGAGCATTTAATCCCATCGTTCTTTTGGCAAGAATGTCTGAATTTGGAGTACATCATATCCCTTCACTGTATTGATTTTACTGTCCTGTCAACATATTTGGCATCTACATGGCTTAATTACCACAACCCATTGTTATCCTGTTTCTCCACCTAAAGGAATTTGTGTCCTTGCTATATCCACCTACACATGCATGTCATTAACCCCCCTTAATCCCCTCATATTCATTTCATTTTTAGTATGTATACCATCATACTAACATCTCAGGCTTGGTCTGTATATAGCATCTGCTTTACTTTACCTTGTAAATACTTGGCCATACTAAACTGTTGTCATAACTTAGCCGCTCCCCAACTGGGCAGCATTAGCTTCAAAGCACCTGTTAATTATCAATCACTTCCAGCATCAAGATCTGTTAGTGTCAATTGTCTGTGCATACACTGCACATGCTTTGGGTACATGTGCTAGAGTGTCCATTCTTTAAGCACCCCCGTTAGGTGCATGCACCATTTGCCTTAACAATATATGATCAGCTTAGGTTTTTCATCTAGCGGATGCAGTTGGAGGATCTAGATCATTATGCATTACTAAAAATTTGTTCATACCCATCAAGATCTAATCAGAACATTAGTTGGAATATGGATTCTTATGATCTACCGGGCTTCAAGATTTGATCTGTCACATTTGAATTTTGGACATAAGCAATCAGTATGAAAATACCACCTGCTTCATCCGTATTCAGCATACCTTACTTGTATATTCGTCTACTTCATTCTCATCCACTTATGTTGTCTGTATATCATATGTAATATATATATATATATATATATATATATATATATATATATATATATATATATATATATATATATATATATATATATATTTGGGGTACATATATGCCACTTCTCACATTATGAATCATAAAATTCATGGCATAGAAGCATCTCGATTTTGCATCTTTGAAATCAAGGTAGGTATATGAACGTTCCATAATTTGCATCTTTGAGATCAATACGATATATGCAAGTTCTCTTTCATTTTTTCTTTCCATACTAACTAAGTGTTTTTTTAGGGAATATGTGGAAAATGTCATTTCTTGGAAGTTGTATTTTTCTTTTATTGTTATAATAAGTTAGGTCTTAATGAGAATTTACATTTCCTGTTTAGATAGAATTGATGAGCATTATAAACATCATGAATTGCTTGTTTTCATGCATTTTTGCCTTTATTTCTCAAAATTCTCACAATGGTGAAACACGAATGGCACGTGCACCATTTTCGTAAGAGGTAATTGATCATAAGTTGATGATCCACATCAATGGCCATAGTCAGGGTATGGACAAAACTTAGTATTTTTATCTTTTACAAAATAACACTGGATCCACACTAGATCCGTTTCCAAAATTCGTCATATTTTCCTTGAAATATTTTCATCTTTTATCAGAGTTTAACTTAAAATTAATTCAATATATATACCAATGGCCATAGTCAGGGTATATTGAGAGTCAATTTCATTTTAAACTCTATAAAAGCACCAAATATGTTTCATTCTTCACCTGAATCTAAATACAGATTATTATATAATACATTCAATGGCCATAATCAAGGATGTATTATATCTTCAATCTTATTTTAATTCATCTAAAGAATGGAATAGCTTTTCAAAATCCAATTTCAAATCATTTAAATTCATTCATCATATAGGATAGAATTGCATCATATTTTCGAAATTCTTTTCAAAATCCAAGTGATCTCAAATATCCTTCTTCAAATCCCCATTTCGATTCATTCTTCTATTTTATTTCAAGGATTTACATTTCAATTTCAAAGTCCAATTTGACTTTGAGACTTCAAGAATTCATTTTATATTTAAAAATTCCAATTCAAATCAGATTTCAAAGTTCACTTTGACTTTGAAATTCCAAATTCAATTCATATTCCAATCAAATCCAAAGTTCAAATTAACTTTGAGATTCTTTTCATTTTCTAAATCCCAAATTCAAAATTCAAAATTCAAGGTCTAATTTGACTCTTGAAATTCATTTGTATATTCAAGATTCAATTTCTAAATTCAATTGGAAATTCTGATTCATCTTCTGATCCCAAATTCTAACTTCAAATTCAAAGTCCAAATTGACTTTGAAATTCATTTGTATATCCAAAATTCAAAATCTAAATGAAATTTCGAAGTTCAAATTAACTTTGAAACTTCTAGTTTATCTTCCAAATCCAAAATCAAAGTTTGAGATTGTTCCTGAATCTCAAAAGCTTGGCCTTTTCTAAGTTTTAAATTCAATCTAGATTTTCAAAACCCAGATCCATACTCAAAAGTCCCATTTTGGACTTTCAAAAACTCAAATCCAAAATTAGATCAACTTGAATCCAGTTTTCTAAACCCATCCTTAGATCCAAAATCCATCTTAGGATCCAGAGTCCAACTCCATCTTGGATCTCAGACTTCAGATCCAAATCCATTTTAGGATCCAGAATCCACTTCCACTTTGGATCTCAGACTTCAGATCCAAACCCATTTTAGGATCCAGAATTCAATTCCATCTTGGATCTCAGATCCAAAATCTATTTCCAATTTCGAATCCAATTCAGACTTCAGATTCAAAGACCCAGACTTTGGATTCAAATTCCATCTTGAAATCCAGATTTCAAATCAAGTTCTATTTTTAAATCCAACTTTCAATTCCATTTCATTCCCAGATTTCAAATCTAAATCCACTTACAGATCATATCTAGACTTCTTAAATTCATTTCTATACTATTTGGATTTCTCAGATCTATTCCAAAGTTCAAACTTCAAGTTCAAACCCATTTCAAGTATTCATTTCAAAGTCCAAGTTCAACTTCGAAGTCCATTCCTGACTTTGAAGCCTCTGTTATCATCTGCAAATCATTCTCTTTCCCAAAAACCAAGATTTATTCTTCCAACTCTGATTTACTTTAAAGACTTAGAACTTCTCTGATCTATCTCAAGTTCTAAAGTTAGATTCAAACATTTCTTCACTCCCTTACCAAGTTCATCTCATAAACTTGGAAATTTTCAAAACATCTTTCAAAAAGAGCATACATCCTTGCATTGCACAATCATGATTCTTTTTGCATTTAGAGTTAGAATAAATTCTCAGATTATATTTAGGCAAAGCAAAAGGCATAGATTCGATCCTTGGTTCGATTACCCCTGGTAAAGGCGCCAGGAATGGTCGAACCTCATACCGACGAGCGAATCCCGTCTCTCCATTTTTCCCGCAAATTTTCGAAACAGAGGCGAGTTAAATTTCTAAATATTTTCAAATCAAGGTCAAGTGAAACCCCGCAAAAGAGTTCCTCTTCTCTTTCTTTCTCTTCTTTTCTCTTCTCTCTTTCTTTTCTTTCTTTTATTCTTCTCCCTTCAAAAAGGAGGAAAATAAAGGTTAGAAAAGGAAAAGAGAAGGAAGAGAGAGAAACCACAAGAGAGGAAAATTTTTTCGATGATCACAGGTTTGGCGACCGTGATGGGACAATCGTCTTCGTCCGGTTGAATCTATGCCTTTGCTTTGCTTTTATATAATCTAAGTCTTTATTCTAACATATGTCAGCTTCATTTCTATGCAAACCTTAGGAGCCTAGACTCTGTCCTAAAGCTGGCATCATTGCATATAGGATGTAAGTATGGTTTGGTAGAACCATATTGAGGATGATTATTCCATGTTCACATCAGACTTAGGTCTTAAATACAACTCTCCTCAATTCTAGGGATTGAATGCAAAACAATGTGTGCAAGTGTATGCTTCTTTTTATTTAAATTCCATCTCTTTAGGACTTGCATTAGAGCCTTCTGATTTTATTGCATGTTGATCATGTTTTTGAAAACATCCCTACCTATATTATCCTGATCTTCACGTTGATGGGTTGTCTCACTGAACCATAGTTTGGGAGAGAGCCTCACAACTAAACCACTTATTTGGGTTCGCGCCCCCCTACCACGTACCTAAGGGCCATAGTTCGAGGTATATCGGTAGGTGCTCAAGGATGTTGGGAAGCCTTTACCTTAGAACCGAAGAGATATATTTATATGCCTTGTACTTCGAGCTTCGGCTTGAGTATATCGGCGTACCTTGATTGGAATCAGATGATATAAATCTTAGAGTTAGGATTAAGGTCCTATCAGCCATTTCAAATATTGCATATAGAGTCAGCTTTAGGGAGTGTTGTTTGTGCATCCTTGCTTGTATGTTTGTGATTGAATAATATTACATATATATATCTTCCTTATATTTTCCAAAACTCTGGGTATATATTTCAAAATTTTCTTTTTTGTTTCTAAAAACCCAGGTGTATTTTCTCCTTCTAAATTTCTTCAAAAAAATCTTTTGATCCTGCCTGCAAGTTCTTAAAATTTTAAATCTTTACCATTTATTCTCAAATTTCATTTATTCTCTTATTTTCTTCTGATTTTATATTCATGTTTATATTTTCATAAAAATCTCTTTCCATCAAGAGATATCCTTTTCAAAATGATATTTTTTTTTCATATTTTAGTTGGTTACTCTCCCTCGTAGAGTAAACAATACAATTGTCACAAATTTTGTGGCGACTCAATCCGTAGTAATGGGATACAAATTCTTTAGATTTCAACCTAAATCCTTCCTCTTGTCAAAACTTCTCCAAAAAAGTTTTTTTGGTCTAAAAACCTCCACTTTCCTCTACAGGGAGCGCTGATATTTAAAAATGGTTCAGACAAAAGCTGGAAAAGAAACAGTTCCTCAACTCAGCGATAGTGAGGCAGAAGGGATGAGCTCTCCTAAATCAGTCAGGGGACAGGGTCAGAACTAGAAAGATGACATCGACCCCGCTATGTATGATATGTTTCAAAAGATGATGGCGAGGATAATGTCGAAACAAGCCGAGGCCAAGCTGAAAGAGGCAGTTCCTAAAAGCAAACTGAGAAAGAAGCCTGTAAAAAAGCAAATCCGAATCATCAGGAAGAAGGTACAACCAGACACTACTTCTGAGGAATCGGAGTCAGTCGAGGAAGAATCGGAAGAAGAAGAGCAGATTGTCTACAAATAGAATCCTCCAAGGCAGTCCGTAAAAATAGCTGCAGAAGAGCCCGAATCCGTCAACAAGCCCAAGTCTGGGGCTCCAGCAGAGGACCTGATGAGCAAGCAGATAAAGGAGATGAATCGAGCAATTAAGGACATTCAAGCCAAGAGTAAGGGCAAGCAGACCTACACTGGCAAAGATTTTTACGATGGTCTAGATGGGGACGATAACCTGGAGAACCTTCCTCGTAAATTTCTCAAGTTTGATGGAACTGGCAACCCTAAAGGCCACTTAGCCATATTTTATGCAGAGTGCAGCCGTTTCAGGAAAGACAACAGGGATCTGTTCATCTGTTTTCCCCGCAGTCTAGAGGGTGTAGCAGCCAGGTGGTATGCTGACCACATCAATCCTATCGAACTACGAGAGTTCGATAAGGTAGTAAATCTGTTCATCGAGCGCTTCTTATTCAACACTGAAGCCTCACCTACATTAAACCATCTTTACAACCTGAAGCAAGGAGAAACTGAAAGAGCAGGAGATTTCATTCACAGGTGGAGAAGCACCTGTAATAAGATAAAGGTACCCATTCCAGAGGAACACGCATTGCAGGTGATCCTCAACAATTTCTCTCAGCCCATAATGAGCCTCATCGCCACTTCCCCGGCAAAATCCTTCTTCAAGTTAATTGAGCGAGCTGAATGGCTCGAAGCAGGGATAGAAAGCGGGTTGTACAAGGGCACGCCTCTGGTCAAGAATATCCAAGACCAGAAGAAAAAGGCACAATTCGCTCATTCAGTTGATGCCTTCTGCAATAATCTTGGCAGCAACAGCAAAGGAAACAAGAACAGTGACAGCAGCCCGAGAATAGATCAGAACAAGGGGCATAAGGAGAGAGCCTATAAGAACAATGACAAGCCGCTTTCAAATGGCTTTCAGCAAAAGGGTGACCTTCAAGAGAAGCCCAAGTACATCAAATGGGAGAAAGATCGAGTTTTCACCCCGTTATCTTAGAGTTTAGAAGTGATTATGGATTATCTTTTGAAGCACGGAATGATCAAGCTCCCTAAAATAGTGGATCCTCTTGTGATCTTGGGAAAGTTCAAAGACCAATTCTGCAAGTACCATAGGGCAACAGAGCACGACACCGAGCACTGTTTTGTCCTCAAACATATGATACAAGACTGCACCGACAGAAGTGAGTTGATAGAGGACAAGGAAGAAGAGCGTTCAACAGTCCTGACAGAACCATTTCCAGATCACTCCAAGAATTAAGGATGCCAAAGTTTTTTCCTGCACTGTCATTTCCTTTTTGTTAGTTATCCTGTAGGGGCAAGTCAGCCCAGTCTTTTTATGAACCTTTTCTTTCAAAGTTCTTGTAAATATTCAGTCTTGTTATTGAACCTTTGCTTATCAATGAAATGCCAATTTCCTTTATATCTTTTATATCCAATGCTTCTTTTCCCTTTATCATACTGGGGCATTTAAATTCTGGTTCTTTTCAGAATGTGGAACAATCCTGACATCATTCATGAGAGAAATGATATTACCTATGAGGGCTTTTCAAAAATCATGAAATTTTAAAAAGGTCTTCGTTATGACCAAAGAGTTCAAATATTCTTTGGTCCAACCTTTGTCAAAGATCAACCCTCATGTTGATCATGTTTTCAAAAATAGGTTTTCGAGCCATTGCATTGAAAAATCAACCCTCGTGTTGATCATGTTTTCCAAAATAGGTTTTTGAACCATTGCATTGAAGGATCAACCCTTGTGTCGGTCTTATCTTCCAAAAATAGGTCTCAAATCTTGTGTTGATCATATTTTCCAAAAAGTGGTTTTTCAAACCGTCACATTTAAAGATCAACCCTTGCGTTGGTCTTATCCTCCAAAATGGGTTATAAATCATTATATTCAAATATCAACCCTTGCGTTGATCTTATCTTCCAAAATAGATTATAAATCATCATATTCAAAGATCAATCCTTGCATTGGTCTTATCTTAGAAAAATGGGTTTTAAATCATTATATTCAAAAATTTTCCTCTCATTGTTGATCTTCTTCAAAAAATAGGTTTTAAAAAACCATTGCCTTCAAAAATTAACCCTCATGATGATTTCTCATGTTTGATTTAAAGGATCAGATCTCGCGCTGATCATTCTTCTTGTGGTGGATTTTCTTTCCCAAAAATGATCTCTCATTTATCTTTTAAATAAACATTTTCTTTTCAAAATCCCATATGTAGGCAGGATCAGAAAAAAAAAACTCCTTTTTCTCAAATCTTATAAATCTTCAGTTAATTTTGATATCTTTATCACTTTCATTCATCTTATTCATATTTTTATCAAGTTTACGTCAATTTTATCAAGTTTTATCAATTTTTCTTCAATTCTATTAAATTTTATCAAATCTATTTCCCTTTCAGGTTAAGGGATAAACCTGATGCCTCTTTTCCATGAGGTATTTTCTAAATCCTATTTTCCCTTTCAGGTTAAGGGATAAACCTGATGCCTCTTTTCCATGAGGTATTTTCTAAATCCTATTTACCCTTTCAGGTTAATGGATAAACCTGATGCCTCTTTCTCATGAGGTATTTCCTTTATTTTTTGGCCCTTTCAGGTTAAGGGATAAACTTGACCCTCGTTGTCTGAGGTATTCCCGCTCAGGTTAAGGGACAAACCTGACCCTCGTTGTTCGAGGTGTACCCTTTCAAATTAAGGGATAAACCTGACCCTCATTGTCTGAGGTGTTCCCCCTCAGGTTAAGGGATAAACCTGACCCTCGTTGATCGAGGTGTTCCCATTCAGGATAAGGGATAATTCTGAGACCCCTCGTAGGAGCAATAACGCTACCTATGGGGATTCTTTTGTAAATACAAGTTTCGTCAACCTTCATTGATTTTGTAAATTTATATCAATTTCTCTTTATTAAAATTCCTTAAATTCTTTTTCCCATCCAGGATAAGGGATAATCCTGAGACCTCTCGTAGGGGCAACAATGCTACCTATGAGAATTCTTTTTGCAAATACAAATTTTATCGATCTTTATTGATTTCTAAATTTATATCAATTTTCCTTTAAATTCTATTCTTTTTCCCATTCAGGATAAGGGATAATCCTGAGACCTCTCGTAGGGGCAACAATGCTACCTATGAGAATTCTTTTTGCAAATACAAATTTTATCGATCTTTATTGATTTCTAAATTTATATCAATTTCCCTTTAAATTCTATTATTTTCCCCATTCAGGATAAGGGATAACCGTGAGATCACTCATAGGGGCAACCATGCTACCTGTGAGAATTCTTTTTACAAAAATAAATTAATTTCCTCAAATGTTCTATATTTTTTTTTCAAAGTTTTATATCTTTTTGTCTTCTCAAAGTTTATTCTTTTTATATTCTCCGTCACATACCTGGTTCATCTAAATCATAGATCATAAATTCTAAATCTTGTCATATCCCTTCTAAATTCAAGTCTCAGGTTATCTCTTCATAAAATCTTCTATTTCCCCTTCAGGTTAAGGGATAAACCTGAATCATTCTTTTCCTAAATTCTCATCAAGTGTCTATTCTATTTCAGGATAAGGGATAATCCTGAAACCCCGGCAATCATTTCTGCTTCAAATCTGTAAATATCTTAAAAATGTTGGTCTCCTGCCCGACTTTCGGTCGAAAAACCCAGTCCTCGCACAGGGTTACCTCTCAAAATCTTTAAATCTAAATATCAAGTTCATTCACAAAAATCAGTCCTCGTAGTATTTGTCTTTCAAAAAACTTCAAATCTTAGATCAAATCATTAAATCAAAGGTCGTTAAATAAAAGGTCCCAGCTACTTTGTTGGTCGTTAAATGAATAAATGAAATGTCCCAGCTACTTCGCTGGTCGTTAAATGATTAAATGAAATGTCCCAGCTACTTCGCTGGTCGTTAAATGATTAAATGAAATGTCCCAACTACTTCGTTGGTCGTTAAATGATTAAATGAAAGGTCCCAGCTACTTCGCTGGTCGTTAAATGATTAAATGAAATTTCCCAGCTACTTCATTGGTCGTTAAATGATTAAATGAAATGTCCCAGCTACTTCGCTGGTCGTTAAATGATTAAATGAAATGTTCCAGCTACTTCGTTGTTCGTTAAATGATTAAATGAAATGTCCCAGCTACTTCGCTGGTCGTTAAATGATTAAATGAAATGTTCCAGCTACTTCGTTGGTCGTTAAATGAAAAGTCCCAGTTTTTACTGGTCGTTAAATGAAATGTTCCAACTTCTTCGTTGGTCATTAAATGAAATGTCCCAGCTACTTCGCTGGTCGTTAAATGAAAGGTCCCAGTTTTTACTCGTCGTTAAATGAAATGTCCCAGCTACTTCATTGGTCGTTAAATGAAATGTCCCAGCTACTTCGCTGGTCGTTAAATGAAATGTCCCAGCTACTTCGCTGGTCGTTAAATGATAGGTTCCAGCTCATTCCCTGGTCGATAAATGAAAGGTCCCAGTTTTACTGGTCAGAATGTCCAAAAATCATAAATGCAACTCAAGGTCGCATCAAAATCTATATTGAGTAAGTATTTCACATAGAAGTCATGAAAAATTTGCCAATTGACTAAAAGTATTTGTTGATTCCAATATTCTTACTACACAGAAGAATCACCTCTGATTACCTCTAGTATCGTTTCCAAAAAGGTGAAACTTTTTACGAAAAAGAGGTAAAATTCAAATCTTTTCCTTGTTGATCAACCAAAAGGATGAGAGAAATATCCTCGCTATGAAAGAAATATTCAATGACGTTGAAAAGCCAGAAGCGAATTGATATTGATCATAGCTATGACGCATGTTTTAAGATGATTTTCTGGCAATTAGATAGTAGAAATATCCTGAGCTACAAAAAGAATCCACTTAATCCATATCTTCTCATTTCTAAAGCTGCAATCAAATATCTGCAAAAGGGATCTCTCAATTGTCGTCAAGATGAAGGCGAATATGCGAGCAGACCCCCGGGGCCAAAGAAGATTTGGATCATCTACCAAGATGAAGGAGTTTGTGAAGGATCCTTCCAGGGAAAGTCCAGATCACCGTCAAGATGAAGGCGAGTGTGATGAACCTACCGACAAACCCTAAATGATATTTGATTTCTGCTATCATCAATAGACCCTTTGAGCCAATACCATCATATATAATCCTTGAGAAAATGAAAGATCAGAACATCTCCAAGATGAAGGAGTTTGTGACGTACCCTTCCCTGAAAAAGAGAGAAAAAGTCAGGACACATCCAAATGAAGGATGATGTAAAAGCCCAAAAAAGTTCAATGACTCAAAAAGAGTGCAAGAAGATCATCATGGGAAAACACCCAGATATCAAACTGCCGAAATTGCCAGAAATCATATTTTCGCATGCAAAATTCTTTTATCAATGTCTTTTCACTACTTGCTTTTATGAAATTTAGAATATTTCTTCTCTTCTTATATCAGGGAAATGGATAGCCTCCTTGAAGAAAATCATCAGCGCTAAAAACTTTGAATTTGACTCTTAAAACCAAGAAGTTAACATCGTTGGAGGAAATACTCTAGGTAAAAGAGGGAATGTCTTTTGCACACACGTACACATTTTCAAGCGTTGAAGTCAACTATAAATTTATCTTATTGGCAAAATTTTCTAGATATTCCAAGAATGAAGTAAATATTCAATATTCATTTTGATGCAACCTACCGTTGTTTATATCTTTCAGAAGAGTTACCCCATTCAATTGAAGTATCTCTCTTGTCCCATCACGGTTTCGAGAAATCCGTATGGTTGTTCCCACTCAGATTAAGGGTCAAAACCCGTATTTTCTGTGAGAGGTCATTAAATTCAAAAGTTGATTTTGTCTCAGCAATGAGACGTCCAAAGTTCATCCCTTTTTCAAAGCTTTAGGGAACCCCATTTCTTCCTTTCGCAAACCCCTTTCGAATTTGTTCATTCAAACTCCGAAGGTCCCATCATGGCTTCTTCATTTGAGGATTCCATCTGGTCGTCCCCTTCAGGTTAAGGGTTAAGCCTGAACCTCGCCCATCGAGGTATCTTCCTTTTACAGGTTTCGGTTAAAACCTGAATCTCATTCCAACGAGTTTCCCTCATTTTTCGACGAGGTGTTTTCCTCCAGTCCCATCATGGTCCTTCCCATCGAGGAATCCGTGCTTTGTATAATCATCCAGGATAGGATCCTACTTGAGCTCCATCTCACGAGGCATTTTTCAAAATGTTCCATCAAGGTCCTTACATATTCCTTTCCCCATTCAGATTATTTTGAGATATATTCGTCTCATCCAGGTTAAGGGCTAAACCTGAGTCATTCTGAAAAGCTGATCTTGTCTCACCCATGAGACTTGATCAAAATTCTTATCTTTCATCATTTTCGGGATCTTCACCCAAAGTCTCATCACGATTTCCTCATCTCTATTATTCAATCATATCATTTCTGAGGATTTTGTCTCCCCCCAAGCCATTCAAGGATAAAGTTATAAACCTGAAAAATCATGTCTTTTAAATAAATTCTTCCACACCCAGTTCAGATCTGCTGACTGGGCATTTTTCAAAATTTGGAGTGTTATCTTTGCCACTAAGCTCGGCTTTCAATCAGCTTAGTAGCAAAGAGGGGCATCTGTGAACACCCCAAATTTTTCAAAATCTTTTAAATATTCTCTTTTTGCCCCTGATATCATTTTCTGAGCAATTGAGTCATTTTTAAATCTAAATTCCAGTTCATTTCTCAAGTTTTACTAAAATTAAATTCATTTTATATGTTTAAATTAATTTTGGATCCAGATCCAAATCTGAGTCTCATTGTCCAACTTTTAAATTAAAATTGCAGAAAATACCAAAAATAGTTTTAAATAGCTCAGACAGTCCATCCGATATCTGTTTGGATCCATCGCGTTATATTCCTCGATTCGAGATTTAAAACTCGAATGTCTTCTCAAAACATGGGTCCAAACCCTTTTTTTTGAAGAAATTTTCCCAAAATAACCTTGAAAACCTTTTTTTGTAAATATTTCCCAAAAATACAAAAAAAAATTTAATTTAAATCCTTGTTTTCTTGTAAAGTTTAAGGTTTTATTCCAAAAATACCAAAAATGGAAAAATGTAAAGAAAAAAAAAATATATATATATATATAACAAAAATCGATTTTTGAGAAAACCTCTTTTCTGAAATATATCTCTTTTTTAAGAAAAACCACCTTTTCGAAAAATCGATTGTTATAAATATTTTAAAACCAAAAGGGGCTCGGGGAAAAGTTTTTTTTAGGGTTTTGAGAACCCCTGGCGAGAGAGGGTCGGAGGCCCAGGGGCGGCGCCTCTCTTCGCCTTTCAGAGGGGTCCTCCCCATCAGACGGCCTCACAAGCCTTCCCCCTTTCTCAACCATAGATCTGCAACAACCTCTCTCGAACCACCTTCTTCCTCAGATCGCCACCCTTCAATCGATGGCTCCAGACGATCTGCCCTCCATCACCAACAAACCCTCGCCTTCTCGATGGTTCATCTCTTCCTATATAAAGGAACATCAAGAAGGGGGATGGGGAGGCTGGTTTTTCCTTTTCATCGCTACATCCTCCCTTGTTCATCACGAAGAGCATCTGAAGAAGGACGATCCTCTGTCAGCAGAGCTGAAGCCACCAAAGGTCGACCTTCTGTCAAGAAGAACCACAGGTGAAGGACCGTGCCTCTTTCCTTTTGAACTTTCTGCAAAAACCTGCTTCTCTGCCTCTACTGTACCTCAACCCCTCTATTCTTTGTGGGTTTTACCTTATTTTCTTTCTTTTCTTTTTTTCCTTTTATTTATTTTACCACATTAAGGCATCTCTGTAGCATCGTTTTGCCCATAGCAAAATCGATCTACAGACATGCGATAGCAATAGAGATGAGTCTATCATCCCAACACTTTTTTTTTTCTTTTCTGCAGTTTATTTCCTGCTCATATTCATATAATGCTAAATCCCTTAAAATCCATTCCTACCTACATAATGAAGCATTGCTGATATCCATTCACCACTCCGACATATCTTTTGTGTTTGTCCCTATTTTCTTGGTGATTTGCTCGGGTTTCATGGTATTGAACATATGTTCAGAGGGTATTCTTCTCAGAATGTTTATTTCTGAGTTTAATAGTCGATGTGTGTTAATCATTTACTGCTATTATAACTTATGTTTATGCTATTCTCCCTTTACGATCTGTCATACCAATTTCTTTTACTATTTGTACATTTTACAGTTCAGCCTATGGTTTCTCCGTTATGTATTTCCTTGTCGTTTGTTTTGTTCCACTCGTTTCGATCTGCAGGATAACTAAGCGTGAAAACATAGAGGTAACTTAATGCCCTCTGCAAGTCGCCTGGAGATATAATAAGAAGAGCCCTTTTTTTTATATCGAACCAAAAAAAAAACGTTCACACGGGTGTGTGCCTCTGGTCATCCAGGAGGGCCGAAAACATGAATAAATGTGAAATTTGGTTCAATAAAGAGTTCGGACATCCGAACAGTCTCATACAAGTGGAATTTCTCTTTGCACTTTTCTTTGTGAGTTCCTGAGAATATAATCATCGAAAGATACCTGGATGAAAGGGTCACACCGTTGAGAATCATGGGCAGGATTCTTAGATCTCTTGCTTTATCTGCGAAAACCCTTTACAGCCGCCACAGATTCCACAGAAGATTATCATGTAGTTGAATGAAGTGCTGGACCTCAGTTCATGAGAGCAAGAGAGGATTGGGCAAAAGGGACTTACGTAAGTATGTTCTGAAAAGGTGTCTTTGATTTTGTAAGTTCTGTTTTAAAATATATATATATATATATATATATATATATATATATATATATATATATATATATATATATACATGGGATGTTAGATATGATTGAAAGAGGAGACTACGCTGCTCAGAGTCGGAATCATTTGGGACTTCGGTCAGTAATGGTGATGTCTCGGATAAATTCTTGTTTATCATTCGTTCTTTATAGTGCATCATCCATCTTGTAATATGCCATCCCTCGTATTTTGAAATTTTTTCTTTTAGGCTTGATACCCATCCTAGATATAGGTTTCACTCATTTTGTATATTGGCATTCGGTTGCATCTTCGAATCAGTTTTTTTTTGTTTTCTTTTATGCTACATTGTAATCATTTCATTCTTTTATATCATATGATAAAGTGAAATTCTGATGATAGTCATCTCGCTCAGCATATCATTTCCATCCTCATTTGTAACGTCACAATCACCAACAGCATTTCTAGCATTTACCCTCATTTCCATCTCTTCAGCATATACTATCTAACCAAAGCTATATTCCTCCCAACTCATGAAGATACTATGCAGAGTCAATTCGTACGCTATCGATCTGACTAAACTTTTTTTTTTCGCAGAAGCTAAGCCGCAAATCAGGTGGTGGTGGTTAGGTTGAACTCTCCAAGCACTTCTGCAATTAGTTTTGATGTTATGGGCCAGCATCTACTATTCTGGCAAGTATTACCTTAGCACCTTTTTTGAGTCCAAGTGTTTCTTTTTAAATATTTAGGTGTTCAAGACGTGTTTCATGGTTTGATAGAACATATAACAGACACATGCTTCAACACTTGCCTAGGGTTTCATCATCAGTTTTCCTCACCAATCTTTCCCCTGCGAGCAGAAAATTTGAAATAAGTGGGCATTGTCTGCTAAATCGTGAAGTATATACGCAACTATAATTATCAATGTGGTCGAACTGTTAATCTTGCCTATGTCTACAGAGCATGCTTTTATAATTTTAACTTGGTTCATATCCTATGCTGCAAGCATGGGACACAAGTAAATGCAGACATAGTAGAACCAGTTATGGATCTGTGATGTTTTGAAGACTACAGGTATCATCAGCTGAACAAGCTTCAGAATATTGTATGAGTTCTATATTTCAGTGACATGATTGCTCTTCATATTGACTAGTTTTGTATACCTGAATGTCTACCATACTCATCCAAATGTTAAATCTGGATTAAACTCATTGTGTTTTCAACAAATCTAGGTCATCTGTACCATTTTTATCACATTTCAGGTTCATGTTCTATAGTGCGTGTAGACCCCTTTTATCAAATTTTGATGTTCAGTAGCCCCTGTAATTTGTCTTATAACATTATATAGTTTTATTTCAACCAAGTGTTAATCTGTCATTTTTTTTTTCCTCATTGATTCTCACACTTTTTGCACCCTGCAAGTTTTGTACCACTGAATTTTGTTTTTTTGGCTAATCCATACTTCCTTCAGATCCATAGTAGTAACAGAGACAGCCATAAAAAAAAAAATCTTGTAGTTCGTCAGCCCTTGATGTTCTCTGCAGTGGCAGAGGATGAAGAGAACCCCACAAAGTGGCCAAGTGCAAGTTTTATGAGAAAGAAGAGAAATGGCGGATAAATCTGGAAGCCAAAGCCAAAGAGTATACCAAAACGTGCTGCATCTTTGGGTTCACATATGATGAAACTAATCAAAAGATATGTTGTTGACATGCCAGTCATTTTCAGTGAAGAAGACACTGGTTGATAGGATTAGCTGGGAGGACTAGAGAGGAAGTTAGTTTATTTCATTCCAGGGGATATGCTAAGTGGTCTTGAAGAAATAACCATCACGGTTGCACATGGCTACAACTACAAGGGCTCCAAACTCCACCAGCATTTCATAATTACTGTGTATACCAACCACACTAGCATCCTCCAGCAGTACCTGTCATCTATAGCATTTACCCAGCTCCAGCACCCACACCCAACCTGTACTCGTTATTAGTTTGGTGCAGAAGCCAGAAAACACTTTTCACTGCTTACATATAGTAAACCCGTCCATTGAGCCTGCCTCCAGTCCATTGTTTGCCCACTGCTACAGAGCTGTCTAGATCCACTTGGGTCTAATCTATTCCCTTGCTGCAGCTATGCTATGGCACAGTCCCCTGTACCACCTAGGTGCATGATCCCCATCTCGTCCATTGCTCTCATTACAACTGCAGTTTATATGTGGAGCATTTAATCCCATTGTTCCTTTGGCAAGAATGTCTGAATTTGGAGTACATCATATCCCTTCACTGTATTGATTTTACTGTCCTATCAACATATTTGGCATCTACATGGCTTAATTACCACAACCCATCGTTATCCTGTTTCTCCACCTAAAGGAATTTGTGTCCTTGCTATATCCACCTACACATGCATGTCATTAATCCCCCTTAATCCCCTCATATTCATTTCATTTTTAGTATGTATACCATCATACTAACATCTCAGGCTTGGTCTGTATATAGCATCTGCTTTACTTTACCTTGTAAATACTTGGCCATACTAAACTGTTGTCATAACTTAGCCGCTCCCCAACTGGGCAGCATTAGCTTCAAAGCACCTGTTAATTATCAATCACTTCCAGCATCAAGATCTGTTAGTGTCAATTGTCTGTGCATACACTGCACATGCTTTGGGTACATGTGCTAGAGTGTCCATTCTTTAAGCACCCCCGTTAGGTGCATGCACCATTTGCCTTAACAATATATGATCAGCTTAGGTTTTTCATCTAGCGGATGCAGTTGGAGGATCTAGATCATTATGCATTACTAAAAATTTGTTCATACCCATCAAGATCTAATCAGAACATTAGTTGGAATATGGATTCTTATGATCTACCGGGCTTCAAGATTTGATCTGTCACATTTGAATTTTGGACATAAGCAATCAGTATGAAAATACCACCTGCTTCATCCGTATTCAGCATACCTTACTTGTATATTCGTCTACTTCATTCTCATCCACTTATGTTGTCTGTATATCATATGTAATATATATATATATATATATATATATATATATATATATATATATATATATATATATATATATATATTTGGGGTACATATATGCCACTTCTCACATTATGAATCATAAAATTCATGGCATAGAAGCATCTCGATTTTGCATCTTTGAAATCAAGGTAGGTATATGAACGTTCCATAATTTGCATCTTTGAGATCAATACGATATATGCAAGTTCTCTTTCATTTTTTCTTTCCATACTAACTAAGTGTTTTTTTAGGGAATATGTGGAAAATGTCATTTCTTGGAAGTTGTATTTTTCTTTTATTGTTATAATAAGTTAGGTCTTAATGAGAATTTACATTTCCTGTTTAGATAGAATTGATGAGCATTATAAACATCATGAATTGCTTGTTTTCATGCATTTTTGCCTTTATTTCTCAAAATTCTCACAATGGTGAAACACGAATGGCACGTGCACCATTTTCGTAAGAGGTAATTGATCCTAAGTTGATGATCCACATCAATGGCCATAGTCAGGGTATGGACAAAACTTAGTATTTTTATCTTTTACAAAATAACACTGGATCCACACTAGATCCGTTTCCAAAATTCGTCATATTTTCCTTGAAATATTTTCATCTTTTATCAGAGTTTAACTTGAAATTAATTCAATATATATACCAATGGCCATAGTCAGGGTATATTGAGAGTCAATTTCATTTTAAACTCTATAAAAGCACCAAATATGTTTCATTCTTCACCTGAATCTAAATACAGATTATTATATAATACATTCAATGGCCATAGTCAAGGATGTATTATATCTTCAATCTTATTTTAATTCATCTAAAGAATGGAATAGCTTTTCAAAATCCAATTTCAAATCATTTAAATTCATTCATCATATAGGATAGAATTGCATCATATTTTCGAAATTCTTTTCAAAATCCAAGTGATCTCAAATATCCTTCTTCAAATCCCCATTTCGATTCATTCTTCTATTTTATTTCAAGGATTTACATTTCAATTTCAAAGTCCAATTTGACTTTGAGACTTCAAGAATTCATTTTATATTTAAAAATTCCAATTCAAATCAGATTTCAAAGTTCACTTTGACTTTGAAATTCCAAATTCAATTCATATTCCAATCAAATCCAAAGTTCAAATTAACTTTGAGATTCTTTTCATTTTCTAAATTCCAAATTCAAAATTCAAAATTCAAGGTCTAATTTGACTCTTGAAATTCATTTGTATATTCAAGATTCAATTTCTAAATTCAATTGGAAATTCTGATTCATCTTCTGATCTCAAATTCTAACTTCAAATTCAAAGTCCAAATTGACTTTGAAATTCATTTGTATATCCAAAATTCAAAATCTAAATGAAATTTCGAAGTTCAAATTAACTTTGAAACTTCTAGTTTATCTTCCAAATCCAAAATCAAAGTTTGAGATTGTTCCTGAATCTCAAAAGCTTGGCCTTTTCTAAGTTTTAAATTCAATCTAGGTTTTCAAAACCCAGATCCATACTCAAAAGTCCCATTTTGGACTTTCAAAAACTCAAATCCAAAATTAGATCAACTTGAATCCAGTTTTCTAAACCCATCCTTAGATCCAAAATCCATCTTAGGATCCAGAGTCCAACTCCATCTTGGATCTCAGACTTCAGATCCAAATCCATTTTAGGATCCAGAATCCACTTCCACTATGGATCTCAGACTTCAGATCCAAACCCATTTTAGGATCCAGAATTCAATTCCATCTTGGATCTCAGATCCAAAATCTATTTCCAATTTCGAATCCAATTCAGACTTCAGATTCAAAGACCCAGACTTTGGATTCAAATTCCATCTTGAAATCCAGATTTCAAATCAAGTTCTATTTTTAAATCCAACTTTCAATTCCATTTCATTCCCAGATTTCAAATCTAAATCCACTTACAGATCATATCTAGACTTCTTAAATTCATTTCTATACTATTTGGATTTCTCAGATCTATTCCAAAGTTCAAACTTCAAGTTCAAACCCATTTCAAGTATTCATTTCAAAGTCCAAGTTCAACTTCGAAGTCCATTCCTGACTTTGAAGCCTCTGTTATCATCTGCAAATCATTCTCTTTCCCAAAAACCAAGATTTATTCTTCCAACTCTGATTTACTTCAAAGACTTAGAACTTCTCTGATCTATCTCAAGTTCTAAAGTTAGATTCAAACATTTCTTCACTCCCTTACCAAGTTCATCTCATAAACTTGGAAATTTTCAAAACATCTTTCAAAAAGAGCATACATCCTTGCATTGCACAATCATGATTCTTTTTGCATTTAGAGTTAGAATAAATTCTCAGATTATATTTAGGCAAAGCAAAAGGCATAGATTCGATCCTTGGTTTGATTACCCCTGGTAAAGGCGCCAGGAATGGTCAAACCTCATACCGACGAGCGAATCCCGTCTCTCCATTTTTCCCGCAAATTTTCGAAACAGAGGCGAGTTAAATTTCTAAATATTTTCAAATCAAGGTCAAGTGAAACCCCGCAAAAGAGTTCCTCTTCTCTTTCTTTCTCTTCTTTTCTCTTCTCTCTTTCTTTTCTTTCTTTTATTCTTCTCCCTTCAAAAAGGAGGAAAATAAAGGTTAGAAAAGGAAAAGAGAAGGAAGAGAGAGAAACCACAAGAGAGGAAAATTTTTTCGATGATCACAGGTTTGGCGACCGTGATGGGACAATCGTCTTCGTTCGGTTGAATCTATGCCTTTGCTTTGCTTTTATATAATCTAAGTCTTTATTCTAACATATGTCAGCTTCATTTCCATGCAAACCTTAGGAGCCTAGACTCTGTCCTAAAGCTGGCATCATTGCATATAGGATGTAAGTATGGTTTGGTAGGACCATATTGAGGATGATTATTCCATGTTCACATCAGACTTAGGTCTTAAATACAACTCTCCTCAATTCTAGGGATTGAATGCAAAACAATGTGTGCAAGTGTATGCTTCTTTTTATTTAAATTCCATCTCTTTAGGACTTGCATTAGAGCCTTCTGATTTTATTGCATGTTGATCATGTTTTTGAAAACATCCCTACCTATATTATCCTGATCTTCACGTTGATGGGCTGTCTCACTGAACCATAGTTTGGGAGAGAGCCTCACAACTAAACCACTTATTTGGGTTCGCGCCCCCCTACCACGTACCTAAGGGCCATAGTTCGAGGTATATCGGTAGGTGCTCAAGGATGTTGGGAAGCCTTTACCTTAGAACCGAAGAGATATATTTATATGCCTTGTACTTCGAGCTTCGGCTTGAGTATATCGGCGTACCTTGATTGGAATCAGATGATATAAATCTTAGAGTTAGGATTAAGGTCCTATCAGCCATTTCAAATATTGCATATAGAGTCAGCTTTAGGGAGTGTTGTTTGTGCATCCTTGCTTGTATGTTTGTGATTGAATAATATTACATATATATATCTTCCTTATATTTTCCAAAACTCTGGGTATATATTTCAAAATTTTCTTTTTTGTTTCTAAAAACCCAGGTGTATTTTCTCCTTCTAAATTTCTTCAAAAAAATCTTTTGATCCTGCCTGCAAGTTCTTAAAATTTTAAATCTTTACCATTTATTCTCAAATTTCATTTATTCTCTTATTTTCTTCTGATTTTATATTCATGTTTATATTTTCATAAAAATCTCTTTCCATCAAGAGATATCCTTTTCAAAATGATATTTTTTTTTCATATTTTAGTTGGTTACTCTCCCTCGTAGAGTAAACAATACAATTGTCACAAATTTTGTGGCGACTCAATCCGTAGTAATGGGATACAAATTCTTTAGATTTCAACCTAAATCCTTCCTCTTGTCAAAACTTCTCCAAAAAAGTTTCTTTGGTCTAAAAACCTCCACTTTCCTCTACAGGGAGCGCTGATATTTAAAAATGGTTCAGACAAAAGCTGGAAAAGAAACAGTTCCTCAACTCAGCGATAGTGAGGCAGAAGGGATGAGCTCTCCTAAATCAGTCAGGGGACAGGGTCAGAACTAGAAAGATGACATCGACCCCGCTATGTATGATATGTTTCAAAAGATGATGGCGAGGATAATGTCGGAACAAGCCGAGGCTAAGCTGAAAGAGGCAGTTCCTAAAAGCAAACTGAGAAAGAAGCCTGTAAAAAAGCAAATCCGAATCATCAGGAAGAAGGTACAACCAGACACTACTTCTGAGGAATCGGAGTCAGTCGAGGAAGAATCGGAAGAAGAAGAGCAGATTGTCTACAAATAGAATCCTCCAAGGCAGTCCGTAAAAATAGCTGCAGAAGAGCCCGAATCCGTCAACAAGCCCAAGTCTGGGGCTCCAGCAGAGGACCTGATGAGCAAGCAGATAAAGGAGATGAATCGAGCAATTAAGGACATTCAAGCCAAGAGTAAGGGCAAGCAGACCTACACTAGCAAAGATTTTTACGATGGTCTAGATGGGGACGATAACCTGGAGAACCTTCCTCGTAAATTTCTCAAGTTTGATGGAACTGGCAACCCTAAAGGCCACTTAGCCATATTTTATGCAGAGTGCAGCCGTTTCAGGAAAGACAACAGGGATCTGTTCATCTGTTTTCCCCGCAGTCTAGAGGGTGTAGCAGCCAGGTGGTATGCTGACCACATCAATCCTATCGAACTACGAGAGTTCGATAAGGTAGTAAATCTGTTCATCGAGCGCTTCTTATTCAACACTGAAGCCTCACCTACATTAAACCATCTTTACAACCTGAAGCAAGGAGAAACTGAAAGAGCAGGAGATTTCATTCACAGGTGGAGAAGCACCTGTAATAAGATAAAGGTACCCATTCCAGAGGAACACGCATTGCAGGTGATCCTCAACAATTTCTCTCAGCCCATAAGGAGCCTCATCGCCACTTCCTCGGCAAAATCCTTCTTCAAGTTAATTGAGCGAGCTGAATGGCTCGAAGCAGGGATAGAAAGCGGGTTGTACAAGGGCACGCCTCTGGTCAAGAATATCCAAGACCAGAAGAAAAAGGCACAATTCGCTCATTCAGTTGATGCCTTCTGCAATAATCTTGGCAGCAACAGCAAAGGAAACAAGAACAGTGACAGCAGCCCGAGAATAGATCAGAACAAGGGGCATAAGGAGAGAGCCTATAAGAACAATGACAAGCCGCTTCCAAATGGCTTTCAGCAAAAGGGTGACCTTCAAGAGAAGCCCAAGTACATCAAATGGGAGAAAGATCGAGTTTTCACCCCGTTATCTTAGAGTTTAGAAGTGATTATGGATTATCTTTTGAAGCACGGAATGATCAAGCTCCCTAAAATAGTGGATCCTCTTGTGATCTTGGGAAAGTTCAAAGACCAATTCTGCAAGTACCATAGGGCAACAGAGCACGACACCGAGCACTGTTTTGTCCTCAAACATATGATACAAGACTGCACCGACAGAAGTGAGTTGATAGAGGACAAGGAAGAAGAGCGTTCAACAGTCCTGACAGAACCATTTCCAGATCACTCCAAGAATTAAGGATGCCAAAGTTTTTTCCTGCACTGTCATTTCCTTTTTGTTAGTTATCCTGTAGGGGCAAGTCAGCCCAGTCTTTTTATGAACCTTTTCTTTCAAAGTTCTTGTAAATATTCAGTCTTGTTATTGAACCTTTGCTTATCAATGAAATGCCAATTTCCTTTATATCTTTTATATCCAATGCTTCTTTTCCCTTTATCATACTGGGGCATTTAAATTCCGGTTCTTTTCAGAATGTGGAACAATCCTGACATCATTCATGAGAGAAATGATATTACCTATGAGGGCTTTTCAAAAATCATGAAATTTTAAAAAGGTCTTCGTTATGACCAAAGAGTTCAAATATTCTTTGGTCCAACCTTTGTCAAAGATCAACCCTCATGTTGATCATGTTTTCAAAAATAGGTTTTCGAGCCATTGCATTGAAAAATCAACCCTCGTGTTGATCATGTTTTCCAAAATAGGTTTTTGAACCATTGCATTGAAGGATCAACCCTTGTGTCGGTCTTATCTTCCAAAAATAGGTCTCAAATCTTGTGTTGATCATATTTTCCAAAAAGTGGTTTTTCAAACCGTCACATTTAAAGATCAACCCTTGCGTTGGTCTTATCCTCCAAAATGGGTTATAAATCATTATATTCAAATATCAACCCTTGCGTTGATCTTATCTTTCAAAATAGATTATAAATCATCATATTCAAAGATCAATCCTTGCATTGGTCTTATCTTACAAAAATGGGTTTTAAATCATTATATTCAAAAATTTTCCTCTCATTGTTGATCTTCTTCAAAAAATAGGTTTTCAAAAACCATTGCCTTCAAAAATTAACCCTCATGATGATTTCTCATGTTTGATTTAAAGGATCAGATCTCGCACTGATCATTCTTCTTGTGGTGGATTTTCTTTCCCCAAAATGATCTCTCATTTATCTTTTAAATAAACATTTTCCTTTCAAAATCCCATATGTAGGCAGGATCAGAAAAAAAAAACTCCTTTTTCTCAAATCTTATAAATCTTCAGTTAATTTTGATATCTTTATCACTTTCATTCATCTTATTCATATTTTTATCAAGTTTACGTCAATTTTATCAAGTTTTATCAATTTTTCCTCAATTCTATTAAATTTTATCAAATCTCTTTCCCTTTCAAGTTAAGGGATAAATCTGATGCCTCTTTTCCATGAGGTATTTTCTAAATCCTATTTTCCCTTTCAGGTTAAGGGATAAACCTGATGCCTCTTTTCCATGAGGTATTTTCTAAATCCTATTTACCCTTTCAGGTTAATGGATAAACCTGATGCCTCTTTCCCATGAGGTATTTCCTTTATTTTTTTGGCCCTTTCAGGTTAAGGGATAAACTTGACCCTCGTTGTCCGAGGTATTCCCGCTCAGGTTAAGGGATAAACCTGACCCTCGTTGTTCGAGGTGTACCCTTTCAGGTTAAGGGATAAACCTGACCCTCGTTGTCCGAGGTGTTCCCCCTCAGGTTAAGGGATAAACATGACCCTCGTTGATTGAGGTGTTCCCATTCAGGATAAGGGATAATTCTGAGACCCCTCGTAGGAGCAATAACGCTACCTATGGGGATTCTTTTGTAAATACAAGTTTCGTCAATCTTCATTGATTTTCTAAATTTATATCAATTTCTCTTTATTAAAATTCCTTAAATTCTTTTTCCCATCCAGGATAAGGGATAATCCTGAGACCTCTCGTAGGGGCAACAATGCTACCTATGAGAATTCTTTTTGCAAATACAAATTTTATCGATCTTTATTGATTTCTAAATTTATATCAATTTCCCTTTAAATTCTATTCTTTTTCCCATTCAGGATAAGGGATAATCCTGAGACCTCTCGTAGGGGCAACAATGCTACCTATGAGAATTCTTTTTGCAAATACAAATTTTATCGATCTTTATTGATTTCTAAATTTATATCAATTTCCCTTTAAATTCTATTATTTTCCCCATTCAGGATAAGGGATAACCGTGAGATCACTCATAGGGGCAACCATGCTACCTGTGAGAATTCTTTTTACAAAAATAAATTAATTTCCTCAAATGTTCTACATTTTTTTTTCAAAGTTTTATATCTTTTTGTCTTCTCAAAGTTTATTCTTTTTATATTCCCCGTCACATACCTGGTTCATCTAAATCATAGATCATAAATTCTAAATCTTGTCATATCCCTTCTAAATTCAAGTCTCAGGTTATCTCTTCATAAAATCTTCTATTTCCCCTTCAGGTTAAGGGATAAACCTGAATCATTCTTTTCCTAAATTCTCATCAAGTGTCTATTCTATTTCAGGATAAGGGATAATCCTGAAACCCCGGCAATCATTCCTGCTTCAAATCTGTAAATATCTTAAAAATGTTGGTCTCCTGCCTGACTTTCGGTCGGAAAACCCAGTCCTCGCACAGGGTTACCTCTCAAAATCTTTAAATCTAAATATCAAGTTCATTCACAAAAATCAGTCCTCGTAGTATTTGTCTTTCAAAAAACTTCAAATCTTAGATCAAATCATTAAATCAAAGGTCGTTAAATAAAAGGTCCCAGCTACTTCGTTGGTCGTTAAATGAATAAATGAAATGTCCCAGCTACTTCGTTGGTCGTTAAATGATTAAATGAAATGTCCCAGCTACTTCGCTGGTCGTTAAATGATTAAATGAAATGTCCCAACTACTTCGTTGGTCGTTAAATGATTAAATGAAAGGTCCCAGCTACTTCGCTGGTCGTTAAATGATTAAATGAAATGTCCCAACTACTTCATTGGTCGTTAAATGATTAAATGAAATGTCCCAGCTACTTCGCTGGTCGTTAAATGATTAAATGAAATGTTCCAGCTACTTCGTTGTTCGTTAAATGATTAAATGAAATGTCTCGTTAAATGATTAAATGAAATGTTCCAGCTACTTCGTTAGTCGTTAAATGAAAAGTCCCAGTTTTTACTGGTCGTTAAATGAAATGTTCCAACTCCTTTGTTGGTCATTAAATGAAATGTCCCAGCTACTTCGCTGGTCGTTAAATGAAAGGTCCCAGTTTTTACTGGTCGTTAAATGAAATGTCCCAGCTACTTCACTGGTCGTTAAATGAAATGTCCCTATCAATTAAACATTCATTCCATTTCATTTCAAAAAATAACTAAATAAAAAATCTAAACCCTAACAATATGTTATGCTAAGTGGCAAAAAGAATCCTAAAATCAAAATCCTTGTCCCTATCAAACATTTTGAAACAAAAAAATTGAAAATAAGAACAAGGAAGAGACCAGACACCATGTCCAAGGGCGTGCACCAGAGAGGCTGCCAGATGTCTGGTCTGAATCCTGCAAAGTTTTGGCGGAGAGAGAGAACCTTAAGGCAGGGGCATGCGCACCAACGCTGCCGTTAGTGCCACCGGAAGCTGAGAGTACAGAGCATTTGGGGGTGTGGTGGTGTTGGGGCAGGGGGTGGCGCAGAGAAAGAGAGAGGGTAGTCGGTGTCGGGGTAGAGGGGGAGAGGCGTGTGTCGGGTCAGAGTGTGCCCACCCTGACTTGTGTCGGGTCAGAGTGTGCCCATCCTGACTCGACCTTTCTGAGGGTGAGGGTGGTTATTCGGAAGATGCTTTACAAGTACTCTATGAAATTGTATTATCAGGGGTATAACCAAATTCAGTTACAATCTCTTCAGTTCATCCTGCTTGGCCTTATTATTTGGGTGGATCATGCCAAAACTCAATCCAAAACTATTTTTTTAATAAAATTTTTAATATTTAAAATACATTCAAAGTGGTACTCGTGTAAAGAAAATGCAAGTGGTTATGGATTTTTGCCGATATGCACTCCCGAAGAAAAAACATAAAATAAATAAATAAATAGACAACAGATTAAAAGTAGATGAAAGAAGGAAAAGTTGAATATGTAGAGAGACTCACTTGAAAAAGCAAAAGCGACATCATCTCTATTCTTCGCCCAAGAGTCATTGTTCATATTGATTTATCTTCAATTAAGGGAATGTGTTGAACTAGGGAGTGATCTTCGCCTTCATCTTTACTCAACCTTTGTGTGAATTCAATTGGCAAGTCCGAATAGAAAAACTCTTGGAGGTTGGTGAGGTATTGAATTCCCTAAGGCACTATCTTTAGCTTGTCATTCACCGATGCTTAATTTTTGATGGATAAGCGATGGAAAAATTTTGTCTCAAACTCCAACACAACTTCGCGATGGATGAGCGACAACATTTTTTCGTCGCTACTCCGTCACAAATTTGCTTCGACATTTACGATGGATTTTTTTCGTCGCTAATCTGTTGCTAAATTTTTTATAAAACCCTAATGTGAGACCCTTTCTTTTCCCTTTCTGTTTCATCCATTCACCTGTCGCTCGCCGCCCGTCGACCATCGTTTGCCGCCCGTTGCCAGTCGGTCGCCTATCGCCCATCGCCCATCACCTGTCGTCGGTCATCCATCGCCCTCTCCTTCACCTCCACCTTCTTCCCTCACTCTATCTCTTTCACCGCTGTGTGCCACCACCGACGACCTTCGAGCACTCTCCTTCTCGTCGCCTTTCTCGACCCACCGCCATCAGTGAGCATCGCCGCCAGGCGACAACGCCACCACCATTGCTTCTCGCTCTTTCGTCCTCTTCTTTTGTTTGCCAGGATCGACGCAGGCAATACTCTTGGCTGTCTCCTTGTCTCCCTCGTGTGCTTTCATCGGTGACCCTTGTCGGGTAACCCGTGACGTCAGCCGCCTTCTCAGGTAACCTCTTTCCCCTTTGCGTGTCTTCTTGTTCTTGTCCTCCTTTTTCTTTCCTTTCGACTGGCAGTGGTTAAATCCCTACCTCTTTCTCTTTTTTGATAGCCATGACTGTTCGGCAGGGGCTGACAATATTTCATCAGGTCGGCAGTTCAGCAGGGACTAAAGCCTCTGCCAGTATTCTTTGTCTCCCTGTTGCGGCAGGGGATGGAGACACCCTCCCTGCGCTCCCCCTCTCTCGCGTTCAGCATGCCTGTGCCCCCGGCTTGCTTGATCACTCATTCAACGGTTGTGTCGGCTAGTGGGGGAGCTTCAGGCCTATTGTGCTTTTGCCACGAGGTGCTTGGTCCCCTTCCTATCTCCAAACAGAGTCAATATTCCCCTTCGATTTGTGGGATCAGTTTCCCATTTGATTTGGAGAAACCGAGTTCCCGTTTGTATATTTGTGCTTTTTATGTTTGAATCACTATGACATTTTTTTAACAACCTTAGAACACATATCTGCATGATTGAATCACTATGAATTTTTTTTGTCAACCTTAGAACACATATCTAAATTCTGTTAATGTCCTTTCACTTTATTGCTAGTTTATGTGTCATTCATCCACATAACTTTGATTGCCTTAAATTAGGTGCATTGCATATAATTTATTTCATTATATTTTGTTTATCAATACTAACCTTTCGGTTCTCTTGTAGGATGCTGGAGATAATCAGCACAGAGAAGCTGATGGAGGCATGGATGAAGGGATAGATCGAGACAAAGAAGATGATGATGCTCTGAATCTTGGCGATGATTAGATTCATGTGTTGAATTTGTTGCACCTTCTTGTTGTTTCAAACAAAACTCTTTGTATATGTTCACTTATAAATAATTAGAACTTGGCGAGGATTATAGTGGATCGATAAAATTTTCCCCTTGTAACTTGTGTTAAATTTGTTTCACCTGCTTTGTATATGTGTACTTTGTTTTTTACACACAGGTTATATAAATTATATAACGAGGAATATTTTTCGATATTTATATTTCAAACAATTTTTTTTATTTTTTAAAAATTTGTGATAGATTAGCGACAAATATTCCATCGTTAATATCTGTCACAAATTTAGGGACGGATATTTATCTGTCTCAAAACTGAATCAACCGATATTTTGTGACGAAATGTAATCCGTCACGAATTCGTCAATAAATTAGTGATGGAATTTAGTGACGGATTATCGACGGATATGTATCTGTCGTAAAACCAAATCAATGCTTAATTTGTGATGGATTAACGACAGATCATGATATTTGCTAATTTGTCGCTTATTAGTAGCGGAAGTAGCGACAGATTAGTTTTGTCGCTAATTAGCGACCATAAAATTGTGACAGGCCCTGTCCATTGTTAAGCCATCGTCAATCTGTCACCAAACAGTTCAACGATGGATTTGCAACAAATTAGCGTTGGATAGCGTCCATCGCTAATCCGTAGAATTCTTGTAGTGAATGTTGATACACATGGCCGAAAGTTTGTTTTGGTAATAGCGGATCTAACACAACAGTTGCATCCTTAAGCGGAATTTAGGTTGGATTTGGTTATTTTTCACATAATCAGATGGATTCGATTTGAATGTTTTCATTTTTGCGTTAGAATCTCAATCCCAATCCAATTAGGGCATTTCCAATTAACCAAATTTGGTAATACCCATATCTGACCCAAACCCAACCCATTTATATCCTTATTTGGAAAGGTGAATTCATTGTCATGTGAAAATATATGCCATAAGAATGAATCTATGTTATTTAAAATCATATGAATTAGTTTCTTATGTTGACTTTTCATTTTATGAAACAAAAAACAATTTAATTTATCAACTTCGTTTTGCACTAAGAAATGCTAAATTCAACTACATAATTTCAGACTTTGTTCAAATTGAAGGATAGTTTTATAGCCAAACCCAAATGTGTGAAACCCAATATCATTTATTCCATATTTTAATATATTATATCCAAATCTAAATATGTTAGATGTGTAAATGTTAGTAAAAAGTATCAGCGATGCTTTGAAAATATCATGAAAAATGCAATATTATTGTTGATAGTTTAAACAACCAAAATATTGTAATATCTACGTTTACATTGGCTACATCTCAGGAAAAAGGGATACTTTATATATTTTTTACTTTTGTGTCTTTCTAGTATTTTTGTCCCTAATTTTTGGCTTTTTTTTGTTGCCGATATTTTTCAATAAAAACAAGAAAAAGATCACCTAAACAAGAAAAAGATCACCTTCTCATGAGAATCCAACTATAGTCACTTTCCATGCATGAGAGAGAGAGAGCAAAATATGGGGGGTGAGAAAAAATTCCATATGAATAGAAGTCACATTGTGTGGGTTTGGTTGGGTGTGTATGACTTCTAATCCCATGAAATTGACTTTCGTTGAGGTTTATTTTCTCATTGACTTTAGCTATGTTTGGCCCATTATGGCATCGTTTGTTTCATGCTACTTACAAGGGAAGGTGCTGAGCTGGCAACCCTGATGTAAGCATTTTCCACCACCATAAATGAAACAAATATCAAATCATGTTATAGTGTTATGCTGGCACAAGTGAGCCCCGATTCTTTCCACCACCTAACATTTTTGTGTAGCTTGGAGCAAGATGGATGTGCAAGGGATGAGAAAAATCGATTGGAAGAAGCAATGGGAAATAAGGTTGTGTATTAGACTGTGGTTTATATTCCCATTATGGTAACTATTGCTGCGCTACCTTGCAAGCATCTTCTCGAAAAATGAGTTGGTGTAAAATGATAAGAATTTTTTTGTTGAAATTTCAAGGAAATCCATTTATATTATCTTTATCTGCTTTCCTTGTGATATTTTTAAGTTCAAAATTTTCTTTTGTAACACATTTTCGTATGCTGAAAACTTCACATGATGAGTTTGTCCATCGTGTGCACGCTTTTCATCGACATCTTGGAACATATGGTGTATGATTTTAGTATAAGGAGTGGGCATGAGTGCTTTTTCAAACCGCGTTCTCCCTTTCATACACAAAGAGGGGTTCCCCCTTTCATCTTTTGTCTTCAACTTTCTTTTCCCACCAAGCAATAATGTTTTGCTTTGATGGTTCTGCATCAGCCAAATTTGCCAACTACCATTTGCTTAACAAGAATATATGAAAGTTTGTGGCATACTTATATATGGTGGAAAATTTTGAACAAGACAAAGGAATTGACAAAAAAAAGCCACAACGTGAATCTCTCCAAATCGCAACGAAAATCTCATTCAACACAATGCATAAGAGCAGTACAACACTAAAGGAGAAAAAAAAAAGAAAAACAAATGGATGATAACAATGGAAGCACAAAAAAAATCAGAAAAATAATAATGCCACACTGGAACTGTGGAGCAAATGAAATCTACGAGTGTAAAAAATTTTCCTTTCTTTTCTCTCCCAATGCACCACCACCATAAGAACAGACACATGTGCCAAATTGAGACATCAACTGACGATAAGCAAAGTCGCAGACTTACAAATCTCGCTATTGGGATTTTCCGAGCAAAGGAAAAACACACAATAAATTAAAAAATTTGTTTTTCTTTGATAAAATATTGCCATGTTTAATTTTTTAAAATATATAAAATTATAAGAAAAACTCAAATATATATATTGCATTAATGATGTGATAATATCATGATAAAAACACATTTTTTTCAAAATAATAACATTTTGAAAACATCACTTTTTTTATTATCTTGCGATAAAATACGGAGATTTAAACAAATTGCCGATATTTGTGACCATCCTTTAAAGGGCGGGCTACTTCCCACTCTTTTGGCCTTATTATTTGGGTGGATCATGCCAAAACTCAGTCCAAAACTATTTCTTTAATAAAATATTTAATATTTAAAATACATTCAAAGTGGTACTCGTGTAAAGAAAATGCAAGTGGTTATGGATTTTTGCCGATATGCACTCCCGAAGAAAAAACATAAAAAAGCATAAAATAAATAAATAAATAGATAACAGATTAAAAGTAGATGAAAGCAGGAAAAGTTGAATCTGTAGAGAGACTCACTTGAAAAAGCAAAACCGACGTCATCTCTATTCTTCGCCCAACGGTCGAACTAGGGTGTGTTCAATTAAGGGAATGTGTTGAACTAGGGAGTGATCTCCGCCTTCATCTTTACTCAATCTTTGTGTGAATTCATTTGGCATGTCCGAATAAGTTAACTTTTGGAGGTTGGTGAGGTATTGAATTCCCTGAGGCACTGTCTTTAGCTTGCGGCAACTATCGATGCTTAGCTCCTTAAGGTTTGGCATTGCACCCTTCGGCAACACCACGCTTTCCAAATTGTCCAAACTACCCAAGTGTAGGTGCTTAAGCTTGGGAAACCCCTTATCCTCACATTCTAATTTATGTCCATCATAAGCATCATCAATTATAAGTCGTACCAGACATGGACACAATTGGAGGACCGAAAATGGGTCTCTACTCAACCTACTTTCCCATAACAATAAGTCAGTGAGGTTAGGCAGGTATTCAACCCCAGTCGGTAACTTTTCTAAACCCCCTTCGAACTTAAGTGCCTCAAGGTGCTGCAGAGGAGGTGAAAATAATGAGGGTACTTGAACACCATCATTCTTATTGAAAACGACATGCAACTTTGAGAGGCATACCATCTTTTGAATGGAAGTACAAAGCTCATCACTGTGTTCTCCATGAACATTTGTTATTCCAAGGTTTCTGAGTGCGGTCAGGTTCCCAATCTCTTGAATGATTTTTTTCCTTGAACCTCTTATATAGCTCAAGGTGTGTAGGCATCTCAAATTGTTGATTCCCTCTGGTAGTTTGACACCTCGAATGCAATTACCAGCCTCCAAATGGCGTAAGCTTTTCATTTTGTAAATCCCTTTAGAGATACTTGTAATAGCAGTGAATCTCACATCTAACGTTTGTAGGTTCTGAAGCCTTCGAATTGACCTAGGGAGTTCTGTCAGTTTTGCGTTATGACTTAAACTCAAGAACCTCAAATGAAGCATTTCTGCCACTTCAGTAGGAAGGCTTTCGAGATTGGCCCCTTCCAAATCTAATACCCTTAGCAATTTAAAATTGGAAAATGCCCTAACCAAGGACGGTGGTGGCTTACAACCACGAAAAGTAAGAAGGGAGCGAAGGTACGACATTCTTACATTGCTCGATACAAAAGCATCCTCTGTGATGATGGATAAGCGTCGACACTTCTCAACATTCTTTGTGATTTTTGCATTGAGCGCGAGGCAAGACTCCTCTTCCACTGACTCCTCAATGGCTAGGTCTCGCATAAGGTCATGCATTCGACAAAAACTTACCCTACCGCTACCGCCTGTTTTTGAAACCAATAGAATGCTCCTATCAATTAGCTGCATGAGGTAGTCCTTTCCTACCTCCTCGACTAACATGCCTGATCTTCTTTCTTCTATGAATCCTTCTGCTATCCAAAGTCTGATGAGTTTTTCGGTATTAATCTCATAATCTTCAGGGAACAAAGCGCAATAGAGAAAGCATGATTTGAGATGTCTAGGCAACTCATTGTAGCTCAACTTTAGGATACTTCTCACATTTTCAGATGTAGAACCGTTGCTCAAATGCCACCCTAGGCTGTTATACACTTTTTCCCACTCTGTCTGTGTTCTCTCCTTCTTAGAGATAACACCTCCCAATACTGCAAGCGCAAGTGGCAAACCTTTACATTTCCTCAGCATATCATCACACACTCGCTGTAGTTCTTGAGGAATAGAGGTTTCCACATAACTCCCTCGAGACGCTTTCCTACAAAACAAGGCCAATGCTTCATCATGGGATAGAGGTTCCATCCGATGAACAAAACTTGAGACATCATCTGCTTCCAGTGCAGAAGCTATGCTTTCGATGCGAGTCGTAACCACGATAGTACTTCCATTAAAATTCATGGGCAATGCGTCTTTGACTTGATTCCAAGCCTTTGCATCCCACACATCGTCCAACACAAGCATGTATCTTTTTCCCTTCAAGAAGCCACTGAGTTCTTTTTTCATATCGGTTTCATCCATCCTCTCTGGATCCTGCAAGTAGCCACTTAGTTCTTTTTTCATTTCGGTTTCATCCATCTTCTCCTGATCCTTCTTTACACATAACTCTTTGAGCATACGTTTTAGAAGATCCCTAGTATCAAAACTTTGGGATACAACTACCCAAGCGTGAATTTTGAAATGTTTCTTCACTTTCGGGTTATTATAAACTTTGGTTACGAGGGTGGTCTTCCCGGATCCTCCCATCCCGGCTACTATAATGGACATAAGCTTTGGAACTTCACCTCCCACTTCTTCATTCACCAACTTTGCAATCAAGGAATCCACGTCCTTTTGAAATCCCACAAAATCATGTTGCTCCATAAGATATGAATCACCATCCCTCCATGTTTGATTTGTAGTATATGAACTATTATTATCTAGAGTAGACCTTTGAAGGTCATACCTGTCTTTCCTTTGTGAAATTTCATCGATCCTCTGTCGGATGTTCTGTATCTTCTTCGCAAGGTCACGACGTGCTTTTAATTGCCTAATTTTGTGAGTGCTCTTGCTAAGGAAACCCTTAAGGCCACCACCTTGGTAAGATCCAAGCATGAACTCGTCAATAACATCCTCAATATCATATGCAACACGTCTTACTTGTTTCACCCATGTCCTGATTCTCTCGTCGATGTCTCTCTTTTTATCTGCATCTTTCAGAAAAGCTTCCATACTCTCTAATTCTTCTTTCAACTCTTGCACTTGAGGCCCAACCCCTCTTTGCAACCGCCACTCACTCACCAACATGGCGTCTAACTTCCGGATTAGGTATCCAACAGCCGGATCAGCCATCTCTGCTACTCACAAGCGACTGCTTCCAACTGACTCTTCTTCCCTACATCAAGCTTATGTTAACGCCAAAAACCTGCATCAGTCTAGAATCTAGTTTGGTGGGTGTTGGACAAAGTAAAAAATGGTGACTCGGCTTTCACATGGTGTGCTACCGCTCATTGGATCCCACTTGTCTTGTCCAAATTGACTCTTGTCCTATGCAAGCTGCGTCTAAAAAATTCTCAATTCAACCACACCCGTCCCTTCTTGTATGAAACAAAGACAAAAGTACAGCCCATACTTTCAGTAGATACTTTTTTTTATCGTGATATTTCGGTTTCAAGGGGGCTGATGGTGAGAAAATAAGGAGCATGTTGAAACATTTGTTGCCCATAAGATTGGACTTGCATTCAGACAAGGCATGGTTGTCTTGTCCCATAAGTCAATAACGTGGTGGAAAAAAGCTGAGGCTGGACCCAGAAAAAGACCACCAAAGGGGCTTTGGCCGCTCGGCAGGCGGTCAAGGTTTTATTCTCATGAGCATCCTCCTCTGCACCAGCTGACACCAAGCATAAGTTCCAGGGGTCCTAGCTTTGGCTTTCTTTCTTTTTTTTATTCCTTTTTCCCTTTTTCTTCACATACTTCTACAATCAGTTCCAAAAAGAATCTTGTTTTCTGTTTCATACTACTCTGCTTCACACATCGCTTCCCCTATCCATTTTGCTGTCTGGCAACTGTGATTCACCTATGAGATCTAAGGCAATCTGATATCCTAAAGATTTGAGATCTTATGATCTCATGTGAAAAAATCTTTGGCCCAACACTCTCACTCTTAAAAATTAGGTAAAATTTCATTTAGGGGCCAACCATTTGCCCTTAATTCTAAATATGGATCTCACATCTCTGAAAATCCAAATATGACCCTCTGTTTTTTCTATACCTCATGTTAAATAACAAGCCAAATTACAATTGTCACCTTCATTATTAACAGTTCAAACTGTACTTTTACTGTTTTTTATGAGGATGATTGAGTGCACTACATAAAATCGCAAAAATCGAAAATGATCTTTACTGGCGTAACTATTATAAATAAAAAAAAAAAGTCGATGAACCATAATTACAGGTTTATATATAAGGATCCAATAGGGGATATGGATCGAATTATATCAGGGCCATTTTTAGCCTATAAAAGCATGTCCTCATATGTTCACTCGATTTCAAAATTCAAAAATTTCCATCATTTTATGGTTATGTTTTGAGTCAAGCCACCCAGTAAGGGTTGAGTTTCACACGTTTCTATAACCCATTGTCCTCATTCTTTATAGAACGATATCATGTGAATGAGGTTCGACAGTCACAGGTCCAAACAGTAGAAGTGAAATATTACCATTTTCATCATGGTATTAATTTAATTAACATGACAAAACGCCTCTTTATTTAACAGCTTTTCCTAGTAGAAGCATTTTTATATTTTAATGCTTGCTTGTATTTTTACAACGATTTCTCAAAATGCACAAATTTTTTTTTTTTATATATTGCATGAGTTTCCTAAACAAAAAATTTGCAAGGACAAGACTGTTGGGCGGGATCACTCAGCAGGTAGAATCAAATTCCTGGTTGACTGGCCTCAACTATGGTTGCTTTTGGTCTCTTGTTGTGCGGAGAAATTGCGTGGATGGTGTGAACTGTTTGGTTGGACTGATCCAGATCCAACCCAATGCAGACCCAGGCCCACATGTGATGCACCAATTTAAACCAAGTTTCACCTAGACCAAGCATTAGACTCAGAAGTGGTTTGACCCGTTTAAGACACATTTGTTCTGAAATTAACTTGGTCCGAGCTACATTCTAGCTTGTGTTTACCCAATGTTTAGGTGTGAATGGGCTAGGCTCCAACCTAAGCTCACCTTGTTTCTGCATGCACCAGACACACACAAAAGTGGAGCTTCGATTGTTTGATTAGGTGGGCCCGAACCCGATACCATAACCAAAAACCGGGTCCAAGTCAGATACCAACCAAACCCGACCCCTTGACACCCCTAATGGTGCCACAGAACAATTGCCTTGTATGCGGCTTCTAATTCCATGAAATTGATTTTGATCATGATCCGTTTTCTCATGACGACTTGAGAAAATACATCCTGTTATGGTTCACATTTACATGAGAAAGTGTTCATTTACATAAGCTTCCCACACTTCATGTGAGATGTGATAATTCACCGCGCACAAAGTGCATTGGTAATTCGAAAAGACACCAATGGCCAATCCTTCTCTCTTAAAAAGAATGAAAATTTGCGGAGGGTATCCATCTTAGTCTTCACTATCAATCCATCTCAAGCGCGACCTTTGCTCCCTAGCCAAAGCTATTTAGGGACAGCCATATATTAAAGACTATGTTTACCAGCGCCCCTAGCTCCACCACGTAAAATTCCTCCCTGATCTTTTTTTTCATATAAATTTCTCAAGAAAGTAAACTTTTACTAACAGATAATTGAGGTCTGGATTGTATGATGATAAGGTTTCAAGGGAGGACACAACACGATAAGGTCTGGATTGCATGAAGATAAGGACTCCTGATCACTATGAGTGAGAGGTATCAGATGGACTGGATTGCATGAAGATAAGGTTTCAAGGGGGTTGAAACACTCGTTGCAGATAAGATTGGACTTGCATTCACACAAGAAGTGTATAATTGCATTGTTGTCCCATAATAACGTGGTGGAAAAAAGAAGTAGAAAAAGACCACCAACCAACCCTTTCCTTGTATATGTGGAAATTGACTAATACTCGCTTCTCGTTTCTGCTTCACACATCGCGCGCTTCCCCTATCCATTTCGCTGTGTGGCAACTGTGATTCATTCTATAAGGTTGTGATCTAAGGCAATCGGATATCCTAAAGATTTCAGATCTTAGGATCTCATGAGCAAAAATCTTTGGCCCAACATTCTCACTCATAAAAATTAGGTAAAATTTCATTTAGGGGGCAACCATTTGCCCTTAATTCTAAATATGGATCTCATATCTTGGAAAATCCAAATATGACCCTCTGTTTTTCTAGAAACTGTAAAATAAGGGCTTGCATTTATTACTGTCCATTACCTCATGTTAAATGACAAGCCAAATTATATTTGTGACCTTCATCATTAACGGTTCAAACTGTACTTTTACTTCTTTTTTACGAGGATAGAGAAAATCGCAAATTAATATCGCTAGAAATGATCTTTACTGGTGCAACCTTTATATTGGCCAGTAAAAGTATTTTGTTTGGTGCACGCTGCTAGTTCGTCGGTAGAAGTCTCTTCCTGCGGCAACACCACTGAAGGATCTCACTTCCCTTTTCCTATATTGGTACTTTTCAATTTTACAACGACAATAAAACAAACCAAAAGGGAGTCACGTTTTCAAAAATGATAAATATTGATCTGACGACTCTATTTGATTGTTTTCAGAAAAAAGTTTGGCCCGTTTGATTTGGAGAAACCGAGTTCCCGTTTGTATATTTGCACTAAGCATGCTTGAATCACAATGACATTTTCTTAACAACCTTATAACACATATCTGCATGATTGAATCACTATAAATTTTTTTTGTCAGCCTTAGAGCACATATCTGAATTCTGTTAATGGCCTTCACTTTATTGCTAGTCTATGTGTCATTCATCCGTGTTACTTTGAATGCCTTAAATTAGGTGCATTGCATATAATTTATTTCATTATATTTTGTTTATCAATACTAACCTTTTGGTTCTCTTGTAGGATGCTGGAGATAATCAGCTCAGAGAAACTGATGGGCAAATCGAGATAACGAAGATGATGATGTTCCAAATCTTAGCGATGATTAGATTCATGTGTTGAATTTGTTGCACCTTATTGTTGTTTCAAACGAAACTCTTTGTATATGTTGACTTATAAATAATTAGAACTTGGCAAGGATTATAGTGGATCAATAAAAAAAAATTCCTTGTAACTTTTGTTAAATTTGTTTCACCTGCTTTGTATATGTGTACTTTATTTTTTATACACAGGTTATATAAATTATATAACAAAAAAAAAATTCTCGATATTTATATTTCAAACAATTTTTTTTTAAAAAAAAACTATGATAGATTAACGACGGATATTCTGTCGTTAATATCCACTGCAAAATTAGGGACGGATATTTATCTGTCTCAAAAATTGAATCAATCGATGTTTTGCGGTGGAATGTAATCCGTCGCGAATCTGTCGATAAATTGGTGACGGAATTTAGCGACAGATTATCGACAAATATGTATCTATCATAAAACCAAATCAATGCTTAATTTGGGATGGATTAACGATGGATCATGACATTCACTAATTTGTCGCTTATTAGTAGCGGAAGTAACGACAGATCAGTTCTGTCGCTAATTAGCGACCAGAAAATTGCGACGAACCCTATCCATTGCTAAGCCATCGTCAATCCATCACTAAACAGTTCAACGATGGATTTGCGACAAATTAGCATCGGATAGCGTCCATCGCTAATCCGCAGAATTCTGGTAGTGAATGTGCCCATTGACACACATGGCCGAAACTTTGTTTTGGTAATAGCGGATCTAACACAACAACTGCATCCTTAAGCGGAATTTAGGTCGGATTTGGTTATTTTTCACATAATCAGATGGATTCGATTTGAATGTTTTGATTTTTGTGTTAGAATCTCAATTTCAATCCAATTAGGGCATTTCCAATTAACCAAATTTGGTAATACCCATATCTGACCCAAACCCAACCCATTTATATCCTTATTTGGAAAGGTGAATTCATTGTCATGTGAAAATATATGCCATAAGAATGAATCTATGTTATTTAAAATCATATGAATTAGTTTCTTATGTTGAATTTTCATTTTATGAAACAAAAAACAATTTAATTTATCAACTTCGTTTTGCACTAAGAAATGTTGAATTCAACTACATAATTTCATACTTTGTTCAAATTGAAGGATAGTTTTATAGCCAAACCCAAATGTGTTGAACCCAATATCTTTTATTCCATATTTTAATATATTATATCCAAATCTAAATATGTTAGATGTGTAAATGTTAGTAAAAAGTTTCAGCGATGCTTTGAAAATATCATGAAACATGCAATATTATTGTTGACAGTTTAAACAACCAAAATATTGTAATATCTACGTTTACATTGGCTACATCCCAGAAAAAAGGGAAACTTTATATATTTTTTACTTTTGTGTCTTTCTAGTATTTTTGTCCCTAATTTTTTGCTTTTTTTTGTTGCCGATATTTTTCAATAAAAACAAGAAAAAGATCACCTACTCATGAGAATCCAACTATAGTCAGTTTCTAGTTTTAAACTTTTGTGTTGTGTGAGTATGCATGAGAAAGAGAGAGCAAAATATGGGGGGTGAGAAAAAATTCCATATGAATAGAAGTCACATTGTGTGGGTTTGGTTGGGTGTGTGTGACTTCTAATCCCATGAAATAGACTTTCATTGAGGTCTATTTTCTCATTGACTTTAGCTATGTTTGGCCCATTATTGCCTCGTTTGTTTCATGCTACTTGCAAGGGAAGGTGCTGAGCTGGCAATCCTGATGTAAGCATTTCCCACCACCATAAATGAAACAAATATCAAATCATGGAATAGTGTTATGCAGGCACAAGTGAGTCCCGATTTTTTCCACCACCTAACATTTTTGTGTAGCTTGGAGCAAGATGGATGTGCAAGGAATGAGAAAAATCAAATGGAAGAAGCAATGGAAAATAAGGTTGTGTATTAGACTGTGGTTTATATTCTCATTATGGTAACTATTGCTGCACTACCTTGTAACCATCTTTTCTAAAAATGAGTCGGTGTAAAATGCTAAGAACTTTTTTGTTGAAATTTCATGGAAAGCCATTTATATTATCTTTATTTGCTTTCCTTGTGATAATTTTAAGTTCAAATTTTCTTTTGTAACACATTTTCATATATTGAAAACTTCACATGATGAGTTTGTGTTGGGTTTTCCCTCCTTATCTCCCATTCGCTACACTCCAGACCTATTCGTTGCAGTCACTTTCAAGCACGTCGTCTGATCTTGTTGAGAACATTTTTCGTATTCGCTGGACAGCGATGTGTAGAAGTCCTTTCAGCTGAATGACGATTCAGCTGTTCAGAGTTTGTGGATCAGCGATTTGTGGTTTAGGTTTGGAGGTGCGTAAGTCGACTTCGTATTCACTACATATCGATTTGTGAGTATCGCGGGAGAGCAATTTGTGTTGTCAGCCTGATAGCGATTTGTGGCTTCTGCAGAAAGTCGATTTGTGAGTATCGCTGGGTAGCGATTTGTGGCTTCTGCAGGAAGTCGATTTGTGAGTATCGCTGGATAGCGATTTGTGGCTCCTGTAGGAAGTTGATTTGGAGTATTGCTGGATAGCGATTTGTGGCTTCTGCAGGAAGTCGGTTTGGAGTATCGCTGGATAGCGATTTGTGGCTTCTGCAGGAAGTCGATTTGGAGTATCGCAGAATAGCGATTTGTGGCTTCTGCAGGAAGTCGATTTGTGACATCACTGCATGGCGATTTGTGGTCATCGCTGGAGAGCGATTTATGGCATCACAACATAGTGATTTACGGGTATTGCTGAAATAGCAATTAGTGCTTCTGATGCTTCGTAAGTTGTGCAAGGCAATTCGGATCTTATCCCTTATAAATATATGATGGATGAGAGATGTGTGATGATCTTTTCGGTGAGAGCTTTGCAGAGTGTGAAAAAAGGCAAAGTGAGAGAAACACTTTTAGGGCACCGAAAGGGTGCAGAGAGAGCAAGGGTAAGAAGTGTTGCTACACTTCTTTTTGGACAGCTTCATTAAGTTGTTTTTTCAGATCATTTGTACCTTGTTCTTCAGTGAGATATATCCTCTTGTTCATTTGTTACACCTCGTGTGTTTGTAAGGCTTATACCTTTTGTAATCTTTGTTTAAAGATAGTGAAAGGTGTTGATATATCGATCGTTGTGGACGTACCTCAGTTGAGAGGGAACCACGTAAATTGTTGGGTTGTCACTACAAGAAAAATGTTAATTAGCGACAGAAATTTGCAATGGATTTTTTCTGTCACGAATTTACGACAGATTAGCTAGAGAAAACTATCCATCGCTAACATTCGTATGATTTGTGAAATTAGCGACGGAAAAAAATCATCGCTAATCCATTGCTATTTAGCGATGGATTAGCAATGACAATTTTTTGTCGCTAATTCTCTATACAGGAAAAACATTTTAGCGACGAATTTAGCGAGGGAATTGTTTCCTCGCTAATCTGTCACTAATTAGCGATGGATTATGGACAAAAAAATTCCCTCGCTAAATTCGTCGCTAATTTTCGATTTAAACCGACCCATCTAGAGCGCAAAATTTTCCCTCTTTCCCCGTTCAAAATTTAAACCGACCTCTCCATTGCTCTAAACAGACTTCTTCGTCGAGGGTGACGAAGTTCGGACGACTTCTTCGTGGAGGGCGCAAAGCAGTTCATTGCCATCGGGTTGACGCCATCGTCGACGAGGTCATTGATGCTGCAGAGGTTCTTCCGGTTGCTATTTCCTCGATCGTCGTCGATGAAGCGTATCAAGGCATCCCTGGCCAAGTGGTAGGGAAAAGGGAAGCAGAAAAGCGGAAGGGCTGATTTCGGAGGACGGCGACGAGGCAGAGCGGTCGCTGGATAAAAGTTTCACGAAGGACGGCGATGCCGGAGAGCACGTCGGTTCTGTGCTGAAGACCCCGCAGTGGCGGGCCTGTCCGCTCGAGTGTAAGACCCTGTGCAATGCCTGTCGGGTGTGGTACAAATCTGGCTTATTGTTGCCGGAATACCGTCCGACACAGGGCATTTTATTTTATTTGATTTTTTAAAATTTAGTGATGGAGTAGTGACGGATAATGTCCATCGCAAAACAAAATCTGTGTTGCTTATTTAGCGACGGACTAACGACGAATCATATTCGTCGCTAATCTGTCGTAAATTAGCGACAGAAGTAAAGACAAATAAGTTTTGTCACTAATTTGCGACCGAAAATTTGTGATGGGCGCTATCCATCTCTAATCCATCGTCAATCTGTCGCTAAACAGTTTAGCGATGGATATCGTCCGTCGCAAATTCACGATTTTCTTGTAGTGTATTTTTGTTTCTGCTGTTGGTTTGATTTATTTCTTCCATTGTCATCGTCGCATTGTTTCTATCGATTCACACTTGTGAGAAAGACTCAATGTGTCTGTTTGTTTTCGCTTTATTCCCCCAACAGTTTGTCCATCGTGTGCATGCTTTTCATCCACATCTAGGAACATATGGTGTATGATTTTAACATAAAGAGTGGAAAAAGACACTTCGTATGAGGCGGGGAGGGCATGAGTGGTTTTTCAAACCACGTTCTCCCTTTCATACACAAAGAGGGGTTCCCCTTTCATCTTTCGTCTTCAACTTTCTTTTCCCACCAAGCAACAATGCTTTGCTTTGATGGTTCTGCATCAACCAAATTTTCCAACTACCATTTGCTTAACAAGAATATATGAAAGTTGGTGGCATCCTTATATATGATGGCAAAAATTGAACAAGTTAGAGGAATCGACAAAGAAAAGCCAAAGCGTGAATCTCTCCAAATCACAACGAAAATCTCATTCCACACAATGCATAAGAGCAGTACAACACCAAAGTAGAAAAACAAACGGATGATAACGGAAGCACAAAAAAATCCGAAAAATAATAATGCCACACTGGAACTGTGGTGCATATGAAATCTACGAGTGAAAAAAAACTTTCTTTTCTCTCCCAATGCACCACAACCATAGGAATAGAGACCTGTGCCAAACTGCGAAATTAACCGACGATAAGCATAGTCGCAGACTTACAAATCTTGCTATTGGGATTTTCTTAGCAAGGGAGAAACACACAATAAATTAAAAATTTTGTTTTTCTTTAATAAAATATTGGCATGTTTAAAATTCTAAAATATATAAAATTATAAGAAAAACTCAAATATATATATATATATATATATATAGAATTAATGATGTAATAATATCGTGATAAAAACACAATTTTTTCAAAATAATATTTTGAAAATGTCACTTTTTCGATTATCTTGCTATAAAATAAGAAGATTTAAAAAAAATTGCCGATATTTGTGACTATTAAGGGCGGGCTACTTCCCACTCGTTTGGCCTTATTATTTGGGTGGATCAAGCCAAAACTCAGTCCAAAACTATTTTTTTAATAAAATATTTAATATTTAAAATACATTCAAAGTGGTACTCGTGTAAAGAAAATGCAAGTGGTTATGGATTTTTGCCGATATGCACTCCCGAAGAAAAAACATAAAAAAGTATAAAATAAATAAATAAATTGACAACAGGTTAAAAGTAGATGAAAGCTGGAACAGTTGAATCTGTAGAGAGACTCACTTGAAAAAGCAAAAGCGGCGTCATCTCTATTCTTCGCCCAATAGTCATTGTTCACCATTGTCTTTCTTCAATTAAGGGAATGTGTTGAACTAGGGAGTGATCTTGGCCTTCATCTTTACTCAACCTTTTTGTGAATTCAATTGGCATGTCCGAATAGAAAAACTCTTGGAGGTTGGTGAGGTATTGAATTCCCTGAGGCACTGTCTTTAGCTTGCGGCAACTATCGATGCTTAGCTCCTTAAGGTTTGGCATTGCACCCTTCGGCAACACCACGCTTTCCAAATTGTCCAAACCACCCAAGTACAGGTGCTTAAGCTTGGGAAACCCCTTATCTTCACATTCTAATTTATGTCCCCAATAAGCCTCGCAAATCATAAGTCGTACCAAACGTGGACACGATTGGAGGACCGAAAATGGGTCTTCACTCAAACTGGCGCTCCATAACTCTAAGTCGGTGAGGTTAGGCAGGTATTCAACCCTAGTCGGTAACTTCTCTAAACCCCCTTCGAGTGAAAGGGTTTCAAGGTGCTGTAAAGGAGGTGAAAATAATGAGAGTACTTGAACACCATCATTCTGAATGAAGCTGACACGCAGCTCTGAGAGGCATACCATCTTTTGAATGGAAGTACAAAGCTCATCACTGTGTTCTCCATGAACATATGCTATTCCAAGGTTTCTGAGTGCGGTCAGGCTCCCAATCTCTTGAATGATTTTTTTCCTTGAACCGCTTATATACCTCAAGGTTTGTAGGCATCTCAAATTACTGATTCCCTCGGATAGTTCGGCAACTTGAAGGATACCTCCACTGAAAGCACCAGCCTCCAAATGGCGCAAGCTTTTCATTTTGTAAATCCCTTTAGAGATACTAGTAATATTAGTGAAACTCACATCTAACGTTTGTAGGTTCTGAAGCCTTTGAATTGACCTAGGGAGTTCTGTCAGAAACCTGTTATGACTTAAACTCAAGAACCTCAAATGAAACATTTCTGCCACTTCACTAGGAAGCCTTTTGAGATTGGCCCACTCCAAATCTAATACCCTTAGCAATTTAAATTTTGAAAATGCCCTGACCAAGGACCGTGGTAGCATATAGGTACCAAGAGAAGGACTGGGGCGAAGGTACAACATTCTTACATTTCTCGATACATACACAACATCGCTACCAAAAGTAAAAACGCGGCGAAGGAAGAAACGAAGTAAGAGAAGCTCGAGATGGCACGCAATTCTTCCACTGCCCCATTCAAACACAACATTGTTACCAAAAGTAAGAAGGGAGCGAAGGTACGACATTCTTACACGGCTCGATACAAATGCAACATCATCTGCATCCTCTGTGATGATGGATAAGCGTCGACACTTCTCAACATTCTTTGTGGTTTTTGCATTGAGCGCGAGGCAAAACTCCTCTTCCTCTGACTCCTCAATGGCTAGGTCTCGCATAAGGTCGTGCATTCGAAATGATTTTACTCTACCGCTAAAGTCTGTTGCTGAAACCAATAGCATGCTCCTATCAATTAGTTGCATGAGGTAGTCCTTTCCTACCTCCTCGGCTAACATGCCTGATCTTCTTTCTTCTATGAATCCTTCTGCTATCCAAAGTCTGATGAGTTTTTCGATATTAATCATATGATCTTCAGGGAACAAAGCGCAATAGAGAAAACATGATTTGAGATGTCTAGGCAACTCACTGTAGCTCAACTTTAGGATATTTCTCACATTTTTAGATGTAGAACCATTGCTCAAATACCACCCGAGGCTGTCATACACCTTTTTCCACTCTGACTGTGTTCTCTCCTTCTTAGAGATAACACCTCCCAATACTGCAATCGCAAGTGGCAAACCTTCACATTTCTTCAGCATATCATCACACACTCGCTGTAGTTCTTGAGGAACAGAGGTTTCCACAGAACTCACTGGAAACGCTTTCCTACGAAACAAGGCCAATGCTTCATCATGGGGTAGAGGTTCCATCCGATGAACAAAACTTGAGACATCATCTGCTTCCAGTGCATATTCTAGGCTTTCGATGCGAGTCGTAACCACGAGAGTACTTCCATTAAAATTCATTGGCAATGCGGCTTTGACTGCATTCCAACCCATTGCATCCCACACATCGTCCAACACAAGCATGTATTTATTTTTCCCCAAGTACTCTCTGAGTTTATTTATCATATCAGTTTCATCCATCTTTTCCTTTTCCTGATCCTGCTTTATGCATAACTCTTTGAGCATACGATTTAGAAGATCCCTAGTATCAAAACTTTGGGATACAACTACCCAAGCGCAACAATCGAAATGTTTCTTCACTTTTGGGTCATTATAAACTTTGGTCATGAGGGTGGTCTTCCCTGATCCTCCCATCCCTGCCACTATAATGGACCTAAGCTTTGGAACATCACTAGGCCCTTCATCATTTACCAATTTTTTGATTAAGGAATCAATGTCCTTTTGGAACCCCACAAAATCACTTTGCTCCATACGATACGCATCACCATCCTTCCATTTTTGACCTCTTGTTTCTGAACTCTTATCCGGAGTAGTTGGGAGTAGATTATACATGCTTTGCCTTTGTGAAATACGATCAATCCTCTTTATGATTCCTTGTATCTTCTTCGCTAGGTGATGACGTTTTTTTAATTGCCTAATGTTGAGAGTGTTGTTAAGGAAGCCATGACTCGTAAATCGAACCATGAATTCATCAATAACATCCTCAACATCATAAGCGACACGTCTCACTTGTTTCACCCATGTATTGATTCTCTCATCCCTGTCTTTCTTTGCATCAGCATCTTTGAGAAAAGCTTTAATACTCTCTAATTCTTCTTTCATCAATTGAACTTCATCACGAACTGCTCCCAGCAACTGCCACTCGCTCACCAACAAGGTGTCCAATTTCTGAAGCAGTAATCCAACGGCCGCATCAGCCATATCTGCTCCTCCCAAGCTCTCCAATGGCTGCTTCCACCTTATCCTCCTTTTTTCGTGGATAGCAAGTCTACGTTAATGAGGCAAGGCTGCAAGGTTTGCCCTCAAGGATCTTGAACATGTAGTCTAGCTAGGTTAGGCTCGATAACTCAATTAGGCTCAGTTGACATACTTATATAGAATTTTAATATATATATATATATATATTATTTTTCTATACTTGAACAAAAAAAAGGAGTGTTACCTTAAGTTTCTTTGAAAGATGACCTGAGTTTAAATTTCACTACTTAATTTTTTTTTAAAAGAACTTTTGACACAAATTTTTAAAAAAACTTTAATACTATTTATAAATGTGTTCAGCTAGAGCTGAGCCTTGCTTGAACTTGAATCGAGCCGAGCCTGAGAATAGGCTGTTCAAGCTCGCTTCGGCTCAAGCTCAACCTGAGCTTGAACAGCCACTTCTTCTCGATTCAAGCCCTCAGCTCGAACCCAGCTAGCGTGACATTTACTTTTTGATGCCTAATGTGATGTCACATCTTCTCATGTCCCGTCATGTCTGTTTAAGACAGCTAACATTTACTTTTGAGCTCCTAATTTTTTTTTTCTTTTAAAATTTAAAATGATAAATTTGCCCTTAATAATGACTTGGTTTTCAGTGAGAGTTCTTCATTCGTAAAAAAGAAGCTTTATACTTTCTCTCTCAAGGCAGGCCAATTTATAACAACAAAAGTGGTACAAAAGAGTTTGGATTGACTAAGCTTTAATTCTAAATCCAACAAAAAATTGTTTATCATAGACTGTAATATATATATATATATGGATTAGGATTTGCTACATCGTTTGTATGTGCAAATGACCTAGCAAATCAGTGGAACCCCTTGTTATGTTTTTTTTTTCTCACAACTTACATCTTAGCTACAGTTTTTGTTTAGTAAGAACAGATTTTTGGATCTCTGAAATCCAGCATTCATCATTAACAGTTCAAAAATATATATTAGATAACATTTTCTCAAGTTTTTTTTTTTTTTGGAAAACAAGATTTTTCAAAATATCATAAGATTTGTCGTCATTGATATTTTGATGACATTTGTAACTGGTGTGGAAGGTAAACGCATGGCCGGCTGGCCTCTTTGAGATTTGAAAAAACAATATGGAGAAATATGGGCCTTCAATGAAATATGCCTATGGCCTCAACTTCTCTAGAGAGGCCCCGGGGCTAAACCTGTATCTTTCACATAAGTTTTCTCTTCCCTAATCTTTTTTCATATGAATTTCTTGAGATGTCGTTTTTAGAGTTTTCATAAGCTTCCGACACTTCATGTTAGATGTGAGAATTCACCGTGCACAAAGTGCACGGGTGAACAACTATGGTAATTCACGGCTTGCCGCACCACAGCATACTGTAAGCCAACATTTCAGCCGATGGCACCATCGAAAAGACACCAATGGCCAATCCTTCTCTCTTAAAAAGAATGAAAATTTGCGGAGGGTATCCATCTTAGTAGGGTTGGCGGGTCGGGTTGGCGGGTTGGCGGGTCAGCATACCTCAACCCGAACCCGACCCGTTTATTAAACGGGTCGGCTGTGGCAAACACGAACCCGACCCGTTTAATAAACGGGTAACCCGACACGACCCGCCAACCCATTTAATAAATTAATGGGTTGGGTCGGGTAAACCGGTTTTCAGGTTGGCGGGTCGGGTTGGCGGGTTGACGGATCGGGTTGGCAGGTAGGCAGGTTGGCGGGTTGACCCACCCGCCTAACCCGTTTATTAAACGGGTCAGCCAGGTTGGCGGGTTGGCATACCCCCAACCCGAACCCGACCTGTTTAATAAACGGGTTACACGCGTCGACCCGTTTATTAAACGGGTTGGCTTAAGCCCAACCCGAACCCGCCTAAGAGGCGGGTTGGCGGGTCGTGTCAGAAATTGCCACCCCTACATCTTAGTCTTCACTATCAATCCATCTCAAGCGCTACCTTTGCTCGATAGCCAAGCTATTTAGGGACAGCCATATATTAAAAACTGTTTACCAGCGCCCCTACCTCCACCACGTAAAATTCTTCCCTCATCTTTTTTTTTCATATAAATTTCTCAAGTCCGTAAACTTTTCGTAACATCAGATATGGACTCAAGGACTCCTTCTCACTATGGATGAGCCGTAGCAGATGGACCACAACACAATAATTGAGCTCTAGATTGCATGATGACAAGGTTTCAAGGGGGCTGATGGTGAAAAAATAAGGCGCGTGGTGAATGCATTATGTACAAAATTTTATTATTTGAACGAGACAATTGTGATCCACCCATAAGTAGGGGTGGCAATCGGGTCGTGTTGGCGGGTCAGCATACCTCAAAACGAACTCGACCCGTTTATTAAACGGGTCGGTTGTGGCAAACACGAACCCACCCCATTTATTAAATGGGTAACCGGACACAACACGGTTAGCCGTTTAATAAACTGGTTGGGTTGGGTAAACGGGTTGGCGGGTCGGGTTCAGGGTTTTACATTGAAAAGTTTATGGGTTGGCGGGTTAGCGGGCGGGTTGGTGGGTTAGCGGGCCCGTTTATTAAACGGGTTGGCAGGTTGGCATACCCCTAACACGAACCCGACCCGTTTAATAAACGGGTTAGGCAGGTCGACCCGTTTATGACACAAACCCGTTTAAGTCAAAACCCGGCTAAGAAACAGGTTGGTGGGTCGTGTCAGATTTTTCCACCCCTACCCATAAGCACTTCTTGGCCATATGAAAACTTAAATGATTCAAAAATAAATAGAAAAGGCTGCAAGGTTTCAAAAATAGAAATGTCAAGAAAAAAAAGACTTCGTTGTTCTACATGCCGAACAATATGTAACCATTTGCATGTGCAAAAAACCTTTATGGAAGTTTGACAGCGTTGTACATCACTATTTGGTTAAAAGTTGTCATTAAGATCTGAAATTGTGCTTACTGGAAGGGAGTTTTGCTTCTTGAAGCTTTTACCAAAATAAACCTATTTCAGTTTTAAAAGGCACAACATCTATCTTACTAATCCATGCATCAAATTACAAGAAAGTTACAAATTAAATAGCACGAATAAATTCAAATAAATGTATATTAGAAGACTAGACACAAGATGGACTTACCACATATTTTGACTAGAGGATGTCATGCTCTCAATTCATAGCTTGAAGAAGACTACTCTAGCTATCTTCTTCCTTCCTCTATCATATTGTGAATAATAAAGCCTAATCACACTGATATATATAGCCTTTACAATAGGGTTGAAACATAGACAAAAGTACCACCCATATTTTCAAGTAGATACTTTTTTATGGTGATAATTGAGGTCTGGATTGCATGATGATAAGGTTTCAAGGGAGAACACAACACGATAATTAAGGTCTGGATTGTATGAAGATGGGACTCAAGGACTCCTCACTATGAGTGAGAGGTATCAGATGGACCACAACACCAAAATTAAGGTCTGAATTGCATGAAGATAAGGTTCCAAGGGGGTTGAAACACTCATTGCTGATAAGATTGGACTTGCATTCACACAAGAAGTGTATAATTGCATTGTTTTCCCATAATAACGTTGTGGAAAAAAGACCTAGAAAAAGACCACCAACCAACCCTTTCCTTGTGTACGTGGAAATTGAGTAATACTCGCTTCTCGTTTCTGCTTCACACATCGCTTCCCCTATCCATTTCGCTGTGTGGCAACTGTGATTCATTCTATAAGGTTGTGATCTAAGGCAATCGGATATCCTAAAGATTTTAGATCTTAGCATCTCATGAGCAAAAATCTTTGGCCCAACACTCTCACTCTTAAAAAATTAGGTAAAATTTCATTTAGGGGCCAACCATTTGCCCTTAATTCTAAATATGGATCTCACATCTCTGTTTTTCTAGAAACTGTAAAATAAGAGCTTGTATTTATTACTGTCCTTTACCTCATGTTAAATGACAAGCCAAATTATAATTGTGACCTTCATCATTAACGGTTCAAACTCTACCTTTACTTCTTTTTTTGAGGATACAGAAAATCGCAAATTAATATCGCTAGAAATGATCTTTACTGGTGCAACCTTTATATTGGCCAGTAAAAGTATTTTGTTTGGTGAACGCTGCTAGTTCGTCGGTAGAAGTCTCTTCCTGCGGCAACACCACTGAAGGATCTCACTTCCCTTTTCCTATAGTGGTACTTTTCAATTTTCCAACAAACCAAAAGGGAGTCACGTTTTCAAAAATGATAAATATTGACCTGAGTTCTCTATTTGATTGTTTTCAGAAAAAAGTTTGGCCCATTTTATTAAATTTCAAAAATTTGAGGCTATATTTGGAATTAAGGGCAAAAATTTAGAAGATATATTTTTTCTATAGCTGTGGATATGATTACGTTTGCTGTATTGAAAAATTCCTGTTTAAAAAGGGGGAAATGACTAAATGCTCAAGAACTGAAACACATATTTTCTATTAATTTTATTTCTTAAGAATTGTTTTCATTGTAACCAAGGGAAATGTGAAGTGATTTCTGCAAGCCCGGAAAATAAGTTTTCAAAGCTTATATTCGTTATAAAAATTTTCTCACCAAATTTGCCTTCACTTTTTTGTTAATTCCATGGATACCCCTTACTTTGTACAACTGGTAGCATTGAAAGATGGAGCTTGACTTTTGGGTCACTTCTGAACAAGCTCAAACCTAAATGTTCTTTTGGTGTTAAGTTGTGCCTGCGGTATGAACCACAAGATGATACATGACTAATTAAGGTATATAATAATGAACTAAAATTTAAATATGTTCAACTTCAAAAATTTTGGGGGATTTATTTGAGTTACTTGTATAGCTATGATGAGTCCCTACGCTCTACTCCACTCCTTATGAACCAAGATTTTCATAGGTTTTTTATAAATATAACCTTGCAAATGCATTTGGTATGATCCATTTGCTTAGAATCAACTATTGGATCATTGTACTCAGATCGAGAAATATAATTTTTTATTTTTACCACCAAGCTAGTACCCCACATGGTAAGCAGGGTCCTGTGTCCAGCTGAAGGCCCAAGATCGAACCCCTCTGTCACATGGGGGCGGCTGTTCTTCTGGTAGGGGTCTGCCTAACCCCAGCTTCGACCAAAGCTAACTCACTCTACCATTTTGCCCTTTATTCTAAATATGGATCTCACATTTCTGAAAATCCAAATATGATTGTTTTTTCTGGAAACTGTCAAATAAGGGCCTGTATTTATTATTGTTTTTTACCTCATGTTAAACCAGAAGCCAAATTACAATTGTGACCTAAATCTTGTTTCATATGAATTTCTTGAGATATAGCCTTTAGATTTATCATAAGCTTCTAACAAGTTAATAGCATGGTGGAAAAAAAACTGGAGCTGGACCCATTATGGTTTCAATCCATGTTATAGTCTTTGCATCAACCAATCCTTTCGCTGTGCATGTGGAAATTAAAAACCAAGAAAAAAACCTGCAAAGAGGTTGGCATAGTAGGTTGGGATCCTAAGCCGCTAGGCAGGCAGTCAAAGTTTTATTGTCATGGGCATCCTCCTCTGCACCAGCTAACATCTCGTATATGTTTCCAGAGAAGGGGTCTAGGCCGATGAGTTTTATGCTGTCGACATGATGACACAAAGCAAATTAAATTTACTGGCTAAGGTGGTCATGAAAAATATTTATCGTATATTTTTTATATGCGTAAGTTTTTGACAACTCATATGATATGTATGTCATGATTAATGCAATTCAATCTATACATGGTTTCTTAACTATAATCTTTAAAATGTTTATACACTCTTTTTTCAACATGCGAACTTGATTTATTTTATGTTTGATGAAAAATTATGTTTTCTCTCATCAAGAAAAATATTATACTTATATTATTATGGATTATGATACTCCTTGTGAAATACTACCAAAAATATTATATGAAAAGTGTTATACATGATTTCATTCATAAGAGAGTGGATGTTGTACGGGATTGATTTACTATACATGGAGCATGATAGATTTCAAGAATTATGTAATATATTACAAAACAAAGAGTTTGTTATGTGATCGATAATATGTAATGGTTGAAGAACAAGTTGTCATTTTGTTGTTAACATTAAGACCTAATGAACAAAATTGAACATTTTTGGTGAAACTATTAGCATATATAGATATAACAATATTTGAATGCCATGCACTAGAATTCTACCAAAAATAAGTGGCAACCATCGTTTCTACTCATATTTCAAGGTAAACAATTTGTGTGTAATTCATAATAATTTTCTTCATAAGACATTAATTCATAGTAATTGTAGGTTTACAATAATATTCTTGTTTTGCAGGATTGTATTGATGCCATTGACAAGACTCATATACATGTGTGTATACCAATAAAAGAACAAGCATGATTTTACAATCAAAAGAATCAACGCGCAAAAAATATGATGGTTACAATAGACTTTGATATAAAGTTTCACTATGTATTGGTTAGATAGGAGGGTTCAGCATCTGATTCAAGAATTTTGTATGATGCAGTTGATAAAAGAGATGACCCACTCCAAGTACTTCAAGGTATATTTTCAAATCTAAAAAAAATTTGTTAAATGTTTTCATTGGTATATTGATTGTTTTTATATGTATAAAAAAGCACTACCTTGTAGATGCATATTATCCTAATATAACTGAAACTTTATTACCATTTTGCAAGAATACACAAATCATGATCCACCCAAAATGAAGAAAGAAATATTCAATGCATCATTGAGAATTATTGTTGAGCACACATTTGGTTTATTGAAAGCTCATTTTCATATGCTTAAAACGCGTCAACGAAGTATGTATATCAATTATAGCGTGCATTCTTCACAATTTTATTTTTGAACAAAACCCAAATGCTGACCAGTTTGAACCAGATGATGTCACAAGAAACCTAAGTCATCATCCTATTAAAGAAACTTAAGTCATCTCCCGAAGTGTCAAGCAAAGAAGCAACAAAGTTCATCGTTTATGAATTGCAGACATGCTTTAGTGAGAATATCGTCGTCTTAGAGTAGCTTGATTTAAAAAAAACACTGCTGGGAAGCTATGACTATAAGAGTGAATGTTAAATTTTTATAGTTTATGTTTGTATGACTGATTTTAATGCGTGGACTATGTATGTGTTATGGGATGAATTGGACTTATATTTTTCAACAACCTTGCTTGGATTTACTTGGAATATGAAATCAAATATGAGACATATGCAAGATTGAAAATATTTTCCACACAAACAAACAAGCAAAAAAAAAATTTAAATTTTAAAAATAATTTCCAGCTAGATTCCATGATGATAAGGTTTCAAGGGAGCTGATGATAAGAAAATAAGGACCATTGAAACACTTGCCAATAAGATTGGACTTACATTCAAGGCGTACGTAGTGTGTAATGGAACCATTGTTCCACACGTCAATAGCGTGGTGGAAAAAAGTTGGGGCAGCTTCCCGATGCAGCGATCTATGAACCAATGCTCCACCAAGCTCACAATCCTTAAAAATTTATTTATTTTCTTTTAAAAATTTACAGGTTTTAAATCCCTTTATGCCCCCTTAGTATTGGGTACACAAAGTAGAATGGAGCTGGGACCAAGTTAATTTCACAACAAATGTGTCTTAAATGGGTCAAACCACTTCTGAGTCTAATGTTTGGTCTAGCTGAAACTTGGGCTAAATTGGTGCATCACATGTGGGCCCGTCTTAAGGAAACTCATGCAATATATAAAAAAAAAAAAATTGCATTTTGAGAAATCGTTATAAAAATATAAGCAAACATTAAAATATAATATAAAAATGCTTATACTAGGAAAAAGCTGTTAAATAAATTAAGAAGATTTTTGTCATGTTAATTAACTTAATACCATGACGAAAGTGGTAATATTTTTGAAATATTGTGGTTTTCAAAATCCAGTTTCTGAGGCCGCCCAATGTCCCGAATAACCTAATCTAATTGTGAAACTTTTATCATGATAAAGTTCAAAAATAGTACTTCCAGTTCACTTCTACTGTTTGGATATGTGACCAATGTAATAATGGTTAAACCTCATTCATATGATATCGTTCTATAAAGAATGAGGAAAATGGGTTATAGAAACCGGTGAAACTCAGCCCATACTGGGTCGCCTGCCTAGCGGCTAAGGCCCTCACCCTACTACCCCAACCACCTTGGAGGGTCTTTTTCTAGGTCCTTAATTTCCACATGCACAACGAAAGGGTTGGTTAATGCAAAGACTATAACATAATTACTTTATTTTTTTCTTTTAAAATTTTGCAGGTTTTAAATCCCTTTATGCCCCTCAGTTGTGAATGGGCAAGGCTCCAACCTAAGCTCAACTCGTTTCTGCGCGCACTAGACACACAAAAGTGGAGCTTTGATTGTTTGATTATGTGTGCTTGAATGGTAAAAAGAATTCGGATTCAATTCAATGGTGCCTAGGGGTGTCAACGGGCCTGGTTTACCTGGACCCGACCCGAACCAATCCCTAAAGGATTCGGGTATGGTGATAGATAATAAGACCTGAGTCTGAACTTGAAGGTCCGATTAATACATGGACCCGGGTATGCTTTGTGAAATTTTATACCAGACTCGGACCCGACTTTAGTTCCGATTAAGACCCATAATTTTTCAATGAAAAAATGATAAAAAAAAAAAAACATGGTTTTACCGGGTCTGGTTCATGTAGTTCTTAGCAGGTTCAGGTGTGGTTTTTCTTATATTGGACCCGATTAGACCTGGGCCCAGACCTGATACCAAACCCGAAAACCGGTGCCACAGAACAATTGCCTTGTGTGCAGCTTCTAATTCCATGAAATTGACTTTGATCATGATCCATTTTCTCATGCCGACTTGAGAAAATAGATCCTATTAAGGTTCACATTTACATGAGAAAGTGTTCATTTTCATATGAAAATTGATCGCTTCCTAGACTTGCGATTGCAGGCCATGGGAAAGGAGTCCTTCCTCGCGCAGTACTGCTTGGCACATTATGAACGAGTCTTGATGGGAGGGCTAGATTCCCTGATGATAAGATTTCAAAAAAGCTGATGTGTACGTGAAAGCAACATACAAAAAAGGCTCTTTACATATCTAAAGTGAACTCAAAATATATTTTTGAATTTTATCATGGCATCAGCTTTACGTTTAAAGTCATGTCAGCCATGGTGATCTTTAAAAACAAATGAATCTTTTCTTAGATAATCCAAGGGAGATTTCAGGGAAAAAGTGCTAATAGAAGGGCATGACATCTTTGGTTTTCTTCGTTCCATAGTATCAGAAAGCGCCTTCTTAAGGGGGGAAAGCATACTTCCAAAGCGAGAAGAGTCACTTTTTACTCTCTTCTCATTTTGGGGAAAGCACGCTTTCCACTCATTTCCTCATGTATCTTTTTGGTTTCCCACTTATTTCCTTTCACTTCCCACACGCTTTTCCCTTGCTTCTATCTCATGTCTCTCTTGCTTTTTGTGTTTTTCATGTCATTATTTATTTATTTCATTGTCCTCTCATTTCCCACTCACTTCGTTCTAGCTTCTTAATTGTTTCACCATCATTTCTCCTTCCTTTCTTTTTTTGCCTTTTCAAACTTCTACAATTGCTTCAAAAAAGAATCTCATTTTCTGCTTCATATTACTTCGCAACACTCTCTTCCTGCTTCTGCTTCAGGCGTCGCTTCCCTATCCATTTCGTTTCTTGGTAACTGTGTTTCACTCTACCATTTTGCCCTTTATTCTAAATATGGATCTCACATTTCTGAAAATCCAAATATGACTTTGTTTTTCTAGAAACTGCCAAATAAGGGCCTGCATTTATTATTGTCTTTTACCTCGTGTTAAATCACAAACCAAATTACAATTGTGGCCTTCATCATTAACAGTTCAAACTGTTTACTTTTACATTTTTATATCAATATGAGTGAGTTAACTTACAGGAAATCTGTGTTTTACTGGCGCACAAAGACCGCCAGAAACAATCTTTACTGGTGCAACCTCTCTATTCACCAGTAAAAGTATTTTCTTTGGAGCACGCCATGCGTTCGCCAGTAGAAGTCGCTTTTGCTGGGTACGCCACTGAAGGGCATCACTGATAATCCCCCTTTCCTATGATGGTGCTTTTCAATTTTCAAAGGACAACACAAGAAATCAAAAGGGAGTCATGTTTTCCAAGATGATAGATATTGACCTGAGGTCCCTATTGGACTGTTTTTAAAAACAGTTTGGCCCATTTTTTGGAATTTAAAAAAAGTGAAGCTTATATTTGAAATTAAGGGCAAAAAGTTGCCCCTAAATGAAAGTTTTTCTAAAAAAATATATGCATCCAAAGTGAAGATTATCTCTATGTTGATTCACGTACATCTGAAGAAACATCTCTGGATAATCTGCCAACAACTGCATGGGACCAGATCCGATATTGCACATACATAATTTAGGTGTGGCATGAAGAGATCACAAGTTCCCAATTGGATCATGTAGTTCCTATATAAGGTAGGCCAAGGATGGTGTTATATACTACTTGCCTCTACATGAAGTGGACAAGTGAATCCAAAACATGCACAAGACCGTGTCCTTCCCATGGTTCAAGTAGCATCAGCCTTGAATACTTTAGGCTTCCAACCAATTGTCATCAATCCCCACCAGTTCATGCACTAAACTACCATGAAGTGACACCAATGAAGGTGATAATAGATTGTATTTATGTCCATTTCTGAGGGCATCAGGGATGACCAACTTTCTGATTTCTTAGCAATCTCTCATGCCTTTGAGAGTATCATGTATCCACATCTCGAGCAACTACATTGAAGCTTCAGTCATAAAGAAGGCATCACCAACTTGAGCCTTGTTTTACTGGCACCTTGGGCAATCAATCTTGCACAATGTTGTCGAGTTCTGCTGGATTTTGGCCAGCAATGTGTGCCACCTATAACATTGTCAAGGTTATCCCCGATTTTGCACAGAGAGGCCTCATTTCTGGCATTGATGGTATGATGTCAAGAGTTATGCATAGTATTTCATAATATAGTTATGTGTGAACCACTGCTCTTTTACTTCCTTTAGGAGAGGGAAGTGTGTACTGCTCCCTTCTGTCAATGATATGATCATTAAAGGAAATGATATACAAAAGGTAGATGATATCAATAAAACATTAGCTAGCATTTTCTTTATGAAAGATTTGGGACATTTAAAATATCTTGTTGGTTTGGAGATTGATTACTCAAAAAAAGAGAATGTATTTGTCCCAACATAGTATGCAACTGATTTGGTAGTAAAGGCAAAATTGGCAAATGAGACAGAAAGTTAATTCGCTTATCAAAGCAACATAAAATTGAGTCTCTAATGGTGTAAAATTAGAAGGTCCAATGATATATATATATATAGTTGGGAGCTTAATATACTTGACAATATCTAGACCAGATATTACATATGCAGTTTATGTGGTTAGTCAGTTTATGAATTCTCTTGGGTCGATTCATATCTCACAATGCATTATGGAATGTTTTTTTCATCTGTTTTCACAAATTTGAAAGTTTTTATAATGCTGACTTTAGATGCTCTACTCGGGACCAACTGTCTATTACCGGATTTTGTATCTTTCTTGATAACTTCCTAATCTCGTGAAAAAGCAAGAAACAATGAATAGTAAACATGTTTATAGCAGATATAGATTATGGGGCAATGGCTCAAGTTACAGTTGAGGTCATCTAGATAAGGTGGCTATTGAGTGAGTTGGGGGTTTCCATTATTGATCAGACTCCTTTGTATTGTGACAATATGAGTGTTATTTATATAGCAAGGAATCCAGAATTTCACGAGCGAATTAAGCATATTGAAATAGATTGTCACTATACCATAAGAGCTATGAGGATGGGATTATTGCACTAGATCATGTGAGATCTAAGGATTAGATTGCAAATGTGTTCACTAAGAGCTTAGCTCCTTTACATTTCAATAATTTCTTTTTCAAACTTGAAATGATTCATCTAGCAACATCCTAAGTTTGAAGAGAAGTGTTAAGAGTTATGTATAATATTTCATAGTATAGTTATATGTATACTACCCCTCTTCTATATTCCTTTGTATATGACATTCTTTAAAGGGGTATTTTTGCCTTCATGTGTAAAGGGGTCGATCCCTAATATACGTTGTATTCTCTCATTTCTAAGGCTAATGAAACCCTTTTGGTTTTCTTCCTCTTCTCTAGCTTCTTCTATTCTTCTCTTGAGTCTTTGCGATTGTAGAGTCAGAACCTTGGTATTGCTTGAAACATGAAGACCAAGTTCATGTACTTGAGTGTTTCTATGAGGCTTTAAGTTGATAACCTGACCAAGTTTTGCAAATGCAACTTTAGGAACATTGAAAGTTCGTGAAATTGGTGAGGTTTCATGCAACACCGAAGAGCTTTCTCGAATTTATGATTGGTTGTGCAAATTGTATGAATTTAAGAAAGACAAAGCCAGCTAGTGGTTTTTCTATTCCATAAAGATGCACCTTATAGAAGGGATTGTGAGATACTTATCTTATCTATCAATGATAAACTCAGCCCACCTACCATGGTTAGTTGGGAATACAACTTCCAGGCTCTTCATGTTCAAAGCTTTGGTTAGGCATCTTGCAACGGTAATAATCTCGGCAGTGGATCCCATTGAACTCATTTCCAGAGGAAAATCAAGGACATCAACAACCTTCCATCCCTTTTAGGACCCTATGCTTTCTCAGTCTTCATGTCTATGCCATGTAGGGCCACTAACAAGGCTCATCAAGCACAATCTTATTCATATGGAAAGAAGATGACAGTGGTATTTGTTGGTTGGTGAAGCAGACACTGTTTCAGTGATTTATGTCACATTTGGGAGATGGGTTAGCCTCTCAGCTAAACACCATGTAGCCCACCCCTGCTAGCTAACATAGATAGAAATAGATCCTTCCTGGGACATACACCAGTGCAACAAATGTCGCTGCTTGTTCTCATTTCTTTGAAGTGCCTGGCAGAGGAAAGGGCTGCAAGTGATGGTGAGCCTATTCTGCTTATTTAGAAAGAGGAGACGCAAAAACAAATCATTCCTTCCCAGGTTTCTGGTATAAATGAATAAAGGCACATGGGACCACCATAGCATCGGTGGCAAAGCACAATAGAAAGGGGCTGAATGGACTGATAAGTGCCCCTTTAAGCCATAGAAAAAAAGGTCTCATATGGAGCTAGCATGGGTGCCTCAAAAGTTGGCCAAAGAAAGATGAGAACTGATTGAGTGCCCTTTTGGGCCATTGAAAAAGGTCACGTGGAGCTAACATGGCTGACAAAAAGGTTAGCCAAGGAAAGATGCGACTGGACGGACTGTCAGAGCTCGAAGTGGGATTACCAGAGGAAAGACAACCCTTGTTCGCAATGGCATTGGAAGCATCGACTAGGCCATTTCTCTGGGTGATCCAAACCGCATGGTGAACAATGCTGCCAACTGGGTTCTCAGAGAATGTAGAATGCAGGGGAAGGAAGGTGGTGGACGAGGCTGAACAGAGGGAGATTATGGAAAGTGAAGCAGCTGACAGATTCCTGATACAACAGATGGCTGGAATTCAACTGAGGCTACACTTGCAGAAAGCCACTATTGTGCTCTCCAATATCCAGAGACCAGTTTGTGAACTGTGAGTTCATTGCAAGTCTGGGGAGTAGGAGTACATTTGGCAAGACAAGGGAGAATGTCTGATCAAGAAGACTCAATAGCAAGAGCTCATCAGGAGAAACTTGGCATTGAGGGAGGGAGTAACCCGTATGGATGATGAGCCGACAGCAATGGAAAATATTATCTTCACAGCAGTGATGAATGGGAAAGTCTAATAGATGAAGAATTCATTATCAGAACACGAAGTGAACGCATCACAACTTTTAGCAGTAACATCCACATTGCAAGAAGTTTGTCCTTTGTGATCCATACGTTCAGCAGAACGGGAGAACAGAGTGCATTCATACCCTTGTGCATTATAGCATGCATTTGATGCACTTTGAATGACTGCACCTCACTGCAGTTCCCAACCAAGTTCATGCAAAAAAGAGGCTAGAGGAACATACCAAGTATGTGACTCTAGATCTCCATCTATTCATTTGCATGTTTCTATCCAATATCACAATTGTGCTCTGCGCAGTGTCCAAGCATGATAAATGAATTGCCAGTGTTGCATCTGAGTTCAGACATGTGAGAGTGTGCCTGTGCCTGCTGGTGTAGGCCAGCGTGTTCTTTATTATTCAAAATAGAGGATAAGAGGGATTTTCAGGTATGCAACCCAACAAGTTACAGTCATCAATAAAAAGTCTGCCAACATCTTTACCTTTTCTTCCAAAAGAACCTACACATCTTACATAATAATAATAATATGGGCAAGCCCAGAAAAAGAAACAGAACAGTCATATAAGACATGTATGTGGTACAGACAAAATCCACAGACTTGTATGCTAGGACAGCCCTCGCAAGAGCTACATTACTGCTAATGTAGAGAAATGTCGATACCATAACCCACCTGCACAAGCCCTTGTTTTATTTGTTGTTGCATCTTCCTTGTTTCAGCTCCAGTAAGATTTGTTCTCATTCATATGGTTGGGAATCATGCAGTCATGAATATGTAAATTGTTGCATTATACATAATTTCACATTCTGCACGTATTATTCTTACACTCATCAACCTGCAAAGAGTGGCCAGAGATGGTCATGCATGAGGTATATTATATCAATAACAGCAACAGAATAAATCAGGAGAAAATCATTCTTTTTGTAAAATTATCTAATAGTTGGACTGAAATAGATCTAGAATCAATACCCTTCGTCAGAAAATGACTAACTAGATAACTCAGTCAGACTACTAACATCCTGTTAACCTTTAATCCTAGTTCTGTGACGAAGCGGGAGAAGAAAAGCATTTCTAGCAGTAGAAGACTGAACAAAAAATGTGTACAAGCAGAAGCATCAATCTGACCATGATAAATAATTATGAAACAATTGGATGGTCTTTATAGTAAGTGAATTTTCATCCTTCAGCTGTTTGGTTCAGTGCAAATGAGAGAATCATACAGAAAATACAAGAATTAAAATAGAAGGCAAAAGGAAGAACACTAACATTAGCTTCATGCAATGCAGTGATTACTGTTATAGGATGTGAATCTTGAATCTAAAGGTTCAAGTTGGTACAAAGGTTCAAAAGAGGAAGAAAAATAGATCACTTGAGTATGAACAAATATGTGCAGCCCTCACTCTAATACATAATAATGTCTACATACATAAAAGTATGCGTGTATGCAAGCATGTGTGGTTGTATGCAAGAGATTACAGCCATATACCTCAAACAAATCAAAAATTTGGTTTCAAGAACACTTGTTCTGACCACAAATCCACATAAAAGAAAATAAACACAAAAAATGGAAGAGACAGAATGACGCCAATAGAGTCCATCTAATTTTTCTTTCATAGAATATCAAGAGTAGATTAAGTAAATTTTTGGGCACATACCATGTTTTTCTTCCTTTCTTCTAAAACTTTTTCCAGTGACGGCCGACCTTCAACAAACAACTAAGCTTCATGAGGATTCTTCAGTACTCAAAGAACAAGTTCTCAATCATATGATCTTTCTTAACATGCATATCTCATGGACCATAGGACTTAAAATTTAAACAAATAACATAATATTGAGGAATACAAATGAATGCATTAGTTTATAATTCATACAATGGCAATTACAATCAAATTCAATACTTAAATAGGAAGTTCTGAGGAAAACAGACAGGTGTTTTGATGTTCCTAGTATACATACATACATGTGAATATGTATGTACATTGATAAACCTAACATTAGACCCTTTATATTAATGTTGCAAGTGTTCAGCTGATAGAACTGAAGAAAACATCCTTAAAAGTGCTAGCATTGTGCAAATGTGCGATTACTTTTTATGGGTAGATTAGATCATTTGTTTTGAAAAGAAAAGAAGAATGCATATACAATTTTAAAATAATAAGCAGATTTTAGTAATTTTAATTTGAAAAGTGAACATGACTTTCTTCACTTTAAAAAGTAACTAGATCTAAAAAATGGTGCCACCATTTAGTAATTTCTAATAGTTGATTGTGGTTCATATTAATACAAAGGGTTTAGCATTAGATTTAACCATAAGTGTGTGTGTGTGTGGCCATCATAACTAACTCGTTTTGTCTGAATCCCAACATATTTCAAGTATTGAGTTAGAATCCAATTCTTATTATATGAACTAACATAGCATTTGTCTTCATCAATTTTTTTCCTCAATATATTCTATTATTGTAAAAATTTTAAATATAATGGGCATATAAGAGACAAAATAGAAAGGTGAAAAAGCTAAAAATCTAGGAAATGGAGTAAAAGAAAAAAGAAACTCAACAAAATAAATTATGATATCTTGCAAGACGAGCTCATTGAAATTCACACAATGATTGATAGAATACTAGACTTAATGTTATCTTAAAGTGATTTCTCAATCTTCATGATGCCTATGCACTTCAAATCGAACTAAATGAAAGATGAGGATCTATTTAGCAGAATAAGCAATGTGTAAATTCTAAGCAATAAATCATATTCATAAGTGAAGACTTAAGTGAGCCCGTAAAAATGTGAAAAAACATAAAAAGGATGACATAAATTTGGAAATAGAAATGAATAAAGAAAATGATTCTTGACTATACAGTAGCTTTTGATCTTGAAATGGAAAAAGAAGCATGAATGCCTTATTTACATTCTATAATACATACAGCATGTACAGATAATTTACTTTCTATTAAAATGTAGAAAATGGCCAATGTTCAAGGATTATAAGGTCATACCACAATTTTCAATTAAATACAAACTATGTCACAGGGATTCGGCCAGACAGGTGCCGCACCCGCGTCGACGCGATGCGACGCGGGTGCGGCACCCCAGTGCGGTCAACCCGACCTTGGGTGCGTTGACCGCACCCAGGGTCATTTGGTCCATTTTTTGGATTTTTGGTTTTAAAAAATTGCCCTATGAAATGGGCTGCAGAATTAAAAAAAAATAACTGTCTGCATCCCAATCGAAAAAAAACCACTCCGATCCACCAAAGCCTCACCGAAGCCCCAGACCACCAAAAACACCAATCCCCATCAACCCAAACTCTCTACAAACCCTACCGGTTACTAAGCCAAATCAACCACGCTCTAAGCACGAAAACCACCCAAATTTGCGCACCCCGGCCACCTGAAACCCAAATTCCCAAACGCCCAACAGATACAAGAAGAAAAAAAACTGAAAACTCTAGAGAGAGAAGGAAACTCGTACCTCTTTGTAGAGAGAACCGAGACGAACCCTGAATTTGGGGAATTAGGGTTCCGTTGTTACGGCGATGCCCTAATAGATTTGTTTCATCGGAGGAGAAAAATAGGGAATCGAATCGAGGGGGAGAAGCGAGGGGATCTGAAACAATGCCTCTCCTCTCTCTTCTCTTTTTCACTCTCTTGAATTTAGGTATTTATGAAAGAGCGGCCCAACTTATAACCTGTTGATTGAAAGCAGGCCCAAATTTCTATTTTTACACTAAACCACCTATAAAACTTTACATTTCAATGGGCACAACGCAATTGCGTCGGCTAAGCAGGATGGATCCGAAGAATCGAAACGATTGGACCCGACCCGGTTTTTCAGTCTCATGATTCGGGTCAGGCTAAAGTTTGGACTCATTTTAAAAACGAGTTGATCCTTGGGTGTATGATAACCATAAGGAGTTTGTACATAATACCTGAGCCTAATATCTCGCTATTTGTGGTATAGATACCGACGCTTATGGGAAACCTAATATTACCAAATGTCTGTCTACATTAACAAACCGAACTGACCAAGGACCCGCACCGGGGGAACCCCCGGACCCCCCTTCTCTCTCTCTCTCTCTCTCTCTCTCTCTCTCTCTCTCTCTCTCTCTCTATATATATATATATATATATATATATATATATATATATATATATATATATATAGTTTGATGAAACTTTTGCACATACTTAAATTTGATAAAATTTACTATCCAAAGTCAGTTTATATATATATATATATATATATATATATATATATATATATATATATATATATATATATATATATTAGGAGGAGCATGTCATGGTTTGGAAAACCAATTTGGTTTCAAAGAGAAGGACAATAAGATGACCATTTTCTTAAGACAACCTTTTAGAAGGTTTAAAAGTTGGTGAAAGACTAGAGTAGAGACTAGCATATGAATTTTTACTGACCTAGAGAAAGCTTCTGACATTTTTGTGTGTCAAGCAAATGCAGTTGTTTGAACAATGAGACACACAAACATACACACTCACTCACTTATGCAATCTTATAGAGAGAGAAACAGTGTTTTACCTGTAATTTGTAGACGATATTTGGCCCAAACAGCATAAATTGCACCTACTATGCTTGCAATCTGCCAAAAAAAAGCGTTTGTACAGTGAATCATTGGTTTCTCGGTGGTTTTTTATGCTTTCAAGATAATCCAAGTGTTGCCTTCAAAATAATGCTCCTATCAAGAAGCACATAATCCTGCAACCCCAATAGAAGTGTAAAACACCATGTTTCCTATGTGCATAATGCTCTCTATGGTTCTGAGGTTAAACAGCTTGATTTGCCCAGAACTTTTTTTTCTCCAATTGCACCAAAGTGCCAAAGCTGGATGCAAGATGTGTTGAAATTCATACTCAATGATACTTGTACTAGGGTTCTTAATCAACCACAATAAGGACACAGACATGGAGAAACAATTGAAGGTTCATCATGTGGGGATTCATCAGTTGGAGATCATGTCACAGTTATGGAAGTCTTCATAGAAATGATTTCCTTTTATTTTAGAATTTAAGTGTAAATCTTTCCTCTTTTAGGTTAACAGGTGTATGGACTTGAACCATAGAAAAATGAAATCTTGGGAAAAATTGCTTCTGCAATTTGTCTATAAGAGGTGAAAATCAACACTATTCTGTTCATAAAAGACAGTAGCATGAAAGGAGAACAGGTAGTAGCATAAAGAAATTCAGGATTTTACTGACTGCTGGGAAACTCCATGTAGCAACCAAGTCAATTCATGTTCATGGAAGTTGGGCAGGTTTCTTCTTCCTAGAGCTGATTGAAATGCATTATGCACTCCCTAGAACAATCTTGTATCGTATACCATCATTATATTGAGTCCCATGAGAAGAACACATTACATGGCTGAATCATGGATGTGAATGACTTGATTAGTGGGGCATCCTTAATTTCCCAAAGCTTGCATTCCTTGAGTTAAAAGATTTCTTCTCTCCCTCTTCTCTTCTTCATTGGTGTAGATTGCTGATTACTCGTCAAAACACAGCACATTGATAATGTCTTTCACTTTTGTTGCTTAGGAAAAAAAGAAGCCGACAAAGCTGAGTTTTTATTAAAAAACGAAAATGTCTAACTGCAGTATGAGGCCAACAGAACGAAAGCAGACCACATCTTCTATGATGTGCTGGCTGGTTAAGGGAATATCCTAGTATCGGGATGAAACAGGAAAGGTGTGAGACGATAGGCATTTGACAAAATTACAAGTACAAGCTTCTGAGCTAAGTCACACGGACTCGGCTAGGGAGGCGCTGCACCCGAGTCGACATGCCCCGACACGGGTGCGGACACGATTGCGGCTTTGGATACGGCCCTGACTCGGTCAACGCCGAGTCGGACTCGGTCAACGAGTCAAGGCCGAGTCCGTCCTTGTTTTGGACTCGGTCAACGTTCACCGAGTCCAAAAATATCCATTTTTAAGGCAAAAAACAAAAAAAATGATCTTTTTATATATTTTTTTTTAAAATATATATATAGCATGAGTCTCAAACATAAGCCCCAGAAAATATATATATATATATATATATATATATATATATATATATATATATAGCATGGACCCCCGCCCGCTGACCGTGCAGCGGGACCCGCGCTGGGGGGAGCCCCCGGACCCCCCTTTCTGCAAGGGCAAAAGTACAATTTGCAAAGTTTGTAAAAACACTAATGTTGGTGCCAAACTTTAGAGGACAATATCGACATATATGCACACACTGGATATATTATTATATATATATATATAATTTAAAATATATATATATATATAGCCGAGTCCCCGTGTCCAAAATTTTTAAAATTGTGCCGCACCCGTGTCGCACCCGAACCCGCACCCATGTGACATAGCTTCTGAGCCAACAGGTTCAGGTTAACACTGATTAATCACTGATAAATGGATTTACAATAATCATAAACAAAATGTATACATGGAAACTCTAGGAAAAGGGCAAACGGTGCCAAAGACAAGAATATCAGAGGAGTAAATAGAGAAGGATAAAGTCACCAAGTCTTTTTCCTAACGTGTCCTTACACATGAATAAGATTAGATAAAAATCTTAAGGTGAATGGCATGGAAGACAAGCAAAATACTCAAGTTAAAATAAGCTCTTTACCAGAAAAATACAATAAGGATAACCTATACATGGATAAGCAAGATAATTTGATAACCCCATGGCTGACAGCAGTTGATTGTTGACCTCCTGAAGCACTATTTGGAATTGAGGAAATCAAAAGTCCAATATCGGCTAATAAAGATAATAATGCACTTTGTCCAAGTGGTTTTCAAAATTTTCCTGAGAAAATATTCTTTTGATGCATTTTAAAGATGGACTTACCATGTACTTCAGCGATTTCTGCAGGAAATGTTTTCTTTTCTTGGAATTAAATGCATGACTACAAGTACCAATTCAATAAGAGGTGGGTTGCTAAGAACTTTAACATGATCCATATGTATAAAGACTAGTTGGTATGTCTTCATCTTGGACAGGAAAATTGACCAACTTGACATCTACTTAATATGATTTTGAATCATTTCTGTGGAAAACTATCTTCATATTAAAAAATCAATTTGAAAATATTGGTTATTTAAACATGGATTAATGCAGTTTCTTCAATTCTCAACGGCCATTATGTGTAGTGATAAATGAGGAGCAATCTTAGCACAATTGCACAGCAAGTTAACTTCATTTTTAAAGATACAGAATTCCAAAATTTGTGTCGTATGATATTATGTTTAGCCTCCATTTCAATAACTCCACCTATATAGAAAGGAATACTTTTTTCTTGTTAATGAAATTCAATTACTGACTATTGAAAAAATTACAAATGCATCTTAAAAATTCAAACCTTTGTATATGATAAAGGGAACTACAACCATGGATAGGGTAAATATCTATATCAAAGCAAAGATGAGCTAATCAAGACAGGGATAAAGATAAAAAACTGATAGCTTTCACAAACCATCACAGGCAGCTAGAAAAGAGAGAATGTAGAAGAACCCTAAGAGATGGCATACCGGCTCAAACTTTGTGATGGCATAAACCCATCCAAGGCCAACTTCCTCATACAATCTCCTAAATGCCTGCATAACAATATCAATCAATACATGGTCACAGTTTTAAACAATTATAGATATTATAGAATACATAAAAGGAAAATTTCTTTCACAGAACGAATACTGACTACAATCCGAATTTAAAAGGACAGAACCATGTAGGTGGTAAAAACTATAAGTTTTTTTAAGAAAGAAGAAAAGGACCCATATTAGGTCGGCGACACGTTTCCTATTATAAGATAACCAAAGTCCAACAAGACTATGGTACCAAACATACAAGATGCATTAATAGTATAGGATTCAGAGTTCAGATCTTGGAAGATGCTTTAGTTTCTCCCTCCCAAAGGTCTTGACAAGTCAGCCATTTCTATCTTCCAATTGCATGACAACCTCCAATATATGGCACACAATAGTATCATGGAAAGAATCCTACTATAGTAGTTGATGTTCTAGCCAAAATTGCTGCAGGAAAAAGTTAAAAGACGCACTTAAGTTGTTCTAAACTTTTTTTATTGTGGCTGAACTATGAACAATACAAGATTCACCAAGTGATTTTCTCCAGAGGTTCTAAAATAAAGGTTGTGATTAGAAGCAAAAGATTACAGATGCAGGTCTAGTGCAAGTGTTAGGAAGCTACCATAACTCTGAATCGAGATGAAATGTTTGTTAAGTTGTAATATAAGTATATATATTTAATTATATATACTTATATATATAGCTACCATAACTCTGAATCGAGATGAAATGCTTGTTAAGTTGTAATATAAGTATATATATTTAATTATATATACTTATATATATGTATGTACATATATATACATATAAATATGTATATATATATATTATTGTTGTAATAGGTAATACCCAATAGGGATATTTTAGTCATTTCACTGTTATGTAATAGGCTGTGCCCATTAGGGGCACATCTGTCATTTTATATTTTTCCTTTATTTTTTCCTGTTTTGTATTTCTTATTTTTGTTATGGGCATTTTGAACATGTCATAGCCGTTGGGAGATCCCAACAACTATATTTTATAACCGTTGGTGCTCCCAAAGCCCTCATATGTGTATATAAAGGGGTGCTCCCCCCTTTGTTGGGTTATGCTTTCTCAAGCACCCTCACTCTCAATAAAGATTATATTTTTTTAATTCTGTTTTAACACTTAAGTGGCTTGTGTGCATGTGTTTATGTATTGATCCATAAGTGGTCCTTGTTTGGTTGTGTTCTTGTGCTCTTGTAAGCTCATGAGAGGCACCTACTGTTAAAGTACATGTATATATATATATATATATAACAAAGTGAAATCCATTAGAGGTATTTTGGTCATTACACATTATGTAATTATTGGTGTTCCTAGAGGGAACTTTAAGGTTCTCCTTTTAAATGTATTTTATTCTTTTTCTCAAGGGCATTATAGTCCTTATAATGCCCTTGGAATAAAGCTATTGAGAGTGCTCCCAACAGCTATATTTCTAGTTGTTGGGAAATACTTGTTGGAATTTGGCTCAAAACTATCCCTATGTATTCTCTCTATTTTCATTTTTTCCTAAGTTTGTGGGTAATGGGTTCTCTACAAAAGTTTAGTCCAGCATTCAAGGTTTTTGGGAAAACTCTCGTCCTTATATAGAGGGGGTGGTGCCTTAAAGGGAAAGGCCCTCGAGGGCATTAGATCTTGGGCTTTTGCATCACATTATTCTTGGACATTGGACCTTAACCTTGATTTTCATCTTGACTCTTGACCCTTGATTTTGGACTTTAATTTGGTCCTTGGTCCTTGAGCTTGGGTTTGGATTTGGTCATTGACTTATTTTTTTAGTACTTGGGGGGACGGATTTAATCTCCAAGTCTAAAATTGACCTTTGATCAAGCCTTGAGATTGTCATTGACTTTGCATTGATTTCTCTTTGGACCTCCTGCATTGTATTTGGATCCGTTTGAACCTTGCCCAACAGTTTTGCATGAGGAATTAAAGGTTTGAAAAGGTCTAGTAGCTGCCCTTATCCTTGACTGGTTTGACTTTTGACTATTGAACCAATCTTGGTCGAACTTGACCCTTCCAGGGTCATTTTTTGACCTTGATTTGGCGCCCCTCTATTCCTAACGGATTGAGCCTTTATGGCTAGCTGTTTTGGTCAGCCATGGCCCAGTGACTATTTTGGGCCTCTTAAAAGCCCTTTATAGCCTTTATGAATGGCCTTGGGTTGGGGCCTATATAAACCCCAACCCTCTTGCATTTCTCTCAACTCTCACCACTTTCTTCTCCTTTCTCTCTCGAATTGCTCTCCTCTCTCTCACGAGTTCTGCTCCCTCTCATAGTGAGGTCCTTTGCTCTCTCTCTCTCTCTCTCTCTCTCTCTCTCTCTCTCTCTCTCTCTCTCTTGGGTTGAATCCAAATCCAAATCTAGGAAGAGACATAGAGATCCCAGATTCTGGTAGAGAGATCTGGTTAACCCGGACCCAATTAACCCAAACGGTTTGGTCTTGATTCAGTTAGTCTAGATCCAGTTGTTATTCGGATCCATATCAAGTTACAATTCGGATCATGATCCAGATGCTATTCAGATCTTGATCTAGTTGTTATTCTGGCCCAAATCAAGTTGCTATTTAGATCCAAATCCAATTATAGTTCAAATCCAGATCTAGTTGTTGTTCGGGCCCAGATCCAATTGTTATTCAGATCCTAATCTAGTTGTTGTTTGGACCCAGATCCAATTGTTATTCGGATCCTGATTCAATTGTTATTCAGATCAAGTTACAGTTCAGATCCTGATCCAGTTATTGTTCATATTCAGATTTAGATTCAGCTATAGTTCTTATCCATACCCACTTGTATTCAGAATCCATACTCATACCCAGAATCGATACCTAAATTGAGCCTAGATCTTCCTATCCTAATCAAGAGGTTGTTCAAGGTGGTTCGTGTCGAGTTTATTGGTCTCACCTAGTGCAGGACGTGGACCGATTTTTGCGAGTAGGTGAAAGCTTAGTTGTATCGTGGGAGTGTTGTGGCATGAATACCCATTGCACCGAGGACTTGATCCTAAGTGGGACACCTATCGCTTGAAAGATAGAGTGTGTATATGCATGCCTCCGAGCGTACATGGTTCAAGCTCAGTGGCCTGACCCACTAAGTTAAGCAGAATTTCCAACAGTACTCCCAACAACTATATTTCTAGATGTTGGGAGCACTTCCCAATAGCTCTTATTTGCTTCCTTTTATGTAGAAATAGTTGGTGTAACCCCGCTTGTATGTTAAGAATGTTCACAAGCATTCTCTTAATATTATTTCTAGATTTTTTACTTGTGTTTTATTAGCCCCCTAAGTGGCTTGTGTGGTTGTGCGCTTGTATTGACCCCACTTGTACTCTTTTTGTATTTTCATTACATGGTATCAGAGCATTGATGCTCTTCGGTTGTATCTCACGCGAGACGATCAAGAAGATCATGAAGAGCGGTGAAGCTTTGGTTTGTTGCCTCAGGAAGTGTGATCAAACTTATTCAAAATATTTTTTGCCTTCCTCTTCTCTTCTTTTCTCTTTATCTTTTAGCTTCTTCTACTTTTTCTTTTCTTGGAACAATGGTCAAAAAAAAAGTAATTATGGTTGTTCTCATCAAATTTGACGAAAAAACTATAATATGTGAGTCACCGCCATGAAAAGAATCTTAGTTGGCAAAGATTTGTGGGACTATGTTGATGGCACCATATCGGAACCTCAACCTATTCTCACAAAATATATTTGTAGGGAAGATGATGAAATCTAAGAGAAAACTCTTAAAGACAAAGAGAGAGAAAACACTTTCTTAGACTACAAAAAAGCTATTAAAGCATGAGACGTTGGTCATGCCAAGGTTTTATTCCTATTTATGGAGAGGATATTGAAGAACCTTGTGAAAATATATTAGAATTTGATAGGGCCGATAAAGCGTGGGTTATATCAAACAAACCTACACCCAACATGATGGTGCCGATAAATGGGACTTGCAAGATAAGATTCACACTTGCAAGCAAGGTGAAAAAAGTAGTACAGAGTACTATGGTACTCTTAAAAGACTTTGGGACCAAATGGCTAAAATAGAGCTAATTTGGGATACCATTGATGATGCTCGCCGTAGAAAAAATCAAATCCTTGGTGATTAATTTTTTCAATTGGTGAGAGGGTTTAGGCTCGAGTTTGAACATGTTTGAGTATCTATTATCTGTTAAAATGTAAAATTGTACATATATGTATATATAATAATATTATATTATTATATATATATATATATAAATACATTTTTTATTTCTTTCTTTTCTGTAATTTTTTTCCTTTATTTTTATTTTTTGTCTTTATGTCATCTAGTTCAGTTTGAACTAGAATGACTGTTGCTAGTCAAGTCCTGTCCAGACTTGACTAGCAATAGAGCTGTTGGACTGTGCCCAACAGCTCTATTGAGTCATCTTTCAGCTGTGTATATAAAGGGGTGCAGCCCCTCTTGTATTTTATTCCAATGCTTCTTAAGCAATTGGTTTTTCATATCAATAAAGAAACATTTTTATTTTTATTTTTATTTTGTTTCCAGTTATACCCTTTCTAAGGGTTATGCTTTAGTGTCATTCTTGACACTTGCCCTTGTTAATCTAAGCTCGTGTTTCGAAGATCCCCATTTCATTTCATGGTATCAGAGCCGCGGAAGTACTAAATCTTGAGGAAAAGCTGCATCGGTTTCCGTGCCCGTTTGCAAAAGTGTTCGCCACTTGAAGAGAAGTGTTTTATCACTTCATTGGAGAAGATTTCACATCTTGTTGTATTGTTTTTTTTTCTTTTCTTTCTTTTTCATTTTCCTTCTTGTTTCTCTTCTATCCCTATTCTTTCTCTCCTTGTAATCGATGGATGACAATGATAAAGTCACCATCATGCCTATGAAACTAATTGATACGAACTATGTAACATGGGCTTCAATCATGAAGCACCATATATGGGGAAAAGGCTTATGGGGGATTGTGGATGGTTCCGATTCGGAACCTAAGCTATCTCTTACTAAAAAGGAGGGAGATAAAGAGGTCCCTTTATCGGAAGAAGAGAAAATCAAGGCTATTGCCTCATACGAGAAGAAATGGAAAGAATGAAGAATATCTCATGCGAAGATAATGTCATGGCTTATCAATAGCGTTGACATTAAAAAATGCTCAAGTCTTGCCAAATTTGATCATGCCGATAAGGCATGGGAATACCTTAAGAATATGTATTCCCTTAAAGATATTGCACACGTGTGCAACCTCCAAGAAAAAGTTTGAATGATGACACAAGGAGACAAAACTATTCGTGAATATTACAATGGGTTGTCCGAACTTTGGGAAGAACTTTCCCTTTTAGAACCAAAGTGGCATTGTGCCGAAGACATCGAACTTCGTCAGAAACAACTCGATGCTGAACATTTTTACCAGTTTATCACTGGATTAAGGCCGAAATTTGAAACCACTAAATCGGCCCTACTTCACCGGGGAAAAATTCCTTCTATTGTTGAAACTATTGAAGAGTTAACAATGGAAGAAAATCGTCTCCGGAAAGGTTTTTTAAAAATTGAAGATGATTCCGTTTTAGCCGTGTCTAGACAAGGGAATCATGTTCGATCATATAGGCCTCCTCACTTTAACCGACAAAATGGTGACTATGATAAGAAGAAAGTTATTTGTCATCATTGTCATGAACCAGGACACTACAGGCCACAATGTCCCAAACTTAAGGAGCTGAGAGAAAAAAGAGCTGCAATTGCTGGATCGGAGCCTAAAGATCAGGATGCACCAGTTTCCTTGGCCCAACTAATGGAGATTCTTCAGCCTCTCATCAAAAGTGCCTCTTCCTCATCTGAAGCTTCAACCGGCGCAGCAGCCTCATCTTTTTCTGATCTAGGTAAAATTTCTTGGCTTCTTGACTCTGGTGCATCTTTTCATATGACCCCAAATAATCAAAGTCTATCCAAATGTGTTAAAAATAAAATAAGTGTGTCAAAGGTCTTTACTGCTGATGGGACTTCTCTTGAAATAGAAGGAATAGGAAATTTTGAAAAAATTTATAAAACAAAAAATTTTTTTATTCCAAAAATTAGACATGTTCCCAAATTAAATTTAAATATTTTATCTGTATCTCAAATTTCTGATTATGGGTGTAATATTTCTTTTTCTTCTCATGGTTGTTGGGTACAGGATCGCCAGTCAGGCAAGCTGGTTGGGGAAGGCCATAGAGAAGGAGGACTCTATTACATGGATTTTTTGGAAATGTCGAAGAAAGCTTTTTGTTATAATATTCAAAAAATAGAGTTGGAACTGTGGCATAAGAGACTTGGTCACCCATATATAGCCAAAATCCAACATTTTCCAAATCTAGGGAAATTTTGTAACTCTGAATCTTTTGATTGTAAAGATTGTATTCTCGGCAAAATGAAAAGATTACCATTTCAGAACAGAACCTTTTTCTCTTCAAGACCACTTGAATTAATACACTCGGATGTTTGGGGTCCTGCACCAGTAATTTCTAAAGAAGGATTTGTTTACTATGTTATTTTTGTCGATGATTTCTCCCGACATACGTGGATGTACTTTCTCAAATATAAGTCTGAAGTATTTTCATACTTTCAAACTTTTCATAATATGGTTAAAAACAAGTTTCAAAATGATATTACTATTTTTCGCACAGATTCAGGGGGAGAGTTTTTATCCACAGATTTTCAAAATTATCTTAAATTGCATGGCATCACACATCAAAGATCTTGTCCTTATACACCTCAACAAAATGGATTGGCAGAACGAAAACATCGCCATATTATAGAAACCACTAGGACTTTATTAATAGCAAATCAAGTCCCGAAAGATTTTTGGGCAGAAGCTGCCTTAACTGCCACCTATCTCATTAATAGGATGCCATCTTCTTCGTTACAAAATATCACTCCCATTGAAAAACTTATGAACATTTCTCCAGACTACTCTAGACTAAGAATATTTGGGTGCAAATGTTTCATATTTACTGACAAAAATGATAAACTTTCCCCTCGTGCGATTCCCTGTGTCTTTTTAGGATATGCTGAAAACCAGAAAGGTTATAGATGTTTTGACTTCAAAAATAATAAAATATATGTGTCTAGAAATGTTTCCTTTCTTGAAAAGGAGAGCTTCTTTGATTTTAGAAAATTAAAAGACGTCACTGAGTACTCCTTTTTGCTAGATCTAACATCAACATCTGATGAATATGACCTTGACTGTAACTTTGATGATGATCAAAGAATTATTGATCTTAATGTTGATAATGAAGAAGTTCATAGAGATACTAGTATTCAATATTTCAGGCGACAAGAGTCTAATCCTCCATGTGCACTTGAGAAATATTCTAACATTCCAACTAGACAATCATCCCGAATCTCGAGACCTCCAGGAAAGTTTGTATCATACGAGTCTTTCTCACCCACATATAGGGCAGTTATTGCATTAATTCACTCATATGAAGAACCATCCACATATTTTCAAGCAAAAAATGATATTAAATGGATAGAAGCCATGAAAGCTGAATTAGATGCACTTGAAAAGGCTTCTACATGGAATATTCAAGATCTTCCTCCAGGGAAGAAAACTATAGGATGTCGATGGGTTTATAAAATTAAAACCAAGAGTGATGGTACTCTTGAAAGATATAAAGCCCGTTTAGTAGCCAAAGGTTATGCCCAAGAATATGAGATTGATTATGAAGAAACCTTTGCTCAGGTGGCTCGTATGACTACTGTCCGAACCTTAATTGTCTTAGCTTCTATCAAAAAATGGTCTATTTTTCAAATGGATGTCAAAAATGCTTTTTTAAATGGAAAGCTAGTTGAAGAAGTATGTATGGAACCTCCTCCTGGTCTAAGTATTCCTAAGGGTAAAGTTTTTCGCTTAGAAAAAACTCTTTATGGACTTAAACAAGCACCAAAAGCTTGGTATGATAGGTTTAGTCGTGTTATAATTGATAATGGTTTTCAATTCTGTTTAACTGACACTGCTTTGTTTATTAAGAATTCTGATGCATGGATCATTGTGCTTCTTCTCTATGTGGATGATATGATAATCACCGGAAGCGATAAACAGGGAGTTGAAACAATCAAAACACTTCTTAAATCTCATTTTGAAATGACTGATTTGGGCTTGTTGAGATATTTTTTAGGCATTGAAGTTGCTTATTCTCCTAGAGGATATTTATTATCTCAGACTAAATTTGCTTTTGATATTGTTTTCAGGTCTGGTATTACTGATGATAAGAAAGTTGACACTCCAGAAGTTGTTAATGTTAAAATGAAGATTGATGATGGAGAACTTCTTGCAGACCCTACTCCTTACAGACAGCTTGTCGGGGCACTTTCCTATCTATCCATTACCAGACCAGATATAGCACATGTTGTTCATACAGCAAGTCAATTTCAACATGCTCCTACTTCTGTTCATATGGGAGCAGTCATGCGTATTATCAGATACATCAAGTTCTCTCTTTCACGAGGACTTTTCTTATCTTCCTCCTCTTCTCTTGATTTAATTGCATACATTGATGCTGATTGGGGAGGTGATCCCAATAACAGACACTCAACCACTGGCTTTTGTGTCTTTTTAGGGGAATCATTAATCTCGTGGAGGTGTAAAAAGCAGCAGATGGTATCTCTCTCATCCACCGAAGCTGAATACAGAGCCATGGAAACCACGACCATGAAAGTAGTTTGGCTTCGACGACTGCTTGCTGACATGGGAGCTGAAGCAACAAAGGCTTCACAAATGTGTTGTGACAACAAAAGTGCGATCTACATTGCCAGTAACAAAACATTCCACGAACGCACCAAACACATCGAAATGGATTGTCACTACGTCAGAGAGGAATATCTACACGGAATAATTGATCTGCCATATGTCACTTCAGAATATCAGTTAGCAGACTTCTTTACAAAGCATCTCGCTGCTCCCCGATTTCACTTTCTCTTAGACAAACTTTCGCTCATTGTACCGTAAGTTTGAGGGGGAGTGTTAAAATGTAAAATTGTATATATATGTATATATAATAATATTATATTATTATATTATTATATAAATACATTTTTTATTTCTTTCTTTTCTGTAATTTTTTTCCTTTATTTTTATTTTTTGTCTTTATGTCATCTAGTTCAGTTTGAACTAGAATGACTGTTGCTAGTCAAGTCCTGTCCAGACTTGACTAGCAATAGAGTTGTTGGACTGACACAGTCCAACAGCTCTTAATAGAGCTGTTGGACTGACACATTCCAACAGCTCTAAATAGAGCTGTTGGACAGTGCCCAACAGCTCTATTGAGTCCTCTTTCAGCTGTGTATATAAAGGGGTGCAGCCCCTCTTGTATTTTATTCCAATGCTTCTTAAGCAATTGGTTTTTCATATCAATAAAGAAACAGCTCAAGATCCCCATTTCATTTCATTATCCACCAGAAAAAAAATTGAGAAAAGCTTCCACCTTTACATGAGATTTTAGCCCAAGTTTGCATAGAAGAAACAAGGTTAAAATCCATGACCGAATCTATGAAGTCCAAGGATAATGTATTGGCGGTTTCTAGACCCATTGTCAATACTTATCCTTATAGGCCTCCTCATTTCAACAAAAATAATTAAAAGCCAAGGAACAATGATGGGAGATATGATTGGAAAAATGATAATAAAAAAGGAAAAATCTTTTATTATAATTGTGGAGAACCGAGGCATATCAAACATTTTTGCCCAAAATTCAAAAAGGATGAGAAAAGAGTAGCTACCTTAGAAGCCCCCCAAGAAGACAAGATACTAACAATTCTGGTTACAAAAACATATATTTGTCTCAACTCACAGAAGCTCTACAACCGCTCATCAAAAGCTCATCTTCCTTAACTGGTGTCGCGGTCTTTTCTTCGTCACCTCCTGGTAAGATCTCTTGGCTCCTTTGGTGCTTCATTTCATATGACCCTTAATAAAAGTATACTCTCATACTATAGTATTAATTCAAGTAGATCTAATGTTTTTACTATGGATGGATCCTCTCTTGAAATTAAAAGAATTGAAAACTTTATAAATTATTTAAAATTTTCTATTGCAAAAGTCAGAATTGTACCAAAACTTAATTTAAATCTTTTTTCAGTTCCCCAAATTATTGACCATGGTTGTAGTATCTCCTTCACTTTTGACCGATATTTTATACAGGATCTCCAGTTTGGCAGACACATTGGAGAAGGTCATAGAGAATGAGGCCTCTACTACATGGATCAGTTGATTATTCCCAAAAGATACTTTTTGTTTAAATGTACAAAAATTGAATATATTTTTGTGGCATCTCAAACTAGGTCATCCTAGAATCTCTAAATTATCCATTATATCTCATTTGAGAAAATTTTGTAATGAAAAAATCCAATGTACAGATTGTATTTTTGGGAAAATAAAAGCAATTCCTTATCAAGAGAACTTTTTTTGCTTCCAAACCACTTGAATTAATAAATTTGAATATTTGGGGTCCTGCTCCTATTGCCTCTAAAAGAGGATTTACTTATTATGTAATTTTTGTGGATGATTATTCTCAATTCACGTAAATTTATTTTCTTAGGCACAAATATGAAGTTTTGGAAACTTTCAAAACTTTTTGTAACCTTGTTGGAAATTTGCTTAAAACCAATATTTCTATATTTCATTTTGATTCAGGAGGAGAATACATGTCAAATGACTAAAGATTATTTGAAAAATTATGGCACCTTTCATCAACGATTTTATGCAAACACGCCTCAACAAAATGGTTAAGCCGAAAGGAAACACAGGCATATAATAAAAACCACTACAACATTGTTTATTTTCAAACATGTTCCAAAACATTTTTGGGCCGAAACTGCAGTTACTTTGGTATACCTTATAATAGACTCCCTTCATGCAACTTTCAAAATATTTCTCCTTGTGAGAAACTTTATAAAACTACCCCCGACTATTTCAAACTAGGAACTTTTGGATATAAATGTTTTATTTTTACAAATAAAAATGATAAACTTTTTCCAAGAGCCATTCCTTGTGTCTTTCTTGGTTATGGGAAAAGTAAAAAAGGATTTAGATGTTATGATTTTAAGCATGATAAACTTTATATATCAAGGAATGTTACCTTTATAGAAAAAGAAAGTTTCTTTCATTTAAATGTGCTTATTAAAGAAAAAGATGATTAGCCCTTTTTCAAATTATCTCCTAAATGCTATGTCACAGGGACTCGGCAAAACAGATGCCGCACCCGCGTCGACGCGACGCGACGCGGGATCGCGTGCGGGTGCGGCACCGGGTGCGGTCAACACGACCCTGGGTGCGGTCAACGCACCCAGGATCATTTTTGTCCACAATTTTGGGCGAAAAAAAAAATTTCCCCCCGATGAAAAGGAGGAGGATTAGGGCAAAAAAAATTTTTTGCCCTAATCTCTCCTCTCTCTCCCCCTGAGCTCGAGCTCTCCCATCGCCGCCCCCAGCTCCACCTCCCAGGCTCCTCCTCTCGGCTCATCCTCTCCTTTCGCAGGTATGTCTCTCACTCTCTTCTTGGGTCGGCTGGGGAGGAGCCGAGCACCCCCCCCCCTCTCTCGGTCTCTTGTTGGGTCGGCAGGGGAGGGGTTGAGCCTCCCCTGCTCCCTTGTTTTTCGGCACAGGAGGGGTCGAGCCCCTCCCCCATCTAGCTCTTTTTTTGGGTCGACAGGGGAGGGGCCGAGCCCCTCCCCTTTATGTTTTTCGTTTTTGGGTCGACAGGGGAGGGGCCGAGCCCCCCCCCCCATCTGTTTTTTTTTCTTTGGGTCGACAGGGGAGGAGCCGAGCCCCTCCCCCATCTGTTTTTTTTTGGGGGGGGGGGGTCGACATGGAAGGGGCCGAGCCCCTCCCCCATATGTTTTTTTTCTTTGGGTCGACAGGGGAGGGGCCGAGCCCCATCTGTTTTTTTTCTTTGGGTCGACAGGGGAGGGGCCGAGCCCCATCTGTTTTTTTTCTTTGGGTCGACAGGGGGCCCCTCCCCCATCTGTTTTTTTTCTTTTTTGGATCGACAGGGGAGGGGTCGAGCCCCCCTCGCTCTCGCTCTCTTGTTGGGTTGGCAGGGGAGGGGCTGAGCCCCCCCTTCTCCCTGTGTTTTCGAATTGATTTGAAAATTATAATGTATTTTTTTTGTGTTTTCAGGATAAAAATGACGGATAAAGGGAAAGGACTTGCGTCATCCTCATCCTAACATGTGAGTTCTGCTGCTAGTTTTGCTGATAGTTGCAGTGGGATTGATGATGTGGGGCCACTATGGATACATGTAGATAAACTTGTGAAAACTGGAGAAGGAGGTGGTGGAAACAAAAGATTTCGATGCAAGCTCTGCGAAAGAGATTTTGTTGGGTCTTACACAAGAGTGAAGGCTCATTTGTTGAAGATACCAGGACATGGCATTTCAGCTTGCAGAAAAGTTGATGAGGCAATGCGAAGGCAATACAAGAAGAATATGAGAAGAGAAAGGCAATGGCCGATTCTTCTGCAGTCAGTGTGCCATTTGCAAGCCACCAAGAAGATGCTGAAAAAAAAAGGAAAGTCAATCTAGGAGGTAGAGGAACGATACAAGCAGCATTCAATACATATGGAAGAGAAGAATTGGATAGAAAAGTTGGGAGGTATTTTCATTCTGGTTCACTCCCATTTAATAAGGCTAGAAATCCTTATTGGAAGAATTTAGTAACATCCTTGGCAAATTGTAATTTGAGTGGTTATGTGCCTCCAAGTTCAGAAAAAATACGAACCACACTTCTTGCAGAAGAGAGGGAAAACGTAGAGAGGTTGCTAGAAATTAAAAAACATTCATGGGAGCAAAATGGAGTTTCCATTGTATCTGATGGATGGACAGATATTCAAAGGCGTCCATTAATCAATTGCATTGCTTGTTCGCTTAGTAGCCCAATATTCTTGAAAGCAGTTGATGCATCTGGGGAATATAAAAATGCAGAGTATTTGAAGAGATTGTTTATAGAAGTGATAAAAGAAGTGGGTGATCAGAAAGTGGTACAAATCATTAAAGACAACGCTCCGGTTTGTAAAAGTGCAGCATTGAGTTTGGAGAGTGAGTACCCTCATATTTTTTGAACTCCCTGTGTAGCACACAGCTTAAATCTAGCCCTAAAGAGCATATGCAACCCCAAAGAAGAAGAAAATTCACAAGCATATGCTTTATGTTCATGGATTGAAGATTTAGAAAGAAATGTCAAAAGCATTAGGAATTTTGTTGTTAACCACCATCGTGCTAATGTTATATTTAATAGGCATTCTGATTTGAAATTGTTGAAGGTCGCTGAAACACGTTTTGTGTCCATCATTGTGATGATGAAGAGGATTAAAAGAGTGAAGAATGCTTTGATTAACATGGTGACTGATGAAAATTGGACATTCTATCGTGTTGATGATGATATGAAGGCTTAAGAAATTAAGAAATTCATTCTTGATGATGAGTTTTGGGACAAAGTGGTATACTTCCTTCAATTTACGCAACCTATTTGGGAAATGTTAAGAGAAGTTGATAAGGATGAGCACATGCTTCATAGAGTTTATGAAATGTGGGATAATATGATTGAAAAAATACAAGCTATAGTTTCCATGCATGAAGAAAAAAATCCTGCATTGAATGATTCAGATTTTTTTAATCATATTCATTCAATTTTAGTCAGAAGATGGGATAAGAGCAACACTCCTTTGCATTGCATGGCACATTCTCTTAATCCAAAATATTATGCAAATAAGTGGCGGGCTGGTGGTATTGGTCGTGTCCCTCCAAATTTAGACCCAGAGCTATCAAGACATAGAAATATGTGTATGACAAGACTTTTTCCAGAAGCATATCTTCTACATCAAGTCACACAAGAGTTTGGAAAATTTTCATCTTCGAGATTATATGCACAGGCATTATTCGCGAGAGAAGAAGATAATATAGATCCTATCACATGGTGGTCAACATTTGGATCAGAAACACCTCTTCTGCAACGTCTTGCATTAAGATTGTTATCGCAGCCTGCTAGTTCATCTTGTTGTGAAAGAAATTGGAGCACATATTCTCAAATCCACAACATGAAGAGAAATAAACTCACCAGCAAGCGTGCAGAGGATTTAGTATATGTTCATTCAAATCTTCGATTACTTTCGCGAAGCAATGATGAATACAGGTACTAATTTGCTCTCTTAGTTATTTAATTATTTCTTAGTTTTCATTTAAATATACTTGTATTGTATTTATCATTTTCAAATTGGGTTTATAATGCAGACAAGGAACATCCGAATTTTGGGATGTAAAACCCAGAAGAGTGTGACTTCGAGGGAGAACATGAATTCAACGTAACAAACATGGATTTAGTTAAGCCCAGTATTCCTTCTAATGATGCATTTGATGATGAAGAAGAAAATTATTAGCATCCATTACTTCATCAGGATATACTTTGGTATGTAATTTAGTTCTTTTATGCAATACTTATTTGATTGATATTTAGGTTGATTTATGTAATTGCTTTACTTATTTGATTGATAATTTGATATTTAGGTTGATATACTGCATGCATGATGAATCATATTATGAGTTTATGACAATGTTTACCGTTAAATGTTAAATTGTTAAAACTTCAAAATTATATATATATATATATATATATATATATAATTTTTTTTTTACATTTTTGCCCCTTCCGCACCCCCGCACCCGGGTTTTTCGGAAGTGCCGAATCCCCGCACCCGCACCCGCTCCCGCACCCGCACCCATGTGACATAGCCTAAATGTAATGATGAAGTGTTGATGATGTTGTTAATGATGAAGCTCAATATGACATCCAGTGTAGTGAGTCCCATGATATTAATGATGGACATTTAGTTATCCAATACAAAAGAAAAAATGATGATAGACATCCTACAGCCTTAGAACAATATTCTAGCATAGAAAATCCTGAACAAAACACTCTTAGGCAGTCAGAAAGAATACATAGGCCTCTACATAGGTTTATATCTTACAAAAACTTTACTCAATATAGAGTTTGTCTAGCCAAAATTTTCTCTTACTTTAAACCCTCCTCGTACAGGTGTATATCTCTTAAAGCATCTCCACAGAAACTTAAACAATTCCATCTTACCAACCTGTCACTTGGTTCTGACATTTTTTGTCACTTTCAATATTTTCTAAGAGGAAAATTCTTACTTAAAATCTTATTTTTCATGCTCGATCTAAATAGAAAATGTTAAAAAAAAAGACTATCGAATATGCAATAAAATGCTTTGAATGCCAGTGTATTTGACCTTTTGTCACTTTTTTATGGCTGGGCATCACATGCACCACGTTTGTTGCTAAACATTCATGATTGTGCAGGTCTAGAGTGAGTCTCATGGAAATCCATGGTCAAGTAACACATGAGCCATAGTGGCCTGAAGATATTGATTGGCCATGTGGCACATTTTTGTCATTATTTATTAAATTAATTTGGAAAAATGAGTGATACTGCAATGTTTTCAGATTCATTCAATTTTTTACATGTTCGGACACTGGAAATCATGGGTTGAAATGATTTTCAACCTGAAAAGAGAATATTTTGAAAGGGATGAATATTTAAATATAACCTAAATATGTCAAATGTAATGTCCTAATGTACAAAAAAAAAAACTTGAAAGATGGACTTCTTCTCTCCTTAAAATACTGTCCCTCTCCTATTGTTTGTCCTTCTAAACACATGCTAATATTTTAATTTCATGATAAACTTATAATGTCCTTAAGAAGAAACAAACTTACAATTTTAAGATATTGCTACATTTTAGCCTAGTAGACATCCAAGTGTACCCTTAGTATTTAGATTTAATTAAACATTAGCGAGTTAATTCAGTGAACTGAGTCTATCAGAAGTTCCTTCATGGATACCTACTCAAGAAATGGAGACACCACCACCCCATTCGATCAAAATGAACGAATAAAATCATATTTACTGAACAATGGTAACATATTTTATTAAAAGGACTTTTATGTTATTCCAAATCCAATTCTTTTCTTCATGAAATCAGAGGTAGGGTTTCGCCATTGAACAGGCAGCATCTCATCATTTTTATTTTTGCTCAATGATTTGTTTTATTGACTTAGTTATTTAATTTTCTATACTGCACTGCCTTATTAACACAGAAATCTGATAGCAATGCAATAACCTGCCATGATCAAACCTTGTACTGATTATAATCTCAAAAGTGACATTAACTAAGTTCCAAATATTAACACAGATATGAGTGCATTATTTTCTCCATATGTTAAATAATAAATATGTCCAATGAGATTTGCTAATATACTATTTATTCATATTAATATGAACATTATTCTCCAATTAAGCTCCGCAGAGAATCATTTTCCATGCTTATACTTTATAGTTTTAATTATGAGACAATTTAGATCATTAGTATACATGCATATGTGAGATGCATGCATGCCTATGTCTTTATATATTGCATCATATGAATGTCATGCATGCATGTCTATGTCTTTATATATCATTTTTATGATATATCAATTCATGATTATGTGAAAGACGTTTATCAACACATTGCAGTTTGCCACCAATTTCCATTTCAACAATGAGGTATCACATGGATCACGATGACATGATACAAGAAAATCTAAGATATAGGATGATTGCCTTATATGCCCATAAGGTTGAATCCAGAAGTAATGAGAATCAAATAATCCATTTTGTAGCTAACATCATAAAAGATATCTTCGAACTGGCAAAGTATTTAGTAGTAGAGGACATACAGCAACATCTGTAAGTACAGTCCCGTCATACAAGATGGCATGGATTCTCCCCATAACCTACAGAGGCATGAACTATTTAAATTGCTTATCAAAATTAAATACCACAATATGTGAACGCATATAAATGTAAGAATCATTAACTGACCATGTTGGTTTACATCAAAGTCGCACGTTGACAAAGTTAATAAAATGTTATTAACAATGTAAAACAAATGGACAGAGAAAAGAAAATTAGACTATATTATCACTTGCATAATTAAATGAAATATAAGTATTATACAACAACATGCAATAAAGATTTATTAGTAGAGGGTTAACTACAAAATACATAAAAGAATAGATTGTCGATAAATATGTAGATTGCAGCTTAAGCCACACAAAAGCAAAATATTTGCGAAATCATATTAAAATTTTTCCAAAGGTTAGCCAAAAGAATAAATGTGTAATGTAAAAGGATAGCTTGTTAACATATAAATACAGTGGACCAGCAGCAATCTAATTTTCAGTTGCTTCATTCAGAACTGAAAATCAAAATAAAATGGATAATTCTGGGTCCTGAACTATTTCATCAATTTAAGACTATTCATATTAATTGGCAGCAGAATATTCAAGTAAAGGGTCTAAACTGTTCCTAGCCTCGACCTAGTGTCAGGAATGTCCAGTAAGAATTTTCAATAGTTCTATTTAACATTTCCAACAAAGTGTCCCACCTTTAACAAAGCTTCACTAATATAACAATTTCTGTTTTTTGTGATTCTCCAGTGGCATCTCGCCAATATATTTATTATGCATAGTTCTGAATTTCTATAATTCCAGAACATACCCTATGGAATTGGGGTGCCTAGTATATGTTAACATCTTCAAAGAACTAGGCAATGCTAGAGAAAATTTTAGTCTCAGATAATTATATGTAGAATGTAACAGAAAAACATTTGACACTTTTCAGGCATCTTATTGAAGATTGATATTGGACAAAAAGCTTGAGAAGTGAACATGTTTCATCTTTTCTCGATTTATATTGCTTTCACATACTGCACTGCAGCAGAATGCACTAAGAAATGAATAGCACGCCATACAGAACAGAAGGAAACTCTTCGATGGTTACATACAGTCTCATACTCAAGTCCTCCATTTTCTTTGGCAGAGTACTCAATTGAACTTATATCCACAAATTTGATAGTTCCATACTTCATGTTCCTCTCCTTCAGCATATTGACCTGATCGCAAAAACAGATATCCTATATGTCTCAATGTTTAAACGGAAGAGTGATGAACTCCAATACCATATATAATTAGTAGAGTAATTGAAATAAGCGAACAAGAAAATACACAAAATAAAGAGGAACCCAACTCTAATTACAAAAGTAATTCTAATAGAAAGAAAAAATAATGGAATCAAGCAATTAATACAAGCCATAAACAAAAAGAGCAGTCAAAAGTCCAAACTGCATGTTAAATTCAGTTTACTTTATCGCATGTATAAACTGCTCAAGAAGAGGGCATATTTGCTATTGTTTTTCATCACTCACATAGAACTTATGACTCATGAGGCATGTTTTATGCACTATGACTTCAAATAAGATGAAAATTTTTAGATGCATGAATGAACTTAACACTAATATCATGCTGGCTCAACAAATGCACATGTATGTAGCATTTTTCTGCACAACTTCCAGAGGTCTGATAAACTACAAGAGTTTGTTGGATAAACAAAATCAATATTTGACTCCAAATTTAGAGAAAGTTTACAGATTCAGTAAAGAAGGATTATCGAGTATTTGCCTAAGGATTAGATGACAATCACGAAGATTTAAGTAATTATATCAGTCTTAAGAGCAACATAAGGTGGCTCGCTGTTGTAGACCAACTCTCAGACAACACTTTAAAGAAAGAATAAGAACCAGACAGAATGCACATGTGCAGGCATGCCATTATCTTACTCTTCATGAATGCGTGAAGATTCATACAATAGCAAGGCAGTGTGTTATACATGTAATGAAATAGCGGAAGTGATAAAAACAATGCCACTACGGGCTTACAAGATGACAATCACAAAAGGTGTACAAGCACACTAAGGGCTAAACTAGATTACACTCACAATGTGCACAAACACAAATCCACTAAGGGACAACACAAATAGCCAACAAAAGGCAAACACAAGAGTAAAAAATATAGGATCTTTTTAAGAAAGTGCTTGAGTAAAAGCATAAAGAATAGGGGGGATTACACCCCTATTTATACATGAGAAAAGGAGAGAAGAGAGACCATTGGGGGCTCCCAATAGAATCGTTGGGAGCTCCCAACGGTCAGATTTCTGACTGTTGGGAGTCCCAACGACTATGGTCTTAGATTTTTGACTGTTGGGAGTCCCAACGACTCTATGGTCAAAAAGACCATAGAGGAAAAATAAAAAATAAATAAAACAAAAAAATAACTTTTAATAAACAGTTTTATTACAAAGAAAAATAACTAAAATGCCGCTATAGGGAATTTAACTATTACAAGATTAATAACTATATATATGAATATATGTATGTATACATATATTTTAACACTCTCCCTCAAACTTATGGTGAAATAACCGAAAGATTGATAAGGAGGAAAATAAAACGATGTGTAAGAAGAGCTTTGGTGAAGAAATCTGCAACATATGGCAATGTAATAGTTCCTCGCAAATATTCATCTCTAACATAATGGTAATCTATCTCAATGTGTCTGGTATACTCATAAAAGATGTGATTGCTTGCAATATAGATTGCACTTTTGTTATCACCACACAACTTCGAAGAATAGATCATGACGCCCATATTTTTTGGAAGACTTTGCAATCATACAAGTTTCATTGTTGTTGTGACCATTGCTCGATATTCAGCTTCGGTTAAAGACAAAGATACATTTTGCTACTTTTTGCATCTCCATGAAATTAGAGAATCTCTAAAAACACACAAAAATATGTAGTTGAGATTCTATTATTGGGATTTTCCTTCCAATCAGCATTAGTATAAGCAAATAAACCCAGAGAGGAAGAAAAAGATAAGAAAAGCCTTTTAGTGATGGTATTCTTGATATATCCCAATAATTCATAACACAACACTCATGTGTATAGCGGTCGGGGCAATGTTGAAACTGCCTGACAGAATGAATTACATGAGCTATATAAGGTCTGGTAATGAATAAGTAAGCGAGTGTCCCGAACAACTGACGATAAGGTGTAGGATCCTCAAGGAGAGTCTCATCTTCAAGCCTTAACTTAACGTTGATCACTTCTGAGGGGTTTACTTTCTTTTCATCTAAAATTCCAGACTTGGCACAATCAACAGCAAGTTTCATTTGATATAAAATGTACCCTCTGGGAGAGTATGGAACTTCAACACCAGTTGGTTAAATAACCCGTCAGACATGTCAATCTTTTTTTATAAATATTTTTAATATCACTAACTCTCAGTTGGTCACTCCCAGTGATTATCATATCATCTACGTAAAGTAGAAGTAATGACTACTTTGGTACCTGTACTTTTAATAAAAAGAGCAATATCCGTATAACAGGAATGAAAACCCAAAGAAGTCATGACACTACTAAGTCTATCATACCAATCCTTGGGGGCTTATTTAAGGTTATACAAGGTCTTTTTCAGTTTAAGAATTTTATCATTTTCAATACTAACTTTTGGTGGAGGGTTCATATAAACCTCCTCACTTAATTCTCTATTAAGAAAAACATTTTTAACATCAAGTTCAAATATGGGTCATTTTTTTATTGAAGCAACTGCTATGAGGGTCCTAACAATGGTCATTGTAGCTACTAGGGAAAAGGTTTTTTCATAGTCAATTTTATATTCTTGATAATATCTTTTGGCAACTAAGCTGACTTTATATCTTTCTAGGATTCTATCACTCTTGGTTTTAACCTTAAAAACACATCTACATCCTTTAGCTTTCTTCCCTGAAGGTAATGAAGTTACTTTCCAAGTATTAGCCCTTTTAAGAAAATATAATTCTATATTCATTGCTTCAACCCAATGTGAAATATTTTTAGCATCGTTATAGTGTGATGGTTCATAGTAAGAATGAAAGGCTATTAACCATGCTCTATAATTTGGTGTCAAAGTATCAAAGGATACAAACCGACTAGGTGGAATAGAGACATGATTGAATCTTCTAAGTGAGGTTTCTTCTTTAGAGAAATCATGTGTATACTTTTCCAGGGCACTTGGAAGGTTCTTTTTCCCATGCCGAGTATACACTTATATTGGTTTATCAATAATATTATCATTACCTGATTCGGCATTTTCAATATTAGAATGCCCATCATTATCACCATTATCACTCTAACAATTATCATTTGAATAAACAGCACAAGAGGTTAATTCTTATTGTGGCAAGAAATCAAATAAGAAGTTATAATCCACTTCCTCTTTTTCCTTAATTATCTCAAATCCAAATTCATTTTCTAAAAAAGTCACATCCTTAGAAACATAAAGTTTGTTATTCTTGAAGTCAAAACATCTAAAGCCTTTTTTATTTTCTATACAACCCATAAAGACACATTCAATGGATTTTGGAGATAATTTATCTCTCTTATGCAAAAGGACAAAACATTTGCAACCAAAACTTCTGAAATTTTTATAATCTGGAGTTCTTTCAAATAGTTTTTCATATGAAAAAATATTTTGAAGGGATGATGAGGGAATTCTATTTATTGAGTTGATGTTAGAACGGCCTTGTCCCGAAAATTCTTTGGAACATTTTTAGAGATAAGTAAGGTCCTAGATGTTTCCATAATATGCCTATGTTTTCTTTCGGTTAGTCTGTTTTGTTGAGGAATTCTTAGACAATTTTTTATAACAAATCCTCTTTTGTTTTAAATAATTTTAAAATTCATTTATTAGGTATTCACCATCCGAGTCAGATCTAAGGATGAAAATATTGCTTTGAAATTGATTTCTAATAATCATGTGGAATTCTTTAAAACAATAAAATACATCGGATTTGAGATTAAGAAAGTAAATCCACACAAATCTAATGAAATCATCAATAAATGTAATATAATATGAATAACCTCCTTTTGATATGACCGAGGAGGGTCCCCAAACATCGGAATACACTAATTTAAAAGGTCGTTTAGAGACAAATGTTCTATATGAAAATGAAATAACTTTCATTTTTTTTAAAATACAATCCTTGCAAATTAATTCTCTTATTACAAAAAATTTTCCCAAAAGAGATACATCTTTGAATAGCTTGATGTCCAAGTCTCTTATGCTAAGTTTCAATGTCTTTATCTTTGACATAGTTACAAAATGATTTTGAATGGAGATTTAAAGATTTCATGTAGTAGAGATCGCATCTCCTATGGCCTTAGCCAATCCATTTCTCATACCAGAGATCTTGCACGAACAATACTTAGATAAGAAGGAGATTTCACATCCATGGTCGGATATTTGAGAAACCAAAAAAAGATTTAAATTTAATTTTGGAACACAAAAGTTTTAAGAAGGCTCTAAGGTTCCAATACTTTTAATTTTCAAGGATGTTCCACCAAAAGTGAAAACATAGAAACTTTTTTAATTAGTGCAAACATTAGATAGACTATTCTTATGTATAGTCATATCAAAAGAAACACCCGAGTCAAGGATCCAAGAACACATACCTGGAGATTAAGATGTTATCGCAGCCCCCAAAGTTAAAAGAGATTTAAGTAGTTATTGAAGTGCCTCTGATAGTCGGATAAGTGAAAAAAGTGTCTCCTCCTTTACTAATAAATTCTTCTTTCTTTGGTATAGTTTCATCAACGGAAGCTACTCTGTTTTTGGAGGTATCATTAAGTTTGGGACAATTTGGCCTTATGTGTCCCAGTTCATGACAATGGTGACAAATGGCTTTCCTATACCCATCATTATAGCTATTTTATCTCCCAAAGTGTGGAGGCTTGTAAGATTTAACATGATTGTCGGGTTTTGCCAGGTTTTGAGTCGACCAATACGTCATCTCCCCCTTTAACCATACCAAGACGAGTTTCTTCTTGGCAAACTTTGGCAACCGCATCTTCCAACGAAAGAGCTTTAGTTTTATGCAGGAGAGAAAATCTTACTTGCTCAAACTCGGGCCTAATCCTATGTAAAAATTAGAAAAAATATTCTTTTTTCATTTGTTCGCTCCTTAGCTCCACATCTTCAATAGCAACCCACTTGGGTTCAAGAAGAGATAATTCATTCCAAAGTGGGCCAAGAGAGGTAAAATAATCACGAATGTCCATTTCATCTTGTTTGATTACTCATATCTTGTCTTGCAAAAAAAATTGTCTTGCAAGATCTTTTTGAGTATACGTACCCTTTGAAAAAAATCAATCATCATTGGCTTTACGAAATTTGGCAATGTTGGCATCTTGAGTTCAACATTGTTCATAAACCATGCAAAAATCTTGGCATGGTTACTTTCTTACTCCTCTACCTTAGTTTGATAGTCTTAAATAGCTTTCATACATGCAGCACCTTCTAAGGCTTTCTCTTGATCTCCTTTCTTTGTGAGCTTGAGTTGTGGTTCCAGGATGGTGCCCATGAAATACCCCCAAAGTTTCTTTCATTTGAAATTGTTCTCTATAGTGGATGCCCACATCATGTAATGTGTCATTTGACTTGAAGGAGAGATCGATTTTTTGCTCATGCTCCATTCTTGAAGAGAGTGATAGTAAGAGAAAAGGGAAGATGAAATAATGTGCAAAAGCACAATTGAAGAAGTTTTTCCTCACTTTGAATCACCACGAACACACGGTCACTTTGAAGATGCACTTCCTCAATAACTCGCTGGCTCTGATACCATGTAATGATATAGTGAAAGTGATAAAAACAATGCCACTAAGGGCTTACAAGATGACAATCACAAAATGTGCACAAGCCAATACCATTAAAAGCTAAACAAGATCACACTCACAGTGCGCACAAGCACAAGTCCACTGAGAGACAACACAAATAGCCAACAAAGGGCAAACACAAGAGTAAAAAATAGAGGATCTTATTGAGAAAGTGCATGAGTAAAAGCACAAAGAATAAGGGGGATTACACCCCTATTTATACATGAGAAAAGGAGAGAAGAGAGACCATTGAGGGCTCCCAATAGAGCCCTTGGGAGCTCCCAATGGTCAGATTTCTGACCGTTGGGAATCCCAACGACTCTATGGTCAAAAAGACCATAGAACCCCAAATGGCTCCTCTAATTACAAAAATAGAAAAATAAATAAATAAAAGGAAAAATAACTGCTTTAATAAACAGTTTTATTACAAAGGGAAATGACTAAAATGCCCCTATAGGGCATTTAACTATTACAAGATTAATAACTAATTAACTATATATATATATGAATATATGTATGTATACATAGGTATATACATACATGTATACATATATTTAACAATACATGCACCCATAGATGAAAATATTTTGATACAATAGCAAGGCAGTGGGTTATACATGATTGATCAATTTCAGATCTAACGTCCAGTCAAATTTTCCCTGGATGAATATATCTATCAGAAAGGAGACACAATTTTTTCTTGCTGTCATAGAAAACCAAATTATTCTCTTTAGCATGTTCTAGTTGTATATAGCTTTAAGCACTTTGGACTAAAATAACAGCATTTGGACTGCACAAACATGGGCATATACTATAGTGTGGTAAGAATGGACAGGGGATGGTTCTCAGGTCATGGCAAGCAGTTAAGGCACTTAATTCTTCCAAGTTTCATAGGAATTTGTTCAGTGAAGCCATTCAGGAAACAAGCTCAGGGACATTTCATACTTGAGCTATACAAAAGTGCCTCAGGCATATCTCTCTTTTATTTCAGTTCTATGACTTGCTGAACAAACCACCTCAATAAGTTTAGTAAGATGGACATGGACCTCTCATGCCTGCTCCTTTCAGAACCAAATAACTGACAGACCAACCAGTGTTTTAATGAATGAGCAGATTACAGCCAATTCTCAAATAGTGAAATCCATGACATTCACCAGGCCTAAGAGATCCCAGAATATATGAATAGTAATGAGGATTTTTGATCTTTTGGGAACAAGATGGGGTTGTAGAAGACCATTAGACAGCTAACATGAAAATTCATCTCCATAACGCATCCACAAGAAATCACCAGACATGCTTCTTCCTTGGAGACTAGGACATAGTGTCCTATTCAAATTGCCCTCCAAAACTTCAGTCAAAGACACAGACCAACTGATAACTGACCATCTATATACACAACCTAACTAAAGATTTGGTTAAGCTTTTTTTCTGTCCCAGGTTAAATAGCCATACATGGACTCCACATTTATTCTTTAACAACTAGAATCAGATTTAATGATATCAGAATAACGTTTTCAAAAGACAAGAGCACTTATGTTGCTTGAATTTCACGGAAGACTCCAAGAAAAACCATTTCAAATAGATACAAAAAAGAGACTCTGTTAAGGGAAAAGCATACAGAACCAAGTTTCTGACATCAGTCCAAGGGTAAGATAAAGGTGTGAAAATCCGCCAGGTTAGATAACTATAATTTACAGTTGAAGAAAAACACATCGTTGTCAAGGATCCAAGTACGAGCCGTCACACACACGGCTATGGAATCTAGCAACTGTAGTCGGTCTAAATAGAAATCAAAGATGCCGAAAATACTTTAATATCATCAACCAGTGAATGATGACATATGAGTTGATGAACAACCAACATTTTAAATTATTCAACAAAAATCAGATGCATTGAGGTGACCTCGCGCATGCACAGCGGGCAGTCTCCATCATAGAGCATTTTAATTTTCCAATTCTCAGGTGATCGAGCTCGATCTTTTTCCAACACTCTTTGAACAGAAGCAGTGTCGCTATGTATTGCAGAAATCCTGTATCTGACACCTGTTATAAACATATAAGCACCATTGTGATAGAATGGAAAGCAAAACCAAGCGGAATAGAACAGGGAGAGAAGTAAAAGAAGTTTTCATGCAAATCAGTAACACAACCAGCAATTGGCTCAAATGGCCCTAAATATTCCCCTTTGAAATGCACTTTTTTGCAGCTAAATATTGTTTAATCAAATTAAATGTTTTTCACATATCCACTTTTGCTGTTTTATGGGACTATATGTATTACATTCCAGTTTCGATTTTCCATTTTGATCGAAATTCTGCTAATGCGATGTTGCTGTTGTTATTATCACTGTGTGTGTGTAGAGAGAGAGTGTGGTGTCCAACTGATTCTTCGGGGGAGGAAGCCAAGGAAAACTGTTTCTTTCTTTTTCTTTCTCACCACCCTCTTGTTGAGGGGATTGAAATCCAAAATATTCGGGCCATTCGACTTTTAAAGCAGTCCTACATCATGAAAATTAGGAATCCTTCCAGTTGGCCTTAGTTTCATAACCACAAAATGGGGAGATGGGGCAACCATGAACCATAAGAACGCACATTGGCATCGACCAAATTCTACCACTAAAAACCAACAGAAACCCCTCCCAACAAACAGAAGAAACGACCACCACAACGAAACAGAGAATTAAGAGAGATGGTCTTACCGGGTCGATGGTGACAATCAACGTTGGTGAGAACAGGAGAAGGACGTGATTTCAGGTGGGGAGGAATGGAGTAAAGGAAGAAGCCACTGTTTCTGACCAAAGATGCTGCTCTTGACACCATTTTCTTCTTCTTCTCTTGTTCCTACCAACAATGATGAAATGAAACGCAAATAGTAATAAAGATTCAGGGATGGGATTCATGCTTCCGTTGCCATGAGATTTTCTAGCGTGGACGTTGTGCCACCGCCATAGAGTTTCTTGGTCAAACGTATCAAACTCCTTTATAACCTCAGGTTTTTGCTTCTTTTGACAGACTGATGAAATATTAGCATGCCGCGTGTCCCCATCTCACCCACGCAAAAGACGTGACATGATTAATCTCACCATATTGACATTCATGTTTCAGAATTTTAATTTCTTATTTTTTTCTTTAGCAAAATTTTCTTAGGCCCTGTTTGGAAACTGGCTATAGCTAGAATTCAAAGTGAACAATATCGAGCACCAAAGTTGTTTGAGATAGATAGAGTTTCCACATTTTTCTTCCCACCTACGTGAGGTGGTATTTATCATGCTCCGACAACCTTCCTAATGTTTTCTACTGTAAACCCCCTCCGACCATTTCATCGGAGGAAATGAACAAAATAAAAAAAATGATAGTTTAACCGTGTTTACGAGAGCACCTCACCACCCCACCTCTCCATCGTTCGTGGGAGGGTGAGGGTTATCCTCACCCTGCCCTAACGCAGGCCCTTCATCTCGCACCAAGCGAGCAGAGAGGAAGAAAAAAATGGGGTGGGGGTGGGGGGGGGGGGGGGGGGGGGTTATGAGGGCTCACTGAAATCTGACGCCGGCGACGATGTAAGACTCCATTTCTTCTTCTTCATCTTCTTCTTCATTTATCTTTTCGTTTTCGACAAAAGTTGGGGCCGATTGAAGAGTTTCTGTTAAACACAAAAAAATAGAAGTTACGAGAGAGAGGAGGAGGAGGGGGGCGGCCCCTCTGCCACAGGGAGGAAGGAGAGAGAGGGTCGGCAGCGGCCGGCCCTCTGTAAACGTAAAAAAAAATAACGGAAGGGGCTCTACCCCTTTCACTTTTGGTAAAATTGACATATCTTTGCACCTCAAACTCAAAATTGAGTGAGGTTTGGTGCGCCAGACTTGTATTGTAGAGGAGAATCTACTTGTGCATTGGTTTTGGTTAAATTAGTGACACAAAAATTGAGGTTTCATAAGTCAATTTGGTTGGGTATTTTGGTAATTATGTAAGAGATTTGGTGCATTAATGCGAGTATGTTTATGTAATGACCATATCATATTGTTAGAGCATCTTGAGACTTGATTGCGACCAGAGCATAGTGTTTGCACTTGAGGTAAGAGATATTATAAGTAATTTTAAATGTAAATAAACATTTTTTACATTGTATACTATTGTAATATTGTGAATTAATATGATTAGCATGATAGCTTTTGAGTGAGAACATGACATGCATAAAAATTATCATGCTTAACATTATGAGATAATTTCATATATATATTTATGGTGATGTACATGTTGTTATGGTATCTTATGTATATTGTAAATAGATTATGTTGTGATAGTATATCTGTGTGATTTCTGATAACATGCATTGTGATGAGATTATGTTTAGATTGGAGTCTCATTTATTCTATTCATATTATATGAATAAATATTTTGAGATAAACATGCATGACTCCTTAAATCTTGAAAGTGGTGACCTTTGGTAAAAGCTATCTGGTTCATGGTCAGAGTGTAGCCACCATGGAGAGTGGGCCATCGGTGATTTAACGATGTGGAGATACTACATCGTTGTGTGCTTCATATAAGATAGTGTGAGCTCTAATGTCATCATGAAATTAAAGAGTGAGATCTATTGTGATCAGTTTATAATATTAATCTTGAGAGAACGAGTAAATTATGAGTTTGAGAATGTGGTTCAATGTGTTGAACTTAGTTTATGACTTATGATTACACTCACATAATGTTTGGAACTCTGGAAGACCATGGATGATTGATAACCATCGTGGTTAGGATGTAGCATGAACTATATCGAGATTGAGAGTCTGACCTCCCAACTAGCTATCGGTGGAGTCCCCGTGGTAGTTTCACTACAATGCCTGGTGGTCTGGGGACTATTGAGAGTATATAATTCATTGTCTAGCCAACATATAATATTAGGGTGTTCTACGCAAGTTATTACGCCTATAGACGTCTATGATTGCTATAGCCGATTTAGTAATAGATTATTGTGAGAGAGTGTTTGAAAAAAATAATGAGAGTAATTAAAATATACAAACTTGTATGGTGTGTCGAAAACTAAACTAAGACTAAAGGCTTAGAGCCTACTACAATTGTAAGTTAAGTGTTATTTACTTATAATTATTTCTTACTGGGTTGTAGACTCACCCTCCGTGTTTAATTACAATTGTAGGTTCTAGGCACACTAGTACAGACAGGACTTAATCAACTTCTTCTTATTTTTAGGTAAAGCATTAGTAGCATTTATCTTTCATCTCATTAAACAATAATGTATTTGTTATTTCTTTTGTTATGAATAATGAACATTGTGAAAGAAAGTGAGTTATTGTGAATAGGAAAGAAAAAAAAATTAGTCATGTTTCTTTATGTGAACTCTATACTCTTTCTCTCCGAAAAGTAATATCAATCGAACTCGAACTCCCGAGGTCTTAAATCGGGGTGTTACATCTATTACTAATTTCAGCTTTTTAGATGCATTCCAAACACCTACTACTAAATCCTCAACTCAACTATTCTACTTATCCTAAACAACCATGTAAATTTGCTAAAACATCAATTTTGTGGATTTTATAATTACATGCTTAGCTGCCGGCGGCATGGCCTTAATTTCCAAATCATGTAAGCATCACTTGCTTGATAGACCTCCCATTATCCATTGAGTCAGCTTTGCCACATCGGACAAAACCTTCTTAGAGCACAAGTCAAGCTCATGATAGGCGAGCAATCATGCAAGCTCAAAAGCAACAACATGGATGGGAAGGGATAGTTGTGGAGCGAGATTGATACCTGGTTCAAGTTTCATGACCAACACATGTTTTTTATAAAGAGAATGAATCTTTTTATCGAAGGATCGGAAAAAAATAGATCCGGATCTCCTGCATGAATGATCTAAAAGATCCAAAACCAAAAATAGTAGCGGCGTTTACAAAGTCAGTCAATCTTTAAGGGGCATTCGTCTGTCATAGAGATAGATGTGCCTTCGGCTTGAGAATGGGGAGGCTTTCTGGTATGTGCTTTCTTCTACCCATGAATGCTATAAGTGAATTGAGAGTTTCCTGTCAAGTATTGTTATCTTCTTATAGGGCCTTTATCTCTGCCATGGAGAACCATTTCAAAAGGCTGAAAAATCTATCTTTCCCAAAGAGCAGCTATGTGACCTCTGTTATGACAGAGATGACAATGAATGAAAGAAGCTTTTGTCTTGCACTGGAATTGCAATGACAAGGTTTGTGACATTGATAGTAATCATGATTAACCATTAATTGCAACGACGAGGTTTGTGACATTGATAGTAATCATAATTAACCATAGTGACAAATCACAGCCCTTTTCTAAAAGGGCAAAAAGTGTAATATGCTTTCAAGTTGATAAAAACATTAAAACATTTTTAAATATCATCAGAATTTCTTTTCCACTAATTTTTTGTTTTTTCCTTTGCCAAAATTTTAACTTTTGCTGATAAAAAAAATCAATTTCTCACTATACATACTCACTAGAATTGTTTACCGGAGGTGAAAAAATCTACAACTGATGATGATCAAACGGCTCCTCTAATGTTTGAATTTTTCGTTGATCATACTCTGCATATTTTACATTACAAAATTTTGATATTCAAATGTTTTTTAAAATGCTAAAAATCGATACATTTTGGAAAAACTTATTTAGATATTAACACCTTATGAAAATCATATTTTTTACTAAATAAATAATAACAAAAAAATATACATGATATCCTATCAATGAAACAATCAAACATCTTGAGTAGAGTCGTCCAATCATCATCAATTGCAGATTGTCCTTTAGTTAGACAGTGGAACACACTCTTGTTTGCATAGATCTAGCCACCAAATAGCAAATCTAACCATACATTAGCATAATTTATTTAGTATATTAGAAGGTTTTACCATGTCTAATACACACTATAAGATTCCGTTTCTAAGTTGGTGAAAATCAACAGCTCACAATTCTTGAAAATAAGGGTGGTTTAAAAATGTTATAAAACTTTGTATTCAAACCAACTTTAACCCATAAAAATAATAAATAGAGCATGTTAAACATATATTTTCCCATATAGGATGCTTCTATGACAGTCCTGTACCACGACAGTACACACTTGATTTACGTATATTTAAACTCCAAAAGCAAAATCTAACCATATTCTTCGGTTCATAACATCCTGGATGTGGAAAGGAAACATCATGGAACATCAAGTGCAAGATATATGACCAAACCATAGTTACTAGAAGCTTCTTGCTATGGAAGCAAGCTTCACAAGCTGAAAATTTCTTGTTTTCCTGAAATAAGGTAAAGCTTTGAGAAACCCATTTTTGAAATATGGGAAACTCAATTTCTTTTAATGGAAAGCGCGCTTCCTGTTAATTCCCTTTTTATTTAACATTTTTCTCCTGCTTTTTGTCACTTCACTCTCTTCTCACTTCCTATGTTTTTTATATTAAAAATAATAGTTTTTATAACAAGCTTGTATATTTGTTTTATATTGTTTTATACTTGTGTACATGTCATTTATTATTTGTTTATATGTGTTTCCTTTTTATTTTTAATGCACTTGCATGATCACAACCACTTTGGCTAGATTTCCTTGCGATCATGTCATTTACTACTTTTTAACACTTGCTTTCCCGCTTTGGCTTCACGCATCGCTTCTCATATTCATTTTGTTTCGTGGTAACTATGGGCCAAACCCAGATGAAGAAAATGAGCTCATGAATGAAATCTGCAGGTCAGTCATGCAATTTGGTATGATATGTCAAATCTGAACTGGATACCATATTCATATTCAGTTAGAGAGTTTGAGGTCCAGATGCAAATCTACCCAATGATTGACCTGGATTCAACAGGAATCGGATTGATGCAAGAAATCGAAAAAAGAATTCACCTACTATTGTTTGCAGGACATATTTGGATCTAGCTGTGTCAAGGGCTCGGTTCCTAGCCAAAATGGGTAGGTCCAGACCCCGATCCTATTAAGAGATGTCAGTATCGAGTGGATATAGATCTGACCACATCTTTCATAAGAAAAACCATGCCCAAGTCTGTCCGCATCTTTTATAAGAAAAACCACACCAGATCTCCTAAAGGTTAGGAATCCATACTCGGAAAAATAATATTTTTATGTTTTTTACATTTAAAGATTGCAGATCTTAATCGGAAATCAGGTCAGACCCAGGTTTGGAATAAAATTTTATAAACCATACCTAGCCCATATAATCAGACCTCATGATCCCAGCCTGAATTGTTAACCGGACTCCATCTTTTGTTACCAAATGCTGATCCTACCAGATTCGGTACCGGTAAGCGAAGCGAAATTGGATGCGAGCATCAGGTCATACGCAACCCATTGACACCCCTGCCTGGATCTAAGCCCAACCAGACAATCACCCTGTAAGCCCAGAGTATATCCGCATTAATGGGTCTAATACCAACACGCTTATCGGGTAGGTCCGGGTCAGATTCAGCACTTGCTCAGACCAAGTCCACTTATAATATTCCTTGGGGACAACTGAAAATAGTTAAGGCTAGATCCGGTCAGGTATAGCCAGGATCTGGATCTGGATCCTGGAATCCAGCCAAAAACAGACTTAGATCCATCTGACCCGAGTCTCTCACAGAACCAGACTAACCTAATTGGTTAGGCACCAATCATGCCATGTCCAACCTAGACCAGTATTCAAGCAAATGTTGTTGGATCAGACCAGCATCCCAGACTTGCACCCAACTGAAGTCTCAACAGTTTTACAGCCCTACAACTATGAGTAACTTCAAACAACATCAAATATGGAACGTTGGGGTCTCGAGTTCAAATCCTCCAGCTTTCCTTATCAAACCAAAAAAAGAAAAAAAAATCCCACAGAGCTGCTTGTACAAGTCATTTCCAAATACAGTCTTTCAAAGAAAATTCGTGATCCTTAGAACTGCATTATTCTTATTTCCAATTGCAGCAACATGGGACTAATATGAGATCCAGCTGAATATGGCCCTTGCGTTTCCAAACTACACCTTCAACTGATTCACACGATGACCTCTCGAGCTTCATATTATCTAGCCAAAAAGTACTTGGCTATTAATAATCAAAATAACTAGGTCGGACCATATTTATCAGGAAGATAAATTGATACGAGAAGCAATATGTGAAGCAAAACTGAGTGTTAAAAAGTAGTATGAAGTAGGAAACAGATTCATTTTGGAAGCGACTGCAAGTGTGTGTGAAAAGCAAAAAAATAAAAAAGTAACAAAAAGAAAAAAAAGGAAACAAGTGAGAAGCAAAAGAGAAACAAAAAATATAAATATTAACATGAAAAAGGAAAATTCAAAGATAAAGCAAGTGGGAAGCCATAAGAAAGAATAGAATGTGAAACGAAATGGACGAGGAAAACAATTTGAGAAGCAAATGGGCAGCCGTATTTCTTATAAATGAGAAGTGTGCTTTCAACAAATGGAAAGCGAGTCTCCCCATGCTTTCCTATTTTTCCTTATTTTAAGGGAAGTATGGTGATTCACTTCCCCTATAAGTAAGGTTGTCGGGTTTACCCGGAACAAACCCTATAGGGCCTGGGTACTGTGATAAATAAGATCTGATTAAGACCCGAGTCATTAATACATGAATTCAAGTATAGTTTGGGAAATTTTATACCAGACTCGGGCCCAATCCAAGTTCCAATTAAGACCTGCAAATTTTCAATGTAAAAATGATAAAAAATTTATTATTTTACTGGGTATGATTCGTATAGACTCGCTTTACTATATGGTGCGGAATGTTGGGCTGCCAAGAAACATCATATTCAAAAACTGAATGTAGTTGAAATGCGCATGCTTAAATGAATGTGTGAAAATACAATAAAAGATAAGATTCTGAACGAGGAGATACATAAGAAGGTAGACGCATTCATTGAAAATAAGATAAGAGAGAATCGTTTGTGGTGGTTTGAACATATTCAGCGAAGGCCTAATGATGCTCCAGTTAGAAGGATGGAGAAATGAGAATATATACTAGTTAAAATAGGTCAGGATAAGCCTAGAAAGACTTGAATGGAGATGATAGGAAAGGATATGAATGCTTTGAACCTCACCAAGGACATGGCATTGGATAGAAATTATTGAAAGAGAATGATTCATGTGGAAGACCCAGTATGATTTTCTGTTTTGGTTCATATCACCGACCCCAATTGTTTTGGGATGAAGGCGTAGTTGTTGTTGTTGTTTGTTGATATGGTTCGTATAGTTATCAAATCCGGGTATGGTTTTTCTTATAGTGAACCCGATTAGACCCAGGTACAGATGTAATACCATACCCAAAAATCAAATCCAAATTTGATTCCACCCGGGTCCAAACCAATCCCAACCCGTTGACAACCCTACCCATAAGGAGGTACTTCCAGTAACTATTGGTTGGACCATAGGAATGGTTTGGAAAGCATTACCCAAATGATTCAACAGTAGTAAAAAAAAATTTTGAAGTGTGAACCTTCATAAGGCTCTGTTTGAGAGTCAGTGTTGGGAAGGAAGGAAAAGGATTTTCACAATAACCACCAGTCCCCCGCATTTGGTGTCTCGTGTTTAGAAGGGAAGAGATATAGGGTAGGGGGGGGGGGGGGGGGAGGAAGAGAGATGGGACGAGATTTGGCTCAGGATTTCAACTACAACCGGCTAAAAACTGAGGTATGGTAAATTAAACACTATTGAATTTAATCATGGCCATGGCTACAACACAAAATCAATTTGGAACTAATGTGAAGAACTATTCTGCAAGCAGCTTGTGTTAGTTTGTTCCAAGTGACAATTGACTCGTTTCAAACGGGTGAACCTAGGCCTTGTTGCACAAACCCATGGCCAGGGAGCCTCATTCTCATCTTCAACAGCAATAGGTATATGCCAACTCCCAACTTCCGATTCCTGCAACTCCAAGATGAATAACAATCACCACTCACTAAGTTAAGCAACATCGATACAAAGCACACAAAAGAATGAAAATGATAAAGATGATATCCAACCATATAGATAAACAATGAAAGAGACAATCAGGAAATGTCAAGGACCTGTATAACCGTAGAATATGGTGGTGGCATCTGAAATGTGAGGCGCTTCGATACAGCCAGCCGAACCTTCAAAAGATGGTCACTGCCAGCTTAATTACCCCCACACGCAGCGCCCTAGTAAATCAACATTCCAGTAGAATGAAAGAGAGTAGCGATTATATAGAACATCAGATTTGGAAGCAATGCACCCATTTGAGATCATCAAGATAGTATCGGAGCACCATAAAGATGTAGCACAAGTATGACGGTTCAGGCAATGGTTTTAGGAGTTTTGAAAAGCTCATATGTGCTCTAGAGGCAAGTATTTGTATCAGCTCAGGCTAAAAGGTCTAGCTTTATAGATTTCAACATGATCATATTCAAATTAAAAGAGGCTCAGTATGCATGAGAATGTGCATGAACGTGTCTGTGCATTCATGGTGTGCTAATGTATCTTCTTGCAATCAAGATTAATCAAGGGCCCAACCTAGTATATAGAAACTAAGAAGTCCAATGTAGCTAATCAACTAATATATTGAGGACAGGTTGAGAAAGGTTGTCTTGATATCAGAGAATCAATTTGGTTTTATGCATGAAAGATCAACTATGAAAGCTATACATCTTCTTAGACAACTTATTGAGAGATATAAAGAGAGGAACAAAGATTTGCATATGGTTTTTATTGATTTGGAGAAGGCATACGATAGAGTACCTAAGGATGTTCTCTGATGGACAATGATGAAGAAAGGTGTTTCCCTCAAGTACAATAGTATAATTAAATATATGTACGAAAGAGTAGTAACCAATATCCGCACTTATGGAAGGGTGATAACCAATTTTCCTATAACGGTTGGGTTACATCTATCTGCATTAAGCCCTTTCCTATTTGCTATAGTGATGGATGAGCTACCGAGATCAATTCAAGAAAATGTTTTGTGGTGTATGTTGTTTGTTGATGATATTGTTTTGATTGACGAGTCTAGAGCTGGGGTTAATGCTAAGTTAGAATGATGAATACAGACATTGGAAGCAAGAGATTTTAAGTTGAGTAAGAGTAAGACAAAATATAAGGAATGTCGGTTTAGTAAGCAACGAAGTAGTGATGAGAGTGTAGTGAAGCTTGGTGAGCAAGAAATATCGGTGGATGATTGTTTCAAATATTTGGGATCTATCATACAAAAGTATGAAAAAATTGATGGAGATGTAAATAATAAGATAAAGGTTGGGTGGATGAAATGGAAAAGTGCAACTGGAGTGTTGTGCGACCGCAGAATGCCATTGCGGTTGAAGGGAAAGTTTTATACGACGACTATTAGGCCCGCTTTACTATATGGTACGGAATGTTGGGCTGCCAAAAGACATCATATTCAAAAATTTAGTGTTGTTGAGATGCGTATTTTTAGATGGATGTGTGAAAATACAATAAAAGATAAGATTCGAAACGAGGAGATACGTAAAAAGGTAGGCGTTGCATCCATTGAAAATAAGATGAGAGACAATCGTTTACGGTGGTTTGGACATATTCGACGAAGGCCTAATGATGCTCTAGTTAGAAGGATGCATAAATGAAAAATATATATTAGTTAAAAGAGGTCGGGGTAGGCCCAAGAAGACTTGGATGGAGATGATATGAAAGGATATGAATGCTTTGAACCTCACCGAGGACATGACATTGGATAGAAATGATTGGAGGAGAAGGATTCATGTGGAAGACCCCAAATGATTTTATTTTTTGGTTCATATCATCGACCCCAACTGTTTTGGGATGAAGGTGTAGTAGTTGTTGTTGTATATATATAAGGGGTAGGTGCCTAACGCTTTTTTGTGCCTATCACATGCCTACCGAGCTTTGGAAAGATTATTTCTATTTTTTATAAAATCTGACCATACAGATGTGATCTACATTCTTGATTTTGAGGGAATTGAATTTTGGATCCGATTCCTACATCAAGTTAGGGTTTTATAAGACTCAAAAATCAACAGTACAATTAAAAAAAATATTCAATGTTTAAAAATTTATTTTTCTCAAAAAAACATGATCTAAGTGTGATTTCCTAGTAAATCGATCGTGCAAAAAACATCTGTAGGGTCAGATTTTTGAAAAACAACCTGAAAACCCCTATCCAAGCTCGGTAGGCACAAAAAGCATCTGGTACCTACCCTTCTCTCTCTCTCTCTCTCTAGATATATATATACTGCAATAATGCAGTAAACCTAGAGAAAGATCATATTCAGATATAAATCACAATCTTGTTAAAGATTAATGCATTGTATGAATCATTGTCAAGAATAAGAATCCAACATGGCAATCCAAGGAAGGTTAAGTTCTATTCCCCCACATCAATATGGGGCCCTATCTATTCCATCTCCAAGGAATCTCCACCCTCCCCTTTGACTGTGGAGGCCGAGACAGTCTCAAATATCAGTCTCAGCTATATCTTGACAACGCTGGAGAAAATCTCAAAAATTCTCAGAATTTAAAAAACAAGAAAAAACAAAAAAATATGACACCTTCCTTTCCCTATTTCCTCTTACCTATTTCTTCTTCTGCTTCTTCCCTTCCTTCCTTCTCCTTTCCTTCCCTCTTCTTTCCTTTCTTTTTTCCTTCTTCCCTTCCTCTGTCTGCTGAGTCATCTTAGACATGATAATATTATGATATTATCACGATAATATTGAGATATAAATAAACTGCTGAATTTTCAAAATATCACGAGAGTTTCGCTTTAAAAATGTTTTTGATTTTACAACAATAATATCGTGATATTTTGAAAATATCACTGATAAAAGATTATGAACTATCAGCGTCAAATGATCTATAACACCAATGTTTCAAAGGTAGCTAGATACTTTAACCCAAGGTTAATGGAAGCTTAACCCTGGAAAACTCGCTAAACTAGAAGCCGTTTCTGATGCAAATGCGTTCAAAACTTGCTTATCAATCTATGGGAAGCATTCAAAGTTGAGTCTGTAAATCATTGTTGTTCAACAGCAGTAGCACCAAAGGCAAAGGCAAAAGTTCACCTTCATTACACAGATGCTTGTGTATCACAAGCTTTAAGGCCACCATCAAGTAGTAAGACACATCAACAATATTACTAGCACTCGAGAGTGTTGCACTATCCAGAGAAGACAATTTAACAAGATGGTATGTGACATCTTATTGTAAGACTAAAGTAGAAGATCATCTAAGAAAGAACCCTGTTCAACATGCTCATCACAACAGAGGATGCAATCCATCTTATTCAGGCACTCTACAAATATATATATCAACAGCACACCATAAAAGAATCATCTCAAAAGCGCCAAAAAAATCATATTCTAGTTTAAGCCTTCCACAAGTTTAAAAGACACCCTCCTTATCCGATTATAGAACAGACTTGGCGCAGATGCTCACAATCCAGTCACCGTGTTCTCAGTCACCCCTTTCCCATGTTCATTCATGCTTATCAAGCTGGCTGAAGTTGCCCTTCTCCTTGAAAAGTTGTGAGTGATGATGCTTGCAGTAGAGCCTATGCTCATGAGCAATATAGTTAGATGGGCTGATTACACAGCCTCCATGACTGCACTTGAAACAAGCCTTGTGATATGAGACGCCATCAACTGCAACCTGCCCAATACAAGAAAACTTTTCATGAGACGAGTGAAAAAGATAACAGTCGATGACATGCAAAGTCTCGAGTACCATGCACGAAAATGTCAAAGGATCACAAAGACAATAAACTTTGGGGCAGCTGGAAGAAATGCCAAGACAACAAAAGTACTGAAAATGAACAGGTGGATAAAAGAGATTATAAACAATAATGAATTTTGCAAAGCCAAAAGCCAGCTTTAGCAGCATGACCAGCAAGTTGTAGCTGCAGGACTGTTTCCCATCTATGACTATGACCCCTTGTTTGCTTAAGAAACATGAATGGGGGAACAAGTTTAGTATCTATATCATAGTGGTTAGGTAATGAGAGATCTTTGATAAAGTAGAAAACAGATAAACAGCAAATACTGCAACCAAGAAGATGGAAGAATTACAAAATAGATTAAAAATTACTCATATATAAGCGCCCTTTCGATGCTAGGCACCAAAATTGTCTTGCAAACAGGAATATTCTTGTCCATTTCATAAATGTGTGCATGTGCTTCTTCAGGTATAATCCATAAATCCTATCACCTAGAATTAGATCATTTAATTTTCTACAAAGCATCTTCTCCACTAGCATAATTTTATTAGTTGAATTTCAACCATCATAAATGACAAACGTTGAAGCATCTAAACCACCAAAATGGCAAATATTTTTTTTCTTTTCGATAGGACAAGAATGATAATAGGGTTAAGATGGGTAATTTAGAAATCATATCCATGTCAACACAGTGCAAGCCATGTGGGTCCAGGAACAATTCAGTGGGGCTGCACGCAGATCAATCGAGAAGCTCCTCCACCAAATTTCTCCCATTTTTCAACATTGATTTGGCTAATTTTGTCTAATGAATAGAGTCAATGTAAACTTTGGTTTTCTACAAGTCTTTTGAGGCTTCTAGGTTTCAATAATCGATGTATGTGCAGTCAACACCTCACCAAATGTGTTCAAGTTTGTAACCAGTTAGTGCTGACTTTACCATATTTACCCAAGTTTTTTGATGTTTTAGGTTTAACCCTTTTATACAAGAGCTTCTTTGTTTCCTTATTGCTTAGCAAGTAGTAGGTTCAAAATGACTGCCTGATGACAAACTCAGGTTGACAAAAAGTAGCTGGAGCTGCACTTTTCTGTCACCACCTTGTATTGTATAGTATATTTTTTACGGAAGTCACTTTAACCATTCTGTTAAATAGCTCATGTCATGGCTGAACCACAAGGATTTATTTTGAGCTGTCACATTTTTCAGAGCAACATATCATTATGATTGGTTACTATATGTTGTTGACTGGGTTCCAAATTTTGGTAGAGCAAGGTCAGGCCTTGTTCAGCAAATACATATCTCTATGGGATGACTTCTTTGATCAGGCCTTCTAGGATAAGCATAATTTCAATCAGGAGAATGTTCTGAAGTTCTGATTAATGCTTTCAAAAACAGTCTCATGAAATTCTAAAACCCATTTTCATTTGTCGTTAGGATTTTAATCTTGATTTGTCAAGAAATAAAAGAAGTGCTCCATTCTAAGAGGAATTCATGCAGAATCTGAGATTTATTTTTCTATTTTTAGAGAAAATTACTGCTTTTGATACCATGTTGAACAACCTTACTTGGAAGGGAGAACTGTAGGGGTATAGATAGATAGATAGATATAGAGAGAGTTCAAAGTGTCAAGCAAAGTCAAAGAAAAAAAAGCCAAAGATCAAGATTAGGTTGGACATTAAGGATCAAAATATCTATCAGGAGGTGCTTTTGTATATGTTGTTTTCTCTTTTATTCATGGAGGTAGAAGCTTTATGTCAAACTACGACAAAAGCAAGCCATGCTATGCAACAATTCCTTTGGCGCATGATATTCTAGAGCTAACTAATTCCCTTAACATTATTTAAGCTAACTTACTTTGAAGATCAAATGTGAAAAGAATTCATCATAGTTGTCAATTGCAAGGATTATTGCCTCATATCTACACCAACAAAATACTGGGAAATTGTACAAATTCTGAACTCCCATGGTAGTGAAGACTTCTAACATACATGACGATACTTGGCAATCTCAGTTTATGGGTGTCAATCTAATCCCGAAACCTACCAGTATACTAGATCACTGCACCTACCAGAGAATAAGGGCTAAAAGTTAGATTTGAAGAAGTGAAAAAGAATTGCTTTTCAAATGGTCAGGGTGGGTATTCAATGAATAAGATAAATTATGGATTCTCATTAAAATCCATGATACTTCCATTCTATGGTACCCATAAACTGAACACACCATTTTACGCTCTGTACATACAAGTTTGTATTCAGTTTATAATCTATAATTATATTTTCAGTTTATAACTTCATTTTTTTAGTATATAATATATATTTTAGATATAGCATATATATTTAAATTATATTCAGTTTATTTTGAATTTATTTTGTATTTATGTGATTTTTAATATATATAGCCATGTCCCCGTACCTACATTTTTTGGAATTGCTGTGTCGTACCCTCTGTACCCGCACCCGTAACCAGGTGACATAACTTTCATTACTGCACAAAGGACCCCAAAGGAGGAGAGAGATATCTATTTAACAGATCATTATGGACACCAAAAGAGTGGCTTGGAATCCTAACATTACTGAACTGCATTTCAAATGGTCTGGACTCAAGATGGCCTTCCACAAATAGGATAAACTATATATCTCATTGATAAGAGTTAGAAACTAAGTCACACGGACTCGGCTAGGGAGGCGCCGCACCCGAGCCGACACGCCCCGACACGGGTGCGGACACGGGTGCGGCTTCGAACACGGCCCGGACTCGGTCAACGCCGAGTCAAACTCGGTCAACGAGTCGAGGCCAAGTCTGTCCTTGTTTTGGACTCGGTCAACATTGACTGAGTCCAAAAATGTCTATTTGTAGGGTGAAAAAACTAAAAAAATGATTTTTTTATATTTTTTATTTAAATATATATATATATAAAAAGAGGTTGTGCTGTGCACAGTCACAGTGCACAGTAACAGTCACAGTGCACAGTGCTGTGCACAGTCACAGTGTTGTGCACAGTGGACTGTGCTGCGTCTTTGCACTTTTTTTAATATATATATATATATATATATATATATATATATATATATATATATATATATATATATATATATATATATATATATATATATATATATATAGCCGAGTCCCCGTGTCCAAAAATTTTAAAATCACGCCACACCCGCACCCATGTGACATAGGTTAGAAATGACCTGTTAGGAATCTCATATTATTGGAAGAGGACATCCTTTAGATCTGCAGGCTCCAAATACCATCACGGCAGTTACAATGCATTACCAAGTCTGTGGTTAAACAGAAAATTATGTAGGCATAACTGGTGGCACTACCACTTAGTGGTCAAGGCCTGGATAAATAGATGATTTCTTTTAAACCAAGGCCCATCTTTCTTATGCTTCAGCGACAGTGAGAATGCTAAAGTATGAGTTAGTTAAATAAACAGTGAGGATGGTATATTGTTGGGTGAACAGTACAAAGTTGATAAACTTGATCAAAGTTAGTGTGCCTCCAAAGAGAGACATCTAGCCATTCATGATCTACTTTTCTGTCCAACCTTGTTCTCAGTTCCATCGCAAAGTGAAAGACCAGACACCCACAAAAGACAGTTCATAAAATAATAGGCTGCAAGCCACTTGGCAATAAAAGATATATTGGAAAAGTGGCAAGTCCCTTAGGGCAATAGAGACCTTGATCAATAGCCAAGAACTTCATGCTTCATGGGAAGGAAGTTCAATAATCTATATATCATTAGCATACCACAAAATAATGGCACCAAGAATGCACACAATTATGATGAATTTGCTGAATCTGCAACCCGCTCCAATCTGAAAATGAGCCATAGTTGCTCACATTATCAAGTAAAAAATGCAAGGCATTACAAACCAACTCTAAATTTGCAAATTGCTATTGAGACCAAGTGGCACCAACTCAAATCAAGTCTAAATTTGCAGTCTGTTTAGATAATTATAAAACCTTTTAGCACCATAGTAGCTGAAATGAAGAGGGATTCTTGATGACTGAAAGAGGCAGTCGCATGCTTTTCAGAGTAAGATCCTGTAAGAACACGCAACCGTTTGTTCCAAAACTCCTATGCAGTAGAAGAAGATGAGAAGACACAGAGAAGGGGCTGAAAGCACATGATTCCCAATGTGGGAAGTCATGGGGTATGGCTAGGTATATTTCCAAACTGTTACATCATGTTTCAATTACAAAATTACTCCTGTATTAACAACATACAATAAAATACAAACAGGGGTAATAACGGAACAAAAAATACATATAGAAATTACAAATGCAATTGGATATCCGACTAAGAAACCCAATCTAAATCCAAATCATGTCTCAATAGCCATGGTCTTCACCATGGACAACTTGGACTTCAAAAACCAAAATCATTGCTTAGTTAGCCTTTTTGTGAAAAGATCGGCCACTTGATTTTCAGTACCAACAAACTTGGCTTCAAGCCCACCATCTTCAATCTTGCTCCTTATAAAGTGCTGATCAATCTTTGTGTTTCATCTTATTGTGATGAACTAGATTAAATGAATTTTTTTGGCACTCTGATTGTCACAAAACAGAATCGACTTTGGAGACTTCTCATTAAGATCATACAACATATTTCTTATCCAAGACAATTCTGAGTAAGGACATACCATGACTCGGTATTTCGCTTAAGCACTCGATCGGACTACCGCTTTTTTCTAGAGACTAGATTATTTTCAATGAAAACACTATAGCCTGAAATCAACTTCCCTTCATCCGGATCTCTTGCCCAATTAACATCTAAAAATGCCATAACCGTAAGAATGTTCTATCCCTGAGATCTCTTGTAGAACAATCCATCGCCCAATGTTCCTTTCAAATAGTGTAAGATTCTTTTTAAAGCTTCCATATGGTTAGATCTTGGTTGATGCATAAACTGAGAAACTTGATTTACAACATATGTCACATCTAGCTGGGTAAATGTAAGGTACTGCAACATCCCCACTGTAACTTTGATATTTTGTGTGATCCTTACATAAATTTCCATCAGTCGCATTAAGATACTGATGTATTAGAACAAGAATCAGCAAGGACATACAATCACTCATACCTATTTTGAGCAACAGGTCAACTGTATATTTATAGAGTCAAAATCATCCCATCTTCCTTTCTATCTACTTCAACAACCAAGAAGTAATTTAGTGGACCAAGATCTTTCATTTTGAAATGTTTGCTCAGCACTTCTTTTATCTCCTTGATGTGATCTTCGAAACTGCCTGTGACAATGATATTATTTAGGTAGATAAGCAAAACAATCATGCATCTCTTACCTTAATGAATATAAAAAGAATGATCAAGAGGAGATCTATAGAATCCAGGTTTTTTAATCTCCAACGAAAATCTCTTGAACCAAGAGCGCAAAGCCTGCTTCAACCTGTATATAGCTCTTTTTAATCTACACACATTGATTCGGACCACTTTCAATGTACCTAGGTAGTTGCTCCATATAGATTTCCTACTTTAGATCTCCATGGAGGAATGCATTTTTCACATCAAGTTTATTCAACACTCAACAGCGATTAACAGCCAAAGATAAAATAAAGTGGATAGTTCCCATTTTCCCTACCGGGCTGAAAGTCTCGTAGTCCATGTCATGTTCCAGTGTAAAGGCCTTGGCCACCAACCGTGCTTTATATCTCTATGTACTTCCATTTGGCTCATATTAGATTTTGTAAACCCATTTTGACCCTATAACATTCTTATAAGGTTAACTCACTACTTCCCATGTCTAACACTCATATAAAGCTTTCATCTCTTCATTCATCGTTTCAATCCACCTCTTATTTCGTGCTACCTGAATGTAAAAAACAAGTTTATCTTATTTTTTAATTTGCATAAGAAACACTTGATGGTCCATGCTGAAACTCTCGTAGCTGACCCATCTCTCGATAGGATGCTTGACTCTAGCCATCTACTTAACTCATGCACATTTTTGGCCATGTCATCTACATTGTCTTCATCATGTAATTGTTGCACTTGTTCTTTGTTAGCCTTTGCATTTCTATCTCTTCGAGTATACATCATTTCTTCATTGTATCTGCCTTGCTGCTCCCTTGAAGACATGTTTGTAGTTGTTTGAGTTCCACCACCATCCAAATCTTGGACTTGTTGCCCATGATTTTATGAGGTCTCATGAGGAGTAGAGAACAACTCCTCACTTAACCATGGTTGATAGTAATTTGCACTTGTCTTTCTTTGATCTGCACTAGAGACATACTCAAAACCAAATGTAACATTCCCAGAAATTTGGATGCACTTATTTTTTATGACATAACATCTAAACCCCTCAGCATAGCCAACAAATTTACAAACATGAGCACAAGCTTCAAATTTATTTCTCAATGTTTTATCCACATGAACGTAATAAATACATCCCTAAGCTCACAATGAATCATAACGATAATGTTTACCGAACAAAGTATAATAAGGAGACTTGTGACACAAAATCCTAATGGGCAGCATGTTTATCATATGCATGGCTGAATGAAAAACTTTTGTCCAGAGATAAAAAGGAACACTACTCGCATGTATGATGTCAATGCACTCAACAATATTTTGATGCTTCCTTTCGGCAATGCCATTTTGCTGCAGCATGCGAGGGCAAGACACTCTTCGGTTGATTCTACAAAATCCTTTGAAGAGTATTCACCCACACCATCACACTGGAAATTAATTATAGGCATAGAAAATTGATTTGTAACCAAAGCATGAAACTTCTTGAATATACTAAAAACTTCATGTTTAAATTTCATGAAGTATATTCAAGTATGCCGAGAATAATCATCAATGAAAGAAATGTAATAACATCTACCAAAAGATGAAACAATGGGCGCTGATCCCCAAATATTGGAATGCATAATTTCAAAAGGTTTCGAAGCCCATTATTCCATGAATTAAAAGGGAGAACTTGACTTTCTTTTCTAACCATCAACTAGGATTCTCCTAAAAAAATTCTTCTCAGAAGATGACTGACAACTAGGACAAATAGAATCAATAGACTCATAACATAAACTGGACTTAGGAATAAGACTATAAAAAAATACTCTTTTAATAAAACCACGACTATAATGGGCAAGTCAATAATGCCAAACATTGCCCTTATTGGACTCAGACACACAAATGAACTCAACTCTCTCTCTCTCTCTCTCTCTCTCTCTCTCTCTCTCTCTCTCTCTCTGCCAAAAGGAGGAGGAAGAAGAAGTCTCTCTCTCTCTCAGTTCGCTGCCAGCAAGGACCCCGTAACCCCGAGGTACGCATTTTTTTTCTTTTTTACTCTTTATTTCTTCCTCTTCATTTTCTCTATCGTCTTCTTCTCTTTTTTCCTCTTTTTCCTTTTTCTCTCCTATTTTTCACTACCATCTCTTTTTCTTCTTTTTTTCCTCTTTTTCCTTCCCTTTCCCTTTTCTTATTTTTTTCCTGTTAATTTTTCTCCTCTGAGATCTCGCCCACCACTTTCTTTGTTTTTCTTCTTTTTTTTCCTTCCTTTTTCCTTTTTTCCATTTTCAGTTTCTGTTTTTCAGTTATATACATATATATTATGTGTTTGGACTGGAGTATAGTACATATATATTATGAAATAACAACCAATAAGAAATAGAAAATCTCAAATAAGACAGTACCTGCTTTGTGAAAAAAGATAAGAAAACATGCACACACACACCCAACAAAAAAAAAAATACACAGCATAACAGGCTTGACAGCAAAATATGATGTCCTAACGTGTATGTATATCTATTTTCCACACAAATATACATAGATTTATATAATTGATTAAATATAGAATTATATAACTGAAAAATATATGAGATTAACCAAAAAAAAGTTAAAATATACTAAGAAACTGATTACATAACTGAAATAACTGGAAAATATATGAGATCAACCTACAAAAGTTAAAATATATGAGATTATTCTAAAAAATATGAGATTAACATATAAAAGTAACCAAAAAAATGATTACATAACTGAAAAATATATGAGATTAACCAACAAAAGATAAAATATACTAAGAAACCGATTACATAACTGGAAAATATATGAGATTAACCAACAAAAGTTAAAATATATGAGATTGTTCTAAAAAATATGAGATTAACATATAAAAGTAACTAAAAAACTGATTACATAACTGGAAAATATATGAGATTAACCAAAAAAAGTTAAAATATACTAAGAAACTGATTACATAACTGAAATAACTGAAAAATATATAAGATTAACCTACAAAAATTAAAATATATGAGATTGTTCTAAAAAATGTGAGATTAACATATAAAAGTAACTAAAAACTGATTACATAACTGGAAAATATATGAGATTAACCAACAAAAGTTAAAATATACTAAGAAACTGATTACATAACTGAAAAATATATGAGATTAACCTACAAAAGTTAAAATATATGAAATTATTCTAAAAAATATGAGATTAACATATAAAAGTAACTAAAAAACTGATTACATAACTGAAAAATATATGAGACTAACCAACAAAAGTTAAAATATATTAAGAAACTAATTACATGACTGAAATAACTGAAAAATATACGAGATTAACCAACAAAAGTTAAAATAGAGTAATATACTAAGAAACTTATTACATAACTGAAATAACTGGAAAATATATGAGATTAACCTACAAAAACTTTGTTGATTATGTCTCAGAAATCTTGTTGTAAAAAAAAAATGCGCCTCAAGGCGCGTTGTTGATAACACTGGCATTGACTTAAATATTTTTTAAAGTTTTTTTAGGCTTTCAAAAAAATTTTGAGGCTTATGCTTTGCCTCAGTTTTTGGTGGAGCGCTACGCTACGCCTTAACGCTTTTCACAACATTGGTGTGGATCATCCTTATACCAACAATTGACTTTGACATATCCAAGTTCTTGCAGATATAAAGAAGAATGCCTCTTTTTTTAATATTTCCAATGAGGGGTGTGTTAGGCAATGGCAATAGACCACAACTTCCCTGGTTTCCTCCACGTCCACCACCTCTACCACCCCATGGGCCTCCTCTTCCTCTTCCACGAAATACTCCAATAGCAAGAACCTCATGTGAGTCTCCTGAACCAGTAGAAGACTCTCCACCACACTGTTTAACGACATTTCATAATGAAGCAGTTTTCCCTTAAGATCATCAAAAGAGGAAGGTAACTATGAGTATTGAATGGTCGTAGCAAGAACATGAAACTCATGTCCTAGACCATTGAGTACTTGATAAATCTTATCTTTCTCTGAAACCTCATGCCCCACTAAAACCAACTGATTTTTTATGGATTTCGCCTTATTAAAATAATTTAGATCCAACATTGAAAGCTTCTTGAAGCTTTGAAACTCCTTCAAGAACATAACTTTCAACATAGAAATTTGAGAGTATGTTTGTGCCAATTTTGCCCACAACTCCATGGCAGTGCAGTCATCAGGAAATACCAAAAGAACCTCTCGGGATAAAGTAGATGTGATATAAGCAACTAATGCTTGGTCTCTCTTTATCCAAGCCACATGTCTAGACAGTAATAGTAGACACAATAACCCCTTTGTCATCTTTTTTTTCCTGCATAAGAAACTATGGTGGGATCGGAATGGTCCCATGAAGATGACCTTTCAAGATGCCCTGAAAGGTCATGACTATGAATAAAAGGAACGATTTGACGCTTCCAAGTTAAGAAATTAGAGTGATTTAGCTTCATGCAAACAAGCTAGGTGAGGAAAATAGAAGATAGAATAGATGAAGAGGAGTTTGAGTCCATGTCAAGAATCAACAATGACAAAAAGAGAAAATAGAGGGAAAGGAGTAAATTGAGACAAAAATGGATAAAACCAGACAGGTCAAGGGCAAGCCGAAAAATAGGGCACAACACAAAAGTTTTGAATTCACACCTTGTGATAGACAAAAATATATTTGTTCTCAAAAACCAATTCGTTCGGGCAGATCTGCATTTTTTTTAAAGATAGCAGATACTAGAAATCAACCACAGGTCTGACTTGAATCAGAGAATGAAATTCAATAACTAGTAATGCCAAAAATCAACAAAGTCGACAACCCAAAATAAGAAGGGAATACATGACATGAACCAAGATATCCTATTTCAAGTCAATGGGAGTAACCAAATCTGATCTAATATGGATATTAAAACAGATCAGATTATCAAAAGAAACAAGTGCAGAAAGGATTAAAACCAATGGGATCAGAACGAACAGTTTGTGGAAAGATTGATTGGGAATCAAGGAAGACAATAACAGGCCAAATGTTCAAAAAGAGAGAAAACCTATAAAAAGGGACAAGAAAGAGATTTTCAGGAAAAAAAAGAAGAGAATGAAGGAGAAAAAGAGGGAAGGAAGAACACCTTTCAAGGCCTCCTGATGTACCTTATGTGGATCCTGGCACTCTGATACCATATAAGAACGCACAGCAGTTTGTTCCAGAACTCTTGTGCAGTAGAAGAAAATGAGAAGACACAGAGAAGGGGATGAAAGCACAGGATTCCCAATGTGGGAAGTGTTAAAATATATGTAATTCATATAATATGTATATATTTATATACATATATATTTGTATAATCTAAAATACCCGATAGGGGTATTTTAGTCATTTCACAAGTACCCGATAGGGGTACTTGTTTCTTTTCTTTCTTTTTGTATATTTCTTTTTTTATTTTTTATCTTTTATTTTTTTGGTTTTTTGTCCACCTAATAGGGGCCCCACCATGGAGTCGATGGGGCCCCCAACGGTCACATTTGTGACCGTTGGGGGCTCCCAACGACTCCATGGGAGCCCCTAGGTGGCTCTTCTTTTAAGGCCATATGGCCACTCCTCCCCTCCTCCTTTTGTGTATAAATAGGGGTGAACCCCTCTTGTATTTTTTACTCTTGAGAGTTCTCTCTCTCTTTCAATAAGAGGCATTTATATTTTTATGTTGTGTTGTCTCCTTTGGGTTTGGGTATTAGCCCTTGTTGTTTGTTCATTAGTGGATGTTGTAAGTGCTTAGAGCACTCTTTACTTTTCTGCATATTTCATTACATGGTATCAGAGCCTTGTGTATGCTCTTCTTCTTAATATAGCTAGTTGTGTAGCTATATTTGTTTCTTGTTGTTTCTCTCTTCTTTTATCCTTTTAAGTGTGATTATTATGGAAGGAGAACAAAAGATTGATCTCTCCTAACTACATGATGTGGGCCGCCGCCATGGAAAACAACCTCAAAGGGAAAAAGCTTTGGGGCCACCAAAAAATAAAGTTGCTTCCGTTGAAGAAGCTACTCAAAAGAAAGAGGAAGCAATCAAAGGAACGGACTCTTTTTCTCTTGCTCAACTATCGGAGGCACTACAAACTCTACTCAAGATTCCATCAACTTCGGGTGCCGCCGTAGCTTCCTCCTCTCCTCCAGGTATGTCGTCTTGGATCCTTGACTCTGGAGCTTCCTTTCATATGACCCCCCTTGAAAATGAGCTTTCCGATTTATGTAATAATTATAAAAACTCCTATGTTTCAACTGCCGATGGTACATCTTTACAAGTAAAAAGTTTTGGAACCTTAAACTTTTCAAAAGACTTCTTTGTGCCAAACGTGAGAGTTGTACCTCAACTTAATTTAAATCTCCTCTTTGTTGCTCAAATATGCGATCATAGATGTAAAATCTCCTTCTCAACTAAGGATTGCTCTATACAGGATCTCCGGTCCGGGAAGCTGATTGGGCAAGGCCATAGAAGGGGAGATCTCTATTACATGAGCAACATGAAACTCCCCATTAACTCTTTTTGTAACCATGTCCAAGATAAAAATATTGATATTTGACATCAAAGACTTGGACATCCAAGTTTCTCAAAAATGTACTCCTTTCCATTTGGAAAGAAATTTTGTAATGAGAAACATTTTGTTTGCAAGAATTGTATTTTTGGCAAAATGAAATCTACTCCTTTTCCAAACCGAACTTTTGTGTCCAAAAGACCTTTTGAGTTAGTCCATTCGGATGTTTGGGGTCCTTCCCCCGTCATGTCTAAAGGAGGATACTCCTATTATGTCACTTTCATCGATGACTACACTAGGTATGTATGGATCTACTTTCTCAATTTAAAATCCGAAGTCTTTGAGTTTTTCAAAAAATTTCATATGATAGTTAAAAATCAATTTTCAAGTAATATCTCTACTCTTAGATCCGATTCGGGTGGAGAATATTTATCAAATGAATTTCAAAACTATTTAGAAGTAAATGGAATTTGTCATCAAAGATCGTGTCCTAGGACTCCCCAACAAAACGGCTTGGCCGAAAGAAAGCATAGACATATCATGGAAACCACTAGGACACTCCTTATTTCCAAAGAAATTCCAAAGAATTTTTGGGCCGAAGCGGCCTTAACCTCAACTTACTTAATAAATAGAATGATATCTTCATCCTTACAGAATACATCTCGATACGAAAAACTATTTGAAAGAACACCAGACTTCAATAGATTAAGAGTTTTTGGATGCAAATGTTTTGTCCTTACTCATAAACGGGACAAATTATCTCCTAAAGCTATTGAATGCGTTTTCTTGGGTTATGGAGAAAATCAAAAGGGTTTTAGATGTTTTGACTTGAAAAATAACAAACTCTATGTATCCAAAGATGTAACATTTTTGGAAAATGAAAATGGTTTTGTGAAAACTAAAGATATTGACGAAAGTGAATATACTTTTTTATTTGATCTTCTATCTCAAGAAGATGAGACTCCTCAAGAAGAGGAAATCTCTAATGAGTCTTTGAATGACCTAGAGGAAATTCCTCTTGATAATGCTATAGATGAGAATAATAGACCAATTCAAACATATGGTAGGCGTGGTCAACAAACTCAAATAAGTGCCTTAGAAAAATACTCTCAAGGATCCAACATTGAAGAAACATCTTTAAGGAGATCCAGTCGGATCTCCAACCCTCCTAATAGGTTTGTTTCTTATGAGTCCCTAACTCCTAGATATAGAGCATGTCTAATTGCGTTGCATTCATTTCATGAACCTTCACACTATAATGAGGCCAAAAATATTCCCCAATGGGTTGAAGCCATGAACTTAGAGCTTAGTGCCCTTGAAAAAGCAAAAACTTGGGAAATAACTTCGTTACCCACTGGAAAGAAATCAATAGGATGTAGATGGGTCTTCAAAATTAAAACCAAGAGTGATGGTTCATTAGAACGTTATAAAGCACGGTTAGTAGCTAAAGGATATGCTCAGGAATATGGTATAGATTATGAAGAAACCTTCGCACCTGTTGCTAGAATGACTAGTGTTAGGACTCTTATTGCTATTGCGTCAGTGAATAAATGGCCTATCTATCAACTCGATGTTAAGAATGCATTTCTAAATGGCGAATTGAATGAAGAAGTTTACATGGATCCCCCACCAGGAGTATCTATTGGTAAAAATAAAATTCTTAAACTTAAAAAGGCATTATATGGTTTAAAACAAGCCCCAAAGGCTTGGCATGATAGATTTAGTAATGTAATGACAAGTTTGAATTTTCGTTCATGTTATACTGACACTGCTTTGTTTGTGAAAAGTGCAGGGTCTTCAATAGTTATTTTACTACTTTATGTTGATGATATGATCATCATAGGAAGTGATGAGAAAGGCATTAATGATATTAAAAAGGTTTTGAAAGAAAATTTTGATATGTCTGACCTTGGATTCTTAAGATATTTTTTAGGAATTGAAGTGGCGTACTCTCCTCGAGGGTACATTCTCTCTCAGATAAAACTTGTTGCTGACATCTGTTCCAAATCTGGTATTTCCGACGATAAGAAGACAGAAACCCCAGAAGTCATCAATGCAAAATTAAGGTTGGAAGATGGAACACCTCTCGAGGATCCTACTCCCTACCGGCAACTTGTTGGGTCTCTAACCTACTTATCCATCACACGGCCAGACATTGCTCATGCTGTTCACTCTGTCAGTCAATTTCAACATGCACCTACAACTGTGCACATGAGTGCAGTCTTAAGGATCGTCAGATATATCAAAAATACCATAACTAAGGGAGTTTTTCTTTCCTCTGCCTCGTCCCTTGATTTAATTGCTTATACTGATGCAGATTGGGGAGGAAATCCCAATGACCGAGTCTCAACTACCGGATTTTGTGTTTTCTTAGGTGACTCTATGATTTCTTGGAGATGCAAGAAGCAACACAAAGTATCATTGTCCTCGACGGAAGCAGAATATCGTGCTATGGCCACTACAACCATGAAACTTGTGTGGCTAAGAAGCCTCCTCAGTGATATGGGCATTGTCATCTCTACTCCTTCGAAGCTGTGTTGCGACAACAAAAGCGCAATCTATATTGCAAGCAATCACACCTTCCATGAGCGTACTAAGCATATTGAGATGGACTGTCATTACGTTCGTGATGAATACCTAAGAGGAACCATAGCACTACCTTACGTCACATCAGAGTACCAGTTGGCGGACTTCTTCACTAAGGCTCTTGCAGCTCCTCGGTTTTTGTTTCTCCTTAACAAGCTTTCGGTTATATCCCCGTAAAGCTTGAGGGAGGGTGTTAAAATATATGTAATTCATATATATGTATATATTTATATACATATATATTTGTATAATCTAAAATACCCGATAGGGGTATTTTAGTCATTTCACAAGTACCCGATAGGGGTACTTGTTTCTTTTCTTTCTTTTTGTATATTTCTTTTTTTATTTTTTATCTTTTATTTTTTTGGTTTTTTGTCCACCTAATAGGGGCCCACCATGGAGTCGATGGGGCCCCCAACGGTCACATTTGTGACCGTTGGGGGCTCCCAACGACTCCATGGGAGCCCCTAGGTGGCTCTTCTTTTAAGGCCATATGGCCACTCCTCCCCTCCTCCTTTTGTGTATAAATAGGGGTGAACCCCTCTTGTATTTTTTACTCTTGAGAGTTCTCTCTCTTTCAATAAGAGGCATTTATATTTTTATGTTGTGTTGTCTCCTTTGGGTTTGGGTATTAGCCCTTGTTGTTTGTTCATTAGTGGATGTTGTAAGTGCTTAGAGCACTCTTTACTTTTCCGCATATTTCATTACAGGAAGTCGTGGGGTATGGTTCTATATATTTCCAAACTGTTATATCATGTTTCAATTACAGAATTAGCCCTGTATTAACAACATACAATAAAATACAAACAGGGGCAATCACAGAACAAAAAAAACAGATATAAACAGTTACACATACAATTGGATATGAGACTATCATGCACATGAAGCTCCTAAAGATTGTTGGGAATCTAGTGATCCAAATCTCGTCTCAATAGGTCCCTCACTTTTAAAACTGCACCATTCACCACAGTTCTTAGCCTATCATATGTAGAGGAACATCCTTGCATAGGAAATAGACCATTTCTATACATGCACATGAAGCTCCTAAAGATTTGTTGGGAATCTAGTGATCACTGGATTGGGAAGGTTAGTGCTTGTCGTGATCCTTGTAAAGAAACTCTTTACTGATTGAAATCTAACCCTATTTCGAACCAAATTAGACTCAAAAGATACAAGAAATAACTGCATCAGTTGAAGTCTGAAAATAACTTCCACATACATCTATAAGCCATCGTATTGGAAGATACTGATCTGTACCTAGCACAATCAGCCCTTTTGTTTTTGGACAGGCAAACTAGGAGATAACCCCTTTGAATTCGAATATGAGACTCCTCAGTTATGACAATGTGACCTAAGCATCCAGCCATCTCATTCCATCCCAAGCTCAACCAGCTAATTTGCCTTTAGATGTGCTCAATTGAATTGTCAATATGACCTACATTGCGTAATCACTATAACCTATCTTAGTGGAGATCTAAGATATACAATTACAAATCAGCAAACGGCATGGAGATCTAAGCCACATAATTTTTTACATAATGAGGTGACAAGACATAAGTTCCAACCTAGCACATGCAACAAAGAAGACACATGATTCTGCAAAATTTCAGCGTCAACATAGAACTAGAATTTAGCACAACTGAGCACCCAGCAAAATAAGAGACTGAACACTTAAGCTACATTAAGCACAGTAAAGAGGCAATGATAATGCCTAACAAAATACTCACTGACAAAAGAAATATTTTCTAACAAACAAAAAATGCAGATAATAGGCTACTGTATGGCAAGTTAACTCCAACAACCATCCAAGACATGCCTGATGTATGTTTGCCAGATATCAAAATAAAATTGACGAAGACAAATAAATCACTTCAAGTAAGCACAAGGTAATGTTATCTGCTCTTGCCTTCTCAATGGGGTACACAGTCTTCTTACAAGCATGACATTTCTCTTGAGTTCCGGCAAACAAACTTGATACTTTGCTGGAATGTCCCTACAAAAGTAAAAGACAAAGGTGGATTATATTCTAGAGTGGAATTAATATTAACACTAGGATTAAGTGTAGATAAAATAATTTTCCAACAGTGCCAATAGTGCATATATCATTAGCATATGTAATAAAAGCTGGTCCTTTAAAGTACCTCATGATCATTCGATGCTTTAACAACCTTTGGGGTACCTAGACGAATCCAGTTGTAAATAGTTCTGTCAATTTACTGCATGATAAAATTAACATAAATCAATTATCTAATGTTCCTCACCTTCGAAACTTTTGTCCAAGCTGCCTGTTCTCTTAAAAAGTTGATCAAAGTGTGGCTTGCAGTACAGAACACCCTCAAAGGAAGAGTAGTTGCTGAGCTGCAAATGGAGTCAAAATCATATTGAAAAATTATCAGAAAAAACTCATGAAAATGAAAAAACTTAACAGTAGATCTTATGACCTCACCAGAGAAAATGTATCTACTAAATAACAATATTATTCAAACCATATATTATCTTCCCAAATTTATTACATTTCACAATATCTCATGCAAATCAATTATACAAGTAACCATAACAAAGGAAACTTCATATTAAACTACAAATTATCAGAAAGATACCAGAAGCCACCAAATCATGCAAGTAAAGATAGTGTTCCATAGTATTGTTTGCATATATGAATCTGTCCATGTTCATATATCTCACTAGCGTGCAAAACAATAGCTTCTATGCAGAAGACAAGGCATCTATAGGTCTCATGCCTTGTTAGATAATTTTCCATGTTATTGAAAGAAACTATCAACATCACAAGGCTGGAAGCAAGAATCTATGATTTTGCAGTGGGTATCAAGTTATAAGAAAAATAATAGATCACAACACAGAAGTATGATTCCATCATGCTTCCAATTAGATTTCATTATCTTTTATGCAAGGCTGCATCAATTGAACAGTTTGCTCAACAGGGCCAGATTGTTTCATCATAAACATGACTAATTTCAGAGCAGACCTCGGCTATTGTTAATCTATATACAATTCTACACATATTCTCCATGATGATGACATTTATGACTCAAGTTGATGAGATCACTACATATAAAAGGTAAACATCCATCAGGCAGTCTGAGGGTATTTACTCTCAAGATTAACTGCATTTCTAGTGGAATTCTTTTCACATGGTAGACATATAATCACATGAGATACAAACAATACGATATGATTGATCAGTTTTTCACAAATGAAACCTTCCACGGATTTTTGAGCTGGCATTTGCTTAATTATTGATCATACCAAAATTGATTAATCTGGTCGAGTTCAGGCAAGCACCAATTGAAACTAATATTCTTAGATGAGCTAGTAAAAAAAACTAATGCAGTTTTTGGTTGATATATTTCATGCCATCTTGATAAACAAAAGATCATAAGATTTACAAAGTTCTTTCCTATTCTTTAAGCTATAATTTATGAAGAATTACAGAAAAATGATACAAATGGGAAAAAACACATTTGTAGTCTCTAGACACTTAATCAACAATGATTTTTTTAAAAAGACGCTGGGGAGACCCTGGATTATCTATTAATTGCTAAAATGTACATATGAAAATATGTATATAACATATATATAATATTATATACATATATATATTCTCCATTTCTTATTTTTATTTTATTATTTTTTGTATCTAGTTCAAACTATATATATTCTCCTTTCCTTATTTTTATTTTATTATTTTTTGTATCTAGTTCAGTTTGAACTAGATAGGCTGACTGACTGGTCAACTAAAAGTTGACTAATCTTGGAGCCATTGGAGCTAGTCCAACGGCTAAAAATAGAGCCGTTGGACTAGCTCCAACGACTCTATTTGAGTCTTCTTTTCCCTCTCATCTCATGTATATAAATAGGACTGGTCAACTAAAAGTTGACTAATCTTGGAGCCGTTACAAATAGAGCCGTTGGACTAGCTCCAACGACTCTATTTGAGTCTTCTTTTTCCTCTCATCTCATGTATATAAATAGGGGTGTTTTGAAGATTCTTGTTTCTTTTCATGGTATCAGAGCAAGTTTGCTCTTGACTCCTGAGGATTGTGTGCTGCCTTGTTTTCCATGCTCGTGGAAGAAAGAAAGAACCTTTTGGTGATGTAAAGTGTTCGTGTAATTGTGCAAGCATAGCTCGTTGGCTCGTGTGATCGTGGTGTTGTGCTTATGATATTTCTCTATTATTTCTCTCATCGATTTTCTCTTCTTTTTATCTCCTTTTGTAAGAATGGATGACAATGAGAAAGTCACTATCATACTCATGAAACTCAATGATACTAACTTTGTAATGTGGTTTTCAATAATGAAGCACCACATATAGGTAAAGGGATTGTGGAGTTTAGTTGATTATTCTAATCTGGAGCCTAAACTAGTCCTCACAAAGGTCGAAAATAAAAAATAAGTACCTCTTACGGATGGTGAGAAACTTGAGTGAACTGAAGAGGTTCACGTTGTAAGTTTCACAAGAGGTGCGAAACAAGTGGTTGCTAGCATTGTGAAGTCAATGGTTTGGTTACTAGCACCATGAAGCTAGTTGTATTCATTGCTAGCACTGTGAAAGCTAGTGGTTGGTTAGTAGCATCGTGAAACTAGTGGTTAGTTACTAGCACCGTTAAGCTAGTGAATATAGTGGATTTGGTGGGAAGCCAAGAGGACATAAGCCGGGTTGGGCCGAACCTCTATAAATTCTTGTGTATTATTCATTGCTTCTCCCTTCTTCTCTAGCATCGTGGTTATGCATCACGAAAAAATTTAAACACCAAATTCACCCCTCTTAGGTGTTTTACCATTTAGGGACTCAACATTATGTCCAAAGGTGGATATGCTTACTATGTAATTTTTGTTGATGATTTCTCTAGACATACTTGAATTTACTTTCTCAAGCATAAATCCGAAGTCTTTTTACACTTTCAAATATTTCACAACTTAGTAAAAAATAAGTTTAAAAATGACAATTTTATTTTTTGCACTGATTCAAGGGGAGAATTATTATCAAAAGAATTTAAAGATTCTAAACCTACCTCGAATCACACATCAAAAATATTATCTTCACACACTACAACAAAATGGTTTGATTGAACGACAATAAAGACACATTATGGAAACAACTAAAACTTCACTAATAGCAAATCAAGTACCAAAAGATTTCTGGGTATCTTATTAATAGAATGACATCTTCTCTAAAAACCATAACAGCAGTTGAAAAACTTTTTAAATTAGCTCCTGATTACTCTAGATTTAAAATTTTTGGATGCAAATGTTTTGTTTTTACTAATAGAAATGATAAACTCTCTCATTGAGCTATTCCCTGTGCCTTTTTTAGGTTATGCGAATAACTAAAAAGGCTATCAATGCTTTGATCCCAAAAGTAGAAAGCCGTATGTTTCAATAAATGTGTCCTTTTTAGAAAATGAAAGTTTCTTTGATTTTGAAAACGCTGAGGAAGTAACTAAGTATTCAATTTTATTTGATTTGATTCCAAATTATGAAAAACATGATCATGAATGTGTTCTTGATGATGATATTGATATAATGGATAAGTGTAATCTTGATAATGGTTCTATAATTAACGAAAAGCATTCCCATAGGAACCAAAACCATTTGCAGTATTCCAGACACAAGGATCCTAATCATCCATGTGCACTAAAAAGTATCCTAAATAATCTGAAGTTCAACCAGAAGATCATCTAAGATCTCTAAACAACCTGAAAATTTTGCATCCTATGAGATTTTTCCCCAAAATATAAAGCATTCATTGCATTAATTCACCCATATGTAGAACCTTCAACCTATGCTTAAGTCAAAGAACATTCTGAATGGATTGAGGCTATGGAGAATAGAGTTAGAAACTTTAGAAAAGGTTAATACTTGGATCATCCAAGATGTCCCACAAGAGAAGAAACCTATAGGTTGAAGGTGAATATATAAAATCAAAACTAAAAGTGATGAAACTCTTGAAAGCTATAAAGTCATATTGGTTGCTAAAGGTTATTCCCAAGAATATGACATAGACTAAGAGAAAACTTTTGCACCAGTTACCAGAATAATCATTGTTAAGACTCTAGTAGCCTTAGCTTCGATTAGAAAATGGCCTATATTTCAAATGGATGTCAAAAATATTTTTCTTAATGGAAACTTATTTGAGGAAGTTTATATGAAGGCACCTCCGGGTATAAATGTTCTTAAAGATAAAGTTATTCGTCTAAAAAAGGTTTTTTATGGCCTTAAACAAGCACCAAAAATTTGGCATGACGGGTTTAGTCGTGTTATGATTGATCTTGGATTCAAATCTTGCTTGAATGACACTGCCTTGTTTATCAAGATTTCTGATGCAGGTATTATTATCTTACTTTTTTATGTGGACGATATGATAATCACTGGAGGAGACAAACAGGGTTTAAAAATATTAAAAGAATTCTCAAAAAGCATTTTTAAATGACTGATTTAGGACTCTTGAAATATTTCCTAAGAATTAAAGTTGCTAAATCTCCTAGAAGGTACCTGTTATCTCAATATAAGTTTGTTTGTTTTATGTTGTTTCTAAGTCCGGAATCACAGATGATAAGAAAGTTGCTACTCCTGATATTGCCAACATCAAAATGTGAATTGATAATAGAGAACATCTTAAAGATCCTACCCCTTCCAAACAACTCATTGGAGCACTCTCTTATCTTTCAATTACTAGACCTCATATAGCACACGATATACATACCGCTAGTCAATTTCAACACGCTCCCACTTCTGTTTACATGAGAGTAGTTCTGCATATTATTAGATATATTAAAAATTCACTGACTCAAGGACTTTTTTGTCTACTTCATCTTCACTAGATTTAATTGTTTGCACTGATGCTAACTGGGGAGGTGATTCCAATAACAAACACTTAACTACGAGTTTTTATGTGTTTTTAGCAGAATCGCAGATTTCGTGGCGATGTAAGAAGCAACAAAAGGTTTCACTTTCATCAACTGAAGCTGAATATCGAGCAATAACAACTACAACAATAGAGGTAGTCTGGCTCAAAAGATTGTTGGCTGATATGGGAGTTCAAATAATTGATGCCTTACACATGTGTTGCGACAACAAGAGTATTATCTATATTGCCAACAATCATACCTTTCATAAACAGACTAAACATATTGAAATGAATTGTCACTATGTTCGAGAGGAGTATCTTCATGAGACTATAGATCTGCTTATGTGACATCTGAATATCGGTTAGCAGATTTCTTCACCAAACATCTCGTTGCTCCCAGATATCATTTTTTTAAACAAACTTTCAGTTATTGTACAGTAAGTTTGAGGGGTGTTAAAATTTATAGTAAATATGTATATAATATATATATATATATATATATTTCTCCATTTCTTATTTTTATTTTATTATTTTATTATCTAGTTCAGTTTGAACTAGATAGGTTGACTAGTCAACTAAACTTAGAGTCGTTGGAGCTAGCCCAACAGATACAAATAGAGTCGTTGGACTAGCTCCAAGGACTCTATTTGAGTGTTTTTTCCCTCTCATCTCATATATATATATAGGGGTCACCCCCTCTTCAAATGCATGATTCTTGCATTTTAGTGGATTAATAAAATATTTATTTTTAAGTGTTCTTGTGAATACCCTTGCATGGGTTTTGGTAGTGTGCCCTTTTATGGACACTTCTCTTGGATCCTTGGAGGACGTATTTGTTAAAATGTATCATTCAACATTTGTAATATTATATATATTTTATATATATAAAAGATAATACATATTCATATATGGTATATATGCATATGTATTATCCTAATTATATATATATAATATATATTTCTCTATTTATAGGCATAGGGGTAGTTTAGACATTTCACAGTTTTACGCATATTCCATTTGGAATATGTTTGTAATTTTACTTTTAATTTTCCTTTTTATTTTTCTATTTTTTGTGGTTTGCGCCACCTAGGGAGGCTCCCCAAAGAGTCGTTGGGGAGCCCCCAACGGTCACAAATGTGACCGTTGGGGGCTCCCAACGACTCCCTTGGGAGCCCCCTAGGTGGCCCCTCTCTTGTGTTATAAATAGGGGTCTCCCCCTTGTTCACTCATTGTAGGAGCTTATGCTCCATTGTATAGGGTTTTTACCCTTTTTCTTCTTTTTTCCTCAATAATATTCAACTTATGACTTTAAGTCATATTTACCCCTTTTATGGGTGTATGTATTAGCAAATGATGTGCTTGTGTTGTTCCATTGAGTGGGTATATTCGCACTTCGTGTGCATGTGTATGGGTTCATTATTGAACCCAATGTATTCAAAGTCACTTTCTAACATGATATCAGAGCCCGGTTGAGATCGAGTTGCTCTTTGGTGCATCGGGAAGCGTGGTATTCAAGAAATTTTTAAAGAAAAATGGTGAAGTATTCATTTCTCTCTCTTTTCTTTCTTAAAGTTATTCGGTATGCATTCTATCTCTTTAAGTATTGTATGAAGAATTTAATATGTTCTTTTTTTATGTGTACTCTTTGTCATTATGTCTTTTTATAAAAATTTGAGTTACTTGATACTCTATTAAATCTTTTTTGTATGTTTTTCTTTGAAAATTTTTAAATGATAACTTGTTTGGCGAAAAATTAGATATATGATTGCTCAAAACTTGCTTTAATGAGTTGGTAAAAATTTATGACCATTGGAGTTTGAATTTATATTTTAAACCTAACTTTGTTTATAAGAATACCTTTTATATGAATGGTAAGTCTTTAAAGAAAAGTATGTTAAGATTAAAATGTTTGTGAGGTGTAGTTTTTTTGAAAAATGCTTGACATATATGAAAAATTCCTTAATAAGTTTTGATTCACTTTCCTAATGTGTCCTTTTTATATGAGCAACATTTAATTAAGAAGGTTTTTTTCCGGTTGAATTAAGTTTTAAAATGGTCTTATGGAATATGGTGATTTTCTTTGCATCTTTATACTCTTAAAAGATTTTTCAATTTGATTTAAAGAGCTTGTCTCATTATAAAATTTATGATCTTCATTAATGTTTGTTGTGTACTTATTGCATTAGAAGTTGGTAATAATCTATTAAGTCGTGTTTTTTTTATAAAACTTAAGAGTTTTGAATTTTTCCTCGATAAATGTTTAATTTTATAGATTTATGCCATAGTACAATCTTACTTTATCATAAGGTTTTTTTAATAAATCTATTATTCTTCTTTGTTGGGATTTCTCCCACTTTAGTGGAGTTTCCCTCTTCTTTGGGAATTTTGTGTGTTTTTTGAGCTCTCTTTAAGGAGCCTTTCGGTCCTTATAATCTTCTTGTGAGTATATACTCTTTTATGAAGATTTCATGGTTGTTTTGAGAAGATTGGTTGTGAGCATCATTTTTTAAGTTACAATAGTGGATTTCATAAGATTTTCAAACTTCACCATCTTTATGAATGCCTATATTGGCCTAAGTTTGTTATTTGCTTATTCAAGATTATTGTCATTTAAAAATTTTGCATTGCATAAAAGTGTATCTATTATTATTTGGTGTGCATTTAATTGCAATTTATATTTATCATAGTTGAGGCTTGTTTTTTTGACTTTTTGATTATTCCAAATCGGTTCTTACGCATGATGTTGCTTAATATTTCATAAATTGTGTTAGTTGCATAATAAGTCTTTTTTTTTGTATAAATGACTTCTTTTGAAGATTAAGCATAATTCGGATTTATGCAAAATTGTTGTTATAAAGCATATTATTGTGATTGATTATATTGGACCTTTGATTCAATTTTTAATCGGTCCTCTTTTCTTTGAAAAATGATTCTTAAAGTGTTTATTGCCTTTTTATGGCATTTATATTTGTCCATCACATGTTATTTAATGCATCATTTGTTTGGCCTTATTATTGTTTTATTAGAGATGTTTGTTGAGGTGAGTTATGGGCACCTCGTGTTATATCATTCTAGATTGTCGACTTGCCATATTATAGATGGTTGTTGAGGTGAGTTATGGGCACCTTGGGACTCTAAAATGATTTGTTATATGATCTCTAATTATGAGTGTGTCACTCATTTTTTCTCTTTTGGCCATTGATCTAATGGATGCTCTCATTTATATGTAAATGTGATGGATATATGGTGTTTAAAACCTTAAATGTTTTAAGGTATATTAAAATCAAGGTTTTGGGGATTATTGACCAACCTTTTATTGTTTATGAATCATATGAGTGCATTTGCATATTTATGTTTTGTGCTTTTGTGCACAAGTGATCTTGGTGTGTGTATATTCACACATTTATTCCAAAATGATATTGTTATGGGTATTCTTTTTTAAGAATATTGTTTCAAGATTTTATTTATATGTTTATCATTACAAGTTTTATTGCCTCAAAAGTCTTCTCCTTTTATGCCCCTTATTTAAGTGTCATCATATGTAGACAAGAATTTTATTACACCTTCGTGTGTTGGTAGCCCTTTGTTGGTTTTTGCTCTCTTGGTCTAGTAGCTGAACACACTTGTCTTGAGTGTTATTTTATGTAGACAAGGCACGTTGATTCACACCATGGTGTGTGATTTTAGTCCATGTTGGCGTTTGTGTCCTTGTTGCCCATGGTTGGCTTGTTACTCTTGTTTTAGTAGCTGAACATACTTGATTTTGAGTGTATTTTTACGTAGACAAGAGATGCTTTTGGTCCATGTTGGCGTGTATTCTCTTGTTCTTGTCGTAGAGGCACTCATTTCAAGTATTATTATATGTAGACAAGAGGTTCTTTTGCACACCTTTGTGTGTGTCTTTGGCCTTTAATGGCATTATATTTATATTCTTGATCTAGTAGCTTATACACTTGATTTATGGGTTTTGGAGGACTAATGAGGTAGTTGTTTGTAATGGATGAACTATTGTTGAAATTTGCAAAATTTCATTCATAACTTGTGTTTTAAGATATTCAAGTGAATCATATTTTTGATATGTATATTTTAAAATCAAGTTGATTTTTTTGGCATTTAATCTATATATTAAGTGCTTATGGTTTTTTGGCCACTTTTGTATGCAAAATGTGTTTTTTGTCAATTGAGTGAGATTTTCCTAAATGGGTAAGATTCTCTACTCACATAAGACTCTTTGTTTTGCCTCGTAAATGGATTTAAAACCTTGTGAACTCTTGTGTTTATTTTGTCTAAAGTATGCTTGGAGACTTCGTTTCTCTTGTTTGGCACTTCATTACATGTTTAAAGCATGTTCATTAATGATTTTATTTAAGTATTAATTCATTTCATGATAGTATATGCATATGTTCATTAGGGCCTTTTAAGGTCCTCTTTCATTAAAGCATATGTAGCTTATGCCTCTTCGTAGGTTTATTGTGGTGTCCCTTAGTAGACCATTTTGTTATTTCCCATTATGGGGTTGTGATTGTCCAATGATGGACCTTATAAATGCATTATGCATTCTTGCAATTCGTTTTCGCTCACTCTTTAACATGATATTTGATTTTTGAAACTTTGGTTTTCTAAATTTTCTTTTCATGCTAAAGTAATTATCCTATTATGCATAAAGTTTGCACCTTGTTAGGAATGTTCCTTTTTGAGTAAAGTGCAAAGATATTTTTTACTTGTTCTTTGTTGTTCCTCAGGATCTTGAAGATAAGAGGAAAAGAAGTACCTTGGATAGATCATGGAAGGTGTTCATCGTTAAAGACGTTGGAGGAAGACATTTTGCAATGACATTAGTACTGAAGGCTCTTGAAGCCTTGAGATTCTTCCTCTTGCTTTCTTCAATCTTTTCGTTCCCCCACGCAAAGCTTGAGGGGGGGTGTTAAAATGTATCATTCAACATTTGTAATATTATATATATTTTATATATATAAAAGATAATACATATTCATATATGGTATATATGCATATGTATTATCCTAATTATATATATAAAATATATATTTCTCTATTTATAGGCATAGGGGTAGTTTAGACATTTCACAGTTTTACGCATATTCCATTTGGAATATGTTTGTAATTTTACTTTTAATTTTCCTTTTTTATTTTTCTATTTTTTGTGGTTTGCGCCACCTAGGGAGGCTCCCCAAAGAGTCGTTGGGGAGCCCCCAACGATCACAAATGTGACCGTTGGGGGCTCCCAACGACTCCCTTGGGAGCCCCCTAGGTGGCCCCTCTCTTGTGTTATAAATAGGGGTCTCCCCCTTGTTCACTCATTGTAGGAGCTTATGCTCCATTGTATAGGGTTTTTACCCTTTTTCTTCTTTTTTCCTCAATAATATTCAACTTATGACTTTAAGTCATATTTACCCCTTTTATGGGTTTATGTATTAGCACATGATGTGCTTGTGTTGTTCCATTGAGTAGGTATATTCGCACTTCGTGTGCATGTGTATGGGTTCATTATTGAACCCAATGTATTCAAAGTCACTTTCTAACAGTATTTTGCGTGTTTGGAAGATTTTTATTTCTTTACATTAATTTGAAAAAATAAAACAAAAATGATCACCCTCACATGGGTAGTCAATCCAGTGGCTAATCGTTCCAGTATAGATTATTACAAGATCTCAACACAAGAACATATCCCATGGCCAATAATGGCCCTTTATGCAAAATGCACTTCACATAGAAAATCCTGAGAAAGAAACCTGGCTTGAAGGCCAAGATTCTGCCCTTCCAAAGCAGCAATAACTCTCCTATGCCACCTCTTGTTATTAGAGATAATTAACACATCAGCCTTGCTGAATCTCAGTGAAAATAGAGTCACATGTGTCTTCAATGAGAGCAGCACATCTAGCTTTTCTCATACCCCAATGCATAAAAAATTGTCTCTATCATAAACATAGGAGAGGAGATCAAGATCCATAAATGAGCATGAAGTAATGCTGATAGTGAGAACATCATCCCTGCCCATCCAAAAATGATCAGCAACAATACCAATTTTAATAAACTATACTGATTTTTCCTGGGTTGAAGGCCTTGATATGCTCTAAGCATGCCTTCCAGACATGATCAGCAATCACACTCCTCCCTGGAAGGGTTCCCTCATGGTAAGACGAGTTGTGCAAGCTCCAGATCCTCCAACATACAATATAGAAAGAAATATCCCAGCATGTTTTTAACCAGAGTTGTCAGTCAAAGAAGCGGGAGTGTGAAGCGAGGCACTTTCAAAATTTTAGGAAGCGGGAAGCGTAGGATGACTTAGAAGCGAACCAGGAATCATCTCGGAAGCGACCTAAGAAGCAAGGGGGAAGGGAAAAAATAAAAAATATTATACAAATAAAATTAAAAATACAAAAAAAAAAGAAAAAAAGGGGGAAGTGAGTCCCCTAAATTGGGAAGCGTGTTTCCCCTAAATGGGAAACACGCTTTCCATAAATGGGAAGCGTGCTTCCCAATTTTTTTTTTTGCGCTTCCCAACTCGTTTCGAAAGCGCAACGTTTTGCGCTTCCGAAATGCACTTAGGGGAAGCACGCTTCCCCACTCCCTATGACGCTTCCGGTAACTCTGCTTTTAACCAAGAATGCTCAAATTGCACTGACAACCACCATTTGAGTTCGGTGGTAATATTTACAAATAAAACTCTCCTAATCCCGAATTTGAACATACAAACTTCCAGATTTTTTTAGAAACACTACAACCAAAAAATAATATGAATGTGTGATTCTACTTGTTTCAAACATAGGGGCAATGATTAGGTAACGTCACACCAAACTTGCATTAAGAGCCTGCCCAAACACACAAGATAAACCACCCAAGACGCCCTATGTGGCACCCTTTTAGCCCAAACAAACTTGTGCCATTCCTGGGAATCCCCTTGAGAACGAATAGTGTTCCAAATCTCACTCCTCACATCCACAACATTTTTAAACCCTTCTAACATACCTGACTCAACAGTCATCCGCAAGAGTATTTTGGATTAGAAGAATCCTCCCTGCATAAGAGAGGAACTTTGATTTCCATGACTCAACACATTGTTAAACTTTAGCAATGACTGATTGGCACATGGCTAAGTTGGGCATGCCAATACAAAGCGGAAGGACCAAATATTTTAAAGGGAGACCGCTAACCTTCCAATGAACAGATTCGCCAATCCTTCCGGCTTTATCATGAGCAAAATTAAAGGGAACAATGACAGATTTTAGATCATTCACTTTCATCCCTGTGGCAATCTTAAATTCATGAAATATATTCCTTATGAGGCAAATTTGATCATCCATAGGCTTTCAGAATAGGACAGTGTCTCCAAAAATAAGATGGGCAATCGGATGGGCAAGATGGGGGATGTGAATTACCTCCAAATGGTTAGCTTCCACACTCATATGCAGTCTGTGGAAAAGTCTCTCCATAACTATAAGAAATAGATATAGGGAGATAGGGTCCCCTTGTCGCAAACCACGGGAGCTCAAAAACTTCTTTCCGGGAATCATATTAACAACCACACAGAAGGAGGGCGTTGAAACACACACCATAATAAGCTTCACCCAAGAAGGATGGAACCCAAGCTTTAAGAGAGAACTCTCCAAAAAATGCCAAGTAAGATTTTGATAAATCCAGCTTTAAACACAAAGCTGGGATTTTCTTACTATCAATAGAGTGAATTAATTCATGAGCAAGGAGAATACTTTCACGGATTCCTTACCTTTTAGAAACGCCCCTTGATTTTTTGAGATAATCCTAGTGAGGATATCTATCATCCTATTTACCATCACCTTGGAGATAATTTTATAGAGGAAGTTGCAAAGAGAGATGGGCATATAATCTTTTAATTGATCCACAACAACCTTCGGGATAAAGAGTAATGAGAGTAGAATTAACGTTCTTTACAATGTTCCCTTTGGCAAAGAAATTCTTGACGACTGCAATAATTTCACAACCAACAATATCCCAATACTTTTGAAAAAATAGTCCTCGGAACCCATCAGGACCAGGAGCCTTATCACCATTAGCCTGGAACACTGCTTTCTTGAATTCATCATCTAAAACTGATGCCAGAAGCATATCATTTTCAGCTTGAGAGACACAAAGCCCTTCCTGGAACGGGAGAGAATCAGACCTGAAACCCTCCTTAGATAGCAACTCATGAAATTTTTTTAAGGCACTCAGCTTCAATACCAGAGTTATTTGTGACATGCACACCATCAATCCAAAGTTTATCGATATTATTAAAATGCCTCCTGCCTTTGACAGACGCCATAAAAAATTTTGTGTTCTTGTCTCCCTCCCAGATCCAATGAATATGAGATTTTTTATTCCATTGGGACTCTTCTTGAGGCAATGCATTCTCAAGCTCTTTTTTAAGGGATAATTCCGCTCAATATCATCAAGAGCAAGACTCGGGCAATCCATTCTAAGCTGTAACACAAGAAACTGCTCATGATTGACCCGATCTTACCTTCTGGCCTGCCCATACTATTCTTTTTCCATAGCCGCATTTGAATCTTCACCACATCCAATTTATTAAGAATGTGGATCATAGGACACCCGAACTGGGGAGTTTTCCAGCACTCATCAATGATCCTCATGCATTCAGGTTCAAAAAGCCACTAAGAGAAAATTTTAAAGGGATGATTCCCTTCGCTGTCTCACCATCGTCTATGAATCAAACAATAACATTCCATGGTCTGCCACAGATCTAGGAAACACTTTAAGAGTGATTCCCATCCCCACATCATCAAACCACTGGTAGTTGACAAAGCACCTGTCAAGCCTACACTGGGCATTTCTCTCCAGCTGGCTATTGGTCCAAGTGAACCAAACAGCAGGGTGACCTATTTCAAATAAACCCCCTGCTGAAATGAAAGCCTACACTGGACATTTCTCTCCAGCTGATTATTGGAACCTAACAGCAGGGTCACCTATTTCAAATAAACCCCCCGATTGAAATGAAATCATTAAAGTCAGGAGAGCAAGCAATATTTGGCGGTAAACCAGTTTTTTCCAAGGCATCCAGAACACAATTAAAATCTCCAAGAACGACCCAAGGTTGACGAAAAGAATCCATCATATCCAAAAGAGCCTCAAACTGCATAGCATGATGCCCATAATGGACACTAAGATACAGCCCAGCCACCATAAACCTTTATTAGTCAACTCCAATACCAAACACCAAATATACCCATCGTTGACATGAAAATCACTCCACTCCACTTGCAATGGATCCCAAAAGCACATGATATACATTCTATGTAACACAGACTCTTCTAACAGGGCACCACACCTGCATCGCACCGGCACCCATGTGGGTGCGACACTTGGACATGGCTTCTTTTGTGTCAGGTGAAGTCAACCACACTGAGGTTCATTTCTATCCAAAAGTAGATTTAGTTAACCCTAACCAAGTCCAGTTTTATTCAATTTATATATACAAATACATAAATGCACACACATACATGTATTGTTAACTTAAAACTATATATATACAAATGAGTCCTCCAATTCAAGCAGCAATGATTCACACAAATCACAATTAATGGGAACTTCGATCAGAATTCTTGCAAAGCGTAACCTAACTTGCTACAAGGTACCATCATCAATGGTAAATCCGAGATTGTCAAAATTCACAAATCCTAGAAGAGGATTCGAATTCAAATTTAACATCTCCTCCAATTCAAGTGAAAATGATTCACACAAATCACAATTAATGGGAACTTCAATAAGAATTCTCGCAAAGTGCAACTTAACTTGTTACAAGGTCCGATCATCAATGGTAATAAGCTTACCATCAAGCGCCTCAGCAATCATGAGGAACATCTTGTTGCACCACATAGCCGGAGGGAGGCCCATAACACTCATCTACACAGGAACCACATTGAGGCCATGAAATTTAGGGATACCAACGCCATGCCACTGTTCCATTAACAAGGTTTTGCCCGCCAGCGTCCATGGCCCTCTATGGAGGACTGGTAACAAATCCTCGCATTTTTTGAACCGTACCAAAAACTCATTGTCAGGTAAAGAAGAGAAAACATGTTTAGAAATTAACTTCCACTTCTTGCATAACTCAACAACACAGAACTCTAGTTCCATGGGACGATTATCCCATTTACAGACCAAGAGTGGACGAATTTCTTAGCTTTTTGCTCGTAGATACTCTGCAGAATACAATACGTAGAATCTTCCTACCTTCAATCACGCATGGCTAAGGAAAATCGAAGCTCCCAAAATTGGAGTTGCACCCAACTATCTGAGCTCACGATTTCTGCACTCTTGGACAGCCTCCATCCACCACGTTCGGACCTGCAGAGCCTGCACCCACACCGTATGAACCCAGGCACGTACCATCCTTAAAAAGATCAACGATCTGATCAGTTATCGAAACATCAGGAGCGGCCTGTTGGGCCTTATTCACCAGTGCAAGAACATCAGCACCAAGATCGTCATGATGGGCCCTTTCCACCAGCGCAGAAGACGATCCTTGGAAGATCTACAAAGGGCATGCACGCTGAGCAGAGCCAGCCGCAGGCAACGAACCATCCAAATCGGCCGAGACATCCTTAGGCCAGAATATGCTATCAATGGAAGACGCAGGACATCGGCCAAGAAGCACAGAAGACGGAGCCTTCATGTCAGCCGAGGATAGAATCTTACCAAAACCTATCAAACTTTCCATAACTTTGGGAGTGGTGTGAAGGCGAGCATCCAGAAACAGCAAACAGAGGGACGGTCGATGCACACCCAGCATGCATAGATAACAGAACAGCATCCTCCTCTCCCATGGAGGACGGGGGAGGGGTGGGTTGCTTGTCCTTTGGTCCCGTTCCTCAATCACCTCTAGAAACTAGATGCAAGAGGAAGCGGGAGTCCTGCAGTAACCGTACCACCCTTTTAGGGCACACCAGTGCCCAAGTGGGAGGAAGACGACCCCCAGAGGGAGCCTGTGACGACCCGCGAGGAATCGAAAGGACGGTCGACGTGTAGCCCAGGAAGGGGAAACCCTAGCAGAGCCTCTCTCTCTCTCGAACTTAACGCTCGGAATCTTAAATATCAACAATGATTTACTTCGAAGAAAATAAAAAATCACCAAAAATAAAGGCTCTAGGATTCCAATCATGAAGTGAAAACATGAATAAATGACAAACTAATGGACATGGTTTGCATATCAGGTGCCCAAAAAGCAAAATCGCACCATCTACAGCCATGAACCACAACAAGTACCCAAGGAAACTGATCTCACAATACCAATTGAAACCATATCCAAGAAGAACCCATCAGATACACAAAATGCAGAAACCAAACAAATGAACTAAAAAACTATTAGACCATAATCACAACAGATACCAAAAACCAAGATCACTAAGAATCTACCCAAAAGAAACAGCAATGACCATGATCACCAAAGCAGAGATCCATACATAATATTTGCAAATAACAGTGGAAAACAATAGGTGGGTATTATATACCTTGAGAGTGCCGTTACAATGATGGCAACGGAAGCAGGCCTTGTGGTAGACCCTGTTGTCTGCAGTGAGCTGATCCACCAAGTAAACGGTCTTGTCACAGGCCTTGCATTTCTGGGTTGTACCAGCAAAGGTTGCCATCTTCAGAGACCTCTTCTCTGCAACAGAATCAAAGAAAAGCGTCCTTTCCTGGAGAGAGAGACTGGTTGAAGTGGGTGTGAGTCTTTCTCTGTCTTGAAAGATTACAGCTCAACCATGAGAGGAAAGAATCACACTACAGCGGACTTACGGAAGGAGGGGGGGGGTCATTGACGGCGGACCGGATTCCACTCCCTGATTCAATTTGGATTTTGTTATTTTTTCATTTTCCTGAGGCGGTGGGTCCCACTCCAGCGAACTTACAGAGTGGGGCTTTCACATCGTGCAGACTGTGGGGCACATTTGCCGACTGCCGGTGGTCTCCGTAACCGTTAAATATATAAGGGCAACTTTAATAAAGACGGGATCATGTAGGGGCGCTCCTGACGGTAATACCGTGAGGTAGGGGTGGGCAACGGGCCTGCCGGTTCAACAGCCGGGTCCGTTGGGAAAACCCCAGGCCCAGTTAGGCCCGTGGGCTTAATCGGACGGGCTGAGCTTATTATATAAAATATATTATATTTTATATTTTATGTTATATAACTTATATATATTATTGACACACAATTGGGCAGGGGCAGGCCCGTGCCAAAAGCTGGGTTCGGGCTGAGCTTGGGCCTAATTTATAGGCCCAAGTTCAGCCCGTGGTGGGGTGGGCGGGGCCAGCCCACGGGCCACCCAGCCCGATGCCCACCCCTACCGTGAGGGGCCCCTTGATGCCGTTAATCTTAAGATGACCCCTATTCAATTCATCATGGGTGGGATGCCCATTTTTCGAATGGGCTCACGTTTTTGTGATGTGGTTTATGCTCCGGATGAATGGCATCGAATGACAAAAATTGTCAGGATCTCAAAGGTGTTAGGGTTTTGTGCCAAACCTATTGACTTATAACTTAGGTTTGCCTACCTATTACTTTACGTGTATTCCTATATATGGTTTAGTCACACGTCAAAGAGAGTGCGAACTTCATTTGTTTATATTATGGGTAATTGCATTTATAGGCAAGGCTCATTTAAGACATATCAATTAAACTTTTAACTTTGGACCTTAGATTTTGGATTTGGGTTTATATTTGGTTTGGCTTGGCTTGGCTCGGTCTTGATCTTTGACCATTCTTTTTTGTACTTGAAATGGTTTTATACCCAAGTCCAAAACTTACCTTTGTGACTATTTATGATATTTGACAAAAACCAATTTCGACCTTGACCTAGTCTTTCTATTTGTTGAGACCCCTTTGACTTTGACCTAGACTTGTTCAATGTCCTTCTTCATAGCGCTTTATGGTCCTACTTTCCCAAAACCGCTCTCTTTACTTCAATCTTGTTGACAGTTGACCGCACCGTAGTTTTTTTTATGTTCTTGATCTTGGTTGGGCCATTTTTGTCTTGTTGACTAGATTTTTTACCCTTGGTCCATACATGGTCTATTCTAGTTGTTTGGGTCATTCATTGCTGATAGTTGTCGGGTTAGGTCTTTTATATGTATATAAAATCATTGAAATATACATAAGAGAATAGAAAACATATAACTAACAATACATTAAATCTAACTACTACAATATATTACAAGATACTAAAATGAAAAACGGTTAGAGATATATATGATAATGCTTAAAAAAGAGGTGAACAACACCTTAACACTTTTAGTACTTAGAAGAGAGAGAGGGAGAAAGAACACAAGGGAAAAGAAAGAGACACAAGAGAAGATTTTTCTTTTAGATCTTCTGACAAGATAACTTTTGTGGCCTTAAATTTTGACCACCAATAATGAAAAAACCATATTAAAATATTTTTTAACCGGGTTGATGAATCTAATAAACTAAGAATGTTTACTTATGGGATTTTAAATATATAAAACATTAATCCATGCATCCATATAATCCCAATAATTGTAGTATCTTACAACCTGAATGTTAGAAATTTTTTCTTACTATGTTGGGGTCTTAGGAAATATTCCAATCTCGTAGAAGCAAAATTTTTTCAATACTCATCTTTGAATAGGCATTTTCAATTGTGCTCTAGAATTTTGTACTTTTTGTCTCAATTAGAATTGTTTCATAAAAAAAATTATTCTTCTCTTTAGTTTTAAGGATGAAATACTCATCATGAGAAAAGTTTTTTTTCTAGAGATCCTCTGTGAAAAGAGTGTATTTTAGTCTTTCAAGAGGTAAAATTTATTCATCAGCTCTGTGTATATAAGGGTTGTTTTCTTTTTCTTTTTCTTTTTCTTTTTCTTTTTCTTAACCAGTGGAGTATATGGAGATGAATTTTTCATCTTTATCGTTCTTTCTTAGTTGAATTTTTTAGTGGTCTTGATGGCATTTTTTAGTTTATTTTTTATTAAAAATTCATGAGATAAAGAGTTAGGTAATGAATTATTTCCACATTTTATATATTCGATGTCAAAATCAAAAGCATATGGCATGGTTTGTTGTCTAGCAAATATCTGTTTCAAAACCAAGTTTTGAACAACCTTTTGTAAAACTTCTTTATCTGATTTACAATCAACTCTTTGTCAAAAATTTTATTTAATAACTCTCCTTGAAACTTTGAAATTGTTTTTACTATTGTGAGAATCTCATTTTTAATAGTAGAGCAATTCTTCTAAGATTCATTTCAGATACCCAACCTCAGATTCATCAATTTTTATTATTTTGAAGGCCTCTAGATCTAGTATTTGTAAGCAGTGTAATGTTCTTACCTTGCTTTGGATGCTTCTTACTGCATCAAAATGTTTTTTCGTCCATGGAAAAAGTTTTTTGTTAACTTGTCATTTAGCAATTTTCTATAATTTGCAAGGTTTTTGTAGAGATCAAAAACATAATTTAAACATCCTTAAATCATTGTAATTGAGTTTTTTCTTTAATCTCATCTGAAAAAAAAATCATGCAAAATCTATATTTCTATGGATAAAAAAAATGTTATCATATTAGATTTTATATCCCATGAACTTTATGTCTCTTTGAAATAGATTTACAGAGAGAACAAGTCCATTTTGTTTTACAATATTGAAGAAAATCTTTAAATGTCTCCAATATTGATCTATGTTTTGCGAAACGATCAATCTATCATCAATATCTATGATTAAGAATTGCGTAAAGCTGTTAACGATTTTATTTATTATTTTTTGAAATTTAGATGGCATATTTTTTAATCCAAAAGACATTACGTTCCATTTATAATGATTGAACAATGTGGTAAACATTGTTTTGTATATGTCTTCTTCCTTGATTTGGATTTGCCAAAATCTTAGTTTCATATCAAATTTAGAGTATATTTTACTCCCTTGAATTCTTCTAATAAGGTTATGCTTGTAAGGTATTGGATACCTTATCCATTTAAATACCTTATTTAATGGTTTATTATTTATAATCAGTCAAGGAAGTCCCCTTTTCTTTTCATCAGCATTTTTAACATAGAAAGATGCACAACTCTATGAAAAGAAACTTTTCATTATAAGTTTTTTCTCAACAAGGTTTTCAACTTCTTTTTTGCATATTTTTAATAGCCTTTTATTCATCTTAATTGGCCTAGATTTAGTAGGAGATTTGTTTTCATCAAACCCTTCAACGTAGGGTAGGCTAACCTCATGTTTTTTTTTATGCCAAAAGGAGGACGGCATGTCTGCGCAAATTTCTTTTTCAAGTTTTTGTTTGAATTCTTTGGCTTGCTTAAGAAGCTTATGATCCTTTAGTCTTTCTTCTATTTTTGTGGTTTCAATTTCATTCGAAAGTTTATGTGCAAAATTTTATTTATAATGAATTACTTGTTTTAATTATAGATTAATGAATCTTTGATCCTTATGCAAAACTTAAAAGAAATATGATTTTTTTAATTATATTAAATATTCCTTCTTTTGTTACTAAAAATGGCTGGATTTGTGATAAAAAAGGAGTTCCTAAGTTTACTCCTTGTCTCAAATTTTTGACAAATAAGAATGAAGTCTTTATACATCCTTCTTGAGAGCATACATGTACTTTAGGTAGTTTGTATTCTACTTCCATCTTTTCTTCATTGGCAACCCTGATTTAATGAAGAATTTTCTCAAAGTATTGAATTGGAATCAAACATTTTCTTATGCAGTTAATATCTTCTTCTGAATCTATTAAGGTTTTATATTTGAAGGTAAAGTCCGATAAAACTTTATATTAGACTTTACAATACCATTTTTGTTTATATAGCTTCTCAATAAAATTTATTGCTTCCTCAAGCATTTGTCTTTCCATTCATGGCTCCTCTTGTTCCTTAACAATATCATCAAATACACTTTCTTCTTGAGATGCATTCTCAGAGTTTTCTATTATCTGACTTAACTCTAGGGCCTCTATCCGTATGCTGAGGTTTTGAATTTCTTTTTGTCATCTCATTTTTCTCTTTATAAAAATCTTCAAGGCTTAGTTTAGCTTTAATTTGCCTAGTCTTCTGGCTCCTTTTGATTAATTCATCTATGAAATAGAACTCTTTTGGTAAAAATGGTTGTTTTTCTTTCTTCTCTACAACCTTTTGTAGTTCTAATAACTTAATTAATTGTTTCTTTCTTTCATTTGGATCTTTGATTTTGTAAATTACCTCTAGAAAAAATTATTCTTAATTCAAAGGAAAGGACCCAAGCCTCATTGTCTAAGTCTAATAAATAATTATTCTTATATGAGAGTTCTTTTCCTATGAATTCAGTTTCTAGTGTTTGTAAAAGACTTTTTATTTTTTTTCCTTAGTTCTTCTATATCATTCTCTTCAGTTATATGTTGTATTTCTTTCTTTGTCTTTTTAGAAGCATTTATTCACATAATTTCCTCTTTTTCATATTTATAGCAGATAAGAGAATTTTTTTTCTTGAGGCCCCTACCCTTGTGGCTCTTGCCTAGTTCTTTTTTTTTCTCAATTTATCTTGATTCTTATATTTATACTTGTATTCTTCTCTTTATATTGTAGCAACTTTTCTTGTTTTTGAATTTGGGGTTTTTAGACAAGAATCTAAATTGTTTGCAAAAATCTTCAAACTCCTGCTTTCCTAAAATTTTGTTTGTTTGATCTAATCTTTAATTTTAAGATCATTACATAGTTGAGCTGCAATATTTTGGATTTTTAAATTAGATAACCTATATGATAGGTTGAGTATGGGATGCTTCATTCACCAACTTCACTCCTTAATTAAGTTCTAACTTTCTCTATAAATAGCGATGGTAACCACTAGATGATTTTTTTTTTCAAAAATCATTATTTGGATATGATAGTTTGAGAAGATGGTATTTTTTTATTATCGAAAGTCCAAAAGTATTCTACACCTTAAATTAATGAGCTAAATCCTAATTTTCTCATATATGCTTCCCATGTCTCCCATCAAATGAAATATTATATTGCTAGTTAGGGTGAAAACAACATCTGTATGATTATTAGGTAAAAGGTTTTCCTCTGGGTCTTCTTTTACCTTGGTTAATATGACAAGCTTTTGCACATTGGTGGGGTAATTTTTCTACCATCCTTTAAGTTGTCCTTAGAACCTGATGATTATCAGACTTGTTGTTTGGGCATCAGTGTGCCCTTGGGCTCGATAAGCATTAGAATACATGAGTATATGATGATAGAGTGTGAAAATTTGGTATTATGTCATTCTATCTAAATTTCATTTGTTTATAGACCTTCCACCGTATTGTGATGGCAACTGGATGTCTATTGTTTCTTCAACGTGGAGGTCAACATATGCTGGCCTTTTATAATAATTTTTTATTTTACTAGTTTTGATGACCTTTTTGGGCTTTGAAAAAATATTTTTAATTTATTTCTTCTTGACATGAATTTGAATTCTCACCAAGAGATTTTGTATTAGTCTTTGAGGTTTCTTCTTTAGTGCTGAATAATTCTTTTACTTATGAGAGGTTATTTATTGATATTGAAGTAGATTCTTTAATTGATATTTTGGATAATCTTGTCATTAATTTAGATATCATTTCTTCAAAATATTTAGATCCTAGTTTTATTTTAGGATCTATTGCTATTGGTTTGAACATAGATGAATTAAGTTTTTTTGGATGTAAGAGTTTTAACTTGAATGGTAGTGGTAGGTGCTGCTATTGATTTCTTTTTCTCTTAAACTATGTTAGATGAAGTATTTTCTATCCTGTTAGTTTGCTTTCCTGTCGAGTGTAAAAAGATATTGGTGTAGTTATGTTGCTATATAAGGTATTAAATATGTTCTATCTTGAATTGGGTAGAATTTGATTTGAAGATAGTCTTGAAAGGACATACCTTAATTTTTTCTTCTATAGCATCTAAAGGATGATTTGAGACTTAGTTTTAGTTCCTTTTGTAGTCTTCCAAATCTTTTTCCCTTGTAAAGTCAAGAGATCTTTGATTCTTGATGCTCTTACTTTTTTTGTTAAGAGAGGAACATAATCTCGTTCATACAATTCAAAGAATGTAATATTTCTCTCTTCTTGTATCTTGTCATACCATAACTTCCTAACTTGATGTCTTCTTTTTTTATTGTAGGGTGTGTAAAACCATTCTGCCTTTTTCTTTATTTTCAGTTTTACACACATCTTTTGCCAATAATTTTTTTTATCTATTTTAAGTTCTTTTGTAATGGCATTAACCTCAAAATTTGATTCAAATATCAAGGGTTCATAACTTTGCTTATATGCAGTGAAGGGTATATTAAGGTTTCTAATTGGTTTTTCCTTTTCTATTTCAGTGATTGGAATAGATGAGGTGGAGGCTTTGACTGAAGTAAAAGTTGTTTCTTTTTTAGAGGTAAACCTAATATGTATATCTTTATCTGGAGTTTGACAATCCTTTCAATTTCTGTTTGTTGTAAAGGTTGTGGAGGTACTGCCTCATTAATAGTTTATGTTTCTGAAAGCTTAATATCTTTCCATTTAATTTGTTTTAGAACAATAAAATTTTATTTAAGGTTGTCTAAAGTATGTAGTCAAACCCTTTGAGGTGTATTGTTTTACCCCCATAGTTGCTATAGTCATAACTTTGTATTATACCCTTTAAGATTGATATATTAATTGCACCAGTTTCAAATTAAACCCAAAAGTTTATAGGTCTCGAGTTAAGGCCTTAGGAAGATGAGGATATGTCAAGACAACATAGAAATCTGAAAAGTATTAAATAATATTAGTTCTTGGCTAAGACTGGCTTCTATAAGGCCCAAAAGAGAATCTTTATATTTTAGATTTTGATAGTCACTTAGACTAACTAGTATATTGGTGTGTTTAATTATTTTCTAGTTAAAGATTTAATTGCAACTTGTAGAAGTCCTAGATGAACATATTTGTTCATCTGTTTAGCTTAAATTGCTTTTATATCCTTATCACTAAACAATTGTAAGGATACTTATTTTTTTGCTATAAGAATGTTTTTTTCTATTGTTTTGATATAAAAATCTGATTGAAATAGAAAAGTTTATTGCTTATAAATTTCTTTTATTAGATAATTGGTGATACTTTTTTTTTTAATTTTTGAAACATATTGAGCTAGAACTTTTTTTTATTGAGATAGTCATTATATAAGATGATTGATAAAGGCTTTCTTCTGAACTATTGATTAAAGCTTGTATTAATCTCCTAGACATTTTAGCAAAGGTTTGAGACCTCCTTGTTGCAAGAAGATCTATTTTTCTATTCAACTAGGTGGACATTTAGAGTCTATATATATATATATATATATATATATATATATATATATATATATATATATATATATATATATATATATATATATATATATATATATATATATATACCTTAGCCCTCTCCCATTCTTCTTCATCAGCTCTCAAGCTCTCTCCTCTCTCACAATTTCCTTGCTCTCTCCTCTCTCCCACGAGCTCCTTGCTCCCCTGTGTTATCTAATTCATATCAGTTGTCTTGCTCGAGTAATCTTCTTGTTTCTCTCTATAGTAGGTTCAAACCTTGGCTTAGTCAAGGTTGTGCCTAAGTTGAACTTAGGGTTTAGCATAAAGTTTAGCACAGGTCTACCTAATCTAGTCAAGCGGTTATTCAAAGTGGTTTGTATTAGTTGTTTAGTCTCACATAGTGCACTACATGGGCTGACCTTTACGAGTAGGCGAAAGCTCAGTTGTATCTTGAAAACAAAATTACATGAATACCCATTGTAACAAGAACTTTATCCTAAGTAGGGTAACTATGGCTTGAAAGATAGTACATCTAACACATACCTGGTTTAAACTCAGTTGCCATGCCTCAGTGATTTTTCTCAACACAAAACACCTTACCTCTGACCTGATTCACTTTCAGTTTCATATGCCTGACAAACTTTTTCTGTTGGCATCCAACAAATTATTTCAAATTTTCAAATAAGGATAATATTGGCTGCACTAGTATCTTCTACTCTAGGAAAAAAACACCCGTTCTATAATATTTTTTTAAATTGGGTCAATTTTTTGCTCGTAAGTTCAAAATTGGGCCACATCTATCTTGATAAGAACCTGTCAATTTTTGAAAACTGCCAAACAGGTACCTATGCCTACCGTTGTCTACTAACTCATGTTAAATTTCAGTTAAATTTAACCAACTAATAATACACCTCTCTCTCCACTCTTGTTTTTTTTTTACTTGGCCGAGGGGAAATTAAACCCTTAATCACCTGCTACACATTGCAGTCATCTAATTGGTAAAAACCCTTGAGGTCCCCTCTGCACACCGGGGATCACAATCAAGAGATGCCCCCTTGTGGGTTTGGAACTTGTGACGTCCCATCAACTTAGTGACGTTCAAAGGTTGCCCTACTGAATGAGGGGTGCCCTTGTGGCCTTACTATTAGGGTAATTAAGTATTTTTCAAACTGATACATGTTCACCTCCAGATGATGGATGTTAACATTAGGGCTTGTTTTGGCAGTTTTTAGAAAACCTACGACTCATATCAATAAATTATAACTCATCCCCAAGCATCCTTTGGCTGTCCCTTACCGGCTTCCAAGCAGAGCTCAAATGTGCTTTTTATCGAAAAAAATAAATAATAAAAACTTATAAAATGCAAATGGGTTATAATTCAAGTCATCTTCTTAGCATGGCATCTTGCAACTGTATTAATGAGTGCATTTTTATAAATTTAATGCATTCTGAAGGTTTTTTTATTTTTTTATTTTGAATAATTGAAACATTGGGTAATTTTTAAAATAACTGACAAGTTGGGTGGGATTTATTAAAAGGAAAGTATTTTCCCTGAGAAACAGAGAAATCACCCTAGAGTAAGAGACCTGGCCGAGATGGCCTATGCCTGCCAACCTATCACTTTTCTTTTTTTTTAAAGAAAAGCTATGGTTAGGCAGACGCCTACCAGTTATACAACTATACCATTGGGTTTTGAACCTGCAACGCCCCAACACAAGGTGACATGCACTAGCTGCTCCTACCAGACCAGCATAGCCCCCGTTTGGTTAGAGTCACTTTTCTGATTACATAAAACTGTGACACACCCCTTCTTCAATGAGTTGATTTGCTTCAGTAAGGAGTGCAGGATTTGACTGCCCACATGTCTAACTGCCTAAGTCTTCCCATCTAGCTAGCTAGCCTAGGCCTCATACCACCATGCCAAACTGCTTTGGAGCATTAACCGTTTGGAAGAGAGAAAAACTCTCATGCTAAAACAAAGTTTTGCTTATAATAGTTTTTTATATGAGAAAGTTTTTGGAAAGAAAGTTTTTTTTGCTTGTTTGTGTAGCATGAGAAAAATAGAGTGAAAAAATATGAAAAAATGAGAATGGAGGGTCATGGCCAGATAGATGATGGTGGTGGTAACTAAGATGTCGTGAGATGGGTAGGGGAGAGTATAAAAATAAATTCTCTTGGTAGGAAACATCCCTCCGCCCCCTCCATAAAGAAATGTTTTTTTTTATCAAAAAGTATTCTTTTTAGAAAAACTCTCTTGGCAAAAAAGTCTCTCTATTTGGAAGGGTCCAAAAATCTAAACAGATTTTTTTTTATTTTGCATCACTTTTCCTACATCTTTCTTCTTCCAAATGGGCCCTAAAGAGAAAGTATCTGCTACCCTCGTGTGAAAGAAACCCTAGTTGAAACATAGAGAGATTGTTTTAGTCAAATATTCTGACCCCACAAACAGAAATCAACACTTAAATGTTATTTTTTATGATTTAAATTGTATTTATTCAACTTAAAATGTGATTCAACCATAAAAAAACAATCCAACATATATATCAGGGAAACATGATCTAAGGGCCATCATGTCGATCATATTTAGAGGGTCAGATGTTCAAAATCAATGAAAATAAAAAAAAATGTACCAAATATTACCCCTTTATTGAACACTTCGAAAAAGAAAAAAAATATTTGTTGAATAGATGTGCAACAAAGGCAGAAGGAAAAATGAAGAAGTACCAACTTCAAGTTGATGTACAGCATGAGCATGCACGCGTGTGCATCACCTTTTGCATGTGGTGCACCCATTTGGCCTTAGTGACTTCCTCGGCAGAGATCCCAATACATGAACTTTCTATACCACCTTTTGACAAATCCTTTACAATATGGGCTCGTGGAGTTTTGGATATTAAAAAGGAAAAACTTTTATAACTTTCATGCCTAGATTGATGGCTTTAGACAACTACAAGGCTGTCATAAGGACACGGAGACAACCTGGCCTGCAACACGTGTTTGACACGAGAGTTCAATTTTTTGTTTCAACTAAGACATGAAGACAGTTTTTTTTTTATTTGTAATAACAATTTTTTTTTTGTTATTTTAATATTTGAATTATATTTTTATTAAAAATATTATTAACAAGTAAAGTTTGTTAAATGATTTCAAAGTAATATCTGTACGTGTCAATGTCCATGCCCATGTTGTTCCATAGGAACATGCAGCCAACATGGCATGTCCGTGTGACACAGCTCTACATGAATTATTTTTAACCATTTATTTTATGATATATAAAGTTTTTTTTTAATCACCATCTTTTCCTTTGATGCAGAATATGCAACTTTTTGTAGTATCTTGGGGTCAAATGAGATAGTTGAATGGTGAAGTCACAGTATCATAATTGAGGGGTCTCATATTCAAATCCCACCATAGGTTATCCCACAACTTTATGAAAAAAAACAACTCGGCATAATATCTTAAACTGATAAATATGTAGATGGCATTAGCATTTGGGCATAATACCAAGATTTTTTGTGAATTAGAAAAAATGATAAATCTGATCAATTGTTTTTTTTATTAACAATTTTGCTCTTTCATCGTTTTTATATGAAAAATATGACTTTTATTATGACCGTTGATTTTTGAACCACCAAAAAATCATACACTAATGTCAGATTCTCGCCATTCAAAAGCTAACATTCACTAAACGGATCATGTTGATCACATCTATAAGGTCAGGTTTTATCAGAGCAATTTGCATCAATGAGATCCAAGATTGGGCATGATGATAGGGATGACATAGGGGATGAGTGGAACCAAGTTGCATGTTTTTAACAATGTTGCCAGTATTGGTATCGGCCCTGAATCGTTTGGCCACCAATTCAGCTGTATCGGTCGGTACCGATACTCAACTGAATCGTTCTGTATCGACTCAAAAATAATAAAAAATTATTATATGTCGATCATAACGTGACACATATTAAAACTATTAAAATAATATTTTTAAAAAATCATTTTTTAGTATTTTTATATTTATTAAAAAATAGCCAATTCAAGGGTGAAGAGTATTCAATTTCTGCCGATACAGGCCGACACGCACTGATACTGATAACATTGGTTTTTACTGCTAGAAAAATTCCAAAAATGCATTTAACAATTATGAAGAACTTATTCAAGAACAATAGGATCCTCAAAACCCCCTTAAATACACTTATCTTTGGGAGGGTTCATGCCTCGTATCCTTTTATGAGAGATTATAAGGTCTCATACAGGTGGATCTTAGATCACCATGAGTTTGAGATCCGAGGAAATCAAACTAGGTCATCAAACAAATAGGATAATTTCCAGATATCTATGTTGTCTAAATCTGGTACATTATTTCTAGATTTGGATCCTTATGGTAAGTTCCAAATGCGGATTCAGTTTTGCTAAACTGGATTTCTTTCAGATTTAGATCAGATTTGAATCAGCATTTTAGTTCGAATCTATTTTGTATCCAGATCACATATATGATTTAATTTTTTGCGTCTAAAGAGCTTAATTTTTCTTTTTACCTGATTAAGTATTACCACATATGTTTAAGACATGAATTCAACCTACCATATTGGATCTGATTGAGATTCACATCTATATTGCACATTTCAAATTGGGATATATTACTACCAAAATCCAACCCATATCCCATTTGTTTGCAGCCCTATTTGAACACACCCTAAAGTAAAAGAATACTGGTGCTCATGTAAAAATAAGGAAGCATATATGGTTGGCATTGGGTGGTTCATTCTCTTGTATAGAATTCACATAATGAAATCCATTATGTGCATCATAGATAGCCCGAGGAATCTAAAAACCGCTATGATATCATTGGTTTTTGGCGCAAAACCAGGTTTTGGGTAAAAAAAAAGGTTTCAAAATAGTTTAGATGGTGCTAAAACCTGGTGTCATACCCAAGTTTGTAGAAAAACCTGGTTATATGCAAAAAAACCCTTCCCCCTAGGTTTTAAACTTGGTTTATTAGGGGAGGGTTCTCCAACCCCAAATTTCGGATTGGTTGCAATATGATTGCACAAAAATTTGTGCATTAAGCACCTGATCGCTCTTCGTGAAGTCTTGGATCCCACACCTGACAGACCCTGGCCTTAAGATGGAGGGTGATCAAGTGTTTAGTGTACAAATATTTGTGCAATCATATTGCACCTGATCTTTTCACCATTCAAGCGCTACATGGGAGCTCCCTCTCCAAACCTTAGTTGTAACACCCCGATCTGGGATCTCGGAAGTCCGAGTTTGGTTGGTATTACTTCCCAAAGGGAATAATTCAAAGTTCACACAGAGAAATATAGTTAATTTTTTTTCTTATCTTTATTATTTCAACAATTCACTTTCTTTACAATGTTCATCATTTATAACAAAAGAAATGACAAATACATTATTATTCAATGATATGAAAGTAAAACTACCAAATACTCTGTCGAAGAAGAAGTCGATCAAGTCTTGTCTGTACTAGTGTGCTTGAAACCTACAGTTGTAATTAAACATGAGAGTGAGTTTACAACCCAGTAAGAAATAATTATAAGCAAATAAATACGTAAATTTACAATTGTAGTGACCTATAAGCCCCTAGTCTTAATTTAGTTTTCAACATACCACACAAATTTGTATATTTTAATTATCCTCATTAACTCTCTCAAACACTCTCTCACAACAACTATCACTATGTTGGCTATACCGGTCATAGTCGTCTATAGGCGTAACAATCCCGTAGAATACCTCAATTATATATGTTGGCCAAACAATGAACCATACACTCCCAGTGATCCCCGAACCACTAGGCACTATAGTGAAAGCACCATGGGGACCCCACAGGTACCTAGCTGAGAGGTCAGGCTCTCAATCTCGGTATGGTTCATGCTATATGCTAACCATGATGGATATCAACCATCCATGGTCCTCTAGAGTCTCAAACCCTGTATGAGTGTAACCCTAAGTCATAACTAAGTTCAACACATTGAACCACATACTCAAACTCGTAATTCACTCATTCTCTGACGAGTGATATCGTAAACTGATCATGACAGATCTCACTCTTTAATCTCATAATGACATTAGGACTCACACTATCTCTCACTAATTACGCAACAATGTAGTGTCTCTACATCGTTAAATCACCGATGACTCACTCTCTATGGTGACTGCACTCTGGCCGCGAACCAGGTAACCCTTGCTATAGGTCACCACTTTCAGAATTTAAGGGGTTATGCATGCTGATCTCAATATATTCATTCACACACCATGAATAGAATAAATGAAACTCCAATCTAAACATAATCTCATCACAATGCATGTTAATAATAATCACACAGACATACTATCACAAATATAATCTCTTTCTAACATACATGACATACCACAACTAACAAGTATATCACAACTAACATGTATATGAAATCAACTCATAATGTCAAGCATAAAAAATTTATGCATGTCATGGTCTCATTAAAAAATTATCATGCTAATCATATTCATTTACAACATTACAATAACATGTAATGTAAAAATATTTATTTATATCTAAAAATGTATTCATAATATCTCCTACCTCAAATGCAAATACTATGCACTAATTGAAATTGAGTCTCAAGGCACTCTAATAGTATGATCTCATCATTAAACAAACATGCTAGCATTAATGCATAAAATCTCTTACAGAATTACCAAAACACCCCTCTTGAATCGACTCATAAGACCTCTATTTGTGTCACTATTTTAACCAAACCAATAGACAAATAGATTTCTCTCTTCGATATGAGCCCAACATACCAAATCTCACTCAATTCTAAGTTTAGGGTGCAAAGTTATGTCCATTTTACTGAAATAGATCCTGGGTACCTAAAAGGGTATTTTGGTTATTTTAGATTTATTTATAATTCGAGACTGAAAGTGCACTAGGATCGAGGCAACGAGCACTAGAGGGGGGGTGAATAGTGCTTTTAAAACTTTTCTGCGAAATATTGAATGATTTTGCAAATCTCAAAGCAAACACACAAAGAACACAAGATTTTATCCTGGTTCGGTCAAACCCGACCTACATCCAGTCCCCAAGCAAAACCCGCTTGAGATTTTCCACTATCAACCTTGTAAACTACAAGATCACACAGACCATAACCGGTCCCACTTTCAGTAACAACCCAACTGAAAGCAAACAACTCCTTTACACCAAGGAGTCCTTCTTTTTACAGAAAAGAAATAAGAACTTACAATACAACCTATGAGCCTTCCTTTTGAATGCAAATGAGATGCAATTGGCTTTTGAGGTTGTTAAAACACTCTACTCACGAATTCACTATCTCTCAAAGTGATTTGAGTGAAAAACTGAAGTGAAAATATCACGTGAGTGAGAAAACAAATACTTGAATGAATAGAAGTGAAAAGCAAGATTCAAATCAATTGAATTTGATATGTTTGAGTGTAAAATGCACTCATATTTATAGTTAAAAGATTCCATACGTTGAGAGTATGAAAGGGTGTCAAAACGGTCCATTTTGAACGATCAAAACGTTTGAAAAATGAAAAGACACGCCTTTTTGAAGTTTCAGGAAAACGACAAAATTAGTCGACTGAAACATCAGTTAGTCGACTAATAGTTAGTTATTAGTAGACTGACAGTTATCGTCGGTCGACTGATCTGTTAATCGAGCCGTTTGAAAATCTGAACTTTTGAAACTTAGTCGACTTAAGAAAAGTTAGTCGACTGATAATATCATCAGTAGACTGAAAAACCTTTTAGTCGACTGCTGCTAAAAACTTCTGAAAAACAAACATTCTGTTCGGTCGACTGATAAAAAGCATTAGTCGACTGCTGCTAAATTTTCAGAAAACACATGTTCTGTTCAGTCGACTGAAAAACCATTAGTCGACTGCTGCTAATTTTCCAGAAAACAGACATTCTGTCCAGTCGACTGATAAAACCTTCGGTCGACTAATTTGACAAGAATGACTTTTTAGAAAATATGGCGCGAAAGGATTAGTCGACTGATAAGTCTATTGGTCGACTAATAAACATGAAAATTTAAGAAAAGAGTTTTCTAAAAAGATTTTCAAAAGAGTTTCTTTTAGAAAAGTTTTTCTAAAGACTTTTAAGGTGAAATGCAACCTAAATATGCACTCTAAGTAAGGCTCTTACAAGAATCTAAGACTTTTAATGAATTAAACATTTGCACACTAGTCTTCAAGGATTCTTCACCGAATTCTTCAATTTTTTCATAGCCTTAGCTGAAATGTAGTTGATTCTACTTGCTCATCATGAAAACCTTGTACTTGAAGTACCATGTATGGCTTCATTGTCGTAACAATCTCCCCCTTTTTGATGATGACAAACTTAATCAAAGATGAAACATTTAGATGCATAGATGGAGATTTTACTCCCCCTATCAATATGCTGCAAAACATTAAAAGTTAGCACATTTAAAGCACATATATCACATATTGATTGGTTTGCATTTCCATTCATCATGTATTCATGTATTTAGAAATACATTCATTCAAAGCTTTCTTTTTCTCTCAATTTTGCATTTCTCATGCAAGATCTCTTGTAATGTAATTGCTATCATCTTTTTCTCAAGATCTCCTTGCAATTTAAAAGTAATGCTATCTTTATCTTTTTCTCCCCCTTTGTCAGAATAAAAAAAAGTAAGGGCAAAAATAGCATAAGCAGAAATAGAGATAAGTTTAAAATATTACAACCCATAAAGTATGTTTTTCAAAGATCAAAGATCAGAAAAGAGAGTTTAGCAAATCCTTAATGGCAGTTACATCCTTCTGAATTGAAGCAAGTTGTTGAGTCACATCTTCACGAAAGGTGTGTTGATGCAGCTCCAATGCTTCCAGTCTCTGCATAACTTCATCATGGTCTTGATTTGTCGAAAATTTCTTTCTTTTTGCATGAGATGAAGGTGTCACAGAAGGTGAAGGTTCAAAAATAGATGGTTCATTAGGATCAGATGGTTCAGTTTGATCAACATTTAAGGGAGGCAGATATTTAATTTTTATTCTTCTAAAAATTGTTTGATCAAAAAACTCTTTTTGCTCAATGTATTTTTCATTTGTTAAAGGAACTTTAAAATGTCTAAAAATACGGGTTAAAAGACAACCATAAGGAAGAAATGGTTTTTGTTTCCACAAGTTTGTAAAATACACATTGGTCCAGTTGACATAAATATTCCCAAATAAAACATAAAGAGCCGTAGATAGATCTGTGGAATAATAATCAAAAGAACCAGTTTTGGGTAGAACATTGTGGGCAAGGATTCGTCCAGCAATGCATGCACGAGTTTGAAGATTAGTATTTTTGAAAGGAGGGCAGTGAGGTGCTTCTGGAAGAAGAATTTGTTCAAAAACTCTTTCATCATTCATTTCAATAGTGTTGAAAAGAGTGTCTGAAGATGGAATTTCAAGAATTTCTCCAAGTAATTTTGAATCAAACTCGATTTCAACATCACGAACAAGAGAAGATAAAATTCCAGTTTCATGGTTCATTTGTAAATTTGTGTAAAACAAGTGAATGAGAAAAGGATAGTGAAGTGTATCTGCACAAGCATCAAAAAGATGTGAAATACCAGGAAATAAATCTCTTATTTTGTAACGAGAAAACAAGTGAAATAGAACATTTCGGCCTGGTAAAATAGGTAGTGCAGAAATTGATCCAAAAGTGTCATAGAGAAGAGGGTTACGAAGTAATCTTAGTGAAAAACCATGTCTTGAAGTAGGTGTAGGAGGAGGAGAACCTAAACCTTTTGCAGATGTAGACTTCGTGCGAGGCATGGTTACCAAAATGTCAGCTTCCAAATGACGTCCGACAAAGGGAAAAAGCTTTCCGGCGATAAAAAATGAAGGACAATGTGGTGGCTGACGGTGAGGAGAGGTCGGCCAAAAGGGGATTCTGGTAATGCACTGTCACAGTAAGAGAGTTTCGGAGTGTTTTGAAGATGCGCCAGTCGCTGCAAGAGGATTCCGGCGTTTGAAGATCACGGCCAGAAGATTCCGGCGTCTCCCTGTTACGGTAAGAAACTCCCGGCGATGATGGAGTCGAACGATACTCCGAGGGTTTTTCGGAAGAGAGAGAGAGAGAGACAAAGGAGAAAGAGGGGTTTTTGGTTTAAGGGTTTCGTTAAAAAAAAAAACGAAAAGGTGCGAGAATGAAACGATGCCTTCTTTAAAAAAAAACGGGTTTTTAAAAAACAAATCCAAGGGGTGTCGGGTCCCTTCATTTAAGTTTTTTTTTTTAAAAAAAAAATTTAGTCGACTAAAACTTTATCGGTCGACTAAAAAAGTGCGACTTATTCTAAAAATATCATCAGTCGACTAATATGATGCGATACATTCCAAAATATAAAAACACCAGTCGACTAGAATTTTATCGGTCGACTAATATAGTGCGATTTTGAGATTTTGTTCAAAAATCAGCATTTTTATAAATCCAAAAATGAGCAAATACCTAGCTCTTTCCTAATTCTCATAAAATCTTCATTTTTAAGAGGTTTAGTGAAGATATCAGCATGTTGTTCTTTAGTGGAAATAAAATTTAACGAAATATCTCCTTTTAACACATGATCTCTTAAAAAATGATGTCTAACTTCAATATGCTTAGTTCTTGAGTGCTGAATAGGATTTTTCGAAAGATTTATAGCGCTAGTGTTATCACAATAAATAGTTGTTGTGGAGTAGTTTAAACCAAAATTTTTTAAGGTCTGTTTCATCCAAAGTACTTGTGAACATGCTAAACTAGCCGCTATATATTCAGCTTCAGTTGTTGAGAGTGATACTGAATTTTTCTTTTTACTAAACCAAGAGACTAAGGAATTTCCCAAGAAATGACAAGTTCCACTAGTACTCTTGCGATCAGATTTACTTCCTGCAAAATCTGCATCACTATATGAAACTAAATCAAAGGAAGATGATTTTGGGTAAAACAAACCGAAATCTGAAGTATCTTTCAAATAACGAAGAATTTGTTTTACTGCAGTTAAGTGAGATTCCTTTGAATTAGCTTGAAATCTTGCACACATACAAACACTAAACATAATATCAGGTCGACTAGCAGTTAAATATAATAGAGATCCGATCATACCTCTGTAGAGCTTAGTATCTACACTTTTACCATTTTCATCTTTATCAAGAGAAGTAGTTGTACTCATAGGATTCCTTCTTGATTTCGATGAGTCCATCCCAAATCTCTTGAGAAGTTCTTTTGTATACTTACCCTGATTGATGAAGATTCCTTCTTCAGTTTGCTTTATTTGAAGTCCAAGGAAGTAGTTTAATTCGCCCATCAAGCTCATTTCAAACTGTTCCTGTATAGCCTTAGCAAATTCTTTACAAAGAGAATCATTAGTAGAACCAAATATTATGTCATCAACGTAAATTTGCACAATAAGAATATCTGAATTAAAATGTTTAATAAATAAAGTGGAGTCTACCCGACCAATGGGTTCTAAAAAATTTCGTAGTCTTTCATACCACGCTCTTGGTGCTTGTTTGAGTCCATACAAAGCTCTTTTCAATTTGAAGACCTTTTCTGGATATTTCTCATTTTTAAAGCCTGGAGGTTGCTCTACATAAACTTCTTCATTGATGTGTCCATTTAAAAATGCACTCTTAACATCAATTTGATATAACTTGAAGTTCATGTAACTAGCAAAAGCAAGCATCATACGAATTGACTCTAATCGAGCCACTGGTGCATAGGTTTCATCAAAATCTATGCCTTCTTCTTGATTATAGCCTTGTGCCACAAGCCTTGCTTTGTTACGAATGACTTCACCATTTTCATCCAGCTTATTTCGGAAGACCCATCTTGTTCCAATTACTGGATGATCCTTTGGTCTATCAACTAGATCCCAAACATCATTCCTAGTAAATTGGTTAAGTTCTTCAGACATGGCTAAAAGCCAAAATTCATCATCACATGCCTCATTGATATTCTTTGGTTCTAATTTAGATATGAAAGCAACATTTGCAATATATTTTTCTAACTGCCTTCTAGTTTGGACACCACTCTTTATTTCACCAATAACTTGTTCATGTGGATGATTAAGAACTTCTTTCCAAACCGGTTGAAAAAGAATATTTTCTTGAGAAGTACTCTCTATCAAGGGTTCTTCTTGAAGTGTTGCTTCTTCTTCTTCGCTTAGAGGAATAACCTGCTCACAATTCTCATCAAATGCAACATGTAAAGATTCTTCAATACAAGATGTTCTTTTATTGAAAATACGATATGCTTTACTTCTAGAAGAATATCAAAGAAATATTGATTCATCTGATTTTGAATCAAACTTATCAAGATTATCTTTGGTATTTAACAAGAAACATTTACTACCAAAAATTTTGAAATATGAGATCTTGGGTATACGATCATAATACAATTCAAAACATGTTTTATGTAAAATTGGTCGAATAAGAACACGATTTAAGACATAACATGCTGTATTAATTGCTTCAGCCCAAAAATATTTTGGTAAATTTTTATCTTGAAGCATGGTTCTAGCACATTCTTGCAAAGTTCTATTCTTTCTTTCAACAACTCCATTTTGTGGAGCCGCTCTAGGAAAAGCAAAGTTGTGAGACATACCATGTAAATCACAAAACTTTAGAAAAGATTCATTTTCAAATTCACCACCATGATCACTACGAATTGTAATAATAGATGTAGATTTTTCATTTGTAATTCTTCTACAAAGTTTAGAAAATTCTGAAAAGCATCATTTTTGCTTTTTAGAAAAATCACCCATGTAAATCGAGAATAATTATCTACTATAACAAAAGCATACTTGCTACCATTCAAACTTTGAATTCTAGATGGTCCAAATAGATCTAAATGTAAAAGTTCAAGAGGACGTTTTGTTGAAACTATATCTTTTGCTTTAAAAGAACTCTTGATTTGTTTACCCCTTTGACAAGCATCACATAAGTGATCCTTTTTATATGGTATTCTAGGTAGGCCTCTTACAAGATCATTCTTGGATAATTTTGAAATAATTTTAAAATTAACATGTCCAAGTCTCTTGTGCCATAACCATTGAATTTCATTTGAAACAATAAGACATTTTTCATTAAAAGAGGGTAATTCATCTAGATATAGTTCATACACATTGTTTCTTCTTTTACCTTTAAAAATGATCTTTTTAGATTGAAAATCAGAAATTAAGCATAAATCATTTTCAAAAGAAACATGAAAACCTTTATCACATAATTGACTAATAAATATTAAATTATGCTTTAAACCATCCACTAAAAGAACATTTTCTATCAAGGGAAATTTTGGATTACCAATATTACCAATACCTATCACTTTTCCCTTGTTATTGTCACCAAAGGTGACGGTTCCTCCATCCTTATTTTGGAGGGTGGAAAATAACTCCGGCCTTCTAGTCATATGTTTGGAACAACCGCTATCCAATATCCATTTGCTCCTTATGTTGTGTACCTACAACAAAATCAGAAAACAGAGCATTTGACCCCTTTCTATTTTCGGGTCCATGAGAGTTAGTCTTAGGAACCCATATCCATTTGGATTTTGGTTTCCTTTGATAATAAGTATTCTTTCTATAAAAGGATTTAGAATAAACATGTCTAGAACAATCATATCTAGATGCATTTCTATTAGAACTAGAAAGTTTAGTTCTATGAACAAAAGATTGAGAATAATGTCTTTGATTTTTCACCACAAGGTTTGGTCTATTTTGAGTATCAAAGAGGCTATATCCCAATCCGGTTTTATTTACCGAGCATCTTTGAGAACCAAGAAGTTTTTCTAGATTCTCTTGACCATTTGTAAATTTGGTCACTATAGAAAGAAGATCATTTGACTTTTCTTTAAGACTAAATATTTCTTTTTGTAAGAGATTGGTTCTAACTCCAATTTTTTTTTATCTCAATTGCCTGGTAAGAATTTTCCTTCTTGAGATCTTCTATTTCTTGAAGTAACACTTTATTTTGAGAGTCAAGAGTTAAATTTTCAGTTTTTAACTCTTTATTTTTAGAACTAAGACTCTTAAATTTAGCATACAAATCATTAAATGCTTCAAATAACTCATCATAGTCAAATTGACTTACCGATTCTTCTTGTGCAACAAAACACATGTTGGCGACTTCTTCATTTGATTCTTCATCGGAAGAGGAATCACTATCATCCCAACAGGCTTGAAATGCCTTTTTCTTCTTGAATTGATCCTTGGGCTTGAATTTGAGAAGAGGACAATCTTTCTTGATATGTCCTGCCTTTTTGCAGTTAAAGCACTTTACTTCATTGGGAATGGAAGAATCTGCTTTCTTTGCCTTTCTTTGAAATTTTTCCCTTTTTGATGAATCTTCTGAATTGCCTTGTGATGAGGGCAATATCTTCATCTTCTTCAGAATCTTCTGAGTCAGAAGTAGCCTTAAAAGCAAGAGACTTCTTTTTAGGCTCTTCTTCTTGTCTGTCTTGAAGTTGGACCTCATATGCCATTAGGTTACCAACTAAGTCTTCAAGAGTGAGAGTATTGAGATCATTTGCTTCTTCAATAGCAGTGGTTTTTCTCTCCCATTCAGGAGTTAAACACCTTAGAATCTTTCTGACTAAATCCACTTGTGAATATTCTTTTCCAAGGGATTTCAAAGTGTTAGTTATATCGGTCATTCTAGTTACCTTGTCCAATATAGATTCATTTTGCTTCATTTTGAACAATTCAAATTTATGAACTAAAGAAGCAATTTTAGATTCCTTTACCTTTGACGTACCTTCGTGTGTTACGAGAAGAGTATGCCAGATTTCATTAGCTGTAGAGCATTGAGAGATGCGATTGAACTCTACCTTATCAACGCCACAATATAATGCATTCATGGCTTTGGCATTCAGTGAAGCAGCCTTCTTTTCTTCATCGGTCCATCGGCTGAAATCAGTTGATGGAGTTTGGTACTTTTCTGAAACAACTCTCCAGATATCGAGATCCATGGATTGCAGGAATATTGTCATTCTTACTTTCCAGTATCCATAGTTTGTTCCATCGAAGAGAGAAGGACGAACAGAGGAGCTTCCTTCTTTGTGCTGAGATGTTGTAGTTGCCATGCTAGATGATGGTCAAATCAAAGTAATAGCAAACCTGTGCTCTGATACCAAATGAAAGTGCACTAGGATCGAGGCAACGAGCACTAGAGGGGGGGTGAATAGTGCTTTTAAAACTTTTCTGCGGAATATTGAATGATTTTGCAAATCTCAAAGCAAACACACAAAGAACACAAGATTTTATCCTGGTTCGGTCAAACCTGACCTACATCCAGTCCCCAAGCAAAACCCGCTTGAGATTTTCCACTATCAACCTTGTAACTACAAGATCACACAGACCATAACCGGTCCCACTTTCAGTAACAACCCAACTGAAAGCAAACAACTCCTTTACACCAAGGAGTCCTTCTTTTTACAGAAAAGAAATAAGAACTTACAATACAACCTATGAGCCTTCCTTTTGAATGCAAATGAGATGCAATTGGCTTTTGAGGTTGTTGAAACACTCTACTCACGAACTCACTATCTCTCAAAGTGATTTGAGTGAAAAACTGAAGTGAAAATATCACGTGAGTGAGAAAACAAATACTTGAATGAATAGGAGTGAAAAGCAAGATTCAAATCGTTTGAATTTGATATGTTTGAGTGTAAAATGCACTCATATTTATAGTTAAAAGATTCCATACGTTGAGAGTATGAAAGAGTGTCAAAACGGTCCATTTTGAACGATCAAACGTTTGAAAAATGAAAAGACACGCCTTTTTGAAGTTTCAGGAAAACGACAAAATTAGTCGACTGAAACATCAGTTAGTCGACTAATAGTTAGTTATTAGTAGACTGACAGTTATCATCGATCGACTGATCTGTTAATCGAGCCGTTTGAAAATCTGAACTTTTGAAACTTAGTCGACTTAAGAAAAGTTAGTCGACTGATAATATCATCAGTAGACTGAAAAACCTTTTAGTCGACTGCTGCTAAAAACTTCTGAAAAACAAACATTCTGTTCGGTCGACTGATAAAAAGCATTAGTCGACTGCTGCTAAATTTTCAGAAAACACATGTTCTGTTCAGTCGACTGAAAAACCATTAGTCGACTGCTGCTAATTTTCCAGAAAACAGACATTCTGTCCAGTCGACTGATAAAACCTTCGGTCGACTAATTTGACAAGAATGACTTTTTAGAAAATATGGCGCGAAAGGATTAGTCGACTGATAAGTCTATTGGTCGACTAATAAACATGAAAATTTAAGAAAAGAGTTTTCTAAAAAGATTTTCAAAAGAGTTTCTTTTAGAAAAGTTTTTCTAAAGACTTTTAAGGTGAAATACAACCTAAATATGCACTCTAAGTAAGGCTCTTACAAGAATCTAAGACTTTTAATGAATTAAACATTTGCACACTAGTCTTCAAGGATTCTTCATAGCCTTAGCTGAAATGCAGTTGATTCTACTTGCTCATCATTAAAACCTTGTACTTGAAGTACCATGTATGGCTTCATTGTCGTAACAGAGACTATCTCACAACCTGATCCAGATCCATTTATAATCTGGATTCAACATTGTCTAACTAAATCCAGACCCATTACTCATCTAGATCTAGAATAATTTGTCTGGATCTAGAATAGTCTGACTGGATCCAGACAGTCTAACTAGATCTAGACCCAGTTCTGATATGAATCCAAGACTGATCCAATTAGATCCAGAATAGTCAGTCTGAATCTAGATTTGGTCTGGTTCAGATCAGACTGGATCCGAACAAGAATCAAGACCCAATCAGAATGAACCAGTTCGGTCTTACTCGGGTTGATCTAGACCGGTTTGGTTCCAACTCCACTTGAATCGGTTCAGTCTGAACCGGGTTGGTCCAAACCATTTCGATCAGAATCGATTCAACCAAACTCTTTTTTTTCAGGTCTGTCTCGTTCTAGGTGCGACCCAGATTGACCCAGTTTGGTCTGGGCCACACCCAGACCGACTCGCCCCCCCCCCCCTTTTTTCTTGCTTGGTTCGGTCTGGGTGCGACCCAGTCCGGTCTGGGTCGCACCCAGGACGACCCCGGCTTGACCTCATTAAAAGTGGAAGGGGAAAATCCCCTTCCAACCTCAATGTTGCATAGGGGGTCGGCGTCTGAGCCGACCCTCTCCCATGCTCCCAACTGAGCACAAGTCGCCCGTCCGTGTCGACTGGCCGCCGATCGACTCTCCCTTCTCTATCTCTCTCATAATCTCTCTTCTTCTTTTTTTTGTTTAACATAAACTCGTCGGTAGCCATGACTGTCGGTCCCCTTTTGCCGAGAATGAAAAGAGAAAAGAAGAAAAAGATAAAGAAGAAGAAGAAGAGGGAAGAGTACCTCATCGTTGGCATCAGTAAGTCTCTGATCTCACTCTCTCTGCCACTCTCTCTGTCTCTCCCTTTGCCGCTCGTTGAGGTGTGGTGGATGGGGGCTGCACGAGTGCTATAATAGCCCTCACGCAAAGTGAGGATAACCCTCACCCTCCCACGGATTGTAGGGGGCGAGGTTTATGCTCACCCTCTCTCGTAACGTGGTTTACCCTTTTGGAGAAACCGTCATTATGTTTTTTTTTTATCCTCTCCGACAAAATCGTCAAAGGGAGTTCAATTTTACCCCCTTTAAAAGATGATTCATCCCAAATCTTACTTATAAACAAATATGGAAATTACTCATGGATGTCTGATTTACACTCTCATGTAGCCTCCTTATTGCTATGATGACTCCATCTACTAATACCAGAGATAGCTCTTTGTTTCTCAGTTTTTGTATATTCACATTCAAGATCTCTATAGGCTTCTCATGCATGCTTAAGTCATCTTGAATTTTCAGCACTGACTCAATAGTATCCAGTATGTGGGTGAAATCAAGCATATACTTTCACTATATAGATACGTGAAACACGTTATGAATTCAAGACAAGGAAGGTGGCAAAGCCAGTCTGTATACCGTCTTACCAACTCTCGTGAGTATCTCGAAGGGTCCAATATATCTTGGATTCAATTTTCCTCTTCGACCAAAATGCATCACTCCCTTAAAATGAGATATCTTCAAAAATACATGATCACCTTGCTCAAATTCTAACTCGCAACGTCTTTGGTCTGCATAACTTTTTTGTTGACTTTGCGCTGCCAAAAGACGCTCTCGAATAAATATCACCTGGTTTGCCATCTGTTACGACAACGAAGCCATATAAGACATTTTCCGAACTAGATTTTGATGATGAACAAGTGAATCAACTGTATTTCAGCTAAGGCAATGAAGAAAGATGACAAGAATTGAAGAATTCGATGAAGAATCTTTGAAGACTAGTGTGCAAATGTAAATTTCATTAAATGTCTTAGATTCTTGTAAGAGTCTTACTTAGAGTGCATATTTCAATTGCATTTCATGTAAAAAGTCTTTAGAAAAACTTTTCTAAAAGAACCCTTCATGAAAATCGTTTTAGAAAACTCTTTACTTAAATTTTCATGTTTATTAGTCGACCAACAGACTCACTAGTCGACTAACTTTCTCGCGCCAATTTTTCAAAGCAAAAACGTCAACTTTCTGAATTAGTCAACTAATCGACTCTTAGTCGACCAGACAGAATGTTTGATTTCTGAAAAATTTAGCAGCAGTGAACTTAAGGTTTTCTTAGTCGATCGGACAAAATGTTTGTTTTTAGAAAAATTTAGCATGAGTCGACTGAAAGGTTTTTCAGTCTACTGATGATTTTCATCAGTCGACTAACTTTTCTTTAGTCGATTGAGTTTCAAACTCCAAATTTTAAAATGGCTATGTTAAACACAATAGTCGACTGATGATATCTGTCAGTCTGCTAATATTTGATTTCAATCGACTAACTACTATTCCAGTCGACTAATATTGTTGTTTTCCTATAACTTTTAAAAAGTCTCTTTTTGTTTTTCAAACGAATTGAATGTTCAAAAGTGACTGTTTTGACACCCTTTCATACCCTCAATGTATGAGATGTTTTAACTATAAATATGAGTGCATTCCACACTCAAAGTAATCGAATCCAATCGAATTGCATTGAATTACAAAGATTGAATTCTTTGCTTTTCACTCCTATTCATTCAAGTATTCGTTTTCTCATTCACTTGATATTTTTACTCCAGTTTTTCACTCAAATTCCTTTGAGAGATAGTGAATTTGTGAGTTGAGTATTTCAGCAACCTCAGAAGCCAATTGCATTTCATCTGCATTTATAAGAAAAGGCTCGTAGGATGATTGTAAGTTTGCTTACTTATAATTTTTCTGTAAAATGAAAGAACTCCTTAGTTTAAAGGATTTGTTTGCTTTCAGTAGGGTTGCTACTGAAAGTGGGATCAGATTTGATCTGTATGCTATTGTGGTTACAAAAGGTTGATAGTGAAAATCTCAAGCGAATTTTGCTTGGGGACTGGATGTAGGTCTGGAAGATCGAACCAGGATAAATTCTTGTGTTCTTTGTGTGATTGCTTTGTGAATCTCAAAATCTTTCAAAATTCCAAAGACGTTATTTAAAAGCACTATTCACCCCCTCTATTATTCGTTGCCTTGATCCTACAACACTTTTAGTTGCTATCAGAGCAAGGTTAGCCATATCGTGATTTTTCCATCATCTAGCATGACAACAACATCGTCTTCTTAGCACAAAGAAGGATGCTCCTCAGTTCATCCTCCTCTCCTTGATGGAACAAATTATGGCCATTAAAAAGTAAGAATGACAATATTCTTACAATCTATGGATCTCAAAATTTGGAGAGTTGTTTCAGAAAAGTACCAAGCACCATCAACTGATTTCAGCCAATGGACCGATGAAGCAAAGAAGACTGCTTCACTCAACGCCAAAGCTATGAATGCACTATATTGTGGCGTTGACAAGGTAGAGTTCAATCACATCTCTCAATGTTCTACAATAAATGAAATTTGATATACTCTTCTCGTAACTCATGAAGGTTCGTCAAAGGTAAATGAATCTAAAATTAATGCTTTAGTTCATAAATATGAATTGTTTAAAATGAAGCAAAATGAGTCTATATCAAACATGGTAACAAAAATGACCGATATTACTAACACTCTAAAATCCCTTGGAAAAGAATATTTGCAAGTGTATTTAGTTAAAAAAATCTTAAGGTGTTTAACTCATGAATGGGAGAGAAAAACCACAGTAATAGAGGAAGCAAATGATTTAAATACCCTTTTTCTTGAAGATTTGGTTGGCAACTTAATGGCATATGAAGTTCAACTTCATGATAGACAAGAAGAAGAACCCAAAAAGAAACCTCCTGCTTTTAAGGCCATTTCTGACTCTGAAGATTCAGAAGAATATAGAGATATTGCTCTCATTACAAGGCAATTCAAAAGATTCAGCAAAAAAGAAAGATTTCAAAAGAAAGTAAAGAAAACTGATTCTTCCAAACCTAATGAAGTCAAGTGCTTTAACTGCAAAAAGGCAGGACACATAAAAAAAGATTGTCCTCTTCTCAAAATCAAGCCCAAGGACCAATTCAAGAAGAAAAAGACATTTCAAGCAAGTTTAGATGATAGTGACTCCTCTTCCGATGAAGAATCAAATGAAGAAGTCGCCAATGTGTTTTGTAGCACAAGAAGACTCGGTAAGTCAATTTGAGTATGATGATTTATTAGAAGCATTTAATGATTTATATGCTAAATTCAAGAGTCTAAGTTCTAAAAACAAAGATTTAAAAATTGAAAATTCAACTCTTGACTCTCAAAATAAAGTGTTACTTCAAGAGATAGAATATCTCAAGAAGAAAAACTCTTGTTAAGCATCTGAGATAAAAGAAATTAGAATTAGAACCAAAATCTTACAAGAAGAAATATCAAGTCTGAAAGAAAATTCAAATGATCTTCTTTCTATAGTGACCAAGTTCACTAATGGATAAGAAAACCTAGAAAGACTTATTAGTTCTCAAAGATGCTCGGTTAATAAAATCGGATTGGGATACAGTTTCTTTGATACTCAAAATAGACCAAATTATGTAGTAAAGAATCAAAGTCAAAATTCTCAATCATTGTTTCAAAGAACTCAATTTTCTAGTCATAATAGAAATGCATCTAATCATAGTACTTATAAAGCTTATAAGCCTAGACATGATTATTCTAGAAATGCTAAATCTTTTTATAGAAAGAATATTTATTATCAAAGGAAACCAAAATCCAAATGGATATGGGTTCCTAAGGCTAACGCTCATAGACCCAAAAATAAAAAGGGGTCAAATGCTTTGTCTTCCAATTTTGTTGTATGTAAACAAAATAAGGAGCAAATGGATCTTGGACAACAATTGTTCCAAACATATGACTAGAAGGCCAGAGTTATTTTCCACCCTCCAAAGTAAGGATGGAGGAACCGTCACCTTTGGTGGCAATAACAAGGGAAAAGTAATCGGTATCGGTAACATTGGTAATCCAAAATTTTTCTTAATAGAAAATGTTCTTTTAGTAGATGGTTTAATGCATAATTTATTATCCATTAGTCAATTATGTGATAAAGGATTTCTTGTTTCTTTTGAACATGATTTATGCTTAATTTCTGATTTTCATTCTAAAAATATCATTTTTAAAGGTAAAAGAAGGAATAATGTATATGAACTTTATCTAGATGAGTTATCCACTTTTAATGAAAAATGTCTTATTGTTTCAAATGAAACTCAATGGTTATGGCATAAGAGACTTGGACATGTTAACTTTAAATTAATTTCTAAGTTATCCAAGAATGATCTTGTTAGAGGCCTATTTAGAATATCATATAAGAAGGATCACTTATGTGATGCTTGCCAAATGGGTAAACAAATCAAGAGTTCTTTCAAAGCAAAAGATATAATTTCAACAAAGCGTCCTCTTGAACTTTTACATTTAGATCTATTTGGACCATCTAGAATTCAAAGTTTGAATGGTAGCAAGTATGCTTTTGTTATAATAGATGATTATTCTCGATTTACTTGGGTGATTTTTCTAAAAAGCAAAATTGATGCTTTTTCTGAATTTTCTAAACTTTGTAAAAGAATTACAAATGAAAAATCTACATCTATTATTACAATTCGTAGTGATCATGGTGGTGAATTTGAATATGAATCTTTTCTAAAGTTTTGTGACTTACATGGTATATCTCACAACTTTGCTTTTCCTACTGCGGCTCCACAAAATAGAGTTATTGAAAGAAAGAATAGAACTTTGCAAGAATATGCTAGAACCATGCTTCAAGATAAAAATTTACCAAAATACTTTTGGGCTGAAGCAATAAATACAGTATGTTATATTTTAAACCGTGTTCTTATTCGACCAATCTTACATAAAACATGTTTTGAATTGTATTATGGTCGTATACCAAAGATCTCATATTTTAAAATTTTTGGTAGTAAATGCTTCTTGTTAAATACCAAAGATAATCTTGATAAGCTTGATTCAAAATCAGACGAAACAATATTTCTTGGATATTCTTATAGAAGCAAAGCTTATCGTGTTTTTAATAAAAGAACATCTTGCATTGAAAAATCTTTACATGTTGCATTTGATGAGAATTGTGAGCAGGTTATACATCTAAACGAAGAAGAAATAGTCATACTTCAAGAAGAACCTTTGATAGATTGTACTTCTCAAGAAAATATTCCTCTTCCACCGGTTTGGAAAGAAGTTCCCAATCATCCACATGAGCAAATTATTAAAGAAATAAAGAGTGGTGTTCAAACTAGAAGGCAATTGCAATATATTGCAAATATTGCTTTCATATCTAAAATAGAACCAAAGAATATCAATGAGGCTTGTGATGATGAGTTTTGGCTTTTAGCCATGTCTGAGGAACTTAACCAATTTACTAGGAATGATGTATGAAATCTAGTTGATAGACCAAAGGATCATCCAGTAATTGGAACAAGATGAGTCTTCCGAAATAAGCTGGACGAAAATGACGAAGTCATTCGAAACAAAGCAAGGCTAGTAGCACAAGGCTATAATCAAGAAGAAGGTATAGATTTTGATGAAACCTATGCACCAGTGGCTCGATTAGAGTTAATTCGTATGATGCTTGTTTTTACTAGTTACATGAATTTTAAGTTATATCAAATTGATGTTAAGAGTGCATTCTTAAATGGATACATCAATGAAGAAGTTTATGTAGAGCAACCTCCAGGCTTTGAAAACGAGAAATATCCAGAGAAAGTCTATAAATTAAAAAGTGGTTTGTACAGACTCAAACAAGCACCAAGAGCGTGGTATGAAAGACTACAAATTTTTCTAGAACAATCTGGTTTTTCTATTGGTCGGGTAGACTCCACTTTATTTATTAAAAATCTAGATTCAGATATTCTTATTGTACAAATTTATGTTTATTACATAATATTTGGTTCTACTAATGATTCTCTTTGTAAAGAATTTGCTAAAGCTATGTAAGAAGAGTTTGATGGGCGAATTGAACTACTTTCTTGGACTTCAAATAAAGCAAACTGATGAAGGAATCTTCATCAACCAAGCCAAGTATACAAAAGAACTTCTTAAAAGATTTGGCATGGACTCATCAAAATCAAGAAGAAATCCTATGAGCACAACTACCTCTCTGAACAAAGATGAAAATGGTAAAACTGTAGATACTAAGCTCTACAGAGGTATGATTGGATCTCTATTATACTTAACTGCTAGTCGACCTGATATAATGTTTAGTGTTTGTATGTGTGCTAGATTTCAAGCCAATCTAAAGGAATCTCACTTAATTGCAGTAAAACCAATTCTTTGATACTTTAAAGATACTTCAGATTTTGGTTTGTTTTACCCGAAATCATCTTCCTTCGATTTAGTTTCATATAGTGATGTAGATTTTGCTGGAAGCAAATCTGATCGCAAGAGTACTAGTGGAACTTGTCACTTCTTAGGACATTCCTTAATCTCTTGGTTTAGTAAAAAGCAAAATTCAGTGTCACTTTCGACAACTGAAGCAGAATATATAACGGCTAGTTTAGCATGTTCACAAATTCTATGAATGAAACAAATCTTAAAAGATTTTGGTTTGAATTAGTCCACAACAACTATTTATTGTGATAACACTAGTGATATAAATCTCTCGAAAAATCCTATTCAGCATTCAAGAGCTAAGCATATTGAAGTAAGACATCATTTCTTACGAGATCATGTGTTAAAAAGAGATATTTCGTTAAATTTTATACCCACTAATGCACAACATGCCGATATCTTCACTAAACCACTTAAAAATAAAGATTTTATGAAAATTAGGAGAGAGCTAAGCATTTGCTCATTTTTAGATTTATAAATTTATTTTTTAAACGTTTTGTTTTTGAAAAATCTCAAAATCAATTTTTTTTTGTGAACATTGATATTGCTGAACTCAAGGACATGATCAATTCAGAATGATATTGCTAAACTCAAAGAGATGATCAAGCAACACTTCTCTTGAACTTTGTTTACTGTTATTGCCTTGATAAAAATAACATTGTTTTCTTGAACTTTGATTGCTTTGATTATATTTTGTTTGAGTTGTAATATTTTGAACTTGAATTTGCATTTTGCTTATGCTATGACCACACTTACTCCTTTTGTTTATGACAAAGAGGGAGAAAAAGACAAACATGAAAATTGCAATGGAAATTGCATGAGAAAGTATTGAAAATTGCATAAGAACTTGATACCAATTTCATGAAAAAGAAATAGAAATGCATGAAGTAATGATGGAAATGCAAAACAATCAATATGTGACATATATGCTTTGATTGTGCTAACTTCTTATGTTTTGCAGCATATTGATAGGGAGAGTAAAATCTCCATCTATGCATCTAAATGCTCCATCTTTGACTAGTTTGTCATTGTCAAAAAGGAGGAGATTGTTACGACAATGAGCCGTATATGACATTTCTCAAACTAGATTTTAATAATGAACAAGTGAATCAACTGTATTTCAGCCAAGGCAATAAAGAAAGATGACAAAAATTGAAGAATTTGATGAAAAATCTTTGAAGACTAATGTGCAAATATAAATTTCATTAAATGTCTTAGATTCTTGTAAGAGCCTTACTTAGAGTGCATATTTCAATTGTGTTTCACCTAAAAAGTCTTTAGAAAAACTTTTCTAAAAGAACCCTTCATGAAAATATTTTTAAAAAACTCTTTACTTAATTTTTCATGTTTATTAGTCGACCAACAGACTTACCAGTTCACCAACTTTCTCACGCCAATTTTTTAAAGAAAAAACGTCAACTTTCTGAATTAGTCGACTAATCGACTCAGTCAACCGAACAGAATGTTTGATTTCTGGAAAATTTAGCAGCAGTCGACTGAAGGTTTTCTTAGTCGACCAGGCAGAATGCTTGTTTTCAGAAAAATTTAGCAGGAGTCAACTGAAAGGTTTTTCAATCTATTGATAATTTTTATTAGTCGACTAACTTTTCTTTAGTCGGCTGAGTTTCAAACTCCAGATTTTAAAATGGCTCTATTAAACACAGTAGTCGACTGACGATATCTGTCAGTCTGCTAATATTTGATTTCAGTCGACTAACTATTATTCCAGTTGACTAATATTGTTGTTTTCCTATAACTTTTAAAATGTGTGTCTTTTCATTTTTCAAACGAATTAACCGTTCAAAAGTGACTATTTTGACACCCTTTTGTACCCTCAACGTATGAGATATTTCAACTATAAATATGAGTGCATTCCACACTCAAAATAATCAAATCCAATCGAATTACTTTGAATTATAAAGATTGAATTCTTTGTTGTTCACTCCTATTCATTCAAGTATTCATTTTCTAACTCACTTGATATTTTCACTCCATTTTTCACTCAAATTCCTTTGAGAGATAGTGAATTCGTGAGTTGAGTATTTCAACAACCTCAGAAGCCAATTGCATTTCATCTGCATTTATAAGAAAAGGCTCGTAGGTTGATTGTAAGTTTGCTTACTTATAATTTTTCTGTAAAAGGAAAGGACTCTTTAGTTTAAAGGAGTTGTTTGCTTTTAGTAGGGTTGTTATTGAAAGTGGGATTAGATTTGATCTGTATGCTCTTGTAGTTACACAATATTGATAGTAGAAATCTCAAGCGGGTTTTGCTTGGGGACTGGATGTAGGTCTGGAAGACCGAACCAAGATAAATTCTTGTGTTCTCTGTGTGATTGCTTTGCGAATCTCAAAATCTTTCAAAATTCCAAAGACGTTATTTAAAAGCACTATTTACCCCCCCCCCTCTAGTGCTCATTGTCTCAATCCTACAACATTTTCACCATCCGCTGCACTAAATCGGGCCCTAACAATTTTCTTTCCCCAACCTCATCCCAATACAAAGGTGTTCGATACTATCGACTATACAGTGCCTCAAATAGAGCCATGCCTATACTTGCTTGAAAGCTATTATTGTAGGCAAACTCCATTAGAAGTAGAATATCATTTCACGAGTCACTATACTCTAAGGTACGTACCCGTAGCATGTCTTTCAGATTCTGAATGGTTCATTCCGATTGTCTGTCAGAATGGGGGTGAAATGCCATACTCATTTTTTACTGTGTCCCCATAGCTTCTTGAAAACTCTGTCAGAATCATGCCGTAAGCTTCGAATCTATATCTGAAACAATCGAATTCGATACTCCATAAAGTTTGACAATATCATTGATGAACAATTGGACCAACTGGTCATAAGAGTGAGTTATCTTATGGGCTAAAAAGTGAGCTGACTTAGTTAGCCTGTCTACAATTACATATACAGAATCTATTCCATTCTTAATTCTTGAAAGTCCTGAGATGAAGTCTATAGTGATATCTGTTCATTTTCATTCAGGTATGGAAAGTGGTTGCAGTGGTCCACCGGGTCGTTAGTGCTCAATCTTCACTTATTGACATACCAGACACTTGCTTACAAATTCTGCAATGTCTCTCTTTATACCGCTTCACTAAAATGAATCTTTCAAATCTCGACACATTTTAGTGCAGCTAAGATGAATGGCATATCTACAGTGGTGTGCCTCGCCCAACAACTGTTGTCTAAGTTGATTACACTTTGGAATGCACACCCTATTACGAAATTTGAGAAGTCCTTGATCATCAACTTTGAAATTTGACTCCTCACTTTCCGAAATTTTCTCCCTTACTTGGGCCAACTTAGGGTCTAAGGGTTGTTTTTCTTTAATTTGCTCCAACAATTCTAACCTCAATGTAGTTTGTATGAATAATAATCGACCTGGTAAACATTGGGCTTCTTCTTTCTGATGCGCGACTGAGGAAAATAAATCTCAATCTGAGAGTCTAGTTAATGCTCCTGACTTCCTGCTAAGAGCATCAACGAACTACACTCGCTTTTTCGGATGATACTTTAGCTCAAAATCATAATCTTTTAAAAATTTCAGCCATCTCCTCTGTCTCAAGTTCAAGTCTTTTTGTGAAAACATATATTTAAGGCTTTGATGGTCGATAAAAACCTCAAATTGCTTGCCATATAAATAGAGTCTCCATATCTTGATGGCAAAAACAACCACTGCAAGCTCCAAGTCATGCATCATATAGTTGACTTCATGTGTTTTGAGTTGGCAAGATACATAAGTGGTGTGAGTTTTAGAAAATGGTTTTGAAAATAATATTTTATATGAAAGCAATGTGAAAGCCAGACACAAAAAATATAAAACCGCCTCGCATGAGTGGTGGAGTCCGGGTCGAACTGAGGGAACGGGAGATACTTGTATTCAAACACACAAGCTAAACTACTCTTTATTGCAAAAAAAAAAATTAATTAAATCAATAACTATGAGAGTGCTGCCCTACGCAGAGGGCTTAAACAATAATTAAATGACTTATTACAGACCCAATTAATAAAATAAAAGAATTAAAATCCTAATCTAAAACTAAAAGAAAAGGCTTCAGTGCTTCGAGTCTTCTTGTCCCTTCTTGAGGTAATGCATGCTTTCTTGAACTTTTGTTTTTCTGAGGGCTCAGTGAGGGCACTTTTGAGAGCCTGAGGGGATCTCAGAGGATACTTTTAGGGCACGAAAAGGGTTCTACCGCACTTTTCAACGCTTCCCTGCAAGAATAAAAAACACAAAACACAGCAAAACAAACAAAACTAAACCAATTCTAAACTTAACTGATTAGAAATTTAGCAAAACAAGATCTAACTAACTGAATACACTGCTAAAAAATGAAATAGTGAAGCTACCTAACAACTAAACAATCAAGGGCTAACTAATGAAAACAATTTATGAGATTTCAACTATGTAACTAAGAACAAAAAAATCGTACATCAAGAAATAAAACTATCTAACCTAACTAGCTAAATGACAAAAGAAAATAACACTAATTAATTATTAACAAACATTAACAAGAACTACTAATGAATAACTAAAACACATTGGCTAATGCAATTAACAACTAACTAGTATATCTTGAACATCCAACGTCATTCACACTGTATATAAAAAATATCATGAATAGATCACTAAAGCAAATAATGTTGATTCAATAGATAATTAAGCACTACTCGACTAATAACAAATAAACGTTAACTAAAACAATTAACTAATAAAAGCAATAGTCGACTAATAAAAAAATTCAAGTAGTTACTCTAACATATAATCTGTAAATTGACTAACTGCATCTTAATCTATACAATATACTAACACCTAACCTATATGGACATTAATCAATTTAACCTACAACAAACGTGAGTTACTAACTTATCTACTATACTATATTCTATATACTAATAAAAAATTCAATCACGTAATAAATAAAATAAAATAACATGAGACCACAAAGAAATGCTAAACTTAATTAAAGAAAATGATACAGCTCAATGGCAAAAAAAAATGCTAAAGCTAATGGTATCAATGACTAATGATTACAATGATGAACTAATATAATGAATGAAATAAATAACTGACGCATGTTAAACAACTAATGACTAACACAACTTTTATTTCTTCTAACCTACATGTAAAAATATGAATCTAAAACGACCTGAGTAAAAAATGACACTATTTATTTTCTGATGATATGCTTATACGGAGGAGATGAAAAAACAATACGATCTATTCAGAAATAAAAAAACTGCCCTACCTACAATGTTGGAAATAAAATACGATGCATAAATCTAAAAATAACTACGGAAATGGGGGAGAAGAAGCTCACCTTGTGGATCACCTCTGACAGACTGGTTGAGAAGGGAAGGTGGTCAATCCAGCTGCATTCATGCTGCACCAACGAAGAAGAAGAAGTTGCCGTTGACGAAAGGGTTCGAAGCTTAAAGAAAAAGAGGAAGAAAAAGAAGAAGAGGAGAACAAGGAGAGAAAGAAATCGACAAAAGGGAGAAGAGAAGCAAGGGCGAGAGAGAAGAGGGGGGCAAGAAGGAGGGAAAGCAAGAGGGCTGCTAGAAAAAATGTTTTTCCCAACCCTCTAAACTACTATTTATAAGCCTACTTAGGTCAAAATAAAGTTTTCAAAAGAGTCTGAATATTTTCGATAATTTTCAAAACAAGGTCTCTTATGAAAACATATTTTTTTCTAAAAATCAAAACTTACTAAACTAATTAAAAATTAGCTAATACAAACCTAAGATAACTAAACTATAATTAAGAAATTCTAAATCTAATAAAAACACAAAATGTAGGGAAAACTTTGAAAAACCTGATTTTCTGATAAAATTCAATTCAATGCGATTTCTCAAAACTATGATAAAAATGGGTTTTTATAACAATTTTAACATGGATCATGCATAAATAATGATTAATAAAATACGAATATTATGCATGATCAATAAGCTATCACCTTACTATGCTGCATCAGAACGCAACCCAATCCTTTATGAGAGGCATCACTATAAATAGTGAAACCTCCAGATCCAGAAGATAAGACCAACACTGAAGCTGTGGTCAAACACCTCTTTATCTCCTGAAAACTTTGCTTACACTTGTTATTCTACTCAAACTTTACATCTTTCTTAGTGAGCTTTGTCATTAGAGTTGTTAATCAGGAAAACCCTTCCATAAACCGTCGGTATTACCCAACTAATCCCAAGATACTACGAATCTCGGTAGGATTCTTGAGTCTAGACCAATTGGTGACTGCTTCAATTTTTGTAGCGTCTACCATAATTCCATCTTTAGAAATGATATGTCCAAGGAAGAACACTTGTTTCAACCAAAAGGCACACTTAGAGAATTTGGCTTAGAGTTAATGTTCTATGAGTGTCTGCAAAACTATCCTCAAGTGTTCTTCATGTTGCTCCCTCGTGGTGGAATAAATAAGGATGTCATCAACAAATACCACCACAAACTTATTCAAATAGGGTCTAAAAACTCTATTCATTATATGCATGAAGGTTGTTGGTGCGTTAGTCAGTCCAAAAGGCATGACCAAGAATTCATAATGGCCATATCTTGATCTGAATGCCGTCTTACTTATATCTTCTTTCTTAATTCTCAGTTGTTGATAACCCGATCTCAGATCCAACTTTGAGAAACATGCAACTCCTTGAAGTTGATCGAATAAATCATCGATTTGCGACAATGGGTATCTATTCTTGATGGTCACTACATTTAGTTACCGATAATCTATGCACATTCGCAGTGATCCATCCTTCTTTTTGACAAATAGAATTGAAGTACCCCAAGGAGATACTGACGATCGAATAAAACCTTTCTCCAACAATTCTTGCAGTTGCTCTTTGAGTTCCTTAAGTTTCACAAGTCCTATCCAATAGGAAGCCTTCGAAATTGGCATTGTTCTAGGAACAAGGTCAATCTAAAACTCATTTTTTCGATCAGGAAGGAGGCCTAAAAGTTCCTCCAAAAAAATATCAGCATATTCACGAACTATATCCATATCAGATAAGGTGAGATCTTCTCTCTCTTCAGTTTTCATATAAGTCATAAATCCCATGCATCTTTCTTGGATGTATTTGTTAGCCTTTAGGTGAGATATGATCGTTGGTTTCGGTAGTTTCCTAACACCCTGATATTTGAAAGTTGGAGTCTGGGGGGTTTGAAAACTGACAAACTTTTTTCTATAATCAATTATAGCATGATGGTTTGACAACCAATCCATACCAAACACCAAATCTATATCTTTGAAATCAAGTTCCAATAAGTTCACAAACAACTCATGATTTTCTATTTTCACTATATAATTGATATATACTGTGTTCATAACAGTTGACTCGCTTACAGGTGTTTCTATTAAGTAAGAAACACTCAATCATGAAGGTGCAACAAAAAACCATTTTCCAAAAGTTAAAGTAGTAAAACTATGTGTAACCCTAGAGTCAAACAATACATGTGCTAGAATACCAGAAATAGGGAGTATACCTTTAACCACTCCAAGACTAGTAAGAGCTTCTTGGAGAGCAACTGCGTAAGCGTGTTCTGGTATCATGGGCTTCTGCTGTGGGGGTGCACTACTTCTCTCATCCGGTTGAGGGCAGTTTGGCATAGTGACCCATCTGTTGGTAGTTAAAACACCTCACATTCCTTAGGTCATATTTGCCCTCGTGCCTTTGGAGACCACAAGTCCTGCATGCGTTGTCTGATTGGGCCAACTTCTGAATCTTTTGCCTTTTGGCTTGTTGACCGCTCGTATTCTTGACTTGCTTACCCTAATTCTGACTAGGGGTCTGACCTCCATACTGCCTCTTGTTTTATTGAAATCTTCGTCTACACTAATTTTTTTTTCGAGAGGACTCTACCATATTATCACCATTGTGTTAGGTCTTATCTTTAGTCTTAGGTTTTTTCTTCTCTTGAGGCTTCTCTTTCGCCCTCATCTCCCAAAACTCATACTTGGAGGCGTAGTTCATGAGCCAACTGTATTTCTTTATCTGTTGTGGCCCTACCAACCTCAAAATTTTGGGTCTCAAGCCCCTCTCAAAACGTCTGCACTTCTCTTTCTCATTTGCCACCAGGGACTTGGCAAAACAAGAAAGGGAGTTAAATTGAGCTGTGTACTGGGCTACAATCATATTGCCCTACTTCAGCTTCCTGAATTCTTCTTCTTTTTCCACCCTCTGGCACTTCAAGAATAATTTCCTGTAGAACCACCTTACAAGGGTAGACCAAGGCAAATATGTGTCCTACTCCAAGGTGTCCCTGATGGATCTCCACCAGTGCTCTACATTGCTGGTCAAATTTGACACAACTATCCAAACTCTCTGATCTTCTGGACATTGAATGACATCCAAGGCCTTTTCCACTTGTATAAGCCAATTCTCTGTTGCGACCGTCAGGAGTGCCGTCGAAGAGTGGCAGTTGCATGTTCTTGAACCTTTCAGCCCAAGAGGTGATGCCAGAAATAATTGCTGGGGGCTGACTTTGCTGGGCTCGAGTTGCTTGCAAAAGTTCGTATAATATTCGATTTATGGTGTACTTAGGAGGTATCTTCATTCTCTCTCCTGCAGAGCTTCTTGTTGGCGATCCTTGTGAGGTCTTTATACTATGCTTTTCATCCTCACGAGGAGCCTGACTTTTAGGAGCTTCAACAGACAAAGGTGCTCGATGATCTTGAGCATCCTCCATCGTAAAGGGTGATAAAAGAACCCTCCGAGATGGTCTAGCAAGGCGCTCTCTATCCCAAATTATTGCGTCGAGCCGACCCATCTCTCGTCTAGCGGCCACAATGTCCTTAGATAGATAAGATGTTCCCCTACGAGTGGCCATATAAGTTAATGAGGTTATCATTATTTGGTTCATTTATATTCATATGAAATTTCATTACATGCAAACAATTATGACACTCATTGATAAAAAATATCTTATTTTATTTCATCAATCAATCCAATACATGTCAAAGAATTATTTCTAACAAGCAAAAAGAAAAACAATGCAAGAAAAAAATAGAACTAATCCAAATAAGCTAACTATTTCTAACATTTTGCCACATCACTCTATAATCCACCCGAAGCTTGGTCCTTTTTCTGAACTCCTTCGTGTCTGATGAGGGTGATTCATAGAAAGAATATTTAGGTCATACTGAGGCGAAGCAGGAGTATAAGTAGGTGAGGAAAGACTTTGGGTAAGGGCGGCAGGGGTGTAGGTAGGTGAAGCAGGATCATCAGTGGGGTCTTCATCCTCGCCTCCTTCCTCCGAACTCCCTTAGACTGCCTATTTGTGCCCTAATCCTGGGCCACTCCTGTTTGCTTCAGCAACTTGCCATGCTATTTCAACGGTCTGAATTGCCGCCCTCCTAGTTTCTTCAGAAAGAAATTTCTCAACTAGATGGGAAGCTTCTCGATTAGATGCACTCATTGCAGCTGCATAGCTAGCTCGAGACATATATCGTCCCCGTGCACTGATCATACGAGACCCTCTTTGAGGCGTAAAGTTTGTGTTAGATGATGCTCTTCTTGTGACTCCTCCTTGAGCCACTATCCAATCTCTCGTCATCCGGTCACGTACTGACCGAGCTTTCTGATGGTATGACTGGTGAGTTCCTCGCTCGTATGACTGTGTCTGTCGCCCCTGAGCAGTGTAGGGGTAGTTATGTCGGTAAATGTCTCTCTCCCCAGCAATGATATAAATCGATGAGGGTTGTAGTGTTAGATCTCTAACTATTTGAGCCATGCTTGTCATGACTCCAGTCGCCATTGCAGCGACAAACTCATCCCTTCCTACGACAGGTGGCTTCGATAGGTCTTGTGCTCTAGGGTCTTTGTGATTATTGTGCTCACTAGCCATTTCTTAATTACAAAACAATGTAGTTACTAACGTGTTCTTATTGAGTAGAGACTTATATCACATTCTATGTCATTGAATTTGTTATGAATGATAAACTTCTTTGTGTAAACTTGGCTTTGATACCACTTTGTAACACTCCGATCTTGGACCTCGGGAGTCTGAGTTCGATTGATATTACTTTTCAAAGAGAATAGTTCAAAGTTCACACAAAGAAACATGGTTACTTTTTTTTTTATCTTTATTATTTCAATAACTCACTTTCTTCACAATGTTCATCATTCATAACAAAAGAAACAACAAATACATTATTATTCATGACATGAAAGTAAAAACTATCGAATACTCTACCAAAGAAGAAGTCAATTAAGTCATGTCTGTGCTAGTGTGCCTGAAACCTACAGTTGTAATTAAACCTAGGAGTGAGTCTACAACCCAGTAAAGAATAATTATAAGCAAATAAACACGTAAACTTACAACTGTAGTGGACTCTAAGCCCCTAGTCTTAATTTAGTTTTTGACACACCACACAAGTTTGTATATTTTAATTACCTCTATTAACTCTCTCAAACACTCTCTCACAACTACTATCACTAGGTCAGCTATACCGATCATAGCCGTCTATAGGTATAACAACCTCGTAGAACATCTCAATTCTACATGTTGGTCAAACAATGAACTATACACTCTCAGTAGTCCCCGAACCACCAGGCACTGCAGTGAAACCACCATAAGGACCCCATCGGTAGCTTGCCGGGAGGTCAAGCTCTCAATCTTGGTATGATTCATGCTATATCCTAACCATGATAGTTATCAACCATCTATGGTCCTATAGAGTCCTAAACCCTGTGTGAGTGTAACGCTAAGTCATAACTAAGTTAAACATATTGAACCATATTTTCAAACTCGTAATTCACTCGTTCTCTCACGAGTGATGTCGTAAACTGATCACGACGAATCTCGCTCTTTAATCTCATGATAATATTAGGACTCACACTATCTCTCACTAAGCATGCAATGATATAGTGTCTCTACATCATTAAATCATCGATGACCCACTCTCTATGGTGGTTGCACTTTGACCGTGAACCAGGTAGCCCTTGCCATCATAGGTCACCACTTTCGAGATTTAAGGGTTTATGCATGTTGATCTCAATATATCTATTCACACACCATGAATAGAATAAATGAGACTCTAATCTAAACATAATCTCATCACAATGCATGTTAATAATAATCACACAGACATGCTTTCACAAATATAATCTCTTTCTAACATGCATGATATACCACAACTAACATGTATATGAAATCAACTCATAATGTCAAACATGAAAATTTTATGCATGTCATGGTCTCATTAAAAAATTATCATGCTAATCATATTCATTTACAATATTACAATAACATGCAACGCAAAAATATTTGTTTACATCTAAAAATTTGCTCATAATATCCCTTACCTCAAATGTGAATACTATGCTCGAGTTGAAATTGAGTCTCAGGGTGCTCTAATAGTATGATCTGGTCATTACACAAATATACTCACATTAATGCACAAAAACTTTTACAGAATTATCAAAACACTCCTCCCAAATTGACTCATGAAACCTCAATTTTTGTATCACTAATTTAACTAAACTAATGAACAAATAGATTCCTCTCTTTGATACAAGTCTAATACACCAAACCCCACTCAATTATGAGTTCGGGGTGTAAAGTTATATCCATTTTACCAAAATGAATCCTAGGTACCTAAAAAGGTATTTTGGTTATTTCAGATTTATTTGCAATTCGAGACTATCTCACAACCCGATCCAGATCCATTTATGTTCTGGATCTAACACTATCTAACTGGATCCAGATCTATTACTCATCTAGATCCGAAACAGTTTGACTAGATCTAGAATAGTTTGACTGGATCTAGAATAGTCTAATTGGATCTAGACCTAGTTCTGATATGGATCCAAGACTGATCCAATTAGATCAAGAATAGTCAGTCTGGATTTAAATTTGGTCTGGTCTATATCAGACTGGATTCGAACAAGAATTGAGACCCAGTCAAACCAGACTGGTTCGATCTGACTCGGGTTGATCCAAACCGTTTCGGTCTGAACCGACTCCACTTGAACTGGTTCAGTTTGAACCAGGTTGGTCTAAACCATTTCATTCGGAATCGATTCAACCAAACCTTTTTTTCAAGTCTGTCTCGGTCTGGGTGCGACCCAGAATGACCCGGTTTGGTGTGGGCCACACCCAGACCCACTCGGTCCTCTTTTTTTCTTGCTTGGTTCGGTTTGGGTGCTACCCAGTCCGATCTGGGTCGCACCCAGGTCGACCTGGGCTTGACCTCATTAAAAGCGGAAGGGGCAAAGCCCCTTCCGACCTTTATGTTATAGAGGAGGCCGGCGTTTGAGTCAACCCTCTCCTGCGCTTCCAATTGAGCACGGGTCAGCCGTTTGCGTCGGCTGGTCGCTGATCGACCCTCCCTTCTCTCTCTCTCTCTCTCATAATCCCTCTTTTTTTTTTTGTTTAACAGAAACTCGCCTGCAGCCATGGCTGCCGCCCCCCCTTTTGCCGAGAATGAAAAGAGAAATGAAGAAGAAGAAGAAGAGGGAAGAGGGAAGTGTACCTCATCATCGGCGGTGGTAAGTCTCTGATCTTACTCTCTCTGCCGCTCTCTCTGTCTCTCCCTCTGCTGCTCATTGAGGTGTAGTGGAGGAGGGGCTGCGTGAGGGCTTTTATAGCCCTCATGCAAGGTGAGGATAACCCTCACCCTCCCGCGGATTATGGGGGGGTGAGGTTTATCTTCACCCCCTTTCGTAATGCAGTTTTCCCTTTTGGGGAAACCGTTGTTGTGTTTTTTTTATCCCCTCTGACGAAATCGCCGGAGGGAGTTATATCAGTCTACTCATTTTTGGTTGGACTCTTTGTTGGAAAATAGGCGAACTGGTACTGCCCAGTAGGCGCAGTACGGGTTTGACCATTTTCCTGCCTGGAAAATCCTAGTTATTTGAAAAAAACCCTCCCGAATAGGTTTTCAAACCTGTTTATCAGTGGAGGGTTCTCTAACCCCCAACAACCCCTCCCATTCAGGCATTACATGGGAGCACCCTCTCCACTGACCTCAGTCTGGCCTAGGGATGGCAGTGGGCCAGGGAAAAACAAGGCCCGGCCCGCCTCACCTCGTTTGAACCGGGGATGAAGGACATAAAACAAGGATGGAGGCGGGGATAGACTTGCGCTTTTTCTCACCCCGCTCCATCCCGATCCCCGCCTTGCCTCACCTCTTCCCGTCCCCAATCCTTCTAAGGGATGTCAATGGACTGAGGGGAAACAGGGCTCCACCCCGCCTCACACCTGTTTGGACTGGGGGGATGGAGGACATTAAACAAAGATGGAGGCAAGGTGGAGGTTAAAATCCAAACCCTACCGGGGATGGTGGTCCAAATTTTGAGCCGGGGCCGGGGTAGAGACCTTGTCCCCCGCCCGGTCCATTGCCATCCCTAGTCTGGCCATTTTTTGGCTGGGTTAGCTGGAAAATGGCCAAACTAATATTGCCTGGAGGGCGCGGAACCAGTCTGACCATTTTTTGGCTGGTGCCTGGCCGAAAATGATTGGAAACTTGCATTTTTTTAAGTTCAAAATTTGGATGACTTTTTTCTGGCCAGTCACTGGTTGAAAAATGGCCAGACTGGTACTGTCCTCTCCAGGCGATACCAATCCAGCTAGTGGCTGGCCTGAAAATGGACACCCATTTTTTATTTTTTTTCCTTTTATTTGGAATTGGTGTTGTCTGGCCATTTTCCGGCCACACATAGGCTAGGATGGTGTCGCCCGGCATGGACAACACCATCTTGGCTGTGCTGATGGGTGGTCGGAAAATGGCCAGACTTTCCTCTTTCATTTAGGTTTTTGATGTGCTGATGGCTGTGCTGATGATTTTCTGTCATCCACTGGCCGAAAAATGGCTGAGATGGTGCTTCCCTTGCTGAGCGACCCCATCTTGGCTATTTCCTGACCAGTGGCTGGCAGAAATATGGCTGAACTTGGTTTTTTTAGTCAACCAAAATCTTAAATTTTTGGGTCAGCCAAATAGGTTAAAACATGGTTTTTGGCAAACCAGGTTTTGTCCGTCATCCAAATGGCCTCATGCAGCTTTACACAATAAATCCACTCTCAAGTCTCAACGCTATTGGCCTATAAACCACTTGAATATGAAGGAACTGAAGATCATTGTTTGTTACTGAAACCATAAAAAATTGTTGAACATCCAATCTAATTAGAACACAAAATTACATATTTGTGACACTTTGCCAATACTAGAAAATCGCCCCTCCTTAAGAACGAGTTATGTACATGTGTACACCCACACATAAAACAAACTTGATGAATAAACACACACACATAGATCAAACATGATGAAAAAAGTTTATTCTAGTAATACAGATGTACATGGTTTGGATTCGGGTCGGATATAGCCAATACATTGTACACCATGAAACCTTAACTAAATAAATTCGAATTTGGATCCGTACAACAAAAAACTTATACCAAATTTGTTTTTTTATATGTAAGTGGATTTAGATTTCTGTCAAATCTGGATATTCATCGGACCAAATTCAAAAGCAAAAAATCAAAACCGAATCCACATCTAATTATAATCGAGTATAGTTTTGGCTTACCAAATCTGACTAAATGGAGTTAGATTTGGTTGGATATTAGATAAAATCCAATCCATTGGCATCCCTATCTGGTAACCTCTCTGTCTCGGATTTGGTTGTAGCTTTCCTAATTTCTCTTATACATTTATAGCACAACTAATTTAATAAATGACAATAAAACATCATAACACTTACATTGTTATTTAACAAAATATCGTGTGACATGAATACTCTTATAAATAAAAACTAGTAAATTACATTCACACTTTTTAGTAGATTTAAATTACATTCTTATGCGGTTCACTCTCAAGCCAAAATTATGCAACTCAGAGGGAAGTTTCAAGATCTCAAAAAGAAAAAATAGCAGTATAGATCAATATTTTCAACGAGTAAAGTTGATTGTTCATCAGCTTGTCATTGCCTCTCATTTTGTTTCCAAAGAAGAGATGATTATGAATTTGCTGAGATGCCTGTTGGGTGAATATGTAACATTTAAAACCTCTATTTCCACTAGATCAGATCCTATATCCCTATCTGAGTTACATAGTTTGTTGCTCAATGAAGAGGCACAAGTAAAAGATCAAGAGATTAAAGAAAATGTAAATTCTTCTACCAATGTTACTCAGTTTCAAAATCAAAGAAATCAGAATAATTATCATAATCGAAAAACTATAGAGGAAACAATAATAATTACTGTTTTAGAGGCTGGGGTAGATCCCAGGGACGGTCCCGTTATCAACAAAGATCTGAAAATTTTTAACGTTAAAATGAGGTGGACCCTCCACTGAAAAGTTTGTGGGTCAAGCATGTGACACTCTTGGCCATAGTGCCAGGCAATGTACCCAGTAAATTCTTTCAAGGTAGTCCGCAAGCATATCAAGAAAGAACCACTATCTTTAGTGACGATAGCTGGTATACAGATTCTAGACTACACACCATGTTACCCATGACCTAAGTAACCTGTCGCTGTAGTCAAAATAACAAGGCCGTGATGGTGTGTCAACAACGGGGCATGTTTGAAAATCACACTCTGGATCTTTTGTTGTTTGTGCTTCAGATTTCTCTTTCAGTTTGGATAATATCCTACATGTTCCAAAAATAACTCAGAATTTACTTTCTATGCGCAAGTTTCCATAAGATAATAATGTTTTCTTTGAATTTTATCCTAACGGTTATTATGTAAAGTATTAAGCTACGGGGAGAACTCTGATCACAGGCAAAATTAATCAAGAGTTGTATAGGATGGATCTTAATGTCAAAGGTAAAGAAGCGTTGGTTGAAGAGCAGCTCATATTGGATAATGGCATAAATGTTTTGGTCACCCTTCTTTTTGTAGAGTTAGACATATTTTAAATAAGCATGGCCTTTCTTGTGTTAACAAAACTTTGCATAGTATTTGTGTAGTGTGTCAACAAAGAAAAAGTTATAATCTTTCTTTTGCTAGCTCATCTTCTGTTATTTTTGCACCTTTAAATATGGTTTATTCTGATGTCTTGAGACTTTTCACAACTATTTCTCATGATAGATATTGTTATTATGTGCACTTTATAGATGCCTACACCATATATATATATATATATATATATATATATATATATATATATATATATATATATATATATATATATATATATATATATATATATGCTCACACACAAATATGAAGTTTTGAAAATTTTTCAAAAATTTAATGCTTTAGCAAAAAATTTTATTGGCAGAAAGATTAAGTTTTTGCACAGTGACTAGGGTGGTGAATATCGGTTTGTGTCAATTTTTTTTTATTAATGTGGTATTGGCAATCGGATTGCATGTCTTCGTACCCACGAACAAAATGATTCTGTTGAAAGAAAGTATTGTCACATCATTGATACAGACTTCTCTCTCTTGGCCTACGTGGGGTTCTGCAAAGTTATTGCTCTGTGCTTTTGCCACTGCTGTGTACTTGATCAATCATTTTCTTTCCTCTGACATATTTTTTAAGGCTCCAAAAGAGTTCTTGTTTAGTACACATTTGGATTATAAAGAATTTATAGTTTTGGGTGTACATGTTTTTCATGTTTGAGGCCTTACGGACAAAACAGACTTTATTTTAGATTTGAATTGTATGTCTTTTTGGGATATCCCAGCCAACACAATAGTAGTATAAATTCCGTTGTGCTGCTGACCCACCTATGTTGTCCTCAGCAGGGTCTCTTGACTCAACCTAACCCCCTCCCAACTAGGGGTGGCAATCGGGTCGGGTTGGCGTGTCAGCATACCTCAACCCGAACCCAACCCGTTTATTAAACGGGTCGGCTGTGGCAAACACGAACCCGACCCGTTTAATAAACGGGTAACCCGACACGACCCACCAACCCATTTAATAAATGGGTTGGGTCGGGTAAACGGGTTTTCAGGTTGGCGGGTCGGGTTGGCAAACGGGTTGGCAGACGGGTTGGTGGGTTGGCAGGTCGGGTTGGCGGGTTGACCCACCCGCCTAACCCGTTTATTAAACGGGTCAGCCGGGTTGGCGGGTTGGCATACCCCCAACCCGAACCCGACCTGTTTAATAAACGGGTTACGCGGGTCGACCCATTTATTAAACGGGTTGGCTTAAGCCCAACCCGAACCCGCCTAAGAGGCGGGTTGGCGGGACGTGTCAGAAATTGCCACCCCTACTCCCAACCCTGCCCGCCTCTCCTTTACCCTCGCCTAATCTGCTTGTTTCGCCCATTTTGTCGTCACCGGTTAGAGGAACTGGATCTAGATCCAACCCAACTCCTCGTCACCGGTTAGAGGAACTGGATCTGGATCCAACCCAACTCCAGTTCCTCTAATAGGTATACACGAACAAGGCGGAACCCACGCCACTCTGAGAAAGAGCTTTCGCTCAATCAAGTACTTAAAAAACATGTCATAACTTGGCAAACGAGATAGAAACCGTAAAAAAGAGAATCGATCGCATTGCACAGAGAAGAGAAATGTATGCTTTGAGTCGCATAGAAGATGGAACCAATTCAAACACTGCCATTGAAAGATGGCAAGATCGCGGAGAGGCCTACTTCGTTGAAGAAGTTGATATCGTCGGTTTCGAAAATGAGACAGATCTTTTGATGGATCAATTGGTACGTGAGGATCAAATGGTAAACGAAGCTCAAAAGCTTATTTCCATATCATTGGAGGGCATGGGTGGATCTGGGAAGACCATCCTCATGAGGAAAGTATACAATGATCCAAGAACAAAGACCCACTTCGATTGCACTGCTTGGATATCTGTTTGTCAGTCTTTCAATAGAAAGAGATCTCATAAAACAAATGCGAAAAGGGTTCTCCAAAGGGAGAGAGGAGATGGTATCTGAAAGCCTAGAGATGATGGATTTGATGGAGCTTGGTGGAACACTCTTCAATTACCTGAAGGGCAATGGGTATGTGATTGTTTTAGATGATGTTTGCAGTCCTGAAGTCTGGAATGATACCAAATTTGCATGGCCCAGAAACTACAAGAGAAGCACTATCATGATCACCACAAGGATGCAAAACATTCCCTTAGAGCTAGAAATGGATGGGATTTCAAGTTTTATCCACCACTTGAAACCCATACCTGAAGAAATAGCAATGGACTTGTTCACTTCTGATAAGACTTGTCCTCATGAACGGAAGTGTGCAAGCATGGTGGACACGTGTGAAGGATTGCCCCTTGCAATTGTAGCATTGGGAGGCATCATGTCAAAGAAAGAAAAGACAGCAGCAGAGTGGAAGAAGGTCCATGATAGGCTTTGGTGGCAATTCACTAGTAACCCTTCTCTTGACAGGGTAAGCTACAATGAGTTGGCATTGTATATCAAGTCATGCTTCTTATACTGTGGTGCATTCCCTGGGGATTACTTGATTAAGAGGAATAGGTTGGTCAGGCTTTGGGTACCTGAGAGATTTATAGAACTAAAGAGGGGCATGACACTTGTGGAGACAGAGGAGTACCTTATGGAGCTAATATAGAGAAGCATGCTACAGGTAGCATGGACCAATCTGGCTGGAAGAGTAAAACCAAGCAGGATTCATGATCTTATGCGCGACCTTGATATGTCAAAATCAGAGGAGGATGAATCTTGTTTGGTCTTGGAGTTGCAGATCGGAAAGCATGTTGGGAAGTTTTGATGTGTATCAATGATTGGAAGAAGCAAAGATGACATTTCATTAAAGCATTCTGTTTGTGTTTGTTGATAATGCATTGCCATCCTGCATATTTTCAAAACTTTCAAGCTTTAAATTGCTAAGGGTGTTGGACTTAGATGGATCCCACACTGAAACACTACCTAATGGGATTGAAGAGTTGTTCCTTTTGAGGTACAATCATAAGAAAGGTACAATCATAAGAACCAAGGTCAAGATACTCGGTATCTTGCGGTAAAATCCAAAACCTTCAAACATTAGATATTAGAAGGACCAACATCAAAAGCTTACCAAAAGAGATTAAAGATGAGTAGTTTGTGCCATTTATGCATGTTTGATGCTTATAGTGCTTGCATGTTGAAGCAAGTTCCAGCAGGAAGTGGCAGTTTAAGATCCCTACAAACATTGACTGGTGTAGAGGGTGAGAAAGAAATAGTTGGAGAAATTAGAAACTTGACTGAGCTCCGAAGATTTGAGATATTTGGGGTAAAGAGTGAAGACATGCAGGAACTTTTCTCATCCCTCCAAAAGATGGATCACCTCTTTAGGTTGAAGATCTATTATGAAGAGACACTTCAATTAGATTTGTTACTTACAGCTCCTCCACCACTCCTTAAAACAATGGAATTAGATGGCTACCTGGGAAAGCTATCACCTCCACTTGGATCACTTTTTTTTTGAAAGGGGGGTTAGGCAGACCCCCACCAGTTATTATTTAACGTACCACTGGGGTTTGAACCTGCAACGTCCCACCACAAGAAGACGTGCACTGACAGCTCCTACCAACCACCCGGAGCCCCCGTTGGTACCTCCACTTGGATCACTTAACAACCTTGCCAGACTAAAGAGTAACTACAGAGCAAGTGAAAATCCCTTTCTATTCCTTCTGTCATTGCCAAACATGGTATGTCTCCGGCTTGATAATGCTTATGATGGACAATAGTTTCACTGTGATTCCAATGGCTTTCAAAGGCTTATGAGGCTGACTTTCTAATTTGAAATGCTCAGAAATGGTGGTTTTGGAAGGAGCAATGCCAATGCTGATGGAACTGTATATTGATAATTGTGGGAAATTGATGGTTGTTCCCCAAGGCATGGTGCATCTCACAACCTTCAAGATTTGTTGTTCCATGGCATGTCAAGTGAATTCATGGAAAGGTTGAGAAAAGATGGAGGTGAAGATCAACATAAGGTTCAATATATTCCTAAGATCAACCAAACTTATGAGAAGGATGTGAAATGACACTTCGAGTCACTCACCTAGTGATGATGATCTTCTCTATGCCTGAAGAATTGGATCCAAAAGTCGGTAACCTTTTCAGTAATTCCCCTTCTAGATTTCTATTTTCTTTGTGTATGTACTTCAATTCCTTCGGTTGATGGTCCTTTGTATTCACTTTGGTTTTTTTGTTGGTAGTTCTTTGTATTTTCTTGTTGCAAGTCTTTTCTTCCAATTCTGTACATCAAGTTGGTTCTCTGCTTACCATAAGTTTTGCTTGTCAATTTGAGAAGGAAAAGAAAAGAACCATCAGTGCTATGTTTTCTCATCCTCTGTAACAAGGGTATCTTTGTAAAACAGGGGTGTCAGTATCAAGGCAATCATTTTTTCTTTTTTTGGAAATTAAGATGGTTAGTGATCAGTGTTGTAGTGACGAATATTTAATGATAAATCAGCCAAGATTTGGGGCCACACTTGGTAAATTGCTTTCTTTGAATTCATCCATTCACCAAACAAGGGAGTTCTTACTCTAACAAGGGAGTACACTCTGGCTGCATTCATGTTACCTGTAGTTACCTCGGCACACAGAACACACTTTGGTTTGTTCTTAGCCATCCAAAACCTATTTCGGATGCAGTTCTGATGAGATTCCTTTCATGCTGTGATGGGGTTTTGTTTCTGCTGTTTGTTGTTTGTCTTCTGTTACTACTGTATTGCTCTGGATATACATTGATCAAGATGTAAGTGTCCTGTAACCAGATATGCGACTTGTTGATGCTTTAATGAGGTATTTTTCTGTTTCCTCATATTCTAGATCTGTTTCAGACCAACTATTTGGATGTTTAATAAATTAAAGATGGCCTATTTCTGACTTGTTTCGCTGCTGTTATGGAATCCTACTAATCTTATGTTACTGATTTCATCCTCTCTTTGCAGGTTAAGGCATGTGATAATGCTTGTAGAGTGTGAAGTTCTTTATAGTGCAACATTTACCTATCTAAGAATGTGTGATTCCCAATAGTATGAATGACGCATACTCTTTCTACTGGAACTAAAATAAACAAAAAAGTTACATTATTATCAACACAGAGGCCTACACCAGCAGGCACAGGCATACAACCACATAAAGACTATATGCACATACATGCACGTCTGAACTCACAATGTAACACAGGAATTTCTCTCATTGTACTTCGACAATGAACAGGGCACAACTGTCATATTGGATAGAAACACATGAATGAGTGGAGATGTAGAGTCATAGACTTGGTATGTCTCTCTAGCTTGTTTATTGCATGAACTTAGTTGGAAATTGCACTGAGGTGCTTTCATCTGCCAATGCAGCCATTCATACTACATCAAATGCACAAGAGCTATGATCACATGCACATGTACACTTCTGATGCACTCTCTACAAATGCTTCCACTGAATGCATGCATTAAAAAGGAGAAACTTCTAGTAATGTTGCGGGCACTGCTAACAGTTTTGATACATTCACTCCCTGTTCTGATTTGAATTTTTCATCCATCAGACTTTCCATTGATCACTGCTTGTGTAAAGGAAACAAGATTTCTCATTGCCATCAGCTTGCCATCCATCCAATCATCCTATCCCTCAGTGCCTTGAACTCCTGGCACTGAGCCATCTTCATCAGTTTCCCTTTCTCTATATGCTCCCTTCCATGTCCTTCCAAATTTACTCTTGTTCCCCAGACTTCCACAATGAATTCACAGTTCAGAAATCATCAATGGATATCGGCCAGTACGGTATTGGTTTTTCAGCAAGCATAGCAACCAGAGTTGAATTCCATTATTCCACCTACAATGTGTCAGGAAGCAGCCAACTGCTTCACTTTCCAGTACCTCTCTTTGTGGAGCCCAGTCCACCATCTTCTCCCTGCATCCAACTTTCTCTAAGAACCCAGTTGGCAGCATTGCTTGCGATATGGCTCTTAACACCCGAAGAAATAGTTGCTAACTCAAGTACATGGTGCCGTGCTGAGAGGCTAACCCAGCTTCCAAATGAGAGATAAATCACTGAAACAGTACTCTGCTTGGTCAACCATCCAATGCAACTGTCATCTTTGCATGTGCCAGGATTGTGCTTGATGTGCCTTGTTAGTGGCCCTACATGGCATAGATGTGGAGCTGTTTGAAGCATAGTGTCCACAAGAGTGATTGAAGGTTGTTGGTAATCTTTATTTTCTTCTGTAAATGAGTCACTAGGATCCACTGTAGGGATGGTGCCCTTTGTAAGGTACCTAACCAAAACTTAAACCTGAAGAGCCGGGAAGTTGCATTTCCAACTAACCATGGTAGGTAGGCTGAGTTTATAATTGGTAGGTAATAAGGTATCTGACCATCCCTTTCATTATAGGTGCCCCTTAATGGAATAGACAAACACACAAGTTGGCTTTCACTTAAATTCATACAAGAAACTTTCTTAATTCATACAAGTCAATCACATCTACTGTGTCAGTGCAGTCCAAACAACTTGCACCCATGAGTTTCAATTCATTAACACCATACACATGTTCACATAAGAGACTTATCCGAGCAGTAATAATTTTTTTTCTTTTACTAAACAAAAAAAGCTGCCGATGATGCAAAGTACAACTATGCTTTCATTTAGGCATCCACCTCTACACATGATTGGATTCAACAAATAAACTCCTACAAGATCCTATAGACAAGAAGCTACACTCAACTTATTCTAAGAGTTTAACTTATAATGAGGATTCTCTAAGGCTACATCACAAGGACATGGCATACACCATTTTTATGTATCTTTTCATCAAGAGTTATATATACATAAGTTGGGATATCTTTTTGACATAGCTTGATAGTTAGTCCCGTTGAGCTCACATGTTTCTTCTGCACCCTACTGTCCATGCATACCTCCGTTTTGGGACCATAATGGATCCCCTGAATATAATCAGAATTCAGGTCCACTATCCTGGTTCAGCTCTTTATGGTCAGATACATGACTGGACTGCCACCAACTTGAGATTTTGCATTCCAGCATTGAAAGTCCAACGACATCGATCTCCTAGCATTTATTTGAATCAAAATGAGCCTTTCCATCCACTGAATCTGCCAATTCCTTTCCCAGCCAGTCGAACTGTCTTCCATCGTCATGATCTCCCCACAGAAACCTGATTCCATCTTATATTGGCTGACTTGTAATTAGTCCTCTCAATGAAACTGAACGGTGCCACAGCCACCCACCTAGGGAATGACCTTGTGAAGAGCAAGCTCAGCTCCAGCACTCCAAATGACAGATTCTCTTTTGAAATGGCATACGTTGTAGCTCGTCGTGTAGGTGGCCATCAGGGCATGTTAATGAAGAAGGAGAAACGTGCAACCAAACAGCGGAAGCTGGCGACATGCCGATGGTGGTCGGAATTCATAGAGGAGTCATCAGATATGTTACAGACACAACATCTGGGCTGGATCAGCTGTTGCACTACTGCTGCATCCAAGGCCCTGGTGGTGTTGAGGTTGAAATTAAGTTGGCACATGCGGATTGCTTCCTCGAGATCCCCGTCAAACTCATCGGAGAATTTATCAGTAGTGTAATCAAGGCAACCAAAATAATTGAAGTATCGGTTTAGGGAAGCGAGCATGACAGCATTTTGTCCTCTATGACAGCCGAAGAGGTGTCTGAATTCTTGGCATTCATGGGTTTCAACACCAACAGCAGCAGAGCCTAATATTCTATCAGTGCCACCATGAACAAGGAGCAACACTAAAACTACAACAAGGGATGTGTAGCCCATGACAGTTTATGTTGGACTATGGTTCTTATCTTAGGGAGATGACACATGCTAAGTGTATGATGTGGTCGTTTAGTGCATATGTGCTTTATATAAGCATGGGCAAACAAAAAAAATTTGTTGGGAAGTTTTCTTTGACATGGTGCGAAATTTCTTTGGCCTATGTGTTATGCATGGGGTTGGAAAAAGCTTCCTCATTGGTGGGAAATTTCCTCTGATTTGCTGCCAACTTTCTTTGCCTTTGCATGGGGTTGGAAAAAGCTTCCTCTTTGGTGGGAAATTTTATTGTGCATGTATGTGTGCCCGTTTGCGCCAGTGGTGGTGTACCTACAACCTATATCACAAATATATGAAATACCATTGATATTTTGAAATCACCATTATATTAATTTTCAATGAGGAATAAGGAAACCAACCCCAGGATCAGAGACCTAGTCGCGCTAACTAAGCCTGCTGTACTTACGTTATTATCTTTCCATGAGGAATGGAAAAATCACCATGATTTTTTTATTTATGTTTTTTCAATCTCACAACTATGTACCATGACTGTTAGTTGTACCCATTTAGGGGTACTGTCTTAATCTTAAGATTGGGGTTAACCAGATCTTGCATGACCACCTTGAGAGAGGTCAGCTCAGGGTTGTGAGGGGGGTTTGATGAGTTGTGATAGTCAGTCATAGACAACAAGAAAACAGGAACAAGAAGGGAACCGACTTGAACAGAAGGTGAGATCGAACAACATAGCCGAGGCAGAGATCAGCAATCTAGATCAAAGCTGGGTGAAATGAAAGCAACAGGTCGACAAAGAGAACCTGAACACATGATCTACAGAGAATCAAAGATGTGTCGTATTTAAATGGATAAGACGATATATAAGATAGACGAGAGGCCATAGAGAGGACATATGTTAACGCTGAGAGCTCTATAATGGTAAAGATGATACATAATACAACTGTCCTTTAACAAAATAAGAGTCCGGTTGTATAATTTGGTAATTATAGTGATTTTCATTTTCAAAACTCAGTTTGTTTTTGTGGACTTCTTCAGACACTTTAATTAGGATAATATGTGAATTCTTTCTACCGCTTAGGGTAGAGATATCAAATGTGTCTACGGAGAGACCCCCTTCAGAAAGTCATGGAGTGCTTGGCTCGTCCTTGTATTCATCTGTGGTGATATTTTTTACTTGTTTTTAAGAGATCATATAATTGCTCTCTTTAATTGTGTTTCTCAGGGGTTCGATGATTCATCATTGTTGAGGCTGGCACGGTTGAGTGCATTGTCTCACTGAGTGATGTGTTCAAGTTCTTGCTTGGCTAGTTTTTTGTTTGGTTTGTTTCGATGAGAAATGCTAGGGGATGCTGTCCCTTAACTTTTTGTTGCTCTATTCACAACTCAAAAACTTATATACAACAGATTACAAAATGATGTTTCCACTATGAAAATAAAGACTATACATAATATAGCTGCCCTTTTCACAGAATAAGAGTCCAGTTGTGGGCCCCTCATGATCTAAGGACTATACACCCGAATAGAAATAACCCACAAAGAAAAGAAATCCGTAAAATATGGTAAGGATCCATTTGACTGTTATGCAAGGCTGCCAGACGGATGGCGATGCGATGATAGTCCTTATCTCCAACATTTAGTTACGTTTCTATGGGTGTAGTATATTTCATGTGGAATTGAGGATGTCAGGTAGGGGTGTCAACGGGTCTGGTATGATATGATTCTGACCCATACCTGATCCAATAGAATCAGGGTTTGGTAACAAAGGAAGAGGTTCGATTAACTATTCAGGTTGGACTCGTGAGATCAGGTTATTAAATAGATTGTGTATGATTTATGAAATTTTACATTAAACCTAGGTCCTACCCGAGTTTCGATTAAGATCCACAAATTTTCAATATAAGAGTTTTTGCTTCCTTGCAGTGTTGGTTATTTCTTTTATGTTTTTCCAATAAACAAGCTGGCGTAAGGTATACCTGTTATACCAACCTCGTGAAAATTGGATTTCTGAAAAGAGATTTCAAGCCTAGAGGCACGTTCTTAAGATCGCTATCTTTAGAACTTCAATCGCCCCACTCCAGAAATTCCGAAGATGCGAAAAAGGGTTTTGTTACGACTGAGTTCCCAGGATACAACTAGGCTTGAACCTCAAGAGAGTCACTGCTTCGCAAGAACAGATGACCTCTCCCACACATGAACTCTGCAAGCCAAACCGAGAAGAAAGAAAGGAGAAAACTGGAGAGTCAGAGATTCTGATTCTTTTCAAAAGACGAAAATAGAAGAATTTATAGACTTTTAGAGAGGCCAAAACGTTTTGCGATAAATGAGATTAATGGCCATAAATCTGACGGTTTGAAAATAGAACAAAAAGGTACCTGAACGGTCACCCACCTTTGATTGTTAATCAAAGGCCTCCAAAACCGTCCAACAGTCACAAAGCGCCTTAAACTCAATATAAATGATATTAAAACTTTTCAAACGGCCAGATATCTCAAAACCAAAAAATAAAAACGGATATTTGCGCCTCATATGCACATCGCACCGCTGCGAGCGTGCAAAGTGCGCCATCAAAATGCCACATTGCGCCTCAAGCGCCCTTGCACACGCACGCGCGCGCGCGCGAACGACGCGAATGGCGCGTCCGTTGCTGCACGATGCGCAGCAACGTCCGCAAGCCACCCATGGACACAAGGCTTACCAAACTAAAGAATAGAGAACAAAGTTTGTATTTAAACCACTAGAAAACTGATTTCTCTTAGATATGGGACTAAACTTTTTAAAACACTTTTGGTGGAAAGAAGTCATCAATTTTAAAACTTTCCTAACAATCCCCCACTAGTTTTAAAATATATTTGGCTTGCATAGAAACTTATGCATCAGTGAGAGTGTCTGCATGACTTGAACCCCCACTATTTGAAAGAAAACCTAAATTAACCAAGGTGCTAAGTGGACTTACCTTGAACTTAGCTCCTTATATTGTTAACGGAGTTTTCAATCATACATAGGTTTCCAAAAGTTCGATTTTGTGGATTTCATGTTGGCACATTTAGAGCCTTGTGCTTTCCTGGATTCATGAGTGCTCTAGAGAATTGCCAATTCTCATAAGAAACGACTCACATTTCTACACTCATATAGGTGAGTTTGTCTAGGTGTACTGTAACACACACCTTAGCCTTAAGGCCTACAAACTCATTAAGATCTATTAGCTCAACCCTCATATTAGTTACAGCTCATGAGCACACATCAGTAATGGACTTACATAAATATGCTCAATATCTGTCATTCACCAATTCGTTTCCCATTGAACCTATGCATGTGGGATCTCCAGCGCTCTAGGTTGGGTATCCTTAGGTGATGATTTAATTGGCTTAATTCCCATTCCCCTCGATGTTTTATTGATGACATCTCTCGAAAGGCCTTTCATAAATAGATCTGCCAAATTTTGACATGACTTCACATATTTCAATGAAATAATATTGTCATCAATCATTTGTCTTATAAAACTGTGTCTTAGACTAATATGTCTAGACTTCCCATTGTATTTCATATTACCTGCTTTACATATAGCCGATTGGCTATCACAAAACATTGAAATAGCAGGTATAGGCTTCTCACCTAGTGGAATATCCACTAACATATTCTTAAGCCATTCAGCTTCTCTACAAGCAGATGCCAAAGCAATAAACTCAGATTCCATTGTAGAATGAGTTATACAGGTCTGTTTCTTAGACCCCCATGCAACTGCTTCTCCTCCAAGGGTAAAAACCCAACCACTCGTAGACTTGGAATCTTCAAAGTCAGTATTCCAACTTGCATCACTATACCCTTCAATAACAGCAGGAAACTCGGTATAATGAATTCCATAGTCTAAAGTATGCTTTAGATATCTAAGAATCCTGTTCACTGCATTCCAGTGTTGATGACCAAGATTATTAGTGTATCTACACACTTTACTCATTGCATAGGCAATGTCAAGCCTTGTGCAGTTCATTGCATACATAAGGCTACCTACAACACTGACATATTTTAATTGTTGAACACTAGCACCATCATTAGGAGTCAATTTCATATTTGGATCATATGGGGTGCATGCTGGTGAACTATTAAGATATCCATACTTTATAAGAATTTTCTCAATATAATGTGATTGACATAATACAATGTCATGTTGATTTCTTATAATTTTGATTCCTAAAATAACATCTGCAACCCCCAAGTCTTTCATACAAAACAAGGAAGATAAAAATCTTCCTTGTTTGATTTATGCATTCACTATTGTTACCCAAAATAAGCATATCATCAACATATAAACAAATAATAATAATTGAGCTACTATCTACTTTACTGTAGACACATTTGTCCGCATCATGAATTTTAAAACCATTATGCACCAGAGAACTATCAAATTTTTCATGCCATTGCTTACACTACAAGAAAAATGTTAATTAGCGACGGAAATTAGCGACGGATTTTTTCCGTCGCTACTTAGCGACAGATTAGCTAGAGATAGAATCTGTCGCTAATTTGCGACGGATTAGCGAGGAAACAACTTTTATCGCTAATCTATCGCTACTTAGCGACGGATTAGCGACTGTATTTTTTGTCGTTACTTTTTATTACAAGAACACCATTTTAGCGATGGATTTAGAGAGGGAACTCTGTCGTCGCTAATCCGTCGCTAATTAGCGACGGCGTAGCGACAGAATATATTCCGTCGCTTTTTTGTATTTTGATTTAGCGACGGCTTAGCGACGGAATGTTTCCGTCGCTAAATATCGCGTAAATCCCTAATCCCATCCCTCTTTCTCTTTTTCCTGTTTCGCTGTATTGCTCCCGCCCGCCGCCCTCTCCCTCCCGCCGCCCGTCGGCTCTCGCCACCGTCCGGCCGCCGCCGCTCGCCAGCCGCCGCTCCCCGTCCACCGCTCGCCAGCTGCCGCTCCCCGTCAACCTCCCGCCACCGCCCGGTGACGCGCAGGTAATCTTCTTCTTCTTCTTCTTCTTCTTCTTCTTCTTCTTCTTCTTCTTCTTCTTCTTCACGCTGTACGCCCCGACGATGGCCGATGAGGTTGAGCCCGGGCTATCGGCGGCGAACCTCGCCTGAGCTTGCTTGCCTCAAGCTCATGGCCTGAGGTGAGGCTTCGCCTGAGCCGGGCTTGCCTCAGGCTCATAGCCTGAGGTGAGTCCTCGCTTGAGCCAGCCTCATGCTCGAGCCATAAGGTGTGCTCGTTGAGGCCAAGGTCGAGCCCTCGCCTGGGCCAGGTTCACGTCTGAGCCTCCCCTAAGGTGAGCTCACCTCAGCCTAGCCTCCATTCCTCACTTCAGTCAGGCTTGAGGTCTTGCTCATCCACGCAACATCGCCAGCCTGTTCGATGTCCCTTGTGTGCACGTTTTCAAGATCCACAATCCTTCCATCGCCCTCACGTTGGTCCCTCAAACCTTCAAGTTGTGGGTCTTTTGCTTGGTTTGTTATTGGAATCATCAAAATCACATTTCTTCCTTAAGATTCCACATGCTTGTGTTAATTTTTTTTTCTTTTTTCCACTTTGGTGATGATCATGAATGTGTGCATCAAGCATGAAAGAATCAGATTTCTTTTTTTTTTCCTACTTTGGGCGAAAAGTTTTGTAACATTGGTGCAATTTTGAATTATACTGAAAACATGGGAGCAATTTGAAAAATTAGCCTTTAGTTTTTTCATCGAGTTCTCACTACAATTTGATGTTCAAGCTTCAAAAACAAGGTTCGGAGTGCACTTATAAATTTTCTCCCTTTTTTTTAGGGGAAGACGCTAGTTTAAAAAAATATATCATCAATGCTTCTTTTTCACTTTATTTCATCGCATTTCATCATTAGATATATCATCAACAGTTTAGTTGTTTTTTGCATTGCATAAGTGTTTGTGTTTCCCTAATTAGCTTCAATATTCATTTTAACACAGTGTTTTTTGCAGATTTCTCAACGGAACTCGCTTGTGCCCCGCCACCCGTGGTAAGTAAGTGACAAAAATAATGCAAATCGGGTAAATACCCGTGGTGAGTAAGTGATGCAAGCACATCACATGTTATTTAATTTATTGAATGTAACACTTTATTGTTCACACACTCACTTAGTTGTTGATATCTAGGACTGCTTTGTTGGAGTTCGGAGATCATGCTGAGCATGATTTTAATGTATGAGAATAGAAGTGTTCTTATTTTTGGAGTACGAAGTCCATACTATGCATGGCAGTAGTTAGTGGGATATTGAAGTGTGTTTGCTGCAGGTACATGTTTGACATTTGTTTGATATGAATTATTTCGATGTATTGCAATGTTTGATGTGATTGTATCCATGCTTACATGTAGTTACTTTCAATTTGATTATGTCTTCCATGTGAAATTGTATACTGAAAGCATTCTTCAAATGAATGTATCGTGTCATGAATAGTTTGCACATGAAAATATTAAGTTATCAATGCATGCATCATAATTCTTGTAATTGTATGACATCATATATTGCATGATAAATTTGATATTTTCTTCATCATAGCATTCTGATGGTTCTCTTTTAATTGGTTAGGATACTATTCGTAACATCATACGACAGAATGACTGCAAACCGTGAATGGATGTACCGTAGGATAGTGGACAATGAGTTATCGCATGAATATATGGATGGTGTCGATAGTTTTATTGAATTTGCAACGGCAAGTGTCAGTACGGTAGATCCCACAGGTCGGATTAGGTGTCCTTGCAAGATTTGTAAGAATAATCGATTTGTAGAACCTCATGGCGTTAGACATCACCTATACAGGAAGGGTTTTGTGAGTGATTATCAGAACTGGACGTTTCATGGAGAAGAATTTAGAAACGATTTTGATGCACGGGTGAATGTGGTGCACGATAATCCATATACGAATTTGATATTTGATGTTGCAGGAACAGAACTGGATTCTGCTATGAGTTCTAGTGATGTAAGAACTGCCGTAGATGAAGAATCACCAAACGATGCAGCTAGTAGATTTTATGATTTACTTAAAGATGCTGATGAGCCACTTTGGAACGGTTGTGAGAGTCACACTATCTTGTCTGCAGTTCTTCAACTAATGAATTTGAAGTCCGAGTATAATTTGAGTCAATCATGTTTTGACAGTTTGTGCATGATTGTGAAGAGTATGTTGCCTAAAGATGAGAAATTGCCACAAAATTTCTATCGTGCGAAAGTTATGGTCAACTTTCTAGGTATGAGTTACAAAAAGATTGATGCTTGTCCAAATCACTGCATGTTGTATTTCAAGGAGCAGGAAAACGACATATCATGCCCGTCATGTGGGCATCCTCGGTTCAAGCCAAAGACAAGAGGCAATGGTAGCACGAGATCAAAGGAAGTTTCATACAAGTCGCTCTGCTACTTTCCTATCACTCCTAGATTGCAGCGATTGTATATGTCTTCAAAGACAGCTAAACACATGAGATGGCATGCAAATAAAGTTCGACACGATGAAAACAAAATCACGCATCTTGTTGACGCTGAAGCTTGGAAGCACTTTGATCGTACTCATCAGAACTTCGCAATGGAAGTGCGAAATGTTAGACTCAATCTATGTACAGATGGATTTAATCCATTTGGGGGTAGATCAACTCCATACTCATGCTGGCCAGTATTTGTAACTCCATATAACCTTCCACCAAACTTGTGTATGAAACGTCCAAATCTTTACTTGTCTCTGTTGATCCCTGGTCCGACCTCACCTGGCCAAAATCTTGATGTATATCTAAGGCCATTGATTGATGAATTAAAAGTACTGTGGGATGACGGTGTTACCACGTATGATGCCCACAAAAAACAAAATTTCAACATGAAGGCCGTTGTTCTATGGACAATTAGTGACTTCCCTGCATATGGTATGTTATCTGGTTGGAGCACACATGGGAGGTTGGTTTGTCCGTACTGCATGGAGGATTCCAAAGCTTTTAGATTGAGGCATGGAAGGAAGCCTTGCTGGTTTGATTGTCATTGTCGATTTCTACCCAACGATCATCCGTTCCGACATCAAAAGAATGCATTTAAAGCAGGCACAACTGAAACGGAAGGTCCATCCTCAAGATTGTCTGGCATAGAGATTCTAAGAAGATTGCGATACTTTTCAGATGTATTAACAGATGCCCGCAGTCCTACATCCTTCCGTGGATTTGGGAAGGATCACAATTGAACGAAAAAATCTATTTTTTGGGAACTACCGTATTGGCCGACCCTATTGATACGACATAATTTGGATGTGATGTATATAGAGAAAAATGTGTTTGATAATGTGTTCAATACAGTAATGAATATTAAAGGAAAAACGAAGGATAATCTGAAGGCCCGTATGGATTTAAAATTAATATGTAAAAGACCAGAATTGGAACTCAAAGAGTATAATGGCAAAGTACTGAAACCAAAGGCGAAGTACGTGCTCGAACCTGATCAAATAAAACATGTATGTCAATGGTTGAGACAACTGAGATTTCCAGATGGATATGTCTCTAACATTGCTTGGGCTGTGAAGATTGACGATGGACAGTTATATGGGTTGAAGAGCCATGATTGTCATATCTTTATGCAACGATTGATACCCCTAGCATTCCATGATATGTTAGACAAACCTATATGGGGGTATTGTCTGAGTTGAGCGGATTTTTCAGAACATTGTGCGCACGGGAGGTCGTTGTATCAGATGTAAAGAATCTCGAGGACTCTGTCATCACCACTGTTTGTCTGTTAGAAAAGATATTTCCGCCAGCATTTTTCGATGTTATGGAACATTTGATCATACATCTGCCATATGAACTAAGGGTTGGTGGCCCTGTGCAATATCGATGGATGTACCCATTTGAAAGGTATATGTTTTTTTATATTTGTCTCTTTAATGACAGATATTTAAAATTTGAAATGTATATTCTTGTCAGATGTATGTTCGACCTAAAAAAAAAGGTTCGTAATAAAGCAAGAGTAGAAGGCTCTATTTGTGAGGCGTACACTTTAGAAGAGATTTCAAATTTCTCATCTATGTACTTCGAACCTCATATTTCAACACGTTACACATGCCCGCCCCGTAACGATGATGGAGAATAAGTAACTGTAGCTGACAAGCTGTCGATATTTCAACCACTTGGGCATGCATTTGGTAGTTGCCGATCAAGGCTATTGACAGATCGAGAGCAAGATGCAGCACACATCTATATTCTTTTTAATTGCTCAGCGATCGACCCATACATCGAGTAAGTATATGTATATGCAACTCAATTATAAATCCTTTTATGTTCTATATGTGGATACATGGCTCGGTAATATAAGTATTTGTGGTTTGCAGACGATTTGATCTGGAGTTGCAAAACGAAGTTTCACATCTCATTGATGCAAAAGTACAAAAAGAACGTGAAACTAAGTTTGTGGAGTGGTTGAAACAGTTGGTAAAGAAGCTAACATAAATTTTGTACTTATAAACAACACTAAGTTACTTAATTGATCGTGATCACAATCATTGTTTATGTTTGTGCGTAGGTTCGCAATGGTGATGTTAAAGATCAAGGAATATGTGATTTAGAAAATGGTCCGACCAAAGTTGTGCAATGCTACAACGGGTATATCGTAAATGGTTATCGATTCCATACAAAAGACTACGGTATAAACAAATCAACGATAAATAGTGGCGTGTGTGTCAAGGGTAGCAGCTACGGTGAAAATGAACATGATTACTACGGTGTTATAGAGGAAATAATGGAGTTTACTTACTTAGGCATGAATAACAGGGTTACAATATTCAAGTGTCATTGGTTTGATCCAACTGCAACAAGACTCGACAAAGCTTCAGGCATTATGGAGGTGAATCATAAATCCAGGTTTGGAACATATGAACCATTCATATTAGCCTCGCAAGCTCAACAAGTTTATTATACTTCATATCCGAGTATAAAAAAGTCAGATAGAAATGAATGGTGGGCAGTTTGCAATGTAAAATCCAAACTATACCCCGAGTATGATCAGTTACAGGAAGATGAGTTAGCTGAAGACATTGATTACTATCAATCAGATGATGTCTATGACTTCGCTTATGGTCACGATGTTGCGCATGATATGCATGTCATATCTCCATTGGCCGATGAAACATTCATAGAGGAATGTGATTCAAATGATGTACCAAGTGGATGGGCAAACAATGAAGAAGAAGAAGAAGAAGAAGAAGAAAGTCAAACTAGTGACGAGGAAGAATTCTCAAGCTAGTGTGCAAAATCTTATACTACAAACCTCTATTTAAATGCATTGTAATACTTGATGTGAGTTGTATTGCAATACTTGGTGTGAATGATCATAAATTTTATTTAAATGTATTGTAATACTTGATAGGAATGATTCAAATGCATTGTAATACTTGAAGTGAATGATTTCAATTATCTGAATGTATTATAATTTATGCAATTAACGAATGATTTGAATTAGTGCAATACTTGATGCCAATGATTTGAATTATTTGAATGCATTGCAATGCTTGATGTGAATGACTTGATTGCATTGTAATACTTGATGTGAATGATTTCAATTATCTGAATGTATTATAATTTATGCAACTAACGAATGATTTGAATTAGTGCAATACTTGATGCCAATGATTTGAATTATTTGAATGCATTGCAATGCTTGATGTGAATGATTCGAATGCATTGTAATACTTGATGTGAATGATTTCAATTATCTGAATGTATTATAATTTATGTAACTAACGAATGATTTGAATTAGTGCAATACTTGATGCCAATGATTTGAATTATTTGAATGCATTGCAATGCTTGATGTGAATGATTCGAATGCATTGTAATACTTGATGTGAATGATTTCAATTATCTGAATGTATTATAATTTATGCAATTAACGAATGATTTGAATTAGTGCAATACTTGATGCCAATGATTTGAATTATTTGAATGCATTGCAATGCTTGATGTGAATGACTTGATTGCATTGTAATACTTGATGTGAATGATTTCAATTATCTGAATGTATTATAATTTATACAATTAACGAATGATTTGAATTAGTGCAATACTTGATGCCAATGATTTGAATTATTTGAATGCATTGCAATGCTTGATGTGAATGACTTGATTGCATTGTAATACTTGATGTGAATGATTTCAATTATCTGAATGTATTATAATTTATGCAATTAACGAATGATTTGAATTAGTGCAATATTTGATGCCAATGATTTGAATTATTTGAATGCATTGCAATGCTTGATGTGAATGACTTGATTGCATTGTAATACTTGATGTGAATTATTTGAATGTATTGTATGACATATGTTATTTGTTAGAATATGGTTCGTGGAGGTTATAGTGGTCGCTCATCCAGTAGTAGCCAGGCTCAGCCTTCATCTTCACGGGCTCCTGTGATAGGTATATCATATAACTAATTAGATGCTTGATTAGTTCAAATGCACATTCTGAGAATTTCTAATGTATTTTTTTACAGATGATGTTGCGCCTATACACGACCCACCTACACCAGTTGATCACACAAGTCAAGAGCCAACACAGAAAACAGGGTCTTCTCTGGCTGGCACAAGAAGACTCATTCGAATAGTGTATATCGATAATCGACCGTAAGTATTTTGTTTTAAATTATTGCATATCTTTTAAATATTTTATATTGATATTTACTGTGTAACAATTCATGTGCAGCACGAGGTTTGAGCCACAAGAAGTAGTACGGGAGATTAGGAATTCACTTCTTCAACATCTACCAGGACCAGTTGCTCAATGGAAAGAATACCCAAAGGAGGTGTTAGACAGATTGTGGTCCTCATTCATGGTATACAGTTGTTCCTCATAGTTAATGTGTTTCATATTTAATTTATTTAAGCAATGTCTACTAACTTTCTGAAAATATTTGTAGGCTTCGAATCGCTTCGCAACTACGGTGGAAGAAAATGATGCAAGGAAGGTGTGCCAGAAGGTGGCTGCCAATCGATTTGCAGACATGCTGCACACTATGAAGACTGCAGCAAAAAAAGCATCTGGCGTAGTAGATGATCCATTACTGTGGAAGGGCCATGGTCCTATTACTATCAGGAGAGATTACTGGGATGAAATGTGCGATAAGTGGGCGGAAGATGCATTTAAAAATCGCTCTGCGAAGGCTTCACAAAATCGATCGAAGATGCCCGAAGCCCATCTACACACAGGTGGATCTAAGACATTTGGGAGCCACCTAAAGAAAATGGTAACTCATCAATATATAATATTAATTTTATAAGTATTGTTGCAAACTTGTGTACTAAATCTTTTGTCATTTAACTTCGCAGGAAGCAGAAAAAGGAGGCAGTGTACCATATAAGGATGTGTTTGTAGAAACACATAAACGGAAGACCACGGGAGTCTTCGTATCAGAGAAGGCGAGAACGACAACGGTATGTATTAATTCTATTAATAATCATTGCAATATATATGCAAGTTATCATAATGTTATCATTAATTATTAATGAATACTTTAAACATTATTTTGTAGGAGGCATATGAGCAATAGATGGTAGAGCGATATGGCGAAGACGCTACTCAACATCCATCATTTGATCCTACAGCATGGGTGACTGCAGTAGGTGAACCAAAAAAAGGTCGCGTGTTCGGGTTTGGGAGTAATATGAACACTTCACCAGTTATTGGTTCTTTCACTTACGGCTCACCGACTTCTTGCGCCGACATAAGCTCCAAGCAGCCGACTATTCTTTCTGGTGATGATGTACGCGAGATCATTAATGAATCACTGAATAACTACTTTCAATACACCGTCGCCCCCTTTCTCCGAAATGAGATCAAGGCCGCTGTTCAGGATAGGGGATCTTCGATTCCAGGTCCCTCTCAGGTATAATCACATATTCAGTTTTTTGACTGGCTTAGAGAACATATGAGCATGCTATATTCACATATTCAATTTTTTGACTGCCTTAGCACACATACGAGCATGATCGAATCACATATATAGTTTTTTGCCTGCCTTAAAGCACATCTGAGCATGGTAGAATCACATATAGAGTTTTTTTAGATGCCTTAGAACACATATGAACATGCTATAATCACATATTCAATTTTTTGACTGCCTTAGAACACATATGAACATGTTATATATCATTTATGATAGAATCACATATAAATTTTTTGGCTTTGCCTGCCTTAGAGCACATATGAGCATGCTATATTCACATATTCAATTTTTTTACTGCCTTAGCACACATATGAGCATGATAGAATCAAATATATATATATATATATATATATATATATATATATATATATATATAACTTTTTGTCTGCCTTAGAGCACATATGAGCATGATAGAATCACATATAAAGTTTTTTTGACTGCATTATAACACATATGAGCATGCTATAATCACATATTCAGTTTTTTGACTGCCTAAGAACACATATGAGCATATTATAATCACATATTCAGTTTTTTGACTGCCTTAGCACACATATGAGCATGCTATAATAACATATAGAGTTTTTTTACTGCCTTAGAACATATATGAACATGTTATATATCATTTATGATAGAATCACATATAAAATTTTTGGCTTTGCCTGCCTTAGAGCACATATGAGCATGCTATATTCACATATTCAATTTTTTTACTGCCTTAGCACACATACGAGCATGATCGAATCACATATATAGTTTTTTGCCTGCCTTAAAGCACATCTGAGCATGGTAGAATCACATATAGAGTTTTTTTAGATGCCTTAGAACACATATGAACATGCTATAATCACATATTCAATTTTTTGACTGCCTTAGAGCACATATGAGCATGATAGAATCACATATAGAGTTTTTTTATTGCCTTAGATCACACATGAGCACATGATAGAATCACATATAGTGTGTAATTTATTTCATTATATTTTGTTTATCAATACTGACTGTTCTTTTCTTGTGTAGGCTGCTAGCGATAATCAGGGTAGTGGAGCTGAAGGGACAGATAAAGACAATGAACAAGAAGACGCACAAAATCTTGACGATGATTAGAGGACTGTGTTGAAGAAGTTCTATTTTTTTTATTTTTCCTAATTGTAATTGTTGAATTGTAAATAATTAAACTTTTTAATTTTAAGGTGGAACGATTAATTGTTGTAGATTCTTGTTATATGAATTTTTTTTTGTGGTTTGTTTTTTATTTACAGGAAATAGAAATTGTACAGTTCTCGGTAATTAATTTTCAAATAATTTTTTTTAAATTTTTTTTCGTGTTTGCGACGGATTAGCGACGGAACCATCCGTCGCTATTCATATTAATATAGCGACGGCATAGCGACGGAAGTAAATCCGTCGCCATGCGGTGGTCGGCGTTGAGTACCGGCGGATTGGCGACGGAATATAGCGCTTGTTATTCCGTCGCAATTAGCGACGGACCTGGCGACGGAATAATTCCGTCGCCAGTTAGCGTCGAAATATTCGCAACGTAAGCATACTGTCGCCTCGTTGTCGCTAATCCGTCGCTAACCTTGTTAGCGACGGATTAGCGACGGAATGTGGTCGTCGCTAATCTACTGCTTTGTTGTAGTGTTAGGGGCTTGCTTTAATCCATATAAGGATTTCTCAAGTTTGCAAACTTTGCGCTCTTGCCCTAGCACTACAAAACCTTCAGGTTGCTCCATATATATTTCTTCATCTAATTCTCCATTCAAAAAGGTCGTTTTCACGTCCATTTGATGGATTTGAAGCTTATATATGGCAGCCATGGCAATCAAAATTCTAATAGTAGATATTCTGGTTACAGGAGCAAAAGTACCAAAATAATCAATACCTTCTTTTTGTTTAAAGCCTTTTGCAACCAAACGTGCTTTAAATTTATCGATTGTACCATCAGCTTTTAATTTCTTTTTGAAAATCCATTTGCAGCCAATAGTTTTGCAACCAACAGGTAAATCCACTAATTTCCAAACATTATTAGACATAATTGATTCTATTTCATCATTAATTGCTTCTCTCCAAAAGGCAGCATCTTGAGAAGACATAGCCTCTTGAAAAGACACAGGATCATTCTCAATTAGATATGTATAAAAGTCAGAACCAAAATTTGTTGGTTTTCTAATGCGTTTACTGAGTCTAACTTCAGTTTCTGGTTCATCAACACACTCATTAGAATATTCAATCATGTCATTTACAGGAAGTTCATCTACTATTATCCGACTGCCATCAAGAAGAGAATCAAATGCATTTTTATGTTCTATGAAAGATGCATCTCTAGATTCTACAATAACATCATTAACAATGTCCAGAAATCTATATGCTTTACTATGTTCAGCATACCCAACAAATGCACATTTAAATGTTTTAGGTCCAACCTTCTTCCTTTTATTTTCTGAAATTTTAACATATGCTAAACAACCCCAAACACGAAAATAACTCAGATTAGGTTTCTTACCAAAAACAATTCATAAGGTGATTTATCAGATTTGGAATAAGGAACTCGATTAAGAATATAACAAGCAGAAAGTATAGCCTCTCCCCATAAGTTGGAATGCAAACCCGTATTAAGAAGCATAGCATTCATCATTTCTACAAGTGTTCTGTTTTTCCTTTCTGCTACTCCATTCTTTTCAGGAGTTCTAGGAGCTGACGTTTGATGGATAATACCATTATCTTCACAGAATTTGTCAAATTCTCCACCTAAGTATTCACCTCCTCTATTTGTTCTTAAATGTACAATCTTTGTTTTAAACATATTTTGTACTTCAGCTAGATAAAGAAGAAATTTGGAAAATGCTTCAGATTTATGTTTCAACAAATAAACATAACAAAATTTTGAGTAATCATCTATAAAGGTAATAAAGTACCTATTGCCAGCACGACTCAAAACATTATCCATCGTACACACATCAGAATGCACTAATTCAAGCAATTTATAATTCTTTTCTACACTAGGAAACGGGAGTCTAGTTAGCTTAGTTTGAATGCATGTCTCACACTTATGTTTATGTTTTATTCTCACATGACACGGAAGAAGACCAAAGTTATTCATATTATGAATGCAACGAGAATTTATATGTCATAATCGTGAATGCCAAAGAAAATAGGAGTCAACCATATAAACAGAAGTAGTAGCTTCATTTATGCTCATCTTGAATATACCACCAGTGGCAAACCCTTTTCCTACAAAGATTTTTTCTTTGGTCACAGTTACAATCCCAGACTCAATAACAATCTTAAAACCATTTTGTGACAGGAGATCTGCAGAGATTAAATTTTTTCGAACTTCTGGAGCATAGTGGACATTCTCAAGTGTTAGGACTTTCCCGGAGGTGAACTTAATTTCCACACTCCCTTTTCCCAGCACTTTAGTTGAGGAAGAGTTTCCCATAAAGAGATTGCATCCCTCCCCCACTACTTCATACGACTTGAACAAGTTCATGTCGTTTGCCACATGAACAGTGCTTCCAGTATCCAAGTATCAGTCCTTATTTGCAGCAACCATAAAGGTTTCAGAGATTACAGCAACAAGCCTCTCCTCTGACTCATTTGGCTTAGGACCAGTCCTCTTCCGTTCTCTGCATTCTCTAGCAAAATGGCCAAACTTGCCACAAACATAACAACTAATTTTCTTTTTATCAGTTGGCTTTTTCCCTTTCACAAAATTCTTTTTGATTTTTTGGGTTTTCATGATTTTGCCACCCTTGTTACTAACAAAGTTCACTTTAGGATAACCTTCTTTAGGACTCGAATTCTTTTTGTCAGGAAGACGAGTCTCTTCCTCAATTCGGATGTCCTTAAGAAGGCCATCTACAGTAATTTTCTGATTTTTATGTTTTTGGTGATTCCTATATTCTTTCCAGGAATCCGGCAGTTTCCCAATGATGACAACAACTTGGAAGTCATCATCAAGATACATACCTTATCCTTTGATCTTATAGGCCAATATTTGCATCTCATGAATTTGAGCAAGTATAGGCTTATCATCAACAATAGAAAAATTAACATACTGATCTACGATAAACCTTTTGTTACCAGCATCTTCTGCATTGTACTTGATCTCGAGAGCATTCCACAATTCTCCAGCTGACTCCAATGGTGAATACAGGTCAAAGAGTGAATCGGCTAAAGTGTTCAGGATATGCCCTTTGCATCTGTAGTTGTCAGTATGCCACTTCTCTCGCTCTTTCTTCTGTTCTTCTGTCTCAACTTCTCTAGCAATGACAGTGGGACAGGGCTTTTTGAGGACATAGTCGATATGCAGCTCGGACAACAAGAAAGATACCTTTGATTGCCACCGCTTGAAGTTTGAACCATCAAATCGATCGAGTTTTTCAAGGTCACGGCTAAGCAGATTGATGGAGTTGGATGTCGAACCAGAGGCCATAATTGAAGTTCTAAAATTGTTATACCAACCTCGTAAAAATTGGATTTCTGAAAAGAGATTTCAAGCCTAGAGGCACGTTCTTAAGATCGCTATCTTTAGAACTTCAATCGCCCCACTCCGGAAATTCCGAAGATGCGAAAAAGGGTTTTGTTACGACTGAGTTCCCAGGATACAACTAGGCTTGAACCTCAAGAGAGTCACTGCTTCGCAAGAACAGATGACCTCTCTCACACATGAACTCTGCAAGCCAAACCGAGAAGAAAGAAAGGAGAAAATTGGAGAGTCAGAGATTCTGATTTTTTTCAAAAGACGAAAATAGAAGAATTTATAGACTTTTAGAGAGGCCAAAACGTTTTTCAATAAATGAGATTAATGGCCATAAATCTGACGGTTTGAAAATAGGACAAAAAGGTACCTGAACGGTCACCCACCTTTGATTGTTAATCAAAGGCTTCCAAAACCGTCCAACAGTCACAAAGCGCCTTAAACTCAATATAAATGATATTAAAACTTTTCAAACGGCCAGATATCTCAAAACTGAAAAATCAAAACGGATATTTGTGCCTCATATGCACCTCGCACTGCTGCGAGCGAAGTGCGCCATCAAAACGCAACATTGCGCCTCAAGCGCGCGTGCAAACGGCGCGTCCGTTGTCCGCAAGCCACCCATGGACACAAGGCTTACCAAAGTAAAAAATACAGAACAAAGTTTGTATTTAAACCACTAGAAAACTGATTTCTCTTAGATATGGGACTAAACTTTTTAAAACACTTTTGGTGGAAAGAAATCATCAATTTTAAAACTTTCCTAACAATACCCTACCAACAGTTTGGACATGTACATTCTGTGTGCATTGGAAAACCACTTAGGTGGTTGTGCTCAAGCTGTTAGGGTGACAGTTTCTTATAGAAAAGAAAAAGATTATGACTGACCCAAATGATTCATACTTCTCAACTATATGTGCAGACCTGTAGTTTATTTCATTCTTTTTGTTTTTTTTAATATGTTGACACGTTATCCCAAATTTGGCTAGACTTGTAGCTGAAAAACCAGATTTTGGATACAAGATTAACTCTAAACCTCTTAAACAAATACCTAAAATTAGTAAATTGTGATCAATCATACATGTCCTTTCTTGTTAAAAAAAAGAACCAAACTCATTTACTTTATGAAGCACAAGTGCATAACCTTACCAACATGAACAATTGATTTAAAAAAGCATGCTTTCTACATCTCTTCATTAGTACTAACACAGCTATAAATATCCAGCACACAGAGTGAAGTGTTCGAGTTCATGCATCTAAACCACACTAATTAATCACTATTACATGTTGCATCACGACTGTAGTTGTCACCCACATGAATTAATAAACAATGCAACCTGACTTGCTCAGGTGTTCTTTCACTACACAAATGCATTGGAAAATAATGTACCTTCCTAGTGGACAAGAAGGCTAAGTACTTGGGGTTTTGCTGCCCAATAGGAAGTCTGTCAAAACAAAAATGAAGTGGAGAAGAGAACAGTTATGAAAAGTTCATGTCCTGTGCATGATTTGAAATTTTGAATCCTTCATTGCCACACTTCTTCATCACAGCATGTGTGAAAGCCTCGAGATTCTTCATTCCCATCAACTCCCCATAAATTCCCACCACTCTTTCCCTCATTGCCGACACATTCCTCTTTAGTTCTTCCCACTGAGACATCATGTTCACCATCCCTCTCCCTATCTCATCCCTCCCTTCACCTTCCAAGTTGGTTCCTACCCTCCACACCTTGACAATGAACTCACAATTAATGAACTGGTCACCGGAAACCGGCCAACACAATAGCGGTTTTCCAGCGAGTATCGCTTCAATAGTCGAATTCCAACCGCAATGAGTAAGAAAGTAACCAACAGTATCACTTGCTAGAACCTGTCTCTGTGGAGCCCAGTCAACCAACTTCCCCCTGCAGCCAACCCTCTCCATGAACCCACTAGGCAGCATGGCTTGCCATGTGGTCCTTAGTGCCCATAGGAAAGGCCTACTTGAGGCCTCCAATGCCATGGCCAATTCAACTACATGGTGTTGGGCTGATAGCTTTACCCAACTTCCAAATGAAATATAGATCACTGAACCAGTTGTTTGCTTGGCCAACCAATCAATGCAGCTACCATCTTCTTCCCACATGCTAATGCTATGCTCACTGTGCCTTGTTAATGGTCCCACATGGAATACATGTGGGGTTGGAGAACTCATTGGGACTGCATGTGGGACTGAGGCCATTTCATGTGCCTGATTTTCTTCTTGAAATGAGTTGACCAAGATCCATTGTAGGGCACTTGACCTTTGGAGGGCATCTAACCAAAACTTGAACCTGAACAATTGGGCACTTGGGATTCCAACTAACCATGGTAGGTGTGCTGAGTTTAGCATTGGTAGCGAAGGTAAGAAGCTCACCATACCTTCTACTAATGGAGAACCTGCATTGAATTGAGGGAAAAAATGGTTGGACATTGAATTTCTTAAGTTATTAAAAGGTACAAAAATTTATTCTCCCTGATGAGGTATGCTTGTACGTCACATGAAGCATGAAACATGACCAAGTTCATGAACTGCAACTAAGGCTAGAAGGGTTACAGCAGCTCGTGAACTTAAGCACCATGTTAATGCAAACCTCAAGAAGTTCATGAAATCGGTTTTGTTTCAAATTCATGTCAAATGTTGTTTAATAGCTCTGGTACATACTGTCAATGGAGAAAATGAGACCCTTTGGACCTCACAGGAAGCATGATACGTGACCAAGTTCATGAACTGCAACCAAGGCTAGAAGAGTTGCAGCAGCTCTTGAACTTAAGCTCCATGTTAGTGCAAATATCAAGAAGTTCATGAAATTGGTTGTGTTTCAAGTCATGCCAAATGCTGTCTAATAGCTTTAGTACACACTGTCGATGTAAGAAATGAGACCCTTTGGACCTCACTCACATGAAGCATGATAGATGACCAAGTTGAGCTGCATCTAAGACTAGAAGGAATTCAGATTATGAACTTAAGCTCCATGCTAGTGCAAACTTTAATAAGTTCTTGAAATTGGTTGTGCTTTCAAGTCATGGCAAACAGTGTCTAAATCTTTAACACACACCATCAATGGAGGAAACGAGGCCCCGTTGGATAAAATCTGGGATAGAATTGATGAAGTCATAGGAGGCACTCATGGCTGGCCAAAATCCAGCAACCGGAATCCGGCACCGCTCCGCAACTCCAATTGCCCAGGACGCTAACAAATCAACAATCACGCAGACAATTCCCTCTTCTCCATGAAGGAGTTTCTCAAGATGTGGGGGCATGATATTCTCCATGGCGAACGAGATGGCGACGAAATCACGGGGTTGATCGTCGGCCAAGCCATCGGGGATTGAAAGAAACATAACTCCATTATCGTTGTGGCGAGCAATACCAGTGCTTGATATCAATCCAGAGTGTATGAATTGGGCAGTGATGACAATTGGTTGGAAGCCTAAACGGTTCAAGGCTGATGCTAGTTGAACCATGGGAGAGACATGGCCTTGTGCAAGGTAAGGCACCAAGGCCACCTTTGGCCTTGATTGGGCTGTCATGGTAGGGACTAGATAGACATACTCACTTCATCGTAGCGTCGGATCTCTTATAGAAGATAATGTGACTCAATATGAAAGTGGGCTCCCACGGTACTACCAAAAAAATATCCATAAATAAGCACATGGGGATCATGTACTTTGGCGTGTTCTATGGGTAAAAGCCTCACAATTCTTTCTTTACTTTGCCATTGTTTACATGTTTCGAAATTTATTGCTTCATTTTATGCATAAAATAAGATTGACTTCCTTTATATATATATATATATATATATATATATATATATATATATATATATATATATAGATAGATAGATAGATAGATAGATAGATAGATAGATAGATAGATAGATATTAGGTCCTAGTAATAGTTTTACCCGGTTTTGTCCCATAGTTTTCAAGTGTTTTATGATAGATTTGAACAGTTATACATGTGTTTAGCATGCTCTATTTAGTGAGAGTTGACTCTTGGATCATGTTTTTTTTTACAAAAAACATGATTTTATAAGCAGGAAAAAACTGATAATCACTGGAAAAACCTGTATACAGATCAGATTTGGGTGATCCAAAAGCCAGTTCGCACTAAACAAAACCTATAGATCACATCCATGGTGTTAGAAGTGAAAAAAAATGCCAAAACTGATGATTTTTAAGGGCCAGAACGAGAAGGTGAGCAAAAAGAGTGGATTACTCATTCATATTATATATATGAGTAATGCTCACCTACTCTCTCCTACTAGAAATCATAATTGTAGGTTGCACCTACTCAACATAATTTATTTGATAGGAAGCATGGTTTTTTTTTGGAAATAAAAATAATATTTTTTAAGTCATGAAATTTTGGTACGCAGCCGTTGATTTTTAAGTATAGTAAAAAAACCTACATCACATGATCCAAAACTTATTTTCACTAAATAATTATTGTAGATCTTATCTATGGGATCTGATTAAAACAAAAAACTCAAATTTTCAAAATTTAAAGCTTCTTAAAGATGGGAGTAGGTGCTCCAAGAGCACCTTATCATTACTATATATATATATATATATATATATATATATATATATATATATATATATATATATATATATATATATATATATATATATATATATATATATATATATATATATATATATATATTCCCGATTTAACTGTGGATGTCGCTGCCGACATCTCTATTCCCGAAAGCATCCCATGCACCCAATGACCTCTCTCTCTCTCTTTTGGACTCACGGTGCTGGTAGGCAGGGAGGAACTGTATCGCCCGTGCCGCCAGTGAACAAAGGCCATAAGCAGCCTCTCTCTCTCTCTGATTTTTTTTTCTTATTTTAAGATTTAACTTTTTTCTAATTTATGATTTTTTAATTAGAAAATTATCTCTCTCTGATTTTTTCTTACTTTTAAAGAAAATTTTAAAGAGTTTTTTATTTTTAATTGTATGAATTTTTAATTAAAAACACTTTAAAATATATCAATTTCCAATCGACATAGGTCTGATTCGATACAGCCCGATTCAAGCATTTTTTTGAAAGAACTATACGTGTTCGATCCCAACATTGACAACATTGATAAAAAGTAACCATACATTTAAAAAAAATTGTCACCACTTTTAATGATATTGATGATTTCAATCAATTGAATATTGTTAACATTAATATAATATATTATAAGATAAATATATATTGGTAAGGTGTTATGCAGTTGGAGATGATAGGTTGTAACTCCATCTTATCAATTTAATCGCGTACGCAACATTGTCTGTTAGGCAAAAAAACATAATTTTTGAGCTATGAAATTTTGATAAATCGTAGACCATTAATTTTGAAGTTCGTTAAAAACCTACATAAATACCACAATCATATGCATGGCTCAAAAGTTATTTTCTACTAAACAATAACAGGGCCTAGGCAGCTAGGCAGGTGGTGTAGGTTCAAATCCCATGGACGTCACCCCTTGCATGACAACCATAGTGACAAATATCCCCAGATTTATGAAAATCTTGCGATAATATCGTGAGAAATTGCCTGAAAGTTTAAAACGGCAATTTCTCACAAGATTTTCAAAATCTCCTGACATTTATTAAAAAACATAAATAACATGATTTAAACGCAATATTTACATTTTAAACGGTTATTTATTGTGAAAAAATGTGTATTTTTATTTTTAGATATTTTTTATTAATATTTTCTTATAAAAAATAAAATTTATATTTTTTAATTTATTTTTTTATTGCCAAGATTTTGCCGAAAAAAATGCAAGATTTATAAAAAAAATTCAATTTCTCACAAGTTTTTGAGAAACGAGAAATTGCCGTTTAAAACGTTTGTCACTATGATGACAACCCGGGGTGGCAAAACCTGACACGACCCACCAACCCGACTCTTACGCGGGTTCGGGTTTGGAAAAAACGAACCCGTTTAATAAACGGGTTGACCCGCCTAACCCGTTTATTAAACGGGTCGGGTTCGTGTTAGGGGTATGCCAACCCGCCAACCCGGCTGACCCGTTTAATAAACGGGTTAGGCGGGTGGGTCAACCCGCCAACCCACCATCCCGACCCGTCAACCTGACAACCCGACCCGTCAACCCGCCAACCTGACCTGCGAACCTGAGAACCTGTTTACCCGACCCAACCCATTTATTAAATGGGTTGGCGGGTCGTGTCGGGTTACCCGTTTATTAAACGGGCTGGGTTCGTGTTTGCCACAGCCAACCCGTTTAATGAATGGGCTGGGTCGGGTTCGGGTTGAGGTATGCTGACCCGCCAACCCGTCGGGTCGACCCGCCAACCCGACACGATTGCCACCCCTAATGACAACTACTTTGGGACGAAGGATAAACCCTAAGAATTTATGCTGCCAGGACAGTGACAGTAAATATGACAGGCAGAGCCAATGCGGCTAGGTCTTTTGATCATATAGTGGTTTCTTCGAGTAAGAAAAAGACCATATATGAAATATTCAGTAAAAAAGGAAAACATAAACTGATCAGAAAGTACGAAAAAGTGTGGTTTTTACCGATGTTAAAATGGGTTCACTAGGTGAATCGGTTTCTTGAAAAAAAGGGAAAAAATCAAACCAAACCGTATCGAATTGAAGATGAATCGGTCAACTTTCACCATCAAATAACACGTCACGGTTTAAAAAGATTTCAACCCCCTTAAAAGAATATTAAAAACCGAATTGAATAAGCCATTTTAGAATTGCTGTTGGGCCGATTCGGTCTGAATGGGTCCGATTCCGATTTTACTAGTGGGTGTTGGTGCAACCGATATACATGCAGACACATATGACAGTTGGTCATTGAACAATAAAAACAATGCATGGTTGAGTCAGATGTTTAGCTTCAAACTACAAGTTGGATACAATTAATATAACTGTCAAAGCCTAATTTTTTTTACTAATCACCTCTACATGTTTCTTTCTTTATGTTTTATGGGATTAGTTAGGCTCTCTCTTTCCAACTTGCATATCTCATATATATATATATATATATATATATATATATATATATATATATATATATATATATATATATATATATATATATATATATATATATATATATAGATAGATAGATAGAGAGAGAGAGAGAGAGAGAGAGAGAGAGAGAGAGAGAGTGCAAAATGGATCTAAATGAGTTTCTCAGCATCTTTTCCACAATTGTGACCATGTAGATGTGTTCCGCATGGTTGATTTGTTAAGAATTGACACCTGAATTATCTTTTTTTATGAAAAAGAACGAGCTTTGAAAAATATAGGAAGATTTTAGGCTGTTGATTTTTCAAATCTTATAAAAACCTACCCAGAATTAAATGATACAAGAGCCAATCCCTATGAAATCAAACACATAAATTACAGTAATTCGTATGGTCAAAAATAAAAAACAAAACAAAAAAAAACTCCGAAAAAACTATTTTGCACGTTCCCATCAATATATATATATATATATACACATTTTTAATGTGTTAAAACATTATACTTTCAAAATACAAGTTTTTGAAACTATCATGGTTTTAACAGCAAACTATCAGTCATGGAAAGTAAAGTGTGAAATTTAAGATATTCAAAATATCGGTGATATTTGTTACCATGATTCATACTTCTTAACTAAAAAAAGTGGAGCCAGAAATACAGCTATTCAGTGGTTAATGGATTAGAACAATGTTGTGAAAAGCATTGAAGCGTAGTGAGACACTTCACCAAAAGTTGAGGTGAGGCGTCAGCCTCAAGGCACAACTTTTTTTTTTTGAAAACTTTAAAAAAAATTATCTAAAAATATAAATAAATAAAAAAAGGTTTTATTGATGAAACCACAATCAATAAGAAATAAAAAATCTGAAATAAATGCTAAAATATTTGATATTAACATGTAAAAGTAATTGAGAAATTGATTATATAACTGACAAACTGATTATATAATTGAGAAAGTAATTATATAACTTAGAAACAAATTATATAGATGTGAAATAACAGGATTAAAAAAACAGAATTATCTTCTTATTCTTATTCTTCTCGCCATGCCTTAGCCTGGTGTTAAGGTGCAGAGGGCTCACCTCAAGGCGAGGAGTGCCTTTTGTGCCTCAAGTGCACTTTTAACAACACCTGTTTATATTAATGTGGGATATTTAAGGGAAACCAAATTAAATTACATCTAAATTTGAGTATGAATTGCATCTCAATATAATGATGCGTAAAAGCTAGTTGAATTCAAATTTGGTATATCCTTTTCCATCTGAATCCCAAGTTGGCCAATATCCAATTAGATAGAATTTGTTAAAGCCTACATCTGAACTCAATCTGACCCATTCATGTCCTTGGAACACAACCCAGACACACATTCATGTCCATTGTCAGATGCAGGACTTACTAAATAAAAAAACAGTCAAATGTATTTTGCAAATGCATTTATCTTCTCTCTATATTAAAATTATAGAAAAAGAAGAATATGGGGAAGTCATGACCTTTATGTAACTGGTTCTGCATTGTGGGCATGCTTGAGTACCCTCCCTCCTTTCATACATATAGCAAGTTCTAACAAAGGCACAAAAAGCTCTTCATCCACTGTTATATCAATCCCATCTCCACAAATCTATCATATTTGCCACTCAAATCCATTCCCTTAGAGTATGTTTGATGCGCCATTTCTAGTGGGATTCAGTTGAAAATCTCGTTGGGAACAGAGATTCCAACAAACGTTGGATGCGGCGGACCGCATTCCGTGAGTTTGCCACGTTCCATGTGTCCATCGCATCCAAAAAAGCATGTAATTTTAGTAACACCCCCTCCCTTGTTACAAAAAGAACTAGATGTAGGGAATGGGTAGGGGGTGTTACAGAAAAAAAAAGTTTGGGGGGACCCTTCCCCCCGACTCTATCTCTGTGCAAGCCGAGCGAGGCCACCGACAATCAGGCACTGTTCTCTCTCTCTCTCCCTTTCTTCTTCTTCTTCATTCTTCGTTCTACTTCATTTTTTTTCTCTCTCTCTTTGTCTCTCCCCCTTCCTTCTTCGTTCTTCTTTCTTCATTTTTCCTTCTTTTTCATTTTTCTTCTTCTTTTTCATCTTCTTCTTCTTCTTCTTGATTTTCATTATTTAAGGTTTTCATTGATTAGGTTAGTTTCGATTAAAATCCGATTAGGGTCTCTCTCCCTTTTTTATTAGGTTAGATTTGATTAGGGTCTCTTTCCTTTTTTTGATTTTCTTTGATATTCTTCTTCTTGATTAAAATCTTTATTAGGGTATTTTCTTCTTCTTTTCTTTTTTGATTTTTGATTTTCTTCGATCTTTTTCTTCTTCTTCTTGATTAAAATCTTGACTAAGGTATTCTTCTTCTTTTTTATTTTTTTTATTTTCTTTGATTTTCTTTAAACATATTTTTTAGTGTGATGGCTTGTCCATGATGTTCGTAACAAACTTTGAACTTTGAAAGATTGATGAGGGGAACGGTCGAAACAAACATTGGACTTGGAACAGTTGTTATAGAACGAACAAAACCAATGTTCTCTTCCATTCTTTTTGTTCATTTCATCCTGGACAAGCGATTAAACATACCCTTAAGTTGAAAAAAGAACAGAAAAAAAAAAAACTGTTGAAATGAACCCTTGCCATTCAAAGGCAAACCCAAATTGTTAATATGATGCAGAATAGAGCGAGTGTTTAGCTCACCAAATTAAATTTTCAAATGGAGAAAATTCACAAAGGTGTTTAGTTTAGTTTACTAAAGAAGCAAACCGTACTGATGAAAACACCAATGTTCAACCACAAGGGTGTCAACCGGTAGGGTTTACCCAGACCCGGCCTGAACCAAACCCTATAGGGTCCGGGTATGGTGATAAATAATAAGACCCTATTAAGACCTGGGTCCGGACCCAAAGATCTGATTAATACATAGACCCGGGTATAGTTTGTGAAATTTTATACCAGACCCAGACCCGACCCGAGTTTCGATTAAGACCCACAGATTTTTAATGTAAAAATGATAACAAAATATGGTTTTATCAGGTCTGGGTCTGGTTCATATAGTTCTTATCGGGTCCGGGTATGTTTTTTCTTATAATGGATCTGATTAGATCCAGGTACGCACCCGATATCATACCCTAAAACTGGGTCCAAGCTGGTTTCAACCTCGATCCCAACCAAACCCGAACCGTTGACACCCCTGATCAGCATACTTATCTATACATCAAGGGGACAAAAAGGAACAATAGATGAAAAATAAGGTTAATGTGATCAACCAAATCCGATCAAGCACCAAAATAAAATAAAAATCTTTTTAAAGGAAATAGACCAAAATAAAATAAAAAATCTTTTTAAAGGAAATAGAAAACCCGGATTGATCGAAGAGGAAAATCGAGACAAAATGTAATAGAGGGTAAAAAAAGAACACATAAAGCAAATCCAAGAAAAAACAATGGGGAAAATACTAGGGCAACATAATACATTAATTAGGAGGTTCTAGCAGTGAAAATTTAAATGTTGACAATACTCCCATAAATAATGGCAGCAAATATATAATGCAACAAAAAGGAATACATATCATGGCATCAGCTAAGTTACTGTAAGTAAAAATGACGAGACGTGAAAATAGTAGCACTACGTAATGTATTGCTACTGTACAAACTATAAATACTGGCAGTAAACAGCAACTACAAGTAAACCATGGCACTACCAATGTTTACCCTTTTAATGCAGCCAAATATAGATCAAAGCCACAAAAGCTCGTTATAGTACTATTCCTTATATATATATATATATATATATATATATGGGTTTATATTTGGTATAATCGAATGTACCTGCAGTCTAGTTTGAATCTCCCAATGTGAGTTGTTTTGACACAATCTAACCTCATAGATGTGTTCAGCATGCTCGATTAGTATGAATGAACTATTGGATCATGTTTTTTCGATGAAAATAGCCGGTTCCCATAAAACAAAACCTGTAGAGATGTGGAAAAAACAAACAAACAAGGGGATTCCACCCCCCCATTTGCTAGGTTATTTATACATACAAATGACTAGCAAATCTTTACCCTATATATATATATATATATATATATATATATATATATATATATATATATATATATATATATATAGGGAGAGAGAGAGAGAGAGAGAGAGAGAGAGAAAGCATCTTCAAACACCCTTCTATTTCAACAAACAGCAGACACTTTTGCACTGCTGACAGCACGAGCGATTAGTGACACAATTTTTTTTAACTGCAGTCAGTGATTGCACTTGGTGCTTCCTATTCAAACATATATATCCTAAATCCTTTCCTAATCCTAAATTCTATATCTGAGGCCAAAATGTTATTGCTTTCTAAATTTTTCTCAAATGACATCTTGATCATGTATCCTTATAATGTCATTATAAATTTGTTGGAGCATTTATAAAATCTTTTTCAAAAAATGACTGTTACATGATGATGATCATCTCTCTCTGCGCTTGTGTACCCAATATGCTGAAAATATGTGATCTTACTTTTTTATTTCTTGTATAACTGGTAGGGGTCTACCTAACCCCAACTTTTTTTGTGGAACAAATAATTATACTCAAACTGATGACTTTTTCACCATGTAAAGGTGATTTAATTTACAACTTTTTTCCTGTCCCGTCAAGAACTGGGCCAATTCTATGTAGAAAGGTCAACTCTGAGTCAATCTTTCACTATTCCTGAACAACTAAAAACCAAGCCTTCTCTTTGCTCAGTAATGAAAATAATCAGATTCTAATGCCAACTGCTTCTAATAGAAGGCTAAAACACTTTCCTGATTCTCTCTTTAGATTCCCAAGATAGCACCATATAAGGGGGAGTTTGTTTCATGCCCTTCCAATGAAAGAAGCTCTCTTTCATACGAAACAGGGCATCTTTCTTATAAAGGGTGAGACAAACATGTCTACGAAAAATGTTTGGTGGAGACTATATAATAAATGCAAAATAATAACTTTATTGTCAAAATGTGTTCATATCTTTTCCTTCAAAATGGTCTTTTCCAAGGAAAAAAGCTTCTCTTGAGTGGGAATACAAGAAATGCCTCAACTTTTTTTTTGTAAGGTTAGGCCAACGGAAAACACTCTCCTCCCCTCCCTCCAACACCGATTGTATGTTCTCTTCCCACCGGAAAGTACAGTTAGCTTAACTTTTTGACAGACGTCTTCCTCGTGAGTTTCACCAATCAAAGCTTAATTTCTTCATATTCAAGTTTTTCTTGTTATTTAATTTCTAGGAAGAAAATGTTGGGAAAAGTTTGGAAGATTGTCGTAGTCTCGTGATTAATGAAAGGGGTCAAGGAGCTTTCGGGGAAGTAGCTGAGTTGCCTTTACAGAGTCGTTGTGCCCTACTTTCTTGAGTTCAAAAAGATGCTTTTAAACCATATTTTATTCTTAATATCTTAGACTGCCCCCGCTATATATATATATATATATATATATATATATATATATATATATATATATATATATATATATATATATATATATATATATATATATATATATAAAGAGAAAGAGAGAGAGAGAGTAATGGGTCTGTGCTAAACCAATTTGGTGCTAAATCGCATGTTAAATGGTTTTTTTTATTTTATTTTTAAATTCTGAACGTACACATGTGATCTATGTACTTGATTTTAGAGGGATCACCTCTTGAAGCGTTTGATTCCAACACATTGGTGGGTTTTTATAAAGATGAAAAAATCAGCCGTCCAAAATCTTGGTAAATTTTTGAGGCTCCAAACATCGTTTTTTTCATCAAAAACACATGATCCAGGTGTGAATTCCTAGTAAATAGACTGATTTAGCACGTGGTTTAACACCAAATTGGTTTAGCACGGGCCATTTTCACACACACACATATATATATATATATATATATATATATATATATATATATATATATATATATATATATATATATATATATATAGTATTGGTATCTACCCCTGAATTGTTTGGCCACCGATTCAGGAGTTATACTCAAGTGAATCGTTCTTATCAGAGCCCAAAAATAATAAGAAATTATTACATATCAATCCTAATGTATAATGTGACATATGTTAAAACTATTGAAATAATTTTAAAATAATATTAACAAATTATTTTTTGGTATTTTTATATTTATTAAATAATAGCTGATTCAAGCTTGCAGCATATCCATTTTCTGCTGATACTATGGGTATCAGCGGATACTCACTGATACTGATAACATTGCATACAACAATGTCCAACCAAAATAAGATCAAAGGTTATTAACCCCATAAACAAAATTTCACACACTAATAACTTAAAAACCCTAATGGACGTCAGCGCTTTGGAAATAAGAAAGGGCAAGGGTATTATGCCTCTTGCGACTTTCTAAAGCAATACACCATTGTGAAAGCAACCGTAAGTACAGCAGGATTAACCAGCTTGATTAGGTCTTTGATTTTAGAGGTGGTTTCATCGTTCCTCTCGTAAAAAAGGAAAAACTTAAAAACCAATACTTGGTCACCAAATCACTTCCCTATGAAAAGAAAATGTTGGGAAAAGTTTGGAAGATTGTCGTAGTCTCGTGATTAATGAAAGGGGCCAAGGGGCTTCGCTGAGTTGCCTTTACAGAGTCGTGCCCTACTTTCTTGAGTTCAAAAAGATGCTTTTAAACCATATTTTATTCTTAATATCCTAGGCTGCCCTCTCTCTCTCTCTCTCTCTTGGCTGATGTGTATCTTATCTTACGCATATATCTCAAAGACTTGCCTCTGCCTTCAATGGATCCTCATCCTGTCTGTGGTCCTTGATGAGTTTTCTGTTTTGTGTTCGGGTTTTTCTGTTTTTGTGTAAATGGTGTTTTCATGTAGTGCCGTTGTATTTGTGCTTGTGGGACTCAAAGCTTTTAAGTAATGTTGATCGCTTTTCGGCTCTCTCTCTCTCTCTTTATATCTATATATATACAAAGAGAGAGAGAGAGAGAGTAATGGGTCTGTGCTGAAAGAATTTGGTGCTAAATCGCATGTTAAATGGGATTTTTGGGTTTTTTTTTATTTTATTTTTAAATTTTGAACGTACACGTGATCTATGTACTTGATTTTAGAGGATCACCTCTTGAAGCATTTGATTCCAACACATGGGTGGGTTTTTATAAATATCGAAAAATCAGCCATCCAAAATCTTTGTAAATTTTTGAGGCTCCAAACATCATTTTTTTCATCAAAAACACATATCCAAGTGTGGATTCCTAGCAAATTGACCATGCCCAACACATTTATGGGGCCGAACTGCATAAAAAGCACCGGAGAAGCCCGAAAAACCCATTTAGAACGTGGTTTAACACCAAATTGTTTTAACACCATATATATATATATATATATATATATATATATATATATATATATATATATATATATGTTGTCAGTATTATTATCTACCCTGAATTGTTTGGCCACCGATTCAGGCGTTATACTCAAGTGAATCGTCTGTATCGGGGCTCAAAAATAATAAGAAATTATTACATATCAATCATAATGTGACATGTTAAAAATAATTTTAAAACAATATAAACAAATAATTTTTTGGTATTTTTATATTTATTAAATAATAGCTGATTCAAGCTTGCAGCATATCCATTTTCTGCCAATACTATGCGTATCAGCCGATACTGATAACATTGCATACAACAATGTCCAACCAAAATAAGATCAAAGGTTATTAACCCGATAAACAAAATTTCACACACTAATAACTTAAAAACCCTAACAGACGTCAGCGCTTTGGAAATAAGAAAGGGCAAGCAAAGGAGTGTGTCATGAATTTACACCATTGTGAAAGCAACCGTAAGTACAGCAAGATTAACCAGGGCGATTCATTAGGTCTTTGATTTTAGAGGTGGTTTCATCGTTCCTCTCGTAAAAAAAGAAATTTTTTAAAAACCAATACTTGGTCACCAAATCACTTCCCTAGGAAAAGAATGTCATTTACTGCTCTACTTCAATATACAGCAACATAAAAAACAAATGAATCACCACTTTTACAAAAGAAAATAAAGGGAGAAAATGGAAACAATAACACTGAAGTGACCAAGCAGAGGATTGCTTGGTAAGGAATAACCAGCACCGGTCTGTTCGCTCTGTTGACTAGTAACAGAAACACTCCCTTTTGGATTCTGTCCATAGAGAGCCTGAATTCCCTGAATATCATCTGAAGCCAAAGTTACCTTCTTTGTTCCTGTAAGTAGGGTGGGAAACATGATGGACTCCCTAACTGAAGAATGGCCCAGACCCAACAGATGGCCGATCTCATGGACCGCCACCGACTCTAGATCGACCGACCCCGATGTCGAGAGCCCGGCAATGTTGATCACCCAATTCTCAGCAGCATCGAAATGAAGTCGTCCATTCTGCGGTGAAAATGCATGGGCCAAGGTCCCCATCGGCCCGTCGAATGCCTCCCCATCACCATGATCCCCCCGGAAGAACCCTATCTTTATATCGGCCGACGAGTAGTCCGATGTCTCCGTGAACTTTAGCGGCGTGGCCGCCGCCCATTTGTTAAATGCACCGGCAAAGATCGGACGAAGATCGGCAGCTCCGAATGGTTGATTCGATAGTGAAAATGCATATGTCAGATCCCGGCGGGACTGCTCCCACCGGGGCATGCCCGGAAAGAAGGAGAAGTGAGCAACAGAGTTGCCAATGGCGCTGAGATTCCGGCCAGAATTCATGGAGGAGGAACCATTGATTATGTCGCCAACCCCGCACCTGGGCTGGACCAGCTGCTGCAGTGTCTCGTCATCCAATAATCCAGTCATGTTCAGGTCAAAATTCTGTTGGTACGTCCGGATCGCGTCCTCGAGATCTGCATCAAACTCATGGGAGTAGTCATCACCATCACCCAGGTAACCGAATTGGTGGAAGTATCTCTTTAGGGAATCGAGCCCGGTGAGGTTGTCACCCCTGTGGCAGCCGGAGAGGTTGTGGAATTCTTCCCACCATTGGTTCACGATATCGTCGCCGGAAACTAAAGTCCGGCCGGCAAAGCTCAATAGAAGAACAAGGACTATAGCTGAGATTGAATATGAGGAATTCATGGCTGGCTTTTGGAGAGAGAGAGAGAGAGAGAGAGAGAGAGAGAGATGATAATGTTTACCTGTGCTGTGGTATAACATATATGTGTGGAACAGGGTTTTGTTGTTAGGTACTTTCTTGGCGTGTGGGAGGGGTTCGGTATTCTCTTTGGACAGCCGATTTCTTGCACCTACCCTGAAGGCTTTGTTGGTCAAAGTCGAGGGCCAACTACTACTAGAAATTTTCATGGAGATTACGAAATATTGACAGTGTAAAATTGATATTTTAAGTTCACCTTTTCAATGAGTTGATCAGATTATAATAGTCAAACTGGGCAGTTTTTGTGGGTGTTTCAATCAATTTTATTGGTCATCTTCTTAAACTTTAAATAAAGCAAAAAAAAATTGGATTTCACAAATTTGTTAGCATCAGAGTGATTACAATTAGCTAAGGATTCCAAAGACTTTTGCCAGTGAGAAACAAAGTTGGGCCAAGCACCATAATCTCTAGGGATGTTAATAGACTGGATTTTATCTGATATCCATTTGAACTTGGTTTTGAGTTTTGCTAGCCAAACCAAATCCAGTTAATAATCAGTTTCGGACTTGGTTTTGAGTTTTGCTATCGAATCTGATGGATATTTGGGATTTGCTGGATATCTGAATCGATTACATATAAAGAATCAGAATTAGTATGAGCTTTCTGTTCATCCAAATCTGAATTTGAATTAGACTCCAATTAACAAATATCTAATTAGTTGGATCTCGTATTGGTCACATCCAGTCTGTTTACATAGTTAAGAATCTCCTGCTAGTTCACTCCAACCTGGTCTATTTTTTATATAGATTGTTATGATTGTCCAACCTAACGATCACAACATTCACATTAGTACATGTCCAATTATTTTTTTTGATATTTACACGAAGAAACCTTCCCCAGGATCAGAGACCTAACCGCTTTGGCTCTATACGATAACTGTCCTGACAGCATAAACCTCTGTGGGCTTATTCCTTTCCTCAGGGAATCACCATGCTTGACATGTCCTTCAATTTGAATTGATCAATTAAAGACGGCCAACTTTCTTATTCTAAAAGTATTTTGGTCAACCATATGGTTCTAGAACTCTTCTACTAGGATATTTGAATTGATCAATTAAAGACTGCCAACTTTCTTATTCTAAAAGTATTTTGGTCAACCATATGGTTCTAGAACTCTTCTACTAGGATCTTTCCCTTAGAAAAGTAGCCCTTGTACTTAAAAAAAACTGGGAATATTTGGTAAAGCTCTCTTTGTGGGGTTACATGACCAATTTCTTTAATCAGAAGGGGAGGTTGCTGTTTTCAACGAGTGAGGGCATGCTGATTTGAATCCCTACGTGGAGGGAGGACATGCCCTTGATTTTTTGGTAAGATGAATTAGGTATAAGTCACATTAGCATTCAACTAACAATGGGAGCACAAGGTCAAAGGCTCAATCTTATTAACTATTTGAGCGTGTGGGGTGATATCCTTTGCAGCAAAACATTAGCCCAATGTTGTCAGTATATGCTTCACTCCTGAATAGGCTATTTTTTAATAAATGTAAAAATACTTAAAACTATTTTTTTTATTAAAATAATGTTAAAATATTATGCAGTGTTCATGTCCGACCATGTCCACTCATGTCACCAAGGACACACTGCTCAAATGGCCTGTCCAAGTGACACAGGCAATTATCTCTCTCTCTCTCTCTCCAGGAATAAATTGGGGTATCAACGGGGCGGGTTTGGTTCGGATTCAGGTGAAACCAGACTTGGATTAGATTTGCGGGTATGATATCGAGTCCAGAACCGGTTCTAATCAGGTCTACTATAAGAGAAATCATACTCAAACATGATAAGAACTACACGAACCACATACGAACCATACCTGACACAATAATATTTTTTATCATTTTTACATTGAAAATTTGTGGGTCTCAATAAGAACTTGGGTGGGTTCAGATCTGACATAAAATTTCACAAAATATACCCAGGTTCATGTATTAATCGGACCTTCGTGTCCAGACCTTGGGTCAGTACATATATATCTCTTTGTTATAGGACATTGCAGGTTCAAACCTCAGTGGTAAGTTGAATAATAACTGGTAGTGGTCTGCCTAACCCCAGCTTGACTTCAAAAAAAAAAAAGTGTTTGGGCACTTTCAATATTTTACACTGATCCATTGGCTGACAAGTAGTAATTAAATATCCTTTAAATATATTCTTCGTCACAAAACCACGTGGCATTCATCCAAAATGCAAACAGACGGCCACGATGTCGGCATGAGCAAAAACGCTCATGTTCAGCATGACCTGATCTGCTTCCTCAAAGATGGGCTCACAATTAATAAAGACTCGTGGTCAGCAATGAGATAATATCTGCCCCACATTTTATAAATTTGTGGTTCACAACAGGTCTAACCAAATATCTTTTTTTTTGGATAATTATCTAATAATAATTACACACAACTGCCTGAATATGATGCTCCAACACCCATGTGAATCTCTAATCAGTATAGAACCATGTTTGTTAAACTGTGACACAATGACCAACGGGGGCTCAACTTGTCTGGCACGAGCAGTTAGTGCACGTCACCTTGTGTTCTGACGTTGCAAGTTCGAACCCCAAATGGTATGGTTGTATAACTGGTAAGGGTCTGCCTAACCTCAGCTTTTTGCTGTGGAAAAAAAACTATAACACAATGCAACTTTTAGTTGTCAGCTTTAAGTATATATATATACTACTAGATGTTACAAGTTCGAACCCCAAATGGTATGGTTGTACAACTGGTAGGGGTCTGCCTAACCCCAGCTTAATGTTTTGGTCGAACAAAAAACTATGACACAATGCAACTTAGATGTCACAAGTTCGAAACCCTTGGGTGTGTATGCCTTGCCAAAAGGCTGAAGAGCATCCATGGTTACTTCAACTTGGTAACTTTCACAAGTCACCCCTTTCAAACAAATGCAGCTAATGGAGCCGTTGGGTGCCATTTATGTGTTTATACTTAGCAACTAGAGATACCAAGGCATGTCTAACATATATGGAGATACAAAGATTAATTAAAAACTATTTTGGCAATTAAAGATACTAAGCCAGTGTAGCATATACGGAAAAACTAAGATCAATTGACTTACCAATTATTTTGATAAGTAAAGAAGCTAAGTTAAAGTAAGTTGATCCAGCTTTGTGCCTTAATTTTTTTTTAATCAACATGAATTTAGAAACTTTGATTGGTCAAAGGTAAGTTCTTCTTTTTTCTCTTTTTTGATGTTATTATTTATTTATTTATATTATTTATTTAAATTCATACTTGAATCCTATATGTATATTTGGGTCGAATCATACCTAAAATTGGGTAACACTTCATATAGTTAGTTTACAGAAACAATAACTTCACAATCCTATATCAAAATTCAGTGATTTTTGATGCGTTGAAAAGAGTATACAATTATCTAAATTATATATTTTTAAGCCAACAAATTTCTCTTATTTCATATCCGAAATTGCATGATAATCAAATAATTTTTTGGCATATTTGTTTACTTATTTAAATAAATTTAGTTTTATTATTTATCTTAACTAAAATCATATTTATGGTCTTGATTATAATTGCATAGTTATTTTTAATTACAACTATTATTTAAAATTTGATTCATCCAGATAAGTATAAATATCGATTTTAGATCCAACCCTATATTTAAAAAGTGCTGACTCAAGCTGGTCTGAAGGCTGACACAGGAAAGCACTACAAGAAAAATGCTAATTAGCGACAGAAATTTGTGACAGAGTTTTTCCGTCGCAAATTTATGATGGATTAGCGAGAGAAAGCTATTTGTCGCTAAAATTTCACTTATTTGCGAAATTAGCGACAAAAAACATTCTGTCGGTAATCCATCCCTAATTAGCAACATATTATTAGCAATGAAATTTATTCTGTCTCACGATCCATCGCAACTTAGCGATGGATCAGCGACAAAAAATTTTCATCGCTACCCCATCTCCAAGTAGTGACGAACTTTTTTCCTCGCTAATCCGTCTCTAATTTCCCCGCAAATCTCTAATTCGAGTCCCTTTATTTCTCTTTCTGTTTTGTCTTCGTCGCTCGTTGCTCGTCGCCCGCCGCATGTCGCACGTCGCCCGACGCCCACCGACCTCCACCTTCGACTTAGGTAACACCCGACTCCCCTCTCTCTTTCCTTTTTCGTCGTCCGTTTCTTTTTTCACCAGGGAGGGGTCGAGCCTCCCTTTCTCCCTGTCTTACGGGATGCAAGGGAGCGGCTCGGCCCCCTCCCTATGCTTTTTTTGCCGGGGAGGAGCCGAGCCCCCCTCCCTGTCTCCCTGTCTTACACGTTGCGTGGGAGGGGCTCGACCCCCTCCCCTATTTTTTTTATGCCAGGGAGGGGCCGAGCTCCCTCCCTATTTTTTTTCTTCAGAGAAGGGCTAAGCCCCCTCTCTGTCTTACGGGATGCGCAAGAGGGGCTCGTCTCCCTCCCTGTCTTACGGGATGCGAGGAGGGACTCCGACCCCTCTCTGTTTCCTTTTTCACCAGGGAGGGGTCGAGCCTCCTCCCTGTATTGTTTTGTATATTTATGCTTTGCAGGTACATTGTTGAGCTAATTGCGTGATGCATAGTGCTAAGCATCGCATGCGGCTAAAAATGCAATGCAAAAAGAAATAAGAAAAAAATGCAAAGGCAAAAACAATGCAAATCGGGTAAATACCCGTGGTGAGTAAGTAATGCAAGCGCATCACATGTTATTTAATTTCTTGGATGCTACACTTTTTTGTTCACACACTCACTTAGTTGTGGATATCTAGGACTGCTTTGATGGGGTTTGAAGTTCATGTTGAGCAAGATTTTAATGTATAAAAATAGAAGTGTTCTTATTTTTGGAGTTCGGATTCCATGGTAGGCATGGTAGTGGTTAGCGAGATATTGGAGTGTGTTTGTTGCAAGTATATGTTTGACATTGATTTGATATGAATGATTTAAATATATTGCAATATTTGATGTGTCTGTATCCATGCTTGCATGAAGTTATTTTCCATTTGATTATGCCTTCTATGTGAAATTGTATCATGAAAACATTCTTTAAATGAATGTATCATTTTATAGAATGTGATTTCATATTTCTAAATATCCTCGTGATGTGTATAAATATAATATGATGGTGTTATACACAAAAATATTGAATTATCAATATATGCATAATAGTTCATGGAATTGCATTTTATGTTAAGCATGTTTGTGGTATAGAGGGAAAGAAAATTTATGCATTAACTGAAACAAAAAAATTGCTCACAAACAATCACCAAACAAGAACTAATAGATTAATTAGATATTTTTTTATCATAACATTATTATGATTCTCTTTTAACTGGTGATGATAATATCCGTAACATTATAGGATAAAATGACTACAAACCATGAATAAATGTACCGTAGGATAGTTGATAATGAGGTGTCGCATGAATATATGGATGGTGTTGACAATTTTATTGAATTCGCAACGGAAGTGTCAGTACAGTGGATTCCATCGGTCAGATCAGATGCCTCTGCACAATGTGTAAGAACAATCGATTTGTAGAACCTCGTGGCGTTAAACATCACCTATACATGAAAGGTTTTGTTAGTGATTATCAGAATTGGACGCTTCATAGTGAAGAACCTCATGGCGTATGAATTTCTAACTCATTGTTCTGTAGGTGATGTTTTGCCTACACATGACCCACCTACACCAGCTACTCATATGCATCACAAGACAACGCTGGATGCAGGGTTTTTTCAGTGTGACATACGATGACTTATTCAAATAGTGTATATCGATACTCGACCCTAAGTATTTCATTGTCACTTGTCTAATACTTATCTTAGAAATAGTGTATATCGACAGTCCATTGTTAATGTGTATCAATTCATGTGCAATGCGAGGTTCGAGCAGTAAGAAGTAATACGAGAAATTAAGAAGTCACTACTGCAGCATCTTCCAGGACCGGTCACGCAATGGAAAAAGTACCCGACGGAGGTGTTGGACAGATCAATGTTCTCATTCATGGTAAGCAATCGTTTATCATAACAAATGTGTTTCATATTTAATTTTTTATTATACTCATGTGTGCTAACTTTCTGAAAGTATTTGTAGGCTTCCCATCGCTTCGCGACTGCGAACGAAGAGAAAGACACAAGGGTAGTGTGGCAAAAGGTGGCTGGCAATTGATCTGCCGACATGCTACACAATATGAAGATTGCAGCAAAAAAAGCAACTGGTGGGATAGATGATCCACTGTAGTGGAAGGGTCATGCCCTTGTACTATCAGGAGAGATTATTGGGAGGCCATGTGCGACAAGCGCGCGAGTAATAAATTTCAAAACCGCTCAGCAAAGGTTGCACAAAATCGAGCAAAGATGCCCGATGTCCATCTACACACAAATGGATCTAGGACTTTTGGGAGCCATCAGAATAAAATGGTAATTCATCAATATATATAGTCAAATTTGTAAGTATTTATGCATACTTATTAATTAATTTTTTTATCATTTAACATTGCAGGAAGCAGAAAAATGAGACATTGTGCCTTACAAAGATGTGTTTATTGAAACACATAAACGTAAGAGCATAAGAGATTTTATATCAGAGAAGGCAAGAGCGACATCAGTATGTATTTATTGTATTAATAAATATTGTAATATATAAATTACTATGAATTACGTTATCATAAACATTGTAATTCTTAATTATTAATTCATATTATAATCATTACTTTATAGGAGTAATACGAGCATCAAATGGTAGAGCGATATGGCGATGACTCCACTCAGCATCCGCCTTTTGATCCTGCAGCATGGGTGACTGCAATCGGTAAACCCAAAAAGGGTTGTATATTCGGGTTTGAGAGTAACATGAATACTATAGCAGTCGTTGCCTCTTGTAGCCATGGCTCTCAGAGTTCTCCCGCCAGCATCAACTCTCAACGTCTGATTGACCCTACTATGTCTTGAGAGGATGTTTGTCTGCGTCTTGAGGATAAAATGCAGTACTTTTTAAATGAAGGCATTCCCAACATCGTCCATAATGAGTTGTGCAATTTTTTTTGGGGCAGGGAAAATTTGTTTACATTCAACATGAGCTCCGGTGCCCGTCAGATATAAAGATTCATGTTATTTGTTTCATGTCGTTAGATTTCAAGATAGTATATGCATGATTGAATACATATATGCATGATTGCCTCACTATAAATTTTTTTGACACCTTTAGAACACATATATGCATGATTGATTCACTATATAATTTTTATGACACCCTTATAACACATATACGCATGATTGAATCACTATGAAAGTTTTTTTACAACCATACAATACATATATGCATGATTTCATCACTATACATTTTTTTAGTGCCTTATAACACATGTATGCATGATTGAATCACTATGAAAGTTTTTTGATAGCCTTAGAACACATACAAACATGCTTTCATCACTATGACAACCTTATAACACATATGAGCCTGATATTAGCATATATAAAAGTTTTTCAATGCCTTATAACACATATATGCATGATTGAATTACTATAAAAATTTTTGATTGCCTTAGAACATGATACGCATGATTAAATCACATATAAAGTTTTTTGATTGCCTTAGAACACATATGAGCATGATTGAATCACTATTAAAGTTTTTTGACCGCCTTATAACACATATGAGCATGATATTAGCATATATGAAAGTTTTTTACTGCCTTATAACACATTATGCATGATTGAATCAATATGAAAGTTTTTTGACAACCTTAGAACACATATATGCATGATTGAATCACTATGAAAGTTTTTTGACAAACTTAGAACACATACAAGCATGCTTTCACCACTATAAAATTATTTTACTGCCTTAGAACACACATATGCATGATTGAATTACTATAAAATTTTCCTTAGAACACACATGCATGATTGAATCAATATAAAAGTTTTTTTACTACCTTAGAACACATATGAGCATGATTGAATCACTATGAAAGTTTTTTGACAACCTTAAAACACATATAAGCATGATTGCACCACTATCGAAGTTTTTTAACGGTCTTGTAACATATATATGCATGATTGTGATACATAACACATTTATTTGACAACCTTATAAACCATATATGCATGCGTGAATCACTGTGACATTCTTTGACAACCTTAGAACACATATCTGCATGATTAAATAACTATATTTTTTTTTTCAGTCTTAGAACACATATCTGAATTCTGTTAATGTCCTTCAGCTTATTGCTAGTCTATGTGTCATTCATCTATTTACTTTGTTGCATTATATTAGGTGCATTGCATATAATTTATTTCATTATATTTTGTTTATAAATACTAACATTTTGGTTCTCTTGTAGGATGCTGAAGATGATCAGCGTAAAGGAGTTGATGGAGGCATGAAGGGAGGGGCAGATCGAAAAAATGAAGAGGATGATGCCCAAAATCTTGGCAAGAATTAGATTTATGTGTTTAATTTGTTTGACGTACTTATAACTAATTATAACTTGGCAATGACTGTATTTGGTTGTTAAAGTTGTTTAACTTAGAACTTGTGTTAAATTTGTTTCACCTGTATATGTATTTTTTATGTGTACTTTGTTTTTTATAAGCAGGTTATATGAATTGTATAACAAGAAATATTTTTCGAGTTTCATATTTCAAAAAAAATATATAATTTTTTTTTTAAATTAGCGATGGATTAGCTATGGATATTATCCGTCGCTACTCCGTCGCCAATTTAAATCAGTCGTTGGTTTGCGACGGATATGTATCCCTCGTTATATATTAGTGACAGATTAAATTCTGGCGCATAACCAAATCAATCTCTATTTAGCGATAGATTAACGACAGACATGATTCGCAGCTAATCCATTGCTAGGTAGCAACGAATTGGCGACAAATAAATTTTGTCGTAGTTTAGCGACTATGATTATGCAACGGATGCTATCTGTCACTAAATACGTTAGCGACAGATAGAGTCCATCGCTAATACGCATTTTTCTTGTAGTGAAGCCTAGCCCAGCCTGACCCATATATATATATATATATATATACACGTGTGTGTGTGTTTATATTTATGTTTATGTATATAATTATGTTTATAATATATATTTTTATATATTGACAGGCTACGTACCCAACCTATCCTGGCCCAATTAGTCCCATGGCCCTAATAATGGGCTGGTTGCAGGGCAGACATTCGGCAATGGGCCGGGCTGAGGTCCAGCCCAATCAATGGTCACTACAAGAAAAACTGTTTTTGCTGGCGCATAAATAGTGCCAGCAAAAACAGACTTTTCGCTGGCAGTACCGCTGGGGTGTGCCAGCAAAAGTTAGTTTTCGTATAGTGGGTCCGTCAGCCCGGTTCATTAGTGGGCCTGGCCGGACCTTTGCCCACCCCAAATCATGAGCTTATAAGAGGAAAGATAAATGAAAGGCGGTGGGTCTCTTAAACTCTTCTCCCTGTCCGTCATCAATATGGTATTGTTCTCTTTCTAGTTCACAAAAACATGTAACTCATAATGGCCAGAGATGTAAACGGGCCAGATTTGGTTCCAATATATATCATATCAAATCTAATCAACCAATTTTTCCTCAGTTGGATTCATGTTTAGGATTAAAATGAAATCCAGAAAGTACATCAAAATAAATGGATTTGGCTGTTATCCATTCCAAATCAGTTCAGTTCCACTCGTGCACTATGTCATCCCCCATCTTCATATCCCTTTTAGATCTTATGATGAAAGTTGTTTTGATCAAATCTGACTGTAGATGAATTTATCATGATTATTTTAATTGGAATCAATCATTGGATCATACTTTTTCAATGGAAAAATATGTTTCTTTAAATCACAAAATTGTGTTTTGTCAACCACTAATTTTTGAATAGCGAAAAAATCCTGCACACAAGTTGGATTTTGTCGATTTAAATGTTGATCTTCACTAAATGAATGATTTAGATCACACTTGTGGAATCAAATTTGATCAAAACAACTTGCATCAATGAAATCTCAAGGAGGGGTATGAAGATACAGGGATTAATGTTCCTGGTCCATTTCTTAAGAAGAAAGTAGCTAGTATCAGTCGCTTGCATGCCCTACAAAAAACTTTACCTTTGCTGGCATGAAAATCACACCAATAACGACAAGAAAAATGCCAGTAAAGGTATTTAATGTTGATGTCATTAGTTAGCAAGTGTGCCATAGTAGGTCCTGTCATTATAGCCTTTACTGACACAAAATGGTCATGGCAGTAAAGATTCTTTATTGGTCTTAAATCTACACCTGTAAAGGTATTTATTGGCACTGTCATTAGTTAAGTGGGCCATAATAGATCCTGTCTGTATGGCCTTTGCCGATGTGAAATGATCGTGCCACTAAAGACTTTTTGTTGGCGCTAAATCTGCCCCAGTAAAGAGATTTTTCTGTATTTTTGTTTTAGCCAAATAATCATTTACTGGCATAATTTTTGCGCCAGTAAAAATGTTAAAAACCTCTTTACTGGTACTAATATGACATCAGTAAACAGATTTTCTCACATTTTATTTTTCACCCAAAAATATTTTTTTGGCACAAAAAATTCACCAGTAAAGAAGTTATTTCTGGCACAGTTTTCGTGCCAGTAAAGTCCACTTTACTGGCGCATTTTAATACCAGTAACCCACTTCATTGGCTCATTTTTGCGCCAATAAAGCCCACTTTACTGGCACAAAGAAAATAGCGCCAGCAAAATGTTTATGTTTAAAAAATAAATAAAACGAAGCTCAGTACTCCAGTAAATGTTGATCTTACAGATTACAGATTTCCAATAAAAACAACAATGAACTTACAGATGAGCTTTAACTCAAATATGCCACTGATATGCCCATAGACTTCTAGGGAAAATACTACGCAATCTGTTAAGGAGCCAAATACTGGAAGCTATGTATGACAAAAGAAAAATTATCACCTACTTATTGGCAAAGAACAAGCCTGCAGAAGAAACATAACTCCAAGTGGATACAATGTGCACATTCCTCATTAAATAATGAAATGAAAAACCCAAGGATCTGGATCTGGATCTTCCTAGATAGTTTTGTCAAATAGGACAGTTGGACTAAGCATTGAAAAATCAATTGGCCTTGCAAATTAGAGCGATATAGAACACATGGCAATCATACAATGCAAGAAACAATGCAAATTAGAGCGATGTAGGACGCAAGTTTCATATTCATGAGAAAAAAATGCTTCACCATACAAATAACAATCAGAATGAATATTAATAGCGCACTAAGATTTAAAGGGCTCAGAAATATACAAGAAACCTATAGAAAAGAAGCTTTACCATACAAATATCTATTAGTTGAAAAGTAAAGTTAGATGGAATGAATATTAGCAGCAGTCTAGAATTTAAAGGGTTTAGAAAAAATAGAGGAATCTTTATTTACCTGATGATGTATGCATGATATTGACAAAGATATTCACAACATGATAAAACGTGACAACTGAATATCTTAGTGATGGGAACCTCGGTCAGCTTTTGTGACATAACAAAATCACCATAAAAATGTCAAAGATATGTTAGCCTGTAATGTCATATATATATATATATATATATATATATATATATATATATATATATATATATATATATATATATATATAGAGAGAGAGAGAGAGAGAGAGAGCATACTTCATTGAGGATTGAAGAAGCATAACCATGAAAGACAAAAAGAAGAACTATGCCAAGACAAATGTCATCAACACTAAAATTCTCAGGCCATTGACAGGGAAAAACCAAAGTACACAATTAGCTAAAATGCAACCCATACTTTCAGTTTGATTATTCCATAGAATTGCAAAATAATCAGCTGCAATCCAGTTATTTTTATGTAATACATGGGGGGCAAGAGAGGGGGGGAGGACAGAGAGAGGGCAGGGGCGAGAGAGAGAAGCCGCATGTCTCGAACATTTGTTTTTAACATAAGCTATTACTGGCGCGCCTTTTTATGCGAGTAAAGAACTAACGTAATTATTTACTGGCCCTATATTATTTCGCGACACTAAATATATTCGCGCCAGTAAATATGCTTATTATTGGCGCGTTATTTAAAAAGATAATTTCTTGTATTGATGGCCAGTGGGATGGTGGTGAGGGTGCTGAGATGAAGTTACCAGATCAAACCCCATTGGCGTAAGGTTTCAGAGGTAAGTCATGGGCCCCACTTGGGGTTTTCTTAGCTTGGGCAAGGGTTTCTCGTCATTAAAAAAAAAGACGGGACACGAGTAGAACCAAATTGATTTCAAATAACATGTTTTTCAACACGTCTACCTATGAACCATTGAATTCCAATTTTGAAACATTAAAAATCATGTTTGCTTGACCCTAAAACGAGAATCATTCTCTTTTAATGGTCAGAGAACAAATCTCGTTTGTCTCATTTTCATTCTCACGTGCAATTGAACATTAGAAACGAGACAGTGAGAGTCAAAATCAAATTTGGGGCCCATTTTCCTCGTTTCTCATTCATGTAATCCAGAACCATATAATTTTGAATCACATAAGATGAAACCATATGTGATTTGGAATCACATGAGATGGTGCTGAGGCTTGGCTCGAGCACTGGTGTTCAGGATCGACTCATGTCGAGCCCGGGCTGAGCTCATCTCAGTTCGTTAAGCTCATCTAGAGCACAACCAACCGAGCCAGCTCAGCCCGGGTTCAACAGGCAGAGAGACACAGAGAGAGAGAGAGAACACATTCTTTTCAATATGTTATATGTTAAGCATAGTTTGTTTGCTAAGCATGGACAACACATTCTTTTCAAAAAATCTCACGATTTTTTTATTTTGATGAGTTCAATTCTAACGATTTTTTTAGAGAAATTCAAACCTCACGATATTACTGAGAAATCAGATCTGCTGAAGATAAGCTTTTTGCTCATGCCAACATCTTTGCATTTTGGATGAATGCCACGTATCATATAACTGTTCTGTTGGCTTTTCAACTTTTCAAAATACAAAACGGACGGCCACGATGTTGGCATGACCTGATCTGCTTCCGATTTGTGACCATGACTTGGGAAGGTGACTAAACATTTCCGCCAAGGAAACCCATGGATTGAAGGAAAGCCTGCCAGCAGCTATAGAAGCGCGTTGGACCATTGATTCCTCCTACGACACCATCCATGACCCTTACATGGTTTGACTATTTAAAACAAAATACCCTTACTTATTGCACAACTACATATATGCCATTCTTTGAGAATGATCTCCTCATTTAATATTTTGTATACATAAAATATATAATAAAATGTTCCTCAATATTCATAGCTATTGTGAAAAGTTCTCTCTCTCTCTCTTTTTATATATATATATATATATATATATATATATATATATATATATATATATATATATATATATATATATATATGTGTATGTGTGTATGTGTAATTTTGCACATCTGACCCTTTTATATGATTTACTAAAAAACACCGGGTGGTCTTTGAGTCTAACCTGGTGTTTTCTTGGCTTCAACGAGGGTTTCTCGTCGCAAAAAAATATATACTAAATTTTTAACTCAAATCATACCTAAAATGACCTGACCCAATAGGAAAATCTCAATTTATTGGGCCTAACTCCCATTTCTTATTGAATTAACTGATCAAATATCCACTTACATCAAGACAGCCCCCGTTGACGACGAGACTCCACGAAACATAATGTCCGGAAGGTGCCACTGCTTCGGCGATCGGACTTGAGAGTAGGGGTGGCAAAACCTGACACGACCCGCCAATCGGCCTCTTAGGCGGGTTCGGGTTTGGCAAAAATGAACCCGTTTAATAAACGGGTTGACCTGCCTAACCCGTTTATTAAACGGGTCGGGGGTTCGTGTTTGGGGTATGCCAACTCACCAACCCGTCAACCTGACTCGCTAACCCACCAACCCGTTTACCTGACCCAACCCATTTATTAAACGGGTTGGCGGGTCGTGTCGATCGGGTTACCGGTTTAATAAATGGGTCCGGTTCGTGTTGAGGTATGCTGACCCGCCAACCCACCAACCCAACCCGATTGCCACCCCTACTTGAGAGTGAAATTCTACATTTACGGAAATCGCAGCGGTGCCACTAGGGATGGCAGTGGGGCGGGGCGGGGGACAAGGTTTCCACCCCCGCCCCGCCTCAAAATTTTATCCTCCACCCCTGCCCCGCCTCCGCGGCGGGGATGGATTTTATCCTCCACCCCCGCCTCCATCCCCGTTTCATACCCTTCATCCCCGGTCCAAACGGGGATGAGGCGGGGCGGGGCGGGGATATTGCGGGGAAAAGTGGTCGGGGCAGGGTTGGGGCGGGGATTAGGCGGGGATCGTGGCGGGGACGGGGCGGGGCGGGGAAAAGTGCATGTCCACCCCCGCCCCGCCTCCGCGGCGGGGATGGATTTTATCCTCCACCCCCGCCTCCATCCCCGTTTCATACCCTTCATCCCCGGTCCAAACGGGGCGATGCGGGGCCCCGCTTTCCCCCTGTCCACTGCCATCCCTAGGTGCCACCGTTGAGATTTTCTCCATAAAAAGCACAAAACCATGAACTAAGGGTCAATTTTTTTTTTATATAATTAAGCGGAACGCAAGGAATGGGGTTAATTTTGGCCAAAATAACCTCCCTCACAATGAATTTCAATGAGCGGTCCTCGCACGCATATTGGCTACCCAATATATTATATATAAGTTTAAAAATATGTAAATTATATATTTATAAATAAATATATAAATAATGAAAAACTAAGCACAAGTGTTTTTAGTGTTAATATTGGATTAAAATGCAATATTTTTAAAACAAGTGACATTTTTAAGGTATCATTTTTTTTCTTTGTATAATAATGCCATTGGAAAATATCGTGATATTTTAAAAAAGTTGGCCATATGTGTCTATGGGTTGCACCTCAGCTTACTTATCCCAAAAAGAAATTGATTTTTGTGATATCTGGATACCTTGTAAACAAAACTGAAATAATGTCTTCTACTAATAGCAATTAACAATATTATTTTTCCATGCCTTTTAACAAGACCCTTCAAAATTAATATCATCACAAAAGTGAAGTAGGCAAGGTCACTTTACTGGCCCGTTTGTTCTTTTTATGTAAACTTGTTTCTTTGTTTGTTTATTATTAGGAAAATTTTCAATGTAAAAAAGATAAAAAATATTATTTTATGGGGCATGGTACGAGTCTAGTTCATTTAATCCATATAAGATCCGACTATGGTTTCTCTTGGAACCCAGTACCTACATCTCAAATCAGATCTGGGTTTGGTCTCACATGAGTTCAAACCAAACCCGAACCGTTGACACCCTTATTTATTATAGCTTATATACTTACGGTAACCAGCTAGATGGTGCAAAACTCCATGGGTCTCCTTTTTGTAGGTAAAATTAGTACCGACCATAGTGACAAATACAGCAAGATTTACGGAAAATCTCACATCGTGAGAAATTGCCTGAAAGTTTAAAACGGCAATTTCTCACGATATTTATGAAAAAACATGAATGCCATGATTTAAACGCGGTATTTACATTTTAAATGGCTATTTATCGTAAAGAAACCATGTGTTTTTATTTTTTAATAATTTTTACTAATCTTTTTTTGATAAAAAAAGTTTTTTAATTTATTTTTTATTGCAGAGATTTTGCCAAAAAATGCGAGATTTATGAAAAAAAATCGGTTTCTCACGAGATTTTGCCGATAAAAACGTTTGTCACCATGGTATTATTGGTACCGACATAGTTATATGGTATTCTTGTTATTTTCTCCAATTCATTGGGTATTTTTTTATTCCAAACAAGTATAAAAACACTCATTGCACCTAATTAAACCACGACCCCTTTTTTCTCTCTCTCTCTCTCTCCTGCACCAACACCAACACCAACACCGTGCCATTGGTCTTTAGGGCAAGAATGGAACGCAGCAACTCATTTGGGATGACATGGGCTGATCAATGGGATTACACCAATCCTGATCCAACACCAACTCCAACCAATTCTGCAAAAGGCAAAGGAAAGAATGCAAAGAAGGTTGAAGATGGGATGAAGAAGCTGAAACAGGGGACTGCTTCAGGGTTCAAGTGGATGAAGGGCCTCTACAGCAAGACAACTCAGAAACACTAGTCTCTCTCTCTCTCTCTCTCTCTCTCTCTCTCTCTCTCTCTCTCTCTCTCTCCATTTGTATACATTTGTTTTTTGTATGTCAGGCTTTTTCCTTTTCTATTTGTTGGTTGGATATATGTTATTCTTATAGATTCTTTTTTAATGTAATCATACACATGTATTTCTTGCTAGTTCTTGGTGTTTTTAGTTTGGATTCTATTAATTTGTGTTCTATAATATATGGTGCAACAAAAGAGAACTACATATTTCATACAACACAAAATTGCATGACGGTTCCCAAAGATTCTCCAAGCAGGAGTTGGGTTCCAGATGCAATTTCTTTTTTTTTTTTTATGATGTAGTTCCCGGCCGAAGAGGGTAATCTCCGGGTGGCCGGGTCACCGGCACCCAAGAGCTTACGGCTCCGGAGCAGGGAAACTCTGGCGTAATCTCAGGTGGGTGGGTTCCAGTTGCAAATCGGTATTAGATATTGACACCAAAATTTGTCATCTTACGTAGAGAAAAAATGAAATTTTAGGATTTGGGAAGAAGTGCATTCCAAGCAGTGAAAATCCTCTATAAAATAGCATGATTTGGTGATGAAGGTGGAGTTGCAAATCCTCCCAGTATTTCCCTACTATGCGTGATGCAGTGATGAGGCTGAGTATCTAGCAAGGTAGTCAGGCCAAAAAATACGTGTTCTTTTCAGCCACCAGAGATTTTTACAAGTTGCTGAACGAACCAGAGATTTCGGAAAATGTTGTTAAACTTAACAGTGATTTCTTCTTGAAAATCTTTGAACCAACCGGTGTTGTCAATATCGGTGCTGCTGATACATATAGTATCGCCAGAAAATCGATATGATACTCAGGCCCAATCACGGGATCTGCTCTCCTTTATCAATGCAAAGGATGTCCTTAGTTTGCAGTGTTGGAAAAACATAAAAGAGTTCAACAATGCAAATGATATCATTTATTATGCATCAGCCTTTACTGATTAACATCCATCCCAACTTTTCTCAAGATTATCAAGGTTGAAGATTATCAAGGTTGGGGGCGTAAGACATAAGGCCAGGTGGCCGGGCCCTCAATCTAGAGTTTTATATAGCAGAAAAGCAGGCCAATTAAGTGACCTGGTTCCCAAATGTCATAAAAAAAACAAGCATTTCTCAATATGAACACCACACCCAACTCATGTCAAGATGGGTGGTGGCTGTCAGCCACCCTGCATATAATGTAAAACCAGTGGAAATGTAGAAGAACCGTTGTAGCACACGTGAAGCTTAACCAACTCTTTGAGGTCAAAGGTGATAATGCCGTGGTTTCACTTTAGCTGCATGTTGAAAGGGAGTTGGTCTAAGTATAGATATTGTGGATGGCTGCAACAACTGCTCCCCACCAAACCTATTCTTCATGTCATGGTTATGAAAGTCAATTACTATAAATTTTTTTTAAAAAGGCCTCCTATTGATACCCAATGTGCAGCAAAATACAAAAGAAAGTTTGTGGGCATGGGACACTAATCTTAACCCCTTAATGAGAAACATCTCTCTCTCTCTCTCTCTCTCTCTCTCTCTCTCTCTCGCTCTCTCTCTCTCTCTCTCTATATATATATATATATATATATATATATATATATATATATATATATATATTCACATGAGGAAAATATTGGCTACCCTCATGAGTTCTAAACTCTTTAGTGAAAAACTGCAAGTTCTTTTATTTATTTTGCACATCTAACCCTCCAAACATTATTTATATATTTGGTTTAGTAGAAACCTTCCCTTTGATCATGTCTTTCTAAATTTTTAACATATTAGATTTTTTATGAGTTGAAAAATCAACAGCCTAGAATAGAATGTGTTAATTTGAAAACTGTCAAATCATATTTTAGTTGGAAAAATATGGTCCAAGGGTCGGATCCTACTATTTTGACTATGTTTAAGACATCCTTGGGATCAGATTTGGTCAAAAGGAGGCTTTTATGAGTTTCAACTAGGAAACTTCGACCCCACAGGGTAGCTTACACTTTCCTCTCTCTCTCTCTCTTTCTCTCAGGTGAAAAACTACATATAAACTGACATTTTCAGGAGTTTTCTTTTTTTTCATTTTTTTTTGAAATCTGACTATGCAAATGTGAGGAATTGACTCTATCATTTAATCCCTTCCCATAAACAGGTGTTTATTGGGTTTGAAAATTAATGGCCTAAAATTTTTATGAAAGCTAAAAATCAAATTCTTTTGGTCAAAGAAGAAGAATACAAGTGCAAATTCCTTACAAATGGATCATTCCAAATACATGTGTTGGGTCAAATTTGTGAAAATGCACTGAATTGCACCTGATTTTTAAATACATGAATTGGTTTACTTTAGGAAAGCATTAGGTATCTCTGTTAGGCCTTGTGGTTGGATGACCCACCCACGAAGCAAGGCATACCTGTTGCTCTTTTTTTTTTCAAAGGAACATGTGAATTGGATGCTATTTTGGGTAAGATGCCAACAAATATGAAATTACAATGGTTGCCGTGTGAGGATTTTTAGGGTGTGTTTGATTCTTTGGATAATAGATGACTTCTTTGGATATATATAATCACTAGAATATGAGAATTGAATATGAGAACTGAAAATATAGGTATTTTCAAGACTTTTTGCAAATGCAACCATGTGGATGTAGTTGACATGATGGATTTGCTAGGAATGAACCATTGGACTGTGTATGTTGATGAAAAAATATGATTTTTTAAAGCTTGAATATTTATGAAGAATATGAGCCATTGATTTTAAAGCCTTAAAAAACTAATTTCTGTATCAAAATTGGATGATTCAAGAACGTGTTCTTATCAAATCAAGCATGTAAATCACATCCTATGGTTAGATTCAAGAGAAAAGAATAAAAAAATCATAAAATTGTGATTCACACATAGTTCTCATATTCGAGTCTCTCTCTCTCTCTCTCTCTCTCTCTCTCTCTCTCTCTCTCTCTCTCTCTCTCTCTCTATATATATATATATATATATATATATATATATATATATATATATATATATATATATATATATATATACGAGGAAAATATTGGCTACCCTAATGAGTTCTAAACTCTTTAGTGAAAAACTGCAAGTTCTTTGATTTATTTTGCATATCTAACCCTCCAAACAGTATTTATATATTTGGTTTAGTAGAAACCTGCCCTTTGATCATGTCTGTCTAAATTTTTAACATATTAGATTTTTTGTGAGTTGAAAAATCAACAGCCTAGAATAGAATGTGTTAATTTGAAAACTGTCAAATCATATTTTAGTTGGAAAAATATGGTCCAAGGGTCGGATCCTACTATTTTGACTATGTTTAAGACATCCTTGGGATCAGATTTGGTCAAAAGGAGGCGTTTATGAGTTTCAACTGGGAGATTTCGACCACATAGGGTGGCTTACTCTCTCTCTCTCTCTAAAAACTATATATAAACAGACATTTTCAGGAGTATTTTTTTTCTTTTTTTGAAATCTGACTATGCAAATGTGAGTTATACACGTGATTTTTATAGGAATTGACTCTTAGATCATTTAATCCCAGCACATAAACAGGTGTTTATTGGGTTTGAAAATGAATGGCCTAAAATTTTTATAAATGCTAAAAATCATATCCTTTTGGTCAAAGAAGAAGAATACAAGTGAAAAATTCCTTACAAATGGATCATTCCAAATACATGTGTTGGGTCAAATTTGTGAAAATGCATTGAATTGCACCTGCTTTTTAAATACTTGAATTGGTTTACTTTAGGAAAGCATTAGGTATCTCTGTTAGGTCTTGTGGTTGGGTGACCCACCCACGAAGCAAGGCATACCTGTTCTTGCTCTTAATTTTTTCCAAAGGAACATGTGAATTGGATGCTATTTTGGGTAAGATGCCAACAAATATGAAATTATAATGGTTGCCGTGTGAGGATTTTTAGGGTGTGTTTGATTCTTTGGATAATAGATGACTTCTGTCCAGAATGCAAATTTGGGGCCCTATGAGTAGGGGTGTCAACGGGTCGGGTTTGGTTCGGACTTAGGTGGAACCAGACTTGGCCCCGATCTTCAGGTATGGTATTGAGTCCAGACGAGTCTAATTCGACCCACCATAAGAAAAACCATACTTGGACCCAATAAAAACTACATGAACCAGACCTAGGCCATACCTGGTAAAATAATATTTTTTTTAGCATTTTTACATTTAAAATTAGCAGGTCTTAATCGGAACTCAGGTCGGGCCTGGGTCTGGTATAAAATTTCACAAACTATACCCAGATCCATGTATTAGTTGGACATTTGGATCTGGACCTGGCTCTTAATTGAATCTTCTTATTTATCACCATACCTGGACCCTATAGGGTTTGGTACCTGTCGTATCTGTGTAGACCCGACCCGTTGACAGAGGTTTGACATTTTCATCCTGCGATTTTTGGGACAAAACAACCCCAGCAGGATCGTTTTGTCCCTTGCACACAAGCATTTCAAATATAAGGGCACCCAGATGGGATTTGTCCCATGTATCAAACGCGCCCTTAGGGGGAATTTGCATCACAGATGCTCTGTTCAATATGTGCGCATCATGGATGCAGGCAACAAAGACACGAGACACGAGAGTTGGAGGATGGGGGTCCGACTCTTGTGTACTGCTCAAATGGGACGCAAGGCACTCTTGCATCTCATTTTGGTGGGACACAAGAGTCCCATGTTCGATGCAGCACATGAGGCCTACAATTATAATGTTGTCACTATTGGTATCGGCCCTGTATCGTTTGGCCAACGATTCAGGTGAATAGGCCAATACCGATACTCAAGTGAATCGTTCTGAATAGGCCAAAAAATACAACAACAACAACTACGCCTTCATCCCAAAACAATTGGGGTCAGCGATATGAACCAAAAAAGAAATTCATTTTGGGTCTTCCACATGAATCCTTTTCCTCCAATCATTTCTATCCAACGCCATGTCCTCGGTGAGGTTCAAAGCATTCATATCCTTTCCTATCATCTCCATCCAAGTCTTCCTAGGCCTACCCCTACCTCTTTTAACTAATATATTTTCCCATTTCTCCAACCTTCTAACTGGAGCATCATTAGGCCTTCGCCGAATATGTCCAAACCACCGTAAATGATTCTCTCACATCTTATTCTCAATGGGTGCAACACCTACCTTCTTACGTATCTCTTCGTTCTGAATCTTATCTTTTATTGTATTTCCACACATCCATCTAAGCATCCGCATCTCAGCTACACTCATTTTTTGAATATGATGTCTCTTGGCAGCCCAACATTCCGTACCATATAGTAAAGCGGGTCTAATAGTCGTCCTATAAAACTTTCCCTTCAACCGCAATGGCATTCTACGATCGCACAGCACTCCAGTAGCACTCCAGTAAAGCGGGTGTGTTTGAATAGGCCAAAAAATAAATAAAAAATATTATGTGTCAATCCAAACGGCACATGTGTTAAATCTATTAAAATAATATTAAAATATTTTTAAGTATTTTTTGTACATTTATTCAAAAATAGCCGATTCAGAGATGAAGCGTATCGATTTTCTGCCTATACTATACGTATCGATGCGCCGATGCCAACAACATCGATCCTGACAGACAATTATGACCGTTCAATCAAACACCCTTTTGAGGCCATCACAGCATTAGGATTTGATACATCTGCGCCATTGCCGACAGTTTTGAGTACATAGCATTGAAGCGAAAAATCTATTGCACTTATATTATCAGGGCTGTCAATGGGTCTGCTATGGCCCAATCCCAAGTTCCCAACTTAAGGTTAGGGTTTTGGTAACGAAGAAATGGATCCAATTAAATATCCTGCTCATACCTGAGGTCTGATTAGCATACAGAGCCGAGTATGTTTCATGAAATTTCATATCCGAGTTCTGATTAATATCCATAATTTTCAATGTAAAAGAACATAAAAGAGATTAATTATTTTTTCAAGTATGGACCGGGTCTGGTTTATGTACTGTGTTGGAGCGAGGTGGATGGCGAAGAAGAAGGCCATGATGCAGGATTTCCTTTAAGTATTGCAATATCCTCTTAACCAGTGGGGGAGCCAGAAGTTTTTCGTTGGGTGGGCAGACTTCGGGTGGTGATGATCGACCTCTATCGGTGGCGCAATGGCTCGAAGCCTCCGTGGTGGTGAAGATCATAGATCGAGATCGAAAGCCTGTTTCGGTAGTTGAGCCACCTCCTTCTCGGTGGTGATCCAGCAGCAAGCCGAAGGTCTTCCAACTGAGGTGCCTCCTCAGCTCCCTCTCAGAGGGGACGGTTCTCGCCACAGCATGAGGCAGAGCAACTCCCTCGGCTGGCTCCATCCCATGTCCACCGTCTCCTGTGTCTGGGTGCCATAGGGTACTCTGTATCGCAGGGAGGCTTGATCTTCACTCCTGCACCACCTTGCTCTGATCTTCTTCGACAAGCATTCGCAAGGAAAAAATGCAACCACCAAATCGTGTGGAATGAAGAAGAAGACCCGAGTCGTATCATATTTCGACTCAGTTTCTAATTCTGGGGTGGGCGACCGCCGAGCCATGCCCACCCCTGGCTCCGCCACTGCTCTTAACGGCTGACCAGCCTACACCATTGATGGTACTGAGGGCGATGTCTGGGCATGTGGGAGATAGATATTGCAATCCACCAACTATGCAATAGAGAGTGACATTATGAAACAGAGTTGAGCCATCCTTTGAGAACTTTGCATACGAGCTCATAGGAGTGGAGATGGGTTTGGATGCTTTCATGTTTGGATCATTGAAGAAGATTAAGAATGTATAACCGCTGAGAAAGAAGAACCCCAAAAGCATAATGTATGACCTCAATGCTCAGGAAATAAGTTAGTCGCCCAAGATCTGGGTATGGGTTTTCTATGAAAATTCTGTTTGGACTTGGATCCAGACCCAGTATGAATACCTCAAAGTCAAGTCCAATCCAGATATAGAATCACCCAGATCTAGCGAAACTCTGACCTGTTTTTGATGATGAGGAACCCTCACTGAAGATAGAGTCACTTAATGGGCCTGATCCCTTGCGAGGTAAACCCTGGGTGGGGTCATCGATACCCAAGCTCTTATGATGCCTACCATTTAAAGGCACCTGCACATCGGGTGGGAGTCGAACCTAGGACCAAGCAGTCAGCACTTTGTCCATAGGCCCGCTACCACTCCGGCAACCTAGTGAAGCTCGTACCTGTTGACACCTAGTTATCACAAAATAACGTGATAAAAGGATCTATGGGGGAGAATTTGTCTTCTCTGGTAGGAGTTGCTAGTGCACGTCACTTTGTGTTGGGACGTCACAAGTTTGAATCCCAATGGTATCGTTGTGTAACTGGCAGGGGTCTGCCTAACCCCAGCTTGCTTTAAAAAAACAACAGAGCTAGAAGATAACCACAAATATCATAAAAAAAAATATTTCCCAGATCCTACTTGAATTTAATATCACAGCTTAACTAAGCAATGACGTACTTTCTCACATGGAGATAGCTTTTACATTTTTCTGGTCCTTGTCAATTGTCATAGCATCCTCAAAAATCAAAGATTGGATCCATATTTTTTTTTCCTCTCCCAATGTTGCTTTTTCTATTTAAAATTTGATAACCTATACGTACCAAACCATATAGGGTCAGGGGTGGCAATGGGTCAGGTTTGTCCCTGACCTGACCCGTGCCAAACCCTATAGGGTTTGGTGATAAATAAGAAGACACGATTAGAATTCGGGTCGGACTCAAAGGGTTTGATTAATACATGGAGCTGGGTATCCTTTGTGAAATTTTATACCAGACTCGAGTTCCAATTAAGATAGGTTTTCTTTTTTGTTTCAATTAAGAAGACTTGATGGAGATGATAAAAAAGGATATGAATGCTTTGAACCTCATCGAGGACATGACAATGGATAGAAATGATTGGAGGAGAAGGATTCATGTGGAGGACCCAAAATGATTTTCTTTTTGGTTCATATCGCCGACCCCAATTGTTTGGGATGAAGGTGTTGTTGTTGTTATTGTTGTATTATTTTAACCGGTATGGTTTGAGTTTGATTCTACCTGGATCCAAACCAAACCTGACCCATTGACACACCTAACGATGTCAAGGTTATTTATGCAAATAAACATGCATGTTCCAAGCAGATCCTCGTCAAGGTTGAATGTCGGCACAGGAGATAAACACCTTTCAAGATAGTGCATGTGTGTGTACAAGTTTATCCAACTTCAACCAACGAAGCCTCGGCTTGTCTGGTAGGAGCAGCTAGTGCACGGCACCTTATTTTGGGATGTTGCAAGTTCGAATCCCAATGTTATCATTGTATAACTGGTAGGGTTCTGGCTAACCCAGCTTGCCTATAAAAAATAAACGATATATTCAACTTTAAAGTAGTTATATTCACATTAACATAATTCTACTAGTTGAAATGATCAAAACACTCTTTAAAAACAATGTCATTTTTTTTCAAATTCATAGATATTTAATGTTAGTAGTCTACTCTTTTGTTTAAGAGGACAATAAAATTTTCTGAAAATGACTTAGATGGTACTCACTTTTGACAGCATTTTTTGTTTTCGCCGAGACTAGAAAAATATCTCAAACATGGCCAATTCACTACTCAAAATATACCAAACATGGCCATTTGAATTTTTTGTTTACCGTTTTATGCTCTTTTCACCCAACAAATTAGATGCCTCGGTCATGTAATTGTCGCCTGAAAAAAATCAGGCATCTTGTCAGTTGTCACCCGGAAAAAATCAGGCACCATATAAGTTGTCAACTAAAAATTCAAACGTCTAAATTTTTTTGGTGACAAAAGGCAAAAGCATCGAATAAATAAGTTGGCCATGTTTGTTATATTTTATAACTTGCGGTTAGCAATGGTATTTTCAATAAAAGTGGGGGTAACTATGTCAATGTCCATAAAAATTTTAAACAATTTTTTCAAAAATTAATAAGGTGTAATTCAGCCATTTGTAATAACTTTTATATCCTGGAAAAGTAACTATGTATTTTAAAAAATGTCATTGTTTTTTAAGAGAATTTTGATCATTTCACTCGGTTGAATACAGCTAAAATTAGTATAACTAGTTTGAAGTTAGATAAACCTGAGTGAGGATCACGTACAGGCACCTCTGATAGTAACATCGTTAGAGGCGCCTTGGATGTCATTCATCCTAAAAATGAATGACACCCATCAAAACAATGAACAAGCTCATTGTGAGCCATTCATTTTAAACCATTCCGATGTCGACCGTCCGAAATACAAACGACATCGAAAAAAAAGAGTGGGGTCCATCCAAGTGATGGGCATCCCATTCGTACAAGTTTTGGATCTTGTTCATCTTGTGATCAATGACATCCAGAGATGCTATGACGGAATACCATCCCATCTCAATAAACCCCATATACACGTATATACTTATGTGATTTTGTCGAGCATATGAACCTAAGAGGAATGATTGGGATAGGAACTAGAGGAGAGGTAGTCCCCAAAAAAAATCCCTTCTTTCAAGTGCTAAGCTCCTTTCCAAGATCCAATATTTGGAAAAGTTTCTTAAAGCTAAACAATGACAATGTTTGTACATAAGGAAAAGGTGATTGTTATCTTTATCCCAGATATTTTAGATATAATAAGATAGATGATCGTGTGAGGTTCTCATTTCTAAGATTCCCCATTTATTAGTTCGTCTAATATTTTTTATTGGAGTTTAAAACTTTCATAGAACAATCTCTAGTTGTTTATTTATCCTTGAGCTTGCCTTTAAATATAGTGATTGAATTGAATCCCTAACTTTTGGGCAGTTTCCTTCAGGTAGAAACCTCGCATTTTGTATAAATTGATTACCCTTTCATGTTTAGCTAAAGACATTTTGCCACGGATGCTTTTCCTGTTTTTTTGTTTAGTGGATATATATATATATATATATAGAGAGAGAGAGAGAGAGAGTCGAAATATGATTTCAACATAGCCACAGAAAGGGTCAACAGAGTTGAACCCAAAGAGAACAAAACCAGAAAAACAAAAACAAAACAAAAACAAGAAGGTGCCAAACAAAAAAAATGGCTCACGCAAGAGCCGCAAAACCAATACAGTTCGAAGGGAGCGGAGCGACAGTAAAAAAAAAACATTAGATCGAGAAGATGAATACGCAAAATCGCGTAAACGTCCACTAGGATTTTTTGAGCAAGATGATTAATGTCGACCAAAGATTCCCAAAAAAGGGCATCATTGCGCGTCATCCAAACGAACCACCAAGTGGTAAACAACTATGACCTCCAAATTAACCACCACCGCTTACTGCGCCGAAGGCAGACTGGGCCCAAGATGAGGTCTAGCACAAAGGACTCCTCTATAACCAGGACCTTCGGGTGCCTCCAAGTCCTACGAAATATCTCCACAAAGGTAGGGCAAGACCAGAAGAGATGGAACGAAGATTCTTCAGCAGCATGACAAAGCACACACCAACTCGAAAGTTGGAAGCCCCACCTTTTTAAGATAGAATGAGTTTGGACCTTATCCTGCAAGATTAACCAATCTAGGACCCGAAAACCGGGTGAAGGGCCCTTCACTCAGAGCGCAGATTCGGGAAACTAGGCCGCCCTCGAGGGAAGCAACGATCTATAGACTTTGCTGGTCAGGAACTTCTCGGTAGGAGCAATAGCCTAATGCACCCAGTTACCAAAATCGACAGGATCATCAAAATTATCGCTGAAGAAAGCTAAAGCTGACAACCATGTCTTACGCAGATGAAAAAATTCTCCACGCCGAAAGCAGAAGAAAACCAGAAGGAGAGAAGGAGGCTCATACTTAGAGAGAAGAAAAGTAGTGCAAGGATTATTCGGTTGATGAGCAAGCCAACATTGCTTAAAGACCAGGGCAATACTCCTGAGTCTGGGTGCACGAACACCTAAACCGGCCATAGAATGCCACAAGACCACCAAACGTCAACCAACCAGGTGGCGTTTACCCTTGAGATGACACCCAGACCAAAGGAAGTCTGCCAGCAGACGCGTTAGCTGCTTCTCCACACCCTCAGGCATCAGAAACATGAACATGGAGAATTCTGGAATGGTCGAGAGAACGTGCTTCACTAAAGTTAGGCGGTCAACATACAAGAGATAAGAAGCTTGCCACTAGAGTAATTTGTGCTTAACTTTAAGAAGCGTCAGAGCCCAGACCATAGAGGAAAAGTGTTTAACTTGTAATGACAAACCCAAGTACAACATAGGCAGCTCAGATATAACACAATTAAAGATCTTCATCCCAGCAGCTAACATAGAGGGATGAACATGAAACATAGAAAGAGAACACTTGTGCTCATTAAGAGAAAGGCCAAAAAGAGAGAGAAAAAAGTGAAGAATAAGCTTGAACTGAAGCATCTGCTGAACACTAGTGCGACCGAAAATGAGCATATCATCAGCATAAATAAGGGCATGAACATGGAAGTCCTGGACTGGTAAGGGATCAATGAAACTACAGGCAACGGCCCGCTTAAGCAGCACAACAAGACACTCGGTGACCGCATTGAACAATAAAGGCGAAAGAGGGCAACCTTGACGTAGACTCCGCTCCAGCTTGAACTGTTCCTCAAAAGTGCCGTTGATATTCAGCATAGCCTGAGCATTCGAGACTAGTTCTCTAACCCAACCAGAGAACCGATGACCAAACCCAAAATTCGATAACATTTGAAATAAAAAGGGCCATTATACAAAGTCAAAGGTCTTATGAAAACCTAATTTAAGAATGAAAGAAGGTTGACCGCAAAGAGTGCACAACCTTGGTTGCCATGATAAAAGAATGATGAACCCTCTTATTATGGATGAAGGCAAACTTGGAGTCTGAGAAGATCTGTTGAGCTACCAATTTCAGCCTGTTTGCCAAAACCTTGGCAATCATATGGTAAAGAGCACTTGTCACCGAGATTGGGCAAAACTGAGAGATATCTAAAGCATCGACATCTTTAGGAATAAGCAAAATAATGGCTAAATGAAAAGGGTAGGGTAGCCTGGAATTGCAATAAAACTCATCGAAGAGGCTAACCACATTCGATTTGACAGAATCCTAGAAAATCCTGAAAAAGTCAACATAAAACCCATCAAAGTTGGGCGCTTTCCAACCAGACAGATCCTTGATAGCACGAAGGATCTCAACATTCGAGAATCTTCTTTGTAAAGCACATGCTTGGTCATGAGAGATCGCTCGAAGCATGACAGGCCCAATATTGCCCTCTGCAACCACTGAAGAGGCATAAATAAACTTGAAATAGTGTGTGACGGCTTAGTTGACAAGCTGATCAGAGAAAGAGGCACCCTAAATGAAGATAGAAGGGATGGCCTTCCTTCGATGGCGATGAGACGCATAGGAGTGGAAAATTTTAGTGTTGTCATCACCGGCTTTGAGCCAATTCACCCTAGATCATTGCTTCTAATGGATTTCGTCTCTGACTCTCTAGTTATTCAATAACATAGAAAGCTCCATGGACCTGGCCTAAAAACTCAAAAGTTGAGGTTCAGAAAAGCATCAGGGAAAGACATAGACTGGTATAATTTAGAAAGCTCACGCTCCCAGCCAAATGCTGAAATTTTACAATGTTGCAATCATGGATCCAGACCCTGGTATCCTTATCAAGATGCGAAAGCTTGCTGATAAGCCAAAGAGCAACCCAATGCTTGACAGAAGGCTTAAACCAAGAGGCCGAAATAACCGAATTGAAATTCGACTCTTGAAGCCACCATTACTAAAAAACAAAGCGTCTGGTGAAGGAGAATTCATCCCCCCCAAAGAGTGATGAGCCGACCATGGTCAGAGATAGAGGGCGCAAGCAAGACACATTTAATGTCAGGGATGAGGTCCAACAAAGGAGTGACAAATACCCTGTCCAGAACTCGACAACACGGGCGCTCGCCTATTCGACCAAGAGAAACACTCGTCGGTAAGAGGAAGAGGATAAAAAAGATATCGGTGAACAAAGTCTTGGAAGCCTCAAATAGAGAGATTAGGAAGGACGATAGAATTAAAATCATGAGTAGAAAGCAAACAATTGAAATCACATATAATAAGGTGTCACTGATCATTAGAAGTAACCACCCTATCAAGGTCATCCCAAAACGCGGGCCTCCTGTTAGCGAGGTTGGGTCCATAAACCATGGACACCATTGCTCTTCGACCAACCGACTATAAACTGAAGGAAATAGACAAAGAATAGAGACCCACATCTAGCTGCGATAATTTTAAAGACTTCTTACCAAAGAGGAGAATACCACTGACATGGTTGATCGTTGGCTTAAAGAAAAAATTTGCACCCTACCAAATGGAAGAAGCGACTGCAAGCTAGATGTCCTTTATTTTAGTTTCACAATTGGCAAACATGTCAGGATTATCTTGTCTAACCCAACTCGCCAAAGACAAGCGCTTGGAGGCAAATATGAGACCTCTAATATTCCAGCAAACAAGATTCATGGCACAAAATCTGAAAAGACCCATGGCTACCGCAACCTGGACGATCTACGATAAGATCAACCAAGAGAAACTGAATCTAGAAAGATAGCCCTCCTCCGTCTATGGTTACCAATGGGGGAACGTTGAACATTTCCGATGGAAGAGTCATCCTGCGAAGAACCGAACAAAACAGAAAGGGGGGCAAAGGATATCTTCAGAAATAGAATGGTGACCAGAAATAGTTGAATCCATGACAGTCAATGGAGCTAGCAACTGAGATGCAGAGAGAGATATCCAAAAGTTGAGCAGCATCGCCGATCTCAATAATCAGGAGGTGTGAATTATGATGCAGGTGGAGCTGAGAGGAAGGCAAGTGAGTCGACACACAACCCGACAAACTGCCACCAGAGCCAATGATAGAAGAAAACAACTGGATGAGGAGAATATGAGATAACCTCCAGGCACGAGGGAAAAAAGGGTGAGGATGAGAAACCGAGAAGCCAATCACAATGCAGCTGCTGGCCTGGTTGGAGATAACGTGAATCGCCATAATATGAATAACAAGGTAAGCAAAATTTCAGGATAGAAAGAGAATGAAGGAAGAGATTGAACTAAGGCCACCATGAGCAAGACTGTTCACCCATGCCACCGAGCAGCAGCTGGAGAGGGAGAAGGTCGAAGAAAATGTTGGGTCCCAAGGATGCGAAGAAATGATCGAATGACCTCGAGCAAGCAAACCTGAAGGTGTCACCAATGAGACTTGGGAAGGCGCACAAGAATAAGCAGGCTGAGGGCCCTGCCTAGGAGGAGAAAAACTTGCCAGGTCTCGAGAAGAGAAATCATGGAAAGAGACAGACTACATGAAGTCATCCTCATGCGGAACAACCGACGTCTTAGAGAGGGGTGAAAAAGGTGACAGGTCTCAAGAAGAAGACAAATTGACCATATGAGCTACATCAGAGAAATTAATGCAGGCCTGGGCATAAGCATGTGTTCCCATACCAGACAGCACGAGCGACATCGTTAGAATGATGAAGGTCTGATTCCCCAATGCATTCAAGCATACCTGAAGGCGCCGCCACAGAGACACAAAAGAGCGCCAGAAAAACCAAACCTGTGCAAAACAACTGACGGCTGGGAGACACGCACATCGAGAAGTTGGGTTAGAACAAGGATATCCTTCACCAGAGAAAAGGAAAGGGAAGCCGAAGATGAGGACTGAGAAACCTTAGCAATGGGCGGTGGCTGGACCGGGATCTAGATAGACCCAATCTTGACCACGAGAAAAGAATATGTCAGCTACTGATGATCACCAATTTACACCCACGACGAGAAAGATAGATATCTGATTGGCCGAGGATTACTCCGGTAAGCATGAAAATACCCCAACCCAATAGGGGTTGAAAAGGAAGAGACGACACCACCGAGAGCGGATGAGAGAAGGAAGAACACATGTGCATCCAGACCGAATGATGCCAAGATAAAAAAGAGGAATCACACTTGTAGCAGTGAAGGCACTTGTGAAAATTCAGGGAGAAACAAGCAACACACCACCAATCCTTTTGCCTGGTAAGACTTAACTGAGATCTAGAATGAAGGGCGTGGAAGGAATGCTGCCAGGAAGAGGGAATCTGCGGCCATGACTTATCCGTCACCCGAACCGATGGCACACGAAAGAAGAATGGCAGAACTAGCATTGCCTGAGTAGAGCATGTGGTGAGAGGCTCCAACCTTACCCCACGCAGAAAATGTTGGACGTCTGAGATGAGAAGCGAGCTCATGGCAAGGTTGGAGCACAGCGACGCCAAAAGCAAAGAGAAAAATCTATATTTGAGCTGAATTTTGGTCTAAGAATAACCTTTGCTAAAATGTCTACAAGTTGACCATTAGAGAATATAAATGTAACCTCAAATTCTTTCTTTGCCACTTTTTTTCTCATGAAGTGATAGTCTATTTCAATATGCCCTGTTCAAGCAAAGAATATTGGATTGAGTATGAGAAAATCAGCTTCTAAATTGTCAGACCATAAGACAGATATTTGGTCTTGTGAAGCACCAAGATTTTTCAAAAGTTGAACAAGCTATAAAATTTCAGAACTAGCTCCTACAATAACTTTATATTTAGCTTTAATGCTTGAATGAGTCATAGTGGGATGCTTATTTGAACTCCATGAGAGTAAATTTGAGTCACAAAATGTATGATACCCACTTGTAGACATTTTGTCATCTGAGCAGCCTGCCCAATCTACATCAAAGAAAGCAGAGAGACTTATAGAGTTAGACCTCTTTATATTTAACCCATAATTTATTATACCCTTCAAATATCTTAATATGTGTGTAACATGAGCCTAATGCTCCTAGGTTGGTTCATGCATAAATTGACATGCTTTATTCACAATGAAGGATAAGTCTAGTATGGTGAAAGTCACATAGTGTAAAGCTCTTACGGTACTTTGATATTCAGTAGGATTCACTAATCGACTTTTAGCGAACTTGGACAAGGTAATATTAGGAGCTGCAGAAGTGACCACAAGTTTGGTATCTGTCATATCAATCTTATTGAAGAGATCATACACATACTGATGCAAAGCATCCAGATAATCGCGAGGAGCAAAGACCCGATCTACATTGCATGACTTGTGACCCCATGTCAAAACAAACCCATTTTGGGTCCATTTGGGGTTGAGGGGTATTTTGGTTATTTGTCATTTAATTTTCTGAGAATTTTAATTCAATAATCTTAAAAAAATTATTTTAATTTTGTGATTCCATTTTTGTGTATATTGTAATCAATTATATATATATATATAATTATTTATTTATTTATTTTTAGGTGCCAGATCTTACAGATTCAGATAGTTTTGGTATCTGGTAAAATTAATTTAGGGCACTAGAGGGTTTATGGGGTATCGAGATTGATTTTTATTTTTTTAGCAATTTTATTTTGCTCTAAAATGGTTCAAGATTCATTCGCATAAATTGGATCTTGCACTAGATCCAAATCATCTTAAATAGATCCATATTGGTGCCCCCATGGCTGGACCAATATGGACCCCATTTGAATTTGTTGGACCAAAATCAAAAGGAGTGTAGCTTGACTCTCTATTGGTGCAAATGGAGGTGGACTTAAAGTCTCTCTATGCCCAAGTCACCTTCAAGGTGACCAATAGGAGAACAACTCTTTCTTAACCATTCAAAAGTAAAGCATTTCAAATTTGTCCTTCTTGTTAGCCACTAATGAGGTAGCCTCTAACATGGCCAATGAGAGGCCATGCTACCTTTCTTCCTCCCTTAAATGAGCCCAGAAAAAATGTTGAGAGGGTATTTTCCTCTCTTTGCTGAAAAAAAATTGTTGAAGAAAATTTATGGTAGATCTCTCCTAGTTGTCTCCTACCTTCGAACATTTTTTAAGTTTGTTGCAGACAGACCATGGCGCAGACCATAGCTCCAGCTGGGCGTGAATCGGTGTTGCGTGTAAACCGTTCGTGTGTCCCTAGTTGCTATAAAAAAGTTGTACCAACTGTTGTTGCTAATTCCTTGGTCGTGGTGTTCTTGCTGACTTGGAAAGAAGTAGCATCATGATTATTCGTATTGTTCATGTTGTTTGTGTTTGAGTGACTCTTGATATTGTGTTGGAACCTTATCTTGTGACTTTTAAAACATGTTTGATTAAACTTTCATCAGTTTGAACTAGTTAGACATCTTGTTTGATCTAAGAGGTTATCTTTTAAGCATTGGATCTTGAATAAAATTTTGTTGCTAGTTTGTTTGCTATTTGTAGCTTATTTATAATTTTTACTTTGTTTAACCAAAGTTGGGATAAGGTAGAAAGGATTTAACATTGAAAAAGATACCTTTAGAAGTGTTTGTGTGTGAAAGTTGAATAATAAACTCTTAATGCTAAAATTTGGACTATATTAAATTTGTTGTTGAATCGTGTAACACCATTCGGTTTTGTGACTGTGTATCAGACACAGTTTTACTAAACTAAGCATAACTCTTAATTTACTTCATAAAAATTATTGTATGATAGCTTATTGAAAACTAACATCAGTAGCTATAACTTACATGTTTAACACATTTTTTGATTCATTTGTTTTAGCTGTCAAAACTAGTCAACTAACAAAACTCATTCAAGTAGTTGTTAGGAATATAACAGCCTAACCCCTTGTTTAGTTTGTAGGGAAGCCATCTAAACTCTTATTCAAGTGATTTTCATTGATATGATTTGTTAATTAAATTTTTTACAACTTTTATGTTAAACAAATTTGCTAAATAAATCGTTTGTAGGGTCAAAAATGTTTTGGAATGGACATAACAGTCTCACAAGTTATTGTATAGGACTGTACTAGTCATTCATCTTTTTTGGGTTGTATTGGAGTCATACGGCATCTTATTTGAGTGATTTTAATTTTTTCATTTTTAAAACTAAATTTTCTACAACTTTTGTGTTCAGTTCATTTACTGAATTCTTAGGAAATGATCCTGTTTTGGCTTGTTTATACTGGACAATCCCAGTAGACCCACCTGTGAACACCGATCAATTAATCTGGTGTTCAGACCATATCTTGACCATCAGTAGTCAGATTTTCATGTTTTAGGGATTGTTAGAAAGAGGATTATGTCGTCTATAGAATCTATTTTGGTGTTATTCTTCCATTTGGAGTGCAACAGGGTCCAAGCACCCTCGTATTAAAAATTATCAATTTTTCAAGTTATCCAGTTTAGCTTCTACGCATCAGGATTCATTTGGTTCTTGGATCGTGGATCAGCCCCTTGCTGGATCCACATCACATACTTTCTTTGTGTCAAAGCCAAACCGTTAGGAATGTAAAATATTTTTATGCCAAGAAAGTAATGAAGTCGGCCAAGATCTTTTATTAAAAATTCTTGGCCACAACTATTTATAATCTGTTGAATTTCTTTTTATGATCTGCCTATGATAATAATATCATCCACATATATCAAAATATGCATGACATAACCATTAGTTTGCTTGATAGACAAGAAAAATCAATATTGGAGTCTTCAAAACCAAGTTTTTTAAGATAAAGTTTTAGCCTTTCAAACCAAGCTCATGGAGCTCATTTAAGCTCATATAAAGCATTATTCAACTTGCAAACATAATTAAAAAAATATTTATTTTCAAACCCCACTAGTTTTATCATATAAACTTCTTCCTTCAAAAGTCCATGTAGAAAAGCATTGTTTACATCAAGTTGATGTATTTCTCAATTTTGGCTTATGACTATAGTTATGACCATCTTTACAGTAATGGGTTTTATGATCACACTAAAAGTTTTGAAGTAATTATCCCTTCTTGTTGACTGCAGCCTTCAACTACAAGTCTAAAATTGTAGCGGGCAAGAGAACCATCAACATGCCTTTTGATTTTCTACACTCACATGCAACCAAAAACATTATGTGCAGCATTAGGAGGAACACGAATCTATTTTTTATTTTTGTGAAAAACATCAATCTCTTCTCTCATGGCTTGACACCAATTAGGATGGGTAACAGCTTGTTAAAAAAAAAATAGCTCTTTTTGAAAAATTTAACTCACTAAAGCAAGGCATAAAAGATATTTGGTATATAAAAACCTTGGATTTTCAGGTCTCATTTTGGGACTATGTGATCATGTGATGGATCTGTGGTTGTTCATGGCTAACAACAGGTTCATTATCTATGTTGATTTGTTCCTGAGAGACTGAACTAGTTCAATACTCAACTCATCAAGAATGAACTCAAGATTGGGTTGGGTGTCATCTTGAAAATCCTCAACTTCAACAATAGTTTCCGCATTTTCTTCTTCAACACTATCATAACCCGGATTGAGTGAAGTTAATAGGACCAAATTTAGAGGACTTTGAGTCGATTCGTGTGTGACTTGACTAAGTGCAAGCTCTTCAAGTCATTGTTTAGCCAACCACACCAAAACCTCTGGGGTCTAGTACCAGCAAAGAGAAAAGAAACCTCATCAAATAGCACATGCCTTAAAATAAATGTTCTTTTAATAGTGGGATTAAAACAAATATAGCCCTTGTAACATACACCATAGCCTATAAACACACATGGTTTTGATATTGAAGTAAGCTTCAAACTTTTTATACAACACCAAAAAAGGATAACAAGTACAACCAAAACTTTTGAAGTGCTCATAATTCTATTTAAAAGCAATTCACAAGGAGTTTTTTCACAAATGTTATCACTTGGAAACTCATTTATAATGTATGCAATAGTTCTAAATGCATCAACCCAAAAAACTTCACTTAGAGAGGCATGAACAAGTAAACTTAGGTCAGTTTCCACAACATTTCTATATTTTTATTCCACTACACCATTTTGTTGTGGTGTATATGGTCTTGAAATCCACCTTTGAATGCCATTTTGATCAAGAAAAGCTGAAATTTTTGAATTAATAATTTCACCACATCCATCACTATGAAATATTTTAATTTCATGACCAATTTGTTTTTCAACAATTCTTCTAAAATTCTTAAAACAAGACAAAGCATTCAATTTCTTTTTTTAACAAAAACAACCAAGTGACTCTAGAGTAATGATCAACAAGAAGCAAATAATATTGAAAGCCTTATAGAGACAAGGATGGAGTGGGTTTCCAAATATCAACATGTATCAATTCCAAAGAAAAATTAACAAAAACTTAAAATCTTCAAAAAGCAATTTGTGCATTTTACTAACCGCACAACTAGAACAAACTCTTTTATCTATTGTACTATCAAAAGAAATATAATTACTCTTCTCCAAAATATCATGAGTTTTGGATCCAAGATACCCAACCAATTATGCCAAGTGTCGCTTGAGATCGATATGCCTCCAAAAACAACATTAGCTCCCCTATTCACCTCGTTGTCATATCCAGAAGGCCAAAGCTATAAACCACAACTATTCAACCCTTTTTGGCAAATAGTCATGCTTCGTTGATCCTTAACATAAAAGCTCTGTGAGTGAAACTCAAATAACAATCATTATCCTTAGCAAATTTAGCAACTAAACTAAGATTTTTTTTAATCATAGAAACATGCAAGACATTTCTCAAAACAAGAGATTTTCCTCCTTTTGAGTTTAGATGAACATTACCAATATTTGTTATTGGAAGATTAGCTTCATTCTCAACCATAATGGAATTTGTGCCTCGAAACTCTATTTTGTTTGTCATAGCTTGATCATTTGTTGTGACATGATGGGTAACACCCATGTTAGGGTACCATGATGAGTCTTGCATCGAACTTAAGTCCATCACAACAAAGGCCTTTGGAATATCATAACAAGTACCTCTAGTATGATTTTTTCTCTTGCAAAACTAACATGTTACTTGATTGTCACCTCTTAATGTATGGGTGAAGTTCTATCTATTGACTAGGTTATTGGAGTTCTGAAAATAATTCTGAACCCCTGAAATCCATGATTACAACTTCTTTCTCTAAAACCACGTCCATGACCACTCTGCACAAAAAAGACAATGGACATATTTTTAGTTTAATGTAAGGATTGCTTAGGCTTCAATTGTTGTAAGTGCCTCTCTTGATTTAACAGAAGATCATACACCTTAATGAAAGAAAGGAGGTTCTTCAATGTTGTTTTGGTGGTGATGAGACATTCATAGTGTCTTGTGAGACCGTTTAAGTTATGCTAGACCAACTCAGCATCTGAAACCAACTCTTTGACAACACTTAACAAATCAATCGAAAACTTCACATGGTTGGGACATTCAACAATTCTATTTTCTAACATCTTGGAGCTCTTTTTTTATTTGAAGAATCTACAAGCTCGATTAGGATGCATATGTACGTTTGAGTGCAATCCATGCTTCACGTGTGGAAGGAATACATATAATTTGGATTAAGACAAACTCAGTGACGGTTGCCTTAATCCAGCTCAAGTCAAGCTGATATGCACACTTTCAAATGTAAAAATCTGGTTTTGGCTTTGAATGTTCTTCTTCCTTGATGAACTAATTTAGTGCAGAGGATGATTCATCAACACATTGATAATACATTTTTTACTTTAACATTCATTCATCAATATGTAATGGTTATAAACAAATAGAGGCATCCATATTCGGTAGCAAATGGCAACAAAGCCAAATAGTGCACAAGCACCTTATTCAATTCATGCCCCTACTTGGACACTCAATCCATGCATAAAATCAGTATAGCAGTACATATATAGTATCATTCATTTCAAAATAACATCACATGTAAACACCGACAAGTTATCAATACATCTATAACTTGGTTCTTAGTTGGTTCGAGATCCATCGGACTCCTAAACTATCTTACTGTTACGACTATCACAAAACCGTGTACAGTTTTTGGACAAAGCTAAATTTCAGACAAAATGTAGGAAATTCCGTCAGTTTTTTTATGCCACAAACAGTTCGTAAAAATTCCTTCGTATGAGGAAGATACGACTGATTTAGTATTCACTATCACTGTAACGGATTCTATTTGTGATCACCACAATAAATAGTTATTGCGATCAAGCTTAATAAAAACAAATGATTGAGAACAAATATTTGTTGATGATGAGTAAGATAAAGTTGCCATGATTGACACCAAAAAGATAAAACCTCACGTTCAAGGTGGTTTAACTAGCTCCAACAACTTGCCACAATCACATGACAACTAAACGAATGAACAAGGCTAAGAAGCCGTTTGGCTCTAATACCATGTCAATGGTAAAGAGAAAATGACAACCACACACACAACAAAACTAGTTTACGTGGTTTGACTGTTAGGATAGCCTACATCCACAGTAAGATCACTCTATATCACACGAGGTAAATGCCTATGTGTGCGTATGTCAAGCTGGTTGCAATTAGTTACATGTTTCCAATTCCATTGCTACAATTTAAGAAATTTAGAGTTGGAGTTTCTATCAAACTCTTCTTTGAAATAGGCACGTGTTTTATCTTTATCTAGCCCTGAAGAGGCAATGACTTCTATCTTAAACCTTTCCAATTTCTTCATCCTTAGCTAATGTGTTCCTTATCTTCTGGTTACTGGTGGTACAATCTAAATCCCCACACTCTGGACTTAATCTAATTGTCATATACTTGTTATTGGAGATACTTTAACAAAAGAGAGAGAGAGAGGAGAGAGAGAGAGAGAGAGAGACTTTATGAAGATTGCTTTTGAAACTGTACTTTATCATGAACATCATTGGATCATGAAAAGAAAGTGGATCATCCATTAGCAGATTAATGAAGAGATTAATGTGCTCTTTTATGTTCCTTGTATCCAGCATATTCTAAATGAAAAGGAAGACTTAAAGATAGCCAGTAACAGTAATTAAGTGGCTTCATCATTAGTTGTTACGACAAGCAATATCTGGTGCTGTCCATTTCATGATATGGCCCGCAAACAAGGGTGACCATTGTCCGTACTTAGCTATAAAAATTATCCCCAGCTTAGCAATATATATCGAAGTATAGTATACCTGTTTTTGTAAAAGATCACTTTACAAATAAATTGCTCGAGAAACATGGTTTCAATTAGATACTCATTTACATCTCTCATTGGCTAAGACGTACTTGTCATTATAGTACTTGGAAATACTTATGAATGTCATCATGCTCAGGCTACTCAGGAGAGCAAGAAGCCAATAATAAAGATCTAACCTTGCTTCACTTAAATTATCTGAGAACCAACTCCTTTGCCCTCTCATCCTTGTCACAAATTCAATCACTGATATAAGTATGGCACTTAGGAAGCTTCCAAACCCAAAAACACTTGTGTACAGGGCTATGCCTATGGTTCTCATTGTACTTGGTACTTGTGAGTAAAAGTACTCTTGCATGCCTACTACAGTGAACACATCTGAGATCCCCAAGAGAATGTATTGTGGTAACAACCAGAATATGCTTAGTTGCACGATATCGGCGCGAGTTCCATCATCAAATGTATGCATCTGAAGCCTCTTAGTCTCCAACAATGCTGCAATAACCATAGCTATAATTGAGAGAAACATTCCAATGCCTATTCTTTGCAGAGTACTTATCCCTTGGTCACTGCCAGTGATTCTTTTGATAAAGGGAATGATTAGTGGATCATATAGTGGCATTAGCAATATTATGGATATTGTTATTGCACTTTGAAGGGTTGCTGGAGGGATTTCAAAGCTCTTCCCAATGTTCCTCTTCATTGTGATGCCTTGTTTGGTGAAGAAAGTAGTTGGTTGTTGGAATATGACTGCAAACATTAAGCATGTTGTCCATATGGGGAGTAATCTGAGAACAGTTCTTGAATCTTCAGGTGCAGGCATGTTTTGGCCAAGCTTCCCCTCCAAAACCTCAAGACGGCCATTATCAACCAAGCCTTCCTTCTCTTGTAGCCTACAAATATGTCGTATAAGGTATCTATCAGCAAAATATGATTAATCAATTTCCAGCCACATTCTATTGAAAAATGTCCTTTTGTTTTAGAGTAGCATATAAATTGCTTGCACGCACGCGCGCGCACACACACACACACACACACACACGAGAGAGAGAGAGAGAGAGAGAGAGAGAGAGAGAGAGAGAGAGAGAGAGAGAGAGAGAGATTACTCGAGTTCGATTAAATGCTTATCACTTGCAGTTAAACCGAGTCTTCTAGCAATCACTTTTCTTCCAATTGCTTTGATGGTGTCAATCATGTTGCCAATGTGCTTCGTAGATTTGCTCTGTTTCTTAGTGTAGCAGCGGGACCCACATGAGAAGCACAGAGCTGACAATCCCATTGCAACAGTTGGGATGGCAAACCCAATTCCCCAACCGAACGTATCTTGTACATACGACAGTATGGTAACCCCCAAGAGGCTCCCACTACATATGCCAAAATACCAACATTGAAAAAACAAGCTCCTCTTGTTAGTATTCTCCTCCTCTGTGCTATCTAAAGGCAGCACAGCTTCCTCTTCTTCCAATTGGTCAGCACCAAAGGCTTGCAAGCATGGATTATACCCTCCTTGTCCTATAGATATCAAATATAGGGACCAAAACAGAGGGGAGGGTGATCTTTTACTCTTAGGAAACCAAGTCCGCACCAATGCCCATGAAGTCAAGGAAACAAGGCCCTATAACAACACATGAGACAACTCAGCATTTTTTCTTTCTTTCTTTCAGACAGAAAGAAAATCTTAAGAGAACTCTCTATGAATATGCAAGAAAACAAATCCTGGACATTGTATTCATTTAGTTATGGATAATTTACGAAAAGAAACCGATTATAGTTCATATTCATACCCAAAAGATTTGGTAATTCAAATGCATACTCATTTGTTTTATGGTTAACCAAAGGCTTACATGTGTTTAGGTTCCTAAGTTGGCCTTTCATCTTTTGACTCTCAAATCCATGAATTTACCCTATATATATATATATATATATATATATATATATATATATATATATATATATATATATAGAGAGAGAGAGAGAGAGAGAGAGAGAGAGAGAGAGAGAGTAAACTGGACAAAGCGAAGTCTATTTAATGAGTAAAACTGGTTAGTTTTGAATTTATTAACTATGGTTAAAAGGAATATAGTAAGCAGGGGTATGAATTTGAATATTTGAAGATAAAACTAGGTCATATTTTGAATTATTGTTTTAGCTGTGAATTTGAATTATCGAATAAAACCAGACATGTTTTTTCAAGTAACCCTTTAGTTATTGATAAAACCAACAAAACATGAACTAGAAGGCCTTGGGTTGTGCAGTTTGAAGCAGAAGCAGAACCTCTGTTCCAATGATGCAAAATTTTGCTGCATAAACGCAGATTGGTAACAAAGAAAAGAAAAAAAACTCACTGAATAACAAAGAAGGGAAAATTTTACCAATATATAGAGTAGAGAAGATGCTAGAATTGTTGAGTACCAATCCCCGTAAGAGTCAGCAAGTAGTGCGCCTACAAGTGGAAGCATAGAGGTAACTCCATACCAGTTGTTGATGTTCTTTGCTGCTACGGACGTGCTCTGGTGTAAGACATCTGTGAGGTAGCTCACCAAGTTGGCAGCAACACCCTTATATGCAAACCTTTCAACACTTCCAACAACTACATTAACACCTCCAATTAGCAATAGAACAAGAATATGTATGTAAGTAGCAAGTCACTAAATCAAGAAACGTATTGAAAGTACTCACCAATGATGAGAATGCATGACTTGCTAAGCCTTAGCTTCCCTGTTATAGCCATGAGAAATCAAGCTATCAAGAACAGTATGATTCAGTAGCTGAAACTATAAAGGGGGTGCTAGTGCCCCTCTTAAACATGTTGCCCTCCTTCAAAGAATGTGAGAAGAGGCAGAATATAACCACAATCCTGACACAAAAGCTTTCCTTGAGGCTTCAGACAAATTTTTTGCCTTTTAAGTTGTTGACATAAATCAAGTGAAAGTTATTTTGTATATTTGAGTAGAAAAAACTCAAGAGGCTGTGAGCATTTACATACTGAATAATAGATGTCCTTTTTCCATTCAATGCCCAAATTGTCTTCCAAAAGAAACTGCAGATATCTAAACGTAGATTAGGGCGTTAAAAAGCATTGTACCTCTATGTAAGCACTTGATATGGGACAAGATGCATGCTAGCACCATACTTCAGCACTCACACTAAACATTCCCATTGGTGCCCTGGGTTCTTAGCCAATACAATATTGGCTTATCCCAGAAAATTGTATCTAAAATCCCCTTCCTTTTGTTCATTCAAAAAGCTATTTACATTCCCCAAGGGGTAGCCCACATGGTCTCAGATTTGTGAATAAGTAGGTCTCCCCCTAGTCCAAGTTTGAATCCCCGTGTGAGCACCCCTTCCATAAAGCAAAAGCAGGAAACTCCCTTAGAGTTGGAGGGGCGCCCATAGAGTTTTACGCAGCCGAGATGGCAATCACTAGGTATGGTAGTGAAAGACCAGAGCAGCCACACCTCTGATCTTGTATGTGGTTTTCTATGTAATTTAAAAGAACACTATTTACTACAAGTGCTAACAAGGAATTACTGTTCTTTATCAAATATGTTTCCTACTTAATTGATTGCACAGCTCGCTATTGAATGAAGAGTAGCCAATTTCAACGGCCTTGAAAATGGGTCCAGATATAGAAGCTGAGCTTTTAGTTAGTACTCCTAAGTCACCGAACAGTCTACTAAGTCTGACTTCCCTTACCAACACTGAGTGTGATATTACTTGGCAGCTCGGCTCAAGTATGTAGGGATAAAACTAAGCCTACTTAACTCATTACATGACCTTTTTTTCATTATATTTAACAATCGAAAACCCTTGTTTAGATGGTTGGTGTCTGGAAAGATTGATGCCCTGTTGTATGGCTCAACTCCAAGCAATTAAAACCCCTCAGCCACCTCTTTCGCCACTAGGGATCTTGCTGCTTGGCCTTTAAGGCAAGGGATGCACAAACCGAGTATCAAACTCTTGCTGTCTATGCATCGCCACCGTGGGGGTTGTCCACGTGGACAGCAGGGTGGTTATGAGGGTGCTGAGATAAAGTCACCAGATCAAACCCAGCTGGTGCACGGGTGTGTCCATAACTTTTAAAGGTGGCCATGTAAGGCAGGGTGGTCAAAGGTACCCACCCAGGGTTTTCCTTGCTTCGATGAGGGTTTCTTGGCATAAAAAAAAACTCTTGATGTTTATCAACTTTAATGCGTTAAGTGAACCCTAGGGCTGGTAAATGAACCGAACAACTTGTGTCATCACTCAGCTCATCATAAACTTATTTAGTATCGGCTCACATAGTTGGCAAGCCAAGCCATGAGCTGCTTGTTTAGCTTAAATAAATAAATACGGAACATAGGGTGTTCCGCTTGGCTTGGCTCATATGAGCTTGTGTATGTGTGTGTACATATTTTGTGTGATGCCTATCTTAAGTGTAATGCATAAAGAAAAGGATGAATGTAAAATATAAAATATTTTGTAAAAATGTATGATATATATATATAACATGAGAACTTTTTACATGTGCCAGTGTGTTTGGCTAGTCTCATTCAGGTAAGAGCAGAGCACGAGCTTGGCGCAGTTAAACATGAGCACGAGCTCAGTCCACTGATAAATGAACCAAGCCCGAAACATGCCATGTTCAGTTCGTTCAGCTCGTTTACCAGCCCTATATATAACCAGGTGTGCGGAGCCTTTGTGGACTCCATGACCTATTTTGTTTAGAATAATGTTACTTGTCATAATCAAACTGGTTATTTGGTTCTTGCACAGCCCTGTTAATTAACAAGTAAATATGGAATCATGCCCTTATAATTGTTTGAACTTTGAATGGGGGGACATCCATCACCTTCACCAGAAAGCATTGCATTTCTAATGTGGAATTCACTTGGGAATTTGTTTGCCATTATCTTCCCATCATTAGTGCTTGCTAGTGAGATGCACACTCGTATGTGCTCATGCATTAGCTTTAATAGTGGCCTGAGTTTGGTTCCACCTACATGATAGTGCAGATATCTTACTCATTTGTCCAATACACGTATAAAGTTAACCGCTTGCTTTTTGAGATTGGTGTTTTTTTTCTGATACCAAATCTGCTACTTTGTCAATACATCAAGGATCATAAGCTTTTGCACCAAGATACCTTGGCATCTCCAACTCCAACAGCGATATTTCAACCACAAAGTTTGCATGAAAACGTGGTAAGGTAAATGTCTAGAGACAAAGTGACTTAGTTTACTTTGTTTTTCTGCATTATGTTAAAAGAATAAATATTTGCTATTATCGAAGGTAATCATTTTCTGCATCGGTGGGTGAAGAGTCGCGAACATAAGAATTTATGGTTGACCCAAACACAGGTCATGTCATCTGTGGTAGCCCTAGATCTTCCTAGTTCAGAAAGGTTTTTCCAGGGTTGAGGATATATTTTCCTGTACCGAGGGAAAGGAGCCTATCCGCGCCCTCAGATAACCCTCCACACCCCTTTTGTGTATGGACTAAGCATCTGACTCTATTGGTCATAGTTTCCTTCCCAAGAACTGAGTGACAGAAACTGGCTACCAGCAACGAAAGATTCGATGGTGAAAAGACTTCTCGACAGTGTATAATGGTTCTGTAATAAACCAGGATTGTAAAGGCAACCCTTTGCCTACTCCTGTTAACGGTTCAGGGAATTGCACCGACAAGTCACCTGCTATCATCATGACACTTGAAGTTCTTAAATAAGGGACCGAAGCATTTCAAAAGCTTCGAAGAGTGAACCCTCAAAGGTCTTATTATAAGGTCAGAGGCATATCTATACTACCACACGGAAATTTTTACCCCAGCTCCCGATCAAGCCAAAAAAACATTGAGCTGAAAATCATAGGAGCAAGTTGTATCAGATCATTTTTGACCATGTAGATGTGATAAGCATGGTTTGTTTGTTATGGATCACACCTTTTGTTTTTCATATTTTTTCTATTAAATAGAATTGATATAGCTAGTCCTTGGTTTTTAAAAAAATTCTCTCTTTTGTGTTTTGCAACTTCATTTTGCATTATCCGTAGGTTGCCAGGAAAAAGTTGATGCTTATTTTTTGTTTGGTGCAAATTGCATTTCTTCCAAGTAATTAAACTCATGAGCCAATTTCAGAAAAATAATGGCCACCCTCGTGGGGTCAAAACCCCTAATTGGAAGTCATAGGGGAAGGTTTTCTTGACCAAATTTGACACCCCCCAAGATGCGTTCGGCATGGTTAAAATAGTAGGAATTGACCTTGAATTGTGATTTTTTTCAACATAAGATTTATAATTTTTTGAGGGTTCAAAATTCAATACATTATAGGCCATTTATTTTTCAAGCCTTGAAAAATCTAATATACATGTTAAAAAAACATGATCCACGGGCTAGTTTTTACTAAAGTAAATCACATCTAAGGAACAAGTGCAAAAAATGATTAAAAGAAAATTCAAAGTAGAGGAGCAAACATTAACCTTCAGTGTACGAGTTAACAGAGGTGGTAAAGGTGTCTAAAATGCAGTACGGTTGAGCACTAAGACTTTACCTATTATAGTCGTCTATCATTGATAAGACAAGGGAATAACATGGGATAAGACCACACAAAAAAAAGAACAGCGTTGGAAGGTTTGATCATTGACATGTTATTGGAAGCTAAATTAAAATTAAAGATGTCAATGGATCGGATTTTTTATCTAATATCTGACCGAATTCAACTTCGTTTAATCAGACCGAAACCATGTCTTATTATAATCAGATGCAGATATGGTTTTGATTTTTTGATACTGAATTTGGTGGATATTCGGATTTGATGGGCATTCAAATTTGGTTGTCTAAAAAAGCAGATTTGCTATGAGCTTTTCACTATCCGAGTCAGAATCTGTTCAACATTCGATTAGTCGGATCTGGCATTGACTACATCCAATCCAAATCCAAATGGTTTATATCCTTAACTAAAATGTATTTCATTATTGAACACACACTCAGACAGAGAGAGAGAGAGAGATAAGTACCGCGTGATGCTTTAAATCTAGCAGAGAATTAAGAATTGGGTGTTGAATAAATAGAGAGTCTAAAATCAGAATTTCATAAAGGAAATGGGTTTCATGATTGAGCAGTGATGCTCGAGAATAGATCCAATGATTTTCCAGTGGTATAGTCTTTTCCAAATATGGCCATCTTTTTCTTGCAATTATTGAGTATACTGTATACTGATACTAGCTGTAGCATATCCTTCTTAGATATACCAATGGCGAGCTCCGCGTGGTTGGTAGGAGCTGTTAGTGCACGTCTCCTTGTGCTGGAAAGTTGCAGGTTCAAAACCCAGTGGTACGTTGAATAATAACTGATGAGCGTCTGCTTGATCCAGCTTGCCTTTCAAAAAAAAAATCCTTCTTAAATATGATTTTGGGTCTCCCACCTAATTTTTTATTCACAACACATCTTTCACAGATAATATATAAATTCTTTCAATGTTTAAATTCCTTCACAACACATCTTTCACAGATAATATATAAATTCTTTCAACAACACTAACAAACTCATAATTCAATTATCTTTTTCTCTTAAAGATATTTTCAGAATCCCTTTTTTCACAAGTCAAATCCCTCACGTGGCTTTTCAACATCATTCTAATTATGAAGATCTAATGAGAATAGTCAATGATTACATGGGAATCTCTTCGTAAAATAATTCCTTTACTTTGGCTGGTCCAATTGCAACTATAATCTTGGGTAATTTACATATATGCACCATATGGCAGATTTAAATTTTGCTGCTCCAGGTTTCAATATAGACGCCTTACCTTTCATGAAATTGCTCAGATGACTTTCTGAAATGCTTTTCTCTCTGAAATTACTTACTTATTAAAGTAACATTTAATGATTGAAAGGAAAAAAAAAGTTACTAGTTGTCATTTTCAAAAGTTACTAAAAAAGGCCACTCAAATGAAGTGTATATTAGATATATGAAACCTGAGGTGAATAGACATAAATTTGTCATAAGTTAGGAGCCTATATATATATGTAAACTACCCTACAATCTTTTGCTAACTGCTTATTAGGAAATTAAATTAGTAAGAGCATGCTTCATTCAGAAAGGCATAAAATGACTACATAGTATCGACATTCTCCACTCAAATGTGGACGTAGTGCACTACTAGTCAGGTCCCACAAGTACGGGTTCTAAAGAGGAAGCAGGAATCATACGACTCCTTTATTTTAGCACTTTGTAACAATTATGGGTGTACGTCATAAAAGAAAGAAAGCAATCAATCATGGTGGAAAGCTGCTGGTGCCTTGCCTCTCACTTTTCACTTTTCAGGAGAATCTTAATGGAATATTGATGAGAGCGGGAGCGTCTTGCCACTGGGTTACAGGATCCATTCCGATTCATTTTTTTATTTGGTTTTTTTATACTTATTTAATCTGGATCTTATTTTATTTTTATGTTTTGGATTTTATTTAACATTGGATCTATCTCATATTCATATTGATTCTTGAGTCATGTTTTGATCATAGTTTCGTATTGAATTTATCTTAACTCCATAGTAGAATTAGGGTTTTAATTAAGGTTTTTCTCTTTTTATTATATATATTCATTGTAGAAACAGAAAGAAGAGGAGATGAATGAATGAATTATGAATTATTTTTTGTGATTTTCCTTTAATTTTTTATTTTTCATAGTTTTTTTAGTTTCATAGCTGCACTGGGGTGACGATTTTACAGGTTTCAAGAACGATCCTCCCGGCCCCACTGCATCGAATATCTTTGTTTAGTGCTTCCTTAAGCTAACCAGTGAGTAACACAACATCTTCGTCCTAAGAAAAATTAAGGGACAAGCTAGACTCAACACAAAGCATAGCATTTGAATTTTGATCTAATTGTTCTTTGTTAAAGTCTGCAATCTTCTATGAGAATCTCAAAAATAATTTGTGATTGACCCATATCCAACAGATTCTAACCGGTTAGAATTGAAACCCTCCACATTAGCTAACATACAGCAAATTTTTACAAACGCCAATTTAAAGAAAATAGAATGTCTTTTTTTTTTTTTGAGAGGTCAAATTGCTTCCATATTTTAATATGATAAGTTTTTGGATGAAATTTCTCCTCCCCCTCATTATGTCCAAGATTTAGATATTTTCATAGCTTCTACATTTTCAGTTAATTGTGGTGGTTGATGTTCTATTGTCCACAGTGCTCTCAACATTGTGTGTGATGCTTTTATTAGGCAGATTTTGGAAAATATAATATAATTATCATGATAACATAAACACAGGAACAAAATAAAAAAGTGAAAAGGCATAATCAGAAGTCATAATCTTCATGATTTCTCAATATAATCACTCTAAACTAGGAAAACAGATATTCTGAAATCCACTTGCTTTATATCTATATGTATTTTTTTATTAACAAGTTGAGATTAGATGGACCATAGTTACAGAAACCTTCTTGCTACGCAGAGAAGCTCCCTTCCCGAAACATGCACTTCAAAAGCAGGGAACTTTTCCCTTCTTCAAAATGAGGCGATGCTTTGTTTTGAGAAACCTACTTTCTAAATATGGAAAATGCTCTTCAGTCTTCCCTTCAGTGGGAAGCTCACTTCCTAAAAAAAAATTCCCCTCGCTTTCTTAGCATTTTTGTCGCTTCCCTTCAACTTTTTATGTTTTTCATATTAAAAGATATTTCATGTCAATTTTATGTCACTTTCTACTCATTTTTATATTGTTTGTTATTTGCTTATACTCCTCCACTACAAGAAATCTAACCTTTACTAATGCTAATCTAATGTAGCACCAGTTTTGCCAGTAAAAGTGCGGAAAAGTGAGGAATTTTTTTTTAGAAAGCGAGTTTCGCTAGAAATCTAACGTAGCGCCAGTAAAAGTGTTGTCAGTAATATATTTACTTATTGCTTACCGCCAGTGAATGGGTTTTTACTAGTGCTAAAAGAGTACTGGAAAAAACTTTTTCTTATGCTAAAACAACATAAGAAAAAAAACCTTTTATGTTATTTTAGCGCAAAAAGGAGTCTTTTTTGGCGATAAAATAACACCAAAATGTGTCGTTTCTGGTGTTTTTTAGTGCCATAAAAATTTTTTTTTGCATTTTTTTAGCGCTAGTGATAGTTTTTTTTCTCTAATTTAATTTATTTCTCATGTATAATTTGCTCATACATTCATTCAATAATGATCTGGCTTAGACATTCATTCATTCATTCTAAAATGAACTTGCTTATACATACATACATTCATTTATGCATTCGTTCATTTAAACATTAATTAGATCATACATACATTTATTTTTTTTATTCAATATGAACCAACTCTTACAATCATTCATTCGTTCATTCAATTGAGTCCTTAAAGAGAGGCATTGTTGTCACAACCAATAGGATTCTTGAAGTTAGATGCATCCAAGAATGATAAACTGGGAAATGACATCCACTATTTGATTTTAATCATGTTCAATGTAAATTGGTTGATAAAACTATATAGCCTGCAGTTTTGTTTGAATGGTAATCTTTCAAGGAGATAGTGTGTGAAAAGATAAACCACTAGTTTGGTTTCTCAATCCACCTATAATTGGTAGGGTTTTGCCTCATAGTATGCAATAATCAAAATGGATACAAGAAGCAATACATGAAGCACAACTAGGGAAGCAAGTGCAAAAAATAATATGAAATAAGAGCAAAAAGCATACTGTTTCATTAATCCAATCTCTACTCTCAAGAGACTCCATAACACAAGTCTATTTATAACTCATTCAAATTGCTCATAATTCAAACCCCATCTCTGGGTAACTTTGAGCAAAGCTTTCTTGAGGCAATTATGTAATTATGTGAATATTTGTCTAGTCTTTTCATTCTTTGGTTCTTCATAAGCACCCGTGAGTCCCACCGAAACCAGGCTCATTCGTGAGACATATTCATGCTCATACCACATATTCTTTATCAATATGTATATATCATATTACATACTCATAATCTTACATAAATGATGCATACATAATTTATTCATGACTATGCTCATTCAACAAAATCACATGTACATTCATTTCTTTCTTAATGATCATGCCTCATGATATATAATGCATATTATTATATATGATATATAAATTCTTAATATTCATCATTTATCATTGAAACATTCAGTTAATATGCATATCATATCTCAAATCAGGTTTTAAACATCACTCTTTATGTTTAATAATGTAAGAAACAACTAGGCATTAACACATTAATTCAAAAAATTTATATCCCTATTTATCTTATTTTGAAAAAAATAATAAAAAACCACAAAAAATAGTTTTGACCTCCAAAATTTAAATAGAATTGACTTAACATGTCAGAAACACAACCCAAGAAACAGAACTTCAAAATCATTTATAACAAAATTATAAATTTTTTGAAACCAAACCCTGTTTTGGAAAATTATAAGACAAATTTTGTAAATTGTAAAACTTTTTTCCAACTTGGGGAATTTCCTAGGATTTACTGTGAACTCTTTTGACAAAATTATTTTTACAGAATCTTCTTCTATGTATTGGCTTCCACACAAAATTTTCACAATTATTTCTAAGTTATTTTGAATATGTTTCTATAATTTCCAAAATGACAGGTCAAAACAGTACTACAACCAGAACAAAAAAATTGTGCTCATTTGCAATAATCATTTTTGCCCTAAATACCGACTCAAATGAGACCTAATAAGATTATAAAATCAAGCCTCAAATGTTTAGATCATCTCAATAGTTTTTTATTTTTTAAATTCATAATCTCGGGAAAACATGTTTTTTTCGAAACTGGTGAGATTAAAAATGGGAACAACATAACAATGATTTGCAATATTCATGATCCACCTAATAACTAAGATTAAGAAGTCATAAATACATGATTAACCATAAATTCATATGTTTAATCATATTGATAATACATCACGATAATTATTAAAGCTTTGTTAGGTACACTACAACAAAGCAGTAGATTAGCGACGACCACATTCTGTCGCTAATCCGTCGCTAACAGGCGTAGCGACGGATTAGCGACGACGAGGCGACGGTATGCTTACGTCGCGAATTTTTCGACGCTAACTAGCGACAGATTGATTTTGTCGCCAGATCCGTCGCTAATTGCGACGGACTAACGAGCGTTGTATTCCGTCGCCAATCCGCCGATACTAAACGACGACCACGACTTGGTGACGGATTTACTTCTGACGCTATGCCGTCGCTAGATTTATATGAATAGCGACAGATGGTTCCGTCGCTAATCCGTCGCAAACACGAAAAAAATTAAAAAAAATATTTGAAAATTAAATACCGAGAATGGTACAATTTATATTTCCTGTAAATAAAAAACAAACCACACAAAAAATTCCATATAACAAGAATCTACAACAATTAATCATTCCACCTTAAAATTAACAAGTTTAATTATTTATAATTCAACAATTACAATTAGGAAACATAAAAAAATAGAACTTCATCAACACAGTTCTCTAATCATCGCCAAGATTTTGTGTGTCTTCTTGTTCATTGTCTTTATCTGTCCCTTCAGCTCCGCTATACTGATTATCGCTAGCAGCCTACACAAGAAAAGAACAGTCAGTATTGATAAACAAAATATAATGAAATAAATTACACACTATATGTGATTCTATCATGTGCTCATGTGTGATCTAAGGCAATAAAAAAACTCTATATGTGATTCTATCATGCTCATATGTGCTCTAAGGCAGGCAAAAAGTTATATATGTGATTCTATCATGCACATATGTGTGCTAAGGCAGTCAAAAAATTGAATATGTGATTATAGCATGTTCATATGTGTTCTAAGGCAGCTAGAAAAACTCTATATGTGATTCTACCATGCTCAGATGTGCTTTAAGGCAGGCAAAAAACTATATATGTGATTCGATCATGCTCGTATGTGTGCTAAGGCAGCCAAAAAATTGAATATGTGATTATAGCATGCTTATATGTGCTCTAAGGCAGGCAAAGCAAAAAAATGTATATGTGATTCTATCATAAATGATATATGTTCTAAGGCAGTAAAAAACTCTATATGTGATTTGTGCATGCTCATATGTGTTTTAAGGTAGTCAAAAAACTGAATATGTGATTATAACATGCTCATATGTGTTCTTAGGCAGTCAAAAAACTGAATATGTGATTATAGCATGCTCATATGTGCTCTAAGGCAGGCAAAAAAACTTTATATGTGATTATAGCATGCTCATATGTGCTCTAAGGTAATAGAAAAACTCTATATGTGATTCTATCATGCTCATATGTGTGCTAAGGCAGACAAAAAACTGAATATGTGATTATAACATGCTCATATGTGTTCTTAGGCAGTCAAAAAACTGAATATGTGATTATAGCATGCTCATATGTGTTATATGGCAGTCAAAAAAACTTTATATGTGATTCTATCATGCTCATATATGTTCTTAGGCAGTCAAAAAACTGAATATGTGATTATAGCATGCTCATATGTGCTCTAAGGCAGGCAAAAAATTGAATATGTGATTATAGCATGCTCATATGTGCTCTAAGGCAATAAAAAAACTCTATATGTTATTATAGCATGCTCATATGTGCTCTAAGGCAGGCAAAAAACTCTATATCTGATTTTATCATGCTCATATGTGCTCTAAGGCAGGCAAAAAGTTATATATGTGATTCGATTATGCTTATATGTGTTCTAAGGCAGACAAAAAACTGAATATGTGATTATACCTGAGAGGGACCTGGAATCGAAGATCCTCTGTTCAAAACAAAATTGTTGATCTCATTTCGGAGAAAGGGGGCGACAGTGTCATGGAAGTAGTTATTCAGTGATTTCGTAACGATCCGGCGTACATCATCACCGGAAAGAATAGTCTGCTGCTTGGAGCTTATGTCAGCGCAAGAAGTCGGTGAGCCGTAACTGGAAGAAGCAATAACTGGTGAAGTGTTCATATTACTCCCAAACCCGAACACGCGACCTTTTTTGGGTTCACCTGCTGCAGTCACCCATGCTGTAGGATCAAATGATGGATGTCGAGTAGCGTCATCGTCATATTGCTCTACCATATGTTGCTCATATGCCTCCTACAAAATAATGTTTAAAGTATTTATTAATAATTAATGATAACATTATGATAACTTGCATATATATTGCAATGATTATTAATACAATAAATACATATTGTTGTCGTTCTCGCATTCTCTGATACGAAGACTCATGTGGTCTTCCGTTTATGTGTTTCAACAAACACATCCTTATATGGTACACTGCCTCCTTTTTCTGCTTCCTGCGAAGTTAATTGACAAAAGATTTAGTACACAAGTTTGCAACAATACTTATAAAATTAATATTATATATTGACAAGTTGCCATTTTCTTCAGGTGGCTCCCAAATGTCTTAGATTCACCTGTGTGTAAATGGGCTTCGAGCATCTTCGATCGATTTTGTGCAGCCTTCGCAGAGCGATTTCTAAATGCATCTCCCGCCCACTTATCGCACATTTTATCCCAGTAATCTCTCCTGATAGTAATAGGGCCATGGCCCTTCCACAGTAATGGATCATTTACTACGCCAAATGTTTTTTTTTGCTGCAGTCTTCATAGTGTGCAGCATGTCTGCAAATCGATTGGCAGCCACCTTCTGCCACACCTTCATTGCATCATTTTCTTTCACCGTAGTTGTGAAGCGATTCGAAACCTACAAATATTTTCAGAAAGTTAGTATACATTACTTAAATAAATTAAATATGAAACACATTAACTATGAGGAACAACTATATACCATGAATGAGGACCACAATCTGTCTAACACCTCCTTTGGGTACTCTTTTCATTGAGCAATCGGTCCTGGTAGATGTTGAAGAAGTGAATTCATAATCTCTCGTACTACTTCTTGTGGCTCAAACCTCATGCTGCACATGAATTGTTACACAGTAAATATCAATATAAAATATTTATAAGATATGCAATAATTGAAAATAAAATACTTACGGTCGATTATCGATATACACTATTTGAATGAGTCTTCTTGTGCCAGCCTAAGAAGACCTTGTTTCCTGTGTTGGCTCCTGACTTGTGTGATCAATTGGTGTAGGTAGGTCGTGTACAGGCGCAACATCATCTGTAAAAAAATACGTTAGAAATTCTCAGAATGTGCATTTAAACTAATCAAGAATCCAATTAGTTATATGATATACCTATCACAGGAGCCCGTGAAGATGAAGGCTGAGCCTGGCTACTACTGGATGAGTGACCACTATAACCTCCACGAACCATATTCTAACAAATAACATATGTCATACAATACATTTAAATAATTCACATCAAGTATTACAATACATTCAAGTCATTCGCATCAAGTATTACAATAATTCAAATCATTCATATCAGGTACTGCAATGCATTCAAGTCATTCACATCAAGCATTGCAATGCATTCAAACCATTCGCATCAAGTATTACAATGCATTCAAATAATTCAAATCATTCACATCAAGTATTGCAATAATTCAAATCATTTGTTGCATAAATTATAATACATTCAAATAATTGAAATCATTCACATCAAGTATTGCAATGCATTCGAATCATTTGTATCAAGTATTACAATACATTCAAATAATTCAAATCATTCACATCAAGTATTGCAATGCATTCAAATAATTCGTATTAAGTATCACAATATATTCAAATAAAATTTTTAATCATTCACATCAAGTGTTGCAATACAACTCATGCATTTGCATCAAGTATTACAATACATTCAAATAATTCAAATCATTCACATCAAGTATTGCAATGCATTCGAATCATTCGTATCAAGTATTACAATACATTCAAATAAAATTTTTAATCATTCACACCAAGTATTGCAATACAACTCACATCAAGTACTGCAATGCATTTAAATAGAGGTTTGTAGTATAAGATTTTGCTCACTAGCTTGAGAATTCTTCCTCGTCACTAGTTTGACTTTATTCTTCTTCTTCTTCTTCATTGTTTGCCCATCCACTTGGTAGATCATTTGGATCACATTCCTCTATGAATGTTTCATCGGCCAATAAAGATATGACATGCATATCATGCGCAACATCGTGACCATAAGCGAAATCATAGACACCATCTAATTGATAGTAATCGCTGTCTTCAGCTAACTCATCTTCCTGTAACTGATCATACTCGGGGTATAGTTTGGACTTCACCTTGCAAACTGCCCACCATTCATTTCTATCTGACTTTTTTATACTCGGATATGAAGTATAATAAACTTGTTGAGCTTGCGAGGCTAATATGAATGGTTCATATGTTCCAAACTTGGATTTATGATTCACCTCCACAATGCCTGAAGCTTTGTCGAGTCTTGTTGCAGTTGGATCAAACCAATGACACTTGAATAAAGTAACCCTGTTATTCGTGCCTAAGTAAGTCAACTCCATTATTTCCTCTATAACACCGTAGTAATCATGTTCATTTTCACCGTAGCTGCTACTCTTGACACACACGCCACTATTTATCGTTGATTTGTTTATACCGTAATCTTTTGTATGAAATCGATAATCATTTAGGATATACCCATTGTAGCATTGCACAACTTTGGTCGAACCATTTTCTAAATCACATATTCCCTGATCTTTAACATCACCATGGTGAACCTACGCACAGACATAAACAATGATTGTGATCACGATCAATTAAGTAACTTAGTGTTGTTTATAAGTACAAAATTTATGTTAACTTCTTTACCAACCGTTTCAACCACTCCACAAACTTAGTTTCACGTTCTTTTTGTACTTCTGCATCAGTGAGATGTGAAACTTCGCTTTGCAACTCCAGATCAAATCGTCTGCAAACCATAAATACTTATATTACCGAGCCATGTATCCACATATAGAACATAAAAAGATTTATAATTAAATTGCATATACATATAGTTACTCGATGTATGGGTCGATCGCTGAGCAATTAAAAAGAATATAGATGTGTGTTGCATCTTGCTCTCGATCTGTCAATAGCCTTGATCGGCAACTACCAAATGCATGCCCAAGTGGTTGAAATATCGACAGCTTGTCAGCTACAATTACTTGTTCTCCATCATCGTTACGGGGCGGGCATGTGTAACGTGTTGGAATATGAGGTTCGAAGTACATAAATGAGAAATTTGAAATCTCTTCTAAAGTGTATGCCTCACAAATAGAGTCTTCTACTCTTGCTTTATTACGAACCTTTTTTTTAGGTCGAACATGCATCTGACAAGAATATACATTTCAAATTTTAAATATCTGTCATTAAAGAGACAAATATAAAAAAACATATACATTTCAAATGGGTACATCCATCGATATTGCACAGGGCCACCAACCCTTAGTTCATATGGCAGATGTATGATCAAATGTTCCATAACATCGAAAAATGTTGGCGGAAATATCTTTTCTAGCAGACAAACAGTGGTGATGATAGAGTCCTCGAGATTCTTTACATCTGATACTACGACCTCCGATGCGCACAATGTTCTGAAAAATTCGCTCAACTCAGACAATACCCCCCATATAGGTTTGTCTAATATATCATGGAATGTTAGGGGTATCAATCGTTGCATAAAGATATGACAATCATGACTCTTCAACCCATATAACTGTCCATCGTCAATCTTCACAGCCCGAGCAATGTTAGAGACATATCCATCTGGAAATCTCAGTTGTCTCAACCATTGACATACATGTTTTATTTGATCAGGTCTGAGCACGTACTTTGCCTTTGGTTTCAGTACTTTGCCATTATACTCTTTGAGTTCCAATTCTGGTCTTTTACATATTAATTTTAAATCCATACGGGCCTTCGGATTATCCTTCATTTTTCCTTTAATATTCATTACTGTATTGAACACATTATCAAACACATTTTTCTCTACATGCATCACATCCAAATTATGTCGTATCAATAGGGTCGGCCAATACGGTAGTTCCCAAAAAATAAATTTCTTCGTCCAATTGTGAACCTTCTCAAATCCACGGAAGGGTATAGGACTGCAGACATCTGTTAATACATCTGGAAAGTATCGCAATCTTCTTAGAATCTCTATGCCAGACAATCTTGAGGATGAACCTTCTGTTTCAGTTGTGCCTGCTTTAAACACATTCTTTTGTCGTCGGAACGGATGATCGCTGGGTAGAAATCGACGATGGCACTCAAACCAGCAAGGCTTCCTTCCATGCCTCAATCTAAAAGCTTTGGAATCCTTCATGCAGTACGGACAAGCCAACCTCCCATGTGTGCTCCAACCAGATAGCATACCATATGCAAGGAAGTCACTGATTGTCTATAGAACATCGACCTTCATGTTGAAATTTTATTTTTTGTGGGCATCATACGTGGTAACACCGTCATCCCACAGTACTTTTAGTTCATCAATCAATGACCTTAGATATACATCAAGATTTTGGCCAGGTGAGGTCAGACCAGGGATCAACAGAGACAAGAAAAGATTTGGACGTTTCATACACAAGCTTGGTGGAAGGTTGTATGGAGTTACAAATACTGGCCAGCATGAGTATGGAGTTGATCTACCCCAAAATGGATTAAATCTATCTGTACATAGACCGAGTCTAACATTTCGCACTTCCATTGCGAAGTTCTGATGAGTACGATCAAAGTGCTTCCAAGCTTTAGCGTCAACAGGATGCGTGATCTTGTTTTCATCGTGTCGAACTTTATTTGCATGTCATCTCATGTGTTTAGCTGTCCTTGAAGACATATACAATCGTTGCAATATAGGAGTGATAGGAAAGTAGCAGAGCGACTTGTATGAAACTTTCTTTGATCTCGTGCTACCATTGCCTCTTGTCTTTGGCTTGAACCGAGGATGCCCACATGACGGGCATGATATGTTGTTTTCCTGCTCCTTGAAATACATGCAGTGATTTGGACAAGCATCAATTTTTTTGTAACCCATACCTAGCGCGTTGACCATAACTTTCGCACGATAGAAATGTTATGGCAATTTCTCATCTTTGGGCAACATACTCTTCACAATCATGCACAAACGGTCAAAACATGATTGACTCAAATTATACTCGGACTTCAAATTCATTAGTTGAAGAACTGCAGACAAGATAGTGTGACTCTCACAACCGTTCCAAAGTGGCTCATCAGCATCTCTAAGTAAATCATAAAATCTACAAGCTGCATCGTTTGGTGATTCTTCATATACGGCAGTTCTTACATCACTAGAACTCATAGCAAAACCCAGTTCTGTTCCTGCGGCATCAAATATCAAAATTGTATATAGATTATCGTGCACCATATTCACCCGCGCATCAAAATCGTTTCTAAATTCTTCTCCATGAAACGTCTAGTTCTGATAATCACTCACAAAACTCTTCCTGTATAGGTGATGTCTAATGCCATGAGGTTCTACAAATCGATTATTCTTACAAATCTTGCAGGGACACCTAATCCGACCTGTGGGATCCACTATACTGACACTTGTCGTTGCAAATTCAATAAAACTGTCAACAACATCCATATATTCATGCGATAACTCATTGTCCACTATCCTACGGTACATCCATTCACGGTTTGCAGTCATTTTCTTATGATGTTACGAATAATAGCCTAACGAATTAAAAGAGAATAATCAAAATGCTACGATGAAGAACATATCAAATTTATCATGCAATATATGATGTCATACAATAACAAGAATTTTGATGCATGCATTGATAACTTAATATTTTCATGTGCAAACTATTCATGACACGATACAATCATTTGAAACATGCTTTCATTATACAATTTCACATGAAAGTCATAATCAAATTGAAAGTTACATGCAAGCATGGATACAATTACATCAAACATTGCAATACATCGTAATCATTCATATCAAACAAATGCCAAACATGTACCTGCAACAAACACACTTCAATATCTCACTAACTACTACCATGCCTAGCATGGACTCCGTACTCCAAAAATAAGAATATTTTAATATTCATACATTAAAATAATGCTCAGCATGATCTCCGAACTCCAACGAAGCAACCCTAAATATCAATAACTAAGTGAGTGTATGAACAATAAAGTGTTACATATAATAAATTAAATAACTTGTGATACGCTTGCATCACTTACTCACCACGGGTATTTACCTGATTTGCATTATTTTTGACACTTACTTACCACAGGTGGCTGAGCACGAGCTGGTTTCGTTGAAAAATCTGCACAAAAAAATATTGTTTTAAAATGAAGTCACCACGAAAAAACAAACTGTTCTGTCAAGGGGTCGACTCCCCTGCTGTTCTAGCAAGGGGTCGACCCCCTTACAAAACATAGGGGGTTAACCCCCTTACGGAACGTAGGGAGTTAACTGACCCCCTGTTCGGGCAGAGGGTCGACCCCCAGCCTATCCGCCAGTGAGTCAACCCCCTGCCGAAACAGCAGGGGGTCGCCCCCCTGCCTGTTACGGCAGGTGGTTAACCCCCCTGCCGGGGTCGACCCCCTGCCCGGGTCGACCCCTGCCGGAAAGGCAGGGGGCAAGGGTCCCCAATCGGAAAACGCAGGGGGTTAGCCCTCTGCCGAAAACGCAGGGGGTTAACCCCGTGTCAGAAAACGCGGGGGTTAACCCCCTGCCGGAAACGGGAGGGGGTTAACCCCCTGCTAGAAACGGGAGGGGATTAACCCCCTTGCCGGAAATGCAGGGAGGTTAACCCCCTGCCAGAAAACGCGGGGAAGGGCGTCCTTTACCTTTCTCTGGACGGTGGGACCGGCGAACGACGGGAGTGAGACCGGCGAACGGCGGGAGCGGTGAACGGTGGGAGCAGCGAAATAAGAAAAGGAAAAGCTGCCTGGGATTAGGGTTATTCGAAAGTTAGCGACGGCTTAGCGACAAATTAATTCTGTCGCTAAGCCAACGTAAAATCAAATTTACGGAAATAGCGACGGACGATATTCCGTTGCCACATCCGTCGCTAAGTAGCGACAGACTAGATTCCGTCGCTAACTTCGTCGATAAATGGTGCGACCGTAACAACAAAACAGTACGTCGCAACATCCGTCACTACTTAGCGACGGACTGTATTCCGTCGCTAGTTTCGTAAGCTTCATTAATTATAGCGACGGATTTTTGTCGCTCGCTAATCCGTCGCTAACTAGCGACGGAAAGATTCCGTCGCTAACAACGTATTTTCTTGTAGTGGTAAACAAAAATCGAAATAACCACATGCATCATTATGAAATCATGGTTCTTTCATGTATTCATTCTGAAATCATAGACTTAACCAACAAACAATTTAGAATTCAATCAAAGCGTGATCATCATTCTTATACAGAGGTATTATTATGCTAATTTACATTACTGACATAAATCTAACTCATTAACATGTTAATTTGAATATAATCTAACCATAAGACATATAACCTCACAGCGATTTTGCCTAAATCCCTATATAAATATTTTACTTGATTTAAACCAAGATTCAAGCCCAAATAAATTTTAGAACTTATAAATCATGCATGCATCATATAAACCCCTCATTCATACATTAAATATGCTGAAAATACTTTAGATCCAACACTCAATCATGGAATTAATCCCCTCCAAAACCAATTTTTGCTTAAAGGCTTCCAAACTTTTTTTTGTCTAACATGTTTTAAAAAATCGAATATGGTGACATGGTTTCTACAAAACTGATTTTAAAGCCAAAACCAAATCTATTTTGGTTGTTCCAATGTCTGATCTACTCTTGATTCAAATCTTGAAATAACTCCTATGCATATCCCATATATTTAGATCAACTTATGCCTATGTGTTTGATGCACCTACCTCTTACGCATTTTTGAATTGGCGAAACCCTTTGTCTCTCGTCTTGGACTCGAAAGAACACCTCCAAGCTTCAAGTATTTTCCTCCAAGGTGCAACTTCAATGGCTGTTGGACCAGCCCCTTGTTGGAGAAGAAAGGAGACAAGAAGAAAAGAAAAAAAGAAAAGAAGAAGGAGATTTGAGAAGAGAGAGAGATTTAGAGCATAGAAAAGAGAAAGAGTGATGAGATTTGCAAATAAGAAAGAGATAGAACAAGAGGGTGGGACATCCTTGCTTGTTTTCTCTTTCTTGAGTTTCCAAAATCCTCTTTTCTTTAAAAAAAATGCTTCTTTGACTTTCTTGCTTTCCTACTTTCTATGTATTTTTGGTAAGTTTTGAAAATTATTTTCTTTCTTTTTTCTTTATGAGATTTCAAAAGAATTTAAAGTTTTAAAAGAAATATCTAGCCAAGGGGGTGTGGGCCCACCTAGGGGGGCATCCCATCCTCTTGGATTAGCTTACTTAATCAATTAATTAATTAGGTTTTAGTAAATTTATTAAATTTCCTAGTATCCAATTTAGATTTTAGATTTATTTTAAATTTTAGATTTCATACCTAATCCAAATTCAAATGGTTTTCAAACCTAATTTGGATTTAATTCTACATACTAAATTCAATTTCAAATTCTATTTAAATTCTAATTTGCATGAATTTAACCTCGGGTTAAATTCAAATCTCAATATAACTCTAGTTAAAATTCTCATTCATGTAAGATAAGACTTTCAATTAATATACTCAATTAATTTTGAACACAATGCATAATTGAATGAATAAAAATCATTAAATGAGACATAAAAAATATCTTTATTTATTAAAATAATTATTGACAAATTTACAAGTATTACAAGGGAGTTCAGTTTTCTCAACCCTCTTACACAATGTGCATTAATTCTTTGTAAACCCATAGAACACAATTTCTCGTTCACAAATTACTTTTGCATTTGAATTCTCTTTATTATCCTGCAAGGGGTTGAGTTTAGAGACACATCCTTTCGAGAAATTTCTTCAGCCCAAGAAATATACCTGTTGATGCTATGACATGTAACCGTAATTTCTATGTAAATTAATTATTTATTAATTTAGTTTAACTTGTTTGATTTATAACTTTTACATGTCTTAATGACCATTCTGTGAGAGAATCCCAACGGTCTTCTTATAGCCACTACCTTACAAGGTTAATCTTGAGGCTCACATAGGGCATTTGACTAGCATTGAGGTAGTCAAGGGTCTCGTAGGCAAACCAAATACTTTGTTAAATTGATCTCTACTTTGTGAAGGCTCCTTTATCGAAAAAATAACCATACTGTAAGACGAATTGAACGTACCTCACAAAATTTGAAAAATAACCATACTGTAAGACGATTTGTGTCACTTCTACTTCTTTGTCAAACTTAGGAATGGATCCCAAGATGCTTGGTTTAATAGTTCGAGAGAGTTGAGACATGCAGATTTTAGACTAAGACGTGGTCATCTCAGATTCTACTAAACACTGTTGTGGCTGAAGACTATGATCTAGTGGGTAAAGATCTTCATTTATCGACTGCTGACTTCATTAGAGAGTGCAAAAGTTCTCGTTCTCATGTACTAGTGTCTTCCCCAGATAAACTCGTGGGGAAGCATGATTTTTTTTCAGTTCCTCGTGGTGTGATTTGGAAGGACTTTGCACATAAGTTTTCCTGTAGAGGCATGGTGCAAATATCTCTGGTATAAGCATGTTGTACCTAGGTCCTTATGGACAGTTTACCTAGCTTGTAAGAGCAGGCTTCCAACGTTTGACAGACTGCAACATTATGACATTCAACTGGCTAACCAGGTTTATTTTGGACAGATTTGGCTGCAATAGTGATTTATCTCGTTTGTGATTCAAGAGTTGATCTGGTGGTTTGAAAAACCATTCAATTTGAATTCGCTAAAGATCTGTTGGAGATTAACTTTTCATATTGTATCGCAATAGAACTATCTACAAAGAGTGGAACCCTCCTTGGTATTTGATGGTGAAGGAAGTCTGGTCTTTTTGTTAAGAGAACTATGTGAACCTGACCAACGGGGGATCCGCTTGTCTGGTAGGAGCTAGGTGACATAGCTAGTGCATGTCACCTTGTGTATGGACGTTGCATGTTCAAAACCCAATGGTATAGTTGTATAACTAGGGGTGGCAATTTCTGACACGACCCGCCAACCCGCCTCTTAGGCGGGTTCGGGTTGGGCTTAAGCCAACCCGTTTAATAAACGGGTCGACCCGCGTAACCCGTTTATTAAACAGGTCGGGTTCGGGTTGGGGGTATGCCAACCCGCCAACCCGGCTGACCCGTTTAATAAACGGGTTAGGCGGGTGGGTCAACCCGCCAACCCGACCCGCCAACCCGACCCGTCAACCTGCCAACCCGATCCGTCAACCGCCAACCCGACCCGCGAACCTGAAAACCTGTTTACCCGACCCATTTATTAAATGGGTTGGCGGGTCGTGTCGGGTTACCCGTTTATTAAACGGGTCGGGTTCGGGTTGAGGTATGCTGACAGGCCAACCCGCCAACCCGACCCGATTGCCACCCCTATAGGGGTCTGCCCAACCCCCTTTAAAAAAAAAGAACTATGTGAACCCGGATTGGACCAAGGAAGCGCCTAGTGCTTTGAATCGTTGGCTCAACCTTGGGTTCTGAGATCGTCACCGTCCGTTCCCTTTCATCACCACCGTTCCTTGTGTAAACCAAAGCGGGGCTCATGGATCACATGGTCTCTTGATTGTACGGTGAGGATCTAAGACCACCAAAGATCCGTGATTTTTCAGTTCATCCGAATCCACTATCTTGATGCCTCTTTGAGCGAGCGACCGAGCGGGAGAGAGAGAGAGAGAGCATGACGGTGACAGTGCCCACCAGGCAGCTCTTCATAGATGGAGAATGGAAGGAACCAATCAATGGGAAGCGTCTTCCCGTCATCAATCCTGCAACGGAGGAAACTATAGGTTGTTTTTTTACTTCTTTTTTGTCATTCAAGCCATTGGACCATATGCCCATTTGATTATTCTTCCTTTTTCTGTGATTTTATGCAATACCCAATTGCTGAATCAATGGTTTGGGAAAGTGGGTGTTCCCTGATTTTGCTTTTTATGGCGCCCACATATTGAAATTTTCCCGTGTTTGGTGGTTTTTGAGAGGTTTGCTTGGATTTAGTTCTTGTTGCTATGGTGGTAATCATGTTATGATAGGTGGGTGTTGTGGTGATATTCCATTTGGAGTTATGGGTTCTTGTTAATTTTCTCCTTTGTGTTTTCTGCTTATGGGAATTTGAACAAGGGAGGTCTTTGGTACTCATCCCTTTGTTTTCTGTGTCTGTGAATGGTCAGATGATGGTGAAACAGTAATGCGTTTTTTCTTCTTAGCACTTGAAGACTTTGAGAGTGCTTACTGTTGTTCATTTGGTAGTTCCGTTTTTCTGCTAGACATTCGTGGTTAAGTGGTGGATTATTGTGTAGGTGTTTTTTTTTTGGAAATCGTTGAGTTTGCACTACTCCTTTTATCAGATACTTTTAAAGCCTCTTGCAATCTTCTTGACACCTAGTGGGATTCCTGATGAATCGAACTTGATACGTACCGTGATACAGCCCTTCTAACAATCGAATAGCACTGCAGTACACAGACCAGTCCCTGCCCGGGCGCTGCCTACGTTTGATACGTGGGGACAAAGTTGTCCCGGCAAGGACCGCTTTGTTCCCCCACGTATCTTGGGTGACGCACCAGTCATACCTCCCATGGTGCGACTGGCCCGTTCTGGACAAACACCACCTGGCTTGTCCAGGCGGCATTTGTTCATCTAGGATGACTTTGGCACTAGCCTGGAAGTGTGTGTGAAGATTGACTTTTGCTGTTGGTATCTTTATTTGGCTTTAATCTGTAATTCTGTATCATTTATCACTATGGTTTTATTATACTTTATTTTTGCATTCTTAAAGTTGCTAGAGTTATGTCTTTAAGTAGTTGTGATGCTGCATTTTACTCCTTGAAAACGATATTCCTGTGCCCTTTCTCCTTTCAATGTCATTGGTTGCATCTGAATGCCATTATACCATGATAGGGGTCATACCTGCAGCCACCACTGAGGATATTGAGTTGGCAGTTAGTGCTGCTCGCAGAGCTCTCGCAGGAAATAGAGGAGTGGACTGGTCTCATGCATCTGGAGCCTTCCGTGCTAAATATTTGCGTGCGATTGCTTCAAAGGTTTTATGTTTCTCAGCATATGTTTTTCCTGTTGATTCTTGCCATCTTGTCAGTTAATTTCTTGCTATTTCATGTATCACACTTGTTCCTTTTTTCTTTCTATTAAATAAACGTGCACCGTCAATTCCCTGCCAGATCACATGGATACTGTGCTTTTACTCCCATGTCATATTCCTTTATATGCTATCATATTGGAAAACTTGGTAAAGATGACTATCCCTGCATCTACAGTCGTACCCATGTTCCATGGTTTACATCAGAGTTGCCAGTGGGGGAAGCGAGGCACTTCCAAAATTTTAAGAAGCGGGAAGCGCAGGACAACATAGAAGCGAACTAGGAATCGTCTCGGAAGCGACATAGGAAGCGAACCAGAAGCAAGGGGGAAGGAAAAAAGAGAAAAAAGTAAAAAAAAAACTCACACAAAAAAATAAAAAAATAAGCGAAGTGAGGGGGAAGTGAGCTTCCCCTAAATGGGAAGCGAGCTTCCCCTAAATGGGAAGCACGCTTCCCAATTTTTTTGGTGTTTCGCCCCACGTTTCAGAAGCGCCACGTTTTGTGCTTTCGAAACATGCTTCGGGAAAGTGCACTTCCCCATATTGTATGGAGCTTCCGGTAACTGTGGTTTACATGTAATGTTAATGATATTTCTAACCAAGTCTGTGTAGGTCTCTGAGTTTGCCATGTTTTCACGGAAAAAATGCATTTGTGTTTTTATGATGACTTCTATCTAGGCTTTGTTAGTTCAAATGGCTAAATGAACTGGTTTTACATATGGTTCAACACTGATGCAGAGGGAATGCTGGCTGCGTAGCACCTGTCTACTGGATGTAGTGACCCGACCCTTATGGTCGTGTGATGCGAAGAGATGGAGAAAAATGCCCACCGATAATCAGTAGGGCCTGTTTTTTTCTTTTATTGCAATAAAGAACTCAATGAACAAATAACGGTGGGCTGAATGATAAAAAAAATAAATTGAACAAGCAATGCAAAGGGAATAAGACAATAGGTAAAGAAAGGAACTGCTGAAACAATACAACTGCTGCCAAGAAATCAATATTCTCTGCCTCTCACGCAACCCTAGGATAGGGTTTTTAAAGGTTGTTGTTGCATTCGGGTCGCGGGTCCAGCCCTGGACCCGAGTCGCGATCCGGGTCGACTGTTGGCTCTGAGATGTCCGAATTGGTCCACGCCTGGAGTAGGTACGCAAGGGTACGTCCCTGCGTCGCGGCACCGTACCTGCGATTGGATCGGACACGTGGGTCCGATCGTCTGTCCTTTGTGGTGGATCGGGCGTCCGTGCCACGCTTGAGTCATGTGGTACAGATCCAATCTGGTCCTGCCCTGCATCATTCTCCCCTGGTTGGGAAGACGTCGGCTTCGACGACTTGTTGCCTCCACAGTAAGCATATAGATCAGATACGTTGAAAATAGGCAAAATGTGCCAATCGTCGGGCAGCTCAAGGAGGTAGGCATTCAAACCCAATCGCCGAAGGATCTTAAAAGGACCATACTTCTTAGGACTCAACTTGCCATAGGTGCCTACGGGAAAACGCTCGGGACGCAAGTAAACCCAAACTAGCTGACCGACTTGAAATTGGACATCGCGACGACTTTGATCTACGAAAGCTTTGTAGGCATCGTAGCTTTCAACATGTTTGGCTCGGACCTGTCTGTGGATATCACGCATATATTCGACGGTATCAAATGTGTTTGGGGCCGGGTCTGGGATATCGGACACAGGGGCTAGGTCAACGACATGGGTGGGTGACCGACCATAAACCACTTGGAACGTGGATTTGCCTATAGACCGTTTGATGGAATTGTTATATGCAAACTCGGCTTGAGGCAATATAAAGGCCCAAGTTTTGACATTCTCCCCCACTAGATTCCGTAACAGGTTTCCCAAGGTGCGGTTGACCACTTCGGTTTGGCCATCTGTTTGAGGGTGGTAAGCACTACTGAACTAAAGTGTGGTCTTCAACAAGGCCCATAACGATTTCCAAAAATGTCTCATGAAACGGGTGTCACGATCTGAGGTGATCGTGTGAGGCAATCCATGAAAACGGGCCACGTCCTTGAAGTAGTACGAAGCTACTAACGAGGCGTCAATGGTCCGCTTACATGGGACAAAGATAGCCATCTTGGAAAATCTGTCAACAACAACTAAGATGGAATCAAAACGATGCGAGGTTCTGGAAAGACCCACAATAAAATCCATGGACACGTGCTCCCAAGGTCGCTCAAGAATTGGCAACGGAGTATACAAACTACTATTCTGACAGTGACCCTTGGACACCTGACACACTCGACAACTCTGAACGAACTTGACGACATCTTTACACATTTTGGGCCAAAAGTATCGTTCATCCAACAGTGCGAACGTCTTATCGTGTCCAAAATGTCCAGCTAGTCTCCCTTCATGCGATTCAGAAATCAATTGTAGTTTAAGGGAGAAGGCAGGCACACACAACTTATTACCCTGAAAAAGGTAACCGTTATGGATTGTAAATCCTGGGCCAGTTGTGCTATCAGGGGAGAGGCACCTTTCCCAGACCTGTTGAAAATTCGGGTCTGTCGGGTACAGGTCCTTGCACTGCTCGAACCTAATGACTTGCACTGACATAGTCATCAGAAGGCTATTCTTCCTACTAAGAGCGTCAACTACCTTGTTCAGAGTACCAGACTGATGGCGAATCGTAAATGTGTACTCTTGCAAGAAGCTAACCCACTTGGCATGACGAGCACTTAGCTTCTTTTGACTATTTAGGTACTTCAATGCCTCATGATCTGTGTACAAGATAAACTCCTTATAAATGAGATAATGCCTCCAATAACGAAGGGCTTGTACAATGGCATAAAACTCGACGTCATAAGTGGAATACTGGCACCTGGCCTGAGTCAGCTTCTCACTAAAGAAAACAATAGGTCGGCAGTCCTCACTCAAGACAATGCCAATTCCCACTTTAGAGGCATCACACTCAACCTCAAAGACTGCATTGAAATTAGGAAGAGCTAAAATAGGGGCACTAGTCATTCTTTCTTTGATGATCGTAAAGGTTTTTCCCGCGGCAGACATCCAATGAAAACTAGTACCTTTTAGGCATTCTGTGATAGGGGCCATGAGGGTACTGAAATTTTGCACAAAAACGACGGTAAAAAGTGGCTAACCCGTGAAAACTACGAATCTCTCCGATAGTCTTTGGGATAGGCCAATCTACGATCACACGGACTTTCGCAGGATCTGCCTTAACTCCATCGGAAGACACTATAAAACCTAAGAACACGACACTAGACGTCATAAATTCACACTTTTTGGCATTGACGTATAACTTTTCGTTCCTTAAGATCTCTAGGACCTGACGCAGGTGATTAAATGATCAGACAAAGACGAACTATAAATCAAAATGTCATTAAAATAGACAACGACAAACTTCCCTATACAAGGATGCAACACTTGGGTCATCATATTCATGAAAGTACTTGGGGCATTAGATAACCCAAATGGCATGACTAACCACTCATACAACCCATCACGTGTCTTGAATGCCGTTTTCCACTCATCCCCCTCCCAGATACGAATATGGTGATACTCGCTTTTTAAATCTATTTTGGAGAAAATGGAGGCGCCAGACAACATATCAAACATATCGTCCAAACGAGGGATGGGAAAACGATATTTGATTGTGATGCGATTGATCACACGACTATCAACACACATGCATATGAACCCATCTTTCTTAGGAGTGAGCAGGGCAGGTACTGCACAAGGGCTAACACTCTCGCGAATAAACCCCTTTTGCAGTAACTCCTGAATCTGCCTCAATAACTTGACATGCTCAGATTGGTTCATGCGATATGCGGGGAGGTTGGGGAGACTCGATCCCGGCACAAAATCAATGGCGTGCTGGACTACCCTCATCGAAGGCAAACCATTAGGCAAGTCATCCGACATAATGTCGCGAAATTCCTCAATAAGAGGGGCAACGTCCGCGGGAACGGACAAAGACGTACTCATCAACGGCTTGGCCACTAGGGCATAACAATAGCCATCTTCTTGACAATGGCTCAAGAAGGACCGGTACGAGAGGCCCGCGAGCCTGGGGACTCGCTCAGGCTTACCCACAATAGGGAAACCGGTCTCCTTGATAGGGAGAAGGACTATTCTATGACCCTTAAAAAGAAAAGAGTATGTGTTCTTGGGCCCATTGTGAATTGTTTTGCGATCAAACTACTAAGGGCGACCCAAAAGAATGTGACACGAACTCATGGGAGCTACATCACACCACACCTCGTCGTGGTAATGCTCCCCCATGGAGAACCAAACTAAACAATGCTGGGTGATGGAAACCTCGTTCCCTTAAACCACGCCATCTTGTATGGTTGGAACAATTTCTCAGTTTTTAGATTCAAGGTGGATACGACACTCTCGGACACCATCTTCTTACATGCACCAGTGTCGATAATAACATCACATGCATGACCCTCACAGTTGCACCGAGTTTTAAAAATGTTGTTTCGCAACCATTTTGCAGGGGCCGACTCACGGGATGCGGTCAACACATGACGGATGGACAATAAATTCTCTACATTGCCGTCGAACTCTACGACTTTCCTCTCATCCTTGTCCTCAACCAATGACTCACTCTCACTCTCGGATGCTGACTCTACAATACCTTCGACGAGATGGGTGTTCTTGTTCACAGTGGGACACTTAGACGCGGCATGTCCTAACTCCTGACACCTAAAACAACGAATGGTCGATTCACTAGGTTTGGCTTTGGACCGGGTATTGTATGCAGGTCCCGACTGGTCAGGTTTGCCAAGGTCTGCTCTAGGCTTTGAGTCCTCCTTCCTAGGGGAGCTTGCTCTCCTGGTTGGGAAACTCGACTTAGGTTGACTGGATTGTTCGCTACAGGAGGTCCTATATTCCTGCCTTCTTTTCAGTTTTTTCTCGACATTCATGGCATAACTGCTTGCCTAATCTAATGTCTCAACTGTGATACAACTAAAATCGTCAGAAATAGCAGGACGGAGACCAGAAATGTACCTTGTGACCTGTTGACGGGCGGTTTCCTCGATCTGCACACGTAGGGACAAATGATGGAACTCTGCCGTGTACTCCGCTACAGTTCGGGTGCCTTGACGCAGGGTCATGTACTCCTTGTAAGCTCTCTCGGCGTGATCTGACGGCACGAATTTTGACTGCATTAATCTCTGCATCTCCTCCCATGACTGTACGCGCTCTAGTCCCTGTCGCTCTCTCGACCTCTGCAACTCCACCCACCATGTCTGTGCTAGGCCTCTCAGCCGAGTAGACGCTAGAGAGACACGACAGTGCTCAGCGACGGTGTGATAGTCGAAGAAGAACTACAGGACATAAGACCAGTCGAAGAACTGCTCCACATCGAATCACCCTGCAAATTTCGGTAGGTCCAGCTTCACCCCGTAAGTGGAGGGGTGCTCTGGTGCTCTCTGCTGACGAGTCTCCACCTTTCTTGCGGGATACTCGTTCCAGAAAACATCGTCGTCCCATACTGCTTCATCGCCCTCTGTGCGGTACTGTTTGCCTGGAAGCTGGTGCTGACGAACTCCTCCGATGGGTGGTCGACGCTTAGGTTGTGTCGGTCCCTGCTGATTCTGCCGCGGTCTGGCTTGCCCGCGGGTGGGGGCCATCTGCGGCTGACGTTGTTGCACCGGTATGTGAGGAGGTCCTATTAAAGGTAGATGGTTTTGTTGGGTCTCGGGCCTTAAGTGGGTAGGAACGGGGTAGTACGGGTGCGAGTTATGATAGTGGTGTTGAGTCGGGTGAGATATTGGGTTTAGAAGCAGTAAGGGGTTGGTTCGAGTTCGGGTATCGGGTTGGGTTGATATAGGACTGGGGTGATTCGCCCGACTGGATATGGATCGGGCCTAATCCTACACTATTCGTCAGACCCATATTTGGATAGGTTGGATCGGGGATCGAGTTATGGGGGTAAAAGGTTTGGTTTGAACTTGATCCACGATCCATATGATTATGGGTCTGGTTTTGACCCGGCTCAAAATCAAGCTGGAGCTCCGTCCGGGTCCGATACACATTTGGGTCAGTACAAGATCCATTTTGAGGTTCAAAGATAATGGGTTGGGTCGGATTCAGAGAGAATTGCAAACTAAATCCAACTGGGTAAGCTGGATATGGGGATGCGAGACCCGTACCCGCCACCGGGAACCCAAAGGGTGGTCCTCGGTAACCGGGTATGGACCCGATCATCGTGGGCTCTCGACCGGACCCTGAGGGGTCAGGTCTGATCCACAGGGGTTCAGTCCCCTTAGTCTGCGAGTGGGCTGCGACAGCGCTCCCGCGCACAGGCGCTGGGAAAGCCGACAAACCCACCCCAGCCTGGGTTGAGGCCGACACGTTTGCTGCCTGACCCGGCATCACGCTCGGGCCATGCAGGCCGTGCTCGGCCTGCAGCCCCTACTGCATGGGTCGTTGCTAGGCCTGCACACCCAGGTTGCCGCTGGGCATGCTTTCTTCCCCCACCCGAGTGGCATTCGCGCCATGGGTCGTCGTTGGTACCCCTTGGTGGGGCGGCACATGGCCGGTGTCCTTGTGTGGATCCCTTCCTGTATTATCAGGTAGCACGGCAGACAGAAAGGTTTGTTGGGTTGGTTTGACAGCCACAGATTCGATGGGGACGACAGCACCGTCGCCCACTCCCATGTTCATCTGCTGAGTAGACGCCGCGTGTGGCCCCGCCGGTGACTCGATCACCGCGACCCGATTCTTGACCCCATGTAGTCGCCGTGATATGCTTGTCACGTCCCGGCTGATACGCAATATGTTTTCCTGCATCTTTGTCATCATTTCCATCATCCGCAACATTGGGTCTGCGTTGCCGGCATCCTCCTGCTCGATTTCCGTCGCTGGATCGCCCTTCACCTCTGAAGCCATCTTGCTGACGAAGGAAGAGGCACTGACTCTGATACCACTTTGATGCAGTGGGAATGCTGGCTGCGTAGCACCTGTCAGCTGGATGTAATGACCTGACCCTTATGGTCGTGTGATGCGCAGAGATGGAGAAGAATGCCCACCGATAATCGGTAGGGCCTGTTTTTTTCTTTTATTGCAATAAAGAACTCAATGAACAAATAACAGTGGGCTGAATGATAAAAAAAAACAAATTGAACAAGCAATGCAAAGTGAATAAGACAATAGGTAAAGAAAGGAACTGCTGAAACGATACAGCTGTTGCCAAGAAATCAATATTCTCTGCCTCTCACGCAACCCTAGGATAGGGTTTTTAAAGGTTGTTGCTGGATCCGGGTCGCGGGTCCAGCCCTGGATCCGAGTCGCGATCCGGGTCGGCTGTTGGCTCTGAGATGTCCGAACTGGTCCACGCCTGGAGTAGGTACGCAGGGGTACGTCCCTGCGTCGCGACACCGTACCTGTGATTGGATCGGGCACATGGGTCCGATCGTCTGTCCTTTGTGGTGGATCGGGCGTCCGTGCCACGCTTGAGTCATGTGGTACGGATCCAATCGGGTCCTGCCCTGCATCAAACACCCAAACCGTTGAGCAACTTATTTGAAAAAAAATACAGCAAAAGAGGAATCTCATGAAATCTCCTGCTTTATGAGGATATATTGAATGTGGACGGGCATGTATGAGGATGTCTTCATAACCTTTCCATATCATGAGCTATAATATAATCTAAACTATGTTTCTAGTGTCCAAGTGGTATATTGGAAGGGACTGCATTTTAAAAGAAAAAGATCTATGATATATCTCTATTTTGCATGGAACTTACAGTTTCCATTGGTGAAAATCTATTCTTCTTGCTTTAAATTTTTGATGGTAAGCAATTCTTAGTTGTAAGAACTGCCCATTAAGTAGGAGAATTGATAACCAAGAAGTAAAAAGGTTGCAAAAACTTGTCACTTCATGGATAGATCTTTAGCTGAAAAGGCATGTTACTTGCTTCTTCATTGTAGCAACTACCTATTAACTGTAAATTTATCAATGATGCTGTTAAGTGTTAATGTGTTTAAATGAAGCAGACATATTTCTTTGGCTCAAGGCCATCTTGAGTTTTATTGTAGTTTCCATCTCCTTTCTAAGTTCTGATGTAGCCTGTTAGGATTCTGGTATCATATATTTCAGCATGTTTTTTGTTCTTCTGGTTGGAGGTTAAGAAAAAAAAAGCCTTTGTTTTCTTGTGATGACATTCCAAAGTCTGCTATCATCTGAGCATGCTCTGCTGATCCATTTGTAGGAATGGTAAATGAACCATGCCCTGGCAAACAATTTGGGATTAGTTCATCAAGGACCTCATTTGGAATTGGTGGGTAGTTCATGTGGCTGATCCAAGCTTTAATTCTGTGCTTATTGAGAAAATGTGGCAAGTTGAAGCTGTCTCTGGCTTGGGTCAAGATGGGATCACTTGGTAATAGGAAATTGTAAAATCATTAGGTTTTTATATTTTTCACTAGCTGAAACCTTATTGAACGAGGACAGCCATCTCTTTTTAACCTCATGTCAGGGTGTCTGCTGCAGCTCCATGTGTTTTGTTCTGTATATCCATCATTTCTCGAGTATATGAAACTTGGTTGAAGCTCATGCAATGTGACCTTAAGCTTTAATGGTGCTCAAGCCGAACTCAAGCTTCCAAACTTTCAACCAGCCAGCCCTGAATGTGTGTGTGCATATGTATGCTTGCATGTGAATTTGATTATTTTCTTTTTCTTTTTCTTTTGTTTTTTATTATGTTCCAAATTCTGGTCATCTAAATCTTTATATCCAGGTGTATGGAGCTATTTCTATGGCTTAACATTGGAAATATTTTAAGTTTTATTAGTAGAACAGTTCTAGTGAAATCACAATTTTCTAACTTGTTTTTGCAGCAAAACAAGCTAAGTTATAATATCTAATTGATATCATGGGGTTGACATCTCATTCAAATGCACACAGATTTCAGAGAGAAAGTCTTTATTGGCTAATCTTGAGTCACTCGACTGTGGGAAGCCTCTTGATGAAGCAGCATGGGATATTGTATGTTTTTTGCATTTAGAGAAGCTTTGAATTTCTTGAGAAAAGTCTTTATCTTTTTTTTTTCTTTTCCTAGGATGATGTTGCTGCATGCTTTGAGTACTATGCAGATCTTGGAGAAGCATTAGACCAAGAACAAAAGGCTCCTATTTCTCTTCCAATGCAAACTTTTAAAAGTTATATTCTTAAGGAACCAATTGGAGTGGTTGGATTAATTACCCCTTGGTATTAGTCCCTGTCCATGTATCTGTGGTTGTACTCTGTTTTCCATTTTTCTTTTCCTGTTGCTATTTCAAGTAAACTGCATGCTTTTACATGGGAGTAACTTTATTTCAATAATAAATTCTTCTAACCTTCACACAATCCAGCCTTTCTTTGTGCAGAATCTGCAGATCAATTTAGTTTGTTTTGCTTTCTTTTGGTAAATTTTAATGGGAGAATGCTTGATATTGTTGTTGAGGGTTTTTAAATAGTCATCGAAGTTTCATTTTAAACTATGACAAAAAGTAGATGTGGATGTATTGCATAGAGGTCTTGAAGAAAAATTCAATGAAAGTTTGACATTTGTTAGGGTAATAAATGTTTGTGAACTTGTTAATTATTCATCACTAATCAAGATGCTTACACTATCACAAATGCAAATACTGGGGCAACCACAAAGAGGAAGAAGAGAGAAGGGAGAGAAATAACAAGAACATCATTAGCTTGAGAATGAAGAGCAATGCTACATAAAAGGAACAACATCCTTTTTGGTTACACTACAAGACAAAAACTGTTGACCCGCTAACCTCCTACACAAATACAAAAATGTCCCTCATTAAATAATACATGTACAACATTGAGAGGGTAACACATAAATAGTAATGCATATGATACCTTAGCATATTACACTTCTCAACACTCCCCTCAAACTTGAGATGATGCTGACGGAATCATCCCAAGTTTGGAAAGAAAGGGCAAAAAGTGTGAAGGAGCCAAATTTTTGGTCAATATATCAGCAACTTGCTCCTTTGAACTCACATGATCTAATGAGATAACTCCATCTTCATAAGCCTTTATTGTAAAGTGATAATCAAACTCTATATGCTTAGTTTTCTCGTGAAATTCAGGATTTTGGCAATATGGATTGCCCTCATGTTGTCACAAGACAAGGAGGTACTTTCACAAACTTCTACTCCAAGCTCTTTAAGAAGCCATCTTATCCAAATGATTTTTGTCATAACCTATGCCATGACTTTGTATTTTGCCTCAGCAGTAGACAAAGCAACATGTTGTTGCTTCTTGACCTTCCATGATATCAAAGAACTACTAAGAAAGACGCAAAAGCCGGTAACTGAAAGACAATCCTTAGTTTATCCTCCAAAATTTGAATCACAATATGCTCTAACATTTATAGAGGATGAAGCATGAGAAGAACATGCCAAAATGCATATTGTCTCTTACTGAATTATTCTAAGCACAACTGCCAGATTAACCGAGGTGGAGTCACTCATAAATTGACTAACCACATGCATTACATATGTGATGTCAAGTCTAGTGATAGTTAAGTATATCAAACTACCCACAAGCTGCCTGTAGGACACAAGATCTTCAAGTTTCTTACCATTTGTGGCTCTCAACCTGGCATTTGCTTTTATAGGAGTATCCATTCTCCTACAATCATCTGCAAGTCTAGCCTTAATCACTAGATCTGTTGCATATATATGTTGAGACAGATAGAACCCCCTTCTTAATAATTTTGCTTCCAATCCTAGAAAATATTTCAAATATCTTAGATCTTTTATCTCAAATATGGTAGCTAGACTTTTCTTGGTGTCCACAATTTTCTGTACATCATCTCTAGTGAAGATCATATCATCAACATACAAAAGCAATATACATTTTTCATAATTAGAAGATGATACAAACAAAGCAGGGACATAACAACTTCGCTCAAAACCAAGAGACTTTACAAACCAAGCACGTGGTGCCTGTGTGAGTCTATACAAAGTTCTTCTCAACCTGCACGCATGACTCTGAGAGTCTGAATATCCTTGAGGCAACTCCATATAAACCTTCTCCAAGTCCTCATTTAAGCAAGTGTTCTTCACATCTAGCTGCCAAAGGTCCCACTGACTTATCACATCAACTTTAAGTGAAGTTCTTATAGTGGTCATATGAGCCACTTGAGAAAAGGTTTTAGCAAAGTCAATGCCAAACTGTTGGCTATAACCCTTAACTACAAGTCGTGCCTTATGTATCTCGATAGACCCATCTGCCTTGGTCTTAACTTTGTATACCACTTTCACCCTACTACATTCTTTCCAGGTGGGTGGAAGATCTACAAGGTCCCATGCATGCATTCTTTCAAGAGCACCCAACTCCTCATCCATTGTCTCTTGTCACTCCACTTTTGAAGCTGCCTTTGCATAGGAACTAGACTCGACACTAGAGTAAATTAAAGCAAGAAAAGTATGAGTTGGGGAGAAAGATTTATAGGATACAAAACGAGTAGGTGAAACACACTCTAGAGCTACGACGTACCTGATGAGGAGAAGGTGCATAGGAAGAAGACTCTTGACTTGTGTGCTCATAATCAGCTGGAAGGGGATCAGAATTAGCCTTCAAATTTCTAGTTTCCTCTGATTCTATTTGATGTCAAAAAGGAATTTTGACCACATTGTCTTGCCTTTTGGAGTAGGATAAACCAAACCTACCACCTTCCCCTTGAGTTATCTCCCTGTTAACTCCCACATTCCTTTCCACCTCCTTTGCCTCAGGAAAAGGTATTAAGAAGGAGAAATCACTAGTGTCCTAAGTCACAGGGATTCGGCCAACCAAGTGCCGCACCCGTGTCGATGCGACACGACACGAGTGCGCGTGCGGGTGTGGCACCCAGTGCAGTCAACACACCTACGGTCATTTCTGTCTATTTTTTAGACCTTAAAAAAAATACACCCGATGAAATGGGCTGTAGAGAGGAGGATTAGGGCAAATTTTTTTTGCTGTAATCCTCCCTTCCTCTCCTCCCGAAGTCGAAGCCGGCGACGACCTCTCCGCCGGACCCTGACGCCACTGCCGACCTCTCCGTCGGACATCTCCTCCTCAGGTACTCTCTCTCACTCGCTCTGTCTCTCTTCTCTCCGTCTCACTCTCAATATCTCTGTCTCTCTCACTATCGCTCTCTCACTTGCTCTCTACATCCCTCTTCTCCCTCTGTCTCTGTCTCTCGCTCAATCTTTATCTCTTCTTTCACTCTCAATCTCTCTGTCTCTCGCAGCCGGCCTGGGGAGAAGGTGCTGACCCCTTCGTTCCAGCTTGGGTCTCACCGTGGGGGCAAGGGGTAAGCCCACAGAGTTTTAAGGACAACAACTATAAGTACGGCATGACGAGGTCTTTGATCCTGAGAGTGGTTTCTTCTTATAAGTAAAAAAAAACTCCACGAGAGAAACCTGAGAGTGGTAGTTCCTTAGTGCAGACTTTTCTTCTTTTTTAAATGTCAGAGAGAAACCTTCGATTTGTTGAGTTGCTAAAAGGTGCAACATTGACCGTGCCCTGTTTTTGTGCTCAAACTCCACGAGTACTCCCCCTGTCTATTGGGAAGTTCCTTAAGATAATTCAGTGACCAAAATCTTGCTCTATTTGCATAGGCACATACGGTCACATATGTTGTGAGCACTTGGAGGAAAATAGAGCAAAAATAAATCCTACCTTCTTCCTAGCATTGGAATTACAAGGAAAATTAAAGAACCTATTAAAGATTTTTAACTTAATAGTAAGCACTCATTGGATGCCATTCATCAAGGTGAATAGTTATCATACTTGGGAGTATGCACGTCAATGGTTCGGATTTGGGTCAGATATCCAAACCTGAATCTGTGTACTCAGATTTGATAAAGTGAGGAGCATCCAATTAGCAATTAGATTTGAATTCATGTTGAACAGTTGAAGCTTCACGCTTGAATTTAAAACCAATAGACTCTTGATTATGTATAGAAGTGTATCCAATTAGCTATTTATGCTACTAAGATGTGGATTCTACACTGCTATTTTTATAATCTACTCTCAGGATCATTATATCTTTTATAATTCCATGCTTAGGAGTGTTCACTTTGCATTAATGATTATCATTAATGTTATTATTATATATTTTTCTCGTACCTTTCGGTATTTATTTATACGTACTATTACTATATTTTTTAGAACTTATTGTATATGTTATTGACCTTGCACTCAATATTTTAAATCTTGATTGTGTGCATAATTGATTTTAATATAATTTGTTTTGTGTTTTCAAGACAAAAATGATAGATAAAGGGAAATGACTTGTGTCATCCTCATCCCTACATGTGAGTTCTGCTGCTAGTGTTGCTGATAGTTGTAGTGAGAGTGATGATGTGGAGTCAGTGTGGGTACATGTAGATAAGCTTGCAAAAACTGGAAGAGGAGGTGGTGGAAGCAAGTGATTTTGATGCAAGCTCTGTGAAAGAGATTTTGTTTGGTCTTACACAAGAATTAAGGCTCATTTGTTGAAGATACCAGGACATGACATTTCAAGATTCAAAAGAGTTGATGAGGCAATGCAAAAACAATACAAGAAGAATAGGAAAAGCGGAAGACAATGAGTGATTCTTGTGCAATTAGTGTAATTTTTAAGCCACCAAGAACAACAACAACAACAACTACACCTTCATCCCAAAACAATTGGGGTCGGCGATATGAACCAACAAAGAAAATCATTATGGGTCTTCCACATGAATCCTTCTCCTCCATTCATTTTTATCCAATGCCATGTCCTCGGTAAGCCACCAAGAAGATGCTAAAAAAAAGAAAAGTGGATGTAGGAGGTAAAGGAAGAGGAACGATACAAACATCATTCAATACATATGGAAGGGATGGGATGGATAAAAAAGTAGCGATGTATTTTTTATTCTAGTTCACTCCCATTTAATGCAGCTAGAAATCCTTATTGGAAGGATTTAGTTACTTCTTTGGCAAATTGTAATTTGAGTGGCTACGTACCTCCAAGCTCAGAAAAACTACGAACTACACTTCTTGCAGAAGAGAGGGCAAATGTTGAGAGATTGCTAGAGACTAAAAAATATTCATAGGAGCAAAATGGAGTTTTCATTGTTTTTCATGGGTGGATAGATATTCAAAGGCGTGTACTAATCAATTTTATTGCTTCTTCACTTAGTGACCCACTATTCTTGAAAGTAGTTGATGCATCTGGAGAATATAAAAATACAGAGTATTTGAAGGGGTTGTTTATAAAAGTAATAAAAGAAGTGAGTGATCAGAAAGTAGTACAAATTATTACAGACAACGCTCCAGTTTGTAAAAGTGCAGCATTGAGTTTGAAGAGTGAGTATCCTCATATTTTTTAGACTCCCTGTGTAGCACACAACTTGAATTTGGCCCTCAAGAGCATCTACAACCCCAAAGAAGAAGAAAATTTACCAGCATATGCTCTATGTTCATGGATTGAAGAATTAAAAAAAAATGTCAAAAGCATTAGTAATTTTGTTGTCAACCATCATTATGCTAATGCTATATTTAATAGGCATTTTGACCTGAAATTGTTGAAGGTCGTTGAAACACGTTTTGCGTCCATCATTGTGATGGTGAAGAGGATTAAAGAAGTGAATAATGCTTTGGTTAGTATGTTGACTGATGATAATTGTACATTCTATCATGCTGATGATGATGTCAAGGCTCAAGAAATTAAGAAATTTATTGTTGATGATGAGTTTTGGGATAGAGTCGTATATTTCCTTCAATTTATGCAACCTATTTGGGAAATGTTGAGAGAAGTTGATAAGGATGAGTCCATGCTTCACAAAGTTTATAAAATATGGGATAATATGATTGAAAAAATACAAGTTGTAGTTTTCAAGCATGAAGAAAAAAATTCTGCATTTGATGATTCAGAATTTTTTAACCATATTCATTCAGTTTTAGTCAGAAGATGGGATAAGAGCAACACTTTGCATTGCATGACACATTATCTTAATCCAAAATATTATGCAAAAAAGTGGCAGAAAGGTGATATTGGTCGTGTCCCTCCAAATTTAGACCCAGAGCTATTAAGGCATAGAAATATGTGTATGACAAGACTTTATCCAGAATCACATATTTTAAATCAAATCACACAAGAGTTTGGAAAATTTGCATCTTCAAGATTATATAGACAGACATTACTCACGAGAGAGGAGGATAATATAGATCCTATTACATGGTGGTCAACATTTGGATCAGAAACACCTCTTCTCCAACGTCTTGCATTGAGATTGCTATTTCAGCCTACTAGTTCATCCTGTTGTGAAAGAAATTGGATCACATATTCTCAAATCGACAACATGAAGAGAAACAAACTCACCAGAAAGCATGCAGAGGATTTAATATATGTTCATTCAAATCTTCGACTAATTTCGTGAACCAATGATGAATACATGTACTAATTTGCTCTCTTAGTGATTTGACTATTTCTTAGTTTTTTCATTTAAATATACTTGTATTTAACATTTTCAAATTGGGTTTGTAATGCAGACAATGATCATCCACATTTTGGGATGTAAACCTAGAAGAGTGTAACTTAGAGGGAGAACATGATTTCAACATTACAAACATGGATTTATCTGAGCCCAGTCTTCCTTCTTATGATGTATTTAATGATGAAGAAGAAAATTATTAGGATCCATTACCTTATCGTCATATACGTTGTGTAGGATATATTTTTGGTATGTAATTATGCATTTTTTGCTTCTTTTGTTAGTATACTATATAATTTATTTCTTTTTTGCTTTACTTATTTGATTGCTTTTATAATTGTGATGTTGGTTTTTATGATGTAGAATAAAATTGTAAATTGTTAATTTGATTTATTGCATGCATGATGCTGAATTGATTCGATGATAATTGTGATAATTGTTTTTTATTTCATTAGTGTTACTGTTGTTAATTCTTAAAACTTAAAAATTATATATATATATATATATATATATATATAATTTTTTATATTTTTGCTGCACCCCCACACCCAAGTTTTTTGAAAGTGCCGCAACCCCGCGCCCACACCCATGTGACATAGCTAGTGTCCCTTTCTTTAGGTTCAAGTTTACTAAAATAAGGTGCATCTCATGAAATACCACATGCCTAGAGATCCATAGCTAGTGTCCCTTTCTTCTCCACTCGATCATAACACATCCTTTTTGCCCATGAGAGAATCCCAAGAAGCAACAATTTATAGAGCATGGTGAAAACTTATCTCTATATCTACTAGGCAACAAAACAAAGCAAGTACACCCAAAGGCTTTTATCATGCTATAATTAGGCACAAATGTATATAACTTTTGAAATTGAAATATACCTTTAAGAACACTTGATATCATATGATTAATCTAATATATCACCATACAAACTGCATCTGCCTAATACTCTTTAGGTACATTCCCATAAAAAAGTAGTGCTCTAGAGGTCTCTAAAATATGTTTGTTCTTTCTCTCTATTACGCCATTTTGCTCTGGAGTATAAGGACAAGACTTCTAATGTTCAATTCCTTTGCCTTGTAAAAAACTTTCAAACATATCACTAATATACTCTCCACTAGAGTCAATGTGAATAGTTTTAATTACAAGAGAGAGTTGATTTCCAATCATCACATAAAATTTCTTGAAAATGTCAAACAATTCATTTTTATTTTTCATGAAGTAAACCCAAGTAAATCTAGTACAATCGTCTATAAAGGTAATAAAATATGATGAACCACCCTTAGACAATATAGGGAATCAGTCTATAAAGGTAATAAAATATGATGAACCACCCTTAGACAATACAGGAGATGATCCCCATACATCGGAATGCACAAGATCAAATGGATTATTTGATTCTCTCTCTCTCTCTCTCAAACCAAATGGCAAAGCATGAGGCTTTGCCAATCTACAACTTTCACAATTCTGAACATGATCAAACAACAAACTTTTGAATCTTTTAAACATCCTGAAGTAATTAAGTATTGCAACCTAAAGTTGAAAATATGTTTCATTCTCTGGTGTTACAAAAAGGACTCATTTAAACTACTTGCTCCTAAAACAACTTCACATATCCTTTGTTTTCTCTTGTCCAACCAATCTAGATAGTACATGTCACCCTTCCTATGGCCAAATCCAATCCTTGTCCTTGATAGTTGATCCTGCATAACACATTCAACAAGAAAAAGGTAACATCACAATTAAATTTGGTTATTTAACCAACAAAAATGAGATTCATGGCTAAGGATGGAACATGGTAAACTTAAGAGACATTAAGTTTGCTTCCAAAAAAAGTAGAAGAGACAATGCCAACTTTAGAAATTATCATAGAAAACCTGTCAGCACTGCAAAATACACCACTGCAAGGACGACATTTACTAAAGTTGGAGTTGTTGAATCTACCGCACTACCAAGAATATTTGCAACCAAGAGAACTACCAAAAAAAGTAGAAGACAATGCCAACGTTAGAATCTACCGCACTACCAAAATACACCACTGCAAGTAGAAGAGAACTACCAAGAATATTTGCATAAGCAGTACCAGAGGAAGAAGGGCCAGAGATAGAAGGGGCTGTGACAAACTGCATAAGAAGCTGGAGTTGTTGAATCTACCGCACCTCGCACCTGCTCCAATTACTGCTGCAACGTACTACTCATAAGCTCAGTAGGACTCTGCATAGAAGACACTCCAGTTTGAGGACCAATGTTGCTCACATATGATGATTCAGTTTTAGTTTTGAAGTTCGCTTCCTTGGTAGAAATAACCACTACTACACCTTTCTTCTTCTTGAGCACAAGGCAGGAATTCTTCATGTGCCTAAAGCTTTTGCAATATGGCACTAGATGGAGCTCATGTCTCCATGACCTCCACTAGATCGATCTCCACCTCTACTCCCAAACTGGCGAGTCACAGCAAACACCCTCTCTGATGGGGTCTGATTACTGAGAGCCTTAAGCTTAGTCTCTTCTGCAAGAAGCTCAGCCGGTTTGGACCAATGCGAGAAGGACCAATGTAGGATATTGTTGCAAACACTATCAAATTCAGGACGTAGGACCATGAGAAAATCTATCACCTGCTTCTGGTCCTTGGCCTCTATATCCCGATTCTTACATTCCATACATTCACTACATCTATCACACTTTGAAATGGTCATCATAGAGGTTAAGGCATCTGTTGCCTGCTGAAAATGAGCATAAAAGTCCTAAATAAACTCATTTTCTTACTTCAAGGACTTCAACTCCTGCTCTGATTGGTATCTCTTTGCCCAATTAGATTGTTCATAGACTTGCTTCAAAAATGTCCATGTATCCTTGTTATTTTCGTATTTTATAATATTCGCTGAAATATTATGCTCTACAAAGCCCAAAAACCACAACTTCACTTTGGCATTGTCTCTCTCTAAATCTACAATATTTGTCTTGTAGTTGTCATCTCTTTGCTTGGGCTTGGCTTTAGTGTCATTCAAGAACTCAATATATCCATACCCTTAATAAGGATTCACATAAACTCCTCCCAACATGAGAAATTAGTCCCGTCGAATTTAACGGGGATAATCTGAATATTCTCCTTCTTGTCCGTCATCATACCAACAACCCTCAACTACAATATTCCTGCACAAAGACAAGAAAGTAGCCCCAGGACCACTAAGATAGGCTGAACTAGGGGTGTCAACGGGTCGGTTTTGGTTTGAACCCAGGTGGAACCAGACCCGGCCCCGATTTTCGGGTATGATATCGGGTCCGGACCCAAGTCTAATCGGACCCACCATAAGAGAAACCATACCCAGACCCGCTAAGAACTACATGAATCAAACCTGGCTCATACACAGTAAAACAATATTTTTTTTATCATTTTTACATTAAAAAATTGCAGGTCTTAATCGGAACTCGGGTCGGGCCCGGGTCTGGTATAAAATTTCACAAACTATACCCATGTCCATGTATTAATCGGACCTTCGGGTCCAGGCCCAGGTCTTCTTATTTATCATCATACCTGGACCCTATAAGGTTTGGTTCGGATCGGGTCCGGGTAAACCCGACCCATTGACACCCCTAGGCTGAACCAAGCACTTCTATATGAAGAAGACCACACCTACTACCAAGTTCCACCCACTCGCAGTCACCCAATTCCATATACCAATCAACTGAGCCAAACACTATAAACAAAAACTTCACCAACAGAAAGATTTCACACCAAACTGCACGATATGTCTTCGTATCAAACAATAACAGATATGACAGTAATGGAGCCACTATATCTGTCAATTAGGCTAGAAAATTCCAAAACTCATTTACTGCCATATATTGGAACCTAAATGCTTCAACAAAACACCTCAAAACTCAAGAATAATGCTCCAAAATTGATACTAATCAACAACACAGGTAAAAACAACTAGAACACAACCAAACCCAAACAAAGAAACCTGACTATTCAAGCGGAATCGGTAGTTCTCGCAAATCTGGTCACAATTACCACAATATTCAGAAAAACAGAGAAAAATCCAAAACTCCTCCTATTGCCACGATTTTTTATTCATAAACTTTCTAAAATCATAATCTAGCAACCCCCTACCTCAGAGGCACAAACCCTCTGCTACCCCTACTGATGTCAGCACCAAGGCATGCAAAACGAGGTGCAGAAGTCCAGACCAGAATGAAGCTTTCCTTTCTCAATCCACCTTCTGAGAACTCTGATTTTGCTTTGTGTATGGCTCTGATACCATATCACAAATGCAAATATTAGGGCAACCACAGAGAAAGAAGAGAGAAGGGAGAGGAATAACAAGAACTTTATTAACTTGAGAATGAAAAGTAGTGCTACGTAAAAGGAACGGCCTTCTTTTTTGTTACACTACAACACAAAAGCTGTTGACCCTCTAACCTCTTACACAAATACAAAAAATGCCCCTCATTAAATTAATACATGTACAACATTGAGAGGGTAGCACATACAAATAGTAATACACATGATACATTAGCATATTACACTTCTCAACATACACCATCCATTGGATATGTTTACTGTACTAGCTAAAAGAATGTTAAAATCTATACCTTTGTACGGGTTGAATAAATTGGGAATTTTGGTGTGAGAACAGCACTTCCATAACTTTTCCATGATATGATAGTGTTTCCTCATTACAGGTTAGCATCTTCCCAGAATTAAGTTCATTGTAATATCTTTCCCTATGCATGGAGGACAACTAAAAGAGCTTAATGCCCCTTTTCAAAGAAAAGTGACCAAAAAGGAGAGAGAGAGAGAGAGAGAGAGAGAGAGAGAGAGAGAGAGAGATTTCCTAATCATTTTAACTGCTAGTATTACACATGCATTAAATATAGAAGTCTTGAGTCTTGTGGATTGATGGGTGCTACTACTGTGTTCATGTTATTTACTTGGAGGAGGATCATCATATTGTTGATGGTTTTCTTTAGTCTATTTTATTCCTCTTCTTGAAAGTGATGTTTGGATTTTTAGCTTTCATATTTCATTGGCTTTATTGCTATTAAATGCATAGAAAATGTGCTGTTTGTATGAAAATCCAAACTGGATCAGCCCTGAGCTTTTCAAGATTAAGCTTATGGTCTAATTCCATTTTTTTCAGCCATTGTTTGTTCTTGAATCTGATATAATCATTAGGCTCTTTGCAGTTTATATTCTTTGGATTTCTTATTTGCATCGATTGAGTCTATTATTTGCATAATTTAATGATCAAGTTGATATTTGTTGGTCAGTGGTTTTACACAACTATGGATTTCTTAAACATGTGCATCCTGAGAAGAATTATAAGTTACTTTTGTGTATTATAGGAACTATCCTTTGCTAATGGCCACGTGGAAGGTTGCCCCAGCCCTTGCAGCTGGATGCACAGCTGTACTGAAGCCTTCAGAGTTGGCATCTGTGTAAGAATTGCCAGTTCAATGACTTCAATGACTAGATATAGCTTCTGTCTTCTACTCTTCTTATATTACATCCGTGCAGGACTTGTTTGGAGTTGGCTGATATATGTAGAGAAGTTGAGCTTCCCCCTGGCGTTTTAAACATTGTGACTGGTTTAGGCCCAGAAGCTGGTGCTCCATTAGCATCTCATCCTCAAGTAGACAAGGTTTGGCATTTAAGGTTCTATGCTTCAGTGCCCCACTGCCCCTACTTTCATTGATTTAGGGCTATACCTTTCTGAAGAATCAAAATTAATTTCCTTTCCCGTTTCTCAATACTGTGCTTATTTTTTCATGGTTGCATGTAAGATTGCCTTCACCGGTAGTACTGCAACTGGAACGACAATCATGACTGCTGCAGCTCAAATGGTCAAGGTATTCATGTGCATGAATATGTATGCATAGAATAGGAAATAAGAACAAAATATGCCTAAATATAAAAGTTTTTTGTATAACAGCTGAGTCTGTTACTGATTATTAACATCATGTGGAAATAATGTGTTGATAGCACGTCATTTTCAAAATAATGCTAGTTGTGATTGTTATGGCTTCAATGACTTCTGGGTCTATGTTATTGACCTTGTAAAACAAAGATCCTTTTGAGCTGAACAACTGTAGCAAATTAAAAGTTGTGAATTTCATCCATTCTGAATTTCATTGAAAGAGTTTTACAAAAGTTCAATGATCAGATCTGCCTATCAGGGGCCCTGTATACTTCAAGTAACAAAAAATCACATGGTTGCTGCAATGCTCAGTCTTCATAAAGAAATTCTCATTAGAAGAATAAAAATGTAGAAATGCATATCTAAGACAATCTCCTTATGCACAAGGAGAGGGTTCTAGTGCTGTTATATTAAATTGACTTTCATAAACCTATTAGCTAATCTGAGATAGTTAATCTCATAAGTGAACAATTTGTCTTCAATACCACTGCCAGGTCCTTGTTCAATTGTTATCTTTTTCAGATTCTATGCTTGACAATATAGTTTTGATGATTTTCACTTATAATTTAGTATATAAATTATTTTTTTCGTGGTTCTTTCTCTAATATTTTTTCCCTTATATTTTTTGTATCTTCACTTACATATGTGCCACATTTCAGAAGATGATTGCTTATATGGCATACTTTTTCATGGCATCTGTGTTTTCTGTGTTTCTATCATTATGTTTACTGTTATATCTCATGCTATGGATGTTCTATGATCTTGCAGCCAGTTTCACTGGAACTTGGTGGCAAAAGCCCAATTATCGTGTTCGAGGGAGTTGATATTGAAAAAGGTTAATATCTAAGTGATAGGGCAGTTTCTGTTTGCTTTTTCTATGTAAAAGAAATGCTTTATTAGATGCATATATTTACTTTTGCTCAAAGTTATGACTGCTGTCATCTCTTCATTAAGATAAAATAACCTATGACTTGTCAAACTCTTTGTACTTCTTCATGGAGTTGATCTTAATGTATTTTGGCTCTCTTTATTTTGCTAATTAGCTGCTGAGTGGACTATGTTTGGCGTATTTTGGACAAATGGCCAAATCTGCAGTGCAACATCTCGTCTTCTTGTTCAGGTAACTATAAGAAGTGCAACTATTTTGACAATCAGCTATACATTGTTTATTGCTTTAAAAAAAAAACTAACATTGTTTGTTGAAGTATTACTTATTTCTTGGTACATATTCAACACGTATTTCATTTCGGGATGCCTAAGTCTGTTTAAGTTTATGCAAATGAAAAATTTAAGTTTCTGGTAATTTCTAAACTTCTGCATATAATACCACAAACTTTTGATTATTGAGAAACTCTTTACATGGTGGATAGCATTTTGATAGATTCATCGACCAATAGGAAAAGTGTTCTCTTAACACTGGTTAAACTCCAGATTGATTATTGGCAGAGAAAGTGAGATGGGTCGGAACATCTGTACTTCTAGCCTGATCTCATCTTTTAGACTTCCTACAAACTTCATAAATGTTTCACTCAAGGTGCAAAGAGGCAAATGACCATCTTTTGATGTTCATGGGTCTCATTATAATTAAAAAGTTGATCCTTTTGTTAGAGTCAACCTGAAGGATTGATGCCATCAAAGCGAGGAAATCCAATCATATTGATCAGGTTTGAATTCCACTTCCACTGCAAGATGGTCGATTACCAAGGTACCTATATACCAGCTTATTCTCAATGCTATCGCCCATCTTTGATTGCCTCTTTTATCCAAATCTCATATTTGGTGTCCAAATCTGTTATCTTTTGTAATAATTCATTCTGAACTTGCCTTTTTGGCACGGAGTCCTCTTGAATGTTTGCTAATACCCATCCCTGTTCGTCAGTTGTTTCCTCCAATTGATTAACCATCTCATCAAGTTTAGATAGCCTGGTGCCTTCATCATACAAGAACCGCTTGGCTCTGATACCAATCTGTTATGTATTTCTTCTTGCAATCTTTTTGAACGAAAAGGGTTACTTGAGGGACGCCTCCTTCTAATGGAAACTTTACTTTTTGGAATACATCTCTGTCATTCCTTCAGAACAGCCGGTTTTAAATACAGTTTATACAAAAGACCAAAAACAACTTAACTGACACCCACTACACACCCACGTACCATCATTCAAGATGACAACCTCTCTAACATGGACTTGGGGCACCAAAAATACCTCATGGCGCCATAACACAGAATACCCCTGACACAATGACACATAAAACCCTAATTGTGTATGGATTTCTTGCAATGAGAACACCTATTTGGATGTTCTCAAAACCTCTTTAAAGTAGTTTCATGATGTTTTTATTGCAGCTGTGGAGTATGGAACACGTTGCTATCCTTTTTGAAAAAGTGTGTTAAATGCTTAGCATGTGTTTTTCCAGTGCATACTTATAAACTTGTAAGGATCCAATTGGATTGGTATGGCTGAATCTGAGTCTGAATATGATCTAATTTCATAGTGTGATACTGAATCTGACCAGATTAATATTTGGATGCCTAATTTTCTACAAAACCTGATCAAACGGATTTAGGTTGGTCAGATATCTGAAATAAACCTGTATCATTTGTATCCCTGGTCCTAGAGTGCAGTTTTCTTGCTATTTGAAATGCATTTATTGTCATACTTTCAGAATATTCACTTTCTAGTTCATCTTTGTGGTTTCTTGCTTTTTCTTCATCATGAAACATGATACTTATTTTTTATGATCGCACAATAGTTATTCATATTAGAATGCCAAATTTTTTTCGTGGTCTTCATTTTAATATAATTTATTATATATGCCTATGATATCTATGCAGGAGAGCATTGCGGAGGAGTTTGTTGAGAAACTTGTTAATTGGACCAAAAGCATCAAGATTTCAGATCCCCTTGAGGAAGGCTGTAGGCTTGGTCCTATTGTGAGCGAGGGACAGGTATTGGGATATTTCTTGTGACATATTTTGCATAAAATGTGTCTTCTTCATCCCTGAATTTTGTTGAGAGCAGATGCTTATGTGAGTTTGTGGCTAGTCCAACTTCTGTTTGTATGTTGTTGCACTTATATGTCTCCATCTTCCATGCATGTCTGTAAAGAAAATGACCTCTATTTAGAGACATGAAGATTTTTGTTGACTGAATTAATTTTGACTATATCACGTGATTCTGTTTTTAATGAGAATGGATCTTTTTGTTAATCATAACTTAGCAATGCAAATGTTGTCAGAAACCAATTTAGAACAGCTATTAATATTTCACTGTAGATTTGGCAGCTGGAATAGGTCAGATCTGAGCTGGATCCAATCTTAAATCCAACACACAAGGTATCACAGTTCAGATCCATTTGTGGATCCTATAGGATCTGACCCGATTAATTAGAAAGTGATCTGAGTTATCAAACAAATCCTGTTTTTGAGTCGGATCCAGGTTGGTGGTCCTACTGAATTTTCATCCCTACCATAGGCTTGTGTACCCTCCATTTAATCTTATGCATAAACATATATCATATGTGATCCATTTATTAAGGTTCAATGGTTCCATTAGAGATGTCAACGTTTTTCTAGTTTTCTTGCAATCTCCTTTCAAGAAGTTAGTTTCCCGTCTCAATTAGTATGTTATTGGTAGCAGTTAAACGTGCCTGATTACCATGGGTTCATGTAAGACTTGTAATGAAATGACACGGAACCCAAGACATTCCAAATCGTATACAAACTCATACAAGTTTTGTGAATAAATGATTTCATTTACAATGAACAATAAAATACATAAAAACCTCACTACAAAATGCACTCAAGAACACTAAAAAATATCTAAAACTACCCATCATTCTCTCACATTACAAAGGCACCCCCCCCCATATTTATAGAGAAAAGTAGAGGAGAGGAAGAGAAGTGGCATAGAGAGGGGAAGTCCTCTCTCATTAAAGAATGTGAGAGAGCTCCGATCGGCTAGAATTCTAGCCATTGGGAGCTAGTCAAACTAGCTTTGACTTGACTCCCATATATATTATATATATTATTATACATAGCCCTCGATTTATGTGTTATTTATCCATTCCTACTTTTTTTATGCTAATGTTGGTGACTTGGATAACTCTTATATATATTATTATAATATATACATAATATATATTAAATAATATATATATATATATATATTCTTATGTTACATTAATCTTAACACTCCTCTCAAACTTAAAGTGTCTTACTGTAAGTTTGAAATTACAAAAGAAGAAACCCATTACACAAAATGTCTTCGTAAACTTCATCAAATTCTTCCATTTGGTGCCTTTTCAAGGGGTGCTCAATCATATACTCTATTACATAAAGGGTCTTCAATATTATCAATTCTTGATATTCTCAAAATGTCTTTAAAACCATCCACGCTGCCAATATTTGGAGAACCTGTAAAGAGAACAAAACAAGAGCAATATAACAAGAAATAACTACACTTATTTTTATATATATATATATATATATATATATATATATATATATATATATTACGAAGAGAGGATGACCAAGCACACAAACATAAGATATGTACAAAATAAGTCAATTTAATATTTTTCAAAATTATTTGAAGTAAGAATTGATTTTGAATAATTATTAACTACAAACATTATAGTCATTGACAAACTTGACCATAATAGAATAATAGTAAGAGACATGTAAACAATGATAAAGTTATTTTATGAAAATCATGCACATATATATATCTATCTATCACAAAAGACATTAATGTATAACATTCATAGATTTTCATCATTATTAATACTATGAAGAAATAACTTAATAACAAGTCATTTTTATACAACGAAAAATATAAATAGGCATGGATCAATTAGAAGCAATATTTAAACCAACTAATGCATGTATGAATGAACCATGCAATAATTTAGAACCAATGAAGAAGTCACATATGGACCAATAACAATAAACAATCTTTTAAGAACACATGCTTGGAAATAAGCGAAAGAAAAAAAAAGGGATCCCAATGAGGATCCATACAAATAAATAGGAATGCTCAAGCACCAGTTTTGCCAAAAAATAATACAAAGTGAGATCAATCTCAAGAGCAATCAAATGCACACAATAGCCACTATAGGCATACACATAAGAGATTTCGTTAATGAAATGCTTAGAAAAATATGTAATGAAATATGCAGAATTACAAAAATAAAGTGCAAAAGCACATATAAGTACAAGAGTGGACAATTTAAAGGCACGAAGGCATAATATAAACACAAAAGTGCAAAAGCACAAGTCCACTATGGGACAACACAAAGAGCTAATGGAGGGCAACAGAAACAAATAAAAATATATTCTTTAATAAATATATGTTTGAAAAAACATAAACTTATACAAATTATGCAGGACAATTAATCATGTAATAACTCATGCAACTAAAGCATAATGCAAAATCCATAAAAATATTTCAACAACTATTTCTCATAAGAGAGCAAATGAGTTTAGGAAAAATTATAAAGAGATTTTAAAAATCTCATACATCATAATGAATGTATTTTGCAAATTAAAATACTAGTTTAACCACTACAAGCAATCAACTTTTAGGCCTCCAAATCTCAAACATCAAGTGTATCAGCGACTAGAACAAGAACATAAACATCATGCCACTAAATGGCCAAAGACACACGAAGGTGTGTATAAACATCTTTTGTCTACATATAATGACACTTAAAAATAAGTGTATTAGCGACTAGAACAAGAACATAATGCCAACGAATGGCTAAAATCACACACGAAGGTGTGACTAAGCATATCTTGTCTACATACAATGGCACTAAAAAATCAAGTGCATCAGTGATTAGATCAAAAGTACAATGCCAACAATGGGCTAAAATTACACACGAAGGTGCGTATAAACATTTCTTATCTATATATAATAACACTAAAAAATCAAATGTATCAATGACTAGATCAAGAGTATAATGTTAACAATGGGTTAAAATCACAAACGAATGTGTGAATAAATATTTTTTGTCTACATATAATGACACTTAGATAAGAGGCACAATAGGAGAAAAAGTAAGGGAGCTTGTAATGGAAAACAAACTAATGCTATCAATAAGAATAAATTTTTTAACAATCTTTCAAAACACCATGATTTCATAAATAGATAGTCATCACAGATAAATAGAGTTACAATCATCCATAATAACAATGGCCATACAACAAATGAGTGATACAACACACTCAAATCTGAAAATTAAACAACGGCCAGTTAGAGCCAAACCATAAGTTGATAATCTAAACTGACATAAAACGAGGTGCACACAACTCATCCCAACATCTCTGAATAAAAAACAACAAGGCAAAGAGAAATGATGCATCGTATAAAATTCTGTGATGGCCACAATAAATGTCATAAGTAGGCAATAAATACTAATGAAAATCATTTTCCAAATAGGTGATTTCATAAAAGGAACTGATTTGAAAAGACAAAGTTTCAAATCAAAAATCCAATAAAGAAGATGAAATCTTAGAATGAATGTAATGCAATCGTATGCCCAACAATATGTCCCATGACAATTTTTACAATCTTTATTAAGCAAATAAGAATCATGCTTAATAAAAGATATTCTTCAAAAATGAATTCATAAATCCACCAATCAAGAAATAAGTGTACTAAGACATATCACATACAAAGGATCCAATGATTCTCAAAGAGAAGACAAGAACAATATATATGATCTAGAAAGAAGCCATTTAGATTTAAATCATAAGTCTACTATGAGGCAATACTGACATGTAACATTAATAGAGATTCTCGAAGAACTATTTATAAACCCAAAAGCATACATAATTATTATTAATCATGAATACTCAAAGCAATAAGATAATCTAATAACTTATAGCCACATAGGCTATACAAAAGCTATAATCAAGGATCTGCTTTAAGCCCTTTCCTATTTGCGATAGTGATGGATGAGCTTACGAGATCAATTCAAGAAAATGTACCGTGGTGTATGTTGTTTGCTGATGATATTGTTTTGATTGATGAGTCTAGAGCTGGGGTTAATGCTAAGTTAGAATTATGGAGACAGACATTGGAAGCTAGAGGTTTTAAGTTGAGTAAGAGTAAGACTGAATATATGGAATGTCGGTTTAGTAAGCAACGAAGTAGTGATGGGAGTGTAGTGAAGCTTGGTCAGCAAGATATACCGGTGAATGATTATTTCAAATATTTGGGATCCATCATTCAAAAGTATGGAGAAATTGATGGAGATGTAAATCATAGGATAAAGGTTGGGTGGATGAAATGGAAAAGTGCTACTGGAGTGCTGTGCGATCGTAGAATGCCATTGCGGTTGAAGGGAAAGTTTTATAGGACGACTATTAGACCCGCTTTACTATATGGTACGGAATGTTGGGCTGCCAAGAGACATCATATTCAAAAAATGAGTGTAGCTGAGATGCGGATGCTTAGATGGATGTGTGGAAATACAATAAAAGATAAGATTCGGAACGAAGAGATACGTAAGAAGGTAGGTGTTGCACCCATTGAAAATAAGATGCGAGAGAATCGTTTACGGTGGTTTGGACATATTCGGCGAAGGCCTAATGATGCTCCAGTTAGAAGGTTGGAGAAATGGGAAAATATATTAGTTAAAAGAGGTCGGGGTAGGCCTAGGAAGACTTGGATGGAGATGATAGGAAAGGATATGAATGCTTTGAACCTCACCGAGGACATGGCGTTGCATAGAAATGATTGGAGGAAAAGGATTCATGTGGAAGACCCAAAATGAATTTCTTTTTTGGTTCATATCGCTGACCCCAATTGTTTTGGGATGAAGGCGTAGTTGTTGTTTGTTGTTGTATACTAAATATCACTCACAATGCATCAAACATAAACCTTTTAAGGTGCAAAATACAATCTATAAGGAGAAAAACAAGTTAATATTATGACATACAAAATGCATTCAAGCATATGTGAACAAAGCATTCAATGCAAGAGTCATTTGTAATACGAATGACAAAGAGAAATGAACATAAGTCATAAAAATATTCAAGATCATTCTCAAGCATAATCAATCGAGGATGTTTTTCAAAGAATTAATTTAGCACAATAAAAACAATATCTTAAAGTCAATCATTGAAAAAATATGGAGCATGAGCTTGTCGATATGAGAGCATACAAGATATTCATGGTATTACCAAAGAATTAAAATTATGATAGACTCAAGATATACATTATACAAGAATCTAAATTTCTCAAGGAACACATTTTTAACATAAAATTCACATAATATACCTAATAATCATGCTTTGACACATACTTAAGGGTACCAATGATCATTACAATAAAACAAAACACATACAACAAAAATTAGTATTTTGCAAACAACATGAAAAACATATAAGCATAGCATTTAAGATTTTAAATAAAACCACATACTCTTATAAAATATAATTTTCATGATGACATTTTTCAAAACATATACATATTCATAATCAAAACAAATATTTCATGAGAACATGCATATACAAAAACATACATCAAAAGACGAACAAGATATCTTTCTTTCGAAGCACACACACAAATGAGATACCAAGATCAAGATACCTTGCTCCGATACCATGTAATTGAATGGCACGAAACCCAAGACATTCCAAATCATAATCCAAATGCCGAATCAAAATACATTTGAATACTAACAAGATACAAACTAATACAAGTTTTGTGAATAAATGATTTCATTCATAATGAATAATAAAATACATAAAAAATGAATACATAAAAACCTCACTACAAAATGCATTGAAGAACACTCAAGAATATCTAGAACTACCCATCACTCTCTCACAATAGAAAGGCACCCACCCACCCATATTTATAAAGAAAAGTAGAGGAGAGAAGAAGAGAAGAAGTGGCGTGGAGAGGGGAAGTCCTCTCTCGTTAAAGAATGAGAGAGAACTCCCAACGGCTATAATTCTAGCCATTGGGAGCTAGTCTCTAGCCGTTGGGAGAAAATCAAACTAGTTTTGACTTGACTCCCATATATATTATATATTATTACAATATATATATATACTTATATTACATTAATCTTAACAAGACTAATGTGGTCTTCATTTCCCTTATGCCTAAAGTTATCGTAGAGTGACCAATATTGGGCCACATTTCTATGTAAAGATCTTTTAACTACTAGAAAGATGTTTGGATATGTTACTAAATTGGATGTGCAGTTTAAAAATTAGAAAAGAGATATGCTGGAAATTTTCAGTATACTGCATTCTTTCACGCTTTCGTAGAGAATTTTGGTGATCATGCTATTCCTTCATTTGTTCGTTATTTTTTCAGAATATCTGATACATTTTTTCAAAATAATAATTTGGCTTTCTTTGGTCTTATTGAATTTTATTCATGACACCTGCTATTTAATATTTCCGTAGCTTTTATTACATTACTGATTTCTGTAGAGCATTCTTCTAGGAAGTGCCTTTGAGTTTTATTTTCATTAGAAGAATGTATTCTGATAATGTCTAGATGATGGTCTGTTCAGTAATTCCACTGGTTTTGAAACCCCATACACGGGATTCTTGATGCCTGGATGAATTATTGGCACCCTAGTTACAATTACTTGGTTTTGTTCTTGTCTACAGATTGCTTTATCTTAATTTGAAGATCATTAAGATCCTTTCACTTTTTTCTGTTCTGATATCAACCATTTCACTTCTTAACACCTTATTGAGAGATTCATTTCTTATGTTTTGAACTTTGGTTAGCTACTATATGCAGCCATACAATTTGAAATTTCTAGCCCACAACCCTCTCAACATGGCTTGGCAATTTTTACATTAATATGCCACATGTATCATATTTCTAATTTTCATTAGTTGGTGAAATTGGTCACTAATTTCTATAGCTATTTCAAATTCCATTGGGTTAAACCTTCCTAAAAGATTGTACATCTTATGATTACATGGTAAACTTGCGAAATGTTTTTTGACTTATTCATGAGAAAAAATCAAATTTGAAATTTCCATGTTTAGGTGGCAACTTGTTCAGACATCAATAATGCTATTATTTTCTACTTTGAGGCACAAATCAATTTATTTACCTTTATTTAGAGTATACTGCTTTTGTTAAGTGCTTTTCCTCGTCCTAATTTTGTTTTATCTGATTCATCTCAAATTAATACTTTTGAGATTGATAATTGTAATGAAACAATAAGTGCACAACTAGATGCCTCTTATGGGCTTACAACCATACAAATGTGTGCACAAACAAAAGACCACTTATGGGTCAATACAAGAATCACAAATACAAAGCCACTAGGGGCAAGAACAATCATAAAAATGTCTTATTGATGTAAAGTTGCTTCAGAAAAGCATAAACAAACAAGGAGCTGAGACAAAGCTCCTTTATATAGGCTAGAGGCTATAAAGAGCCATTGGGGAGCTCCCAGCGACTCTAATGACATTGACTAAAATGCCCCTAACCTATTTACAATAAGACAAAATAAATAAAAAGGAAAAAAATGTAAAAAGACTCAAGTGTCCCTATCGGACATTGTTAGTAAAAAGACCAAAATACCCCATGTGGGTAATTACCTATTACAATGATATATATATATATATACATAACTTTAACACTTCTCAAACTTATGGTGTGATCACCGAAAGTTTGTCAAGTAAGAGTTGGAATTGAGGAGGAGGGCTTTCATGAAGAAGTTGGCCAACTAGAATTTTGATGCTACATAAGGCAGTGTGATAGTCTTCTTTAGATATTCCTCACGGACATGGTGACAATTCATCTTGATATGTTTGGTTCTTTCATGAAACGTATGATTTTCGACTATTTTGATTGTACTTTTGTTATTAGTTATTACAACATAACTTGAAAGGTGACTGCATATATTCCAACAATCTTCTCAACCATATGATTTTTTATGTCGTGGTAGTCATGGCGTGGTACTCAACTTTTGTTGATGATAAGAACACTTTTTGTTGCTTCTTACACTTTTACCATACATACTTGGATTAAAGATTTGCTTTTTCCTTTGGAGAACATTATTTGGTGTTTCCCAAATTGGCTCTAACTTGGCCATTTGATCTCATAGCTTTTTTAGAGCATTATAATACTCCCTAATGGTCTTATCACCTTGCTTGCAATTGTGGATCCAATCTCTTAGATCCTATTTGTGAGCGGCATCTTTTTGGGTATAGGTTTGCCTAACAAACTCTCATGCTCCGTCCGCTGTTTCAAACTCAAGGATTGTTGGAGCAAAGCTCTTCATGCATGCTCCCCATAAATAGAGAGAGATAGGACCTTGGGGTGACCCACCTCCCATTCTTTATAAGTTTTTTAGTATTCCAACAAAACTTTTTCTCTCAACTCCCTTGAGAGTTTCTTCTTTAGATTCTCCATCTTCTCCTATGGTAGTTTTTGTGAGAATATGTTAAGGTTCCGGGAGGAAGCCATCAACGTATTGCGACAATTCTTTACCCATTAAAATCCTTTTCACCGTCGTAGCCCACATATTATAGTTGCTCCCATCAAACTTGATGGGGACATCGGTGACAACCTCTTTGTCGGTCATTGGGAAGAAAAGGAAAGACACAAACAGAAAGATAAATAGTAGCGGAAGAGAGATGTTGATGAAGGTTCCATCGAGAAGCTATCACAAACTTTCTACATAAACACAATCTTGAATCTACAATTTCCAAGAGCCCAAGACTCTGATACCATGTAATCAAACAATAAGCACACAACTAGATGGCTCTTATGGGCTTACAACCATACAAAAGTGTGCACAAACAAATGACCACTTAGGGGTCAATACAAGAATCACAAATACAAAGCAACTAAGGGCAAGAACAATCATAAAAATATGTCTTATTGATGTAAAGTTGCTTGAGAAAAGCATAAACAAACAGGGAGACAAAGCTCATTTATATAGGCACTTAGAGGCCATAAAGAGCCGTTGGGGAGCTCCCAAATGACTCTAATGACATTGACTAAAATGCCCCTAACCCTATGTCACAGGGATTCGGCTAGCAGGGTGCCGCACCCGCGTCGACGCGACTCGACACGGGTGCGGGTGCCGCACTGGGTGCGGTCAACCCGATCCTGGGTGCGTTGACCGCACCCAGGATCATTTATGTTCTTTTTTTTATTTTTTTTTTTAAAAAATTGCCCCTGCGAATGTTTTTTTTTTTTAAAAAATCTGCTGACAGCAGTTGTCAGCTGCTGTCAGCTCCTGACTTTTCAATGATGGTGGTAGCCTTGCTTGTGCTATCGTGCAGCTGTATATAAAAAAAAAAATCTGCTGCTGTCAGGAGCTGACAGCTGCTGTCAGCTCCTGACTTTTCAATGATGGTGGTAGCCTTGCTTGTGCTATCATGCAGCTGTATATAAAAAAAAAAAATCAGCTGCTGATCAGCTGCTGTCAGAAGCTGACAGCTGCTGTCAGCTCCTGACTTTTCAATGATGGTGGTAGCCTTGCTTGTGCTATCGTGCAGCTGTATATAAAAAAAAAACTGACAGCAGCTGTGACAGCTGCTGACTTTTTGCTTGTGCTATCGTGCAGCTGTATATACAAAAAAAAATCTGCTGACAATCTGCTGACAGCAGCTGTCAGCTGCTGACAGCTGCTGTCAGCTCCTGACTTTTCAATGATGGTGGTAGCCTTGCTTGTGCTATCGTGTAAAATTTGAAAAAACCCGCCCCCCGACCCCTTATATATATATATATATATATATATATATATATATATATATATATATATATATATATATATATATATATATTTACATTTTTGCCCCTGCCGCACCCCCGCACCCGGGTTTTTTGGAAGTGCCGAATCCCTGCACCCGCACCCGCACCCATGTGACATAGCTCTAACCTATTTACAATAAGACACAAAATAAATAAAAAGGAAAAAAATATCAAAAAGACTCAAGTGTACCTATTGGACACAGTCTAGTAAAAAGACCAAAATACCCCTGTAGGTATTACCTATTGCAATGATATAAGAATATATATACATATAAATATGTATATATATATATGTATAAACACATTAAATAGGTATATATACCTATACACATACATAACTTTAACAATAATGTACACTTGAGTTTCAGTATGAGAAGATACTCAAGTTCATTTCAACAGCCAAGACTGAAGGTGCAACCATTCTATGTGGAGGAGGGCGTCCCCAGGTAAATTTACCATTGATTAATCTCAAAAGACTACTTAATTTGTGTTAGTAAAGTTTATGTCGAAATGGCTGGACAACAGCACTTGAATAAGGGGTTCTTTGTGGAGCCAACCATCATTGGAAACGTAGATACCTCAATGCAGATTTGGAGAGAAGAGGTCTTCGGGCCAGTTCTATGTGTTAAAACATTCACAACAGAAGAAGAAGCAATTGAACTAGCTAATGACACACAGTGAGTTTTCTTGGCTCAAATGTTGCAGCTTCCAGTATACCTGTTGGTTACCAAGCTCTATGAAATATTTTTGTGTTTTGCAGTTATGGTCTAGGTGGGGCTGTTCTGTCCAAGGATCGGGAACTGTGCGAGCGTGTCACCAAGGTCTCTCTCTCTCTCTCTCTCTCTCTCTATATATATATATATATATATATATATATATATATATATATATATATATTAGTGATGATAGGGTGCTCCTGGAACACCTACTCCCACTTAATAGAAGCTTTAGATTTTCAAATTTCTTGATTTTTTTTTGTTGATCAGACCCTATAGATATGATCTATAAGCATTATTTAGTAGAAAACAAGTTTTGGATATTATAGCATACATGTAGGTTTTCTAAGACCTTTAAAAATCAAGGGCTCACAATGTATCAAAATTTCATGACTTAGAAAAATCTTATTTTTATGTCGAAAAAACTGATCCAAAGTATGATTCCTATCAAATAAACTATGTTGAGTACATGCCTAAGGTTTGACTGAAAGATACAACCTACAACTATGATTTCTAGTATGTGGGAGTAGGTGCTCCATTGCACTACTCTCTCTCTCTCTCTATATATATATATATATATATATATATATATATAGAGAGAGAGAGAGAGAGAGAGAGAGAGAGGTGGTAGCTGCTAACTACTTTTCTCGCTAACTGACGTGCTAATCGGGCTTTCTAAGGGTTTTTTCCATGTGTTACTTAAATCTGACTATACAGATTGTTCAACATGGTCGATTTACTAGGAAACAATACTTGGATCATGTTTTTTCGATGAAAAACGTGATTTTTTAAGCTTTGAATATATGGAAAAATCTTACCTTATAAAAAACTACCTGCCAATGGGAATCGAATGAATCAAGCATGTAGAATGCATCTGTATGGTCAGATTTAAGGAAAACATGGAAAAAACCTTCAAAATCCCGGTTAGCACAGCGATTAGCTAGAAAAGTGGTTAGCAGCTACCACATCTACCTCTCTCTCTCTCTCTCTCTCTCTCTCTCTCTATATATATATATATATATATATATATATATATATATGGTTTATCTAACATTAAATTAGTTGTATTTAACATTAGTTACACTCAACCTTATTGAAATGTCTAAGATACCCTTTAATAAAATGGTGTTTTTGAAAATGTATGGTTACTTTTTTGGGCATTGTAGGTCCTTGAAGTTTGGAGAAAAATAAGAAAAACATCTTTTCCAACAAAGTAACTTTTCCAACAAAGTAACTTCATAAATTTATCAAAGTTACTTTTTTTACCTCAAAAAGTAATACATTTTAAAAAATGCCATTATTTTTAGGGCATTCTAGTTATTTCAATAAGTCGAATGCATCTACTGTTAAATACAACTAGTTTGATGTTAGATAAACCCATATATACACACACACACGTGAGAGGGTCAATAACTCCTTGATAGAAAGGTAAAGAGTACTACTAATGTAGATGAAAATTTCCTTTTGCATTGCAGTATCTTCAGGTTGGGATGGTATGGGTGAACTGTTCACAGCCATGCTTCTGTCAGGCACCTTGGGGAGGAACCAAACGCAGTGGTTTTGGCCGTGAACTAGGGAAATGGTTAGATCATTAAACTCACGAAACCAGAGTGAGCTTAGTTCTGTTTTGCCATACTGATTTTTTTGCTATGTAGGGGCCTGGAGAACTACTTGAGTGTGAAGCAGGTGACAGAGTACCTCTCAGATGAACAATGGGGTTGGTATCCATCACCTTGTAAGAAGTAAACCATCAAAATTGCGCTGTTGTGAGTACTTGCTGTCAACCAATGCAAATTTGCGGTTGTAGCAGATTCAATGAACCATGTTCAATAATAATGTAATTTAGCCATCATGGTGAACTCATGCAACAGACAGCATAGTTCATTGTAGTATAGATTGCTTTGTATCATTAGGTTCATCTTGAGTTTCTGCAAGTTTGCTACGTCATATTCCTTGATAGCTTGTGAAGTGGAAGGTATTTTTGGTGCCTTGCAATGATTTGAGGTAAAGACTGGAGCACTATATGCATGAAAGTTTTTGTGGATTCATCTTAATATGATCTTCATGTTAAGTTAATCCAATTATGAAAATGACAGATGTGGGTACTTGGGTAGTAGGAGCCTCTTTCTCTCACTCATGTATAAACTTTTCTTGGATAACCAGAGAAAACCACCTTACTCACTTGCAAGTTCATTAGCGCAAAAACCTCAGCCCCCCCTTGCCCACCAGAGTATACCCTGTTTTAGCCTCGGAGTAAGGTACTTATACCCATAAGGTTGGAGCTCGTGACGTCCTTTTAGCTAGATGGCATTCACAAGTGACCCCTACATACCATAAGAGCGGCACCTTTGAAAGGATATAATTATTTTGAATAATGCACTATATAAAAGTAGGATAAATTTGTGATAATACCGTGATATTATGCAAATAAGCTATATTTTGAAGTGAAATTTTAAAAAATGCACCTAAAGTTTGGGCATTAATAAAAAATGCACCTAAGTTTTAAAAAATATTAAAAAGACACCTAAATTTTTGCACTGTAAATAAAAAACAGACTTTCATTCATTTAACCTACGTTATAGCTAACCCAAAATGAGTTAAGAGAGTTAATTTACTAACCCTACAAAGACTTTCCTTTTTTAGGTGCAAATTTGAAAATATGTTGAGGGTAAAATGCTAATTTCATGTTACATTTAACAGCAAATTCCCGGGCCTTTTTTATTAACCACTTTTTCAAAACTTAGGTGGCATTCTGATTCATGCCCAAAACTTTATGTGCCCTTTTAAAAATTCCCTATTCTGAAAGTCTCTTAATATTCTTGGGATTTTCACCAGTCAAGAATATCCCATAAATATATTGCCGCTGCACTTGATGCCCTTCATCTTTGTCAGACAGTCTGTCAGTTGTGGGGCCCAAAAGCAGATTGGGGGCAGCTAGGTGCAGAGGCACACTCAAAGTGTGCCATGTGATATGGCGTCCATATATAGGTAAGTCTTAAAGAGCAATGCAATAAAAGTTCTAAAGCAGATGTCATGTAGTTAGTGCTATCAATGGGTTGGGTATCAGACCCCCATCCAAACTCGCCCAAAATAGCAGTTTGGCGTGTTTAGGTTTTGGGTTTGGGTTAAGTCAGTTTCTAGAAGATGATTAATTATATACGGGCAGCTGGTGCACTCCTCAAGAGGGATGGCTTAAAATTAATGTTTACAGTATATATATATATATATATATATATATATATATATATATATATATATATATATATATATATATATATATATATATATATATTGGAGAGTGGGATTTACTATACGGGATCGGTTGGCCAGATTGCTTTGGGATAGATATTCGAGATGGCAGTGGAACGGGAAAAAATGGCTCTGCCTCGCCCCGCCCTGTTTTGGACCGGAGATGTAGGACATGCAATTGGGATGGAGGCTGGGATGGAGGTTAAAATTAAAACCAGTGTAGGGATGGGAGGTGGGGATGGACTTATGCTTTGTTCTGCCTCGCCCCGTCCTCAATTTCCATTAGTAAACCTTCCTTTCCTTCTTTAGGGATGGCAATGGACTGAGGAAAAATGAAGCCCCGCCCCGCCTTGCCCCATTTGGACAGGGGATGGAGGACATGAAACAGAGATGGAGGTTAAAGTCAAAACCCATGTGGGGATGGAGGGCAAAATTATGAGACGGGATGGGGTTGAAGACCTTATCCCCCGCCCCGGTCCACTGCCATCCCTAGTAGATATGTAAGTGTCACCAAGAATTGCAGAATGAATGGGTAGCTTGGATGGACATTGAATTACAGCAAGAAGGTCATTGTTGAATCATCAATAAGGGATATTGTTGGAGCAACAAATAGAATGCTTGAAGGTAGGGGAGTTCCAAGGAGAATGCATAGCTAGGTGGCTAACATGTAATTCAAATTTGGAAGGATTTTGTTATCTAATGGGCAAGGGCTGTAACTTGGCAGTGCAGAGTCTTGCTAGAATGAGTGTTGGCTTGAGTGATAGGGTGTGGAAGGATAAACCGCCTGATTGGTTCCCCACCCCTGCGGATATGTGATGAAATTGTTGATGTAACTGGTAGTTGGCCTGCCTAACCCCACTTTCCCTGTCAAAAAAAAAGAAGACAATGGAAGCTCAAGAAAAAAAACCATACAACTCAAAGAATATTTAGAATATATATTTTTAGTTCAAATACACACAAAATACTTAGGTTAGATTGAGTTGATATCCCACAGAATTATAGTTCAAACTCAATATACATTACTTTACATTACTTGCATCAAGTTCTGGTCAACCACCGATGGGGCTCCGATCTTCTGGTAGGAGCAGTTTGTGCATGTCATTGCAAGTTCAAAAGCCATTGGAACGTAGATCATTGGATTACTGTTATAAAAGGAGAGAGCCTTAACTCCCTCAGCTTTGTTACGAAAAAAAAAAGAAGGAAAAAAGAAAGTTTCTGTCCACTGGAATACTATTTGGTTCTGGGTCCAGTTACATACAAACCCAACCCATTGTCAGCCTTACGTGTTGTTGGAATAGCAAGCCAACGGCGATGATGGCACCTTACTTTTTAATGTATTAGCCAAAATTGGTTTTTACCAAATTCAAAAGAATATGAAATTTCTAGTTTGAAAATATTTAAACTTGTGGCATTGTAAATTCCCTTCATCTGCTAATGAAAGGATGGTTGCATGCATTTTCACCACATCCAATCACAAGTAAATTGCCTCACATACAGAAAAAAAATCACCCACAAAATTGTAATATCTGGTTAAGCAGTCCCTTTTATTGCAAGGAGAGAACCATCTGCCATTTTACCTGCTTACAGCTGCTTGGATTTAGGAAGTGCAACCCAACTGAATGAAGTTTCATTGACTAGTGGGTAGAGAGAGAAAGATTAAATATATTAAAAGTAGACTTGACTTTGCTTCTTAAGATTGTCTGTATCAATTGGGTAGCTTGGTGCACATGGAATGCATTGGGATATTAAAATGGCACATTTTTCAAGCTTATTGGAAAACAAAAACTTAAAAATTGATAGTGATTTGATTATGAAAACAAAATTATTTTCTATACCATTTTGTTAATGTAAAGTCACATTTTACTTGACAAGTGGTTCATTGGGGTCTTTAGGTGCTTTTTTAGGTCTTGGAAGTCACTTGTTACTATGGTTGTGAACAGAATTTGATGGGTTGGACTAGGTGATCCATATCCAATCTGGCCTTCAATGGCATTTATCTGGATCTGCATTTAACTGGAATAGGTCTAGGATAACTTTGTTTTGATTAGGCATCAATATGCTAAGCTTGTCCGTACCCCGTCTTTATTCCAATTCTACATATATTGTAGGTTGGATCCAGGCCAGATCCAGATTTTGGACTGGGACACCCAAACAAGATCCTGGTTAAAGCTGGTTCGTGTCTATCCCCATGGATCAGGCTCGATCCAGGACCCAATTGAGTTTGAAATAGCTGGGCCAGCTGGTCAAATTGGACCCACAGTTCAGGCGAACAACCAAAACCTGATTATACAAGTATGGTCATGAATGTGAATTTTTGGCAAATCCATACCATGAGCTTATCTAACACTAATCACACTAAACTGAACCAAGAGCATATTAGGTCATTGTCAGAGGTGCCCTGGATGTCGTTCATCCATGAACGGCAACCCAAACACCATCATTTTTCTTTGTTTTTCAGCCGTTCATTTTTTGTGCTTTAGATGTTGATCATCTACAGGATGAATGGATCTGAATTTTTTTGTGAAACCCATCTAAGAGGTAAACTATCCAAATGTAGTATTTGGGTTGACATTAAGTGGTCATGTTTTGAGTGGTCGAATACCTTGCAAGGTATTGAAGAGAAAAAACTCATTAATTAAGGAGGCATTTGTGTCCAATGGAAATGGCCTCACTTCATGGAAACACACGCAAACAAGAACTGAATCTAAATCCAAACATGATAGATAAGTTCTTTGATGACAATGAAGGCTATCTTATTGATGATAGTGACGATGTCAATGATGATTTTGATACTTAATTTACTAACTATGCTGGATAAGATTTGATTTGACCTTACCTTGATCCGACCCCCTGGCAGTCCTGCATTCTAATCATCTTTATCTGCACTAGTTAAGCAGAAAAGACCATGGTGAGATGGGCTCTCCATTACCATACAGATGGTATAGCTTTATAACTTCTTATCTAAAGATTTCTTAACTGGTTCAATATGTCATCTGTTTAAAGATTTAATTTTAGAATTTAATTTGATATATTGTGAAGAATGCAAAATAAAACCGTAGGCTTTGAGGCTTTGGCATTATTTTTTTCTAAGATAATTGAAAACATCTGACACTCTTATTTAGAAAGATTATCGATTTATAGTCTTAATTTAAGTAAATATTTTTATGAGACTTATATGTAATATGTATGTTAATTAGATTGTGGTTGAGCAAATTGTTCAAAGATTCATTCATGATTGAATGAATGCTTAGTATTGATAATTCATGTTATTTATATTTAATTGTAATTATAATAAATACTATAATGGCATATTGATGCATTTTACATGAGAGCATTTTGATTGGAACCGGCATTATATTGCTGTGGGACTGGTATCAACTGGAGCCTTGTGATGCACTTAAACTATAAAGATAGTGAAGTGATTAAGTGCTAGCTAATCACCTACCTTCCATTTGTTGCAAGATGAACATTCTGCAACAGGCTTTCCTAAATTCCAAGCAACTTCATTTCTTATATTTCACTAATGGAGTGACCCATCACTTGTTAGGGTCTAATCTTCTTTCTAAATCTAAAGCAAGTACAACAATCTTCCCACTAAGAAATAAATTGCATCCATCCAATGATAATAAATAAGATAAGAGTGTTATGCATTAAATAGCTCACTAGTCTGCACACATGCAGCGCGTGCGTGTGCGCGCACACACACACACACACACACACACACACACACACACACATATATATATATATATATATATGTGTGTGTGTGTGTGTGTGTGTGTGGTACTAATAAAGGTATAGAACTATCTAGCTGAAAATCATAGGTTCAAGCTGTAGCAACTCAATCTAATCCCACAGATATGCTCTAACATGGTTGTTTTGCTAAGGATCTAACCTTAGATTGGGTTTTTTATGTTATACTATGATTTTTGAGTCATGAAATTTGGGTACATTGTAGGCCATCATTTTTTGAAGCCCTTAAAATTTTGATTGTGTCGTAATCATAACATTCAAGACTTATTTCCTACTAAACAAACTTTGTAAATCACATCTATAGAGTTTAAACTATAAAAAAATCTAAAAAGTATGAGAAAAAAGGTGGTTTCTATTCAATAGTTCTGACCTTTCATTAGCACCATGTGTGTGTGTGTGTGCACGCCTGCGCTCGCCAAAATGTTGGCATCCATTGAAGAATATTTGGTTGCTCTTGCATTTTCAAGTAAATATGACCATATATATAGTATATTTACTTTAAACATACTTTAAACCAATAAATGCAAATGTAAAATATACTTCAGTTAACGATACAAAATGTGCTGTAGAGATTGCATCAAAACTTTGCTATAAGTAAGAAAGCTTTTCACATCAGATTGTTAAAAAGTGTGATTACTACAAACTGAACCTTGCTAAACCCATCTGTGCAGTCTGATATACTTGAAAAATGCCTGAGTAGGTGTGATTAAACTCATTGATACGGTGCACAACTGGACCAGAGTTATGTATAAATACATACATCATAAATGCCTATATGAGTACATTTATACATGTGCATGTGTGTGCGTGTTTGTGTGAATAAATGATGAGATAAACTGACAAAGACAACTGTAACGTGAATCAACCAGCTTGCTTTCATCTGCTCTTAGCCTACTGTTTAACAAAATTGATATTTGTTTTGCTTGTTTCATTGAAAGTTGTTGAAAAATCTTTTGAATTTGGTGGAAAAAAAGAAAAAGAAGGAAACTCGGCATCGTATCTAATACAATACGTGTTTTGAAGTATAACTTCGGTTTGTACTGCTAGATGAAGCAACCATTTGCGAGGCATGATCGATTTTCAAGAGCAGATCACGTCATATTGCATATAACTGACCACTTATATTCAATCCCCACTACTAGGGTTGCTAACTGAGCTGAACAAACCGAACAAAGAGTGTTCAAGCTTGGCTTGTTTCTTGTGTCAGGCAAACTTGAGCTCATGAAAATCCCGAGCTGAAAGAACTGAGTATGAGCAAGCTTGTGTGTGCTAATATTTGGTGCCTTTGAAGGCACCAAATTATATAGAACTATTGAGCTAAAAAGCATAAGTTCAAGCCTTATCAACTGAATCGGACCATATAGATGTGTTAAGGAAGGTTTGGTTGCTAAGGATCAAGTCTTGGATCACGTGGTTTCAATCTAAAAATATGGTTTTTTTAAGTCATAAAATTTTAGTGCATTGTAGACTGTTTATTTTTGAAGCTTTTAAAAAACCTACTTATATGTCACGATCATATGATTTAAAACTCATTTCCCACTTAACAAATATTGTAGATCACATCCATAAGATTTAATTTATAAAAAAAACTAAAATGTATAATTTTCAGCTAAATAGTTTTATATAACTTGGTGCCTTCAAAGGCACTATATATATATATATATATATATATATATATATATATATATATATATATATATATATATATATATATATATATTTGAAAACAATAGAATTTGGACCCTAAACCTACTAACCTAAACTCAAAGTAACTCATTTACAAAATAAATAATTGTGTCAAACTTGTAAGCAATAGGAGTTTGAACTCTAAACTTATTGTTTTCCGGCAAACCCTTCAACCATATTCATTCTATAATATAAAATATATGTAAAATCAAGCCAAGCCGAGTCGATACGAACATTGGTTGTTCATGCTCAAGATTGTCATGCCTATTTATGAGTCTGAATGAGTTCTTTACGAGCTGAACATGAGCCGAGTCACGAGAAGCTCATCTCGTTTCCAAGCCCTGCCCACTGCACATCTCACTATTTGCACAGTTGCCAAATGAGATGCGCAGTGGAGATTAGACATAACAATTATCGGTAATATACAATGTGATCTGATATGCTGTCTTAGTTTTCATATTATAGTGGAAACCTCCAAGTTAGAGAAATCGGTCACCTTTCACATGGTGGCAAAAATATTTTATTTTTTTTTAATTGAGGTCAGAGCTTGGGTTTAAAGTTATCTTACCTTGAAAACTGTTATGTTACCCCTTGTTTTGAATGATTTGGTTATTACATCCATTTATCAGGAAAAAGTGGGATAAGTTGAGAAGTTGAATCCGGTTTCAGACCTTCAAACCAATTCAAAGAGTTTCAGACTTGAAATGAACAGAGTTGAATTGACCCTTTTAACTTTTTTAATATAAAAATTTTAAAAAATTATATTAAATTATTAAAATCTTAGAAATATTTAAACATATAAAAATATTAAAAATTTGCTGAAAGTTGAATCCTCCCTTATGGATTTTATTGGGTTGTCTCGGTATAAATCGGCCAATTTAGGGCGATTTGCATTGATACTAACAATACTGGTTAAATCACAAATTTGGAGAAATAAAATTCTCTTTTTTATTTTTTTCCATATTCAACCTGTGGAAACCCCACGTCCGGGCCACGAGACATAGTTGCCATCCCAGGGCAGGAAAACGTCTGGGCTGAGTAGCCTCACCCCGGGGGCCTATGCTTCTCTTTTTCATTTGAATAACCATGAAGGCATTACCAGGAGAGTTTGAGACATGTGCACCTAAGCATTGAGAAAGAAGGACTGCTAGACTACGTCTCTCTCTCTCTCTCTCTCTGAGTATCAGTCTGTCTTCTCCTGGCTCTTTTTCTGATTTATAACTTCTTAGTCTCCAGGCTAGGTCCTTAGAATTAACTATGCTCTTGAAAAGCTGGAGGGTCAAAGAGAAAGTTCGTTGGAAGCAAAGGTCTAGGGTAAAATGGCTTGCGGCTGGTGATGGCAACACTAAATTTTTTCACTCATATACTTTTCATCGTCATAGGAGAAAGGTCGTTCCTTCTATCTCCATTGGGGGTGTTTCCTATCTTAATCAACACCTTAATCCGGCAGTCTCGCTATATTTTAAGGATTTATATTCTGCTTCATTAACTGCGGGGGGTGTCTTTGGTAATGTCCTAGTTGGGTCAATTTAGCCTGAGCAAGCCAAATCTATGCAAAGAAGGTTATCTGACAATGAGATTTTTAGGGCCATTAAGGATCTGTCGGGTTGGAAAGCGCCTGACATTGACGGGTTTCATGTCAACTTTTTTAGAATCTTTTGGGATTGTGTTAAATCAGACATGGTGAGCATGTTTGATGAGTTCTATCGTAACTCCAGATTGCCTTATCATTTTCATGTTGCTATAATTTCGCTTATTCTGAAAGAGGATGAGGCCATTGATATTTCACGATTTCGCCCAATCTCAGTTATGAGTGCTCTCTATCGGATGTTTGCCAAGGTTTTGGCGAATAGGTTGAAATCAGTGGCTAACCAGATTTTTTCAGACTCTCATTTCGCCTTTATCCGTAATAAGAGGGTCCAACACCCGTTCATCATGGCGTCTGAGGTTGTTCATTCCTTGCAGCATAGCGGTCAACCTTACTTTGTCCTTAAATTAGACTTTCATAAAGCTTTTGACTCTGTGCATTGGCCATTCTTATTTCAAATGTTAGCAAATTTTGGTATTGGTCATCATTTTTTTGGTTGGGTGCGGGAGCTGGTCTCAAATGCCCAAGCCATGTTAAATATCAATGGTGTTAGAGAAGACCGGTTCAAGCTGGGGCGGGGTTTGTGGCAAGGGTGCCCCCTCTCGCCTTTGTTGTTCAATGTTGTTGCTGAGGGTCTTGTGGTCTTGCTTAAGCGGGTTGTGGTATCGTGTTTCATTGATCCTTTGCAGGTTTCAGACTTTTCGGGCCATATTCTTACTTATGATGATGATATGATCATTTTTGGTCGTGCAAATGTTCAACAGATGCTTAGGTTCAAGCTTATCATTCAGTTCTTTCTCTCCCTATCTGAGATTTCTCTAAATGAGACTAAATACTCTATTACCATGTTCAATGTTCATGCCAATATGCTTGCAGCTGGAAAGAGAATTTTTAATTGCACTATTTCTGACATGCCTATTATGTACATGGGCTTGCCGTTACAAGTGAAGCACCTCTCTTCTGCTGCTTGGGCTCCGATGCTTCAAAAAGTGAAGCGCAAATTGCTTTCGTAGCAGTCGTCTTATCTCTCCATCGTGGGTCGTCTAACCTTAGTCAGACATGTTCTTTCAACTATTCCAGAAATTTTCATGTCTATGTTTGTGATGCTTGTGGGAGTAGAGAAGTAGCTGACGCGCTTGCTGGCAGGTTTTCTATGGTCTGGGTGTCAACTCAAGGGTAAGCGTCACTTGATTGGTTGGCGTTCGGTGGTCTTACCTCGGCGTATGGCTGGTTTAGGCATTTCTGCGCCCAGACTGTGGAGGATTGTTCTTGTCACCAAGCAATGTTGGTTGGCCAACCAACCAAATAACCCTTGTGATTGTTTGCTTCTTGCTAAATATGGGGCTTCTGCTCTTATCCCGGTTCGTCTGGGAACCCGGGGTTTGGCCCTCTCGCACTTGCGTAAATCGTGGTTGAGGGCTTTAGTCTGCTTTAGAGGCCATTTTGAGGACTCCAAAAATTTTGATCAGTGGTTGCAGTGGGCACTGGCGCCAAGCAGAGAGTTCCTCACAAAAAAAGACTATAGATCGTTGCTCCCCCCGGGGGCTGATTGGTTGCCCGAGGATGTGCTTTGGGCGAAGGGTCCTTCTCCCTGTTCTTGAGTCCTGGCATGGTTAATTTTGCACGATAGGATCCAGACCCACAGTAATTTAAAGAAGTGGGACATTCAGCTCCAGAGTTGGTGTGTGCTTTGTCAAGCTACAGAAGAATCTACGTTTCACTTGTTCTGGTCTTGCCCAATATTTGTGGAACTCTTTAGCAGGACCTGGAGGCATCCGAAAGTGTTTGTTAATGAGTCTTTTGCCCTAGATCTGATCTTGAGCCCGGTTTGTATTAGGCACAACACGAGGTGGAGGTTCATCTGGTGAACGTGGTTGCTTACTTCTTGGTGGTTTGTTTGGATGGCACGAAACGATGCTCATTTTCGTCAAATTCCGGTTAACATCCAAAACCTGGTGCATAAAATCTTGGTAGATGTTTATGTGATCTTGCGTATGCATCTTAATGATCTTCCACTCCCTTCTGCTGACACTACCTCTCTTTTGCCACAATTTGGGCAAGCGGCTCCGGCGTGAGCCCTTTTTATCTGTCCGATGTTCTTTTTCTCTTCTGCTTTCTTTATTTGTTTTGACTTTGCTCTTGTTCAGTTCATGGGTTCAACATTTTGTTGATCTTCATGAGTGGTAATGTTGAATTTCTTTCAGCTCTCTCTCTCTCTCGATCATATATATATATATATATATATATATATATATATATATATATATGTATGGACATTGGTGTCATGTTTGGGACAAAACACTTGTAGCCTTTTAAGAGGGGAGCAATACACTGCCTCTTATTCAAGGTTGTACAATGACAAAACAGGACAGAACATTGTATCCTTGTTCAAGCATGTTCATGTATCAAACGCCTGAGTTCATGCGCTATATAGATTATAGCGCTATCTATATATACAGAACAGATACAAATATAGATATGTATATCCAAATATAGAATAGGTACATATCGCGTATGAGATCTTTCTACAAAGAGTTGTGGTATCAACTCGTATGGCCATGTCCTATTCAGGGGAATAAAATGGGGATTGTCTCTAGGAGAGATGGAACATCCCAAGCTACCAGGTGTAACAGAATCCTGCCATAAGAAATTTTCGAACATATAGTCTCTAATTGTAAAACAATGTTATTGGGGATTTTAAATGAGAGAAACCAAAATACAGAGATACTAGACAAAGTATTTTGAACAAGTAAAATTCTTTGTGCATATGATAACATCTTGGCTTTCTAAGACTCGATAGCTGAATTTTAAAAACAACAAGCTGACACATAAATGAATTCACCTTTTTTAAACAGAGCGGGAGCCATAAATATTTTAAAGGTAAATTGCACAACAAACAATAGCCAAATTTTCAATGAGAAATCAGAGCCCCCACAAGGCAATAATACATGAACAAGATCAATGAGAAATAGCTGGCTAGGATGTTTACCTTAGCCATGCCAAATGAGAAATATGCCTATTTTATAAAATTCCTTAAAGTTGTTTGCAAAAGGCTTAACTTGAAAGTGCTAATTTAAGCACAAAGAATTAAGGGTGTCAATTGGTCAGGTTTACCCTTACCCAACTGGAACCAAAATCTATAAGGTTCGGGTATGGTGATAAATAAGAAGACCTGATTAGGACCCGGGTCCGGATCTGAAGGTATGATTAATACATGAACCCAGGTATAGGTTTAGGGTTTAGGTTTGTAAAATTTTATACAACACCCGAGACCGACCCTAGTTTCGATTAAGACCCACAAATTTTCAATATAAAAATGATAAAAAAAAATCTTGTTTTATCGGGTATGATCCAGGTCTGGTTCATGTAGTTTTTATCGGATCCAGGTATGGTTTCTTTTATGATGGGCCCGATTAGACTCGGATTCAGACCCCATACCATACCTGAAAATCGGAGCCAGATCTGGTTTCACTTAGGTCTGAACCAAACCCTACCGGTTATCCCTACAAAGAATATGAAGGAATATTTTATGGTATAATTTAGAAACCTTGTATGTGGGCCCATATTGTTTTATGCATAAATGTAAAAAGAGCACGTGACCTGTTAGCAGTTTGGTTTTCTATTTTTAAAGCTCATAGTTTGGGGCCTCAACTTTGGCACAATCACACACTAGCACAATATTTTGGTTTAATTGTAGAAATGGTACTGTGTGTCCACAATGAAATTTTAAATTCAAAAGCTGACCTTTACATCCCTTATCATACAACAACAATAACTACGCCTTCATCCTAAAACAATTGGGGTCGGTGATATGAACCAAAAAAGAAAATCATTCTGGGTCTTCCACATGAATCCTTCTCCTCCAATCATTTCTATCCAATGCCATGTCCTCGGTGAGGTTCAAAGCATTCATATCCTTTCCTATCATCTCCATCCATGTCTTCCTAGGCCTACCCCGACCTCTTTTAACTAATATATTTTCTCATTTCTCCATCCTTCTATCTGGAGCATCATTAGGCCTTCGCCGAATATGTCCAAACCACCGTAAACAATTATCTCTCATCTTATTTTCAATGGGTGCAACACCTACCTTCTTATGTATCTTCTCGTTCTGAATCTTATCTTTTATTGTATTTTCACACATCCATCTAAGCATACGCATCTCAGCTACACACATTTTTTGAATATGATGTCTATTGGCAGCTCAACATTCCGTACCATATAGTAAAGCGGGCCTAATAGTCGTTCTATAAAACTTTCTCTTCAACTGCAATGGCATTCTACGATCGCACAACACTCCAGTTGCACTTTTTCATTTCATCTACCCAACCTTTATCCTATGATTTACATCTCCATCAATTTCTCCATACTTTTGAATGATAGATCCCAAATATTTGAAACAATCATCCACCTGTATTTCTTGCTCACCAAGCTTCACTACACTCTCATCACTACTTCGTTGCTTACTAAATCGACATTCCATATATTCAGTCTTATTCTTACTCAACTTAAAACCTCTTGCTTCTAATGTTTGTCTTCATAATTCTAACTTAGCATTAACCCCAACTCTAGACTCATCAAACAAAACAATATCATCAGCAAACAACATACACCACGACACATTTTCTTGAATTGATCTCGTAAGTTCATCCATCACTATAGCAAATAGGAAAGGGCTTAAAGCAGATCCTTGATGTAACCCAACCGTTATAGGAAAATTGGTTGTCACCCCTCCACAAGTGCGGACATTGGTTACTACTCTTTCATACATATCTTTAATTAAAAATGTGAACATAACACATTCTTAGCATGAAGTTAGAGTCTAACATATAATTTCTGTGTAATAAATTATATTAAATTTGGTACATATGATGCCAAATTGTTATTTAATCAATTACAGCCCCTCAAGCCGGTTTGACATGTGAGTTTGATTTCTAGAGGATTGACAACTTGGTTGGTATTGCTTTCCTTGACTTTATTGAGAAACAATCAGGAAGTAATAATGAGCAAATTTGGATTTATGTCCTTATGAGGTGTGGCCACATTCTTACTTGTCCACTCTAAAACCTATGATACAGGGACATGTTTTGCTAACACAACAAAGACAGTGCTGACACTGTATGGATAGTTTTTTATAACTTTTACTACATTTTAATATTATTTAAATAAAGGTATATTTTTAAATATTAAATAATAAAAAATATTTTTTATTAAAAAATTATGTTTGACCAAGATTTTACCTCGGGGCCACCAAATGCATAAACGTGCATCCCAGCTACAGATTCCAAACAGGCCTAATGATGTTCAGGCTCGCCTCTCACAATATAAATTGAATTAGCAATAATTCCTTGACATAAACCTCATTTTTTTGGAGAATAATGTACAACACATGCAAGTGCTTCAGATCACCCTTCAATCAATGTTGTCATTATCGGTGGGTATCGGCCGATGATTATGGTTTCAACAGAAAATCGATTCGCTTCACTCCTGAATCGGTTATTTTTAATAAATGTAAAATAATACCTAAAAATATTTTTAATAAATTGTTTTTAAAGTAATTACTACAATTTGCGAAAGAGATATATATATTGATCATCGGGAAAATCACAACCACAAAGACACCATTCCCATGAAATATCAAGGTTAAAACAGATATTTCTCTCTATACATGTATCCCCCTCATGGCAATACTTTTTCTTGATTTATTTATCTCTCCCTTAAATCCCGAAAATTCAAATCTTTCTTTTTTCAACGACGCTTGGATAGCAGATAAAAGACGTACCTTTTTCCCACCGAATTCTGCAAAACCACGAGGTGGGTGCGCTCCAGGTTAGCTCTTGAAATCACAAAATCTATACTCTTCTTTCCTTTCCTCTTCGTTTCATGAGATGGGTAGCTCGGAAGAGAGGGTGGTAGCCGTGATTATGGTCGGTGGGCCAACGAAGGGTGAGTTTGATTCTTCCTAATCTACTACTACAAATCTCGATTGAATTCATCCATTTTTTGGTTCTAAATTTTGCTGGTATTCGTTATTTCGTGGAAATATTGAATCTTTTGGGTTGATATCTTGATGAATTTCAGGAACACGTTTCAGACCCTTGTCGTTCAACATACCAAAGCCTCTGTTTCCTATTGCTGGGCAGCCCATGGTCTATCATCCCATTTCTGCTTGCAGAAGGGTACATTCTCTCTTCTCTTGGTACACTTGTATCTTTATGAATTCATGAGCGATTGTTTATAGTTTCTAAGAAAGATTGGGTTTTTTATTGAATTGGCAGATCCCCAACTTGGAACAGATCTATCTTGTAGGATTTTACGAGGAGCGCGAGTTCGCACTCTTCGTCTCGTCGGTCTCCAATGAATTGAAAGTTCCGGTTAGGTAATGTATGGTATTGGATTTGTTCTTGGTGTTGCTTGTTTGTTGCAGAGTTTTGTTGAAGTTGAGCCTAATTGTTGAACTCTCTAGATGGGTTTAGTTTGTTCATTGGATATTGGAAAGTGGGTTTTGAGTTCGTGGGGACTTTCAATGTAGGTACTTGAGAGAAGATAAACCACATGGATCTGCAGGCGGCTTTTACAACTTTAGAGATTTGATCATGGAAGATAATCCGGTTATCGTCTTTCTTATATCTTACTCCCCTGTTTCTTTTTGTTTAAGCATTGGGTTTGATTTTCTGTGGAGATATGCTTTTTCAACTGAAATTGTCAATTTAGGATTTCTGACCTTCCTCCATGAGCTTGAACAATTGAATTTTATTTTAGTACTGACCTGAATTTTGTTTTGATTTTCTCAACAGTCACACATAGTTTTGTTGAATTGTGACGTGTGCTGTAGTTTCCCATTGCCAGACATGTTGGGTAAGCTTTTATAGCTCAGATAGCCATTTTATTTCTCAGAGAGATCTTTCTTTTGTTGAGAGTTTAAGAATTCTCCTCCTTGCTCCATTTATTTTAGGATCAAATGTTTTGCTGAGTTATGCTGATTAACCGTTTCTTCTGCCCATATTAAATATCAAGTCTTCTCTACTGTATCTTTCCAAGCTTATGCAATTGATGTTGATGGATTGCAGAAGCTCATAAAAGATATGGTGGTATGGGGACAATCCTGGTGATCAAGGTAAGTTATCTCTTAACACAATAATTTCTTTCTATTTTGTTGTGAATTAAAGTTTTTTATTCCTAGACACTAGGAGAGTTGCACTAACTGATTTGAGAAGTATGTTATAAGTTTCTAACTTCGGTGGTAGATGTGTTTGTCTGCACGTGTGTGTGTGTGTGTGTGGACTTGAAGGCATCTGCCTAGCCATATCTTGAAGGGGGAGAATGAATGATTGATGAATGTCAAGACCTGTGGAGGATTCCATAAATTGAAAGATTAAAGAGCATGTCTTTACTTAGAAAGAGGATAGACTTTCGTTGACATTGGCAGAACAAAGAAATGGGAGCTAGCCTTACTCTTATCTGGAGCAGATCTGTTGGGTTGTTTTTTTATACTCCATAGCTTGGAGCCTTGGACTCAATTGAATGAATTAAGCACCAAGTTGGGCTGTCGGATATGTAGCAGGAAAACATGCATTTGATTCTTGCGACGTCTTTCTTTGCAATTTTTTTTTTTGGCATATTGTGTTACTAATTTCTGCATACAATTATTAAGCTGTGCGGTGCCATGAATACTACTGTCATCTCTGGAGATGTTTTAACTCTATCTTTTCATTTTTTTGAATTATGTCAGTAAATTTTTCCATGTGTGCAATCAAACCATATTGTTATGTGTCACTTATGCAGGTATCTAGTGAGGCAGCCAACCAGTTTGGTGAGTTAGTGGCAGATCCAGAGACTAAAGAACTATTGCACTACACGGAGAAACCTGAGACCTTTGTATGTACAAACTAGAGACCAAATTATTCAACTTTGTTGAAAAAACTATTCAAGTAGTGTGAATTTCTTACAGTAATTTATTTTGCCTTCTGTAGGTGAGTGATCTGATCAACTGTGGTGTTTATATATTTACACCTGAAGTCTTTACAGCCGTCCAAGATGTTTCTACCCTAAGAAGAGACAGAGGTTAGTAAAATAGTCTTGTTTGAGTTTGTTTTTTTATATGAGTTTCTGCACATGCACAGGGAAACATGCACGCTACATATGTAAAATTATTACATAGGAAACTTTCAGCAAAGGTTTACCTTGGGTGTTGACAATTGTCTTTCTTGTAATAGTTGTAAAAAAGCAGAAAATTTAAGTAAAAAAGAAGAGCAACAAAAAAAATCTAGTTCTTACTTTTTTGGAATTTTGGGAATATTTAAAGAGAATCTCACAAAATTAGTCATGAGCATCTGGATTAACATGTCATTTCAAATCTCACAAACAGTTCAAATATCAAGAAAATAAAACTAGACAAGATTCAAAATCTTTGGGAATATTCGTTAGGGTGCTATTTCTCATGATGTTTCAGAATTTTTCACAGTATACATGCACCATGTGTTTCAATACGAACTGATGATATTGTTGTGTCCTGTTCTATTGTAGACTACTTCATTCAGTAAAAAAAAAGGTTTTCTAGGCCAGGACATCCTAAGCATTGATGCCAACTCTTTGCATATTTTGAAGGAAAAATGCTTCTTGAATAATCTATACAGCGGAGTGATCCACAATGATAGACAGCAGTGTTGTGAAAAGCGTTGAGGCGTAGCGAGACGCTCCACCAAAATCTGAGGCGAGGCGTAAGCCCGCCTCGAGGCGTAAGCCCGCCTCGAGGCGTAAGCCCGTCTCGAGGCGTAAAGCGTAAGCCTCAATTTTTTTTTTAAATAAAAAAACTATAAAAATTATTTAAAATTATTAATAAATAAAAATTGCTTTATTGATAAAGCAACAACCATCGTAAAATCAGTAATTTCACTGGTGACAAAATAATATACATGAAAAACATGATGCATCTTTCCTGCACCAACACCCGTACCAAACCCTATAGGGTCAAGGTATGGTGATAAACAAGGAGGTCCGATTAGAACCTGGGTCAAATTCAAAAGCTATGGTTTATAAAATTTCATGGGGCCCGACCCCAGTTTCGACTAAGATCCACAACTTTTCAATGTAAAAAATATAAATGATATTATTTTACTGGTTATGGTTAGAGTTTGGTTATGCAATTCCTATATGGTTATGTAATACCTATAAGAAAACATTTCTTCACCTGAACTTGTCTTCAGCTTGTATAATAGAGATTTTTGCATTAAAACCTAAATGTCACCTAAGGTATCTGATGCTTGAAACTAGAACACAATCTAGATAAGGTCAAATTGTTAAACACATCAATATATAAATATGTGCACATCATATAAACCTATAGTAAACGCCAAACAGCCAATACAAACATCCAAATAACGACATTGCTTTCTATGTCAATTTCAGCAGGTATAAATCCAAAGAAAAGAGAACCTCATCAACCTACTCATAGAAACAATTCGTTAAACAATAACAGCATGCAAATCTCTTACCCAGGAAAACTGTCCTCCATGGAACTTGTTGTTCTGGTCTGCCAAATGTGAATCAAGAGGGGTCAGCTTCAGCAACCGCGGAGCGGCAATCTTATTACCCATACGGCTAGCGAAGCCAGTCTTCGTCTTCCCATCTTTGTCAGTGAACAATGTGCAAATCGGGATCAAATACGTATCTGTTGTTCCCAATATCCATTTCCCATCATAAGTTACATCAACATGAGTAATCGAAGACCCAAGTCCTGGAAATGCCGTCTTAGCCATCCTCATCGAACGATCTGAGTACAGACGGATCTTGCCATCAGCCGAACCAACCACAATGCACCCATCACCAGTGGTGGCAAAACACAAGAATTTGGTATTACTAGCAAATTGATGCCCATCTGCCCAGTGTAGAACAGGACCATCCAGTTGTCGTTGGTTATATCTCGCATCGTTATCTCGGTGTTATCCTTGGCAAACTTCCATTCCGTCACTACCTTCCCAGTCTCAATATCCAATTGATGAATCCCAGTGGCATGTGGTTTCCCTTCTCCTACTGGACTCATTAGAAGCATATTCGTCTCTGCCTTCATTAACAGAGCCTTCTTAGGGGTTTCAAAGGAAGAAGAAGAACCCAAGCCCTCAAACCTACCCTTGCCACTATTAAATTTCACAGAGACCCCCTTGCCATGAATGCCATGACTCAAGTTCTTCACGGCTTCGATACCCGAATCGCTCACCAGAAAACTGTAATCAAGCGCACCCATCGCGATACTCTGGATCCCTCCGTTGGCAGCTTCCTCCAACTCTTCCAAGAGATCCTGCCTGTCTCTCACCGGCGTATAGGCCTCCTTGAAGCTCTCCTCCACGTCCTCCCACATCGAATCATCAGCCTCCTTCGGATCAAACCAACCTCTGAAGTCCTCGTAGACATCCTCCTTGTTGGACGCCTCCGTCTCGTGCAAATTCTCGAACGAACCGTTCTGAAACTCTACAAGGAAGACCCTTTAATCCTCCGGCGTGAAGAACTTTAGCGCCCAGACACCATCGCATACGAAATCGACATGTCGCTGGTCGTCGAACATCTTCATCTGCAGCGCCAGCGACACCAGCCCTCGAACCTTGGAGCCCACCTTGAGAACCCACCTCCGCTGGAACTTGGGCTTGCCCTTGACCTTGATAGAGCCGTCGGCAGCGTCTCCGTTCTCGTCGACGAAGGCGTAGGTCATGAGCTTCTCGGAGATGATCCATTTGGCGCTGGGGGTGTTTCTGCCGATGTGCAGGTAGAGCTTCACAACGTTCGTAACGCGGGGCACATTAGCGTACTTGAGCTTCAAGGCCTTGAGCGTGGCGTTGATCTCGTCGAGGGACTAAGGCGACGGGGAATTGGGGTCTGGGGTTCTGAAGGAAGCAGGGGTATCGAGTGGAGCCCCCACCTGTACATAATGCTGGTGAGAGGACTGCCAGGGACCCGAAAGCTCCACCGGCGGACCCTCGAGGCCCTCCGCCTCATGCGATGGAACACCCCCACCGTCCGCGGCATGCTCCAACAGGTCTTTCTCTCTCTCTGAATGAATGGATGAATAAATAAGATTAAAAGTGAGAGGCGTATACGCCTCACCTTGAGGCGCGCCTCGCCCCAAGGCGTGCGCCTCAAGGCGTATGAGGCGCACGCCTTAGGGCATTTGCGCTTTATGCTTGCCCCTCAAGGCACAAAGGCCCTCGCCTTGAGGCGAGGCACGCTTTTTGCGCCTTGAGGCGCACTTTTAATAACACTGATAGACAATAATAAACACTTTCTTGAACAAAAGGCACTTTGTAGGAACATAAGAGAGAGAGAGAGAGAGAGAGAGAGAGAGAGAGAGAGAGAGAGAGAGAGAGAGAGCAATGTCTACATGGACACGGAAAATGATGACCCATCACTCATTGTTACTAAACCTAATTGCTGGAAAGAGAGACCAAGAAGAACAATTCATTGGCAATGCCTAAGTATTTTCTTAAAAGAAAGAGATGCATATACCATGAAGTTGTAATTACCTCGATTTTTGACATTAATTGTTTAAATTTATCTGAAAATAATAGGTATTTTTCTAAAGTTGGGCATGGGATCCGCATTTCGGATCCAGGATCCATAAAGGATCCATATATATACGTATAATAACTTATATATATATATATATATTTGAAAGAAAAATAACTAAGGATAATACAAATAATATTAAACATAATATATACATATATATAACCTGTTAATACGCGGACCTGCAGGTGGATCCATTTGGATCCAACCTGCGGATCCACACCGCAAGATCTACGGATCCAAATCGCGGGCAAACCATGGATCCACGCTACAGCTGGGACCCGGACCCGGGTCGCGCCCTATTACTGATAAGTGTTATAAAAAAAAAGGAAAGAAGCCTGATAAGGGGCTGGCCGATATAAGGGGTGTGTTAGGTTTCAGAACCCTAACACTTGTAAAATTGTAAAAAGGGAGGGGAGGTATGCGCAGCCACCCGGAGGGGGAGGAAACCTCCTCCCTTTTCGGGCACCCTCCTATATAGGGGGCTCTCCCGAACCCCTTCTCCTCCCACACCTCTTTTCCTACCGCGCACTCTCTCTTTCCCTCTCGTGCTCTCTGGCACTCTCTCTCTCTCTCGCGCGCCTTCTCACTCTCCCTCTCGACCGGTGTCGCGACAATGGAAATAGCAGGGTCGACCAACCATCGTCTCTCGACAGTAGCCTCTCGATCGTGCCCTTCACGGTGGTAGGAGCAACCAGAGCCGGCGAACCACCATCTCTCGGTAGCAACATCCTCCAGGATGTCAAAAAAGCTCAGAAAGGTAGGTCTTACTGCTATTTTTACTTGTTTGGGTATTGAGTGTGTTCGAGCAGTCGATGTGGGTTGCGGGGAAGCCCTAATTCGAATAGTAAGGGGGATTTTGGGGCTTATATTACCGAAAACCCCAAATCTCTGATTTGAGGGATTTCAGAATTTCAGGAGGGTTGATTCCGAATGTTTACAGGCTATGGGGCTTAGATTTCAAGAGATTTTAGATTCTGACTGCCAAGAATAAAAAAAAGGAGGGGTTTTGGTTTCGGGTTACGATGGTTTTTGCAGTGCATATGTCTCAAGTGTGCTAGTAGCATTGCTCAACCCATTTATATGGGTTTAACTTGCGTGAATAAGGTTTTGCACATATATACACAGAAACTTTGGTTTTGGCATGAAAGGAAATTGGGATATCAGCCTGACATCCCTCGATTTACCTATTTTTAGGTTATAGGACTCCTTAGATATGCAGTTGGGTCCAACAACATACGATTAAGGAGATTATTTTCTTTTGTGATGGTTCTTTCTCTTTTTGTCACTCGATTCTAGGGCTATTTAGTGGTTTGGGTAATATCAAGATTGTAAGCTATGTCACATGGGTGCGGGTGCGGAGATTCGGCACTTCCAAAAAACCCGGGTGCGGGGGTGCGGCAGGGGCAAAAATGTAAAAAAAAAATTATATATATATATATAATTTTGAAGTTTTAAGAGTTTAACATTTAACAGTAAACATTGTCATAAACTCATAATATGATTCATCATGCATGCAGTATATCAACCTAAATATCAAATTATCAATCAAATAAGTAAAGCAATTACATAAATCGACCTAAATATCAATCAAATAAGTATTGCATAAAAGAACTAAATTACATACCAAAGTATATCCTGATGAAGTAATGGATGCTAATAATTTTCTTCTTCATCATCAAATGCATCATTAGAAGGAATACTGGGCTCAGCTAAATCCATGTTTGTTACGTTGAATTCATGTTCTCCCTCGAAGTCACACTCTTCTGGGTTTACATCCCAAAATTTGGATGTTCCTTGTCTGCATTATAAACCCAATTTGAAAATGATAATACAATACAAGTATATTTAAATGAAAACTAAGAAATAATCAAATAACTAAGAGAGCAAATTAGTACCTGTATTCATCATTGCTTCGCGAAAGTAATCGAAGATTTGAATGAAATCCTCTGCACGCTTGCTGGTGAGTTTGTTTCTCTTCATGTTGTGGATTTGAGAATATGTGCTCCAATTTCTTTCACAACAAGATGAACTAGCAGGCTGCGATAGCAATCTTAATGCAAGACGTTGCAAAAGAGGTGTTTCTGATCCAAATGTTGACCACCATGTGATAGGATCTATATTATCTTCTTCTCTCGCGAATAATGCCGGTGCATATAATCTCGAAGATGAAAATTTTTCAAACTCTTGTGTGACTTGATGTAGAAGATATGCTTCTGGAAAAAGTCTTGTCATACACATATTTCTATGTCTTGATAGCTCTGAGTCTAAATTTGGAGGGACACGACCAATACCACCAGCCCGCCACTTATTTGCATAATATTTTAGATTAAGAGAATGCGCCATGCAATGCAAAGGAGTGTTGCTCTTATCCCATCTTCTGACTAAAATTGAATGAATATGATTAAAAAAATCTGAATCATACAATGCAGGATTTTTTTCTTCATGCATGAAAACTATAGTTTGTATTTTTTCAATCATATTATCCCACATTTCATAAACTCTGTGAAGCATGGGCTCATCCTTATCAACTTCTCTTAACATTTCCCAAATAGGTTGCGTAAATTGAAGGAAGTATACCACTCTGTCCCAAAACTCATCATCAAGAATGAATTTCTTAATTTCTTGAGCCTTCATATCATCATCAACATGATAGAATGTCCAATTTTCATCAGTCACCATGTTAATCAAAGCATTCTTCACTCTTTTAATCCTCTTCATCATCACAATGATGGACGCAAAACGTGTTTCAGCGACCTTCAATAATTTCAAATCAGAATGCCTATTAAATATAACATTAGCACGATGGTGGTTAACAACAAAATTCCTAATGCTTTTGACATTTCTTTCTAAATCTTCAATCCATGAACATAAAGCATATGCTTGTGAATTTTCTTCTTCTTTGGGGTTGCATATGCTCTTTAGGGCTAGATTTAAGCTGTGTGCTACACAGGGAGTCCAAAAAATATAAGGGTACTCACTCTCTACGTTTTCCCTCTCTTCTGCAAGAAGTGTGATTCGTATTTTTTCTGAACTTGGAGGCACATAACCACTCAAATTACAATTTGCCAAGGATGTTACTAAATTCTTCCAATAAGGATTTCTAGCCTTATTAAATGGGAGTGAACTGGAATGAAAATACCTCCCAACTTTTCTATCCAATTCTTCTCTTCCATATGTATTGAATGCTGCTTGTATCGTTCCTCTACCTCCTAGATTGACTTTTCTTTTTTTTTCAGCATCTTCTTGGTGGCTTGCAAATGGCACACTGACTGCAGAAGAATCGGCCATTGCCTTTCTCTTCTCATATTCTTCTTGTATTTTCTTGTATTGCTTTCGCATTGCCTCATCAACTTTTCTTCCAGCTGAAATGCCATGTCCTGGTATCTTCAACAAATGAGCCTTCACTCTTGTGTAAGACCCAACAAAATCTCTTTCGCAGAGCTTGCATCAAAATCTTTTGTTTCCACCACCTCCTTCTCCAGTTTTTGCAAGTTTATCTACATGTATCTATAGTGGCCCCACATCATCAATCCCACTGCAACTATCAGCAAAACTAGTAGCATAACTCACATGTTGGGATGAGGATGACGCAAGTCCTTTCCCTTTATCCGTCATTTTTATCCTGAAAACACAAAAAAAAATACATTACAATTTTCAAATCAATTCGAAAACACAGGGAGAAGGGGGGGCTCAGCCCCTCCCCTGCCAACCCAACAAGAGAGCGAGAGCGAGGGACGCTCGGCCCCTCCCCTGTTGACCCAAAAAAAAAAACAGATGGGGGAGGGGCTTGGCCCCTCCCCTGTCGACCCAAAGAAAAAAAACAGATGGGGCTTGGCCCCTCGCCTGTCGACCCAAAAAAAAACAGATGGGGGAGGGGCTCGACCCCTCCCCTGTCGACCCAAAGAAAAAAACAAACAGATGGGGGAGGGGCTCGGCCCCTCCCCTGTCGACCCCAAAACGAAAAACATAAAGGGGAGGGGCTCGACCCCTCCACTGTCGACCCAAAAACGAAAAACATAAAGGGGAGGGGAGCCCCTCCCCTGTCGACCCAAAAATGAAAAACATAAAGGGGAGGGGCTCGGCCCCTCCCCTGTCGTCCCAAAAACGAAAAACATAAAGGGGAGGGGCTCGGCCCCTCCCCTGTCGACCCAAAAAAGAAAAACATAAAGGGGAGGGGCTCGGCCCCTCCCCTGTCGACCCAAAAAAAGAGCTAGATGGGGGAGGGGCTCGGCCCCTCCTGTGCCGAAAAACGAGGGAGCAGGGGAGGCTCAGCCCCTCCCCTGCCGACCCAACAAGAGACCGAGAGAGGGGGGGGGGGTGCTCGGCCCTCCCCAGCCGACCCAAGAAGAGAGTGAGAGACATACCTGCGAAAGGAGAGGAGGAGCCGAGAGGAGGAGCCTGGGAGGCGGAGCTGGGGCGGCGGAGCTGGGGCGGCGATGGGAGAGCTCGAGCTCAGGGGGAGAGAGAGGAGAGATTAGGGCAAAAAATTTTTTTTGCCCTAATCCTCCTCCTTTTCATCGGAGGGAATTTTTTTTTCACGCCCAAAGTATGGACAAAAATGACCCTGGGTGCGTTGACCGCACCCAGGGTCGTTTTGACCGCACCCGGTGCCGCACCCGCACGCGAACCCGCGTCGCGTCGACGCGGGTGCGGCATCTGTTTTGCCGAGTCCCTATGACATAGATTGTAAGTTAAAGCTCTTGTTCAGACTCTTTGTTTATTTATTTAGTTTCTCAATTATGCACCATCTCTGTGAGACTGATCAACCATAGGTAGCGTGTGTGTGCACCAGCATACATCATTGGAACTTGTTACTGCTATTTGGTCTTGTGCGGGTTGCAATTGCTATTCTGTGATCATGTCCTGACCCATTTGGAGATTTTGTTAAAATTCTAGTATAAGTAAAGTCTGTGGGAAAACCATCTGACATTAAAATTTCAGAATATGTGGGCCTATGATTTGCTTGGTATTAAGATTAAGTAATAAGAACGAAATTTCTGCTCATACTTTTGCTACACACACTATGCATACACAAAAGTAGATGTGTTATAATGAAATGAAAACTGTGTATTTTCTGAAGTGTTCGGCCGACGACCCTCGCTTGAGCCGTTCCTCGCCATCGGCATCCTTGAGCTGTTCCCAAGCGTCGATTCTGAGGTACGGGTTCTTTCTTTTGAATCATATGAGAAATCGAATACCGATTCGATTTGCTTGCAATATTTAGTGCAAATCCATGGTTAAAGAGTGATTCTATGTGTTCAGTCTAGATTATATGGATGAGGATCCATAGATCCTCTTTTATATAGGTGTTTTCGGTTCTTTACACATAAAAATTCTGTGTATGGGGTTTTTATACAAAAACAGACTCATATTGGGTTATGATCGAGATTTATTTCTGTTTGTTATGATCAAGATTTATGCTTGTATATATATATATATATATATATATATATATATATATATACCTTAATCTGCGTTTTTTGTTCTTGATTTGGGTTCATGCTGGATATAGTTTGAATGACTTGATCAATGCTTATAAAACTGATTTTTTTTAGGTACAGTTAAGATCAAGGCTTAGGTGGTGATTAAGTTTGCAAAATTGTTTTCAAGTTCATTGACTCAACAAATTGCATATGGCTATATACAAATTCTCATATGAAAAGTGTTCATGTTATCCCCTGGTTTACATGTATTAAAGATTTAGTTTTTCTTTCTACGCATATGAATGTATGGACATGTGCATGTATTGAAAACATGGATCATGAAAGTTTATTGTTATTGCACTCGCATGCTTATATACTTGTATGCATGTTTTGCTAGAGGTGAATCAAGGAAAGAATGATATTTCTCTTGTGCTTAGAATCGACATGTTATGCTTGATTAAAACATTAGTGCAGGGTTGCTTGCATATGCATGTGCATATATGAAATTGATGTATTTTGGCATGTATCTCATGGCATGCGTGTTCACATATTTTAATTGGAACTGGTTCATGAATAAAAGTATGCATTTGACTTGAGTATGCATCCGAATTGAACAAAGACATGCTTATGAATATTTTTGTGGCATACACATGATACATGTTTGCATTTCTGAATGTGCATATAACTTTCCAGAATGTGTGGTGTGCATGTATTTTTGTTCTCGAGACATGTCAAGATTTGGAATTATTTATATGCTTTGACTTGATGTGACTTGCTTAAGCATCATACTATATGAAGTTTGTTTCAAATGCATGTGCATACATGCATTGATGTGTGTTTCGCATGTACATAAATGCATGAGTTGTTCACTTGTCCCAATTAAGATGATTCATGAGTGAATGCATGTACGTGGAATGATTTTGTAAAGGCACATGCACATGAATGGTGCACACTGTTAGAAAGTGAGTTGGAATACATTGGGTTCAATAATGAACCCATACATATGCACGTGAAGTGCAAATATACCCATTAAAGGGAAACAACACAAGCACATAATGTGCTAACCCATAAAACCCATAAAAAGGGAAAAATATGACATAAAGTCATAAGTTGCATATCATTGAAGAAACAATGGACAAGGGGTAAAAACCCCATTACAAATGGAGCATAAGCTCCCTCAAGTAGAAAGTAAATACAAAGGGGAGAGCCCCTATTTATAAGCAAGAAAAGGAGCCACAAAGGGGGCTCCCAAGAGAGTCGTTGGGAGCCCCCAACGGTCACATATGTGACCGTTGGAGGCTCCCCAACGACTCTTTGGGGAGCCTCCCTATGTGGCACAAAAGCCGAAAATTAAAAAGGGAAAAAAGAAGAAAAATAAAAAATAAAAATGGAAAATTACAAGCAATATTCCAAAGTGAAATATGTGCAAAACAGGAATTTACAGAAATACCCTTTTGGGTGAATAAAGAATATATATTTATATTCATATATATATAGATATACATATACACATATATATATATATATGTATATGTATCTATATATATATGAATATAAATATATACGAGATTACAAATGACGATAATACACATATTTTAACACCCCCCCTCAAACTTTGCGAGGAAAAACCCGAAAGTTTGGAAAATCAAAGGGAAGTCTTGAGACGAAGTCCAATTCTTCAAAAGTCTTTAAAAAAACTCCATCTTCATGACAGTTTGAGCTAGGTCTTCAAGTCCAATTCCCCATCGATCGAATCCATGATGCATCTAATGTTCCACATCTTTAGCGATCCTGTAGAGAATCAACAAAGAAACAAGTAAAACATATCTTTGCACTTTTACTCAAATGGACCATTTCTAACTAGCATAATTATGGATGACCTATGTTAGAAATTATGCAAATTATGCAGAAATGACATTTAAAGTTTCAAAATTATACATCATGTTAAAACAAACTGAGCGGAAGCAAATTATACAAAAATAAATTGCAAGAATGCATAATGCATTCATAAGGTCCAACATTGGACAAATATAACCCCATAACGGGGAATAACAAAATGATCCACGAAGGGATACCACAAGAAGCGTACGAAGAGGCATAAAATACATGTGCTTTATTGAATGAGAGCCCAAAAAAGGCCATAAAGAGCATATGCATATACTTATCATTAAATGAATTAATACTCAAAGAACTCATTAATGATCATGCTTTAAACATGTAATGAAGTCCCAAACAAGAGAAACGAAGTCTCCAAGCACACTTTAGGCAAAATAAACCCAAGAGTTCACAAGGTTTTAAAATCATTTATGAAAGTCATACTTAATTGACAAAATCCACATTTTGCATATAAGGGTGGCAAAAACCATAAGCACTTAATATATAGATTAAATGCTAAGAAATCAACTTGATATGTATATCAAAAAGATGATTTACTTGAAAAACACAAGTCATGAATGAAATTTTGCAAATTTCAATAATAGTTTATTCATTACAAACAACTTCCTCATTAGTCCTCCAAAACCCATAAATCAAGTGTATAAGCTACTAGATCAAGAATATAAAGCCATTTAAGACCAAAGACACACACAAAGGTGTGTAAACGAGCCTCTTGTCTACATATAATAATACTTGAAATAAGTGCATCTACGACAAGAGCAAGAGAATACATGCCAACATGGACTAAAAAGTATCTCTTGTCTACGTAAAAATACACTTAAAACCAAGTATGTTCAGCTACTAGAACAAAAGTAATAAGCCAACCATGGGCTAAAACATAATACATCTCTTGTCTACATAAGATGACACTTGAAATGAGTGAAATAAGCCAACCATGGGCATACATCTAAGCGACTAGAACAAGAACACAAACGCCAACATGGACTAAGATCACACACGATGGTGTGAATCAACGTGTCTTGTCTACATATAAGATCACTCAAGACAAGTGTGTTCAGCTACTAGACCAAGAGAGCAAAAGCCAACAAAGGGCTAAAAACACACGAAGGTGTAATAAAATTCTTGTCTACATATGATGACACTTAGATAATGGGCATAAAAGGAAAAGACTTTTGAGGCAATAAACTTGTAATGAAAATAAACCTCGAATAAAACAATACTCCTTTTAAAATGAATTCTCATAACAATAACATGTATGTAAAAAACATCTTCAACAAGATACTATAATCGATAAAATAAAATTCTTGAGAACAAATGTGTGAACATACACCCACTAAGAACACTTAGAATACTTGTGCAAAATCACAAGAACACAAAATCATAAATGTGCACTCATAAGATTCATAAACAAATAAAAGGTTGGGCTATAATCCCAAAACATCTTGATTTTAAAAGTACCTTAAAACATTTAAGGTTTCAAATACCATATGTCCATCACATTTACTTAGAAGCATCCATAATATCAATGGCACAAGAACAAACTAGTGACACACTCATATACCAAATCATTCTAGAGTCCCAAGGTGCCCATAACTCACCTCAACCCCCATCTATAATATGGTAGGTGGACAATCTAAAAAGACATAACAACGAGTGTCACATTCATAATTAGAGATCATATACCAAATCATTCTAGAGTCTCAAGGTGCCCATAACTCACCTCAACCACCATCTATAATATGGCAATTTGGACAATCTAAAATGATATAACACGAGGTGCCCATAACTCACCTCAACAAACATCTCTAATAAAACAATAATAAGGCCAAAACAATGATGCATTAAATAACATGTGATGGACAAACATAAATGCCACAAAAGGGCAATAAACACATAAGGAATCATTTTCAAAATAATTTTTTTTTTCTTTTTACAAAGAGGACCGATTAACAAATTGAATCAAAGGTCCAATATAATCCATCAAAACAATTTTGCATAACCACAAATTATGCTTAATCTTCAAAAGAAGTCTTGTACACCAAAAAGGCTTATTATGCAACAAACATAACATGAAATATTAAGCAACATCATGCGTACGAACCGATTTGGAACAAACAAGCCTTAATTATGAAAGATATAAGGTGCAATTAAGCGGTGAAGTTCGAAAATAACAAACTTAGGCCAATATAGGCATTCATAAAGATGGTGAAGTTCAAAAAACTTATGAAATCTACTATTGCAACTTAAAAATGATACTCATAAACAATCATGAGATCTCCATAAAAGAGTATATACTCACAAGAAGATTATAAGGACCGAAAGGCTCCTTAAGGAGAGCTTAAACACAAATAAAACTCCCAACGAAGGGGAAAACTCCATTAAAGTGGAAGAAATCCCAACAAAATAGATTCATTAACAAAACCTTATGATAAAATAAGATTGTACTATGGCATAAATAAAAATTAAACATTTATTGAGGGAAAAATTAAAAAACTCTTAGTTTTATCAAAAAACATGACTTAATAGATTCTTACCTAATCCTAATGAAATAAGTACGCAATAAACATTAGGGAAGATCATAACTTTTATAATGAAATATGCTAAAAAGCAAGGAGTGCATTAAGCACTTACAACATTCACTAATGAACAAACAAAAGGGCAAACACCCAAACCCACAAGAGACAACACAACATAAAAATATAAATATCTCTTATTGAAAAGAGAGAGAGCTGTTGAAAACATCCTTAAGAGTGTAAAGATGAAAAGAAAATCACCATATTCCATAAGACCATTTTAAAATTTAATTCAACCGGTATTATATATAAAAAAAAAACTTTCTTAATTAAATGTTGCTCATATAAAATGGACACATTGGGTAAGAGAACATAATATGGAATTTTTCATATATGACAAACAATTTTCAAAAAAACTACATTTCACAAACATTTTAATCTTAACATACCTTTCTTTAAAGACTAAACATTCATATAAAGGTATTCTCATAAACAAGGTTAGGTTTAAAAAGTAGATTCAAAGTTCCAATGGTCATAAATTTTTACCGACCGATTAAATCAAGTTTTGAGCAATCATATATCTAATTTTTCGCAAAACAAGTTATCATTTAAAAATTTTCAAAGAAAAACATACGAAAAAGATTCAAAGGAGTAGTAAGTAACTCAAATTTTTATAAAAGGACTTAATGACAAAGAGCACACATAAAAAAAACAAAGAACATATTAAATTCTTCATACAATACTTCAAAGAAATAGAATGCATACCGAATAACTATAAGAAAAACAATAGAGAGAAATGAATACTTCACCATTTTTCTTTAAAATTCTTGAACACCACGCTTCCCGATGCACCAAAGAGCAACTCGATCTCAACCTTGCTCTGATACCATGTTAGAAAGTGAGTTGGAATATATTGGGTTCAATAATGAACCCATACATATGCACGTGAAGTGCAAATATACCCATTAAAGGGAAACAACACAAGCACATAATGTGCTAACCCATAAAACCCATAAAAAGGAAAAAATATGACATAAAGTCATAAGTTGCATATCATTGAAGAAACAATGGACAAGGGGTAAAAACCCCATTACAAATGGAGCATAAGCTCCCTCAAGTAGAAAGTAAATACAAAGGGGAGAGCCCCTATTTATAAGCAAGAAAAGGAGCCACAAAGGGGGCTCCCAAGAGAGTCGTTGGGAGCCCCCAACGGTCACATATGTGACCGTTGGAGGCTCCCCAACGACTCTTTGGGGAGCCTCCCTATGTGGCACAAAAGCCGAAAATTAAAAAGGGAAAAAAGAAGAAAAATAAAAAATAAAAATGGAAAATTACAAGCAATATTCCAAAGTGAAATATGCGCAAAACAGGAATTTACAGAAATACCCTTTTGGGTGAATAAAGAATATATATTTATATTCATATATATATAGATATACATATACACATATATATATATATATGTATATGTATCTATATATATATGAATATAAATATATACGAGATTACAAATGACGATAATACACATATTTTAACACACACATGCATATGAATGTGACATATCATGCACATGGTTAAATTGACATATATAAATATGCATTTAGAAGCATGATTGCAAGTTGTTATGGTTTTTGCGTATGATGCATCGATGGTCAAAATGAATCATCACAGGCCTGGAGAGCCTTGAGCTTTGGTTGCTCTTTCTTTAATTGTTTAAATGCATTGCAAAAATCACATTTATATTATAGTTTTAATTGTACTTTTCTATTATTGTCATGGGTGGTGGACCGTGAAGCGCTACACATGTTGATTTGCGAGCTTATGGTTGCATGTTGATTTGCAAACTTATGTTATTAGTTTTGTATGTTGATTTGCAAATGTAAAAAAAATGAATTAATAATAAGATAAAAAGAAAGTAAAGAACAATGTAATTTATGTTTCCTTCATGTCCCTTCTTTAATGTGGGAATCTTGGATATTGCGGTTTTGGAGAAACCGTGAGGATACAAAAACTGTATGCGTTGTTGTTCCTAAACCCGATATTGAGGTTCTTCTCCTGGTCACGGTTTTAGGGAGAGTCCGTCACTTTGCCTGGGGGTGGTGTGTAGACACAACTGTTGTTTTGATATACCAAGAAAAGTGACACTTGTAGATGCTGATGTTCCAGGTGTCCCCGATATTAGATGTTGTTTTCTAATGTTCCGATGGATGGTGTTGTTTCCTGATTTCGGTTGAGGGCTAAGTTTGAAACCCAGTAATAAAATACAAATTGTGTGTTAAGCTACCCTGAGAACCTAACTTGACCTCGAAGATTTTACCCGTTTGGTGTATCTGCAGGCAATAGTAATTAAAAAGAATGACTTAAATTATATGCATTTAATAAGGCATGCATATGGAAAGAAAAACTTTAATGAAAGATAATGAAATGTTCATGCATTACAAATAAATCATGCATATTCCTGCTAAGCATTAGCACATGCATATTTTACCTGTTCCCTTAATCGTTACATGATGGTGAATGCATGGGGTTTAATTTTTAATGCATGCTAAATGTCCTGCTTATTTAAATTGTGATCCATGCTATTGCTTAATGATTCTTCAATTATTCCCTGTTGCATGAATGTTTAATTGAAATTATAAAGTTGTCATAATTGCTTTCCTCTAAATGATTGCTTGAAATCTTATTTGTATTCGTTATGCTCACTTGTTTAATTAGAAGTACCTGTGATCAGGATTTCGGTTTTGACACCCTACTTATATGGTTTTTTGCAGCCGCAGGTGATCAGTGAAGTTGACTAATTTCTGAGAGTATACGAGGGTCACACTTGTTTCAGACTACTTCACTTATGGATATAGTGACTTTACTTTTTGTTTCTTTTAGTTCTTTTTATTTCCCGCAATTGTTACTTCACTCTTGACTTGAGTACGAGACTCTTATTGATTTATTAATAAAGAGTTTGGTTTGTTTGGTTATGGATGATAAATGTAAATTCGTTTGTGGTGTGTGGTTATTCAGTTGAAATTGGAACTGTAAGGACCCCAGGTTTCTGGGAAGATTTCCACAACTAAAAAAAAAATCCGCATTTTCAAGGGGTATGAGTTGGGGTCGTTACAGAAGTGGTCTGGCACCACTACTTGGTTGTTGCCTCCTTACCATGACACGTTAATGTGCACCAGTGTTGTGAAAAGCGTTGAGGCGTAGCGAGACGCTCCACCAAAATCTGAGGCTAGGCGTAAGCCTCGAGGCGTAAAGCATAAGCCTCAAAGTTTTTTTTTTAAAACTTAAAAAAACTATAAAAATTATCTAAAATTATAAATAAATGAAAAAATCTTTATTGATGAAGCAACAACCAACAGGAAATAAAAAATCTCAAAAAATAGTGAGTTCATAAAAAATAATAGTGAGTGAGTTCATCAAAAATAAAACTTTAAGCCTTTTTAAAAATAGTATTTTGTCATCAATTTTTCAAAATAATGAAAATTTGAAGCATGCAATGATATTATCATGAAACATTGTGATATTTCCCCTTCCTAGATTTCTGATTTAACATCTTTCTCTCAATTTCATATTATTTCTATCTATTATCTTTTTTCTATTTTCCATAGTTTGGCATGAAAGACAACCTATTTCTATTCTGTTTCCTGACTTTTCCATTTTTTCTCTCTATCCACAATTGCTAAGCTTTTCTCATGGAAAATAGGTGTGCTTGAGTTATCTCATCTAATCGACTCACTGAACATTGATAGTGATATCTGTAATGAGATATTGCGGAAATATAAAGAGTGCATACAAGCACATACAACAATGAATAAAAGAGAAAATATCACAAGTCCACGAAGGGACAATACAAGCACAAGCCTTTAAGAAGGCAACAATATACAAAGCCTCTTATTGAAATGAGAGAGGAGCTCTCCAAGATGAAAATACACAAGGGGATCACCCCTATTTATACAAGAGAAGGAGGAAAAAGGAGGGCCAAAGGGCCTCAAAAGGAGAGCCAAAAGGGGGCTCCCATAGAGTCGTTGGGAGCCCCCAACGGTCACATTTGTGACCGTTGGGGGCTCCAACGACTTCTATGTTGGAGCCCCTTTTGGTCCTCAAAAATAATAAAAAGAAAAATAAAAAAATAAATAATAAAAATTACATTTGATCAAAAAGGAAAAAATAGTTGTTTTCTAAAACAACTGTGAAATTACAAAAATACCCCTATCGGGTATTGATGTAATAAACAGAATATATATATATATATATATGTATATATATATATATATAATAGGTACATTTTAACACCCCCCCTCAAACTTTACGGGGGAAGGACGGAAAGTTTGCCGAGAAGAAACATGAACCGAGGAGCTGGAAGAGCTTTGGTGAAGAAGTCTGCCAACTGATATTCTGAAGTGACATATGGCAGAGCAATAGTTCCTCGTAAAAATTCGTCACGAACATAGTGGCAATCCATTTCGATATGCTTCGTACGTTCATGAAAAGTATGATTGCTTGCGATATAGATGGCACTCTTATTGTCGCAACACAGCTTGGAGGCTTCAGTAATATCAACTCCCATATCTTTAAGCAAACTGCGAAGCCATACAAGTTCCATTGTTGTGGTTGCCATTGCCCGGTACTCAGCTTCAGTGGATGAGAGTGAAACTTTCTGCTGCTTCTTGCATCGCCAGGCAATTAATGAGTCCCCTAAAAAGACACAAAAACCAGTAGTTGAGACTCGATCATTGGGATTACCTCCCCAATCTGCATCAGTATAAGCAAGAAGATTCAAAGGGGAAGAGGAGGATAGAAATAGCCCTTTATTGATGGTATTCCGAATGTAGCGAATGATTCGGAGAACCGCACTCATATGCACGGTTGTAGGAGCATGCTGAAATTGACTGACTGAGTGAACCGCATGAGTGATATCTGGTCTGGTGATGGTTAAATATGTAAGAGACCCAATGAGTTGTCGGTACGGTGTAGGATCTTCCAGAAGAACCCCATCTTCTAACCGTAACTTGGCATTAATAACCTCGGGAGTCTCTACCTTCTTATCATCAGAAATCCCAGACTTAGAACATATATCTGCAGCAAGCTTCATCTGTGACAAAATATATCCTCTAGGAGAATATGCAACCTCAATTCCAAGAAAATATCTGAGAAAACCTAAATCAGACATATCAAAATTATCTTTTAACATATTTTTAACATTAATAATACTACTTTGATCATTTCCAGTGATAATCATATCATCAACATAAAGCAACAAAATTACGATACTAGAACCTGCATTTTTAACAAAAAGAGCAGTGTCAGTATAACAAGAATGAAATCCTAATTTTATCATGATATCACTAAAACGATCATACCAAGCCTTAGGAGCTTGTTTAAGACCATATAATGCCTTTAAAAGCCGAAGTGTTTGACCTTGCTTAATATTTATTCCGGGTGGTGGATCCATATAAACTTCTTCACTTAAACTTCCATTTAAAAAAGCATTTTTTACGTCAAGTTGATAAATAGGCCATTTTTTGGTTGATGCGACAGCTATTAAGGTTCTGACACTTGTTATACGAGCTACGGGGGCGAATGTTTCTTCGTAATCAATACCATATTCTTGGGAGTATCCCTTAGCAACCAATCTTGCTTTATATCGTTCCAACGAGCCATCGCTTTTAGTTTTAACTTTGAAGACCCAACGACAACCAATAGGTTTTTTGTGTGAGGGTAGATCAACTACTTCCCAAGTATTGGCCTTTTTTAAAGCATTTAGTTCAACTTGCATTGCTTCAACCCAATGAGGTATAGATTTAGCTTGATTATAGTGGGTTGGTTCAAAATAAGAGTGTAGAGTTATCAAACATGCCCGATAGTTGGGAGTTAAAGAGTCATAGGAGACAAACCTATTTGGGGGTATTGATATTCTAGAAGAATGCCTAACTTGTGGTTCCTCAATGGATTCGGAAATTTGAGAGTATTTTTCGAGGGCACTAATAGGTTTTTCTTGATTTCTTCTTGAGTAAACATTTATATTGGCATTGCTATCATGAACATTTGTATTTGAATTATTATCATTTGAGAGTGTTATGTCAAGAGGGGATACCTCGTGAGTGTCATCTATGTTTTCAAGAGAATCTTCTTGTATGTCATCAATAAGATCATATAAGAATACATAATCAATTTCATTTGTCTCTTCTATTTTATCAAAACCGTTTTCGTCTTCGAGAAATGTTACATCTTTTGAAACATATAGTTTATCATTCTTAAAATCATAACATCTATACCCTTTTTGATTTTCACCATATCCAAAAAATACACATTCAATTGCTTTGGGAGATAACTTATCCCTTTTATGTAGTAGGACAAAACATTTGCAACCAAAAATACGAAGTCGATTAAAATCGGGTGAAAACTTAAAGAGTTTCTCATAGGGAGAAGCATTTTTTAACTTAGAGGAGGGCATTCTATTGATTAGATAGGTTGAGGTAAGAACGGCTTCCGCCCAAATTTTTTTTGGAATATTTCTAGACACAAGCAATGTTCTAGCGGTTTCTATAATGTGCCTATGTTTCCTTTCCGCTAGGCCATTTTGTTGGGGAGTCCTAGGACATGACTTTTGATGACAAATGCCATTTTGGCTTAAATAATTTTGGAATTCGTGAGATAAGTATTCACCACCGGAATCGGATCTTAAAATAGATATGTTACTTTGAAATTGATTTTGAACCTTTTTATGAAAATCTTTAAAGAAAGTAAATACTTCCGACTTATGACTAAGGAAATAAATCCAAACATACCGAGTAAAGTCATCAACAAACGTAACATAATATGAATAACCCCCTTTAGACATAACCGGAGAAGGACCCCAAACATCCGAATGCACCAATTCAAAAGGCCTTGATGAGAAAAAAGATCTAGTTGGAAAATGAATAGACTTCATTTTTCCAAAAATGCAATCTTTGCAATTAATTTCTTTTTCCTTACAAAATTTGTTTCCAAAAGGAAAGAGATACATTTTGGAATAACTTGGATGACCAAGTCTTTTATGCCAAGTTTCCATATTTTTTTCTTGGACATAAGAACAAAAAAAATTTGTAGGGAGATCAAGATGGTCCATATAATAGAGGTCTCTCTTTCTATGGCCTTGCCCAATCCGCTTCCCGGACCGGAGATCCTGCACAAAGCAACCATTAGATGAGAAAGATATTTCACATCCATGGTCGGCAATTTGAGAAACCGAAAAAAGGTTTAAATTTAATTTGGGAACAACTCTTACTTTTGGAACACAAAAATTTTGAGAATCTTTAAAAGAGCCAATACTTGAAATTTTCAAAAAAGTTCCATCGGCCGTTGAGACACAAGAGTCCTTTGAATTGATGCAAACATCACTAAGTGCATTCTCATGAGGGGTCATATGAAAAGAAGCTCCGGAATCAAGGATCCAAGAATACGTACCGGGTGATGATGTCGAAGCAATGGCCGCACCCGATGTGGAGGAAGAAACTTTAAGCATTTGTTGGAGAGCCATAGATATTTGTCCAAGAGTTTCTTTAATGTCATTGTTTTTGCCTTCATCTTCTTTGGAGGTGGTTTCTTCAAGAGAGGCTACTTTAGGCTTGAAGGCTCCCATAAGCTTTGGACAAACGGGTCTAATGTGACCTGGCTCATTGCAATAATGACAAACAATCATTTTTCTTCCTCCATTGTAGTTCCCTTGTTTCCCAAAATGAGGAGGCTTATAGGTTCTAACATTGTTACCCGGTTTGGATACGGCAAGGACTTCATCAACATGCTTACTCATGCCAAGCCTTGTCTCCTCTTGAGTGATTTCGGCAATAGCATCCTCAATAGGAGGAAAAATAGATCTATGGAGAAGTGAGGATCTCACTTGCTCAAATTCGGGGCGTAGCCCAAAAAGAAATTGAAACAATCGCTCTTGTTCCATTTGTTTTTGTCTTAAATCAACATCTTCCATAGAAACCCACTTTGGCTCTAAAAGAGCCAATTCATCCCATAGTGGGTTAAGGGCACTATAGTAGTCTTGAATGCTAGAATCACCTTGCTTGGTGGTTCTAACTTTTTCTTGCAAGAAGTATGCTCTTGCAAGATCCTTTTGGGTATACATACCCCTCATAAAGGACCAAGCCTCATTGGCTCGACGAAATTTAGCTATATTAGCACATACCTTAAGCTCCACATTGTTCATAAACCACGCAAGGATTTTTGCGTGATTGCTTTCCCAATCTTCTACTTCCTTTTGATGATTTTCAATGGCCTTGAGACGAGCATCTCCCTCAAGAGCTTTTTCTTGATCTTCTTCCATTTTTGTGAGCATAAGCTTCGGTTCCGGAACGGTCCCCATGACATAACCCCAAAGCTTCTTCCCTTTGAGATTATTCTCCATTGCCGATGCCCACATCATATAGTTCTTTCCATTGAGTTTGAAAAAAAGATCAATCTTTGTCTCCATGATGTTGCCAAGAAGTGAGAAGATGTCCACCAAAATAAGAGATACACGAACCACACCTTTCCTTCAAGAATCGAGTGGCTCTGATACCATGTAATGAGATATTGCGGAAATATAAAGAGTGCATACAAGCACATACAACAATGAATAAAAGAGAAAATATCACAAGTCCACGAAGGGACAATACAAGCACAAGCCTTTAAGAAGGCAACAATATACAAAGCCTCTTATTGAAATGAGAGAGGAGCTCTCCAAGATGAAAATACACAAGGGGATCACCCCTATTTATACAAGAGAAGGAGGAAAAAGGAGGGCCAAAGGGCCTCAAAAGGAGAGCCAAAAGGGGGCTCCCATAGAGTCGTTGGGAGCCCCCAACGGTCACATTTGTGACCGTTGGGGGCTCCAACGACTTCTATGTTGGAGCCCCTTTTGGTCCTCAAAAATAATAAAAAGAAAAATAAAAAAATAAATAATAAAAATTACATTTGATCAAAAAGGAAAAAATAGTTGTTTTCTAAAACAACTGTGAAATTACAAAAATACCCCTATCGGGTATTGATGTAATAAACAGAATATATATATATGTATATATATATATGTATATATATATATAATAGGTACATTTTAACAATATCATGACTAGCTCAAAAATTATATCTTAGTCATTAGGTTATGTATCCCCTCAACTTAACTGTTAACGTTTAGCATAAACCATGCTACAAGATCAACAATAGCACCTCAATCAAGGTGACTGCATTCAATCATGTCAAAAGGCTCATCAGAAGCAGAAGAGCTGTGGCACTCCACAATCATCATCATGACTGATTGGTGACTATGCCCTCAAGTAGCAGAGGCTCTAAAATGAACAAAGTCCTTTACACTGTTAAAAGCTGATAATCCAAAAGCCATTGAAGGAAGGCAAAATGTCAGCCAGCCCTTTCTTTTTAATTTTCCTTTTTTTTATGATATGCAGGCTGGGGTTGGCCTCTCAGGTCTTGAACATGAGACTCTTTGTTGTGATAGTGCTACTTTACAATCCAGCTATCTCATTCTTTTAGGCCTGTCAACATGTCACCTAGCCCATGTCGACAGACCTAAACAGAAATTCCACAGGTTCCCATGTTGATCATCTATGTCACATAGGTGTGGGTGCGTGGTTGCGGCACTTTAAAAAAATTGGGGTGCGTGGTTGTGGGAGGGTATAAATTTGCGCGATGCGGCACCTTTACTAAGGGGCTTATGGTTTTCCACATTAACTGAAAACAAAAAGAATAAATTAGAATAGTTGAATGCATTTTCTGTGCATGAACTACAGCAAAAAGAGAGACAAAATTTGTGCATATGTGCATTTTTATAGTTTCATGTTGTATCACGCGAGAGACGAGATAAGAAGAAGAAGAGGAGAACGAGAGAGCAAAAAAAATCCATACCTGTTTCGGGGCTCCACCACGCGAGAGAGAATGTTGTGAGCCTGTGAGAGCCGTGAGGGAGAGAAGGCTGCCGTGAGGGAGAGAAGGCTGTGAGAAAAAAACAGAGATAGGGGGTGAGAAAAAATAAACACATAAAGGGGTCGGTAGGGCTTTGTTTAAGTCCTAATTTTTTGGTTGAATGAGGGTTTTGACCCTCATTTGACCAAATAAATTGAGGCGTGTACGCCTCAGTCCGAGGTGCGCCTCGCCTCAAGGCCTATGAGGCGCACACCTCATGGGTATTGCGCTTTATACCTGCGCCTCAAGGCACAAAGGTCCTCGCCTTGAGGCGCGTTTTTAATAACATTGATGTGCACCTTATGACCCAATTTGTATAAAATTTGGACTTATTTGTTTTTATGTATTTTTTCATCTCTCTTCCATTTTATTTTTATTTGTTAATTTTTGTACGCACCTTTATCCTGAGAAAATAGTGAGAAATTGGCCTTTGCCATTAATTTCTTTCCCATACTTATTTTTCTCTTTCACGAACCACTTTCTCATTTATATTTCACTACACTGGATGTAATTTTTTAATTCATTTTTAATTCATGGTGTAATTTCAGCTACTCTGCGGCGTATATCCAGCTTTGAAGCCCTTCAGTCAGCAACTAAGTAAGAGTTTGCCTAGTGCTTGATTATTATGTTCATCTAAATACATAACTAGTTTCAGATGTAGTTCACCAACTTGATCAAGGTGATTGCAACAGCATTCTATTACTCTTTATAAATACAACTAAGGCATGCTCTTGTCAACGCATTTTGGTTGATGAAGGATGTAAAGTTGGAACTGTAACTGAGATCTCTTGCACATAAATCTGTTGCATTTTAGTCTGTATTTTGCAATCACTCATAAAAGCCAGGTGCCATCTGCAACTAGGTGGACCTCATATGTTATATTTATTGACGTGACCCTAAAATGTTCTCTTTACAGTGCCTCTAGTTCTCTGCACTTTTAAAGTGCATGTCATGTGCATGATTACTCTATCTATTGGCATCTTAACTGAAGTGTGTTATGAAATTTTTTTATAAGATCGACAGTTTTAATTTGTTTCTGTGATCTTTCTTCAGTACTTAGATTGACTGGCATAGGTGTACTAGGTGTTCGTATGGCTAAAAGTTGCTAGTTACTTTACATGCTGAGATTCTGGTTTCTCCCTCTTTTATTATATATTAGGAAAGTTGATTCAGTTTTAAGAAGGATTAAGAGATTCGTGTTGGTGATCATTGTTAAAAATGTAATATATACATATATATATATATATATTTGTTATTTTTATTTTTATCTTTATAGGTATTTTTTGTATCTAGTTCAATAGGAACTAGATACACTGTTCAGTCAAGTTTCTAGTTGGAACTTGACTGAAGTATAGCTGTTGGACTCTAGTCCAACGGCTATAATAAGAGCCATTGGACTAGAGTCCAACGTCTCTTTTGATGAGAGCTCAAAATGAGCTCTCCTCTCTTACTTCTCTTAGTATAAATAAGGGTGAACCCCTTCGATGTAACTTCTTCAAATGCTTCTTAAGCATTTTTGTGTATGAATAAAATATTATTCTTTTCAAGTATTCTTTCATTTATACCCTTTCATGGGTTATGCTTGTAGTGTCTCCAATAGACATTTGTTGCGAGTTTCTTCGTGCATTTATGGAAGACCACCATTTCATTACATGGTATCAAAGCACTGAATTCTCTCTTTTTTGCTTATCTACTCTTCTCCTATCTTTCTTTTCGTTTTCTCTTTCCTTTATAAAAGATGGATGATAATGATAAGATCACCATCATGCCCATGAAATTAAATGACACAAATTATGTAACGTAGGCTTCCATCATGAAGCACCACATTTGGGGAAAAGGGTTGTGGGGCATAGTGGATGGCTCCGATTCGGAACCTAAACTAGTTCTCATAAATGTCGAGAACGATAAAGAAGTACCTCTATCGGAAGGAGAAAAGGATAAAGCTATAGCAACATATGACAAAAAGTGGAAGGAATGGAGGATAGGGCATGCCAAAATTATGTCATGGCTAATCAATAGCGTCGACATAAAGAAATGCTCTAGCCTCGCTAAATTTGAGCATGCTAATAAAGCTTAGCAATTTGCAAGACAAAGAAAAGTTTCCTTTATTGTTCATACTATAGAGGAATTTACTATAGAAGAGAAGAGACTTAGAAAAAATACTCCAAAATCGGAAGATGATTCCGTTCTAGCTGTGTCTAGACCGGGAAACCATGTACACTCTTATAGGCCACCTCATTTCAATAGACAAAATGATGACTTTGACAAAAGAAAAGTCATTTGCCACCATTGTCGTGAACCAGGGAACTATAGGCCCCAGTGTCCTAAGCTAAGAGAGCTAAGAGGAAAAGAAGAAAAGAAAGTTGCGTCTGTTGAATCGAAATCCAAAGATCAAGATGCACCGATTTCTATAGCTCAATTAATAGAGATTCTTCAACCTCTTCTCAAAGGAGCTTTCTCTTCTGAAGCCTCAACCAGAACAACTGTTTCTTCCTTATCCGATCCAGGTAACCTTCCTTGGCTCTTTGACTCTGTTGCTTCCTTTTATGACTCCAAATATCAATAGTTTATCCGAATGTTCCAAAAATAAGTCAAGTGTGTCAAATGTTTTTTCAGCTGATGGAACCTCTATTGAAATAGAAGGAATATAAAATTTTGAAAATTTTCATAAAACTAGGCAATTTTTTATTCCAAAAGTTAGATATATTCTTAAACTAAATATAAATCTTTTATCTGTTTCTCAAATATCTGATTATGGATGTAATGTTTCCTTCTCTTCTCATGGTTGTTGGGTACATGATCGCCAGTCAGAGAAGCTGATTGGGGAAGGCCATAGAGAATGAGTACTCTATTACATGGATTTTTTGGAATTGTCTAAGAATGCTTTCTGTTATAATATTCAAAAAATATAGTTGGATTTATGACACAAAAGACTTGGTCATCCATATATGGCCAAAATCCAATATTTTTCAAGTTTAGGAAAATTTTGTAATTCTGAGCATAATTTCACTTGTAAAGATTGTATTCTTGGCAAAATGAAAAGATTACCATTTTATGATATAACATTCGTTTCTTCCAGACCACTTGAATTAATACATTTGGATGTTTGTGTGAAATTGTCTACGAAGAGACAATACATAAACAAGCATAAAAACTTTATAAAAGAAGTGCACGAAAGCACTCTCACAACACTTGAACAAAATACACAAAAAGTGTATAAATAATAAACATGCAATAATGCATGTATTTCAATATATAAAAGCAAATGCTTGAGACTCTCAAGCTTAGGAAATACAAGGGGGGAACACCCCTATTTATACAAATGTTAGAAGGTGCAAAGGGGGGCTCCCAAAGGAGTCGTTGGGAGCCCCCAACGGTCACATTTGTGACCGTTGGGGGCCCCCAACGACTCTATTGGGGGATCCCCAATGCACATAAAAGAAATCAAAAAATAAAAATAAAAAGGAAATTACAAAAGTAAAAAATAAAAAGAAAATTACAGCATATTCTAAAAGTGAATATGCGCAAAACAGGAAATGACAGAAATGCCCTTTCGGGTAAAAATATATAAATATATATATTTATATATATAGAGATATATGTACATATAATATATTATATGTAAATATATCTCTATGTATATAAATATATATATTTATATTTACAATGATTTTAGGAGTTACATTTTAACACCCCCCCTCAAACTTACGGTGTGATAACCGCAAGTTTGTCAAGAAGGAAATGAAATCTGGGCGAACATAGAGCTTTTGTGAAGAAGTCGGCAAGTTGATACTCAGATGCCACATATGGCAGATCAATGACCTTCTTCAAGTATTCCTCTCGGACATAATGACAATCCATCTCTATATGCTTTGTTCGCTCGTGAAATGTGTGGTTCTTGGCAATGTAGATGGCACTTTTATTGTCACAGCATAGCTTTGTTGGTTCTTTGACAACTACTCCCATATCTTCCAAAAGACGTCGAATCCATACTATTCCCATGGTGGTAGATGCCATGGCTCTGTATTCGGCTTCAGTGGATGATAAGGAGACATTCTGTTGCTTTTTACATCGCCACGAGATCAAGGATTCTCTTAAAAAAATACAAAAACCAGTGGTGGAGTGACGGTTACTAGGGTCACCTCCCCAATCTGAGTCATTATAAGCAAGCAATTTTAATTCAGAAGAAGAGGATAGGAATACTCCCTTATTCACTGTTCCCTTCAAGTATCTGATGATGCGAAGTACAACACCCATATGGACGGTTGTAGGAGCATGTTGAAACTGACTGGCGATGTGTATAGCATGTGACAAATCGGGTCGAGTAATGCTAAGATACATTAAAGAACCTACCAACTGTCTGTAGGGAGTAGGATCAGTTAGAGGAACACCGTCGTCAATCTTCATTTTGGCTCCCACAACTTCAGGAGTTTCACATACTTTGTCATCAGAAATCCCTGATCTGTCAATAATCTCACAAGCAAGTTTAGACTGAGATAGAAAATAACCACGTTGCGAATAGGCAACCTCAATTCCAAGAAAATATGTCAGAAAACCTAAGTCTGACATCTCAAATTTTGAAGTCAAGACGGACTTAATACCCTTAACTCCTTGTATACCATCACCTGTGATTAACATGTCATCAACATATAATAACAATATTACAATCCATGCTTTAGATTTTCTAGTAAATAGAGCAGTATCAGTATAACATGAGGAGAAACCATTTTCCAGCATTACACTGGTAAATCTGTCATACCAGGCTTTGGGGGCCTGTTTCAAACCATAAAGGGCCTTTCGAAGACGAAGGACTTTATTTTTAGGGATCTCCATGCCAGGTGGAGCATCCATATACACTTCTTCATTAAGATCACCATTTAAAAAGGCATTTTTCACATCCATTTGAAAGATATTCCAATTTTTGATAGATGCAATAGTGATAAGACACCTAACTGTAACCATTCGGGCTACAGGAGCAAAAGTTTCTTCATAATCAATCCCATACTCTTGCCCATACCCTTTTGCAACTAAGCGAGCCTTATACCTTTCAAGTGATCCGTCACTCTTAGTTTTAACTTTAAATACCCATCGACAACCTATAGTTTTCTTTCCTATAGGTAGAGATTGAAAATCCCACGTTTCAGCCCTTTTAAGAGCACTAAGTTCATTTTGCATAGCTTCTTGCCATTCTATACATTTCTTTGCTTCTTCAAAGTTTCTGGGTTTAAAATAAGAATGAATGGCACTAAGACAAGCCCTATATCAGGGCGAAAAGGAATCAAAGGAGACAAAACGAGTGGGAGGTCTCCTATTCCTCTCAGACCTTCGGTGATCGAGAACAGGAATGAGTTCACTATATTGGTCAATAGCACTTCTAAAGGTGTTTTGGTTTCTACGAAAGTATGTTATAGGATCATTAGAAATCCTGTCTTCTTGTTGGTTATGCTCTTCGATATTATTTTCAATGTTCTCATCATGGTTTGATGACATATCATCATCACTGGATGTATCATCATTACTAGATAATAAGTCAAAAAGGAAGGAATAATCAAAATTTTCTTGTTGAGAAACATTTTTTTCAAATCCACTTTCATTTTCCAAAAAAGTTACATTTCTAGAAACATATAATTTATCTTCTCGAAGATCATAGCATCGAAATCCCTTTTGAGTTTCGGAATATCCAAGAAAAGCGCAGGGGATAGCCTTGGGAGAGAGTTTGTCATTCTTATCCGTAAGAATGAAACACTTACACCCGAAGACTCGTAACCTATTATAATTTGGTTCGAGTTTATACAAGATCTCAAAAGGAGATATTTTTCCTAATATTCTAGAAGGCAAACGATTTATTAGATAAACAGAAGCAAGAGCAGCTTCAGCCCAAAAATTTTTTGGTATGTTTTGAGAAATAAGAAGGGTTCTAGTGGTCTCAATAATATGTCTATGTTTTCTTTCGGCCAACCCATTCTGTTGGGGGGTTTTAGGACAAGATCTTTGGTGAATAATTCATTGATCTTCAAGATATATTTTAAATTGGTTGGAGAGATATTCTCCTCCAGAATCACTTCTAAAAATCTTTATGTTACTATTAAATTGATTCTTGATCATCGAATGGAAAGTTCTAAAGCATGAAAAGACTTTATGTTTGAATTTAAGAAAAAAGATCCATGAATATCTAGAGAAATCATCCACAAAAATAACATAATAAAAAAAACCTCCTTTTGAGACAACAGGTGCTGGTCCCCAAACATCGGAATGAATAATTTCAAAAGGTTTTGATGAGAACATAGTTCTTTGCTCAAAAGGTAAACTTTTCATTTTTCCGAGAATACAGTCATTACAAGAAAATGAACTTTTACATAGGTCTTTTGCAAAATGTAAGTAAGACAACTTGGTGATATTAGGATGACCAAGTCTTTTGTGCCACATGTTTATATCTTTGTTTCGGGCAACATTACAAAAAGATTTTGGAACTCGAAGAGATTCCATGTAGTATAAATCGCCTTTTCTAAAGCCTTCCCCAATCAATTTCCCGGACAGACGATCCTGTATTAAACATTTATCACATGAAAATTTAATATCACAACCATGATCCGAGAGTTGAGAAACAGAAAGAAGATTTAAATTAAGTTTAGGTATAAATCTAATTTTTGGAATAAAAAAATCTTGAGTTTCAAAATTACCTATTCCTTTAATTTCAAGAGAAGTTCCATCCGCAGTGGAAACAAAGGATGGAGAAGCATTTTTTGAGTAATCGGAAAGTGAAAACATGTTTGGGGACATATGAAAGGATGCACCTGAGTCCAAAAGCCAAGAGACTTTACCTGGAATGGAAGAAGTAGACACGGCGGCACCGGATGTAGCTCCCTTGAGAAGAGGTTGAAGGGCTTCCATTATTTGGTTCAACGAGAGTGACCCACTTGATGATGCCTCTTCCTTTTGTGGTGCGCCGGTGGTGGCCATAGCAAGAAGCTTCTTCCATTTGGGACATACTGGCTTGATATGCCCCGGTTCTTTACAAAAGTGACATATAGTCTTGCTATAGTCCCGCTTCCCTCTTTGTCCACCATCTCCTCCTTGATTTTGGAATTTAAAGTGAGGAGGACGATAGGTCTTTACATTATTTCCGGGTCTTGATACGGCATTAACCTCATTATTTTCTTCATAATTACAAGGAACCATAAGAACACTTGGTCCTTGTTTACATAAATTCATACGAGTCTCCTCACCACTTAATTTGGTGAGAACATCTTCAAGAGAGGGAGGAGTAAATGAGGATAGAAGTGATGACCTTATTTGCTCAAATTCCGGTCTCAACCCATTCAAAAAATTGAAGAAACGATCTTCTTCAAGTTGCTTGTGGCGGAGTTCAATTGCCTCTCCACTCCATTTTGGTTCAAGCATAGAGAGCTCATCCCAAATAGAGGAAAGATCGGCAAAATATTCCCTAATAGACATTTCACCTTGAGTAAGGGAGAGAGCCTTCTTTTGAAGGTAATACTTATGAGATAGGTCTCTTGATGTATACATCTTCTCGAGATAATGCCAAGCTTCCGATGCCTTTTTGAATTTGATAATGTTGGCATTAATCTTCGTTTCGACGGATGCGAAGAACCAAGAAAGAATCTTAAAGTTCTTCATTTCCCATTCGTCGTGTTTCTTTGAGTATTCTTCAAGAGCTTTGATCCTTTCCTCTCCCTCAAGAATCTTGATTTCACTTCCGTCCATTATGGTTATCTTGGGTTCCGGCTCCGGAATTGTTCCTTGCACATAACCCCACAATCCTTTTCCTTTTATGTGGGCCTCCATATTCCCGGCCCAAATATGATAGTTGGACCCATTCAATTTGAAGCCAAGGGCAAAGTGAGACTCTTTCTCACCCATTAAGACGTAGAGAGAAGAAGAAAAAAGACGTACCAATCCGATGTTTCAACTTCTTCTTAGCACAAGATCCACCTAAAATATTTGAGAAGCAAGATCCACCACTTCAATCTCAAAAAATCCGAAGGCACGGTTTTTGAGGCACTCGAACAAAGGCGGATCTCACGATCTCCAATCACCAACCGAGCTCTGATCCCATGTGAAATTGTCTACGAAGAGACAATACATAAACAAGCATAAAAACTTTATAAAAGAAGTGCACGAAAGCACTCTCACAACACTTGAACAAAATACACAAAAAGTGTATAAATAATAAACATGCAATAATGCATGTATTTCAATATATAAAAGCAAATGCTTGAGACTCTCAAGCTTAGGAAATACAAGGGGGGAACACCCCTATTTATACAAATGTTAGAAGGTGCAAAGGGGGGCTCCCAAAGGAGTCGTTGGGAGCCCCCAACGGTCACATTTGTGACCGTTGGGGGCCCCCAACGACTCTATTGGGGGATCCCCAATGCACATAAAAGAAATCAAAAAATAAAAATAAAAAGGAAATTACAAAAGTAAAAAATAAAAAGAAAATTACAGCATATTCTAAAAGTGAATATGCGCAAAACAGGAAATGACAGAAATGCCCTTTCGGGTAAAAATATATAAATATATATATTTATATATATAGAGATATATGTACATATAATATATTATATGTAAATATATCTCTATGTATATAAATATATATATTTATATTTACAATGATTTTAGAAGCTACATTTTAACAGTTTGGGGTCCTGCACCAATTGTTTCCAAAGGTAGATTTGCATATTATGTTATTTTTATTGATGATTTTTCTAGATATACTTGGATTTATTTTCTTAAATATAAATCTGAGGGTTTTTTTCATATTTTCAAATATTTCATAACATGGTTAAAAACAAGTTTCAAAATGATATTTTCATTTTTCGCACGGATTCGGGGGAAGAATTTATGTCCAAAGAATTCAAAGATTATCTTAATTTGCATGGCAATAGACTGGCTGAACGTAAACATCGACACATCATGGAAACAACTAGGACATTATTGACAGCAAACCAAGTTCCAAAGGAATTTTGGGCAAAAGTTGTCCTAACTACTACACATCTTATTAATTGAATGCCATCTTCCTCTTTGGAAAATATAACTCCAATTGAACAACTTGTAAATCTTGCTCTAGATTGAGAGTGTTTGGATGTAAGTGATTTGTTTTTTACTGACAAGAATGACAAACTCTCTTCTCGTGCGATTCCCTGTGCCTTTTTATGATATGCCGATAATAAAAAAGGTTATCGGTGTTTTGATCTTCAAAATAAAAAATTATATGTATCAAGAAATATCTCTTTTCTAAAAAAAGAGAGCTTCTTTGATTTTGAAAAACTTAAGAAAGTTACTAAATACTCTTTTATAATAGGTTTAACATCAAAAGATAATGAATATGATCTTGAATGTGACTTTGACAATGATCAAACTACTATTGATCTTGAACACAATGATGACAATGAAGAGCTAATTCATAGAGATGTTGGTTTACAATATTCAAGACGAAGAGAACGAAACCTTGCATGTGCACTTGAAAAATATTCTGATATACCAACCAGAAGGTCATCCAGAGTATCAAGGCCTCCTGAAAAGTTTGTCATACGAATCTTTTTCACCTACATATAGGGCAGTTATTGCACTAATGCATTCATATGTTGAATCATCTTCGTACTCTCAAGCCAAAAATTATGTAGAACAGGTAGAAGCCATGCAAATTGAGTTAGATGCTCTTGAAAAAGCCTTCACTTGGACTATTCAAGATATTCATCTAGGTAAGAAACCTATAGGTTGTCGTTGGGTTTACGAAGTCAAAACCAAGAGTGATGAAACTCTTGAAAGGTATAAAACCCGACTACTGGTCAAAGGCTATGCCCAAGAATATGGCATCGATTATGAAGAAACTTTTGCACTAGTTGCTCGTATGACCACTGTCAGAACCCTAATTGCCTTGACTTCCATTAAAAAATGGCTCATATTTCAGATGAATGTCAAAAATGCATTTCTCAATGGAAACCTAGTTGAAGAAGTATACATGGAAGCTCCACCTAATATTAATATCCCTAATGGTAAAGCTCTTTGCTTAGAAAAGACTCTTTATGGTCTTAAACAAACACCAAAAGCTTATTATAATAGGTTTAGTCATGTTATTCTTGACATTGGTTTTCAATCATGTTTGACTGACACTGCTTTATTTGTTAAGAATTTTGATGCAGAAATTATAGTGCTTCTCCTTTATGTGGATGGCGTGATTATCACCGAAAGCGATAAACAGGGAGTTGAAAACATCAAAAATCTTCTTAAAACTCATTTTGAAATGACTGATTTAGGTCTATTAAGATATTTTTTAAGAATTGAAATTGCTTATTCCCCTCGTGGGTATTTAATGTCTCAATCTAAATTTGCTTTTGATATTGTTTCAAGGTTTGGAATTACAGATGATAAGAAAGTAGACACTCGAGAAGTTATTAATGTTAGAATGAAAATTGATGATGGGGAACCTCTTGATGATGTCACTCCTTACAGACAACTTATCAGAGCACTTTCTACCTTTCCATTACCAGATTAGACATTGCACACGCTGTACACACAGTCATCCAGTTCCAACATGTTCACACCTCTGTTCATATGAGAGTTGTTTTGCGTATTATTAGATACATCAAGTCCACTCTTTCACAAGAACTTTTTTTATCTGCAACCTCGCCACTAGATTTAATTGCACATACTGATGCTGATTGGGGAGACGATCCTAATAACAGACACTCAACCACAGTTTTTTGTGTTTTATTAGGTGAATCTTTAATACCGTGGAGATGCAAAAAGCAACAAAAGGTCTCTCTTTCATCCACCGAAGTTGAATACCGAGTCATGGTAACTACGATCATGAAAGTAGTTTGACCCAGACGTCTGCTTGCCGACATGGGAGTTGAAGCTATACAAGCTTCACGTATGTGCTTTGACAACAAGAGTGTGATCTATATTGCAAGCAACCGAACATTTTATGAGCACACCAAACATATTGAAATGGACTATCAATACGTTAGAGAGGAGTATCTAAATGAAACTATTGATCTGCCATATGTTACATCAGAGTATCAATTAGCAGACTTCTTCATCAAACCTCTCCCGGCTCCCCGATTTCACTTCCTCTTAGGCAAACTTTCGCTCATTGTACCGTAAGTTTGAGGGAGAGTGTTAAAAATGTAATATATATATATATATATTGTTATTCTATTTTTATCTTTTGTTATTTTTATTTTTATCTTTATAGGTATTTTTTGCATCTAGTTCACTAGAACTTGACTGAAGTATAGCGGTTGGACTCTAGTCCAACGACTATAATAAGGACGTCTCTTTTGAGGAGAGCTCAAAATGAGCTCTCCTCTCTTGCTTCTCTTAGTATAAATAGGGGTGAACCCCTTCAATGTAACCTACTTCAAATGCTTCTTAAGCATTTTTGTGTATGAATAAAATATTATTCTTTTCAAGTGTTCTTTCATTTATACCAAGGTTTTAAAACCCGTGACTCGGGACTCAACTGGTTCTTTATTGACTCGTGACTTGGCGGGTCAACTCGGTGACTCGGACCGGGTTTTGTTAACTTTTGATTTTAAAAGAAAAACAATTTATAATTTGTCTCAAACCATGTTTTTCAGTAAACAAGAGATCCTTGGGTTGTGTAAAGGCATGTAATCACTGAAACTGGGAGAGAGATGTGACTCTTTCTTAGGTTGCTTTTGAACTGATAACAATTGGCATCAACTAAATTAGCTTGGTTTTTGCTTGTATTACTTCCTGGGTTTGTCATTTTCTAGTTAAACCATTCATAGAGAGCAATAGCATTGAAAAATGCATAGGTTGATCTCTGCCAGACTATCTCATAGGAATATTCCCAACTTACCAGTTACCCTTGTGTCATGCCCCCTTATACAGTATTCTTAATGAAAAATTGAACAACAATGGCATGCCATGTGTCCTTTTTGTTGTCCATGTGACCATATATAAATGTATATCCTTGACAAATGAACAAAGGTCATTAAAAGCAACTAATGCTGTAGCAAAAAACTCTAGGATATCCTGCTAAATAGCCTTCAAATTTCTTTTTTAGACAAAGGACTATGGAGTAAGTTGAAGAATAACTATGGTGTCAGTTGAAAAATATGAAATTAAGTGGCATGACAAAAATTCTCGAAAGAGATGCAGCATATAAAATCCTGGTTGTTCACTCCCAAACAGAGCTAAAACTCTTTTCCCTATGAACACTGGCTCCTAATGTTGTTTTTTATGAATTAGCGAGATTTTTGTATTTTGATGGTTCTGTGCATTGTCAAGCAACCAAGAACTTATGTGAAGCTCTGTTGACATTTGTCTTATTGGTAGAAATTTATGAAAACATTACGAATCCTCTCTTGAGTGACTTCTAGCTACTGGCTACTACAAGGCCAATTACCAGTTTCCAACATATACTTAGTTCCTTAATTTTATGCTTATGATAATACATGATGAATATTATAGTTGATTATGCTATGATAGTGATACTTAGTACCTGTTACGAAGTTAACACACACACACAGGGAAGATCCAAGAGCACACATACCACAAATCCAATGAGCACATCAGTCCACCAAATCAGCCAACACAAGGACCACTAAGGACACACTCACAAGAGACCCTAAGGGTCTGTCTGATTGCTTGTCCAAGATTGGACAGACCCTTAGAACATAACAGACAAAACATATGTTCTGTCTGTAACAACCGTACTTCGTCCCATGTTTGTTTAACTCAAATAAAAAATCAAATTTCAAGCATCCGAGAACTCATCCGAGTCAGGCCGAGTCAAACCGAGTCAAGCCGAGTCAGGCCCGAGTCAAGGCCGAGTTTGCCTTGCCGGGTTGACTCGTTGGAGGGCCGAGCCGAGTCAGCCGAGTCAACGAGTTGACTCGACGAGTTTTAAAACCATGATTTATACCCTTTCATGGGTTATGCTTGTAGTGTCTTCAATACACATTTGTTGTGAGTTTCTTGGTGCATTTGTGGAAGACCACCATTTCATTACAATCATAAAGGAAAGAGATTTGTGTTGGTCGGTATTAAGGGAACTATTTTTAAAGAATGTCTAACCACTTTTAACCTGGAGAATGTAGGTCTTTCATGTTGTGCCTACTGACCTCAATATAAGAGTATACTCATCCTTCAGTATCACAGTCATGCACAAGTACATGTGCTTTATGTTTGTGATGGTCGAGGTTATGGATCATCAGGTTTTCCATGCATGCACGTACACACACACGCGCACACACACACACACACACACACACACACACACACAAACTGAATGCTCACAGCTAACTACAACAGAAACTAGGTGATCCCTGCAAACTATTCACAAGCTAAACCCACTATCCTAGAAGTGGATGCTGCAGCAGTTCTGCAAATGACCATTCTTGGACTTTGTTATCCTCCAACACTTAATTTTACTACACAATTCAAATGACAGCGAGGTCATACTAGACTGCTTCTGTGATGACACATTATGGGCTATGTGCTTTCTATTGGATCCAATCAAAAGCCATGCAAAGGGATGGGGATCAAGCTGTCCTCTTCCATAGTAGTTCCTGTAATGAAATATGCGGAAGAATCCAAGAATGCTAAAGCATTCACTATGTCCCACACGGACAAATGCAACAAGCATAAGAGAGGAAATCCACTAAGGGATATACGAAAGGCCTTATAAAAAGGCTACACACATGAAAAATAATATCACTATTATTGAAGAGGAGCTCTCAAGAGCAATACAACATACAAGGGGGGTTCCCCCTATTTATAAGAAAAGGAGACCAAAGGGGCTCCCAATAGAGTCGTTGGGAGCCCCCAACGGTCACAATTGTGACCGTTGGGGGCCCCAACGACTCCATTGTGGGGCCCCTTTTCGGTATCCAAAATACATTTTAAAAAATAAAAAAACAAAAATAAAAAACAGCAAAATAAAAGAAATAAAACAAGTACCCCTATTGGGTACTTGTGAAATGACCATAATACCCCTATCGGGTATTATGGTGAATATACATCTATATTTATATATATATATATATATAGATGTATTATTACATATGTTTTAACACCCCCCCTCAAACTTTACGGGGGAATGACCGAAAGTTTGCCAAGGAGGAACAAGAAGCGAGGAGCAGGCAGGGCTTTGGTGAAGAAATCTGCAAGTTGATATTCTGAAGTGACATATGGCAGTGTAACTGTCCCACAAAGATATTCATCACGTACATAATGACAGTCCATTTCAATATGTTTAGTCCTCTCATGGAAAGTGTGGTTGCTGGCAATGTAGATGGCACTTTTGTTGTCGCAACAAAGCTTCGAAGCCTCGTTAATTTCGACTCCCATATCTTGAAGAAGACTTCGAAGCCACACCAGCTCCATTGTAGTAGTTGCCATAGCCCTGTATTCTGCTTCAGTAGAAGACAATGAGACTTTCTGTTGTTTCTTGCACCTCCAAGCAATTAGCGAATCTCCTAGGAAAACACAAAAGCCAGTAGTTGAGATTCGATCATTTGGGTTTCCTCCCCAGTCAGCATCAGTATAAGCTAGTAAATCTAAGGAAGAGATTGAGGATAGGAATAACCCTTTAGTCAAAGTATTTTTAATATATCGAATGCTCCGGAGCACAGCACTCATATGCACAGATGTAGGAGCATGCTTAAATTGGCTTGCAGAGTGCACAACATGAGCAATATCCGGCCTGGTGATAGTCAGATAGGTGAGGGAGCCTATGAGTTGCCTGTAGGGCGTAGGATCATCCAGCAGAACTCCATCCTTAGTTTAGCATTGATAACCTCGGGAGTCTCCACCTTTTTATCATCTGAAATCCCAGATTTGGAACATATGTCTGCAGCAAGCTTCATCTGTGACAATATATACCCTCGAGGAGAGTATGCAACTTCTATACCAAGAAAGTACCTGAGAAAACCAGATCAGACATATCAAAATTATGTTTTAACATATTTTTAACTTTAAGAATACCACTTTCATCATTGCCAGTGATGATCATATCATCAACATAAAGCAGAAGGATGATGATACTATTACCTGCACGTTTAACAAAAAGAGCAGTGTCAGTATAACATGAACGAAATCCCAATTGTAACATGATAGCACTAAATCTATCATACCAAGCCTTAGGGGCTTGTTTAAGACCATATAAAGCTTTTAATAACCGAAGGGTTTGACCTTGGTTAACACTGATTCCCGGCGGAGGGTCCATATATACTTCTTCATTCAACTGACCATTAAGAAAGACATTTTTAACATCTAATTGGAATATAGGCCATTTCTTAGATGATGCTACCGCAATTAAAGTTCTAACGCTTGTCATGCGAGCCACGGGAGCAAAAGTCTCCTCATAATCGATGCCATACTCTTGTGAGTATCCCTTAGCAACTAATCTAGCTTTATAACGCTCTAGGGAACCATCACTTTTTGTTTTGACTTTGTAGACCCATCGACATCCTATAGCTTTCTTATTTGGAGGAAGGTGAACTATTTCCCAAGTTTTAGCTTTATTTAAAGCATCTAGTTCAACTTTCATTGCTTCAACCCAATGAGGTATACTTTTTGCTTGATTATAATGGGAAGGTTCATAGTAAGAATGCAAGGCTATTAGACAAGCTCTATATTTAGGTGAGAGAGTTTCATATGAGACAAACCTATTAGGTGGAATTGATTCTCTAGAAGAACGCCTAAGGGAGGTCTCTTCTAGGGGTTCATTAAGCCGCAAGAATTTTTCTAAAGCACTAATAGGTTGGGCTTCCTCACGCCGAGTGTATACTTGGAGATTGTCACCATTAGTTGGTGATACATCATTATCATGAGAATCATGAGTATTTTCTAAAACTTCTGGATGACTCAAAGAGTCATCATTTGAATCTTCTAAAAGATCATTAATAAACATATAATCAATTTCATTTGATTTTTCCAATATGTCAAATCCATTTTCATCTTCTAAAAAGGTTACATCTTTGGAGACAAATAACTTATTGTTTTTATGATCAAAGCATCTATAGCCTTTTTTATTTTCACCATATCCTAAAAATACACATTCTATTGCTTTAGGTGACAATTTATCTCTTTTATGTAAAAGAACAAAGCATTTACACCCAAAAATCCGAAGACGATTGTAGTCGGGTGTCATATTAAAAAGTTTTTCATAAGGAGAGATATTGTTCAATTTTGAAGATGACATCCTATTGATTAAATAGGTGGAGGTTAACACGGCTTCGGCCCAAAAATTTTTAGGAATATTTTTAGAAATGAGTAAGGATCTAGTGGTTTCCAAAATATGCCTATGTTTTCTTTCCGCTAGACTGTTTTGTTGAGGAGTTTTTGGGCAAGATTTTTTATGACAAATGCCATGTTGTTTTAGATATGATTGAAAATCATTTGATAAGTACTCTCGACCCGAATCGGATCTAAGAATGGATATTTGACTTTGAAATTGATTTTGAATTTTTGCATGAAATTCTTTAAAGAAGTTAAAAACTTCCGATTTAAAGTTAAGAAAATAAATCCATACATATTTAGTATAATCATCAATAAAAGTAACATAATATGAATAACCACCTTTAGATAGAACCGGAGATGGCCCCCAAACATCGGAATGCACCAATTCAAAAGGTCTTGTTGTCACAAAGGATCTAATAGGAAAAGGAGTAGACTTCATTTTGCCAAAAATGCAATCTTTGCAATTGATATCTTTTTCTTTACAAAACTTGTGTCCAAAAGGAAAAAGATACATTTTAGAGTAACTTGGATGTCCAAGCCTTTTATGCCAAGTTTCAATATTTTTGTCTTGGACATAAGTACAAAATGAGGTATTTGGAAGCATTAAATTATCCATAAAATAAAGGTCTCCCTTCCTATGGCCTTGCCCAATCCGCTTCCCGGACCGGAGATCCTGCACAAAGCACCCTTGGGATGAGAAAGATATTTTACATCCATGGTCGGCTATTTGAGAAACGGAAAAGAGGTTAAGATTTAATTTTGGAACTATTCTAACTTTTGGAACAAGGAAATTTTGAACATTTTTAGAATCAAGAGTTCCAACACCATTTATTTTGAGAAAAGTTCCATCGGCCGTAGAGACACAAGACATTTTTGAATTGGTGTGCACATTGGTTAATGCATTTTCATGAGGGGTCATGTGAAAAGAAGCTCCGGAATCTAAAATCCAAAAGTACGTACCGGGAGGTGATGATGAGGCAATTGCGGCACCGGAGGTAGAAGAAGTAGCCTTTAGAATTTGTTGGAGAGCCAAGGAAATTTGTCCAAGAGTATCTTTGAGATCCCCGTTCTTGCCATCATCTTCCTTGGTAGATGATTCTTCAACGGAAGCCACCTTTGGCTTGAATGCTCCATTTAGCTTTGGGCAAACGGGTTTAATATGCCCCGGCTCATAACAATGATGACATATAATCATTTTTCTTCCACCACTCCCTTGCTTACCAAAATGAGGTGGTTTGTATGTTTTGACATGATTGCCGGGTTTAGATACGGAAAGAACTTCATCAATGCTTTTACCCATATTATGCCTAGTCTCTTCTTGAGTAATCTCGGCAATAGCCTCTTCTAAGGGAGAAAACGTGGATCTATGGAGAAGTGAGGATCTAACTTGTTCAAATTCGGGACGAAGCCCAAATAAAAATTGAAACAATCTATCTTGTTCCATTTGTTTTTGTCTTAGTACCACATCCTCCATAGACACCCATTTAAGCTCTAAAAGAGCCAATTCATCCCACAAAGGATTTAGAGCACTATAATAGTCTTGTATTCTCATGTCACCTTGTTTTGTGGTTCTCACTTTTTCTTGCAAAAAATAAGCTCTTGCAAGATCCTTTTGGGTAAACATACCCTTCATAAAAAACCAAGCTTCATTTGCCCGACGGAATTTTGCAATATTTGCACATACCTTAAGTTCAACATTATTCATAAACCATGCTAGGATTTTTGCATGGTTACTCTCCCAATCTTCCATTTGATGATGATAATCTTCAATAGCCTTGAGACGAGCATCGCCTTCAAGTGCTTTCTCTTGATCTTCTTCCATCTTTGTGAGCTTAAGTTGGGGTTCCGGAATGGTCCCCATTACATAACCCCAAAGCTTCTTCCCTTTGAGATTATTCTCCATTGCGGATGCCCACATCATGTAATTTTTCTCATTAAGCTTGAATGATAGATCGATCTTGACTTCCATTGCTACAAAATGGAGGTGAGAGAGAAAAAAAAGAAGTAGAGAGATACACGATTTTACCTTAGAAGATCGTATGGCTCTGATACCATGTAATGAAATATGCGGAAGAATCCAAGAATGCTAAAGCATTCACTATGTCCCACACGGACAAATGCAACAAGCATAAGAGAGGAAATCCACTAAGGGATATACGAAAGGCCTTATAAAAAGGCTACACACATGAAAAATAATATCACTATTATTGAAGAGGAGCTCTCAAGAGCAATACAACATACAAGGGGGGTTCCCCCTATTTATAAGAAAAGGAGACCAAAGGGGCTCCCAATAGAGTCGTTGGGAGCCCCCAACGGTCACAATTGTGACCGTTGGGGGCCCCAACGACTCCATTGTGGGGCCCCTTTTCGGTATCCAAAATACATTTTAAAAAATAAAAAAACAAAAATAAAAAACAGCAAAATAAAAGAAATAAAACAAGTACCCCTATTGGGTACTTGTGAAATGACCATAATACCCCTATCGGGTATTATGGTGAATATACATCTATATTTATATATATATAGATGTATTATTACATATGTTTTAACAGTTCCCTGGGTGAAAAATTTGTTGAAATTCAACTCCCAAAAGCCTTAACCATTTTAAATGTCCACTTCCTATTAAATGATTGCCAAAAGCAAAGTGGTAGTTTACCTTCATAGTCAAATCCTGTATGATATTCAAATGTCTAGTCGAACAAACAATTTAGCTGTCATTTAGCCAATTATTATCCTAATAACTTGTTTGCTTGATATCATTGGCTTATTCCTAACAATTTCACATGTACATGCCACCATTATCTCATATTATCTATGACTGCATGGGATCTTCAAGCAGATTCTGTGCGTATTTAGCATTTTGTCTGTGCCTTAGTTATTCCGCAAAATAAGATGAATATATTCTGTTAACTGAATTGCCCCGGAACCAAGGGACAATTGGAATACTCATCTTTGGGATTTTATGTAGGACAATTCCAAAAGATTTTGTGAGGTTGGATCAGGATATCCTGTCACCATTAGCTGGAAAGAAGCAGCTGTACACGTATGAGATGTTGGACTTTTGGGAGCAGATCAAGACACCAGGGTATGAGGACTATTCAATTCCATTATTTGTTATCTGTGGCATCACCTGGTTGACTGCATAATCAAAATAGTTACTCTAATGTCTTTTTGTAGGATGTCCCTCAAATCTTCAGGTTTATACCTTTCCTATTTCAGGCACACTTGCCCCAACCTTTTGGCAAGTGGTGACGGCACTAGAAGTGCTACTATAATTGGTAATGTTTATATTCATCCTTCTGCAAAAGTTCATCCTACCGCAAAGGTGATCAGCTTCACATTCTGTCTTCACATTATTACTCACATTTTCCTTTAGTATTGACTTCCCCGACTTCTTCATGAACAGATTGGTCCGAATGTGTCAATATCTGCAAATGCTCGTATTGGAGCTGGTGCAAGACTTAGCAGTTGTATCATTCTAGATGATGTTGAAGTCCAGGTCGGCTTTAATGCTGTAACAGAAAGTGCATTAATTATCTATATGTACAAATTGATAATATTGCAATGCTTGTTATATCAACAGGAACATGCTTTGGTTATTCATGCCATCTTAGGTTGGAAGTCATCTATAGGAAGATGGTCACGAGTTCAGGTAAATTTTTGCTTCCCTTTTCCTCTGATCAATAATACCAACTTCTGCGACCTTTTTCCCTTCTCTTTTTCCTTTTTTTTGTCTCCCAGACATCTAAACTGCCTTAGCTTCTGGTAATATTACAGAAAATATTCTGAAGTTATCGAATGACTCGTGTTAGTTAAAGTAAGACCACCTAATTAACCATGTCATATGATCTTGTAGGAATTTCTAGGTGTTAGCTGTAAAAATTCGATTAGTTAATTCAGTTAAGGTCATTGAATAGAGTGGAAGAGGCAGGGGGTCTGGTCTGTATGCAACATGCCATCATATTTGGGTTTGTCATCTTTTGCCATATCGGACACGATCCTTCAGCTAAGTGCTTTATGAAGCCAAGACATGTCCAGATTGCTATGATTCATGGCTTATGATCAGTTTACTGCTGAAAACTGTGATGGTTTAATTCAGAGTGGCTGGCTAGCTATTGGCCTTTTTTATTTGTTTTAGTTAATCATTTTCTTCTGAGTAACCATTGTTTAATCTTTGGAATACAATATACATGTTCCTTTAACCTCTCTGTCTACCTAGCCACTGTAATCATTGCAACTCTTACAACTAGTTCTGAGCTTATTATATTTCATCATTGCGTTAATTGTTTATGGGCCTTTGGATTGCTAAACCAGCTGCCTTTCTCAATGATCTGTAGTGTTCTCTGCTGATTTTCATGTTAAAGATATATTGCAGTACATGAAATTGCTTGAATTAAATCTTGGTCTTGGTTAATATTCTCAGGGAGTAGAAGCTTACAATGCAAAACTTGGAATAACAATCTTAGGTACAAACTGATCTCTTGTCTTATGCAATGGTGAGGTTGTTTGTTCATTTGCACAAGATAATAAACCAGCTTGACAGTGAGGCTGATAGTCTGAATCATTGTCTCAAATGTAGGGGAGTCCGTGACTGTGGAGGATGAAGTGGTGGTTGGCAACTGTATCGTGCTGCCTCATAAGACCCTAAATACGAGTGTACTGGAGGAAATTATTTTATAGGAAAAAAACTCCCGTACAGGGTGTTATCCAGTTTTCCTCCCCACCTTTTCATGAACAGATTCAAATAGAATCACAAGTTCAGCTTCAGCGCTTCACCCATTCTTATTTTCCCATTGTATTTTCATCATATGAACTGAATAAAAATAACCATTTTGAAATCATATAAGGTTCGAGATTAATACAACATTGCCGAAGTTCTTGTGTGTGTGTGTGTGTGTGTGTGTGTGTGAGAGAGAGAGAGAGAGAGAGAGAGAGAGAGAGAGAGAGAGAGAGAGAGAGATATGTTCTCCCTATTTTAAAAGAGCAAGATCAGCATCCCCAAAAGTCTCAACTTTAAATATTCCAAAAAGATGGTAAATTGAGAAATCAAAACCAACTAAAATTTAATTATAATCAAGAAGATTTGATGGACTAAATCCCTAAAATGTTTTTTAACTGAAGCAGCATTATTTTACAGAGCTGAAAAGCACAAGTGAAACATCCTGTTATGGTCTTTTCTCATTAAGCTCCACTGAACTATCACCCGTGAATGCTGGATATTAGTACGCGTCATGAAAATCTGCAGCACGTTTGACAGATTGAACTTTGAAGAACCTGCTAAAACGCTAAACTGATGCCACTCACCGATCCCATTCACACTCGCCAGATACAGATCTCAGTTAATTGCATTATTGCACAGTCCATCAATATTTTGCTTATAAAGAAGGTCGAAGAACAACAAGCTTCCAGTGGTGACGGACACGATTGAATTACTCTCAGTATGAACCACGAAAGCATTTTAAGCTCACTGTTTTGGCCTTATTTTCAATTTGTATGCCTGCAGCTCCATTGGATACAGCACAAGTCCCTCATTAGTTATGTCTCGCAGTTGCTTTCTGTGTGCTTCCTCAATGTTCCCTACCTTGTCAGTGTCATCATGCAATAGATTGAGAGAGGTCCCTCTTGCTTCCAAGATGGAAAGATCTTTAAATATAGAGAAGAGATCAAACAACCCAGCTGCTAATGTCGAACATCCAAAGCCTCCCCTCTTGCAATAAGATGCATCCCAGCCCCTCTTCTGCAGAATAAGTAAGAATCTTGGATCTTCGGTTGATGCATGGAACTTCAATGGACGAGGGACCTTGAAATTAACAATATGGACATCACATGGCAAGGAAGATGATAGTGGAGAGAAAGATTTTGGAGGTGAATGCACTGATATCTCTTCTGTTTTCTTGCTCACAAATGCATGCATTGGATAGTTCAAGTGAGAACCAACCCGATGAGAGAGCAGGGATGGAATCAAGGGATGCAGACCTGTCAAGTTATTTGTCGAAGTAGAAACATTGGTTTCTATTAGAAGGTGAAGCAGCACGTTCATTGGGCGGTTATCCATCACACCTTGACCAAGACCCCTATCATCATCACGTGTTAATCGTCTGTCCAGCATGATCTCAAGCCAGCCACTTTGAAGGTTTGCCACACCTAATGATTGGCGAGAATGGACAGAAAACCGCCGACCCTCCATGTTCTGCAGGAAGGCAAGTGAGGGCATTGGATAGTAATTTCCCTGCAGTGGGATCTTATCATAAGTTTCCCTTCTGCTCATCTGGAAACCATTTAGATCTGAATAAAAGATCCTTTTGTTTTCGATGTCTGTCTTAAATCTAGCAATCAGTTCCCTGTCATTGAAGTTGGAGTCAAGAAGCTCAACATGATATTCCTTCTCTATTAGAAATCCCTGAACTGTATCCTCCCCATGATATATACGAGTACTATGTGAAATAGGAGTTTTCTCCCATGACACCCTGGGGTAAGAATAAACTTCCTGCATGAGAGGGCCTTCTGAAACTATCAACCATCCACCCGCCTGAACAATAGGTTGAGCTTCGCCTGTAGGCTTGAACAGATATGCCCCACTTCCCATGCTAGAATACATATCAATTTCTTCCCCAACAGCTGTTACAGTATCATCTTTATGACTAGTGACTTTCTGCAAAAGGCCATGCTTGGTATCAAATGTTAGAGTATGCAAGTGGTTCTGAACCTCTACAACGTCCCCTACCAGTTTTGAACATGTGTAAGGAACAGGGCAAGACAAAGGCTTTGAGCCACCAAGTACTTTCACTTTTGAATGTCTTGGTTTCTCACATCCTACATACCCATTAGCGATATAATACGACTGTAAAGCCAACGGGGGCACAGAAGCCCTCCAGAAAACACGATGCCTCCCAGTGAATAACTCATCCTTTTCATGCTGTAACTCAGGAGCAATTTGACTTCTTACAAAGGTCCAATTTGATGACAAAACACATACATCTGGCTTCGTAACAACCACCATCACAATTTCTTCTCTTGTTTGCTCTAGAGGATTGAAGAACACAACTGTTTGCACGCTTCCATCGGGGACTTCAATGATACGGTGCATAGGTTGAACATTGTACTTTGATCTCACCTGCTCTGACTCAAACTGAGGTAACTGAGTTTGCTCAGACTTCTCATTGTATGTCTTGTCATGATGGACATTGAGCAATATTTCTGCGGACCTAGCCATGAAAATCTGCAGGTCATGTAAGGAAGTATGCATTCGAAGTCCATAATCCTCAACTACATGATCTTTTGCAGTGCCTGTGACACCATCATGGTGCTGAAAAAGTGCTAAATTCCTCCTTGCTGCTGTCAACTTGTTGGAGAAATTGATGGGATACTTGGCACATGAATATCTCTGACAGTAACCCAGCACCAAGGCAGACATAATTTCAGATGCCCGTAGGGTTTCCTCTAGTACGCGATCAACAGCCTTGAAGAATGGCCTTGAAACATAATACCCACTCCAATAATCCTTTTGCCTGTCAGCATAGGTAAAAAAATCACCTGATAGTGAAGGGAAACCTTCAAGATCCTTGGAACCCAGCTCCCCAGCCCGAGAAAAATTTATCCTTTCCGTCTCTGCACGCAATGTTTGAAAATAGTCTTCCAGTGTGCCAAATTTTGCCTCAGCATTTAGAGATGGATTTGAGTTGATATAATCAAATAGCTGTTGGTAGTTTCTAAACTGAGCTTCTGCTTCATCAACACTGACATACCTAAAATCATCCCCAAGAGGTACAAGAAGGGTGTTTGTTCTATAGAGAGTAGACTTTTTCCTATACTGGTCTAACAACTTCAAGGCTCTTTCCTGAACATTGTTTGGATTAGTCTCAACTGGATTTTGACCCCATGGACAGAATTCATAACCAAAACCGCTCATGCGAGCAAAATCAAACTGACAACAGATAGCTGGTTCTGGTCCACAAGTATGTGGTATATCATAAGAATAAAAAGGCATCATATGGACAAATATATCTGTTGTTTCATCCGCATCCCACCCTTGCCGCCATAAAAATTCCAGATTCTGATGCAGTGCAAGTTCCTTTTTCACCTCATAGTGAGTCCTCTGGATAAGCATGTTCTCAAAACCCATACAGTGAAGCAGATAGGCCATTGTAGCAGAGTAACCAAATGGATCAATAGACCAAGAATTCTTAGGAACAACCCCGATGGTATCAGCTAACCACGTATTGCCTTCCATCATCTAAAACATACAGCTTACGGATGTCAATGTGGCTTCACCCCAACATTATGCATTACAATCAGTTGTGCATATAAGATGATAAGCTAAATGGCTGAAAATCCTATATACTCTTAACATGACACTTAAGAGGCAAAAAAGACAAGCATTTCTGCAAGTAGCCACACACACACACACACACACACACACACACACACACACATATATATATATATATATATATATATATATATATATATAGATAGATAGATAGATAGATAGATAGATAGTGAAAGTCGGTGATTAGGAGCCTACAGGCCCAATGCCTAGCCCATGGCATTTCAATGCCCTAGACCTAAAGGGCCCAAAAATGCTGACTAGTCCCCACCCAAGCCGTCTAGGCACCAACTAGTCCTCGCCACACACTTGTCCCTTTTCTTTTTACTCTCTCTCTCTCTTTCTCTTTCTCTCTCTCTCTCTCTCTCTCTCTATATATATATATATATATATATATATATATATATATATTTTAACAGTTTTAAGTTAACACTACGTGTATGTGTGTGCATTTATGTATTTATATATATAATATAGATAAAAATGAACTTGATTAGGGTTAACTGAATCTACTTTTGGATAGAAATGGACCTCAGTGTGGTTCACTTCACCTAACACAAAGGAAGTTGTGTCCAAGTGTCACACCCACCTGGGTGCGGGTGCGACGAGGGTGCGATGCCCTCTTAGAAGAGTCCGTGTGACATAGATGGTTACATAGAAAAAACATAATCCAGGTGTCGTTTCCTAGTAAACAGACCATGTCAAAGACATCTGCAGCACCAAATTTGCAAAAAAGAACACCCCGGAAGTGCCCTGTCCGTACGCACTTCACACCCACACCTAGTAAACAGACCATGTAAAAGACATCTGCAGCACCAAATTTGCAAAAGAGAACACCCCGGAAGTGCCCTGTGTGTACGCATTTCACACCCAAGCTCGTCCATATATATATATATATATATATATATATATATATATATATATATAGTGTGTGTGTGTGTGTGTGGAGTCACCACAATTGCTTCAGAAATGTAACAAGTGCACATGGGCATAAGATACAAACTCACTCAACACCAAGCATGGTTTAGTAAGTAACTTTAGGCAGTGAAAGGAATCTGGAAGCAGTAAATGCTGAAAACTGGAAAGAAAAACCCAATTGCTTATTTCAGTGTTGATCTAGAAAACATGGGCTAGCTTTCTTAATTATGGTTTCATTTCCTAATCATTCCTAGCATAGCATGAAAAAAACAGAAAAAAAATTCCATAATTTTCATGCAGCTAGTGTTCAGGTGAGCCTTTTTAATATTTCCCAAATTTGTTGAGTTCTAGCAGATCCTTCTGAAGCGGAATGACATTTAGTATGTTACACAGCTAATATCCACTTATTTATTACAAACAACATAGTTTGATCAACACACAAGTAAAAAGCATATAGCCAAGCAATACAAAAACAATTACTGGTTTCATTCCTAGAAACCAACAGAACCTTCTACAAATGCTAGAATATGGGCTATACCATTCGTCTAATTGATAATGGACAAAGAGTTCATCAAGCAATCATCTGATCTGGCCTACAAGGTTATCTACATTATGTAATAGTATAAGCCTGAATAAAGTAGCACACACCACCTATTGCAAGAACCAAAGCCTTTTTACAGGATGAAAATTGTAGGTTGGGCATAACTAGAATTTCTTCATTTGCTTATGCGTGCAGACTTCTTACTCCTTATAGCTCTCTCTGATGTTGACTACCTGGTGATCTTTTGACATATACTGCCAGATTTCTAGATATTACATTTTCACCATGGCTGACTCATTGTTGAAGTTGCCATAGGCAATGTACAATTGTTTGTTCCAGGGTTATCTTTTTATTAAAGTAATAGATTATATTCCAGTGTCATTATCTCACAGGATAACCCTCTTATGCTCTTATGCATGATTCATGTTATATTTAATTCATGCTCTCGTGCATGATACATGACACATTCAACTATGCTTTGATACAAGATACATGTCATAATTTATTCATTACAAATTCATATTCATGATACATTCATTGTATACATTACCGGCTCTCATGCAATCATTTGCATAAACATACAATTTAGCCATGCATTCACATCATTACGTTACATTCATTTCAATCATGCATATGCACAAAAATCATGTCAAGCATGATCTCTTGAACCACAACAAAAGAACACTTCTATTCTCATACATTCAAATTATGCTCAGCATGAACTCCAAACTTCAATCATTTTTTTACGCGATGCTTTTGCATTATATTCATTTACCACAGGCATTTACCTGATTTTAATATTCAATTTCAATCTATCGCACAAAAGTTTAAATTCTCCAAAGAAATTTATCAACCAAATCTTTCTGGTAAGTAGTTGAAAGCATATCTCTCCCCACCATCAAGTATGACTATGAACTGCACACTGCCCTTAAAAAAGGGTCGATGATAAAGTTTCATGACCTTGACTTTTAGTGAAGAGTGTTTTTTCCACAAGTCCAGAGTGGCATGGCAAAACAAACATAATAGCAGTTTAGCACGTATAGGTACATCACCTGAGAAGATATTGAAGGCCAAAAGCTTCAAACATGCTTCAAAAGAAAGACCATGTTGCAGATATTTGAAAGATATCTTCAGTTACTAGGCATTGGAATCTACCATCCCATTCAAATTTTTCTATACACAAAAATGAAACCCATTCGGATAATTCCACTACACATGAATGAATCATTTATTCATAAACCTGAATCAAATGGCATATACAATATATAAGGAGAATGTATCATCCCAATATGGGGATATAGTAGGCGTTTGTCAATCACTTTGTGTTGACTATATTCAAAGTTGATGAGAATCACTTGTCTAAGGTAAGCCAATAAATCACATGTTCTAAGCCTCTCTCTCTTAATTATAGGGAAAAAAATGAATGACTAAGGAATAAAGACTAAAGAAAGCAAACAATAACCGGACAAAAATGAAAGATTGGCAATTTGATGCAGGACCCACAACTAAACACCTCCACCTCATGCGACACATGAAATGAGAGGCTCTAAGTCAGTAAATGACACAACAATAATTCCTTATGTAATTAATAAAAACACCATTAACTTAAGATAAAATAATAGCATAACTCAATTAAATTGGCTCACTTATTCTATGCAGCACAGACGTAGAAGCTGGTGGAAAGTTAACAGTATGCATAAACCACGCAAACCAACAACAAGTGAACAGATAATGGGGCATTGGACATATGAATATACAGTAAAACACTGATAGTAAAAAGTACTGGCACTTCATGGACACATCATCATAATGACATGGTTTTTCAAAAAACCAAGGATTTCAATGTTCCGTAAACTAAGCAAAATTGTTTTGTTTTTCATGGTTACTTGCATCTCATGGAAAGGCAAGTGTTGCATGCAATAAGCATACACAGGCTAGAATTCAGAAAGGAAAAATACTAAGAAAACCGACAGGTTTGTTGTTCAAGTGTATTCACTCTGAGCTACAGTAATTGCTGGATAAAATGAAGAGATATAAATTAAGGCAGATAGCAAGCAACACTAAATATGAATAAAAAAAACAAACAAAAGAGAATAAGCTGCTATGCATACCTGCTCTATAATAGCAAAATAGTGTGAGTTCGCCTGCAAACAGAAAATGTTCCATTTGTCATTGTTAGAGAACCATTTTTACAGATAGATAAAACTGGAAATAGTGAAATCTAAAGTTGCATGTTACAGAGTCCAAGCACTCCAAACCCCACATCTCTCCAACCACTCCACCCCACCCCCCAAATCACTCATCACTCATCAGAAAGTGTGACCTTCTTGACTTTAGAGGCAGTTTGTAGCATCAACTTTAAAAGGAAAGTAGCAGATGGGCAGGAAAGGAGAAAAAACATTAAATCCAGCTAGTTGCTGACAAAGTACAGTATCAATATGATGTTTTTATATAGTAATTTTTGAAGAACACTTAAAACATTGAACCTAGAAAATCAGCTTATCACCAAAACTTGTCATCTCATCATAATTTACATTATCTACGTTTTCTTTACTATTTCGTTTAGTTTTTGTCAAGGCAAAGTACACCATGGACTTGTACAGTTAAGTTCTGACAATTTTCTTAGTTTTTTTATGGCATTTGCCAAGTCTGAACTCCACATTCTCTGTGCTTGCAGTAACAAACTAGTGTTTCCCACATGTTTCAGAAACAGTTTCCCAGGAAACGCATTTCCGGTAACCCTGATCAAGACAGTAATTGCATTAGGAAGCATCTCCTCATTATGCATGTGCTATAACTGACAGGTTACTGGTGATTATTGCAGCCTGTCATGGTTTCTCAGTAACAGCATGGAGACTTTGAATGTGCACACCAAGTGTTTATTGGTATGACTGGAATAATAGCTATGGTCATCTGTAACAAACATTAAACTCTGATTTGTTGGAATTGGAAAGATATCAGGCTGATTGTGTCCATGTTGACTTGGAGAAGAATAAAGATGGCGAACCAGCAATTCAAGAAATTATTAAGTCTTCCAACTGTGTTTTACATTCTCGACCAGAGCAGCTTCATTTTTTTATGTTGATCATCTAATTCGCACCACAGAGAAATTCTCAAAAAGGAACTACCACTCATGTATGAGTCAATTTATTCAGATATCTGTAACAGGGAATGCTGAAAAAGATGGATTCCATCACAAAAGCAAACTGGTTGACATGAACATTCAAAATATGCAGGACGTGGTAAACAAATCATACACCTAAGAAATCAGCATGTTACATCAGGATGAGACTGTGCATTGAAATAGACTCTAGTCTTACTAAAATATGCCAAAATCAAGAATTTGAGAAAAGGGAGGCAAGTGATAGAATGTTAAAAAACTGGGTAGACAACAAAATTACCTTGGAACTAGAAGTACCCTTTGTAGAACAGAAACCCAATATCAAACTTTTAAAACTAATTAATATAAGAGAATTTGCAAGGTTAACATGATAGCAATATTCATGATCAACCGATAATCTTATTAATATATCCTTTGTGGATTTTTATCAAAAGATTTCTGTGTGTGTCTCTGTGTGTGTGTGTGTGTGTGTGAGAGAGAGAGAGAGAGAGAGAGAGAGAGAGAGAGAGAGTCTGGTGCATAGCTTTAGAATAACACTGCTCCAAATGTGAAGACTGATTAAAATGCAATACGAACAAAAATTACAAAAGATGTTCCTTCACAAATGAAGAAGTGATGTAAAGTGGTGACAACCTTAGTTCAGTACCCACTAATTTGTGAAATTTCTCAAACGAGATTGAGTTTTGATATTTCAACCTCTCAATCACGGAAACAGTAAATTTGGTGGATTTCAAAATGATATAGGCAAACACTCACTCACAGTTGTGAATCATGCCGCAAGTACTATCTCATATAACATGCATCAATGTCCTTATCCCCTAAATCTATATCCTCAGCTACATTAAACAAACACAAGGAAGGCACGGAAGAATTCAACATTCAGTAACTTACCTCGTCATTCATCACCCAGCCGCCTCCAACGATCTCCAACTGCCCATTCTTTACTAAATTGACAAGATCTTGTCTCTTTGAATCAGAAGCATCCCTCCACCATCTCTCCAGATATGACATCTCTTCCCATATGAATTTTCGCCGAGCATCCTGCCATTTCCAACTTCATAGATAAAAAAAATTCTTTCCTAAGAATTCCCAATTTAACCAAAAAAAAAACCTCCCACTTTAGAGAAAAGCAACGCATAGACACAACACTGCAAAAATCAACTCAAAGTCCCCAATTAAACCGAACTGCACCATATTGGCGACAAAAACAAACAATACAAAACTCAAAGCGAACCATAAAAAATCAGGATTCCCACAAAAAAATTGGAGCAAACCAATCTCCTAAATGGCCCATTTTATCAAACCATCCACAAAAAAAAAAGACTCCCCACAAAAATTGGAACCACAAGGCCATGACTTAACCAATCAATTTCATCTAATTCATCAACAAAACGAATAAAAAACGCTGTCTTCACAATCAAGAAGAAGAAAAAAATATCAAAAAGGCCATTGCAGAAGCTAAAAATTTGGTGTTACCTTTGAGAGAGACTCAACAATGGTATCCAAGATATGCCGAGATTGGCGCAAATAGTACTCTTCCACGGTGAGCTTCCATCCCGGATCGTTATGCGAGTGCGGCACGACGAAAATCTTCAGCTTTTCGTCGTCCCATTCGTCTCCCTTATACTTCACCACCCACCCTTGCTTCCAAGGCCCTCCATCAACATCCAGGAACTCAATCTTGTCATAGAGAGCCTTGGTGCTGATGTCTACGGGAGAAAACGTGTAATTGGAGGAGATGGGTCTCCGAGAGAACGACTTCTTGGGCCTGAAAAGAGATGGGTGGGAGGGGTTTCGAGGTTTGGAGGACAGGGGATTCGGGATTCCGTACTTGATGACCACCCCAACGAAGAAGACGAGGGAGATGAAGAGTCCGAGTGAGAAGATATTGGTTAGGAGGAGATCGCTCAGTCGGTTCCTTCTCCGTTTGTTGGGTTTCGATTTGAGCTTCGAGTATGGGAGGGTCTGAGCACCACGCCTTCCCCCCATGTAGAGAGAGAGAGAGAGAGAGAGAGAGAGTTCAATTCATTTCATGGTGAAATGGCACAAAGATCAGAAGACAGCTTGTCTATCGAGAGAGAGAGAGAGCTCAATTCATGGTTAAAGGGCACAAAGATGAAAGGTCGTCACCTTTTCCTTACAAAGTCTTGTGTGAGAGGGGCCCTTATCCCCCAAAAAAACTGTAATATTTTTATTTTTTATATTTTTTTTCATTTCTAACTCTTTCTAATATATATATCAGGTTTTAAGATGGTTGAAAAGTCAAATCTCAAAAAAACACAATTTTACCTTGAAAAACTAAGATCCAAACGGTCGATTCTTACTATTTTCACCATGCTGAACACATCCATGAGATCTGATATGGTCAAAATATCTTCACTCATATGAGTTTTTCTCAAAAGAAAAGAAAAATTCCTCCATACGAGTTCTAAGTAAAGAATTCTTTACCCGCGACGCTAGCAAATGCTATCTCACATTACTATTATATTTTCTTGCAGGTTATGTCATAAAGATACGTGGACGCGAAGACACCAAATGACTTTCAAGTTCAAGTTTAAATTTTTTTCAAAAATGAAACATGCGCATACATAAATTTAAATGCTTAATCAATCAAAATTATAGTTTGATATTCTAATATTTAAATTATTTTATCAAAATACTACTAAAAAGTAATAAAAATAATTTTAATAGTATTTTGATAAAATAATTTTAATATTAGAATATCAAACTATAATTTTTATTGATTAAAAATTTAAATGTATGTATGCAAGTTGTGTCACAATGAAATTGACAGCACAAAATATACATTCAGGACTTGTCATTTTGGACTCGTGTCCCTAGTGACATGAAAGGTTTTATGTGGCCATTAATTTCATTGTGACACAACTTACAGACTGTATACTTTGTACTGTCAATTGTACTTGCTATCTAAGGTGGAAAGCCATAATAACCTTGTAATTCAAATCACGATTTTTCAAAAAAAAAAATTTGTATTGCAAAAAGAAAGAATTACGTACAACTTTTGTTTACTACAAAGCAATGATGCATCTTTACAAATTTTCTATTGCCGGATTCGATCCTGGGCCTTCAGCTTGACACAGGATCCGGCTTACCACATGGGATACCACCTGGGTGGTATGGGTTATCACTGTTATTTTCTTGGGAGCATTAGAAAAGGATAATGCTTTTTCAGTTAAATAATACATTTGCATATTCTTTTTATTAAAGTTATTGTTTAAATTTTTTACATTTTTTAAAGCTTAACTGTGTTTGGAATCAGAGGCAATATCAAAACTAATCACTGTTTAGAGCAGAAAGAAAAGCTACACAGATCAATAGTGTAAAGAACTCATTTTTGGGGTTGAAGGTAAGATTTTTGTTAAGGTCTCTTCAACCAAAAGTGTTTTTCGTTTTAAAAGAAAAACTAAGCCCTAGATTCGTATGTTCTTTCAAGATTCTGATCTCAATATACTCAAATACATAATGTATTTCACATGTCAATACTAAAAAAATACATTTATGACCCTTCTTAAACACAAAGATATCGGCATCAGATAAGACATAATTTTGAAAGAAAAACCAATAAAAATCGTGAAACATCAAAAACAGGTACTTAGATCAAAGGTCATATCATCCCGATAACATAAAAAGCGAAGACCCTCATCTCCAAGGCTTATGCTAGGCTTCAGTTTATGCAAGACGGTAGCCCCCCAACTGCCCATCTGACAACCAAGGGCTACTCAAACTGCACTAAGGGCTTGTTTGGATTCTCGGCACTGGGATGAGCATTTATGCATTTGGTGGTCCCGAGGTAAAATCTTGATCAAACTACCTTGGTGGTCATGTTTGGAATCTTGGCGCTGAGATGAGTGTTTATGCATTTGAGATGGGAAGTGAGCTCCTTTGTATTTACACTAAATCAGGATTTGGCAGCTGCCACTTCTTCAAATGCATAAAGTCCATAAACGCCCATCCCAGCTACAGATTCCAAACAGACCAACATCTTTGGGGTATGTAATTGTTATTGTAATTATCCAATTACTACAAAATTTTCTGTGTAAAAGGTGGGGGTGATGGTGAATTGGGTTGTCATTTCTTTCACTATTGCTCGAGGCTCAGGCTCCGGTCAAGCAGACTAGGTCACTATACCATGTAAAAGCCAACAAGCCTGATTGACTTAGAGGGATGTCAATTTCATTTTAAAACCCATACAATTCGGTTCAAATATATGTAACAAATATCAGCAATACTTCAAAAATATCAAGATGTGATGTTTTGAAAAGCCATTATATCGGTAAAAGCAGTAACATTTTTGAAGGGCTTCCTGTTTTAGAAAATCATTTTTGTATCAAGGCTTCTCATCTTTTCTATAACCAGGAAAACCAGGTCATTTACTCTTAAGCAATGTTGCCAAAGTCAGTCTGAATAGGCTGATTCAAATAGAATAGGCCCTTAGCCGATTCAAAACAAGTATCGATTCGACACCCCCCCTCCCTCCAAATCGAATGAGTTGTGATGCTACTTTATGAATGTTGTTTATATTGACATCTATTATTTTGTTATTTTGTTAATTTTTTAAAAAATTTGTTGGTTTTTTTTTTTGTATTTTCTGAATCTTTTGAATGTTTCACTAGGTAAATCAGTTTCATAAAAACCAAATAATTGAATCAAATCATTTTTTAATCAGAACTGAGCAGTTAGAACTTCTGTCTCAAGCTCGCGACGAGACCTAGATCCAATCCAGTGGAGAATGAGAAGAACACCCTTTCTGAGATGCTTTGGTTGTTACATACTTTTCCTGATGGCATAATATGACTCACTCCTTGTGTCCGGCATGACCTAAAGGAAGGGCAATAATAGAGAGAGCTTTTGACGACTAAATACTCTTGGGTTTAGAAGACTTGATGATTTATCCAATAGAATGGTTCAATTACATGTTGCTGCTTTGACTATTCTGGCTAGTCCTATTGCTCCACTCTAACGACTGGTATAAAGCTTCATTTTGGGATGACCAGAAACCTTTTTAGGTCTTCTGAATCAACAATGACTTGTGGAATTACAATTACATTTGATTGCCTCCTTGATTCACACCTCTGAAGTCTTACTTTGGGTCTCATCCATAATATTTATATTGTTATTAATTCTCTAGGAACAAGGTATAGATAACAAGATTCTTATTCTCTTCTAGGTGTTCTTCACTGGTAAATTGCAATTCACCCGTGTCCAAGTAGTATTGGATGGTGTGGCCAAGGATGATGCATTGTTTGGTGTTATGTCCTATAGTTAGGATTTTATGGTGTCCCTTCCTTTTACTGTAAGAGGATTAGGCACCTCATGTAGTCTGACTATGGTCTGCTTTAAGCAAGTAATCAATTATTTTTGTCATCGATTACTGGAATCGGCTGAATCTCCTTTCTTGACTCTAGTTGGGATTCCATGTTGAGTTTGATTGCCCTTGCTTCTGGCCGCTTTGTTGTCGGGGCTGATTGTGATTTTGAGATGCGCTCGATTGGCTCTTACCTTTGTTGGGCTGCCTCAGATTGAATGTATTGACCTGGTTTTCATGGTCGTGCTTTTTGGATACAGAATCATGGTTTCTTCTAATTTTAAACTCTTTTCAAGTTACCTTTCATCCAGTGCTTATCAAGTTCAGTGTCATACATCTGAGTAACCGAGAGTCTTGGCAGGTGCTCATTAAAGTTGTCATGTATTATGTTGATGACGTGAGACTTTTTTATAGGAACTTTCATTTCATTTTATGGTAATCCTTCCTCCATCGATTTATAAAGTTCTAAGCATCCTCATCCTTCTTTTGCTTTAGGTTGTAGAGATAGATGATAGTGGAAAATGTTGGCGTAATCCCTGCAAAAACAACAATGACAGGGAGCGTACCTGAATTCGCCATAGCTCGTGTAGGAAGTTCGGCGTTCTCCTCAGCCGGTCGACGCCCACAATGAGCCCAAGCCTTAGGTCGACGGTGAGCAGGACCCTTTTCGCAGCGTCCGAATGCGGAGCAGAATTTTGGCAGGGAAATGCTACGAACCCTCATCATTTTCGCAGCCTCCTAACCCTTTATATAATGGGGGAATAAGGCAGTTACGTGAATGTGGTCTTTCCACATTCACGTAACTCCCACCCACTAACCCCATTATTTGGCCACTAATGTGACCCACTAAAGACTGTCAAACTGGGTCAGACTGTGGGTTGGACCCTTAACCCATAATGTCCAACATTCTCCCACTTGACCCATTGACACCAAAAGTGCACTAAATCGAGGTGTATACTGTTATCTCGATTTAATTCTTCATGTGGGTTCACATGTCACCCTTTATCACAAGGATGAATCGTATGAGTCAAAGATATGAACACCCCTATATGAAATGTCATATTTCTTTGTACTACGCTACAATTCACCTTCAGTGCTTAGGCATGTAAAAAAATTACCTTTATGAATAGGTTGGTCTCTTACCTATTCTATTGGTCCTTTAATATTGTTATTTTGCTATTCTCTCTAACCTATATGATAGATTCTTTATGCAAAATCAACAATAACACAAAACCTTAGAGAATCAAAACATAAACACAAATGTGATCACATAATGTATTGTCATACATCAGAAGGAATAAAAAAGACCCATCCCCTTTACATGTTGGGAATACAATCCCGGTGTTAGCCCTTTGGTAAGGGGATCCGCAGTCATTTCCTTCGTCCCAATTGTATCAATACATACCAGATGATTTTCAGTCCTTTCTTTAACAACAAAATATTTTAACTCCATGTGTCGACACGATGTTGAGCTCTTGTTGTTATTTGAAAATGACACAGTTGTTTCATTGTCACAAAAGATCTTTAGTGGTCTCTCAATAGAGTCTACTATACCAAGACCCATAATGAAGTTCCTTATCCAAATGACCTGTGACGAAGTCTCGTATAGAGCAATAAATTCCACCTCCATGGTATGAGCAGCAGTGGTAGACTGCTTTCCACTTCTCCATGAGACAGCACCACCCGCTAGAAGGAAAATGTATTTTCTACTGTCAATACACCCTTCTAAGTCCGCATCAGAGTATCCAACGACCTCTAGGTGGTCAACTTTCCTGTAGATCAACATATAGTCTTTTGTTCCTTGTAAATAGTGCATGACCTTCTTCGCTGCCTTCCAGTGCGCAATGCCTGGATTTGACTGATATCTACCAAGCATTCCCACAGCAAATGCTATATCAGGTCGAGTGCAGGTCTGCGCGTACTGTAAACTCCCAACTGCCGAAGCATATGGGGCAACATCCATCTGAGCCTTCGCAATATCATCATGAGGACAGTCCTTTAAGCTCAATTTATCCCCTTTCACTATAGGTGCCGAACTAGGAGAACAATTCTCCATTCCATATCTTTTAAGAACCTTAAGGATATAGGATTTCTGAGATAGGCCAAGGACACCCTTAGTTCTGTTACGTCAGATCTCGATTCCAAGGACATAAGTGGCCTCACCCATGTCTTTCATATCGAAATGAGAGGAAAGAAAGTCTTTTGTTTCATGTAAAAAACTCAAATCATTAGTTGCAAGAAGAATATCGTCAACATATAAAACCAAAATTATGAACTTACTCCCACTAGTCTTAATGTAAATACATTGATCAACAATGTTTTTAGTGAACCCAAAGTTCATAATTACCTGATTGAACTTCTTATACCACTGGCGGGAGGCCTATTTAAGTCCATAAATTGACTTATTCAATTTGCAAACTAAGTTATTCGAAACCAGGAGGTTGTTGCATGTATACCTCCTCATCCTGATCCCCATTCAGGAAGACAGTTTTCATATCCATCTGATGCAGCTCTAAATCAAAATGAGCTACGAGGGCCATGATTATCCTCAATGATTCCTTAGTTGAGACAGGAGAAAAAGTCTCATTATAATCAATGTCCTTTATTTGTGTGAAACCTTTTGCAACAAGCCTAGCCTTGTACCTTTCCACATGACCTTTAGAGTATGTTTTGGTTTTATAAACTCATTTACAACCAACAGGTCTAACTCCATCAGGTCGAGGTACAAGATCCCACACTTGGTTCTTTGCCATAGAGTCAAGCTCTTCTTTCATGGCATTAATCCAATGTGTTGATCTTTCACTTTCAATAGCTTCTGCAAATGTGAAGGGATCTTCATCAATGTCTATGAAATCATTTGACTCTTGTAAATACACCACATAGTCTGGATGGATAGCAGATTTCCTAATTCTAGTAGACCTCCATACAGGTGCTATAGGTGGTTCAAAATGAGCCTCTGTATCCTGTTGTTGTTGTATATTTTCATCAACAACAGGATCTAGTTGGGATTGATGCTCATTGACTGGACTTTCTCTTACATTACTCAAAGGAACAATGATAGAGAAAATTGGGTCTTTATCCTTAGCAGGTGTGAAACCTGAATCCTGCATTTCCTCAAAATCAATATTTTGAGACACATCTATCCCAACAAAACCATTTTCAAGAAATCTTGCTTTATCTGTTTCCACTATCTGTGGTGTATGAGATGAACAATAAAACCTAAAGCCTTTCGATCTTTCTGGATAACCAATGAAGAAAACACTAGTTGTCCTAGGATCAAAAGCTTTTATATGTAGGTTATACAATTTAGCTTTTGCTGGACATCCCCATATGTGCATATATGATAAAGAAGGTTTTCTACCTGTCCATAACTCGTAAGGAGTCTTTTGAACAGCCTTCGTAGAAACCTTATTCAGAATATGCATTGCAGTCCTAAGAGCTTCACCCCACAAAGTCAAAAGAAGGTTTGAGTGATTCAACATTGCTCAAACCATTTCTTTAAGCGTATTGTTTCTCCTTTTAGCTACATCATTTTGGTAAGCACTACCAGACATGGTATACTGAGACACAATGCCTTCCTCTTTTAGAAACCACGCTAATGGACCTTCCTTTTGTCCCATCTCAGTGAAACGACCATAATATTCGCCACCTCTATCAAACCTCACAACCTTAATAACTTTACCGGTTTGTTTCTCTACTTCTTTCTTGAAGTCCTTAAAAACCTGAAAGACCTCTATTTTTTCAGATAATAAGTAGAGATACATATACCGTGAGTAATCGTCTATAAAGGTGACAAAATATTTTTCACCTGTATAACACGGTGAAAAAGGGTCGCAGACATCCGTATGCACTATTTTTAATTTTCTATTGCTGCGTTTGACATCTTTTTTATATGTGTTAGATTGCTTAGCCTTTTATGTAGTCAACACATGGCTCTATATTCGTAAAATCAAGGGATCCAAGGATTCCCTCTTTCACGAGTCTTTGGACTCTCTCTTTCGAGATATGTCCTAACCTCCGATGCCAAAGCAAATAGGATTGATCATCCTTTAGGCCACGTTTATTGTCAATCATTGTGTTCTCAATGGAGTGAGATTCCCGAATTTGGAATTTAGAATTTGGTTTTTAATCGATACAAATCATCACACATATATGCAGAACCTATATTCATTGAATTTTTCATAACAATAAGTTCAGATTTTTCAAATTTAAAAGCAAAACCAAACTTGTCAAGTTTTGAAATTGAAATTAGGTTCCGACTATAAGATAAAACATAAAATCTATCGACCAAATTCAATACAAATCCCGACTTCAACACAATTCTACAGGTCTTAACGCTCTTGACATGCGAACACTTCTTATTTCCTAAGAAGATGCTTCTTTCATGCTCCGTTGGTTCCCTTTTGTTCAGAAATGCCTGCAAAGAGTTGTTAATGTGTACCGTGGCACCAGAATCAATCCACCAACTATGCAATGGAACATGAATTAGATTGCACTCATGAGTAACGAATGACTTATTACTTTTATTTTTGAGCCACTTCTTGTACTTCAAACAGTTCATCTTCTTATGCCCCTTCTTTTTGCAGAAGAAACACTTTATAGAAGGGCCATCAAACTGAGATTTAGTTTTCGCTTGAGAGTTTGAACTCTCCTCAGTGGCCTTCTTCTGATTCTTCCTTTTGAAGGAGTTTTTTTTTGGCCTCGACCTCTGTTTATCCTTATGAAAGGCCATATGTGCACTTGGCACCCTCTCACCCTTCAATCTCTCCTCTTACTCAACACACTTAGCCAATAGGTCATTAAAAGACCACTCATCATTATGTGTGTTGTAGGAGATTTTAAAGGGTCCATACTCAGTAGGTAACGAGGTTAAGATCAAATGGACTAAGAAGGAGTCAGAGATGGCAAACTTCATGTCATTCAATTGAGTCGCAATATTCCTCATTTCCAAAATGTGTTGTCGAATGTGACTGTCACCAACATATTTCATAGACACTAATTTGGACATGAGTATACTGGCCCTTGCCTTATTAGAAGTGACGAACTGAGCCTCAATGGCTCCCAGGAATTCTTTAACTGTCCTACAATGAGGAATGACGCCTCGAATATTCTTAGCCACCCGAGATTGCAAAAGCAACGGGCTAAGTCTGTTCGAGCGCTTTCACTTATCAGAGGCAACCTTCTGATCGGTTGTACTCTGCTCTGTAAGAGCGGGAGGTTCGTCAATTCTAAGGGCCAGATCTAAATCTATATAACCCAAAGTGAATAACACGATTTCTTTCCAATCAGAAAAGTTTGATCCGTCTAAGATAGGGATATTACTAGAACCGTCGATATGGAAGGAACCTAATAAAACAAGAAACGAAAATGGAAAGACATTACTATTATTGCTCAGACGAGACTCGTGTTGAAAAAGTAAAAGTAAGACCCTTTATTTTCACCTTTTTTGAGACAAGCATAGTTGAGCCATTATCGTTTCACTTTGGTGAAAACGATAATACTCATAATTGCTCCATCTTTTCAATTCTCAACGAATTGACTTTAGTTGGTGAAACTAGCAAATCATATAACCAGAGGCAATTCAACATTGTACCTTTGGGTACGAACATGCTTCATGGGCTGGAATACACATCTAATATTACACCCTGTGTAAATTTGAAATACAACGACCTACCTTTGAGTAGAATCGATGTTTCATAAATTCATACACAATCATAATAACGAATCTTAATACGGTCCAAAGAATCCTTAATTAACCCAACTCAGATCACTTTGGTGATTACACGAATCTGTCAATCAAGATCTTTTACCGAAAATTCTATTCGTATTATGGAGCACGCCCATGCACACATTTTAATGCATGTATATTCATGACATAATATAAGTTCATACTTCAACAAATATTCATAAACTAATTGTCATGAATTTAGTTACAATTCATGCTTAAAATCATCATGCACAACTTAACCAACGCAAAATACATGAATTAACATGCATAAGTCATGCATTATTCAAAATAAATACTTTATAAAGCATGAAAAATAACAAAAACATGCTCATATGGGTAAAACCGAGGGTCCTCAAGTAGGAACCGGTCTAAAAATACTCTGAACCGGTCTGAAACCACCCCGAACCAGTCATCTAAGGGTCTGAACCGGTTCTTTATCCTTATAAACCGATACTTAATATGAACAAAAGTTCATAAAACCCTATGACCGTATGCCAAAATCCCTGTATTTCTTTATATTTATGAAAATAAGGTATCAGCATCTCGGAACCGGTGAAAAACTGGAAAAAAACAGTCAAAAATGACTCTGAACTGGTTCCGGAAGGGGTCAGATCATATTCCTGATCCGATTCAGTCTCAATAGTGTTTGGATCCTGCTTTTATGGATCCAACCCAGTTTAAATGGGGTCCGGGTTTGACCCGACCCATACTTAATACGGGTCGAACCCGGCCTGAACTAAAACCCGGGTTAGACCCGGTCCATAACAGAACCGGGTTAGACCCGGTCCTAAATGGACCCGGGTTCGACCCAGTCCAAACCGGATCCCAGGTAAGACCCGGTCCTACATGGACCCGGGTTCGACCCGGTTCTTAATGGGTCTGGATCAGACCGGTTTCAAAATGGATCTGGATCGAACCGATCCTAAATGGAGACCCGATCATTTTTGGATCAGACCTGGTCCCATTATGGGTCCGGGTCAGATCCAAAAAATTAATAGCAGGTCCGATCCATTTTGGGTTTGGATCGGGCTTGCTATCGAGTCTTCACTCGGGAACCGATCCAGTCATCCAGATAAACAATTGAAACAGAAACCCGATGGGTTTCTGTTTAATTTTTAGGGAAACCGAAAAGGGGGTTTTCGGTTTCCGCCCTTTTCGGTTCCACGGCGACCCACGTCGTCGTCACGGCGACCGGCGCCGGTTGCCGGCAACCTGCGTCACCCCATGGTGATGCCGATCCGGCGACAACCCCCCCCCCCCCCCCCGTCAAAAGACGTCGCCCCACGGCGACGCTTCGCAGTTTCGCCGCCCAATGGCAGAAGACCGGCACTGCCTGCCAGTTCGGCGGCAGCCCCGGCGATGCCAGCAAGGCTGCCGCCGACCAATGGCTGCCCTTGTCGGCAAAACGCCCCGACGAAAACAACCCCCTTCCGACGACAGGTAAGGGTTTACAAATTGTTTTTTTTTTTTGTCGCCGGTTTACAGACTACTCCGGCGATGAGGTGGGGCTATCAATGGCGTCGGCATGACCGCCGTTGTGACCTGCAGTTTTTTGGCAAAAGCCCCTGGATGTCGGCCATCCGGCGTTCAACCCCGGCAACACCTCCGGCATATGCCGACCACCCTGCAACCCGACGGTGCAGGGGATTACAGGTGACGGCTCCGGCGAGGATCCCGACGATGGCAAAAACCTCCTTGCAGCCCAACGACCACATGTATAAAACGATCATTTTTTTTAATGAGGTTCGCCTGAACCGGGAAATAGATGTCGCCCTTTTCGGTGACAGTTGCCTGTGATGACTGTCGCCCCACGGTGACAATCTGCCTCTATTTGCATCTGCCAGGATGTCACCCCACGGTGACATGCTGTCACAGAAATCAGGCAAGGGGGCGAAAACACCGAAAGGGTCTCCATGGCCACGCGCAGCGGAAATGCGTGGTCTTGGTCCCATAACCCAATGTTGGCGTAATCCCTGCAAAAACAACAATGACAGGGAGCGTACCTGAATTCGCCATAGCTCATGTAGGAAGTTAGGCATTCTCCTCAGTCGGTCGACGCCCACAATGAGCCCATGCCTTAAGTCGATGGTAAGCAGGACCCTTTCCGCAGCGTCCGAATGCGGAGCAGAATTTTGGCAGGGAAATGCTACGAACCCTCATCATTTTCGCAGCCTCCTAACCCTTTATATAATGGGGGAATAAGGCAGTTACGTGAATGTGGTCTTTCCACATTCACGTAACTCCCACCCACTAACCCCATTATTTGGCCACTAATGTGACCCACTAAAGACTGTCAAACCGGGTCAGACTGTGGGTTGGACCCTTAACCCATAATGTCCAACAGAAAACACATTGACTTTGTGATTGAACCTGTCAATAAATAGGTTCATCAAGGTTTGAAATTGTCTAATTTGGTGGATGTCTATAATAGAGAACCAAGCTATCGTATCTCCTTCAAGACTCCTAGGAAACCATCTGATCAACACCAGTTTTCTGCTTTTGTTGCTCCCACATGTGTCTAAGAAGAGGGCAACATGGGTTTCAAGGTTCCTAGTCCCACTGAACTTAAAAAATTTTGGCAGGACAGCAGCCACAGGTTGGTCTGTCCCAACCAAAGCGAAATTGTTAATCTCATGGGGTCTGCTCTCAACCTCAACACTTATGAGATAATTGTTTATGTTTGTTAACTCTTCTTCTAACATCTGGATCCTCTCCTCTATATCATTCTTGGGCGGGCTCTGCTTTCTAATCCAAGGAGTTGGATCCTCTTGGTGCTGCAGGGGTTGACTATGCTTGACAGGAACAAATTGGTAAGTTGGTCTGCTCTGCCAATACTCAGTGGTCTTCACTCAAATCTTATTCTCAATCATTTTTTGCTACATTTTCCGAACCATGAACCTTAGGGCAATATTTCCATCTTCAAGGTCCTAGTATGTGGATCTACTAGTGGCAGTCTGCCAGATTTCTTTTCCTTTGTCTTTAAACCGAGATACTTCTTGGACTTGTTCCTTTTCCTCATTATCAGTCTCTTGATTTTTTTAGTTGGTTGTGCATATCACTAATATTAGGTTGGACCATCTCTAATGCCTGGCAATCCAGATTGCCTTTTGACTCTAGGATCAACTGCCCTTAGGCATTTTTAAAGACCCTAGTAATGGGTTGACCTAGACCCTGAAGGTTGGTTTCATATTTGGACTTTTGGTTCATACTTGTGGACCCTAAATCTGTCTTGGATGATATGAAATTCTTCGAAGGATCTGATTCCTGTATTCTTCTTAGATTCCTTAGTCATCCAGATTAGGTTCTATAACAAGCAAGAATCCAAACAAGAGCAACCAATACACAAATCCAAAATTTTTAAAAATCAACTTTTTAGGTCTCCTTGAAACTTGCGAGGCCATTTTAATGTTCTAATAGGTGAGTGATTTCTCCTCCCAAACCCTTCATGGAGTTAACACTCCTAGTACGAATGGGGGATATGAAGATCTAAAGAATAGGACAAGGGAGATTTGAAAAATTAACACAAGCAAAATAGAGGCTCTCAATAAAAGGACTAAGAGAATATATCAAGAAAGAAGAAACTAGAAGCAAGAAATGTCTCACACAAACTACTTTGCCTAACTTCTACGCAGGATAATATTCTCCAGCAACGGTCTCTATGTTCATTTCCTAGGCAAATCTAACATACAAACACACAATTTGCTTAAGATTTTCTCAGAAGGCAATAAAAATTAGGAGAATCCCAATTTTTCAATGAAACTAGAATCACCAAGATCTAACTCACAAACAGAAAGATATCGCCTGAGAAAGACAAATCTTTTAGGAGTCAGACAGGCACATGGATATCCACCTCAAGATAACAGAATTTTTCGAGTACTTGCATTGGAAATCTAAAAAAAAGCTTAAAAGGATGAGAAATCTAGATAGCGAGAGCTTTCCAATGACACTAAGCACACCAGAAGCGAACTCATAGTTAGGAAGATATGGGCTCAGAAAGTCCACACTACGCTATCGGGAAGAGAAACACAAATTTCAAATCCTTAGTGAATCCAAGATCCAAAACACACGAAAGTACTAAAAATAAAAAATACTAACCTCACACCTTGAGAACCATAACTGTCAAAAGTTGCTACTGATATAAACAGGTCTCACTGTGATCACTATTCTATGAATCCCTATTTTTGGAAAGATTTTGAAGTGGGTTTAAATTGGATGTTTTTAAAAATGGATCTAGATTTTAGACTCTAAGAGGCAAGGGTTTTGTTCTTTAAGAATACAAGCATTTTCTCTTCTAGTGAGCAAGGATCAACCAATTCAAGGGTGCAGCTTTTTATTTTTCATATATTGTGTGTGATCCAATGCACCTTGATCTGCTCACCTAAAAAGGAAACTGGGTTGATGGTGCAGGGCTCTACCGACATTCAAAAACATGGGAAAATAACAAAAATGCAAAAAATTAGAGATAAATATGCCTCAATAAATAAAGTAAATGAAAATAAATAAAAATGAATGAAAAAAATAAACATATCATAGGCTTAGGCAGCCCTTTTTATAACTTTGTCGAGCGCAACAAATTCGGTAGAACTATTGTAGGATTAGGGCTCTAAAGGGTTTAGGTCCGTCATAGTGGACCCGATGGGGCAACGAATCTAGACGTTAGGGGATGGCTGCAGGGTGAGGATGCTTAGGCTAAGGAGGCAAGACTCAATACTCTCACTCTTAGAGGGGTTGAGCTCTTAATGCTAGATTATAGGTGCTAGTTTCTACATTCTAGATTATGAGAAGGGTGAAATGACTTCTATTTATAGGTTTTCTACTAGATTCAAATCCTAAATTGTGAGAGCCTGGATTCAGATATCCATATCTACCTGCTGTGCAATATCCTCATTCTGATTGGCTGATGAATTGAGGCGGCATGCCTTGATCGTCTGCTAGATTTCTTAAAGGATAAGAAATATGCTTCTTGGTAGGTTAGGAGGATAAGTTTTGAGTTTAGGAAAGTCTTCATGAAATCTTAAGTTTTTGGTTTTTTTAAAGGTTTTGGTAAGGTTTATCTTCATTTTTGTGCATCCTAAGCCAAACTCTAAATCTTTGTCTTGTGACAAGTCAGAATGTCTAACGAAAAGTTGGTATTTCTGACTCAGGTTTGACAACAACTAAAGGATTTCTAACATGTTGTCTAATGACAATTGACTTATAGCTAAACAAAAAGGCTCTAGGTCTAATGACAATTGTCTTTTCATTAGACAAGAAGCCTCTAGGTTTAATGACAATTGACTTGTTAGATAAGCATACTGAGATTTCTCTGTCAAGTTGACATATTTTGGCCATATCTCCCTAACTGTGCATCTTTTTGAGGTGCAGTTTAGTGCATTGGAAAGCTATTCTCTATCCTAACTAATTTTTTAAGTAAAAAACCAAATTCAATAGATTTAAGGGTAAAAATCAAACTCAAAGTGGATCCTAACTAAAAGTAGGTTTTTCAGGTAGGCAATTGGACTTGTTTTGGTCATAACTTTGCACTTTGATATCAAAATGACTATATTTTTATCATGTTTGAAAGCTAAGACTCTAGTTTCAACTTTCTTTTGAACAAAAACCTTGTGGATGTAGTTTTGTAGGCCAAAAGTGTATTCAAATATAAAAGTATGTCGAAAAGACTCAGGCAACTGGCTTTTGAAATGTGACCATTGACACAAGACAATTAGATTAAAATTGGAGTGCTTACACTCACACACAAGAAAGACATAAAAAACAACACCACATTAACATGGTTCAACTTTGAAGCCTACATCCACAATGAACCTACAACACTTTGCAGAATAAAACATGGAGTGCTTACACTCTCTCTTATTTAGCAATAGAAAAGTTGCCAAGTATATAGGCTTGATCAAAATACAGAATAAAACAAAACAAAACTTGACAACTTGATGTACATAAACTCAGGATTTTTTGGTAATTAGATTTTAGAGTATAATCTTTATCCTTCTGTATGGTGTTCCTTCCATTTGACACCTCCTTAGATCGACTCTTATCTCCTCTAAATTCAACCTTTTGAGTTTGTGAATATGTTTCTATAATCTCAAGATCCATTTTTTTAATAGAGCCAAGTCAGATAATTTTTAACAAAAAGGACGTGTTAAAAAAAATATAATAATATTAAAATTTATTTTTTAATTTTAAAAATAAATTGAATCAATTTTTGACTGATTTACAATGATATTTAGCAACATTGATTATGAATATTTAAACATGACAAAATATTTTAAGGCTCTTTGGGTGAGGATGGGAGTTTACACATTTGATAAAAACTTGGTCAAACTACCTTGTCAGTGGATGTTTGAAAATTGATAATTGAGACAAAAGTTTTATATATGCACCAAATTTTGCTGGGATGAGAGCAGAGACAAAGCTAGAAATTTAAGCTAGGGTGGGCACAAATGCATAGTAAAAAAAAATTTGATTTTTATGACAATAAATTATACTAGCAAGTACAAAAAAAATTGAGGAACTATAAAGTGTCATATTCATAATTAGGAACATTGGTTGAAACTAAACATGTTTTAAACAATAAAGAAAATTATTAAAGAACTGCAGAGTACCATAATAACATGTATGTATACTCCAAATTTTAGCTAATTGAAGCAAATTCATGCCAGTTGAAACAAAAAAAACCCTAAAATTCTCATATATACTAATTAAAACAAAAAAACCTTAAAATTCTAAGTTCCAACCAAAGTTAAGTATTAAAAAGAAAGAATACATAACACCCTAAAATCATAATTCAAAATTCATGTCATTTAAACAAATACAAAATCAAAACCCTAATTCTTATATTTATGCTATTCAAGCAAGTAAAATCATGTTTAATATTAATTAAAATATACAAAATACCTAAATTAAATACTCATCTTATTTAAAAACAAAATTCAAATCTAAATGCTATTAAAAACATAAAAAAACTCTAAAACCTAAATAAATATCGATGCTATTAAAAAAAAAATAATCCTAGCAAACATCATTCATAATTTTCATACATAAAATAATTGAAACAAAAAATAACAAAGCTCCCAAATTTTTAACTAAAATCAAGCATGTGGATCATGTATAATGTTGATTAAAAAAAACTAATTAATATCCATCTCATTAGAAACCGAAATGCTAATTGAGACCCCCCCCCACACAAAAACCCTGAACCTAAATGTTAATCAAAACCCTAATTCATATATCACCAATTATGTATTTATGACCTAAACACAAGAGACAATGGACCTCATCTTATGCACAATGTAACAGCAACATGCATGGTGCACCAGACAACTGGAGGCTGCCTCCAAACAGTGGTCAATGGTGATGGGCATGTGTTGTGCCATGTGGTTGCGTTATTGTGAGGTCGATCCATCGAGCGGAGGGGACCACAAAGAAAGGGGAGAGAGAGAGAGAGAGAGAGAGAGAGAGAGAGAGAGAGAGAGAGAGAGAGAGAGAGAGAGAGAGAGAGAAGCTCAGGGTGCCATAGTGGGGTCGCAGACAAGGGTAGAGCCGCAAAGGGCGAGAAAGAGGGGACACATCGAAAGTCAAGACAAAGAGAGGTGGTGTAATAACTGTAATTTTTAAATGTTAAATAAATTTATTATATAAAATTGAACCCTATGGATCTTGAACCTGATCTGAACATGATCCGAAGTCCAAAAGCTCGATCCAAATAATATTCAAATCTAGATCTTTTATCAGATCTAGATACTAATTTGAATCCATATCCAAAAATAAAATAGATCCTTTAATAGATTTAAATATTATCTAAATAGATATTTTTACCATATTTGGATATTTATTTGAATCCATATTTCAAGGACATACTTATAAATATTTAAATTGATTATAGGTAAAATGATAAAGTTTTAGATACTTAATATGAAATACTAAAAAATATAAGGTTAACTTTTGAAATCTGTATAAATAAATAATAACAAATAAAAAATATCAGGCATTGACCAATGTGTGAGAGCCTCCTCACTTGGGGGTGACACCTAGGAAGGGGGCAACGCCCCCTTGGCCTATAAATACCCCCATGCGGGTGGTGTCTCTCAATAAAACTTGCCCCTCCCTTAGAGCTTCTCTCTCTTCTCTTTCTCTCTCACCAGACCCTCTCTCTCTTGTTTAATTACCCTAGCTCTTGTTTCTTATTCCTCCTTCTATTTTGACCTTAGAACCCTGTCTGCTTAGCTAGGGTACCTGCTAACTGTAAAAAAATTAGGTCGTTTATAGTTTGATAGCAGAAACAGTCTTTTTGAAGGTAGATTTGAGACCCTACCATGGAAGCGTTGTCAAAATCACTATATTTAAAGACAGACTTAAGAACACACTGTGGAAGTGCTGCTCAAATTTTTACTCCCAAAATAAATAAACAAGGTATGTAACTGTAAAACTCATATGGGCCTTCGTATGAATTTATAGGATCTCCTAGCTCTCTCGTGAACCTTTAGGATTTCTTTTATAGACTTAAATGCGGTGACTATGTCAAAATTTCTATCCATTTGTACTCTTATATAAGGGAGGTTCTATCATAATTTTTAAAACAACTTTTGATTTTTTTATACTAAAATAGGGTTGGTATTGTCCAATTTTTTATAATATTTTTTTAATACCACGATCCGAGATAGAGTAAATAATACACAAGATGCATGACATAGTAAGTAGTTCTATCTTATTTGAATATGAAGAACTCAATCTGATTTAAAAAGAACTATTACTATTTTTAGATGGATGCAAAATTAAATTGTAGGCCTTGAGGTTTTGACACTATTTTTTTTAAAGATAATTGAAAACATCTGATACTTTTATTTATATGAATTACAGATTCAGAACCCTAATTTAATTAAATAATTTTATGAGACTTGTATGTAATATTTGTGCTAAAATCAACATATATATATATATGTAAAATTGTGATTGAGCCATGAATGTTAACATAAGATATTGGAATTGTTCGAAGATCCATTCGTGATTAAATGCATGCTTTATATTGACAATTCATGTCATTTGTGTTTAATTGTAATTATAGTAAATAATGTAACTGCATATTGATGCATTTTAAATAGCACGAAAAGTTTTATAGGTGTTAACTCAAAAGTGCAACTATTATAAAATTTTGAACATGTTGTATTTATTTTAAAAATAACATACATTGAGCGCATGATCTAAAAAGGATAAGAAAAGTTGTATAAATGATTTGGAGCTTGTCACGTGTGAAAGATTGTGGACAAGCGAGTGCCAATCCCATAAAATTTTTAGTAGTATTTGTGAGGGATAATTCTCAATACCAGGTAATTTAGACGCTTAAAGGTTAAAAGAAGCTTTTGTCCCTCAACCACAACTGATTAGGAGGACGAACTCGGTTGACAGAGTTGGAAAGTTCAACTATGTACATGCATGTTAACAGCTACAGTACCAGTGAAATGATTCCTTAACGAAGCAATTACAGATACTTGGTGCAGTTACAAGAGTAAAAAATGTTTGAATAAATATTCCTTGAAAGTTTAAATGCCTGTAGTTTTGACCGAGATCTAGTGGTACCTCAAGTTACCGAATCAGGATAATCATTTAATTCTATGAAATGTTTGCTAGCATGCCATTTAATGCAAACGTAGTTTAATTTGAATGATATTAATATAGTTCACACATATAGGATAATCATGTAGATACAGAATTATCGGTTTAATTATTTGCATAAATTTATTGTTATAATCATAAATAAATGTGAGGTCTAAATAACTTTTGATGATTATTTAGATTAAATTATTTTGGTTATATACACAAATCATAAGGAATTGTGAGATGCAAGCAATTCCTTATGATCATTCAATTAATTATAAGTAATTAGATTCAGTTCAGTTAAAGAGATTGCTATGCAAAATAAATAAGAAAATGTATTAATAACTGCATAGTTCAATTGTAATTGCAAAAAAACACATAAAGGAGATGTGTCTTAATGTCATATATAAGATGTGTAATATATTTTTTTGTACGTGATTCCGTACATACTAAAGACCCGATAGAGGTCTACTAGTACTTATTATGACATTAAGTTGTCTCACTTGTTTTATTTAAAAACTTTCATGTCTACAGAAATGAAGAGACGAATGCTACAATACACAAACTTAACTGAAACTTTTGTATATATTAGGTTGATTTGAACTACCTCTCAGTCTTTGTGTTTTTAGCTTGTATAAACTTCAATATTCATTCAATAGAATAAAATATTTTTGAAATAATTGTTATGGTGTAGTTTTTTGTTATTTTTCAACCTGTGATGGGCCTGAAGATCAAAGCATATTTATATTTTAAAAGCGACTTCTATTGTGTTTTAAAAAAATTGAAGTAAAAATTTTAGGTCTCTAAATTTTTGGGATGGGGTTGAGGGAGGCCGAGAGGAAACCAAGAGAGTGAGGGCCCAACCAAGGGTGTTGTCGTTGTGGCCTATGGCGTCACAAGCAGTGATAGAGCTCCAAAGAGAGAGAGAGAGAGAGAGAGAGGGAGGGCGCCAACCTCGGGTGTTATTGTTTTGGCCTACGGGGTTGCAGGCATGGGCAGAGTTGTGGGAGGTCATTGTAGGGATGCCCATCACTGTTAGCGATGCACATGAGCCGGAGCTCAAGCTTAAGCAACATTCTAGAAAGGTATATACAGTAATGAGCATTTTTGAGAAGGTGGGATTCGATCCATATCCTTCCCAAACATTGCACAAATGACCCGCCACTGTGCTAGATCATGTTTTTTGTTAATTGTAACCCAGAGAAATATACAAATACTAAAACCTTTAGATTAGTGTCCTAACAAAAAAAAATCTGAGGCGCGAAACTCGATCTCAACACCTTTTGCAGAATATGCTAACGTCCTACTCAATAAGCTAACAATAACTTAACTTTTAAATTGAAAACATATATGCGAGCCTAATCAAGCTTTTCGAGATTAATCCAGTTCAGCGGCTTGATCAAGCTCGTTTCATTTATGCACATCGAGCCTGGACTTGTGTTCAAGCTCGGCTCATTTATGTTCATGGACGAGCTCGATCCGAGCCGAGCTCGACCTAGTTCGGCTCATTGTGCATCCCTAGTCGCTGTGGTCTGTGGGGTCAGAGAGAAAGAGAGAGTGGGATTTAAGGTGCCGCGGGGGAAGGGGGGATTGGGATTTTGTAAATCTCGCGATATGTCGCTGCCTTATTTGCCCCATTTCCTTTTTATTTTGGGATTTTAAAGTTTACGTTTTATTTCTCAGCCCTAAGCCCTTCTTTCTCAGCCTCCCTCTCACAGCAAAAGGGCGCGTGAAAGCCTGGTGGGTTTTGGCAACCGGCGTGAAGGATTCTGAGTTCCTACCGACGGTGAGTGCTGCCGCTGCTGCCATCTCTCTCTCTCTCTCTTTGTGATTGAGTTTATTTGCTTTTTAATGTATGCCAACATGTAAGGTCGTCGGCTGTTTCCTTGAAAAATATCTCTACACCATTTTCAGCCTCCATTAACCTCATTTCATTGGAAATAAAAGAAAAAGTATTCCTGCATATTGCTTTCTTTGAGGGCCCATTTGTTTCAACAACCAGTTTGAGAAATGGTTTTCATGTGAAATGCATGAAGCACAAAAGAAATCATATATTCATATGAAAACACTTCCTCAGGGGAAGTATCGCTACTGCATTTTCATATGGAAAAAATCTTTTACGCATGAAATATTTCCACACTACTGAGCTTCACCGAGGGACATTTACTTTGACTAGATGGGCTATTTCCTGTGAACAAATGGGTGCTGCAAGATGGATGAGAAAATTGGGTTATGACAGTTAACTGATATGGATTGTTTATTCCGGAAAAGTGAAGGAAGCCAACTGTGTCTTTGGAACGCTGCAACTGAAAATTAATATTTGGCTGGTGGTCTTTTGTGCATTGTATGTCTATGGTTGATCTGCTTTTTAATTTTTTGTTTACTATGTGCCTTACTTCACCTTCTAATGACAGTTGAAAATCCACCATCGGTGCCTTGCACAAGATTTCTAGACCTTCTCTTTGTTTCTCATCCTATACATTTTACACAATTGAAGGTGTGTTTGCTCGCTGTTGTTGGTTTTTCTCTCACACTTTGGTTTTAATAATTTCCTTTTTGTTTTGATACTTGATTATTGATACTTAATGTTTGTTGGTTTAGTTGATACTTCTTACATACTTCATGTTTGATGGTTTAGTGGATGCTTCTTAATGGTTTAGTTGATACTTCTTACATACTTCATGTTTGATGGTTTAGTTGATACTTACATATATGATGTTTGCTAGTTTAGTTGATACTTACATATATGATGTTTGCTAGTTTAGTTGATACTTGTTACATATTTGATGTTTAATGGTTTAGTTTAATAGTTGTTACTTCTTGCATATTTGATATGGTGGTTATTATTTGATGTTTGATACTTCCTAGATATGGTTAGTGGAATTGAAAGTAGATTTTATATATTTTTTAATTTTTTGTAATTAGTTTATTTTTATTTGATCTGTTTAAATTCTGTTTTCACTTTTCATTGCGAAACTACTTTTTCGCATTCCCCTAAGAATTTGTAAGGCATGTAGTATTTAGGTGGGTGATTAAGCCATTAAGCATGTCTTAGTTTTGGTTATGCTCTCAATTTTCATAAGTTTTTTACAAGTTCCAATGTGTTACATAGTTGGCATATTGATAATTGTACAAAATGAAGTAGCTATTTTAGAAGAAAATAAAGCTTGCCATTTTATATTATTGATGTAGTTGATAGTTGATACTTATAGATATGATTATTTGGAAATCAAAGTAGATATTATTTTTTCTGCATGTGAATTTTAATTGTATAATTAGTTAGTTATTTAGTTTTTTTAATTTTTGAGAAATTATTTGATTTTTTATATTTTTTTGATTCACGAGAAATTCATAGTCGAGAAATTGACATTTTTAAACTTTTTTCACTGTGCCCTTATTAGACACACATCTCTCTCTCTCTCTCTAAACCATCGATCTCGCTTTCTCCAGACGAGCTGCTGCTGCTGCTCTCTTGTAATCCCAAAAGGAAGATAAACAAGAAGAGAATTGGTCTCTCTCTCTCTCTTTCTTTGGGGTTTTGATGACTAGTATTTGAGACTTTCTGCATACGTTCTTGTGTTTATGAAGCTTTTTCTTTTTGGGTATTCTTCTTTTTTCTTATAGTTGATTTTTGTTTACATATAATGGGGATTATGTTTGCTATGGTTTGTACTTTTTTAGAGAATTCACAAATCGATGGGTATTTATTGCAGCAGATGATGCGTACCAAGTGTTTGTTGAATTGCTTGTAAAAATTCCAATAGTGGTTGGGTCATGGGTGCTTTGAGTGAGGAACTTGATGATGGTGCAGTTTGTTTTTACAGTTTGTGGGGATGAGAGTTCTGGGGTGGTGGGTGCATCAGCGGGGTTGGTTTTGTTGAACACATAATAAATCTAGAATGTGGTGTTGCTTGATTCTGTAAAGATGGTTCTTTTCTTGGTTCTAAGGCTGTCCAAAGGGGGAGGGTGCATTTACAGAGTTATTGGAGAATGTTTGTTCGTCTATGGTTCTTTGATACTTGATCATATCCTTTGCATGTTTTCAAATGCTTCTGTTTATTTATTCATATTCATGATTTTCTGTTTATATTCAAATACACGCTACTTGGTACCATATTTATATTTGTTGTTTTGAAGTTTATTAGACATTATTTATTACATTAGATTCTGTCTAGTTTGAGAGTTAGACAAAGTTAGTTTGTTCTCTATCAATTTCTTGTTGTGTGCTTTAACAAACAAACTGCCACTTTTTTCAACTCATTTGCTCTCAGTTTATGTCCTTAAGATTGAAATACTGCTGCTCTAAAGGCTAAATAAAGTGCTAATTAGAAAATGAAAAAGTGTGTGTTTTCAATTGCATGTACTCATTCCAATGTACTTGTCCCTGTTTGATAGGACTGTGGGGATGGGTTCTACAAACAAGGAACTTTTGGAATTGGAGCATCGAGGATCCTCTTCCCTAGGTTGTGAAAACTGTTTGTTACCATTTGATACATCATGAACTTAAAAACAATAGTATTATACTGTAAAGGACCTAAATCACAAAAAATAATTTTAAAATACTCATGGTAAATTTAAATAGAAAACTCCAAGAATGAAATTATCACAATATATTCTTGGAAAATTCATTGCCCAATTCCCTCAAAAAAGAAAAATGCATTTTCAAAGTCTATAATTTTTTCAAATAATTTTATATTTTTCAAAAACTCCCATGAAGTTCCAGAGAAAAACCATTTATTTTTAAATTCTTCTGAGAAAAAATACTTGTTGATCTTATCATGAGCTGATCTGGTCACTATGATACACTTGTTTTGTTTTGTTTTTGTCCAGAATCAAACCTTCTCCTCTGCAAAAATGAACATTCATCTAAGAACGGAAATCATCATCCTAACAGGAAAGATGGTGCTAAGCTTTTGACTACACCAGTTCCTACAAGCCAAGGTACGCTATTTATGTATGTCCATGTCATAGCACAAATATTGTAAATGCCATGTTATGCCTTTGGCTCGCCTATTACATTGTAGATGGTTTACATTGTTTTGCTGAGAAGTTCTGCAATTCACAGGGCATATTTTTTGAGAGTTGGTAATCTTTTATGAACCAGTATTTGCCAAGGATTGCACTTATTCAGATTATTTATTAAAATTGACCCAAGTTGTTCTATTTGCTTAAAAGATATGAACAAATGCCACTCCTTTAAAGAGCCTTTTCGAAGGGTGTAACTGGTTGGTTCAGAATGAGATAAGAGTCCATTTAGAAAAGCAAGTTTACTTGAAATTGAAGTTTAAAAATGTTCTTAATTAATACATTATGATTGGAATAGAATTATTATAGAATGAGGTTCAATACATGCCTTATTATTATTATTATTTTGAGAGAGAGAGAGAGAGAGAGAGAGAGAGAGAGAGAGAGAGAGAGAGAGAGTTTTGTGTGGGGCTAGTAAACGAAATGAGCAACTCGTGGCTTGGCTCTGTTCCGCTCGCCATGAACTCGTTTGTGTAGGTGGTGAGCCAAGCCACAAGCAGCTTGTTAAGCATAAACAAGGAGTGTTCGGCTTGGCTTGGCTCGGCTCGTGTAAGCTTGTGGAAATGTAATATCTAAAATTTGTTTAAGACATTGCACAAAAAGTAGTTTTGTACAGTTGGTTAGAGTTTTTGGCATATGACAGAGGTTTGGGGTTCAAAACCTAGTGGTAACAACTTTGAAATTCATTCATTTTTTTTTACACGAGCCCTTTCGTTGCTCGACTCATTTGTGTCGGGCTCGGTTCGAGCTGGAGCTCTACTCGTCTAGACATGAGCATGAGCTGAGCCCAAGATGGATTCAATGGTAATCGAGCTGAGCCGATCAAGATTTGTTCAGTACGTTCAGCTCATTTACCAGCCCCATCTGTGAGTGTAAATGTGTAGTCTGAGTTGGAACATTATCAATAATGGGAAAGCCTATAAGAATGAGTTTACTAATATCATAAATTCCATGTATATGTGCACATTGTGCAGTTGTATTTCCTTGATGGGGTTCAATCTGAAATGATTTTTTTTAAATGATTCTATGAGTCAGCTGAACCAAATCATAAAATCATTTTGCAGTTCTGGGAAGAGTAAAGGACTTTCTAGGAATAATGGCAGAAGCTAACAAAAAGCTAAAGCATGAAGCTAAGGTTTGCAGTTGCATCATTGGCTATATAACCTCAATTAGATATTCTGTTCTTTCTATTCTTTCTTGTGACTGATAACGCACTTCATTTTAGGAAAAACCTCCCGATGCTTTTGATATTGAAGCACTATCTGGGACTGAGGAACAATATATTGAGATGGTAACCTGCTTTTGCCTTTGAAAAACTGCATTAGAAGTGACAACATATGCATAAACCCGTTCTGTCTTATTAATGGTTACCATTAACTATGCAGGATTTGAGTTTGGGGATTGTTGATCTTTACACACCTGAAGCTGTTGCAGCAGCTGAATCTGCTGTGGCAGGTGCTCAAATGGCTATTCCTGAATCAGTTAGCTCCTCTGATACAGAAGATAGTGATGATGATGAAATTGTATGCCCTCCTACATCGGAGGGACCATTTACAGATGATAAATCTGAGGATTGTGGCAAACAGAGAAAGCGGCTGAAGATTACAGAGCTTTAGTGAAGACACTACAACGTGATTAACCCAATTTCATGGTTGGTGGTGTGGCATTGCCAAGGTCCAAGGCCAGCTGAAAGAGGCAAGGGAAAATATATCCGTAGTCTGAGTCTTCTTTTATGATCAGTTACTCTCCTGTTTGCGTTTTTTTGTGCAGTCATTATATGTATTATTTATGCTCTCTCTCTCTCTCTCTCTCAAGGCGAATGTGAAGGGGAGGTGGTATTTCTGAACATGCTATTAAAACGCAAAAAGGCTATTAAAATCAACCAAACCGACCCAAATATATTTCAACAGTTTGTGTATCCAATTTTGAAATGGTAGGCATTGCAAAGGAGAGGCATTTTTTTGTCTTTGTTTTTTATTGTTTCTGTTTCACCTGTACCTTTTGTGCGTTTGATAGTCTGTTGGGAATGATATTTTTTTTCTTGGCATCGATTTGGTTATATTCGAGTGCTTTGTATGGAACATAATTTAATGTAATTGAATCAAATCCAATTCTCGGCTCCAATCTATGGATATTGTTACTTGGTCAGGCCTCTTACTTGGTCAGGCCATGACAGGATTGACATTGTTTGGTTGAAAGTTTGGAGTTGTAGGCAGATTGCTTATGAGTCGATGAATCTGTTGATTGGTGGAGAGGAGGAGATGCGTTTTTGTGTTTTCGATGGCTCCTTTTCCGCTTCTACCTTGTTTTGGGGTGTCAAAACCGACCCTGACCAAACCCTATAGGGTTCCGGGTATGATGACAAATAAGAAGATCCGATTATGACCCGGGTTCGGACCTGAAGGTCGGATTAATACATGGATCAGGGTATAGTTTTTGAAATTGTATACCAGTCTCGATTAAGACCTGCAATTTTTCAATGTAAAAATGATAATATTATTTTACCAGGTATGGTTTGGGTTAGTTCTCATCGGATCAGGATATGGTTTCTCTTATAACAGACCTGATTAAACCTGGGTGTGACCCAATATCATACTCGAAAATCTGGTTCTACTTGGATCTGCACTAAACCTGACCTGTTGACACCCCTACTTGGGGGAGAGAGAGAGAGAGAGAGAGAGAGAGAGAGAGAGAGAGAGAGAGAGAGAGAGAGTTGGACTCACTGTTTAGTCGTGCTATTCCAAAACACTTCAACCATTCACCGGCGGTCTAAGTTTTGATTGGGCTAGGGCATTATAGTTGAGAGGCAGAAGGAAAAGACAAGGGGAAGAGGAGGGCAGCATCTTCTGTTGGAAAAAAAGCAAAGAAACAAAAAACATTCATTTTTGCAAGATTTTTAAAACCGAAAATGACCATAGTGTTCTTGTAAAATAATGTGTTTTCGAAAATGCTTCAAAATTCGCCAAAATCCTATGTGTCCAAAATTCTGATTCTCGAAGTTTTTAAGATATTTTTACCCTTTGTGAACCTTTGACATTCTCATGCAAGCCTCCTGACATTCGTGCGCGTGCACACACACATATATAGTCACTAGAATATGAGAATTAATGTGTGAACCATGATTTTCATGTATTTTTTGTTCTTTTCTCTTAAATCTAACCGTAATGAAGTGATCTACTTTATTGGTTTTATAAGAACCCGCTCTTGAGTTATCTGATTTTGATGCATAAACAAAATTTTTTTAGGACTTTAAAATCAATGCTCATAATTTTCATAAATATTTAAGCATTACAAATTTATATTTTTTTATGAAAAATACACGATCCAATGGTTGATTCTTAACAAATTCACCATGACAAGCACATCCATATGGTTGGATTTGCAAAAAAGGTTTTGGAAATGCCCATTTTTCTTATTCTCATATTCTATTAACTCTCTCTCTCTCTCTCTATATATATATATATATATATATATATATATATATATATATATATATATATATATATATATATATAGGGAAATAAAAACCTTCTAAATGGAAAACCTTCTCAAACCTCTTCAATGGTTGTTTTATTGGATTTTTGGTATTTTTTTTCAAAATTTCGACTGTACATATGTGATTTATATGTTTGTTTTTATATGAATCAATTCTTGGAGCATTTGATTCTCATGCATGGATATGTTTTTATAAGTTTCAAAATCAATGGCATACAATTTTTATAAATTTTAGAGGCTCCAAATACAATTTGTTCTATCCAAAATTCATGATCGAAGTGTCGATTTATAGTACACTAGTCATGCTAAACACATATGTATGGTCAATTTTTTGAAAAACACACCAAAAAAATTTCATTGGAGAGGTTTGAGAGAGTTTCCATTATATATATATATATGCGAACCTCCTTTGCCGTTCACAAGCAAACCTCTTGACATTTACATATATATGAAAATCTCTTGACGTTTGCACAAATATCTTGAGAACCTCTGAATATAGTTAAAATCAACGAGGAGATTTGTGACATACTTACACAAACCTCCTGATGTTCGGATAAATATATAAATTTTTTAACATTGGCATAAATATGTTGTGAACCTTCTAACGTTCACACAAATATGCTACTAATCTACTTGATTAATTTAACCATATTAAGAGGTTCACAATATATTTATGCGAACTTCAAGATGTCTACACAAATATATTCAAGGGTTCACAACATATTTGTATGAATGTCAAGAAGTTCATAACATATTTGCAGGATGAGCAAGAAGTTTGCAATATAGGTTATGAGGTTTATATATATGTGAATGTGGTTCACATGTGAACATTAGAGGAAGTTTGCATGAGAGCATCAGAAGTGGTTCACAAATGTTAAAACTGTCTTAAAAATTTGAGAATCAAAATTTTAGACATGAGGAGGATTTTGACAAATTGTAAGGCATTTTCGAAAATGCACCATTTTATAAAGATACTACAATCATTTTTTTATTTTTAAAATATGTTATATTTAGTCACAAACGATAATATTGTGAGATTTTCAATTTCTAATGAAATTAACAAAGTTTTTATCATTTGATGAATCTCGCAAATTTGTTTCTGAAGAAATTTACTTCTCGTGATATTTATCACACTGCCGCCAACCTACCATGAGCAAATGGGTGTTTTCATGCTGATTTTTGTAAATCTGACCCTGCAAATGTTTTTGGCATGGTTGATTTGCTAGGAAACAACACTTGATCATGTTTTTTTATAAAAACATGAATTTTTAATCCTTTAATATTTATGAAAATCTTAATTTATTGATTTTTAAACATCATAAAAATCTACTTGCATGTCTGTTGATCCCTATAAAAGCAAGCATGCAGAATATATATATATATATATATATATATATATATATATATATATATATATATATATATATATATATATATATATATATATGTTCAGTCAGATTTAAGGAAAACATGAAAAAACCCTTTAAAAGACAATACACTGGCGGTAAGAAGAAACTCATGGAGCACCCTCTCTAGGAAGAAACCCAGGTTCAAGCTTCATTTGATCGGTTTGATACAACTTGGTTAATTTACCAGGAAACATGCATACTCTGGATCAAGCAGTTCTGATGTACAAACACAAATTTTTCAATAGTAAAATTCTAATGTATTTTAGACAATTGATTTTTCAAGCTCTTAAAAAATCTAATTTTACGATGCAATCGAGGCGATCTTAAGCATGTTTTTGGTTAAACAAATCATGTAAATTATATGCATAAAAAAAACAACAAAATGTCAAAAAATGGAAATTTTCTTCTACAGCATATGGTACACTGGATTGTAGCCTGTATTTTCTCTATATAAGAAAAAATATTGTTATATACATAACATTTATAAAATATATAAAAATAAAAATAAAAATATGAATATAAAGTTGTACAAAAGCATTGCTATTTTCAAGATATGCAATATTTTGAAATTATTGTGTTTTTGGTATAAAATTAGCCTTGCATGATAAAATTATAATATTTTCAAAACTTGAGGGATATTTATGACTAGTAGAAAGTTGAATCAGTAACGTCAATGGCTGAATAGCCAATAAGGGCTGTGCTCATCTGGTGGAAGCAGTTTGTGCACGTCACCATGTGATGAGATGTTGCAAGTTCGATATGTGGTTGGATAACCATTGTGGTATGTTGCAAACACTACAAAAAAATACCTTGTTAGCGACGGACTTTAGCGACGGAAGTATTCCGTCGCTAGTTAGCGACGGATTAACAAGCAAAAACCATCCGTCGTTATAATGAATGAAATTTACGAAAATAACGATAGAAGATATCCCGTCGCTAATTAGCGACGACTTTTGCGACATAGTGTTTTGTCGCAATGGCCGCAACATTTGGCGACGACGTTTGCGACAAAAGATTTTCCGTCACTAATTAGCGACGGAATTGATGACGGAATATATTTCGTCGCTAGTTTCGTAAATTCGATTTACGTTGGCTTAGCGACGAAATTAATCCGTCGCTAAGCCGTCGCGAATTTTCGAATAACCCTAATCCCAGACCACTTTTCCTTTTCTTCTTTCGCTGCTCCCGCTCCCGTTGTTCGCCGTTCGCCAACTTCCGCCGTTCGCCCACTCCCGCCATTCGTCGGTCCCACCGTCTGCAAGCCCCGCCGTTCACCGTCGCCCAGAGACAGGTAAACGAGGGGGTCGACCCCCACACGTTTTTCGGCAGGGGGTCGACCCTGGTTAACCCCCTGCCAGAATCTGTAGGGGGTTAACCTCTTGCCTATTCCGACAGGGGGTTAACACCCTGCCTTTTCGGCAGGGGCTTAACCCCTTGCCGGAACAGGCAGGGGGTCGACCCCCTGCCGGAACAGGAAGGGGGTTTCGGCAAGGGGTCGACCCTCTGCCTGCTCAGGCAGGGGGGTCAACCCCCTGCTGTTTCGGCAGGGGGTTGACTCACTGCCTGAAAGGCTGGGGGTCGACCCCCTGCCCCTGCCGGAATAGGTAGGGGGTCGACCCCATGCCGGAACAGGGGGTCGGTTAATCCCCTATGTTCCTTAAGAGGGTCGACCCGCTGCCAGAATAGCAGGGGAGTCGACCCCCTGCCGGAACAACCTCATTTTTTTTTGTGGTGACTTCATTTTAAAACAGTATTTTTTTGTGCAGATTTTTCAACGGAACTAGTTTATGCTCAACCACCTGTGGTAAATAAGTGACAAAAACAATGCAAATCGGGTAAATACCCGTAGTGAGTAAGTGATGCAAGCGTATCACATGTTATTTAATTTATTAGATGTAACACTTTATTGTTCACACACTCACTTAATTGTTGATATTTAGGGTTGCTTTGTTGGAGTTCGGAGATCATGCTGAGCATGATTTTAATGTATGAATATGTAAGTGTTCTTATTTTTTGAGTACGGAGTCCATGCTAGGCATGGTAGTAGTTAGTGAAATATTGAAGTGTGTTTGCTGCAGGTACATGTTTGCCATTTGTTTGATATGAATGATTACAATGTATTGCAATGTTTGATGTAATTGTATTTATGCTTGCATGTAGTTACTTTCACTTTGATTATGGCTTTTATGTGAAATTGTATAATGAAAGCATGCTTCAAATGATTGTATCGTGTCATTAATAGTTTGCACATGAAAATATTAAGTTATCAATGCATGCATCAAAATTCTTGTTATTGTATGACATCATATATTGCATGATAAATTCGATATTTTCTTCATCGTAGCATTCTGATTGTTCTCTTTTAATTCGTTAGGTTATTATTCGTAACATCATAAGAAAATGATTGCAAACCGTGAATGAATGTACCGTAGGATAGTGGACAAAGAGTTATCGCATGAATATATGGATGGTGTTGATAGTTTTATTGAATTTGCAACGACAAGTGTCAGTATAGTGGATCTCACAAATCGGATTAGGTGTCCCTGCAAGATTTGTAAGAATAATCGATTTGTAGAACCTCATGACGTTAGACATCACCTATACAGGAAGGGTTCTGTGAGCGATTATCAGAACTTGACGTTTCATGGAGAAGAATTTAGAAACGATTTTGATGCACGGGTGAATGTGGTGCACGATAATCCATATACAGATTTGATATTTGATGCCGCAGGAACAGAACTGGGTTCTGCTATGAGTTCTGGTGATGTAAGAACTATCGTAGATGAAGAATCACCAAACAATGCAGCTAGTAAATTTTATGATTTACTTAGAGATGCTGATGAGCCACTTTGAAACGGTTGCGAGAGTCACACTATCTTGTTTGCAGTTCTTCAACTAATGAATTTGAAGTCCGAGTATAATTTGAGTCAATCATGTTTTGACCGTTTGTGCATGATTGTGAAGAGTATATTGCCCAAAGATGAGAAATTGCCACAAAATTTCTATCGTGCGAAAGTTATGGTCAACGCTCTAGGTATGGGTTACAAAAAGATTGATGCTTGTCCAAATCACTGCATGTTGTATTTCAAGGAGCAGGAAAACAACATATCATGCCTGTCATGTGGGCATCCTCGGTTCAAGCCAAAGACAAGAGGCAATGGTAGCACGAGATCAAAGGAAGTTTCATACAAGTCGCTCCGCTACTTTCCTATCACTCCTAGATTGCAGCGAATGTATATGTCTTCAAGGACAGCTAAACACATGAGATGACATGCAAATAAAGTTCGACATAATGAAAACAAGATCACACATCCTGTTGACGCTGAAGCTTGGAAGCACTTTGATCGTACTCATCAGAACTTTGCAATGGAAGTGCGAAATGTTAGACTCGGTCTATGTACAGATGGATTTAATCCATTTGGGGGTAGATCAACTCTATACTCATGCTGGCCAGTATTTGTAACTCCATACAACCTTTCACCAAGCTTGTGTATGAAACGTCCAAATCTTTTCTTGTCTTTGTTGATCCCTGGTTCGACCTCACCTTGCCAAAATCTTGATGTATATTTAAGGCTATTGATTGATGAACTAAAACTACTGTGGGATGACAGTGTTAACATGTATGATGCCCAAAAAAAACAAAATTTCAACATGAAGGCCGTTGTTCTATGGACAATCAGTGACTTCCCTGCATATGGTATGCTATCTGGTTGGAGCACACATGGGAGATTGGCATGTCCGTACTGCATGGAGGATTCCAAAGCTTTTAGATTGAGGCATAGAAGGAAGCCTTGTTTGTTTGAGTGCCATCGTCGATTTCTACCCAGCGACCATCCGTTCCGACGATAAAAGAATGCGTTTAAAGCAGGCACAACTGAAATGGAAGGTACATCCTCAAGATTGTCTGGCATATAGATTCTAAGAAGATTGCGATACTTTCTAGATGTATTAACAGATGCCCACAGTCCTACACCCTTCCGTGAATTTGGGAAGGAGCACAATTGGACGAAGAAATCTATTTGGGAACTACCGTATTGGCCGACCCTATTGATACGACATAATTTGGATGTGATGCATGTGGAGAAAAATGCGTTTGATAATGTGTTCAATACAATAATGAATGTTAAAGGAAAAACGAAAGATAATCCGAAGGCCTGTATGGATTTAAAATTAATATGTAAAAGACCAGAATTGAAACTCAAAGAGTATAATGGCAAAATACTGAAACCAAAGGCAAAGTACATGCTCGGACCTGATCAAATAAAACATGTATGTCAATGGTTGAGACAATTGAGATTTCCAGATGGATATGTCTCTAACATTGCTCGGGCTGTAAAGATTGACGATGGACAATTATATGGGTTGAAGAACCATGATTGTCATATCTTTATGCAACGATTGATACCCCTAGCATTCCATGATATGTTAGACAAACCTATATGGGGGTATTGTCTGAGTTGAGTGGATTTTTCAGAACATTGTGCGCATCAGAGGTCGTAGTATCACTACAAGAAAAATGCTACTTAGCGACGGAAATTTGCGACGGATTAGCGAGCGAAAACTATTTGTCGCTAACGTTTGAAATATTTGCAAAATTAGCGACGAAAATATCTCCATCGCTAAAGCCGTCGCTAATTAGCGAGGGATTAGCGACAACATTTTTTTGTCGCCAAAACACTACAAAAAATGCTAATTAGCGACGGAATTAGCGAGGGAATTTTTCCGTCCCTAATCCGTCGCTAATTAGCGACGGATTAGGGACGGAAAAATTCCCTCACTAATTCCGTCGCTAATTTTCGTCCCACCTGAGGCGCGAAATTTTCCCTCCCTCCGTTCAATTTTTTTCCGCCCTTTGTTCCCCCCCTGTTCAATTTAAACTATCCCTGAAGCTCCGTTGACAACACACACACAAAGAGTCGATCCCCATGAGAAGTCGCAGATGGAGCCGCCGTGGCTTCGTCAGGGCCGAGACGTCAAGGGGGCGACGAAGAGGAGGCGTTGGGGAGCCACTACAGCCTGCCGGAGTCGAAGAGAGTGGCGACGAAGAGGTGGCTGCTGTTGGGGAGCCACTGGAGCTTGTCGGAGTCGCGAAGAGCCTGTCGGAGTCGCAAAGATCCGCGCGAAGTCGCGAAGAGCCTGCCGGAGTTGCGAAGATATTGTACTCGTTGCTCCTCCCCTTGCAGCTCGCGAAGATCCGCGCAGAGTCTCAGCTGAAGCTGAGTGCCCCCGCCGTGAAGCTCTTCGGCTGGTTCTCGTGGCAGACCTGGAACTTGAAGAGGAGCTTCCCCCGGATCCGTGCAGAGTTGCAGCCTGCCGGAACGCGCCGGTTCTTTGAAAAAAAAATTGCTCCTTGCCGGAGAAAGCGCCGGTAGCGAGCAATTTTTTTTAAATTTTTTTAAAAAAATTTAACGACGGATTAGCGGCGGATATTATCCATCGCTAATTTAAAATAGCAAAGGACTCACGATGGATCATATCCGTCGCTAATCCGTCGCAAATTAGCGACGGACTTAGCGGCAGATAAGTTCTGGCACGGATTAGCGTCGAAAAATTCGCGATGAAAGTTTTCAGTCGCTAATCCGTCGCTAAACAGTTTAGCGACGGATTAACGTCGGATTAACGACGAATTTAGGTCGTCGCTAATCCACAGGTTTCTTGTAGTGTATCAGATGTAAAGAATCTCGAGGACTCTGTCATCACCACTATTTGTCTGCTAGAAAAGATATTTTCGCCAACATTTTTCGATGTTATGAAACATTTGATCATACATTTACCATATGAACTAAGGGTTTCTGGCCCTGTGCAATATCGATGGATGTACCCATTTGAAAGGTATATGTTTTTTTATATTTGTCTCTTTAATGACAAATATTTAAAATTTTAAATGTATATTTTTGCCAAATGCATGTTCGACCTAAAAAAAAAAAGATTCGTAATAAAGCAAGAGTAGAAGGCTCTATTTGTGAGGCGTACACTTTAGAAGAGATTTCAAATTTCTTATCTATATACTTGATGTGAATGATTTGAATTATTTGAATGTATTGTAATACTTGGTACAAATGATTTGAATTATTGCAATACTTGATGTGAATAATTTGAATTATTTGAATGCATTCTAATACTTGATGCGAATGATTTGAATGCATTGCAATGCTTGATGTGAATTATTTGAATGCATTGCAGTACCTGATATGAATGATTTGAATGTATTGTAATACTTGTTGCGAATCATTTGAATGTAGTGCAATACTTAATGCGAATGATTTGAATTATTGTAATACTTGATGCGAATGACTTGAATGTATTGTAATACTTGATGCGAATTATTTGAATCTATTGTATGACATATGTTATTCGTTAGAATATGGTTCGTGGAGATTACAGTGGTCGCTCATCCAGTAGTAGTCAGGCCCAACCTTCATCTTCACGGGCTCCTGTGATAGGTATATCATTTAACTAATTGGATACTTGATTAGTTCAAATACGCATTCTGAGTATTTTTAACATATTTTTTTATAGATGATGTTTCGCCTGTACACGACCCACCTACACCAGTTGATCACACAAGTCAGGAGCCAACACAGGAAGCAGAGTCTTCTCAGTCTGGCACAAGAAGACTCATTCGAATAGTGTATATCGATAATCGACCGTAAGTATTTCATTTTCAATTATTGCATATCTTATAAATATTTTATATTGATATTTACTGTATACCAATTCATGTGCAGCACGAGGTTTGAGCCACAAGAAGTAATATGCAAGATTAGGAATTCACTTCTTCAACATCTACCAGGACCGGTTACTCAATGAAAAGAGTACCCAAAGGAGGTGTTAGACAGATTGTGGTCCTCATTAACGGTATACAGTTGTTTCTCACAGTTAATGTGTTTCATATTTAAATTTTTGTAGTCATGTCTACTAACTTTCTGAAATATTTATAGGCTTTGAATCGCTTCACAACTACGGTGAAAGAAAATGATGCAAGAAAGGTGTGGCAGAAGGTGGCTGCCAATCAATTTGCAGACATGCTGCACAATATGAAGACTGCAGCAAAAAAAGCATCTGGCGGAATAGATGATCCACTACAGTGGAAGGGTCATGGCCCTATTACTATCAGGAGAGATTATTGGGATGAAATGTGCGATAAGTGGGTGGGAGATGCATTTCGAAATCACTCTGCAAATGCTGCACAAAATCGAGCGAAAATACTCGAAGCCCATCTACACACAGGTGGATCTAAGACATTTGGGAGCCACCTCAAGAAAATGGTAACTCATCAATATGTAATATTAATTTTATAAGTATTGTTGCAAACTTGTGAACTAAATCTTTTATCCTTTAACTTCTCAGGAAGCAGAAAAAGGAGACATTGTACCATATAAGGATGTGTTTGTTGAAACACATAAACGGAAGACCACGGGAGACTTCGTATCAGAGAAGGCGAGAATGACAACGATATGTATTTATTCTATTAATAATCATTGCAATATGCAAGTTATCATAATGTTATCATTAATTATTAATGCATACTTTAAACATTATTTTGTAGGAGGCATATGAGCAAGAGATGGTAGAGCGATATGGCGATGACGCTACTCAGCATCCATCATTTGATCCTACAGCATGGGTGACTGCAGCAGGTGAACCCAAAAAAGGTCGCGTGTTCGGGTTTGGGAGTAATATGAACACTTCACCTGTTATTGCTTCTTCCAGTTACGGCTCACAGACTTCTTCCGCCGACATAAGCTCCAAGCAGCAGCCTATTCTTTTCAGTGAAGATGTACATCAGGTCGTTAAGGACACACTGCGTGAGTCCTTCCATGAAACCGTCGCTGACGTTCTCCGAGATGAGTTCAACAGTTTTTTGCTGAACAGGGGATCTTCGATTGCAGATCCCTCTCAGGTATAATCACATATTCAGTTTTTTGACTGCCTTAGAACACATATGAGCATAATTGAATCACATATATAACTTTTTGCCTACCTTAGAGCACATATGAGCATGATAGAATCACATATAGAGTTTTTTGCCTGCCTTAGAGCACATATGAGCATGCTATAAACACATATAAAGTTTTTTGCCTGCCTTAGAGCACATATGAGCATGATAGAATCACATATAAAGTTTTTTTGACTGCCTTAGAACACATATGAGCATGCTATAATCACATATTCAGTTTTTTGACTGTCTTAGAACACATCTGAGCATGTTATAATCACATATTCAGTTTTTTGACTACCTTAAAACACATATTAGCATGCCAAAATCACATATAGAGTTTTTCTACTGCCTTAGAACATATATCATTCATGATAGAATCACATATAAAGTTTTTTGCTTTGCCTGCCTTAGAGCACATATGAGCATGATAGGATCACATATAGAGTTTTTCTGACAACCTTAGAACACATATGAGCATGCTATAATCACATATTCAATTTTTTGACTGCCTTAGCACACATATGAGTATGATTGAATCACATATATAGCTTTTTGCCTGCCTTAGAGCACATATGAGCATGGTAGAATCACATAGAGTTTTTCTAGCTGACACAAAATCTTGTCAATGATTAGAGAACTGTGTTGGAGAAGTTCTAACTTTTTTTGTTTCGAAATTGTAATTGTTGAATTGTAAATAATTAAACTTGTTAATTTTAAGGTGGAACGATTAATTGTTGTAGATTCCTTTTATATGGAATTTTATGTGTACTTTGTTTTTTATTTACAGAAAATATAAATTGTACAGTTCTCGGTATTTAATTTTCAAATAAATTTTTTTTTTCGTGTTTGCAACGGATGTTTCCGTCGCTATACATATAAATCTAGCGACGGCTTAGTGACGGATGTAAATCCGTCGCCAACCAAGGTCGCCGTTTAGTACCGGCGGATTGGCGACGGAATACGTCATTCGTTATTCCGTCGCAATTAGCGACGGACCTGGCGACGAATTTATTCCGTCGCCAGTTAGCGTCGAAAAATTTGTGACGTAAGCATTCCATCGCCTCGTTGTCGCTAATCCGTCTCTAAGCCGGTTAGCGACGGAATAACGACGGAATGTGGTCGTCGCTAATCCACTGCTTTGTTGTGGTGAAATTCCATGGCCACATTTAATCAGAATGGTGGCTATCAAACTAAATATTTCTTTCTATTATATTTATTTCTCTATCCTTTTTCACAAGAATAGTGTAAAAGGACCCAATATATATCTATAGTGGTCCAACCTTATATTAAATGTCATCATGGAGGTTGGGACTGACTAATAACTATCCACTTGGAAGGAGGAAGAAGAAAGATCAGCATCTTCTAAACGGGTTAGAACCAAATCCAGATCCAAATAGACTAGCTTCCAACCATATCCAGATCTGAATTGGTTATTCTGAGCCAGAGCTGATAAAAAGCACGCATGAAGCACAATTCTAGACCTCAATCTATTTCTAGAACCTGATCCAACTGCTTCTTGATCTGGACCCAACTTGGGTTAAAGTTTGCCAAGCGAAAATGAATACAACTTGGGAAACATTGGGAACCCTAACATCTCCTTCAAATTCTCACACTGTAATAGAAAAGGCTCTTATGTCTCTTGAATCTAACCATACAGATGTGATCTACATGCTTGGTTTTATAATAACCCACTCTTGAATCATCCTATTTTGATGCATAAATAAGATTTTTTTTAAAGCTTTAAAATCAATATGTCATAATCTTCATAAGTATTCAAGCATTCAAAAATCATATTTTTCATTGAAAATACACGATCCAATGGTTGATTCCAAGCAAATTCACCATGCCAAGCACATCCACATGGTTGAATTTGCAAAAAAAGTGTTGAAAATGCGTATATTTCTAGTTTTCATTATTCTAGAGACTTATATATATATATATATATATATATATATATATATATATATATATATATTGCTATGTTACTTTGGACCTTGGACATCCCGTTACAGGCCGAGAGTGCCACATTGACTATGGCTACGGGTGTCAACTGTTCGGGTTTGGTTCAGACCTAGGTGGTACCAGACTTGGACCCGGTTTTTGGGTATGATATCAGGTCCAAACTAGGGTCTAATTGAGTCCACTATAAGAAAAACCACACTCAGACCTGATAAGAACTACATGAACCAGACCCGGTAAAACCATATTTTTTTTATCATTTTTGCATTGAAAAATTGCTGGTTTTAATCTGAACTAGGGTCGGGTATAAAATTTCACAAACTATACCTGGTCCATGTATTAATCAGACCTTAAGGTCCGGACTCGTGTCTTATTATTTATCACCATAACCGGACCCTATAGGGTTTGGTTCGGGTCAAGTCCGGGTAAACCAGGCCCACTGACCCCTAACCATGGGCCTACTTCATTGTTTGTTGTATAAAACTCACAAGTGCTCCCCCAGCCCAACAGAGAATAGTTTTTCCTTGGCTTCAGCCTTATAACAAGGGACATACACACCTTAGGCATCGAATTCTCAATGTCCTTCAACTTTAATGCCTTAAGCCCAACCGCCTGGCCAGGTGTGCAGAGCCCTTGTGAGCGAATAATGATATTGATTAATCATATTTTTGTATATCATGTGTTCATTTTTTTTTTGGGTTCTGTACAATCTTGTAATTTTTGAAGAAAATATTTCAGTATCATTTTTTTTGGGGTTCTGTACAATCTTGTAATTTTTGACAAATGAGTTCTTTGACATCGAAGTAGCGGCAATATTATTATTAGTAGTAATTAAATTGTCATAAAAAGAAAAAAGAAAACAATTGTGCCCACAATAAGAAAAATTCATTGTGATCTTTTGGATCAAACAAAACATAGCTCAACACAGCACACACAAAGGGGTACATTCACAAAGAAATAGCCTTTGAAAATCTGATTCGTTTTCCTTTCCATGTAATGCATTCTAAAATATTTACACAAAAAAATCATTGACAGAAGTTACAAAACTACAAATGGGGAAACACTTCCTTTCCTCCCACACTGACACTGAAAAATGGAAAGTTAGGCTCACCCATTGGGCTAAACCCTGCATGGTCTGTTTACTATGCTTGGGTGCAATAATCCTTCCAAGACCAACTCTTCTAGTCAGGATTGCACCAACTTGGCTCCATCAACAAAACAGTGATAGCATGCACTTGACTACGTTTTCCTAAGGAAATAGACCATGGTGAGCATGTATCCCAATAGCTAGACCTAACCTTCCAAGTCTCTGCCTAAAAAGAACAAAGGCCATGGAAACCCTGTTAACATGTTGTGTAAAAATGAACACAGAACCTTAGAATTCATCATCTGAATCACTTGGTGTTCTTGAATTATCCGATAAGAAATGTGCCGGTAAGTTTGCAAACCTTGCCGGAGTCCTTGCGGCAGCTCCAGCCGATGTCGACGCCTTCCCATTTCTCTTCTTCTGCAAACTCCTTGCTATCTCCACACAGACCCGATCAACACTGTTTAGGAAGTCCTTCACTATAACAAACAGCTGCAATGAGTTTTCCTGCTGGTCCTTCGCCGCTCCGGCCTGGTAATACTCCGTCGTCTGCTTGACGAACTCCATGACCCTCTTCTCCTCCTCTTTCATTACCTTCAGCTCCTCCTCGGCCACCTCTACGAAGCCCTTCATCTGCTCCTTGAACTCACCGTCATCACCACTTAGACTGCTCACAAACTCCTTGATCCTACGGACCTGCACACCTAGCCGGACACAACACCCGTCGACGAACTCGTACTCGATTCCAGCTGCACTCTTCACGTTGGCGAAGTCGACACTAAGCCCGCCAACCACCGGCAATCCAAGCATCAAGTACTCATTCTCTCTCTCTTCCTTACTGTTGTCACCAACTCTTGGACTATCTCTGCGTGATGAATCCGATCGCCGGAAACTCCGGTCTCTGTTGAGCACACACTTCTTCCCTTCGGACCGGACCACCTCTTGCACCACAAAGTATAGAAGTGTGGTCTTACCATCAGTGCTCTTCACGTCGGAGAGCTTTCGCAACGACGTAAGATTAAACGCTTGTGCATTCCCCCTCGCCGTGCCGGCATTCATCCGGTTGCCAGCCTTAAGGACAGCTTCAAGTAGTTTGAGGAACAAGCCACGGTTTCTCATCTCCTTGCATGCTGATTCTAATGTTTGGAGGTTCTGCTTGAGACCGAGGATCTCCGACTCATAGGTTGATCGGTAGATCAAGTCGTCGATTCGTCGGAAGGCGGTCGGCACGGCCTTGAGGAGGTGGTAAAGGAAGGACTCGGCGTCGGCAAGCCGGGTTGCAGAGTCGACGGGGTAGGACATGATCGCAGATTGCTCCTCTAGTGTGGGTGCAATTTTGGAGAGCTTCTCAAGTGTGTCTATGGGGAGGCCCCTGCCTTGAAGGAGTGAGTCCACAATGGCTTGGCGAGTTAGGCCTAGTGAGCGCAGGACTATGGCTATGTTTTGTGACTTACGTGGGTCCAAGAGGAAGGTCCGCGCTGGGGGCTGGTTGGCAGGTGGGTTAGGTTTGGAAGGTGAGGTGGGCTCGCCGGTTGGTCCCTTTCTCTTGTTGGTGGCTACACAGCCAAAGAGGGCTTCCATCAGGTCGCCGTCAAAACTGCAAAGAACAAAGTGGATGTTATGTCACAGGGATACTTCATTTTGACACCGTGTCGTATCCCTTTATATACCAATCATATTGAATACCTCATAAAAATTGACCATAATGTCGCGGGTTCGAACGTGAGTATGGAGAAGACTTTTGACGGTTTCAAATGGATTTGTTTATTGAGTATTGAAATGGTATTTATTAGGGTTTGGTTTCCCATCAATAACGTGAAAGGGACAACTATGAGTGGTTGGTTTGTGGGGTATATTCTGACGAAGTTCTCCCTCGTGGTTTCAGGAAAAGACCACAGGTTTTAAGAGATTAACGTGTGGTGTTATGTTTAAGTTTCCTTGATTATTGAATATTCAATTTGAAATTGGGTTGGGAAGTTGAAATCCATGAATGTGAGAGCTCAGGTTAAGCGAGCTGAGTTGGAGCTATCTTGTTTATAGAAAAAAAAAACATTGATTTAGAGCTGAAGAAATAAGATTATAAAAAACACACATGTAAAATAAATTAGAGAAAAAATACTCTTTGAAAACCCCCAATTGAAAAATGATCCGATTCGATTCAATTCAGACCAATTTTATCATTCTTTTTGGAAAAACCAATTTTCACAACATTGGTATGAACCAAACATTGCGTTACAGCCTTTCAAAAAAAAAAAAAAAACATTTCGTTACAGCAAGAAAGTTTTCCAAGTAAACGTACAAACTTTTAAGAACACATTCATTACAAAAGTTTTGCCAAAACTGATTTGAGTTATAAAACTTGGTCAATGGTCATAGATATCTAAAGAGAGAAATTAGAGCTTCCTTTACCAACACGTTATATCAAATATAGAAATAAATGAAAGCACTAAAAATAGTTGGAAAACATGTTGATTTCTCACCAGCAAAGACAAGTTCAAGTTGATTCTCATCTAAATGACACACTGGTTGGGAAAAACCACAAAATCTTGCCATCAAATTAAGTCTTGACTATGTGACCAAGTTCATGAAATACATCATTTTCTATGTCAAATATGACCACAGTTCATGATCTTGGCCCCGTTTGGCATTAAGTAGTAAAGAATTTAGTGGGATCTTCTTAAATGGTGTCCACCTAAATCAAATCTTAGCGGGAGTTAATAACCTGATTGGACAGATTAGTCACTTCAAGAATTGTGTAGAAACAGTGGGCATAGAAAACGTTAACATTTTAAAAAAAGGTCAACGAGGAAGGTTGCGTTTTCATACCTGAAGGACCCACCACCGATTTTGTCCCAGACCATGGAATGATCGGCATTGGCCGGAACCTTATCCCAGTGCAACGGCTTCAACTTTGGTGGCGGTGCCGTCTCTTTCTCCGGCAACACTGACGATGTTGAAGCCTCTCCTCCCTTCGCCTTTGCCGGGGGCTGCGGCGGTGGTGGAGCTTTCCTGGGTGGTGGAGGCGGTGGTGGAGCTTTTCTGGTTGGTGGAGGCGGTGGTGGAGCTTTTTCGAGAGGCGGAGGTGGTGGTGGAGCCTTTCCTTGTGGTAGATGCAGTGGTGGAGCCGTGGCAGAAGGCGGAGAAGGAGGAGGAGGAGGAAAAGGAGGCGGAGAAGCCAAACTTTTCTTGATTCCTGGCGGAGGCGGGAGAGATGATGCTGCGATAGGGTTCTCTACTGGTGCTGGTGGCGAAGGAGGTGGTGGTGGAGCCGTGGCAGAAGACGGAGGAGGAGGATGAAAAGTAGGCGGAACAGCCAAATTTTTCTTGATTCCTGGCGGAGGCGGGAGAGGTGGTGCTCCGATAGGGTTCTCTACTGGTGCTGGTGGCTCTGGAGGTGGTGGTGGAGCCTTTCCGGGTGGTCGAGGCAGTGGTGGAGCCGTGGCAGAAGACGGAGAAGGAGGATGAGGAGGAAAAGTAGGCGGAGCAGACAAATTTTTCTTGATTCCTGGCGGAGGCGGGAGAGGTGGTGCTGCGATAGGGTTCTCTACTGGTGCTGGTGGCGCATCCGATTGCGGCTTCGGAGCCGAATTCGCCTCCATTATTTGCTTCCGAGTCGAATTCATAGCCTTTACTGGGACTAAACCCTGATTTACGACCGGCGCCAGTGCCGTGATCGTTTTGTACTCCCTTATCTCATCTCCTCTAATCTCCTGCGACTGGAAAACGGACGAATTCGATGAGGCCGATCCAGGTGACCGCAGCCACACCGTCTGCGATGCCCTCTCCCTCTTCACCTCGTACTGGTCATCGAGCTTCCTCCAGTAGAGCACGTCGAGCCCGTTCTCGTCGACGACCAGGCCTTTAAGCGTCCCCTCGACCCGCTTGAATGAGCCTCTGCTCGCGCCGGAGAACGGCGAATTCCCCCTCCCCGCGATGACGATGCTCTTGAGCCGCGACTTCCGGCGCCGGTCGAGGTACTTCAGCGCGAGGAAGAAGACAATGAAGGAGACGAAGAGGGTGGACGCCGCCGTCGCGAAGACCGCCTTAACGACGGCATGCTTCGAAGACGGTGGTGGTGCAGTACTAGTCAAATGAGTCGCATTTCCGTCGGGTGATGGCGAAGGAGAAGGGTGCACTGGTGGTGGTCGATGTGGTGATGGTGCGGGTGTCGGTGGTGGTGATGGCGGTGGAGGACTGGAGGGGAAGAAGGTCTCTATGTTACGAGGGGGGTCTGGAGAAGAAGGGAAGGAGAGAGAGAAGAGAGAGAAGATAATCAGGAGGAGAAGAGGTGCTGCCATGAGAGAGAGAGAGAGAGAGAGAGAGAGAGAGAGAGGAGATTTTTTGGGGAAGATGTTTCTTGGGGTATTATTTTTGGAATTTTTGTTGGTGCAGTTTTTTTTTTTATTATTGGGGGGTTGATTGTTTCAAAGTAGGCGAGCAACTAGTGTTTCGTTTTTGTTGATAGGGTTTTTGGTTTTTATCCTTTCGGTTAAATCCCAAGCGTTGGATGGTGATGCAAGGGTCATGCTTTCCCTTCATCTTTCCTCTATATGGTAGCCGCCTCTGTTTTGTTGCCAAGAATGACCATCAAGTCAAAGTGTTGTTGTCAAGTGTAGTAGCAATTTGAAGGGTGTTGGGTTAAGTAGGTTCGAGCCATGGCTCAATGTTGGGAAAGTTAAGCCATTGGCATGTTGGTCCATATGGTAATTCAAACATGTTTAGTGATATGGAGTTGCTGAGTCTTAACCTACTTAGTCTATAATTCAATAGTGGTTAGTGATATAGAGTTTCCTAGTCTTAACCTACTCCAACTATGACTTTAGTTTGATTGAGACACACTCAATGAGGCCTTTGTTTGATGGAGAGAGGGTCAATGCACAATATTGGTAGCAATTTATGTCACAAATATTAGCAACAATTTGAAAATATTATAATTTTATAACATATTAAAAATATAGTCTTGATGCAATTATAAAATGTCAGAACATTACTTCCATCTATTTCATATATATATATATATATATATATTATTTTGTTTTTTTGAAAAATATTTTTAAATCTATTGTTATTTTCCTAAGAAAATCTCCATAGCGTGGCATGTGTCATGGGTTGGAATATGCTTTGAGTTTTGATTATACTATCGAAATGTCATTTAATTAAATGAATTTATACAAACATGAACAACAATGCTATTAAAAAATCTTTTTTAGGGATGCAAACGGATCGGATTGGGATGAGCTAAATACATGGCTAAAAAAAAAAAAAAAAACAGCATATTGGATCCGGTTTGTTTTATCCACTCAACCTATGTAGCCTCCAACGGCTCCATCTTCTTGGCTAGCAACCATGGTTTATCACTTGATATTGGTTCAAAAGCCACATAGATGCCCCTTTCTACAAGGCTGAAGTTGGGTGTTTTTTTTTTTATTGGGCAAGATAGGTGGTCATCTAGTTTTATTTTTTAGCTTAGCCAAAAGGAAAAAAAAATGTTGAGCCTAGATAGGTATTGGATCCACTTTAAATGTATTTTTGGCTTAGAAAATGATGCTTTCAAATTTTCTTTCAAAAGAGGAATTGAAGATGATATCATAAGCTTTTCAAAGGACCAAAAATCACCTCCAAGGATATGAAGTTATGGCCAAAACAGGGTTTTCTGCCAGTTTGGATCCAATTTTAAGATTCTGTAAGGTTTGGTCCTTCAGGTCCGGACCTGGGTCTTCGTATTTGTCACCATACCTGAATCCTATAAGGTTTAGATTCTGTAAGGATTCAGGGCCCATACCGATACTGACAACATTGGTCTGCACCTAGCTTGGGTTCAGTTTATTGACTGTGAAGAAAATCGATTCAAGGGATCGGATTTTAGGTTGGATTTCTGACCCAATCCAAATCCGTTTAGTTCAGTTCAGTAGCACAAACAATATCTTATTAAGGATTTGATTTAGAATTAGTATTGGGCATTACATCCGAATCTGAATCCAAGTCCAAACAGAATCCAAATCCTACAGATATCCTAATACGAATACATGTAAATGTGATACAGGGATTAATTAGCCATTTAAGCTAATTGGATCCGTCTTTAGTTTTAGATTTTCCGATCCAAATCCAAATTCAACCCTCAACCTGATTATGCAAAGTGCAATTATGCCGGATTCAGAATGTAGATAATGCCTTACATTCAAACCGGATCTAACCAGTCCACACCCTTATGCGAGAAGGATAAAGTTTCTCGTCGAACAGATCAGATGATCTGCCGAATCACGGTGGGAAAATGATCTGACATCCCCACCGTCCATTGTAGAATTTGACAGTTAGAAACGGTTTGGTGGGCCCCACAACTTGCAGAGACCGTGGGATTGGACGGATGGATGGCAGAGACGTTACATCGCTCCTCTGATTTAGCAGATTACACTAGCTATAAGGGCACCTCACACATAGCGAGTTTCCTAAAGTTTCCCCTCTTTTGAAGGAAGCATGTAGCAAGAAGCTTTCAGTAACTATGGTTCAACTTAAAAGGATGTTGTCAGTTCGATACTCAGGGTGTGCATCCCTTGCTGTAAGGTTGAAGCCAACTAGTAGAATTTTACACTTGAATAGGGATGGCAGTGGAACGGGGAAAGTGGGGCCCAGCCCCGCCACGCCCCGTTTGGACTGGGGATGAAGGGTATGAAATGGGGATGAAGGGTATGAAAGTTAAAATTCAACACCGTTCCGGGATAGAGGCGGGGATGGACATACACTTTTCCCCGCCCCGCCTCATCCCCGCCCCGACCAGTCCCCACCACTTTTCTCCGCAATATCCCCGCCCTGCCCCGCCTCATCCCTGTTTGAACCGGGGATGGAGGACATGAAACGGGGATGAAGGCAGGGGTGGAGGGGGGGATGGAGGTTCTAATCTTGAGGGGGGGCGGGGTTGGAGACCTTGTTCCTCGCCCCGCCCCACTGCCATCCCTACACTTGAAGATCAAAACATGACCATAATCAATGTGACACCTCTCAGCCCATGATGAAACATCCAACCCATAACAGTGGTTTCTCCTTGTTATTAAAAAAAAATATTACGTATAGCCCTTTCATTGACATCAGTAGTATATTTGAATAAATTCTGTTTCGACCTATACATGACAAGCAAGTTAAGGGGCTTTGATTTTCAAATGTTGTTCGTGGTTACCAAATCGTTTTATATTTAAGATCAGCAAAGTTCATTTTCATCTATCTTCTGCAGTTGCCCCATGGGGGGTTGGCATAGTGGGGGTAGGGCTTTATCTGTTAAACGGACAGTCAAGGTTCGATTCTCATGAGCGTCGCCCTTCTGTTCAAGCCAATGCGTAGCATAAGCCCCAGGGGCAGGGGTCCTAGCCTCAGAGTTTTTGCTGCCAGCTGGCAGGCTGAGCCAGCACGACCAGGTCTTGGTGCCGGATGTGGTTTCTTCGGGTTATAAATTTAAAAAAAAAAACTATGTTTTGCAGCACCCTTTGAAACCGGATCGGATTGAAAAGGCCCAACTGCCTCACCAAACTATGGGACCAATGCATTATTATTGACAGGGTAGGACATCCACAGCATTGAAAGAAAGAGAAAACAAACCATTTTCATGAGTGCATGGATCTCCTCCTTGACTAAGTCATCCTGTTTTTAAAGGGTCCCCTTAAATATCACAGAAGGTTAGTTAGGGTATCACGTGAAAAGTGACCATTTTTTTTTTTGATATTTAATGATGGAAAATTCCGATTCAAGCGGTGGGGTCCCGGAGAGATTAGCAAGCCCCTTGATTTAGTGGTGAAAATGGATTGGATTCAGGCTGGATCCTGCTAATTTCGAATCTAAATCTGAAATGCAAACAGTAAACCCGAATCTTAATCTGGATTTAAATCAGATCTGATGAGGTAAGGTTGAATTCAAACCTGAAATGCAAGTGATAATAGTGGATATGGGAAAAAATAGAAGAAAAACAAGTTATTTACATGTAAAAAAATGCAAACGAGTTGGATTTTGATTCAGTTCAATTTCTGATCCGATTTAAAATATTGTTCTGAATCCGACCCAATTCCAAAAGTAATCCGATTGAACACATGAAATCTGAATACACATTTGGATCTTATTTAAAGAATCCAAATCTGGAAATAACATGCCAGACTCGTGCCGAATATCGGACCATATCAGATTCATTTGCAGCTCTACCTTGATGTATACCCCAACTCCAAGTAAAACCATTTGATCACCCTTGCCTGCCCACAGTATGTTGCTTCAGCCTTAAGGTAAAGGACATGCACTAGACCCAAGGGGTTTGGCGCAGCGTGATGGGGCATAGACTATTTGACAGGCCACTACAAGAAAAATGTTAGCGACAAAAAATTATGGCGGATTATTTTTGTCACAAATTTGTGACGGATTAACTAGAGAAAAGTAGTCGTCCAAATTCATCGTTAATTAGCAATGAAAACATTCCGTCTCAAACACCATCGCAACTTCACGACAGAATTTTTTCGTCGCTAATTAGCAACAATTTTTGAGACAAAATATTTTCGTCGTGAATCCATCGCTAATTAGTGACAGATTTTGAGACAATTTTTCTGTCGCTAATTCTGCAACTAATTCCAGTAAAACCCTAACGCAAGCTCCTGTTTCTGTTTCATATCCTCCCTTTTCACTATTTGCAGTCATCCCTAAACCTTTTTCACCTTCCTCTTCCCTCACTCCACCTCTGTCACCGACTCGCGCCGCTGCCGGAGACCCAGCAAGGCCGTCGTCCTCCTGCGGTATGTCGAGGATCAACCGACTTCTACCCTCTGCTCTCTTTTCCCTCTCTCCCCGATTTTCTTGAGGGGTCATCTCTGTCGAAAGCCACCAGCAGAGCCTCTCTCCCTTCGAGGTGTTCTCGGGTTCAAGAACCACCACCAGCCGCCCATCCGGTCAACAGTGGTCGTATTCCTCCCCGTTCGGGTGTCCGTTGAAGACCCATCATCGTCATGACTTCCTCCTCCCTCTTTTCTTCTTCCCCTTGATATAGGGATGTTGCCTCAAATCGGAGCACGGGGTGCATCTCCCGCGTCCCTATATAAAGAGAGAACCTGGGAGGCCGCCGGACTATCTACCTCCTGTCATCGTCCAGCACCTCCCATCGAACCCTCCATTTCTCTGGCATCTCTCTCTGTGCCTTCTGATCGTTCGTTGTAGCATGAGATGCCCTATTTCTTTCCGTCTGTCGACCTCTGTTCGCTGAGATTCCGACGGAGCAGAGGTGGAGACAGTGCATCGGGGATGGAGAAAAGACCAAAGTTCATCCGATCTTCCATTTCCAAGCAGAAGATCGGCCCCAAGAAGGCTGAGATACAACCCCCCCTGGCACCTAGCAGCAACGCCATCACCGTGGCCGATGGGAAGGGGAAGAAGAAGACAAGAGCTCGACTCTGAATGAGGTTCAACTGGACGGGGCAGTCAGAACTCATCGAGTGCGACAAGAGCGCGATCATGAGGCACATGGCTATCCCGGTGAAAGATTTGAGGATCGTAGGCCCGTCTTCTCGCATTCTTTCAATATTCTTGGTAGTCCCTTCCGCTTTGGTCTTGTTTTCCTTTGAAATTTGAGAAAATATGTGTTCTTTAGGTCGGATTGTTCTGTTGTAGGCTGACGTTTGCAGGGTTTGGTGATTTGTATCGCTAGCGAGTTTGTGTCTGACCGAGATTTTTTAGGATAGGGACTATCTCAATTCATGTAAAAAATTGAAAACCCTAGGCAACTTGAGACAAAGACATATAGAAAGTCTGATTGATTATCCTGTGTGGTCGTATCTGTAGAAACATCCGGAAGATTCTAGAAATGGACATGAGGCATTTTAATTTTTCTTTTGATGTCTCAGAGAGTTGTTTCTCTTTGGATTTATAACTACAAAGTTTACTTTTTATATGAATTAACAGTTTACATGTTACCAAGATTTTTTTTCTTTTGGTTCTTCTTAATTGTTTATGGTATTTTACTTGTGACTGAATATTTTTGTCATTTATGAATTTTCACATCATGTTTCTGGTGATCTTTCTCTGCTCGCATATGCAAGTGTAATGAAGAAAATACAGGTAACTTTCATAGTCTAGTTGTTTGAAGTAGTTTAAAACCCTTTTTTTTATTTTATTAAATGGTGAATGTAACATTCCAAGGTTAACTTAATTAAGATTAAATGCAACTCATGTACTGGGCCCACTAGCAACTGAAAGTGCAAATCCATTTACATACAACAATGCTTTTTAGGTCCATGAAACCTGTCATATACTTTCCTTCTCAATCTTCTTGTAAGCAATTTCATAAAACATGGAAAATTTGTATCTTTTTCAGGTGCTTTCATGTGAATTTTAGTTCATCAGTTATTGATCATGTAAATGATCCTCTGCTAAATATGATTTAGACAATTCTGTTTCCAGTCACAACTTTTTTGGTGTTCATTTTTCAGGTTCAACTTATGTTTGGATTTTTCTAGTGACTCCTTATGGATTCATGATGTACAGTTAGATAGATCATTTTGTTAGAATGGCTGGACCAGTTACCTAGTTGTGGTGATATCAATGGAACCATGTCAAGTTGCTTTGTATAATTGTTATCGAAGCTGAAACCAAGTAAATGTCAAAGGACTATATCTTCTAGTTTCAACTCATCCAAGCTGAAACAACTTTTGCTTAAATAAAAATGTTATGGTATTTTTCTGTTATTTTACTTCATAATTGGGAAATGACCTGTATTAAGATGAGAGTGATCTATGCAATTCTCTTGCCTTTCCTATTATTGATAAACAATTTTCATCTGGCAACTATATTTCGTTGGCTTTGACAAATTTGAGTTAATGATAATCTGCATCAATCTATCATTTGTAAGCTGGTGAGGTGTCTTGCTGCTCTTTCCATGTGATGGTAGTTAAGTGCTAGGTAAGTAAGTCCATCATCTATATTGGAGTTTTAAGTTCTTTGTCTAATTTCAAATAGAATTTCCATCCCTTGGTAATAGAAATACTTGTGTAATCCTTTATGCTTTTAGTTAGTACATGCACACGGAAATTCTCTCTCTCTCTCTCTATATGTGTGTGTATACTGAATGCTTATTGAAGAGAATTTGTAGAGAGAGAGAGAGAGAGAGAGAGAGAGAGAGAGAGAGAGAGAGAGAGAGAGAGAGTATTTTCTTGGTTTCAAGGTGTTTTTCTTAGCACGATGGAAACTTGAGAAGAAATTTTTAACTTCACATTGTTGTTTCTCATTGTTGCATGATGGACATGTTTTTATGGGATCTAATTGCTTGGAGGTTGCTTGTACTATTCTTAGATTAGTGTGCTAATAGAATTCTTGTTGCAAACACTAATACATATCCTGACACTTTGGTATGGAGCTCTTGAGGTCCTTCTGGGTGCTACTCACTACTGAACTTTAGTAGACATGGTATGTCGGTTGCGTCTTTGGTAATTGTTGAAGAACAATTAGAACTTACAAGCGACATTGTTATTCCAATTTTTTATTAACATGAATTTTTCAAATTACATGTTTATTATTATTTTAACAACATAAAGATTGAAATGATGTTGCAGCTGAGCTTGTTACAAATCAAGCACTCTTTCTAGGAGACTTTGAACTTCAACAACTATTGCACATATCCAGGTTCAGATAGCTCCCCTTAACTTTATTAGTTTTTCCTTCTATATGAACTACTGCATTGCTTCAAATGGTAAGCTAGAAATTATTTCCTTTGGCTGTAGGTTGCTGGGAACTCCAAATGAAGAGGTGTGGCATAATGTAAGTGCACTAAAAAACTGGCATGAGTACCCACAATGGAAGCCAAAAAGTTTATTAACAACAGTTCTTGATCTTGACCCTGTTGGCCTGGATCTTCTCTGGGTATTCTATGCCCCATTCCATTTTTTTTCTTTTAGATCAATAAGTTCATGTTAACTCCTTAACTTACATATGTGCTCTAACATCTACAAAACATGTTGCAATATGATCCCTTAAAAAGAATTTCTGCAAAGAAGGCAATGGAGCACGCTTACTTTGATGATTTGAACACAACTCACCTTTGAGAAGTGGTTTTCTCATTGGCAGTATGCAATCTCACCCTCTTAAGTGAGATCATTTGCTTTTCTCAAGCACTTGTTTTAACATTTGTGAACAACAAAGAGATCATGTTGGATGCAGTTATGTAATTAAAATGTTTGTCAGTTCTCTTTTCTAGTTTTTTAATTAACATGTGCACAAGTGTCAAATTGTTTTAATTTTTTTTTTATTTCAAAGTTTTTTTTTTTTTAATTTTGCAACGAATTAGCGATAGATATTATCCGTCGCTAATATTTGGTTTTGCGATGGAATGTAATCCATCGCTAAAATAGCGACGGATTAACAATGGATATATACCTGTCGCAAAACCAAATCCGTGCTTATTTAGCGATGGATCATGGCCATCGCTAATCCATCACAAATTAGCGATGGAAGTAGCGACAGATCAGTTCTGTCGCTAATTAGTGACCAAAGAATTGCAGATTAGCGACGGATTTGTGACGAATTAGCGACAACATCCGTCGCTAATCCGCATTTTTCTTGTAGTGCTTCACAGATGTTTTGGGACTCTGATTTTATTTAGATGTTATTTCAATTCAAAGACAATTGTAATTAATTGTGAATGATTATTGATGTTTGATTTCATTTTATGCATGATTAATTATTCATTAAAACTTTAAATTTTACAATTGTATGATTGCAAAAGATTAAGTGAAGTAGTACTTCAAATTTTAGGCCCGATGTATTTTTTCGCTGTTATTTGTTAAAATATTTAAAAACATTTGAATTTTTTTTTTCATAATTTTCGGGTTATAAAAATTGAAGTGTTACACTTCAGGCCCCTTAGAGCCCCTCAAGGAGCCCTCTAATAAACAACTAAAGAAATAAGAAAACCAAAGCATAAGGAAGAGTCAAAAAGCTCAAGTACTGAAGACTTTTTCTTTTATTTTTAGATTAGGATTTATTTTATTAATTCATTTGGGTCTGTAATAAAACCATCAATTATTATTTGTAAGCCCTCCGCAGAGGGCAATACTCTTTTATTTACTTAGTTAATTAATTAATTTTTATTTTCAAGGCAACAAAGTAGTTATGTGTGGGCTATAAAAGTACTTATCCCATTCTCCGAGTTCGACCTAGACTTCACCACTAGTGTGAACTGATTTTTATTATTTGATGCACGGTTTGCACAAAAGTTTTCATTGAAAATATATTTTTAAAACACTTTATCAAAAAAGTTACATCAATATGCACATATGCATTGTAAAACCTATAAAAAATTGGCAATTATTGAAATAAATAAAAGTGATTTTTTTTAGAATAAATATGATAATATGATATAGTTCGAATGGATTTGGTCCAAACAGATCTTGGATCTGAACAAGATCATATGGATCCAGTATTTGGATTTGGATATGGCAAGTAGATTTGGATCCTAGATGGATCCAAAACCCAGATGAGATTTTATTGAATTTTTAAAGGACCCAAATGATAAAATTCAAATATCTTTATTTACGTGAGTAAATACAACAAAAAATATTGATTTAAAATCAATTTAACATGTTGGATCTTTTTGTTAAACCTCTCAGACGCATTATATTTAAAAATACTTTCATTCAACCATCCATAAAAGAAATTAATTAAAATATTAAACAGTCTAACTAATTAACAAATAATTCAAGCAACTGTTAAAAAATAGACTATTAAATAGTCAAATAAGTATCAAATTAAAATTTGATAAATAGCTCCCGAGATCTCAAAATCATTTGTCTCTCACAACAGAGTCACAACATTCTGTGTTCGCTCTGTAAATCACATATTACCTGAAAATATTTTATTTTTAAAGCATGAGACTTTGAGGAGTTTCAGTAAGATTCACACAAATAACACAAATATACAATAAACCAAGCTTGCATAACATGTATCAATCATAGTATACAAAATTCAACATTTAATATGCAAATAAACAATTAAACAGTAAAGTTTATGCATTCATAATTCTCAAAATATGCATAAGTTTCACTTGATTACCAAAAAGCATATTGGGTATGCGTAGGCCCTCTACGAAACATACTAGACTACTCAGATGTTTGTTTTACTATGTATTTTAATTTTACTAGTAACTAACTGAGTCTTTCCCTCAGGAAAGGAGTCAGACTGTGAGATGTAGCGGCGTGCTCTAAGAGAATTTGTCTGGGGGAATGACATCGTGTCATATGGTGATCATGACCACTCACTTCTGTAGAAGACCCAAGGACGGAATCACCTAGAACAAAAGAGGCAGTCCTGTCCCCCCGTAAATTCTCTGATCTAGGGTATTGTCGAGGCATTGCCCCTCACAACATAACAAGAAAGAAAAAGCCCAGAGAGTTTCATACCACTTACCCTCTCTAAGGTAGACCAAGGACCATTCTGGTTCAGCATACCTCGGTAAAGGCATGCCTGAAATCCTACTCAAGGTTATCTTATTAATTAGGCTATGGGTAAATGCATCTACCAGTTAGACTAGATTATTGTCATCTCATTGTTTCCTCTTTGAAATATTAAATTAGCATTTTATTGAGCACCCAAATGCCCATGCAACCCTATGGGATTTCTATCACCCTGCATGCATTTCACAAGTCCTGCATCTCAAAGCATTACATGCATTCTCATAAATAATGGATCATGTAAATATACTACCCAATAATTTATTCACGCAATATCACATAATTTCAATAAATAGAATTCAATACACATTATTATCACAAATATAAATCATTCTATGAACCATAGTTCTAAATCAGTCAAGTTATTTAGGTCCCATGGCTAGAGTAGCCCGAAACCGCACAACTAAAACATGTATTGCCAAATCACAATGCCATCAAACATGCACATATTCATATTTTACATTCTTTGTAAATAAGATCATGATCATGCTCAATTTATCATGAAAATAAATACAGTTATGCTATCATAAATGGATTGGATCATAAATATCAAATACAATTTGCATAGGAGCTTATTTATCAGAAACAAAGCATCCTTACACCAAAATCATAACTTACCGATCATGATCTAATTCACTTATATCTCTATCATAAATATTTATATCAGATCTGATATAATTCAAAACTGAATTTATGAAAATTTTGAAAAAAACATCAAAACATAATAGAGTCATGAAACTCGATAAGAGCTCCCATAAACCCTTATTGAACAAATCGACATGACTCTGATTAATGGATTGATTTTTTAGTACATTAAATCATATCAAACTTGATTAAAATATTCATGTTTACAAATTGAATCAATGAGTTTCTTACAACTAACCCATAACCAAAAATACACAATTTGATTTTCCTGGTTCATGCCCATATAAGCCCAAATTGGAAGGCTCACTTGTTTTTAATTATGTTCAATTGTAGCCATGCTTACCCATGGTAATTACACATAATTTAATTCAGTTCATGTTGCAAATATCTTAAAAACATCAAATTTCAATAGCATGTGCATTTTTAAGAATCAAATTTTAAGAAAAAAACCAAAACCCTAAATCGATTTTTGAGAAATCAGGGTTCTGATTCTCTTAAATACAAACCATTCAATTTTTATTAAGTCAAGCATGATTTCACTTATTTAACAACCTAAACATGTTAAACATAATCATATAAATGAAAATACTCTTTTTTGGAATCAATCAAAAGAGTTAATTTGCATAGTAGTCAATCTTTGACACTATCTTTTAACTACAACTTGCACAAGTTCAAATTTAGTTCTTCCCTAGTGTTTGGTTCTTTATTCATGATTCAATAAGATGTTTTAACCCTGATAATATGAAAAATATGACAGAAAAATAGTAAAACAATAAGATCCAAATACGTTACTATCTAATCACATGTACAAGTCATCAAAGAAATTCTATTCCCTAATAAGCCGTTATTGCAAAATCTACCAAAATTTTTTGATAGCATATAAAATCACCATATTTTTACTGTAGATGTCTTTACCTGTCAAGAATACAACCCAACAAACCAATCTTAAAAATAATGAGCAGAAAAGTAATAAAAATCTTCTACTGAACCCTATTCTAACAGAGTTTCAATCCATAATCTGTAAACTGCAAAATTTTTTATTTGATTGATGATTTTTTTTTTAAATTTATAAAAAATGTTTTTGAAAAAACCCTTTTTACACAGTCTTTTACTATATATTGGACTTCACCCAAAAGTTTTAAAATATTCAGAGTGATTTTGTTTGGGCTTTCATACCTTTAAAAAAGATAGGTCGAAACAGTCCTGTAATGAGAGCTTGAAACTAGAGCTGTGTTAGGATGGACATTTTTTCCTCAATACGAATCTAAATTTGGTAAAACAAGATTATAAAATTAAGCCCAAGATGTGTAGATTAACCCAGTATTTTTATTTAGATTTTTTGATTTTGGATCATTGATTTAGGAGCCACAGACCATATGACAAATTCTTTGTCTAATATTACATCTTTTGTAACTACTTCATACCCCCACCGGCCTTCTAAATGGTTCTTCTACTCACGTCTCACACGTTGGCAGTGTCACTTTATCACAAAAATCACTTTGTCTAATGTTTTATATGTTCCTCAATTTCAATTCAATCTTATCTTCGTTAGCAAATTGATTCAGATTTAAAATGTAAAGTTATATTTAAAGAAGATCCTTGCTTTTTCCAAGACTCGCACTCGAAAATAAAGATTGGAGCAGGTAGGCTGCAGGGTAATCTTTACATCCTTGAAATCGATGATAATCTGCAACCCCTATACTTCAATGAGATAATTCATATGATGTCATTCCCAACACTCATCACCCTCTTAGCCATCACCTTGCATACGATAATTGTTCTAACTGTCGACTTTTTCTAGCCTCTATCACTTAAAAATCTGAACCACGTACCTTTTCCCAAGCTATGAAACACCAATATATTTGACATGTTGTCATGGCTGCAAAAATCTGAGCACTTGAAGAGAACACTTGGTCAGTGATGGATTTACTTGAAGGGAAACAACTAATTAGATGTAAGTGGATCTATAAAATTAAATATAGATTTGATGGCTCAATTGAATGATTGAAAGTGTGCTTGGTCGCAGAGAGGTACACTCCAATTGAAGATCTTCATTACAATGAGACATGCATTCGTAGCTAAACTTGTTATGGTCCATTGTCTTCTTGCTATTGTTGCCATACATAATTGTCATCTCTACCAAATTGATGTCGACAATGTATTTTTTTATGCAGAGTTAGATGAAAAGGCCTATATGCAATTGCCTCCCGGGTTTTATAGTAAGGAGGCACAATGTGTTGGACGCCTCAATAAGTCTCTCTATGGACTTAATCAATCTTTAATAAATTGGTTTGTCAAACTCTCCACATATTTGAAGTAAGTTGGTTTTACCTAATCAAAGACATGTTCATTGTTTTCCATAATCGGAAAACAAAGTCAGATGTACATATTGTATACATCGATGACATTATCATAGCTAGAGATGATATGATTCATTTCAAAGAGCTCAAAACTCATATTAACAATCAATTTCATATCAAAGACCTTGGTTATCTCAAATATTTTCTAAGAATCGAAGTGGTTAGGTCCAAGCGAGATATCTTTCTCTCTCAAAGAGAATATGCTCTAGATATTTTGAAAAAATGAGTTATCAGGGAGCCAAACCATGTAGCCTTCTTATGGAACAATAACTGAAACTTAAAAACGAAGATGGTGTTGGTTTAAAAGATCCAAGCAAGTATCAACATTTGATTGAGCAGCTTGTTTATTTAACCATCACAAGGCCCAACATTCTATTTGTTGTCCACATCTTGAGCCAATTCACAAGTCAACCACATATTCCACATATGTAAGCAACACTGAGGGTACTTCATTATCTCAAAGGTACTCCTGGACAAGGAGTCCTCATTGCCTCGTCCAACATGTTAGATGTCATCGGCTTTTGTGATTCAGATTGGGCTTCTTGTACCATGACCCGAAGATCCACTTCAGGCTACTGCATGATCGAAAACAACCCCATATCTTAGAAATTAAATAAATAGTGTATAGTCACTCGCTCCTCAACAAAAGCATAATACCACCTGATGGCTTTCTTTAGTTGCAGGATCACTTGGGTCAAATATTTATTGGCAAATCTTGGTATTCAACATCGTCACCCTATGGTACTACTTGGTGACAATCAAGCAACTATACACATAACAACCAATCCGATTTATCATGAATCCAAAACGTCGTACACATGTTTAGGAGCTTTTTAACCATAATCAAGGAGGAAACAATACTGCGGCTATCGTGAGAACGAGTCTTGGATATTTATTTTTTATTTTGCTTCCATAATAACAAGTTTTTACAATCTCCTTCATCTGATTTAACAAACTTACAATATTTTTTTAATATAACCTATTCTTTGCACAAATTTTTTTCAATATGAATAAAGCACTTTTTAATAGCCACAAGAGTTCTGCTCATCTAATATGGGTAATATGTGAATTCCACCTAGGGATGGTAGTGGACCGGGGGAAAGCGGGCCCCGCCTCGCCCCGTTTGGACCAGGAATGAAGGGTATGAAACGGGGATGGAGGCGGGGACGATGGTTAAAATCCATCCCCGTCCGGGGGTGGAGGCGGGGATGGACATGCACTTTTCCCCGCCCCGTCCCCGCCCCGACCACTTTTCCCCGCAATATCCCCACCCCGCCCCGCCTCATCCACCTTTGAATCGGGGATGGAGGACATGAAACGGGGATGGAGGATAAAATCCATTCCCCGCCCGGGATGGAGGCGGGGGCGGAGGATAAAATCTTGAGGCGGGGCGGGGGTGGAGACCTTGTCCCCCGCCCCGCCCCACTGCCATCCCTAATTTCACCACGTTGACAGCACATCACAAGTTTGAAGCGCAAAGTACATGTCATTTATAGCAAGGGTAAAGCTGGTTGTACACCCTAATGACAAAAGAGGGCAAATGAGACTTGAGGTTTTATGCCAATAAACTCAATAAATATCACAAGATTCATAGTTTTGTTTTTTCAAGAACAAGATTTACCTCAATTCATATGGATAAAAGTAAAATATGTCAATTTTATCATTTAAGAATCCAACAGAAGATCTTGAAGTTTTTCAAAATTATCATGTTTGTAGGGTTGCAACATAAATGAGCTTTACAAGAAGAGCTTGAAGTGTTCAAGCTTGACTCATTCATAGGGTGAGCCGAGCCTAGTTCAAGCACATAATCAGCCCAAGTTAAACAAGATGAGTTTGAGATGACTTATTTATACAAAAAAGAAAACATTGTTTTGTAGCTTGAAGAAATAAGATTATAAAAAAAATACATGTAAAATATATCTAAAACATTTTTTCTAACTACCCAACGAGCATATTCAAGTCAATTCGAGTCGAGTACCTATTGTTCATAACTTCATATTCACCTTGTCGAGCCTATTTTCCGAGTTTGAACGAACTCTTTATTAGCGGAACATGAGCCGAGCCACAAGCTGCTTAGCTTGTTTCCCAATCCTATGTATTGAAAATGTCTCATAACAAAGGCAAACAAATTAAATAAATATAACAAAAAAAATATTCAATTTGTAAGAATAAATAAAAAGGAGAACTAAAATCTTTCCAAGAGCTTATCTATAAAAAGAAAGTATATAACTTTTTTTCGTTATAATTTTTGAGAATGTCACGATATTGTTGCAGATCTAGTTTGTGATCCTAAAGGCCAAACTTCAGCCAATTAGGAAAACCGGGTCAACCTATGTAACAAATGTTGCACAATGCTTCAACAATATTGCGATTTTAACATGATATTCTTGAAATAAAATGATATTTTCGAAATATCACTTTTACAAAATGTCCTTTTTTTCACGATATCAATTCAATAAAAAACACATTTTATTATTTAAAGTTTTCATATTTTTAGAGTCTTTTGAGTTTGGAGTTTTATAAATTTGTTTTCTTTGCTTAAAAAAAAAACACAGTTATATTTTAGAACTTTATATATGCCAATAATTTCAAGAGATTTTTCAAAAAAAATCCAACCAGAGAATTAATTCCCGAGAACAAGGTTTCACTCTGTTAAGGGCATTTTCGTAAACTCTCTCCTCCCTCTACCCTACAAATGGCAACTCAACGCCCTCTCTCTATCGATTACGTTCGTCTCTTTCTCTTCGGACGAAGAAAACCCAATTTCCATCCTCCTCCGTCGATTCGAAACCCTAGAAGAAATGGAGTCGGGGAATTTCCAGATCTTCGTCGAATCCTCGCTCCCCCGACGCAATTGCCGAGCTCTCGAGGTAAGCCCCAACCAGACTCTCCGAGATCTCAAACTCTCTCTTCTCCCTTTTTCAGAAACCCTAGAATCGTTCTACTTCTCGTTCAATGGAAAAATGCTAAACGATTCGTCCCGAATCTCCGACGCTTCCATCCGCCCGCTCTCGACCTTGATTCTCCGGATCAGGGCTATCGGCGGCGGAGGAGACGGCGGTGCCACCGGCGCCGAGTCCCGGGATTGCTACCTCAATATGTACGCTTCGAAGAAACCGGATAAGGCTGATCCGAACGAGACTCGGCTGTCGAATTGGACCACTTGCAGACTCTCCGGCGAGCCCCTAAAGCCTCCGTGCGTGATCGATCAGCTTGGGAACGTGTTCAACAAGGAACCTCTGGTTGAGGCCCTCTTGGAGAAGAAGCTCCCGAAGGAGTTCAATCACATTAGGGGTTTGAGGGACATGATCACGATCCATCTTACGGAGATTCCGGGCGTAGAGTTTGACGATTCGACCTTCAACACTAGGTTTCAGTGCCCGATCTCCGGTCTTGAATTCAACGGGAAGTATAAGTTTTTCGCCCCCCGAGGTTGCGGGCATGTTCTCAGTGCCAAGGCAATCAAGGAGGTCCACTCGACGTCGTGCCTTGTTTGCCGTCGGGAGTTTGTTGAGTCGGACAAGATTGTGATTAATGGGGACGAAGGTGAAATTAAGGTTTTGAGGTCACGAATGGAAGAGGAAAAGAGTAGATTAAGGGAAAAGAAGGAGAAGGGGAGAAATGGGGAGTTGGGCAATAATGGTGTAGAGAATGTGGTGAAATCTGTACGGAATATTGGTGGCAAAGATGGCTCTTTGCCGGTTTCATCCAACAAGAAGAGGGCTGAAGCGAACGGGAAGATCGTGCCTGCAGGAGATGCAGTTAAGGGTTTGGATTTGCCTACAAAGCGAGCCAAAACAGTCATTAGAACGCCTGCGAATGCAACAAAGGAAATTTATGAGTCCATTTTCACATCTTCAAAGAAGTCGAATTTCAAGGAGACATTTAGTTGCAGATCCCTTCCGCTTGGTAGGAACTAGATTCTTGCTACAGAGCTGAACAGGTGATTGTTGGATGTTCGTCTGAATTAAAGTTTTTTCCAGTTCTTTCTGATTGCTGTATTCGTATTGTAAAAATAGGTATTTGGTGGTAATGAATGAAATCTTTCTCTAGATTCTGTGGTTAAATTTTCATGGGAAAGTTTTGCTTATTCTGTAGCTTTAGTGTAGTTTGAGCTCTCCAAATACAAGTACTGCATGGTAAATGGGATGAATATATTGACATAGTCCTGTGGAGCTTCTAATTTCCATTTTACTTATCATGGGAACTCCTTAATTGATTCCCTACACCAAAATAGGCTGTATGTTGCAGATTTTCCCTTCTGTTGGATTCTTTAATTGCGGATATCTGCCTTCTATTCCTGGTGAAGTTGAGCAGCTTTTCCTAACAGCCAATGCCAAAAAGAATGGCATGCAAGAGGGACCTTAAGAGCATTGTTGGGCCTGGAGTAAGGAGAATGTTGGCTTCAACTCTGTCCTCCTTGTGTGGCTATTGTACCCACACCAAATCTAAGCAAACCTCATAGTCAGGAAGCTGTCTCCCTTGAAAGCAACCCTCAGACCACCTACATTAATTGGCTTGGTTCACCTAGAATCTGAGTTCAGCTCTGTTGGAGACCAGAACTTGGTTCAAGTTAAATTGAGGTCTATGAAAGGCATCACTAATTTGGTTACAGGTTTGCATAAACAGAGGTGAATGGTGTGGATACAATAGTGGCTCTATCAGTCGGTCCTTTGAGTTTCTTTGCAAGTTTGTTTGGAACACTAATAAAATTGTTTGCTTCGACAGTTGGTGATTTGTTTATTCAGTATTTCAACAGAAGTGCCTGGTGATTCCCATCTACCCTCCCTGCAGATGGGTGGGCTGCAGCCTTGAATTTGTTGCTGTTTCTGGCTTAGAGGTTTCAAGAACGCATTCAGTTGTTAAAATATAAGCAGCTGAATCAATAGATCATTTCTATTAGAAACCTGAAAGCATCTTAGGAACTTCTAAGTTTCTAACTGCCTGTTAAAATTTGGGTGTAAATCTTGACATCTATTATGAGTGAGAACGTGTTGTGGTTTAGTTCCATAATTCTTGCTTATTAATTGAAAAAAGGTCGTGCACGTCAGGAAAGGAACTTGAATTTTAGCTTGCTTGCATCAGTCATGAGCAATCCATTGGCCCTCTTAAGTGCTTACTTGGATGTTATTCTACTTCCACGACAACCATGAATTGTAGGTTTGATTCTATTTTACAATCATCACCTGTGTAAAAAATCTATTCACTCTCCTTTCTACTTATGGAATCATGAATGATAATACGTGAATTGCATGAAATATGAAATATGTTCACCTCTCTCTCTCTCTCTCTCTCTCTCTCTATATATATATATATATATATATATATATATATATATAGAGAGAGAGAGAGAGAGAGAGAGAGAGAGAGAGAGAGAGAGAGAGAGCATATTAGGCCCCATTTCTCTTTTTGCCCCATAGGTTTTAAGTGTTTTATGATAGATTTGAAACGTTAAATGTGTTTATGATGCTCGATTTAGTGGGAATCAACTCTTGGATCATGTTTTTTCGACAAAAAACATGTTTTTTTTTTAGCCAGGAAAAACTGGTACCTTCATAGCAATTGATTTTGGATCACCAGAAAAACTTGTATACAGGTTGGATTTTGGCGATCCAAAAGCCACTTCCCACTTAACAAAACTTTAGATCACATCTATGGTGTTAGATGTGATAAAAAATAGTTAAAACTATGATTTTTGAAGGGGCCTAAAGCAGGCATTACATATATATATATATATATATATATATATATATATATATATATATATATATATATATATATATAGAGAGAGAGAGAGAGAGAGAGAGAGAGAGAGAGAGATGACTGAATATATTAGGCCTTATGTCACATAGGTGCGGGTACTGATGGGGCACTTTAAAAAAACTTGGGTGCAGGGAGGGTATATATATATTATTTTAACAGTTTTAAGTTAACATTACATGTATTTGTATCCATTTATGTATATATATATATATAATATAGATAAAAATGGACTTTTGTTAACTGAATCTACTTTTGGATAAAAATAAACCTAAGTGTGGTTGACTTCACTTAAAACAAAGGAAGCTATGTCCAAGTGTCGCACCCGCCTGGGTGCGACGTGGGTGCGATGCCCTGTTAGAAGAGTCTGTGTTACATAGATTAGGCCCATTTCTCTTTCTGCCTTATAGGTCTTAAGTGTTTTACGATAGATCTGAACCGTTAGATGTGTTTAGCATGATCGATATAGTGAGAATCGACTCTTAAATCATGTTTTTTCGATGAAAAAACATGATTTTATGAGCCCGACAAAATTGATACCTTTTATAGCCATTGATTTTGGATCACCGGAAAAACCTGTATACAGGTTAGATTGGGGCGATCTAAAAGCTGGTTCCCACTAAACAAAACCTATATAACACATCTACGGTGTTAGACATGAGAAAAATAATTAAAACTATAATTTTTAAAGGAGCCTAATGAAACCTAAAGAAAAAGGGGGCTTAAGGAACACATTAAAAGCCTGTATACAGGTTAGATTCGATCTAAAAGCTGGTTCCCACTAAACAAAACCTATATATCACATCTGCGGTGTTAGACATGAGAAAAATAATTAAAACTATAATTTTTAAAGGAGCCTAATGAAACCTAACGAAAAAGGGGCTTTAAGGAACACATTATATATATATATATATATATATATATATATATATATATATATATATATATATATATATATAATGGTTAATCTAACATTAAGCTAGTTGTGTTTAATATTAAATGAATTTAACCATATTAAAATGATTAAAATACTCTTAAAAAGTGATATATTTTTAAAATATATGGTTAATTTTTCAAGTCAAAAAGGTCAATTTGATGGATTCATTACTCTTTTTAGAAAGTGTTTACTCTTCAATTCCCTTCAATTTTAAAAGACCTGTAACCCTCAAAAAGTAGCCATGCATTTCTAAAAGTATCATTCTATATAAAGCTCACAACCTTTCCCTAATCTTCCCTCCCCTCATCTACCAGTTGCCCACCCCTAACTAGAAACACACAAGAAAATCATCTGACTCAGGCACGTGTACCTGCTGGCTTTTAGCGCCATTCCACGTCTCTCTCTCTCTCTCTCTCTCTCTCTCTCTCTCTCTCTCTCACACACACACACACACACACACACACAAATATTGGGGTTGTTATTTTGTGTTGACCTGGGAAAGGAGTTGGACAAAGATCCTCGGATTGAGATTCAAAGTAGATGATCCCATGGGAGCTTGTTGTGAAAATGGCACTCTTTTCATAGGGGATGATCATTTTAGGATTTGCTGATTTCACTCTCAATTTCAGATGACAATAGAACTATTTGTTGCCGTTAGTTTGAATTCTTATAGAATGCTGCTTCTGTTTTTCTATAAAGAAAAAGGAATAATATATAAGCATCCCACTAGTAGCCCTAAAAGAAATTGCTGGTATAGGCATCCACATCTGTATTTTTCTATGTTGCAACCAACAAGATAGCAACATGCAAAACCTGACCACTAAAACACAATATAATCAAATTGATTGACAAACAAGGTGAACACTCCATCACCAAACTAAGAGTGAAGAGTCATGCAAAAAAGAATATTCCAAATTGTGAAATGCCAAAAAAAGAACAATTTATATTAAAATGATCCAAACAGATCAAATGCAACACCTAGATTTGGAGCACCAAAATCTCTCTTCCTTCTTTGAAGTTAGAGAGAGGTGGAATGGTGCGGGAAGCCAGCAAGTACACATGCTGGATTGGATTCAGGTGATTTTCTGGTGTGTTTCAGGTGAGGGTGGGCAACCGTTAGATGGGGGGAGTGAAGATTAGGGAAAGGGCATGAGTTTTAGAAGAAGGGTACGTTAGTCATTAGATGCTCAAATTAAATTAACATATTTTAAACAAATGACAAAAAAAAACCCAAGTCAAAAATTACAAAGAAGCCATTTTGAGGGGCATATAGTGTCCAAAATCAATTGTGCATGTTATTGACACTTCCCTATATATATATATATATATATATATATATATATATATATATATATATATATATATATATATATATATATGAGTAAATATTTACTAATGAAGGTACAGAACTAATGAGCTAGAAATCATAAATACAAGTATCGACTCAATCTAACTACATATATACATATCTTTTACACATGCACCTACACACACGGATTTTCCTAGATTTAAGGGCTTCTTTTCCACCCAGTTGGGTGGAGTATTCAGACCAAATGCGACCTTTACCATGTTGTCAAGGCTGGAATCTGCTCTACACTCTTGCAATAGGTAAAAAATATATATATATTTCAATTCCATGAACTTCAAACTGGACAAACCTTTACTCCTTAAAACACGCAAATAGCTCTGCTACACTGGTTACAGTGCTGGTTTACAGCAATCCCCATAGTCAATGGATTCATTAACATGATTTTTCTGTTAAGCATATTGGGAAGTCAGAACACATGTTCTAATGCACCCATTTATTCGGTTAAATTGGATAAGCTGGGATATTGAATTGCTGGGTACTATTGAATATCATCTTATTACATCTATCCTGGATAAATGGATTCATCAGAACATGTGTTCTGACTTTTGATACCCTTGCGAGATAAGGGGGTGCATTCAGGAATTCCATTTGATATCCATGGCAGCCACGGGGTTTTACACTGCCTGGAAGGTGACCCTAGGAATGGCAGGCTATGACCAGCGTGGCCAGGTCTCTGACCGCGGGTGCAGTTTCTCCGTGTAATAAATAAAAAAAACTGACATACTAATTACTAAATAATTAGCACCAAACTTGCTGCTGCGACTACAAGGCAGCAGACTTCACGCTCTTAAAATCCTATGTTAATATGGCAATTCATGGACTAGCATGTGCTATGACCAGCAAATTCCCTTAGATCAATACAAATGTGGCATTGCAACTTTATAGAGGATGATGTGCACTTAGGCTCGTTAATTGAATGATTGCAATTAAAAAATTTGCCATAAAGTCTGATAAAATCCTGATAACTGAATTTTATCATGATTCTATTTGAATTTTTCAAGATAATTCTATTATTATCATGATATATCCAATTTATGGACAGAATAAAACTTTTGGTTTTTTATTTGTTTGCTTTTTATGATCGAGAGTTTTGTATTTTGTAGGCTGTCATTTAATTTTCTGCTTTATCGATGAAATTAAAGAATATATTTTACTAATTCCTCCTATGCTTACACAACGTCCAAGATTTTACTAATAAAACCTCAAAAGAGAAGATTTTGAAAATTTCATGGCCAAGAAAATGAAAATTTTAACTTGAAAACATTGAAACTGGTTGCAGCTGCATGTGCATACTTGCATGACACCTAGTGAACAAATTAATCAATACACATGCATATCATGTAATAATATGCAGATCTTAACACAGATTTATGCATCATATCCTAAATATTGTCTCTGTGCACATCATTTACTTTTGAAACAAATAAGTCTGTTTTCTTCTTTTTGGTAATAGAAGAGAAATTTATTAATCAGAGACAGAAACAGGCAACAAGAAGTCAGTGTACAATGGCAGCGAAGGCTCAGGTCCTAAACTAGACAAGCCAATCCAGGATAGATTCGAACTCGGCTATCGAATAAAATTGCAAAAGAGAATCTCAGCTTGGATCCGCCTATGTAATACAATGCAATGGAAAGACTTTATTCTAGAACCTTATCTGGTACAAATACAATGTGAAGACTTATTCTAGAACAGTCTATTGTTCTGCTCGAGCCAAGTTTACCACCATGTTTTTCATGATCCACCACTTCCACACCATCCTCCGCCTCTTGGTTCTCCTAAAAGTTGTAGGTGCAAGGTCTCTAATGCAGGAAACTTCAGATACCACAATCCTTACACTTGACCATGAAAGTTTGAATAAGTGATGGAAACTTTTGCAAGACCAGACGAGGTGGGCGGTAGAATCCTCAACCAAAAAAAAGCACATGTAGCATCTAATAACAATTTGGACTCCTTTTTCGAGGTAAGTTGAGTATTTACCTTGTCAAGCGATAAAAGCCATGCAAAGGTTCGAGCTCTAGGTGAGAGACTTCAACCCTACAAAACATATTGAGGAAGAAATGTCATATAATAGGCTCGAGCACTGCTCTATAAAAGGATGCTGCCATAAACATCCCCGCCTGTGCCCATCACTCCAGTAATGGCACCGAAGATTAAATATGGAGTCCCTATATCCTTGTGGTTAGCGGAGAACAGCCATCAGACTGGATGAATACATGACTAGGCCACCAAATCATCAGCTTCACTAGGCTGAAATGGGCTGATAAGCTGCACAAGAGTCTGTCAATCATTAAACTTTTCCTTCAAAAGGTTTCTACACAGAATCACGAACCAGCCAATGCCTCTATTCCAGCATTGGCAGACCTTAGCATCAGAGTACAAGGCCAACCTGAAAAGGGATATAAAAGAGATGGAAAGCAGCTGATGGCCACACCTGAGTCCAGCCAAAGAAGCAGCCGATCACCTCTCCCTAGCTTAGCTCGAACAAATTGCTTGAATGGAGCCTAAACATGTTGCCATTCTAACTAAATCCCTGATCCATGTCTGCATTTAGAGTTAGGCCTCCATTCCAAGGTGATCCCACTGATTTATACTTGCACTTAAAAAGCTGCATTTAAGGCTCCACTCACATAAAAGGGTCTGATTGAATGCATCAAATCTCTTGATTTCCAGCAAAACCAGTTCCCATGTGGCTGTAACAAGGTCCCACTTGACCAATTTTTTGTTCTAATGATTCATACCCCAAAGGAAAGTCCTCATAATTTTATTGAGGTGCTTCACGGACTTCTTGGGCAGCTTAGACCAAAGTGACCATGGCAGCAAGGGAAAGAAAACAGCCAATCCATGATTGGAGTATGTTGGATATACGGCTTGCGATATGAGCCCAAAGAGAATCCATCGAGCAGCCTTTCAATATAGTTATGCCCAGATATTTTAATGGGAGTCTGCTACTCTTACAGCCCAAAACGATTTCAGCTCCTGGATGGTTCTTAGACTAATATGCAAATAATTCTATTCATAAATCTCAGAACTGAAGCATAACATTGTTGACTATATACACGAACTAGAGCCACAGATCTGTTCATTCCTGCACAAACATGCACTACGGAACAATTTTACAACTTGATCTGTTGATGGATTTTTTTCCTTTTACTAAACCTTATTTCAACATATAAACTGAAAAACCTCGGAGTTGATTGTAGTTTTGAATCCAATCAACCTTCAATCTAGTATTGCGTTGAACACCTGCAATTGCTACCTGATTGAGTTTCTTGAGTGTGAAAAGAATAAGAAATAAATGAATAATAGAAAAGAGAAAACATAGACAAATACAAACCTGATTATAGGACCATACGAAGTTGGAATTTCACTAGTTCCTGACACTAGGGAGCTTGCTGATTTTAAGCTCTCTTCCTGCCAAGTCCTGCAAAAAGTTCCAGCATTAGAATGAAAGGAAGAAATGAAGCGATCTTGAATCCAAAGTAGCTAAGCCAAAACAGGTGAGCATCTTACTGATAATAATAAGCAACTGCAAGTCTATTCTCACATCCATGTACATTCAATGAGCATCACTCATTCTTGTACATATTTTCATTGTGTTCTCCATGTTATAACTGCAGAACATTTTATGTTAATTAATGGATTCATGCAGGAGACAAAACTATCAACAGCTGAACTTGACATGTATGGTTGAAAACATGATGCAACAGCAGCAATCTGGTTTGCATTTTCCACAGAAAAATAAACGAGTGTCAGCATGAAACATTAGTTGCCACCAGCGCTGCTACATAAATCAAGTAAATGCAATCTAAATGATGATCCAGTCATGCAAGTCGACCTCTGTTTGTAGTGTGTTTCAATTTTTCAAGTTTTAACCACAACTCAGAAAGTCTTATTCTGTAATTTTCTTTGCAAAAATGTCTGCAAAAATTAGGGGAAAGGCATTAAAGTGGCATGAGGTTCACCTTTTTTCTCTGGTGTTGCAAGCAAAGCCCTTATGGATACAATACCCATGTGAGGCCCGTTTAGTCTAAAGTTACCCACAAGCATTTCATGGAAGATAATGATCCTGTACCGACTTTAGGTGCCTGTAAATACATACACACATCACTGATGGCTACAGTCGGTGTTTCTGTTGCCTGATTGTTGATGTAGCCTAAGTATGACAGCGAGGAATCTACTGTTCTGTAACAATCAGCACCATTCTGGATTCTTGGATCACTAAGTATAGGTCGTGCTTCAGGACAGAAAACATATAGACATCTGGTTACATGGAGCTCTATGACAGATCCTGCATTGTGTTCAGGTTCCTGTAAACACACATAGCAGTCGTCCTACATTACATAAATTCAGGCTAAGACTTTCTGGGTGTTTCTGATGGTTGATTTGCCATTAGCCTAATTAGGACACTGAGAAACGTGTTGCTAGATGACGTTAACCAGATTGAAGATTCTTGAATCATCAAGAATAGATCTTGCTGCAGGTCAAGAAAACATATTCTGTATCACAGCTTTTTTAATTGTGAAAAATCCATCACTTTTATGGCATTTGCTGGTCCCTTGTGACAGGAGATGTGATAACACATATCCAAGAACCAGAGGAATTAATAAGAGCAACGGCATAGCTTAGTGCTTTCTTTCGTTCGCATGCTCAAAGGACCTTCTAGTGTAATCCATACTTGTTGATTATGTTCGACAGGTACAATAATGATTTCCATCATGAAGCCTCACACCCACATTTCCTTTAGTAGCGTCTTTCATCTTCTCACTACTCTCACATTGAATGCAGGGGTGAAGAAAAACTTGGTTCTGTAACTACCAAATGTTACATCCTTCATTTTCTCCTCTCATGTTGTATGCTGGGCTCAGTGTTATTACTCAAATCTTCTGAATTTAACCCATCGTTTCTCTTGGCAAAAGAAGGGGCTCTTCCACCAAATAACTCAAACTCCATCCAGGTTCCTTATTTAAACCCCTTTCTCTCATCAATCTCCTTGCATTTTCCGCCTCCTCCCACAGACCTGCAGCCGCATGTACATTGGCAATTACTACATAACTTGTTGAATTCATGGGGTCTATGGTGATTAAATGCCTAGAAGCTATTTTTCCCATGACCATGTCCTTCTGGACTAGGCAAGCACCAAGCAGTGCCCCCCACAAAGAAGCACTAGGTCTTATGGGCATATTGCAAATAAATTCATACGCCTCTTTAAGCCATCCAGAGCGTGCAAGGAGATCAACAATGCAAGCATAATGTTCATCTCTCGGTTGGATTCTGTGGGCATTGACCATGGTATCAAACCACTGCTGTCCTAAGCTTGGCATCCCACCATGGCTGCAAGCACAAAGGACACCCAAAAAAGTAACATCATTAGGCTTCACACCACTTCTTTCCATCTCTTGAAAGAGTTCAAGAGCCTCTTTTCCTAAGCCATTCTTCCCATATCCAGTGATCAAAGAAGTCCAGGAGATCACATTTCTCTCTGCCATCTCATTAAAAGCCCGGTTTGCATCTTCAATTGCTCCTGTCTTTGCATACATATCTACTAAAGCATTTGCCAATGCAGTATCATGATTTGATTGGTTTTTCAATAGATGAGCATGAATTTGCCTCCCCATGTTGAATGATGCAATATCTGCACATATACTAAGCATTGAACAGAGCAAGATGCCATCAATTCTCATCCCCATCTTATGAATGTTACTAAACATATCCATTGCTACAACACCACTCTTCCTGCCATGTATGTATCCAGTAATTAATGCTGTTGAACTAACCACGTCTTTCTCTTCCATAGAATCATACACAAGCTTAGCATCTCCTAAACCCCCACATTTCGCGTAAGCATCAATTAGAGCCCCACAAACAATAATATCATACGAGTCACATCCGAGTTTGATGGTCAATCCATGAATCATCCTAACATCCTCTTCAGTCCCATGATTACAGCACCCCCTCAGAACACTTCCGAATGAGTATCGGTCAGGCAGCATCCCCTCCCCCAACATCCACCGAAACAGCTTCATTGCCCGGTCTCGGAAACCTTTTGCCGCAAACCCACCAATCATCGTGTTCCACGACACAAGATCTCGCACAGACATCACCTCAAACACGTACAATGCATCTTTAATTCTCCCACATTTAGAGTGCAAACCAACAAGAGCACTCTGCACAAACAAATTCTGACAATATCCTCCCCTTATGATACAATTCTGCACCATTTCTCCCCCTTGTAGAGACAACAAGTTGGTACACGCTCTAAGAACGCTCCCGTAGGTAAACTGATTAGCCTCCACGCCCCATCTCCTCATCAACACGAACGCCTTTAGTGCCTCTTTGGAGTACCCATGTCGAGAATACCCCGAGATCAACGCGCTCCATGCGACCACATTTCGGTCAGCCATCTCTTCAAACACCTTGCGTGCAGACTCCATGTCACCATTTCTAGAGTGAGAAACTAAGAGGTTGGTCATCAAATTTACATCTGTTCTAGCGAAATTTTCAGTGGCATGCAGAAGACGTTTCGAGAACGAAGATGGGCATCCCCTCATTCCCAACTCTCTATCTCAGAGGCAGGGACTGAAGCGTCAGCTTTTGCTTTGAACAAGAAAAAGATAATTCTTCCTCTTCCAATGTCTCAATATAAAGGGCACGTTTGGGAGTGAAAAAGAAAGTTTTGCCCATGAGTTTTGATACGAGAAGTTTTTAAAGGAAAGTTTTTGGCTTGTTTGTATAGCATGATAAAAATAGAGCGAGAAAATGTGACAAAATGAGAAAGAGGAAGATGGTGGGTGGAGGGTGGTGGGGGTGAGATGCGGTGAGATCGCTGGTGAGAAGTGTAAAAATAAATTTTCTCTTGGTCTCAGTGGAGGAATGTTTTCTATCAAAAGTATATATTTTTTACAAAAACTCTCAGTAAAAAAAGATCTCTCATTTAAAAGGGTTGAAAAATCCATACTAATTTTTCATTTGCATCACTTTTTCTACCAAATCAATTCTCAGTTGAGAGAATTCCTTTTTTTTATTCAAAAGCCACCTTTTCGGGTGGCCTTCTAAAGCATAGTCTCAGAAGTAGGAATTCCACAAGGTTACTAAAGCTTGCATGTAAACCTTGAGAAATTGGCTTTTTTGTAGGTGAGGAAAACGAGTCTACGAACGTGATTAATTTCTTATTCAATTACGATAAAAGAACAGACAATTTGTGAAAGAAAGAATGCTTTCTTAAAAAAGTTTTCTCCGCCCTTTATCTTAGGAAAACATGACTACTTTTGTAGGGGCATGACTGTTGCAAGCATGTCAATCTAAGCACCAGGATTGCGTGCTAACTTATTTTAAATATTTAATATATAAAAAATACTCTAAGATAATTGCGATATTGTCTTTTAAATGAAAATATTGTGTTTTTATCATAAGATTTACATTATGGTTTTATTTTTTACGTATTTTAATTTTAAAATTTAAATTTGTTTTAACCCCAAGAAATGTAAAGACTTGAAAATCGCAAAAAAAAACGTAGTGAATGATTGCCATTTTAAACTTTTGCCAAACATGAGATTGTCCAAGTGGTAAATGAGTTGAGCCCGAGGATTTAGTGTTCATTCATATCGTTTACCAATCCTGAACTTAGGACTGGTTTGATGCACCGTCCCCTGCCCTCCTAAATTGGACAGCGCGGCCAGATGGGACAATGTATGAAACAACCATTGGATGTGGGAATGCATGTGCACTGAGTTCAAGGAACAACATTTTATCATTCTACCCCTGTCACGAAAAGAACAAGGATTAGGGGATGCTCTTTAAATAAAAAAAATATATAGGAGGGGACCCTAACCATCTCATTTTTTACCTCCTCTATCTTTCTCCCCCCCTTTCTTCTTTCTTCCCTTCCTTCGTTCCTCTCTCTCTCTCTTTTTCTTTTTTTTCCCTTCTTCGTTCCTCCCACTCTCTCACATATTCTTTATTCTTCATTCTGCTTCTTCTTCTTAGGTTTTTTTTTCTTTGATCTTCTTTGATTTTTTTATTTTTTAAAACCTGTAATTTTTTAGGATTATATATAAATAAAGAAAAAACATTTTTATCTTCAAGTTATAAATATGTTTCTAGCTTTTGAACTTCATTTTATTGATATTTTATATTTTTATTTACTCATTTATGGCCAATAAGGGCACAATTGGTATTTTTATATTTTTTTTGATAAATAACGATTTAAAATATTTAATTTATAATGAAAAGTATACATTTTAGTGAGTTATGATTTGTCGAGGTGTTTTCACAGTGTTTTGAACTTAACTAGATGTATTTTGGAAGTTTACAAAAGCAATTCTATCAAAGGTATTTTGGTTATAAATAATTTCAATATAATATTTTAATTAAATAAAATCATTATTTTTATAGAGTACCAAAACCACAAACTATCTAGAGTTAGAATAGTTATTTCGTGTTAGCAAAATATAAGATTTTGTTTTGAGAAAAGAATTAGATTTTTAGTATGGACCCGAAGTCCATATGGGTTTGGACCCATATGGGTCGATCCAAATTAGGGTTTTTATGAGATTTTAATAACTAAATAAAATAAAATTATTCTATTTTAATCCAGAAAATATTTGTATGTGTAATTATATGTTAGTTTTATTTTTAGGATTTATATATTATTTTAGACCCACAACCCGAATTGGAGTTTGGGGTTGATTTGGATCCAAATCAGATCTAAATAGGACCCAGGTTGGTTTTGGCACATAAGTGAGGCTGGGTGGGCCCCACTAGGGCACCCAAACCCCCTTATATTCCTCTCCTTTTCTCCCTTTGGAGTCGACACCCCCATTTCACTTTGGTTTTTTAGAAAACCATTGCCTTTCTTCTCTCACCCTAGCGGACCCACCTGGGGATTTGTGTCCTCTAGATTCTAGGGATTGATACCACCCACACTCTCCATCAACAAGCACAAATAAGTTCATCTTCTTCTTCTTTCCATCTTTTCTCTCTCTCTTTTTTAGGGATTTTTCCTTGGCCAATTTTCCTAAAATAGACATTTCTTGCGATTTATGCCATTTCAGCCTTGGGAACCATGTTCCAGCAGCGGTGCGCCCTTACACGACCCCACGAATGCCTAGAGGTGAGCTCTTTGCTTATCTTTCATTCATTTCTTGCATTTTTGGTGGCTTATCCCCTTGCCGATTTGCCTTAATGAACATTTCTTGGAATCTATGCCTCATTCTTACCATTGGGAATTATGGATAGCATCTGCACCGTCTCCATCAATGACACCTTGATCCTCATATATTTTTTCTTATTGTTGATCCATTTATCTAAGGAAATTGAGTTCCTCTTAGAAATTGTGTATTGGAAAATATGTCGCCGCTATCAAGGATGCCTGAATTTGCGTGCATAATCGAGTTCATCAACACAAATGCCTTTAGTGCCTCTTTGAAGTAACCGTGTAGAGAATACTCCGAGATCAACGTGCTCCATGAGACCACATTTCGGTCGGGCATCTCGTCAAACACCTTGAGTGCAGACTCCATGTCTCCATTTCTAGAGTGAGAAACTAAGAGGTTGGTCATCAAATTTACATCAGTTTTAGCAAAATTTTTAGTGGCATGCAGAAGACATTTCGAGAACGAAGATGGGCATCCTCTCATTCCCAACTCTCTCTCTCTCTCTCTCTCTCTCTCTCTCTCTCTCTCTCTCTCTCTCTCAGAGTCAGGGGACTGAAGCGTCAACTTTTGCTTTGAACAAGAAAAGATAATTCTTCCTCTTCCAATGTCAATATAAAGGGCACGTTTGGAAGTGAAAAAGAAAGTTTTTCCCATGCAAAGTTTTTAAAGGAAAGTTTTTGGCTTGTTTGTTTAGCATGATAAAAATAGAGTGAGAAAATGTGAAAAAAATGAGAAAGAGGAGGGTGGTAGTGACGGTGGTGGAAGTGAGATGCGGTGAGATCAGTGGTGAGAAGTGTAAAAATAAATTTTCTCTTGGTCTTATTGGAGGAATGGTTTCTATCAAAAATATATTTTTTTTAGAAAAACTCTGAGTAAAAAAATATCTCTCATTTAAAAGGGTTGAAAAATCTATACTAATTTTTCATTTGCATCATTTTTCCTACATCTTTCTAGCTTCTAAACGTGCCAATCAATTCTCAGTTGAGAGAATTCTTTTTTATCCAAAAGCACTTTTTCGGGTTGCCTTCTAAAGCACAGTCTCAAAAGTCGGAATTCCACAAGGTTACTAAAGCTTGCATGTAAACCATGAGAAATTGGCTGTTTTGTAGGTGAGGAAAACAAGTCTACGAACATGATTAATTTCTTATTCAATTACGACAAAAGAACAAACGATTTATGGAGGAAAGAATGCTTTCGTAAGAAAGTTTTCTTTGCCCTTTATCTTGGGAACACATGTCGACTACTTTTGTAGAGGCGTGACTGTTGCAAGCATGTCAATCTAATAACCAGGATTGCGTGCTAACTTCTTTTAAATATTTAATATATATAAAATACTCTAAGATAATTATAATATTGTCTTTTAAATGAAAATATTGTGTTTTTATCATAAGATTTACATTATGGTTTTATTTTTTACGTATTTAATTTTCAAATTTAAATTTGTTTTAACCCCATGAAATGTAAAAACTTGAAAATTGCACAAAAAATGGTAGTGAATGATTGCCATTTTAAACTTTTGCCAAGCATGAGATTGTCCTAATGGTAAAAGAGTTGAGCCCGAGGATTTAGTGTTCATTCATATCGTTTCCCAGCCTTGAACTTAAGGCTGGTTTGATGCACCGTCCCCTGCCCTCCTAAATTGGACAACGCGGCCAGATGAGACAATGTATGAAACAACCATTGGATGTGGGAATGCATGTCCATTGAGTTCAAGGAATGACATTTTACCATTCTACCCCTGTCACGAAAAGAACAAGGATTAGGGAAAGCTCTTTCAACAAAGAAAAATAGGAGGGGGCCCTATCCATCTCATTTTTTTTCCTCTTCTCTCTTTCTCCCCGCCTTTCTTCTTTCTTCCCTTCCTTCGTTCCTCTCTCTCTCTCTCTCTTTTTCTTTTTTTTTCCTTCTTCGTTCCTCCCACGCTCTCACATAATCTTTATTCTTCATTCTGCTTCTTCTTCTTAGGGTTTTTTTTTATTAGGGTTTTGATTTTTCTTTGATCTTCTTTGATTTTTTATTTTTTGTGTAAAACCTATAATTTTTTAGGATTATATATAAATAAAGAAAAACCATTTTTATCTTCAAGTTATAAATGTATTTCTAGCTTTTGAACTTCATTTTATTGATATTTTACATTTTTATTTACTCGTTTATTGCCAACAAGGGCACAATTGGTATTTTTTTTGATAAATAACTATTTAAAATATTTAATTTATAATGAAAAGTATACGTTTTAGTGAGTTATGATTTATCGAGGTGTTTTCACAGTGTTTTGAACTTAACTAGATGTATTTTGGAAGTTTACAAAAGAAATTCTATCAAAGGTATTTTGGTTATAAATAATTTCAATATAATATTTTAATTAAATAAAATCATTATTTTTAGAGAGTACAAAAACCATCAACTATCTAGAGTTAGAATAGTTATTTCGTGTTAGCAAAATATAAAATTTTATTTTGAGAAAAGAATTAGATTTTTAGTATGGACCCAAAGTCCATATGGGTCGATCCAAATTAGGGTTTTTATGAGATTTTAGTAACTAAATAAAATAAAATTATTCTATTTTAATCCAGAAAATATATGTATGTGTAATTATATGTTAGTTTTATTTTTAGGATTTATATATTATTTTACACCCATAAACCGAATTGGAGTTTTGGGTTGATTTGGATCCAAATCAGATCTAAATAGGACCCAGGTTGGTTTTGGCACATAAGTGAGGCTAGGTGGGGCCCACTAGGGCACCCCAACCCTCTATATTCCTCTCTTTTTCTCCCTTTGGAGTCGACACCCCCATTTCACTTTGGTTTCTTAGAAAACCATTTTCCTTCTTCTCTCACCCTAGCCATCCCACCTAGGGATTTGTGTCCTCTAGATTCTAGGGATTGATACCACCCACACTTTCCATTGACAAGCATAGGTGAGTTCATCTCCTTTTTCTTCTCATCCTTTCTCTTTTTTTAGGGATTTTTCCTTGGCCAATTTTCCTAAAATAGATATTTCTTGGGATTTATGTCATTTCAGCCTTGGGAACCATGTCCCAGCAGCGATGTGCCCTTACACGACCCCATGAATGCCTAGAGGTGAGCTATTTGCTTCTTTTTTATTCATTTCTTGCATTTTTTGCGGCTTATCCTCTTTTTGATTTGCCTTAATGGAGATTTCTTGGAATCTGTGCCTCATTCTCAGCATTGGGAATTATGCATAGCAGAAACTATACTAATTTTTGTTATGCCATCACCATCTGCACCATCTCCATCATTGACACCTTGATCCTCGTCTCTTTTTTCTTATTGTTGATCAATTTCTCCAAGGAAATCAAGTTCCTCTTAGAAATTGAGTATTGGAAAATGTGCAGCCACTGTTGAAGATGCCTGAATTTGCATGCAGAATAGAGGAGACACCCAGCATAGTCGTTCAGCCTTGCAACTATTGTTTTTGGTATTGCTTAGATCAATCCTTGCAAAATTAACTTACTCGATTTTTGAATTTCGTTAGTTTTTGTGCAAAAAGACATTCTGCCACTCCTCATTATTTATATAGCATTGTAGTGATGTCCGACAGTGACAGAACACCCCAGCTGAACCCATTTGTTGTGTTTCTACTTGGTGTTACACACACATGTGAAGTGTTCGGTGAATTGCCAAAGAGGTAATTCGGTATGGCGTTCTCGACCCCTCAGATTTTTGTGTTTCGTTACACTTATATTTCAGATCTACAAAGGTGGGATTGCTAAATTAAACCCATAGAATGCATAATTAGGTTTGGTATCGAACTAGTATGTTTTTATCATTATGTTGCATGATTCGTGTATCATAGTATAATGTTTAGCGAATTAGGTTTTGAGATGCCTAATTAGTTGATTATGCCATTATTTAATTATTTAATTATTTAATGAGCATATAATTAGCATGATTAAATTAATTTATTTAATTATATAATACATGCTTATAATTTTAAAAATCTATTTTATGCATTGGGAATTGTGTCGCATGCCAAGTTTTCGATAAAATGCCCAAGAGAGCAAAATTTTCAAATTTAGAAGTAGTTTTGAATGAGGTTTCAAATAGAAATCATTGGTCAAAAATTAGAAAAAAAATAAAGCAAAAATAGCAAATTCTACCTTTTTTGTAGTCAATGCATGCAGAGCGTGGTCTACATACATTTACAACAGTAAGTTGAAACTCCCATTTAAGAGTAAAGGTTGTGTTGCCCATTTCAGCCCATCCATTTAATGGATTCAAAAGAAAAGTATTAAAAAATAGATAGTCAAAGGAAATGATTGATGGGGGGGGTGGCATTTTTGCTTTTGAGAGGAGGAGAGGAGGGGGACGTCCAACCTCTCTCTCTCTCTCTCTCGCGCGCGCGCACGCCCTCTCCCTCATGCACTCACGGTTTTGGGCATTGAAGTATTTCTTTGGGGTGGCGTCGCTCTTCAAGTAATCAAACTTGTTGGTGCAACTGAGGAGGTTAGCCAGCTAAAAACCGATTTTGGTGGAGTTTTTGGAGAGCACTCAGCCTATGGGAGAAGGCCAAGTTGACATGAGTAGGTCAGCTCTCCCGTCTCCATTTTTTTCTTACATTCTCTCATTTTTATTAGATCATTTTCTAATTTTTCCTTATTTATTTCATTGTATTTTTGTACGGGACAATTTTAAGGAGGAGAACCATTGAGGAGTCACGCTAGAAGGTGTGTCTAGCAGTGCCTAGGGACTGTGCCTGTTGGATTTTGTGAACAAAGGTAGGTACCCGACCCCCACTTTGCATTAGTGGCATGAGTAGACGCGTTTTGAGTGGTCGGTGTTTGTCTCATTGTTGGTTGGGAAACTATGTGTGAATCTATAGTTTTGTTTCTATTTGAATAAAAAAAAAATTATATATATATATATATATATATATATATATATATATATATATATATATATATATATATATATATATATAACAATGATAAAATAACATAATATCATGTGTGTTGCTGTTGTTCACACATTTGCAATTTTTGTACTGTTTCCCTAGTTCAGAAAAAAAAAATGAATGACCATATATATATATATATATATATATATATATATATATATATATATATATATATATATATATATATATATATATATGCATGTCTGGGATTTGCATTAAAACATAAATAAATTTTTTAAGGAAACCCCATTGTTAGTGTTTTGGTCATAACTCTTTGATCCAAAGTAAAAAAATTTAGTGTTTCAGATTGTTAAAAAGCTATCAAACACCTCGATGAATTTTGTGTTTGCACTTTTCCAAATTTCGGCGTTGTCTCTGTTAAAAATGTCCCCGAACACTAAGAACAGTCACTCGAGTGACTGAATCCTGTCTAAGGAAAACTACTATGAGTATTTTGGTCATATCTCCTTGGTCCAAAATAAAAAAATTTCATGTTTTGGCTCGTTGAAAAGCTATCGAATAACCTGGTAATCTTTGTGTTTTAATGTTTTCCGTATTCCAGAGTCATCACAATAAAAAATATCCTAGAACAGTAAGGACAGTCACTCAGGTGACTAAATACTGTCTAAGAAAAAAGCACTGTCAGTATTTTAGTAATAACTCTTTGGTCAACAGTCAAAAAAATTTGTTTTATCTCGTTAAAAAGATGTTGAATACCTCGATAATTTTTGTGTTTTATAATTTTTTAAATTTTGGGGTTCTCACTGTCAAAAACATCCCAGAATATTTATATTTATGATTTTATTCTCTTTTTGGATTTTATTTAATTGAACATAATAAATATCAATTTCAATATGTTGATCATATAAATCACACATCCAATATAATCTGAAAATATAAATCATGTTTTTTACGAACTATGATCAAGAAACAAGGTTTTTCATAAATCATTTTTGATAAAATCATGTTTTGGGGTTCCGTAAACCTCCAAAAACACTAGATATTGATTTGAGCGCATGGTTTGAACTTATATCATCTCTATTATATGTCTGAACCTATACTCCAACATATGGATTCACCCTTGGTGCTACGTACATGCACACATGTTGAAGGTTCCCTACCTGAAATCACGTAGACAAAAAAATCATCAAACGTTCAATGTAGATGTGTAGCTTCACCACCAATGGATGTATAACCCCACCTCTAATCATCAGATGTTCAAATCCCGTGGGATTCACTCACTGCATAAGCCAAAGCTTGACGACTCCCTAAAGTTGAGGGGTAAGCACTCGGAGTTTTACACCGACATGGACAGAGACTGTAAATACGTCAGGCTAAGCCATCGCAGCTAGGTCTCTGCGGCCGGGGCGGTTTCTTTGAGTAAAAAAAGGACATGCACTCAACAATCCAGATACTAAACTCTTGATGCCCTTGAACTTAAATGCCATGAGCCCACCCACCTTCATGTGCAGAGCCATTGTGGGCAAAAGGTGACCCGACCTGAACCTGAATACCCATTGAATAGGGCTGTCAATGTGTTGGGTTTATGCCCGGTAGCTGACCCGACCTGAACCCAAATACCCATTGAGTTTGGAATGCAATTTTGCTTGGATATCCGACTCCATTATGCAGAACCGAGTATTTTATATGTATTTTTTTGTATAAATATATATTTTAAACACCTTTCAAACTATATGGCTTAGGTTTGGGATTCATTTTCTTTTCCTGACATAATCCAGGTCAGGAACCTGAACCCAATTGATTGTTATTTAGATAGTTAGGGCAAACCCTGATCAGACAGAGACCTGACCCATTGACATCCCTAGGGTTTTAGGTAACCTACCAAGAATACATTAACTCAATTCAGAACCAGTTAAAATCTCATATGGTGGTTTAGTTGGTTGTTTTGGTGATTGATGGTCCCTGGCCAACCAAACTCGATACTGTGAGTAGGGACACCTAAACCAAGACCTGCCCTTGTTCTAGTCCTATGCCTTCCTATTAGTTAAAGGAAAAAGATAAAAAAAAAACCTAATTAAAAGCATCATTGAAGAGGGCATATAGTAAGGTGACAACTCCTTGTTACGTTAGAACATGAAAAGCTTATAAATAGAACTTTTAATTTGTTTTTTTTTGAAATGTAGACAACAAAAGCCTTCTATTTGTATTGGAACTTAATGGCTTTCATGCAAAACCTTACCATTGCTGATTGAAATATAGACTAAAACTGGGCAATATGTTTCCCTGCCAAGTTACCCAGTTTGGTTAAGAGCCCTATTTAGAAAACTAGTTTTTCACTGAGATTCAGCCTCTTGTCGCATAGATTCGTTTATCACACACACACATATATATATATATATATATATATATATATATATATATATATATATATATATATATATATATATATATATATATATATATATATATATATATATATATATATATAAACATGTAAGTGGAGTTTCTAATGACCCTACTTAGGGTGAGCGTTCGGAGGCTCCTGATGATCACATGTTCGACTTTCTTTAGAGTCGAACCTGCCACAAGTATGAAGCAGCGCTATAGGGCCGATCCACTCTCTTGGGATTATGACCCTAAGGTGGAAACAATTAGTGCTTGATCCTGGTGGATTCCATTATGCTCCAATATAATTTCATTTGTAAGAAATGTTTGTAGAGAATCTTATTTAAGAGTTGCCCACTTTGTTACACCATTAGGTTCTACTTAAGATTATTGGGTTTCTTCCAACTAGAGCCTGTGGGGTTGTCCAATCCCTCCTTGAATGAGCTTAAAGTGTACCATACATGATAAGTATAAGGAAAAGTATGTAGGGCATCAGTTGATTAGCCTTGAACAAGTAAAGTAGGCACACCAACCTCCACGCTTCCTTGACATACAAAAATCATGAGAACCATTTCTTGAATAATGGGTGTCACATGAATTTTTCTTTTATCCTGATAATCTATAATAAGAAATGGATTTTATGATTTGACAATATTATAGACAAACTGCATGGTAGCATTCCTTGGTTTGGCTGAGGCTAGAGAAATATGTCAAACATGACCACTTATTTTTTTCTTGACAATTTTACCCTTTTGTCACCTAAAAAAATTAGGTGCCTTAATCAAACCACTTGTCTAAGTTGCCGTCTGAAAAAATCAGGCAACAAGTAAGTGTCGCCTAGAAAAAAAGTAAGTGCCGCCTAGAAAAAAAGTAAGTGCCATGCAAGTTTTCGCCTGAAAAAATCAGCTGCCGTTTAAGTTGTCTCCTGAAAATTCAATGGCCTGAAGTTTTAGGTGGTAAAAGGGCAAAAGTGTCAAGTAAATTGGTCATATTTGTTGTATTTTCCAGCTTATGGATAGTAATGATATTTTTAATAAAAGCAAGGTCCATCTACGACATTGACTGAAAATCTAAAACTGTTATGTAATATATATATAATCCTTTGTCTTTTTTAGGCTAGCTCTCATTATTTTTCAATATATTACATCGATAATCTTAATTAAAAACTTCTTTGAGCATTAATTTGAATTACTTCCGTAGAAATACCTCTAACCCAACACTGTTGGGTTTTTAACAATTTACAGAAAGACATCTAGGTTACTATACTATTTGTAAAAAGCTGCCCTTGATTATTACATTTAACTGCCTTTTTTTTCATGTATGTTGTTTAATAAATGGAACACTTGTTCTGAAAATAATTAAGTTGACCCTTATTTAGTCAAACCAAAAGGCTAAAATAAGCTCACTATTGATAAATTTAGTTTTTAATGAAAGAGCCTAAGTTGAGTTATTTTCAATGTTGTCAATATCGATACGGGCCCTGTATCGTTTGGCCAACCATTCAGGTGAATCAGTTGATGCCCATACTCAAGTGAATCGTTTTGAGTTGGCCAAAAAATAATTAACAAATATTATGTCAATCAGAACGTAACACTTGTTAAAGCCATTAAAATAATATTAAAAAATAATTTTAAGTATTTTTTTTACATTTATTAAAAATAGCCTATTCAAAAGTTTATGGATTTGATACCAAGAAACTAAATGGATAGGAGTAGGGCAGCTCAAGACAAGTTGAGGCCCTAAGCATATTTTAATGGAGGCCCATATTTTTTCATATATACTTTTTTCATTGGAGGCCCTCAGCATGTGATATATATATTCATTTGAAGCCCTACACTACAAGAAACCTGTGGATTAGCGACGACCTACATTCGTCGCTAATCTGACATTAATTCATCGCTAAACAGTTTAGTGATAGATTAACGTCAGATTAACGACGAAAACATTTCATCACAAATTTTTCGACGCTAAGTAGTGCCAAAACTTATCCGCCGCTACTTTCGTCGCTAATTTGTGACGGATTAACGACGAACATGATCCATCGCGAGTCCTTTGTTATTTTAAATTAGCGATGGATAATATCTGTCACTAATCCGTCGTTAAATTTAAAAATAAAATAAAATAAAATAAAATAAAATTTACTCTGTCAGCGCATTCTCTGGCAGTGAGCAATTGTTTTTGCATAGAACCGGCGCATTCCAGCATCGGGACGCTCTTCCGCAGCGAGCCAGTCATGGCAGACGCAGACGGGAGTTGATCTTCGGGGGCTGATGCCATTGAAGAGGCCGATCCCCACAGAGGAGGAGACACGGATGGGCCTGAGCACGAGCTTGGCGAGCCTCGCACGGAGGCCCACAACGGAGATGAGGAGGAAGAGCAGGTCCTCGACGAAGACGGCGGCCAGGGCGCTCTTGTAGGGGATGTTACCGAAGTCGTGGAACTTGACGACGGTGTAGGCGAAGTAGGCGTTGGTGCCCATGCCAGGTGTGAGGGTTCCCATGATGAGGCAGCCGACGAGCGACGAAGCGACGGTGGCGACGATGAGGTCCTTCCTTATGCGGTCAAGGCAGACGGCGTAGCCAGGATTGACGGGAGAGAACTTGCAGGAGGCGTCAGGCTGGACGACGACGCGGAGCATGGAGGTGCCGTTGGTGCCCGAGCAGAAGGAGACGAGGATGGTTTAAATCGAACGGGGGAGGGAAAAATGGAGGGAGGAAAAATTTTGAGCGGGGAGAGGAAAAATTTCGCGCCTCAGATGGGACGGTTTAAATAAAAAATTAGCGAGGGAATTTTTTCGTCGCTAATTAGCATTTTTTTGTAGTGTTTTGGCGACGGAAAAATATTGTCGCTAATTAGCGACGGATTTAGCGACAGAGATATGTTCGTCGCTAATTTTACAAATATTTCAAATGTTAGTGACAAATAGTTTTCTCTCGTTAATCTGTTGTAAATTTGCGATGAAAAAAATCTGTCGCAAATTACCGTCGCTAATTAGCATTTTTTTGTAGTGCTAGGCAGTGGCCTCAAATCTCAAAGAGGTCAACCGGTCCTAGATACGAGAAGTTATTCATGAAGCGAAAGTGGGAAAGCCATCACTGAAAAGTAATATAAAGCGGGAAGCGAGATACGATTGTGAAGCAATACAAAGCACTGGTGAAAGTAGGGTTGTCAATGGGTTAGATTTGTATCGAGAGTACCCAACTTGACCTGAACCTGAATTCTCGGGTAGGGGCATGCAAAATGCCGACCTGGATAATAATATTCGGGGTAACCTTAAACCCGACTCGAGCAATATGCAGGCCAGATTTGGGTCATGATTTTTGCCAGGTACCTTACACGACCCATTTTTTTGCATGGGTACTTGACTCGATCGGAGTATTTGACGTGTATTTTTAATAAAAAATTTCTAAAATTTTGTAGGTATGGGTTTGGGATTCCATTTTCATGACCGAGCAAAATCCGAACCTAATCATTAATTATATGATCGGGTCTGGGTCGACCCTGTCCTCACGTGTGGAATATCACAGGTGGAAGAAAATAAGAATGGCATAAACACAAGTATAAAACACTATAAACCAACGTGCAAGCTTGTTATAAAAAAAATGTTACTTTTTAATAAAAAAAACATAGCAAGTGAGAAGTGATAAGGAAACAAGGAAGAAACATTAACAAAGTTAAAGAGAATCAATTTGGGAGATGAGGAGGAAGCAGACTTCTCAAATGGGAATCGAGTTTTCCAAAGCTTTTCCAACTTTTTGAGAATCTAAAAGTTTTTCGGTTCCAAAGCAAGCTTCCCTACGTAGCAAGAAGTTTTCACTAACTATGGATGAACTTAACCAATGAGCAACAAGAGAGAAGAGGGACTAATTTTTCTTAAAATGAGCAGAGTTTAATTAGTCCATAGTTACCGAAAGTGCCTCATTAAAGGGGAAAAGTGCCACGCTTCCCTCAAAAGGAAAAAGCATGGGGAAGCTCGCTTTTCATTTATGAAAAGCACGCTTCTCACTCACTTCCCAAATTGCTTTCCTGTTGCATCTCTTTTGTTTCCCACTAGTTTTCTCATTGCTTCCACCTTGTTTGCCCAAGTTTTTTTTGTTATGTTTTCTTATATTATTATTTATTTTTTATTTTTCTCTAGCTTCCCAAAGATTTTGCTTTATTTCCCTTTTGTTTCATTCACGTTTCCTTTCTCGTTTCCCACATGCTTCCACAATCACTTCCGTACAGAGCTTTTTTTAAGGGAACTTATGTATAGGCGCTTAACTTGTGACAAAATTACGTTTAAGCATCTATATATATATATTTTTTTAAGATAGTGCCTCTCTTTTGAAAGAATTGCTCATATGACCCACCTTAAATTACTTTTTCTATCACTTCAGTATTTGACTCTTTAAAATGACACTTTGACCATTTCTTTTCATGAAATTATTAAATGTCATTTTTTGTAGTTGAAGTACGGTTAAGGCTAAATAAGCAACATCAGCAAAAAAAAAAAAGTGACAGGCTGTCGGTCATTCGAGCAATTTCCTGGAGAGATAGGTAATTTGATTGAACGGCTCTGAATCTAATTTAAATGTACATTTTAGATATTTCTTAAAGGATCCATATCTCGAAAAACATGTTGGAGTTGGATCAGACCATATCCAATCCATTTGCAGTCACCTTTAGAGCCCGGGGTTCTAAAGATCAGAGGGGTATCTCTCATCCAATCAGAAACCTCATAATAATATTTCTTCTCTACTTCCTTTTTTAATATCAAGAATTTATGATACTTAATATGAGATCGAGCATTGATTGCCGATCCGGTCAGGGGTCCATTTGATTCCTTTCATTCATAGAGATGAATGACATCAAACCGTCAAGGTTTTTCCTTGTGTTTCAACATGCGATAGATGCTCTTCATCATGAACATGAACTGCTCTGAAAATTTTGTGGGGCTCATCTGACAGACTGACACATAAGCAAGCTGCCTGTGCTGTTGTTTCATGTAGGAATGGCAGTGGACCAAGCAAAAATGGAGCTCGGGTTGGCTCACCTTGTTTGGACCGGGGACGGAGAACATGAAATGGGGATGGAGGCGGGGATGAAGGTTAAAATCAAAGCTCGTGCGAAGTTGGACTTATGCTTTCTCCCACCCTGCTCCGTCCCCGATTTTAGTTGGTAAAATAACTAAAATACCTTTAGGGATGACAATGGATAGTCGAGAAACCGGCTCCGCCTCACCCCGTTTTGACCGAGGATGGAGGATATGAAATGGGGATGGAGGTTAAAATCAAAACCCATGTGGGGATGAAGGCGGGGATGTTGGGAAGAATTTTGAGACGGGGTAGGAATGTAGGGGTGAAGACCTTGTCCCCCGCCTCTACCCCGAGTCCACTACCATCCCTAATTTCATGCAATGTTATCAGTATCGGTATTGGCCATGTATCGTTTGGCCAATGATTCAGGTGAATCGGGCCGATACCGATACTCAAGTAAATCGTTTTGAATCTGGGAAAAATAATTAAAAAATATTATGCTGCAATCAGAACGTGACACATGTTAAAGTCATTAAAATAATATTAAAAAATAATTTTGTGCCCCTTTTTTTTTTTAAATTTAGCTCAGCGAGCTTTTCTATATTTGGTACTGACAAAAGTAGCATAATAACAAATAATGTGGTCATTCAAAAAATATAGCATGAAAAGAACCATATTAATGAAAGTATATAATACTCTGATACAAGAAAATATCATGTAAGCAAGGCCGGCCTCTTTGATATTCGAGGCCACCGCCTAGAGCCTCCAATTTTGAAGGGGCCTCCAACGAATTAGTAGTTTTGACAAAAAACAGAAAAGAAAAACAGTTGGCAAAGCAGAAAATTGAGGGCACAATGCAGGTAAAGTAATTATAAATAGTAAGGCAATAGTTAAGTAGTTATATAAAGATATGAATGGTAAAATCTTGAATAATATAATATAAAATAATTATCGAAAATAGTCATTAGAAATTGCAATGGCAACTCTCCAAACATGATTACCAAAGTTTTAGCTAAATGTCCTTGGTGACAAGCATAGACATGCATATATATTTGGTCACTAACTCGTACTGTTAATGTTTGTTATATTTTTAGTAATTTCTATTTTTATTGCATCTCAATAAAAAAAGCTCTTATAAATAGTAAAAATATAAAAAAATGGTTAAAAATAAAAAATTATGCCCCATTTTTTAAAACTTTTTCAGACTTGCAAGTCAAACCCGCATCCCCTATCATCGAGTCCATGAATCTTTGTGTGTGTGTGTGAGTGAGAGAGAGGTGGGAGGTAGAATCTTAAATAATATAGGTAAACTAATTATCTAGTTAGGAAATTGTGAGAAGATATTATGTATACTCTAGAGTACCATACTTTTTATATAAAATTCATAGGTTCAAGTTTTATTTCATCAACTTGACCCCATAGATGCAGTTAGCATAGTCCATTAATTAGTAGGGATTATACCTTAAGTAATTTTGATGTAAAGACATGATTTTCTCAATCATGAAATCTTTGCACATTGTGGACCATTAAATTTTGAAGCATTTAAAAAAGCGCTTTATACAATAATATCAGATGATCTAAAATGCTTTTTGAACAGACAGATCATATGAATGACATCTGTAGGGCTTGACCCATAAAAAAAAAATGAAAGGATATGGTACACTTGAAGGTAGCCAATATTTTCCCAGCAATTACAATCCTAAATATCTAGAGATGACCACTAATAAATAAATAAATAAATATATATATATATATAGAGAGAGAGAGAGAGAGGTTTTAAAAATTATAAATGACAACTCTAAGAACAACTATGTCACAAGAAAGATTAAGTGGATTAGCGATGCTATCAAGACACAATGACAAAGCTTGACTATAAAGATCTAAACAATACATTTGCATCATTAAAAGCAAAAAAATATGGATTTTAGATAATATTTTTTAAATTATTTTATGTTTTTTTGCTGTAGCGTGATGAATATATAAAAACCCAATTAGTAAATATGAAGGACATTAAGAATTTTTGAAAAGAAAAGTAAAACACCTTTAATAAAATAATAAAATTTTTATGTACAATGAAAACAAAATTAGGGGCTCATTTGGAAGCTTCGCCTAGAGACTCAACTTCTCTTGAGCCACCCCTGCCTGTAAGTACTATTTCTACATTACCATGAAAGCAACAAGATATACAAGAAACCGAGAACATTATTAAGCGAATAAAGGGCCAAAACTTTTTAATCAGGAATGTTTTACAACTTGAAAGATTTATGCAAATGATTTGATCTTATAACCTCCCGATTACAGTGACTTACAATCAATAAAGTTTCGTCCAAGCACATTTAATCACAAAACACTCATTAACTATTTAAACAAGTTTAATAAAAAAACAGATCGATCTTTAAGCTAATCATTTCACTACAAGAAAAATGTTAATTAGCGACGGAAATTTGGGACGGATTTTTTTCGTCGCAAATTTGCGACGAATTAGCGGGCGAAAACTATTTGTCGCTAACATTTGAAATATTTGCAAAATTAGTGATGAAAATATCTCCATCGCTAAATCCGTCGCTAATTAGCGATGAATTAGCGACAATATTTTTTCATCGCCAAAACACTACAAAAAATGTTAATTAGCGACGAAATTAGCGAGAAAATTTTTTTGTCCCTAATTTGTTCGCTAATTAGCGACGGATTAGGGACAGAAAATTTTTTTCGCTAATTCCGTCGCTAATTTTCGATTTAAACCGTCCCACCTGAGGCGCAAAATTTTTCCTCCCCCCGTTTGAAATTGTTCCTCCCTCTGTTTTTCCCTCCCCCCGTTCAATTTAAATCATCCCCACCTGAGGCGCTTCTCAGGACGCCAAAAGCCCCGCCCTTCCTCTGACGACACACATCAACCTCTCGCACCACGGAGGGCAGTTGGAAGAGGGCGTTGAGCCGGCTGAACCACGACGTGGGCAGGAGCAGGGTGGGCCGCTACTTCAATCTCGAGGAGTGCAGGTCCAGCTTCACCACCGAGATCAAGGCGGGGATGGCCACGTTCCTCACCATGGCCTACATCATCATCGTTAATGCCAGCATCCTTACCGACTCCGGTGGGCCCTGCTCTGTCTCAGATTATGTGCCGCTCTGCAGCGATCCCTCCATCTCCGTCTCCTCCTGCTCGGGCACCAACGACACCTCCATTCTTCGCATCGTTGTCCAGCCCGATGCCTCCTGCAAGTTCTCCCCCGTCAACCCTGGCTATGCCGCCTGCCATGACCGCTCCTCTCGGCGGTGCCCCTCGCTAGTCTCCACCACCCGTCCTGCCTCTCCCTCACCGGATCCCATCTCCACTACGACTCCTTCTCCCATCGTGACTGGCTCGCTGCGGAAGAGCGTCCCGACGTCGGAACGTGTCGATTCTGTGAAAATAATTGCTCCCTATCGGAGAACGCGCAGGCAACGAGCAATTTTTTTTATTTTTTTTTTAAATTTAACGATGGATTAGCGACGGATATTATCCATCGCTAATTTAAAATAGCGAAGGACTCGCGATGAATCATATCTGTCGCTAATCCATCGCAAATTAGCGACGAAATTAGCGGCGGATAAGTTCTTGCACTACTTAGCATCGAAAAATTCGTGATGAAAGTTATCCGTCGCTAATCCGATGTTAATCCGTCACTAAACAGTTTAGCGATGGATTAGCTTCGGATTAGCGACGAATTTAGGTCTTCGCTAATCCACAAGTTTCTTGTAGTGTTTGCAGCCCCACGAAGTAGAAAAAGCATAAGGAAGTGTTAAAAAGCAGTATAAAGCGAGAAGCGAGATTCGTGTTTGGTGATCTTGGTATTCATATAGGCAATCAAAAGAACTCATGTATGAAATACATAAGAAAAGAGTTGTGATTATGAACTGTTTTGTGGAGGATAACTGTATTGAAATAGAGTTTTTATTGATGAAACTCACAATGGCTGATACGATGATAATGGTGGACACACCAATGATGGTGTTGTATTTCTATAGTGTTTTATATGCAATTTACAAAAAAAATAAGTGTATGGTTATGCCATGATTCATTATTGTCAAAATGATATTATTTTTATCATTATATTTTTTAAAATTATTTATTAAAAGTTTTTACTATCAAAATGCCGGAGGGATTCTATCAATACATCTCAAAATCGGTCATCCAGTTTTTTTGACAAGGTATTAGTGACGGCTCTAGTTGTGACCATTGCATATATGAACATGCTCACATATAACGTATAGTGATGGTTCTGCCCATCACTATAAGTGTCTAATAATGGATTAGAGATGTGAATAGTGATGGCTCAAGCCATCACCATTAACGTACATTTGTTAAGACTTAGCTGTCACAATTACTCAAGGCATCACTTGTGTGGACCTATAGTGACGGCCAAACAAGCTTATAGTGACGGCTCCAAGTAGTCACTATACCATCACTATAGATATTCAGCCCTTTTACATCAATTTGAAGCATTCAATCAGTGTACTTTAGATTGGTTTTCTGCAATCTTAATTCATTAATAGTATTTTCAACTGTCATTATTGCTTACTAGTAAGCCCATGGACCGGACATTAATAAGAAAAAGAAGATATATAACCAGGTGAAACAATATTAAAAAAAATTTATTAGGAAGAACCCTCACCCAAGTGAGGGAAAACCTCAGGTGAGGCCCCAGAACCACCCTGCCTTACATGGCCCACCTCTGAACGCTATGGATACACCCATGCACCAGCGAGATTTGATATGAGGTCTTCAACTCAACACCTTCACAACCCCTCATCCTGGTCACGCGGGCGACCCCATAAATAAACAAAAATGACCATTTCATTATCTCATGCAAATAATATTTAACTTGCTATACCACTTGCACAAAGAGGACTTGAGGCCTGAACTGGCACTGGCCCAAATACCAAGTTAGATGGGAAGGTCTTCCAAATTGCAAATGATGTAAAACCAGTTATATGAGATGCAGCCATCACTCAAAATTTCAAATAACCCACAACTGCGTAGGACAAACAAATAACAATGTGCTGCCATAGGTGGTTTTCTCCAAGAGCCTTTAGTGCCAAAACTGATGAAGAAGGACCACAAGGGCTTACCTCAACTAGTAGGGGCAACTTATGAATGTCACCAAGTTGACTGGACGTCATAAGTTCAACCCCTATAGGGGTGACTGTTAGAAAATCGTGTGGGCCTACATACGTTGAACCACACATTATAAAACAATCTTAGGTTCAAGCCCAGTTTATGTGATCTAATTCTCATATGGTGTGATACACTATATGGAGAGACCTGCTCAGTCTACAATTATGTAATTGGCTGAATTTAAGACAAACTCTTAAACACATTAAGTTATAATCATCAAACCATATATAATGGCCCTATCTTCATATTCTCCGTAAGTCAGAAAGAGAATTCAGTCACTTTTCATTAGGTTTAGAGAAAAAAAAAAGACCACATATACATGTTATGTAAGATCATACCCGTCAAAAATCCATTGGAGCGCTTATGAATTCAGGTATGTTTCTGCATCACGTACGCAACCGTTGGTCCGAAGAATCTTGGAAGGACACAAAAATTAAATAATCCAGAAAAAAGTTGTTCTTGTTTTCCGAGTTGCGGGAAACAGTAGATGCCGCTATGCTTCTTGAATTCATGAAGATCAGGTTGTAGAAAATTCGTGCCATATGTTCAAGGAACAATATACGTTGAGAAAGTACAAGCAGGGGCTGAAAAAAATAATGATCCAACAAAACTGCAATGATATGGGACAAGGTATGACCAAATAGCAAGATTCTTAAGGTTGTACCGTCCCGACAGAAACACAATGTAGAAAAAAAAATTACTACTCATCATATCGGTGGCTAGAGATGTGGAAGAGTACCATGTATTAGGGCATAAATTCTTGAGATCAAGAGCAAGGAACATGTATACCAGCTGAAGTAGTATATGATACATTAGAACATGATTGGATTTTGACCAAGTGAGGCTGCCTAACAGAGTGCAACCAGACATTAGTTTCATTAGTAGTCAATATTCACCCATATATTATATATATGGGTGAATATTGACTACTAATGAAACTAATGAGTAGAAATCACTTTTTATTTGAAAATTTTCAATATTTTGTAGATATGTGATCTACATGGTTTGTTTAATAGGAAACTTGTTTTGTATCATGTGATTATGACAAGTAGTTAGGTTTTTAAAGGGGTAAAAAAAATCAGCTGCCCACAATATGCCAAAATTTTATAACTCAAAAGATCACATTAAGCATGATCCAAGGCTTGATCCTTAGTAAACAAACCATGTTGAATGCATCTATGTGGTTAAATTGAGTCGAGGGCTGAGCTGTGCCAGGCCTCCGGCCGACTCATGGTAGGCTGCGCCGATCCAACCTGCAAGCCGCCGGTCCATTGCCCACCTTAAAGTAATTGACATTTGAATCAACATGCTTGTTAATGTGCTCTTAAGAAAATAATCAAGCATGCAGAAGGCTTATAGAAGAGTACTAAAGCCGTTTTGTTTGTCTTCTGTACTAATCTTTTTAATGATAAAAAAAATTAAGAAACAAAATAGATTACTAAATAAAAGGTAAGAAAAATCAACATACAATTCGTAAAGGGAATCAAACCATTTTTTCCAAGTGCAAGTTGTGTGCTAGAGAGATCTATCCATCCAACTAATTAGAGAAAGAAAAATAACAAAAAAAGGTAATTTAAATGTAGTTACCGTATTAAAAAGTAAAAAAAAAAAAGCAACTTACCATGAAATGAAATAACAAAATTTTTTTGAAGCAAATATATAGGAGGTAGAGGGTCGTGTTATTTGATAAGGTAATGCATTAATTAATTCAGAAATTTTCAAATACCCCCCAAACTTTTTAGTCTAATTCATGAGTACACCAAAAGTTTGAAAGTTTGTAAATTGAGATGAAAGTTCTTACTTGGATTAATCAAATTGCCCAAATCATGAATTAATTCATGTTTTGAAATTATTATTTTACCCTTATTTATGACATAAAATTACTAATTTATCTTTATTTTAGAAGTTGACCATAGGATCTGCCGTTCAAAGTGATACTCGGACTCATGACATCTTTAACATAAAACAATATGTGTAAATTCCAGCAAACCAATGAACCTACTAATGACCCAGCCCACTAATAGTACAACCAGGTCTGTGTTTGTTATGCATAAAGTTTCTAGTTTCCAAATATAAAATTGATTGTGCTATTGGTGGGTTTGGTCATTGATATGTTAATAGGTTTTAGGGCTGTCAATGGGTCTGCTACCCACCCTACCCAAACCCAATAAAACAATAAATTGTTGGGTTAAGGTTTTGCAAGTCACGATTGTGCATAGCAAACATGGACCTGAATGTGCTATCAGTGGTTTGGGTCATTACCTTTTGTTTGACTTGCTGAAATTTACACATGGTTATATAAGTTTTTTTCTTTAAATTGTTATCAAATAAATATTTGGTGTAGTGGTTAATTTCATGTTTTATATTACAATCAAACTTCTAATTAAGATAAGGGTAAATTAGTAAAAAAATTCACGAGTGGTAGGGGTAAAATGATAACTTCAAAACATGAAGTTAACCCACCCAAGAACAATCTAACATTTTTTTCAGTCTAATTCATGAATGGAGAAATTTGATTAACCCAGGTAAAAAAATTGGTGTGAATTTACAAACTTTCAAATTTTTGGTATGGGCATGAATTAGACTGAAAAGTTTGGGAGTATTTAAAAATTTCCTTAATTAATTCTGACAAGAAATAACTCTTGCTAATTCAGATAATTAACAAAGAAAGAGTGGGGAATGGAGACCGCCACGTTTTGGAAGATGGATGTTATATATATATATATATATATATATATATATATATATATATATATATATAGAGAGAGAGAGAGAGAGAGAGAGAGAGAGAGAGAGATTTTAGTTTGGATAAGGAGTGACAATGAAGAGATTTTGTGCGAGAGAGAAGTGGGTTTTCCTTACTAAAGAAAAATTACAAAATGCTATGTAACCTTTTTTTTTTTTGAAAATTATATACTAATGAGCAAACAAATTTATAATGACATTCTCAAGATACATAGCAAGAATGTCAATTTAAAAAAGTTATAATGCACCTAATTTTTGGTACTTATTACCTTGCTTATGCTTTTATAAGGATTAGGATTTAGGATTAGGACTAGTTCAAAAAAAAAACATTAGGCTGTGTATAGAAGGTTGTTGCCGGTGAAAATGAGAGGGCGTCAGAGACAGTTATGGCCATTCAAGAAATATTATTTCAGCTTAAGACTGGTTGTGAGAAGGAATGCAGGGAACGTGAATATAGTCTAGGGTTCAGGAAGTTCCAACTAATCATTTATTTACAATTTCTCATTGTGATGGGATTCGGGTGGTTGGTTGGAAGAATATGTTCACCTCTCTCTCTCTGACAAAGAAAGCTGGATCCCCACCAGTTATACTGATCATACCATTGAGTTTTGAACTTGCAACGTCCCAACACAAGGTGACGTGCACTAACTGCTCTCCTACCAAACAAGTGGAGCCCCCCCCCCCCCCTTTTGGTCTCTCTCTCTCTCTCTCTCTCTCTCTCTCTCTCTCTCTCTCTCTCTCTCTCTTGTTAACAGTTTAATTCAGTTTGCATCTAGGTAAGTTAAACCCTACACAATAGTCAGACATTGGATTTGGATCACAAACAATTCTTACATTATCAACTTGCGTCATGTATGTTATTTGGATTTGGAGTCATATCCAGACCTAATTTGTTATATATCAAATCCATATCTAAGTTGAATATCAGTTGAGTATTTTGTTTCTTTAAGAAATCTAGCTAATTGAATGGACTCAGTTCAATTGGACACCTGACCCAAATCTAAATTGTTTGCACCCTTAATTATAGAATTGAAAATAGATCATATTTGGTTAAATCTTTGGTCCAAACTTGACAGTTTAATTTGTTTCCGATATCGGTTGTGATTCACATATTCAAAGCATTTTCTATTTAAAATCAATGTTTAGAATCATATGTATGGTTGGATTCAGATCTAATCCAATTCATTTATAGCTTGTAGATGTAAGTTTTTTATCCATTATTTTAGGAATCTTGAGGTTGATATTTGGACGGATCTAACAAATTAGATTGTTGATTGAAATAATAAGCAATTTTCTGTTTCATTTTTTAATGACACTTATGCTTTTAGTTAGTTTACATTTATTAAAAGTGAATGTATGAATTATTAGGTAAAACTTAGTATATTTAAAATTAAACCTAATTTTTTGTGCATTCAATCCAACTATAATTCATATTACATGTAACTTGTTCTCCAAACAAGGAAAGGAATCTGGATTCTGGACTTGTAAACCGGAATCCTTAGGGAACTACTAATGCTTTCCAGACCGGAATCCTTCCGAATGCACCTCCCTTGAATTCAAGTATTTATATTTCCCCAACTCCCTTCAAATCCCACCAAATGCCTCCTTCCAAACGCAGCATTAAAGTTTCTAATGTAGTGTTTAATCAAGTTGAACCTATTTCAGCCCACAAGGGCTCCACTCATCTGGTAGGGGTCACTCATGAACGTCATCTAGCTCACGGGACATCATGATTTCGAACCCCGTGGGTGCACATTCTTTACCGTGTGGGCGAGCTCGAAGCATAGTGTACACTGTGGTGAGCAAGGGAGACCTAGGGTTTTTACACCAAGAGTTTGTGACTGACGTGGTTTTCCCTAGTTCCAAAAAAAAAAAAAAAAAAGAACCCCAATTTTGTGACTTTCATTGTTGGTATATATGTATCCCAGTTCAGTTTCCCACACGTTTTCTTCATCCTTTTTGCCATATGTTCCACACTTTAGGCTTTGTTTGGACGCCGGTGTCGGGAACGAGACGGAGCGGCATCGACATCTGTCGATTCAGCAATAACATTCTCACATGAATGTAGTTGAAATCCATGGATTTTAACCCCAATGCCTCTCCGATCCACTCTCGCCGTTCACCAAACAGCAGATCCAACTGCTGCTTCCTACTCCGGCTCCCAAACAGAGCCTTAGGTGTAAATTTTTCTCACTAGGCCTGACTACAAAGCCTGCTTTGGCCCTAGGCATAAGTGGGGACCCAGCGTAGGTGTGAAGCAGATAAGAACTAGGCTGGGCTTAATTTTTCTCCGGGCCCTCTGGGGTCTAAGCTGAGCCTGACCTTACATGAGACCATGTCTACCCTATTTAAGCAGTGGTTTGCATGCTTCAAATAGAATTCCAACTCCCTTAAGTAACATATTTTGTGTAGCAATCACTTCCCCAATCAAATTTGTTCACTAAAGGGCCCCCCTACCCTCCAAATTTGTTCACTAAATGCCCCCCCCCCCCCCTACCCTCCAGGCTCATATTAATAGAATCCAAGAAAAAGTTTAACATTAGCTATCCACATGATGTGTCTAGTTAATACATGAATGCAACAACTCATCAACAATAAGATCTAGTGTGATCATCTTCTATTTTTGTCAGTTTGAAGGTCCATTCATATGTGACAGTTGCAACCTCTAATAGGTACAAAAACATTTTCTCCTCATGTAACAATCAAAGAATTTAATTTTCTTTATGAGGTTTACCAACCCTTTTTCATAGGAAATGCTCTTCCCCAACCAACCCCCATCTTTCGGTTGGTCCAAGCAAATTGAGAATTGGAGCAAGTTGGACAACCAACTAATGCATGGATTTTAGCCATAAAGATACCATGAACAATGAAAACCCAAAATAAAGAAAAAAAAACCTAAAATACAAATGGAAACACGAGCAATGTCGTCGGAATCCGTTCCCGAACCGATTCGATTTTCAAAAAGGTTTAGAAAATTGTCCTAAATCGAATAGTTTCGAATTGTTCTATTTAAATTTTTTATTTTGAAAAATAAAAAAATTGGGGAATATTATCTAAAACATGAAATTGCATAAATAAAGTAAATGATGACTTATAAGGCCCAACCAAAATTTACATATGCATTTAGTGCCAAAACAACATAATAGCCAATAAATGTTATAATTATCATAATAAATAAATAAAAATAGAAAGAAAAACAATTATGGCCGAGAAAACCAGCAAAGAACCAATTAGATTCATTCTAATCAGCCGATTCAGGCCAACTAGATTTGATTCTGATAACACTGAATGCAAGGGCAACAATTATCAGTTTAATGCATTTAAAACCCCCAATTACAAACAAACTTTTGATTTAACTTCTTGTCATAAGATGGCAATACCAATAAAAGAGATGATTTTATCTCATGTGGTCCTATAAATAACATTTACACGTCGATGGTTTCACAAAAATCCACCATGAAGCAGCAATTAATCATTTCTTTATGAAATCAACAGTTTATTTTCCATTGGTGACTTCAAAGCTTAGCCTTTTCTGAGTATAAAATATGGAAAGCAGTACATGGTATTAATTCCTTCTTGGTCGTCCAATTTGCTGCTTCTATTGGCAAGAGATTTAATATTCTTTCATGATGTGGGACTTTGAGTGGGGGCACTTTACAAGATTTGGGGACCATATAAAACTGGTTGCACAGAATGGTGGTGTGTTTGTTTCAGTGAATAATGAGGTTTGGTGTCATTAAATGCAGAACTGTGATTCAAGGGTTTTGGGGGACGGTGGGTCCCACTGTGATACGAAAAATCTTTTAGGGCATGACCTTTTGAAGGACTATTCTTAACAAGGACAGTGCACACTCTCTCTCTCTCTCTCTCTCTCTCTCATTTAGACTTTCTTTTGTGGTTGATGGCCATAAAAATTGGCTTTTAAAGATCACCAAGGTTAAAAAAACATGTGATAAGCAAATGTATGGGTAGATACTGTCAATGCTGTCAGAATCGGTTCTCTGAATTGTATCAGTTACAAAAAAGGGAATCATTTCCAATCGGTATATTAAAAAAAATTATTTTAAATTCAAAAAAATCAGATTTATAAAACAAAGTAGAGAAAATCTGCAGGTAATACAGCTGAATCGGCCGATTTGGTAGGGTGCTTGAGTCAGCCCCTGAATCGAATCGATTATTAGGTGATTAGAATCAGGCTATTCGAATTGATTCAATAAGATTTGATAATGTGAGAAAGTAACAATTGAGATTCCCTCCGGATTCTCTATTACAATGTGCCTTCCTAAAGAGATCATTATAATTTCCCTAAGGAAGTTGGTGTGGAGAATGGTAGAAACTAGAAGGATCCATTCAATCCCGAACGTAAATGCAAATGTGGTTGGACTTCAAAGTGATGAACATGAACAACTCGGGGTCATTGGATCAGATTGGTTTCCTTATCAGTGTGCTATGTAATTGTTTCTTTGATGTAATTGGTAAGGGTCTCCCTAAGCTTAACTTGTCTATAAGGAAAAAAAAATGTAAAAGCAAAACTATAAGTTTATACATATATGTAAGGAAAATATTTGCTACAATCGAGTGTACGTACAATCTTAGAAAACATGAATGATGTTTTATTACATTTTTTGGGTGAATCTAACCCTACAATTGTGTTTTACATGGTTTTCTTAGCTAATGCACTAGATTATACAATTGTGTGGTGCAAGTAGTTTTTCAATTCATATGCAAAAAGTAGTTTTTCAAGAGCATAAAAGATCAACATCTCAAAAATTGACCAAACTTTTATAAAATCAGTAAAATATGTTTCTACATGGAAATGACACAATCCAATATGCAATCCCTAACAAATAAACCGTGCTCAATGCATTTATGAGTTTGGATTATCTATAGAACACTTGCACTTTGTAATTTCTATCTAGATAAGTTGGTACAATATATATACGGTTAATATTTGGATGAAAAGATCAGGTGCAATATGATTGCACAAATAGTTGTGCATTAAGCACCTGATCACCCTCCATCTTGCTTAATGCACAAATTTTGTGCCATGTGATTGCACCCGATCCGGACTCTAATATTTGGTGCCTTTGAAAGGGCCAAAATTTATGGAACTCTAATATTGTACGCGTGATTTCACATTGTCATGCCAGCTTTAAGAAAGTGTAAATTACTCAAAATGTAATGACTTTTGGCTTATTTAATGCACGACTTTTTTAGGGTAGGTGGCGTCCGATGTCCTTGCGTTGCTTTTAGAAAAATGCCATTTGACTTGGGAATCTTGTGTCTTAAGTATTTCTAGTTTTTCCTACGAACTTTTGGCTGGCATTGCTAGCAATTTATGTATTACTATTCCAATAAAAATATACAGTTTCTACTTGTGCTTTGTTTCTTTTATATTTAACCACTTTTCTGGTAGTGAGGCTCGTGAGAGAATGATGTCTGACGTATGACCCACTTTCAAGCAGTTAAAATCCCTGGGTCGTCACCCTCACCTACCAGAGAGCCTGCTGCTTTGGCCTCGCAACAAGGGGATGCACACCCGAGGCATCGAACTCTCGACGTCCTTCAGCTTGAATATCTTAAGTTGACCTACTTAGCTTGTGAGCCTATGCAGGTGGTGGTACATATATTTTTTTATTTTTACTCGGAGAAACAGCCTCTGACTTAGAGACCTAGCCGCTCTGGTTCAGGCTGCCATACTTATACTTATGGTCTTTGTTAGGGGTGGCAAAACCTGATACGACCCGCCAACCTGCCTCTTAGGCGGGTTCGGGTTTGGCAAAAACGAACCTGTTTAATAAACGGGTTAGGTGGGTCGACCCGTTTATTAAACGGGTCGGGTTCGTGTTAGGGGTATGCCAACCCGTCAACCCAGCTGACCCGTTTAATAAATGGGTTAGGCGGGCGGGTCAACCCACCAACCCGTCCGCCAACCAGGCTGACCCGTTTAATAAACGGTTTAGGTGGGCGGGTCAACCCGCAAACCCGTCCGCCAACACGACCCACCAACCAGACCCGCTAACCAGACCCGCCAACCCGTTTACCCGACCCAACTAGTTTATTAAGCGGGTTGGCGGGTTGTGTTGGGTTGCCCGTTTAATAAGCAGGTCGGGTTCGTGTTTGCCACAGCCGACCCATTTAATAAATGGGGCGGGTTCGGGTTGAGGTATGCTGACCCGCCAACCCAACCCGATTGCCACCCCTAGTCTTTGTCCTGTCAGCGTAAAGCTCTCAAGGCTTACCCCTTAACCCTAGGGAGTCGCCAAGCTTCGCCTTAAGCAAAGAGGTGAGATGGCCATGAGATTTAAACCTGGGGTGCCCTTCAAAAGGCCTAGGCCCCATCCCACTAGGCTAAACCCCTTGTGTCTAAAAAGTGAGATTTCATCCTTTGTCTCTCAAAACGGTGGACAAATGACTGGATGTTTTGAATGGATTTGAGAATCTAAATCTCTAGATTTTGTTTTTTTTTTTGAAAGGCAAGCTAGGGTTAGGCATACCCCTACCAGAACAACAACCACCCCATGTGGCAGAAGGATTCGATCCTCGGCCTTCTAGCTTGACACAGGACCCCGCTTACCACATGGGATACCACCTCGTGGTATTGATGTCATGATCTATTGCTGAAATGCATGTGGCACTTTCTACAGTATTTTGTTTTTCTTTTCGACCCTTCCCCCAATCACCGGCTGCTCGTTGGCTGGCCTCCGGTTGGTAAAACCTTTGAGGTTCCCCACTGGCCACTGTGGACTACGCCAAGCTTTCAACAGTATTTTTTGTAATTCATGTAAAGGATAAAATGTCAATGAACTAAAGAACAGAAAAAAAAACAATATTAATAGTAATCACAGAATAAAAAACGAAAAAAAAACATAGCATACTCGTAAACAAATTTATTATAACAGTAGCTTGGTATGAAAGAGAAAAGGATAAAATGTAAACTTTATGATAATTTATGAGAAAGTGACGCAATATCTTTAAAAAAAACTTCCATATCTAGATCACTTTTTCTTTGAATATGTCTGTAGGAGATCTTCGATTTTGAAAAACCTTACAGAACCTCATATTTGATGTCCTTATGTTCTCTTATCCTTGAGTAGTAATGCTTACCTTTCAAATCAAAGATGACCCTCTTCCTTTAATTTCGTGTAACTCATCTCAAAGATGAATATGCTAAAGTGGCCATATCAATCTCTTGGTTCTAGTCACTAAATTGACCTTTTCTTTTGTATTTCAAAAGAATACAATGAAATATTAGAAAAAGACCATAAAATTGAGATATGAAAAATTCAGGATAACAGTGTTTTCCTAACAAATGCCTTATTCACCAACTGATCAAAGTATTGAATCCCTGGTTCGCATGAATTATTATATATATCATGCAAGCTGTTCTAGTACAAAACTACAGGTTTTTTCAGGTGTCACTTGACCAGCCTGGTTCTGTCTTTCATATCATTCTTTTTTTAATGGACTGGATTATTATTAAAAGCATCTATACCAGTCCAGGTGTAAAGAAAATAACCAATAGAACCATGATCATCAAATTCTCACAGAGCCAAGAGAATGCTTAAACAAAACAAATCTTCTATCAGAAGGGTTAATTAAACACCTCAAGATAGGCTCGTGAGATTTGGAGAACAAACAATCTAATGAGTACTTGAATGGACCGAAAAAAAACACCTTTGTTATTAATATTAACTTTTAGATCGAGCTTGTTAGTTGGATCAGTCTAACCTAAAATCAGAAAACTATTATAAGGTTGATCCATGATTAGTTCCCCTTTTTCTCTAATTACTTTTATATATTTTCTATATTTTTAAAATTTTTATATGCCAATATTTGTTTAAAGCAAAGTTTTTTTATTTTATCGCGATATTTTCCCATGGTCAAGAAAATCCTGATACAGATATTTGTGACTTTTTTCTTTTTGTTTTTTTTTATAGTCAAGCTGGGGTTAGGCAGACCCCTATCAGTTGTGCCATTTTTCTTAACAAAGCGTTCTTGTCTTGTTTCTCTCTATGCCTAGAAAGGGAATTGGAAACAAAAAAGGAGAAGAAATGAAGAAGAAAACAAAGAAGTTTTTGGCTCACAAGGGCTTCATCTTCTTGGCTAGGGGCAACCATGGTTTGTCATATGCTAGGGCTGACCACAGTCCTAAACCCACCACAGACATCCCTTAGCTGCGAAGTCGAAATTGAATATGCTCTCCAGTTGGCAGGGGGAACCTCAAGGCTTTTACCAACCTAAGGCTTGGCCCATGTGCAGTTGGTGAGGGAAGTTTTCTTCCCTTGGCTTAGGCACCAAAGAAAAAGGGCACAGCTTTAGGACATTGCCTTTACTAAATGGGGAAAAATTCCTGTTGACAAGATCTTAAATAGGCAGCAGGTATACTTGTTGCTTATTCAAAACCAGTCTAGAATAATTTAACACAAAGTTTTAATATCATCATGTTGCTCTTTTCATTTAAATTTAATGCAGCTTATCTAAAATGCATGAATGCAGTCAATTGTGGAGTTTTACCCTGCAGACACCGAAACATGGTCACAATCAATGTAATAACTATCTGCATGTAATTGGATCTCCTAACTATGAAGGTGGTTTTTACCCGCTGTCGAAAAAAAAAAGAAAAAAGAAAAAGAACATTCAACTCTTGGTTAAGAAAAAACAATTCAGTCTATGATATCATACTCTTGAGAGAGAGAGATTAGTAAGTCAAAGTAAGCATTGACTTGGAGGCCATTTGCATGGTAAAGAGGGCACATAAAAGAAAAGTCACTAGCGATCCTAATGGATACATATATCTTATATACACAAATCATGCATTTTAAGTTGTTTATTATAGGGTTTAATGGGACCACTGGTTAAGACTTTCTTAGAAGTCACTAAGTTTAAATCTTCAATTGGGTATCTATCAAAAAGTCATGAACTTAACAATTCACATCCATGATGTTAACTAAACAAAGTTAATAGAAAATACTTGGAGAGTAAATCCAAAGTTTATTCTTCTTAATGGTGTCACTTCTCTCAAAAAGTGATTCATGAAAATGCACACGGGGAGAGTGGTGACTTGACCCCACTTCTACTGTTACTAATTAAATTTGGCTACCAATTTCTTTTTCCCCAAAACTGAGTTTAATACTCTCTAACTTGGACCACCCAAGTCAGACAGTCAAAGAGAAAATATTGATGTTATTAAATAGTCGACAGTTGCATAACAACATAGCACATCTTAGAGAGAGAGAGAGAGAGGTATAATGCTTGAAAAATAGTGTTATTTTTCTAATTAGAGATTTTTTCAATGCAATGGAGTCAGAATCAGTTTCTGAACCAAATTGTTTTTCAAAAAGATTCAGAAAATTGACCTGAATTGGATCGAATAGAATCGTTTTGAATCGGGATATTTAAAAAAATTGGTTTTTAAATATCAAAAAATTATAAAAAATCACAGCATTCAGAAAAAAATTATCTAAAGAAAAGGAAAATACAGAAGCGAATGATAAATTAGCGGTTCAATCAAATTCTATAATATGAATTTAATGCTTAAAAAATATAATAGCAAACAGATATCACATTTACCACAGAATATTTAAAACAAAAAAACGAAAACCACTTCAGGCCGATTTTCAGTTAAATCAGTGAGGTGCCGATTCAAATCATCCGATTTGGACCCATTTTGATAATATATATTGGTTTAATTTTTAAATTTTTTTCTGCCTACGTGGGCCCCATATATCCAAATAACAGTGGCAAGGCGAAGCATAAGGAAAAGCTTTTTTAGGTGGCTGCAAAGAGTGCCTGTCAAGAGTGCCCAAATAGGGGCACAGTCAATGTTGGACCTGATGATCTAAAAAATCAATGGTATACTTTAGGGATGTCAATGAGTGAGATTTTATCCTATATCTGACCAAATTGGACTTTGCTTAGTTGCATTTGAGATAAGCTAAGACCATATCGGATTATAATTGGATGCAGATATGGTTTTGATTTTTTGCTACCGAATAGGAAATGTCCAAATTTGATAGATATCTGAATCTGTTTAATGTAAAAAGAACAGATTCAGGGTAAGTTTGTTTGGTTGTGTTTTTGAAAAAGAGATTCACTTTCAAAATCTCATGAGAAAGTAAATCTCACACAAATGAGATTCAATTTCTAAATTTCACTTTTGAGGTTCTGTGCCAAACCTACCCCTAGTATGAGCTTTTCACCATAGGAATCCATTTAGCCAACATCAGATTAGTTTAATCAGGTGTTAGCCACATCTAACCCAAATCCTAACCAATTACATCTTTAATATCCTCCCAAAGACAAAATTATTTTTCTCTCCAGATGGGTTCGACCGTGGGAAAGCAAGCAGACAAAGTAAGGAAAAAAAAAGAAGATATTTATTCATTCCGTATGAACAGAGCTTTACATGACTTGTATATATAGTTAAAGGCTTAAAGCTGTCGTCGCAAAAATATGACAAAAAAAAACAGCAGATCAAAAGGGCACATGATCTCCCATGCTTCTCTTTGTTCACCACCCTTCCCTTGCTCCAAAAGAATAGGACTCATTGCAATGCCAGCCTCAAACAACCTCTCTCTCTCTCTCTAGAACTGTGCCAACAAAGTATCTCTCTCTCTCTCTCTCGAACTAAGCCAACTTGACTGACTGTGGGTCTAGTCTTGCTAGCTTTCGTGGAGGTTGTGATGATGGTGATGTAGGGGGCGTGCCATCATGCTCCTGGGATGATGTAGATGTCGGTGATGATGGTGGTGATGGTGATGATGATGACGATGACGATGATGAAGATGGCGATGACAAGGGCAGTGGCCTCTTATGAGATTGAGGTTGTTTGTTAATATTGCCCTCCTCCCCACCTTGCCCTTCATTCTTCACAATGTAACCTTTCAGCCTCTTCAAATCCGATAACTTCACCGGCTTCACTATGAACTCTTCTGCACCTTCCTCCAAACACCTGTGTAATTCAAACGCACAATATATAATATTTTTGACACGTGTCTTTCTCAGGTTAAAACTAAAACTTGGACAATGCATATCCATTCAGCTCCGAATGGGTTTCGCCCGATGGAAATCGATTCAGGTCCCGAGACGATACTGACAACATTGCACAAATATCACAGAAGATACCTTGAAAATCCCGCTAAAAGTCTGAGAAATTCAAAGCATTTAACATATCCACGTTTATCGCGATATTATCACGTGATTCTTGTTTTTTTTAGATTTTTCTTCATTTTTAATATATTGTATAAGTGTAAATACACCGATATTTTCACAATATTTCTCAAGAAAATCTCAATCTAACGAGAGATTTTTTCCTTAGCGAAAAAAACCAGAGAACCAGATTGTGATTACGGACTCCAAAATGCAAGTGAAATTCGGATCAGGTCGATTCCGTGCTGATTACCCAATCAGGTCACTAGGCAGATCCGGGTCCGGTGATATTGGACAAGATCCGACCCACCATATATCTCGTAAATTCGTAATCCCAAACATCACCGAGTCATGGACCTGGCCCAGAAAGATCCAAACTAATACTGACCCACCCGAAGCACCGCCGACCCCGAAGCGCGAATCCCGGGTTCGAAAACCGAAACGGATCTTCCCCAAATTGAGGAAATCGGAAAAGAGAGATAAAAAGGAGCAGAGGACGAATGGAAAGTCGCTTCTGAAAAGAGAGGAGCAGATCTACCGTCTACGGCAATCGCGCCCCTTTTTCCGTGCGACCCACGGCCGATATCCACCGTACATCCATCAAAAGGACGATCTTATCCCCGTAGAAGTCGTCAAAGTACTAAAAGTCCGGCAGACAGACGCCAGAGCCTCCAGGGGCGTTTTCGTCATCTCTTCTCCAAACCTGCGTACTACAGCCCAGCGAGGAAGGCGGTCGAAGATGGGGAACAGAAGGCCGAGAAAATGACGGGGGCGGACATCTAACGCTGTACAGGTCCCTCCGATTTTTGTATTACGAAAATGCCCCTAAAGATTTCGAAGATGTACCAGAAGATCTGAATGACTAAAATACTCCTAGAAATTAACCAAAAGTACAGAGCTATCACGAATTTAACGGCTACAGCGCGCGCTCCACCTCCTTAAAATCCCAAACAAAAGAACGAACGCAAATAATCATTTTTTTAAATTTAAAAACATGAGAAAAGATGGCGTTTTTTCGCTCACCGATCGATTCTCGCCATGACGCTTTCCGACGACATGATCACCACTGGAATTTCTCTCAACGTCGACGACTCCTGCCGGAGAAAAGAGAAAAAAAATCATAAATAAGTCGCTAAAAATCTTTTTTTTATATCCGCGATATTCTCATAAAAGTATGATTGCGTCGCCGGAATTTATCTACGGTAACACTCTAAGAGGGATGCGATAGTCATTTCCAAAAAGATGGATGCCGAAGCAGAGGAAGGAAAAAAGAGGAAAAAAAACGCACCTTGATCTTCTTGAGGAGCTCGAAACCGTTCATCCCGGGCATGCAGTAGTCCGTAATGATCAAATTCACCTTCAAACCCTGAAATTCCAGAAAAAAAATCAAAAAACGGGAAAAATCCGGAAATCGCAAGATAAAAAATTACGGATAGACAAATCCAGCGATCAAAATACAGAGAAAAGAGAATCGACGCGACTCACATCGATCCCGACCGGCTTCTGATCGCCGTCGAGGCCGAGGAATTGCAGCGCCCGCCTGCCGCTATCCACCGTTGTCACTGCAACTCTTTTCCCGATCCCAGTTCAGCAAACACATCCGGAAAAAAGCGAAATTCAAAAGGAAAAAATGCCGATTTTCCGGCGAGGAATCACCTCTGCAAGCGGAGATCTTGAGGAGGCGCTCGATGACCTTCCGGTCGACGAGGCTATCGTCGACGGCGAGGACGTGCGGGGTATCTCCGGCCATACTCCGATCTCCGGGAACACGTCTCTCCGGTAAAGATAGTTAGTGAAGCAAGAAGAGTAGATGAGGAGGAGGAGGAGAAGAAGGACGAGGAAGGGGAAGGGAAAGGGTGAGGGTGTTTATATAATACGGTTGGATGGAAGGGGGAGGGGCATTTTGGGGATTAGAGGAGAAGTGAAGGGATGAGATGGATTTAAGGGGAGTCTCGCTGTCCGAGGCGATCCGGAGGAAATACGTAAGGAGGGCTTTGACCGGGATAGACCAAGCTCGGAGACCGTGACGGGACGTATCCTCGTTGACGGCAACGGTAAGTAAGGCCGACCCGTCCGGACGATTTTGGCCACCAAGATTCGCCCTCGCACCCACGATTCTATCTCAAAAGATCGGCGATTTTTTTTTAACGGAGAACGGTTAACGGGTCGGATGTAATCCTACATCTGGATTTGGTAAAAAAAAAACGCTGCATTGTTACTCGTTGCACACTAGCATATCGGATATCACTTGTACCAGTACCAGATACTGGTACGAAACTCGTTTACGAAACCATAGAAAAAAATATCAAATGTTTAAGAATCGTGAGATTTATGAAAATCTCGCGAGAAATTGCCTGAAAGTTTAAAATGGCAATTTCTTTCGAGATTTTCAAAATATCATGAGATTTATGAAAAAATCATAAATACTGCGATTTAAATGCGATATTTACATTTTAAACGGCTATTTATCATGAAAAAACCATGTGTTTTTTTTTTAAATACATTTTATTAATATTTTCTTATAAAAATTATAATTTTTAATTTATTTATTTTATTGCCAAGATTTTGCCGAAAAAAATGCAAGATGTATGAAAATTTTTCAATTTCTGGCGAGTTTTTGACAAACGAGATTTTGCCAAAAAAAAGGGTTTGTCACTATGCTGCCAACTTACGTAGAGACACGTTTCCATAACATTATAAATGAGCATTAAGTTCGTTTCTATTAGCATTTTTTCATACAAACAATAATTTCATTTTATAAAGACATTTTTATTAAGATTTTAACATTACAGTTCTTAAAAGAATTATTATATAATCATTAATTGATTTACATATTATGTAACCATCTTAATTTGTAAGTACCTTTTTATAAAAAAAATACACACTTCGTACCAACTTTTTGGATACTGATATCAATTCTTTTAGGAACCGTTTTAGTGTTTATTAGAAACCCCATGTCACTATTTTTTTTTGGAATTGTATCAATAATAAAGAAACGTACTCAAAACTTTTTAAGCACTCACGAACCCGTATTGGTTTCTCGCAACTGTACTCAAACCTACTGATAATCTGTTTTGGATCATTTTAAGATTTAATATCTAAATGTGATGGATATCTGATTCTCAAACCTTGTTTTGTGTGTAAACTTAAGCAATATTTATATGGTCTCAAACATGAACCCTGAGCTTGGTATGATTGGTTTGATATGTTTTTATTGTGTTTGAATTTTTTCTTCAAGCATATTGATATTGATTATCATTTTGTTTAAATCTGCTTTTTACTCTCGTATAAAGCATATTGAGATTGATTATCATTTTATTTAAATCTGCTTTTTACTCTCGTGTAAAGCATATTGAGATTGATTATCATTTTGTTTAACAAAAAGTCGTTGCGGCGCTTGTGACTAAGTATGTCACGTCCCTTAGACAGCTGGTAGACATTTCTACCAAGGCTCTCTCTCTCTCTTGTTCTCAATTTGTGGACCTCAAGATCAAACTGGGCCTCTCTGTTCCTCCCAAGTTCAGTTTAAGTTTAAGGGAGCCTATTATTGAGTTGTGTCAAGATCCAAACTCATCTAGTGGATCGTCCAATCATTGAGTGGAGTTACCCATCGTGGACGTAGGTGGATCTTTCACTGAATCACGTCAAAACGTCCTATTTTTGTTTTCAATACCGAATCTGGATAAAAATATGGTATTCATTTATATTAAAACAAAAAATTACATCCCAAATCAGTAGAGATAAAACAGACCAGGCTTGGCACTGTTTTAGGTATTACTCGATCCGACCTAATTGGATTTGGATTTAGATTCAATTCAGATGAAAAAGGATAACAACATATCATAATCTGATTAGCTATTCAGATGTGACTTATATGTATCCGGGTCGGGTTATCCCTTGGATAGATCGAATCTAAATATTTAAATGAAATAAATAAGATTTTAAAACTTGTTGATATCATCATAATATAGCAATAATTATGATTTTATTGGGATTTTGTCCCTCTCTAAAAGTGTCACTGACATTGTGACCATGGTGTCAACTAGTTAGGGGTGAACACGAATCGCATGTCGGTCAAATTTTGGTTTGTATCCGGATTTCACTTTTAAATAATAAGAATAGGGATGTCAACGGGTTTGATCTAGGCATTACCGAATCCAAATTAATCGGGTATAACCTAATCAGATTCAGATGGAAAAAGATAGAATTGGATCCAACTAGTCCGAAACCCGATATTTACATTTAATCTGATTTGGATTTCAATGCAAAGTTTATACCAAATCCAAATCCAATTTTTAATCGAATCGGATACGGATTTGGCTACCGAATCTGACTAATTGGATTCGGGTCAGATATCGGGTTACATCCAACCATTGACATCCCTAAATAAGAATCAATAAAAGTCCAAATGTGAAATATGCCTGCTTAGGTCGATTTGATTCTGGATTCGAATTTCGCATGTTACTGTTATATCCAGTAATCACTGTTTGGAAATATATACATTTACTTATGATAAAGAGTATAATTAAATTGATCAAACTTGCCCTGGACACAGATGTATATTGCACAAAAATATGGATCTGAATCCGAAAAGAGTAAAACCATATATCTGGATTCTACTTTGAGATCCATATCCAAAATTGTGAACCCGGATACAATCAGCGATATGACTATACATAATTCATTTGCACCCCTAATTGTGTGCATAAATAGTGGGTGGGTCTTGTTTAATTGGTGTGTTGTTTGTTGGATCTTGGATAGTTTGTAGTGGAGCGGAGGGTTTGGTGGGTCCTTTTTCTGGCTTTTTGTTTGGTTGGATAAGATTGGAGTCTGGGTCCACCCGTACTGACAAAATTTCAAATCGGAATAGTATCAGCTAAGCTTGAGATTCCGGAGGTTTTGTTTTCATCCAGTTAATTTGTACGAAAAAAAGTAACTGTAAATTCAAATATTGATATAAAGAACTGAATAAATTGCTGATAAAATTCAATTTATTTAACGTAATTTTAATATCCTGATTTTTTTGGAGTCTTTATGATCCATAAAATACAACTGTTTTAGGATAATTTTGAGAACAGGTTTACCAGATCCAAATCTTCGGTTCTCTACAATATGTGAGTTTGGATCACAAAAATCTCGGATTGGGATTTTCTAAGATACAAAAAGAAATGTCAGAATATATAAAAAAAATCATAATGCAAAAATCATAATGAAATTAACGATATATAAATACAAAAATCTAAAAAATATATAAAAAACAAACTGTTGATTTTTTTTTATTTAACCAGAGAAAAACTGGCATAAAACCCTAGGTGCCCTTCGGCTAGTAGGGAGTACACCTAGCTTCAGCCTAGTGGCAAATATAGTGACAAACGTTTTTATCAGCAATTTCTCGTTTTTCAACAACTCACGAGAAATTGAAAAAAATCCATAATTCTTGCATTTTTTGACAAAATCTTGGCAATAAAAAAATTAATTTAAAAATTTAAAAATTATTTTTTATAAAAAATATTAATAAAAATTATTTAAAAATAAAAATACATGATTTTTTCATGATAAATAGCCGTTTAAAATGTAAATATCACGTTTAAATCGTGGTATTTATATTTTTTTCATAAATCTCAGGATATTTTGAAAATCTCGTGAGAAATTACCGTTTTAAACTTTCAGGCAATTTCTCATGATATTATCGCGCGAGATTTTCATAAATCTCGCTATATTTGTCACTATGGTGGCAAAGAATGCACATTCATGCATTTTGAACTTGTGACATCTCGTCAACTTTGTAACTTGCACAAGTCACCCTACGAGCCTTATGGGGGTAATTAAAAGTTGTTGGTGTTGTAACCATAGTGATGAATATCGCAAGATTTATGAAAAATCTCGTGATAATATCGTGAGAAATTGCCTGAAAGTTTAAAATGGCAATTTCTCTCGAGATTTTCAAAATATCACAAGTTTTATGAAAAAACATAAATATCATGATTTAGATGCAGTATTTACGTTTTAAACAGCTATTTATCATGAAAAACTGTATATTTTTATTTTTAAATAAATTTTATTAATATTTTCTTATAAAAAGTATTTTTTTATATTTTTTAATTGCCAAAAAACATGAGATTTATGAAAAAATTTCAATTTCTACTGAATTTTTGAAAAACGAGATTTTGCCGTTTTTAACGTTTGTCACTATGGTTGTAACATTATTGATCAAACCTTTTTATGATATTTTAAAAATAATTGATATTCTCGAAAATTAAGATTTTATCTTGATGACTTTTTTATTGCATATTTCTATAAAAATCATTATATTTTCACAATATCATGATATTTGCGACTATGGTTTGGATCCTACTGTGGTTAGGCCTTGTGATTTGAGCCTTTTTCTCTAAGACATAAAATAGGGTATGTAGCTCAAGTTAGTACGAAAACCTGTATCATCGAACTGGTTTTTGTCGAACAAGGCTCGGCCGTGCACCACACTTCAATTTTTTTTTCAATTTTTTTTTCTAAAAAAGACCTTTTTCTTGACCACTGATTGGTTTCCGCCCAGGTCTTTAGTGGCGGTCAAGATCACCCCTAAAAACTGTAAAAATTGCACCGCTGATCATGCCCGTGATCAGCGACGGAAAAAGTATCGGATTCGGATACTTTACCTGTTTGATGATACAGGTTAGTCCAAATTAGTAAGCATAATTGCATAATTAAGTAGAACAAGCATCTAAACATCTTATTGACCACACTGAATTCATTCACTTCCAATCCAGGACATTGACAGTCACTTATGATGTCAATGGGGTATATGATAGGTATCCAACCAGATCCAAATCCATTTAGCCAGATATGGTAAAGACTATCTGGATCTAATTGTTAACATGCAAATCTATATCCAATTTGGGTAAAGCCACCTTTGAGTGGATCCAAACATAATTACTCTTTTTCCTGATTATATCTGATCCGAATCCAGGCCACATCCAATGCATTTAGATTTCTGTCAGCCATTGTTCACAAGTGGCACATTAATCGTGTGGTTTTGGATGTGCTACGTATTCACCATGATTTGATCCGAATCCCGTATACATGGGGGACCTGAGTGCCCCCTCTTTGATCCGTTAACTCTTCACAAGTCACATCTAGTACAATCAGATCCAAATAATTGTTTCTAATAAAAAAATGCATTGTCCTACAGTTTTGCTCAGACCTGTCATGGTATACAAGTAAGGTGGATATGGATCATGTTCCAATCTGGTCTTGATCCATCTATCCCAGTTATAGAAGAGGTGACGATATCTAGCCAAAAAGAAAGTTAAAAACACCGATAGTATCTTGATATATTGAACATGTCGATATATTATTGTCAAAAGAAAATTTATTTGTCTATACATTTGTTTTTTTTTCTGCGGAATCTTTAGGAAAAATCCATTTAATTTTCTCCATTTTTTATTCTAATATGTTTTCAACTTTAATTTAACAAAAAAAACGTTTAATTTCCACCATTATTTGTATCATAAATTATTCTAATTTTCTTATATTTTTACTTAACTCAAAATTTTCTTACATAAAAATGCATAACACTCCGTTATAAGCGGGTATCAGATGTCGGGTCGAAAAGCTCGATGAGATCCAAATCGTATCCAATAATGGACCACTTGGATCCGATCCGTTACCCGTCATTTACGGAGTGAATCTAAACAATCATTTTCCAGCTCGAGTTGTCACCAACGTCTTGATACGCAAAATCTTCGCCTTTGACTCGTAAACTCGCCGATTATTCGCCCACATGGGGTCCGACCCCATCAAAAAGATCGCCACGTTGCTCGAGCACGAGGTCCCGTACTGAAGGCTACGGGAGATCACCGGTGTCCCGTGGGTCCCGCATGCCGAGGAAGATCGCCGATGAGCTCGAGAAGGCCGGGCGGAATTCGGGAGCCCAAACGCTCTCAAATCTCGCGGGCCCCACCGAGCTTGGACTTTGCTCCTTCGCTTCCCTTGCACCCAAATCTCCAAGATCGCTTCTTTGTCTGCCTTTGAGATCTCTCTCTCTCTCCATTAATGAATTTATGACACCGCATTCTTTGTTTGGTTTCTTTTATTTCTTTCTATCTCTTAATACTTTCACACACAACTTGGCACACTTATATGTGGGACCCACACCATCTCTCTCTCACCTCTATTTGTTTACTTGGGCATTGACCTAAACCTACTTTCAAGCTAAACGGTGGCCAACAAGCTTGCTCATCAAGCCATGTAGGTAGGGCTGGTAAACGAGCCAAGCTTAAACTTGGTTAGAGTTTGACTCATTTCTATAGCGAGCCAAGCCGATTAGCTTTGGAGGTAGTGTTAATGTTGTTTGACTTTGACTTTGTATTTGACTAGGTAAGCTTAGAGGAGGGGTTTCTTGGATGTGGGTCAAAGCATGGGTTTGAGTCTTTGAGGTCATTTTGTTGGTTGGTTATGAGAAGTTGAACTAAGCTTAATTGAGCTGAAATATTTGTCTTGAATTCAAAGAATTGACCTAGATTAAGATGAGTAGTCTAGGTCATGTTTGTTTTTTTCATATGGAATGTGAGGAGACCAGCCTTGAGATCAAAGACCAATAAAAAGTCTACTAACAATGTAAACATGTGATGCACTCTTTGGCCTTAGGGAGACGCCTTGCTTTAGCATGAGCAAGGGACATGATGCTCTTGCCCTTTCTTATATTCAAGAGGCTGACACCCATGAGAATGGAACCCTAACCACCCGTTTAGCAGCCAAAGCCCCCTCCCACTACCCCAAACACCTTTGGGTTGAGTACTCGAGGTCATGTTAGGGACCAAGTTCACAACACCAGAGATCTTGGCACTTTCAAAGATACTAAAATTCAGCCAACCACAAAAAAAAAAAGTACCTAAAGGGTTAATTTTAGGGATGGCAGTGGGGCGGGGCAGGGGACAAGGTCTCCACCCCCGCCCCGCCTCAAGATTAGAACCTCCATCCCCACCTCCATACCCGGCGGGGATGGATTTTAACCTCCACCCTCGCCTTCATCCCCGTTTCATGTCCTCCATCCCCGGTTCAAACGAGGATGAGGCAGGGATATTGCGGAGAAAAGTGACGGGGCAGGGATGAGGCAGGGCGGGGAAAAGTGTACGTCCATCCCCGAAAGGGGATGTATTTTAACCTTCATCCCCGCCTCCACCCCCGTTTCATACCCTTCATGCTCGGTCCAAACAGGGCAAGGCGGGGCGAGGCCCCGCTTTCCCCCGATCCACTGCCATCCCTAGTTAATTTAGACTTCACTCGCCAGTGATACATTGTTTTTGGAAGGCAAGCTTGGGTTAGTCAGACCCCTACCAGTTATACAACTATACCATTGGGTTTTGAACCTGCTACATCCCAACACAAGGTGATGTGCACTAGCTGCTAGAACCAGACAAGCGAAACCCTCCCACCCGTGGTCCACCTTTGCATTTGATTGTTGTATAATTATAACAAAAACCATAGAATAAAAATAAAAGGAGCATACAACTCGACCCACATTATTATTGATCATGAGTGACCTCCTAAGAAGTTCTCGTGTAGCTGAGCTTTTAAAAATAAAGCAGCATATCATCATTTCTAATTGATCCCATTATGGCCTATCTTATCTTATCTTTCATTCTCCAGGAATCAAAATGGCTCTTTTTGGGATTTGATTTTCCTTTGGAAAAATGCACTTCAGTTCATACTTTAATTTTTTTTTTACCAAAAAAGTGCAATGAGGTTTGGTAAGTTTCTGCAAGCCACAAGACATGGTCAAGTGATGTCATTTTCAATTCCCCTACTTTTTGGGAAGCAGATCAGGTCATGCTGAACATGAGCGTTTTTGCTCATGCCGACATCGTGACCGTCTGTTTGCATTTTGGATGAATGCCACGTGGTTTTTGTTGACTTTTGAGCTTAATCGGACGGCCACGATGTCGGCATTAGAAAAAAAGCTCATGTTCAGCATGACCTGATCTGCTTCCACTTTTTGTGTTTGTTTTCTAAACAAAGGCCTCCCAAAGTAACATCAAAGGGCTACAATAGGCCAAGAGCCTCTCCTTTTCTTCTCTTTAGAAAAAGTGGTGACTTGGGGCTAAGTGGTCCCCAACAATCCTTGATGAATCGAGCAAAGGTTGCCATACCCTAGGCTTAGGGTACATAAAAAACAATGTGCTTGAGCTTTAGACAGTTGAACCCAACCCCAATTGATCATATTGCACATTGTTTGATCATCATTTTTTTTATCATCTTAATTTTTGTCATGAAGTATAGCCTGATCCATGACATGTTTTTTTTTCATATTTAACCCGGGGAAACTGCGATCGCGACTGAAGACATAGTCACCATCCTGGCGACAAAAACGCGAGGACCGAGCACCCTCACCCCCAGGGCCTATGCCTGCTTCGGCTTATGCAAGGGGGTAGTGTCTGCGGGAATCAAACCCCAAACTGGATACAACTAAGCTAACCCCTTTAGCGTTACTCATGACATGAGTTTGATGCATAACTAAGACACAAAGGCAAGGGTTTTTAAAAATAAAAATTTTAATCACTAAAACTGTTTTTATAATTTTAAATATAAAATACATTTGCAAAATAATATTATAAAATTTATTAAAATAAATTTTAGTAATATTAGAACTATATCCCTATAAGCCAGTGTATGTGTCAACGTGTCATAGTGTGTCCAATCGTTGTCATCAGAGACGTGACCAAAATGGTGTCCCCTGTGACATAGTTTTTTATGTGCTCCTACAATAGAACAACTATCTTATGAACAAAAGATGAAATTGAACATTTTTCATGCATATAAACATTTATCTTTTTTGTTTTACTTGGAGAAACCGTCCCAAGTACATAGTCCTAGCCAGGCTGGGCTTACCTCTTGACCTTAGGGAGTCACCAACCTTTGGCTTATGGGATTTGAACCTAGAATCCCTTGAGTAGGGCCCAACACTTTACAAGTGTTTGGCTCGAACTCGACCACTAGATTTGCTTTGCATGTTGTGAAGATCTCGCACATGACATCCTATGTTGCACTTGGTGACTAGGCTTGCAGGCATTACAAAATTAAGTCAAGGATAAACATAACATAAGAAAATCTGGCATATCCACCTGGGTGCTCAGTCCTTTGCCTCAAGTTATGACTCTCATTGGGTGGGTGGGGTAGGCTCTATAAGGGCTCGTAGACACCTCAATTTTAACCAAATAGTTTTATGATTTTTTTTTGTGAAAACGAAGTGTTTCATGTCATTTTCAAGTTAAAATTAGGTTCACGTAGATTTTTGACCTTCAAAATGATATTGTCGATGGTTTTGACAAAAATGCTAAGTAAACTAGAGAGTCTTAACTTTCAAATGAAACAACAATCAGGTCGATTGATATTAGAGTAATGAGTTATCATGTCTTATCAAAATCTTGTTTTAGGTAGGTGCCACTTTGAATATATTTTTTACTACAAAAATCCTAAAATTGGTTTTCACTTAAAACATAAATTAAAGTATAGGATGTTAACTTTCCAATGCATCAAACTGTGTCTCCACATAAAGAAAGCTATGGTAACAATTTAGCATGATACAATAGATTTGAAGTACGACAACATTTGAAATATGAAGATCTGAAATTCCTACGTTAGTTTTTAAGAAACTTCTAAAAGCCTCATTCACGCTCCTAGATTCTTATATTCTTAAAATCCTTAGAAATCACCTAGAAGCTCCCCATCTCTTAGAGATAAGCTTTTCTAATATATTAGAGATTACTTTCACCTTAAATTCTTTTAGATTTGTTAGCTCCTAAGCTAGGTAACTCCAAATAACAAAAATCAATCAAAAAAAAATTCAAAACTTTCAACCAATAGGATTGTGTCACATCATCAAAAGTCAGATCTAGATTTTTAAACTCAAAATTCATACGATTGACCTAGATCTATTTTAAAATTTATAAATAGAGATTTACCCTTCTAATTCAAGCATCTAGAACTACAATAAGGAAACACTGTCACATTAAGGGCCTAATCCAACCTAAGTGTCCTCACTCTATCGAACCCACTTGCCAAATCAAAGTCTAGATTACTTATCTTTTGATCCGTTTTGTTTGTGCCCTATGAAGGTGTTGTCGAATTCGTGAAAAGTCGAAGTCAATGCCTTAAGATACCTAAGCACCAGATGTGTTTACTTTCATCTAAAATTATTGTAAGGAATCCTTGTCACATTGAGAGCCTAACCCAATCTAAGTGTCCTCACTCTATCAAACCTACTTTTCAAATGTAGGTCAAGACAAGGAAGACAGTGGACCGGGAAAAAACAAAAATCTTTCCTAACCCACTACATTTGGGGGCAAAGATGGAGGACATAAAACATAGAATGGACCAAGGATGAAGGTGAAAATCAAAACCCTTGCAAGAATTGAGGCATGAGTAAACTTATTCTTTCTCTCTCCCCACCCTGACATGCCCCCAATCTCAGATATTAAAATTATTAATACAGATAAGCTGAAACTAGTTATTTGCATGATCATCTACGCGAAGAGGAAGCATAAAAATATTTGACAATATATGTTGGCAATAAATAAAACTAAAGTTAATTCCGAGAAAACAATAGAGAATTGGCGGAGACGAAATCCAAAGTTCTCTGCACCACAGTGATGAAACCGAGGATGATTTTTTTTTTAAAGATGGAGCAGGGTAAAGAGCTTATGCCCCACACCCGCTCTAGTTCACTCCCATCCCTAGGTCTAGATCACCTATAGTAGGATCTATTCTATTGGATCCAAACTTCCCTGAGTTTGTGCCCTGCAAAGGTGTCAAATTCATCTCTTATTGGAATTAATGTCTTAGGAGGGTTACCCAAGCCCGTGGTGAGTTCACTTTTCTTATTTTTATTTAATTTAATTAGAATGTATGTCTCTAATTTTCATGTGTTTGCTTTTGTCCATGCATTTTCAAGCACCGGTAGTGTCTCATACCATCAACCTCATATTTTTTTTTAAAGACCCGTGTAGAGGTTACTAGTCACTTGCAAGCCAAATCCTAACCATTGAAGATTCTAAAGTTCTTAAAGTAGTTGATTTCTGCTCATCTAAGAAGGAAAGGCGTGCAACTTGAAGAGTGAACACCACATTCTCTTATCTTGCAAATTCAGTTCCTTTTTCGAATCCAAACTCTTTATTGAAATAGCCTCATTTTGTTTTTTAAAATTTGAGGATCTACAGGGCTTGGGTGTCAGTGATCCCACTCGGGGTTTACCTTCCAGGGGGCGGGCCCATTAAGTGACGGTTCTCGACGCAGGTTCATCGTCGTAAAAAAAAAAAACATATGAAAAACTTACCAATGTAAACTATCCGAAGGTGAAAGATGATAAAAAAGTGTTCCTTTGCCCTTCATCCAACACTCTGATAAGGCCTTCACTAGAAATTAATAAAAACAGAAACCTTAACTTGCAGGTGGGAGACCAAACATTATATAGGCCTTCACTAGAAACTGATAAAAAAGATAAGCCACAGGCTGCTAGTGGTACCCCCCAACTTTTGTTTCCTTGTTATATGGTCCCATACCCCTCTGCAGACATATGTTCACATGCACCCAAGCAGCTCAAAGAATCCGTGCTTTCAAAAAGGTGATCTAGTTATTTGGGTTTTGGCCTATGTCACAGAGACATGCCATTTTGGCTGCATGTCCATGGTGACACGAGCGGACATGCGGACTCTGACACCATGTACAACATTATTTTAATGGTTTTTGAATAATATTTTAATTTTATTTCAATAAAATCTATTTTTTGAATATTTTACAAATAGTTTTTTATTGATTAAAATTTTTAAAAAAAATCACTTTTGAATGAAACTGTTTTTTTTTTACCAGCTATGAATAGCCTGCAACTCCCAAAAAAGGTCAAAACAATGAATCCTATTAGGGTTTATATTATATTATTAGGGTTCATATTGTATTATATTATTATAACATGGTTGAACAAGTGGATAAATGAATGAATATGGTGAGGAGGGGGCTCATTGATCTGGTAAAGATTGTTGCAGAAAATATGCAAGGGGGATCCCACCACGAGCCATGTTCTCAAAGGGAGGGGAAGGTCTGATTGAAGGGTTGGGGCTTCACGTTGCTCATCTGCTCATATGTCACATTCTCAGCAATGGGAAGATGACGCGTGGGAGACGATGACCCATGTGATGCAGACAAGTATCATGGTTGGAGATTCGGATGCTGAGTAATATAAGCGACAGTGCAATAGTATACAAAAGCATGTATCTCATGTTGTTTCTTGGATAAGTGGGTGCATTGGGCCATCGGTGCATTGTTATGTGGGCCTCAGTTTTTATGTATATATATATATATAGAGAGAGAGAGAGAGAGAGAGTTCTGTGCATTTGATCACGTTGAGCAGATCCGGTGATCGGTTCCGAACACTTATAAAGTATTCGTCCCCCCGCAACTGGCCCCAACTCTTTTTAAGAGGTTGGCCCCATGCCTCCCCTCTATTCAAAAGGGCCAAACACCTTTCGATCACGCAACCATGCCTGGCAAGAGAGGATCAAGTAGTGGCAATCTGGTCGGGTTGGCGGGTCAGCATACCTCAACCCGAACCCGACCCGTTTATTAAATGGGTCGGTTGTGGTAAACACGAACCCGACCCGTTTATTAAACGGGTAACCCGACACGACCCGCCAACCCGCTTAATAAACTGGTTGGGCCAGGTAAACGGGTTGGCGGGTTGATCCGCCCGCCTAACCCTTTTATTAAACGGATCAGCCGGGTTGGCGGGTTGGCATACCCCTAACACGAACCCGACCCGTTTAATAAACGGGTTAGGCGGGTCAACCCATTTATTAAACGGGTTCATTTTTGCCCAACCCAAACCCGCCTAAGAGGCGGGCTGGAGGGTCGGGTTGGCGGGTCGTGTCAGGTTTTGCCACCCCTAGGATCAACGGGTCTCTTCAAATGACTTTTTTTGGAGAGAGAAAGAGAAAGCATATCAAATGGGCATTAGTTGCACCTTCACTTAAACTTAAAGAAGATCACTTTTTTTTTATGAAAGGGGTGCTTAGTAGGGATGGCAGTGGATTGGTCTCTACCCCGGTCCCGTCTCAAAACTCCACCCTCCATCCCAGCAAGGGTTTTGATTTTAACCTCCATCCCCGTTTCATGTCCTTCATCCCCGGTCTACTATCATCTCTAAAGGCATTTTAGTTATTTTACTAATGGGGCGGGGTGGGAGAAAGCGTAAGTTCATCTCTACCTCCATTCCCACACGGGTTTTGATTTTAACCTTCTTCCCCGCCTCCATCCCCATTTCATGTCCTCCATCCTCAGTGCAAATGGGGTGGGGCCCCGTTTTCCTTTGTCCATTGTGATTCCTAGTGCTTAGGAGGGAAAGTGCTTTCTCATGGGAGGAGGTGTGAACCCATTTTAACAGGAAAGTTTTTTATTTTTTTGCATTTATTATATGAGCCTCACAGCATACTTTTCATGGAGGTGTTTGTTTGACCCTTACTTTTTAGGAATTAAAGAGATCCTCTTTGATGTGAGAAGAGAGTTTCTTTCTTAAGAAAGGTATGAAACAAACACCCCTTGGGAGTCTTTTTAAAAATAGATTAAATTTATTAAAAAAGAAGATACTATTACATTAATGGTACTTTGAATTAAATAACAAATATGCCCATGTGTAAAATTGGTAACATAAGATTGTTGCAACAGATAGAAACGACTCCAAATCGATTCACTTCAAGGCCGAATACCCCAATTCCAGCTGAATCAGCATTAATTAGTCCTTTTTATTTTATTTTTTTGTAAATTTTTATTTGTTAAGATTTTAATGATTTATTAAATTATTAAAAAATTAAATCGATTGATTTAGCTCTTCGAGCCTGAATTGGCCGAGTCCTTGAATCTTTTTGAAAATCGTTCGGGTTCAAAAACTGATTTTAACATCATTTTCAATACACTCTTCGCTTCCTGACGGAATCAGGAACAACAACAACAATAATAATAATAATAATGTATTGATGGAAACTAAGTCAGCTCATCACACGGCCAGGTTGAGTGCAAATAACAAAACTAACTTGTATTGATTCTAGCCCATATGCAGGTCGAATCTTAGCTGAGGCAAGCCTGATTGCTGCAAAATCAATTAAACCTAGGGGTGGCAATCGGGTCGGGTTGGCGGGTTGGCGTGTCAGCATACCTCAACCCGAACCCGACCCGTTTATTAAGCGGGTCGGCTGTGGCAAACACGAACCCGACCCGTTTAATAAACGGGTAACCCGACACGACCCGCCAACCCATTTAATAAATGGGTTGGGTCGGGTAAACGGGTTTTCAGGTTGGCGGGTTGACGGATCGGGTTGGCAGGTAGGCAGGTTGGCGGGTCGGGTTGACGGGTTGACGGGTCGGGTTGGCGGGTTGGCAGACGGGTTGGCAGGTCGGGTTGGCGGGTTGACCCACCCGCCTAACCCGTTTATTAAACGGGTCAGCCGGGTTGGCGGGTTGGCATACCCCCAACCCGAACCCGACCTGTTTAATAAACGGGTTACGCGGGTCGACCCGTTTATTAAATGTGTTGGCTTAAGCCCAACCCGAACCCGCCTAAGAGGCGGGTTGGCGGGTCGTGTCAGAAATTGCCACCCCTAATTAAACCCCACAAATTTGACTCTTTTCAGCTGGACTGCATTAGGTCTGGTCTGAGTCAATGCACCAAAAACAACATTAAACCGATTACCTATTAGACAACTTTTGTGGCTTAATTAATATAGCTTAAATAAATATAACTAGGGATTATGATTAATCACCAATTAATCATCTGTTGGCTCACATTAGTTGAATTTCACATGCATAATGGATCTGTAGGAACTGGTCACTTGTTAAAAGGATAAAATATCTATAGTATTGGCATATGGATGCGGTTTTTGGACCTGATCCAGTTGTTTATTATGTGCCTGGACCATGGACTATCTGATCCAAATTAAAGAAATCTGGATCTGAGTCTGCATGTCTCATACAGAAGGACCTCTATATATCTAACATGAATCTGATTGATTTTGTAGGTAATAGTCGTTGAAAAAGCAGGGTCTGGATCAGACTTTTAAAGCATGAAGAGACCTTGTAAAGTTCAACTTCGATTATAAAAAGAAGTCCCTATTGGCCTGGGCCTGACCTTCTCTCTCTGTCTCTCTCTCTCTTTTGTAGCTAGGACAAGGGAGAACTCCAAAACACTGAAAGGCAAGCTGGGTTTAGGCAGACCCCTACCAGTTATTCAACGCACCACTGCGTTTTGAACTTGCAACATTCCACCACAAGAAGACATGCACCTACAGCTCCTACCAACCACGCGGAGCCCCGGTGGTACAGTTTGTCTTATTCATAGGATTTTATCAAGTTCATCTGTTCTAGCTCAGTTTATTCATGCCTCATTTTATATTGCAAGCTGGGTCCCAAACAACCAGCCCAGGTCAGGTTCAAATGGGCCAGGTCATGGGCGGCCCATAGGCTGCTAGTCCTACACTGTATACTAAGACCAAGCAACTGTTTATTCATTAAGCAACATTCACTAGCAATACTCAACAGGTTTGACCGAGTCCAGGCGAGGTTTGGAACGGCCTTTAGGAGCCTTGGCTTGATCTAGTTCAGGCATAGAAGGCTCTGCCTTGAGCCCATGAAACTATAGACCTTAAATACTCTATAGATTATACAACATAATAACTTTCATGAACCTTTAATTAGTGTCTTATCCATGAGAACTTTTTTTTGATATTTACAGGGAGAAGTTTCGGGAGTTATGAAGGAAGCTTGGAACCCTCACGGTCAGAGACCTACTTATGGTTACTGTCCTGGTAGCGTCCTTGGGGTGATCTCGTAGTTCCTACGGGGTGGAGACGATGGGGTCGGCCCATGGATTTTCTTTCCTTTTGTCACATTTTGCTCAAAGGGTTGAAGGGAGATAGTGCATCAAGCTGTTCGCAAGGGCCAACTTGATCCTCTTCCCCAGGGATCCCAGATGAGGTAACCCTAGGAGAGCCGCTGACTCCAACTATCGTCCATGTACGATCCATACTAGATCTGACCAACTGCCCATCCAATCTCCTCTACGTTCTTGACAGCCCATCTTTGTCTCACCCCTTGCCCCAAGGGAGTCGCCACATTTGACTCATCCATGAGAACTTACTCACACTTGGGTGAATGAACTAGCAGACTGATCACTAAGTGGGATGTTCCGATGTTGAAAACGATTCAGGTGGATCCGCCGATTTGAATTCCCAGCTGAATCGAACTGAGTCGGCCAACTTTCAATGAGAAAATGACATGTGTCACAAAATTATTAAATAAATTATTTTAAACGTTATATACCCTTATATTTTCCATCTATGTTCTCAAAACCAATGAAATTTTCCCTTGCCCAGAAAGGATTTGTATTTGTGAATAGGATAGATGAGATTGACTAGTGACAATAGGCAATAGCTTCTGTATTTATATATAACGTTATATTAGCATGCTAAACCGGGAGTTGAAGAAAAAACTGAAAATTGAATAGAAGGTGGCACCGTCCAGGTTCGAACTGGAGACCTTCAGTGTGTTAGACTGACGTGATAACCAACTACACCACGGCACCTTGTGTGATAGTACTTTGTTACAAAATAATCTGATGGGTGTATTGGCTAAGTTATAGTGAAACTAGATTAGTCAAATGGGTTGTGGTAAGTAAAAAATCTCAAAACCATGTCTACATACGATTATAATTAGATATGGGTTTACCAAATGCAACTAAAAAGAATCAAATCGGGTCGGATATCGGATAAAATCCGATTCATTGACATCCCTGCTATCTTTCAACAACAACTAGTTTCTAATAGGGACTTTCAAACTCTCAACTCCTCTGCATAACATGGAAAGCCTAAATGGAGAAACTGTTCAAAGTGAAAATTTATCATGTTATCCAAGTAGATAGTTTCTATATCCAGTGAAATAGACTATGATACAGAGTAGGGGTGGCAAAACCTGACACGACCCCACAACCCGCGTCTTAGCCGGGTTCGGGTTTGGCTTAAACGGGTTCATGTCGTAAACGGGTCGACCTGCCTAACCCGTTTATTAAACGGGTCGGGTTCGTGTTAGGGGTATGCCAACCCGTCTGACCCGTTTAATAAACGGGTTAGGCAGGCGGGTCAACCCGTTTACCTGAACCCGACCCACCAGTTTTGTAAATAATTGGGTTGTCGAGAAGGTTTGGGTCTCTAAGAACGAGGTCAGTCCAATTTTAAAAACAATTAGATTGCCGAGACTATATGGGTCTTGCCGAACAAGATCGGGTTAGTTTGCAAAGACCAAACGATAAAAGATAGATGGCAAAATTTGTTTTTGTTCGATCCAAAAACACCTGAATCCCAAAGATGTTGGGTTTGTTAGAATTTAAAACCTCCTGGCAATGCACTTTTAATCTACAAAAATTAAAAAAAATATGGTATTTGCAATCTAACCCGCAACTCGAAGCTCACTACCAAAAAAAAAATATGAATTCAAGATCTCGAGTCATGAAATGAAATATACAAATAAGATTAAGAGAACGTATAAGAACTTACAAAATGAATAATAAAAGACAATTCATATAGAAACTAACATAAAAAATAAACATATGAATTGATCTGAAAATCATTTTTTTCAGTCTCTAGGTCAACTTGTCTTTTAATCTCCCAAAAATAACATATGAAAGTATGGTTTTTGTTGTGAAATTTTTACATCACTGAAAATATGTTTTTCAAGGATGTTAGCATTTAGGCATCATGAAAAATTGAGTTTTTGCTCCACATGGTTATGCTACTTTTCAAATACAATTTCTATATAACAGGGTTTTCCACATGTAATGGGATTTGAATATCCATCAAATTTAGATATTCATCAGATTCGGTAACACAAAAAATCAAAACATTGCCGCATCTGATTATGACCCGATATGATTTTGGCGTACCAAATTCGGATAAATGGAGTCAGATTTAGTTGGATATTGGATAAAGATTTGGTTGGATATTGGATAACATCTGATGTATTGGTGTGTTACATGTTTTACAATTTTCATGTTCTACTTAATTAGCTTCAAGATTGTGAAGTTATGATCATTTTATATTTTTATAACACCAATCACGTTTTTATTAACCAAGAAAAATACGAGAATTTAATTTCAAAACAATTTCTATTTGGCTTTCTTATTGATTCATATTTTATAATTTTTAATAGTTTAATTTAAAAATAATTCTCTTGTCAAGAGGACATGCCACAAAACATGATATGATACATACACATTATTTTATAATTTTTAATAGTTAATTTTTTTAAATAATATTTTCAATAAAAACTATACTTTTATATATTAATTAAAACATCAGAAGCATAACTGTTATCAACTAGATAATAATAAAAAATTCTTTAATTTAAAAAAGAAAATTGTTATATCGTCTTATAGCAAGTCACATCAATGTTCGTGCCCTTGAGTGTGTGACTGAGCGTGAACGTGTGTGCACAAGTGCATGCACGTATCTGCCTCTTTAAGCTGAAGTTACATCTAACATGGACACGCCATTTTGGTAGTGTGTCCTGGACATGGACACAGACACAAACACAGACATATACGAATAATATTTTAATAATTATAAAATATTATTTTAATAAAAGTGTATTTTTTGTATTAAAATATCAAAAATAGTTATTTATTGATTAAAAATAAAAAACTCTGTATCTTCATGTCCTATAGATTTTTCGAAAAAAATCAAATTTGTGAATAAACCCGTGTCATTCATCTTCGTATCCACATGTCTTTGTGACATAGTTTAAGTTTGATCCATTTGGGTGTAGGTTGGAGTGATGTCTAGGGATGACAGTGGACCGGGGCAGAGGTGGGGGGACAAGGTCTCTACCCTCGCCCGGTCTCAAAATCCTACCCTTCATCCCAGTTTCATGTCCTCCATCCCTGGTTCAAATGGGGCGAGGCAGGGTGGGCCCCCCGTTTCCCCTCGGTCTACTATCGTATCTAAAAACAGATCAAACACAGGGCGGGGCGGGGCGGGGCAGGGCAGGGCAAGGTGGGGACTGGAGATGAGGCGGGGCGGGAAAAAGCTTAAGTTCATCCTTGCTTCCATCCCTGCACAAGTTTTGATTTTAACCTTCATTCCCATTTCATATCCTCCATCCCCGGTTCAAACACAGGTCCACTGCCATCCCTACTGATGTCTTTCATATTAGGCCATATTGGATACATCTCAAGCCTCGAATTGTGGACATTAGTGGGCATAGCCCTATTTCTAGGCGTCCGATAAAAAGAAGATTCTGATACCCACAATTCCTTTGGGCTTGTTTCTTTGCTAACCACAAAAAAATAATTAAATATAATGAATAAAAAATAGATGAGATTAAATCTAGTTTATAAATTAATCCTGAGCAATTCCAAATTGATTATAAATGAATTTGAGATGAAGGTAAAGTCTAATATAACCCTAGAATCATGGATTGTCAAAATCAATGTGTGCGTATCGGGCTGTATCGGCAAAAAATCGATATGATATTAACCTACATTAGTTATTTTTTAATAAATGTAAAAAAAATGATTAAAATTAAATTTTAATCTTTTTAACACGTGGCAAAAAATATATTTTAATATTAACAAGAGTTCACATATCTTAATAATTATGGTTTCTTGGATGATTAGCCAACAAAATTATTAAATATAAGATTTGATATGATACCATCAAATGGGAGAGAAAAGTGAGTGAGTTGCATGTGAAAGTCAAGAACAAATACTTTGGAAATTTGTTGGCAAACATCTTGTGATCACAATTTTTTAAGACCAAGTTTTTTGAGAAGGTGACCCACGGGCAGCCACTTTTATATATATATATATATATATATATATATATAGTTGCTGACACATTAGGTGCAAAATAATACGTGTTAAATAGATTTTTTTGCCCTTTTGATAATTTTTTCTGCAGTTTTGATCCCATAAATGTATCGGGCATGGTTGATTTACCAGAAACCATACCTGGATCATGTGTTTCTACGAAAAAAATATATTTGTAGCCTAAAAAGTTTACAAAGATTTTGAATAGTAGATTTTTTGAACCTTATAAAAACCCACCAATATATCAAAATCCAACACTTCAAGAGCTGATCCCTCTGAAATCAAGTACATAGATCATATCTGTACAGTCAGAATTTAAAAATAAAATAGAAAAACTGAAAAACCCATTTAGCACGGTTATTTGGTACCTAACTTGTAAGCGGCTATCAATCATATATATATATATATAGACTAAAAGCAATCAACATTACTTAAAAGTGAAACTCAACAAAGCATTGAGTCCTACAAGCACAAACACAACAGCAAAACATGAAAAACACCATTTACACAAAAAACAGAAAAAACCTGAACACAAAACAGAAAACTCATCAAAGACCACAGACATCTATATGAGGATCAGTTGGAGGCAGAGACAGGTCTTTGAGATATATGCGTAAGATAGCATACACATCAGCCAAGACCCTATGAGTCAAACGGTTAAGGTTGATCGGGACATCCCAAAAAGTAGCATCATTTCTGGCCATCCATATGAACCACCACACTGTAAATAACCAAACTCTCCAAATAGTCCTCCACTTCTTTTCGCGTCTAATTATAGCAGGGCCGAAGATAAGATCTAACGCAAAGTAGCTCTCCCGCACAACAACTGATGGAGCCCTCCAAGTTTTAGAAAACAATTCTTGAAACACTTCACATGACCAAAAAAAATGTTGTGTGGTTTCTTCAGCCTGTCAACAAAGCACACACCAACTGGGAAACTGAAACCCCATCCTCTTGATATTGTTATGGGTTTGTATCCGGTCATGAAGAATCAACCAAGCCAATACCTTGGTCCTCGAAGATGGTCCCTTCGCCCATAAAGCATTTTGAGAATTCAGCCCGAACCTGGAGGTAAAAGAGAACGATAGACCTTGTGGACTTGGAAAACTCACGCATTTGAGACTGCCTATTGAAGCCAAGATCTGTCTACCCCCACGTCCAAATCCCTGTCAAGAAACAAATGCAATGCCCTAAACCACATTTTCTTCAAATGGGATGTGTATGGTCCACGAGCCCCCCGACGAACAGCAAGCCAATCGATTAGACCATATTTCAATTGGAAAAAGTTAGCACATGCACCCTGTGAAGTATGAGCCAACCAACACTGCTTCACAGCCAATGCCACACTTCTTTTACGCAAAGCAAAAATTCTTAAGTCAGCCATAGTCCTTGGCATAACGATGGAGTCCCATCCCACCAAGTGCCTCTTATAAGGTTCATTTACACCACGCCACAAAAACCTTGACAGGACGCACTTAAGTTGTTGCTCAACGTTGACTGACATGACACAAACCGACATGAAGAATTCCGAAATCGCTGAAAAAATATGCCTGATCAAAGTAATTATGCCTGCAAGAGACAAATATCTGGCATGCCAAGACTGGAGCTTAAGACACACCTTGTCAACAACCGATGCCCATGATGTTTTAGAGGTTGGCTTGACTTGTAGGGGGAGCCCCAAGTACTTGATCGACAACAGTCCTAAAGCGCAGTTAAAATTTTTTTTCGCCGTGTTTTGACTGGTCAGATCGCCATTCAGAAGCGTGACCGAACACTTATTTTCATTGAGCCTCAACACAAACAAAGCTGCAAAAAATATGAGAATAAGCCTTACACGAAGCATCTGATGTAGTGAAGCCCTTCCAAAGACTAGCATATCATATGCATATTGTATAATATGCCTAGAAAAACCTTGGATATCCAACGACTGTACGAAGCTCCTTGTCTGCGCGCGTCTAAGAACCACCGCAAGTCCTTCTGCCATTGTATTAAACAAAAGCGGAGATAACGGACATCCCTATCATAGGCCCCACCGCAATGAAAATTGCTCACCCTTTATCCCGTTAATGGACACCATGGCTTGTGCATTGGTAAGGAGCTCTGACACCCATTTGAAAAAACACCACTTGTAAAAGAAAAGGCCAGTACACATAATCATATGCTTTTTTAAAATCAAGCTTCAACACGAAGTGAGGAGTACGACTCAAGTGCATGGAATGAATGACCTCTGAAGACAAGATATATGTTTGTTGAACTCTCCTATTAGAAATAAAAGAAAACTGAAAATCACAAAATAGATTAGATGCCACCAATTTTAGTCTTGATGCTAAGACCTTTGCGACTATACGATATAAGGCTCTCATTATGGAAATGGGACGGAAGCGCATAATATCTGTGGCGATGCTTTCTTTTGGAATAAGGAAGATTAATCTGACATGACACTGTCTAGACAGTCTAGAGTTACGATGAAACTCATCAAACATTGTACACAAATCACTCTTCACTATTCTTCAAAAAACTTTGAAAAAATCTACAAGGAAACCATCTACTCCCGGTGCCTTCCAACCCGACAAATCTTTAATTGCGTTCATGATTTCTGCTTCTGAAAACCTACGTTGCAAGGTTAAGACCTGATCCTGTTGAAGAGAAGGAAATAACTCATGCCCAATATTACCCCCTATATTTGGCAGAATAGAATAAAGCTTCTCAAAATAGTTAGAGATCGCCGGCATAAGATTCTGCCCTTCTCATAACACCTGTCAATTGTGATCGATTGAAGGATACTTCGTCTAAATCGATCAGAAGCAAGTGAATGGAAAACACAAGTATTTTCATCCCCTGCCGCCAACCATTTCATCCGAGCACGCTCCTTCCATTTCAACTCCTCTTTTATCCTCCAACGTTTCAATAACGTCGTCTGATCTGCAAGTCTGCTTTGCAACCCTTTCAACAGCGCGTCCGACAATCCTTCGATGGAAGATAATAGGGTGAACAGTGATGAGATCTCTGCCTCCCATTCAACCATCTCATGAAACTGACTCACAGACCACCTTTGCAACCAAAGTTTAATATCCTTAGCTAGGTGCAAAAGCTTCTTTTGATATCGGATAGCAGCCCTGTCTTCATGACCCCACAAACTCCATGACCCTTCAACCACTGAATGAAACTCTGGTTCAGTTAACCACCACTGCTCGAAAGAAAATCGACGAACTGATCTAAAGCTTCCTCCCCATTACATGATCACCTGACCATGGTCGGACACGGTTGGGAGAAGAATCCACCCCTTTATATCTGAGATGATTTCGAGGAATCCAGTTGAAATTAAGACTCGATCTAGCACCCTACAACATGGTTGTGCCAGTCGGTTAGATCAAGTAAACCTTTCTCCAGACAATGGCATGGGGTATAATTGATTAACAGCAATGAAATCTTGGAATCCTCTGATCGACGGATTGAGCATTACTAAATTGTTCAAATCTTGAATGGACAATAAACAGTTAAAATCTCCCAATAGAATATGACAATTACCAGCTAGAGTAAGCACTCGATTTAGATCCTCCCATAACAATAATCTCCTAGAAGCGCAATTTGGGCCATACACCGCAATAAGCACGATCATACGGTTCATAGCTTGTACAGAGAAATTGACGGAAATCGAAAACTGACCCAGGTTCACCGCCCCCAATGAAGACTTTCACAAAATTAAAATACCCCCAGCATGATTAACAACCACTTTAAAACATAAACTCGCACCCCTCCACAGCTCTGAAACCGAAGCAATAAAAACCTCTTACATCTTTGTTTCACAAATAGCAATCACATCCAAATTTTCCTGTCTAATCCAATTAGACAAGAATAAGTGTTTTGTCAGGCAGTTTAGGCCCCAAATATTCCAGCAACCCATCATCATTAGACACAATATGAAAAAATTTGAGGTTTGTGTGTCCGGGGTGAACGACGCAGCGAGACAACATCTCTCCTTTGCAAGCGAGATATAATCGTGCTGACATCCCTTCCATTTCGTGTATACCCCAAATGAGAGGACGTTAAAGACACATCATCCAGAGAAGGCTGATTAACTGATGAAACCACAGCTGTAGCACGAACCATAAGATCCTTCAAGATTTTTATGTAGTTGTGATTCAGATAACTCGATACCCAGTAGTTGTGCTGCCGCCGTGACATCAAAGCCCATCACTTAAGAAAGCAATCGGTCATCATCCCCCTTTCCCCCTAAGGATTCTCCTTCATTGACTCCGTGCATAATGTCTATTTGCACCACTTGAGGATCATCAAAAAAGTTGTGGTCCTGACCCACCTCCCGTCACAAACTAAAGTAGGAGCCATATCCGCCCGATAAGAAAAAACTTTTTTTCCAAAACAAGAAGTGAGAGAAGAGATATAGGTCGTAGGAGTTTCCAAGATGATCTAAAATGGTCCCATGATGATATATTTTATGTTGCCAACCGTCGAGAAAACGACATGGCATAAAAATGAAATATCTATGCACTAGCTAAGAACGATATGTCCTTCAGGGGCTGCTTTCTCGCAAGTTTTCAAAATAGGGCGGGTAGAATACGAAGCATAAAAAATCACAACATCTAAGTAGCCATAAACTTGATCCTCTAGCTCCGAGCGAGTAATGATGTTAACATCTTCACGAGAAGATTTTTTCTTCAAGTATCGAAAAGGAGCCTCCGGTATTATGGGGAACTGTGACAACCGCTCCATCGTGAGTTTGCAATGGTCGTCCACTAAAGACGCAAGTTTCGGCGACAATGGAGACTTTCCAGTGGGAATGTGGTTTGTTCGACGGACGAGAACCCAGATGGATTCCACCCGAAAGGCTTGGAACAAGGGCTCGAAAGATTCGAACAAACACAACTCCTGCAGATTGCTGAAGGTAATCTTCTTTCGTGATTCGCATAACGCATTAACCGATTCCAAAGGCAAATGAGCAGAACGATGAAAGTTTTATCGGGCACAGCAAACAGGCGCCCACAATAGAAACAACCGTTGCAGCTGCGAAAATTCAACGATAAGCATTTCGAGCACCACCAATCGGTACTAAACTGCATTTTAAATGAGGATGTTTGTCAACAAATTTTCAAAGTATATATATATATATATATATATATATAAAGAGAGAGAGAGAGAGAGAGAGAGAGAGAGAGAGAGAGAGAGAGATGGGTCCGTGTTAAACCCATTTGGTACTAAACCCCATGTTAAATGAGGTTTTCAGCTTCTCTGATGGTTTTTATGCGGTTCTAGCCCCATAAATGTGTTGGGTATTGTTGATTTACTAAGAATCCCACCTGGATCATGTGTTTTCATGGAAAAAATGATGTTTGGAGCTTCAAAAATTTACAAAAAATTTTGAGCCATTGGTTTTTTTATCTTTATAAAAACTCACCCATGTGTTGGACTCAAACGCTCCCTGATCCCTATAAAATCAAATACATAGATCACATCTGTACTGTCAGAATTTAAAAATAAAATAAAAAAATAATGAAAAACTTATTGAGCACGCAGTTTAGCACCAAATGAGTTTAGCACCGGCCCATTACTCTCTCTCTCTCTCTCTCTCTCTCTCTATATATATATATATATATATATATATATATATATATATATACTTTGAAAATTTGCTGACAAACATCCCGTGGAGTAACTATCATATTATTTTAAGGCAAAATTTTTTGAGAAAGGTGACCCGCCATATTATATTATATATATAATTTTTTAACAAAAGGGGCATCTAAAATGAACGCCCTGCAAGTGTTCAATGTTGGGGAAAGGGCCTCTATTTGAAATGTAGGAATATCCAGCGGAGCTGAAAAGTTTGTTAAAAATAAAAAACATTAAGGGCGCGTTTGTTTAACGCGGAAGGGCAAACTAAGACCACCCCTCACCGGAAAGGTTTCGTGAAAATGGCGTGGCTGTTGATTTTGGGGTTGCTTTTATGCGAGGAGAAGCTTGTCAGCTCTTGCATAACTAGGGTGTGGCCTGAGGAAACACTTTGTGCTTTGTGCATTTTTTGCGAAAACCCCATTGTTTTTGCGGCACTTAAACGCTCCGACTGCTTGTGAGCTGACCGTCGGAGGTCGCCGGAGTGGAACGTGGAGAATCAGGTGTTTAGGGCGTTAAGGTCGGAAATCAAGTCTCTAATTCCACACAGAGCCTACCTTCAGTTGAACCTGAGTCAAGTACACTTGAACCTGGTCCTGATCCATTTGACCTTGTTGTGTCATATTGGAAGAACTTGTTGGGCCCAATAAACGGTCAAGGTTCAGCCTTTCCGGGCCTAACTTGTTCTCACACACAAGACGGCAATTTCAATGGGAAACCAACACCTGGTCCATAGGAACCCAATTATATATTTTATAATCCATGACTCCACCATACCCACCAACCGACCAGAGTCCCTCCGTTCTGATCCATGACTCCATACCCACCTACCGACCTTTGATTGGCTAATCACAATTTCCCAGTCTTGTACTCCAATTCTTTTCCAATTTCACCCCTGAAGCAACCGGATCTGGTTTGCTCAGACTTTTGATCCGAATTCAACACTTTATTTACGGAACCTAAAGTACGATGCGAAAGGATGTTGAGATAAAATTTGGGCTTCCCCCAATTCCGATTATTTTTGGATTTATGCCAACACTTTAGATTGGATCTATGTTTTAATTCAGATCCGATTTGATCTGCTTACACATTTTACACATTTTGCATTTGAATTCAACTTCACACCACATATATATATACTAGAATTTGTTAACTGAAAATATATGAATTGGACTATGAACCCAGATTTTCATAAGCTTTTTTATTTTATTTTTAATTTTACCGTATGGATGTGATCTATATGGTCACTAGAATGTGTTAAATGAAAATATGTGAACCTGTGAACTAGGCATTTTCAACAATTTTTATGCAAATCCAACATTATAGATGCATTCAAGATGGTTCATTTGCTAGAAATCGACTCTCAAATAATGTATTTTTGATAGAAATATATGACTTTTGAATGCTTGTATATCTATAAAAATTTTGGGCTATTGATTTTCAAGCTTTAAAAGATCTTTCTTATTCATCATTATCAGATATCCCAAGAGTTTGTTTCTATAAAAACAAGCATTCAGATGACAATCTTGTGTTGAAATTTAAAAAAAAAAAACTCATTAAAATCTTGATTCATACTCCACTTCACATATTCCAGAGGCCCATATATATACATATATTGGGGAGGAGACTGTCCAACCAAGAGGTTTAAAATCTACAACCTATGATAATCAATAATATTGTTTTTCTTATAATAGAATTTTTTATTTGTTGGACTTTACATATTGTATTTTTATCATTTACTTAGCGAATGCAATGTTTTGAATTATAAAATTTTGATGTTTAGATGCATTTTGTAAAGCACTGTAAATCAATGACCTTAATACTTTGTATTGTAAAGTTTTAACTGCATTTTCATCAGTCAAGTTTTCAGGTTTCCAAAAACATGTCTTCGTATAAAATATATTTCTTATTAAATAAATTATAAAAAAAAATATACGAGGTCAGATTGATGATATACTACATTGGAGAAGGGGATTTTGGAACTTTCTTTGGTTGCACGGTTCTCTTTCTTATATATATATATATATATATATATATATATATATATATATATATATATTATATATATTGGAACTCAATTTCGGACCAGGAAAGATCCAGGCCCTACCCGATCTGTTTGCAGTCTACCCAATTACGTTGAACACCAAATTCGTCCTTCACTAGACACAGTGGGGGAATTTAGTAATTTAAAAGGCCCGACAGCTGCTTTACCCTAAGAAAAAGGAAGTGCGACGAGCCTTCAAAGAGAGAGAGAGAGAGAGAGAGAGAGAGAGATTTGGTCGGCGTAGAGAGAGAGAGAGAGAGAGAGAGAGAGAGAGAGAGAGAGAGAGATTCGGCAGGCGTCCCTTCCTCTGCTTTCCGTCTGTTTCCTTCTTCCCTATCGTCGTCTCTCCATGGCTAGCCGATGGATCAGGCCCGAGGTATCTCTCTCTCTAATTCTGATGTTTTTTTTTGTTTTCCTTCTTTTCCTTATTTTGTGGTGATGGTGGATTTGGGATTTGGTGTTGATGGGTGTTTTCTAATTCTGTTTCTTTTGCCTTTTTTTTTATTTTGGTTTTGGGGGTTGTTTTTTCTGGTGATGGGTGCAGGTGTATCCTCTCTTTGCTGCCGTTGGGGTCGCTGTGGGCATCTGCGGTTTCCAATTGGTTCGAAACATCTGCATCAACCCCGAAGTCAGGTTGTCTACCACACCTCTCTCTCTGTCTTCATTTGATTGGTTTTTAGGTTTGAATGTTGATTTGCTATGTTTTTTAGTGTGAGAAAATCTGTTGCATATTTTGGTTGGGTCATATCTGTTGCGTGGATCTTGATGGTTTGTTTCCTTCTCTTTTATGATCAGTTTCAATGAGTAACTGCGAGGTTTTTTGTTTTTTGGATTTGTTTGGGACTTTAGGGGATTGAGATATTTCGGATTTTTTGTTTTTGCCATGGTTCTGGATTTTTTTAATGTTATTTTGAGGGATGTTTTGACGAAAGAAGGTTTAAGGTGTAGATGATTCTTTTGGGGCCCTTGACGGAATGGAGGTAACTGAATGCTGTTGAGAGGAAGGAGGAAAAGAGATGGGATGCCTTTGGTTTTCTCTGTGCAAAAGACGATTTCTACGTTCCTTCTTCCTGCCTTCCACATGACTCTCGAGACTCGAGGGATAGTGATGCAAACCGGATGCTGGATTTGCAAGAAACTACCAATCTGCAAGCTACGATCTGTTCTACCCTAATCTACGAACTATGGAAAATTCAAAGAAATTAAACAAAAAATAACAAAGATCCTGCTCAAATCCTGCGTCAGATAGGAAGGTGGTTTTGGAGGATGCCTATGGTCCAGTTGCATACCATTTTTGCATGATGTTTTGTTTATGTTTTCTAGTGAAATTGATCGACTTCTCTTTTACTATTTTTTCCATGCCTATAAATGAGTAATGGGAAGCATCCAAGATGGTTAAAGGAATGGTTAAAGGATTGATGATCAAATTGATCCGAAAACAATCATTTGGCTGATGATGAAGAAAGAGAATTCTTAGTTCATCGATCCACCTTTATAACAGATAAAAAGGATTGATGAAATTCTATTGAGTCTGATTCCTACTGATCCTTTATCAAAAGATGAATCTGATTTATCAATTCATTGAGCATACCTATCCAGTTTCTTAGAATACTTAGTTGACATTCACAGAAAGTATCTTATTGGTCAAATATGATGCTGTGAATGTCACTGGGCGATGTTTCCTGTTCATGGTAAATCAATTCCATGGGATCAACTGTCGATTTATTTTCAAGACAAAAAAATATCAGAAACTGAATGTAGGTATTTTTATTTATTTTTCTGTAAACTCTGTGGGATTAACTGATGTCTTTCACATGTGCTGCAATGTACATGAACTATTATTGCCTGTTTTGAGTTGGAGTTATAAGGTCGGATTGTGGTTTAGCCATGACAGCTTAAGAATTGGATTTGGTCTTGCTAGTGGGACCAATTCTCTTCATCATTCATCATCCTCTCTGTTTCCTATCTCAATGTATTCGATTCTGTAATTGTGGTGACTGCATGTCGCCCTCCCTCATTTTCTTGTTTATTGCTTATTATCTTTATTCCAGCCCCACAAACTATAAACCCACCCCCCTTACGCCACTTTCTCCCGAACCATACTACCCAAAAGAAAAAAAAGCCCCACCCTGAAAAATGAAAGGAAAAAGTGAAAAAAAGAGAGCATGTGGCTCTTTTGGACCAAAGATTGGCCTAACAAGTTTCTCAATCTGCATTGGTTTTCTGGCTTAATATGCAACCTTGATTTAATCTGGAATTTTTATCCAGCTATCTGCTAAATATTAAAAATGTTTTCTATTGTTGATGATGGAGAAATCAAAATTAAAATATGTGATCTCTGTCTCATGTGATGTCTGCCTCACACTCCACGGGATGATTGATCAATAAGCATGCCATATGATCATCTGAACTTCATGGATGAATGGGCACATTTTGGAATATCCCCCAATCTTGGACTGTCAAATGGTCTGAATCCACAGTATGTGTCGCATGGATACTCCGTTTTGGCTGTCGTATCATGTCCCCTCAGATACCAGTCGTATTGAAGACTTCATAAAAATGAGCTTATTCCTGTACCAGCAGTCGCAACCATGTAACATAGTAAAACTACTTGCTAAATGTGGCTTATGATCAGTTACAGTTTATCGAGTTTCAGAGTGTGATATGGTTAGGAAATGGCAATATGTGATCTTAGATGCAACCACTTCTCAACGAACTTGAGTTTTTTATTTTCTTATGTATTGACAAGTGAGTTATGTCTTCTAATACATTGATTTTATTTGATTACTTTAACTTCAGGGTCAACAAGGAAAACAGAGCTGCAGGAATTCTGGAAAACTTTTCTGAAGGAGAAAAATATGCTGAACATGGTCTCAGGAAGTTCGTTCGCAACAGGGCTCCGGAAATCATGCCTTCAATAAACAGTTTCTTTACCGACCCTAAATGAAAGCCAAAACTAAATTTTCTTGTTTAATAAAAACATTTGTTTTTCTTGCATGAACAGACATGCTTTCTTATTTTCAAGCTATACGTATGTTAACGGGAGAACAATGTATGAGTCCTAAATTGTTTTGGTTCTCATCGTGTTGCTTGACTTGTATGCTGTGAGGAGAGTCAAGTTTAACTGGAGCTGTTATTATAGTCGTTGCAGGACTAATCAGTCTCTTGAATAAATATGGTGTTCTTTTCCTGGCTTGGTTTTCTTCTCTGTTACTTATATCTGAGCTTGGTATTGTAATGATGTGAGTTGAGTCAAGTTTAACTGGAGCTGTTATAGTCGTTTCTGGACTAATCAGTCTCTTGAATAAATATGGTGTTCTTTTCCTGGCTTGGTTTTGTTCTCTGTTACTTATATCTGAGCTTGGTATTGTAATGCTGTGCTATCAAGACCTGGTCCAAACATGGTTTCTGCAGGTGTGCGTGTGGCAAATGCACCATAAGGCCGCGTTTGTGACGTTGAAGGATGTTTGAAGGAGCTTTGTTGAAGGATGTTTGAAGGAGCTTTGTTGAAGGGTGTCTGAAGGAGCTTTGACACGAAAGCCACCACTTGCTGGGAAGGTAATGTCATGATCTCGCTGGCGTTTGTTTTTTTTTAAGATGAAGGACAACCGTCACCGAGAATCGAGTCACTTAATGGGCCTGCCTCGTAAAACTCCGGGTTGAGGACGCGACCACCCAACCTTGCATGCTCTCACTAGTTGAAAACTAAGTGGCTGTGTGTACTCTTTTTGGGGTGGGCAAAGGGGACGTGGGTTTTTATACAACTGAACTCAGTGAGTGAAGCACATTTTCCTTGGTTATGAAAAGAAAAGGAAAAAGTTCAGTGTTTTTGTCCTTGGAACATGACAAGACCCTAGAAGGGGGAAGGCCCAAGAATAACTTTTGAAATTATGAGCCCACAGTTGTGGCTGTTGGATGCCGATTTGAGTCTGGAGAGTTTATCAAATGGAATGGCCATGGATGCATCATATACCACATCCAAAGGGCTAATCTGCCAGCATCTCATTGATACGTCCTAGGCAAATTGCAGGCATTTCCTTTTTCTTAAGCTCTCTTTTGGCCGTGACCCGTAGAAAAATGTCTGCATTCTTTTATTCTCATGAATGCAACCTTCTCTTTTACACCAGTGCTACGACTAGCAGTATCAAAGTGGTTTACTTTTTTGTCTTTTTTGGCAAAATACTAAGTTTACGTTTAAGAAGGAACAAAAGCTGTGTTTTCAAGAGATATTAGGGTTCTTTTTATTGGTGAGGGGTCAACGCTTAACATCTATATAGAGGACCTTCTTTTTGACTTGCATCGCCGTTTAGAGCGAGCAACTCTCAGGTAACAGAAAATTAACAAATGCCATTAGTTCATTGTTGCCTTTTCTTGCAAGACATTCCATTTGATTCTTCAGATTCACAAGAACTTTCCACTTGCATACTCTCCATTTTTTTCCATGTCCAGTTTGCAAAAAAAAAAAAAATTGTACCTCAGGGTCAAGCCCATTAATTTGAGAGAGATTCTTATCTAACTTACATATTAGAGGTTTGTACTCTACCCAATGAACCAGCCAAAAGCTCACCATTTGCCCGTTAACAAATTGCCACTTTGCATGTTTTTCAATCAAAGCCATGATGTTTATGAATCTAGTCCAGTCCCATGACTTCCCACCTTTTGTCCTGCGAATCCAGTTAGAACTAAGCTTGTTGTATTTCTTTGTGACCATAATCACCCATGAATTTGGATTTTTCAAAGCAATAAACCAACCCATTTTTTGCTATAAGGGCGATGCTCACATCTAGGGCTGCCAATGGGTCGGGTTTGTATTGGGCACTGGACCCGACCTGGACCTGAATTCTCGGGTATGGGCATGAAAAATGCCTACTCAAACAATATTTGGGTCGACCTAAACTCAACCCAATCAATATGAAAGCCAGGGTGGGTCATGATTTTTGCCAGGTACCTAACCCAACCCCGCTTTTTTATAGTACTTTGTGTACTTTTTTAGTTTTTTCTGAAATTATGTGGGTCCGGATCTAACATTCCATTTTTGTGAACAGACAAAACCCGAACCTGATGATTTGTTATTTGGGTGGTTTCTGATATTGCCCTCTAATGGGTCGGGTACCTGACATGTTGACAGCCCTACTCACTAGGCATGCACACGAGCCGAGTTTGAGCCTAGCCTGGGCTGTTTGAACTCGGCTCACTTCAAAATGCATGTGTTCAAGCTCGGCTCGAGCTCAGCTTGAAAAGCATTGTTAAAACTTGGCTCGTTTTCAAGCTCAAGCCGAAACTTACCTGAGTTAAAAAAAATGTATCTTTCACTTTTGAGGAGGTGAGATTCATACCACAACCTATTCAAAATGTGTACAAATGCCTCACTTTTAGACCAGGATGGCCATTTTTTACTATTATGATGAAAAAATAATGCACATTCTAAAAACATGGGCCAAGTTATTGTTAAACGGGAAAACTTAAACATATTTTATATATATATTATTTTTACGAGCTTAATCAAGCTTTATCGAGTTTAGTGGCTAGATCAAGCTTGGCTTGTTTATGTAGATCGAGCCTGGACTTATGTATAAGTTCGGCTCATTTACTTTCATGGATGAGCTTGAGCCGAGCTTAAACGGGTCAAGCCTGAGCTAGCTCGGTTCCTTGTGCATCACTACTACTCACATCCTAAGATTTTCTAAAACCAGAGCTCCCCTCATCTTTAGCTTTACATACCTCCCATCCCCCGTTTCTCCTCTCTGCCTTGTCACAGAAAATTGGATATCATTAGTTTTAGCTTCCAAATAGTGCTTTTAGGAAGTCTGAAACACAGCATAATATAGACTGGAATTGACATTAAAACCGAGTCTGTCAACATGGATCTGACAATCAGAGCTATCATTTTCCAATTTGGTCGTTCCTTTTGGAAGCTGATGAGTGTTACATTCTTACATCTAACGAACGGCATTGGCTTCCGGTAAGCAAGACTCAAGAGCAGGGTAAGTGAATTACAATTGAAAACCATCTTTCTGTTTAACTTGGTATTTTTTCTCCTTTCATGTTATAGCAAGTTTCATGTAAACCAACTGGCCAGAGCTTCAGAGCGGCTCGGTTAATTTTGGTAGTTCCAACTAGGGGTGGCAATCGGGTCCGGTCGGGTCGGCGAGTTGGCGGGCCAGAATACCTCAACACCAACACAACTCATTTATTAAACGGGCCGGATGTAGCAAACACGAACACGACCCATTTATTAAACAGGTAACCCGACCCGACACGATTAACCCGTTTAATAAACGGGTCGGGTCGACACGACACGGCGACCCATTTATTAAACGGGTCGACCCAATAACATAGACACGATAACTGACCCGAGTAACCCGAATAACACAATTAGTGAAAACTGAAAAAAAAGATAAAATTTTCTTTTACAGCATATATATATATATATATATATATATATAGGAAAAAGAAAAAAATATTAAGGGGAAAGGGGTTTAGATAATAGCCAATTTTTGTTTTTCGATTATTGACACCCTCTGTTGACGGTCACCGAAAATAAAATCCGGTGCACAAAGGAATCCAGGTGACTGCTCTAGGGTGTTCCCTAAATACATTAAAGAAAAAAGAAACAGGAAAAACAAAATAGAGTTAGTGGTCGCCAGAGGCTGCCATGTGTTTTCCCGGCTTGCAAATATTCCTGCTCACTGTTTTTATGCAGTGAGAGTCACCAAAATCCCCTTTAAATCAAAGATCAAACTAAGAAGAAGAAAACCCCCTTTTTGAGAAGGAAACAGCGAGAAGAAGGGTCTGAGACCCTTTTCACCAAAATTTTCAGGACATCTCGAGGGATAGGGAGTCTGACGACAACACTCGATGGAAGGTCCAGCTTGAATCGTCGGAGATCACCCATCTCATTGTCAGAAAAGCCCCTAATGTGTTGTGAAAGCGGAATCGGCTCGATCAACACCCACTAAGGCATCGGTTGAGACCTATAGTGGTTGGACTCCATCGCCGGCTGACTGGGGCGAACTCCACCGGTGTATCGTCGCCAAAACTTGCAGCAGTGTTTTTGAGAATAGGTGAGGGTTTAACCCTCTTTGGTTTTTAGAGAAGAGAAAAGGTTGAGAGTACCAACATTAACATAAAACTCTAACTCCTAACTTTAACGTTAACACTACTCTCATAGGGTTAAAAGTTAATATATATATATATATATATATATATATATATATATATATATAAACGGGTTGCGGGTTGACGGGTTTGTGTAAACGGGTTGACCCGTCCACCTAAACCGTTTATTAAACGGGTCAAACGGGTTGGCGGGTTGGCATATCCCTAACACAAACCCGACCCTTTTAATAAACGGGTTAGGCGAGTCGACCCGTTTACGACACAAACCCATTTAAGCCAAACCTTAACCTGGCTAAGAAGCGGGTTGGCGGGTCAGGTCAGATTTTGCCACCCCTAGTTCCAACCTGCCTAACAGTCAGGTCCAATCAGATAAGCAAGAAAGGTCAACTTTCAAACTTTATCTTTCTATTGTCAATCTCACGTCATCACGAGGGCCTTGGTCAGATCAAAACACACGTAGGGGTGGGCAATGGGCTGAGCGTTCCGATGGGCCAAGCCGACCTGACCTGGCCTACCATAGGCCTGGTTGGGTCAAAGTTTTAAGCCCTGACCCATTAGCTATTGAGCCTAAACCTGGCTCATTATATACATGTGCCGGGCCTGTATCAGCCCACAGGCTACTGGGCTGACCTGATGGGCCTGAGCTACCTAATTAAAATTTTAATACCTAACTTGGTAACTATTACTATTTACCTAATTAGTTGCATTGATTATATGAAAAATGAAAAGATAATTAAATGGTTGTATTAATCTTTCATTTAATTTCTTTTGGTATTATAGTAATTAATTTATGAACTTTATTAAAAAATAACCTACTAATGGGTTTGGGAGGGCTGAACCGAAATGCTCAACATTGGCCCATTAGGCCAATAGGTCGGGTCATGGGCTGCTCTTCAAACCTAAGCCCATCAAAAACCGGGCCAAAATCCCACCCATTAATAAATAGGTCAGTCCATCTCAGTCCAGGACGCAGTTAAAACCCAATGGCCTGAGCTCTAAACAGGCCTAGGCTGCGCTGGGCTGTCCCGAGGCTCACCCTTACCCCCATTTAAAGAAGGCTAATCCATTGAATGCTTTTTTGGATCAGATGTGAACCGATAATTTGTTGGTGAGCCTCTCATGTAGGATCATTAATGACCATGACTTGGCTGGTGGCCCCAATCACACGAAGGCCACAGATCTTCGCAAAACACCTTAACACCATCGATATCATCCACAGATTATCATCGCCTCCCCAAACATCAAGTCATCGACGAATAAAGGGTGAGAAATGATGACACTATTCGAGACCCTACATCCTTGAAACTTGCCCTGATAGCTATTACAGAAGAAAGAATGACTGAGAACGCTTCCATTGTCAAAATAAAGAGATGGTAATATTGGGCTGCCCTGATGTAGGCCCCTACTAGTTTAAAAAACTCACACATTCTCCCCCATTGATGGATAGAACAATAGATGCAGCAAAGAGCATCCCCTCAATCCAAGCATGCCATTTTCTGCCAAACCCCATATATCGCAAACAACTCAACATAAATCTATCAATCTAACGAGTCAAATACTTTCTCTAGATCAATTTTCAAAACAAAGATTTTTTCACCTAAAAGTTTGATGGAGTGAATTGGTTCATGCACCACAATGCATGATTCATGTAGCATCCTTCTTGGGATGAATGTGCTTTGCGAATTTGAGATAAGCGAGTCGATGATAGTCGTTAGCCTCCATTCTAGGGTCTTTGAGATGATCTTGAATATCATACCCACTAAGAAAATGGCTATGAATTTACCAATTTCCTCTACCTGGTAGTCCTTCGGTAGAGAGGGTGTTGCCTGTTCCCCCCGGAACACACACTGTAGCTACAGTTCATGCCCGTACACACTGAGCGCCATGCGGTGCTCAGTCAGAACCCCGAACACGCACTGTAGCTACAGTGCATGTTCCGGGGGAACATATAACCTGCCCCGCCTTGTAGAAGGATGAGTAGGGATCTCACAAGAACCTGGGGCACTCGATCTGGCATTGGAGTGGAATTCCTGCATTAGCCAGAGCAAGTCACCTTTTAAGAACTCCCATGATTCTTTAAAAAAATCGATTGGGAACCCCTCCAAGCCCGAAGTTTTCTCATTCGGTAAGGACCAAACTACTTGTTTGACTTCATCCAACGTAAATCTCCTTGTGTTGCCAATCTGATCCTCCTCACTAAGAGATTTGAATTGCATTGCATTGCCAACATGTCATATATATTTGGTGCCAACGTAACTTGAGAATCGCTCCTTGAAATATTCTGTGGCCCTAACCAAGATACTTAAACCCTCGAACCTCTGACCCGCAATCACCATTGCCTGTATGATGTTAATCCTCCTTTCTTGTGGAAGCGAACATGTGAAAAAAATAAGTGTTCAATTCTTCAGATTTGAGTCAATGGGCTTTGAGCCGCTGTTTCCATCTAATGCAGTCCCGTAGTCTCCACTCACTGATTTTGTGGACCAGTTGTTGGCGTTTGCTTCTCAAATTAGTGGACGTGCTCTCATAAATTATGCTTTCCTCACTGTCTTGCAACGTAGTTAGTTGAGACTCCCATTCGTCTAGAAATCTGAATTTTGCATAGCACTTATTTCTATTTCACTCAACTAGTTTCCCATGCACAAACAGGAGCTTGGAGTTTATTTTTTTTGTGTAGCTCAATGCTCAGACCATGGTGCCGTGCTAGTCCCACCATTCCCGAATGAGGTCCAACACTTTCGATTCTCTTAACCACCACCACTCTATTATGAAAACTCGTCCGATACTGAAACAATCCACGCCGAAAGTTAGCCAAATAAATGAATGGTCATTTGATGCAGGCTGATCTTGGATAAGTCCATCTTTAATTATAGTGATAAACTTGTCTTTATCGAGTTTATCTGTTTATGCAATATCATTTCCTGGACTCATATCATAACATGCATTATCATATATTATCGTGATCTTCATTATCGACATTATCTTTCTCTTAAAAGCTCTTTCACCTCTCATCCAAGATCGCTGAAGAAGTTGTTGGTGTGAGTTTGAGCTTGATCGCATCGAGAATGTCCCTCAACGCGCACCCATCCTCAAACGGTTCATCGCTGTCTGCTGTAGTTGCTGAGCATGCTGGTGATAATAGTGGAACGTTCACCTCTTGTGTTTTAGGATCCTGATCTGTTCCTTGCAGCTAGATCTTCCCCAGATCGATCTATATCCGGAGAGATGGGAATCATGATGGGTTGCTTGGGGCTCGTTTTCAGAGTTCCACGTGGGAACAAGGGGCAATGACTACCATAAATAGGTGGGCCCAATTATGAGTAGGAGAAAGAGGCTTGAGGGAAAAGCAATAAGTGGTTGGGGGATGCCAAGTGTCCATCAATTGGGAGTCTCAGGGCCATTGACATTGCATCATTGTAACAGACTCCCCATCAAATTGGAAATGGTGATCTGGTTGCCCTCCCAAGAGCATTTTAATGCTATTTTTAAGGAATCCTCCCATGCATTGATTGGATCCCATAAAGGCAAGTCTGATTGAACCGATTTTCTCTGTCTCTAGATGTTGGGTGTACCCATTTCACAATATTAGAGGAAACTGAGTCCATCCCAATGAGAGCACCTCGATTCCCGGGTCCCATCATTGATTGCACCAGCAGCAGTGGACGGCGCGATTTTCCGGCCAAAGAAATTCCGAATATCTTTCATCTCCAACCCTAAAACAACCCTGGACGGGGAGAGTGGTGTAGACGTTTTTTGGTGCTCATCGACAACTGATACGCGTCTGGTAGGATAGTGAACCAGTTTGGATCGTTCATAGCCGGCCTGGTCCTTCATCCTGCATTTTGTTTGGGCAAAGAGGATGAAGTCACTCTCACATCCATCATCATCCAATGGCTCCTTTCCAGGCAAGCAGCATTTCGAGGCATTAGAGTTCGAGACTTGTGGGAAGGGGGTTGTAGAGAAAGACAGAGCAAAGCGCAGAACAGAAAATAAATTTCATTGAAAAGAAAATGAGCTGAACAGACACAAGGTACAATTAATCCATGAAAAATGAAAAACAAAAGGGTCAAGAAAAACAAAGTCACTCATACAATCATTACAAGTTACTGTCACTATAAAAGATCCAAAGTGCATGCTGATGTTAAGCTTTACTGCCCAAGACAGAAGCCACCGAAGCCTTCTCAGTTCACCCTCCTGCAGTTCTTCCTGATTTCACCGTTGTAGCGAGTGAGAGGCTTGATGTCTCCCATCTTGATCATGGCAGTGACAAAGTGTGCATTGAAGGCATCAGGATTTTCACTATAAGTCCTAACTTGGTGATCAGTGGAGCCACCATTGAACAGTTCTTGATCAGAGTGAAGAAGGCCCCTCTTGGCAAGGAGGTTCTTGTAGTAGCTATTGTCAAAGAAGGTTGGAGTGTCGATATCAAGAGGTGCCAAATTGTTGTCTCCTGAGCCTGTAGTGCTGGGGCAGTTTGCTCGTCTCGTGCTAGCAAAGAAATCATCTATGCTGGTTTCGTTATAGATGTGGTTTCTGAAGGTTGTGCACCTTCCCTGCCCAATGGTATGAGCTCCTGCTTCCACAAAATGTGTTAGAGAGAGAGAGAGAGAGAGAGAGAGAGAGAGAGAGAGAGAGAGAGAGAGAGAGAGAGAGAGAGAGGATTTGGATCAGGTGGTGATTATCAATATCACAAAAAAAAAAAAATTTTTAAGGCACTAATATTACGTTAAAATCAAGCTATTTTCAAAATATCTGCGACATCTATTACTATGTTTGGTACCTGACAATGCAACCATATCTTGGACAGAAAGTCCCTGAGCTCCGAAGCTAGAGATGAGTCGGCTAAGGTTGCTAGCTGGAGCTGGGATGCTGGTGTTTGCTAAAGCTTGGCTTGCTGTCCTGGCATCCCTTCTTCCAAGTTTCACATCCCAACTAGGTCCACCCAACTGTTTCAAAGGCACATAATTTACCATAAACACTATGCAAATGCTAATGAAATACAAAGACCAGGCAATAATATTTTGTAATTCCTACAACAATCACCTCAACAACAGAGTCCCTCGCAGATATTGCTATGATATCTGCACAAGAGACAACACCAGGGCAGACCTGCTCCACTGCAGACTTGATGGCATCAATTACCTCGAATCCTCTGAGAGAGTTCATATTTGGTCCTGCTTTCTTTTCTCCAATGAAGGTTGGCGTGTCATCTAGTAGAACAGAGCCATCGCATCCCTATAGTATAAGGTGGCATTGAATTAATGACTTAGTAATACCGGCCACAATATACAAGATAAACATAACTCAAGTAGAAGGAATTAGGAAAAAAAGAAGACTATAAGGACTTGGAAAGAGCACAATGAGAGGTAATACGAAAGATCACAAGAACATCGAGGGCACGTTCGAAAGCGAGAAATATGTAGGAAAAGGATGCAAAATGACCGATCCAAACAAGAGACTTTTTTGCAGAGTTTTTGCTAAAAAGTACACTTTTTGATAGGAAACATTCTTCCATGAGGGGGTGGAGGAATGTTTCCTACCAAGAGAAAATTTATTTTTGCACTCCCCACCACCCATCTCAGCACATCTCATCACCACCACCCACCATCTCACCATCACCACCACCCTCCTCTCTCTCTCATTTTTTCACATTTTTGTACTCTGTTTTTCTTATGCTACACAAACAAGTGAAAAACTTTTTTTTTAAGATTTTCCGTACCGAAAACTCTAATAGGCAAAACGTTTTTTTTCCTATGAGAGTTTTTATCTCTTCCAAACGTGCCATGAAGCTATAACTTTAGATGGAAAGGAATGAAAAAATATGACCCATAAAGTAGACCCTATGCAGTTAGGATAATGTGATAAACAATGTGATTTTATGAGCTTTGAAATTTATGAGTCTTGGATAATTGATTTTTTGAAACCTTATGAAAGCTTGCTCACATGTCATATTCAGATGATCCAAAAGTCGGTTCCTATTAAATACATGCATCATATAGATCACATCAATAATGTTAGACTAGAAAAAAAAACCAAAAAATAACGAAAATAATTGATAAATCAAAATTATTCATCCTCTCTCTCTCTCTCTCTCTCTCTCTATATATATATATATATAGTTTGCAGTGCAGTTACAGTAAAGCAATGTAGTGTATCTTATATATAGGGCATTATAGAAATAGCTTCAACTTGTTTAATGGCAATGAAGCTCGATTAGTGGGAGACATACATTAACAAAGCAATCATGGAAGAACATGCGAAGAAGGGACGCGCCCATCCTCTTCTCATTGTGCACTGCTATCTCAACCTGAGAAAGAATGGCCTCGAAGATGCGCGGACAAGACTCAGAGTAGAAGTCAGGGGTGAGTTGAGCAAAGGAGCTCCCGAGGAGAAGGGCTACAATGGAAAGGGTCAGTGCAAGTGCAGAGGAGGTGGCCATTGGGGATGGCAAAGTGAGCTAGTGAGGAACTGCTTTTGCTAAGGCACAAAAATGTGTGTGGAAATGCTGGATGTCAGTTCTCTATTTATAAGTGTTAGGCTTAACAACTTGTGAGTCATGTTGGTCTGATATAAATGGGTCCCACTGCCCTCTCACTGCTAAGGCAGATGACCGCTCCTTGGCATCTGTACGATACAAAACAGCACTCAATTTGTTATTTTATTCAATAAGGTTTCCTTTTTCTTCTTCTCCAAGGACTTGATGTGGCAATCGAGGCACCGATTCCAGAAAGAACTACCCAAATTCAAAACCAACTGGGTCTACAATGATCCGGGTGACCCGCTTTTTTTTATTGTGATTAAGTGCATCAAGCCATTCAGTTTGAATTGGAACTTATTGAATCATTGATGATGAAACATAGATGGCAACCTTAAACACCAATGGTCAAGTGGGTGGCATAGATAGACTTAGAGTGTACTTTTTACTAGGTCCTCTCCACTCCCTTTTCCTTGTTGTGTCATCTTTGTTGGTTGGGTGATATTCTCTCTTGATGATAGCAATGCACTTTTTTATAAAGAAATGATAGATGCAAGTTGACCAACAAAAATATGAGTGCCGAAAATCACAGTTGCATGTGGTTTTTGCTTGATCTAAACGGGTAAATGTGTTTATCATTGTTGATTTACTAAAAATGCATTCTTTGGATCAATTTGATTTAATGAAAAAATTAAATATTTTATCATTAACTTCTCTCTCTCTCTCTCTCTCTCTCTATATATATATATATATATATATATATATATATATATATATATAGAGAGAGAGAGAGAGAGAGAGAGAGAGAGAGAGAGGTGCTTAATGATGAGTGCTTAATGGTTTTATGCTCTTTCAGTATTTTTTTGCAGTTCTGACCTCATAAATGTGTTGGGCATGGTCAATTTATGAGGAATCCACACCTGGACCATGTGTTTTCCATGAAAAAAATAATTTTTGGAGCCTAAAAAATTTACAAAGATTTTGGACTGTTGATTTTTTGAAACTTATAAAAATCCACCCATGTATTGGAATCGAACACTTCAAGAGCTGATCCCTATAAAATCAAGTACATAGATCACATCTGTGAAGACAGAATTTAAAAATAAAATGAAAAAACCTGAAAAACCCATTAAGCACATATCATTAAACACCTACCCTCTACTCATATATATATATATATATATATATATATATATATATATATATATATATATATATATATATATATATAGAGAGAGAGAGAGAGAGAGAGAGAGAGAGAGAGAGAGAGAGAGAGAAGGTGCTAGCTGCGGACCGTTTTCTAGTTAACAACCAGTTTACAGGGTTTTGAAGGTTTTTTTTTCATGTTTTACTTAAATCTGACCATATGGATTTTTTCGACATGGTCAATTTACTAGAAAATGACATTTAAATCATGTTTTTCAAAAAAAAAAGAAATTTTAATCTTCGAATATTTATGAAAATCTTACACCATCAGTTTTTAATCCTTAACTGTGTATCAAAATCAGATGATCCAAAAGTCAATTCCTATAAAAACCTACGCGTGCTTCTGTTTTTTTTTTGCCGACTAAGACAAGCACAATCAGGTGGATCTCCTATCCCTAGTATGGTTTCGCCATGTCACCAAAAAAAAAGAAGGAAAAAAGAGTATTAAAAAACATGTAATTAGGATGAAAATGATTCTATCATGAATCAAGATCTCAGAGGCCACACCTTGATCAAAGGCCCCACACGTACTTCACAAACAAGAATCTCTAGCTAGGTAATCGATGGAACTCTGATTAAGTCAGTTTCAGCCCACATTCCACCAAAATAGCAATAAGAAACAAATAAGAATAAAAAAAACATCGACTTAGTACAGCTTCTTGTTAAGATAGGGTCGCCAACCTTGTCAATTGCATAATTGTTTTTGAAAGAGTTGGTGATATGCATTCTGACTTTGCCCCCAATCAATCTTGTTCAACATTTTCAATGAAACTTTCCGATGATTAGTCAGCTTTGAAATCTCCACTACCAATCTTCACATCCAATCAAACAATGACTTACTTACATAGGAAACCGTTCCCTGCTTACATTTTTTTTATTTTTAGAAGTGCACAAAGTCAATGTTTATAGTTGGTCATCCTCCAAAACATTTATATTATTTGATGTAATCAAAAGTTTATAATATAACATCAGTTGTGGAAAGGAATGCTTGTCAAACTTGAAAACCCTAGATCCGGGCATCTCATATATTAGGCAATGAAACAATTTCACTATCATATGCAATAGAAAATTGTACTTTGGTGACATTAGTTGGCTGTGGGGATCTCTTAAATAGTTTACCACGGTCGCTTATCCTTTTCATGGGTTAACACTAACCAACTTGGTCAAAAACATGTTTGTACTTATGCCATATTAAATAATTGTCAATGTTAATATGATGAGTACATATACCCAATATAGAATTATGTCAAATTCTTATGTTTGGACCAATTGTCTAGCTTACGTCATATCAACTTTTTTCCCAAAAAGAGAAGCATCAGGGTAATTTTGCACCAATATTTGCAACTCAAATTATTTTTAGTCCCTTCTTGGAAACTAGTACCTGGCAGGAGAAGTGGCAGCGCAGCCACCTCCTGCACAATGGGACGGGTAGCCCGATGGGCCAAGCTGATCTCGCTCATCATGGGCTGGGTTTGGGCCAAGGTTTTAGGCCCGAGACTGTTAGGTACCGGGCTGAAACACAGCCCGTTATATATGTGGGCCGACCCTGGGTCAGCTCGTGTGCTACTGGCTGGCCTGGCCTGGCCCGGCCCGGCCCGATGAGACTGAGTTATTTATTAACTATTTTATAGTAACTTAATAACTATTACCATTTACCTAATTAATTACATTAATTTTATGCAAACTAGAAAGATAATTAATTGAGTGCATGAAAAGTTGAGAACTTGTTAATTATTGCTATTTAAAAATGGATTTGGGCCAAGTCTGCTCGAACCTGACCCGCTTTACATTTGCCCGTTGGGCCAATGGGCCGGGCCATGGGCTGCTCTTCAAACCTCAGCCCATTAAGAACCAAGCCGAAACCTGACCCTTTAGTAAACGAACTGGGCTGCACTTAAAGCCCGGTGAGTCGAGCTCTAGATGGGCCCGGGATGGGCTAGGCCGGGCTGGCCCAATGCCCACCCCTACCACCTCCTAGAGGTGGTATCTATCAATTCCATGCTTTAGTGTAAATACAATGCCATTTGTCATCCCAAATGCATTAAATTCCATCCCAGCTACCAGTTTTTAAATAGCCACCAGGTGGTAGTTTGACGCATGGTTGGCAAATTCGGCTAGTCGACTCGAGAATCGCCTGAGTTGACCTGGATCGGACCCAACTAGGTCACAATTCAGGACTGGCGATTATAATTTTGTTATCATGTATTTTATGATTTTAATGCACAATTTTTATATAAAGTCACTTGTTATGAAGAATCTAATATTATTCAATAAAAAAGTTAGTAATCATGTATAATTTATATATTTTTGGAATCATATTAGCCTGAAGTTTAGTTATTTTCATGTCTTATTTATGTGCTTATGCTATAAAATGTCGAGTCTTGACTTGTTCGAGTCACCGAGTCAACCCACATATTCTTGAGTCAAGGATTTGGCGATCTGAGCCCCAGTCACGAGTTTGCCAACTATGGTTTGACCAACTTTTTGCTAAATGCCTTAACAACTATATCCCAGTTCCTAGATTCCAAACACGCGCTTAGAGTCACAACTTTTCATGTTTTTGAGTTCTCTCATTTTATACTATTTTGCTATATTATAATTATATTTTTAGTAATTTTGCCTAACAAAGATATTTTTTGAGTCCTTCATCAGTCATGTTGGACGACTGACTTTTTCAATCTTCTCAACTTTGGCTCTGTGGTGTACCGAGGGATGTCAATGAATCTGATTCTATACAATGTCCGACTGAATTCGATTACTTTTAGTCGTTGCATTTAGTAAGCCAAGGCCGTATCTGATTATAATTGGATGCAGATATGGTTTTAATTCTTTTTGTCAATGAATCCAACAAATCTCTAAATTGGATGGATATCAAAATCCGTTTACATGTAAAAAAGCAGATCTGATATGAGCTTTTCACCACCTGAATCCAAATTTGAATCCATTAAGCCAGCATCCAATTTATTCAGATATGGTATTGGCTACATCTGATCTGAATCCGAACGGTTCACATCCCTGAGTATAAGGTATACCTCAAACAATTGTAACAGTTCAACACCATCATCCAAGAGAGATGAAGAGAACATGAAGAGCAAGTTAGGTTAGGGATGACAGTGGACCGGAGGGAAACGGAGCCCCGACCCGCCTCACCCCATTTGGACCAGGGATGAAGGTTAAAATCAAAACCCGTGCAGGGATGGAGGTGGGGATATGGACTTACGCTTTCCCCCACCCTGCCTTGCCCCACCCCGGCCCATCCCAAATCCCTGTTAGTAAACCTTCATTTCCTTCTTTAAAGATGGCAGTGGACCAAGGGAAATGGGGCCCCGCCCCTCCTCGCCCCGTTTGGACCGGGGATGGAGGACATGAAACGGGAATGGAGGTTAAAATCAAAATCCGTGCCATCCCAAAGTTAGGTCCATGTTCTTGAAAGCTTTGCACATCATCTTATCCAACCTTTAGACAAATGCTACAAAACCCATTCTTAGGAAAATCTTGTGATATTTTTTAAAATTCTGGTTTCTCTAGGGAAAATATCTGATTTTTTTTTTTGCATATATAAAAAAATACATGCTTAAAAACATATAAATATAAACATTGAAATGCTAACAAACTATTTTTATTGCATTAACATCATGACAAAGGCATGATATCTTCATATCAAATAGATGGTGTCTGAATTTGAAAATATTCATGATATTTTAGGAATATCAATGATATTTGTGACATAGGTTTATACGACCGTATGGTTGGATTGGATTACCTAAAATTTGTACTCTTATGCTGCATCCGTTTGTGCTTTTAAAATTTCTTGTATAGCTATAAAGTAATGCTGAGAGGGCCATCCTGGGACTAGTTTATTTATCCTATTCTTTGTTGTTTTCAGGCATACGTTCAATCCTTGGACCACCAAAGCAATTGACGGGTTCAAGAGGTGGAGTTGGTTACCAAATCCAATGGAGCCAAAATGGGTCCAGTATCATAGCCCGACCAAAGTATGGGCATGCCAGCATCCACAAACATACACATACACTTAGAGTACTGATGAGTAGCTCCTAAACAGTTTATGTCCTAAACTGTTCTAAATGCATCTAAAAATCATAGTTGCATGTGTTTTATGCTTTATCTTAACCTGTAGAATCTTCATCATTGCTTAATCACTAAAAACCATGCTTTAGATTGAATCAATTCAATGAAAAACCTTTATTTCTATTTCAACAAGTTTTGGTGTAATATGAGTCATCATTTTTTTATTACTGTAAATACGCATCTAAACATGAAAAATGCCTAATCTGATACATTTTATCTATCAAGTAAGCTATAAAGAACATGTCCATGATTTCAGGTTATGCAAGCACCCGAAATTTTGTCCTCTGAAGCCATTTAAGAGGGTTTAGGATATAAGACTATTTAGGAGTTACTCAGTACTCTCTCTCTCTCTCTCTCTCTCTCTCTCTCTCTCTATATATATATATATATATATATATATATATATATATATATATATATATATATATATATATATATATATATATATATGCTACAATGAATTATACCTAGAATATAGTTGAAATCTCACGATGCAAGTCATTTTGACTCAACCTAACTTGGCAGATGTGCTCAACATGGTTGATTTAGTAAGAATCAACCCATGATTCATGTTTTTTCTATGAGAAAACAAAGTTTTTCTGAGTTGAAAAAATTTAGTCCATTTATGAATAGTGATTTTTGTATTGTCTAAAAGCTGATTCCTACTACTAAATAGAGCATGTAGATCACATCTCTATGAGGTTAGATTTAACAAAAAACCTTAAAAAATGGATTTCGCTGAGTCAGTTGTATGTCCAATTGATTGCAGTATACACAGTGTGCGTGTTTCATTAGGATTAGGACAGATCTTGTTTAGGTCACTCATTAGTACCATTAAATAACAATAGTACTGGCAAGTATCTGTTATATAATTTAAATCGGTAGGCATGTTTATCACAGTTTAGAAAGATGCGTAATAGATTAGGTGTTTTTCATGCCTTGATGTGTTTTTGATGAGAGAGAGAAAATCAACAGCTGTTATCACACTAAATGAATAATAAAATTTTCAAATTTTCCGTTAAATCAATTTAATCCAAAATATTTTTGCTACATCTATGACACACATTTATCCAATCATATCAATCCAAAAACACCTGCAACTATGATTTTTGGAAGGCCTTAAGGAATTTCTTCATTAATTTACATCTTTGGCACACATGTCTTTGTTGGTCAACTTGCATCTATCATGTATTGGTAAAAACGTAGATTGCTGTCATCAAGAGAAGATCAACCAACCAACAAGATCTTATTTTCATCTTCAGAGTCAACCTAGTAAAAAGTACAGTCTAGTTATCTAGGCCACCCACTTCACAATTGGTTGATGTTTAGGGTTGTCTTCTATGTTCCATCATCAATAGGTTCCAATTCAAAATTGTTTCGTACACTTTGGCACAATAGAAAAGTGTCAAGTACAGTATTAACCGAATCAATGCTGCCAAGTTGGTTTTCAATTTGGATACTTCTTTCAGCAATTGGTGCCTCAATTCCCACATTAAATAAAATAAACAAGTAAACAAATAGAAGATGAAGGCACAAGTCATTGGAGAGGAACAAAAAGAAAACCTTATTGATTAAATAACAAATTGAGTTTTGTTTCCTGTTCTATGGATGCCAAGGAACTTCACCTGCCTTTGCTGTAAGAGGGTAGTGAGACCCAGTTGCATCAGATCAACATGACCCACAAAACCTGAAGCCTAGCACTTATAAATAGGGAACTGCCCTCCAGCATTTCAGCAACACATCTTGTGCCTTAGTAAGCAAAAGCAGTTCTTCACTTTGGTACTACCAATGGCTTGCTCCTCTGCACTTGCTCTGACCCTTTCCATTGCAGCCCTTCTCCTTGGGAGCTCCTTTGCTCAACTCACCCCTGATTTCTACTATGAGTCTTGCCGGGGCATCTTCGAGGCCGTTCATTCTCAAGTTGAGATAGCTGTGCACAATGAGAAGAGGATGGGCGCGTCCCTTGTTCGCATGTTCTTCCATGATTGCTTTGTTAATGTATATCTCTCACTAACCATGCATCTTTACCATTAAAGGGTTAATGCTAGCTCTATATATGCTCTATATGGGATATACTACTACATACTACAATCTCTCTCTCTCTCTCTCGCTATATATATATATATATATATATATATATATATATATATATATATATATATATATATATATATATATATATATATATATATATATATATATATATATATATCAAGCCTTATCCCAACTGCATAGGGTCGTCTTTGAGCCATGCTTTTCCATTATCTTCTATCTAGAGTTCCCTTTCTAAGTCTTTAATCTTCTTTTCCTAATTCTTTCTACTTGCATCACATCAACCATATATATCGCCATTGGTATTACCAAGTACATTTATTGATTCGACCTGGTCTTCTACAACAGGGATGTGATGGCTCTGTTCTGCTAGATGACACACCAACCTTCATTGGAGAAAAGAAAGCAGGACCAAATATGAACTCTCTCAGAGGATTCGAGGTAATTGACGCCATCAAGGCTGCAGTGGAGCAGGTTTGTCCTGGTATTGTCTCTTGTGCAGATATCATAGCACTAGCAGCGAGGGACTCTGTTGTTGAGGTGAGTGCTGTAGGAATTACAAAATATTATTGCCTGGTCTTTGTATTTCATTAGTATTTGCATAGTGTTCATGTTGAATTTATGTGCCTTTGAAAAAGTTGGGGGGACCTAGTTGGGATGTGAAACTTGGAAGAAGGGATGCCAGGACAGCAAGCCAAGCTTTAGCCAACACCAGCATCCCAGCTTCCACTAGCAACCTTAGCCGACTCATCTCTAGCTTTGGAGCCCAGGGACTTTCTGTCCAAGATATGGTTGCATTATCAGGTACCAAGCATGGCAATAGATATTGCCGATATTTTGAAAATAACTTGATTTTAACATAGTATGAATGCTTTAAAAATGATTTCCACAAAAAAATTGTAGGCAATTTTTAAAAATGCACCTAAACTTTGGGCAATAATGAAAATGCACCTAAATTTTCCATATCGTTAAAAATACAACTAAGTTTTTTCATGGTGAATAAAAAAAAATACTCAGGGTTTACTTCCATCAAATTTGTCGTTAAGTTTATGTTGCAATTATCAATAACTTAGATGTGTTCTTCATTATGGTCAGAACTTTTATTGTGATTTTGACAAAATTTTCCAAAAGAAATAATTGTTATGGGGTTAAATATGTAATTTTATCTTATCAATTAACTTAACTTGATAACCCAACTTAAATAGATGGAACACAAATTTAGGTACGTTTTCAACAATATTAAAAACTTTGATGCATTTTTTTTACCACCAAAATTTTAGGTGGTGTTTTGAAAATTTTTCTTTTTCGTATTTTATGTTTACTGCAGTTTTATACCTACATGTATATATTTTTGTGCTTCTCGACTCTGTCTCTCTTTCTCTCTAACGCGTTTGTGGAAGCAGGAGCTCATACCATTGGGCAGGGAAGGTGCACAACCTTCAGAAACCACATCTATAACGAAACCAACATAGATGATTTCTTTGCTAGCACGAGACGAGCAAACTGCCCCAGCACTACAGGCACAGGAGACAACAATTTGGCACCTCTTGATATCGACACTCCAACCTTCTTTGACAATAGCTACTACAAGAACCTCCTTGCCAAGAGGGGCCTTCTTCACTCCGATCAAGAACTGGTCAATGGTGGCTCCACTGATTACCAAGTTAGGACTTATAGTGAAAACCCTGATGCCTTCAATGCAGACTTTGTCACTGCCATGATCAGGATGGGAGACATCAAGCCTCTGACTGGCTACAATGGTGAAATCAGGAACAACTGCAGGAGGGTGAACTGAGAAGGATTCGATGGCTTCTGTCTTCAGCATAAAAGCTTAACACCAGCAAGCATTTGGATCTTTTTTAGTGATTGTAACTTGTAATGAGTGTATGAGTGGCTTTGGTTTGCTTGACCCTTTTGTTGTTCCCTTTTCATGGATTAATTGTAGCTTATGTTTGTTTAGGTCATTCTCTTTTCAATGAATTTATTTTCTGTTCTGCGTTTTGCCCATCTCTGAGTTTTCCTTGTTTTTTTTCATATCCTACAAATTCCATATCGATGTGAAGAAAGATCCAGATGATCAAGGTTCAGATCACATGGATCTGTCAAGCTGGCTCACACGTTGAGATAAACTCCCAACCTTATTCAAGACTTTCAAGAAAAAGTTTCTAGATAATCATTTTGTTCATGACTCTTCTAAGAAGAAGACTCCAACTGCAACTGCTCCTACTTTTGGATTCTTATGTAACCTTATATGGAACTCTCCTACCTGAAGAGAACCCCCAAAAAACGTGTACTTCTTGGCTTATAAATAAAGGAGAGAGATGTACAAAGTGAACGTAGTTCAGATTAGACCTAACGTTATAAATCAACTGTTCTTGTGTGCATGTGCGGTTTTAAATTTTATATGGTATCAAAGTCATCTCTTTTTTATTGAGTTCATGTGATCCGTCAGCGATTTTTGTTCGTTAGAAAAGATGAAGTCAAGTTCATCATCGTTGGTGTCCAATCCTGCAATCCAATGAAATCTGTTCTCTTTCCTTATATCCATCAAGCTGGACCGAGATAACTATTTAAGGTGGTGGTCCCAAATAGAATTTTCAGTCAGGACCTCATCAAGAACGTTGATGGATCATTCCCTGCACCTTGTCAATATGTTATAGAAGGTGAAGCACTTAAAATTAATCATGAATTTATGACTTGGAAATAGGCAGACCAACTTGCATTAAGTTGGATAAAAACCATTATTACTGGTACTATCCTAGGGCAAATTATTTATATTCCTAATGCTCGGGACACATGAATTGCGTTAGAAAAATCCTATGAATCACATTCAAGTATTAGAATCCTTTAAATTAAACATGGCCTCCAAAACATCAAGGAGGACAAGAGTATGTTAGAATACTTAATCATGTCAAGTTTTTAGCTGACTGTGTTGTTGAAGAGTTAGTGCTAGATAGAGATTTGGTTCAATATACTTTGAATGACTTAATACAAAAACTTCATTATTACTGCCACCACCTCTGCCCTAAATAAGCTTCCAAGTTTTAGTGAGATTTTTGACCTCCTGTTAAATCAAGAAAAGTGACTCCTGAATCCCTGATGATGAATCTTAATCTTTAGTAAATTGAAATTTCTACGACCGCTTTCTTTTTTCAAAGCGGTCATGGTTGCGAACATGGTGGTTGTGAAGTGCATGAAAGAGGGGCTGGTCGTTCAAATAACTTCTATCAAAATTTTTAAAATTTTCAAAATTCTAGAACAAAAGAAAATCAAGGTCAATCAGGATGGGGTCAAAGGCACAACCAGGTAATATGTTAATTTTGTGGTCGAAAGAATCACATGGCACACACCTACTATGATATTCTGAAAGCTTGTGTAGCCATGGCTCTTAACACGAAGCAAGTTATATGCCCCCCCCCCCCCCCAAACAGGGCCGGTAGCTACATCTCATGTTCGGGGGTCCCCAAAGAGCACCACGTATGTAAGCATGTGCAGCTCGTATCCCCATGTTTGTCAGCATCACTTAGCATTGGAGTTTGAGGTGATTGCAAAGACTTAAGTACCCTTTCCTCCATTGGTGCAAAAAAAAATGCCTATTCTATAAAAAGAGTGGTTGTAAAGACTTAAGTACCCTGAAGATGGTTAGTTAAGACCCAGTCCCTGCACTGCAGGATTATCCGAGAAAAGAATCCCCCTTGAGAACGCCATGAACATCAACCCTCTCACACTCTCTCCCTTCTCTTTGTGCTTCTGTGCACATCCAGCAGACGATCCTACATTGCTCAATCAAGCACCGACTGACCTGCATACTGACTGTAACATCGTTCAACTTGATAAGTTGTGGAGCCTGACTCAGAGTTTTTGCCCTTAAAGGAGGGGGGTCTGCCCCCCCGGCGTAGGTAGCATTATTCAAGTTGATGAGTTGTGGAACCTGATTCAGAGTTTTTGCCCTTACAAGAGGGGGGTCTGAGGGCTCCCCATGGAGCAGGTTCCGCTACGCGGTCAGCGGGCGGAGGGCTCAGGGGGCAGCGCCCCCCGGACCAAATTTTTGGAGGCCTTGTATAAATTTTTTCTTTGCTTTCCCTCTTGTAACTATACAAAAAGAGCAATAAAGTGTTTTGTTTAATCGTGGTGCTGATGTTTCCTTCGGTTGTTTCTTGCTCGAGGTTTTCGTAACACCCATTTCCATGATTTTTCTATTTTTTTCGGTTTGCGGTTTTTGTAAATCGCTACTTGATATAGCGATTTACGAAAATCACATAGTGATTTGCCATTTTTTTTGCTATGTGATTTTCGTAAATCGCTACTCAATATAGCGATTTACGAAAATCACATAGCGATTTGCCATTTATTTATTTTTTTGCTATGTGATTTTCATAAATCGCTACTTGATTTTGAGATTTGCCATTTTTTCCGCTACGTAATTTTCGTAAATCGCTACTCGATATGGCAATTTACCAAAATCACATAGTGATTTGTCATTTTTTTTTGCTATGTGATTTTCGTAAATCGCTACTCGATATAGCGATTCACAAAAATCACATATCGATTTGCCATTTTTTATTACGTGATTTTCATAAATTGCTACTCGATTTTGCGATTTGCCATTTTTTTTTTGCGACGTAATTTTCATAAATCACGATGCCGAACACCGCCCCTTGAGCACGATCTTCATCATGATCAGGCTGTAGTCGCTAGCCATACCGATGGCAGTCTTGAGGTTCATGATGAGGAAGTCGGAGGCTGTACTCCGTTGTAAGTGTATTGGAGGAAGATTTCGTCGCAGGTGTCCCTCGAAGGCGGAGGAGGAGCCATCGCAGTCAGTTGTTCGCTGGACGAGAGCAGCATACTCCGTTGTAGGTGTACTAGAGAAAGATTTTGTTGTAGGTGTCCCTCGAAGGCTGACGAGGAGCTGACACAGTCGGTTGCCCGCTGGATGAGAGCAACATACTCCGTTGTAGGTGTACTAGAGGAAGATTTTGTTATAGGTGTCCCTCGAAGGTGGAGGAGGAATCGCTGCAGTCAGTTGCCCGCTGGATGAGCGCAGCATTCCGGCCACTGCTAGTAGAAAGAGGATGACGATCACCCTCAAATTGTCGGCTCTTTGTCTCCCTTGATTTTTTATCTAGAGAGAGAAAGGGTTTTACAGTGTTTTACAGAGAAGGAAGAAGAAGAAGATGAAGATGAAAAGTTTAAACAAACATTTTTGATGGCTCAGGTTCGTTTCGCCAGATCACCAACGGATTGCCGACTCACCATCGTTTCGCCGGATCACCATCAGATCGTCGGCTAAGGTTCGTTTCACTGTGTAGACTTTGAAGAGTCAACATCATCCTCGACTTTCTGGATGGAGGACATGTTTATCTTTTTTTGAACTGTTTGTTTCACTTTTTTTGAATGAAGGTCATTTTTGTCATTTTCTCAAACCATCATTTATGGCAACAATATCAAGAAAGGGTACTTAAGTCTTTGCAACCACACCAGACTCCAATGCTAAGTGATGTCAACATACATGGGAATACGTGCCCCATGTGCTTACATATGTGGCGCTCATTCGGACCCCAGAATCCAGACATGTGATTCAGTGAATCATCGAGGGAGAACATACACCACCCTCCCCTCTTAACAACATGCATGATAGTTCATGGTATTTAAACATGGGAGCTATGCATCATATGCCGTCCTATGAGAAGCAAGATAAAGTATCAAAGACAAAATAGAGTTGTGACAGGTAATGGTGCAAATCCTCCTATCTTCAACATAGGTAATGTTTCTTTACTATCTCATAAAAATCAGTTTGAACTCTTAAATCTTATCCATCTCTCTAACATAAAGAAAACTTTTTTGTCAGTTGTAAAATATGGTTTTATATTATTATTATGATGATAAAATTTGTTAGCAATATAATATTAATGATGATAATTATTGTCAGTTTTAGATATTATTAAAACACAAATAAACATCATATTGATGACAATAAATATCATCGATTTTAGATTATTTTTATGATAACAAAGATCATTGACACTATGATATTAACAACAAAAATTATCGTCAGTTTTAAATATTATTAAGATACAAACAAATATCATATTGACGACAATAGATAACGTCATCAAAATGATATTAACAATGATAATTATTGTTGGTTTTAGCTTCCTTTATGGGCGACGAATAATTATCATCGTAGATTAATTGCGATGATAATATCGTTGGTAAAATTTAGTCTCGATCATCTTTCACGCCTTTCTATTCATATTACCAACTGGATAAGGGTAACAATAGTTTGTCATTGGCTATAAATATTTTTACTACGATATTGCATATCGTTGGGATGGATTCATTACATCTTTATGGTTGTTAATGACATATTTTCTTGTAGTGATACTAAGTGCTCTTCATAAGGACTTATACAATTAGAGGCTCTAGGGACTTGGAGCTTCCAAAATTAATCTTTCTATGCCTTCACACAAGTTTATTTACCTATAATAACATTATTAATAATTAGCAAATAAAAATTATGTTCTAATAAATTTATATTATTAACAAAAAAATCATATAAGTTCAACTATAAAATCATATACATTCACCTGTAATGTGCTTCTCATGCATGGCTAATCACGTTTTCTCTAATTTCCAACTATGTTTCTCAGCCATGTGTTGAGCTTCTACACATTCGAGTTCCATCTTAACACACTATTTGTATTTTTGGACATCCAAGCTCCATAAAAAAAAGAACCACAATTATAACAACTCCTTGATGATGGATTTGCAAAAGGTATTCATTGCACTAATAAAAAAAACCAGTCACTTACGCATACCAAACCCTGTAGGGTCTGGGTATGGTGATCAATAAGAAGACCGAATTAAGATCCGTGTTCAGACCCAAATATCCAATTAATACATAGATCCGGGTAAAGTTTGTGAAATTTTATGCTAGACCTGGGCTTGACCTGAGTTCCAATTAAGACCCACAAATTTTCAATGTAAAAATGATACGAAATATTATTTTACCGGGTATGGCCTGGGTCTGATTTATATTGGGTTCGAGTATGGTTTCTCTTATAGTGAATTCGATAAGACTCGAGTCTGAACCCCATTACATACCCAAAATCAGTACCAGATCTGGTTTCACTTGGATCCTAACCAAACCTGACCCGTTGACACCCCCCTGCTAGTAGGGGTTTGACTAACCCCATCTTTCTCTGTCGATAAGAAAGAGATGTCAGGAAATATGACTATACAAAAATTTGTGTATTAATCACTTGATCACTCTCCATCATGTCTTGGGTCCCACACCCTGTCCCCAAGATAGACGGTGAGCAATCATAATCTTTTCGATATATATATATATATATATATATATATATATATATATATAGAGAGAGAGAGAGAGAGAGAGAGAGAGAGAGCAATTAAGTCAAGCCCGGTCCAATCCATAGAAGCACAATGCATACTTCAAATTTGAGCTATCTCTACCGGGATTCAAAGTTGCATAGGGAACAAGTGGGGCTACCGATCAATGGGTTGGTATTTGACCGTCAGGGTGAACCCAAACCAATCCAAATAACTCGGGTTCGTGCTTGAGTCATGTTTGGTTGAGAAAATGAAATCCAATCCTGACCGGCATAATTTAGAGAGTATTTAGAAATATTTTTTCCACGTATACATAAGAAAACATCGAGGTCAACAAAGTCAAGTAGAGCATCCAACAAAAATCATAGCCTTTTTTATGCCCATAAGTTTATATCGGGCTTTGGATGGGATCGAGTAGTGAAGACAAGCCCGACCTATTAGCTGCCTTAGAGCTACGTAGCATACTGATGCTCACTAGGGGATGTGAACGGATCGGATGTGGCCCATACCATATCCAACTAATGGGATGTGGGCTAAAACGGATTTGAATTCAGATATAGATTTGGATGGTGAAAAACTCATCACTTTTTTTACATGTAATAAAGGATTTAGATATCCATCAAATTCAGATATTTATTGGATTCGATAACGAAAATTAAAACCATATCTGTATTCAATTATAATCGGATAAGGTTTTGTCTTATCAAGTGCAACTAAACGGAATTGAATTTGGTTGGATATTATATAAAATTCGATTAGTTGACATCGCCACCGAGTGGCAGCTCAAAGGGAGAGGTTCTTCACGCGTTTTAAGCAACTGATTGGGGTAACAAACTGTCCACTTCATGAGTCAAGACTAATCCAAGCAATAACAAATGGAAAGGTACTTCAATCATTTATTATATCTCTCAATCGTTATTATGGTGTTTGACCTGGACTTGATCCTTACCATACCCTATACCCTATAAGGTCAGGGTGTCGTGATAAACAAGAAGTTTCATTTAGAATCTTGGTTGGACCCGAAGGATCCTATTAATATATAGAGCTGGGTATGGTTTGTGAAATTTTATACCTACCCATCCATAATTTTTTAATGCAAAGAAGATAAAAAATATTATTTTACCGGCTATAGTTCTGGTCTGGTTCATGAAATCCTTATAATGGTTTCTCTTGTGGTGAGTCCGATTAGACCCATGTCCAGCCTCAATACAATCAACTTAAATCAGGTCTAGGTTTGGTTTTACCTGGATCGGAACCAAACCGGACCCGTTGACACCCTAGCTCTATCTTATTTATGGGGCTCAACTAAATCCTATCCATCTCTCTAACATAAAGAATTTTTTTTGTCAGTTGTAAAATATCAGCGGTTTTATATTATTATTATGACGATAAAATTTGTTAGCAATACAATATTAATGATGATAATTATTGTCAGTCTTAGATATTATTAAAACACAAATAAACATCATATTGATGACAATAAATATCATTGGTTTTAGATTATTTTTATGATGACAAAGATCATTGACAATATGATATTAACAACAAAAAATTATCGTTAGTTTTAAATATTATTAAGACACAAACAAGCATCATATTGACGACAATAAATGACGTCATCAAAATGATATTAACAATGATAATTATTGTTGGCTTTAGCTTCCTTTATGGGCGACAAATAATTATCATCGTAGATTAATTGCGATGATAATATCGTTGGTAAAATTTAGTCCCGATCATCTTTCACGCCTTTCTATTCATATTACAACTGGATAAGGGCAACAATAGTTTGTCATTGGCTATAAATATTTTTACTACGACATTGCATATCGTTGGGATGGATTTATTACATATTTATGGTTGTTAATGACATTTTTTCTTGTAGTGATACTAAGTGCTCTTCATAAAGACTTATACAATTACAGGCTCTAGGGACTTGGAGCTTCCAAAATTAATCGCTCTATGCCTTCACACAAGTTTATTTACCTATAATAACATTATTAATAATTAGCAAATAAAAATTATGTGCTAATAAAATTTATATTATTAACGAAAAAATCATATAAGTTCAACTATAAAATCATATACATTCACCTGTAATGTGCTTCTCATGCATAGCTAATCATGTTTTCTCTAATTCCCAACTTTGTTTCTCAGCCATGTGTTGAGCTTCTATACACTCGAGATCCATCTTAACACACTATTTGTATTTTTGGACATCCAAGCTCCATAAAAAAAAAGAACCACAATTATTACAACTCCTTGATGATGGATTTGCAAAAGGTGTTGTTAAAAAAATATTACATATTCATTGCACTAATAAAAAAAACCAGTCTCGTACACATACCAAACCCTATAGGGTCTGGGTATGGTGATCAATAAGAAGACCCAATTAAGATCCATGTTCAGACCCAAATATCCAATTAATACATGGATCTGGGTAGAGTTTGTGAAAATTTATGCTAGACCTGGGCTTAACCCGAGTTCCAATTAAGACCCACAATTTTTCAATGTAAAAATGACACAAAATATTATTTTACCGGGTATGGCTTGGGTCTGGTTCATATTGGGTTCGAGTATGGTTTCTCTTATAGTGAATTTGATTAGACTCGAGTCTGAACCCGATACCATACCCAAAATTGGGACCAGGTCTGGTTTCACTTGGATCCTAACCAAACCTGACCCGTTGACCCCCCTACTAGTAGGGGTTTGCCTAACCCCATCTTTCTCTATCGATAAGAAAGAGATGTCAGGAAATATGACTATACAAAAATTTGTGTATTAAACACTTGATCACTCTCCATCATGTCTTGGGTCCCACACCCTGTCCTCAAGATAGAGGGTGAGATTTGATCTTTTCGATATATATATATATATATATATATATATATATATATATAGAGAGAGAGAGAGAGAGAGAGAGAGATGATCAACATTATCACTCATGAAGATCAACAAAATGTTGAACCCATAAACCGAACAAAATAGAAAACAAAAACTAAAATATAGAAAAACAAAAGCTAAAGAAAAGAAACTACAAAGCCAAGCTCAACCAGGATCCGCTGCATTAGAAGAAGCCACCGATGAGTGAACGTTGTTCAGACTGAAGGAGAGGTCCCTAAGATGCATACGTAGAATTGCATATACATCAACAAGGATTTTATGGACAAGATTATTAAGGATGATCGGAATTTGATGGAAAGTAGCATCATTACGTGCCATCCATACAAACCACCAAGTAGTAAGCAACCATGTATTCCAGATCAGTCGCCACCGCTTGCATCATCTAATTTCAATAGGGCCTAGGAGCAGATCAAGTGCAAAAGACTCCTCTTTAACAATTACGTTCAGAGATCTCCACGTTCTATTAAATAGGGCCACAAAGATTGGGCAGGACCAGAATAAATGAAACGTAGTTTTTTCAGCATCTTAACACAACACACACCAACTTGGAAACGGAAAACCCAACGTCTTTAAATAACTGTGAGTCTGAACCCTATCATGCAAAATTAACCAAGCCAAGACCCGAGATCTTGGGGAAGGGCTCTTACCCCATAGCACACACTCAGGGAACCAATCTGCCCCTGGGGGGAGCAACGATCTATACACTTTATGGGTGTGGAACACACCATTTGGTGCAATCGCCCATTGCAACCACTGATCATAATTTCCTGCATTCCCATTTTGATCTCTGAAGGATGATAAGGCTCTCAGCCACATGCTTCACAAGTGCGAGATTGCCAACCCCCAGGTTCCATGAAGAAAATGAGATAAATCAGGAGCACCATATTTAGCATGAAGCAAACGAGCACATGGAGAACCTGGTTGATGGGCCATCCAACATTGCTTGGCTACAAGAGCAATACTCCTCTGTCTTGGAGCAAAAACACCTAAGCCAACCATACGCCTAGGTAACAACACCGTTTGCCAACCAACCAAATGGCTCTTACTCTTAAGTTGACACTCAGACCAAAGAAAATCCGTCATTAAACGACAAATCTGCTTTTTCACTCCCACATGCATCATGAACATTGACATGAAGAATTCAGGGATAGAAGAAAGAACATGTCTGATTAAAGTCAGACGGCCAGCAATGGAAAGATAAGACGCCTGCCATGAAAAAGCTTGTTTTTCACTTTTTGAATAGTTGGAGCCCAAGCAGTGGAAGAGAGGCGCTTCACTTGTAATGGCAAACCCAAATACGCCATCGACAACTCAAAGATTGCACAATTAAAAATTTGTTGACCCGCTGCAAGCATAGGAAACTGAACAATGAATATAGTAAGAGAGCATTTACTATCATTGAGGGAAAGCCCAGAAAGAGAAAGAAAGAACTGGAGAATAAGCTTGAATCTAAGAATCTGTTGCATGTTTGCTCACCCAAAAATAATCATATCATCGTCATAAATAAGAATATGGTTTGAGAAATCGAGAACATCTTGAGGATCTATCGGGCGCTTCTCCGCAGCATGCTTGAGCAACACCACGAGACCCTCAGCAATGACATTGAGCAACAAAGGCGAGAGATGACAACCTTACCTTAATCTATGCCCCAATTTGATCTAGCCACCTCTAGTGCCATTAATCTTAATCATGGCCTGAGCATTAGAGACCAATTCCCTCACCCACCCAAAAAAATGATGACCAATGCCAAAATTGGATAACATTTGAAATAAGAAGGGCCAATGCACAAAATCAAAGGCTTTATGAAAATCTAATTTAAGAGAAAAATAGGGTTGACCATTAAGATGTAAGGAGTGAATGACTTCAAAGGCCAAGATGAATGAATGGTGAATCCTCTTATTGTGGATAAAGGCGAACTGAGAGTTCAAAAAAAATTGGTGAGCCATGACCTTCAACCTATTAGTCAACACCTTAGCAATCATTCGATAAAAGGCACTCATAACAGAAATTGGGCGAAACCTAGAGATATCAGTTGCATCATCATCTTTCGGAATTAAAGAAATAATTGCCAAGTGTGCTTGAATAGGCAATCTGGAGTTGCAATATAACTCATCAAACATGTTAATAACATCAGGCTTTATAGAAGACCAAAAAAATCTTAAGAAATCTACATGAAACCCATCAGAACCTGGAGCTTTCCACCCCGACAAACCTTTGATGACCCTAAAAATCTCATCTTCAGAAAACTTCATTTGCATAATTCTGGTTTGATCTTGCCGAATCGAACCAACAGAAACAAGACCAATGACACCCTTCGTAGTAAGTGAAACAGAATATAAATCTTTAAAATATTGAGTGACAATTGAAATAACGTGTTGATTAAGGTACAAAACACTCTCAATGGTGATTGATAAGACAACATTCCTCCTCTGACGATGAGAATCATATGAGTGAAAAAATTTAGTATTACCATCTCCGGCCACAAGCCATTTCACCCTTGCGCGTTGCTTCCATCTAATTTTCTCTTTGACCCTCCAGTTCTTCAAAAGCATTGATAACTTAATAGATCTGGCCTGCAAACTCTGCAAGTGTGAATTAGATAGAGACTCCGGGGAAGACATAGTTTGATAAAATGCTGAAATATCTTGCTCCCAAGCAGCCATTTGCTGAAATTTAACCACATCTCGATTATGGAGCCATGCTTTGATATCCTTAGCAAGACGAGACAACTTCTCATGACACCGGATAGTTGCCCACTGCTCATTGGAGGGTTTGTTCCAAGAGTCTGAAATAATAGTGTGAAAGTCTGGCTCCTAGAGCCACCATTGTTCAAACACAAAACTCCAGGTATATTTAAAGTCATTCCTCCAACTAGTGATTAACTGACCATGGTCCGAGATAGAAGGAGCCAACAAGACACACTTGACATCGAAAATGAGATCCAACAAATTTGGAGTGACAAAAACCTTGTCAAGAACTCTGCACCATGGGCGAATCTGCCTATTCGACCAAGAGTAACGCTCCCCAATAGAAGGAATTGGGTAAATGTGATGCCGATGAACAAAATCTTGAAAACCTTGTATAGATAGATTGGAAAGAACAAGGTTATTAGAATCCTGAATAGACAAAAGGCAATTAAAGTCCCCCATAAGAAGATGATACTTCCTATTTGAGACGATGATCCTATTTAAGTCGTTCTAGAAAGCAGACCTCATGACAGCATCATTAGGGCCATATACAACAGTGACCACAACCTTTCTGCCACTTTCTTGCAAAGTGAAGGCAACAAACAAAGAAAACAAACCCATGTCTAGATGAGAAATATTCAAAGATTGCTTACCCAAAATAAGGATACCACCGACATGGCTGACCGCAGGCTTAAAAAAATAGTCAACACCCTTTCATATACCAGAGAAAACAGAACGAGAAACATCATCCATTTTAGTTTCACAAATAGCAATCAGGTTAGGCTTCTCCTATCTAACCCAATTAGCCAGAAACCTACGCTTAGAGGGGCAATTCAGGCCCCTAATATTCCAACAAAGAGACTTCATGACACACAATCTGGAAAAATATGGGGAGTGTATGACCTCGCCGACCTTTGTGGAGACCTGCCATCAAAAGTTGTAACATTGAGTGGGTTGCTCCTCTTGCTTCTACTAACACTGCTAAAGTGTCGGTGTCGAACAACCCCCATAATCTTAGTAGCTCTCGAGGAACCAAAAGAATCACCCCTTAGACCAAAGACAACATCAAGTGAAGGACCTGAGGAGTCACCTAGGATAGTAGAGACTACCGAAATGGTAGATACAATATCGACAGTTCACTACAAGAAAAATGCGACGTAGCAACATATATTAGCGACGATTTTTTTCCGTCGCAACTTTGTGGTGGATTAGCAAGAGAATCTAATCTGTCGCTAAGATTTATAATATTGACGGATATAGCGACAAAAGGTTTTTGTCGCTCAATCCATCACTATGTAGCGCCGGATTAGCGACAGTACATTTTTGTCCCAAGAAATGCAATGATTAGTGACAGATTAGGCAATAAAAAATTTCTGTCGCTACCTAGCGACAACGTCACTGACGAAAATATTCTGTCGCTAAAGGCTCATGTAAATTTACGATGGCTTGGCGACAAAATAATTTCGTCGCCAAATCCGTCGCTAATTTTCGTGTAAATCCCTAACTAAAGCCCTTTTCCCTCTTTTCCTGTTTCCTCTCTCCTGACGTCGTTCGATGCCTTCCTCTGCCACCCGGCCCATCGCCCCACCAACCGGCGCATTTCCCAGCCTGTCGCCCCTCGTTCCGCCCAGCCTGACACCTTCCTCCGCCGATCCTTCTCACTCTCCAGCCCGTCACCACTCGTTACGCCCGACCCGACGCCTTCCTTTGCTGGCCTTTCTCACTCCCTGGCTCGTCTCCCCTCGTTCCGTCTGGCCCGACGCCTTCCTATGCCGCCCCATTTCACTCCCCGTCCCGTCGCCCCTCATCCCGCTCGACCCATCGCCCCACCGATCGATGCCCGTCGCACCCCGCCCGCCGTAGGTAAATTTTTTTCCCCAGCAGGGAGGTCGCCCCCCTCGTGCCCCTTTTATTTTTTTTTTCGGCAAGAGGGTCGCCTGTCGCACCCCGCCTGCCCCTTCTATTTTTTTCCGGCAGAGGGGTTGCCCGTCTCACCCCATCTACCCCTTCTATTTTTTTTTCGGCAGGGGGGTTGCCCCCTGCCGCAATCTTTTTTTTTTCGGCAGGGGGTCGTCCCCTGCCACGTTTATTTTATTTTTTTTGGTAGGGGGGTCGCCCCTTGCCCCTTCTATTTTTTTTTCGGCAGGGGGTCGCCCCTTGCCGCGTTCTATTTTTTTCGACAGGGGGTCATTCCCTGCCGCGTTCTATTTTTTTCGGCAGAGGGTCGCCATTTGCCGCATTTTGTTTTTTCCGGCAGGGGGTCGACCCTCCTGCCTCGTTTGTTTTTTTTCGGCAGGGGGGTGACCCCTGCCGTGTTTTGTTTTTCCCGGCAGGGAGTGTGGACCCCTTGCCTCGTTGTTTTATTCAGGCAGGGGTCGACCCCCCTGCCACGTTGTTTTATGCGGGCAGGGGGTCGCCCCCTGCTTTTCCGGCAGGGGGTTGCCCTCCTACCACTTTTTTTTTTCGGCAGGGGGCGACCACCTGCCTCGTTTTTTTTTGGCAGGGGGTCGCCCCCCTACCTCATTTTTTTTATTCGAGCAGAGGGTCGCCCCCGTGCCTCATTTTTTTTGGCAGAGGAGTCGGCCCCTGCCTCATTTTTTTATTCGAGCAGAGGGTCGCCCCCGTGCCTCTTTTTTTTGGCAGAGGGGTGACCCCTGCCTCGTTTTTTTTTGGTAGGGGTCACTCTCATGCTTCATTTTTTTATTCGATAGGGTGACGCCCTCCTGCCATTTTTTTATTCGGGCAGAGGGTTGCCCGCCAACCCTATGCTTTTCCAACAGGAGGGCGACCTTGCCTCGGTTTTTTTTTTTCGGCAGGTGGTGACTTCATTTTAACACAGTGTCTCTTGCAGATTTCTCAACGGAACCCGCTTGTGCCCTGCCACCCTGTGGTAAGTAAGTGACAAAAATACTGCAAATCGGGTAAATACCCGTGGTGAGTAAGTGATGCAAGCACATCACATGTTATTTAATTTATTGGATGTAACACTTTACTGTTCACACACTCACTTAGTTGTTGATATCTAGGACTGCTTTGTTGGCGTTTGAAGATTATGCTGAGCATGATTTTAATGTATTAGAATAGAAGTGTTCTTATTTTTGGAGTACGGATTCTATGCTAGGCATGGTAGTAGTTAGCGGAATATTGAAGTGTGTTTGCTATATGTACATATTTGACATTTGTTTCATATGAATGATTTCGATGTATTGCAATGTTTGATGTGATTGTATCCATGCTTGCATATAGTTACTTTCAATTTGATTATGACTTCCATGTTAAATTGTATAATGAAAGCATGCTTCAAGTGAATGTATTGTGTCATGAATAGTTTGCACATGAAAATATTATGTTATCAATGCATGCATCATAATTCTTATGATTGTATGACATCATATATTGCATGATAAATTTGATATTTTCTTCATCATAGCGTTCTGATGGTTCTCTTTTAACTGGTTTGGATACTATTCGTAACATCATATGTCAAAATGACTGCAAACCGTGATTGAATGTACCGTAGGATAGTTGACAATGAGTTATCACATGAATATATGAATGGTGTTGAAAGTTTTATTGAATATGCAACAACAAGTGTCAGTACAATGGATCCCACAGGTCGGATTAGGTGTCCCTGCAAGATTTGTAAGAATAATCGATTTGTAGAACCTCATGGCGTTAGACATCACCTATATAGGAAGGGTTTTATGTGTGATTATCAGAATTGGACATTTCATGGAGAAGAATTTAGAAACAATTTTGATGCACGAGTGAATGTGGTGCACGATAATCCATATATAAATTTGATATTTGATGTCGCAGGAACAAAACTGGGTTTTGCTATGAGTCCTAGTGATATAAGAACTGCAATAGATGAAGAATTACCAAATGATGCAGCTAGTAGATTTACTTAAAGATGTTGATGAGCCACTTTGAAACGGTTGCGAGAGTCACAATATCTTGTCTGCAGTTCTTCAACTAATGAATTTGAAGTCCGAGTATAATTTGAGTCAATCATGTTTTGACCGTTTGTGCATGATTATGAAGAATATGTTGCCCAATGATGAGAAATTTCCACAAAATTTCTATCGTGCGAAAGTTATGGTCAACGCTCTAGGTATGGGGTATAAAAAGATTAATGATTGTCCAAATCACTGCATGTTGTATTTTAAGGATCAGGAAAACAACATATCATGTCTGTCATGTGGGCATCCTCGGTTCAAGCCAAAGACAAGAGGCAATGGTAGCACGAGATCAAAGGAAGTTTCATACAAGTCGCTCCGCTACTTTCCTATCACTCTTAGATTGCAACAATTATATATGTCTTCAAGGACAACTAAACACATGAGATGACATGCAAATAAAATTCGACACGATGAAGACAAGATCATGCATCCTGTTGACGCTGAAACTTGAAAGCACTTTGATCGTACTCATCACAACTTTGCAATGGAAGTGAGAAATGTTAGACTCGGTATATGTACAGATAAATTTAATCCATTTGGGGGTAGATCAACTCCATACTCAGGCATGCCAATATTTGTAACTCTATACAACCTTCCACTAAGCTTGTGTATGAAGCATCCAAATCTTTTCTTATCTCTGTTGATCCCTGGTCTGACCTCACCTGGCCAAAATCTTGATGTATATTTAAGGTCATTGATTGATGGACTAAAAAACTTGTGGGATGACGGTGTTACCACGTATGATGCCCACAAAAAACAAAATTTCAATATGAAGGTCGTTGTTCTATGGAAAATCAGTGACTTCCCTACATATGATATGTTATCTGGTTGGAGCACACATGGGAGGTTGGCATGTCCATACTGCATGGAGGATACCAAAGCTTTTAGATTGACGCATGGAAAGAAGCCTTGTTGGTTTGAGTGCCATTGTCAATTTCTACCCAGCGACCATCCATTCTGACGACAAAGGAATGTGTTTAGAGCAGATACAACTAAAATGAAAGGTCCATCCACAAGATTGTCTGGCATAGAGATTTTGAGAAGATTGCGATACTTTCCAGATATATTAACAGATGCCCGCAGTCCGACACACTTCCTTGGATTTGGGAAGGATCACAATTGGACAAAGAAATCTATTTTTTGGGAACTACCATATTGGCCGACCCTATTGATATGACATAATTTGGATGTGATGCATGTGGAGAAAAATGTGTTTGATAATGTGTTCAATACAATAATGAATGTTAAAGGAAAAAAAAGGATAATCCGAAGGCCCGTATGGATTTAAAAGTAATATGTAAAAGACCAGAATTGGAACTCAAATAGTATAATGACAAAGTACGTGCTTGGACCTGGTCAAATAAAGCATGTACGTCAATGGTTGAGACAATTGAGATTTTCAGATGAATATGTCTCTAACATTTCTCGGGCTGTAAAGATTGACGATAGACAGTTATATGGGTTGAAGAGTCATGATTGTCATATCTTTATACAACGATTGATATCCTTAGCATTCCATGATATGTTAGACAAACCTATATGGGGGGTATTGTCTGAGTAGAGTGGCTTTTTTAGAACATTGTGCGCATCGAAAGTCGTAGTATATGATGTAAAGAATCTCGACGACTCTGTCATCACCAATGTTTGTCTGCTAGAAAAGATTTTTTCGCCAGCATTTTTTGATGTTATGGAACATTTGATCATGCATTTGCCATATGAACTAACGGTTGGTGACCCTGTGCAATATCGATGGATGTACCAATTTGAAAGGTATATGTTTTCTTATATTTGTCTATTCAATGACAAATATTTTAAATTTAAAATATATATTTTTGTCAGATGCACGTTTAACCTCAAAAAACAGGTTCGTAATAAAGCAAGAATAGAAGACTCTATTTGTGAGGTGTAGACTTTAGAAGCGATTTCAAATTTCTTATCTATGTACTTTGAACCTCATATTCCAACATGTTACACATGCCCACCTCATAACGATGATGGAGAACAAGTAACTATAGCTAACAAGCTGTCGATATTTCAACCACTTGGGCTTGGGCATGCATTTGGTAGTTGCCGATTAAGACTCTTGACAGATCGAGAGAAAGACGCAACACATATCTATATTCTTTTTAATTGTTTAATGATCAACCCATACATTGAGTAAGTATATGTAGACACAACACAATTATAAATCCTTTTATGTTCTATACGTGCATACATGGTTTGGTAATATAAGTATTTGTGGTTTGCAGACGATTTGATCTGGAGTTGCGAAGAGAAGTTTCACGTCTCACTGATGTAGAAGTACAAAAAGAACGTGAAACTAAATTTGTGGAGTGGTTGAAACAGTTGGTAAGGACGCTAACATAAATTGTGTACTTGTAAACAACATTAAGTTACTTAATTGGTCATGATCACAATCATTGTTTATGTTTGTGTGTAGGTCCACCATGGTGATGTTAAAGATCAAGGAATATGTGATTTAGAAAATGGCCCGACCAAAGTTGTGCAATGTTACAACGGGTACATCGTAAATGGTTATCAATTCCATACAAAAGATTACGGTATAAACAAATCAACGATGAATAGTGGCGTGTGTGTCAAGGGTAGCAACTATGGTGAAAATGAACATGATTACTACGGTGTTATAGAGGAAATAATGAAGTTGACTTACTTAGGCATAAATAATAGGGTAACTTTATTCAAGTGTCATTGGTTTGATCCAACTGCAACAAGACTAGACAAAGCCTTAGGCATTGTGGAGGTGAATCATAAATCAATGTTTGTAACATATGAACCATTCATATTAACCTCGCAAGCTCAACAAGTTTATTATACTTCATATCCGAGTACAAAAAAGTCAGATAGAAATAAATGGTGGGCAGTTTGCAAGGTGAAGTCCAAACTATACCCTGAGTATGATCAGTTACAGAAAAACAAGTTAGCTGAAGACAGTGATTACTATCAATCAGATGATATCTATGACTTTTCTTATGGTCACGATGTTGCGCATGATATGCATGTCATATTTCCATTGGTCGATGAAACATTCATAGAAGAATGTGATCCAATTGATATACCAAGTGGATGGGCAAACAATGAAGAAGAAGAAGAAGATGAAGAAATTGAAAGTCAAACAAGTGATGAGGAAAAATTCTTAAGCTAGTGAGCAAAATATTGTAATACAAACCTCTATTTGAATGTATTGCAATACCCGATGTGAATAATTTGAATATATTGTAATACTTGATGCGAATGAATGAGTTGTATTGCAATACTTGATGTTCTTATATTTGAATTATTTGAATGTATTGAAATACTTGATGTGAATGATTTGAATGTATTGCATGACATTTTTTATTTGTTAGAATATGATTCATGGAAGTTACAGTGGTCGTTCATCCAATGGTAGTCAGGCTCAACCTTCATCTTCATGGGCTCCTTTGATAGGTATATCATTTAACTAATTGGATGCTTGATTAGTTGAAATGCGCATTCTGAGAATTTCTAACGTATTTTTTTACCGATGATGTTTCGCCTATACATGACCCACCTACACTAGTTGATCATATAAGTCAGGAGCCAACACAAGATGTAGAGTCTTCTCAGTCTGGCACAAGAAGACTCATTCGAATAGTGTATATTGATAATCGACCGTAAGTATTTCGTTTTCACTTATTGCATATCTTATAAATATTTTATATTGATATTTATTGTGTACCAATTCATGTGCAACACGAAGTTTGAGCCACAAGAAGTAGTATGCGAGATTAGAAATTCACTTCTTCAACATCTACCAGAACCGATCGCTCAATGGAATCATCACAGTATCCAAAAGAGGTGATAGACAGATTGTTGTCCTCATTCACAGTATACAGTTGTTTGTCATAGTTAATGTGTTTCATATTTAAATTTTTTTTATAGTCATGTCTACTAACTTTCTGAAAATATATATAGACTTCGAATCGCTTCGCGACTACGGTGGAAGAACATGATGCAATGAAGGTGTGACAAAGAGTGACTGTCAATCGATTTGCAGACATGCTGCACAATATGAAGACTGCAACAAAAAAAGCATCTGGCGAAATAGATGATCCACTACAGTGAAAGGGTTATGGCCCTATTACTATCAGGAGAGATTATTGGGAGGGAATGTGCAACAAGTGAGAAGGGGATGTATTTCGAAATCGTTTTGCAAAGGCTACACAAAATTGGGCGAAAATGTCTGAAGCCCATCTACACACAGGTGGATCAAAAACTTTTGGGAGCCACCTAAAGAAAATAGTAACTCATCAATATATATTATCAATTTTATAAGTATTGTTGCAAACCTATTAACTAAATCTTTTATCATTTAACTTCGCAGGAAGCAGAAAAAGGAGGCATTGTACCATATAAGGATGTGTTTGTTGAAACACATAAACGGAAGACCACGGGAGACTTCGTATCAGAGAAGGCGAGAACGACAACAATATGTATTTATTCTATTAATAATTATTGTAATATACAAGTTATCATAAACATTGTAATTCTTAATTATTAATGCATACTGTAAACATTATTTTGTAGGAGGCATATGAGCAACAGATGATAAAGCGATATAACGATGACTCTACTCAGCATCCATCATTTGATCCTGTAGCATGGGTGACTGAGCAGGTGAACCCAAAAAGGGTCGTGTGTTCGGGTTTGGGAGTAATATGAACACCCCACCTGTCGTTGCTTCCTCCAGTCACGGCTCATAGACTTCCGTCAATATAAGCTCCAAGAATCCTATTTTTTCCGGTGATTATGTACGCTTGATCGTTAAGGACACAATGCGTGACTACTTCCATGAAACCATCGTCGACGTTCTCTGAGCTGAGTTCAACAGTTTTTTGCTGAACAGAGGAAATTCGATTGCAGGTGCCTCTTGTGTATGAAAGTTTCATGCGATATATTGCATATCGTTAGATTTCATATAACTTTGATTGCCTTAACTTAGGTGCATTGAATATAATTTATTTAAGTATAATATGTTTACTGCCTTTGAACACATATACAGCACGAGCATGCTATAATTACATATTCAATTTTTTGACTGCCTTAGAATACATATGAGCATGACAGAATCACATATACAACTTTTTGCCTGCCTTAGAGCATATATGAGCATGGTAGAATCACATATAGAGTTTTTTTACTGCTTTAGAACACATGTGAGCATGATATAATCACATATAGAGTTTTCTTACTGCCTTAGAACACATATGAGCATGATAGAATCACATATAAAGTTTTTTGCCTGCCTTAGAGCACATATGAGCATGATAGAATCACATACAAAGTTTTTTTGACTGCCTTAGAACACATATGAGCATGCTATAATCACATATTCAGTTTTTTGACTGCCTTAGAACACATATGAGCATGACAGAATCACATATACAACTTTTTTCTGCCTTAGAGCACATATGAGCATGGTAGAATCACATATAGAGTTTTTTTGACTGCCTTAGAACACATATGATCATGCTATAATCACATATAGAGTTTTTTTACTGCCTTAGAACACATATGAGCATGATAGAATCACATATAAAGTTTTTTGCCTGCCTTAGAGCATATATGAGCATGATAGAATCACATATAAAGTTTTTTTGACTGCCTTAAAACACATATGAGCATGCTATAATCACATATTCAGTTTTTTGACTACCTTAGAACACATATGAGCATGATAGAATCACATATACAACTTTTTGCCTGCCTTAGAGCATATATGAGCATGGTAGAATCACATATAGAGTTTTTCTGACTGCCTTAGAACACATGTGAGCATGATATAATCACATATAGAGTTTTCTTACTGCCTTAGAACACATATGAGCATGATAGAATCACATATAAAGTTTTTTGCCTGCCTTAGAGCATATATGAGCATGATAGAATCACATATAAAGTTTTTTTTACTGCCTTAGAACACATATGAGTATGCTATAATCACATATTCAGTTTTTTGACTGCTTTAGAACACATATGAGCATTATAAAATCACATATACAACTTTTTGTCTGCCTTAGAACACATATGAGCATAGTAGAATCACATATAGAGTTTTTCTGACTGCCTTAGGACACATATGAGCATGATATAATCACATATAGAGTTTTTTTTACTGCCTTAGAACACATATCATTCACGATAGAATCACATATAGTGTATAATTTATTTCAATATATTTTGTTTATCAATACTGACCTTTCTTTTCTTGTGTAGGTTGCTGGCGATAATCAGTCTAGTAGAGCTGAAGGGATAGATCAAGGCAATGAACAAGAAGACGCACAAAATCTTGGCGTTGATTAGATTAATGTGTTGAATTTGTTCTACTTTCTTTTTGTTTTGAAAATGTAAATATTGAATTGTAACTAATTAAAACTTGCAAATTTTAAAGTGAAATGATTAATTGTTTTAGTTTCCTTTTATATGTATTTTTATGTGTACTTTGTTTTTTATTCACAGGAAATATAAATTGTACAAAAAATATAAATTGTAGCACGAGAAATTTTTTCTCAATATTTAATTTTCAAATATTTTTATTAAGTTTTTTCCTTGTTTGCGACGGATTAGCGACAGATATATCCGTCGCTATTTATTATTATCGCTATTTATTATTACTGTTGAAGTTAGCGATGGATTAGCGACGACTGTAAATCCATCGCCAAATCGAAGTCGTCGTTTAGTAACGACGACCTTGCGACCGAAGTTGTCATTGGTTATTCCGTCGCAACTTAGCGACAGAACTGGCGACAGATACAATATGTTGCTACTTAGCGACGGAACGGGCGACAGATATATGTCTTCGCTTATTAGCGTCGAAAAAATCGTGATGGAAGATATTCGTCGCTACTCCAACGCTAATGTGGTTAGCGACGAATTAACGGTAGATTGAGGACAGATTTAGGTCGTCGCTAATCCACTGGTTTGTTGTAGTGGTTATATGAAGCAATTGCGATAGGGAGAGAGAGAGATATCAAGCATTCGGGTTGCCTCTTCAACCTCAACCCCAAAGGGCGATAGAGGGGGGGGGGACTATCGAGGAACGAGTGTAGCGAAAGTGAGAGCCACAGTTGGGAGAGCCACACACCTCCAAGAACTACACACAAAATCAATGACGGTAGAGGCAGTAATAGTGGCCTCAGTGACGGCCGGCGATAAAGGAAAAGAAACCGATAGACCAATAATCATGCATCTGTGAGCCTTAGTGGAATGAGCATTAAACGCCATAATGTGAACTGCCATATAATCAAAACGCCTCAATGGAAAAATAATGAAGGGCGATGGAAAAATTGACCTTTTTCCACCTTTTGCATGACTGTCTAACTAAGCTGCCAATCCACTACGAGAAGGGACGCTAGTCGTGTAAGTCATAGAGTCACTGATAGAGAAACCATGATTGGCATGAGCATGTGGAATAATGATGGACTTATCACCGGTAGGATAATAATCAAAACTAGTTGCGGCAGATATCTTGGGGGCCCCCAGCAGCATGTTTGATGGTCGTTGAAAGCGAGATACAAGAAGTCGAACAAACGTGTTGGGTTTGGCAACGTATGCCAGAGATGTAGATGATATAGCCAGAACCGTAGTCGAACAAGATTTTCTGGTGAGCTGCCAGGGCAGAGCATGTGATGACTGGACCAGGATCCAGATAGTCCCAATCTTGATGGCATGAAAATCAATCTTCGGCTCCTGAAGATCTTCAATCTGCACCCATGGAGAAAAAGAAGTACGTCGCAAAGGTCGCTTAGAACTCTGACAGGCAAAGTGGCTCTCCAACACAGAAGGTTCGTTGGAGTCAAGAGGCTTCCCGATTGAATGGTGGTGAGGAGAGAGAGAGAGAGAGTCAAGCCCGGTCCAATCACATAGAAGCACAATGTATAAGTCAAATAGGAGCTGTCTCTACTGGGATTGAGGCTCATTCAAAGTTGCATAGGGGACAAGTAGGGCTACTGATCAATGGGTTGGTATTTGACCGTAAGGGTGAACCCAAACCCATCAAAATAACTCGGGTTCGTGCTTGAGTCATGTTTGGTTGAGAAAATGAAATCCAATCCTGACCCGCATAATTTAGAGAGTATTTAGAAATATTTTTTCCACATATACATAAGAAAACATGGGGGTCAACAAAGTCAAGTAGAGCATTCAACAAAAATCATAGCCTTTTTTATGCCCATAATTGTATATCGGGCTTTGGATGGGATCGAGTAGTGAAGACAAGCCCGACCTATTAGCTGCCTTAGAGCTACGTAGCATACTGATTCTCACTAGGGGATGTGAACGGATCGGATGTGGCCCATACCATATCCAACTAATGGGATGTGGGCTAAACGGATTTGAATTCAGATATGAATTCAGATATAGATTTGGATGGTGAAAAGCTAATCACTTTTTTACATGTAATAAAGGATTCAGATATCCATCAAATTCCGATATTTATTGGATTCGATAACGAAAATTAAAACCATAGCTGTATTCAATTATAATCGGATAAGGTTTTGTCTTATCAAGTGCAACTAAACGGAATTGAATTTGGTTGGATATTAGATAAAATTCGATTAGTTGACATCGCCACCGAGTGGCAGCTCAAAGGGAGAGGTTCTTCACGCGTTTTAAGCAACTGATTGGGGGTAACAAACTGTCCACTTCATGAGTCAAGAATAATCCAAGCAATAACAAATGGAAAGGTAGTTTAATCATTTATTATATCTCTCAATCGTTATTATGGCGTTTGACATGGACTTGATCCTTACCATACCCTATAGGGTCAGGGTGTCGTGATAAACAAGAAGTTTCAATTAGAATCTTGGTTGGACCCCAAGGATCCTATTAATATATAGAGCTGGGTATGGTTTGTGAAATTTTATACCTACCCATCCATAATTTTTTAATGCAAAGAAGATAAAAAATATTATTTTACCGGGTATAGTTCCGGTCTGGTTCATGAAATCCTTTTAAGATCTAGGTATGGTTTCTCTTATGGTGAGTCCGATTAGACCCATGTCCAGCCTGGATACAATCAACTTAAATCAGGTTTAGGTTTGGATTTACCTGGATCGGAACCAAACAAGACCCGTTGACACCCTAGCTATAGGTTTATCTTATTTATGGGGCTCAACTAAATTTAGTATACCCAATTTAGTTAGATGATGGTAGGCGAGAATTCTTGACTTGCTGTCGTTGAGCCCAAATTAATTATTACCCTTTACGTTATTCAACTGTTCTTTTCCACTGGTGAATAAAAGCTCTTTGATGTCCGTTTCCTTATTTATGTATAACCTGGACTTTTGATACACCAAGATAGCAACCAAAACCTACAATTATGACCAACCAAATTTTAGAATAAAGAAACAGTCAAGTGATAAGCAATAATGGTCCATCTAGCTAGACGACATATGCTCACCTTTCACCTTTTGGAAGTGCAGGTGAAACTAGCCTAACGAGCCGAGCAAGCCAAGGTCAGGATGTTAGGGCACAGCTATTAAGGGTGAACACCAGCTACAGCTCGAGCTAAGCTCTATGAGCCAATCACAAGTTGGCTCATTTTATTAAAAAAAAAAGTTGTTCTTTCACGTGCTTTTAGGGATAGCATGTGCTACCTAATTCATGGGTAAGGAACCAGATTGTTTTGACAAATCTGACTTTGTGAATGTAATCAAAATAGTTGAAATCAACCCTTGGATCATAGTTTTTTGACATAAAAATATGTTTTTTGAGGTTTAAAATTTGATAATTGTTAGCTGATGTTTTAAGAAAAACATTATCCAAAGGTCAGTTTCTACTAAACTTAATATATAAATTACATCTCAAGGTCAGATATGTAAAAAACAGAAACAAATAAAATATCATATTTTTTCAATATTAGTTTTCTTACCCATGATGGTAGCAAACAATACCCACCCACCCACACACACACACACACACATATATATATATATATATATATATGTGTGTGTATATAAGGAAATGCAGTCATGCTAAATGAGTTTTTTTGGCATTTTTTGTTTTATTTTTAAATTCTGACCATATATATATATATATATATATATATATTATAAAAGATCATATAATGCATACTATAAATAATATATTAACAAAATACTATAAAAAATAAAGTTAATATGACCCGGTCAAGTTATGGACGTGACCCAACTGAGTCATAGGTCAACTCAAGGACGAGCCGAATGACGAGTCAACGAGTTTTAAAACCAGGGTTTAAAATAACGAATGTAAACGCCCATATGTCTGGTGAGATGCCAAGAAGCAGTCATCGGCCTTAGGCAGTGGCGTAGCTAGGATTCATGTGTGGGGGAGGGGGGCAAACAGGGGTGTGGAAAAAAAAAAACTGGTTTGATAGTCGGTGGTTCGGGGGCAGCGGCCCCGAATTTTTTTTTTTTGAGATAAAATAAAAAATGACTACTATTATTAATAAAAATCTATTTCATATGGACAAATCAAACTATTTGCTGCAATCAGGGCTGGGCTAGGACTGGGCTACAAAAATGGATAAAAATCTATTTCATATGGAATCAGGGCTGGGCTAGGACTGGGCTTTTAAAAAAAAAAAATTAACTGTTTGGGGGAGGCAGGACTGGGCCCCAGCTCCGCCTATGGCTTTGGGTAGAGAGTGTGTGGGACCAAAGTTGCATCAAGTCATATGGTCCACACGTTTTGAAATTTCAAGACTAGCCGTTATAAATAGGGAACTTGAGCATTTCCCCAAGTCTTGTAGTGCCTAGCAAACAAAAGCAACTGCTCTTTACTTGTCACAAACAATGGCCTCCTCCACACTTGTAGTTGCGCTCTCCATTTTTGGCCTCCTCTTGAGGAGCTCCTCTGCTCAACTCACCACTGATTTCTATGATAGCTCTTGTCCTAGTGCCTTCTCCACCATCCGATCTCAGGTTGAGTCGGCCGTGGCTAACGAGAATCGAATGGGCGCATCTCTTCTTCGCCTCTTCTTCCATGATTGCTTTGTTAATGTATGTGCTTTTAACCACTTTAGTTTTCTGGATTTATAACCTGAAGAAACTGCACCCAGCACGAAGACCTGGTCGTGATGGCTCTATTGCTTCCATATTAATGTGTTTACACCAACTCTAAATCGCACACGCTGCATATGCCACTTTTGGATTTGATAAAAATTTTCTTAGGAAATTTGACCGTTCATATCATATGACAATCATGGGATACACTGATACGAAAATTTTCACCATTATTTCTCATCCCCCTTAGATGGAGGAATTTTTCATATGTACAGCTGGTAAAATCATGGAAGAATATGAAAATTGTCATATGAAAAGTTCTCTTGTTTAGAAATGCATGTAAGTTCTGTTTGTTTGTTTTTTATATAGATTCTTCACATTTTCTTCCCACTTCCAAACATTCCCATGGAGTACTGCAACAAGATTATTTTAGATTATTTTCTAACGTAGGCTTGCATAAAGAGCTTATCTACACCAACTTATTGATTCAATTATCTTGGGATTGGTTATGGTTATTATGGTTTTCTTACAAAAGTTGATTTTCGTGTGCTTGACTTTGCAGGGATGCGATGGCTCTATTCTATTAGACGACACCGCCACATTCATTGGGGAGAAGAATGCTGCACCAAACGTCAACTCTCTTAGAGGGTTTGAAGTAATTGACAGTATCAAGGCTGCAGTTGAGGAGGTCTGCCCTGGTGTTGTCTCTTGTGCAGACATCCTAGCCATCAGTGCTAGAGACTCAGTTGTTGTGGTCTGTGTTTTATTGATACATTGCTTCCTAACCCTTCTTATTATCGTTTTCTTAGCGTAAAGATTTTTTTTTAATAATGTGGAGAAGCCACCAGTTTTGTTTGGGCATCTCATTATGAGCCCAAGAGGAGATCCAGGGAGCGATTAAGTGCTCCAGGTATGTGACGCAGCCAATCACATAACAGCATTCAATGTGTGGCCTGCAATATGCTGAGTTGGTCCCATGCAATGCTGTGATGTGATCGGCTGAGTCACATACTCCATGGAACCCCTCTCTTACGAGCCGGAAGGTGACACATTGATTGTGGCTCTGTTTCGATGCCCACAGTGTAAAACACCACGAGTACTCTTTGGCTTCGGGCTTGAGGTAAATGATGTGCACCACATAAAGCTCTTGTGGGCCAGCAGTAGCCATTGATTTAACTGCAAACAATTAGTTTGGCACCTTGGTGAGCCCAAAGAGTGCGCCACATAAAGCATTTAGGGAGTTTGACTAATGTATAAAAGTACTCGTGTGAATTATGTGACTCTGATACAGCTGGGAGGACCTAGTTGGGATGTGAAGCTAGGAAGAAGGGATGCAACGACAGCAAGCCAGGCTGCAGCTAACACCAGCATCCCACCTCCAACCAGTAATCTTGACAGACTCATCTCTAGCTATGGAGCCCAGGGACTTTCTGCCCAAGATATGGTTGCATTGTCAGGTATCAAACAATCTCTCTCTCTCTCAGTTATATTTTCAATTTAGCAATGTCAACGGGTGAGACCTTCACCGAACCGTGGTGGGTTCAAACCTGGATTTGACTCTGAGGTGCTGGTACTGGGTCCTACCAGACCTACTATGAAAGAAACCATACTCAAGTCCTATAAGGATAGAACTAACTAGATCAGGGCCATACCCAGTAAAACAACAATTTTCATGTTTCTTAAATTAAAAAGTTGTGGACCTTAATTGGAACTCAAGCCAAACCCGGGTCTAGTTGTGAAATTTCATAAACCATACCCTGCTCCATATACTAATTAGACTTCGTGCCTCTAACTCGAATTGTTAATCCGACCTCCTTTATTACCAAACCCGCATTCTATCAGATCCAGTACAGGTTGAGATCAGGTCATACCCGACTTGTTGACACCCATGTCATGTATCAAGTAATACTCTCTCTCTCTCTCTCTCTCTCTCTCTAACATCATGTTAATTTGTGAAAGTAGGGGCCCATACTATTGGCCAGGCAAGGTGCACCACCTTTAGAAACCACATATACAATGAGGCCAACGTAGACAGTTTCTTTGCCAGCACAAGGCAAGCCAACTGCCCTAGCACTGCAGGCTCAGGGGACAACAATTTGGCACCTCTTGACATACAGACCCCAACATTCTTTGACAACAGCTACTTCAAGAACCTGGTTGCTAGGAGGGGCCTCCTTCATTCCGATCAAGAATTGTTCAATGGTGGATCCACTGATTCCCAAGTTCAAACTTACAGTGAAAACGCTGATGCCTTCAGCGCGGACTTCATCACCGCCATGATCAACATGGGAGACATCAAACCTCTTACTGGATGTGATGGTGAAATCAGGACTAATTGCAGGGTTATCAATTGAGAAGACCTAAAGTGCTCTTTTGGATGCACTAGGAGAGTTTGATTAGCAACCACACCATAATGTGTGAGTCTATAGTGCGTTGTTGTATGGATTTGAGTCATTTGGGCCTTTTACCCCTTTTTTTTCGCTTCTTTCTCAAAATTTGTTTTGTTGGGATTGTGCCTTTGGTTGTTTAAGCCTCTGCAATGGATAATTTGGATTTCTGCAATCTTAAAGGTTTTCATTTTCATATTGAGAGATGATTCTGTTGGATCCTAGCTAGTAGACCTGGAAAGTCTGGGAAGTAGGGGTGATAACGGATCGGGTACGACCAGATCCCGACCTGTACCGGATCCTATAGGGCCAGGGTTTGGTTAAAAAAAGGGATCCGATTAAATATCTGGGTCAGACCCATAAGGTCTGATTATTAAATGAGTCAGGTATAGTTTATGAAATTTTATACTAAACTTGGCTCCAACCCGAGTTCCAATTAAGATCCGCAATTTTTAATGTAACAAACTTAAAAAATATTATTTTACCTGGTATGGACTGGATCTGGTTTATGTAATTCTTATCGGATCCGAGTGTAGTTTTTCTTATAAAAAAATCTGGTTGGACACAAATCCATTTCCGATACCCTCATCAGTTAGTCGGATCCAGGTTTGGACTCACCCATTTTAGTGGGGGTATGACCCGTTGGCAACTCTACTGGGTACTGGAAAGGTCTTTGTGGGTCCTTGGCCAAGTCTGACCCCACTCTGCCTTACCTGTTTCACTCTTGGGCCATGTGAACCTGTCTAAAAAGCCTACGGGAATTTGATCCCGAACCATGAACTTTGAAATCTAGTAAAAACCAAAAATAACTAGAAACTAAATTATGGAAAAACAGGAAATATCAGAAAATAATAAAGTCTAGAAATTGTCTCATAACAACAACAATCAACTCTCATCGATATTTGAGCATTATGCACTCTCTTTTTTAACAAGAAAGTTAATGTCAATATGCTTTGACTTCGATGAGCTCCTATTGTTATTAGAATATAGCACTGTTGAATTATTGTCACAAAATGACTTTAGCGGTCTTTCAACATTATCCAAAATCCGCAGCCCTTTGACAAAATTACATAGTCATATCCCATGGTTGAATGTCTCATAACAAGCTGCAAATTCTGCTACCATACTGAAAGAAACAATGAGTGTCTATTTGGCAGTCCTTCAAAAAATAGCAACCCGACCAACAGAAAAATATAAACTGATGTAGATCTGCGACTGTCTTAGCATCCTGTAAAGTCAGAATTAGAATACCCAATGATCTCGAACTGATCTGACTTCCTGTATGTGAGCATATAACCTTTTGTTTTCTGCAAATATCGCATAACCTATTTGGCTACATTTCAATGATCCACATCTGGGTTACTAAGATATCTGCCTAACATCCCAACAATGTATGTTAAATTCAGACGCATACATACATGAGCATATATAAGACTCCTCACAGTAGATGTATAGAAAATCTGTTCCATAACCTTAATTTTATACTTGTGTTTGGGGCACTGAGCGAGACTAAACTTGTCTCTTTTAGCAACAAGAGTATCTTTTGGTTTGCAATCCTCCATGCCATACATTTCCAGAATCCTTTCGATATAGCGCTTTTGTAATGATCCAAGAACACCCCGAAAATAGTCTCGATGTATCTGGATCCCTAATACAAAAGAGGCATCCCCAAGATCTTTCATTTCAATTTTTTATCAGAAATCGCTTGGTTTTGTACAGTATGCCTATATCATTACTGGCAAGCAATATGTCATCCACATACAAAACCAACAAAATAAATTTACTCCTACTGAACTTATGGTATATGCATTCATCAACCACATTCATCTCAAAACTAAATGAGAGGACAACTTGATAAAATTTATGATACCACTGATGAAAAGTTTACTTAAGTCCATAGATGAATTTTTTTAGTTTGCAAACCATTTTCTTGGCATCGCCTAAGACAAAATATTTTGATTGTACCATGTATATTATCTCATCGATGTTTCCATTAAGGAATGTAGTCTTAACATTCATATGATGTAACTCTAAGTCATGATGAGACACAAGTGCCATCATAATCCTGAAAGAGTCTTTCGTAAAAACCGGAGAGAAAGTCTTTATGTAGTCAATGCATTTCTCTTAAGTAAACCCTTTTGCAGCAAGACAAACATTATATCTTTCCATGTTACCCTTTGAATCCCTTTTGGTTTTAAATATCCTTTTGCAACCAACAGGTTTCACACCTTCAAGTAATGAGAAAAGATCTCACGCATCATTATTCCTCATGGATTTAATCTCTTCATAGATTACTTCATTCCACTTTTGAGAGTTAGAACTTTTTGTGTCTTGATAGTGGTAGATTAGACCATCTTCCATTAGGCCAGTATCACCCTTATGTTCTTGTAGAAAGACAATATAATCATCTGAAATTGTCCTTCTTCTCTCTCAAGCAGATTTTTTTAATGACACTGGCTCTTGAGGTGTTTCTTGAGTTTGAACTACAGAAGTAAAAGCTTGATTTTGGATAGGGAGATCTAAAGCATTACCTTGATCTGAATTTGTGGAAACAATGTTAGGAATGGAAATCTAATTATTATGATTCATAATTGTAAGAAGACAAAGAGACTCTTTTTCAAAAGCAATGTCTTTTACTTTATCACTCTTACAAACTTAGCACCCTCAAATAAACAAGTCATTCTCATTTCGAAAAAAGACTTATTCGCAGGGTCATAAAACTTATAGCTCCTAGACCTTTCAAAATACCCAACAAAATAGCAGCTAACAATTCTAAAATTCAGTTTCTTTTCATATAGCCTATAGAGCCTAGCCTCAGCTAGACATCCCCAAATATAAAAATGTTTCATCTAGGTTTTTGGCCTACCAACAATTCATATGGGGTCTTGGTTACTGCTTTAGAGGGTACCTTATTCAAAACATAAGTTGCAGTCTTTAATGCTTCTCTCCAGAAGGACTCTGGTAAGGTGAAATGAGAAATCATACTCATTACTATATCCTTAAGAGTCATATTTCATCTTTCAGCAACATCATTCATGCTAGAATGTTTGACGTGATATACTAAGGGACAATCCCACATTCCTCTAAGAATTTAGCAAAAGGCCCTAGACGTTGTTCTCCTGATCCATCATATCTGCTATAGTACTTACCACCATGTTCAGATCTGATGACCTTAATTCATTTGCCAAGTTGGTTTTCAACTTTGGCCTTAAACAATTTGAACACATCCAAGGATTGAGACTTCATAAATTATATATAGATACCCATAACAAGAATAGTCATCTATAAATGTAATAAAATATTGTTGACCATTTCAAGAAGCCGTAGGGAATGGTTCACAAATATAAGTATGGATTAATTCTAAGATGTTTGTTCACATTTCAGCACCTAATTTCTTTATGTTTATTCGTTTTTCTTTTATACATTCAACATGAACCTGAAAGTCAATGAAATCAAGGGAATCAAGAACCTCACTTGACATAAGTCTTTCAATTCTTTGTTTAGAAATATGGCTTAAGTGCTTGTGCTATAATAAAGCAAAATTCTCTTTTGTTAATTTTTGTTTTATACCACAAAAACTTAATTGCAAGGTTTCATTAAATGAGACAATAGTATCAAGCAAATAAATGTTATCAACTGCAGATAAAGAACTAGTCTCAATAAGATTTGAATGAAGAAATAATTTAAATTTATTATTTCTAAATAAACAAGTATAACCATATTTATCCAAAATTGAAATAGAAATCAAATTTTGCCTAAAGGATGACACAATAAATATTTCTTTCAAATCTAAATAATTTTCAGTCTTTAATAACAATCTAAATATCTCTGTTGCCTTAACTTCAATTGTTTTGTCATCGCCCACATAGATGAGTCTTTCAACATCAATTGGAGCTTGACAACTTAGACAACCATGCATAGACATACTTATGTGAGTGATAGCACCAGAATCCATCCACCAAGTGTGTTCGGGTACATAAGTCAAATTAATTTTAGAACAAACCAAACTAAGAAGTGTATCTTTCTTCTCACGCCAGGCATGATACTTGATACAATCCTTTTTCATGTGACCCTCCTCTTTATAAAAGAAACAACTAGACTTTAAGTCCTGATGTCTTTTCTGTTTCTTCTACGATTGAGGGTTAACTGCAACTTTCTTAGTTTTTTTTTTAACCTATCTTTAGAGGTTACTGCCAAATGAGCACTCTCAGTCTTCTCTTTATTCATCATTTTCTCTTCTTGCACATAGTGTGAAATGAGCTCATCAAGAGTTTATTTTTTCTTCTGGTAGTTATAACTGATCTTAAACTGACTATATTGTATAAGAAAGAATATCAAAACCATGTACACGAGTAAGTCCTCAGACAACTCTAACCTTAGTACCATGAGTTTTGAAGCAAGATGAGACATCTCCATGATATACTCCTGAATGTTTCCTTTGCCCTTATACCTTATTGAAACATGACTCGAAATAAGAGTACTTATCTTAGCCTTTTCATTTTTTGCAAAACTTTTTCCAATTTCTTTAAAAAAATGTTTATCATTTACCTCTTCGAACATGGTACCCCTAAAGAATTCAAGAATTGCATGTTTCATGATCACGAGACTCATGTGATTAGATTGATCTCACCGCTCAGAGTTTTTTTTATCCTCAGTAGAACTCCTATCCGTAAGAGCGGGAGATTGATCTTCTTGCAGTGCAAGATCCAAATCTATGCATCTAAAAACAATCATAACGTTCTCTTTCCAGTTCTTGAAATTGAAACCACTCAAAATAGGGATAAAATTAATGTTTGCAGATATCATTAAAGCAGAGGTATTAACTGAATAAAGAACAAACAAACTTATGATTAACATACATTTCTCATATGCAATAACATAAAATAACATATTTAAACAATGGTGAACCTTATTACAAGATACCCAATACAATATTGACACTTAGTCTTTGGACAGAAGTGTCAAACAATGAGATTTTCTTTGGATCGACTCATTATTCACATAAAAAACCGAATAATTATCCTCTATTTATTATTGAAATTATATATTTGGGCTCAACCAAATAGTAATATTTCTTTAAGCTGATCACTATTTACATGAACCAAAAATATATAAGCATCACAATATTTCAAAATAAACTAATCTAAACAACAAAAGTTATTTCAGCAACATATTGATTCAATTAATTCAATTTAAAATATTGGACCCAGAATAAAAAACAATATCAATGTTTAAATATGTCAATAGATGCACATGAACAATAAGGCAAGCATAATAATATACATGGGCCGAAAAGTAATCGAATATCGACCCACCAAAATAACTCATAATGAATTCCAAATAGCCTTATAAAATCCTCAAATTTTTTTTATAATACATAGTGCATAGGTCCAGCCAATCGAGCCTGGCCGGACCCACTTGCGGATCCAAGAATAGGTCTGACCCGGATCGGGTCAAACCCAGCACATAACAACCGGGTGTAGGTCTGCACCACCGGGTAGAGTCCTACCAAACCTGACCTGCACAATACTGCGGCTTGACTCAGATTTGCCCCCAAAACCAAATGGGAATTAAACTGGTTAGTAGCCCCTTCTCTGAACAAGACCATATCTAGTTTGACCCAATCGGTTATCAAACTCAGTTTTGGCCACCTTAGATGCCTAAGCCTAGTAAGACACAGGACCAAACATATCTTATGTATGGACACCAAAACGGCCCTAGCCTAGCTGAACCGGCTATGTGCACAGAGCACCGAGTCGACCAAAACCAAATGGCCAAACCAGCCATGTGCACAGGAGGCCGGGTCAACCAAAACCAAATGACTGAATCGGCCGTGGTCTAGTCAGCTAAAGGGTTGAACCACTTAAGCATGGACGAACCGGTCCAACCAACGATCGAACCACCCAACTTGACTAGGTCACCGAAAGTGCACCAGATCAGTCTTGGAAATCGAACCGGTCTTGACTGACCTTAGGTCAGAACTGAGGTTGTGAATGGCAGTCGTTGACCTCAATGCATCCAACGATGGTGGCTAGCATGAGCCGGATGCCATGCACACCAATGCTGGTCATGTCCGGCTCTGAAAAAAATCACACGCGGTGGCTTGGGGCGGTTCGTAGGCCCCATGTCATTATCAATTGTCGATTGCTCGACCAAAAACCAAGTCGATCCGCCGAACAGAGTGGGGAGCTACAACGTCGGTCAGTGATTCGACCAGCCATAGAACTCTTAATGGTCGATGATGCAAAAGAAAGGGAAACCCCCTTTCATCTGGCCAAGAATCTGCTTTTGCCCCATGCTGACTCGTCTAAGATCGATCCCGATGCTGAACCCCTCTTGATCGACGATCGATCTGGATCCTGATGTCCAACAAGTGGATGGTCAATCCAAAACGCAAAAGACGTCGCCTGAGAAGCTCATCGGCGTTGGCCAAAAAAGCAATGTCAATCCTGACAACGCTTGGACAAATTGTCCACTCGCCTATGCCATCTGGTTATCCATAGTGGCGACAGTTCTTCGTCCGACGTCCAGCATCTAAAGTGGCAGAGGGCCCTCTTCCACCATCTGACGGTTTGAAAAATAGAGGGCTCTCTACCGCACTCCGTCCGACCAACAAAAAAAATGGGGAACGACCGAATGACCCTTCCATCTGATTGACAGCAAAAGAGAAGGGTCTCACGGCCCTTCCCGTTCGACACCCTAAATGGGGGCCAAACTCCTTTGTTGGTGTCTAATGTCTTGAAGAGAGAGGATCGGTCGATTCTCTCTACGTTAGGGCACGACCGAACAACACAAGAAGGGTCGATCGACCCTTTTTCATTAGCGCCTTGACGTCGATTGGATCAGATCGGCATTGAAAGAAAATGAAACATATAATAAAAAATGTATGTTTCAACGATTCAACGGGAACATGCGCTCTGATACCAATTGTTAGATTTAGAAATTCACCGAAAACCAAAGAGGGCTGATTTACATGTTCTCGCTAAATCATTGAAACAAAAACTGAAACCAAACTTGATGAGGAAGCCTACCTGAAAGCATAGGTGTTCTGGTAGATCGTTAACAGTATGATTTTTCAGAACCTGTATATCTGACTCTTTTTCTTTCACTAAACCTAATGAGAGAGGAATTGAACTCTCTTTCTAACTTATGGAGAATCTCAAGAGAAGACCATTATATAAGGTTTGGGGATAATAACCTAATGTGTTTAGGAGTCTGTCTCCAATTAAGCTTATCATTACATAATTGTAGACAAGATAGGTCTCTTCACATTATGTGTCATACCATATGAGATATCACAGAGTTCGTTCGGATTAGATCACATGAATCAGAATCTAAGATAGTTTTACGATGTATGATTCTAGGTTCACACAACGCTTCTGCAAATCAATTCATGATTGAGGGGTACCTTCAGTGTTAGAGCCTAGAGTCCTTTTTTGGCTCTGTTTGTGATGTTCATTTTGATCAAAGGGAAAAGCATGCTTTAATTTCCACTTTGAACTAATCAAATATTGATAATTGCAAAATGATTAAATCAAGCAATTAATCAATGGGGGCACTGCTTGTCTGGCAGGAGCAGTTAGTGCCCATCACATTGTGTTGGAACGTTGCAAGTTCCAATCTCAAATGTTATGACTATATAACTGGTAAGGGTTTGTGTAACCCCAGTTTTCTTTGAGTCAAATAGAAGCTATCTTTTTTTACACTGAAGCACCATTTCAAAGTTGCATAGGAGAGAAGTAGGGCTAGCTATCAACTGGTCGGTATTTGACAGTCAGGGTGAACCCAAACCCACCAAAACAACTCGAGTTCGTGCTTGAGTTATGTTTGGTTGAGAAAATGAAATCCATTTAGCCCGCATAATTTAAAAGTATTTAGAATATATATATATTTACATATATACATAAGAAAACTTGGGGTCAACAAAGTCAGGTCGAGCATCCAACAAAAATCATAGTCATGGCATATTCCTTGAGTCGGGCTAAAAAATAACACCTAAGAACACCTTTTTATGCTCATACCCGTATATTGAGCTTTGGATCAGATCGAGTAGTGAAGACAAGCCTGACCCATTAGCTTCCTTAGAGCTATGTAGAAGACTGATGCTGACCCAGTGCTAGGGATATAAACGGTTCGCTTTCGGATTGGATGTAGCTCATACCATATCCAACTAATGGGATGTGGGCAAAACGGATTTGATTTCAGATATAGAATTGGGCGGTGAAAAGCACATGTCAGATCCACTTTTTTACATGTAAATGGATTCTATTGACACATTGCTTCCTAACACTTCTTATTATTGTTTTCTTTGCGTTAACGATTTATTTTTTAATAACGGCAACAAACCACCAGTTTGGTTTGAGCATCCCATTATGAGCCCAAGAGGAGATCCAGGGAACGCTTAATTAAGTGTTCCGGGTATTTGATGCAGCCAATCACAGGACAACATTTAATGTGGGGCCTGCAATATGTTGTTGTTGGCCCCATGCAATGTTGTGATGTGATTGGCTGCATCAAATACCCGGAGCACTTAAGCCCTCTATGGAACCCCTCTCGTACAAGCTGGGAGGTGGTGAGACCATATTTTTAGGATCCTTTTTACGAAGGTTAGGCCCTTGCTTTTCCTTTACCCAATTGATTTGCACAGAAGATTCGTGTTGGAGAGCAAGATGTTATTGCTCTTTCTTCTTTTGAGATCCAGTGTGAGGCGCCACTTCTGATGGTATGTGCTAGTGAGTGTGCTTCTACTATAGCATCTACATTATTACAAGGCTATCAAGGGGTTTTGTCTAACTAACTTGCTAGATTACAAGGCTCTTATGAAGCAAGCTAATCTACACACTTGAACTGGCTGATCGGTCTATACAACTAGTGCTGCCACTCAAGACAGCACCTACACACTGCTCACACAGCAGGGAGGTTCTTCGCTCGAGCTGTCATGCAGGACAAGCTTACACAGGCAAGTTACAGGGCACTGCACTAGGCAAGTGCAGAAAGGCACACGATAGAGTTGTTGCAGGGGTGAGGCGTGTGGCGCAGAAGAGATGCACGGGTGTGGCAGTGCGTGGCTAGGTGGACAGGCATGGTGCAGTGCAGCAAGCGCTCAGGGAGGTTGTGAGGCAGACGTAGCAGGCGGCGGGCAGTACGTGTTGCTGGCGATCGGGCGTGCAGTAAGCAAACAACACGTGGCAGAGGTTTTGCGCTTGGAGAGGTTTGCACGGTAGTGTGACGTGCGACAGTGGTGCGCGCGGTAAGGCAGAAGGCACATGGTGGACAGACAGTGCGCGACAGAAGTTGTGCACTGAGGGATGTTTGCACGACAGTGTTGAGCATAGGCGTGGCAAGCGCGTGCGCTGTGGTGCGCGGAACGCGTGCGTGTAGTGCGTCTAATATGCTGCATCGTGCAGTGAATGTGCGTGACTGACGGCGTGCGCAGAGTGCGGCACAATCAATAAGATGATTGTCACGACGCAAGACCAATCTTGAGCCTCTGACTGAATTCTGAAGGATCATCGAACCAGAGGCATTAAACCTCCTCTGCAACAGTTGGACGGTGTCTTCTAGCCAAGAAACCTTCTTACGTCTACGGACATAATGAAAGATCTCGCAAAGCAACAAAACGCTCGTCGAATGGCTGATGGAAGTTCACGTAGATCCGGTAAGTAGATCACATGCAACGAAGTGAATTTCTTTGCCGAATCAAACTGAAATAGATGACAGACAAGTCAGGAGCTCATCGATTCTTCGGATGAGAATGTGCGCTCTTGACATCTTCTCAGCAGCATGTATTTGCAAAGGATCCGCAGAAATGTTGTATGTGCGCTGAATCAAGTCTAGGCTTGAAGCACTTGACTGGATTCAAATCCAATTGTACTAGCTTCAGACTAGTAGCAATTGGCCCAAGGAATGACGCGCACGTCAGTCCCGAATTTTTCCAAAAGAAGAACCGAATGCATAAGGCACCAAGAGACGAGACTCTCCAAGACCGAAGTCAATTTGAATTCAATTATTCCAAAGATACAAAATGAGTACACAAGAGCCTTATTTATATGCTGAGGAAAACTGGATACCATAAACCGGATACCGCTCTTCCAAGTGGTCCCCAACCAAAACAACTCCCATGAGCTGAACCTGGCCCGTTCTTGCCTTGGCACCCCAAACACCCATGCATTGAATCTGGTCCTGCTGACTTGGCGCTCTCTCCACTGCCCGTTAGTACTTGCTTGACTTCGCTGAACCTGGTCAAGCTGAGGTGGCTGAGTTGTTGGCACATGCTGAAACCCACGTTGGCAGCTGCAGCCTTCTGTCGTGGCTTGCACTGGCGTGGCAGTGCTACTGAGGCAACCAGCTAGAGGTGACTTCATTGTGGGTCGCGTCACAGGTGACACATTGATTGGGGCTTTGTTTCAATGCCTACAGTGTAAAACTCCATGAGTACTTTTTGGCTTCGGGTTTGCGGTAAAGGATGTGCACCTTGGGTATCATACTCACAACATCCTTCAACTTGAACTCCTTGAATGAACCCACCTCACCATGTGGGCAGAGACCTTGTGGGTTGGCAGTAGCCATTGATTTAACTACAAACAATTAGTTTGGCACCTTAGTGAGCCCAAAGAGTGCACCACATAAAGCATTTTGGGAGTTTGACAATTTAGAACATGAACTTTTAATCTTAATGTATAAAAGTACTCGTGTGAATTATGTGACTCTGAAACCGTTGGGAGGACCTAGTTGGGTTGTGAATCTTGGAAGAAGGGATGCAAGGACAACAAGCCAGGCTGCAGCTAACACCAACATCCCACCTTCAACCAGTAATCTTCCCAGACTCATCTCTAGCTATGGAGCCCAGGGACTTTTTGTCCAAGATATGGTTGCATTGTCAGGTATCTCTCTCTCTCTCTCTCTCTCTCTCTCTCTCTCTCTCTCTGTTAATTTGTGAAAGCAAGGGCCCATACTATTGGCTAGGCAAGGTGCACTAACTTTAGAAACCATATATACAATGAGACCAACTTAGACAGTTTCTTTGCCAGCACAAGGCAAGCCAACTGCCCTAGCAATGTAGGCTCAAGGGACAACAATTTGGCACCTCTTGACATACAGACCCCAACATTCTTTGACAACAACTATTTCAAGAACCTGGTTGCTACGACGGGCCTCCTTAATTTCGATCAAGAATTGTTCAATGGTGGATCTACTGACTCCCAAGTTTAAACTTACCGTGAAAATGCTGACGCCTTCAATGCAAACTTCACCGCCGCCATGATCAAGATGGGAGACATCAAACCTCTTACTGGATCCAATGGTGAAATCAAGACTAATTGTAGGGCTGTCAATTGAGAAGATCTGAAGTGCTCTTTTGGATGCACTAGGAGAGTTTGATTAAATGTGTGGGAGTCTAGACTCTAGACATTTGGGCCTTTTGACGTTTTTTTTTTTTTGTTTTTCTCAAATTTTGCTTTCTAAGGATTGTGCCTTTGGTTGTTTAAGCCTCTGCAATGGATAATTTGGATTTCTGCACTTAAAGATTTTCATTTTCATATTGAGAGTTGGATTCTAGTAGACCTGGAACCAAGATCTGGATCCATGACCCGTCTTGCTCTATGTAGAGACCAGGGAGGAGGTAAGCAATTTTAGTTACATCATGTCACTTGTACTAAGTCTAGGAAGTATGGGTGTCAATGAATCAAGTATGACCTGATGCAGACATGTACCAGGTCCTATAGGGTCAGGATTTGGTTAGGGGCTCTAATTAAATATCCTGGTTGGACCCCTGAGGTCTGACTGTTAAATGGGTCGGGTATGGTTTGTAATTTTATACTAAACCTAGATCTGACCCGAGTTCTGATTAAGATCCATAATTTTTCAATATAAAAAACTTAAAAAATATTATTTTACCAGGTATAGACTGGATCTGGTTTATGCAATTGATATCGGATCTGGGTATAGTTTTCTTATAAAAAATCTGGTAGGACACGAAACCAGTTCTGATACCTGCATCACTTAGTCGGATCATGGTTTGGACCACCCATTTTAGTGAGGGTCTGACATGTTGACAGCCTCACTGGGTAGTGGACCAGGTTTGACCCACTCTACCTTTCCTATTTCACTGTCTGGCCATGTTAACATGTCCAAAAAGCCTATGGGAATTTGATCCCAAACCATGAACTTCAAAATCTAGTAAAAACTAAAAATAACTAGAAGCTGAATGATGAAAAAATGGAAAATATCAGAAAAGAATAAAAGTGTAGAAATTGTCTCATAACCATAGATTTCGGAGGAACAATCTTTTGATGGCAATATTAAATTAAGAAGTGCTCCTATTAGAAAGTCTCGTACTTATGTGGTACATCAATCAGATAACATGACATCTTGTATTGAAAATGACTTGGCAAGCGAAGACATGGACTTACATATCAATGGAGAAAAAAGGGATTTTTTTAGTTGCCATACTAGATGCATAATTGACTATGCCATAATTTGAATGTAATATTGAGAAACATGTATGTGACGAGATAGTTTGAACACTATTGAATTTAGGCAAAAAGTCAAAGAACCATTTAAATGCTCGTCTAGATTTTCAAGAATTGAATATAAAACATGTGCTTCATCCATAATACAATGCAGCAGGAAAAAATGTTTTGCCTACTACATGCTTTGCTATGAGTAGAAAAGAAAATTCATTTTTTTTCAAAATGTTAAACAGTTTAAAGGTTTCATACGGTTATTCAGCAAATATCTTTAGATGTGTGCAACTAAAAGAACATAAGATTTCGGGTTTGAAGAGTCATGATTGTCACATGTTAATGCATTAATTCCTTCTCTTAGCTTTACAACATTCCTTACCAAAAGAGATAAGTGCAATGTTGATTGAGTTGTGTGGCTTTTTCAAGAAATTATATTCTAAAGTTGTAAAAGATAATGCAATAAGTCAATTAGAGGAACAAATAACATTAGTATTATGCCATTTGGAAAAGATCTTTTCACCTTCATTCTTTGATGTAATGGTTCATCTACCCATTCACCTAGCAGAGGAGGTTAGATTGGGGGCCAGTATAATACCATTGGATTATCACATTGAAAGGTATGTATTAATATTTTTCTATGATTTGATGACCATAAATTATAAATATAATTAATTTTTTACTCATTAATTATTATAGGTTCTTATTGAAGCTTAAATGTTATGTAAAGAATAGAAGTCAACCAGAAAGCTCAATTACAAATAGGTACTTAGCTGAAGAATGCCTAACTTTCTGCTCAAGATATTTAAGTAGTATAGAAAAACACTTTAACCGACCTGAAAGAAATTATGAAGAAGTTGTTGGTGCTGCAACACATGATTCTACATTATTGAGAAAAGGTCATGTTGTAGATGCATGTCAATTATCCCCATTAATGATATTACTCGCAAACAAGTGTATACTTATGTGTTATACAATTATAGCTCCATGGCACCATATTTTCAGTAAGGACATTTTATTAATTTTTTTATTTTTTAATAGTAACAATGCATTTTAATAAGTATTCACTAACCTGATATGCAGAAAACACTTAGACATTATTAGCACAGTATAATGAAATAGTGCAGAACCCAAGACATTCCAAATCATAATCCAAATGCCAAATCAAAATACATTTGAATACTAACAAGATACAAACTAATATAAATTTTATAAATAAATGATTTCATTAATAATGAACAATAACATACATAAAAATAAATACATAAAAACCTCACTACAAAATGCACTTAAAAATACTAAAAAATATCTAAAACTACCATCACTCTCTCACCTTACAAAAGCACCCACCCACCCATATTTATAGAGAAAAGTAATGGAGAGAAGAAGAAAATAAGTGAAATAAAGAGGGGAAGACCTCTCTCGTTAAAGAATGAGAGAGCACTCCCAACGACTATAATTCTAGTTGTTAGGAGCAAGTCAAACTAGCTTTGACATGACTCCCATATATATTATATTTATTATTACCGTAACACCTCAAAATTTTAAACTTGTAAACCTTTTTAAAATACTTAAAAAACCTTTCATTTTTCAGAGTTTTTATCAATGGGAACGATTTTTAGAAAATAAAATAAGTTGACAACTTTAGGCATGTTACCATAAAAATCCATCATCAAACCTCATTATCAAAACATTTTAACAAGAAATTAGTGAGTCATATATTCATTATAAAAATTATCAATTGTACAAAAGTTTGGGTTTTCCCTTATACAAAACTCAAAACCAAAACAAGTAACCTGGGCTCAAAACTGCAAGCAGGAGAGTGAAGTCTCAGGCTATCTCATATCCTGCCATCGGCTGTCTGGTAGACCTACTCGTCACCTACGCCCATAAAATGAGTTAGTTTCACAAAAAACTGGTAGGTACACAAGCAAGACAATAGAGAACCAAAATTAAAGCAAGACATATTATACTGACATGATAAGCAATTTTAAACAGTAATTTAAGCTACACTAACATGAATAGTTAACTGTGAAGAAAATAATCTATTTCTATTATGTACAATTGATTTCACAAGCAGAGAACAGTTAACTAAAGTAATTAACTGGCACAAGATATAAGCATATGTAATACGCAGTTCATCTATCTCAAACATGCATATTCAAACGGATATTGTGAACAGGATATTAATTGTTTCGATATTAGCTGGCTTGTAGATACGCACAAATGCGAAACATAGAAACAACCGAGAAGGATTCAGGGGTTTATTATGCTATAAATTTTATGATACCCTGATTGCTAGCTGAGTCTGATCATAAAGGGACGGTTAGTGACCAAGGCAGAATTCTCCAAAGGCATTCGTGGCCACGGATGCATCCTACTTCTGCAAAAGTTCATAAGAGCTACCACATAGGATAATTTTCGGTAATCTCTTTCCCCTAACTCTAATGACTGGAGAAGCTGAGTCACTTGCTCGTTGGGTGGTTATTAACAACCTGTCCATCAGAGTTTTTGTACCATCAATCATCTCTCTTGATGAACCACAAGCAGCGAATGGGCGTGACAAAGGGTACTTAACTGTCGTCTCATTCTACATACTTTTATCCTATAGACCCACTCAAGCATCTTGCTTGTGAAGGCGTAACATTACCATTTGGTGTATTTTAATAAATATGCTCATTGCATGCTTCGGGGTTTCCTCGACCACTTGTGCTACTCATCGTAGTACAACATATCGTCCCTATCTAAAGGTACGACTGCGATGGTAGGCATAAGTTTCTCAAAAGATAACCTAACATAGAGTTTGCATAATGTAAGTAAGTTCATGCTTAGTCTTTACTGTAGAAGTATCATGCAAGGCTTAGGATCACTGTGGATCCAAACATCCCCCTAAGTAAACTGACTTGGGTTAAAGCTAGTTGCATCTAGCAACATATAGGGAAACAATAGCTTTGTTATGCATGGTTGCACACTCAAGAAGTCTGTAATCCGCACAAGGACAAACCCTTCTTGAGACTGAAGCATCGATACACAATTTCATATTTTTTTGAAAAGATCAAAAATTGGTATGTGCACCTATACACCCTGCGAGGCTTACATTGGACGAAACACAAGAAGCAAGACCTCTCACCAGGTGCGGCAGCTCATAATAAAAGCAACGAATAGCAGAAAATGTGATAGAAAAGCTTGAGCACATAAAGTGTTGTGACAACATCCAAGTAAATGCATAAAATAAGCCTATGCATATCAAGCATGGCGGTGACAAAAGTAAAAGCAAAAAACGTAAAGACAGAAAGTGCATAAAAAGTAAATACATAAAGTAAGTCTAAGCACATCAAGCGCGGTGGCAATAGAAAATAGTAAAGACAGAAAAGTAAAAACGAAAAGAAAAGGCTGGGCACATCAAGTGTGGCGGCAATAGAAAACAGAAAAGTAAAAGAAGAAAGAAAAGCCTGGGTATATCAAGCGCAACGATAACAGAATGCAGTAAAGACAAAAAAGTAAAAAGGACAAGAACCATGAAACCATGTTCTTGAATTAAAAGGATACGTATATAGATATATGTATATATATATATTGTCATTTGTTCTTTCTTTTTTATTTTAATTGCTTTTAGTTTATCCATTGTTCTTTCTTTTTCTTTTTTCTTTTTTCTTTTTAATTATTTTATTTTAGTTCATTCATTGTCCTTTGCGCAACTTTCTCCTACCTTGGTATGTCACGGTGCTGAGTATATCTTCGAGCGTACGTGAAAACGGCCTCGGGCCATGGGGCACGGGAGGGCGCCATTGCGTAAGCTACAAAAAGAGAAACATGAGTATACATGTAAAAACTTCAAAAAGGAAAATACAGGAGGTGGGGCAAGGGTGAGGTTAGACAGACAGATCGAGCCCGACCCTGGCTCAAGCTGCCAAGGCCAAAGGGTGGGCTTGCAGTGAAGCCAAGCCTGACTCCGGCCTGTCAAGGGAGCAAGGAGGGAGGCAGGGGCTTTCCTCTTGCCTGACAAAGGAGAGGGTGGCAAAGGCAAGGGCGAGCCCCTACCTGCCAGAACCCAGAACATCACTGATAGAAGGGAGGAGCTAGAGGGATTTGCCTCTGCCTACCAAAAGATCAGACGGCATGGGTGAAGCCCCTGCCTAACCAAGAGGAAGGAGGCAAGGGGCTTCGCCCCAGCCTACCGGAAAATGAGGTAGAAAGGGTGAAACCCTTGCCTAACAAAGAGAAAAGAGGCAGGGGGACCTCACCCCTGCCTGACCAAGAGGAAGGAGGCAAGGGGCTTCACCCTTGCCTGTCAGAAAATGAGGCAGTAGGAGTGAAGCCCCTACCCGACAGAGAGGAAAGAGGCAGAAGGAATTCGCCTCAACCTATTGGAAGACAATGCGACAGGGGTGCTTTGCCCCGGCCGGCCTGCCGGATAGACACAGGCGGCAGGGTTGCTGAAAAACAATAGGTGGCAGGGCCATTGCCCGTGTCGGTCTGCCGAAAAAGATAAGAAAAGGAAGGATGAGGAGGAGAAGAAGAAGACTCGGGGGAGGGGTTACCTGAGAAGGTTGCGGCAACGGGGCTCCGATGACAGTTGTCGGCGAGGAGAGTCTGTGGGAGAGGAAGGGGAGATACATGCCGGGACTGCCTGTCGACACACGCAAGGGAAAGAAGGGAGAGAGCGAGGATAACAGAGACAGAAAGACGGGAGGAGGCAGAGGGGTTTTGCCAAACGAGGATTACTGGAGAATAAGGGGGATGCAGGGTAGTCAGTGGGAGGTGGAGTCACTGAAAGTGGCTTCGACGAAGGAGCTCGAGGGGGAGAAGGGTTTTCTCAAATGAGAAAACCCTAACCCTGTGTTTCTTAAAAAGGCACGGAGGGCGGTATCGGGTACCCGGCTCGATCGGGTCCGGGACCCGAGTCCGACCCAAAATTCTTTTTTTTCTCATGGGTTTTACAATATATATATATATATATATATATATATATATATATATATATATATATATATATATATATATATATATATATTACATTAATTTTAACACCCCCTCAAATATACAGTGTCTCACTGTAAGTTTGAAATTACAAAAGAAGAAACCCATTAGACAAGATGTCTTTATAGACATCATCTAGTTCTTCCATTTGATGCCTTTTCAAGGGGTGCTCAATCATATGCTCTATTACATAAAGGATCTTCAATATCATCAATTCTTGATATTCTTGAAATATCTTTAAAATCATTCATACTGTAAATACTTGAAGAACTTGTAAAGAGAGCAAAACAAGAGTAACTTAACAATAAATATGTGTGTGTGTGTGTGTGTGTATTATAGAGAGAGGATGTCCAAGCACATAAACATAAGATACGTACAAAATAAGTCAATTTTATATTTTTTAAAATCATTTAAAAGTAAGAATTATTTTGAACAGTCATTAACTACAAACATTATAGTCATTGACAAACTCGACCATAATAGAATAATATTAAGAGAGATGCAAACAATGCTAAAGTTATTTTATGAAAATCATGCGCATATATATCTATCACAAAAGACATTAATATGTAACAATTATAGATTTTTATCATTATTAATACTATGAAGAAATAACTCAATAACAAATCATTTTTACATAGCAGAAGATATAAATAGGCATGGATCAATTCGAAGCAATATTTAAACCAGCAACTAATGCATATATAAATGAACTATGCAATAATTTAGAACTAATAAAGAAGTCACATATGGACCAATAACAATAAATAATCTTTCAAGAACACATGCTTGAAAATAAGTGAAAAAAGGGATCCCATTGAAGATATACACAAATACAATAGGAGTGCCCAAGCATCAGGTTTAGCAAAAAGTAATACAAAGTGAGATCAATATCAAGAGCAATCAAATGCACATAATAGCCACTATGGGCATACACATATGAGATTTCAGTAATGAAATGCTTAGAAAAGCATGTAATAAAATATGCAAAATTACAAAAACAAAGTGCAAAAGCACATACAAGTCCAAGAGTGGATAATATAAAGGCACAAAAGCATAATAAAAGCATAATAGTGCAAAAGCCTAAGTCTACTATGAGACAACACAGAAAGCCAACGAAGGGCAACACAAACAAGTAAAAAATATATTCTTTAATGAATATACTTTAAAAAACATAAACTTATACAAATTATGCAAAACAATCAATCATGAAATTACTCGTGCAACTAAAGCATAATGTAAAATGCATGAAAATATTTTAGTAACCATTTTTCATAAAAGAGAAAATGAGTTTAAGAAAAATTATGAAGAATTTTTAAAAATCTCATTCATCATAATGAATGAATTTTTCAAATTAAAATACTAGTTTGACTACCACAATCAATTGCCTCCAAAGCTCAATTATCGTGTATTAGGGACTAGAACAAGAGCATAAAAATTACATCATTAAAGAGCCAAAGATACACATGAAGATGTGTATAAATATATCTTGTCTATATATAATGACACTTAAAAATAAACGTATTAGCGACTAGAACAAAAACATAATGCAAATAAAGGGCTAAAATCACACATAAATATGTGAATAAATATCTTTTAACTACATGTAATGACACTAAAAAATCAAGTATATCAGTGAGTAAATCAAGAATATAATGCCAACAATAGGCTAAAATCATACACGAAGGTGTGAATAATCATCTCTTGTCTACAAATAATGACACTAAAAAATCAAGTGTATCAACGACTAAATCAAGAGTATAATGCAAACAATGGGCTAAAATCACACACAAAAGTGTGAATAAACATTTCTTATATACATATAATGACACTTAAATAAGAGACACAATAGGAGAAAAGGTAAGAGAACTTGTAATGGAAAACAAACTAATGCTATCAATAAGAATAAAGATTTTAACAATCTTTCGAAACTCCATGATTTCATAAATAGATAGCTATCACATATAAACAAAGTTATAATCATTCATAATAACAATGGTCATGCAACAAATGAGTAATATAATATACTCAGATCCAGATATCAAACAACTATCAGTTAGAGCCAAACTATAAGTTGGCAATTTAAACTGACATAAAACAAGGTGTATACAATTCACCCCAACAACATATCTAAATAAAAAATAACAAATCTAAGAGAAATGATGTAACATATAAAATTTTATGATGGACACAACAAATGCCATAAGAAGGCAATAAATACTCACAAAAATCATTTTTCAAATGAGTTCATTCAAGGAACTGATTTGAAAAGATAAAGTTTCAAATAAAAAAATCTAATATGGAAGATGAAATCTTAGAATGAATTTAGTGCAATCATATGTCCCATGACAATTTTTATAATCTTTAATAAGAAAAAAAGAATCATCCTTACTATAAGGAATTCTGCAAAAATGAATTCATAAATTCATCAATGAAGGAATAAGTGTACCAAGGCATCTCACATATAAAGGATCCAATGACTCTCAAAGAGAAGATAAGAACAATATATATGATCTAGAAAGAAGCCATTTAGATTTAAAATCATAAGTCTACAATGAAACAATAATGACATATAACATTAATAGAGATTCACAAAGAACTATTTATTAACCCAAAAGCATATATAATTATCACTAATCATGAATACTCAAAGCAATAGGATAACTTATAGCTACATAGGCTATACAAAAGCTATGAATTTTAATACTTCATACTAAAAATCACTCACAATGCATCAAATATAAGCCATTGAAGAGGTAAAATACAATCCATAAGGAGAAAAACAAGTTAATATTACGACATACAAAATTAATTCAAGTATATATGAACAAAACATCTAATGCAAGAGTCGTTTGTAATACAAATGACAGAAAAATGAACACAAGTCATAAAAATATCTAAGATCATTCTCAAGCATAATGAATCGAGGATGTTTTTCAAAGAATTAATTTAACACAATGAGAGAAATATATTAAATTCAATCATTGAAGTAACATAAACATATAGGACATGAGCATGTTGATATGAGAGCATACAAGATATTCATGGTATTATCAAAGAATTAAAATTATGATGACTTAAGAAATACATTATCTAAATCTCTCAAGGAACACATTATTAACATAAAATTCACATAATATACCTAATAATCATGTTTTGACACATTTTTAAAGGTACCAATAATCATTACGATAAAACAAAATATATATAATAATAAATAGTATTTTGCAAACAATGTGAAAAACATATAAACATAGTATTTAAGATTTTTTTTAAAAACACATACTCTTGTAAAATATAATTTTCATGATGACATTTTTCAAAACATATAAATATTCATAATCAAAACATAAATTTAATGTAAACATGCTTACACAAAAACATATATCAAAAGACGAATAAGATACTAAGATAAAAAACATTGCTCTGATACCATGTAATAAAGTGGTACAGAACCCAAGACATTCCAAATCATAATCCAAATGTCAAATCAAAATACATTTGAATACTAACAAGATACAAACTAATACAAGTTTTGTGAATAAATAATTTCATTCATAATGAACAATAAAATACATAAAAACCTCACTACAAAATGCATTCAAGAACACTAAAAAATATCTAGAACTACCCATCACTCTCTCACCTTACAAAGACACCCACCCACCTATATTTATAGAAAAAAGTAGTGGAGAGAAGAAGAGAAGAAGTGGAATAAAGAGGGGAAGACCTCTCTTATTAAATAATGAGAGAGCGCTCTCAATGGCTAGAATTATAGCCGTTGGGATCTAGTCAAACTCGCTTTGACTTAACTCTCATATATATTATATATATTTATAATATATAATATATAATATTATATTATATATTATTACAATATATATATATATATATTAAACAATATATATATATATATATTTAGATTACATTAATCTTAACACACAGGACATTTTAGGCCTCATCAAATTGAGAAAATTAATAAAGCAAGGTTTCTTGAGTGGTTTAGAAATCATGTAAGATGATAATTTTATATTTTGTATAAATTTGATGGTTTTTTAGCTCATATAGATTGATATTTTTCACTAGATGTATAATTTTTTTCTAATAGATTCATTGGTTACGTGAAAGTAATGGGAGTAAAAATGTTACTGATGAGCTTATATGGATTTTTGAGTATCCTCACAAGCATGCAAGAAGATATAACACTCTTCTCATACATGGGTTTAGGTTTCGTACAAAACAAAGAAAAGAAGGATTGAAGAATCAAAATAGTGGTGTTGTTGTTACTGCACAAACATTTAGTTATTCAAGTGTCCATGATAGAAGGCTTGCAGTTGGTGATGTTGCCTACTATGTAACTATTATAGACATCATCAAAATAGAATATCATGTAGACATAAAGTTTGTTTTAGTTAAATGTGAATGGTTTGACGTTGTCAGTCGACGTGCCATGGACATTAGACATGATGATTTTGGTTTCACACTTGTGAATTCTAAATATAGATGCATGGAAGATGAACCTTTGTATTTGGATCTCAGGCCAAATAAGTGTTTTATGTGCATGTTTATATCGACACAGACTGAAAAATTGTTATTAGGACAAGGCCTAGAGAATTTTTTGAGATGGGTAGACAACAAGACGATGAAGATGACAACCTACATGGTGATACTAGTGACAATTATATTGAAAATAAGCCATACAATATTCAAAATTTAGAAACTATTAATGTTGATGTTTATGTACCGTGGGTTAGAATGGATGTGCTTGGAATATCTATTGATGATGCAATTGTTGCACTAACACCACAACAAAGCAGTGGATTAGCGACGACCACATTCTGTCGCTATTCCGTCGCTAATCTGTCGCTAACCGACTTAGTGACGGATTAGCGACGATATGCTTACGTCGCGATTTTTTCGACGCTAACTGGCGACGGAATAAATTCGTCGCCCGGTCTGTCGCTAATTGCGACGGAATAACGAGCGATGTATTCTGTCGCCAATCCGCCGGTACTAAACGGCGACCTCGGCTTGGCGACGGATTTACGTCTGTCGCTAAGCTGTAGCTAGATTTATATGCATAGCGACGGATGTTTCCGTCGCTAATCCGTCGCAAACACGAAAAAAATAAATAATTTTATTTGAAAATTAAATACCGAGAATGGTACAATTTATATTTCCTGTACAATTTATATTTCCTATAAATAAAAAACAAACTACACAAAAAATTCCATATAAAAGGAATCTACAACAATTAATCGTTCCACCTTAAAATTAACAAGTTTAATTATTTACAATTCAACAATTATAATTAGGAAAAAAAATAGAACTTCTTCAATATAGTTCTCTAATCATCGCCAAGATTTTGTGCGTCTTCTTGTTCATTGCCTTTATCTGTCCCTTCAGCTCCGCTACGCTGATTATCGCTAGCAGCCTACACAAGAAAAGAGCAGTCAGTATTGATAAAAAAAATATAATGAAATAAATTACACACTATATGTGATTCTATCATGCTCATATGTGCTTTAAGGCAGGCAAAAAACTCTATATGTGATTCTATCATGAATTATATGTATTTTAAGGCATTAAAAAATTTTTATATGTGATTATATCATGCTCAGATGAGTTCTAAGGCAGCTAGAAAAACTCTATATGTGATTCTACCATGCTCATATGTGCTTTAAGGCAGACAAAAAGCTATATATGTGATTCGATCATGCTCGTATGTGTGCTAAGGCAATTAAAAAATTGAATATGTGATTATAGCATGCTCATATGTGTTCTAAGGCAGACAGAAAAACTCTATATGTGATTCTATCATGCTCACATGTGCTCTAAGGTAGGCAAAGCAAAAAACTTTATATGTGATTCTATCATGCTCATATGTGCTCTAAGGCAGGCAAAAAACTCTGTATGTGATTCTATCATGAATGATATATGTTCTAAGGCAGTAAAAAAACTCTATATGTGATTTTGGCATGCTCATATGTGTTTTAAGATAGTCAAAAAACTGAATATGTGATTATAACATGCTCATATGTGTTCTCACACTACAACAAAGCAGTAGATTAGCGACGACCACATTCCGTCGCTAATCCGTCGCTAATCCGTCGCTAACCATGTTAGCGACGGATTAGCGACAACGCGGCGACAGTATGCTTACGTCGCGAATATTTCGACGCTAACTGGCGACGGAATAATTCCGTCGCCAAGTCCGTCGCTAATTGCGACGGAATAACGAGCGCTATATTCCGTCGCCAATCCGCCGGTACTAAACGGCGACCACGGCGTGGCAACGGATTTAATTCAGTCGCTAAGCCGTCGCTAGATTAATATGAATAGCGACGGAATCATCCGTCGCTAATCCGTCGCAAAAACGAAAAAAAATCAAAAAAATTATTTAAAAATTAATTACCGAGAACTGTACAATTTATATTTCCTGTACAATTTATATTTCCTGTAAATAAAAAATAAACCACACAAAAAAATTCATATAACAAGTATCTATAATAATTAATCGTTCCACCTTAAAACTAAGAAGTTTAATTATTTACAATTCAACAATTACAATTAGGAAAAATAAAAAAAATAGAACTTCTTCAACACAGTCCTCTAATCATCGTCAAGATTTTATGCGTCTTCTTGTTCATTGTCTTTATCTGTCCCTTCAGCTCCACTACCCTGATTATCGCTAGCAGCCTACACAAGAAAAGAACAGTCAGTATTGATAAACAAAATATAATGAAATAAATTACACACTATATGTGATTCTATCATGTGCTCATGTGTGATCTAAGGCAATAAAAAAACTCTATATGTGATTCTATCATGCTCATATATGTGCTAAGGCAGTCAAAAAATTGAATATGTGATTATAGCATGTTCATATGTGTTCTAAGGCATATAAAAAAACTCTATATGTGATTCTACCATGCTCAGATGTGCTTTAAGGCAGGCAAAAAACTATATATGTGATTCGATCATGCTCGTATGTGTGCTAAGGCAGTAAAAAAATTGAATATGTGAATATAGCATGCTCATATGTGCTCTAAGGCAGGCAAAGCCAAAAATTTTATATGTGATTCTATCATAAATGATATATAACATGTTCATATGTGTTGTAAGGCAGTTAAAAAACTCTATATGTTATTATAGCATGTTCATATGTGTGCTAAGGCAGTCAAAAAACAGAATATGTGATTATAATATGCTCATATGTGTTCTTAGGCAGCAAAAAAACTGAATATGTGATTATAGCATGCTTATGTGTTCTAATGCAATCAAAAAAACTTTATATGTGATTCTATCATGCTCATATGTGCTCTAAGACAGACAAAAAGTTAAATATATATATATATATATATATATGTGATTCTATCATGCTCATATGTGTGCTAAGGCAGTAAAAAAATTGAATATGTGATTATAGCATGTTCATATGTGTTCTAAGGCATCTAGAAAAACTCTATATGTGATTCTACCATGCTCAGATGTGCTTTAAGACAGTCAAAAAAACTATATATGTGATTATACCTGAGAGGGACCTGGAATCGAAGATCCCCTATCTTGAACAGCGGCCTTGATCTCATTTCGGAGAAAGGGGGCGACGGTGTATTGGAAGTAGTTATTCAGTGATTCATTAATGATCTCGCGTACATCATCACCGGAAAGAATAGTCGGCTGCTTGGAGCTTATGTCGGCGCAAGAAGTTGGTGAGCCGTAACTGGAAGAACCAATAACTGGTGAAGTGTTCATATTACTCCCAAACCCGAACACGCGACCTTTTTTGGGTTCACCTGCTGCAGTCACCCATGCTGTAGGATCAAATGATGGATGTTGAGTAGCGTCTTCGCCATATCGCTCTACCATTTGTTGCTCATATGCCTCCTACAAAATAATGTTTAAAGTATTCATTAATAATTAATGATAACATTATGATGACTTGCATATATATTGCAATGATTATTAATAGAATTAATACATACCGTTGTCATTCTCGCCTTCTCTGATACGAAGACTCCCGTGGTCTTCCGTTTATGTGTTTCTACAAACACATCCTTATATGGTACACTGCCTTCTTTTTCTGCTTCCTGCGAAGTTAAATGACAAAAGATTTAGTACACAAATTTGCAACAATACTTATAAAATTAATATTATATATTGATGAGTTACCATTTTCTTTAGGTGGCTCCCAAATGTCTTAGATCCACCTGTGTGTAGATGGGCTTCGGGCATCTTCGATCGATTTTGTGAAGCCTTCGCAGAGCGATTTTTAAATGCATCTCCCGCCCACATATCGCACATTTCATCCCAGTAATCTCTCCTGATAGTAATAGGACCATGGCCCTTCCACAGTAATGGATCATCTACTACGCCAGATGCTTTTTTTGCTGCAGTCTTCATAGTGTGCAGCATGTCTGCAAATCGATTGGCAGCCACCTTCTGCCACACCTTCCTTGCATCATTTTCTTTCACCGTAGTTGCAAAGCGATTCGAAGCCTACAAATATTTTCAGAAAGTTAGTAGACATTGCTTAAATAAATTAAATATGAAACACATTAACTATGAGGAACAACTGTATACCATGAATGAGGACCACAATCTGTCTAATACCTCCTTTGGGTACTCTTTCCATTGAGCAACTGGTCCTGGTAGATGTTGAAGAAGTGAATTCCTAATCTCCCGTACTACTTCTTGTGGCTCAAACCTCGTGCTGCACATGAATTGTTACACAGTAAATATCAATATAAAATATTTAAAAGATATGCAATAATTGAAAACAAAATACTTACGGTCGATTATCGATATACACTATTCGAATGAGTCTTCTTGTGCCAGCCTGAGAAGACCCTGTTTCCTGTGTTGGCTGTTGACTTGTGCGATCAACTGGTATAGGTGGGTCGTGTACAGGCGCAACATCATCTGTAAAAAAATACACACCAAGTTCTCAGAATGTGCATTTGAACTAATCAAGCATCTAATTAGTTATATGATATACCTATCACAGGAGCCCGTGAAGATGAAGGTTGAGCCTGGCTACTACTGGATGAGCGACCACTATAACCTCCACGAACCATATTCTAACAAATAACATATGTCATACAATACATTCAAATAATTCACATCAAGTATTACAATGCATTCAAGTCATTCACATCAAGCATTGCAATGCATTCAAATAATTCAAATCATTGACATCAAGTATTGCACTAATTCAAATCATTCGTTAATTGCATAAATTATAATACATTCAGATAATTGAAATCATTCACATCAAGTATTACAATGCATTCGAATCATTCGTATCAAGTATTACAATACATTGAAATAAAATTTTTAATCATTCACACCAAGTATTGCAATACAACTCACATCAAGTATTACAATGCATTTAAATAGAGGTTTGTAGTATAAGATTTTGCTCACTAGCTTGAGAATTCTTCCTCGTCACTAGTTTGACTTTCTTCTTCTTCTTCTTCTTCTTCTTCTTCTTCTTCTTCTTCATTGTTTGCCCATCCACTTGGTACATCATTTGGATCACATTCCTCTATGAATGTTTCATCAGCCAATGGAGATATGACATGCATATCATGCGCAACATCGTGACCATAAGCGAAGTCGCAGACATCATCTGATTGATAGTAATCACTGTCTTCAGCTAACTCATCTTCTTGTAACTGATCATACTCGGGGTATAGTTTGGATTTCACCTTGCAAACTGCCCACCATTCATTTCTATCTGACTTTTTTATACTCGGATATGAAGTATAATAAACTTGTTGAGCTTGCGAGGCTAATATGAATGGTTCATATGTTCCAAACCTGGATTTATGATTCACCTCCACAATTTCTGAAGCTTTGTCGAGTCTTGTTGCAGTTGGATCAAACCAATGACACTTGAATACCGTAACCCTGTTATTCATGCCTAAGTAAGTCAACTCCATTATTTCCTCTATAACACCGTAGTAATCATGTTCATTTTCACCGTAGCTGCTACCCTTGACACACACGCCACTATTTATCATTGATTTGTTTATACCGTAGTCTTTTGTATGGAATCGATAACCATTTACGATATACCCGTTGTAGCATTGCACAACTTTGGTCGGACCATTTTCTAAATCACATATTCCTTGATCTTTAACATCACCATGGCGAACCTACGCACAGACATAAACAATTATTGTGATCACGATCAATTAAGTAACTTAGTGTTGTTTATAAGTACAAAATTTATGTTAGCTTCTTTACCAACTGTTTCAACCACTCCACAAACTTAGTTTCACATTCTTTTTGTACTTCTGCATTAGTGAGATGTGAAACTTTGCTTTGCAACTCCAGATCAAATCGTCTGCAAACCACAAATACTTATATTACCGAGCCATATATCCACATATAGAACATAAAAGGATTTATAATTGAGTTGCATATACATATACTTACTCGATGTATGGGTCGATCGCTGAACAATTAAAAAAAATATAGATGTGTGTTGCATCTTGCTCTCGATCTGTCAATAGCCTTGATCGGCAACTACCAAATGCATGCCCAAGTCGTTGAAATATCGACAGCTTGTCAGCTACAGTTACTTGTTCTCCATCATCGTTACGGGGCGGGCATGTGTAACGTGTTGAAATATGAGGTTCAAAGTACATAGATGAGAAATTTGAAATCTCTTCTAAAGTGTACGCCTCACAAATAGAGCCTTCTACTCTTGCTTTATTACGAACCTTTTTTTTTAGGTCGAACATGCATCTGACAAGAATATACATTTCAAATTTTAAATATCTGTCATTAAAGAGACAAATATAAAAAAACATATACCTTTCAAATGGGTACATCCATCGATATTGCACATGGCCACCAACCCTTAGTTCATATGGCAAATGTATGATCAAATGTTCCATAACATCGAAAAATGCTGGCGTAAATATCTTTTCTAACAGACAAACAGTGGTGATGACAGAGTCCTCGAGATTCTTTACATCTGATACAATGACCTTCGATGCGCACAATGTTCTGAAAAATCCGCTCAACTCAGACAATACCCCCATATAGGTTTGTCTAACATATCATGGAATGCTAGGGGTATCAATCGTTGCATAAAGATATGACAATCATGGCTCTTCAACCCATATAACTGTCCATCGTCAATCTTCACAGCCCGAGCAATGTTAGAGACATATCCATCTGGAAATCTCAGTTGTCTCAACCATTGACATACATGTTTTATTTGATCAGGTCCGAGCACGTACTTCACCTTTGGTTTCAGTACTTTGCCATTATACTCTTTGAGTTCCAATTCTGGTCTTTTACATATTAATTTTAAATCCATACGGACCTTCGGATTATCCTTCGTTTTTCCTTTAATATTCATTACTGTATTGAACACATTATCAAACACATTTTTCTCTACATGCATCACATCCAAATTATGACGTATCAATAGGGTCGGCCAATACGATAGTTCCCAAAAAATAGATTTTTTCGTCCAATTGTGTTCCTTCCCAAATCCACGGAAGGGTGTATGACTGCGGGCATCTGTTAATACATCTGGAAAGTATCGCAATCTTCTTAAAATCTCTATGCCAGACAATCTTGAGGATGGACCTTCCATTTCAGTTGTGCCTGCTGTAAATGCATTCTTTTGACGTCGGAACGGATGATCGCTGGGTAGAAATCGACGATGGCAATCAAACCAGCAAGGCTTCCTTCCATGCCTCAATCTAAAAGCTTTGGAATCCTCCATGCAGTACGGACAAGCCAACCTCCCATGTGTGCTCCAACCAGATAACATACCATATGCAGGGAAGTCACTGATTGTCCATAGAACAGCGGCCTTCATGTTGAAATTTTGTTTTTTGTGGGCATCATACGTGGTAACACCGTCATCCCACAGTACTTTTAATTCATCAATCAATGGCCTTAGATATACATCAAGATTTTGGCCAGGTGAGGTCGGACCAGGGATCAACAGAGACAAGAAAAGATTTGGACGTTTCATACACAAGCTTGGTGGAAGGTTGTATGGAGTTACAAATACTGGCCAGCATGAGTATGGAGTTGATCTACCCCCAAATGGATTAAATCCATCTGTACATAGACCGAGTCTAACATTTCGCACTTCCATTGCGAAGTTCTGATGAGTACGATCAAAGTGCTTCCAAGCTTCAGCGTCAACAGGATGCGTGATCTTGTTTTCATCGTGTCGAACTTTATTTGCATGCCATCTCATGTGTTTAGCTGTCTTTGAAGACATATACAATCGCTGCAATCTAGGAGTGATAGGAAAGTAGCGGAGCGACTTGTATGAAACTTCCTTTGATCTCGTGCTACCATTGCCTCTTGTCTTTGGCTTGAACCGAGGATGCCCACATGACGGGCATGATATGTCGTTTTCATGCTCCTTGAAATACAACATGCAGTGATTTGGACAAGCATCAATCTTTTTGTAACCCATACCTAGAGCGTTGACCATAACTTTCGCACGATAGAAATTTTGTGGCAATTTCTCATCTTTAGGCAACATACTCTTCACAATCATGCACAAACGGTCAAAACATGATTGACTCAAATTATACTCGGACTTCAAATTCATTAGTTGAAGAACTGCAGACAAGATAGTGTGACTCTCACAACCGTTCCAAAGTGGCTCATCAGCATCTCTAAGTAAATCATAAAATCTACTAGCTGCATCGTTTGGTGATAATTCATCTACGACAGTTCTTACATCACTAGAACTCATAGCAGAACCCAGTTCTGTTCCTGCAGCATCAAATATCAAATTCGTATATGGATTATCGTGCACCACATTCACCCGTGCATCAAAATCGTTTCTAAATTCTTCTCCATGAAACGTCCAGTTCTGATAATCATTCACAAAACCCTTCCTGTATAGGTGATGTCTAACGCCATGAGGTTCTACAAATCGATTATTCTTACAAATCTTGCAGGGACACCTAATCCGACCTGTGGGATCTACCGTACTGACACTTGCCGTTGCAAATTCAATAAAACTGTCGACACCATCCATATATTCATGCGATAACTCATTGTCCACTATCCTACGGTACATCCATTCACGGTTTGCAGTCATTCTGTCGTATGATGTTACGAATAGTATCCTAACCAGTTAAAAGAGAACCATCAGAATACTATGATGAAGAAAATATCAAATTTATCATGCAAAATATGATGTCATACAATCACAAGAATTATGATGCATGCATTGATAACTTAATATTTTCATGTGCAAACTATTCATGACACGATACATTCATTTGAAGCATGCTTTCAGTATACAATTTCACATGGAAGACATAATCAAATTGAAAGTAACTACATGTAAGCATGGATACAATCACATCAAACATTGCAATACATCGAAATAATTCATATCAAACATGTACCTGCAGCAAACACACTTCAATATCCCACTAACTACTACCATGCATAGCATGGACTCCGTACTCAAAAAATAAGAACACTTCCATATTCATACATTAAAATCATGCTCAGCATGATCTCCGAACTCCAACAAAGTAGTCCTAGATATCAACAACTAAGTGAGTGTGTGAACAATAAAGTGTTATATTCAATAAATTAAATAACATGTGATGCGCTTGCATCACTTACTCACCACGGGTATTTACCCGATTTGCATTGTTTTTGTCACTTACTTACCACGGGTGGCGGGGCACAAGCGAGTTCTGTTGAGAAATCTGCAAAAAAAAATTATGTTTTAAAATGAAGTCACCATGAAATTATTCGACCATATTAAATCATAAAACCTTAAAATACAAGAAAATAAATTATAAATAAACCAAAACATCATAAACTATAAGAAAAATAAACCATAAAATTAAATAAAAAAGCCACAATTTAAACCTTAATCAAACAAGGAAAAAACCTGCCCAAATCAAATACAAAAAAATCCTTAATCAAATTAACTAAAAAGTATTAATTAAAAAAATGTGATTTAAATCCCTAATTATAGAAAATAAAAATAAAAACTCTAAATAAATAAAAAAAACCTAATCAAATTAACTATAAAAGCCTTAATTAAAAAATTTTGATTTAAAGTCCTAACCAAATTAACTAAAAATCCTTAATTAAAAAAATTATGATTCAAATCCCTAATCATAGAAAATAAAAATAAAAGCTCTAATCAAATCCAAGAAAACCCTAATCGAATTAACTATAAAATGCCCTAATTTTTAAATTTTGATTCAAAGCCCTAATAAAACAAAATCAAATAAAAAACCCTAATTAAATTAACTACAAATAGCCTTAATTTAAGAAATTTGATTCAATTGCTTAATAAATGAAAATCAAAATAAAAAATCCTAATCAATGAAAATCAAAGAAAACTAAACAATAAAAATAAAATAAAAACCCTAATTTCTGAAAAAAGAAAAAAAAGAGCAAGAAACCAGGGGGTCGACCCCCGGCCGGACACGGCAGGGGGTCGACCCCCGGTCGGACACGGCAGGGGGTCGACCCCCGGTCGGACATCAAAAGGGGTTGACCCCCTGCCGGACAAGGCAGGGGGTTGACCCCTGGCCGGACACGGCAGGGGGTCGACCCCGGCCGGACAAGGCAGGGGGTTGACCCCCTGCCGGACATCAAAAGGGGTTGACCCCCTGCCGGACACGGCGGGGGGTCGACCCCCGGCCGGACATGGCGGGGGGTCGACCCCCCCCCCCCCCCCCCTCGGCCGGACACGGCAGGGGGTCGACCCCCTACCAGGGTTGACCCCCGGCCGGACACGGCAGGGGGTCGACCCCCGGCCGGACACGGCAGAGGGTCGACCACCTACCGGGGTCGACTGCCTGGCAGAGTCGACCCTCTGCCGGAAAACGCAGGGGGTCGACCTCCAATCCATTTAAGGTGAAATACGTACCTGCGGTTGCTCCGGGCAGCGACGACGGCAGCGGAAGGTTGACGGAGATCGACTTCCGGCGAACGGTGGGGGCCGGCAGAGAGGTCGACGGGATGTATAGGGCGGCCGAAGGAAGAGGGCGGCAGGAGGGAGAGGGCGGCGGGCGGGAGCAGCGAAAGGAGAAAGGAAAAAGAGGGCTGGGATTAGGGGTAATGCGACATTTAGCGACGGCTTAGCGACGGATTAATTCCGTCGCTAAGCCATCGTAATTCAAAAAACAAAAAAGGCGACAGAAAATATTTCGTCGCCTAGGCCGTCGCTATGTTGCGACGGAATTTTAGCCGTCGCAATTCCGTCGCTAACTGTCGTATTTATTGCGACAAAATATTCTCTCGCACAATCCGTCGCTAAGTAGAGACGGATTTTGCGAGGGAATATAATCTGTCGCTAGTTTCGTAAAATTCTACAAATATAGCGATGGATTCATTTCTCTCGTTAATCTGTCGCTAAGTAGCGACGATATAACTCCGTCGCTAATCAACTATTTTTTTGTAGTGTCAGGCAGTCAAAAAACTGAATATGTGATTATAGCATGCTCATATATGTTCTAAGACAGTAAAAAAACTTTATATGTGATTCTATCATGCTCATATGTACTCTAAGGCAGGCAAAAAACTTTATATGTGATTATAGCATGCTCATATGTGCTCTAAGGGAGGCAAAAAACTCTATATGTGATTCTAGCATGCTCATATATGCTCTAAGGCAGACAAAAAGTTATATTTGTGATTCGATTATGCTCATATGTGTTCTAAGGCAGACAAAAAACTGAATATGTGATTATACCTGAGAAGGACCTGCAATCGAAGATCCCCTATTCAGCACAAGATTGTTGATCTCATCTCGGAGAAAGGGGGCGACAGTGTCATGGAAGTAGTCATTCATTGTGTCCTTAATGATTTGGCGTACATCATCACCGGAAAGAATAGGCTGCTGCTTGGAGCTTATGTCGGTGAAAGAAGTCTGTGAGCCATAACTGGAAGAAGCAATAACTGGTGAAGTGTTTAGATTACTCCCAAACCCGAACACACGATCTTTTTTGGGTTCACCTGTTGCAGTCACTCATGCTGCAGGATCAAATGATGGATGTTGAGTAGCGTCATCGCCATATCGCTCTACCATCTGTTGCTCATATGCCTCCTACAAAATAATGTTTAACGTATGCATTAATAATTAATGATAAGATTATGATAATTTGCATATTGCAATAATTATTAATAGAATAAATACATATCGTTGTCGTTCTCGCCTTCTCTGATACGAAGACTCCCATGGTTTTCCGTTTATGTGTTTCAACAAACACATCCTTATATGGTACAATGCCTCCTTTTTCTACTTCCTGCGAAGTTAAAGGACAAAAGATTTAGTTTACAAGTTTGCAACAATACTTATAAAATTAATATTATATATTGATGAGTTACCATTTTCTTCAGATGGCTTCCAAATGTCTTAGATCCACCTGTGTGTAGATGGGCTTCGGGCATTTTCGCTCGATTTTGTGCAACCTTCACAGAGTGATTTTGAAATGCATCTCCCGCCCACTTATCGCACATTTCATCCCAATAATCTCTCATGATAGTAATAGGGTCATGACCCTTCCACTGTAGTGGATCGTCTATTACGCCAGATGTTTTTTTTGCTGCAGTCTTCATATTGTGCAACATGTCTGCAAATCGATTGGCAACCACCTTCTGCCACACCTTTCTTGCATCATTTTCTTCTATCGTAATTGCGAAACGATTCAAAACCTATAAATATTTTCAGAAAGTTAGTCAACATTACTTAAAAAATTAAATATAAAACACATTAACTATGAGGAACAACTGTATACTGTGAATGAGGACCACAATCTGTCTAACACCTCCTTTGGGTACTCTTTCTATTGAGCAACCGGTCCTGGTAGATATTGAAGAAGTGAATTCCTAATCTCTCGTACTACTTCTTGTGACTCAAACCTCATGCTGCACATGAATTGGTACACAATAAATATCAATATAAAATATTTATAAGATATGCAATAATTGAAAACGAAATACTTACGGTCAATTATCGATATACATTATTCGAATGAGTCTTCTTGTGCCAGACTGAGAAGACTCTGCTTCCTGTGTTGGCTCATGACTTGTGTGATCAACTGGTGTAGGTGGGTCGTGTACAGGTAAAACATCATCTGTAAAAAAATATGTTAGAAATTCTCAAAATGCGCATTTGAACTAATCAAGCATCCAATTGGTTATATGATAGACCTATCACAGGAGCCCGTGAAGATGAAGGCTGGGCCTGGCTACTACTGGATGAGCGACCACTGTAACCTCCACGAACCATATTCTAACAAATAACATATGTCATACAATATATTCAAATAATTCACATCAAGTATTACAATTCATTCAAGTCATTCGCATCAAGTATTATAATAATTCAAATCATTTGCATCAAGTATTGCAATACATTCAAATGATTCGCAATAAGTATTACATTGCATTCAAATCATTCATATCAGGTACTACAATGCATTCAAGTCATTCACATCAAGCATTGCAATGCATTCAAATCATTCGCATCAAGTATTACAATACATTTAAATAATTCAAATAATTCATATCAAGTATTGCAATACAACTCATTCATTCACATCAAGTATTACAATACATTCAAATAATTCAAATCATTCACATTAAGTATTACAATGCATTTGAATAATTCATATCAAGTATTACAATACATTCAAATAATTTAAATCATTTACATCAAGTATTGCAATACAACTCATTCATTCGCATCAAGTATTACAATACTTTCAAATAATTTAAATCATTCACATCAAGTATTACAATACATTCAAATAAAATTTTTAATCATTCACATCAAGTATTGCAATACAACTCATTCATTCGCATCAAGTATTACAATATATTCAAATAATTCAAATCATTCACATCAAGTATTGCAATGCATTTAAATAGAGGTTTGTATTACAAGATTTTGCTCACTAGCTTAAGAATTCTTCCTTGTCACTTGCTTGACTTTCTTCTTCTTCTTCTTCTTTATTGTTTACCCATCCACTTGGTACATCATTTGGATCACATTCCTTTATGAATGTTTCATCGGCCAATGGAGATATGACATGCATATCATGTGCAACATCATGACCATAAGCGAAGTTATAGACATCATCTGATTGATAGTAATCGTTGTCTTCAGCTAACTCATCTTCCTGTAACTGATCATACTCAGGGTATAGTTTGGACTTCACCTTGCAAACTGCCCACCATTCATTTCTATTTGACTTTTTAATACTCGGATATGAAGTATAATAAACTTGTTGAGCTTGCGAGGCTAATATGAATGGTTCATATGTTCTAAACCTGGATTTATGATTCACCTCCACAATGCCTGAAGCTTTGTCGAGTCTTGTTGTAGTTGGATCAAACCAATGACACTTGAATAAAGTTACCCTGTTATTTATGCCTAAGTAAGTCAACTCCATTATTTTCTCTATAACACTGTAGTAATCATGTTCATTTTCATCGTAGCTGCTACCCTTGACATACACACCACTATTCATCGTTGATTTATTTGTACTGTAATCTTTTGTATGGAATCGATAACCATTTACGATGTACCTGTTGTAGCATTGCACAATTTTGGTCGGACCATTTTCTAAATCACATATTCCTTGATCTTTAACATCACCATGGCGGGCCTACGCATAGACATAAACAATGATTGTGATCACGATCAATTAAGTAACTTAGTGTTGTTTATAAGTACAAAATTTATGTTAGCTTCTTTACCAATTGTTTCAACCACTCCACAAACTTAGTTTCACGTTCTTTTTGTACTTCTGCATCAGTGAGATGTGAAACTTGTCTTTTCAACTCCAGATCAAATCGTCTGCAAACTACAAATACTTATATTACCGAGCCATGTATCCACATATAGAACATAAAAGGATTCATAATCGTGTTGCGTCTACATATACTTACTCGATGTATGGGTCGATCGCTGAGAAATTAAAAAGAATATAGATGTGTGCTACGTCTTGCTCTTGATCTGTCAAGAGCCTTGATCGACAACTACCAAATGCATGCCCAAGTGGTTGAAATATCGACAGCTTGTCAGCTACAGTTACTTGTTCTCCATCATCGTTACGGGGCGGGCATGTGTAACGTGTTGGAATATGAGGTTCGAAGTACATAGATGAGAAATTTGAAATCTCTTCTAAAGTGTATGCCTCACAAATAGAGCCTTCTACTCTTGCTTTATTATGGACATTTTTTTTGAGGTCGAATATGCATCTGGCAAAAATATATATTTCAAATTTTAAATATCTGTCATTAAAGAGACAAATATAAAAAAACATATACCTTTCAAATGAGTACATCCATTGATATTGCACAGGGCCACCAACCCTTAGTTCATATGGCAAATGTATGATCAAATGTTCCATAACATCGAAAAATGTTGGCAGAAATATCTTTTCTAGCAGACAAACAATGGTGATGACAGAGTTCTCGAGATTCTTTATATCTGATACTACGACCTCTGATGCATACAATGTTCTGAAAAATCCGCTCAACTCAGAAAATACCCCCCATATAGGTTTGTCTAACATATCATGGAATGCTAGGGGTATCAATCATTGCATAAAGATATGACAATCATGGCTCATCAACCCATATAAATGTCCATCGTCAATCTTCACAGCCCGAGCAATGTTAGAGACATATCCATCTGGAAATCTCAATTGTCTCAACCATTGACATACATGTTTTATTTGATCAGGTCTGAGCACGTACTTTGCCTTTGGTTTCAGTACTTTGCCATTATACTCATTGAGTTTCAATTCTGGTCGTTTACATATTAATTATAAATTCATACGAGCCTTCGGATTATCCTTCATTTTTCCTTTAACATTCATTACTGTATCAAACACATTTTTCTCCACATGCATCACATCCAAATTATGTCGTATCAATAGGGTCGGCCAATATGGTAGTTCCCAAAAAATAGATTTCTTCGTCCAATTGTGATCCTTCCCAAATCCATGGAAGGGTGTAGGACTGCGGGCATCTATTAATACATCTGGAAAGTATCGCAATCTTCTTAGAATCTCTATGCCAGACAATTTTGAGGATAGATCTTCCATTTCAGTTGTGCCTATTTTAAACGTATTCTTTTATCGTCGGAACGGATGGTCGCTGGGTAGAAATCGATGATGGCACTCAAACCAGCAAGGCTTCCTTCCATGCCTCAATCTAAAAGCTTTTGAATCCTCCATGCAGTACGGACATGCCAACCTCCCATGTGTACTCCAACCAGATAGCATACCATATGCAGGGAAGTCACTGATTGTCCATAGAACAGCGGCCTTCATGTTGAAATTTTGTTTTTTGTGGGCATCATACGTGGTAACACCGTCATCCCATAGTACTTTTAGTTCATCAATCAATGGCCTTAAATATACATCAAGATTTTGGCCAGGTGAGGTCAGACCAGGGATCAACAGAGACAAGAAAAGATTTGAACGTTTCATACACAAGCTTGGTGGAAGGTTGTATGGAGTTACAAATACTGACCAACATGAGTATGGAGTTGATCTACCCCCAAATGGATTAAATCCATCTGTACATATACCGAGTCTAACATTTCATACTTCCATTGTGAAGTTCTGATGAGTACGATCAAAGTGCTTCCAAGCTTCAGCGTCAACAGGATGCGTGATCTTGTTTTCATCGTGTCAAACTTTATTTGCATGTCATCTCATGTGTTTAGCTGTCCTTGAAGATATATACAATTGCTGCAATCTAGGAGTGATAGGAAAGTAGCAGAGCGACTTGTATGAAACTTTATTTGATTCTGTGCTACCATTGCCTCTTATCTTTGGCTTGAACCGAGGATGCCCACATGACGGGCATGATATGCTATTTTCCTGCTTCTTGAAATACAACATGCAGTGATTTGGACAAGCATCAATCTTTTTGTAACCCATACCTAAAGCGTTGACCATAACTTTCGCACGATAGAAATTTTGTGGCAATTTCTCATCTTTGGGCAACATACTCTTCACAATCATGCACAAACAGTCAAAACATGATCGACTCAAATTATACTCGGACTTCAAATTCATTAGTTGAAGGACTGCAGACAAGATAGTGTGACTCTCGCTACCGTTCCAAAGTGGCTCATCAGCATCTGTAAGTAAATCATAAAATCTACTAGCTGCATCGTTTGGTGATTCTTCATCTACGACAGTTTTTACATCACTAGAACTCATAGCAGAACCCAGTTCTGTTCCTGCGACATCAAATATCAAATCCGTATATGGATTATTGTGCACCACATTCACCTATGCATCAAAATCGTTTCTAAATTCTTCTCCATAAAATGTCCAGTTCTGATAATCACTCACAAAACCCTTCCTGTATAGGTGATGTCTAACGCTATGAGGTTCTACAAATCGATTATTCTTACAAATCTTGCAGGGACACCTAATCTGACTTGTGGGATCCACTGTACTGACACTTGCCGTTGCAAATTCAATAAAACTGTCAACATCATCCATATATTCATGCGGTAACTCATTGCCCACTATCCTACGGTACATCCATTCATGGTTTGCAGTTATTTTCTTATGATGTTACGAATAATAGCCTAACGAATTAAAAGAGAACAATCAAAATGCTACGATGAAGAAAATATCAAATTTATCATGCAATATATGATGTCATACAATAACAAGAATTTTGATGCATATATTGATAACTTAATATTTTCATGTGCAAACTATTAATGACACGATACAATCATTTAAAGCATGCTTTCATTATACAATTTCACATGGAAGTCATAATCAAATTGAAAGTAACTACATGCAAGCATAGATACAATTACATCAAACATTGCAATACATTGTAATCATTCATATCAAACAAATGGCAAACATGTACCTGCAACAAACACACTTTAATATCTCACTAATTACTACCATGCCTAGCATGGACTATGTGCTCCAAAAATAAGAATACTTCCATATTCATACATTAAAATCATGCTCAGCATGATCTCCGAACTCCAATAAAGCAACCCTAAATATCAACAACTAAGTGAGTGTGTGAACAATAAAGTGTTACATCTAATAAATTAAATAACATGTGATACGCTTGCATCACTTACTCACCACGGGTATTTACCCAATTTGCATTGTTTTTGTCACTTACTTACCACAGGTGGCTGAGCACGAGCTGGTTCCGTTGAAAAATCTGCACAAAAAACGCAGTTTTAAAATGAAGTCACAAAAAAAAAAGGTTGTTCCGGCAAGGGGTCGACTCCCCTGCTGTTCCGGCAGGGGGTCGACCCCCTTACGAAACATAGGGGGTTAACTGACCCCCTGTTTGGGCAAGGGGTCGACCACCAGCCTTTCCGCCAGTGAATCAACCCCCTGCCAGAACAGCAGGGGGTCGCCCCCCTGCCTGAGCAGGCAGAGGGTCGACCCTTTGCCTGTTCCGGCAGGGGGTTAAACCCCTGCCAGAAAGGCAGGGGGTTAATCCCCTGCCGGAAAGGTAGGGGGTCGAATCCCTGCTGGGGTTGACCCCCTGCCAGAACAGGCAGGGGGTTAACCCCCTGCCGGAAAATGTAGGGGGTTCCAGCAGGGGGTGGACCCCCTGTCGGAAAAAGCAGGGGGTCCACCTTCTGCCGCCATCGTTTACCTATCTTCGGGCGGCGGGGCTTGCGGACGGTGGGACCGGCGAACGACGGGAGTGGGACCGGCGAACAGCGGAAGTGGACGAACGACGAACGACGGGAGAAGCAAAAGAAGAAAAGAAAAAGTTGTCTAGGATTAGGGTTATTCGAAACTTAGCGACAGATTAATTCTGTTGCTAAGCCAACGTAAATCAAATTTACGAAATGGGCGATGGACTATAGTTCGTCGCCAAGTCCGTCGCTACTTAGCGACAGAACAGATTTTGTCGCAAACGTCGTCGCCGAATGTTGCGGCCGTAATGACAAAACAATATGTCGCAAAATCCGTCGCTAATTAGCGACAGACGTGGCGACGGACTATATTATGTCGCTATATCCGTAAGCTTCATTCATTATAGCGATGGAGGCTTTTTGCTTGTTAAGTCATCGCTAACTAGCGACGGAAATATTCTGTCGCTAACAACGCATTTTCTTGTAGTGTCACCCAATCATTGACAGAAGAAAATGAGGATAATAGAAGTAGGTGGTCTAATTTAGTCATATCTTTATCACTATTTATAATTGTTTTACATAATATAAGATGTTATATCCCATGTCATCATGCATGCAATTTTAATGTATCAGTTGGCTTATGAGTATTTATTTCATGTTACTTGCAATTATTTATGATTTTTTTATATAGAACAGATGGCTTCTACTCAATGAAATGTTCAAACACCCAGTTTTCATGATGCTAAAATGAGTAATGTATAATGTATGTGAAGTTGAACTTTTTAATTTGCTTAATTTTTTATGGTTTATCCATTGCCTAACATTTGTTTTGGTTAATTAATTACATCTCACCAAGAAAGAAGGAAATGTGACCCAACTCATGCTCTTGCCACGACAATGTTGTCTCCAAGAATGAAACACCATGTCCCAATAAATAGGCATTCGTAACCCATAGGTCATGAAGTGCAGTTTTTTTTTTTTATTTTTTGGGGGAACATTGGCAAGAAATTATGAAAGAATGCCACTTAATTTTGTTAGTTGAAAGCAATTACCTCAGAGTTACAAGGATGACGTGTGGCATCTTGTGTTGGTATGTATAATACATGTTATTAGATTATGTATAATATTTAAGCATGAATGTAATATTGATTTATTTGTATTTGATACAGCAAAGTTATGATATTTATGACTACACGAGAGGTTGGGTGATGAAATCATATGCACCTAATTATTCTCCTGTATCCACCATTTATTCTCCTGTATCCACCTAATTAAATAAGAATAAAGCAATTCTTCTTTGTGTCACTGAAGTTCTTCCTCATCAGTTGTTGAAATATGTTTCTTATTGGTACCTTTCATGCCCTCTATGTTCTCAATTGAATCTCTAAACAGATCTGTAGCAGTTAGACGTACTTTTGTATCGCTCACATTCAAGGCAAAGATGATCCTGATAGACAGCACCCACGAGCTGTTATGACTTCTGAGTTTGATGTTGTGGTTGAGCCTAAAGCTTGTGATGACAATCTTGGCTGTTGCAACAAAAAGATTGTAACAAAGCCTGTATGGTATTTCAAAATTTTTAAGAGACAAAAATGTGGTTAACCCTGTGCGATCGTAGAATGCCATTGCGGTTGAAGGGAAAGTTTTATAGGACGACTATTAGACCCACTTTACTTTATGGTACGGAATGTTGGGCTGCCAAGAGACATCATATTCAAAAAATGAGTGTAGCTGAGATGCGGATGCTTAGATGGATGTGTGGAAATACAATAAAAGATAAGATTCGGAACGAAGAGATACGTAAGAAGGTAGGTGTTGCACCCATTGAAAATAAGATGCGAGAGAATCGTTTACGGTGGTTTGGACATATTCGGCGAAGGCCTAATGATGCTCCAGTTAGAAGGTTGGAGAAATGGGAAAATATATTAGTTAAAAGAAGTCGGGGTAGGCCTAGGAAGACTTGGATGGAGATGATAGGAAAGGATATGAATGCTTTGAACCTCACCGAGGACATGGCGTTGGATAGAAATGATTGGAGGAAAAGGATTCATGTGGAAGACCCAAAATGAATTTCTTTTTTGGTTCATATCGCTGACCCCAATTGTTTTGGGATGAAGGCGTAGTTGTTGTTGTTGTTGTTGTTGTTTGTTGTTAAAAATGTGGTTAACCCGGCAAGACCTTTAGTCAATGTTAACAAGTTCACACAATTTTTTTACCTCTTACATATTTTGAAATATCATGGTGGTTCCAAATATCAATCGTTACCTCTAGAGTTAATTAAGCAAGTTTCAAGTAACAGGCACATTTGTTTGCTCTACTTGTGGGATATAACATATCTTTTAATATTCATTTTAGATGTACTCAAATGCCCTTGGTGGTGAAAGCTAATTTCAGGAGTCACTATGGTACTTCACAAGACTTTTTGGGGCAAAAGATGTGGTGAACTCGTTAACGTCCACTAATTGGGTGTAATATAATATTGAAAATTGATTTTGTTTCCTCTTCTGGAAATATAGCTTATTTGATTACACTCTATGGCACCAAGGGCTAGAGATGAACAAACCAATTATGAAGGTAAGGAAGCTAGGGGTGTGTTTAGAATACGCCAACCTTTTATAACCTTATTGAAGTTGATTTATAATGGCTATAATAAGTCATACAATTGTGAATGTTCTTTATCTTAGCGTGGTGATTCATGTTGTATTGATTGTGCTTAAACATAATATATGATGATACAATTATTTATTTGGGTTTCAGGAATCAATGAGGATGATGATAGGATCCAATGTGCTGAATTTGTTACCAAACCAAAGGCTCGTCTGGTTCCTGATAACCTAGTCAGTAACTGTGTGTCTGCACTTGATCTGTTGGCTGTGCTTATGGGGACCCATCAGATTCTGAGGATAATAACCAAACTGAGTTTGCTGTACATACAGAAAACCCAACATCTGGCGGTGCTTCTGATACTTTGTCTTTAAGATCTAATTCTCTTGATGAAATTCCAGTTGGCAGTGATAATCTACTTATGAAAAGCCCACCACACCAAGGTGAAACTGATTCAGAATTCGATTAAGAAGTCTTAAAATCTCCTCAAAATGAAGTTGCTGCTGAAATTTTTCAAGATAAAGGTGATTCAGAAAAGGTAACTGGAATCTCAGAGATCAAGGTGGAGAAAATAAGCCGATGAAGATGACAACCTACATGGTGATACTAGTGACAATTATATTGAAAATAAGCCATACAATATTCAAAATTTAGAAACTATTAATGTTGATGTTTATGTACCGTGGGTTAGAATGGATGTGCTTGGAATATCTATTGACGATGCAATTGTTGCACTAACCCAATCATTGACAGAAGAAAATGAAGATAATAGAAGTAGGTGGTCTAATTTAGTCATATCTTCATCACTATTTATAATTGTTTTACATAATATAAGATACTACATTATTTTCATGTTATATCCCATGTCATCATGCATGCAATTTTAATGTATCAGTTGGCTTATGAGTATTTATTTCATGTTACTTGCAATTATTTATGATTTTTTTATATAGAACAGATGGCTTCTACTCAATGAAATGTTCAAACACCCAGTTTTCATGATGCTAAAATGAGTAATGTATAATGTATGTGAAGTTGTACTTTTTAATTTGCTTAATTTTTTATGGTTTATCCATTGCCTAACATTTGTTTTGGTTAATTAATTACATCTCACCAAGAAAGAAGGAAACGTGACCCAACTCATGCTCTTGCCACGACAATGTTGTCTCCAAGAATGAAACACCATGTCCCAATAAATAGGCATGCGTAACCCATAGGTCAAGAAGTGCAGTTTTTTATTTCATTTTTTGGGGGAACATTGGCAAGAAATTATGAAAGAATGCCACTTAATTTTGTGAGAGGGTGGTGTATGTTCCCCCCGGATGATTCACTGAATCCCACGTCTGTGTTCGGGGCTTTGAATGAGCACCACGTATACAAGCACATGGGGCTCGTATTCCCGTGTATGTTGACATAACTTTGCATCGGACTCTAGTGTTGTTGCAAAGACTTAAGTACCATTTCTTGCTATTCTTCTCATAAAGTGATGGTTTGAGAAAATGACAAAAATGCCCTTTATTCAAAAAAGAAAAAACAAACAGTTCAAAAAAAGGACAAACATGTCCTCTATCCAGAAAGTCGAGGATGATGTTGACTCTTCAAAGTCTTCTTCTTCTTCTTTCTCCGTTCAAAAAAAGGACAAACATGTCCTCCATCGAGAAAGTCGATGATGATGTTGACTCTTCAAAGTCTTCTTCTTCTTTCTCCGTTTAAAAAAAAGACAAACATGTCCTCCATCCAGAAAGTCGAGGATGACATTGACTCTTCAAAGTCTTCTTCTTCTTTCTCCGTAAAACAATGTAAAACCCTCTCTCTATCTCTAGAAAAAAAATCAAGGAAGACAAAGAGTTCTCCCTGGAGAAGGCCATGAACATCAACCCTCTCACTCTCTCTCCCTTCTCTCTCTACTTTTGTGCACATCCAACAGACGATCCTACATTGCTCCATCAAACACCGACTGACCTGCACATTGACTGTAGCATCGTTCAACTTGAAGAGTTGTGGAGTCTGATTCAGAGTTTTTACCCATACAGAAGGGGGGTCTGAGGGCTCCTCTCAGCGTGGGTAGCATCATTCAACTTGATTCGTTGTGGAGCCTGATTTAGAGTTTTTGCCCTTACAGGAGGGGGGTCTGGGGGCTCCCCCCCGGTGCGGATCCCGATTTATAGTATTTTTGGGTCTCCAACAAGCCCCACAATGATTTATAGTGTTATCCGGTTTTTCAACACAGATTTATAGTGTCTTCCGCAAATCGCTATAGTGATTTATAGTGTTTTTGGATCTCACTATAGCGATTTGTAGTGTCTTCTGCAAATCGCTATAGCGATTTATAGTGTTTTTGGATCTCACTATAGCGATTTGTAGTGTCTTTCGCAAATCGCTATAGCGATTTATAGTATTTTTGGATCTCACTATAGTGATTTGTAGTGTCTTTCGCAAATCGCTATAGCGATTTATAGTGTTTTTGGATCTCACTATAGCGATTTGTAGTGTCTTTCGCAAATCGCTATAGCGATTTATAGTGTTTTTGGATCTCACTATAGTGATTTATAGTGTCTTCCGCAAATTGCTATAGCGATTTATAGTATTTTTGGATCTCACTATAGCGATTTGTAGTATCTTTCGCAAATCGCTATAGTGATTTATAGTGTTATTTAGTAAGCAAATCGTTGTAAATCGCTACCCGAATTAGGACCAACTTGTCATGGCTGTATCTCCCTAACCGAAAGTCACATTCCAAATCCGTAAAAAGTGGTGTCTTTGTTATTGAGTCTAGTTTATTCCTATAAATTTTAAGCAAATTTTATTGTCATTTCATTCCCTATTTTAACTAAAAACCAGACCCTTATTATTTTGTATTATTTGAGTTGCACAACACCACTCTCGCTTGACATCCATATCTTGATTCTAGCATGCTCCCTGTTGGATTTTTCATTGATTTCTTCCAACCTTTCTTGGAACAAACATATATCTTTCTCACCACGACACCCTGTGCATTTTTTGACCACGATACTTGGGACCCGTGCCGGGGGGGAGCCCCTGACCCCCCCCCTATAAGGGCAAAAACTCTAAATCAGTTTTCACAACAAATCAAGTTGAACGATGCTACCCACGCTGGGAGGAGCCCCCAAACCCTCCTTCTATAAGGGCAAAAACTCTAAATCAAGCTCCACAACTTATCAAGTTGAATGATGCTACCTATGCTGGGAGGAGCCCTCAGACCCCCCTTTCTGTAAGGGTAAAAACTCTAAATCAGACTCCACAACTCTTCAAGTTGAATGATGCTACCCACACTGAGAGAAGCCCCCAGACCCCTCTCCCGTAAGGGTAAAAACTCTGAATCAGGATCTACAACTCATTTAGTTGAATGATGCTACTCACGCTGGGATGAGCCCCCAAACCCTCCTCCTATAAGGGTAAAAACTCTGAATCAGACTCCACAACAGTCAATGTGTAGGTCAACCGGTGCTTGATGGAGCAATGTAAGATCTTCTGTTGGATGTGCATAGAAGCAAAAAGAGAAGGGAGAGAGAGAGAGTGAGAGGGTTGATGTTCATGGCCTCCTCCAGGAGAGATTTCTTTCTCGGATAATCCTACAGTGCAGAGACTGGGTCTTAAATAATCATCTTCGGGGCACTTAAGTCTTTACAACCACTCCTTTTCAAGAATCATCATTTTTTTTTGCACCAATGAAGGAGAGGGTACTTAAGTCTTTGCAATCGCATCAAACTCCAACGCTAATTAATGCTGACAAACATGGGGATACGAGACGCACATGCTTACATACGTGGTGCTCTTTGGGACCCCCGAACATGAGATGTAGCTAACTCCCTTGTTCGGGGGGGGGACATATAACCTGCTTCGTAATTTTGTTAGTTGAAAGCAATTACTCAGAGTTATAAGGATGACGTGTGGCATCTTGTGTTGGTATGTATAATACATGTTATTAGATTATGTATAATATTTAAGCATGAATGTAATATTGATTTATTTGTATTTGATACAGCAAAGTTATGATATTTATGACTACACAAGAGGTTGGGTGATGAAATCATATGCACGACGTTTTAAAAATTATAAATGTGAACTGAGAAAAATCTATAAACAGTACAATACACTTGAAGATTGCGAGTCCAACCATCCTATATTTTTGAGAATCAGTGATATGCCCTGATAAAACATTTTGGTTCTCGTTGGTCAAGGATATGGATATGAAATCTAATTAAAAACAAGTTATAATTTATGTACTTATAGTTGTTTATGATATGTTATTTTATTATATAAGGCACAGAGTACAATGAATAGTATCAATCGTGCTCAACAAAAGTTTTCGCATACTATTGGATCGAGAAACTTTGCACGATTTTGTCATGAGAATATATTTACAATGTTATTAACTTCATTATTATTTTACCTTTCTTATGATTGATCATCTTATTATGTTAGCATAATTAACTTCTTTTCACACTTGCATAGGTTGGAGATGATGGAGTGGAGCCTTCACGAGATGAATTTTTCATTATGATGCGCTCTAGCACCGATTCAAATTATCACAATGCTGAAACAAGTGAAGCAATTGTAAGTGTTTAGTGATTACACAATTAGTTCTATTTGTGTTGAAGATTGACATGATTTTAAACGTTTATATAATTTTTGTAGGATCAAATGAATGCCAAGCTCTCTAAATTGCCTGAGGGAGATGTAGACTGCCCATCCCACAACAATATCCTTTCTCAGGTTCTTATAGAGGATACGCACGGGCGTGTTCGTACTTACGGCTTCAGTGTGAAGGCAACTGAGTTATTTGGTTTAGGCCCTACTCGATCCCAACTGCCATGTGCAAATACAAAGAAGAAATCCACGTGATGAAAGAAAAAATGCGTGAGATGAAAGAAAGAGTGCATGAGTTGGAATCCCAGTCCAACACCCAGTCTAGCAAAGTAGCGGAGCTGAAATCTAAATGTGAACAATTGATAAGTTAGGGCGGCACAAGTGCTTCACATCCTACTGTTGGATGAATCTAAAGTTCAAGATAAAACTTGTTTTGTTTTTTCTAATTTTTTTTGGTGTAACCAAACTTTGATAAAAACTTGTGTATGTGGAAAATGATATACTATGTAGTGTGATTGCACCCTACTATCATCACTAATGGATACTATGTAGTGTGAAAAGGGTACTTGCATTATGATCTATAAAGTTTTTTATGATTAATTTTGGAAACTCACTCTTCAGAGATTATGCCAGGTTGTTTTCTATGTGTATTATTTGTTCATATCTAAGTGAGGGAATTTCATAGATGGCCACTGCATTTTTTTATTGTCTTTCTGTGGCTTCATTCTTGATGTATGTCCTCTTAAATGCTGGACCAACTTTGCAGGAGCCTTGTGAAGTGGCTGGATTTGGTGAGGAGGTTGTCAAGATATCCGTGGGCTATCAGCATTCTGCAGCAATCACAGGTTTGGCTCTTAGTGGTTCTCTGATTCTTGTTTGTTTCTTTCTTTTTTTGCTGTTTTGGCTTATGGAGGGGAGTTGGGTGCTTGAAAATTTTGTTGTTGATCTTTTGTCATCCCAATGTAATGGTTTAGTTAGTAGGCTTACTGTTATTGCAAAATTTGTCCTTCTGAGTTTAAACTTAGCAGGTTACAGAGGTTAAAATTCTTTTATCATTGTTTTTCTTCACGGCCTTCTTGGAACTGCTGAAGACTGGATTTCAATGATGAAGGCCATTTCAGCTACTAGAAGGTGCATCTCATTTGACCTGCCAGGCCATGGAAAATCCCAGCCAATAGAAAATAATTCAGAGAAGATCCTAGACAGAAAATCAAGTTTATTTGAACAATTTATGGATCAAATCTACAAAGTAATTAATAAGCTAACTCCTGGAAAGGTTGTTCTTGTTGGATACTCAATGGGTGCGAGAATGATACTATACATGGCCCTAAGACACAGTGAGAAGGTTGGTTGTGACGTTTGTGATATTTCTTTTTTCTATGTCATATCTGAGGCTTATTTCTTGTTTCGTAGTGGCTTTTATTATTTGAAAGGTTACCAAAGTTGTAATAATATCAGGAAGTCGAGGCTTAAGGGACCCAGGGATGAGGAAGTATCGAGCTGCTCATGATGAAGCACAAGCATCTTACCTTGCTGCACATGGACTGAAGCGTTTTCTGGAGTCCTGGTATGCAGGAGATCTTTGGGACAGGTGACTGCTTTACACGAACAACCATTTATTCTCCTGTATCCACCTAATTAAATAAGAATAAAGCAATTCTTCTCTGTGTCACTGAAGTTCTTCCTCATCAGTTGTTGAAATATGTTTCTTATTGGTACCTTTCATGCCCTCTATGTTCTCAATTGAATCTCTAAACAGATCTGTAGCAGTTAGACGTACTTTTGTATCGCTCACATTCAAGGCAAAGATGATCCTGATAGACAGCACCCACGAGCTGTTATGACTTCTGAGTTTGATGTTGTGGTTGAGCCTAAAGCTTGTGATGATAATCTTGGCTGTTGCAACAAAAAGATTGTAACAAAGCCTGTATGGTATTTCAAAATTTTTAAGAGACAAAAATGTGGTTAACCCGGCAAGACCTTTAGTCAATGTTAACAAGTTCACACAATTTTTTTACCTCTTACATATTTTGAAATATCATGGTGGTTCCAAATATCAATCGTTACCTCTAGAGTTAATTAAGCAAGTTTCAAGTAACAGGCACATTTGTTTGCTGTACTTGTGGGATATAACATATCTTTTAATATTCATTTTAGATGTACTCAAATGCCCTTGGTGGTGAAAGCTAATTTCAGGAGTCACTATGGTACTTCACAAGACTTTTTGGGGCAAAAGATGTGGTGAACTCGTTAACGTCCACTAATTGGGTGTAATATAATATTGAAAATTGATTTTGTTTCCTCTTCTGGAAATATAGCTTATTTGATTACACTCTATGGCACCAAGGGCTAGAGATGAACAAACCAATTATGAAGGTAAGGAAGCTAGGGGTGTGTTTAGAATACGCCAACCTTTTATAACCTTATTGAAGTTGTTTTAATATGGCTATAATAAGTCATACAATTGTGAATGTTCTTTATCTTAGCGTGGTGATTCATGTTGTATTGATTGTGCTTAAACATAATATATGATGATACAATTATTTATTTGGGTTGCAGGAATCAATGAGGATGATGATAGGATCCACTGTGCTGAATTTGTTACCAAACCAAAGGCTCGTCTGGTTCTTGATAACCTAGTCAGTAACTGTGTGTCTGCACTTGATCTGTTGGCTGTGCTTATGGGGACCCATCAGATTCTGAGGATAATAACCAAACTGAGTTTGCTGTACATACAGAAAACCCAGCATCTGGCGGTGCTTCTGATACTTTGTCTTTAAGATCTAATTCTCTTGATGAAATTCCAGTTGGCAGTGATAATCTACTTATGAAAAGCCCACCACACCAAGGTGAAACTGATTCAGAATTCGATTAAGAAGTCTTAAAATCTCCTCAAAATGAAGTTGCTGCTGAAATTTTTCAAGATAAAGGTGATTCAGAAAAGGTAACTGGAATCTCAGAGATCAAGGTGGAGAAACTGGATACTTCAGAATGTTCCTTGAGGGAAGGCTTGGAGAACTTTGTGCAGATTGAGTCAAATTCTTCAGTTAATATTTATGACTCGACGGCAACATGCCAGAACATGATGACATCTGATAAAAAGATGCTATGTAAGAAATCAATTGGCAATTCATCCGATGAAGGTGAACTAACTACTGAGTTGTGTGAAGAGTTCAACACTGCAGCAAATGGTGAAGTGTTTCAAGATTTGGATTCAACTTTTAGGAGAAGCTATTCTGATCGTATACCAAATGAAAATTCTGTTGAAGCTACACAACTTAGGAGCTTTGAACTGCTGCACCTTCAGGGTCCTAATGTCGAGTTTTCAAGAATGCTTGTTTTCTGTCTAGAACATGTTGTGGAGGCCCAAAGGCAACTTGAGCCAATTGGTGGAGCACAGATAGTGCTATTGTGTCATCCAGGTGACCCATAGTATGATGTATTTATATAAATTCTTATTCTTTTATATCATTCTAACGCTGTTTTGCTTTATGATTTATTTTATCTTTTGTTCTTGTTATATCATTCTGGAATATATAATTTCATAGTTTCTGTTCCTTGTATCTGCTATATACTGACAGGGAATATATAATTTAAGAGAAAAACAATTTACTGGCACAATTTTAAATTACGTCAGTAAAAACGTTTTTGCTGGCGCAGCAAATGTGTCAGTAAAAATCCATTTGACACTCTAAAGCCCTTTTAGTGATACAGCTTCTGCGCCATAAAACAGTGTTTACTGGCACAGTTCTGCGCCAGTAAAGCCTTATTTTTGCTGGAGCAGAACTGCACCAATATTATCCTTTTGCTGGAGCAGATCTACCAGTAAAAGTTTTCAATTTCGTATCTGATTTTTGTTGGTGCAGAACTGTGCCAGTAAAAGTTCTTTTCAATTTTATGAAAGATTTTTGCTGGCGCAAAACTGTGCCAGCAAAAATTATATTTTCTGGCGGTGTAAAGTTGCGCTAGGAAATGTATTATCGGCCATACCTTACCTGGCGCTACTGTTGGCGCATTCTTGCGCCAGCAAAGGTTTTTATTGGTGCTATTCCTGTGTCGGTAAAACCCTTATATATTGTAGTGAATACATAGAAATCCTAGATTTTCACACATGACAGTGTCAACGGGTCGCATCTGAGTGCACCAAACCCGCCAGATAACAAATACTTCAGTTCATGAGTTCAAGTTCGAGTTATGTTGGGTTTAAAAAATGGAAATCTAAATTCAATTTACATAATTTACAAAGTATTTAAGATACATTTTGTTATGCAAACAACAATCAAAACCAAGTAAACCATAAGATAAATAGAGAAAAAGAACAAGAGAAGACAGGAGATTTATGTTGTTCAATACTCAGTCCTACGTCCATGGGCAAGGGAGAAGCAAAAATCCACTAGCAAGATGTGAGGGACATGGGAAGATAAAGAGCTCTAAAAACCCTGATCTTTGATACAACCGAAAACTCTCATATCCAACTCTCAAATGAGGCGGCAATATATATATATATGACTAAGGGCATAAAACCCTAGCTGGTACAAAATGACAAATTATAAAAATATACAGGTCCATACCGTGGGGGCTCCAATCTTGGGCCTAACAACCCGATCCCTCTGCTACCACCACAAACCTGATTGAAAATTCTCATTGTACAGTCACAAAAATATTTTCAAATCGATTCGTGAATCACAGTGAGTCAGAATTCAAGACAACATATTTTTACAAGAGAGAGAAAGAGGGCATTCAGATCAGCCAGGAGGGGTCAGATAGCCAGCGAAAAGCATAGCCCGAGCTTGACCCACATGATCTTAGGGTCGAGTTTAGGTCAATTTTTTTTACGCCCATACCCAGATTTTGGAGTTCAGGTTGGATTGGGTGCCCAATAATATCCGGACCCATTGGCAGCTTTACATACATGTCACACTGGATTATGGACAAAATGCCAATTCAGCAATACTTTATGCCAACCTACCTAACTTGTGGCTTTGATTTCATTTATGGCTTATATATTGTGTTAAAGTCTGAAATAAGGTAATCCATGATTGTGAATGCATAGGCTTGGCAGAAATGCCACAACTGTGCTGCAGCTTAAGACCTAGTGAATGGTCTAGTTATTGAGTTCCCAATCCTTTTTCATCCTCTAGTTAAAATGATTGGCTCAATTCATTCAATTATGCACCAGCCTAAGACACATTCAATGATTTTAGTCATTTTCCATCATCCCCTACCCAAAGTATTCTTTTTTCTGTTGTTTTTTTGGATAATCTAAGCACCATCACCTACCTCACTTTAGCTAGCCTCCAGTTGGTAAAACCCTTGAGGTCCCCTCTTGCATGTACACCAAAGAGTACACCTAACTTCAACCTTATGACAAGGGATGCCACCTAGCTACATGTTTCAAATTTGTGATATATGTCAATTTAGTGACATTCACAAGTCACCCCTAACTGATGAGTGGAGCCTTATTTTTGCATTTTTCGAACTTGCAAAATACACTTGGCATCTCTCTCTCTCTCTCTCCCCTTTTTTTTGTCCCTTCCCTCTCAACCAAAAAAACACTGACCGCACATTGGCCGGCCTCTGGCTGTTAACCCTTGGTCCCCTACCCGCCAGAGAATATACTTAGTTCGACTTTGTCATTGATTCATAAACAAACACATAGGTAGCCTTCATGGAATAGGAAGACAGGCAAAAAGTGGTCAATATAGGTGGCTAGGTCCAAACCAACATTAACTTTTGATGCAGATATCCAGTTTCTGTAGTTCATTCCCAGTTAAAAAGCTTATTCAACCAATATCGGGATGCTAAGCTATCATCTTTGGATTGTTTAGGATAATCATAATAACAATGTTTAATCATTTTGATTTTTAAATTTCAAGCCTAAGCTCCTATATCTTAATTTAGTGAATTTTGGCATCTCAAAAGTTTTTTGCCAACCAAGAAGTTCATTAATCGATATTAAATAGGACTCTCAGTAGCTTCTTCATTGGCAAAGAGGATATCTAAAGGAAAATGATTTGTCTATATGCAAAGCCAAGTTGTGCAGAACTTACAATATTAATTTTGTTTTGCAGTTTGTACAGTTTTGTGACTTTTTTCAAAACACTCAGTATTTTTTATAATTCCGCATCTGCTTACTGCCTATGAACACATTATCGAGACAAGTGTTTGTTTTTTGTTGCAAGTTTGTGGTCATTTTGTGCATCCAATACTTTTTTTAAGAGAATTTGGGAGCTCAGAATTACATTCATTTTTAGGTGCCAATAAGGAACCTCCTAAGTTGCAGATATAGTAACATGTCACCTCACTCACCAGTATTGAGAACAGTCTTCCATAATGCTGTTACAATTGAGCCATGTGTTTTGCATATCTTTTATTCCAACTGCACTGACCTATTTCAATTATAGTTTGTAGTGGACAAATATCAAGGCCTCACAAATCATTCAAGACAACAATTCAATAATTTGTGCCAAGAAACGTCTATATTGGAACCGCCCCAAATGGGCTTGTCATAGTGGGATGGGGCCTAGGCCGCTAGCCAGGCTGTCTAGATTCAAATCCCATGGGTGTCACCCTAAGTACGGTAGGTAGAGCCAACGTGGCTAGGTCTCTGATCTTGGGGGTGTTTTTTTTGTGTAAATATAAAAAAAATCTATAATGAGACCAACCTAATAGAGTAATCAATCTAATTGTTGCAGTAAACTTGTTTTAATCTCATAGTGAATCCCACATTTAAGGCATGTTTAAATGCCCCTGATATTGGATCTGGTGTAGGACTAAGACCCATGCCAGATCTTTTGGTCACATAAATAAGGGATCTCATATGTGAGAATCTAAGAACCCCAAAACTCCTGAAATGCATGATTTTCTTGCTCCATTTTTCTCTTTTGGGTGTTGGACTGGAGGTCCTCGAATTTGAGCCCTAGGATCTCAAAATATCTGAGGCAACCAAACACATCATTTCGGTTCCATTAGTATATTCCTTGTAATAAGATTCATGACTCGAATGGGGGTCGAATAAGATTGTTGGATGGTTAGGTCGCACTATCATAGGGGTGTTGGATTTGAATCATTCAAGGGTTATTCCTCACCTTGCCTATCATAACAGAGAGAGAGAGAGAGAGAGAGAGAGAGAGAGAGAGAGAGAGAGAGAGATTTATCACTCAGCAAAAATGACGGATGATTGTAGGCCACATAAGGCAGGGTGGTCGTGGGGCTCCACCCATGGTTTTCCTGTTTGGATGAGGGTTTCTCATCATATATATATATATATATATATATATATATATATATATACTCCTGCCCAACTTCACTTTCTACCCAGTTCTGCCCTTACAAATTTCATTGTTTTTGACATTTTTTTCCCACATCTAACACCATAGATTTGATCTATAGGTTTTGTTTAGTGGGAACCGGTGTTTGGATCACTGGAATCCGACCTGTATACAGGTTTTTCAGGTGATCCAAAATCAATGGCTATGAAGGTACCTGTCTTTCCCGTCTCATAAAAATATATTTTTTTGCAGAAAAACATGATCCAAAAGTCTATTCTCACTAAATCGAACATGCTAAACACATCTAACAGTTCAAATCTATCATAAAACACTTCAAAACTATGTGGCAGAATGAGAAATGAGACCTAATATGTTCAGCTCTCTCTCTCTCTCTCTCTCTCTCTCTCTCTCTCTCTCTCTCTATATATATATATATATATATATATATATATATTAGAAGAATGTTTGCAGCTAATAAACCTCAACAACAATAGTAAGCCAGCTTAATATTGTTGTATATACTGTAAAATCTAAATCTATTTATTAATACATTATGTTCAGAATTCATAATTGTCATCTAGACTTTATATCCTTAATGCCTTGCCACAATAGACCAACTATTGCTATTAGTAACAATTACAGCATCCTAGGCAGTGCTTGATACTTGGACAAGGATTCAACTAGCTTGATGATAAGAATATCCAAGAAGAGACATCCTAAGCAAGGACAGCAATGTGCAAGTCTTCAGCTTGAGCAAAGGAAGGGGAGAAAAAATGACAAAATGTAAAAATGCAACAAAAAGATAATGGGACCTCATTGGCATGACAGAGAAAAACAAGGACTGAGATTTTTTTTAATATGATATTTTTTTGTGGTGAGAAATAAGCCTTTTCTTGCAAGGGCATGAATGGCCTCCAAATTTAGAATAGTAAAGCTCTTTAAGATGCATATCCAAGTGGCCCAAGCACTGACAAAAATATGTTTTGGATACGAACATTAGAGGCATGCATGGACAAGGAAATGGACCCATGAGGATGAGGATAACATCACCAAACTACAAGAAAAGGTGTTTTTACGTGTCCTCCTGCACGCCAGGAAAAGTGCATTTTCATTAGCACTATTTTACATAGAGTCAATGAAAAAGTAATTTACGCTTCCGGCAGTTGTATATATTTTTTCTGGTGCAAATAAAGTATGCCAGAAAAAATAATTTTTCTGGCGCAACAATTGTATGCATCAGTACAAAGCATAAATTTCCTTAACATATGCGCCAGTGCGCCAGTAAAACATACTTTTTTCTAGCACAAAAATCGTGCACCAGTAAAAAGACACGAAATTTTAAAAAATCTATTCGGCTGGGCTCTCTCCCTCTTTCTCACCTACCACCATCGCAGGGCACCACCTCTCTCTCTCTCTCTCTATTCACCGGACACCACTGCACCCTCTATCTCTCTCTCATCTGATCGGTTGTCGTCTACCACTGTCGCCGTTGTCTCTTTGTTTTCCAGCCGCCACCACCGTCCGGCGGCTTATCTGACTACCTGCCACCACCTTCGGTGCCTTGTCCAACCATGAATCATTTTGAAATAGCCAAAAAATAATTAAAAATATTACGTGTCAATCAGTACGTGACATGTGTTGAAGTCATTAAAATAATATTAAAAAATAATTTCAAGTATTTTCTACATTTTATTAAAAAATAACCTATTCAAGGGTAAAGCTTATCGATTTTCTGCCGACACTAAACACATTGGCCCATCAAACCGATACTGACATTGCCTAAAGTTCTATTGAAGAGAAGTTAAACCCGTCTGCTTTCATTTCATATCATATGAAAAGATAAATTTACATAAAGGGGTCTAATATATAATAAATTTATGTTTAACTGCTTTACAAATATTTAAAATAAATTGTAAGAAATTACTGTTTTACTTTTACTTCTTTTGAAAGTACTTATGTAGCCTTAGATGTAGCCACAAAAAAATGAGCAGTTACAAGTAGGGGTGTCAACGAGTCCAGTTTACCTGGACCCGACCCTTACCAAACACTATAGGGTCAAGCCAAGGTAAGGTGATAAATAAGAAGACCCTGGTCCGGACCTGAATGTCTGATTAATACATGGATCTGGGAATAGTTTGTGAAATTTTATACCAGGCCCGACTCAAGTTTCGATTAAAACCCTTAATTTTTCAATGTAAAAATGATAAAATATGGTTTATGTAGTTCTTATTCGGTCTGGGTATCTTTTATCTTATAGTGGGTCTGATCAGACCCGGTCTGAACCAGATACCATGCCCAAAAATCGGGGCTAGGTCTGGTTCCACCTGATACCAAACCAAACCCGACCCGTTGACACCCCTAGTTAGAGTCACATTCAATCCATCAGCTACATTGATAGGTCAAAAGTTTGCATTTTAAATATTTAATTAGAGTTAAGTGATATAAAAATTACTCAGGCAGTCATTTAAGCAATTTCTTAAATATTTGAAAATTGAATCAGCTAAATGAAAATTTTGATATGTTAGACGCTTACGTATATACTCCTCAAACATAAACTACTTCCAACAGTCTCTCATGCTTCTGGCTTGGTATAGCATAATCCCTTGATTATAAAAGGTAGAAGTCTAATTAATTCAAGTGTGGGTAGCTATAAAGATGATATGTACTCTTATCTAGGGGTGTCAACGGGTCGGGTTTACCCGGACCCCACATGTACCAAACCCTATAGGGTTCAGGTATGGTGATAAATAAGAAGACCCGATTAAGACCCGGGTCCAGAACTGAAGGTCCGATTAATACATAGAGCCGGGTATAGTTTGTGAAATTTTATATCAGACCGGGGCCCAACCCGAGTTCGGATTAAGACCCACAATTTTTTTATTATAAAAATGACAAAAACTATTATTTTACCCGTTATGGCTCTGGTCTGGTTCGTGTAGTTCTTATCGGGTCTGGGTACGGTTTCTCTTATGGTGGGTTTGATTAGATCCGATTCTGAACCTGATACCATACCCGAAAATTGTGGCCAGGCATGGTTCCACCTGGGTCTGGACCAAACCGGACCCATTGACACCCCTACCCTTATCGGCATCATGAATCATTTCAATTTATCATGTAAGTTTGAAGCACCTTATGTAGAATGGTAAGATTAGAAAATATAAAACAAGTCAGTCTTTTTCCGCATCTAATCATTCAATATAATGTAGGTTATCCATGAAACTTCAGATTTCATGTCTTTACCTAAGGCTTCCTTTGCTTGTTCTTGTGCTTTCAAGATCTACTGAAAAATCACACACACGCATGGAGAGAGAGAGAGAGAGAGAGAGAGAGATCCAAGCTAACTTGCACGCTATCCATTGGTCTAGAATGCTATTAGAAAGATAATTAATCGCAAAGGCCTTTTATTCTTATAGCTTAGAAAAATAAAAAAATAAAAACAATAATGTATAATATTTTTAATATTTATTCTTAACCGAAAGGAACCTATTTTGAGACTCAAATAAAATTGGCTCGTATATAGCAAATGAATGGTGTGTGATCTTTTCACCTTCAACATGTCGGTGATGACTTGACTTCATTTCCTATTCAATCATATTCTAACAGCTAATTTGTATTGTACATTTCTATTGCTCATTTTGGACACATATTCACGTGGCTCAACCAAAATTTTCATCTTTTTTTTCTTCGTATTACATGAAGGAGATGTGAATCATAAAAAAAAAAAAACCAGTGTCAACAAATCGACAAAACTGAGTTGGTCAAAGAAAAGATATCAACCATTGACAGATTTAACCAGGTTGGGCACAATAGGCCTCAGATTATAGATGAATTAGTTATAACGCTGGGAAATGAGACGATCGAGCTGCTTGTGGTTCGGCTCACAAAGAGCTTGTTTGAACTCATAGAACAAGCAACAGGTGTTCGGCTTGGCCTGACTCATACAGCCTTGTTAAATAGTAACAAATATGATGGCTTTTGCATCAATTGTTGCATGGAAAAGGGTAGACGGAACAACTAACAAACAAGGTGAGAGAGAGATCTGGCGTTTGTTCAGGTGTGGCTCATAGTGCCATCTGCACTTAAATGCAGCAGAATTGTGAGAATTAGAGGAAGGCACGGATGGGGAATCAGACCGTTGAGGGCTGGTAATCGCACACGTCGGCCAGCACGAGATCATCGCACCGGATATGCTGCTAAGGATGGAAATGGTAAGTACTTTCGGCCTAGCGAGCAGCGCCTTGGTCAGGAAGACGTTGGGGATGGATCTTATCCAAGCAGACAGAATTTTGGGGTATCTACGTAAGGAACTCTCAGGGCATTAACCTGATTTTTTTAGTGAACTTTTTCAGACATGATTAAGAACTGTTTGATGTATTGTTCCCTCAACTACTGGGACATGGAAGATTTTTTTAGAGTCCTTAAGAGATTTCTTGTGGTCAGGACACTCTTTGTAACGCCTAGAGATTTTTAGCCCTTTAAAAATATGTGAAAATTTAAAAAAAAAAATTTATTTTTAAATAAACAACAGAAACATTTTTAAAATTGAGGTTTAAAATCTCGAGTGGGTTACATTATAGGAACCACAATGTACAAATTAAAGTATGAAACCAAATTGTGCATTATATACACAAATTCATTTACAAAATATTCAGATAGTTATATACTTATGATTTAAAAACAAAAATCTGAAGATCTATCTGGGATCCTGAAAGTTCTGATCCTTGATATTGTTTCTATCTAACATCCACTGTCGTGAAAAGTGTCATGTACCTAAACTTGTATTTTCACATAACATGGGGTCAGACTTGTTACAGCCTGATAAGTAAATATCAATTTCAACTTAAAATATCAAAATATATTCAGGAATCATAAATTAACTATATTTGTGAAATTTAGATTTAGACTATATCAAGCTTATCATTGTATACTAGGTATTGTACTGTAAAAATAAATACAAAGATCTAATATAATTTCAGCATATTGTAATTGCTTACTCATGCATTTAACAAATAACCACTCATGTATTCAGTATGATACAAATATTCACTCAAGCATTTTATATAATGCAAATAATCGCTCATGCATTTAATAACAATGCCATTGTTCACTTTTTTTAAGTAGTTATTCAAATATAAGAGTTTTTATTTTAATACCATTTAGTGTTTTATTATGTCATGTATATTTTAATTACACCAAATAATTAGCTAAACGGATTTCAAGGGGAATGGTTTGTAACCGATAAAAAATTATTCAAAAGCTACTAAGCACTGATTCAGATGCATCATGAACTTACTGCAAAAGTTGAAGCGATTTTCACCCCGGTCTCTTAAATGTATGAGTAACTCGAGAGGTATCGGCCATTTCAAGTTAAGGGTTAAGCATGAACCTCATTTTTCCATGAGATATCGTCTCTTTCAGGTTAAGGTTTAAGCCTAAACCTCATTCTTTCACGAGGTATTGTCCCTTTCAGGTTGAGGATCAAACCCAAACCTCATTTTTCATGAGGTATCATCTCTGCTCAGGTTAAGTGTCAAACCAGAACCTGTTTTTTCCACGAGGTATCATCTCTGCTCAGGTTAAGTGTCAAACTTGAACCTCGTTTTTTCATGATGTATCATTCATTTCAGGTTAAGGGTCAAACCTAAGCTTCATTCTTGTGATCATGCAATTTTTTTCCTCTTGGTTCTCCTCTTTTCCTTCTCTTTCCCTTTTTGCGTCAATTGTTACATGGAAAAGGGTAGGTGATAGAGAGAGATCTGGTGTTTGTTCAAGTGTGGCTCATAGTACCATATGCACTTAAAACAACAGAATTGTGAGGCTTAGAGGAAGGCACAGATGGGGAAGCAGCCCGTCAAGGGCTGGTAATCGCACATGTCGGCCAACATGAGATCATCGCACTAGATTTGCTGCTAAGGATGGAAATGGTAAGTACTTTCAACCTAGTGAGCAACGCCTTGGTCAGCAAGACATTGGGGATGGAGCTTATCTAAGGCAGACAAAATTTTGGGGTATCTGCGTAAGGAACTCTCATGGCATTAACTTGATTTTCTTTAGGAGGTTGCACGCTTACTTGGTTACAAAGGGCTTAGATTCCGCATGAGGGAGGAACCAGCCTCTTCTGCTGGATTTTTTCAGTGAACTTTCAGACATGATAAGGAACTGTCTGATGTATGGTTCCCTCAACTAATGGGACATCAAAGATTTTCTAAGAGCCCTTAACAAATCTCTTGCGGTTGCCCACGGCATGGTTGCAAGTCTTTGCCCTCTCTTCTCTCCATCCATTTAAGTGGAGTGCGAGATGAGGTCACCCGTAGGACACTCTCTGTAATGCCCAGAGATTTGTAGCACTTTTAAAATGTGTGAAAATTAAAAAAAAAATAAATAAACAACGAAACATTTTTAAAACTGGGGTTTAAAGGGTTACATTCTAGGAACCAAATCAGAGTATGAAACTGAATTGTGCATTATATATACAAAATCATTTATAAAATATTCAGATAGTTAAACACTTGGGATTTAAAAACAAAAATCCTAAAATCTACGCAGGATTCTAGCAGTTTCGATCCTTGATGTCGTTCTTGACCAACATTCATTGTCAATCAAGGTGTCCTGTATTTGAATCTTTATTTTCTCATAATACAGGGTCAAACTTGTGACAGCCTAATAAGTAAATATCAATTTTTGGTAACTTAAAATATCAAAACATATTCAAAAATCATAAATTAACTTTATTTGTATAATTCAGATTCAGATTATATCAAGCTTATCATTTGATGCTATGTATTATACTATTAAAATAAGCACAAAGATCTACTAATATAATTTCAGCATAACGTAATTGTTTACTCATGTATTTAACAAATGACTACTCATGTATTTAGTATGATATAAATATTCACTGAAGCATTTTATATAATGCAAATAACCACTCATGCATTTAATGCAAATAACCACTAATGCATTTAATAACAATGTCATTGTCCACTTTTTTTTAAATAGTTATTCAAATATAAGAGCTTTTGTTTCGATATTTATTTTTCAAGCGGATACTCACAGAACCACTAGTCGTCATACAGCTGAGACCATTTGGAGGTATATTATATCATGTTTATTTTAATTACCTCAAATGACTAGTTGGACGAATCCTAAGGAAAATGGTTTGTAACTGAGAAATTTTTTTTAAAATCCCACTAAGCACTGATTCAGATGCTTCCTTAACTTATTGCAGAAGTTTGAGGGATCTCTCACCTCAGTCTCCAAAACCTCCAACTAACTGGAGACCCATGGGATGCCTTGCTTTAAAAAATATTCATGTCACTCGAGGCTTATGCCACCTACCCTCTCCAAGGTAGGCCTATTGTGAATGGGTATATTAGGGGTTGTCTTTTTAATAAAATTAATCATTTCATATGTCTCCATGAGATAACAATTATTGTCATGCATACTCAACACATACAATGTTACTCTATCTATACAAGCACTTCGTCTATGAAGGTGAAAAATCACTTTAAGTTCATTTGTAAGCATGATTCATTTAACAACTGGTGCACTTTTTGCACCTCATGATTTGAGTAACCCAAACTGGTATATAAGAAAAATTTCAGCACAATGATACTTTTTAACAATAATTACATGCTACACATCTATCAACATACCCCACGACAACAACGGTTGCTCGAACCTTGGCCATAGTCTTGCCATAATAATTCATTTCATAAACAATAATTTTAGACATTTTAATTCAAAGCCTGTAGGGTTTTATTAACCCCTAATCTCATTATTGAACAATAATCTTTATAACAAACATTTAAGCATACTAACCTGAATTGATACATGCAAATAGAAATCAATATATTTAAACATGGTTCAAATTATGTGAACATAGATTATAGTATACAGTCGTTCATGCTAACATAAATCTACATGTACAATTCTGATGGAAGCATCCAAAATATATTTAACATTATAAATTATAAGTTTTTTGCATAATAACTTACTTTAATCTTTATGTGATCTGATAGAATATGATTGCCTTGAGGACTTGCAAATCGAGGTAAAGCAAAGTATTCATGATTTAGGGTGCTTCAGAAATTCTGATAGAGATCAAATTATCTTTTTATTATAAAAATTCATGCAGCATTTAACCTAGTTTAAAATCTAATGTTTCAAATTTTATTCAGATGATTAAATAACATTGGTGTTATCTCTACATAATAAAATTTGTAAGTTTTATGAGATTTTGAGTAGTACTTTCTCTATATTTTTTTTAAAAAAACACAAAAATTGTTTTAAAAATTTTGACAGAATATATTCTATTTTAATATAAAAATTCTCAGGATTCTTTTAAAAATTTTGACAAAACTTCTGCCATTTTAGTATGAAAATCTCTAAAAATGCTTTCAAAAGTTTTACCAAAGCCTCTCCTGTGCGGGATTATAATTACACTAAAATTTTGGCAAAATTATCGCATTTTAGTATGTATAATAAATCCTATGGGTTTTTTAGGGAGATTATGAGGTTCTATGAGCACATATAAGGGTTCATATAAGTTCTACGGGTACATACCTAGTTTTAAAAAAAAATTGACAGTGTTTTTGCAGTGTCAACTTGAAACTGCTGTTGGATTTGAGCAAAACTTCTGCTAGGCAAACTCTAAAAGTTGGATTTGCTTGGATAGAGCTCTTCTAAATAAACTAAAATTGTGGGGATATAGAGGCAAGGGCTATGAAACTTTCTACGAGAGTGAATCAAAAATTTAATGGACTCTTGGTCTAGTTTTCTAAAGAGATGGTTTGGGCTTTAGAGAAAGAAAAAAGAAAAAGGGAGAAGAGAGGAAATTTAAAAGAGAGAGTGCTAGAGAGAGAAAGAGAAGGGGGTGAAATAGGTGAGAGAGAGAAGGAGAAGGGGGTTAGGGCCCCACACACCCCTGGGTGTCACCTAAAGACAGAGGGAGAGGGGTGACTCACCCCTTTCTTTGCCATGTATCACTATAGGGAGAAAAGAGGGGGGTGACTCACCCTCTTCAGGTGAGTCTCACCCCCAAAACCATTAGATTTTATGGTTTTGATTATTTTATTATTATTATTTAGTTTAATTATTAATTTAATTAATCCTATTTAATTTTTACCAAAATAGCTCTGGTTTGATTTCATGTTTCTACATTGTCCCTTGGATATAAAAAATATATTTTTACCCTTTTATGGTTTGGGAATTTACCTGAATATGCCATTAAGTGGCAAATTGCAATTTTGCCGCTAACAATTTTATTACTTTTCTAAATATGCCTCTAATTTTAAATTATCAAATTACCCTTAGACAATTTAAATATTTGTGAGTATATCCTTAAAATATGAATCCAAATAAATATTCAGATCTGTGAAAAATATTAGTTTTCAAATCCATCAAAATTAAGTTCATATAGAGGTTTAGATCGGTGTTTGGATCCAATAGTTATTCAAATAAGAATTTTTAATCTTTGAATCATATCCCTACTGATTTAGGATTCATAAAGACTTGAATTTTAAAATTTATTTAACATTGAAAATTTCTGGATATTACACTCTCAATGGCAGGATGTGAAGTCCATATGCTTATGGAGAAAGCTTTCTCTAAGCACGTTGAACAAGGGGTGAGGGTGGGAGATGGTCTGCAATAGGTGTCTCTTCTTCGTTTTCAGGAGGAGGAAGGCTTGCAGACGTTGCAAACAATCATTCATCTTCAGCAACCCAAATTTCATCATTTACAGACCAAGGACGCTCAGAACCTCTGAGTCCACCATAAGAGATTTTGGGGCAGTTCGCTTGCAATGCCCCGAATAGCTTAGGAAGAGGTCTAAGGGCTCTCAAGTTGTCGGTGAGTCGGTGACAATGGAGGATTCATGGTTGGCTCTATTTTGATCCCCTTACAGATCACAACAGCAAGGTACCACGAGCTTGTGCTTGGATGTGGACTGCCAATTCCATGCGGAGGATGGGCTCTGGTGTTTGAAAGATGTGTTGAAAATGAGTGGAGTTGAAAGTTGATGGTTCTATGATCAAGGTTGGCAATGGAGCCTGGACAAGATTTTGGAAAGACCCTTGGTTGCAAGAGTCCCCGTTGATGGAGTTGTTCTCGTCACTTTACAGCGTAGCCCAGCACAAAGGTGTCTCCGCAAAAAACGCTCATGTTCAGCATGACCTGATCTGCTTCCGGCTTAGATGGCCTGACTCAAACATGAGTTGGCAAGGGACCGGCCGATTGGATTTATTCATACTCAACAATCAGTATCGAACTAAATCTAGTCATTGTCGAATTAATTTTTTGTATGTCATCTGCTTTCTTATATTCTATGTACATGGGCTCTGGGTGAGCACTCCTCACCCGGTCCTTTTTACTGACTAAATGAGCATATATCCTTTCTTTTAAAAAAATAAAATACTAACAAATATGTTTCAAGTATATTTTGTATGACATCATTTAGTGTAAAATAAATATTCAACATGTTTGGCTTGCATGCAATAGCTAGATTCAAATTTCATATCGTATTGCTTTCAACATTGAAACAATATATAGTTCAAATGCGTAGCTGCTTGATGAATAGGTGCTTGGCCACCTACTTAATCGCGCTGACCGTCCATCACATGTGTTAATGGATGGTCATCGCACAAAAAATAAAAAAAATGTGTTTTGGCACAAAAATGGATAAAAATACCCTTTAGGTGCTCAAAACCGCCCCTAAAGGTATAAGAGACACACGCAACATTACAAATTTGTAATATCATGTGCATCCTTTTGACATTTGGAGGTGCTTCAAAAACGTCGCGTAAGGGTCTTTTTTGCTCATTTTTGCATCAAAAGAAGTATTTTTAGCATTTTTTTTGCTAGCCATCCATCAAGCAGAAGAATGATCAGCGCCATTAAGCATGGTTTCAGCACCTACCCATCACTATATATATATATATATATATATATATATATATATATATATATATAAAGAGAGAGAGAGAGAGTAATGGGTTTGTTCTAAACCGCATGCTAAATGGGTTTTTCAGGTTTTTTTATTTTATTTTTAAATTCTGACCATACAGATGTGATCTATACACTTGATTTTAGTGAGATCAGCTCTTGAAGCGTTTGGTTCCAACACATGGGTAGGTTTTTATAAAGTTTGAAAAATCAACGGTCTAAAATCTTTGTAAATTTTTGAGGTTTCAAATATCATTTTTTTCATCAAAAACACATGATCCAGGAGTAGATTCTTAGTAAATTGACCATGCCCAACACATTTATGGGGCCGGAACCACATAAAAAGCACCAGAGAAGCCCAAAAAATCCATTTAGCATGCAGTTTAGCACAGACCCATGTTTTATATATATATATATATATATATATATATATATATATATATATATATATATATATATATATATATATATAATTTTGAGCTCAAAATATCTAGAGCCCAACTATTAATTCCAGCTTGGCGCAACTGGGTAGCTTTGTAAACAAGCTAGCACGTGCTCATCATAAGCTTAAGCTCGGCTTGACTCACCACAAAAATGAGCCAAGCTTAAACACCTCATGTTCATTAAGTTCGGCTCGTTTACCAACCCTAGTTACAATGGTTCTACAATCTAGTATGGTGTACCAAAAATATCTGTGGTCCATCCTTTTGGAGAATAGACAGATTGGATCATTACAATACGACGGTTTAAGTGAACTTGGACAATTTTGTCATGATGATTCTTGTTTATTCCAACTTGATCAGGAGTACCCAAATCAAGTATTGTCTAGAGGCTATCTCTTTTGTAATCTACTTGTGCTTTAGATAAGAAGCAAAAGTAGATATTAACTCCCAAAGACATGTATAGATACCCAGAGTGTGTGTGTGTGTGTGTGTGAGAGAGAGAGAGAGAGAGGCGGCTGGGTAGGAACAAGTCCATGTGATTCACATGGTATGAAACTTGGTTATAAATGGAGCTCACACTACCATTACTTGTCAAGCCATCCTGTGCTCTTGGAAGACATTAGCTAGTGATAACTGGCAATGGCTTCCTTCTCTACGTTTGTGGTTTCTCTCTCTATCTTAGTCCTCGTGCTAAGGAGTTCGTCAGCTCAACTCACCCCTGATTTCTACTGTGAGACTTGCCCTGACCTCTTCTCTACAATTCAGTATCAGGTCCAGCAAGCAGTGGCCCAAGAGAGACGGATGGGCGCCTCTCTCGTTCGCCTCTTCTTTCATGACTGCTTTGTTAATGTATCCCCCAGCTCTCTCTCTCTCTCTCTCTCTCTCTCTCTCTCTCTCTCTCTCAAAATATTTGTGCACTTATATGCATGACATCATTCTTACTTTGATATATAATTCCTTTTTTTTTTCTTATGGAGGACCTGCAAAGGATTGGAGACCTAGTTGCTCTAGTCTTAACTGCCTATGCATACAGCTGCCGACGTAAAACTCTGTGGGTGCCCCCCTCTACCCCTCTCCAACGTCACATGGAGACTGGAACTTAGCTTGAGACTATGCAGGTGACTCCTTGGGGTCATCTCATATATATATATATATATATATATATATATATATATAGAAAGAGAGAGAGAGAGAGAGTAGGTGCTTACATGTTTGACTGGATTTTTGTTATTTTATTTTTAAATTTTGACCGCTATTTACTTTATTTTATAAGGATTAGCTTTTAAAGCATTCAATTCTGACACATGGGTGGGTTTTTATAAGGTTCTAAAAATCACCGGTCTCAAATCTTTGTAAATTTTTTAGACTCCAAATATAATTTTTTCATGGAAAACACATGATCCAGGTGTGGATTCCTCATAGATCGACCATGCCCAACACATTTATGGGGTCTGAACTGCGAAAAAACACCAAAAGATCAGAAAAAATCATCAAACATGTATCGCAAGCACCTAATGTTCAAACACCGACGTTCTACTATATATATATAGAGAGAGAGAGAGAGAGAAAAGGGGTGTTTCTAACATTTTTGTTAGGACCTTTCTAAAATCATACTTTCAAGTATTTTTTTCTCCTGTACCGTTAAATGTGTTTATCATTGTTTACTCAACAGGGAGCATGTATTTGACTAAGACTTTATTTTAAAAAAGTAAAAAAAAAAAATATTATAGTAAAATTTGATAATAAAATATTTACATTTTTATAACAAATCAATTTTAAAAAAAAGCTCAATTCTTACTAAATAAGCAACGATAAACACATCTGACGGTTCAGATTGAGTAAACAAATTCTTGAAAGTATGATTTTTAGAAAGTCCTAATGAGACTGAAAGAAAAAAGGGGTTGTGTCATCCCTCTTATATATATATATATATATATATATATATATATATATATATATATATATATATATATATATATATATCTGTGTGTGTGCGTGTGAGAGAGAGAGAGAGAGAGTTCGTTTATGACTAGAACACTTCCAATTGCAATGTTTGAATGTAAAAAAAAATTGACACATTCTTATCATCATTTTTAAACCAAGGTTAATGATATTTGCTATAGAGTTTAGAATGTGCAGGTAAATTAAGGGGGAGGATCAGGTGCAATGTACTTGAACATTTTGCTGCTGTCCGTGATCAGCCACCATCTGCTGTTGGGCCCCACAGTTGTATCTTAAAGATGGAGGGTGATCATGTGCAGCAGTACACTAAAAGTGTGCAATCCCATTGCATCTGATCCTCCCCTGGGCTCCCCTAAGGGCTTGAGTGGAGGTGACTCGTCATACAAAAAAAAAACTAGGCCTTCCTTAAGTCGTGCTCTGCTACTGAACCACCTTGGACAAATTGAAAAAACCATCTAGCTATTTATCTACATCTATGATATATGCTTCCAAATTTCCTGACCATGTTCTATAATCCATGTTAGGGATGTGATGGATCCGTTCTATTAGATGACACACCAACATTTACTGGAGAGAAGACCGCAGCTCCAAATAATAACTCCCTCAGAGGTTTTGAGGTAATTGATGCTATCAAAGCTGCGGTCGAGGAGGCTTGTCCTGGTGTTGTCTCCTGTGCTGACATACTTGCTGTTGCTTCTAGAGACTCTGTTGTTGAGGTGAGTGCTTCTTGTCAGTGTCGCTTTAATTTTCTATTACTCACTATGCTAAACTAATTAAGAGTGGGTTAAATCGTCGCTCATTCATTAACTTCCACTATCAGAAAAAGAACATAAAACTAGTGCATATGCTGTTATTGTATAGCCATAAGGGCTCCATATATCTGGCTAGGTTAGCCAGTTTCACGAGTTCAAGTTAAAGGATGTCACGACTTCGATATCCATGGTGTGTGTCCCAACCAACAGAAAACTGTCACCAGTGGGTAGGGAGGGAGTAGCCATGGAGACTAAATGAGGGTTACGGTCAATGTGGCACCTTTGGGCTCATAATGGGATGTCCAAGAAAAAAATTCTTTTACAGCCTGTTTGGTTGGCAACAATTATACGAATAAATGGGATATTGGACAAATAAAAAACCAGATATATATTTTGCACAGTTTGGATAGCAAATTGAGATATTTGAAAATCAAATTACTTGAAAAAACTAAAAATTTATTAATCCAGTGGATACCTGAATTAATAAAAACAAAAAAAAGATAAGATTCCTTTTATCCTAAAGCATGGGCGTATATGGGACATTTGACACCCTGGACAGCTCATTTAAGACAGCTCATCCCTGCAAACCATCTTTGTGGCGACACCAATGTCCCATATTTGATGCAGGATGTGTTGCCCATGCTGGATAGGATGCAATTATCCCGGCAAATAATTTGGGTCTTGCCAATCAAATGCTCCCTTAATGTACAAATTACTAATGTGAATTATATGTTACAAAACAGTTAGGTGGACCAAGTTGGGATGTGAATCTGGGAAGAAGGGATGCCAGAACAGCAAGCAAAGCTGATGCCAACACAAGCCTCCCATCTCCTAGCTTAAACCTGGATCGACTCATCTCTAGCTTCCAAGCACAAGGGCTTTCTGTCCAAGATCTGGTTGCATTGTCAGGTACAAAACAATCTCTCTCTCTCTCTCTCTCTCTCTCTCTCTCTCTCTCTCTCTCTCTCTCTCTCTCTCTCTCACCTTTATAAATGCAGGGGCTCATACTATTGGCCAGTCAAGGTGCATCTTTTATAGGGACCGTATATATAATGACACCAACATAGATGATTCCTTTGTTGGCACACTGAAACCGTGCTGCCCAAAAACTACTGGCTCAGGGAATGACAATTTGGCAGATCTTGATGTACAGACCCCAACTTATTTTGACAACAGCTACTACACCAATCTTCTTTCCGGGGTTGGTCTCCTCCATTCGGATCAGGAATTGTACAATGGTGGCTCTACGGACGCTCTAGTTAGAACTTACAGCGATGACGGCGATGCTTTCAATGCAGACTTCGTCACGGCCATGATCAACATGGGAGATATCAAACCTCTCACAGGGTTCGATGGGGAGATCAGGATGAACTGCAGGGTGGTGAACTGAGAGGAATTGGATGATTTTGTTTGCCATACAGGTGCTTGGTTGCACCATAAATGTGTGTGGCCTGTATCCTTCCATATAAGTGCATAACTTCACTCATGTTCTTGTTTTTCTTTTTTCTCTTTTCTCCTTTCGCTGTGAAATGATTCAATTTTCAATAATGTATGATTAGTTGCTTATATGTATACTTCAATAATGGGTGAATATTGGATACTATTGAAGGTATATACTATGGAGGAAAAATCAACATTTTTTTCTTTTTTTCTTTTTTCTTTTTTGGAAGTTCATACTCAAAAGATATGATCAATATAGCTTGTGCAGTAGAAAACAGGTTTTGGATCATCGCTTTGCATGGTGTAAGCATGTTTTTCAAGTGCTTCAAAATCAACAGCTAGTCAACGATGTATTAAAACTTCATAACTGAAAAATGGTGTATTGAGCTATCGAGATCTGATAATCACGCATGTCAGTCTGTTACTGATTTGCATTTGTAACTAAATATATGTAACCAAATATATCGTGAGAGGTGTATGTATCTTTTCACCTTTTTTCTCATGGTATCAGAGCCAGAGCAGAGGCTCCTATTCTTTGATTCTTTACAAACGGCACTTTGGCCATATTTTGGTGTAAAACATTAGGTATACACCTCAGCATATTGATTTGTTGTTTTCTATGTTGTGGGTTGGACACGCCGGATCAACCTCCATCTTCTTCAATTGTTGTGATGTTCTTTCATCATGAGTAGAGACCAGGTTTCAACTATGGCTACATCAAGTAAGTCGGACTCCAACCCTGACTCTTTAAACCCATTTTATCTTCATCATTCAGACAGTCCAGGGACTGTTTTGGTTTCTCAATTCCGCAATGGCGACAACTATACTACATGGAGTCGTGCAATCGTTATGGCACTTAGTGTTAAAAACAAGTTGGGCTTCATTGATGGATCAGTTACTCAACCTGATGTGCCTTCATCTGAATTTCATGCTTGGATGCGCTGTAATCACATGGTTTTATCATGGTTATTGAACTCTATTTCTCGAGATATTACGGATAGTGTTATTTATGCATCTACAGCTTTTGAAGTGTGTCATGGACTCATGAAAAGTTACTGGGATGAATTGTTATCCTATTCCCTTCTACCTACGTATAACTATGGTGCAATGAAACTTATTGTTGAACAACAACAACGAGAGAAGGTGATTCAATTTATTATGGGATTAAACGACTCATATCATGTTGTGCGAGGACAAATCCTATTGATCGAACCCTTACCTTCTGTTGCTAAAGTTTACTCATTGGTTCTTCAAGAAGAAAAGCAAAGGGATGTTCGAGAGGCATCTCCTCAATCTCAGAATAATGCAGTCATGCTCGCAAATGACTCTCAAAATTGGAAAAACAAAGGGGTACGTCGACCGGTTGGAACACGCCCAGTTTGCTCATATTGTAATGGTATTGGACATGTCAGGGACAAATGCTTCAAACTCCATGGATATCCCCCGCAGCATCGCCTGCATAAGTCACCTTCATCTGTTTCTTCAGTCTCGAACATCTCGGCTCCTTCATGGCAACCATATGGCTCTACCGAAGATGCAAATGCAAGTTTGAAACCCACTGTCGCAACTCTGATTCTTAATTTGGAAGAATATCAATAGTTTAAGGATCTCCTCAAAAATAGATCTTCAATTATAAATTTTGCAGGTTCAGTTTCTAACCCATCTTTATGGATAATTGACTAAGGTGCTAGCAAACATATCACCTCTACCCTTTATTCTATGACTCATGTTCGTTTTCTTCATAATTTTTTCTCCGTTACCCTTCCAAATGGAAAAATTGTCCAAGCTTCTCATCAAGGATTTGTCAAACTTTTTTTCCAATTTTAGCATTCATAATGTTCTTCATATACCTTCATTTCACTTTAATCTTTTATCGGTTAGTGAGTTGACTAAAAATCAACAATGTTCTGTTATTTTTTCTCCTCATTCTTGTGTTATTCAGGACCTTTCAACAGAGACGACAATTGGAGTGGGTAGAGAACATGATAGCTTGTATTATTTGACGGTTGAATCAACAAATATCTCAGCATATTCCCAATTGTCCACATTTTTTGACATTTGGCATTGGAGACTTGGGCATCCATCTATTTTACGTATAAAAAAATCTTTTCATTATAATTCCACAATTGTTTCAAGAAATTGTCATTGTGATGTTTGTCCACGAGCTAAACAGACTCGTCTTTCATTCTCGTTAAGTAAAATTTTCACTTCTGACCCTTTTAATTTAATTCATTGAGATATTTGGGGAGGATATTCTCATCCCTCTCTTTCTGGTGCTCATTATTTCTTAACTATTGTTGATGATTTTTCTCTAGTTGTGTGGGTATTTCTTATACATCACAAATATGAAACTCAATCTCTTCTTAAAAAATAATTCTCATTGATTAAAACTCAATTTAATGTTGATATTAAAAAATTACAATCCGACAATGGATCTGAATTTTTATCCCATGACTTTCAAAACTTTCTTGCTCACAAAGGTGTTATTCATGAACATAGTTGTGTCTCTATACCACATCAAAATGGAGTTGTAGAACGCAAACATAGGCATTTGTTAGAAGTCGCCCGAGCACTTTGTTTTCAAGCTAATCTTCCTTTTAAATTTTGGGGTGAGTGTGTTCTTACTACTGCTTATTTAATTAACAGCACCCCATCAAACAAACTTAAGGGACAAACTCCTTTTGAACGTCTCTACAACAAAAAACCAATATATGATCATCTCCGAGTTTTTGGTGTCTTTGTTATGCCAAGAATCTTGACAAGACCATCTCAAAGTTTGACACTCGTGCTCGAACATGTATTTTTATTGGATAACATTTTGGTCAAAAGGCATATAAAGTGTTTGATTTAGAATCCCAACATATTTTTACTAGTCGCAATATCATTTTTCATGAAAATATTTTTCCTTTTCATAGTGTTCTTGAACGGACGCCCGGGTCAGTCTTGACCAAGCCCATTCATGCACTTGACCTTGATAGTCCAATTTCTTCTACTTCATCTCCAACGCCTCCTAGTTCTGACATTCATGATGTCACTCACCCAGACCCATCTCACACGTCATCTCTTGATCTCACTGATGTGGCATCTAACCTTTCGATGGAATCACATCAAGATGCCACTCTTCGTTGATCCACCCAATGTAAGCAGCCATCTGTAAAATTGAGAGAATTTTATTGTTCTCTGCTTACTCCAGTTACGAGACCTACGGAGGGATCATCAAGTACCTGTTTCCCACTTTCCCACTATGTCTCCTTTGACTGATTCTCTTCTTCACACAAAGCCTTTCTCCTCTCCATTTCTTCCCACTCTGAACCTGCAACTTACACGGAAGCACTCAAAGATGCATGTTGGAGAGATGCTTTGGTTGTGGAGATTCAAGCCTTAGAAAAGAATAAGATGTGGTCGTGGTTTCTTTGTCGTCGCATTTTAAACCTATTGGTTGTCGTTGGATTTACAAAATTAAGTATAAGTCTGACGGTTTGATTGAACGGTATAAAGCACGTTTAGTTGCTCAAGGTTTTTCACAACGTCAAAGTTTTGATTATCATGAGACATTTGTGCTTACCGCCAAACTTGTTACCTTACGTTGTTTACTTGTTGTGGCTGCCATTAAAAATTGGACTCTTCATCAAATGGATGTTCATAATGCTTTCTTACATGGTGACCTTCATGAAGAAGTCTATATGAACCTACCACCCAGATATTCCAAGCAGGGGGGAATTTGGTGTGCAAGCTACATAAGTCTCTATACGACTTAAAGTAGGCTCCTCGAAATTGGTTTGCAAAGTTTTCCATGGCACTCAAAAACTTTGGTTTTCAGCAATCCAAAGCCGACTACACGCTATTCACTTATGTTGCTAATCATACTTTCTTGACTCTATTATTGTATGTCAATGATTTGATCATTGCAGGCAATGATGAAAGTGTTGTTTCTCGTTTGAAAGATTTCCTTTCTTCTCAATTTCATATGAAAGACCTTGGACAGGTTAAGTATTTTCTTGGCATTGAAGTTGCTCGATCAACCGATGGTATTTGCTTGTCTCAACGCAAGTATACAATTGAGATTCTCAATGAATATGGACTTTTTGGAGCCAAGCCAGTTGATTTTCCGATGGTGCAACGGTTACATTTACACACACAGGATGGCAACCTAATTCGAGATCCGACTTCATATAGGTGCCTTGTCGACCGGTTGATTTATCTCACCATCACACGTCCAGATATTCAGTTTCTAGTGCACATGTTGAGTCGCTACATGCAATCCCCCCGTCAATCGCATATGCAAGCTGCTCTCCATGTACTCCGCTATCTTAAGTAGCATCCCGATCAAGGCATATTTCTCTCATCTTCTTCTCATTTTACACTTCATGCTTTTTTGTGATGTTGATTGGGGAACCTGCTCCACCACTTGTCACTCTGTCACTGGATATTGCATCTTCTTGGGCCATAGTTTGATCTCCTGAAAAACAAAGCAACAACAAACTGTCTCTTGATCCTCTGTTGGAGCAGAATATCGAGCAATGGTGAATGCAATGTGTGAAATAATTTGGTTAAAAATGTTATTTCATGATCTCCAAGTTACCTTTGTATGCCCTGTTACACTACATTGTGACAATCAGGCTGCAAACCATATTGTTGTTAATCCTATCTTTCATGAGTGTACGAAGCACATTGATATCGATTGTCATCTTGTTTGTGATCAGGTGACTGCCAGGCACATCCACTCAGTTTAAGTTTCCACTAAACATCAAGTCGCGGACTTGTTCACGAAAGCCCTTGGTCGAGACCAATTCTTGTTCCTCCTTTCCAAACTGGGCATTACTAATCTCCATGCTCCAGTTTGAGGGTGAGTATTGAGCTATCCAGATCTGATAATCATGCCTGTCAGTCTGTTACTGATTTGCATTTGTAACTAAATATATGTAACCAAATATATCATGGATTCTTTCCTTTTCTAGAATTTGTTTTCTTGTTGTATAATTAATCTATAATTGTTATATATTGTATATTTTACTGAGAAATGAGAGGTGTACGTATCTTTTCACCTTTTTCCTCATGGTACTTTTACATTGGAAAAACATGATCTAACATATCTTAACAAACAATGTTGAAACTATCTATTGGTTAGATTCAGTCCATACAGCTTGCATCTATGATTTCCAAATCATCAGTACGTATTGTAGCATCAACAGTAGAAAATATTAACAAATCAGATTGTGATGCATGCACACATAGAAACCTCACAATTTTATGTGGTTTGGCCTATATCAAGCCCACATCCACGGCAAGAAACCTCTTCTCTCTATTTGCAACTATCTTCAAAAGAGAGGTATTATTATTATATAGAGCTCATCCAGGTACAATGGGAAACCTGTTTAAGATAGACATCCATCTCTCAACAGGTTTCCTAATAAAATTAAGTTCCTCGACTCTCAAGGAGTTAGATAATTTTAGCTATTTCAATCACCAACTTTCCTTCATTGGATGCAATTACCATCTTTTCTTTCATTGTGTCCTCGTCAACAACCTCTGCATAGGCATGGACCCCTGCATCTGGCTTAACAGTCCCCTGCAAACTCATCTCTTCATCTTGGAGATTGAGCTTGAATCAGATGGCCTCTAATTGAGCTGTAAACACGGTTTTGTTAGTATATCAGCTAATTTCTCTTTCGAACTAATAAATCTCACCTCAATTTCTTCTCTTCAAATTTTCCTGCACAAAATTTGAATCTATCTATGTATTTCATTCATCTATAGAAAACTGGATTAGCGGCTAGATAAGATGAAGCTAAATTGTCTCACCATATGATGGGTGCATGAGTTTGAGCAATATGCAACTCTTTCAATTTCTTTAGCTAGGATATTTCAGAGACAAATCAACAAGGATTTGGCCATGGTGTGATGTTTAGATGAGCTTCTTGAAATCAAGTTTGACCCAAGAAATGTTAAGTACCCGCTTGTAGACCTTTTATCATCTGGGTAACAAGCCCAGTCAGCATGTATATGCAATTTATACATAATAGTTCCTTTAAGATAACGTAGGATAAGCTTGAATGTGCCCAATGATTTTACAAACTTTGTTAACAAAATATGATGTATATATAGCATGGTGAAGGTGATATATTGCAATACTCCTACTATACCTATGTGATGTGTAACTTCTTCAAATGCCTCTCTCATGCTTGGATAAAGTCACATTCACAACAGTTGGTATCTTTAATGGTTTAGCATCAATCATGTTGGTTTGCTTCAAAACGCCAAGTATATACTTCTTTAAGACAAAACGTTCCATTTGAAGCTGGCACAACTTCAATGCCCAAGAAGAATCAAAGTGGACCCAAATCTTTAATAGAAAATTTTGTTCCAAAGCCATGAATCAACTTCTACATTTCTTCAACCTTAATTACTTCATGTGACAATAATATCATCTGCATATACATGAATGAATAGAGTTATACTTACATAATGTTTGATAAACAAGAACATAATGTTTGATAAACAAGAACATGTCAACTTTGGATTCACTAAATTTTTGTTGAACTAGGTATTTAATTAATCAAACCAAGCTTTAGGGGTATGTTTCAACACATATAGAGCTCAAGTGAGTTGACAAACATGGTTTGGGAATTGTTTGTTTTCAAATCATTGGAATTGCATCATATATACCTCTTCATTCAGAAACTCATAAAAAATACATTATTCACATCTAATTGATGTATGGACCACCCATAACTAATAGCAATCGACAACATTGTCCTGACTATAGTCGGTTTGATTATAAAACTAAAAGTCCCAAAATAATCAATCTCTTCTTGTTGATTGTACCCTTTCTCTATAAGTTTTGCCTTATATATGTCTATAGAACCATATGTGTATCTTTGATCTTGTAGATCCACTTGCACCCAACTAGATTATGAGTACTAGTGAGAGGCATAAGAGTACAGGTGTCATTACGCATGAGAGCACCATATTCTCCTGCATGGTGTTCTTTCATTTATTATTACAGCTGACTTGAGAAAAAATTTTGTTTCAAATTCTTGAACCAACTCAGATGTAAGGGTGAAACTTAAAGGATATGTAGTAGCCAAGTACACCTTAGGTTTTTGTGTTCTATCATGGAACCGAATTATCATATGATGAGCCTTGATAAGTTGTTAAACTTCTTCTCTTGGTGTAATGTCAACCATAAGATTGAGACATGAAGAGGAGACAGAACTTAACTCCTGATCTAGCGCCTGATCAACCACTAGTTCAACATGACTAGGGCTAGGACTAGGCCCAGTGTATTATTCACCTCTAAGGGCTCAACATACTGGACCGGCTTAATAGGTTTTTTCTTTGATTTATCAAACTGAACACCGATGGAGGTATAATGACAGTTGGTCCAACAACATGACCGCTTGAGGCACAAGGTTTTTTATGACTTAGTTGACACTTTTTCATATGTTGCAGAGGAATTAAGGCTGGTATAGAGAAACTTAGTCTCATCAAATAGACATGACGGGAGATATACATCTTACCTTTTACTGGGTCAAAACACAAATAGCCCTTGTAGTTGCTTCCATACACAAGTTCTAGAATTAGGAGCAAGCTTAGACACATTAGTTTTAACCTTAATGAATAAGGTAAACAAGAACTGACATCATCTCTCAAGGAAAGACAATTTTTTTATGAAAAGAAAACACTGAGATACAAATGCAAAAAAAAAAAAGTTTGGTTGTCAATGCATCAGTTAAGATGTGTCTGAACGCCTCATGCCATATGCCAAAGTGAAAATGCACATCTTCATGAGACGATTTTTCCTGTCCCACTCTGTTCTGCCTATCCCCCTGAAACAACATGGACAGGACAACGTGAATGCTTTATGAAAAAGAAAAAAAAAACATTTTTCTGCCCACGTCTTGGGTTGTCCACAGATAAGACAAGACACATTGTCCTTGTCCCTCCCTGTCCTCGAATCAAATGTTTAAGTTTCTGATATGAAGGGGGTTAGAGAGAGATCCAATGATCTCTTGTTCAATGGGGGAGAGTCGAACAAGCGTTTAATGGATATCTCATCGGCTTATCTCTATCCGAAGAATTCAAATGCCCCTTTAGAGGGCCGTTTGTGTGACATGAAAAATCTGGGCTTTTCGTGAAAATGTACCATGCGATTTCATAGAGCCCACAATGCCAAAACAAACATGGCATCGTAGAAATGCCTCGATAAGTGTGCCATTTTACATGTTGAATCCTCCTTTTCCATGGAAACAGTTCCTGTTAGAGGTCCGGTTTAGTTTTTGAGGCAAAAGAATCCATGTAAGGGGTGTTGTGGCACCCTATTCTGTGACAAGCAAATGCCTCCCTAGAGGGTGTTTGACGGCACCAATTTTTTCTCCCCCAAGAAAAGCCTTTAGTGGGCACATGTAGGGATGACAGTGGGGCGGGGCGGGGCGGGGAACAAGGTCTCCACCCCCGCCTCCATCCCTGGCGGGGATGGATTTTATCCTCCACCCCTGCCTTCATCCCTGTTTCATGTCCTCCATCCCCAGTTCAAACGGGGATGAGGCGGGGCGGGGAAAAGTGGTTGGGGCGGGGATGAGGCGGGGACGGGGCGGGGTGGGGAAAAGTGCATGTCCATCCCCGCCTCCACCCCCGGACGGGGATGGATTTTAACCTTCGTCCCTGCCTCCATCCCCGTTTCATACCCTTCATCCCCGGTCCAAACGGGGCGAGGAGGGGCAGGGCCCCGCTTTCCCCCGGTCCACTGTCATCCCTAGGCACATGTGCATGCAAAATTCCCCAACTGTTTTGCCACATGATGTAAACGCCTTCTTATGGTATGAAACTTGAAGACATATGCTTAAGTGTACCGAGTGTGACCTGGTCAAGCCCTGTACCAGATCATATAGGATCAAGGTTTGGTAATAAATGAGGTTCTATTAGAATCGGGTTAGGAGGCATAGTATCTGAGATGAACATACAAAGTTAGGTACTATTTATGAAATTTTATACTCGACCCGAGTCTGACCCAAAATTTGATTAGGATCTGCATTTTTTCAATATAAAATTTATTATTTTACTAGGTATAGGCTTGGGTCCGGATTTATGTAATCCTTATCGACCCAAGAATGGTTTTTCTATGGTAGGTCTGATCTGACCCAGCAATGGTTTTTCTATGATAGGTCTGATCAGACCTGAGTCTTAAATGGGTACCAACATTTCAAAGTCAGATCTAGGATTGGAATCACTAGGTCTGGTAAAGGTCCGACCTGTGTCCACCCCTTGACATGCTCCAGTTTTTCATGCATTTTTCAACTCAACGTTGACAGATTTCACTGAGATGAACATGTCCAGATCACATTAGGTACAGTGGAAGCATTCACTACCACATAAAAACATATATTGTGCCTTAAGCCACTTGTTCTTTTGTCGATAGTTGGTCTATTTTTGCTAGCTTGTGACAATGTCAAGTCGCCTACGCTTTTGGATTGTTCATAACAAAACTCCTCTCAGTCAAAAGAAGCAAAAAGTACACTACTTTCAATTAATAACTAGTCACAACTATTGGTAAATTTGTAAGCTTGGGTTGACCAGCTTCAACTTGTCTTTCTTTTTAAGAATAATACCATTGAATCAGCAATTGACGAACCAAACAATAAGATATCATTCGGAGCCCAGATAAATACAGAATATCATAATTACATGAAATTTCAGATGCAGAAAAACAAAACTGTAGAAACAGAGATACTGAATTACAGGAAAACACCCCTGTAGAAAAACAAAACTACAGAATACAATCCCTCACCACTAAGACAATTTATTGGTCGCAGCAGGAGAGGGGAACACAGTTTGAATAATAGGAAGGAGCAGCAGCAGCGATGATCATGCTAGTGACCGATGACTGCCAATCCAACGGGGTACCAGGTCATTTCCTGTGAGCCCTGTCCGTTATGGCATAGCGAAGTGATTCAAGGATTGCAGCAAAACCAGCTTGTGCACCCTTGAATATATGATTATTCCTTTTGCTCTAAACCAGTTTCCAAGAGAGAGGATCCAGACTCTCCAAACAAAATTTTAGTGCTTGCCAGTTGAGTTGATGTGTGTTGCAATCCGCACCTCCCTGGGTAAAGCAAAGCTATCCGAGTCAAGATTGAGGTCCCCCCTATTGATCCATTAGAGATCATCGTGGCCATGTTTCACGGAGGATCTCATCTGTAAAAGAGAGGGTGAAACCGCCCTGGTTGAGGGCCTTATCCAGAATGATCTCTTCATTCTGAATAAGCTCAAAGTGAAATATAGTAACTACTATGTTGGGGTAAACGGCTACCCAAGGAGAGGTAAATTCCCAGCAACCCTTCTACTATAAATAAGAGGACTTATTCAGTGAACATCAATCGTACGTGAGATAAACCCTCTTTGAAGAAGGTCGTATACAATCTAAACTATCTTAATCTATCTGTCAACTCCTCAATCTTGATCCAACAGTGGTATCAGAGCTTCCAAGTTGCTACAGACAAAGACTCTTCCACCTTCGATAGTCGAACTCAGCATCAAAAGGGAACAACGACAAAAGAAAGGTCAGCCTTTTCTTTTTTTTAAATTTCAAAAGCAGAGGCTAGCGACCTCTGTTTTCATTGTTTCTTCTCTGGAGGACACAAACTCAGTACAGGGTCTGTTGATTCCCTATTGTAGACACCTTCCTCGAAGGAGAGGTTACCCTCCTGTTTTGGTCACCTATAGTCGGCAGCCTTATTTGGTTGTTGAGGTGTGTTTTTTTTTTCTACTTACTTAGTGGCTTGCCAATAATAGGTGAACCTCTGTATCAGGCAGAATAAAAATAAATAAATAAAAAGAATGGAGAGGAGCGAAAGAAATAATTATTTATTTATTATTGCCTTAGTTAAAAAAAATGGCCTGGCAATCCATCTAGCTAAGAGTTTAAACTGGATGATTTATCGCACAAATGGCACACAGTTTTAATAAAAAGAAAAAGAAAACTTTTCGATTAGTTTGAGTATCCAATCACCTGAGCATCCGATCATCTGAGAATCGACAAAGGGGTCTATATATTAGAATAAAAAAGAGCAACCATTATCTTTTTTTTTCACTGAACATCTGCCATTTTTTCTGAGTATCCGATTACCTGTATTTTTTTTTTAGCATATTCCATGTTTCTCCCTATTTTTTGACAACCCAACTGAGAGGATGATCGAACTGGTTGATCGGCATCTTCTTCTCTAACTAGTTTTTTTTAAAGGGGATAAACCTTTTTTTGCCAGGATCTTCATCACTGGAAACCAAATAACCTTTTTTTTCTTTTTCGACGATCAATCCGTGAAGCAGATCACATCGACTTCTATTCACTTGACCAGATTTTTTAATCTCTGATTAAAAAAAAAACAAAAAAAAAGGAAAGGGGATTATCATTTTTTTATCGCTATTTTTTCTCTATTTTTTGGGTGCCCAAACTGAATAATCGCATGGAATGTTTTTTTTTTACAATCTCTGAATAGCTTTGGCATTCTTGTGTTTTCATCACAACAGTTTTCTTATTTTTTTTTATGAACGAGTTGAAGGAGATCGGCATTCTCTCACCGACTGCAACAGCAAAACAATAAAAACAAAATGAAAAAAAACAAAACCACACTGACATAGATCAGTCTCTTCTTCTCTTTTCTGACGAATGAACCTACGAAGATCACCCTTTTTTCTAGCGAACGACCAGTGTTTTTTCTCACCGATTGAAACAAAAAAAAATGCAAAAGCTTCATCAAGAAGCTTCTGAAATTTTTGAGAAATGCAATTTTATACTTTTTTATAGGTAAAATTATACTACTGCCCTCGATCTTTTTCAAAAATCTTGATCATATCCCTATAAGATAATATTGCCATTTGACTGGGGTCTTTTTTAGTATTCCTGGTCAAGTCCCTAATTTGTTAAATTACATGTTTGTCCCTACAATTTGCATTAATGTCGATTCTATCCTATTGTAGTTTATTTATGGTACTGCCCTAGCTTTTAATTTAATTGCCATTTATATCCCTCAGTTATCAAATTATAGCAATACCTTTACTCTTTTTTGTATTTTACTTTTATGACCCTGAATTATAGCAGAAGTTCTCATTTTTTTGGTAATTTCAGAATAGGACCCACACTCAAAAAATATTTTCTAAAATATGGTTAGTTTTCTGATTTTTGAATAAAACCCTCTTTTTTTAAGTTCTATTTTTTTAGGGATCATTTTTTGCAGTATAGTTGTGATCATCGCAAAATTTTTCCTCTCGTAATGTTCTCTCTCTTCCTTCTCTTTTCCTTTCCATCCTCATATTTTCCTCCTTTTTGAAGGGAGAAAAGATAAAAGAACGGAAAGAAAGAGAGAAGAGAAAAGAAAGAAGAGAAGAGAGGATGAACTCTTTTGCGGGTCTCACTTGACCTTAATTTTAAAAATATTTGAAATAACTCGCCTCCATTTTTGGAAATATTTGCGGGAAAAATCGGGAGACGGGATCCGCTCGTCAGTACGAGGTTCGACCGTTCCTGGCGCCTTTACCAGGGGTAATCGAACCAAGGGTCGAATTAATGCCTTTTGTTTTGCAATGAATTTATCTAAGTATTTATCCTAAGTCTAAAATGCACAATGAATCATGTTTGTGCAAATGCAAAGATGTACGCTCTTGAAAATATTTTGAAGAATTTTCAAGTGAATCAGATAAAGTGAAGAAATGTTTTCTAACTTAGAACTTAGGATTTGAAGTTCTAAGTTTTAGATCAATCAAAGCTTAGGAAAATGAATTAGGATCTTTGAGAGAAATGATCTTAAAACTGAAAGAAAGAAAATTTCGAAGTCATAAATGGACTTTGAATTTGGAAGTTTGAACTTGGATGAATATTTGGAATGGAATTGAATTCAAGATGTGGAATCCAAGAAGGTTTTTGGATCTGAAATCTGAGATCCGAGATAGGGTTGGACTCTGGATCTCAAGATGGAATTGGATCTGAAGTCTGAGATCCAATGTAGGATTGGGTTCTGGATCCTAGAGTGGATTTGGATCTAAAGTCTGAGATCCAATGTAGAATTGGTTTTTGGATCCTAAGAATTGGAATTTGGATCTGAATCTGAGATCCAATGGTAGAATGAGGATCTGGATCCTAAAAGAAATTTGGATTTATGATTGGAGATCCAAAGTGGAATAAGGATTTGGATGGAATTTGGATCTGTGATGGGAGATCCAAATGGGATAAGGATTTGGATCCCAAATGGAATTTGGATCTGTGATGGGAGATCCAAAATGGGATAAGGATTTGGATCCTAAGAATTTGGAATTTGGATCTGAATCTGAGATCCAGAGCAGAGTTGGATTCTGGATCCTAAGAGTTGGATATTGGATCTGAATCTGAGATCTAATGGAATGAGGATCTGTATCCTAAATGGAATTTGGATCTGTAACTGGAGATCCAAATGGAATAAGGATTTGGATCCTAAATGGAATTTGGATCTGTAATTGGAGATCCAAAGTGGAATAGAGTCCTACACTTGGAAATCTGGGTCCAAGTTTGAGACTAGGATTTGGGTTTTTTGAAAAGTCCACATGGGACTTTTAAAGATGGATCTGGGTTTTGAAAACCCAGATTTAAACTTAAGATTCAAATCTAAACCTTGATTGAAGATAAGGGGATGAACTTGATTTTGAAAAGATAACTTCAAAGTTAAATTTGAACTTCGAATTTGGATTTGAGTTTGGAAATCTGAAGTTTGAATATAAAATGATTTTGGAATTTCAAAGTCAAATTGGATTTTGAAATTGAATTTTGAATCTTTGAAATGAGATAGAATTGGATTTGGATAAGATCTAAGAAGAAGAATCACTTGGAATTTTGAAAAGGAAGTTTTGAAAATATGATGCAATTCTATCCTATTGATGAATGAATTTGAATAATTTTTGAAATTGGAATTTGAAAAGCTATTTCATTCTTTAAATGAGTTAAAATAAGATTGAAAATATAATACATCCTTGACTATGGTCATTGAATGTATTATATAATAATCTATATTAAAATTCTAGTGAAGAATGAAACACATTTTTGTGCTTTTATAGAGTTTAGAATGGAATTAACTCTCAATATACCCTGACTATGGCCATTGGTATATATATTGAATTAATTCTAAGTTAAACTCTGATAAAAGGTAAAATATTTGAAGAATATGATGATTTTTGAAAGAGGATTCAGTGTGGATCCAGTGTTATTTCATAAAAGATAAGAATACTAAGTCTTGTTTACACCCCGACTATGGCCGTTGATGTAAATCGTCAACTTAGAATTAACTTACCTCTTACGAAATGGTGCACGTGCCATTCGTGTTTCACCATTGTGGGGATTTTGAGAAATAAAGGAGAAATGCATGGAATAAACAATTCATGGTATGCTCATTCATTCTACCTAAAGCAAGAAATGTAAATTCTCATTAAATTCTAGCTATTACAACACAAAATAAAATTTACAACTCCAAACAATAGCCTTTTCCATGTGTTTCCTGCAAAACACTTGATTAATATATAAGAGGAATTGTACATATCAATGATGAAAGGCTCATATGTCAAGATATAAATGATAGAAAGATGGAAAACGACATATATATACTTGTGTACATGTATATACATACATATATATGAATATACACATATATATATCTATATATATGTATATACGTATATATGTATATATATATGTATATACATATATGTATATCACATGTGATATACACTCACTGTAGATAAATAAGGGTGTTGCTGTGGGTGATAGTGACAAGGTGCAACTATGCTGAAACTGCAGCTGCCTTTACAGTGTTGAGGAGCCATAAAGAGGTGGTAGTGCTGCTATGAACCAGAATGTGATAGTGGTGTAGTGTTTGACAGCAATGGAGATATGTAATGCTGAGGGACATGCACTGGATGATGGTGAAGCATGCTGGGATTTGTGCATGTGCTGAAAAAGTGGTGACAGGGTGAGGGTCATTGGAGAGACCGCGTGGAAGGCAAAGTGTAGTAAGACTGCCACTGTGTAGCAGATATATGATGGCTGTGAAATGAAGTGCAGCATAGTGTTGTGCCGTGAAGAGGTGGGGAGCAAATGATGTTGAGTGTAATAACATAGTGGCTGTGTGATGTGAGTGAGAGTGAGTGATATGTATTGATGGTGCAGGGTGTTGGCAACGCAAGTGACTGTTGACAGTTGCTGGGAAATAGGCATACAGCGGGGTGAGAGAAGTGTGGTAATGACTAGTGCAGACACTGTGAAGATTGCAGAGGAGTGAGTGTACTCTACAACCGGTTTGGTTGGATAAAAATGGTAGCTGACTGCAGTTGTAAGCCTTACCAGGGCTGTTACAGCAATGACATACAAAACAAAAAGGGTGTAGTGAAATGGTATGCTGGTATGTGGTGAGGTGCTGGTAAAGTAGGTGGCTCAAACAAAGGGATGGGCACATAATGCAGGGTTTATGGTGTATGAGTTGCAGTGGATGGAGCTGTGAATGTGCTAGTGGTTGTTAGGATAAAAGGGTAATGATATAATATAAAACATTAAATGAGCAGGAATAAATCTGGCTCAGCGGAGCCTGAATTTTGAAGAAATTTGCGACCTTATTATCAATCAGCAAGGCCCCAATCTCACAATGAAACAGAAAATCAATTTGGAACTGACTGAACACACAATTTCATTTTAGCAGACCTCAAGTTTTACCACCATCATAAATTTTGGTTAGGAATCTACAGAACATCCTGTTTTAGCATCTTATGATAGACAAATCCAACATGGAAAAATTAAACAGGGGAATCCAATATAAAGAACAAATGATGACCAATGAGTATGGAGATTAAATCATTCACACGAGATACAGGTCTCGAGATATTAGCTGATTGAATTCCCTAGTCTAATTAACTACAGGCAATGATAATTTCAAAATATCATAAGAAAATTCAGAGTTACTTTTACGGTACAACAGAAACGTATATTACAGTGAATATCAAAAGAGAAAAACAAAAAAAATCTGAAAGAAGAACCATATAACTTGTCTTCATGCTGTAACCTGTTGTTATATATGGCCTGCTGATTTTGCCATAGAGTGGAAAGGAATCCAAATGCCATCACTCAAACCAAAAAAAAAAAAATATGTCGGATTTATTCTCAGATACAACAGTGGCAAGATTCTGCATGCCAGGCGCTGGTGAGCTTAATCCAGTTTGATAATTAAGCAAAAAAAATAGGTGGAGATGGTCGTAGATGCCTTTATTACTAACAAAATGTACTGGCCATAAATGAGGTGTATGCATATACCCATACAACGTGACAGAAAGTGGTGATTGTAGTACTAACAACAAATTCACCCATAGAATGACTGACCATGGTGATGTGTCTGGGTAGCCTTTCCAAAAGGCATCAGCAACTCCTTTGGGTTATGCATTCTGAGACTACAGATACTTGATCAAGATTAGTCCATCTTATCATCCATGACAGAATAACCACAGTTGGTGACTAACTTTTCCTTGACAGGTAGATACTGGTAGATAGACATCTTTACAAAAAAAAAAAATGAATGAAGTGAAGCAAGGCATATCGCTATGCACACAATACGATTGAGGCTGGAGTCACATACAGAGGTGGATAAGAAATTTAAGAATATAATATAGTAAAGTGAATTTAGTATTAGGCCTACAGTGAGAGAGAGTTTATAAGAGAAAAAAAAATTACAGAGGATATTGATCAAGCGACCCCAACCAACCGAAATAGATGATCAGATTATATACAAGGGGAAATATTGATTGCAGGATTGGATGGCGATTTCACGTTTGATCCAGTGTATACTCTGGATTCCGTGATCTCCCACTCTGATTTCGCAATTTCCTATTGAATCTAAGATTGTTAAGGTAAAACTATATTTGTTGTAATCAAAATAAAAAAAAAAACCAAAATAAAACATGATAGGTAATACTGGGTGAACAAGAATTTGATGTTGATGATGATGTTTCAGTGAATCATGAAAGGAAAGATAGTAGATCGAGCATGTGCGAGGTGATATACAAAATGATTCAATGCAAATGGGAAATTGAAACAAGCACCAAGATATGAAGGAAGGATTACAGATAAAGAGAAAGAAAATAAATAAAAAAACGGGAAATCTAGTTATAATCAGATATTTAAAATCGGTAAAACTACATAAATTCATGAATGATAATAAGAAAAGAAAAAGGTGTCGGAATATATATATTCCATTGTTATAGCCGTAGACGGATCGATCCTGCTATATGCAGGTCGATCTTCGTCATTGGCAAAATGAGAAAGAAGAAAAAAAAAGAAAAAAAAAAAAGAACAAAACAGAATAAAAAAAAGAAAAAAAAAAGAACGAAGTGATACTATAGGAGAAGGATTATGGATAATCAAGGAGGAGTAAATGATGAATACTCACCTGATGGTAAGATTTTAACCGAAGAGGGGATGGTCTCTGCTGATGAAGTGGGAGATCGAATGGTGTCCCCTCCAAATTCGTCGCTGCAAAGGCTGGACGAACCTAGGCAGAGGAGGATTCTTTCCTCTTGCTTCTGTAATGGGATCAACGCGGAGCTTGCAACAGCGGATGATTCTCTCTTCGACAGATTGCTTTTGTGCTTAAAAAAAAGGGGGGGGGGGAGTTGATAGACCCCTTTAGATGATCGATCCTCCAGAAACAAAGCGAGTGGAATCAAAATGAATGGCGATGGTATTGGGAGGAATAATCGTTGTATGATCTGTAGGAAAAAAAAGTGATCCCCTCTTGTTTCTGGCTGGCCCTCCTTTATAGGGGAAAAGAGAAGACTCGAGAAAGCCCACTTCCGTTGCAGATCAATGGTGGGAGAGAGAGGGCAGCGATCGGAGGATGGAGGGCTCAATCGAGGCTTCTAGAATGGGGTTTGTTGAAGATTGAGGGCGGAGGGAAGAGAAGTTCGTTCCGGATGAACGATGATGAGAAGAGAGGAAGGAAGCGCGGGAGCGGGTTGTTGGAATTCTCTGTTTTTCCAATAAGAGGACTCCCTTTAGGAATTTTTTTTTTGTAAAAAGGGTTTGGGAAATGAGGCTTTCAGCAAAATGGTTTCACAAGGCTTAAAATCCTTCGTTTTTCTTGTAATTTTTTTCCAATTTTTTTGGTTTTTCATGTTATTTTTCTCTATATATATATATATATATTTTTTTTTTTGTATTTTTAGAATAAAATCCTAAAGCTTTACGAGGAATCACTAATTTTTTCTGTTTTTGCGAAAATATTTACAAAAAGAAAAATTTTCTGAGAATGAAAAGCTATTTTGAGAAAATTTCTTCAGAAAATGGGTTTGGATCTGGATTCTGAGGAAATATAGATTTAAAATATTGGATTCGGATCCGGAATTGATTTTGAATATATCAATATGAATTTTAATTCAGAGAATCTGAAGAACTGATTTGATTTTCTCAGAAAACGGGGTTAGGGGCAAAAGGGGCATTTTTACAAAACTTTGAAAAATTTTGGGTGTTCACAATAGTCCTCTGACTTTTCTGAAATTATAGAAAAGTGCTCAGAGTTTGGAGATTGGCTCATTTTTATTGAAAATCAAAAACTTGATTGCCATACATTTTTTATTTGTTATTTGCATGACATAATAAGTTTGATATCATGAATTTGCTGATGATCAACATGATATTTTATGAGTTCATGTCTAATATTATCTTACTTATCTACTTATTGAATAATGGACTTATACTTATCATGCTTTGCCATCTTAAAACAACAAAAAATAGAAAAATAATTAGGGTTTTTTCCAACTGACAAACTTAATGGCACTAATTTTCACATTTGGAGGAGGAGGATACCTCTTGTTTTAACTTTAGAGGGCATCAAAGATGCACTTACTAGTGAAATAAGGGACCCTAGTAATGAAGCTACCCAAGAGGTCAAAGTTGCTTTCATAAAATACAAAAGGGACAATATGTTGGCCAGAATCATCATGTTAACTTATATGGACGATGACCTTATTAGGGTATTTGAAAATTACCATACAAATAAGTCCATGTTTGAAGCTATTTCAAAGAAATGAGACACTACTTCTAAAACACGTATACAATTACTGTTAGAACAATACAATTCATGTCGTATGCATGAAAATGATAATATTGTTGATCATGTCAAAAAAATGCTTATTATAGCCAAGGACCTGGCTATTGTTGAGAATGTGATTTCTGACTGAATGCAGATATCCACTATTTTGCACAGTCTACCATCCTCCCATAAGATGGTACAAACAACTCTTAGGTTAAGTCCATGTTTGAAGTCATTTCAAAAAAATATGACACTACTTCTGAAACACACATACAATTACTGTTAGAACAATACAATCCATGTCGTATGCAAGAAAATGATAATATTGTTGATCATGTCAACAAAATGCTTATTATGGCCAAGGACTTGGCTATTATTGGGAATGTGATTCCTGATCAGATGCAGATATCCATCATTTTGCATAGTCTACCATCCTTCTTTAAGATGGTACAAACAACTCTTAGGTTAAATTCAAAAAACTTAACATTGAAGGAGCATCCTGCTTAACTGAAAATTGAGCAACAACATATGCAACAAGACAAGAAAATTAATTACACTTCTTTAAAGATGCTCTCTCTCGAGGCTATAGCTCGCCTAGTCACCCACAATTTAAGAAGAAATATTTTAAAGGAAATGGCACATGTGAAGTGCTTTAAGTGTGAAAAAACTAGACACTTCAAAAAAGATTATAGGAGCTGGACAAACAACAACACTGGCAGGAATAACAGAAATAGACATCAAAAAAAGAGGCAAGATATAATCTATGTGATATCGGAATGCTCTTATACAGACCAAGCTCTTTTTGGTTGGTGGGTGGTCTCTGGGGCAACGCGTCATATATCTATGACCAAGGAAGGGATGGTGGACATGATTGACTATAACCCTAGTGAACATCAAGTGTACATGGGCAATAACACCTACTCTGATGTTATGGGTGTTGAGATGTATCGCATTAAAACCTCTAAAAAATAATGTTATGTTATCCAATGTCCTGTTCGTATCATCCATGAGACATAATCTAATGTATGTTCCGGACTTAGTTGCCAAGAGTTTTGAAGTTCATTTTTTACCAGAAAAGGTCAATATAGGAAGACATGGTCTAGTCCTGTTTGATGAGGTCTTTGATCAAAATCATGGATCATTCAAAATTTATGACTCGAATATAAATAAAATTCATTCAATTTTTGCTTATATTGATATTGTCATTAATGTGGATGTAAATTTTTGGCACCAAAGACTTAGATACATTAACTTAAAGAAGATGAAGAAACTTGTTGATTTAAAATTAATCCCTGAATTTAATGAATCTTCATTTCGTAGATGTGAACCTTGTATCTATAGAAAAATTACAATAAAACAATTTCCACAAAATGTTATTAGAGCATCAGAACTATTAGAAATCATACACACTGACATTTGTAGTCTATTCAGGACTCCAAGTCATAAAAAAATACAATATTTTATATCATTTATTGATAACATTTCTAGATACAGTTATATATATTATAACTTATAAGTATGAAGCATTAGATAAATTTCAGGAATATCGTCAAGAAGTCAAAAACAAACTTGATAGGAAGATTAAAGTTTTATGGTCTGATCGAAAAGGGGAATATACCTCAAATGAATTTTCTGAATATTGCAAAGTCAATGGGATCAGACTGCAAACTACTACTCCGGGCACACCTCAACAAAATAGTATGACTGAAAGATTTAATAAGACTCTTCTTGATATGGTTAGATGTATGTTATCTAATACTTCATTACCCAAAGTATTTTGGAGATAAGCAATACGAATGGCAACATATGTTTTAAACAGGGTTTCATGTAAAGCTATTGTCTCAACTCCTTATGAGTCATGGACAGGAAAAAACCTAGTCTAAGTCACCTTCGTAGATAGGGTTCTATAGCTCATATAAAAGTGATAGAGAGATCAAGAGATAAACTCGATACCAGATCTATTAGGTATATTTTTATTGGATATCCCAAAGGATCTAAAGGCTATAAATTTTACCACCCAGATAAGGGTTTAATCGAAAGTAGAGATATTATCTTTCTGGAAGATCACAACATGAAAGAAATTATTCTTGAAATAAATAGAGATGATCATCTTGATTTGTATTATGATTCTGATGACTTGCAAGAACCTATAAGAATCGACAAACCTTCTAAAATCTCTCCATCTTTTTCTCCTCAACCGTCTCAAGTTGGGCATAAAAGGTCTAAAGCTCTTCTGTCTTAATTAGATGACTATTATATCTACCTATCGGAGGAACTGTTTTATGCTTTATACATAGATGACATGGAAGATAACCTATCATATGGTGAGGCAATAAACTCACATGAGTCAACAAAGTGGGTAAAAGTTATAAACTAGAAAATTGAGTCCATTGAAAAAAATCAGGTCTGAGAATTGATTGATTTACCTGAAAAAATGAAAGTCATTGGGTGTAAATGAATTTTAAAGAAGAAATTCAAGTCTGATGGTAGCATTGATATATTTAAAGCAAGATTAGTTGTTAAGAGTTTTTCTTAGAAAGATGAATTAGATTATGTTAACACATATTCACCTATTGCAAAATTCACCTTGATAAGGATAATTCTTACGACAGTAGCTCACTACGACCTAGAACTACATCAAATGGGTATTAAACCCACATTTCTTAATGGTGAGCTTAAGGAAATCACTTTTATAGAGAAACCTAAAGGTTATATAATAAAAGGCAAATAAGATAAAGTATATAGGTTGAAAAAATCTATATACAGACTCAAACAATGACCACATCAGTGGTACTTAAAGTTTCATAAAGTAATTACGTCATTAGGATTAATGGCAAATAAATTTGACCATTGTGCTTATGTCTGCAAAAGTGTGAGTAAATTTGTTATTCTCTCACTGTATGTGGATGACATTCTTCTGATTAAAAATGGCAACGATATAATTCTCAAAGCCAAGTCATGGTTAAATTCTTAATTTGAAATGAAAGACGTGGGAGAAGTATCTTATGTTTTGAGAATTAAAATCACTCGAGATAGAAACTTCAGACTTTTAAGCATGAGTCAAGAAAGGTATTTAAATCACATACTCAGTAAATTTAAAATAAGATATTGTAAGTCAGTTAGAACACTTATAGTAAAAAGTGTCAAGTTGCGTAAAAATGATAATCTAGGTGATGGATAGGAAAGGCTAAATGTCCCTTATGCTTAAGCTGTCGGAAGCTTAATATATGTTATGTTATGCACTATGTTTAATATCAGCTTTGTTGTTGGCCTCGTTAGTCGCTATCAGAGTAATTCTGGTTGGCCATACTGGTAAGTGGTAAAAAGAATATTTTGATATTTAAAAGGGACTATAAACTTGAAACTATGTTTCAAGTTGATTCTTTAGAATTAACTAGATATTCTGATGCTGACTTTGCTAGAAGCATATATGATAGTAAATTCACCTCTGCATATATTTTCCTCTTGCGATGAGGAGTAGTTTTCTGGTCTTATAAAAAACAAGGTTGCATAGCTTAGCATACTCAGGAAGCTGAATATATTGCATGAAATGCAGCTGTCATATTTGTCATTTGGATAAGCCACTTCATTCATGATTTAAAGTAGGAAATAACCAATGGGTCAGTCTAGATCTATTGTGATAATCAGGCTGCGATCACTCTTACGAAGAGTGGAGCTGATAATTTAAAAAGTAAATATATAATGGTAAAGTACCATTACATTCATGATATGATTGAAAGAAATGAAATCAAAGCCAGCTATCTACTTACATCTGATATGATTGTTGATCTTTTAACAAAGGGCGTATCAGAGGAAATATTCTCAAAACATGTATCATGCATGGGATTAAGGTATATCTAACAAAGACATATATGTAGATGATAAACTCATTTCAGGAATGTTGATGCAAGGAAAATATTTCAATAGTGAGAGGCTAAATCCTGCATCTAGTTTTTATTTCACATGGCCAAGTGAGGGATGTTGATCTGTTAGAGATCAACGTGGCCATGTTTCACGGAGGATCTCATCTGTTAAAGAGTGAGGTGGGCTCACTCTCTCTTTAACGGGTGAAACCGCCTTGGTTGAGAGCCTTATCTAGAATGATCTCTTCATTCTCGATAAGCTCAAAGTGAAACAGAGTAACTGCTATGTTGGGGTAAACGGCTACCCAAGAGGAGGTTAATTTCCAGCAGCCCTTTTACTATAAATGGAAGGAGGACTTACTCACCGAACATTAATCGTGTGTGAGATAACCCCCCTTTGAAGAAGGTTGTATACAATCTAAACTATCTCAATCTCTCTGTCGACTCCTTGATTTTGATCCAATACCCCCAAGCTTGGTCCATCATGTTGCGCAGATAGTTACATTCTCAAAAGAGATGGGAAATAGACTCCTCATTACGATGGAAAAGAGAACACCTACTTGCCAAGTGGAAGCCCTGTTGTTTTAACTTTACTTTTGTATTCACTTTGTTGATCATAATTTACCACCTCATGAGAGAACCCTTACTAGGGAGACCCACACCCAACAATGCCTTTCTTGAGAGCCTTTGCATCGAGTGACGTCCCAAAGCATGGTAAAATAGTGATGTCGTGAAGTCACCCTCACCTGATAACACGCACAAGATGCCATCCTCACGTTGCATAAGTGATTGATGCTCTAACACACTCATAAGCATCGACCATTGTTGAAACGCTAGTGTTGTTGGTTCCCTACGCAACACCATATCCCAAGAATTGTCTTGTGCCAATCATACATGTTGAACTCGCAAGAATTTACCCCTTGCAACCTCATAGAGAGTGGTATGCATTGTGAAGCCTGCAATCGTCCCACCAATGATCCTGCCAAAAAAGATGGAGGCTCTATCACAAACCTCCATGCAAATAACCTGACAAAAGGCATCAAGGACCATGACTCACTCTTTCCAAACACTGAAACCCATCTTCCATTTATGGTTTTTCAACCATTTATGGTTTTTCAACCATTTTCAAGGACAACCAGTCAAATCATATTTTTCTAAGAAGATAATTGTGATCCTACCATCTTTTTACATATTCTTCATAACTATTTAGCTAGAAGTGTCTTGTTAAATAAATGTAGATCATGTATCTTCAATCCCCCTCTATCAAGAAGGCGAGCGTTAGAGGCCAACTAGCCTAGGAGTTGGATTTGGCCTCGGCCTTACCCAACCAAATGAAGCATTGAAAAATGGCAATCAAATTCTTGTCAACCTTTTTTAACAACGTGAAAAATTGCAAAAAAAATGTAGCACCACTGATAATATATTAAATTTAACCAAGTTAATATGGCCTAGACTCGATAACATACAGGTCGTGCAAGCCTAGACCTTTTCCCTAACCTGATCCTCTACTCTACTCCAATGCATCTCCCTCGACACTACCCCCAGTTGCAAAGGCAAACCCAAATACTTCTTTGGTAGAGACCCAACTTGACAGTTAAAGATATTTGAGGTCATCATTTATAATTCACCAAGTGATTCATTCAACACCAACACTTGGCTTTTGCCATCATTCAAGCGCAACCCCAAAATCTCATCAAAGCATCTAAGCATCACCCATAAAGATCTCATGTTATGCTTTGTCACCTCTCTAAATACCAAAAAATTGTCAGCAAAAATAAGGTGCAAGAATGTGACACTCATGTAAGCCTTGAAACACTCCAAAATCCTCGATAGAGGAGAACATGATTGAAAGAACCTTCATCACAATAATAAAGAGAAGTGATGAAATTGGGTCGCCCTAACGCAAACTCCTCAATAGTTTGAAAAACACTTCATTCTCTCCATTAAGAGAAATAGCAACCGAGGATGCAAAAAGAAGACCATGGACCCAAGGGATCCATTTTCCCCCAAATCTCATGTAACACATACAATTTAATAAAAATTGTCAATCCAAGGAATCAAAGGTTTTCTCTAGATCAATTTTTAAAATAAAAGTATTCTTACCAGAGGCTTTGATGGAGTGTATAGCTTCATGACTCACCACACATGACTCTCATACCTGAGATAATTGCGCTTTGAGAATAAAAAATGAGTGAGTTAATAAACTTCTTAATGCGTGAAGCCAATAATGTTAAGATAATTTTGAAGGTTGAACCCACCAAGGAGATGGGTCTAAACCTATCAATGTCATCAGCCTGGGGGTCTTTAATTAGAAATGAGGATGAGCATCGATTTGGTCAGGACCTATGGTTGGAGTGAAATCCAGATATAAACTTCATAAGATCTCCCTTGACAAAATCCCAAGATTCTTTGCAAAAAATAATCGAGAACCCATCAACTCCTAGGGTTTTCTCATTGGGCAAGCTCCACACCGCTACCTTTAGCTCTTCTAGTGAGAAAGACCCAATGTTGGCCATGCCAGTCTCCTTATTCAATGAATTGAAATCTATGGTCATGTCATATTCGATATCAATGCATTTAGATAACCGATGCATAAAGAAAATAGAAGCATTCGGTAGGATTTGTGAACCTTAAAATAATTGGCAATTAATGACCATGGATGCAATGTCATTGGATCTTCTCCTCGAGGAGGTTCTCATGTAGAAGTACTTTGTATTGAGTTTCTCATATTTCAACCAGTGGGCCTTAGCACGTCATCTTCTAATACATTCTCGTTCTCTCTATTGGTTAATATTGAGGACTAATTGTTGGTGTTCTCTCTTCAAATTAATGGCCTCTAATACGTCATTTTTGCATTCTTCTTTGTCCTGGGTACCCTAATTTAGATTCTCATGTCTTCATATACTTGAACTTTGCCAAACATTTATTTTTATTTTATTCAATTAATCAGCTTTCCCTTAACAAAAACTAATTCCGAGTAAAGTCTTAGTGCAGCCCACCTATCCAAACAAAAAGCCTCATGTCACCACTCACGCAAAAGGTCTGGGAATCCCAGCTCCTTAAACCACCACAACTCCATACGAAAAAAAAATTACGTATAGAGTCCACCCATCACCCAATTTAACAAAATCATGGCATGATCAGAAACCGAAATAGGATCAGCTATGGCAAGCATGTCATGAAAATGTTGCAATATTTGTAAAGAGAACACAAAGTCCATGTCCAATCAACACATGGCAGGAGGCATCATCTTGTTGGACCAAGTAAAATGTTGCCCTTGTATTGTGATGTCTGAAAGGTTGCAAACATCCTTATATTTCGAGAATATATATGAGTTAAATTTGAAACCTTCATTCTCAAAATAGAATTAAAATCACTCTTGATTCACCAGTAGACGGTTAGGGTCGGGATGAATTCAATTCCTATTTCCTTGAGCTCCTTCAAAAAAATCCTTTTAAGTGAGCTTGTGTAGGGCCCATAAACACTTGTAAACAAAATAGGAGCAGCAGCCATAAGAACCAAAATTGAGTACTCCCCCCGGACCCACCCCTTGTCGATTCCCTTTCTCCATGTGATAAGAATGCCCCCAAACCCACCCATTGCTGATTTGAAAGCGAACTCGCATTCCCTCCAAATGTCATCCAAGATAATCTTATCAATAAAATTAATCTTTGTTTTCTGGATACACCACATCCGGCTTTTTTGACCAATAACATTAGAAAGAAAGAGTTGTTTATCGTAACCACATGTTCCAAGAGAGGATCTTCATTAAGAAACTTTATGTGGTTGTGAGTGCAACCTTCCCCTCTTAGCTCTCATCTCGGTTACAAGGGCTTGGCACGAATAGGGAGGAGGTTTGAGTTTGATGGCTTGGAGAATCTGCAAGAGCATACACCCATCATCAAATAGCTCGTCACCATTATCTGTTAAAGATACAACGGTGGATGAAACCCTTTTGAAGGAAGAGAAGAGAAGTATGTGATGATAAGAAATATTCTTCCTTAAATATAAACTCTTTTGGTTTTCTTCACGTACATAACAATAGAATACGACTCCTTTTATACCCCTAAACACCTCTAGAAATTCCCACAAAAAAACAACACTCTAAACAGCACATTAAATTCTGATAACTCCTCACTAAATAGTCATAACTTTCTATAGAGAAGTCCAACAGACTTGAAACCTCCACCATTTAAAATCAGAATAACCAATGTATGCCCTTTCAAATCCTCTCTTTAATTAGCCTTAAATTTTTGTCCGCTGCAGAATTCAAAGAGTTTTATTCAATGAGCGTAACTCTATTAAGGAAATTAAGTTAACAATTCAACACCCCTCTTTAATCTTAATTCCATTTCCATCCTTGATGTCGAGAAGATTTTTAAATTTCTCAAACTTCTTGGTTGGAAATGGCTTCGTAAATATGTCAGCAACTTGATTTTCACTACTCACATGTATCAATTCGATTTTCTTCTTCTTCACATGCTCCCGAATAAAATGAAATCTCACATCGATATGCTTGCTCATTTCATGATGGGCCAGATTCTTTGCCAACTCGATTGCCGACTTGCTGTCCAAATAAATTTTTGTAGCCTCATCTTGAGCAAAATTAATCTCTTTGAGTAACCTTCTTAACCAAATTGCATGACACACACATGTTGTTGCTGCCATATATCCCGCCTCACATGTCGAAAGTGTCGCAATTGGTTGCTTCTTCGAAATCCATGTGAAAGACGTATCTCCCATGTAAAATGCAAATCCCGAGGTGCTCTTTCTATCATCCATGTCTCTGCCCCAATCACTATAAGAATAGCCAAATATTGTAGAGTTATTAGCGGATGAACCGTAAAACAAACCAAGAGATAGAGTACCTCGAATGTAACGGAGAATCCGCTTGATAGTCTTCCAATGTGTCGATCTCGGCTCCTCCATATACTGGCTTACTAATCCAACCGCATATAAAATATTCGGCCTAGTGCATGTCAAGTACCTCAAACTACCAACTAGGCTCTTGTATAAGGTTGCGTCGATCACCTTTCCTTTGTCATGCCGCGACAACTTAACACCATAATCAACCGGTGTGCTAACCGGCTTGCAATCCTCCACCTTATACCTTTTTAAAATTTTCTTAGCATAAGCCTCCTGTGAAACAAAAATACCTTTATTCCCTTGCTTTATCTCAAGACCGAGAAAATAAGACATAAGTCCCAAGTCGGTCATCTCAAATCCACTCTTCATGGCCCTTTTGAAATCATCAATCATTTCTACATTATTGCCCAAAAAAATTAAATCATCAACATACAAAGCCACAACCAACATATCTCCATTTTTAACCTTCACATATAATGCATGTTCATAAGGGCATTGTAGAAAACCGTGCAATTTAAAATATTGATCAATCCGGGTGTTCCAAGCTCTAGGAGCTTGCTTCAAACCATATAAAGCCTTCTTTAATTTTAAAACCTTACCTTCATCGTCTTATTTCACATACCCGAAGGGTTGCTCAATGTATACTTCTTCTTCCAACATACCATTGAGAAAGGCTAACTTGACATCCATTTGATAAATGCACCATTTTGATTGAGCCGCAAGAGAAATCAAGAGTCGAATAGTCTCCATTCGAGCCACTGGTGCAAACACTTCTTCATAATCAATGCCGGCTTGTTGCTTGTAGCCTTTTGCCACCAATCTTGCTTTGTATTTCTGAATTTCGCCTTGAGGGTTCATTTTCTTCTTGTACACCCACTTGACACCAATAACTTTATGACCTTCGGGAAGAAAAGTGAGTTTCCATGTATCATTTTTCTTGATTGCACGCATCTCATCATCCATGGCGGCTCCCCACTCGCCATCTATAATCGCCTCTTTGAAAGAAATATTGTTGCCTTGAGCCAAGAGACACACCAAATGCAACTCGTTTGTCGCCTCATACAAGTCACGTATGTGTCTTGTTTTTGGGGTTCTTGCCTCGTCATCCGATGAAGGAGCTTCATGTGTTATAATAGTTGGCTCCTTCTCATGGTTGTTGGATGTCAAATTTGACATATTCATCAGCATGTGCATCTCATCTCTTGTCTTCTCATGAAAAATCTCCACCATTGAATTCCAATCCCACATTGCTTCTTTGTTTACCTACACATCACTACTAATATGCATCCTTTTGTTAGTAGGATTAAAAAGTTTATATGCTTTTGACATCTCATCATACCCAACAAAGATCAACTTCAAACTCTTGTTATCCAATTTCACACGCTTTTGATCCGGTATGTGCGCATAAGCCACGCTACCGAATACTTTTAAATGTGCCACCAACGGTTTTAAACCGCTCCATGCCTCTTGCGGTGTTATATTTTCCAAACTTGATGTCTTGCATCGATTTTGCAAATAAAAGACACAATCCACTGCCTCTGCCCAAAACTCTTTTGGCATGTTCTTACTCTTGAACATGCTTCGGATCATATCGAGAATAGTCTGATTCTTGCGCTCCGCGACTCCATTTTGTTGTGGAGAGTATGGGGTTGTCAAATGACGCTGAATACCATGTTCTTCACAAAAAGAGTTAAACGCGGCCGAAATAAATTCGCTGCCTCGATCCGATCTCAACACCTTGATATGAAAGCCACTTTGTTTTTCAACAAAAACTTTAAATTTTTTAAAAATCACAAAAGCTTCTGGTTTTTCTTTTATGAAATAAACCCAAGTTTTGCAAGAAAAATCATCAATAGAAGTTATAAAATATCGGTTCTCACCAATTGAGCCTGGCTTGATCGGCCCACAAATATCAGTATGCACCAATTCAAGAGGCTTCTTTGCTCGATATTCCACCATTTTTGGAAAAGTATTTCTTGGATGTTTGCCAATCACACACCCTTCACAAAACTTGTCAAGAGAATCAATTGATGGCAATCCATACACCATCTTCTTGCTAGCCATTTCTTTTAGCCCTCCAAAATTGATGTGCCCAAATCTTAAATGCCACAACCAACTTTTATCTTCTACACAAGCCTTTAAACATTTGGCTTCGATGTTCATCAAATTCAAATTAAACAACTATTTTTGGCCATCTCAACTTGGGCTATTAACCGATTGTTTTTGTCTCTCAAATAGAGATATTGGTTTTTCATGAACACCGTGTAACCTCGTTCCAACAATTGTCCCAAACTTAAAATATTAGACTTCATTTTCGGGACATAATAAACACTTGAAATAAACTTTTGTGTTCCATCTTTCAATTTAATCAAAATATTACCTTGGCTTTCTACACGCACCTTGCAATCATCACCAAAAGAGATATGGCCATTTGCTATCTCCTTCAATTCGGTGAACATATGCTTGTACCCGCACATATGGTTGCTTGCACCCATGTCGAGGTACCACACCTTCTCTTTTTCGGGACCATTCTCCTTACTTGCCAACAACACAATATCATTATTTTTGGTTTCTTCCTTAGCTGCAAAATTAACATTTTCCTTCACCTTCTTCTCGGAGTAACATTCACTTGCATAATGACCATATTTGCCACAATTATAACAATCAACATTGTACTTACTTGATCGGACGCCTCTTCCACGACCACATCCTCTACCACATGAATTATTGTTGTTGCTTCTTTCTTTATTTTCACCTTGTCCACGACCGCAGCCTCTACCGTGACCAAAGCCACGACCTCTATAGCTGCTACGACCTCAACCTCGAGCTCTACCATGATCACCATTGCTTGACTTCTCCTCTTTTAGCGTGGCCTTTGCTTGCAATGCTTCTTCTAGCATCTCTTGCTTCTTTTTCTTTTTCCTTTGTTCATGAGCCTCTAAAGAACTTGCGAGATTGTCAATGGTCATCTTCTCCAAGTTTTTTGACTCTTCAATCACACACATCATATTTTCGAAGTCATCGATCAAAGACCGTAATAACTTTTCCACCACTCTTGCATCGGTTAGAGTTTCGCCATTTCGTTTTACTTGATTGACAACACTTTGCACCCTCGTTATGTAGTCGGATACGCCTTTGGACTCTTTTATTTTTATTGCTTCGAGTTCGCCTCGAAGAGTTTGTAGTCGAACTTGTTTTACTCGGTCGGCACCTTTGTATGCCTTTTCAAGAGTCTCCCATGCATCATTTGTTGTTTTTGCTCTGGCTAGCTTCTCAAATCCGGACTCATCAACCGCTTGGTAGATTATGTAGAGCGCGGTTTTGTCCTTCTTGTGTGACTCTTTCAACTCCTTCACTTGATTGGTCGTCAAGCCCTCTGTGGTCTCTCTTTCGGTATAGCCTTGCTCAACGACATCCCACACCTCTTGGGACCCGAGTAGTGCCTTCATGTGTATGCTCCAGTTGTCGTAGTTGGTTTTTGAGAGGCGCGGGCATGAAACTTGCCTGAATGCACCAATGATTGTGGCACTATTTGCCATGGCTCTGATACCACTGTGTTAAAGATACAGCGGTGGATGGAACCCTTTTGAAGGAAGAGAAGAGAAGTATGTGATGATAAGAAATATTCTTCCTTAATATAAACTCTTTTGGTTTTCTTCACGTACATAACAACAGAATACGACTCCTTTTATACCCCTAAACACCTCTAGAAATTCCCATAAAAAAAACAACATTCTAAACAACACATTAAATTCTGATAACTCCTCACTAAATAGTCATAACTTTCTATAGAGAAGTCCAACAGACTTGAAACCTCCACCATTTAAAATCAAAACAACCACCGTATGCCCTTTCAAATCCTCTCTTTAATCAGTCTTAAATTTTTGTCCACTGCAGAATTCAAAGAGTTTTATTCAATGAATGTAACTCTATTAAGAAAATTAAGTTAACAATTCAACATTATCATTGGTCGTTGTGTAATCAGCATAGTCCCTTGAGTGGCATTAAAGGTTGCCTCGGGCCAGACCTTGGGTGTCGATGCCCAAGCCTGACTGGGCTCCATGGGGTTGTGTTCCAGCCCACCCTCCGTCTAAGAACTAAGTCTATCCAAGAAGGGGAGGTGTCACTTGGAACACCAAGGTGAGGGTCCGGTGAGATGCTCCAGCCCCAACTTGTCAACATTCTTTTTTACGACCATGCAAAGAATCCCATGCACACATTCCAATATGGCATGTAAGCTCAACCCGAATTCATGTTTTAACTTCTTGAGGATGGGTCATACAATGAGGGTAGATCAGGTGCAATCACATTGCACACTTTGAGTGTTTTATTGCACCTGACCTCTGGGTTACTCCATGTCAGATGTTGGGCCCACAGAAGATGGAGGGCAGATCAGGTGTAACAAAGATATCATGCCACCAAAGCAGGTTATATGCCCTCCCCCTCCCCCCCCCCCCCCCACCCCCCCAAACAGGGCAGATAGCTACATCTCATGTTCGGGGGTCCCAAAGAGCACCATGTATGTAAGCATGTGCGGCTTGTATCCCCATGTTTGTCAATATCACTTAGCATTGGAGTTTGATGTGATTGCAAAGACTTAAGTACCCTTTCCTCCATTTGTGCCAAAAAAAATGAAGATTCTAGAAAAGAAGTGGTTGTAAAGACTTAAGTACCCTGAAGATGGTTATTTAAGACCCAGTCTTTGCACTGCATAATTATCTGAGAAAGGAATCCCCCCTAGAGAAGGCCATGGACATCAACCCTCTCACTCTCTCTCCCTTCTCTTTTTGCTTTTGTGCACATCCAGCAGACGATTTTACATTGCTCCATTAAGCACCGACTGACCTGCACACTGATTGTAGCATCGTTCAACTTGATGAGTTATGGAGTCTGATTCAGAGTTTTTTCTCTTACAGGAGGGGGGTCTGGGGGCTCCTCCCGGCGTGGGTAGCATCATTCAACTTGATGAGTTGTGGAGCCTGATTCAGAGTTTTTTCCCTTACAGAAGGGGGGTCGAAGGCTCCCTCTGGCGCGGGTTCCGCTGCGCGGTCAGCGGACGGGGTCCAGAGGAGCGCCCCCCGGACCAAATTTTTTGGGGCCTTGTATTAATTTTTTTCTTTTATTTTCCTCTTGTAACTATCGAAAAAGAGCAATAAAGTGTTTTGTTTAATCATGGTGCTCATGTTTCCTTCGGTTGTTTCTTACTCGAGGTTTTCGTAACACTCTTTCCCATGATTTTTCTATTTTTTTTTTTTTTGCTTTGCGATTTTCGTAAATCGCTACTCGATTTAGCGATTTGCCATTTTTTTCGCTACGTGATTTTCGTAAATCGCTACTCGATATAGCAATTTACGAAAAATCACATAGTGATTTGCCATTTATTTATTTATTTTGCTACGTGATTTTCGTAAATCGCTACTCGATATAGCGATTTACGAAAATCACATAGCGATTTGCCATTTATTTATTTTTTTGCTACGCGATTTTCATAAATCGCTACTCGATTTTGCGATTTGCCATTTTTTTTTTTTGCGATGCAATTTTCATAAATCGTGATGCCGAACACCGCCCCCTTGAGCACGATCTTCGTCGTGATCAGGTCGTCAGCCATCCCGATGGCAGTCTTGAGGTTCATGATGGGGAAGCCGGAGGTTGTACTCCGTTGTCGATGTACTGGAGAAAGATTTTGTTGTAGGTGTCCCTCGAAGGTGGAGGAGGAGCCGCCGCAGTCGGTTGCCTGTTGGACGAGAGCAACATTCCAGCCACTAGTAGTAGAAAGAGGATGACGATCACCATCAGATTGTTGGCTCTTTGCCTCCCTTGATTTCTTCTCTAGAGAGAGAGAGAGGGTAATACAGTGTTTTACGGAAAAGAAAAGAGAAGAAGATGATGACGAAAAGTTCAAACAGACATTTTTGATAGCTCAGGTTCATTTTGCCGGATCACCATCGGATCGTCGGCTCACCATTGTTTTGTCGGATCATCATCGGATCGTCGGCTAAGGTTTGTTTCACTGTGTAGACTTTGAAGAGTCAACATCATCCTCGACTTTCTGGATGGAGGACATGTTTGTCCTTTTTTTGAACCGTTTGTTTCCCTTTTTTTGAATGAAGAACATTTTTGTCATTTTCTCAAACCGTCGTTTTATGGCAAAAATAGCAAGAAAGGGTACTTAAGTCTTTGCAACTGCACCAGACTTCGATGTTAAGTGATGTCAACATACACGGGAATACGTGCCTCATGTGCTTACATACATGGCGCTCATTCGGACCCCCAAACACAGACGTGGGATTCAATGAATCATCGGGGGAGAACATACACCACCCTCTCTCATGCCACACACACTCACACAAAGACAGAAATAACGTGGTTCGATCAAGGGAGGACATACGCCCATGGTGAATACTGTTTCAATCTCTATCTCTTTCTACACATATGCCCAGAGATGAGAGGTTCCTTTAATAAAGGTTTTTGGGTTACACAATTTTGGAGAGTTTCAATCTCATGATTTATACTTTCGGTTTTACCATAGTCCACATTTGATAACATTGTGTTCTATGTAGGATTCTTCATTTCCGCATTTGATAATTGTGTTATCTGTAGGATTCTTCATGCAGTTGGTGTCTCGATCGTCGCTCTATCTCATATGTGTTATCTGCAAAAGTCTTGTACATGTGGGAGCCTGCCTTTACTGTAGGAGCCTTGAACGACTTGGTCTCTATTACCTGACTTGGATCTGGACAGGTATCACCTGATTGGTTTTGGCCTGGATCCAAATTCTCCTTAATTGCCCCTTAAGTTCAAACAACCTAGGAAGGGTGATTAGCTCGACACATAGAAGAGAAAATATGGACCATGACAATGGCTTAGTCATGAGATCGGCTAGCTGATCAGCAAAGAAGATGTACTTCACAAGCAGATGTCCCTTGGCCACATAATCTTGAATAAAATGGACATCGATGTGTTTGGTGTAATTACAAAAGGCTGGATTAGCAGATAAGTAGGATGCCCCAATGTTGTCACGCCAAAGTGTTGCAGGATTAGGGTTGGATATCTTAAGATCTTGTTGTAGATATGTGATCCAAAGAACCTCAACAAACGGTAGTGGAGAGGGACCGATATTTGCTTCTGTGTTGGAGTGATCTATGATGCACTATTTTCTGCCTGACCAAGATATGATAGAGTGTCCCAAAAAAAACTCAAAACCCCATGTAGCTTTGTAACTGATATTGTATTCAAGCCTTAGAGTGAGCAACATAAGTTCTTCTTACTGTGTTACACACACATTATATATATATATATATATATATATATATATATATATATATATATATATATATATATATATATATATATTAAACACGGCAGCCAAAACCAAAATCACTAGAAAACAGTATAAGCAGTAGTCCCCAAGAGCTAATGTACTCTTGTCCTAAAAGAAATGAAGTTGGTGTCCTTATGCTCAACTGAAATGTGTTTGTGCAAATGCATTACATACATGTAGGTGATATGCATTTGATTTCATATAGGATCATATCCCAGCAACTATGGTGCATACTGTATATGTATATTGCATCTTTTGGACCTGTCCAATGAGACAAAACCTACAACCTTTTACCAATCTTTGTGATGAGTGAGTTGTGGCTCATTCATCAAGAAAAAAGGTAGACCATCAAAAATCGTAAAAAAGTGGTTACTAACATTTCCCATGTGACACATTTGGTGGCTTAGCTGTAATAACAAATATCGATGATTTTTCAAATATTTTAAAAAATACGAACAATAAAAACATCGAATTGTGCCAAAAGCGAGGGCTATTTAAGTCATTGTCCTGCAAAAATATTCCCCAGTTTAAAAATATCACTTTTAAAAAAATATATAGTTTTACTCGGAGAAACTGCCCCAGGCATATAGACCTAGCAGCTCTGGCTCAGCCTGCCATACTAAGGTCTCTATCCATGTCAGCCTAAAACTCTGAGGTCGAACTTCAGCTTGCACAACTTTTTAAGCTCCTTGTTAAAAACTTTTTTTTGGCAAAACAAATTTGTGTTGTTCATACATGTTCAATATAGCAGTATATATATATATATATATATATATATATATATATATATATATATTACCTTTTTTTAATTTATTGGCATTTTTCTGAGGGAGAAAAACAAATTTTGAAAACTATCAACATATCTCCCTCAGCCAAGATTTTCCCAAGAATGAGATTTTGTGACCAACTTTTAGACTTGTACACAAATTTCCAAATGTAATAAAAATGCATTTTGAAACAGTTGGGGGCCTAGTTTGGATGTGAAATTGGAAAGAAGGGATGCCAAGCTGTTGCCAATACCAACATCCCACCTCCTACCTTCAACCTTAATCAGCTTATCTCAAGTTTTCAATGTTGGAAATTTCTGCATAGGAGAATTGGAATCTTGTTTGTTCTGATGGGTGGGAATGATGCTTTGAGGTGTGCAACAATGTGCTCCCTAATACCGAGAATGAACCTGAGTGCGGCAGGGTTGTGCACAACTTCGCTTTTGAAATACAACCAAGTCCACACCTTCTCGTGCTATACTAACCACTCCTAGTACTGGTTAGGTTAGCCTATATGACACAAGGTTAGCCTATATGACACAGTCACCTTGAACAGCTTCACAATGAGGAGGGAGAGAAAAAAGAAAAACAAACATAGAAAAACTAAAAAACATAAAGCTCATTTTTGCACTATTTTTTTATCTCTTTAGAACCGACCTTTTTTGGACTTTATAAAGCATCTAATGCACTCAAAGAAAGTGCACCATAACTGGCCCATCAAGGGAAGCCACTGCTCAAAACTAAGTGCCACATGCACGGACCATCCCAACGTGTAGACACGTTGAGGCTAACCCAAACATCGTAAGGCAAAAAAGAATTTCACAAGCCATAAAGGAAATTCGCAAGTCATAAAATGAATTTTGCAAGTCTCACAAAGGAAATTCTCAATGACAGAAAATTTGCAAAATGGACCAAATTGAATCTAAGGCTAAGGTCAAGACCGAGACCTAAACCGAAACCAAAGCCAAAGCTAAATTAATATTAATATTTAATGCTCATTTGACAAGCCCAAGATCTAATGCCTCTTGAGGGCCTTTCTCTATAACGCAACTCTCCTTATTATAAACACATAGAGTTTTTCAAAGATGATGAGTATAGAACTAAACAATTTTCATAAGGTGGGTTTTCTCCTCCAAAAAACTTTATGAAAAAACTAGACAAAAGAAAGAGTTATTTTGCTAAGAATCTTGGTTTCAAAGAGTTATATTTTGAAGTATTAAAAATGTTGGAAATTGCATTTTAACGACTTAATTTTAATGAAATTCAAAAGGGACTCCTTTTACTAAAATATGAGATTTCAAGTCAAAACTTACAAAATTTTTCAGAGGTTGCCTGAGTTTTTGTATTTGCAGGAAAGTTGTTCATTTTTTATTATTTTCATAAAAGAGATTATATCTTATAAAATTTTCTGAAAGACTACTAGATCTATTAATTTTTTTCAGAAAAGATGTTTGAGTGCTCATATTTGCAGAAAAGCTATTACAGTTTTGAAAATTCTAAAAAAAGGATTGAAATTTCACATTTGATTATGGAGTGCATAATGATTATAATATTTACAGTTTAATTGTTATAGCATGTTATATTTACAAAATTATTGTTTAAATATTTTGGTTTACTATTTAATGCATGTAACTTTTTGTTTTTACAAAAAGAATGTTGAAACTTGAAAATGACTATAAAATCATGCTAAAACTGCAAAAAATTAGATTTGCATAATAAAATTAGATGGAATCATGACTTGGCATCAATATTATTGATTTATTTTATTTGGCATTGAAAAATAAATTTTGGATATTATTTTTATTATATGGATCTTGGATGTTGGACCTATCTTTATTTATAAAATGAGCAAGAGTATGATGCACATATTTTAGATTTATTTAAACTCAATAATGAAAATATGCCTTATATGGGGGCATCGTTACTCATCTTCATCGACAAGTGGGTGGATATTGGTATAGTGCCCATGAAGTGCATGTATTTATTTTTATGAATATAAAATTCTTATAGATATGAATTATCCATTAACTCTTGAAATTGCTTAAAGTTGGATATATCTTTACTCAAGATATGATTATGGGTTGCTATATGTGCACATTAATTGATTTATTAAAGTGTCATTATTTGAATAGAGCATGATTGCATATTTTTTTTATTTAATATGATGAATATGGGATCATAAATCTAAATGTGCAATGAAAATGCTACATGTGCAATTTGAAGTAAAGACGAAGTTATGGTCATTATGCATCTAAGTTCAATCATAAATATATATTTGGATTCATTGTATTCATGGTAGAGATACAACTCTAACAATAATTAAATTCACAAGTCATAATCACTAATTTTATGATCACATAACGAACATACTACCACTTGCCCATAAAGATATATAAACTTATTCTCACTTTAAAGCAAGTTTCATTATTCATTATTAAATAAACAAAAACATATGCAATTATGTAGACATGGATCCACATGTTTTTCACTGATATATATGCAGAAACATGTTATATGGATAGTCCCATATCAAATAACTCAAAATTCTCTAATTCGTGAACATGGTGATTAAATAAGTAGATATTGATATAGTGGATCCAAAAATAAAGACATGGATCTAGGTTTATTTCAACTGCTTGATGGGACATATATTAAAATGGAATGTGTTTGATTAATCTAAGAGTTGTATCGGGTTAGGATATAGATTATTTATTTCTATTTTATTTAAGATCAAATATGATTATCTTGAATTTTCTTCGATGGATGTTGATTATCCTATCCAAATTTAAATCATGAAATGATCCACAGTATATAAGTTTAAATTGGACTAAACATCAAGGCTTTAAAATCAAAATGGCACTAATGTGTATTGAGCTCCTAATGTTATTTTATTTAATATATTATATATTTAAAAGGCCTTGATTTCATGTTTGAAAGTGCATGAAATGATTGAATACTAAAATGCTCCCTTGAATCATATCAACTATTATATAAGTGAAAACAACATTCTTTTCACTTGGAATTCTTTCAAAATGAGCTAATTGCTTGAGAACATGATTTCATAGTCTTAGCACATTTTGAATATTGCATAGCATGCATTCATGTATTTGAATAAAAATTAAATTTGAATATATAGATCCAATGTTGATATGTTGATTTAGTGAATCACCTTGTGAAATTAGAACATGACTCTAAATATACACATCTAGAAAGAAATATTTTCAAGTTTCTCATTATATACATGAAAAGTGGGTAAAATCATAATTGAAATGCTCCCTAGATAAATAATTTTGATGAGAACATGATTGAGCATTTTTTACATGCTCTCAATACTTAATGCATGACTTTGTTTATGATTTTGGATAACAAAACATAATGATTGAATATGGATTTTTGAATCCAAAACTGATATGATAACATAATAAATAGATTGTGATTCACTTTGAGAATATAAGAGTAAAAAACTCTGATTGCTTGTTTAATAAAGAATATACTTATGTTTTTCATAATACACATGAAAAGTTAGAGCATTTGCCATATTTTAAGAATTGATTAAATAAGCTTAGTTTGAAATATTTGAAGCTTATATATGTAAATTGCATGCAATGTGAGTGGATTTTAATTTGAGTTTAGATTAGACTCCACTAGTATTGATTTTAAACATGAATATGCTTGAAATTTATTATCAATATAAATGTTAAAATTGATAACTTTCATTAATGGGTTGATGAACAATATAGTAATGAATCAACTATTAGAATTGAATTAATTAGCAATATATCAAACAACCTACAATTGGTGAGCAATGAGAGTGGTTTGGAAATGAACCAAGTGATGGATAGGCAGCCCATGGATGATTGCTAAAGGACCAAGTATTCATCCTAAAAATGATATATTGGAAGGATTTGTGGTCATGATGGCCTTTTTTAGAGCTCATGTGGACAGTGGAGGCTAGCTACCTCTACTAAACATATGAAGAGATAATCATGGTTAGTGGAGGTTAGGCACTTCTACTAACCATGTAATGAATTTTTTTTCTTATTGCACAAGATGCAAGGAAAATGTGCCATTGTAATACGTTGAAAAGTAAAAGATGGATTATAACTTGCACATGTATGTAGATATTTATTATGGCTACTTGTATGGATGCATGAAAGGATGATTTTTCATGCTTTAAAAGCTTTATGCATAATATAAAATATGGTTGTATTTAATTTTTATTTTTTTATAATTATATTTATTACTATTTTGATTTTATTATATTAATTTAAAATGATCTGGTAGTGGTTAACTTGATGAGTATCTAAGGATGTTGCATGTGATAATGATGCACATGGATAGTAGGAGAATAGTCTATGAAAAATTCTTGAAAAGTGAGAGCATCAATCATGTTTAGCAAATTAATTTTTATGAATCCATATGATCTGAATTTTTTATAAATCCATGAGATAATAAAAATTCATAATACTTCACTAGTGTGCATGAGAATCTTATGCAAAGTTATTAGGATATGATGATGTCCTATGATATAGTCATGGAAGAGTCATATGAACCCCATGACTATCTAAAAAATGAGGCTCTTATTGTATTGAATGTGCAAAATGATTCACCATGTTTGCTATAGATTGGATCTAGTGAATATGAAAACACAAATAAATTTTGCACATTAAGGGTTATTGAAATTTTTGTTATTATAAGAAACCATCTAGTTATGAGAAATGAGTGTGAAAAAATCATGATAGAAAATTAACCTAGCATATGAATATCCTTATGATAGGGATATATCATGAAGAAAAAGTCTAATTAGTGTATATAAAACCTCATGATGCCATATACTATATGTAAAAAAGAATCATAGTTCTTATGATGATGGAAAATACACGATTATAGGAGAAATAACCTATAGCATGTGATGAAAACGTTATACTTAGATATTGTTATAACCCTTGGAATTGTGCAAAGTCACTTGGTGAATGTTTTGCTCTATATGATACATGATGCACTGATTATGACATAATATGTTTGTTTGCCCTTATGGCCAAGTGGGAGATGTTTTGCAGTAATAATGAGAGTGGTTATTAGAGAGTGGGGTACGTTATCCATAATTTATGGTAAATCTTTTACAATTTTTGAGCTGATGGCAACACCAAGTGTAGTAATCTATAATGGCTCAAGGGTCTCTACCAGAGACAATTGTTGGAAAACACAGAAATTGAAAACCTCCTTGAAGCAAGCCAACAATCCTCCTCCTCTCTCTATCTATCTATCTATCTCTGTCTCTGCCTTTCAATTCGTTGTATCTATACAATTTGGGATCATTGTTTTGGGTTGGATCTAGGAAGATAAGATCTAGTTTAAGTTTAAATGCTTGTAAGAGGGTATAAATAAGACTCTGTGATTGTAAGCATAAATTTATTATCATAGTTAATGAAAATAACCCCTCGTTTGAGTTTTGGGAAATTGCTTCACTTCGAATTGAAGCATTTCACTTCATCTTTTTTTTTCATTCTTGTGCAATCATCATTGCGACCCTGAGATTATAACATGCAATTGATGAACAAGTAAAAATGGCTAAAAAAACAAAGCACTCGGGTTGTATGATATACCAATTGAATTCTTGATGTTAATGGATAATATTGGTATAACAGTGGATTTAAAGATATCGCTAATGGGATTAGCATCAATGGGGTTAAGCAAAAACCTTGTGCACATGTTCTTGCCCTGAGGTACCTTCATAGATAGTGTAGCTGCACAAACAAGCATATATAGTTAAAATATATTGAATCAAGGTAAAATATACGAAAAAGATACATAATTAACATGAAAAAAAAAAACACTTACATACAACATTGCTCGATGCACCATGGTTAGGGGGTGGTGCCTCTAGGGACGCTCGTTGTCTGACTCATCAAAAGAAGATGCAGATGTCCACCGACCTTGTAACTCGTCACCAAGATGAGTGATAGGAGGCGCTGAAGTACTCACAAGAGTAGCCCTATGCCTTGGATGAAATCATCTCCGCCCTCCTGTCATCTGTTTCTCATTAAAAAAATGGCATTAGATTAAAAAATTAATAGATTATACACAGTTATATATATTGAATTTGTTTAAATGATTATATTCAGATGAATCAAATACTTTCAATCTCAAAAAATATTTAGATTAATCATATTAACAATTAACTCCAAGTTGTTTAACTAGAAATCCTAATTCAAAAACACAAACAAATACAACTGAATATAGATGATGATAGACATCAGATACAAAGTATATGAAAGGAGAAAGAAATATATTGCTTCTGTGAAAACGTATACATGATACATCAATCAAGATCATCGGCAGTGTCTGCACTTAAAACAATAGAATCATTATCCTTATCATAAATGTATGTCTTCATGAGCTTATATACATCTTCTTGACCATCGAAAGATGTGTCATCATCAGTCCAATTTTCTTCTTTTTCTACTTTATGATGGGTGTCTATCAGGTCAATTTGTACTTCAACTGGATCAACGTCATCTCTATATAATAGTGACTCTTTGTCATCATATTGAATATTTAATGTATTAGCATATTTGTCATCAAATTGAATATCAAGACCATCTTAGGCATACTCCTCTATCAATTCATCTTCTTTGTGTTCACTTACTATATTAGAAATATCATGCGTATTTCTTAGAGATATTTTTTGCACCATATGTCAATTTTTGCCCAATTTGGTATCAAAAAGATAAAAGCACTGTGTAGTTTGACATGCTAAAATAAATGGTTGATTATCATACCATGTTCAATATATATTCACACTTGTAAAATAAGCATCTTGTCTCATTCTCGTACCAGGCCGAGGGTCGAACCAATTATACTTGAACATAAATATTGTATGTCTTCCTGTATAGTGTAGAACATACATATTTGTCATAACACCATAATAGTCAATGGTGCATGTATCATCTTTGCATAGAACAACAATACCACTGTTTTGGTAACGATGGTATTTCTCATTATTCATTGTATGAAATCTATTTATGTTTACGATACAACTTGAGAACTTGAAGACCTCATGATCAGAGGCATATGCACAAGCATGTACTTGTTGACTAACCTTTCGTTCATACAGTTGATGTATGTGAACCTTGAACCAAGCTTCAAACTCCTCTTGATGCTTATGTTCAACATTTGTAGCAGGGCTCTCTCTTGCAATCTCCTCTTTATGTTCAATGCATTAAAAATAGATGATATATGAAAAACCACCAAACTATATATGATATTTCACTTAAGAAAGATCAAGAAAAAATGTAGCTAATGTAATCCTAAATTTTTGCACATTTATCTAATACATACCATCAAGCTCTAGCTAGAGAAACCTCATCCAGTGATACCAACTTGGAAGCTCCTAATGCACGAGCTAGTTGAGAGAAAACAGATTATCATGTACGGTTCTCATCTGGCAAACCATCATAGTTACGCTCTTCATGGTTATGTCTTATTTCAATTTCATGTAGATACATGAAAGAAAAACTCAACCATTCATCTATGATATATGTTGCTGCAATTGTTCCTTATAGACATGCTTTATTTCTTATAAAATGCTTAAGTTTCTCAAGATATTGTTTAATTAGATATATCTAACAAAATTGTACATGTTCTGCAAGCTCAGCCTCTCAAGGTAAATAAACTGCTAGATGCATCATGATGCCAAAAGAAAGACGACGAGAATATCTTTTCCAACTTAAATAGAATCAAAGTTATATCGTCCTTCATGCAGATCAAGACATCTACTTTCAAAGTCTTAGCACACAATTCTTCGAAGAATATTCTCAACTAAAATAAGGTTGTAAAAACTTGTTTGTTGTTTAATCCATGAATTACAAGCAGTAAGCGTTGAATAAAACATGACAGTCATGACTCTTTATTCCCATTATCTTACCATCATTAATATTCATGCATCGATCATTATTATATGCATAGCCATTAGGAAATTTTACCTCTTTCAACCAACAAAGGCAGTTAGTCTTCTTGGGTCCTACCAATGTGAATGTTGCCACCGACATATATGTAGATGTACCACAGCTCTTTAGACACAAATTTTGATGTATGTTCATTGCATATAGATCTTTTTGTGCATTTTTATCGTCTTTTGTTTTCAAATCTAGCAGTACACTTAACACATTATCGCATACATTTTTTTCAATATGCATGACATCTAAGTTGTATCTTAACTTCAATGTCGACTAGTAAGGCAATTCTCATAAGATACATCTCTTGGTCTAATTCAACTCGATCTTGTTGTGCTTCATCCTTCTTGTATCCTTCCTAAATAGCCTATGTAGAAGTTATGCCAACTGCATATTTAATACCTCATCTTCATATAATTCTTTCGATGTTATCCTACTCTTGATAGTATCATCAAATAATTTTTTATTGCCTTCGTCACGGATGATCTTAAGGTAAGCATCACTGATGTCCCATATAACACGTCTTTCTGCCAAATTCGAGCCATTTGTATTATGTATCCTTGTTATACGTGGAATACATAAGTTTACCCTTAATAGACCACTCAAATAGGTTTGCATATGCAAGAAAATCATTTATAGTTCACAATAGTGACACATGCAATTGAAATGTCTAATATATGGATACATCATATGTATGCAAGTTGTGGTACTGCAATTCTTTTTATCTTCAATTAACGGTCGCAAATAGACATCTATTTCGTTGTTAGGTGCCCTAGGCTCTAGAATAAGTAGGGACAACATCATGAATGGTGATTTTATATTCCTCCAAATGAACAAATTATATGAAATTAACACCACAGACCACATGCTATACGACTTGCTCATAATTCTGAATGAGTTAAAGCCATCACTTGCCAAGTCAATTCGTACATTGCAAAGATTTGTCGAGAAAGAGCTATGTTCTTTGTCAAACTCTTTCTAAACTATAGAATCAGTTGAATGCCTTAGGTGAATCTCATCGCCTACATGTCTTTCCTTGTGCCACCACATTGCCTTTGCAATATCTTTTGACATAAACAACCATCTTAACCTGGGCTTAGTCGAAAAGTATCGCAAAACCTTTTGAGGTAACCTCTTATGTTTACCGTCACGACATCATTGGATATTCCAATCCACTTATGCCTAATCTTTACCCATGCCCACAGCCCATTTGTATATATTGTTCTTTATGTATGCATTTTCTCAAAATGTATTATATGGTGTATGCATATTGTAAGTTTTATAATTATAGCTTAAATGTGAGGGTGAGATTTACATGCACTCCATGTCACCCACGTCTCTGACGCTATCCAACTGGATATTACATGTCACATCCATACTTAACCTAGTTTTTTTAAGTTTTGGAGGGTATGTGTCTAGGGATGGCAATGGACAAGGTCTCCACCCCCGCCCCTTCTCAAAATCCGAACCTCCATCTCCACACGGGGATGGATTTTAACCTCCACCCCCGCCTCTATCCATGTTTCATGTCCTTCATCCCCGGTCCAAACGGGGGTGAGGCGGGGCGGGGCCCCATTTCTCCTCGGTCTATTGTCATCCCTTAGAAAGTGCAGGGCGGGGCGGGGCGGGGCGGGGCGGGGCGGGGCAGGGCGGGATCGGGACGGGTATGAGGCGGGCGGGGAAAAGCGTAAGTCCATCCCCGCACGGGGATGGATTTTAAACTTCATCCCCGGTCCAAACTGCCACCCTATATGTGTCTGTAAAATGGGCATGAATAGGTCAGGCTAGGTATAGAACCCATATTTTACCTGTCTCAGATATGGGCCCCCATTCCAAATTTGACCTAAAACGGCGAGCCTGTGGATCTCTGGGAGTGTTCAAATTCCCCCTCATGGCCTCTGGTTGATTAAACCCTTGAGATCCCTCCCCCCTCCATCCACCAGGAAGTACACCCAGCTTCCACCTTGTGGATGCCTTCTGTGGGTTTTGAACTCGTGACATCTTGTGAACTTGGTGACATTTAGAAGCCTCTATCAGATGAAAGAAGCTTTCGTGGGCAACTGAAATTTTAACTAATGCACTTTCATGTTGTCAAACCAAAGTCACCCTTAACTTGGCTGCACAAAACTGGTGACATCCAATTACACCCAAACTCGGCAGCCCTGATTTGCTTTGATCCTGATCCATTCTCATAGAGAGTCTGTCAGTTTGATCACCAACTTTTGGTAGTCCTCGTGACATTCTACCTCACCAAGCAATAAAGGAAGCCACTAGATTTGACCCCTTATCCAAGATAGCACAAATCTAACAGTATTATTAGTAGCAGTAATCGCAGCAGACAAATTGGGTTGGTAGGATGTCTGGTTAATAGGGTGGCCAACCTTATCTTTTAACGACATTGCTTTTGTAAGAGTTGGTAGTACACCTATCAACCGTCGTCTGACCACAAGACCTTAGGCCACAGAAGTCTATCATACAAATTAATTCTACCAATTTGGACATATTCAACCAGGCAATCAATCAACCATGCAACAGGACAAACTTGTTTTCTCTCTCAACAAATAACTGACTTGTTGAGAGAGAGCGGGTAATAGAAAAACACACCAAGCCTTCCCAATTTTTAGTTTTTTTGAAAGAAAACAATTCATTTCATTAAATCAGCAATTACAGCTCAATCATTGTGGACCAGGTGTTACCCTGCAGCCAAACAAGATACAGTACAAAAACAGAAAATCAGATTTCAGCGATTACATTCTCAATGCTTAGGATCGTCGGATCCTGGGCAGGCCGATCCAATTCAAATCAGAGTCAGGCTATTTATGTCTGGACCTTTGCCTGAGCTCCCATTGGATCGTTTCGATGATAGGTCCCTGTTGCTTGGAGGACCTATTAAATGTCTGGTTGTTTCTCTCTACCCAGATAGTCCTCCAACCAATCAACAACCAACATCTCCACACAAATACTCATTTTGAACCTTTCTTTTGAAACTGTCTCTTCAAAAGCATATCTTTAAATGAATGTTATTTGTCCCACAGTACCCTCATGAACATACAATCAACTAAAAGTTGTTTTGTTCTTTCCTCGCTTGAACAATACATTCTACATTTACTTGCCAAATGAAAGCCATGAGATTTCAAAGCCAAGTCAGTTTTGACTGTCCTGCAAAATAATCCATGCAATGTGGATCCTCTTTGTGGAAGGCCCTCTCCCCAAAGAGCCCCTTTAGAAAGATGATGTGTCTTTTTCTAGATTGTCAAATTCATAAACTTTGTAGGATTCCATTCATAACTTGATTTTTTCATATGCAAGCTAGCGTTCCCACTATGGCTACTATTTGAAACCATGATTTTGTCAAGATTGTTTTGAAGGAAAAGAGTTATATATGGATAACAATCTCTCCAGCTAGGCTTCATTTGTGTGGTATTAGGTACAGTGTGAACTCTCACCACCAACTAATATAAAAGTTCTTTTTCGTGCATCACTTGCTTATGGATGAGTGCTTCTACTAGTGGCTCTTTGATTGGTTTAAAATAACTGAGCTTGGTGATAAAGTGAAATAGCTTCTCACTACTTTTGGAGTTCTAAATGATGAATTACAACCTACTCAAGTTAATTATCTTATGTATGTTTTAGACCAACTTCTACCTTGAATTACATCAAGGTTGAACATGCTTCCAACTTGTTTTAACCTATAGAATCCTAGGCATTTTATTAGGCATGTAAATGGTTTGGACTTGGATCGGATGTGGTCAGTACCAGATTCAACTAATCAGATGGCTAAATGGATTTGAATTCGGATCCGGACTCGGTTTATCACAAACTCATATCATATCTGTTTTTTTACATGTAATTGGATTAAGATTTTCATCAAATGCATATATTTGTCGGATTTGGTAGCAAAAAATTAAAACCATATCTGCATCCGATTATAACAGGAGATCTTTTTTGCTTACCAAAGCCTACTAAACAGAGACAGATTTGGTCAGATGTGGGGTGAAATCCTATCCATTGACTTCCCTGCTCACTACGTTAAGTGGTCCATTCAAAATAATTGATATGATCTAGATTAGGTGATGCCCTTTGAATTTCTTTGTGTTCAACCATATATTATTATATTAGCTAGTATGTATTTTTCTAGAAGCCTTTGAACTCGTGCCTTTACCAAACTAAAATGTTGGTTTTTCTTCTTTACAAGATGGATGAAAACAAAGATGGCCAACAAATAGACTTTTTCAAAGAATGAGAACAATATCTGATTCTAAAATGATAGAACGATTAAATATTGAGATTCAAATACCATTATTATGGAATAATTCATCTTTAATTACTGCTGGAAAATGACTTATAACAAGAAAATACTTCGGTCCTGTTTGTTTCATTCCCATGGAAGTGGAGAGCTTTTCACGGGAGAGGGAACAGGTTCCTTAAAACTCTTTCCAGCTTAACTTTCCCATGAAGGTCTTTTTCGATAGAGGAGGGTATGAAAGAATTTTCACATGAAAAGAGGAAGGCAGTGGGGGAAACTGGGTTTACACCAGCATGTTACTCATACTGATTAGATGTTTGTTTCACTCATAACAAAAAAAAGGAAAGGGATGCCAACTCAGCAATTTCCTATGAAGACTACATGTAACAAACATGGGGCCCCGGCAGCTAGGCAGGCGGTCTAGGTTCAAATCTCATGGGTGTCACCCCTTGCGCAAGTTGAAGCCTGGCAACTCCCTTAGGGAAGGGGTAAGCCCACGGAGTTTTACACTGGCACGACAGTGATGGCAGGCAGAGCCAGCACAGCTAGGTCTCTGACCTTGGGGGCGGTTTCTCCATGTAAATATAAAAAAAAAAAACGCTCTCCAAGTAGAGTAATACCATCATCAAGTAAGGAGTTGAACCTACTTGTACACACATTGTGCATGTTCCATGAGACCATATCTGTTAAATGATCGCTAGGATCCCTCACAAAAGTACTCCCAATCCCATAACCAGAATCTAGAGCTACCATGGCATTTGGCAGATGTATTAAAAAACAGTTCCATGAAATTGAAATGTAACCATTGAAGCCCCATATTCTAATGAAACAAAAATCATCTAGTTTTTAACTAATGCCAATATGATTCCCACTTCATGGGATTCACACAATCAAATTCTCCTTGAAATGGGAACGAGCCACATATTTGGACTGCTAATACTCAAAGCATGTAGTTTAATGTTTTTGTTAGCCATTAAACTAGCATATTAGGTCACTTCCTACTTACTCATTGACAATCCAAGTCAAGAGTTTTATTTTGACATTCTTTACAATAATACTTTACATGTTCTTTTAGGAGAAGATAAATAAAAGGCAACAATCAACTAATCCAAAGAAAAAGTGAATTCCCTCCCCTAGATAGGTTGAGATGCCAAGAAAGTCATCAATATTTGGTAGAAAACCGACTAAAGTCCCTATGGGATCTAGTCAACCTGACTTAAATGCTAAGAAGCCTAGCTATTATAAATAGGGCACACCCTTTCTTCCATTGCCAACATATCAGGGTACCTTGGTGAAGAAGACCATTACCAATGGCCAAACTCACTGCATTAGTAGTTTCTCTTTCCATTCTTTCCCTCCTCCTAGGGAGCTCATCTGCTCAACTCACCCCTGATTTTTATTGTGAATCTTGCCCTGATCTCTTTGATGCCATCCAGTGCCAGGTCAAGTTAGCTATTGCCAGGGAGAAACGATTGGGTGCCTCCATCCTTCGTCTATTCTTCCATGACTGCTTTGTTAATGTATGTCTCGCAACATTATCTAATGTCATAAGTTTGTTAGTTTTGTGTGTCAAAGTTTATATTGGTAGGGGCGATTTGTGAATGTCACCAAGTTGATGGAATGTCACAAGTTCAAAACTCATGGGTGGCATCCCTTGCCGCAAGGTCGAAGCTGGGTGTACTCCCCGGTGGGCATGGTAGACCTCAAAGGGTTTACCAACTGGAAGCTAGCCAATGTGTGGTCAGTGATTGGGACGGTGTTTCCCTTTGATTATCCAAAAAAAAAAAAAGGTTTGTGTGTTTGCCCACAAGGGCTCCACCTTTTAAGAGCAACTGTGGTTTGTCACCTAATATGAGATGACCATGGTTCAAAATCCGCAGTAGGCAGCCCTTGCCAACATGGTTTTTACCAATCAGAAGCTCGCTAATGTGCGGAAGGTGTTGGGGGGGTTCTCCCTTTTCCTAGCTAAAAATAAAAATTACAAGAAAAAAAAAGTGTGGCAAAATGCTTTCTTTTTAAATTTATTTAAATACGTTGACTATGATGGATAGTTAGGAAACCATTATAGGGTATGAAAGTTTTCTAGGGCCAAAATGATATGATGAATTTGTTTGCTTATCCCCACGGTTGGTCTTTCTGGCTAGGGTAGAGCATCAAGGGTCCAGAAGTCCCTATGTCACGAGTTCAAACCTCAAGAGTCTGTGCCTATGTTCTTACTAGGAGTGATTTTGGGGGCCTATTTCACTCCACGGGTTTACCATACAGGGTCAGGCCTAATGTGGCTTGATCCTAGGTGAACCCCTCAAAAAAAATTTACATATGTATGTATGTATGTATGTGCTCTCTAACATAGATTTGTCCCATAATCAACCACAGCTAAAGTTTGATTCGCTTTAAGAATTACAAATGATCTCATGTGCATTGTTTTAGGGATGTGATGGCTCATTGCTCCTAGATGACACGCCAACATTCACTGGAGAGAAGAGGGCAGCTCCAAACTTGAATTCAGCTAGAGGTTTTGAGGTCATTGATGCTATCAAGGCTGCAGTGGAGGAGGTTTGCCCCGGTGTTGTGTCTTGTGCTGATATACTTGCAGTTGCTGCTAGAGACTCTGTGGTTGAGGTGAGAGCATATTATTATCCCTTTTGTTTATTTCTTATTTTTCTTAATCCATTATGGGCCAAGTTAAACAAATCCCTTGATTGAATGTGATTCTCTAGGTAGGTAGAGCTGTAACAAATTTGCAAAATTTTGCTGACCCGGATCCAAACGGATCCGACTTCCCAATGTATTTTGGGATCCAAGATCCGATCCATTTGCAACCCTAGCTGTAACATCTCAGACAAAGGGGCCTTTCAGTTCACACCCCATAAATCTCATCCCTAGCATGCAAAAACAAAAGTTATGAGAATGACTAACCCCAACCACCGGCCATCTTTATTAAAACAATTATTTAAATATATTTGTGAAGAGAATGTAAGAATATGCCCCCCAAATAAAGATATCTTTGGGGGTTTATCCTTGTAAAACAAGTGCATATGCTCATGTATAAGAAATTAATGCTACTATTGTTGTGAAACAGTTAGGGGGACCCAGTTGGGATGTGAAACTGGGAAGGAGGGATGCCAGGACGGCTAGCCAAGCTGCAGCAAACACCAGCATCCCACCTCCTACCAGAAATCTTGACCAACTCATCTCTAGCTTTCAAGCCCAAGGCCTCTCTGCCCAAGAGATGGTTGCACTATCAGGTAACAAACAATACTCTCTCTCTCTCTCTCTCTCTCTCTCTCTCTCTCTCTCTCTCTCTCTCTCTCTCTCTCTCTATATATATATATATATATATATATATATATATATATATATATATATATATATATATATATATATATATATATATATGCTACAAATTATGTGAACTGAATTTGGATAGGATATTTTCACACTCAACCTCATGTGTTCACCATGGTCTATTTGCTAAAAATCAAGATTTGGATCATGTTCTTTCAATGAAAAATACAATTTATTGAGGCTTGAATATTTATGAAAGTTTTGGACCGTTGATTTTGAATCCTTATAAAAACCTACCCACGTATCAGAATTGGACGATCCAAGAGCCAAATCTTATGAAATCTATCACGTAGATCACATATATATGTACTCTCCCTCTCTCTAACACTTTCTGTGGAAGCAGGGGCTCATACCATTGGCCAGTCAAGATGCACCAACTTCAGGAACCGCATATACAATGAGACCAACATAGATGGTTTCTTTGCTAGAACCTGGCAAGCAAACTGCCCAAGAACTACTGGCTCAGGAGACAACAACTTGGCACCTCTTGACATACAGACCCCAACTTTCTTTGACAACTACTACTACAAGAACCTCATTGCCAAAAAAGGCCTCCTTCATTCTGATCAACAATTGTTCAATGGTGGCTCCAGTGATTCCCAAGTTGAGCTTTACAGTGAAAATGCTGATGTCTTCAACAAGGACTTTGTTGCTGCCATGATCAAGATGGGCGACATCAAACCTCTCACTGGCTTCAATGGAGAAATCAGAAAGAACTGCAGGAGGGTGAACTGAGAAGACTCGATTGCTTTTGTTTGCTTTAGAAGGGTCCCCGGTCTCATAATGAATGTGTACCTTCAATATTTAGGTTATAGATGTGATTGAGTGTTATCTGTTTTAGTCATTTTCTTGTGGATCTTTATATTGTTGTGGTTTTTTTCCTGTTGAGCTCTTGCATGATTTGGTGTATGCCACTTTTAAATAAATAATATGGTTAGAGTATGTTCTGGACATGCTCTGTTTTTTAATGACAGTAAATATGCGCTTTCACATGGTTATGAAGGAATTACAAACTGTCACTTGGATATTACTCTGGATACAGGGATAGGACCATTTTTATGAAGTTTTCAATATGGATAGTATGTAAAGGGACATGATAAGAGGGCCAAAATTGAATATCTGCGTGACAGATTACAAACACAATGACCAAAAAATAGTCTTCCAAATATATGAGAATTTGTACGCATTTTAGTAATAAATGTTTTACCTCGTACCAGCGAGTGATCCCATCTCTTTCTAACAGAGGCGAGTTTGTAAAGAAAAATCTGTTGTACAAAATCTTCCAAATGAAATAAAAAAATTTGCTTGGGATTTTTGCATCTATAAGGATCAAGGTCTAAGGCTTGCCAAAAGCCTAAGTACCTTTTCTCTTGTGACTTTCTTGAGAATTTGCTTTCTTACACTCTCACTATTGTTTTTTTCTTTCAGCAAGCTGGGGTTTGGCAGACACCCTACCAGTGTATTACTATGGTTAAAGTGTACACAAAAATAATTTACATCTCTTTTTTTTTAAGGCAAGCTGGGGTTAGGCAGACCCCTACCAGTTATACAACTATACAATTGGGTTTTGAAACTGCAACCTCCCAACACAAGGTGACATGCACTAGCTGCTCCTACCAGACAAGTGGAGCCCTCCGTTGGTAATGATTTACATCTCTATAATAGGAGGTCGTCAATCAGGTGGCTTGTCCTTCCATGACTGATAAGACGAAGAAGGGACTAATTTGGCCAAAATAATCCCTCTGCAAAACAATGTGGAATCTAAAGAACTTAAACAAAGATTGGAGGGAACAACTCCAAACCTGCCTCGACCTTAAACAAAGATTCGACTGCTGTCACTAATTTGCACACACTTGTTTTTTTCTTGTTTGAGCCTTAGTGAGTCCATCACTTACAAGTTTACTGTAAAAGTTGCTCGAGGAAGTTGAGAAATATCATTTTCACGGGAAAATCTCAACCTTATTGGAGTTACACCTCGCTATTTGGTGTGGAATAGATCTAACTAATATTAGTGAGTATCTCACAATTTCCAACTACAGTGACCAGTTTTAAGGAAAATATTTTCCAAAAATTCACTGAAATAGAATCTTTTGTTTTCAAAAGGGGCTTTTAAATCATTCACTTGGATAGATGGCTAAGTACTAGTCTTGTTGGATAAATGAAAAGTTAAAATGGTGAATAGCGATAACCATTAAAATGGACAATAACCATGGTTCAAAACTTGTGTTTTCTTCTAATTTTTGTGATTAAAATCATTGCAAAGAGTTTATCTAAAAACATAAATGAAACAAACTGGTTGTAACTTGAGTTTGTAGGTTGCTAGTCCAACTCCAAGATTTAATATGGTCTAGAATATTGAGGTGAGAGCTTATGGCTGGTCTTCACCTGATCAGGTGCTTTCTTCTTAGATCTTCTTTTTAACCATACCTAATCTCTTGGATGGGATTCACGGTCTTGTATGTTCTTGTCATGTATTTGCTTCATTCTATTTTATGCCTTAGCTAAGTTGTTCTTGAGTTTACACAGGACCACATCTCTTTGCTTCAATTGTCGGTCCACTTTCATGGATTTAAAACTTCCTCTTTCATAGGCTAGGATTTTAGGTGGGGTTTGCCCATACAAGACTTCATATTTGATTATTTTGATAAAAGAAATGGTATGACTGTATTGAAGGAACACTCAGGCCAGGGTAGGTAGTTAGTCTAGGACTTGGGTCTTTCTTGGGTGAAGCATCTAAAGTAGGTTCCTACGGTATGGTTTTCTACTTTAATTTGGTCATTAGTTTGAGGGTGGTAGACTATGCTAAAAAAAATGGTTTCTAGCAGGTTAAAGTGCTCTTTTCAAAAATAGATGGTGAAAAAGGAGTTTTAGTGAATTTGGGCATTCTATAGAGTTTTCTAATATTTTGGTGAAAGGACTTAACCACCGTTTGTGTAGAATATTTTCAAAGTAATGCCATAAAGTGAGCAAACTTGGCCAACTTATCAATGACTACATATATGACTTTCTTGCAATTAAAAGGAGGTAAGGCTTCTATGAAATCCATGTAAATATCAAACTATGCACGATCCGGGGGAAGGAATAAAGATATTTGGCTAGCTTAATTACTTTATATTTATTGGCTTGGCATATGAGGCATTAAGGCATGAATTTCATCACTTGACTCTTCATCTTAGGCTAGTAGAATTCACCTTTGATATGTTGTTGGGTTTTAGAAACTCCTTCATGTTTGCTCAATAGGGAGGAATGATAATAATGAAGGAGATTCAGGATGATCCCTGTAGCACTTGAAAGTAAAAGTCATTGCTTGTAAAAGACCTTGTCACCCTTCACTTGGTAGTGGAGGTGGCTGCTTGGTGAAAGAGAATAGATTTGATGTTTGATATGATCTTACATAAACTAAAACGGAAGAACACAAGCACATGCACACACACACGGTTTTATGCGGTTCGGCCAGGTGTGCCTACGTCCACTATAATCTATCTCTCTCTGTTCAATATTTTTCTTGAGAGATGAGTGGTTTACTTATAATGCTCATTTAGGTTTCTTGAACCTTCTCTATTCAGATGATCTTGACTCTCAAAATGATATATGTTTAGAATTCTCTTTTGAATAGGTTTTTCTTCTTTGGACTCTCCTTGATTGGTGAAATTGGACTCTTGATTCCTCTTGGGGTCTTGATATATCTTAAAACCATGTGAGCCCACTAGAGGACGCCCCACACGCCTATCTTGATCATCTTCTTTATCACCCTCCTGCAAGCTCATCTCCTTAGTAATGAGATTGAGCTTGGATCTAATGTCTTTGAACTGCATGGTGGGTAGAGGTTTGGTTAAGATGTTTGTTAGTTGATCCTCTGGCACAATGAATTTAACTTCAAGTTCTTTCTTTTTTACTTTCTCTCAGTCAAATAAAAATTTATTTCAATATGCTTCATGCGTACATGAAAAAATTGAATTTTCCAAGTATGTGGCCCCGAGGTTATTGCACCATATTATTGGGATATCCTGGTGCTTAGCATGTAATTCACGTAAAAGATATCCTAACCGCATGAGTTCAGACAACTTCTGCAAGAGCTTTATATTTGGCCTCAGTGCTTGATTTGGTAGCAGTATGTTGTTTGGATGAGTTTCAGGAAATTAAGTTTGTGTCAAACTGGAAGGTAAGGTAATCACCAGTAGAGCGTTTATCATCTGGGCATCCTACCTAGTCAGCATCTACGTACCCTGATAGTTGTAAGGATTTACTTTTATGAATGTGAAGATCGTGAATCATTGCCCCCTTAAGATAACGATGGATTATTTTAACATGGTTTCAATAGTCGTGGATTGAAACATGCATAAACTGATAAATTTTATTGATTATGTAAGCAATATATGGGTATGTAAATATGATATATTGAAGTGCCTCAATGATGCTTCGATAATGAGTGATGTCCTCGAATGATTCTTCTTGAAACTTGGACAAGGCAACATTAACTGCAGCTAGAGTAGTTAGAGGTTTGGCCTCTAGCATATGGCTTCTTTTGAGCACATCCAGGATATATTTATTTTGAGAGAGAATCAATCCATTTGATGAGGGAATTGCCTCAATTCCTAGAAAGAAACGCATAGAACATAGATCTTTAATAGAATTTTTTTTCAAACTTGTTGATCAAGTTCTGAACTTCTACATAAGAGTTTTTTGTCACAATGATATCATCAACATATACAAGGACAAATAGTGTGAATTCTCTACTTCTTAAAGAGAAACATGTCAGTCTTTGACTCAACAAAGCTTAGGTGAATCAGATAGTTATGCAACTATTCAAACCAGGCGCTATACAAAGCTTAATTCAATTTGCAAACATAACTGGGATACTTATTATTTTCAAACCCTATAGTTGATCCATATGAACTTTCTCCTGAAGGTACCCATGCAAAAAAAAATTGTTCACATTTAATCAGTGTATGACCCAGCCAAAGCTTATGGCAAGAGATAAGACAGTTCTAACAATAGTAGGTTTGACCACAGGGCCAAAAGTTTCAAAATAGTTTATTCCTTCCTGTTGGTTATACCCTTTAGCTACAACAAGTCTGACCTTATACCTGACAATAGATCCATCTACATACTTCTTGATCTTATAGATCCATCTACACTCAACTTGGTTTTTTGTAGGTGATGTAGAGACCAAGGCTCAGGTTTCATTTCTAATTATAGTGTCATAGTGCTCCTGCATAGCTGTTTGTCACTTTTTTTCTTTGTTAGCTTCAACAAAATAGGGTTGGGGATATTTAGGCTGAAGAAGTGAAATTAGGATTTTAGGGTTTTCTAGTTCTAGACTGTGTTCTAGCTATGACAGAGTTGAATGCAAAATTAATTTATTTTTATTGGGTCATTCTAAAATCATAAAATGTTAGGGTTAGATAGAAGACACATGGAAAAGTCTAAGGTTAAAATTTCAGCCCCATATTCTACACGGTTTAGGAGATATGACTTACATAAATTTGACAAAATTGTCATTAACAACAAACAAAATCTGACCAGGTTTGGGCAATTTCGGGTTAGGCTTGGTGTTGGGGTGCTTCCTTAGCTTAGGATGAATATGTCTGGGTCTCTAGGCAGCTCGACTCAATTGGTGACAATACTCCATGACTATGGCATGAAAGAGAATACAAAAGAAACAAAGAAGAGAGAAAGAGAGATTGAGAGCTTAGATGAGAGACTTGATTTAATTTCATAATATGCCTCAAAAAGGGGATGACATGCTCTTACATATAGGGTGATGAGACCTCCAATAGTCCCTTCATCTTCCACAGCTTATAAACAACTCTCCAAAATTAAACTCTAAGTCTTTCTTACCATTCTTCTACTTTTAGGTCTCCCAAATTTAGACTAAGCTTAGTTTAGTTTTTTTTTCACTTTTAGGCTTTCTAGATTCCTCTAGCTCCTTCACTTTGGATAACTCAAGGGAGAGAGAGTTGAGGATGATGTCAACATGGTGTCATCATTTTCTTGGGTGTGTCCCACCGAGTCTCCAATTTGTGGGTCTAGACCTAGCTTGCATTGTCAGATCTACCTTGTATTTCATGTTTCCATATTAAAGGCACATCATGAAGAGCTTTCTGAAGAAACCGTCGATTCAAGCAAACTGATGCCTAGTGGACTAGGCTCAACTCAAGGGTTTGGGGATGATACAGACCAAGTCCAAACCTACCAATTGGAGACCTAATGGAACACCATCAAACCCAAAAAATCCCTAAATAGGGGTGTCACTTCAAGGTGGCTAGTGCCCACCTTGACTCAAAATTTGTAATAAAGGCCGGGTCAAGGTGGGCACAAACCCAGCCCGACCCAGAGGCATACGATGTATGCTCCTCCACCCTGACCCTGATCATACTTCTCTCTCTGCTCCCCCCCCTCCCTCCCTGACCCTGGGTCCACCTCTCTCTCTCTCTCTCTCTCTCTCTCTCTCTCTCTACTCCATATCACTCACCAAAATGCCACCGGACCTACACAATTGCATCTCCAGCGGTCCGACCTTTCACCTATGAGCGATGACCTCCAACGCATGTCACATACCCCTCACAGGTCCTCTCTCTCTCTCTCTCTCTCTCTCTCTATATATATATATATATATATATATATATATATATATATATATTACTCGAGTCAGGGCCTTAGGCTTGCTGTCTGTACCATGCAATTCTTATTCTTGTGTTTTCTTATGTTTTTTTGTCCTTTTTTTTTAATTAACATTTAGGTTTTGATTTTGTTTTTCAAATGAGATGAATGTTTAATTATGTATTTAAGTGTTTCTTTCTTTTAAATCAACATTAAACATAATTTCACATGCATGATTTTAGTTAGAAACTTAAAATTTTAGGGATTTTGATTTTTTTTAATTAACATATATATAAATGATGTTTGTTAGAAATTAAGAATTAGGATTTTGATTTGCCTTTTTGTTAAATAGCATGAATATTTAATTAGGTTTTAGGGTTTTTTGTGCTCTTTTTAATTAGAATTTAGGTTTTTGATTTTATTTTTTTAATAAGATCAATATTTCATTAGGCAATTCTATTTTTTTATTAATATTAAACAAGATTCCACATGCTTCATTTTAGTTAAAAAATTTGGGGTTTCATTTTTGTTTTCAATTGGCCTCTATACGAATGATGCTTGTTAGGATCGAAGTTGTTTATTTAGTTTTCTAAATGGCATGAATATTTAATTAGGTTTTAAGATTTTTATATTGATTTCTAATTAGCATTTATTTTTTTTGTTTTTAAATGAGATGAATATTTAATTAGGTATTTTTGTGTTTTTTTAATATTAAACATGATTCCACATACTTTAGTTAGAACTTTAGCCATTTTTTTAATTAGCCTATATATGAATAATGTTTGTTAGGATTGAGGTTTTCTTTTTTAGTTCTTTAAATAGCATGAAATATTCCATTAAGTTTTAGGATTTTTTGTGTTTTTTCTAATTATCATTTAATTTTTTATTTTTATTTTAAATAAAATGAATATTTAATTTAGTATTTATGTGTTTTTAATCAACAATAAACATGATTCTATGTACTTGATTTTAGTTAGAATTTTAGGTTTTTTTTTTAATTAGGCTATATATGAATGATGTTTGTTATGATTTAAGGTTCTTATTTTGTTTTTTGTAAAATGACATAAATATTTAGTTATGGTTTTAGTTTTTTTTTTAAATTATCATTAGGCATCAATTGTTGAATAATTAATAATGAATGTTTGATTTTAGTTAAAATGTTAAGGGTTTTGGTTTTTTTATCAATTGGCATAATTGCATAATTTATAATGTTTGTATGAATTACGATCTATTTAGTGTTTTTTAAAATAACATGAATGTTGAATTATGCTTTTAAGGTTTATGTGTTTTTATTTTTCAATTATCATTATCCATAAATCTATAAAGAATGAATACTTGAGATTGGTTAGAACTTAGAATATTGAGGGTTTTTTTTGTTATTTTATCAATTAGGAATAATTAAATTAGGGTTTTAGAGACTTTTGTGTTTTTATTCATTTAGCATTTTAATTGGTAATAATAATCATTCTACGTTTGATTTCTATTAGAATTGGTGGTTTGTTTTTATTTTTTAAATAGCAATAATCATGATTCTATTTTTTATTTTTATTATGATTTAAGATTTTTTGTATTTTATTCATTTGTTTTAGTATTTAATATTTATATATTTTATTAAGGTAGTTCGACTAATCAAATAAATTTACAAATAAATATTGATTGATATTTCGTACTGGACTCTTTTTTTTTTTAACGGACATATTTCATACGTGACGTGAGACTTGTAATCGTTTTTTTAAAGTGCAGTTGTGCCTACCCTAATTTTGATTCCTGGTTTCTTCTCTGTGTGAAACCAAAATGACTCTAAGCCTGGCTAGGGGGAGCAAACTACTGCTGAGACCCATCATCACCACCATTCCCCACAGAGGGTTTGCTGTAGGAGGGCTCAAATCCAAGAAGGGTGGTGGCGGCAAAGGAGGGAGCGGGGACACCCCAAAGGCCGAAATCCTCTCCAAAGAGGTCAAAGCCACCACTGTGGTGGGTGCCAACATCCTCAAAGATGGAGCAGACCCTAAGATCTTGCCAGACTCCGACTACCCAGATTGGTTGTGGCACCTCCTGGACAAGAAGCTGCCCCTCAGTGAGCTCAAGAGGAAGAACCGCGAGACACTTCCTTATGAAGACCTCAGGCGCTTCGTTAAGCTTGACAATCGGGCTCGAATCAAGGAGAACAACTCAGTTAAGGCCAAACATTGAGTACCCATCTTCAGGTTTGCTCTCTTTCTTTCCTCTCTTCCGATTTCTTGGTGGGTGTTGTGTGTTTTTGCCTGTTTCTGATGATGGGTATGTGAGATTTATGTTTTCTTCTACTTTCTCTTACATGGGTTCTAGTGGTATGTTTTTTTGCTTGTTTCCGATGATGGACATGTGAGATTTTTGTTTTCTTTTACTTTTTCTCTTTTATGGGTTTTCATGGTGAGTAGTTCTTTGTTGGAATAGGTTCATTTGTTTTGCCTGTTATCATGAGATGTTTTCACATATGAATAAGCTTCAATTGATAATGATCCTATATGAGTGCCAATTTTAATGATGAAGAAATTAGATGGTTTTGTTTTTCTTTCTTTTTGTGCTACTGAAATCCCTGTGAAAATTACTTGTGAATGCATTGATTGATGTATCACTTGTTGCTTGTGAATCGAATGTGTTTGCTGGTTGTAGAATTGTGGAGGTTTGCATCAATTAAGAAAATGTCGTCGCTTGATCAGATGGCCTTTGAGTCCAAGTTGTCAGGTTTATAAGTATTGTTGGTAGCTGGTAAATTAATTACTGTAATTACAGAAGTTTTAGTGTTTTTTCTCTTGCTGTTGTCCTTTTTGTTGGCGGAACTCATCAATGTTGCTGTGTGTAACAAATTGCCCGCCTTTCCCCAGTCTGCTTTTAAAAATTCAATTGCTAGACTTTGTTTGGACGGTACTATATTAGTAGTAGGGCTTCAGGAGTCCTGTTTGCACGTATACAATTTTACCATCCTCAAAGCTTGTCTCATATGAATTGTGGCCAAGTGGTTCCACATCAATGCTGATTCCTGTATTTTGGGCAGGCAACTTGTCCCTCGACTATAAGTGATTACTTTTAGTTGAGTGCAGTTCTGTTTCTTATGCCCTGTTTCATTAATTTTCGTGTTAGCGTTGTGGATGGGGATACCATTGTCATGCTTATGATCATAGACAGTGTACAAAGGATCTTTCTTATACCTTGATAAGCTTACTTGCAAACTACATATTTGATTTTGGTAAATGATCCTGTGCACCTGGTAGTGTCATACTATGATTCTTCATGTTCAAAGCCATTCAATTGTAACTGTTTAGTGTTTGTTTTTTGGTACAAACTAGCCCTTTGGACGTTGTAGCAGAAGTATCTAACTGTCATATAATTTATTCCCAGTTGCTTTTTCTTATGACAGATACGTAAGTCATAACTAGGAGCAACACATGAATCACAAATAGAAGATGAGACCTTCCCAGAACCAAAGACTAAGAACATTTTAAAGTGAAGTTAGCACAAGGGTAAAATCCAAGGCACAGTGGTGCTGGAGAAAATGGGTTTTAGGACTCTGAGCCTCTCACATTTCCTAACTACTTCCTAGATTTTGAGGCCTAAGATCCTTGTGGTTCTGAGGGAGAATTTGTCCCCTCTGTCTGATAAGAACCTTTGTATGTAGTCGGATACATATGGCAAGAGGAGATAATCCCCTCTAGTCGGATGACCTCCATTTGTTGACTATAATCAGCTGTCCTATAAACTATGGTTGATTTTCTTGAGATGTATTGTTGAGAACCTTTATCATATTCAAAGTTGTCATCTGAACCCTCAGTTTTTTTCTTTATGCATGGTAGGGCAAGGCAGTCCTGAACCAACCTTGTCATTGATTGCTAAAGATTTTGGAGTGGAGGTCAAATGTCCAAAGCCAACTCCACTTTGCCAATAGCTTTACATGTTTAGGGTCACTATAATTAGGACCTCTACCATCTAAAATTCACAGCCTTAAAGTCATCATGTAAGCCTGTCTAGATTACCATATCAGTAACCTCTCAGGAACAATCTCAAAATATCAACTGAAATTGCAACTCAAGCACCTTAATGGGATATATAATATTACCAATAAGAATAAGGGGTAATGTTTCTGCTCGTTAGTGACAAATTGTCATTGTTATCAGTATCGTATTGTATGATACAATACACTATATCGTATTATCATTGGGGGAACCGATACGACATGAGGGCCATATTGTATTCGGTACGATTATCATACCGATATGATCTTAGTTGTCAAAAGCGGTGTCTCGGCACTGCCTAGGCGAGCTAGGCGCAGAGCCACCGCCTAGGCTTATGAGTCTAGGCAGTAGGGCCCCATTTTCCCACCGAAGCCCTGCCTAAGCAGCGCTTAGGTTGTCCCCGCCTAGGCTTTTGGGACATGGTTGTCATTTTTTTCTTTTTCTTTTTTGTCTCTTCCTTTCTTTTTCTTTTTCTTTTTCCTCTCGCTCTAAATGTTTTCTTTTTTTCTTATCCCCTTTTCTTATTCTTCTTTTCCTTTTCTTTTCACCTTATTTTCCTCTCCTTTTCTTATTCCTCTTCTTTTCACCCCTTTACCTTCTCTTCTTCTTCTTCCTTTCCCTTTCCCCTTTTTCCTTCTTTTTCTTTTTTTCCTTCTTGCTCCTCTCGCTCCTCCACTCTCTTCTTTTTTCTTCCTCCTCTTCTTCTTCCTCCTCCTTTTCCCCCTTTTTTTTCCTTCTTTTCTATATTTATGCTTTAGATGTATGCCTATGTTTTTCACAAATATATATATATATATATATATATATATATATATATATATATATATATATATATATATATATATATATATGAGGTAATGTTTGGTACACTCATGATTAAGGAAACCAAAATTTAATGAGTAAGGTACCCTCATGCGTAAAGAACCCCCTAGTGAAAAATATAATATTTTATTTGTCTTTTTTTTTGCACATCTAACCCTTCAGTTGTGTACTTATTTAGTACAAACTGACCTTTGGATCATGTTTTTCTAATCCATATGTCAGATTTTAGGAGGGTTGAAAAATCAATGGCTTATGATGCACCAAATTTTCAAACCTCAAAAAAACATATTTTTACCCTCAAAAACTATATCCAAGTGTTGATTCCTACTATTTTGACCATTTTTACACATCCATGAAGTAAGATTTTGTCAAAACAACTTTCCTCTATGAGTGGTAACTAAGGGATTCCTTATCGATGAGGGTAGCAAATGTTATTTCTCTCTCTCTCTCTCTCTCTATCTATCTATCTATCTATATATATATATATATATATATATATATATATATATACACACACACACACACACGAAAACCCATATCATCGAATTGGTTAGCATCGAACAACGCTCAAACGCATCCAAAAAAATGCAAAAAATATCTTTAGCGGTGTTTCTTGACCGCTGCTAAAGACAATTTTTCTGCCTAGGACCGCCACTAAAGACAAATTTTCCGCCTAGGGCCGCCGTTAAAGACTGTTAAAATGCAAAATACGTCTGATTTATGTCAGACTATTTAAGTGTTCTATATATATAATGTTTTATGTTAAATGTTATGCAATTTTATGAATTTTTCAATATGTTATATTTAATTACACATTTTATTCATAATTATAATCATATGTTTGTTACTAAATTTAACTATTTATTATAATATTTTTGTTTTTCTTGAATTCTTTTTTTTTTTGTCTCGCCTAGACTTACTAGTCCCACCTAGGCCCTGACGAGTCCTTTTAGGGGTCTTTCGCCTAGGCTCCGACTAGTGCTTTTGGCAACTAAGGATACAATATGATTCATACAATACATGAGTGTATCATACTGTATCGTACGATACACCTTGTATCGTACGGTACACCTTGTATCGTACGGTACACCTTGTATCGTACGGTACACCTTGTATCGTACGGTACACCTTGTATCGTACAAGTCAACCACTTTTTTTTTTCCTTTTTCGATGCCAGAAAAATGGCGCTTGGCCACTTATGAAGGGCCATTTTTTTACCCTCAAAAGGTTATTTTGACATCATTTTTGCATGTTGTCCCTATCCAAACCTCTTTTTCTAAGCTTACTCACCCTATTTTGAGATTAACTCTGCCCTAAAAATTGGGGCTTTTGCTATATCCGAGCCCTAGAAATGTGATTTCATTAAATCTCACCCATTTTTGTCCTACCCAACCTTTTTTTGGCTCCTAACCCTCAAAACCGAACCCTAAGGCCCCTCTTTTACCCTAAAACCTCTCTTTTTCATCATACACACTCGTTTTTTGGCTTCTAACCCTTAAAGCTAAGTCATAGTTGTGTGATTTACCCTAAATCTGCCAATTTTCATCATTACACACATATTTTTGTGTCATCTAACCCTCAAATCTCAATCTTAGAGGGTTTGATTCAACGTATTTGGAGCATGACTGCATCAAGAGATCTGATATGAGATCATTTTACACCAGTTTATAAAGGAAATAGGATGTTGAACTAGTGCAACTATTGTAAGAGGCAAATTCATGGAGGCATTTCTAGGATGAAGCATCATTTAGCTTGCACAAGGCATAATACAACTGCATGCACTTCAAAGAATCTGCTAGGTCCTACGAAATGGCAAATGCATGGGCTATTGAAGGAATTTCAATGGAAGAAGCAGAAAAAACAACAGGAGACAGCAAAAATTGGGGGCTACGATATGTCCTAGTCCTGGAAAGACCCAAAAGTGCTACCAGAGGAGCATCGAGAAGCAACTGACAGTGTGACCGGCTCCATTGAGGAAGAGTAGGAGATTTTATGGCAGTAGAAGGGCAAAGGAGAAGAGGTGGGGACAAGCAACAATGGTACTGGGTGTGCACCAACTCGTGGTGGTAGTAGGGAAGGAGAAAGAGGATTTACGAGTCTAGGACGTGGGATTGATACCTATTTCCTACCTAGGACAACTCTTATAGCCCAATCAGATATACATTCTGTCATGACCTCCAAGCAAATGATTGAGTAGACAAATCTAGCAGTTGGGCCTTTTTTTATTAGACTTACACACCATTCAACGTTGCAAACTCATATCAATCTCAAGGTATGGCTTATGCAGTAGCCAGTATAGAGATGGTTACAAAATGCCCTCCTATCATGCATTGAGGGGCAGGATCTTAAAGCAAGTTGTTGCAGAAGTGAAGCGGTGTGGTGAATTCAAAGAGTCTTAAAAGACTACGGGTTGCATTATCATGGAAGATGGATGGACTGACAAAAAACAACAAAATCTGCTAAATTTTTTTATTTCTTGTATTAAAGGTGGCATGTTTTTTAAATTCATTGATATGTCTGATAGACCGATGGCGGCAGATGGGTTGTTTGTGATTTTTAATGATGTGGTGGAGGATATTAAACTTGAAAATGTAGTCCAATTCATTATTGATAATGCAACAAACTTCAAAGTTGTTGGATTAATGGTGTTGGAGGGATATAAATGCTTTGTTTGGTGTTCATGTGCAGGCTTCAGTGCATTGCATTTATCTCATGCTTGAAGATATTGGTGAGATTAAGGGTGTATCTGAGTGCATTGAAATGTGCAAGAAAGTAACAAAATTCATTTGTAATCATTCGGTCATCCTAAACTTGATGAAGAGGTTTACCAAGGGAGCCAAGTTGATACACGTTGCATTGGCAAGGTTTGATACAAATGTTTTGACCGTACAAAGCCTTGTCATTCATCAAAATGAATTAAAGAAAGTGTGTGCTTCAGCTGAGTGGTTTGCAATGAGGACTGCACAAAAACCTGTTGGGCTTGACATAGTGGAGATAGTCTTCTCCATGAATTTTTGGAAGAGGTGCAATATGTTTTTGAGGATGATAGTGCCACTCATGAAAATGTTGAGAGTGAACACTGATGAGGCTCCAGCTATGTGCTACTTGTATGATGATATGGACAGGGCAAAAGAGCATATTAGAGAATATTTCAAGGCCAAGAAACAGTATTACATGCCGGTTTCTGCCTCTTCAATTGTGCCTTCAAATTCTCTTCTACATTTGTATATGATAGGGAAGTATAAATGGGCATCTTGAACTCCATTGAGAAAATGTAGATCATAGTCTCTAGAGACAAATTCATGTAGAGTTAACCAAGTATGAACAAAACGCGAAAGACTTTGGATGAAGGAACGCAATCCAATTGCATAGCTCATTGCGGCCAAGTATGCATTTGAAATTCAATGTTATTATATTTAATTATGTATTTTTGTGTTGCAAGGATTTTCTCTCATGATTCTTTTTGTTGGTTTAGATCAATAGTGGATTAGGTTTGGTGGAGATGCTCTTTCGTTATCTAGGTTTGTATAACATATATTGAGTCAAGGATGCAATGCCAGTGGATGCAAGAAAAAATGGAGTTTATTTTAGTGCATCCACATAGAGAAAATGAATAGATTGGAGCAGTCTTCATTAAATGATCTTGTATTTGTCGCCTACACCATGAGATTGAAGCAAAGGTAACATTAAGATATATGTTAGTGGATTTACTTTAATACAACTTGTATTATAATTATATGTGGATGTTGCAGACAAATACAACGAGAATCGAGAAGATGTCATAGGAGTAGCTGTAACCCCATCAGTATTGACAACCTTGACATAATGGATGAGTGTGTAGAAGAAAAACCTAGAGTCTTGGATGAGGAGGAGGATTGGGTCAACTCGAGGCTCAGGTGGATGATGACAATGATTATGCTGGGCTAAGGATGAATATGGATGAAGCAGGAAAATAAGACAACACAGAAGAAGACGATCCATCATTTGAATATCGTTTTATAGAGTAGGATGCTTCTTTTTTTCTTTTGTTATGTAATATATAACTTTGATATCAAACATTCATGCTTATGAGTTGTGACTTTTGTTAAATGTTTGTTAGGAGTGTTATTAGTATTGCATCAAATGCTTTAGTAGTGCATGTTTATGTTTAGTTACTCATAATGCATATATTCATGTTCTATTTTTATTGCATTCTATAATTTTTCTGATTTTTTTTTTAGATTTTCCAGATTTTTTTGTGATTTCAAGTTTTTTTATGTAGCTTACGTACGATACGATATGGTACAATACACCCGTATCTTAGGCTCATGCAATAAGGGCTATGTCACAGGGATTCGGCTAGCAGGGTGCCGCACCCGCGTCGACGTGGCTCGACGCGGGTGCGGTCAACGCGCCCAGGATCATTTTGGTCCAATTCTCGGACTTAAAAAAAAAATTTGCCAAGAATTTTTTTTTTGCCCTATATGTCATAGGGATTCTCCAACTAGGTGCCGCACCCGTGTCGCACCCGCACCCGATGCGGTCAACCTAACCCTGGGTGCAGTCAACGCACCCAGGGTCATTTATGTCCAACTTTTGGACTTTATATATATACATATATATATATATATGTATATATGTATATATAAATTTTTTATATTTTTGCCGCACCCATGTTTTTTGAAAGTGCCTCACCCCACCCCCGCACCCATGTGACATAGAATACGGGTTATGATATGCTAATTACAACATTGAAACTGGTTGTGTGTATGATCAATTTGAACCAGCATGATAAACATAGAATAATCTGCATAAAAGGCTAAGAAAAAGGGTCTAGGCTCCTTCCCTTTCACTTCATAGCTGCGCTAACAGCTACATGCCCTCTGCACTATGCATCAAACCAACTCTTGTGTGGTTCCACCAAAAATTCTCATTTCTGGCTGCAGCACAGTGTGGTTAGGGACCGAGCGAGAAACTGCTATTAGAGGAGGTTGAGTCACAAATATTCTTTCACTTAGACTATTTGTTCCAGTGAAGGCGAGTGTAGGCGAGAGTGTACATGAAAACAATAGCTATATAGTGCATGACTGATAATTACAAAATCTTGTGCTGTACAAACTTCAATGAGATGACAAATTCTGAATGTAGAGTAGATAGGATATTGTTTAACATATCTTCTCTTGTTGGATTAAGCATTCCCTAGTTGTTCTAGCCAAGGTTAATATCGTATCATTACCCGTATCGATCGGACCCAAAGTAACACCATATTGTATCATAAAATTTTCATAAAAAAATTCTAAAAAAAAAAAACAGAAAAATTAGCAAAAATTCTAAAAAATCATATCACATTAAACAATGAATTGCACAAAATACAACCATAAAATCACATATGAAGCTTTTATGTCTATATGAGCCGCATAAGACATCATCAAACATCAAGTAATATAGAATCATAGATAATATTGCATGCATATCTCACAAGAACAATGCAAAATATTAAATATCTTTCAATTAAGAATATGTCACAAGACTCGTACTTTCATATTACATAAACAAAAATATTATGGCAATAGCTGCACTCAATTTTCAATCGGTTTTCGCTCATTACTTGAGTGTGTCATTGCCATGCCGGATCATCTTATGTCATCTTTGTTGGAGGAGTGTGGAGTTTGATTTCTACCTTGGTATAAATCTTTAATTTTCGAGGATTCAATTTCATGGTAAGTTGGAAGAGGGTTGTAGGGGGGCAATGCTTCCCGAGGCCAATTTTTTTTAGCGAGTAGCTTTGTAAGTTTACTCATAATAAAGATTTTTTTATCTTAACCCATTTTATTGAGTGAAAAATGATAAAAATGCACTTTTTTTACTTTAACTCACTTTTTTAGGTAAAAAAATAGTGAAAATGTACTTCTAATGACCTCTAGACAAATGAAGAAGTCGGCTCTCAAAAGGTATTGAAAATCCGAAATGAAAAAGTAACTTTCGGCCTTTTTAAAGTGACCGAAGGTGTATCGTACGATACACCCAATATGGGTTGCAAAACCCAAAAGTAATATGGTACGATACTTACAACACTGGTTTTAGCAGCTGCCCTGCTCTTATTACTATTTTCCGTCTTCTTGCCCTGTTTGGTTTTGATGTAAGACTGCATGCATCTGTTTCTTGTCAAGCCTGTTTGGTTTTGACCTGGTATGATGGTCATGATATGACTATTGTATTCATAGTGATGCATGAACTCTGTGCTTCTTGGACAATATATCTGCTACTTCTGTGCGATAGAATCTTTTATAGCAGTGTCGAGTTTTTTGTTTTCACCATTTGGTTTCTTTGTCAGCTTTAGTGGTTCATGCAGTTTGTTAGTATATATTAATTTCTCTTAAGTGGTTTACATTTTCTCACTGCAACAAAATCTTTAGGGCCAGTTTGTTTCACAGGAAAACAACCCTTTTTCATTTGAAACTGAGTTGTTTTCGCATGGTGATGAAGCAAACACTGATGTGAAAATGGATCAGCCTACACTTTCTCACTGCGGCAAAATCTTTAGGGCCAGTTTGTTTCACAGGAAAACAACCCTTTTTCATTTGAATCTGAGTTGTTTTCGCATGGTGATGAAGCAAACTGATATGAAAATGGACCAGCCTACTTGGCTTGCTATATGGGCTCTCGTTCTCCTGCAGGAAGCAAGTTTTCATATGGAAACCCTTACCCAAGGAAATGTTTTCCCACAAAAAATGTGGGGCTCACGGGCATGGTTGTTTCGAGGGGAGTGCTTTCATATAAAAGACACTTCCCTCCCTACCCTGTGAAACAAACGCGCCCGGTCCTTAAACAAATGCAAGTTGATGCTTTCATCATCATAACTTCTTGTTTTCAGTGCAGACCAAGGAGTATGGCAACAGCGAAGATCGATATTCAGTAGTTGAGCTTGATGGCATTCTTTGAGTTCAGGATGTCCAGGAAGCTGCATGATTTGTTATATGAAAATCTCTTGAAAACTTTCTTAGTTTATGCTAGTTTACTGTAGTTGATTTACAGGGAATCCATTTCATCTCTTCAAGAGCACATTGAAACTGTTTCTAGCTTCATGTAAATGAAGAGATCGTTATCAGCATAAATGAAACTGTTGGTGTTTAATATGCATGAGTAATATCCTGAAATATCTTAAAAATGAAAAAAATGACTATTGCAGGTGATTATTTTATGGGGTAAATATTTAGTTCTAATGAAGGTACACACTATCGAGTATAAAACATCTTTATCTTTTTTTTTTTTGGATCGGACCCTACAAATGTAATCTACATGGTTTGTTTAGTAGGTAATGGGTTTTGAATCATGTGATTGTAACGTATAAGTAGGTCTTTAAGGGCTTCGAAGATCAACGGTTCACAATGTACCAAAACTTTAACACATAAATTCATGTTTTTACATTAGAAAAACATGATCCAAGGCCTGATCATTGGCCAACGGACCATGTGAAAACATCTATGGTGTTAGAATGAGTCGATACGACTTGCACCTATCATTTTCAGCTGAATAGTTTTGTACCTTCATTAGTACCAAATATTTCCCCTTATTTTATGGTGCAATTCCATTTCGAAGCATACATTACAATGCACAATATTGAATGACTTTTTTTTTTTCCTTTTCCTAGTTTAATGGCAAGCTCTATAACTTTCTTGCCTTGTTATCAACAACCACAAGAAATTCCTTGTAAGATGGGAATATTTGGATTGCGCAGAGAATTTCTTTTGAATGCTGATATGTAGAGAAAGTCTGGCACCACTTATCCCTTGCTTGGTTTCCCCTTCAAATAAGAGCTCTTCATGCATCCCAGATGGCCTAACTTTCTTGTCATGTTATCAACACCACAAGTACAAGTTCTTTGTAAGATGGGAATATTACCCAGAGAATTTCTTTTAAATGCTAATGTGTAGATAAAGTCTTGCACCACTTATCCCTTGCTTGGTTTCCCCTTTAAATAAGAGCTCTCCATGCATCCCATACTGCATGGTAAGACTCTCTCTCTCATGTTCTTAATTGCCAATTTTGCATGGCCATTATACCTGTAAACCGAACCGTTTTATGCATGGCATGCATAGCTTAATTGAGAAGGTAGGTATTATACAAGTTAGCTATCAGTTTTCTGTAGGGTCATCTTATAAATAAAGGGCAGGAAATAGCTTCTTGGTTGGCACTACCAATTTTCCATTTCAACGTCTTCAACACCTTTTACTTTGGCTCTGATATCTCTCAATTTATATATGCAGTTTCATCAATGGTATGCATTTTTTTACACTTTTTTTGTCATGTAAATGTGTTAAAATTAGTTTTGTTTTTTATTTCTTGCTCTCAATTGTTGATAAGATGCTTGGTTATTCATTTCAAAACTTTCTTTTTCAATTACAAGTGGTATAAAAGAGCACTTCTTGCTTTATTTTTCATATACATCTTTTTGAGAATAAAATGTTTTATTTTATAGGTAGACCTATTTTTATGTATTCATTAATTTTACTTGTTCTCATAAAAAAACTTTGATATAAAACTTCACTTATCTAGAGCCAGGACGGGCCGCTTATCGTTCTGTTTGGCTTTACCAGGAAATGCATAGGAACTACCTAAGCAAGTCAGGTCTTTTACACTTCGCCTGCAAATATTGTTTCCCAATTTTTCATGGTTAGTGCTAGCCATAGTGACAAAGAAATATCAGCATCTTTTTCAAAAAAATGCCAGAAATTGGCTGGTCGATATTTTCCTATAAAAATGCAATAAATTTAATTTTAAAATTTGTTATTTAGTTTTTTGTAAATAAATTCATTTTTTTATTTTTGTTTTTTAAAATTATTTTTTCCTTTTTAATGTCAAAAAAATGTGACAAAAAATCAATTTGTCACGATGATTTGGCCTGCTGATATTTACAAAAAAAGAAAAAAAAAACATTTTGCTACCATGGTGCTGGTATCACTTCTAGATTCCTAGACACTTTGTAAAGTTTGGACGGCCTAATTTTTTTTTAAGACTGCATGTCTTCTCGAAGAAACACGAGTAATCTTGAAAATGATATGATTATTGAAGGCGTTTGAATTTCAAGTTGGGCAACTGCTGTTTTCCTAGGAAAACAATAATGCTTGTCTTTAATTGGAGGAAAACAGAAATGCTTGTGATAATACTAACGCAGTGCCATCAACAAGGAGTAAAGAACATGCCATAATATCGGCCCTTATTGTTCAGAATGTTAAAGATACAGTATGGTTACCCCGAACTGTGTTTACAGTGATTATCTGAACATGTATTAAAGCAAAGGATAATGCTGATGGGGAGCATAGTGACAAAAGTTTAAAACGGCAATTTATTGCCATGATTTTTCGCGTGATATTTTGAAATTTGTTATTTATCTCGCATTTTTCAGCTAAAATAAACAAATTAAGTTTTAAAAAATACTAGGCTTAATAAAATTTTTACAGGTTTAAGGTCTTGTTGAAAATTCAAACTTCTAGTTAAAATAATTCAAAACTTTTAATATTCATGCTGGATTTTAGGAACATCTAAGGCCACTAATTTTCAAGATGAATTTTAAGAAACTGTCTCTATTCTCAACACTTTCCAAAAATGCTTTTTTGAAAACTCGGTTGATGTTGTGGGTAGATGAGAGGACAGTTTAATAGTAGTGAATGAGAGAAGGAGAGATGCACATTAAAGAACAGTTTCATGAGATTTTATTCACCCAAAGATAGCGATGTTAGTGCATTTTAATTATATTTAAATCAGTCTTTCACAAAAAAAAAAATCAAATTTAAAGCAGTTAACTATCTCTGTTTTTATTTTTTAAATCTTGCGACTAAAACTTAAATATCAAGATAAAAAAGCGATATTTAGATTTTGACGAAAATACCATGATATTTTGAAATTATCGAGCTATTTTGAAGTTTAAAATGGTGAGAAAATATATTGCATTTTTTTCGATAGTTTCAAAATATCGCGGATATTTGTCTCAGTGATGGGGAGATTTCCTTTCAGACCATCTGTGATTGGACCCAGGTTATGTCATAAAGATTCGTGGATTAATAATTTATGTTTTTTATTGAAAACATATTAAAAATAATAAAAAATATTAAAAATATTACAATAATGGATGCAGGAATCCTTGTCCAAATCAGCGTCTGTGTGTCTCATCAGGGACACCCATGGCCAAAAGGGCGTGTCCCTGTGACAAAGGACCCAAGTTGAGGACAATTACTGCAGAACTGGTGAATCTTCATAAAAGTTGCTGGGTCGTGTTTGGAGCCCAGGGTGGGTCCAGTATGCCGTATGGTTATTGTTGGATCCAACCAATCCAGTCTGTTAGGTCCAACACAGAGATCATGTGCATCATAGTTTTGTTCTGGATCACTAGGTCTGTCCCGTACCATACAGCAAGAGTCTGTTAGGGAACTGACATGGTGAATGCAATAAGTTTGGGAGATATAAATTGGGCTGTTCTGTTATATATATATATATATATATATATATATATATATAGTGACAAATATCGTGAGATTCATGAAAATCTCATTAGAAATTAACTGAAAGTTAAAAACGGCAATTTCTTGCAATATTTTTTAAATATCGTGATTTTTTCATCAAAACATAAATATCGTGATTTAAACATGATATTTATGTTTTTAACAGTTATTTATCATGAAAAAATCATGCGGTTTTTATTTTTAACTCATTTATATTTCTTATAAAAATAATTTTATATTTTAAATTTATTTTTTATTGCCAAGATTTTTTCCAAAACTGCGAGATTTAGAAAAAAAAAAATCAATTTCTCATGAGTTTTTTACTGTTGATATTTTTGCCATTTTTTACTTTTGTCACTATGCTTCCAACATAATTCCACAAGTAGCAATGTCTAATAACCAGCAAGGCTGAGTGCATGTAGCCTGTACAGCACCAGCCATATAACAACTTTTGACCTCACCAAAAGATCACACTTTGGCTTGGAGGTTATTCTATTTTTAGGACCTTGGTGGGTTCCCTCTTGACGAATAATGGGTAGGTGTTTGACGCTTTTTTTTCCTACCGCCTGCCTATACTTCAAGTGTAATCTATAAAAAAGTGTCCAAACACAAAGTGTCCAGTTCGGCTTGGCCCAAACACTATTCGTGATCAGTTCATATAAGTCAAGCCCAAACACAAAGTGTCCAGTTCGGCTTGGCTTGAGTAAACTCGTATATACAGAAAGAGAAGAATGTGTATTATATATATTATATAAAATATGTATTTTAAATGTAATATATAAAAGAAAAGAATGCACAAACTATATAAATAAAGTGAATGATGCATGAAAATTATGTATATATAATATGAACTATTAAAACTAATATATAAAATATATATACTTTAAGTGTAATCTATAAAAAATACATATTTCATATTAAAATAACATGGAATCTCTTGTACTAGCCCGCTTGTATAGGGCTCCTCTCGTTCAGGGATGAGCTGAGCTCAAAATTGGCTCGGCTAAACACGAGAACGAGCCGAGTCACAAGTACGAGCCGAGCCCAAACATGCCATGTTGGGTTTGTTGGGCGAGTTTAGGAACCCTAGTGGAGATGCCAAATCTCTCTTTACCAAATTCAGAAACCATGGTTTCCATCTCAACTACCAATCCCAGACAGCTTTAATGGCTCATAATGTTCAAAATTTCAAGATACAGCCCAATGCAGGATCAAATACCTTTCAAACGTTGCCTCCAAAACTAAGCCAATTTAAACAGTGCAGACAAGGTGGGGGATGCCCTTACTTTAAACATGTGCACCACGTCATCATGGTGTATGCGTGCAGCTCACTCACGTGTTACGTGAATCAATATTTTACCAAAACACCCTCACTTAACCCAAACATTACAACCAACAATTTAAAACATTGGTGGGCATTTGAATCATTTAAGTAGTCAAGCGTCATATCCGTCCGTGGAAAAGTCAGAAACCCTAGGGTGGTCGTCACTGGTGGAGGTACGTGAACACGATTTAAAAAAAAGAAAGGAGGCACGTGAACACGATTTAAAAAAAAAGAAGGCCGAGCTGTGCTTTTCATCGCCCGCAATTTATTTGAATGCGGGGCTCCCGCTTCTTGTCAATACTCTCCGAGCCTCAGGTTCGGATCCGAGCCTGTTTTTTCGAATTCATCCACGCGCCGCGCCTTTTTAACGGTCCGTTTCTCTCCATCGCGCGCCCTCGCTAATATATTCCCCCCCTCTCCCCAAACTAGAAATCCTCTCTCTCTCTCTCTCTCTCTCTCTCTCTCTCTCTCTCTCTCTCTCTCTCTCTCTCTCTCTCTGGATGCGTAGATAGTAGGGTGGTGGTGATAGAGATGTCGTCTTCTTCCTCGTTGAAGGATTTGCATAGTCGCCATTACACCTATAACCGCAAGGACAAGTCTCTAGGCCTCCTCTGCCAGAAGTAGTTCTCTCCTGCTATCTGAGCGCGTTTTTGTTTTTATTTGGAATCTACAAGTAGATCTCATACCCAAGTGGGTTTCTTGCAGTTTTCTTGCCCTGTACAATCGGGAAGGGGTTGAATCAATCGGGTTGGATGAGGCCGCTAGCCGTCTCGGTAAATCGCCAACTTGGTGATCCCTGTTGTGTTGTGGTTGTCATGACTGATTTGGTCTTGGTTTTTGTCTGTAGGCGTAGAGAGGCGGCGGATCTATGACATTGTGAACGTTCTTGAGAGCGTTGGGGTGAACCCTGTTTCTTTTCTAATTCTTTGTCCTCTTCTTTTCTTATATTTTTTCCGATTTGGGGTTTCTGAATCATGGTGGTGTTTGTCTGATTTGGTTTAGGTTCTTGCAAGGAAGGCGAAGAATCAGTATTCTTGGAAAGGGTTTGAGGGGATACCACAGGCCTTGGAAAAACTAAGAGTATTGCACAAATTCCCCCCTTCTTTTTCTTTTTTTAGAGAGTTATGATGATAAAACTTACCAAATCGGACGACAGTAATTGATTTAGTCTGCCGCGTCGGATGCTTAGCACCATAAGCAATGTTTGGTCAGAATGCTGAGGATCTATCACACAGACGGTGCAGATGGATTTCTCATGGTTGATACAGTTCTAAGTTTCCGGTTTTCGTAGTCCGTGGTGTTTTTCATCTGTTGATTCTTGGTGTTTGGGTCAAATGCAGGAAGACGCAATACGAGAAGCATCTAATAACATACTGCCAGTTGTTCCTGATGATGCCAGGGTAAGTTGTTTAATTACTCTTTGTAGGTTTTATCAACTGTTGAACAATTGTTTCTGTGTTACTGATTTATTCTTCTTCTTTTCTTTAAATCTAGGTTTCTGACGATGAGGAGGACGAAAATTCTTCTAACCCCAACAGCCAAGAATTTCCTCTGAAGTGTAGCCATAGCTCTGTTCTTCTGCAGCCCGATACATCCAACACAACTGCAGCAAAACTGAAGTCAGGTGCACATTTGAATAGGGGAATTGTTTCTTGCGAGGCAATGCAATGTGTTGTATAGAGTGCTCAATTTTCTGATGACTGCCAATGGCTGTTGAGGTTGGATGGTTTGACATGAGCACAAGTCAAGCCTAGTTGTCACATGCCCATTTCATGAATCTTTTCTGACTATTAAGTTTGAACACGGAAATTGTTGACGTGTAGTCAGATGTATCACTGTGGGGCTTTAATCAATTGGAAAACCGAAGCCTAGTTGAATTTGTGTTGGTTCATGGGTGCACAATAAATATTGATTGGTCATTATATGATATGCATGTGCACGTAGCCATTCATTGTGCCGAAAGTTGTGAAATTCAGAGAGGCGATACAATGCATTATTAAAGATTTGCCTTTCAAACGGCAGATTCCTGAAAATTGCAAAAACTGAACAGAATTTTGGTTGCTATCTACTTAAGGGATTGTTGGTATGTGCAGAACGTAGAAGAGAGAAATCTCTGGGCCTTCTCACACAAAACTTTGTTAAACTTTTTCTGAGTTCGAAGGTAGAATATCCTCTTTCTTGATTGTTCCTTACCCATTCAATATTTTGTGCAATCTTGGCATACAATAAATTTTTGTTATGTGTATTATCCAGGCAGAGATTGTCTCACTTGAAGAAGCAGCAGTTCTTTTGCTTGGGGAAGCACATGATTCTTTGCAATTGAGGAGTAGTAATTCTTGAACCAAGTCCATCCTCGTTGCTTTAGTTTTTTTCCTCTTTTGATAATTAAATTTCTGTTTGCACTTAAAAACCAAGTCAAATATTTTCTGATTTTTATTTGTCTGTATGTTGCAGCAAAAGTGAGAAGATTATATGACATTGCAAATGTATTGTCATCCATGAATCTCATTGAGAAGGTGATATTAATATGGAAAATGACAGAATTTGTGCCATCCATTTTTTTTTGGTGTTTTTGAAAATTTCAGTGGCTTTTATTTTCAGACACATCATTCTGTCACCAGAAAGCCTGCATTTAGATGGTTGGGTGTTAATGGAAAATCTGAGAAGAATTCTGGTTCTGTTTGTTCCTCTGATATCCCCAAGGAAGTGATTAAGAAGAGGGAATTTGGAACAGAACTTTGTACCAATATAGACATTGACACTAAAAGGAGCAAATTGTTCTCAGGATTTCACATTCTAAAGCCAAGGAAAGAAAATGAGGTGAATTTGGAAGTTAGTGATGACAAAGCACGGATGCAGCCACAACAGCAGCAACAGCAGCACTGTCAAAGACAACAGGAGCAGCAGAAGGAGAACATTCCCTCGAAGGGGTTTGTTTATGGACCTTTTTCTCCAGTTTGTCTAGCTCAAGCGAATGCAGAGAGCAGTTCAAAGAGATTCCAGGACTGGGATGCCTTGGCTGCATCTTTTCATCCTCAGTACAAGAACCAAGGTAAGATATAGCAGCACCAAAACTTTTCTTGTTCATAAACTTGATTCTGATCTTGCGTATGCTTTCATATAAGATGACATGGGATTTTGCTAAAGCTTGAGTTAGGTTTGGCCTTGAGTCCTGTTTGTAGTTAATGATCAAATGAGTTAAGACTTAAATGTAGAAAGTTTGCTCTGTCTTCTGAATCTATGCCTGGGTTACCTGATTGCGTAGGTAATTCTTTTTGACAATCTGATGTTGAAGAGGTAGATGTGGTGATTTAAAGCTTTATGCATGATTTAGTTGTCTCCTGTGAAGTCCTTGAATGGAGACTGGAGACTCCATAAGTCAACTTTTTTTTTCCATCTGGAAACTGGATCCTTCTGGGTTTCATTTCTTTGGCTTTAGTCTTGGTTTTAAACATGGTTTCGAGGCTGTGTGTGTGTTTGTGCATGCATGTGTGAGTGTGTCATAGGTTATAACATACAGTAGGAAACTGGAAGAATGATGCAATATGTGTAGGGATTAGTATTGGTGATGAAATACCCGTAACTAAACTGGATCTGGCCATGCTGATGTTGAATTTGAATGGTATCTCTTCTGGTATTATTGGGTCTTTCTATTTGATGTTCAACTTTTCTGCTTAATGATACTTTTTAGAGTGTTGGATTGAAGCGCTTAATCTAGTGGGTTTTTTATCTTATGTTCTAGATTTAGGAAGAAGCAGCCTGATGGATTTGCAGAAGGTTATACAAGGCTTATTCTAGGCCATGGTGTTGGCTAAAATATAAAGTTTGAACATTCTTAAGAGAGTCTGCTTGGGTATCTCACATTATCACTCAAAATTTCTGGGTAGCTATTCTTGTATCAAGTCAAGTCATTCTAAGTCATCCCAATTTATCCCAAGCCTATGTTCATCATTTTGATGCAATCTTAACCCTACTTGATTAATTCTCAGTTGGTGTTCCTTTTCCACCCCTGGAATATCTTACAAATTTATTAGCAAGTTAAATGTCCAATCTTTGTTGAAACGGAATTTAATCATTGACCAGGAAATGTATTTTAAGCCGATTTCTTCGGGAAAATATTTTTATGATGGCTACCATCTCAGTTAGGCAATTCTCTTTTTCGTTGTTGGTGCAAGAATTTTTCTAGTTCCTTTATTTCTTAAAATTTGATGGCTACCATCTCAGTTAGTCATGTCTTTTTTCAGTGTTGGTGCAAGAACTTTTAGGTCCTTGATTTCTTAAATTTTTCATTACTTGTGTTCATAATGCCTGCATTACTTTTCTTCACTTCTATGAGAAGCTAGAGTTATATCAAATGATTGCTTAAGATGGCTCTTCAGTTAGCATCAACACCATGATCTATTACAACCTTATTCAGAAACCATACAAATCTAGCTATTCAGACAATTTGACCAAGTACCCATCCTATTAGTGACTACAAGAAGCCCTAGGCCACAAGGCTAAGTTCTAGTAGGAAAACTGATCTAATCCTGAAGATCTTAACTAGTCATTTACCAGTCCTGGAAAATTTTGTGGCCAATTGCATGAGTGAAAGTGTGTGTGAGTTGCATATGTGAATGTTGCATGCAAGTACATGTGTTTATGCATGCTTATGTGTGTGTAAGCATGTCTCTGCACGTTTTTTGTGTGCAATGTGCAAAACTGATCAGTGGTTGATTTTTGTGGTCAGCATTGAGTGATCTTTTTGCCCACTATCTGGAGGCTTGGCAATCATGGTGTGCACAAGTGACTGCTGGAGGAACTCACCGATCCCATCTGCATTCTTCCTAACGTTAATGTGTTAAAGCATCAATGTACATCTGTTTGGGAGCAATGTACTGTATCATTATATTCTTCTTTGATGGCAAGGCTGATGACCATGACATGCACCTTATTGATGGCATTTCACTGGTCTGATACAATCATGATTGTTTTCTTTGTGACGGTTGCCCAACTATGCAATTTCAGTTTACTTTCAATAACGAGGTCGTGTAGTCAGCAAACAATCAGTTTGCAGATATCTCTTCCAATGGCTGGCTAAAAGATTATTTGTAAGAATATTTGAAAGACTTGTTCCTGCTTGTGTAGTTTCTTTAGTAAATGTGAGATTTGAATTGAGCAGTTTGTGTGTAAGCTGGCTGCTGGAACCCCCATGAGAGAGAGAGAGAGAGAGAGAGAGAGAGAGAGAGAGAGAGAGAGAGAGAGAGAGAGAGAGAGAGAGAGAGAGAGAGAGAGAGAGAGAGAGAGAGAGAGAGAGAGAGAGAGAGATGATGACTTAAACAGTGTTCAATACTATTGACTTTGGGTTGAATGTTCTTTCACTTGAGGCTTTGAGCCGAGTGTTGCTCTAGTAAAAATGTCAGTTGGACATGATACTCAAAATTTAATTTTGATATGATCTGTACTCAACAAATGGTTCTGTCCAAGACTGCTGAACAGTATAAATGATGTTTGAGGTTCATGCCCTACATCTTGTTTTAGCATATAATTAAATAGCAAAATCATTGCAAACCAACTTCACAAATCATGTTCTTGGTAAAATATCAGAGAATATTGGCACAGTAAAATATAGAAATATTTTAAAAATACAAAAATAAAAAATTGCAAATAATATGAAAACATAGTGTTTTTTCCATGTTAGTATCATGAAAAGCTTGATATTTTCAGAATAGGTAGTTTTTAAACTATTTGTATTTTTTTGGCAATATCTTAGCTTTTGAAAATACCATAACAGAATTGTGATATTTTCAAAGTCTTGCTGGTGGTTAGTGTAATGCTATCAAAGTTGATGTCTCTTAGCAATGAGATTTGCAGATCGGAATTTCACAATATCTCCTTTTTGTTTGATCAATCAAGGAAGTTTATTCTCATTGAGCTTATTGGTGTAAAACTCTAGGTCCCCTTATTCATCAGGGAGTACACATTTCTAGTAAGATGAGATGTACTTTATTATGCATACAGGTCAGAGGTGAGATGGTTTACTTAATGGAGAGAGATTAGAACATTTGATCACATTCCGATGAGCATTATGGTTCATGTTAGTGAGGCAATCAATCGTACTAATGTTAGTAAGAGAAAGACCAACCTTGTTGGCATTCTTCAGCCATAGGAACGATGGGGAGGGTTTCGTACCAAAGTGATGAAGTTTAAGACGAGTGCAATTTGATTTTCTGGCAAAACAAGACCTTGGAAAGACTTGCTCTCAGGATCCATCAATGATTTTGTTTATGCTTAGTACGTTTGGTTCTATCTCATGAGATTTAAAAGGTGAATTTCATTTGCACAGCACCTCAAAAGCAAACCTTAAAAGTGAGTTGTGCACAGCACCCCAAACGCAAGCCTTTGCAAACGAGATATCATGAGATTTAGAAGTGAATCTCATTTGCTCAGTACTCCCACAAGCCACCAAACTTACCCTTTTCTTTTTTATGGAGGAATCTTTATGAATAAAAGAGGTTAGTTTTGGTTGATGGTTGTAACTTGACAGACAGTGCATTATAAGGAATAGATGTAAGGATGGCAATGGACCGGGGCAGGGCAAGGCGAGGATCGGGACGGGATGGTGCAGGGCGGGAGAAAGTGAAGTCCATACCCGCCTCCATCCCTGCACGGGTTTTGATTTTAACTTTCATCCCGGCCTCCATCCCCATTTCATGTCCTTCATCCCTTGTCCAAAAGTTCTGGATCCAATTTTAAGGTGCTGGTATCAGGTTGGAGTCTCGGTCTCACCCGACCTTTCAAAGGCAAAACCATACCCAGGTCCTGGGTTCTATAGGAGTCACGTGAACCAAACTCAAACCAAGCCTGGTAAAATTAGGGATGTCAACGGTTCATATGCGGGTCAGATCTAGGCATTACCGAATCTGACTTAATCGTATCTGACCTAAACGGATTCAGATGAAAAAGATAAAACTAAATTCGGATCTGACTAGTCTAAAACCTGATATTTACACTTAACCGGATTCAGGTTTTAATTGGATTCAGATTCCACTGCAAAATTAATACCGAATCCGAATCTGATTTTTAATCGGACCCGGGTTTGGCTACCAAATTTGACTAATCGGATTCGGATTCTGGGTCAGATATTGGGTTACATCTGACCCGTTGACAACCCTAGTTAAAGTACTATTTTTTTATACATTTTACATTAAAACAATTACAGATCTTAATTGGGACTTGAGTTGGACATGGGTCTGGTATAAAATTTCGTAAACAATATCCAGCTCCATATTTTAATATGGGTTCGACTTGGATAGTTAATTGGATCCATTTCTTTGTTGCCAAACCCGGATATTACTGGATCTGTGTGGATCAAGATTGGGTCATACCCGACCTGTTGACACCCCTACTTTGAAGCTGGATTCAGTAGAATCCACAGGGATTGGATCCTACACAAGCTAAGCAGGTTTTTGAAGAAGATTAATGCTGACCCGATCCGATCCGATCCGATTGTAGAGTATGAGAGAGAGAGAGAGAGAGAGAGAGAGAGAGAGAGATGCTTCCGGTTTCTTTCGAGAGAATGGAGTGTGCAGCAAAGGGAAGGGGGACTCCATGCACGGGCCCCGCAACGAGAAGGTGCGGTGGGTGTGGGGCCGTCTCATATTGCTCTTCTTCCCATCAGGTTCTCTTCTTCTTCTTCTTCTTCTTCTTTTCTCTCTCTCTCTCTTTCTCTCATTTTAGTGGTTCAATTTCATGTACTTTTTCATATAATTAATGGAGAGATTGTGAAACCAAGTTATCGTGATCACCAAAAAAAAGAAGAATTCGTAGCATTTCTTCTGTGAATTTGGTTAGTGGCGAACCCTTTTTGAGTAATTTGGTGTTAGAAATTATGTGGATATGCTGGAAAAGGAACCACAGAGTTCCCAACTTCAATGAATCTGGAAGATAAAGTATACTTGTTTGATTCGATTGAAGCTAAAGAGAAATACTTCGGGATAAAAGTATAAAACCCTGTAATGGGTTAACTAAATGTATGTTGATTCTTCGAAGTATACCTTGGAAACATGTTTCGTTTGCTGGATTTTGGTTAGAAATTTGCTTTCATTTTTAGGTGAAAAATTAACATTTTGTTGATTTACGCATATACTGAGCTAATATTTGATCATTTAAGGGTTTTTAGTAAATTGGGGATTTGTAGATATCCCTTAGGTGCACATTGAGCATTCATCCTCTTCTTTATTAGCTTGGCTGTCATTGTAGCTTGAGGTTAAACAAAGTTGCAATGAAAACCCATGTTTGAATGGATGCGTGGTTTTTATATGCATTTCTTTTCTTCGGAGGCACGCAGTACTTTGTCGCTTCTCTTGACTCTTATTTTAGCTCTCTTTAGCAAAACACTATGTCACAAAAATACGTATTGAGTCTATTGACCCAGTATGTGACGCAGGTTTGACGCGTAAGTTTGATTTTTTTTTTTGAAAAATAGGACGAGGTCTTGGAAATTTTAAGTTTTTTGGATCAGTAACAAAACTATTTTTTGTATTTTAATATTTCAATAACAATTATTGGAATATTAAAAAAGTTTTAAAAATATTAAAATAATACCCATATGTGTCACTATGTCTGGTCACGTCACCGGAGAAATGCGGATAAAATGGTGTGTCCCTGCGACATGAGAGGGTGGTGTATGTTCGCCCCCGATGATTCACTGAATCCCACGTCTGTGTTCGGGGCTTTGAATGAGCACCACGTATACAAGCACACGAGGCTCGTATTCCCATGTATGTTGACATAACTTTGCATCGGACTCTGGTGTTGTTGCAAAGACTTAAGTACCCTTTCTTGCTATTCTTCTCATAAAGTGATGGTTTGAGAAAATGACAAAAATGCCCTTCATTCAAAAAAGAAAAAACAAACAGTTCAAAAAAAGGACAAACATGTCCTCCATCCAGAAAGTCGAGGATGATGTTGACTCTTCAAAGTCTTCTTCTTCTTTCTCCGTAAAACACTATAAAACCCTCTCTCTCTCTCTAGGGAAGAAATCAAGGGAGGCAAAGAGTTCTCCCTGGAGAAGGCCATGAACATCAACCCTCTCACTCTCTCTCCCTTCTCTCTCTACTTCTGTGCACATCTAACAGACGATCCTACATTGCTCCATCGCCATCTTCTTCTTCTTCTTCCTTCTCCGTAAAACACTGTAAAACCCTCTCTCTCTCTCTAGAGAAGAAATAAAGGGAGGCAAAGAGTTCTCCCTGGAGAAGGCCATGAACGTCAACCCTCTCACTCTCTCTCCCTTCTCTCTCTACTTCTGTGCACATCCAACAGACGATCCTACATTGCTCCATCGCCATCTTCTTCCTTCTCCGTAAAACACTGTAAAACCCTCTCTCTCTCTAGAGAAAAAATCAAGGGAGGTAAAGAGTTCCCCCTGGAGAAGGCCATGAACATCAACCCTCTCACTCTCTCTCCCTTCTCTCTACTTCTGTGCCTGATTTAGAGTTTTTGCCCTTACAGGAGGGGGGTCCGGGGGCTCCCCCCCGGCACGGATCCCGCTGCGCGGTCAGCGGGCGGGGGTCCAGGGGGGGCCGCCCTTGGTGGGGGGGCTCGGGGGCAGCGCCCTTCAGACCAAATTTTTTTTAGGCCTTCCAACAACGATTTGTAGTATTATCGGGCTTTCTTACAACAATTTATAGTATTTTCGGGTCTCCAACGAAATGCTATATTGATTTGCGGAAGACACTACAAATCGCAAATCGCTATAGCGATTTGTAGTGTCTTCCGCAAATCGCTATAGCGATTTGTAGTGTCTTCTGCAAATTACTATAGCGATTTGTAGTGTTATTCAGTAAGCAAATCGCTGTAAATCGCTACCCGAATTAGGACAAACTTGTTAGGGCCATATCTCCCTAACCGGAGGTCATATTCCAAATCCGTAAAAAGTGGTGTCTTCGTTATTGAGTCTAGTTTATTTCTATAAATTTTCAGCGATTTCTATTGTCATTTCATTCCTCATTTTAACTAAAAACCAGACCCCTATTATTTTGTGTTATTTGAGTTGCACAACACCATTCTTGCTTGACATCCACATCTTGATTCTGGCATGCTCCTTGTTGGATTTTCCATTGATTTCTTCCAACCTTGCTTGGAACAAAAATATGTCTTTCTCACCATGACACTCTGTGCATTTTTTGACCACGACACTCGGGACCCGTGCCGGGGGGAGCCCCCGGACCCCCCTCTTGTAAGGGCAAAAACTCTAAATCAGGCTCCACAACGAATCAAGTTGAACGATGCTACCCACGTTGGGAGGAGCCCCCAAACCCTCATCCTATAAGGGCAAAAACTCTAAATCAAGCTCCACAATGAATCAAGTTGAACGATGCTACCCACGCTGCGAGGAGCCCCCAAACCCTCCTCCTATAAGGGCAAAAACTCTGCATCAGACTCCACAACTCATCAAGTTGAATGATGCTACCCACGCTGCGAGGAGCCCTGAGACCCCCCTTTCTGTAAGGGTAAAAACTCTGAATCAGACTCCACAACTCTTCAAGTTGAATGATGCTACCCACGTTGAGAGGAGCCCCCCAGACCCCTCTCCTGTAAGGGCAAAAACTCTGAATCAGGCTCCACAACGAATCAAGTTGAATGATGCTACCTACGCTGGGAGGAGCCCCCAAACCCTCCTCCTGTAAGGGTAAAAACTCTGAATCAGGATCTATAACTCATTTAGTTGAATGATGCTACCCACGTTGGGAAGAGCCCCCAAACCCTCCTTCTGTAAGGGTAAAAACTCTGAATCAGACTCCACAACAGTCAATGTGTAGGTCAACCGGTGCTTGATGGAGCAATGTAAGATCTTCTGTTGGATGTGCATAGAAGCAAAAAGAGAAGGGAGAGAGAGAGAGTGAGAGGGTTGATGTTCATGGCCTCCTCCAGGAGAGATTTATTTCTCAGATAATCCTGCAGTGCAGAGACTGGGTCTTAAATAATCATCTTCGGGGCACTTAAGTCTTTACAACCACTTCTTTTCAAGAATCGTCATTTTTTTTGGCACCAATGGAGGAGAGGGTACTTAAGTCTTTGCAATCGCATCAAACTCCAATGCTAATTAATGCTGACAAACATGGGGATACGAGACGCACATGCTTACATACGTGGTGCTCTTTGGGACCCCCGAACATGAGATGTAGCTAACTGCCCTGTTCGGGGGGGGGGGCATATAACCTGCTTTGCTGCGACATAGGTAAAAACCCTTTTTTTTTCGATGTCATTCGTGTTTAGGATGGACGGCATTGGAATGGTGTAAAATGAACGGCTCAGAATAAGCTTGTTCACTGTTTTTATGGGTGTCGTTGATTTTTAAGATGAACGACATCCAAGGCAACTCTGAACACCGTCTGAAGCTGCCTCTGACATGATCCTCTGACAGAATATATAGGATATGAGCTAGGTGTGTAACTTCGGGTACAATGAGGCTAGCTAGGGCCAACTGATTTTCATAATGGATAGATTTTGTACTTTGTGTAACTTCTGAATCATATTGGATAGATTTTTTACTTCATTATGACAGAAGCAGGAAGAATCTGAATTTTGAGACATCTAAGTTTTCTTGGTTGGATGACTTTGTATAATCCATTATGATCGAATCAGGAGGAACCAGAATTTCTTTTTCTTAGTTTTCTTGGTTTGTCTTTAGCACTTGAAGGAAGGTTGCTGTGGTTTGTGAAATGAGTTTACTTTTTTTCCTTATGTTTTGCTTGATTAACATCTTATCATGATTGATCTGTTTAGCATTTCACTGTTTTTGATGGTTTTTGGTTAGTATGACTTGGATTTATGGCTTCAAATGTGTAGAGTTAGCTTGGACTTGGTTGATGCCAAGTCTAGAGAGTGACTAATGACTGGTAAGATTTGGCCTTTTAGTGGATTAAGTTGGTTAAGCTTATAATCCATGGATCGGTTTGAGACCTTTATAAGTAAGAAACATAGTTGGGTCTTGCTTGACAAGTTCTTTGAAAATATCTCCATAATGCCAATGATTTGGATATGTGCTACTAAAGGTTCAAAGTGGATGGCTCACTTGGTAGCCTCTCGTGTTTGCTCATGGAGGTGTTTAGAGGGCTTGATTCTGGAGTTCTTCCACTCTGCAACTTGCATTCCATACATGTATAGCTCCGTGTCAAGTCCTGGCCTTATATGTGTCTACATTTAAGGCATGTTTCTTTTGATCACAGGTTACTGCAGCTGTAAAAGTTTTTTCCCTGTGAAAGTGATTTATGTGATTCACATTCTCAAGCATTAACTTTCTCATGTTTGCTTTTACGTTGTGAATTTGACTTGTGTATCATGTAAGAATGCATCATGTCATGTCATTACTTTAACACATTCACAGCTAAGCATGAATGCTTGTGAAAGTTTTATATACCATCAGACGTGTAAAACTTTCACAAGTTTTGAAGCTTCAACATTCACATATGAAAAATTACGTCCCATCTTGCTGCAATTTGAAGCCTCGCATGTCCCTAAAGGGAACGATGATCAACGAGATAAGCATGTTGAAGTTCTCAATATTAATGTGGGAACAAATAGAGGTCGACGACGACAAAATAATTTCAGATCAAGGGGCCAAGGCAGGAACTATGGATAAGGGGGAAGATGATTACTTCCCTTACCGCAATAACAACAAAATTTTCAATAGCATCAAAACTTTCAAAATCATGGAGCTTTGACTTGCCACCTGTGCAAGAAAAGAGGGCATAGAGTGGCTGATTGCTAGGACTTACCCAGCTATGGAGTGGTAGCTGGAGTGAAAAAGGTGGAGCACAATACTAACTACATTCAAGTTCAGTATGGAAACGTAATAACGAAGCAGATGCAAGTGGATTCAGCAAAAGGACCTCAGAAAAAGCATGGATCTTAGATTCAGGAGAGAGCAATCATGTCACAGGTGATGAAGGCAAAATTTCTCAACTCAAACCTTATATTGGCCATGATAAAATTATTACAGGCGATGGACCTGTTCACTCCATCACTCACATAGGAAAAGCTCATGTTTCCAGTGTTCCTAAACCTTTAACTTTGTCCAATACTTTTCTTGTTCTCTGTCTCAAACACAATCTTGTCTTTGTCTCTCAGCTTTGTCAACAGAATATTTCTTCTGTTATCTTTACTCCATCTGTTTGTGTGAAGGGGCTGGATTCAAAGGAAATGTTCGTTGAGGGAGAGAAGAATCAATAGAAGAGTATATTGTCCTTACACTCTTCAACAAAATGGGTTGACTGAGAGAAAGTATCAAAGTGCCTTAATAATGTTACATGTCGAAAAAACTCCTTTATATATTTGGACAAAAGCTTTTCATTTAGCTGTACACATTATAAATATGTTGCCTTTAAAAATTCTAAATTACAAGTCTCCCTATTATGCACTGTATAGGAAGCATCATGATTATGATTCTCTACGAGCTTATCAATGTATTTGCTATGTTCATATAGATAAATCCTAGATAAATAAATTTGAATCCAGAGCTCATGTTTGTAAATTTGTTGGCTATGCTGATAGTTATAAAAGATTTAGGTTCTATAATATCAAGAATAGATGTATTTGCATTTCTAGAAATATAGTATTTGGTGAAAGTTCCTTTGAGTATGATTCCACTGCAGAACACGTTAAAAAAACAAATGAGGGCAGCATTGAATATTACCAATCATGGTTAAGTGAAGAACTGGATCCAATGAAAGTTCTATATCACAAGTAAAAGTTCTTGAAAGTCACTGGCAGGAAAGGGAAGTTCCTACCTTCTCTGAAGAGAATGCAACTATGAATGAGAGATATAAAGCACATGTATATACCAGAAGAAATACATGGGCAACTAGTTTGAAGTTGGGGCACAAAGAAAAGCTAATAATGAAGTGGGACAAGAATCAGGAAATGTGTGGAATCATGAAGACACCATCAGCCCATGCGATGAAATCATAACACAACCAGAGTTCAGAAGATCAAACAAGGTTAGACATCCTGTTGACATATGGTTTAGTTATGAAAATTTTAGCGTAGTTCATCATACTTTCCTTATACGAATAGAAAAACAAGAACCAATTTTTTATTCTCAAGCTATCCGAAATAAGAAATGGGTTGAAGCCATATACAGGCCTCCATATAAGAATGTGACAGGGTCTAAGTGCACTATAAATCTCTTACACAAAACGGATATGTCTAATTGTAAGCCTTTGTTAACTTCTGTCCCAGTACACCAACAATTGAGTGTCAATGATGGAGAGATGTATAGTGATCCTACTGAATACAAGAGTATTGTTGGCATGTTACAATGACTAGATGTTGTGCATGCAGTGAACCAAGTATCTCAATTCATGCATCAACCAATAACTATCCATATGGAAGCAACAAAGCGAATTCTCAGATATTTAAAAGGTACCCTGGAGGATGATTTATTATACAACAACAACAACAACTACGCCTTCATCCCAAAACAATTGGGGTCGGCGATATGAACCAAAAAAGAAAATCATTCTGGGTCTTCCACATGAATCCTTCTCCTCCAATCATTTCTATCCAATGCCATGTCCTCGGTGAGGTTCAAAGCATTCATATCCTTTCCTATCATCTCCATCCAAGTCTTCCTAGGCCTACCCCGACCTCTTTTAACTAATATATTTTCCCATTTCTCCATCCTTCTAACTGGAGCATCATTAGGCCTTCGCTGAATAGGTCCAAACCACCGTAAACGATTCTCTCTCATCTTATTTTCAATGGGCGCAACGCCTACCTTCTTAGGTATCTCCTCGTTCCGAATCTTATCTTTTATTGTATTTCCACACATCCATCTCAGCATACGCATCTCAGCTACACTCATTTTTTGAATATGATGTCTCTTGGCAGCCCAACATTCCGTACCATATAGTAAAGCGGGCCTAATAGTCGTCCTATAAAACTTTCCCTTCAACCGCAATGGCATTCTACGATCGCACAACACTCCATTTGCACTTTTCCATTTTATCCACCCAACCTTTATCCTATGATTTACATCTCCATCAATTTCTTCATACTTTTGAATGATAGATCCCAAATATTTGAAACAGTCATCCACCAATATTTCTTGCTCACCAAGTTTCACTACACTCCCATCACTACTTCATTGCTTACTAAACCGACATTCCATATATTCTGTCTTACTCTTACTCAACTTAAAACCTCTTGCTTCCAATGTCTGTCTCTATAATTCTAACTTAGCATTAACCCCAACTTTAGACTCATCAATCAAAACAATATCATCAGCAAACAACATACACCATGACACATTTTCTTGAATTTATCTCGTAAGCTCATCCATCACTATAGCAAATAGGAAAGGGCTTAAAGCAGATCCTTGATGTAACCCAACCGTTATAGGAAAATTGGTTGTCACCCCTCCACAAGTGCGGACATTGGTTACTGCTCCTTCATACATATCTTTAATTATACTAATGTACTTGAGAGAAACACCTTTCTTCATCATTGTCCACCAGAGAACATCCCTAGGTACTCTATCGTATGCCTTCTCCAAATCAATAAAAACCATATGCAAATCTTTGTTCTTCTCTCTATATCTCTCAATAAGTTGTTTAAGAAGATGTATAGCTTTCATAGTTGATCTTCCAGGCATAAAACCAAATTGATTCTCCGATATCATGACAACCTTCTTCAACCTAGACTCAATCACCCTCTCCCAAAGTTTCATAGTATGACTCATGAGTTTTATACCACGATAATTTGTGCAATCTTGTATATTACGCTTATTCTTATATAGAGGCACCAAAGTACTCTTCCTCCACTCATTAGGCATCTTATTTGTCCGCCAAATCTTGTTAAAAGGATTTGTCAACCATTCTATATCTTTCTCTCTCAAGCATTTCCAAGCCTCGATAGGTATACCATCTGGGCCAACTGCCCTTCTTGATTTCATTTTCTTCAAAGCCTCTGCAATTTCTTTCTTTTGAATCTTGCACATGAAATCACGATTCATCTCATGAAAAGGAATGAAGAAGTCTCCAAAATCCTGAGCATGACTTTCATTAAATAGCTTATCAAAATAATCTTTCCATCTCTCCTTAATCTCGTCATCTTTGACTAAAACCCTTTGCGTTTCATCTTTGATACATCTAACCATACCTAGATCCCTCGATTTCCTATCTCTTATCTTTGCAAGCCTATAAATATCCTTCTCGCCCTCTTTGGTATCCAACTTAGAGTTGACATAAATAAAAAATATCATAGGAAAGATTTTTTCATAGTGATGGCCTATTCAGATGCTGATTGGGCAAGGGATTCAGATGAAAAAGATCAATTTCAGGTTATTATATATTTGTTGGAGATAATCTAGTTTCTTGGTCAAGTCATAAACAATGGGCTATAGCACGATCATGCATAGAAGCTGAATATTGGGCCATGGCAACGACAATCTTAGAGTTGACATGAATAAAAAATTTGTTACATGAACTAGACGAGACAATCGATAGATCGGTTTTATTTTGTGACAATTGGAGTGCCATCAAAATCTCATTAAATCTTGTTTATCATGGAAAGACCAGGCATATAGAAATTGATCTGCACTTCATCAGAAGCAAAAATTGAAGATGGTGAACTTGAAGCAAGATTTATCGGTTTAGAAAATCACATTGCAGACCTCTTCACCAAGGGTTTGACAAAACAAAAGTTTTGGTATGTGAAGTCCAAGTTATCCATGGTGATTACCATGTACAACTTGAGGGAGGCTATTGAGAGATGACAATATTGGATATGGGTGGATTCAGATCCAATACAACCGAGGTTGCACCATGGTTTCTTTATTGGGTTGGGTTTCCTTGTTGTGCTGGGTTTTCTTATGTCAGTTAAAGTGTGTGTTATGAGAAAATATAGAAAGCCCACTTGTATTTTTTTCAATATAATGCAATGGACAGACTCATGTTCCCTCATTGGGAATCATGGAATAGCAGGAGCAACACCCCTAATCCTCTTGTCTTCTCTTCTTCTTTGTCGATACTTTGGATCATCTTAAGGTACCAATTCTAATAGTTCACAGACTTGTGTCCAACTTTCATAAGTTATAAGGTGTATAGAATCACAATTGTGATTCCTCAGTCTGTGATTCAATTTTCACATGTTTGTGTTGCTCTGTGAAAGTTGTGGTTGTGATTTATAATCTCAAAATTGTAATGAAATGGACCAAATATGATGAGACGTCACTTATGGACTTGCACAAATATAATCAATCAAGAAAAACACTTGATTGATCAAGCTACACCACCCACACGAGGGTCAAAAATATTCTTGTATTGCATAGAAGTGCTCTCTTGAAGAGTAAAAAATACATGGGCCTTAGAGTCCTATTTATGATACAAGGGACCACAAGAGAGCAGCCCAACTAGCTGTTGGGATGCTCCCAACGGTCACATTTGTGACCGTTGGGAGCAGCTCCAACTTGGAGCTGCCCCAACACCTTTATCAAAAAGAAAAAAAGTACAAAAATAAAATAAAGGAAAATACATAGTCAACCCTTAATGGGCTGACGCCTATTTGATGCAACTTTTTCAATAAAAACATTTTAAATATATATTTTCAATAAAAACGTTTGTGCAAACCGTGCATCAAATAATAAAAACCGGTTCACACCAGTGGTGAAGTCCGGGTCGAACTCAAGGAACGGGATAAGTACTTTTGTACCCCACACATAACTACTTTTGTTGTCTTGAAAATGAAAATTAATTAATTAACTAAGTAAATAAAAGAGTGTTGCCCTTTGCGGAGGGCTTACAAATAATAAATAAATGGTTTTATTACAGGCCCAATTAATAAAAAAATAAAATTCCTATTCTAAGAATAAAAGAGGAAAAATCTTAAGTGCTTGAGCTTCTTGTCCCTTCCTTCATTACTGGTTTTCATTAGATAGCCTCCCTGAAGGCTCTGAGGGGACCTTTTTGGGACCTCAGAAGGCTTTTCGAGGGCTCGTTTGAAGGCTCACCTGTAAAAATAAAAACATAAAACACAAAAATACGAAGAAAAACTACGCAAAGATCAAAGGTTAGTATAAAGAAAAATCACAAAAAACTCTAAACAAATGAACATGAAATGACAAACTACACTACAAGACAAAATAACATAACTAACTATTTAAACTAATCAAGAACTAAGTTATGAGACAAACTACTACAAGACAAATTAGCAAAACAAACTAACTAACTAATCAATTGAAAATAAACTACAAGCTACTTATTCAAAACAAAAATCATGAATCTAACATAACTAAACTAACACAAAAACTACTGATGAATTAACTAAAGTAAAACGGCTAGTTGGCCTAATGCCGAATCAAATAACTAATTAATGAATAATACTCAGAAAGCGCAACTAACTATAACCAATGAGGTATGGCATAAAAAAATTATTCTAAACTACTCAATTAAATCATGAATCAACGATAAACAAATTTTTTTACAATTATGACTAACTACAAGACGTAGCAACAATCTTGTTTATGGTAGCCGTGATCATCCACATTAAACATGTCGGAGCACTGGTCTCATGTTAATACTATGATCTGCACACGACCTGATCAGAAAATGCCACATATGCAAGTGTGCACACGGTAGCCGACTGCATACGGTTTGCTGGCAATCACACGGCCAATCGTGATAAGGTCTAGCACTGGGATTGCACGTTGTGTTTATTTGTGCGAGACCTGATCACATTCTATAGATGCGCGTGTGTTTTCACGAACTATTGAATCCCAACACTAAAAAAAAATGAGATGGCAACCAAACACATTCTACTCGGTTTGGGCATAAAAACTTATATCAAACGATCTGCCTGATTAAGTAAATCATGCAAGTCATTTGCGGGCCAAAAGAAAATGAGATTAACATTATGTAGACATTGCGGTGACATAAACAAGAGAATATTAACTATAGTTTTTTTTCTTTTCTTTTTCAATAAATAGAAATAACAATCTAAACTAGATGCTACGCGTATGCGACAATTAAATGATGCTATATGCTAAGATGCGATGAGGATGCTAACAATCTAACTACAATGCATGCCATGATCATAAATACTAAGGAGAAAGGGGAGAAGAAGTTTACCTTGCGGCTTACCTTCGACGGATGGGTTGAGAAGAATTGGCTTTTCCTTAAGCTGCACGTACCTCCGTCGACTAAGGTAAGAAGAACCGACGATAGAAAAATGTTAGAAGCAAGATGAATCAAAGGAAGAAATGAAGAGATTGAGAGAGAATCGGTTGGGAACGAAGAGGAGGAAGAGAAGAGGAGAGGGAGAAGAGGCCTGAGTTTTCTCAGAAGGGAAAAACGTCTATCTCTCTCTCTAAAATATTATTTATAGTCTTCTAATTAGGTTTTTAGAAAATCTTTCAAAAAGAGTCCGAAAAGTTTCAATATTTCAAAGACCTCTGTTTCTAAAATCTTTTCTAAAAGTTTAATTATTTTCTCTAAAATACTCTAAAGGGGCTCAATTTGCTCAAATTACACTTTGATGAAAACAATGAAAACCTTTGCAAACAAGCATTTTTAAGCATTTATCGCACATGATCATGCATGAAATTATGTATGATCACTATTACAACTAAAATGATTGGAATACTTCTAATGGGTATATATATATATATATTAACACCTTCTCTCAAACTCATGGTGTAAACAACCGAGAGTTTGCCAAGTAGGAAGTGAAATCTAGGTGACAGGAGCATTTTAGTGAAGAAATCTACTAGTTGATACTCTGATATAATGTAAGGCAACATGATGGTCTTCCTCAGGAATTCTTCATGAACGTAGTGGCAATCCATTATAATGTATTTTTTTCTTTCATGGAATGTATGATTACTTGTAATATATACAAGACTCTTGGTGTCACAACATAATCTTTAGGGTTGTGCAATGTGAACTTTCAAATCTTCTAATAATTGTCTCAATCATACTAACTCAGACGTAGTTGTTGCTATGGCACGATACTCTGCTTTAGTGAAAGAGAGGGACACCTTCTATTGCTTCTTGCATTGCCATGTAATTAGAGAATCATCTAAAAAAACACAGGAACCAGTGGTTGAGTGTTTATCATTCACATCCTCCAAGTCAGAATTAAAATATGCAATAACTTCTAACGAGAAAGAGGATAAAAGAAATAATCTATAATTAATAGAATCTTTAATATATCTAATAATTCTTATTACAACACTCATATGTCTTGTAGTGAGAGCATGTTGAAATTGACTAACAGAATGAATAGCATGAGAAATATAAGGACGAGTAATAGAGAGATAAGACAAGCTCCTATCATCTGTCTATATGGAGTTGGATCTTATAGAGGTTCTTCATCATCTTTCTTCATTTTCGCATTTATGACCTCTGGAGTATCAACTCGTTTTTCGTCTGAAAGTCCTGACCGTTATATGATCTCTGCTTTATACTTAGTCTGCGACAAAAAATAACCACGAGGTGAGTAAGTCACTTCTATTATAAGAAAGTACCACAAAAAACCAAGATCTGTTATATCAAAGTTGTCTTTGAGCACGTCTTTGATATGATTAACTCTCTGCTTGTCACCTTCTGCGATAATCATATCATCAATATAAAGAAGTAATATTACCATTCCAGCATTAAAAGACTTAACAAACAATGCACGGTTAGTATAACAAGATTTAAAATGAAGTTGTGCCAGCAAACTACTGAACCTATCTTACCAAGCTTTGAGGGTTTGTTTTAAACCATATAAAGCTTTTCGTAACCAAATGATTTTTTCATGTGTTAAACTTAAGCCTGGTGGAGGATCCATGTAAACTTCTTCATTGAGACAACCATTCAAAAAGTTATTTTTTACATCCGCTTGAAAGATTGGTCATTTTTTAATTGATGCTATAGAAATAAGGGTTTTAACAGTGGTCATTTGAGCGACTGGAGCAAATGTCTTGTCATAGTATATCCCATATTCTTGACTGTATCCCTTGGCTACTAGCCTAGCTTTATATCTTTCTAATGTCTCGTCTTATTTAGTTTTTATCTTGTAGACCCTCTACATCCTATAGTTTTCTTTCTTTAGGTAATAATTGAATTTTTCAAGTTTTTGCCTTTTCTAAAGCTTCTAATTCATCATTCATCGCCTTAATCCATTCTTGATGATTTTTAGCATCATGATAGGGTGTTGGTTCTATATATGAGTGTATAGCAGTGTTATTAAAAACGCGCCTCAAGGTGCAAAAAGCATGCCTCGCGAGGGCCTTTGTGCCTTGAGGCGCAGGCATAAAGCGTAAAAGCCTCAAGGCGTATGCCTCATACGCCTTGAGGAAAGGCGCGCCTTGAGGTGAGGTGTTCATGCCTCATTTGTTTGGTCAACTGAGGGTCAAAGCCCTCATTTGACCAAAACTAAAATTTTATAAAATCAGGGCCCCCGACCCTAGTGAGGGTTGGGGGGCCTAATTTTTCTATCTTCTCTCACAATCCCTCTCTCTCTCGTCTCTCGTAGCCCCTCTCTCTCTCGCAGTCCCTCCCTCTCTCATCTCTCACAGTCTCTCTCTCTCTGTCCCTCACTCATCTCTCTCGTCTCTCACCTCTCATCTCGGTCTGCTATTGTTAAGCTCTCTATTGTTTTGGTTATAGTTGTAGTTGCTGATCTGTTTAAGGATATTCATATCGTTTTGTCAAGAATATAGACTGACCTATGTCACAGGGACTCGGCAAATCAGGTGCCGCACCCGCATCGACGCGACGTGGGTGCGGCACCCGGTGCGGTCAACCCGACCTTGGGTGCATTGACCGCACCCAGGGTCATTTGTGTTCAATTTTTATATTAAAAAAAATTCTTCTGGGGGCGCTGCCTCCCAGAGACCCCCGCTCGCTGACCACCCACGCTGGGGGGAGCCCCCGGACCCCCCTTTCTGCAAGGGCAAAAACTCTGAATCAGGCTCCACAACTCATCAACTTGACCCCTTCCCTGCACAAAGAGGGCGCAGTGAGGGGGCTCGACCCCTCCCCTGCACAATATATATATCCTCAAGGTGAGGCGTATACGCCTTAGATTTTTTGTCAAATGAGGGTCAAAGCCCTCATTTGACCAAAAATTAGGTTTTAAATAATAGCCCCCCCGACCCTAATGTTATATTTTCTGAGAAACACGCAGTTGGGGGCCTGTTGTTTTCTAAAAAACAGAGAGCCGAGGAGATGAGTTCGGGGGCCAAAAATTTGTTTGGGTGTATTAGGGTTTGTTGTCGGAGAGAAAGGAGGGGACGAGTTCGTTCATTTGAAACACGCAGTTTGTACATTTTGGGTAAGTTTCACTTTTTCCCCATTCTTGTTCTCAGTTTGTATTTTCTGTTTTTTCTGCAACTTATCTTTCCATCTTTTGATTTGCAAAGGATGAATGGACTGCAACCCTCTATCCAAAATCTCCTATATAGATTGTGATAGCTGGTCATCTTTTTAGGTTTCTTTAAGGTGTGGGATAAATGCCCTACTTCTTTTGAGTGTTGATTATGAGACTTTGTTACTGCAGCTTCGGGAATCCTCTTAGGTTTTTAACATTAATTATTTTTTGTTTGATTTATTCTAGTTTATTAGCTTAAATTACTTAAATTAGAATTTTCTTTTGATTTATTACGATGGACCTTTGGTCCAGACCATTTTGTCTAGGGTGCTTCTCATAACAAAAAAAAAAACTTAGTGGGTCTTCTGGCTGGTCATCATCCTAAATTAATTCTTAATGGTTTTATCTCTTTTTGTTCTCTGGTGGACAATGATGAAGAAAGGTGTTTCTCTCAAGTACATTAAAATAATTAAAGATATGTATGAAGGAGTAGAAACCAATGTCCGCACTTGTGGAGGGGTGACAACCAATTTTCCTATAACGGTTGGGTTACATCGAGGATCTGCTTTAAGCCCTTTCCTATTTGCTATAGTGATGGATGAGCTTACGAGATCATTTCAAGAAAATGTGTCGTGGTGTATGTTGTTTGCTGATGATATTGTTTTGATAGATGAGTCTGGAGCTGGGGTTAATGCTAAGTTAGAATTATGGAGACAGACATTGGAAGCAAGAGGTTTTAAGTTGAGTAAGAGTAAGACAGAATACATAGAATGTCGGTTTAGTAAGCAACGAAGTAATGATGAGAGTGTAGTGAAGCTTGGTGAGCAAGAAATACCGGTGGATGATTGTTTCAAATATTTGGGATCTATCATTCAAAAGTATGGAGAAATTGATGGAGATGTAAATCATAGGATAAAGGTTGGGTGGATGAAATGGAAAAGTGCAACTGGAGTGTTGTGCGATCGTAGAATGCCATTGCGGTTGAAGGGAAAGTTTTATAGGACGACTATTAGGCCTGCTTTACTATATGGTACGGAATGTTGGGCTGCCAAGAGACATCATATTCAAAAAATGAGTGTAGCTGAGATGCGTATGCTTAGATGAATGTGTGAAAATACAATAAAAGATAAGATTCGGAACGAGGATATACGTAAGAAGGTAGGCGTTGCACCCATTGAAAATAAGATGAGAGAGAATCGTTTACAGTGGTTTGGACATATTCGGTGAAGGCCTAATGATGCTCCAGTTAAAAGGATGGAGAAATGAGAAAATATATTAGTTAAAAGAGGTCGGGGTAGGCCTAGGAAGACATGGATGGAGGTGATAGGAAAGGATATGAATGCTTTGAACGTCACCAAGGACATGGCATTGGATAAAAATGATTGGAGGAGAAGGATTCATGTGGAAGACCCATAATGATTTTCTTTTTTGGTTCATATCGCCGACCCCAATTATTTTGGGATGAAGGCGTAGTTGTTGTTTGTTGTTAGTAGTCAGTAGAGCACGCTATTGTGGTGACAGAGAAAAAGATTTAAAAGTTGCCAGTCATTGAATTGATTTGGCAAGCCGTGCACAACTTGCTACATTCGGTTGAGGAAGAAAAAAAATCAAAAGATATGTTGAATCCATTGACTTGATTAGTTGTTAATGCTAACATGCATTTTCTAATTATGTCCATATGATGTTGTTAATGCTAATATGCATTTCGTTGTTAATTTTTTATTGAATGAATGCGTATATTTTATTTCTTAGATACTTACGTAGATCAAGTTGTTGCATTAATGTTACTTTTACATGTTAATCTCATATTTTTTCAGTATTTATTTGAGATTTTTTATTTCTTGTTGGTTGTTGTTTCATCAATAAAGCAATTTTTATTTATTTATAATTTTAGATATTTTTTATAATCTTTTTTAAGTTTTAAAAAAAAAATTTGAGGCTTACGCTTTACGCCTCAAGGCTCACGCCTCGCCTCAGATTTTGGTGAAGCGCCTCGCTACGCCTCAACGCTTTTCACAACACTGGGTCTCAACAATATGTCTATGCTTCTTTCGGCTAGTCTATTTTGTTAATGAATATAAGGACAAGTTTTTTGATGAATAATCCCATGTAGGTCAAGATAAATTTTAAACTCTTTTGACATAAATTCTTCCCGAAATCTATTTTAAAGATTTGAATATTGGTTTTAAATGGAGTCTTTGTATAGTAATGAAATTTTAAAACAATCAAATACTTCGAATTTTTGTTTGAGAAAAAGTATCCAAGAGTATCTACTATAATCATTCACAAACACAACATAATAAGATACGTCTCTTTTGGATACAACCGGAGTCGGTCTCCATACATCCCAATATACTAAATCAAATGGATTTTTTGATAGAAAATGTCTTGGCCCAAAGGGTAAAGACTTCATTTTACCAACAATGCAATCTTTACAAACAAAATCTCGTTCTTTATAACTTATAAGAAATAGACACAAGTGTAATCTGAACACACTAGGATATCTTAGTCTTTTGTGTTAATTTTTTATATCTTTATTTTTCATAAAATTACAAAATGTATGTTTTGATAACTCAAGATTGTCCATAACATAAAGATCTCCTCTTCTATGGCCTTGCCCAATCGACTTCCTAGATTGGAGATCCTGTATTAAACAATCATTAGATAAAAACAAAACTTTACATCTATGATCCGCAATTTGAGAAACAGATAAAAGATTTAAATTCAATTTTGGTACCACTATAATATTTGGTATGAAGAAGGTTTCTTGTTTTTGAAAAACCCCAAAACTCTTAATTTTTAAGGAAGTTTCGTCGGCGGTTGAAACATAAGAGTTATTTGGGTTAGTATGACATTCAGATAATATGGACTCATTTGGAGTCATATGGAAGGAATCACCGGAGTCAAGGATCCAAGAAGTCGTACCAGGGTAGCCACTTGTGGATATAGCCGCCCCCAAGAAGGAAGAAGCTTGATTTTTGAACATTGGTTATAGTGTCTCCATTAGTTGCGTCAAAGACAATGAGCCGATACATTTGGAGTTGTCTATACCATTTTTTTTCAAGAGATGGTCTCATCGAAGAAACCCTTTTATCATCTCTTTGATCTTCTTTCCTTCTTTTTTGGGCAAAATGGCTTGATGTATTCCGATTCATAGCAATGGTAACATATGATTCTTGTATTCATGATCACTTCTTTTATCGCTTTGACTTCTTTTATAGTCATTGAAATTTCTTTCATTCTCATTTTTTACAAAGTAAGGAGGTTTATAACTCCTAGTGTGATTTTCGGGCTTTGACGTAGCAAGCACAGATTCTTCATCTTTTGAGGCAGATGGTTTTTTTAACCTATTTTCTTTCATAGTTAACTCTTCAAGAGTTTCAACTATGGTAGGTACACCTCCTCTACAAAAGAGGGCTGACTTGGTTCCTTCAAATTCGGGTCTTAGCCTATTAACAAATTGGTAGAAATGCTCCGTTCTAATTTGTTTTTCACGAAGTTCTACATCTTGGGAACAATGTCATTTTGGCTCTAGAAGAGTCAATTCATCACAAAGAAGAGAGAGTGCATTATAGTATTCCCTCATGCTCATCTCTCCTTGGGTCATAGTTCTCACTTTGTTTTGCACATGCACATTGCATATGTGAGCAATATCCTTGAGGCTATACATATCTTTAAGATATTTTCATGCATCATTAGTGAAATCAAATTTTGCTAAGCTAGAGCACTTGTGGATGTCCATACTATTGATGAGTCATCCAATTATCTTGTATTGACCCTATAATGAAGTGCCAAATGAGGGAAGCGATATCTCCATGAGCAAAACACATACATACACAAGTAGCCACTAATGGGCAAAACTACAACAAACCACAAAAGTGGTAGAAACACACAAAATGAAGTGAAAAAATATATTTCACTCAAGAGGGCGTCAAAGAAGCATACATACAATGGGGGAGAACCCCTTTATTTATAGGCACAAAAAGAGAACCCTTCGAAGGGCTCTTAAGGGATGTTGGAGCCCTTCCAACGGTCACAAATATCACCGTTGGAGGCTCCAACGTCCCTCAAGGGGTGGCATTTCCAAGGTAAAAGGAAAAAGGAAAAAAGAAAAAGGAAAAAGGAAAAAGAAAAGAGAAAAGAGAAAAAGAAATAGAGAAAAATGTACATGGCGTGAATGGGGGTGAAAAGACTATTTTACCCAGGGTTACCGGAAGCGCCTAGCTAAAAGGGGAAGCGCGCTTCCCCGAAGCGCGCTTCGGAAGCGCGAAACGTCGCGCTTCCGAAGCGTGGGGGGAAGCGTCCCCCTTTTTTGGGAAGCGCGCTTCCCAAAAATGGGGGACGCGCTTCCCTTTAATGGGAAGTGCGCTTCCCATCACGCTTCCCCCACGCTTCCCTTGTTTTTTTCAAATTTTTTGTATTTTTTATTTTTTATTTTTATTTTTTTCGCTTCCCCCTCGCTTCCGAGACGCTTCCTAGGTCGCTTCCCGAATCGGTCCTAAGTGGTCCCACGCTTCCCCGCTTCCTAAAATTTTGAAAGTGCCTCGCTTCTTGCTCCTGCTTCCCGTATCGCTTCCCGCTCCCGCTTCCTCAACTGGCAACCATGATTTTACCCCTAGTGGGTATTATGTATTTATATATGTAGATAGACATATATATATATATAATTATATATATGTGTATGTGTCATGATCTATATATATATATATATGTATATATATATACATATATATATATATATATATATATGTACAATCATATTTTAACACCCCCACTCAAACACACGAGGAGCTCACTGAGAGTTTGCTGAGTAGAAAGTAAAAGCGAGGCAATGGCAAAGCTTTGGTGAAGAAGTCCGCCAACTGGTATTCGGTAGGAACATATGGCAAGTGAATAGTGCCACGTAGGAACTCATCACGAACATAATGACAATCCATCTCAATGTGCTTGGTTCGTTCATGGAAGGTGTGGTTGCAGACAATGTAGATAGAACTCTTGTTGTCGCAATACAGCTTCGAAGGAGTTGAGAATGAAACACCCATATCTTTAAGTAGGCTTCTTAACCATACAATCTCAGTGGTGGTAGTAGTCATCACACGATATTCTGCCTCTGTAGAAGAGAGTGATACTTTCTGCTGCTTCTTACAGCTCCATGAAATAAGTGACTCTCCAAGAAACACACAATAACTTATGGTGGAAATACGATCTTCGGGGTTACCACCCCAATCAGAGTCAGTATAAGTAAAGTAAAAGGTGAAGAAGAGGGTAAGAATAATCTTTTAGTTATGGTGTTCTTTAAATATCTGACAATTCTTATGACTGCAGCCATGTGAATGGTAGAAGGAGCAGTCTGAAATTGGCTTGCACTATGAACTGCATGAGAGATGTCCGACCTGGTGATAGATAAATATGTTAGTGACCCAATCAACTGACGATAAGACGTGGGATCTTCTAAAGGAGTGTCATTGTTGGCTCTCATCTTGGCGTTGATCATTTCTGGAGTCTCCACTTTTTTGTCATCTGTATGCCCAGACTGGGCAATGATATTTAAGGTAAGCTTCATTTAGGAGAGGATATACCCTTTAGGGGAATATGCAACTTCAATACTTAAAAAATACCTTAGAAAACCAAGGTCAGACATATCAAAATTTTCTTTCAAAATATTTTTAATAAGATCAATACCTTTTTTGTCATTACCTGTGATAATCATGTCATCAACATAAAGCAATAAAATTGATATCTTTTCATTAGAAGTTTTAACAAACAGAGCAGTATCGGTATAACAAGAAGAAAAACCATTATCAAGAACTATTTTGCTAAAAAGATCATACCAAGCTTTTGGTGCTTGTTTGAGACCATAGAGGGCTTTGTTTAACTTTAGAATATTTCCTTTACCAATTTTAAGACCTGGCGGTGGATCTATAAAGTCTTCTTCACATAAGGTTCCATTTAGAAAGACATTTTTAACATTAAGTTGATAAATCAACCATTGTTTAATAGAGGCTAAGGCAATTAACGTTCGTACACTAGTCATTCTAGCAACTGGAGCAAAGATCTTTTCATAATCTATCCCATATTCTTGGGCGTAGCCTTTTGCAACCAAACGAGCTTTGTATCTTTCAAGGGATCCGTCACATTTGATTTTGACTTTATATACCCATTTACACCCAATAGCCTTTTTTCCTAATGGTTGACGAATAATGCTCCAAGTTTGGGCTTTGTTAAGAGCCTCTAATTCAATTCTCATTGCTTCAATCCAATGAGGATGATCCTTAGCTTCTTTATAAGAGGTAGGTTCATGATACAAATGTATCATCATGAGGCAAGTTCTATAATTGGGTGAAAAAGATTCATAAGATACAAATTTTTGTGGTAGCCTACTATTACGAGAAGACCTTCTAGGTTGGTTGTCATCACTAGATTCTTCTAAGTTTTGAGAATATCTTTCAAGAGCCGATTGATGTTCATTTCCAAACCGCCGAGTTTATATATTTAAATCATTAGAGTTTTCATTTTGAAAAATCTCATCATGTTGAGGTATGTCATTATGATGTAAAATCCCATCACAAGTATTATCACAAATATTTGTGTCTAAGGACTCAATTCTAGGAGCTAAATCAAATAGAAAGGAATAATCAATGTCTTCTTTAGATCTATGAATATCAAAACCATTTTGATCCCCAAGAATGTTTACATTTCTTGATACATAGAGTTTATTGTTTTGAAGATCATAGCATCTATAACCTTTTTTATTTTCACCATAGCCAATGAATACACATTCAAGGGCATTTGGTGATAATTTGTCTTGTCCTTAAATAAGCACAAAGCATTTACATCCAAAGATCCTTAGTCTATTAAAATCGGGAGTAATTTTGAACAAATTTTCAAAAGGTGATACATTCTTTAATGAAGAGGAGGGCATACGATTAATAAGATATGTTGCGGTAAGAAGAGCTTTGGCCCAAAAAAATTTAGGTACATTTTTTGAGACAATAAGTGTTTTTGTAGTTTCAATTAAGTGTTTATGTTTCCTTTCCGCAAGATCATTTTGTTGCGGAGTTTTAGGACAAGAACGTTGATATAAAATTTCATTTGATTTAAAATAATTTTGAAAGTCTCTAGACATGTACTCCCCTCCATTATCGGATCTAAATATAGCTATATTGAGTTGAAATTGATTTTGAATAAGAGCATGAAATTCTTTAAAAATATTGAAGACATCGGATTTGTTTTTAATAACGTATACCCATGTATATCTAGAAAAGTCATTAATGAAGGTAACATAGTAGGAATATCCCCCTTTGGACATAACGGATGCCGGCCCCCATACATCGGAATGCATAAGTTCAAAAGATCTTTTTGACATAAAATTACTATCGAATACGAAAGCGAATGAATCTTTCCAAGAATACAATCATTGCATTTAAATGTATTTGTATTACAAATTTTTTCCAAAAAAGGAAAGAGATACAACTTGGAAATACTAGGATGTCCAAGCCTCTTATGCCAAGTCTCAATATCTTTAGATTGAAGATGATTACAAATTGATTTAGATGACAAAGACAAAAAATCCATATAGTAAAGATCCCCTCTTCTATGGCCTTGCCCAATCCGCTTCCCGGACCGGAGATCCTGCACATAGCAATGAGTAGGTGGAAAAGAGACATTACATTCAAAATCGGTAATTTGAGAAACAGAAAAAAGATTTAAATTAAGTTTTGGAATAATTCGGATTTTAGGAACAAAAAATTCTTTGTTTTGGTCAAAAGTTTTCTCAAGATTTCCAATGCCTTCAACATCTAAGGATGTTCCATCGGTGGTTGAAACATATGATTTAAATTTGTTAAGACTTGGTTTTGATAAAAGCGATGCATTTGAAGTCATATGAAAGGAGGCACTCGAGTCAAGGATCCAAGAAGTCATATTCGGAAAAGAGGAAATGGCGGCACCGGAAGTAGAAAACAAAGAAGATGATGTAGAGGAGTTCATCTTTATGAATTGTTGAAGAGTTTCGGTAAGATGCGCAATGGACTCCTTTATGTCTCCATCCTTCTTTGAATCTTCATTAGTATTCAGAGGAATTTCACCAACGGAAGCAACCTTCATTTTGAATTTAGGGCAATCCGGGCGAATATGACCCGGTTCATTACAATGATGACAAATAACCTTTCTTCCTCCACCACCATTATTTTTCCAAAAGTGGGGTGGTTTATATGACCTAACATTATTGCCGGGTCTAGATACGGCATGAACTTCATCAACATCTCTTTTCAAGGCCAAACGAGTTTCTTCTTGACATAAGTTGGCCAAAATATCACTTAGAGGAGTAGAAGCCCTATGAAGTAGGGATCCTTTAAGTTGCTCGAATTCGGGACGAAGCCTATGAATAAATTGAAAGAATCTTTCTTTCTCCATTTGCTCTTGTCTCATGGCAATAGCATTACCTTCCCATTGAGGTTCAAGAAGAACAAGTTCATCCCATAAAGAAGATAGGGCACTATAATACTCCCTAATACTCATATCACCTTGCTTGGTTTCTCTCACCTTTTCTTGTAAAAAGAAATGCCTAGCAAGATCTCTTTGTGCGTACATTCCTTTCGTAAAGAACCAAGCTTCATTGGCCTTCTTAAATTTTGCAAGATTTGCACAAATCTTTAAATCCACATTATTCATAAACCATGCTAGAATTTTAGCATGCTCACTTTCCCAATCCTCCATTTTTGAAGAGAAGTCAAGAATAGCCTTCTCTTTTTCTTCTTCATTCAAATTTTTTTCCTCGTCACCTTCAAACTTAGTTAATTTCAATTGAGGTTCCGGAATGGTCCCACACACATACCCCCAAAGTTTTTTTACCTTTGAGGTTATTCTCCATAGCGGCCACCCACATTCGGTAATTGGTCTCATTTAATTTGAATGAGAGATCGATTTTTGCATCCTTGTCGGCCATATTAAAAAACAAAGATTTAAAGGCAAGAGAGAGGATAAATCAGAGTTACCAGTCGAGGAAGCGGGAGCGGGAAGCGATACGGGAAGCGGGAGCGGGAAGCGAGGCACTTTAAAAAATTTAGGAAGCGGGGAAGCGTGGGACCACTTAGAAGAAAATTCCGAACCGTCTCGGAAACGACCTAGGAAGCGAACCGGAAGCGACCTAGGAAGCGAACCGGAAGCGAGGGGAAGCGAAAAAAAATGAAAAAATGGGGAAGCGAGGGGGAAGCGAGGGGGAAGCGTGGGGGAAGCGTGGGGGAAACGTGGGGGAAGCGTGGGGGAAGCGCGCTTCCCATTTATGGGAAGCGCGTTTCCCATAAAAGGGGGACGCGCTTCCCATAAAAGGGAAGCGCGCTTCCCAAAAAAGGGGGACGCTTCCCCTCACGCTTCGAAAGCGCGACGTTTCGCGCTTCCGAAGCGCGCTTCCCCTTTTGCCTAGGCGCTTCCGGTAACTCTGGGATAAATATTACTTGTCAAGTGAGATCCCGATGAAGCTTCCTTAACCTTGCTCTGATACCATGTAATGAAGTGCCAAATGAGGGAAGCGATATCTCCAAGAGCAAAACACATACATACACAAGTAGCCACTAATGGGCAAAAATACAACAAACCACAAAAGTGGTAGAAACACACAAAATGAAGTGAAAAAATATATTCCACTCAAGAGGGCTTCAAAGAAGCATACATACAATGGGGGAGAACCCCTTTATTTATAGGCACAAAAAGAGAACCCTTGGACGGTCACAAATGTGATCGTTGGAGGCTCCAACGTCCCTCAAGGGGTGGCATTTTCAAGGTAAAAGGAAAAAGGAAAAAGGAAAAAGGAAAAAGAAAAAAGAAAAAGAAATAGAGAAAAATGTACATGGCGTGAATGGGGGTGAAAAGACTATTTTACCCCTAGTGGGTATTATGTATTTATATATGTAGATAGACACATATACATATATATATATATATGTAAATTATATATATATATATATATGTGTATGTGTCATGATCTATCTATCTATCTATCTATCTATCTATATATATATATGTACAATCATATTTTAAGAGACTCATCCTCCATTTTTTCCATTTCTCTTCATAATCGAAAACGACCTTAGACATCTCTTCTTCTTGAAAAGCTACTTCCTTTTCATTCTCAATTTCAATAAGAATGAGTTTAGGCTCTCTTTCGGTACCATCAACTAAACCCCATAGATCCTTTTTCCATATTTTGTGCTTCACTATGGATGCCCACATCACATAGTTTGTATCATTGAGTCGCACGGGAATGGAGACAATTACTTCTTTTTCATTCTTTATGTTTTACAATAAGGAGAGAGAGAGAGAAAGGAAGATAACACAAGATTTGTTTAGGAGCTCTTTAATAGTGTGTTTCCCGATGCAATGATCCACTAACTGATGCTCCACCAAGCTCACGATCCTTCTCTTGATATTATCCAAATGAATAATACCTCAACATCACCAAAGCTCTGATACCATGTAATGAAATGGACCAAATATGAAGAGACATCACTTATGGACTTGCACGAATACAATCAATTAAGAAAAACACTTATTGATCAAGCTACACCACCCACACAAGGGTCAAAAATATTCTTGTATTGCATAGAAGTGCTTTCTTGAAGAGTAAAAAATACATGGGCCTTAGAGCCCTATTTATAATACAAGGGACCACAAGGGAGCAGCCCAACTAGTTGTTGGGCTGCTCCTAACAGTCACATTTGTGATCTATGTGACCTTGGGAGCAACTCCAAGAGCTAGTTGGAGATGCCCCAACACCTTTATCAAAAAGAAAAAAAGTACAAAAATAAAATAAAGGAAAATACATAGTCAACCCCTAATGGGCTGATGCCTATTACAATTGAAATGGCCGGAATATCCCTGATGGGTATTCCGGTTTATATATACATATAAGTATATATATCTTAACAAAAATCTTGAGAAGATCTCACTTTCACAGGGTGTTGCAAACTTGCCCTTCATCTCTAAAATGTTGTATTTTTTACTCCAAAATAAGAGTATTGAAGAAAACTAAACCCAATTGATATAATTCAACAAGAATGGGTTGACTCATTTGGACCCAGCAAGACCAAGTCGATTCTTGTTTGATTTGCTTGGGTCGTCGGTGAAATCTAGTGTTATCTTCATGGGTCGTTGGTCAAACCAAGTCTACCGGGTCTTTAGCCAAACCAAAATCTCTCCTTACTATTCTGACTCTTGGATTTTTTTCCATGCAGTATGGGGAAACCAACCTCAGAATCAGAGACCTAGTTGCACTATCTAAGCCTGCTGTACTTACTGTTGCTGTCCCGACAGTGTAAACCCGTGTCACACCCCTTGCCCCCAGGGAGTTGTCAAGCTTCGGCTGAGCAAGGCTTGTCTTTGCCTTCATTAATGCAAGGGGTTGACACTCATGGGAATGGAACCCTGACCACCCGTCTAGTGGCCAGGGCCCCTTCCACTGTGCCAAACCCCTTGGGGCATTCTGACCCTTGGATTGACCCAAGCTTTGACTTCACATAGCAACTGAGGTAATCATCAGTTATGTCCAATTTTCAACATTTTTTTTGTGACCTTCTACATCATGATATTTGACTTGTGTTTATTCAAAAAAGGGGGCTAGAGTTGGATTTGCACAAACTCTTTTTATCCTCTATATTGTTGATTTTGTTTAGCTACATTTTGTAATTTATGCATTTCAATTCAACTATATGCATGTGCTGATACAAGGTTCTTTCCTCAGGTTTCTCACTGGAGAGAGCACAAAGAAGAATGTGCAAGATTGGAGAAACAAATGAGACCCGTAGATGTATTGGTTGAGTTCCCATTTACATTTTCTGATGAAGTCACATCTCAGGTATAAGTTCTTTGTTTATTTCAGTGGCCACGAATTTCATAATTAAAGATTTTGTGTGGTAATAGTTCTTTGTATTGCAGATGTTTGCAAGTGATTAACAATCTCCATTTTCTTTGTGTTGTTATTATGATGTCTATGTGTTTGTGGAAGATTTTTATGCACCAAACTTATTTGTCATAAAATAGCTTTGTTCTTATGAAAAATGGATAAAAAGTGTCACAAAAGTTACTTGAGTCTAGTTATTTTCTGCATCTGGGCAGTCTTCATGTTTCTGTATATACATAGATATGTGTGTGTGTGTTTGTGCATTGCACTACTTCTATCTCAAAACGGTGTTTGTTCTTCTAGTTATGTGTTTGAAAAAAAAATATTTTCTTGTGGCTTTTGTTGCTAAGTCATATACTCATATGCTTCTGACCAAGCCTAAATGATGACCAAATCATTTGGTTGGAACACCACTGCACATGATTTGTGTTACTCTATGGTACAGTTAGTGATCTAAGATACATGCCTTCCATCTGAACTTGATGAATAATGCATCTTTGATCTAAATCTTATATTTGGTGTTATCTTAGGTGTCTAGGAAGAAGGTTACCAGGTGTTCCTTTTTGAAGTCAAGAGGCCTTCACAAAGCTGGAATGTGGACGTATGAATGCAGCTGTGAGGCGACAGTAGTTTTTTCTGATTTTTCATGGTCTCTCTCTCTCTCTCATGTTTATGTACTTATTTATATGCCTATATGGTTGTTATCTTTTAAGCAAGTGTGGGGGGTGCTCTCTTGAGAGAATGATCTTCTTCTTTACCAATTTTGGCCCTTTCTGTGGATATAGGTCAGTGGATCCGTGCTTTTTTGGATGGGTGCCAAACAGAAGGTGATGGGTTAGTTTTGGGTTTTGTTTGACAGACTCAGCAACCTTTCTTTGACCACCAGCATTGCATTACCAAACTGTAGAGAAACTGGCTGGGATGTCACCATCCATTACACATGGTTTCTTCCTCGCTGTTTTCTGTCCAAACTAGTTTATAGTAGTTTTTTTTTCTCTTAAATTATCTGGAAATTGTAAGCAACTGGCGGCTTTTGACTTGCTTGCAGTTTATTGCTGTCATTCAATTTATGAAGGTGAATATAAAGGGTTGGATGTACCTATTTCTTATGTTCATGAAAGTTGATTTTTTTCTGTGTGCTTTCCAAATCTAATTATGTAATTCAGATTCCATGATATATGCTAGCATATAGTATTAAGTGTTCATGCACAGTATTTTATAATGCTTATATGTCTCCCAATACATCAAACAAATGGATGGAAGTTTTTCAACCGATCTGGGAGAACATTTTCACAAGGAGTTATCATATTACCTGAATTAAATAGGGATATCAGAAGGAAATTATTTCATTTGTATCTTGGGTTTGTCTTCTTTGTTCCTAATCATCTTCCGATAGAGTTCTTTTTATATTTGTTCTTGAGGTTTGTATGTATTATCATTGCATTTCTTCCCCATTTTACATTTCATCTTGATTTTGTTGATGTAAGTATTTTTTACTGTTTGACACCACCCACAGAAACATCCTTCAGTACATGTACATTATATTAGTTCACCCAGTTTTATGGTGTGACTGATTACTAAATGTTCACCTTATTAATAAAGCATTTTTTTCTTTGACCTGCGAATTAGACACCTGATGGCCTGTTTTCTAGAAAAGGATGCGAGATATTTGTGTATGTTGTAGACTGGCACTATTTTGCTAAAGAATAAGTAAAATATTTTTACTTAACATATTAGAAAATATTCAGTGGTTTCTTCCATTTGATTTTCAATTTAATATTTTCAGGAGAAATGATCATTGGCATCTCCCACATGCATTATGCCCATGCACCGGTATTTCCCTTTTCATATCCTATTTAATTCCTGATGTTTGCTTTGGGGAATGATACTATGATTTTGTGGTTATCATGCAGATCCAAGTAATGATTTGCCAAAGATTTTAAGTAGTTGGAAGGAATATTACCAGTGGAGGTGTCTTCCACTTTGTTCACCTGTGGCCTTGCTACTGCACTGGGTATCATGTCATCTGCTTTTTAACCATGTTACTACTGCCATTTTTGTTGCTATTGTATTTCTTGTTGCTTTTCTCGATCTTGTGTGTATGTGCCTGCTTCGTTTTTGGTCACCACTTTCTTTGGTTCTGTAATAATCATTCTTGTGGGTACTTATATAGCTGTTTCTTTATTTCCTCTTTTCTTCAATATGTCACAATGGTTCTTTCATCATTTTGTGAAAATTGTATTGCAGCCACTTAGCATATACTATGGAATTCACCTTGCTTCTCGTGGAACTTTTCCTGGAACTGGTGGAGAGTTACGGATACATTATTTAGGTACTTATCCAATTATCAAGTATAAAATGATTTAGCGTAGATATGACTTTTTTAATGATTTGAGATCCTTTATCCTTTTTGTTTTATGGGTGTGGTCCTTATGCCTGCTTATGATAATTTCTTCAAGGACCTGAAAAGGAGCTGTATCAACTTCCAGCTTTTGGGGAGTTACGTGGACTCTTTCCTGGTGTTCAGGTGCTCATAGAACTAGTCGGACCTGCAGTACCTCATAATAGGTCTTTTGCTGAAACCTTTCCTCAGATGTGTCCATCATTGAATAACGAAGTATATTTTTGGTTACATAATTATAGGTTGATTACCTTACGAACTTTCATTTAAGGTTATTGTCAAGTGGTTATTTATTATATTGCTATATGGTGGAACGTATGCTTCTTATGCACATTATATGCGTCTTTTTCATCCAGTGACTAGTCATATATCTCTTGCAATGTTTCAAGTAGCTTTCCATATAATTTATTATGCATTTTATTGAAAGTTATTAATACCACGTATCTTGTTGTCTTTTAAATAAGGAGAATCTGCTCTCAGGTTACCAAAATTTGTTCTTAAGCTATCACCCAACATGTTTCTTTTTTTACTGAGAAGCAGTCTAGCTTTCTGAGTTCAATGGTTATTTGTTGTCACTTAGTTTTAGATAGGCATGGTTATTTACCAATCACAGTTTGTTTTTACATGGGTTTGTATAACTGGAGGTTAGAACATGGGTTGGATATCATGTGGGATGACTTTTGCTGCATGGCATGGTCTTCTCACCACAGAGCCTGATCAGAGTGTCCTGTCTTCTTTTACACTCCCTTATTTGTATCTTGGTGGGTGATATCTTGTCATCTGACTTACCTTTTAAGCATAAAATGTTTTCAGTTGCTCAACAAATGAGAGAAAATAATTGTAGACCTTGTCTTGGAAGTTGGAGCAAGGTTGCCAAATTAGGAAGCGGAAGCGGGAAACGATACAGGAAGCGGAAGCAAGAAGCGAGGCATTTTAAAATGTATAAGAAGCAGGAAGCGAAGTATCAATTTGAAAGTGTAATACAACAACAACAACAAACAACAACAACTACGCCTTCATCCCAAAACAATTGGGGTCAGCGATATGAACCAAAAAAGAAAATCATTCTGGGTCTTCCACATGAATCCTTCTCCTCCAATCATTTCTATCCAATGCCATGTCCTCGTGAGGTTCAAAGCATTCATATCCTTTCCTATCACCTCCGTCCATGTCTTCCTAGGCCTACCTCGACCTCTTTTAACTAATATATTTTTCCATTTCTCCATCCTTCTAACTGGAGCATCATTAGGCCTTCGCCGAATATGTCCAAACCACCGTAAACGATTCTCTCTCATCTTATTTTCAATGGGTGCAACGCCTACCTTCTTACGTATCTCCTCGTTTCGAATCTTATCTTTTATTGTATTTCCACACATCCATCTCAGCATACGCATCTCAGCTACACTCATTTTTTGAATATGATGTTTCTTGGCAGCCCAACATTCCGTACCATATAGTAAAGCGGGCCTGATAGTCGTCCTATAAAACTTTCCCTTCAACCGCAATGGCATTCTACGATCGCACAACACTGCAGTTGCACTTTTCCATTTCATCCACCCAACCTTTATCCTATGATTTACATCTCCATCAATTTCTTCATACTTTTAAATGATAGATCACAAATATTTGAAACAATCATCCACCGGTATTTCTTGGTCACCAAGCTTCACTACACTCCCATCACTACTTTGTTGCTTACTAAACCGACATTCCATGTATTCTGTCTTACTCTTATTCAACTTAAAACCTCTTGCTTCCAATGTCTGGCTCCATAATTCTAACTTAGCATTAACCCCAGCTCTAGACTCATCAATCAAAACAATATCATCAGCAAACAACATACACCACGACACATTTTCTTGAATTGATCTCGTAAGCTCATCCATCACTATAGCAAATAGGAAAGGGCTTAGAGCATATCCTTGATGTAACCCAACCGTTATAGGAAAATTGGTTGTCACCCCTCCACAAGTGCGGACATTGGTTACTACTCCTTCATACATATCCTTAATTATACTAATGTACTTGAGAGAAACACCTTTCTTCATCATTGTCCACCAGAGAACGTCCCTAGGTACTCTATCGTATGCGTTCTCCAAATCAATAAAAACCATATGCAAATCTTTGTTTCTCTCTCTATTTCTCTCAATAAGTTGTCTAAGAAGATGTATAGCTTTCATAGTTGATTTTCCAGGCATAAAACCAAATTGATTCTCCGATATCATGACAACCTTCTTCAACCTAGACTCAATCACCCTCTCCCAAAGTTTCATAGTATGACTCATGAGTTTTATACCACGATAGTTTGTGCAATCTTGTATATCACCCTTATTCTTATATAGAGGCACCAAAGTACTCTTCCTCCACTCATTAGGCATCTTATTTGTCTGCCAAATCTTGTTAAAAAGATTTGTCAACCATTCTAAACCTTTTTCTCCCAAGCATTTCCAAGCCTCGATAGGTATACCATCTGGGCCAACTGCCCTTCTTGATTTCATTTTCTTCAGCAATTTCTTTTTTTTGAATCTTGCGCATGAAGTCACGATTCATCTCATGAAAAGGAATCGAGAAGTCTCCAAGATCTTGAGCATGTCTTTCATTAAATAGCTTATCAAAATAATCTTTTCATCTCTCCTTAATCTCCTCATCTTTGACTAAAACCCTTTGCGTTTCATCTTTGATACATCTAACCATACCCAGATCCCTCGATTTCCTATCTCTCATCTTTGCAAGCCTATAAATATCCTTCTCGCCCTCTTTGGTATCCAGCTTGTCATAAACCTCCTTATATACCTTATCCCTCGCGTTCCGAACTACTTTTTTAGCTTCCTTCTTTGTTATCATATACTTCTCCAAATTCTCATTATAACACTCTCTTTTAACCTTAATAGCTAATTTGACATCCTCGTTCCACCACGATGTATCCTTACCTAGCGGTGCACCGCCTTTAGACTCACCCAATACCTCCTTAGCCACCTTTCTCATGCCACCCGCTATCTTATTCCACATTGATTCTGAATCCTCCTCGAGACACCGATCAGCTTCCTTAACTACCTGCTCTACAAACATTCCTTGTTTAACTCCTTTCAGTACCCACCACTTAATTTTAGGATCTATCCTATGTCTATCCCTTTTGCGGCATTGTCTAATTCTAAGATCTAAAATTAAGACTCTATGTTGTGTAGCTACACTTTCTCCTGGTATAACCTTACAATCGATGCAACAACCCCTATCTCTCTTTCTAAGTAGGAAAAAATCTATCTGACTCGTATTAACCCCACTTTTAAATGTTACTAGGTGAGACTCCCTCTTCCTAAACCAAGTGTTTGCTAAGATCATATCATAGGACAAACCAAAATCTAAAATCCTGTCTCCACTTTCGTTTCTTTCTCCTATACCATAGCCTCCATAGATACTCTCAAATCCATCCCTACTAATGCTACATGCCCATTAAGGTCATCGCCGATGAAAAGCCTTTCTCCATAAGATATCCCTTGTACTACTCCATCTAAATCTTCCCAAAATTGATGCTTAATGGAATCATCTAAACCTACTTGAGGTGCATAAACACTAATAATATTAATAATATCCAAACCTAATACTATATTAATAATATCCAAACCTAATACCAATTTGAAAGTGAAATAGGAATAAAAAATGAAGCAATATGGTAATTGAATAGGAGTCGAACAAGAAGCAAATAAAAATAAAATAAAATTGATTATTCTTATATTTCATGATCTTTCAGTAAAAGAGTTAATTTTTTGTTAAAATCTAACAATAATGCTTACCAATTTAGAGAAAGTACATGGGAAGTGAGTGGAAGCGTGAGAGCAAATACATGAAAAACATGAAAAAAAATGTGAGAAAGGCATAAAGGAAGCATAGACCATGCATGTGGAAAGCATAGAAGAAGCATGGGGGAATCGAGATTCCCATGAAGTTTCAGAAGCGAGGAGTATTGTGCTTCTGAAGCGAGTTTCCGAGAAGCATGCTTCCCACCTACCTAAGAAGCTTCCGGTGACTCTGAGTTGGAGCATACATTTTCTCCATTGATGTAATGCAGACTAAGGTTACACATCGTATTAATCAAATGTACTTATTAATGCCCATTTATAAGTAAATAATCCATCTAAAGATCATAAACAGTTGAGTTATTGCCTTGTTATTAAAATGCTAAACACAGTTGATTTTTTCTTAAATGTGTATAATTCTAATCTCTAAGCATATAAATGCATCACATTTAAATAAAGGCAAATCACCACATTGCAGTTGGTTAAGAGGAATGATTGTTCTGCGCTTAGGTAACATGCTTATTTGACTTTTAGTTCTTTGCTTGTGCTTGTGAGTCTGGATACCGTATATCCTTTGGTGGTAAGACTTCTTCATGTACATGACTTTTTATATGCTTGTATTTATAATTCTTCTAGTTGATTCTTCTTTCTACTATCATATTTCTTGGATAAAGGGTTAATTATAACTTCAATGTTCTCTTATGCTTTGATGTTAGTGGTTGTCATTAAAATTCTTCCACTTTATGGACTGTGTACCAATAGGGATGGTGAACATATTATCATCAGCAGCTATCCTCAGTGTGCTGATGAGGACTGCACTTGCAAGGTCTTGGGTGAGAATGAAGCCAGTGGTCCAAACAATTGCAAAGTAAAGTTGCGACTTTGGAGAGGTCTTTATCATGATCGTTTCAAAGATGTAGTGAAGGTTTGACATTTCCTTTTTATCTTTACATTCTTCAGTTTTGACTAATTCAACTGCATATGAAAACATCTGCCATTATTGATTACTGGCTTTCACATATATCTGGAAGTAGAAAGAAATGTAAAATCGTTAGATAATCCAGCAGGTCTCGTAAACTGCAGATAGCATTAGCTCATTTGGACATACTATACTTTCCGTGAACTTAAAACAACAAAATGATATGCATGATCACTAATATGATTGTCTATAACAAAAAATACAATGTGGGACTTGCATGGGGCTGGAAGCAAGAAGCTATGCTGTGACTTGTCCCCTTTTTCATTTTCCATAAGACATTGTTGCTTTTCTCTCTGTAGAGAGAAACATGAGGCATACACCTCTATAGGTTAAGACGAAGACCTTTTTTTTTCCTGATAGTCAAGCTGGGGGTACCCCCATTGGAGGATAAAGAAGAAGACTATGGAACAAAATTATCAGCATTGGAAGTTACATTAGTAGAAACTTGCATTTCTTATGTTCTGTTCAGCTAACACTGTTTTACTTTTTTCAGCTATTTATTCATAAAATTCTTGTTTCCTGGTACCTTGGCAGGATTCTTTCCCTCATTACATTATTGCTGCAAATGCTGGTATTGCTGCTTATGCTAGCTGGATGCCAACAATCGTATGTTTTTATCACTCACTATCTTTATTTCAAAATTTCATTGATATCACAGCAAAACCATTTGCACAATCACAATTACCTCTCATATTTTAAACGTATCACATTGTTATCATGAGATTTGGATGGAAAATAGTAAAGATGCTATATTGCAATGCCTTTAAAATAATAAGCATTAATCAACCATGATAATTTTACATCAATATCATGACATTTTAAAGTTTCTGAAATTTTAATTGAAATAATATTGTAGATTTTTTCTTTTTTTGTTTGCACATCTCAATAGGATTAGAATGGTTGACAAATCTTTTTAACAAGATTTGGCGGACAAATAAGATGCCTAATGAGTGGAGGAAGAGTACTATGGTGCCTCTATATAAGAATAAGGGTGATATACAAGATTGCACAAACTATCGTGGTATAAAACTCATGAGTCATACCATGAAACTTTGGGAGAGGGTGATTGAGTCTAGGTTGAGGAAGATTGTCATGATATCGGAGAATCAATTTGGTTTTATGCCTAGAAGATCAACTATGAAAGCTATACATCTTCTTAGACAACTTATTGAGAGATATAGAGAGAGAAACAAAGATTTGCATATGGTTTTTATTGATTTGGAGAAGGCATACGATAGAGTACCTAGGGACGTTCTCTGGTGGACAATGATGAAGAAATGTGTTTCTCTCAAGTACATTAGTATAATTAAAGATATGTATGAGGGAGTAGTAACCAATGTCCGCACTTGTGGAGGGGTGACAACCAATTTTCTTATAACGGTTGGGTTACATCAAGGATCTGCTTTAAGCCCTTTCCTATTTGCTATAGTGATGAATGAGCTTACGGGATCGATTTAAGAAAATGTGTCGTGGTGTATGTTGTTTGCTGATGATATTGTTTTGATTGATGAGTCTGGAGCTGGGGTTAATGCTAAGTTAGAATTATGAAGACAGACATTGGAAGCAAGAGGTTTTAAGTTGAGTAAGAGTAAGACAGAATATATGAAATGTCGGTTTAGTAAACAACGAAGTAGTGATGGGAGTGTAGTGAAGCTTGGTGAGCAAGAAATACCGGTGGATGATTGTTTCAAATATTTGGAATCTATCATTCAAAAGTATGGCGAAATTGATGGAGATGTAAATCATAGGATAAAGGTTGGGTGGATGAAATGGAAAAGTGCAACTGGAGTGCTGTGCGATTGTAGAATGCCATTGTGGTTGAAGGGAAAGTTTTATAGGATGACTATTAGGCCCGCTTTACTATATGGTACGGAATGTTGGGCTGCCAAGAGACATCATATTCAAAAAATGAGTGTAGCTGAGATGCGTATGCTTAGATGAATGTGTGAAAATACAATAAAAGATAAGATTCGGAACGAGGATATACGTAAGAAGGTAGGCGTTGCACCCATTGAAAATAAGATGAGAGAGAATCGTTTACGGTGGTTTGGACATATTCGTCGAAGGCCTAATGATGCTCCAGTTAGAAGGATGGAGAAATGGGAAAATATATTAGTTAAAAGAGGTCGGGGTAGGCCTAGGAAGACATGGATGGAGATGATAGGAAAGGATATGAATGTTTTGAACCTCATCGAGGACATGGCATTGGATAGAAATGATTGGAGGAGAAGGATTCATGTGGAAGACCCAGAATGATTTTCTTTTTTGATTCATATCGCCGACCCCAATTGTTTTGGGATGAAGGCGTAGTTGTTGTTGTTGTTGTCTGCACATGTTCCTACCTTTATATCTTCAAAATGTCAACATTGAAAATTTCCTTTTTCTACTTCTCAATTTTTAACTCTTTCCCAGAATTGCAAACTATTTTCAAGTTTCCCAAGAAAGATTATTTTTAGGTTCTCCCAAGGTATGCCTCACTGAGCAATTGTTGAGAGTCGAGACTGATCCTGATGACTATGATAAATTCTTATCTAATTTCTGGGATATATGTTTTAGGATTTGATTTTTGGAATTCTGTTATCGAGGAACACTAGGAATTTTAATATCTTGTTAGGAATGGTTGCCATTTGCTTATGACTTCTTCTTAAGATGAATTTTTCCATTTGTTATGAGAATCTTGCAAGAAGTTTTCATTTTCCAATGACACATGATATACTTGATTTAAGATATTCAAAGTTATTCATTATTCCATGTCCAGGATATTTAGCTGACAGTTACCTGCCATTGAAGACCCAAAACGTGCTATACTTGGATTTAAGATATTTAATCCATGTATGTTGTTCATTGCTTTTACTAACAAGTAATGTAAAGAATGATATTATACACATGCACACGTGCAACCACGCACATGCGTGTGTGTACGAACACACACACACACATGCGCTCTTTGGATGTTAACTTTGATGGCCTTTCTTGAGATTAACAAGTTCACCTTTTTTGCCCCCAACAAATTTTAAAATGCTATGATGATTATATACTTTAATTGTCACCACCATGATCACGACCAGAGGTGTCTACATACTTTTATAAGCATAATACATATACCTTTTAGTTATATATGTTGGAAATGTATGGCATCTTTTAGACTATGCTCTTTATAACTGCACTAAAATTCTCTTGTTGGTGATGATTAATGCATGAAACCATCATGCTATTTCTAAATCTACTAGCTTATATATATATATATATATATATATATATATATATATATATATATATATATATATATATATTGATTGTACCTACAATCGAGTTGGAATCTTATGGTGCGAGTTGTTTTGAAACAATCTAATCTCATAGATTTATTCAGCACCGAGTTATCTGAATCTTCTTAGATAGGTGGGAAGCTCGTTTTCCGGAAACACGCTTCGGAAGCGCGATACTCATCGCTTCCGAAACTTGATGAGAACCTCGATTCCCCCACACTTCTCCTATGCTTTCCACATGCTTCATCTATTCTTCTTATATGTTCTCTTACTTAACTTTTCCTGTTTTTTAAATATTTTCTCTCACTCTTCTCACTCACTTCCATTTGCTTCCTCTAAATTGGTAGTCATCATTTTTAGATTTTGTTAAAAATTTAATTCTTACACTAAAAAACATGAAATTTAATATTTGTCACTTTTATTTTAGTTTTTATTTATATTTCATTTTAATTCCCATTCAATTCTTATATTTCTTTTTTTAATTCCTCGCTTCCGGCTTCCTATACATTTTAATATGCATCGCTTCTCGCTTCCGCTTCCTGTATTGTTTTCTGCTTCCGCTTTCTAGTCTGGCAACCTTGTTTTTTTTTATGAAAAACTATGTTTTTATGAATCAAAAAAATCGATGCATTCATAGCCGTTGATTTTTAGATAGCCAGAAAAACTTGTATAAAGGTCAAACTCTGGCGATCCAAAATCCGGTTCCCACTAAATAAAACATGTAGATCACATCTATGGTGTTAGATGTGAGAAAAAAGGGGTTCTGCCACTTTGCTAAGTCGATTGTATTTGCAATCAATTGCAACAAATATATTCCCTATATATATATATAGTGAGGGAAACTATGTCACATAGGTGCGGGTGCGGCGATATGGCACTCTAAAAAAACTTGAGTGCGGGAGGGTATATATATATTTTAATATATACGTAATTTTTTAATATTTTAATATATGTATATATAAAACTTATCCATAAAGCAAGCTTCCAATGAAAAAATCTGTTTTTCACCAAAAATAATAAAAAATTCAGAAGTATTGCTTAATCAGATTTGAATCTATATACATTTAATACAGAAGTCCATTCCAATGCAATTTTCACTTTTTTATTAATGCATTTAATATAAAAATCTGACCTACTCGGTTCTCCCCATTTAATACAGAAGTACATTTAATATAAAATCCGACCTACTCAGTTCTCCCCATTTAATACAGAAGTACATTTAATATAAAATCCGACCTACTCAGTTTTCCCCATTTAATACAAAAATTCATTCCAATACAGTTTTCACTTTTTTTAATAATGCATTTATGACAAAACTCTGTAAAAAGTATAAAAGAATGTACATGGTTCAACTTTTTATGACAAAGCGTTGTAAAAACAGTAAAAGAATGTACGTGGCTTAGAGCATTTAATGCACAACGTTTCAAACTTTCAAAACTTTATAGATGGGACAAAACTTTAAATATTTTTAAATTTCCCACGTGATGCATTTTTTCACAGGTACCCTTTGGGGGGGGGGGGCTCGAGGTATTCCATTCTCGAAGTATTATCGAGCTTCTTTCTTTTTTTAATGTACTAAAATAGAAGCTGTCAAAGTTGATCGAGTCTATTTTGAACAAAAATAATCATGGGTGCGGGTTGACCACACCCTGGGTCACATTGACCGCACTGGGTGCTGCATCCACACCCGCACCCGTGTTTCATCACGTCGACGCGGGTGCGGTGGCCTCTATGCCAAGTCCCTGGGACATAGGAGGGAAACATGCCAAATGGGGTTTTTGAGCTTTTTTTGTTTTATTTTTAAATTCCGACCATACTGATGTGATCTACGTACTAGATTGTATAGGGATAAGCTCTTGGAGCGTTTGATCCCAATGTATTGATGGATTTTTATAAGATTTGAAAAATCAACGGTCCAAAGTCTGTAAATTTTTGAGGCTCCAAATATCATTTTTTTTCATCGAAACCACGTGGTCTGGTCATCGATTCCTAGTAAATCGACCATGCCGAGTACGAAAGAAGCACTGGAAAGGCCAAAAAACCCATTTAGCATATTTCATTCACTATATATATATATATATATAGTGAGAGAGAGAGAGAGAGGGTAGTAGGTGCCTACCGCAAGCGAACGGGGGTTTTAGTGGTGAACCTGACCCCGCAGATGTGTTCGACATAGTCGATTTGCTAGAAAACAACACCTGAAATATGTTTTTCAATGAAAAAACATGAATTTTTAAGCTTGAATATTTATGAAATTTTTATAGTGTTGATTTTCAAACCTTAGAAAAGACTACCCATGTGTTGGAGTCGGACGATCCATGAGTCCATTCCTATAAAATCAAGCATGTAGAACATGTCTACAGTCAGATATGAGAAAAACATGAAAACAACCCGTTAAAAGCCTGGTATGCTGGCAGTAGCCACGGATTGGAGTAAGCAGCTACCCCCTACTATATACATATATAATATATATAAAGTCATGGAGTAATCTTGCCATGAAATTTCATTCCATATAAATAATGTTTGCTCTAGCAAGTCTTCAATTTGTTGGCCTGTGGAGGGGGGAAAAGGTGATGATCTTTTTTTTATAAAACTTTCCACTTATACTGTTTTCATGTCAGATGCCTTACCAAGGTCTTCCAAATTGTCTTCTTTGCAGGAACTACTAAGGGAGATGAATATGCCAGCCATATTTTCCGATTATTGTGAAGAAGCAGCACATCTTGCTGCATGCTGTATAAGCACCATAACTGGCCGTTCATTATCACTGCCTGTATGTCTTATCATCCTATTCGAATGATTTGTCAGTTAATTTTCAGAGTGGTTGCAATTGATTTACTTCTTCCAAGTTCTAACCATGATTGCTTCGTGCAGATCCAAATGAATCCATTTAGACAGCCATTCATGGTGGAGGATGCAGTTCTACACTTACCCTGTTTCTCCAATTGTTTTCTCTTTGGCATATAATTTGGCATCAAATCCCAGTGTTCATTAAAACATCTCCTTTTAGCAGTTTGACAAAACGTAACTTACAGTACACACCCTAACTATTAATGAAATACATCTGTTTTCACATCATTTTCATTGGTTTACTGAAACTTTCCACCAAAGGTAGCACCGATTTTCAGCTGTCCTTTTCTTAAATTCTATAATTGGTCATCCTGATTGATCAAGAGTGAAGACCCAGTCCATTAGATGCCACCATGATTTCAATTATGATGAGGATTGTGGGGGCCGGGGGTTGTAGACAGCAGGCTTGAAACAAATCACCTGTGGCTCCAGTTGATCCCAGTATGCTAAGAAGATTGTTAAAAGGGGTCTCTTTTTGGCAGCACAGTCGGCAAATGTTTTGATTTTGAAGAATTGTACAAGCAGCTGCAATGCTGAAACCTTGGTTTGTGTTTCTTCTGTAATTGGTCTCAACCATAGCACTGAGTCATTTAAAATTCACTGCATTGATTTTTGTCGTTATGAAGCAGAAAATTACATATTAACTACATACATATTTGTTCTAGCCATTCATTGGATGCTTAACTCTTTTGTCATCATTGTTGTAATGAAAGTTTAAACTTTGCTTGGTTCTGTAAAGTTTCCTGTAACACTGTCAATAATTATTTCAATACAGCAGGTTGATTCAGTTCTCAGAAGTGCCTCGATATTGCAATTGGGGAAGCTTTTGGACCAGCACTCTACTTCACTTTCATACACATTTCCTTGTGTGCTTAGGAGACGCCATTCTTTTGTATATCCGAGATTTATTGATATTTTTATTCGTAAACCAAAGGCAGATATATTCACACTTATCAAAAATTAAAGTAATGTTCTCTATGTTCCTCTACTAAAAATAAAAAGTATGCTACTATCGAGAGAAGCTAAAAAGTAAATGTTTACCTTTCCACACTATTTGATTTTGAATAAGAATACGGTAAAAAAGAATTAGCTAAAGGATCATCTACAAATTCCACCTATCAATTGCTTTCATGTATAGAGTGGAAGGGGTCACTCCTAATTCTTATTGTTATGGTCGTCAGGTGTGTGATGCTAAGGTATATTTTACATGAAGCTGGGCCTGGGTCGGGCACCTAGCTGCACTGGGAACTTGTCAAGCTTATGGTCTCATTCTCAGGTACATGAAACTTTATGGCCTGACCTTGCTTAGGCTTCTACGCAGGAATTGCCTCCCCAAGTTTCCCGACCATTGGCGTGTGTGTGTGTGCGGACTACCCCCCTACTGGATTATTCAAAACATAACAGAATAGTGCAAGAGCTATCTCTCCTCAATATGAGGGTGCCAGTCATGGGGATGATCTTTTCAGGATTTTTGCATCCTTGATCTAGCTAACTTCGCTAGATGTATGGGCAAAACATCGGATTTAAAAGGATCTTTTAACCAGTATTCTATAAAAAAAACTATACAAAATGGACAGAAGATTCAGGGGGAATTCTCTGTTGTTCCCTCTCCCAACACTTCCCTCACACTGTGAACTAAATCCAACCGTCCACTCTCCACGACAATTTTATTGTTTTGATTGATTGAAAGGGGAATCGTGCTCCATGCACACCATTCCCTATCCTCCAATCTACTATACTCCGTGAAACATCCAGCCCCAATAAGCCAGTCTTGATGATTGCAAATGGTGAAGCCAATATGCCATCAACACGTTTCTATACAATATTATGCAGCACGAGTGACACAACAAATGCACTCAAACACACACACACACACACACACACACGCAGAAATGCTAATACAGGCAATGCTAAACACTCTTCCTTTGTGCTTGGTACGATAATTTATGCATGTAGATACAACAAATGCACACACACAGGCGCGCGCACACACAAACACACATACACATGGGTCCTATACGGGCAAAGCCAATCACTCTTTCTTTGTACTAGGTATGATAATTTAAGCGAGTAGCTTATAAAATTGGCTCACCAAGCATATTTTTAAGAGCCCAACAAGCTGACCACCGAGCTGGTATCCTATGTGGTAAGTGGGTTCCTGTGTCAATCTGAAGGCCCATGATCGAATCCTTCTGCCACATGGGGCGGCTGTTGTTCTGGTAGGGGTCCCCAACAAGCTGTCATATGAGTGTAACAGAGTCAAGTCATGACCGCCACCTTTAGGATCAGAGACCTAGCCGTGCTGGCTCTGGCTGCTGTACTTTCTGTCTTGGCAACGTCCGTGGGGGCTTATCCCTTACCCCTGAAGAGTCCCAACACTGGCTTGCATAGGAGATGACACCCATGGGATTTGAACTTAGATCGCCTACCTAGCGGCCTAGACCCCATCCCACTATCCCACTAGGCCAAACCCCTTTGAGAATCATTTAGAATAATTACCTACCTAATTAAGGAGGTATTCCTTTTAATAGAGAGCTTCGGGCGGAAGCCTATGTTTCCTCACCATTTGGTTTTTGTGGCGGTCATTGTTGGACTCAATCAATCACCCTGGGAGTTTGGTGTTGCTGTGATAGATATTGGTTTTAACGGGAGGATTACTGATCACTCAATCTCTGTCAAAAAGAGAAAGGGGAGTACTTTATTTATCATTAAATTAATGACAATTTGTTTAATTATGCATCCTTTGGAAAATGTCGTGAAGAATACGTTTTGTTTTTTGTTTTTTTTTTGATGGGTTAATAATACGTTATTTCAAAACCAGATGACACCTGAACTCTCTCCTTGTTCTCACAGTTTGTAGTTCTGTAGTCTGTATCCTTTTCTCCCCGCACCACTGCAATGGCCTCGTCTTTGCTTCGCTGGTGCAGCGGCGATGGCACTCACAGAGGTTATCATCAACCGCTGTCGCTTGCACTCTCACTGTAAGAATCTCTATTCTCAATTGATCAAACTCTCTCATCGTTGCTCTTCTGCATTTGGCAACGTTTCTAGAACCAATTCCGAAGAAACCCATCTTATGGGCATCAACCATCGTCTCAGATCTCTCTGCAAACCCAATTTCCTGCTCGAAGAAGCCGTCTCCCTCTTCGATTCTGCGCTCTCTTCTGCATCAAAACCCTCGGTTGTTACTTGTAACATTCTTCTCGATGCGTTAATGAAGTCGAGTAAGTACGAAACCGCACTCTTGGTGCATAGAAACATGGCCAGAGCATCGATTTCGCCCGATTACGTGACTATGAACTCGATTCTTATATGTTTCTGCAACACCCACAAGCCCGAATTCGCGTTCGGAGTAACTGGGTTGATTTTGAAACATGGGTATGAGTTTAAGGTTCATTCTTTGAATATTTTGATTAAATGCTTGTTCAAGGAGCGGCGGAACTCGAAGGCGATGGAGTTGTTTAGGGACATGGGGAGAGTGGGAATTTGCCGTGATGTTGTAACTTTTAATGTTGTTATGAATGGGTTGTGTAAATTGGTGAAATTGGACGAGGCGTTCGGGATGCTGATTGAAATGGGGAAGCATAACTGTTGTCCTAATGTTGCTACTTACGCGATTATCATTGATGGTCTTTGTAAAAATGGTAGATTTGATGAAGCTTTGGGCTTGTTAGTGGAGATGTGTGAGAAAGGCCTTAATCCTGATGTTTTCGTGTATTGTCCGCTTATAAATGGTTTCTGTAAGAGAGGCGATGTTAAGAAGGCTATGGAACTATTCGGCGAGATGCATGAGAAGAGGATATCTCCTAATGTTGTGATTTATACGAGTTTGATTCATGGTTTTTGTAAGGTTGGCAACTGGAAGAAGGCAATAGAAATGTATGATAGCTTGGTTAGACAGGATCTCAATCCTGATATTGTTACATATACGGGTCTTCTCAACGCGCTATGTAAAGATGGAAGGGTGGATAGAGCCATGGAGTTGGTTGATGAAATGTTGCAGAAAGGAATGGAACCAAGTGTAGTGACATATAATGTTTTGATTAATGGACTCTGTAAGGAAGGTCAGATGTCTGATGCCATTAGGCTTCTTAATAGAATGATTGATAGAGGAAGAAATCCTGATGTGGTGACATATAACACATTGATGGTTGGACTTTGTGATGTACACAAAGTTGATGAAGCAAAGGAACTCTTTGACAAAATTCTTCAAGCAAGTTCTGCTGATTGTTCATGTGTTAGACCAGATGCGGTGACTTATAATACACTGATCCACAGGTTATGCAAAGAAGGCCGGATCTATGAAGCTATGGAAATTTTTGCTAAGATGGTTGAGAGAGAGAACCTCCACAATGTTGTGACTTTTAACATATTGATTGATGGGTTATACAAGATAGGCAATGCAGAGGAGGCGATGAAGCTTCAACAAAACATGATTGACATGGGACTCAAGCCAGATGCTGTTACTTACAGTGTAACGATAGATGGTTTGTGCAAAAATGGAAAGATTGGCACTGCAAAAAGACTTTTCTATGGAATGAGAGATCATGATCACAGTCCCACACGCTTTGATTATAACACATTGATGTCAGCCTTGTGCAAGGGACGTTGTTTCCAGGAAGCAGTGAGCTTATATCACAAAATGAACGAGGACGGGTGTGAGCCTGATATCATATCTTTCAACACTCTATTAGATGGAGCACGCAGAGAAGGGGACCTTCAAAATGCAGAAGAGTTGCTTGGAGATATGATTGGAAAGGGTTTAGTTCCTGATAATGTTACTTATTCAATCTTAATAAACTGGTACGCCAAAGTTGGAAAATTGCATGAAGCCACTGCATTGTTTGAAAATATGCTTTCAAAGGGTTATAGTCCAGATGTGGTTATATATGATTCTCTGGTCAAGGGTTTCGGAGCACTGGGTGAAACAGAGAGAGTTATTGACCTGCTCCATCAAATGGCAGCAAAGGACATCATTCTTGATGTCAAAATGATCACAACTATCTTGAATTATATTTGTAGAGATGATGAGCATTCCAACTTGAAAGACTTGCTTCCAATCTTTGCAAAGAGAAACACTAACATTTCATGCAAAGATTTGCTAGCGAGACTTCAACATCCTGGCAAACAACATGATTTAGCAGTTTCTTGAATTGGATAATGGTGGTTTCAGATTAGAGCAGTGACATTGATCCACCAAATAAAGTTACTGGATCCTAAAGCCTAGCTGCTTCATGGATTGCTTTGATTAGCAGGTAATTTTCTTTCAATTTTGATTTACTAAAGCTTCAGTCACCATCATTGATCTTGATAATATCTTGTCTAGGATTTTTCTAGGTAGAGCTTTAAAAATCAGTGTTTTCTGTCGAAAAACCGCAAGGAGTTTTTAAACCAACAACAGAAAAAACATTTTCACATTTTTTCTCAAAATTATACAAAAACACATTATTTCAAATACATCACTGGATCGGTGACAATTAAAACAAGATGTAGTTGATGAACATCATGCATGTAAAGTTGTTTCTTACCAGTTACTTCATTTCTACAGTTTCCTTTTCTTTTTCTTTTCTTCACTCGGAAAAGTAGTTTTTTATTCAATATCTGGAAAAAACACCATTAATATTTTGTTAAATACATCTGGCCAGGAAATTTCTCCTACCCTTATATGAATCTGCATTTGACATCTGAATTCGGATGGGTGATCTGCACAAAAGAAATCCTTTTAGACTTTGGTGTTGCAAACAGCGACTTGGTGCTGATATACTGCACAATGAATTTATGTTTGCACTGATGAAAGAAACAATTCAGAAAGCTTTGTTTGAAATCTTCTATCATTATTCGGGAAGTCTACTATATAATTTTTGTTGTCTTTTCTTTCTTTCCTAGTATGCACACAGATCATGATTGATGGTATAATCCATATTTGATGCTGCCTTGGTTTGTCAACATTCATTTAACTACAGTGAATGTACTGTAGGTGAAAAGTGCCGCAAGAAATAGTATATGTTTGGAGTCTGGACAATGGAAAAGGTTTGGTGGGTCCCTGATCTTGGGTTGAATCATCGGGAGACTGATCTGGTAATTTTATTTTTTGATAATGGACTGGTCAGGTATTTGGTCTATGTTATTTTGCCAACACATAGTTCTGCATTTTATAGAAAATCGCGAGATTATGTGCTGTGTGTGTTCAAAAAAATGATTTTTTATAGTTCCCAGGATTAGAGCTGGAAGTGAAGAGGACGTTGGGAAATCTGTCTGGAACTGTATAAATGAGTTGGTTCTTTTGAGGAATATGATATCAATAATTTGCTTCCAAGTGTGTGTCTGCTTATTAATTTGTTGGTTTATCTTGGAATTAATAGGTTCATTCTATTTTATCCTATCCCATTTAGTGTATTTAATGAGGAAGAGAAGAGACACAAAAAGGACTGCTGAAACATAGTCGTGATATCCAAGAAGCTTGAGGGGTGATGGATGTCTTGTACCATGCCAACGGTGGATGTTTGTAATTGTGCAACTTTATTAAATATTAATGAATACAGGGGGGCCTATGCCCTGCTGCTTGATTATCCAATAAGAAAGATAGCCCATGGTTAAGATACTACAACTTTACCATAGGATTATCACATTTAACCTAAACTGGGTGCCACACCCGCGTCGACACGATGCGGGTGCGGTATCCGGTGCGGTCAACGGGACCCTGGGCGTGGTCAATGCAACCAGGGTCATTTGTGTCCATTTTTTGACCCCCCCCCCCCCCAAAAAAAAAAATGCTCCCAAGTTTGCCGGTGAACAGGGTGCCTGCGGGAGGGTCGAGGGAGAAGGAGAAGAGAGAAGAAGACTCGGGGGAAGGGGGGTTTACCTGAGAAGCCCGCAGAGGGCGTTGAAGTCGCCGACGAACCGGGTGCCCACGGGAGGGGGGTCGGCTGTCAAAAAAACGTCGTGAGAGAGAGGGAGAAACGAGCGGTGGGGCTCGTCGGTGTTCCAGTGACTGAGGGAGCTCGAGAGGGAGGGAAACTGAGGGGGAGGAGAGGGTAACAGAGAGAGGGAGAGGGACGAGCACAGGGGCGAGGGTAGGCTATCGGCTGGCCGACGGCTGGAGGTCGGACAGGAGTAGAGACCAGGGCAGGCGGCAGAGGTGGGGAGGGAGAAAACCCTAACCCCTCTGTTGCTTTATAAACCCCCCCGGTGGGGTATCCAGTTTGGGTCTGGGTCGGGTCCAGACCCAACCCGACCCGGGTCCGACCCATTTTTTTTAAATCCTAGGTTTTACAGGGGTAGGGTTTTTCGAAACATCACGATCACCTGGATTTATTTTTTCTTTCAAATTAATCTAATGGTTTTATTAGAGAATGAGGGAGATAAAAGAATTCATAAAAAATATGATGGGGGTAAGTTAACTCTTAAAACATAAAATATATATATATATATATATATATATATATATATATATATATATATATATATATATATATATATATATATATATATATATATATATATATATATATATATATATTTTTTTTTTTTTTTTTTGCCGCACCTCCGCACCCAAGTTTTTTGAAAGTGCCGCACCTCCACCCCCACCCGCACCCATGTGACATAGCATTTAACCATCTTATTGACTTATTTTTCTCAGTACTTACATCCAAGATTGTTTTTGCATAGTTAACCTAATCCAACCATTGTCATCATAAGGACATTGATTGTCTATGTGGTGCACAAATAACCTTATGTGGAGAAATAATATGTGAGAAAGTACATATGATCAATCATACCATGATATTCTTAACACGTCTTATCATCTTGTAACTTTTTTTGGAAGAATAGTTAATTAGCGTGAAGGATCCCAATGTTCCATCCAACTCTTCGTGGAATTTCCTGTTGTTTCCTAAACATCTTTGAGATATCAGAAGATACCTGAAACCATTATCTTAATATGTTCAATCTGTTTCTCATGTATTTTCTTGAAGAAAATCTTGGATGAAATAACTAAACATGTTATGGTATTTTTCTATTTTTTTGCACATTTTTTTATTTTCTGCAAGGACTGTTAGCCAATACATGGACAATAACACAAACTCTGCATGCACATGTGCATGTGTGTGTCTATATGTGTGTCATTTTCAAATCTTGAATTGATTCTCAGACCTTCTCTTAGTTGCTTTTGGGTAGTTGATGCTTGTTGGACGAAATTTGCAGATGTTATATGAAGAATTATGACCACTCCCTTGGTGTTATATGCAAGTTGTGGAGGGACCCAAATCTAATCAGGTATATGAAGAATTATGACCATCTTTTCTTTTCTTCTTTGGTGCTGCTCAATTTCATTGATCTCTAATGGAAAAAACTTCTTGTGGTAAGAAAACCTATCCGCTGAGCTAAATAGAACTGTCAGAAGTCAACAAGTTAGTTCAGATTCATTGTGCAGCCTGATATGTTTTGCAGCCAATGTTGGTGATATGAGCCTTATTGTGGAATTTTACTCGCAAGGATGTGTGTGCTCTTATTCCTGGAGAATTCTGGTCGCATGATAGAGTTTGAGCTTTCTCATGATCTGAGGTGGTAAAAACTGGAGCTCACATCCCAGGGATACCTCAAAGCATGATAGTCACTCTGATTCTTTGCTTGGAGGGTATGTTATTCATTTCTCATGGAACAGAAGGAAAGTATTACTCATATTTTAAGTTGCATAACTCCTGTATGGTATCTCATAGTTCATTTTACAGAACCTCTTCACGATGGCTGCATTTGTCCTCTTTTAGGACAGCCAACTATTGTATTAATTATATTATCATGCACATGCCCTTTTCCTTTCTATGTTTCTATATGAAATACGTAACATTATTATTCTAAAAGAAATTGGCATGCAAAAGAAAAAAAGCAGATTCTTTCTGTGTCCTTTCTGTATCACCTGCTCTCTTTTTTTCTTTTAGTATGAATGCATTAATGCAATGTTAGATCTTCTATTATGGAGAACTGGAAATATTGAGATTTCTTCATAAATGTCATGGCTACTAATATCTGCTACAAGGGTGTTACTGGGTCGGACCTGACCCAGCCCGCCATCCCAAACCGATTATACCCGTCCTGACCTGATTTTAGTGGGCCCATGGGTTCAGGTTGGGTTCAAAATATAGATCCCTAATGAAAACTGGCTGGGTCTTGGGTATTGCAAATGAAGACCCGAACCCGTTTGGACTGGACCCTATTTTTATACGTGACCCAAATGATTCTCCATATTGTAAAACCAAACTGACCCGATTATGTACCCAAACTCATTTTATTCTTCAATTGACCCCAACCTGAACCTGCTTTGTACATGAGCTGACCAAAACCATTTTTATATGTGAACTGATTTGAACCAAACTCAAAATTATGATACATTTTGAATATGATATATCATTGTTGTCTTTTTGTTTCAACTTCAAATAATTGGTTGCAAATATTCTTTTGATATTTAGTTTTTTATTATAATTTAGATTAATTAATAAACTTCTTATAATCTTCTTAACAAATAGTTGATTTCATTAGTTAACATATTTTCTTTATTGGTGGGCAATTAGGTTTAGAACATCATATCAATAACCGAGCTGAAACTCGAACCAGTTAGAACTCGAACTGATCATACCCATACCTGAACCCAACCTGACCTGAATCAAAATGGGTCTATTAAAGACCTTATCCAATTATACTCGACCTAATACATACCGGAACCCGTTAACCCATATGGGTTCACAATTTCTAGCCATACTCAAACCCGAATTAGATTGGGTCAGGTTTGACTCTTTTAGACCCGATTTGTAGTCAGGTCCAAACCAACCTAGTTACGCCCCTAGCTCTCTCTCTCTCTACCACTGCGTGATGGCTGAAGATGGATTCTTTGGCACACACTTGCAAGGACCTCAACCATCCCTTCATTTTAAACCTCTTGTTTTCCACTCTTGCTCAATGGCCACTGCCAACGTCTTTTCTTGTTTTTCTAACTTGTGACGCCTCCTTCAAGTTGGAGCTCCTTAAGTCAACATATGTATTCATGTATACATAAAATATATGGAAAACTCTCGCAAAAACTCATAAGTATCTAAAATTCTCTGCATGAGGTCCACACAAATATGTTGTAAATCTCCACATATAATTAAAATTAGCAAGGAGATTCACAATATATTTGTGCGGACCTCCTCACGTTCACATTTGTAAACATTCTAACATGGTTAAAATAATTGGGGAGATTCACAATATATTTGTGCGAACCTCCTCACATTCGCATAGATACATTGCAAACCTCTGAATATGATTAAAATCATTGAAGAGATTTGCAATATATTTGCGAGAACCTTCTCACATTCACACATATGTTGAAAACCTCTTAATATGGTTAAAATCATGAAGAAGATTCATAATATATTTGGGTGAACCTTCTCACGTTTGAACAAATATGTTGCTTAAAATCACCAAAGAGATTTGCAACATATTTGTGTAAACCTCTTCACGTTCGCATAAATATGTTGTGAACCTCAAATTATGGTTAAAATCATCGAAGAGATTCACAACATACAAACTAAGAAGATTCTTTGTGGGTTTAATCCCATCGTGTAAATATAAATTTTTAATGAAATTTTGTGTAGTGGAAGGATTAATAAAATAGCATTGTTTGAGGGATCTTCATCCTTTCCACTTCCTTTTTCTTTATCTTCTCTCATCAAACAACAACAACAACAACAACTACACCTTCATCCCAAAACAATTGGGGTCAGCGATATGAACCAAAAAAGAAATTCATTTTGGGTCTTCCACATGAATCCTTTTCCTCCAATCATTTCTATCCAATGCCATGTCCTCGGTGAGGTTCAAAGCATTCATATCATTTCCTATCATCTCCATCCAAGTCTTTCTAGGCCTACCCCGACCTCTTTTAACTAATATATTTTCCCATTTCTCCAACCTTCTAACTGGAGCATCATTAGGCCTTCGCCGAATATATCCAAACCACCGTAAACGATTCTCTCGCATCTTATTTTCAATGGGTGCAGCACCTACCTTCTTACGTATCTCCTCGTTTCGAATCTTATCTTTTATTGTATTTCCACACATCCATCTAAGCATCCGCATCTCAGCTACACTCATTTTTTGAATATGATGTCTCTTGGCAGCCCAACATTCCGTACCATATAGTAAAGCAGGTCTAATAGTCGTCCTATAAAACTTTCCCTTCAACTGCAATGGCATTTTACGATCGCACAACACTCCAGTTGCACTTTTTCATTTCATCCACCCAACCTTTATCCTATGATTTACATCTCCATCAGTTTCTCCATACTTTTGAATGATGGATCCCAAATATTTGAAATAATCATTCACCGGTATTTCTTGCTCACCAAGCTTCACTACACTCCCATCACTATTTCGTTGCTTACTAAACCGACATTCCATATATTCAGTCTTACTCTTACTCAACTTAAAACCTCTAGCTTCCAATGTCTGTCTCCATAATTCTAACTTAGCATTAACCCCAGCTCTAGACTCATCAATCAAAACAATATCATCAGCAAACAACATACACCATGGTACATTTTCTTGAATTGATCTCGTAAGCTCATCCATCACTATCGCAAATAGGAAAGGGCTTAAAGCAGATCCTTGATGTAACCCAACCGTTATCAGAAAATTGGTTGTCACCCCTCCACAAGTGCGGGCATTGGTTACTACTCCTTCATACATATCTTTAATTATACTAATGTACTTGAGAGAAACACCTTTCTTCATCATTGTCCACCAGAGAACGTCCCTAGGTACTCTATCGTATGCCTTCTCTAAATCAATAAAAACCATATGCAAATCTTTGTTCCTCTCTATATATCTTTCAATAAGTTGTCTAAGAAGATGTATAACTTTTTATCTTCTCTCATCATGATGGAAAAAAAAGAAAGCTGCTTGAATCAAGTTTGATGAGACCAACTATCCTATACGAACAATGGCCATTAAAATATTCTTAGTCGAAGAAGAGCTATCTCATCTTGTGGTCAGATCCATATTGAAACCACAACTTAATCTCACCAAAAAAGTCAATGGCATCGAGGAAACATTCAAAGATGGAGGCAGAGAAAGCATTGGCCGATTATTGGAAGGCTATGAATTCATTATTGGTTTATAAGTAGCATTAATGAGTGTGTCAATATTCTAGCCTTTGAAAAAGAGTCCATAAAATATGAACATTTCTCAAGGAAATGTATTACTCAAAAAATGTTACATGCAAGTGAGAGAAATTACATACCTTGTCCATCCTTACAAACAAGGAGATAAGTTCCTTACAGGGTATTATAGTGTCTTGAAAAGGTTAGTAGATGAACAAGTATACTTTAGTCAATTTTGGATACTCTAAATGATTTACAATGAAGAAAGAAACAAATTAATATTGAACAATATGTTTTTTCTAAAGAGATCATATATGCACTCGACACCCTTTCACCATTTAATTTTTTTTCTCTTCAACACACGTAGTTGAGAGGTCATTAAAAGATCATTTATCGTTATGTATGTTATTGGAGATCCTGAAGGGTTCATATTTAATATGCAACAAGGTCAAAATCAGAAATGATGAACTTCATGTCATTAAGTTGAAATGCAATATTTCTCATCTCTAAAATGTGCTATCCGATGTTACTATTACCATAATATTTCATAGACATCAATATGCAAGTTGTTATCAATAATCGGTATGAGATTATATCTCTTTATGAGGTTTTGGCAGAAGTGTGTGTAATGAAGTGGATTGAATCCGATATACGTGCAAGAATATGTTAGAACACATTTTTAATCAAGTGGAATACTTGATTGAATCACCCACACAAAGGTCTAGCAAATATTGATATTACATATAATCACTCAAAAGAGTGTTACACAAATACAAGGCCTTTAGGGCCAATTCATAGAACAAGAAGGGCCTGTTGGGGCAGCCCATTGTGACGGTTGGGCTGCTCCCAACGGTCAGAATTCTAACCGTTGGGAGCAGCTCTAACAATCATATTGGAGCCACTCCCAATGACCCAAAAAATAGTAACTTAATTAAAATACACAGTCAACATAATAAGTTTTCATCTTTATAAAAAAAAATTAATTTGAAAAGCAATGTAGTTTTAGTAGATTAGGATAATCAATCTTCTCTGTCGTGAATTACTATCATTATTTTTAGCGATATTACAAAAGTTTTTAAATAACTTCAAAAAATCCATGTAGGAGAGGCTTTATTCTCTATTGCATTCTCCAATCAGCTTCTTTGACTAACGATTCTTCCCCAACAACCCCTTGATGAGAAGAAAATATTACACCTTTGATCAGAAGTTTAAGAAATCAAAAGAATATTTAAATTTTTGTATATGTCAAACTTTTAGAGCAAAAGAATTTTTTGATGATTACCTTATATATACCTGAATTTATTTTCTTAAGAATAAGTTTGAAGTATTTTACTACTTTTAGATTTTTTACAACTTTTATCAAAAACCAATTTAATTTAAGAAAAACATAAGGTGGTTCTGTACCATGATACAACACGGTGGTACACGGTAGTTTGGAGCTTATATCTATGTAAATCAAGTGTATACTATCATACAATACCACCATAGAAGCAACCTTTAGTTTAAACATTTCTATATTATATATTGATCCAAAGGAAAATATATCTTTGAAATGAATTCAAAATTATCTTGATTCAAATAGATATGTTCACCAAAAGTTTTGTCCTTACTCATCAACAAAAATGGTTTAGTTGAAATAAAATATAAGCATATAATTGAGAAATTAAAATACTATTTATTTCAAACAATGTGCCAAAAGGTTAAAGCTGCTCTAACAACAATTTATCTTATAAATAAAATGCGCTTTTCATCTTTGAAAAACACTACCTCTATATAGGAACTTTTAAAAATAAAACTAACTCATTACTTGAATTTTTTTTTTGAAAGACAAGCTAGGGTTAGTCAGACCCCTACCAGATTTCATTCAATTTGTAAAATCCTGTTACAATAATTTATATTTCACCCTTTTCATGAAACCAATCAGGGAGTGATATTTCCATGACTTTTGAATTCCTCCTTTTAGCTAATTTTGCAAGATACCTGACCATAAGACATGAAGAATTCATTATTATCCACCCAAATGAGCTGGTCAGCCCCTCCAGGACACCATTTTTTATTATTAATGATTTGATTGTCTATCTCAATATAGCAACAATGAGGAGCTTCGTTAATATCCAGTTGATCCTTAACCTGAATGAATCTTAAAATGTGATACATAACATGTTTGGTGTTTGTGGGCATGAGATTCACAAGAGGGCCTTGCGGACACCATGATCAAACCAAAATTCAACTTGAGACACCCACCGATCTCAATAGGGCTGATGCAACCCTAAATATGTGATAGGTAGTTTCTTTTGTTGCCACCCACTTTTCAGTCATGCAGGAAGAACAACCCATCATCTACATAGAAGGAGTGGTGTCATTGGCTTCCCCTACAGATATCAGAGTTATAAGGCCGTTAGAAAATTGAGTGGTTTAAGTGTCTTGCAAGTCTTTCCATAATCAGCAAAACAAGTAGGGGGACATGACATCGCCTTGGCGGATCGCCCTACTTCCTCAAAACTGGTGACTTGCTTCCCCGTTGATAATCACAACATAAGATGGAGTTCTGACACGCATCATAATCCTATCCGTCCAACTCTTATGAAAACTGAAGAAAAGGGAGCGTACTTTCGAGGAAGTCCCAATCCACTTGTATGCTTTAGCAAGGTCCGTTTTAAAGATAGCAACATTTTCTTTTCTTGAGAACATGAAGTCAACAATTTCATGAGCCATGAGAATACTTTCATGTATACTGCGACCCTTAAAAAAAGCTTGTTGGTTGTGGTTTATAATGCGATCCATAATATCTTTCATCATGTTAACCATGATCTTTGTTGTGCTTTAGTATACGAAATTGCACAAACCGATAGACCAGAATTGAGAGTCTATTCTGGGAATAAAAGCTATATGAGTACGATTTACTGTCTTTAAAAGTTTTTTTTAGTTTGAAAAAAAATCCTAGCTGCTTTTGTCACATCTTTTCCCACAATAGGCCAAAGTTTTTTATAAAAAACCCTGGGAAACCATCCGGGCCCGGGGCAATGTTGGCATCTAATTCAAAAACTGTGCACTTGACTTCATCCTCTCACACCTTCAGCTTTAACCCTAAGTTCAAACTCCCCCAAGAATGAATTCAGGTAGGTGGTGGTTTTCTGAAGTATTTGACTACATCTACCTTGAGTCCCTCTTGATCTTGTACTGAAGAACCATCCTCCAAGATACGAGAAGTGAGACAGTTACTCTTTACATTCATGTTGTGTAGAGTGAAAGAAGGATGCGTTCTGATCTTCCTCCTCTAATCATCAGCATTTGGCTTTATGGCTACACATGGACTCCTCGATCTCTTACAGTGATTGGAGTTCATCTTTTATATGAAGTTCCTTTGTTATGTCATCTAAATCACCTTGATCCATCTAACTATGGCACTCTTCTAATTCTGTGTAAACGTTCTTAATTCACTCATGAATGGATCCTACGGACTTTGCCAATTTGCTTAGGTTTCGATTGGTGGCCTCCAAACGAGTTGTGAGATTGAACATAGCTTTCCCATGTGTTTCGGTTGCCCAGCTCTCTCTAATGATTTGTTCATAGTCATCTTTCAGGGACCAGCAATTGAATAACTTAACTGAAGTAATTGGTTTGAGCAGGCGAGCAAAGGTGATATGGATTCTACTGTGATCAGATACTAACTTAGGTATAAGTTTTTTTATATGTAACGACCTCACATCATAACTGTTGAAAAGTGCAAATTTTTTTTAAACAATTACGAAAAAAGCTCCGAGAAACTAAGGGCTTTTACACTTCCATCACAACTATGACCACAAGTGATTTTACACCCATCTTTCACACCAAACCAAGCCAACTTTATTAATTATGAATGACAAAGTCTACGACAAATGCAAAATATCAGAGTGAATAAAATCAAATGAAAAGAAAAGAGTCACGCAGTTCAAAAAAAATTGTAAAGCAGTCATGTAGTCTCCTCGTAGCTCATCTTAAAAGCAAGTTGTCTCACTAGGCCTCTGAGGCTGCAAAAAATACAAAAGTAGGGGCGTTAAAAATCTAAAGAATTATGTTTACGAATATCTCTAATGAATCAAATAAGTAAATAAAACATAAATAATATCCATATAATATTTTAGAGGGTTACTACTAGAACAATTTTCATAATTCATTTAAGCATTAAAGACATTCATAATGTAACAAGGTACAATATTATGCAATTATTTATACATTATAAGGCACAAGTAAATATGCATGATCTAATGCATAACAGAAAAATACATTATGTCAGTACATATGCATGAATAAATTATTATCTTTATCAAGTTCTTTTATTATATGCATGTCCTTATTAAGATGCACATCATTTAAGTTTTTTTTTTTAATTACTATTGCCCGTGATACTCCAAACGGGTAAGAATTCTTGATGTCAATTAGGGTTTCTAGAGTAACTTAGCACACAAGATGTATTTTATTACTGGGTTTCAAACTTAGCCCTTGATTAAAACCTTCAAAACACTAGACATCTACTCTAATGTTGGGACACTAGAGACCTCCACATCCACAAGTGTCACTTTCTTGGTATACCAAAATAACAGTTGTGTCTACACACCACCTCCGTGTAAAGTGGTAGATTCTCCTTAAAACCGTGGTTAGGAGAAAAACCTCAATATTGGGTTCAGGAGTAGCAACAATGCATACAAAGCTTTAGTATCCTCACGATTTTCCAAAATCACAACTCTAAAAGTCTCATTCCAAAGACGGGATATCTCAAAACGTATATTACATTGTTCTTTTTCTTTATTTTTTTTATTAATAGTCATCCATTAATTTGTAATTCAGCATGCCAAATTAATAATACAAGTTCGCAAATCCCCATGTGAGACTCATCACAGAACCACAGACCGTGAAAAATATAGAACAATGAAATATAGAGAAACAATATCAATGTGACATTTGTGATGCACTAAAATAAGTAAAAAATAAGCAATTCAGGCTCAACTCTTACTAGGCCTACAATGATCTATTATTTGATCATCGATGCATCATATGCAAAAATCATAACAACATGCGATATATGCAATGATGTAAACATGACTTTCAATGTATATTCATATATGTCAATCTAAAAATGTACATGAATCACAACATTCATATGCATGTGTCCACACTATTCATGTGCATGTGTTTGTGAAATCACACCACCCATATGCTTTCATTTACGAATCATCTCAATTAGAACATGTGAATATTCATGCATTTACATACATGCAAACACAAATCAATTTCATGTATGCACATGCACTTGAAACAACTTTAAAATAACATATTGCTCAAACATGTCATATCAAGTCAAGGCATGTAAAAAATCCATTCTTAACATGTATTAAAATCAAATATGCTTAGCAACAAGATCTGGAAATTACATGCATAACACATTCAAATCCCAGATTTAAACAAGCGCAAGAGTGTTAATTTTTTTTTTTTAAATAGGCTGGTCGATTGGACCCAGCCGAACCCGTCGGCTAGGGCTCAACCCCAACCCAGCTGAGCACCGCAGGCCACCCACCTGTCACAAAACTTTTATTATTTTTTTGCTCTTTTAAAATTCTGTTTCAAATTGTTTTTTTGAAAGGCACCCAGTTGCTCAGCCGAGCCCACTCGACTGGGCCTATAAGGCTTGGTAAACAGGCTTGCCAACATCTGTTTGGGTGCTGCCCAGGTCTGGCCAGACCACCCACTGAGTCTGCTAAAAAAAACTCCTTAAAACCTTTTTTTTTGTAAAACATAGTCCAACACCCATCCGACCCAGTCGGTTGGGGCTTGGCTCTAACCCAGCTGACTGGGTCGGTTGGGCTTGACAAGGTACCACACGGCCCGGGTTGGGCCGGCACCACCTGCCTGGTGGTGGGTGCCTAAATTTTGGATTGATTTTAAAGACACTAGACCTTTGATAGGTCTTTTGAAAACTAGCGCACGGAATGAATATAGACATTGTAACACAAGTGTAGTGTGTGTGAGTGCCAACTTTCACTATATTCTACATTGTTACAGGCTTAGGAAGGTTTTGTCTAGCCATTGGCTAGGTTACAAGCTCATGAATGTAACAACAATCAAGCCTTAAGCTCCTTTCACACATTGATTACAAGGGAATGTTGCAGTCTTCTAGGATACACTCAGCCTGAACACAATCATCTGCCTCACATAGGTAGCTTACAATGATCTTTCGGTTGAGGGAGGTTCACAACCTGAGTGCGACTGTGGTTAGTCTGCAGGTGGCTTGCTGTAGGTTACAACAAGACGGTCACGCCTTGATGTCGTGCGCTCTCAGGATGAGGTGCAGTTAGGCTGCGAATTGCAGGAGCGAAGCAGAGGATGGCGCACGTTGTTGTGCAGAGTAAAGGCGTATTGCAGAAACACTGCGATGGATGTAGCACCTTGTTATGCGGCAAACGTGCGCATCGCAGGAGTGGTGTGGCAGACATAGCACACTGTTGTGCTACGTTGACGTGCGCTGCAGGAGAGGTGTGGAGTCTGGCGCAATGCACAATCATTGTGCACGTCGTGCGAGATACATGGATGCGATCGTGCATTACACTGATGCATTGATGTGTGCCGCAGGAGGCAATGAATACGAGGTCACGCCTAGTGCAACAAAGCACTAGAGCGCGGCTGCAGTAGTGCGTGATCACTGGTTGTGCTGTAGTGATGCCTTGCACATTAGCAGATTGCGCAAGGGTTGAATGGACGATCCTAGGCCTGTGTTAACCTAGATTGTGTGTTGTTCAGCTGGAAAAGTGCATTCGGTAGATCAACCTCACTATGAGGTAGCTTGAGACGAAAAGCCTCCCTTCGCTGGAGCAGAGCTAGGAAGACCTCTGCGTTAAGCAAAGTTGATTTCTCCCATACAGCAGCAACCTGATCGTCGTCCATCACAGGTTAGCACATGCAATGAAGTTTGCATTTAGAGTTTGCGCTGAACATGTAGAATGCTAAAAGAGAAAGAGGCGTCAAGTACTCACCTCTACAAGAAGGTCAACACTACAATCTTGACGTCTTCACTGCAATGAAAGGCTCCAAAGGAATTCGCAAATCGCCGAATGTGTGATGGATCCGATCTAGGCTTGAAGCACTCGATCAAGGCCTAATCCAACACAATCGACATGATACCAATCAAAATTGGCCCACGGATGGATGTTGAGCATCAATCCCAAATTTCCCTGAATAAGGGAACTGAATGCCCTAAGGCACCTAAGTGATTTCTCTCTTTTCAAAAGACCAAAGTATGATTCTATTTAAATGTTCAAAAGTTACAATTTGAGGGACATAAGCCTTATTTATAGGCTAAGCAAAACCAAAAACTGAAATGTACAAACTACAATAATTTTCTAACTGCCATAAGTGGTCCCAACAACTCAAGGTGCACATACATTGAATTCGACCTGCTGAAGTGTTGCCTAAGGCTCTCATGCAACGAATCTGGACGTTCTGATGCAGCGCACTAAGTTGTGCAACTGAATGGCCAATAGACCCTGCTGACGGGTAGGCTGAGGTGGCATGCTATGCTGGCCACTTGCACAGGTGGTCCTCAAGCCAATGCTTCTGTGCATTGCACCTAGTCATCCCGTCTGGCGCATGTCATTGGCAAACCCTGCAGGTTGCCATGTCACCCATTTGGTGACTCAATGTTGAGCACGCATGTTGCGTTTGTTGCACTACTGGTTGAATGGGTCATCCGCAGGAATTCTCAGGCTGACAATAAACTTCTGCAGACTTATAAGTCTGCTATGACAAAACCCGATGTTGGTTGCGCCTCTTGGCAAAGGAATTCACTATGGGTCGCAACACACGGGCTGACAGTCAATCGAGTGCCACTCGGCTGGCTGCCAGCCAGCCCAAACCCAATTTTTTTTTATTGTTTCTATTGTTTATTTTAAGCAATGCATAGAACAACTCAAACAAAGGCCGAGCAGGGCTCGGCTAGTTTACTGGCCAACAACCACCTTGCACAGGTTGAGCCTGTGTAGGTCTGACAGACCATGACAGGCCAGCCGAGTATGTCTCGACTGGGCTGCCATCTAGCCCAGTAACGACAATAAAAAGTAAAAATAACGTACCAAGAGGAGATTGAAGAAAAATTTAAAGATGAACATATAAATTTTCTTTTAAGTATGTTCAAATTCATCAAACTACAAACATCCTTATAAAGATAGTCTGCAGGTGGCTTGCTACAGGTTACGGCAAGACAATCATACCTTGATGTCGTGCGCTCTCAGGATGAGGTGCGGTTAGGCTGTGAATCGCGGGAGCAAAGCATAGGATGGCGCACGTTGCTCCTCAGAGTAAAGGTGCATCACAGGAACACTACGATGGATGTAGCACCTTATTGTGCGATAAACGTGCACGTCGTAGGAGCGGTGCAACAGACGTAGCACGTTGTTGTGCTGTGTTGATGTGCACTGCAGGAGAGGCACATAGTCTGGAGTGGTGTGCAGTCAATGTGTGCATCGTGCAAGATGCGCGGAGTTTGGCATGGTGCGCAGTCAATGTGTGCATCGTGAGAGATGCGTGGATGTTGTCGTGCATTACGTTGATGCATTGATGTGCTCCATAGGAGGCGGTGAATGCGAGGTCACGCATGGTGCGGTAAAGCACTAGAGTGTAGTTACAGCAGTGCGTGAGCACTAGTTGTGCTGCAGTGATGCCTTGCGCATTGGCAGATTGTGCAAGGGTTGAATGGATGATCCTAGGCCTGTGTTAACCTGAACTGTGTGTTGTTCAGTTGGAAGCGTAAGTTCTGCAGATCAACCTCACTGCGAGGCAGCATGTGACAAAAAGCCTCCCTTCGCTGTAGCAGAGCTAGGAAGACCTCTGTGTTAAGCAGAGTTGATTTCTTTTGCACAGCAGCAACCCGATCGCCCTCCATCAAAGGTCAGCACATGCAATGAAGTTTGCATTTAGAGTTTACGCTAAACATGTAGAACACTAAAAGAGCAAGAAGCATCAAGTACTCACCTCTATAAAAAGGTCAGCACTACAATCTTGATGTCTTCGCTACAATGAAAGGCTCCAAAGGAATCCGCAAATCGCCGAATGTGCTATGGATTCGATCTAGTATCGAAGCACTCGATCAAGGCCTAATCCAACTCAAACGGCATGATACCAGTCAAAATTGGCCCAAGGATGGATGTTGAGCATCAATTTTGAATTACCCTGATTAAGGGAACCAAATGCCCTAAGGCACCTAAGAGATTTCTCTCTTTCCAAAAGACCATAGTCTGATTCTATTCAAATGTTCAAAAGTTACAATTCGATCAACATGAGCCTTATTTATAGGCTGAACAAAACCAAAAACCGGAATGTACAAACCACATCAGTTTCCTAACTGCCACAAGTGGTCCAAACAACTCAAGGCGCACATATAATAAACCCGACCTACTGAAGTGCCGCCCAAGGCTCTTATGCAACGAATATGGACGTTCTGATGTAGCGCACTAAGTTGTGCAACTAAATGGCCAGTAGACCCTGCTGACGAGTAGGCTGAGGTGGCATGCTATGCTGGCCACTTGCGCAGGTGGTCCCAAGCCAATGCTCTTGTGCATTGCACCTAGTCATCCCGCCTGACGCATCTTGTTGCCAGACCCTACAGGTTGCCATGTCACCCATTTGGTGACTCAATGCTGAGCAAGCATGCTGCGTTGGTTGCAGCACTGGCTGAATGGGTCATCCACAGGAATGCTCATGCTGACAATAAACTTTTGCAGACTTATAAGTCTGTTGTGACAGAACCCGATGTTGGTTGCGCCTCTTGGCAAAAGAATTCACTATGGGTGGCAACATTCCACCACTGCTTCCCTTACCTTTGCTCTCAAAGGTGAACTGCTATAGTGCTTCCTTTTCCTTTTGAATAGATTCATCCCTAATTCTTCATCACTGAACCACCCTAGGAAACCTTCTCCTCTTGATGGCCTTTTTGTGAAACTATAACAAGCGTTGCCCAAGCAATAGTACAATGACTGTAATATGCTATGTTGTGGATCAAAAACTTTGTAGTGCGCTACAAGACTTAACCCCGTCCATTTCAGGAAGTGGCACCTTCTAAACTGTGTGACTAAGGCATTGTCGACAATGAAGAACATTGTGTGTTCATCTTGCATAGTTGTGCTACACAAGTGGCATATTGTCTTGTTCATTGCTGAAGTGCGGAATCATATAGTGTGATGAAGCACTTAATGCTGGTTGTTGTCGAAAAATGTATCGGCTGAGGCGTGTGGTACAGGAAAACCCATTGCAGGTAATTGCTCCATTCTAAGCTGTAGTAGCAGAAGAACACGCATAGGAGTTCGCGCACTTAATGTTGCTGCGTTGCACATTTCTGTCATGCACAAAGGTATGCAACACAATATCCTTTCTTGTGCCTTATCAAGCACACCGAATGAGAATGATGTTGTGATACACTTGGGGCTGATCTCACTGTTCCGGTTTGCAGCTTCATGGCGTTCTATTATTCTTGAATCTTCTATCCTATATATAACCAAAACACTGATCTTGGCAAGTATTTGTCCTCCCAGATCAAAAGGAAACTTGTCCCATTCCTAAATTAGTGACTTGGTTTGCCATTGGCCACTTGGCCATTCCTTATTGGCCGTCAAGTGTCGGCCTATAGGCATCCACTGAATTTGCACGCATGGATTTCCCACTTTTTGAACCACCCATTCAAACAAGGCCACATATGGTTGTTGTCTACTTAATAGAATATGGTTGTTGATTCATGCTTTTGCCTCCTATTCATATATATTGCTTTGGCATCTTTTAATTTTAGTTTAAGCAATCTTCTTCCGACACTTTGCTTCTCAATTTGAAAAGCATTCAAATGTAATGTGCCTTTGAACTCTTTAAGCTCTTTTCCTCTGTTGCATTTACTCTCTTGGATAGCTAACCCACAAGTGACAACTTTAACCCAAATGTCACTTTTACTAGACTCCCTTTCATCGAAGAAGTCTATCTCACAATACTTCATGGCACCATGTTGAAGCTTTCTGCAGCTGCATGGGTTGACTTGCACAATCGACACAAGCATGGGTGAGGAATGGAAGTCATTCTCCTCTTCTTGGAGGAATGTGGCTAAGTCTGCATTCTCTAGAAACTCTTCTTCACTTATTCGTGAAGGTCTAACTCTACTTAACCAATTGCTTTGCAGTGTCAGCCATTCCAACTCATAATGTGATGTCGATCTTATCAACCTTTTGCAACTTCTGTTATACATGTGAACCGTCAGTTTAATTTCAAAATATGTCACTCTCGTTAACTCCCAATCGAGTCTCTTTAACACCTCTTCAATGTCTTTTAGGTACAGTCGCACATAGGTATCTTCTGCACCTTCCATTTGTTCATTCATAATTGCATAGAGACATTAAATCTTTTTGCATAAGACAATCACTTGTCGCATGCTTGGACCTTTTTTTATTTCGCACATGCTTTTCATCATGCGAGCACATTGCTCTACTAAGTTTAGTAGTGTAGAAATGAAGACTTGGCATTTGTCAATCTTCTTAGTTAAATGGAGGTTGTTGAACTCATTTTTTCCTCTACTTAACTGATCATTCACTTAAGCCAAGACATCCATGTCTTCCTCATATTCTTGCCGGAACTTATAGCAAATATTTCTCAGCTTCGCTATTTTATTTTTCATCAGCTTCAGTGAATTTGCCGAATCCATGAAGACTAGTTCAGTTTGCGCACAACAGTAACCGTCCATAATTTGTGACTGAATGCTACTGATCAGTCTGCTCTACAGGTCATCCTGTAGGTGCTTTTTCTGTTGTAATAGATGTGTTGGATGCACCATATGGAAGTCAAGCAACCTGTCAAATTTCACTACAATCTGAACTCGGATGATTGAGCGGTGATCTACCAAAGTTAGCCGCTTGTAAACTATCACATAATTATGCAGACAAACTGAATATTGTAACACAATGGGCAACTTTTCACCACTCTCCAGAGCAAATGGCTGATCAACTAAGGACAACCTTCAAATACTTTCTTTTCTCGGCACAATAAAAAATGATATTGACATAGGCACTTTGCCGAAACTGATGGACAACCGTCACACGGTGATGACAAAGATAGTTGAAACTCACAATCAACTGACTGACAGTTTTAGAATTTGTTGAGGCTACTCTTTTCTGATCGATGATTGTAAATCATCTTTAGCAGGATGAAATAATTCACATTTCTTTAGCATTTGTAGCAATCATCCGAACTTTGTTGGAGATGACCAGAATAACGTCGAAGGATCCTAAAAAATTACTTCAAAAGTGAAGTAAGATTTTCTTCTTCCGCATAATAACTTGATACCACTTTATAATCTTTTTTCAGACTTGATAGCACGATCATGGACTTCTTTTCGCTTTGAAAGCGCTTTCGCGGTCTTCTTTAGCATAGAAACCGCTTGCATGGTCTTCTTTAGCTTTGATACCAACTTGGTGGAACCCTAAATTTCGGATTGATTTTGAAGACACTTGACCTTTGATAGGTTTTTTGAAAACTAGCGCGCAGAATGAATATAGACACTGTAACATAAGTGTAGTGTGTTTGAGTGATAACTTTCACTATATTCTACATTGTTACAGGCTTAGGGAGGTTTAGTCTAGCCGTTGGCTAGGTTACAAGCTCATGAATATAACAACAATCAAGCCTTAAGCTCCTTTCACACACTAATTACAAGGGAATGTTGCAGTCTTCTAGGCTACACTCAGCTTGAACACAATCATATGCCTCACACAGGAAGCTTACAACCATCTTTCGGTTGAGGGAGGTTTACAGCCTGAGTGCGATTGCGGTTAGTCTGCAGGTGGTTTGCCGCAGGTTGTGCCAAGACAATCATGCCTTGATGTCGTGCCCTCTCTGGATGACGTGCGGTTAGGCTGCGAATCGCAGGAGCAGAGTAGAGGATGGCACACATTGTTGTGCAGAATAAAATCACGTCGCAGGAACACTGTGGTGGATATAGCACCTTGTTGTGCAGCAAACATGCACATCACAGGAGCGATGCAGCAGATATAGCATGTTGTTGTACTACGTTGACGTGCGTTGTAGGAGAGGCACGGTGCACAGTCAATGTGTGTGTCGTGTGAGATGCATGGATGTTGTCGTGCGTTATGCTGATGTGTTGATGTGCGCCATAGGCGGCGGTGAATGTGAGGTCATGCATGGTGCGGTAAAGCACTACAGTGTGGCTATAACAGTGCATGAGCACCAGTTGCACTGCAGTGATGCCTTGCACATTGGCAGATTGCACAAGGGTTGCATGGACGATTCTGGGCTAGTGTTAACCTGAATTGTGTGTTGTTCAGCTGGAAGAATGTGTTTGGTAAATCAACCTCACTGCGAGGCAGCATGAGACGAAAAGCCTCCCTTCGCTATAGCAGAGCTAAGAAGACCTCTATGTTAAGCAGAGTTGATTTCTCCCGCACAACAACAACCTGATTGCCCTATGTCAAAGGTCAGCACATGCAATGAAGTATGCATTTAGAGTTTACGCTAAACATGTAGAACACTAAAAGAGCAAGAGGTGTCAAGTACTCACCTCTATGAGAAGGTCAGCACTACAATCTTGACGTCTTCGCTGCAATGAAAGGCTCCAAAGGAATCCGCAAATCGTCGGATGTGCGATGGATCCAATCTAGTATCGAAGCACTCGATCAAGGCCTAATCCAACTCAAACGGCATAATACCAATCAAAATTGGCCCAAAGATAGATGTTGAGCATCAATTTTGAATTACCCTGATTAAGGAAACCGAATGCTCTAAGGCACCTAAGAGATTTCTCTCTTTCCAAAAGACCGTAGTCTGATTCTATTCAAATGTTCAAAAGTTACAATTCGATCAACATGAGCCTTATTTATAGGCTGAACAAAACAAAAAACCGGAATGTACAAACCACATCAGTTTCCTAACTGCCACAAGTGGTCCAAACAACTCAAGGTGCACATACATTGAATCTGACCTACTGAAGTGCCGCCCAAGGTTCTTATGCAATGAATCTGGACGTTCAGATGTAGCGCACTAAGTTGTGCAACTAAATGGCCAGTAGATCCTGCTGACAGGTAGACTGAGGTGGCATGCTATGCTGGCCACTTGCGCAGGTGGTCCCCAAGCCAACGCTCTTGTGCATTGCACCTAGTCATCTCACCCGACGCATCTTGTTGCCAGACCCTGCAGGTTGCCATGTCACCCATTTGGTGACTCAATGCTGAGCAAGCATGCTGCGTTGGTTGCACCATTGGTTGAATGGTTCATCCGTAGGAATTCACATGCTGACAATAAACTTCTGCAGACTTATAAGTCTGCTGTGATAGAACCTGATGTTGGTTGCGCCTCTTGGCAAAGGAATTCACTATGGGTCGCAACACCGGGTCTGGCAGTCAGCCAGCCCAAACCCTTTTTTTTTGTTGTTTCTACTGTTTATTTTAAGCAATGGATAAAACAACTCAAATAAAGGTCGAGCAAGGCTCGGCTGGTCTACTGGCCAGACCATGATAGGCCAGCCGAGTATGTCTCGGCTAGGCTACCATTGAGCCCAGTAACAGCAATAAAAAGTAAAAATAACATGCCAACACGAGATTGCAGAAAAATTTAATGATGAGCATATAAATTTTCTTTTAAGTATGGTCAGATTCATCAAACTACAAACATCCTCAAAAAGATTGTTTTGGAGATATGTATATTCAACTTGCATGTATATGCTTATTCACCAATCAATAGCACATGCATATTCAGACTTTTAAACATGATATGTATGGTTAGATTATATATGTATGCTTATTCTAGAACACTTGCATTTTTTGATCTCTCAAAGTGATATGCATGCATAAACAATTTTTTTCTCTCACAAAATAACATACATTCAATGACTCATTCAATGAAAATAAAAGGAAATCAAGTCTAGCATAGAACAAGCACTCCATAGGCTATTTCATTATGAAATAAATTCTGTTTTAGCATGAGATTAGACATGTAAAAAAATTTATTTGAGAAAATGGTGAAAAAAATTACCAACACATCCATGAAAAAGGATCCATGATTCCTCATCCATGTATTTTAGGGTAAACATCTATATTTACTTATTTTCTTATGAATTTCCATCAAAATATTGCATGAAAATCCAATCTATATTTAATTTCTCACTTGATTAAAGAGAAGAAACTCGTACCTTAACCCTAAATCGAAAAGATAACTAGAACAATGGTGAAAAAACACCGGACGATCGAAGAAGAAGACTCCTCATTCCTCTTCCTCCTCTTTCTTTTTCCCTTTCTCTTTTTCTTTCCTTCTTTTTTTTTATCTTTAAATAGGCCAAGAGTGGGGTGACCCCCCCCCCCCCCCCCCTTCCAGCCCCTTCTAAATGGGCTGGAGAAGAGAGTATAACCCAATATGGGCTCTCCTCTCTTGAGAGTTTCAAAAAATTTAAAATTACAAAATATTGACTTTTCCAAGTTTTATTTTAATAGACTTTCTAAAACATTCTTAGATTCTTCTAGATGTGTTTAAAAACTCTTTTAAGAGTCCTAAACGAAAGCCAACTTAAAATTTTGGAATTAAATACAATTAATTAATTATTAAATATTAATTGATAAATAAATACTTAGAAGCTTTTAAAAGTTATTTTATTGAACTAGGATAAGTGATTCTATATGGATTTAAGGACTCTACTTAGAGTTCTAAACCAAGACTTAAATCAAATTTTGAAATTGAAATTAATTAATTACTTAATTAGTGTTAATTGATTAATAAGTATCTAAAAAATTCCAAAGGTTATTTTAATAACATAGAAGACTTCTTAACACTAAATAACTCCAATTTCAAGCTATCTAATGAATTTAAAGTTGAAAAATCATTGGGCATAGATTTGGATCTAGATTCAGATCCAAGATCCAAATCCATCTCAAAAAATCCAAATGGGTCTTGAACTGGATCAATACCAGATTAATATGAGTCTTGGATAGAGTCCAGATCCATATTAATTTGGATCAAATCCATAAGATCCGGTTTGATCTAAATCTGGATCTGAACTGATAAACTACTCTTTTTTTGAAAAAGTACAAATTTTGGGCCAAATGGAACTCGAATTCTGAAAAGTAAAATGTCATTATGCTCGGAATTCAGAGACACATCCAATGATATATAACATGAACATAAATTCTAAATTTTGCCTAAAAATAACCTGAATTTTGCTTGAATTTAAAGGTTAAAAATAAAACTCTTTCTTACATTTTGATTGGCACATCTCGACCTTGTCGATGAGACCTAGGCCAAGCCCAGACTCACAATCATCGACCTAGAATCAAGATTTTATTGATTTTTCTTCTATACTTAGCCAAATTTTCAAAAATTTCAAATTTAACTAAGTTTGAAAAAATGTGATATTATATCCCTATTCCCTTAAAAGAATTTTGTCCACGAAATTTAAACGTAATGAATAAGTGTGGGTAGTGTTAATGCATATCCACCTCAGGCTCTCAAGTGCACTCGTTCAGTTCGTGATGCTGCCAGCGTACCTTCATGAATAGCATCGTCCTACTACGCAACGTCTTCTCTTGACGATCAACAATCTCAATTGGTCTCTCCTCTGTCATCAAGTCAAGTTGTACCTCGATCACCTCATAGTGAATCACATGTGAGGGGTCAGTTACATACTTCATCAACATCAAAACATGAAAAACATAGTAGATCTATGAAAACTGAGGAAGTGCCACACGGTACACGGTCTTCCCAACTTGCTCAAGAATCTCTAAGGGTTCGACATACCGAGGACTCAACTTCTCCTTCTTCCCAAACCAAAAAACACTCTTCATAGGTGAGATTCGAATGAACACGTGATCGCCTACCTCAAAATTGAGTTCTCTACGCCGTTGATCGTCATAGCTCTTCTGCACTACAACCAACCTCTGACGAATCAAACGCACCTGGTTTGCATAGTGCTAGATGGTTTCTGGAGACTCCACTGCTTTCACTCCAACCTCATCCCAACACACGGGGGATCTACATAGTTGACCATACAGAGCTTTGTATGGGGCCATACCAATACTGACATGAAAGCTGTTATTTTATGAAAACTCTGCAAGCTTCACATGCTTGTCCCAATCTCCTGCCCAATCAAAAACACATGCTCTCAACAGGCCCTTGAGTGTCTGGATCGTACACTTCGTCTGTCCATCCGTCTCTGGATGGAAAGTTGTGCTCAACTTCAATGTAGTGCCCAAGGCCTTCTAAAGTTGACGCCAAAATTGAGACATAAAATGAGGATCTCAATCTGACACTATCAAATGTGGCACCCCGTGAGGTCAAACCACCTCATCCACATAGAGATCTGCCAAACTCTCCAAGCTTTTACTGATCCTGATCGACAGAAAGTGGGTACTCTTTGTCAAACGATCCACTATCACCCATATGACATCGCATTGTCGTCGGGTCTTCGACAAACCTACAACAAAATCCATCGAGTTGTCATCTTACTTCCACTCTGAAATATCAAGCGGCTACAAAAGTCCACTAGGTCTCTAATGCTCGATCTTCACCTGCTAATAGGTGAGACACAGAGACACGAACTCAGTGACATTTCGTCTCTTTACATTCTACCAATAAGTCCTCTAAAGATCTTTGAACATCTTGGTGAAACTAGGGTAAACGAAATATCTATACCTGTGGGCCTCACTCATCATCTCCTCCCACAATGCCTTTAAGACCCACCATCTATCTTCGAACATGATGGTCTTGTCCTCCTCTCAACGAAACTGTGCATTTGGCTTCTGAGCACTCACACATAACTTCTTAAAATTCGGATCGACTAACTGAAGCTCATCGATCTGATCTATGATCTTAGATCGTGCCTGCATCTCAGCACAAAGGATACGTTCTGACTCATCTATAAATGGTTGCCATCTAACAAACTCTTCAATCAGATCTCATCTACGCCCGATTAGACTGACCATCGTGACCAACGTCTTTCTGCTAAGCGTATCTGCCACCATATTCGCCTTACCAGGATGGTAAGCGATGGAGAAGTCATAGTTCTTTAGAAACTCCAACCACCTATGCTACCTCAAATTCAAATCACGCTGAGTGAATATGTACTTGAGGCTCTTGTGATCAGACAGGACCCCAAACTACTCTCTATAAAGGTAATGGCGCCAAATCTTCAGTGCAAAGACCATTGTCGCTAATTTCAAGTCATGTGTGGGGTAATTCTTCTTGTGCACCTTCAGTTGCTGAGAAGCGTACATGATGACTTTTTTTGTGTTGCATAAGAATAGAGCCCAGTCTGATTCCTGAATCTTCGTTGTACACAACAAAACCACCCATCCCAGAAGGCAACGTCAAAATTGGTATTGTAGTCAACCTCCTCTTTAGCTATTGAAATCTATCCTCACATCGAGATGACCAATCAAACTTCACTCCCTTCTATAATAATCGTGTCATCGAGGCAGCTATATGTGACAAGTTCAAGATGAATCGATGGTAGTAACCCACTAATCCCAAGAAACTCCTGATGTCGAACACCATCTTTGGTTGTTCCCATGACAATACAGCCTGTGCTTTAGATGGATCAACTTCAATGCCCTTCGCAGAGATCACATGGCAAAGAAATATCACCCTATTGAGCCAAAACTCATACTTCGAGAACTTAGCATAAAGCTGCCGTTCTCTTAGTGTCTGCAATACGATCCGTAGATGCTCTCGGTGCTCCTTAATGCTCTTCGAGTATATAAGAATATCATTGATGAACACAATGACAAAAGAATCCAGCCACAAACTAAAGACTCGATTCATAAGGTCCATAAACGTTGTCGGAGCATTGGTAAGTCCAAAGGATATCACCAAGAACTCATAATACATGTATTTAGACTTGAATGCGATCTTCAAAACATCCTCCGCCCTGATCTGCAACTAATGGTACCCAGAACGAAGGTCAATCTTTAAGAACATCTTTGCCTTCCTCAGCTGATCGAATAAATCATCGATCCTAGGCAAGGGGTAATTGTTCTTCACCGTCACTTGGTTCAGCATGCGGTAATCAATACAAAGCTGCATCGAACCATCCTTCTTCTTGACAAAGAGGATCGGTGCACCCCAAGGAGATACACTCGGTCTAATAAAGCTCTTGTCAAGAAGCTCTTGCAATTGCTTCTTCAGCTCCACTAGCTCTGCAAGTGCCATGCAATACGATGCTCGAGAAATAGGTGACGTACCAAGCACTAGTTTGATCGAGAACTCAATCTCTCTATGTGGTGGTAAACCTGACAAATCATCGGGAAAAACATCCGAGAACTCACGAACGTCCAGCTGCTCCAAGGGTGTCGCCTGACTGTTCTGCATGGACACACTAGCCAAGAACACCATGCAACCTTGCTTGTGGTACTTGGAGATCTTCAAAGTCGAGACTATCTTCACCTCACTCGTTGGTCTAGTCGAATGAAATTACACAGACAAATCAGAATGCTCTAAATTACTTTCTTGCCCTGACACTGGAGGGTAGCATTATGTCTGGACAATCAGTCCATACACAGAATGACATCGTAAAAAGTCATATCTAGTATGACCAAGTCAGCAAAAAACTCATGCCCCTCGACCACAATGCAAACTGTCGAAAAATACTTTTCTTAAGAAGAGGATGCACCCATAGGTGACATCACATCAAGAGCCTTCTCAAAGCTAGAGGGAACCAAATCAAGTAGACTCACAAACGATGAGGATACAAAACTGTGAGTAGCACCAGAATCAAATATAACACGCGCATAATGAATGGAGACTAAGAAGATACCTTCGATCAGGTCAGGTTGATCGCCATGCGTAGTGACCATAGCAGCATAGACCCACCCATTGGTCCTACGCTGACCCTTTTGTTGCTGAGGCATCTTCTGTTGTTGTTGCGGTGGCTGCTGCTGATGTTGTTCTGCCTGAGCTGCTGATTTGTTCAGACAATATGGAGCAATATGTCTAGGTTGCTGGCACTTGTAGCAAGCCCCCTTGAACATTGTACAAAAGCCCAGATGATGGCTTTTGTTGCACTTGCAACATACTGATTGGGCCTTCCCCTACAACTGCTTCTGTTGAGGTTGTTCCTGTTGTGCGCCCTACTAACGTCCCTCTCAGGTTCGATGTCTCTTGCCACCGTACGCCTTCCCGCCTGCAGGTGGATTCTTCCTCGTTCCACCAGCTGTGTTACTGCCATTGTCGCCCATCTTTTAAGATCCATTTCTGGACCTCTCTCATTCCTCTGTCAGGACTGTAGCTGACTTTATTGCATCAGCCAAAGTAGTAGGCTGGCTCATTATCATGCGGATTCGAAGCCTGTCCTTCAGCCCACGCATAAACTTGGTCACCCTCGCCTTATCACCAGCGAACAAGTTTGGACAGTACCACTTCAAGCTCCTGAATTTGGTGGCGTAGTCCACCAAACTCATGCTTCCCTGAGTAAGCTCAAGGAACAATTGTTGCATCTGCTTCCGAGTAAAGGAAGGGAAGTAGGTGTCCAAGAACTCCTCCATGAACACCTCCCAACAAATCATGTTGACATCACTGTACTTCACCCTTCGCAGGGTGTCCCACCACTTCTTGGCATCACCCTTCAGACGGTACATACCAAAAGTGATCTTATTGTCCTTGGGGATAGGTAGGACATTGAATGTCTGCTCAGTCTCCTTGACCCAGCTCTCTTTCGTCTCTGTGAAAGATGATGGATCCAACTTTAGGAATCACATGTAAGAAACATTGTTGGGATTCAGAGCAACCTCGACAAGATCGATACAAGTAGCTATATGTGTAGCCTGTGTTGTTGGCACTGCCTGTACCGTCATAGTCTCCATCGGTGTGTGAAGGGCATTCATCATGAAATCCCTCTGCTCCTGGCGGGAGCACCAGAAGAAGTCGAAGCTCCCTTGCGTCGATACATCTAAAACATGAAGATTTTTTTTTTAGAGTCATACCTTGATCGATTCTACCCTCTTAGGATTGATCTCGTACGCTTACAACAAATACAATTATACAAGCACATCATAAAAATTTAATTCATATTGCAAAAACAAAAAATTAAACCATCAATACATGAGAAATTCACCTACTTTCATAAAAATATTTAATAGCCTTACCACTGAAGGAGACTCTCTGAAGTACAAGGCACGACTTGCTGACATTCTTGGACAGGCTCAATTACTAACATAGATTTTTAGTACAAAAAGATGATAAAATATAAGATTTTTTAGTATGCTCTGATACCAAACCTGTAACGACCCCACCTCATAATCGATGAAAAGTGCCATTTTTTTTTAAATAATTACAGAAAACACTCCTGGAGACCATGGGCCTTTACAGTTCCATCACAACCATAACCACAAGGGATCTTACACCCATCTTCCACACCAAACCAAGTCAATTTTATTAATTATAAATGACAAAGTCTGCGACAAATGCAAAATATCAGAGTGAATAAAATCAAATAAAAAAAAGAGCCATGTTGTCAAAAAAAATTTGTCAAACAGTCATGTAGTCCTTTCGTAGCTTTTCTCAAAAGCAAGTCGCCTCACTGGACCTCTGTGACTGCGAAAAACATAAAAGTAGGGAATCCAAAGAATTATGTGTATGAATCCCTCTAATGAATCAAATAAGTAAAGAGAGTATAAATAAGATTTATACAATATTTTAGAGGGCTACTACTAGAATAATTTTCATAATTCATAATTCATTTAAGCATTAAAGACATTCATCATGTAACAAGGTACAATATCATGCAATCAACCATACATCATAAGTAATGCACAAGTAAATATGCATAATCTAATGCATAACAGAAAAATGCATGATGTTAGTGCACATACATGAATAAATTATTATCTTTATCAAGTTCTTTTATTATATGCGTGTCCCTATTATGATGCATACCATTTAAGTTTCTCTTTTTAATTACCGTTGCCCGCGGATACTCCAAACAGGTAAGAATTTCTAAGGTCAAGTAGAGTTCTCAAGGTAACTTAGCACATAAGTTGTATTTTATTTCTAGGTTCTAAACTTAGCCCTCGATCGAAACCTTCGAAAACTAGACCTCTACATCTACTGTCGGGACACCATGAACCTCCATATCTACAAGTGTCACTTTCTTGGTATACCAAAACAACAACTGTGTCTATACACCACCCCTAGGTAAAGTGGTAGATTCTCCCTAAAATTGTGGCCAAGAGAAGAACCTTTGTAAAACCCATGATTTTTTTAAAAAAAATTTATATCAGACCCGAGTCAGATTCAGACCCGACCTGGGCCCATTAGGGTTAAAACACGGAGGGGCGAGGGTTTATTTTAAACCCTCCCCCCCCCCCCCCCCCCCATCAAATGTGCTGCACTCCCCCCACCTCTGCATTCCCCTTTTCGTTCAATGAAATGGGAAACCCCTTTGGGGTTTCCTTGTTGGGCTTCCCCCCAGATCCCCTTTAAAAGCACGAGAAGGGAGGGAGGGCTCCCATCGACTGCACCTCCCTTCTCCTCCTCCTCTTTCGCCTCTCCTTCTCTACGTGCGGTGGTGTTGATGATGCTGACCGACAATGTCATCTTTCTCCCCCAGGTACGCCTCCTCTACTTTCTATCTTCTTCTTCTTTCTCCCCCTTTCTTTTGTGTTCGCCAGGAGGCCGTCAACCCCTGTCGTGCCTCCTCTCTCTCTCTCTCTCTCTCTCTCTCTCTCTCTCTCTCTCTCTCTCTCTCTCTCTCTCTCTGCGTACACCAGGAGGCCAGCGGCCCCCTACATGCCTCCTCTCTCTCTCTCTGCGTACACCAGGAGGCCAGCGGCCCCCTACATGCCTCCCCTCTCTCTCTCTCTGCGTATGCTGGGAGGTTGGCGCCCCCCTGTCACACCCTCCCCCCTCTCTTTTTGTGTTTGCCGGAAGGTCGACGACCCCCTACCATTCCTTGTCCCACTCCCCTTGTTTGTCAGAGGGCCGACAGGTGGCCAGCGGCCCCTGTCATGCCCTCCTTTTCTCTTTGTTCCCCCTCCCTTTTTGTTGTTGGCAGGCAGGGGCTCGCCCCCTGCTGCCTCTGGGATCCCAACAGGCAGGGGTGATGCCCTTGCCGGCTCTTTATTCTGGGCAGGCAGGGGACGCCTTTGCTGCCTCTTTGTTTGCGGTAGGCAAGGGCTCTTCCCCTGCTGCCTCTTTGTTCTCGACAGGAAGGGGCTTTCCCCTGTCGCCTACTTGATTTTTGCAGGCAGGGGCGATGCCTCTGCCTGATTTCCCTTGTTTGGCAGGAGCAGTTAGTGCATGCCACCATGTGTCGGGATGTTGCAAGTTCAAAATCCTATGTAACGTCATATTAGGAGTTAGCTTAACCTCAGCTTTCAAGTTAGTTGGGTAGGACCCACTCATGTCGCTCCTACTGGATTCAAAATTTAAGGTCTGATCGAACCCGATCAATGCCTAACCCAAAAACTTGGCTGTGTCCGGTGGCTATATATTTTGGACTCCCTTATATGGAATGGATCATGACCCGTCAAAACCAGTTGAAGGAATCCCACCAGGTCCAATTTATGTCGTGCATACAAGATTGGGCAAACCAGGCTAGTCAAGATCCAACCCGTGAGTCCTTCTCAAGCCATCAGAACCATGATCCAAGTTACAAGTCAACAAACGGAACCGGGCTTAATAAGACTGGACCACGACGCTTCTTTGAACAAGAAATCTCGAACCAGTTCTCAACCCTGCACAATCTCAACCCTCGAACCAATTGGGGCTGTCAATGGGTCTGGTTCGTATGAAATACGCAACCCAACCCTAACCCAAATTTTCAACTATGGCCATAAAAAGTGCCGACCCGAATAATAATTTGACCTGAGCAATATGTGGGCTGCATTTGGAATATAACATGAACTTGGTATTCGATCAGATCTGGCCTTTTTTGCTGGTCCTAAACGCGACCTGAGTGTTGTATATGTATTTTTAGTAAAAGTAGAGATGGGAGTAGGGTTGCACAACGAGCTAGGCTCGAACTCGACTTGATTAAGTTTGGCTCATACTCATCTCGTAAGTAAACAAGCTGAGTTTGAACAAAAGCTCAGGCTTGTTAAACATAAATGAATCGAGCTTGATCAAGCTTTAAAATTCGATCAACCTCGGTTAATGTAGTTGTCATGAAAAGTCCTACTATATGTATAGTTTTTATTCCATTTAAATCTCAAAAGTTGGCTTCACCCGAAGTGATTAAGGTATTAAATGTCTTATTTTGTGAGGGACTGAGTCCAATTCCCTTCGTTTACATGCTTATTTCAAAATTTTTACAACAAATCAACTCAGCTTGAGCCGAGACAAGTCAGGCTCGAACTTGAGTCAGCCAAGTTCGTAACCAAGGTGTTCAAGCTCGAGCTCAAGCTTGAACATAATTTTTTTAAACAAGCCAAGCTTTTTGAGCTTAAGCTCGGCTTGAACCCATCTCGGGTGCATCCTTAGATGGGAGTAACATTGAACACTCAAAGTATTCTTTCTTTTGTACGTAAAATCGACACACGGATGCATTCGACCATCGCTCTATGATGAGGCAGGATCAGGTGCAATCATGCACAAAAATGTGCATTACCATCAGGTGCTTGATGCACAAAATTTTGTACCTGATCTTTTCACTTCGATGACTGGCGTCTACCGTTATGCCCAACGGGTAAAAGTAAACTTTTTAAATAATATAGATCCGGGTTTGGAATTTCTTTTTCGTGACCTGGCAAAACATGAACCTGACAATTTGTTATTTGGGCGGGTCCTGGTAGACTTTGATGGGTCACGTACCTGACACGTTGATACGAATACCTGTTTGCAGTAGCTCGGCCTGAGATACCTACTATCATTGTGCCCGCAGCGTAGAGGTTAGAACCCCTGGGGCCTATGCTCCACATTTCCTCTTTGGATTTTGGTTCCTCGCTTTTGCCAAATTTTCTCAAATTTTGTATCGATTCGGACCGATAGCTGAGTCTCCTGGTCCTGGGACCAAAAATATTTTTTTTAATAAAAAAAAGGAAATTAATTGAAAAGAAGAATTTTACAAAATATCACTTGCGAAAAAACTAGGTGACCAAAATAACTATATTTTTAATTTAAATACAAAAATACCCTTTGTAAAAATGGCAAGCATATATGGTAGGGCCTAACTTTTTGCATGTGTTCATGTTTCACTTAATCATTTTCCGGCAGTAAGAATGTACATGGCTCAACTTTTTACTACAAAGCTTTGTAAAAACAATAAAAGAATGTATGTGGCTTAGAGCATTTAATACTTTGTAAATGAGACAAAACTTTATTTTTTTTAAAATTTTATGCGAGATGCATCTTTTCATGGGTACCCCTAGGGGCCTCGAGGTACATCATTCTCGAACTATTATCGAGCTTTTTTTTTTTCAATGTACTAAGATGAACGCAATCAAAGTTGACCGAATCTATTTTTAAATAAAAATAATCATGGGTGCGGGTTGACCACACTCATGGTCACATTGACCGGATTGGGTGTTGCATCCGCATTCGCATTCGCATTTGCATTTGTGTCACATCATGTCATGACACGTCACATCGATGCGGTGTGGCATCCTCTATTCTGAGTCCCTGTGACAGGAGGGAAAATGCCAAATGGTTTTTTTGAGCTTTTTCTGATTTATTTTTAAATTCAGACCACACTGATGTGATCTACTTACTAGATTGTATAGGGATAAGCTCTTTGAGCGTTTGATTCCAACGCATGGATGGTTTTTTATAAAATTTGAAAAATCAACGATCCAAAATCTTTGTAAATTTTAAAGGCTCCAAATATCATTTTTTTCATCGAAACCACATGGTTTGGGCATCAATTCCTAGTAAATCGACCATGCCTAACACATCTATGGGATCAGATTTTCGAAAAAAGCACTGAAAATGCCGAAAAACCCATTTAGCATATTTCCCTCACTACATATAGAGAGAGCGGAAGGGGGGGAGTAGGTGTCTATTTTTTTAATCTTGAATATTTATGAAAATTTTAGTGTTGATTTTCAAACCTTAGAAAAGACTACCAACATGTTGGAGTCGGACGATCCATGAGTCCATTCCTATAAAATGAAGCATGTAGACCATGTGTACAGTCAGATATGAGAAAAACATGAAAACAACCCTTTAGAAGCCTGGTATACTGGTAGTAGGCACGGATTGGAGTAAGCAGCTACCCCCTACTATGTATATAAAGTCATGGAGTAATCTTGCCATGAAATTTCATTCCATATAAATAATGTTTGCTCTAGCAAGTCTTCAAATTGTTGGCCTGTGGAGGGGGGCAAAGGTGATGATTTTTTTTTATAAAACTTTCCACTTGTACTGTTGTCATGTCAGATGCCCTTACCAAGGTCTTCCAAATTGTCTTCTTTGCAGGAACTACTAAGGGAGATGAATATGCCAGCCATATTTTTCGATTATTGTGAAGCAGCAGCACATCTTACGGAATGTTGTATAAGCACCATAACCGGCCGTTCATTATCACTGCCTGTATTTCTAATCACCGTATTCGAATGATTTGTCAGTTAATTTTCAGAGTGGTTGCAATTGATTTACTTCTTCCAAGTTCTAACCATGAGTTCTTCTTGCAGGTCCAAATGAATCCGTTTAGACAGCTATTCATGGTGGAGGATGCAGTTCTACACTTACCCTGTTTCTCCAATTGTTTTCTCTTTGGCATATAATTTGGCATCAAATCCCAGTGTTCATAAAACATCTCCATTTAGCAGTTTGACAAAACGTAACTTACAGTACACACCCTAACTATTAATGAAATACATCTGCTTTCAGATCATTTTCTTTGGTTTACTGAAACTTTCCACCAAAGGTAGCACCGATTTTCAGCTGTCCTTTCTTAAATTCTATAATTGGTCATCCTAATTGATCAAGAGTAAAGACCCAGTCCATTAGATGCCACCATGATTTCAATTATGATGAGGATTGTGGGGAGCGGGGCTTGTAGACAGCAGGCTTGAAACAAATCATCTGTGGCTCCAGTTGATCCCAGTATGATAAGAAGATTGTTCAATGGGTCTCTTTTTGGCAGCACAGTCGGCAATTGTTTTGATTTTGAAGAATTGTACAAGCAGCTGCAATGCTGAAACCTTGGTTTGTGTTTCTTCAGTAAATGGTCTCAACCATAGCATTGAGTCATTTAAAATTCCCTGCATTGATTTTTGTCATTGAGTTATGAGGCAGAAAATTACATATTAACTACATAAATATTTGTTTTAGTCATTCATTGGATGCTTAACCCATTTGTCATCATGGTTGTAATGAAAGTTTAAACTTTGCTTGGATTCTGTAAAGTTTCCTGTAACACTGTCAATAATTATTTCAATACAGCAGGTTGATTCAGTTCTCAGAAGTGCCTAGATATTGCAATTGGTGAAGCTTTTGGACAAGCACTCTACATCACTTTCATACACATTTTCTTGTGTGCTTAGGAGACGCCATTCTTTTGTATATCAGAGATTTATTGATATTTTTATTCTTAAACCAAAGGCAGATATATTGATACTTATCAAAAATTAAAAGTATGCTACTATCGAGAAAAGCTAAAAAGTAAATGTTTACCTTTCCACACTATTTGATTTTGAATAAGAAAACGGTAAAAAAGAATTAGCTAAAGGATAATTTACAAATTCCACCTATCAATTGCATTCATGTATAGAGTGGAAGGGGTCACTCCTAATTCTTATTGTTATGGTGGTCAGGTGTGTGATGCTAAGGTATATTTTACATGAAGCTGGGCCTGGGTCGGTCACCTAGCTGCACTGGGAACTTGTCAAGCTTATGGTCTCATTCTCAGGTACATGAAACTTTATTGCCTGACCTTACTTGCTTAGGCTTCTACGCAGGAATTGCCTCCCCAAGTTTTCGAACCCTTGGCGCGCATGTGTGTGTGCGGATTACCCCCTTACTGGGCTTCTGTTTCACAAAATGCTGTTGGTAAACCATGTACCTTAACCAACAGTCCTCTGCCATATATAGATTTTTTCGATAGGCAAGCTGGGGTTATGCGGACCCCTACTGGATTATTCAAAACATAACATGATAGTGCAAGAGCTCTCTCTCCTCAATATGAGGGTGTCAGTCATGGGGATGATCTTTTCAGGATTTTTGCATCCTTGATCTAGCTAACTTCGCTAGATGTATGGCCAAAACATCGCATTTACAGAAAGGATTTTTTAACCTGTATTCTATAAAAAAAACTATACAAAATGAACAGAAAATTCAGTGGGAATTCTCTGTTGTTCCTCTCCCAACGCTTCCCTCACACTGTGAACTAAATCCAACCGTCCACTCTCCACGACAATTTTCTTGTTTTGATTGATTGAAAGGGGAATCTTGCTCCATGCACACCATTCCCTATCCTCCAATCCAATCTACTATACTCCGTGAAACATCCAGACCCAATAAGCCAGTCTTGATGATTGCAAATGGTGAAGCCAATATGCCATCAACACGTTCTATACCATATTATGCAGCACGAGTAACACAACAAATGCACTCGAACACACACACACAGAAATGCTAAACACGCTTCCTTTGTGCTTGGTATGATAATTTATGGAAGTAGATACAACAAATTTACACACACAGGGGCGCACACACACATACACATGGGTCCTATACGGGCAAAGCTAATCACTTCTTTGTACTAGATATGATAATTTACGCGAGTAGCTTAGAAAATTGGCTCACCAAGCATATTTCTAAGAGCCCAACAAGCTGACCACCGAGGTGGTATCCTATGTGGTAAGTGGGTTCCTGTGTCAATCTGAAGGCCCATGATCGAATCCTTCTGCCACATGGGGCGGCTGTTGTTCTGGTAGGGGGTCCCCAACAAGCTGTTATATGAGTGTAACAGAGTCAAGCCATGACCGCCACCTTTAGGATCAGAGACCTAGCCGTGCTAGCTCTGGCTGCTGTACTTTCTGTCTTGGCAACGTCCGTGGGCTTATCCCTTACCCCTAATTAAAGAGTCCCAACACTTTGGCTTGCATAGGAGATGACACCCAATGGGATTTGAAACTAGGCCAAACCCCTTTGAGAATCATTTAGATTAATTACCCACCTAATTAAAGAGGTATTTCTTTTAATAGAGAGCTTCGGGCGGAAGTCTATGTTTCCTCACCATTTGGTTTTTGTGGCGGTCATTGTTGGACTCAATCATGGGAGTTTGGTGTTGCTGTGTTAGATATTGATTTTAACATGAGGAATATTGATCACTCAATCTCCGAAGCAGGTTATATGCCCCCCCCCCCCAAGAAGACGGCCATTAGCTACATCTTGTGTTCGGGGGTCTCAATGAGCACCACGTATGTAAGCATGTGTGGCTTGTATCCCTATGTTTGTCAGCATCACTTAGCATTGGAGTCCGATGCGGTTGCAAAGACTTAAGTACCCTGAAAATGGTTATTTAAGACCCAGTCCCTGCACTGCAGGATTATCCGAGAAAGGAATCCCCCCTGGAGAAGGCCATGAACATCAACCCTCTCTCTCTCCCTTTTCTTTCTGCTTTTGTGCACATCCAGCAGACGATCCTACACTGCTCCATCAAGCACCGACTGACCTGCACACTGACTGTAGCATGGTTCAACTTGATGAGTTGTGGAGCCTGATTCAGAGTTTTTGCCCTTACAGGAGGGGGGTCCGGGGACTCCCCCGACGCGGGTCCTTGTAAAAAAAAAATTTGGGTCTTGTATAAATTTTTTCTTCTTTCCCTTTTGTAACTCTCGAAAAAGAGAAATAAAGTGTTTTGTTTAATCGTAGTGCTCATGTTTTCTTCGATTATTTCTTACTCGAGATTTTCATAACACCCTTTCTTACGATTTTTTTGCTTTTTTTTCGCTATGCAGTTTTCGTAAATCGCTACTCGATTTAGCGATTTGTCATTTTTTTCACTGCCCGATTTTCATAAATCACTACTCGATTTAGCGATTTGACATTTTTTTCACTACGTGATTTTCGTAAATCGCTACTCGATCTAGCGATTTACGAAAATTGCATAGCGATTTGCCATTTATTTATTTTTTGCTACGCGATTTTCATAAATCGCTACTCGATTTTACGATTTGCCATTTTTTTTTGTGCGATGCGATTTTCATAAATCACGATGCCGAACACCGCCTCCTTGGGCACGATCTTCGTCGCGATCAGGTTGTAGTCGCCAGCCATCCCGATGACAGTCTTGAGGTTCATAATGGGAAAGTCGGAGGTTGTACTCCGTTGTAGGTGTATTGGAGGAAGATTCCATTGTAGGTGTCCCTCGAAGGCGGAGGAGGAGCCATCGCAATCGGTTATCCGCTGGACGAGAGTAGCATTCTGACCACTGCTAGCAGAAAGAGGGTGACAATCTCCATCAGATCGTCGACTCTTTGCCTCCCTTGATTTCTTCTCTAGAGAGAGAGAGAGAGTTTTGTAGTGTTTTACGTAGAAGAAAAAAGAAGATGATGATGAAAATTTCAAACAGACATTTTTGATGACTCAGGTTTGTTTCGTCAGATCACCATCAGATCGTCGGCTCAGGTTACCATCAGATCGTCGACTCTTTGCCTCCCTTGATTTCTTCTCTAGAGAGAGAGAGAGAGAGAGAGAGAGAGAGAGAGAGAGAGAGTTTTAGAGTGTTTTACGGAGAAGAAAAAAGAAGATGATGATAAAAATTTCAAACAGACATTTTTGATGGCTCAGGTTTGTTTCGTCAGATCACCATCATATCGTCGGCTCAGGTTCGTTTCCCTGTTTAGACTTTGAAGAGTCAACATCATCCTCGACTTTCTGGACGAAGGACATGTTTATCTTTTTTTTTGAATTGTTTGTTTCTCCTTTTTTTTAATGAAAGACATTTTTGTTATTTTTTCAAGCCGTCGTTTTATGACAATAATAACAAGAAAGGGTACTTAAGTCTTTGCAACCGCACCAGATTCTATGTTAAGTGATGTCGACATACACGAGAATACGAGCCACATGTGCTTACATACGTGGCACTCATTCCACGAAATGTGGGATTAAGTGCATCATTGGTCGGAGACCATACACCACCCTCACCTCAATCTATGTCAAAAGGAGAAAGGGGAGTGCTATTATTTATCATTAAATTAATGAAAATTTGTTTAATTATGCATCCTTTGGAAAATATCGTGAAGAACACGTTTTGTTTTTTGCTTTTCTAATGGGTTAATAATACGTTATTTCAAAACCAGATGAAACCTTCTCTCTCCTTGTTCTCACAGAGTTTGTAGTTCTGTAGTCTGTATCCTTTTCTCCCCTCACCACTGCAAAGGCCTCGTCTTTGCTTCTCTGGTGCAGCGGCGATGGCACTCACAGAGGCTATCATCAACCGCTGTCGCTTGCACTCTCACTGTAAGAATCTCTCTTCTCCGTTGATCAAACTCTCTCATCGTTGCTCTTCTTCATTTGGCAACGTTTCTAGAACCAATTCCGAAGAAACCCATCTTATGGGCATCAACCATCGTCTCAGATCTCTCTGCAAACCCAATTTCCTGCTCGAAGAAGCCGTCTCCCTCTTCGATTCTGCGCTCTCTTCTGCATCAAAACCCTCGGTTGTTACTTGTAACATTCTTCTCGATGCGTTGATGAAGTCGAGTAAGTACGAAACCGCACTCTTGGTGCATAGAAACATGGCCAGAGCATCGATTTCGCCCGATTACGTGACTATGAACTCGATTCTTATCTGTTTCTGCAACACCCACAAGCCCGAATTCGCGTTCGGAGTAACTGGGTTGATTTTGAAACATGGGTATGAGTTTAAGGTTCATTCTTTGAATATTTTGATTAAATGCTTGTTCAAGGAGCGGCGGAACTCGAAGGCGATGGAGTTGTTTAGGGACATGGGGAGAGTGGGAATTTGCTGTGATGTTGTAACTTTTAATGTTGTGATGAATGGGTTGTGTAAATTGATGAAATTGGAGGAGGCGTTCGGGATGCTGATTGAAATGGGGAAGCATAACTGTTGTCCTAATGTTGCTACTTACACGATTATCATTGATGGTCTTTGTAAAAATGGTAGATTTGATGAAGCTTTGGGCTTGTTAGTGGAGATGTGTGAGAAAGGCCTTAATCCTGATGTTTTCGTGTATAGCTCGCTTATAAATGGTTTCTGTAACAGAGGAGATGTTAAGAAGGCTATGGAACTATTCGGCGAGATGCATGAGAAGATGATATCTCCTAATGTTGTGACTTATACGAGTTTGATTCATGGTTTTTGTAAGTTTGGCAACTGGAAGAATGCAATAGAAATGTATGATAATATGGTTAGACAGGATCTCAATCCTGATGTTGTTACATATACAGGACTTCTCAACGCGCTATGTAAAGATGGAAGGGTGGATAAAGCCATGGAGTTGGTTGATGAAATGTTGCAGAAAGGAGTGGAACCAAGTGTAGTGACATATAATGTTTTGATTAATGGACTCTGTAAGGAAGGTCAGATGTCTGATGCCATTAGGCTTCTTAATAGAATGATTGATAGAGGAAGAAATCCTGATGTGGTAACATACAACACATTGATGGTTGGACTTTGTGATGCACACAAAGTTGATGAAGCAAAGGAACTCTTTGACAAAGTTCTTCAAGCAAGTTCTGCTGATGGTTCATGTGTTAGACCAGATGCGGTGACGTATAATACACTGATCCACAGGTTATGCAAAGAAGGCCGGATCTACGAAGCAATGGAATTTTTTGCTAAGATGGTTGAGAGAGAGAACCTCCACAATGTTGTGACTTTTAACATGTTGATTGATGGGTTATACAAGATAGGCAATGCAGATGAGGCGATGAAGCTTCAACAAAACATGATTGACATGGGACTCAAGCCAAATGCTGTTACTTACAGTGTAACGATAGATGGTTTGTGCAAAAATGGAATGATTGGCACTGCAAAAAGACTTTTCTATGGAATGAGAGATCATGATCACAGTCCCACACTCTTTGATTATAACACATTGATGTCAGCTTTGTGCAAGGGACGTTGTTTCCAGGAAGCAGTGAGCTTATATCACAAAATGAACGAGGACGGCTGTGAGCCTGATATCGTATCTTTCAATACTCTATTAGATGGAGCACGCAGAGAAGGAGACCTTCAAGATGCAGAAGAGTTGCTTGGAGATATGATTGGAAAGGGTTTAGTTCCTGATAATGTTACTTATTCAATCTTAATAAACTGGTACTCCAAAGCTGGAAAATTGCATGAAGCCACTGCATTGTTTGAAAATATGCTTTCAAAGGGTTATAGTCCAGATGTGGTTATATATGATTCTCTGGTCAAGGGTTTCGGAGCACTGGGTGAAACAGAGAGAGTTATTGACCTGCTCCATCAAATGGCAGCAAATGATATCATTCTTGATGTCAAAATGATCACAACTATCTTGAACTATATTTGTAGAGATGACGAGCATTCTAACTTGAAGGACTTGCTTCCAATCTTTGCAAAGAGAAACACTAGTATTTCATGCAAGGATTTGCTAGCGAGACTTCAACATCCTGGCAAACAACATGATTTAGCAGTTTCTTGAATTGGATAATGGTGGTTTCAGATTAGAACTGTGACATTGATCCACCAAATAAAGTTACTGGATCCTAAAGCCTAGCTGCTTCATGGATTCCTTTGATTAGCAGGTAATTTTCTTTCAATTTTGATTTACTAAAGCTGCAGTCACCATCATTGATCTTGATAATATCTTGTCTAGGATTTTTTCTAGGTAGAACTTTAAAAATCAGTGTTTTTTGTCAGAAAACCCCAAGGAGTTTTTAAACAAACAATAGAAGAAACATTTTCACATTTTTTTCTCAAAATTATACAAAAACACATTATTTCAAATACATCACTGGATGGGTGACAATTAAAACAAGATGTAGTTGATGAACATCATGCATGTAAAGTTGTTTCTTACCAGTTACTTCATTTCTACAGTTTCCTTTTCGTTTTCTTTTTCTTTTCTTCACTCAGAAAATTAGTTTTTTTATTCAATATCTGGAAAAACACCATTAATATTTTGTTAAATACATCTGGCCAGGAAATTTCTCCTACCCTTGTATAAATCTGCAGTAGACACTGAATTCGGATGGGTGATCTGCACAATAGAAATCTTTGTAGACTTTGGTGTTGCAAACAGCGACTTGGTGCTGATGTACTGCACAATGAATTTATGTTTGCACTGACGAAAGAAACAATTCATAAAGCTTTATTTGAAATCTACTATCTTTATTTGGGAAGTCTACTATATAATTTTTGTTGTCTTTTCTTTCTTTCCTAGTATGCACACAGACCATGATTGATGGTATAATCCATATCTGATGCTGCCTTCGTTTGTCAACATTCATTTAACTACAGTGAATGTACTGTAGGTGAAAAGTGCTGCAAGAAATAGTATATGTCTGGAGTCTGGACAATGGAAAAGGTTTGGTGGGTCCCTGATCTTGGGTTGAATCATCGGGAGACTGATCTGGTAATTTTATTTTTTGATAATGGACTGGTCAGGCATTTGGTCTATGTTATTTTGCCAACACATAGTTCTGCATTTTATAGAAAATCACGAGATTATGTTTTTTGAGTTCCCAGGATTAGAGCTGGATGTGAAGAGGACGTTGGGAAATCTGTCTGGAACTGTATAAATAAGTTGGTTCTTTTGAGGAATATGATATCAATAATTTGCTGCCAAGTGTGTGACTGCTTATTAATTTGTTGGTTTATCTTTAGAATTAATAGGTTCATTCTATTTTATCCTATCCCATTTAGTGTATTTAATGAGGAAGAGAAGAGATACAAAAAGGACTGCTGAAACATAGTCGTGATATCCAAGAAGCTTGAGGGGTGATGGATGTCTTGTACCATGCCAACGGTGGTTGTTTGTAATTGTGCAACTTTATTAAATATTAGTGAATGCAGGGCGGCCTATGCCCTGCTGCTTGATTATCCAAACAGAAAGATATCCCATGGTTAAAATGCTACAGCTTGGCCATAGGTTTATCACATTTAACCATCTTTAGCGACTTATTTTTCTCAGTACTTACATCCAAGATTGTTTCTGCATAGTTAACCTAATCCAACCATTGTCATCATAAGGACGTTGACTGTCTATGTGGTGCACAAATAACCTTATGTTGAGAAATGATATGTGAGAAAGTACATATGATCAATCATACCATGATATTCTTACCATGTCTTATCATCTTGTGACTTTTTTGGAAGAATAGTTCATTAGCGTGGAGGATCTCAATGTTCCATCCAACTCTTCGTGGAATTTCCTGTTGTTTCCTGAATATCTTTGAGATATCAGAAGATACCTGAAACCATTATCTTAATATGTTCAATCTGTTGCTCATGTATTTTCTTGAAGAAATTCTTGTATGAAATAACTAAACATGTTATGGTATTTTTCTATTTTTTTGCACATTTTTTAATTTTCTGCAAGGACTGTTAGCCAATACATGGACAATAACACAAACTCTGCATGCGCATGTGCATGTGTGTGTCTATATGTGTCATTTTCAAATCTTGAATTGATTTTCAGACCTTCTCTTAGTTGCTTTTGGGTAGTTGATGCTTGTTGGACTAAATTTGCAGATGTTATATGAAGAATTATGACCACTCCCTTGGTGTTATATGCAAGTTGTGGAGGGACCCAAATCAAATCTGGTATATGAAGAATTATGATCTTTTCTTTTCTTCTTTGGTGCTGCTCAATTTCATTGATCTCTAATGGAAAAAACTTCGTGGCAAGAAAAACCTATCCGCTGAGCTAAATAGAACTGTCAGAAGTCAACAAGTTAGTTCAGATTCATTGCGCAACCTGATATGTTTTGCAGCCAATGTTGGTGATATGAGCCTTATTATTGAATTTTACTCTCAAGGATGTGTGTGCTCTTATTCCGGGAGAATTCTGGTCGCATGATAGAGTTTGAGCTTTCTCGTGACCTGAGGTGGTAAGAACTGGAGCTCACATCCCAGGGATACCTCAAAGCATGATAGTCACTCTGATTCTTTGCTGGAAGGTATGTCATTCATTTCTCATGGAACAGAAGGAAAGTATTACTCATATTTTGAGTTGCATAACTCCTGTATGGTATCTCATAGTTCATTTTACAGAACCTCTTCACGATGGCTGCATTTGTCCTCTTTTAGGACAGCCAACTATTATATTAATTATATTATCATGCACATGCCCTTTTCCTTTCTTTGTTTCTATATGAAATTCATAACATTATTATTCTAAAAGAAATTGTCATGCAAAAGAAAAAAACAGATTCTTTCTGTGTCCTTTCTGTAGCACGTGCTCTCTTTTTTTTCTTTTAGTATGAATGCATTAATGCAATGTTAGATCTTCTATTATGGAGAACTGGAAATATTGAGATTTCTTCATAAATGTCATGGCTACTAATATCTGCTACAAGGGTGTTACTGGGTTGGACCTGACCCAGCCCGACGTCCGAAACCGATTATACCTGTCCTGACCTGATTTTAGTGGACCCATGGGTTCGGGTTGGGTTCAAAATATAAATCCCTAATGAAAACTGGCTGGGTCTTGGGTATTGCAAATGAAGACCCGAACCCGTTTGGACCCGACCCTATTTTTATACTTGACCCAAATGATTCTCCATATTGTAAAACCGAACTGACCCGATTATGTACCCAAACTCATTTTATTCGTCAATTGACCCCAACCTGAACCCGAACCTGCTTTGTACATGAACCGACCAAAACCATTTTTATATGTGAACTGACTTGAACCAAACTCAAAATTATGATACATTTTGAATATGATATATCATTGTTGTCTTTTTGTTTCAACTTCAAATAATTGGTTGCAAATATTCTTTTTATATTTAGTTTTTTTATTATAATTTAGATTAATTAATAAACTTCATATAATCTTCTTAACAAATAGTTGATTTCATTAGTTAACATATTTTCTTTATTGGTGGGCAATTAGGTTTAGAACATCATATCAATAACCGAGCTGAAACTCGAACCAGTTAGAACTCAAGCTGATCATACCCATACCTGAACCCAACCTTACCTGAATCAAAATGGGTCTATTAAAGAGCTTATCCAATTATACTCGACCTAATACATACCGGAATCCGTTAACCCATATGGGTTCACAATTTCTAGCCGTACTCAATCCCGAATTAGATTGGGTCGGGTTTGACTCTTTTAGACCCGATTTGTAGTCGGGTCTGAACCAACCTAGTTACGCCTCTCTCTCTCTCTCTCTCTCTCTCTCTCTCTCTCTCTCTCTCTCTCTCTCTATATATATATATATATATATATATATATATATATATATAAAGATGGATTCTCTGGCACACACTTGCAAGGACCTCAACCATCCCTTCATGTAAAACCTCTAGTTTTCCACTCTTGCTCAATGGCCACTGCCAACGTCTTCTCTTGTTTTTCTAACTTGTGATGCCTCCTTCAAGTTGGAGCTCTTTAAGCCAACGCCTGTATTCATGTATACATAAAATATATGGAAAACTCTAGCAAAAACTCATAAGTATCTAAAATTCTTTGCATGAGGGCCTGACAAATACGATGTGAATCTCCACATATAATTAAAATTAGCAAGGAGATTCACAATATATTTGTGCGGACCTCCTCACGTTGGCACAAATATGTTGTAAACATATGAACATTGTGAAAATCACTGCAGAGATTCATAATATATTTGCATGGACCTCTTTACATTCGCACGGATACATTGCGAACCTCTGAATATGGTTAAAATCATTGAAGAGATTTGCAATATATTTGTGAGAACCTTCTCATATTCACACAAATATGTTGAAAACCTCTAAATATGGTTAAAATCACGAAGAAGATTCATAATATAGGACTTTCTCACGTTTGAACAAATATGTTGCGAACCTCCAATTATGGTTAAAATCACCAAATAGATTTACAACATATTTGTATGAACCTCATACTATGGTTAAAATTATCGAGGAGATTCACAATATTTTTGTGAGAACTTCTTTATGTTTGCATAAATATTTTGGGAACCTCCAAATATAGTTAAAATCAAACTAAGATTTGCAACATACAAACTAAGAAGATTCACAACATATTTGTGAGAACTTTCTCATGTTTGCATAAATATTTTGCAAACCTCTAAATATAGTTAAAATCAAACTAAGAAGATTCACAACATATTTGTATAAACCTCCTCACATTTATGCAAATATGTTTTAAGCCTTCAACATGGTTAAAATCATCGAGGAGATTGACAACATATTTGCATAGACATTTTCATGTTTGCACATATATGTTGTGAACCTTCGAATATAGTTAAAATCATCAAAAAGATTCAGAATAGTTATAAAAAATACAAGTATTTATATGGGTATTAAATCATACAACTATAAGATGTCAAGATATTTTTTGCGAATGTCAAAAGGTCCATGTAAATATCATGCAAATATCCTTTGATTTTAATATTTCAGAAGTTCATAAGATATTTGTGCAAATATATCTAGGTGGTGCAAATATCATGGAAAACTCTTTTTTTATTCTAATCTTTTGTAGGTTCGCAAGATATTTGTACGAACGTGTGAAGTTCTGCATAAATATGTTGATAATAATTTTAACTATATTAAGATGTTTACAACATATTTGTACAAATGTGAGGTCTTTACAAATATATTGCAAATCTCTTTAGTGATTTTAACTATATTTGGAGGCTCACAACATGTTTGTGCAAATATCAGGAGGTTCACGAAAATATGTTGTGAATTTTCTCGGTAAGTTTAACTATATTGGGAGGTTTGCAATATATTTGTGCAAATGATCCTAAAAAGTTGAGAATCAATGATTTTGGACATTAGGACTTTGGCATATTTGTAGGTTTTTACTATAACACACCATTTTTACAAGACAATACAGTAATTTTTTGTACGTTGTACACATATGTACACACGGGGTGTTGATTGTTAAAGCACTTAGGTTATACACATGTTTCTTTTTGTATTGTTTTCATGTACTTAATCTTTATTATATCCACTTCTAGACTAGTTTGTGTTAGTGCTCAGGACCTAATAACTAGATGAACAAGCACTTGCACCCTCTCTAATCAAATGGGTTCCACTCATCCCTTATGTCATCCCTATCTTCGTACCCCTCTTTAAGATTTTCATTGATGCAAGTCCTTTTGACAAAGGGGGCTCCGTCTGTTTGGTCGGACAAATTTGTGCAAGTCGTCATGTGATGGAACATTGCAAGTTCCAACCCCATTGGTATGGGTGGTTGTATAGCTGTCAGTAGGGTTTGTCTACTTTAAATGAGGGGGGCCTTAATCCCCCAACTTGAACATAAAAAGGGTTGTTTTGATCAAATCAGAGTCCATATGTCATCTACATCATTCATTTAGTGAAGCTCGACATTTAAATAACCAAAATCATGAAATATTTTTTCACGATTCAAAACTCAATTGCCTACAAATCACAAATTGTTTTTATTAAAGAAAAACATATTTTTGGCAAGAAAATACGATTCAAGGGTTGATTCTTGTTAAAGTTTGATCAAAACAACTTGCATCATAAGATTTAAGAGGGATATGAAGATGGGGGATGGCATAGGGGATGACTGAAACCATACTCCTCTCTAATGGCTAGTGTTTAGGGGTGCACAATGAGTCGAGCTATCCCGAGCTCGGTTTAAGCTTGTCCGTGAAGATAAACGAGCCAAGCTTGAACATAAGACCAGGCTCGACTTAGATAAATGAGCCAAGATTAATCCAGTTGTTGAACTTGATTAAGCTCAAAAAACTCGTTTATGCTTGATCATGTAGTATGTAGTGTGTATATATTTGTTTATCATGTGATATTAAAAGTATTTTCACCTTAACGGGCATGACGATAGCCTTTACCCAAAGGTGATAGGATCACATCCTGCGACTGCCTAAATTTGTTTTAATTTTAACAATCCAGTTGTGTAAATCATGCCACTGACAAGTTGTAATGCTTTGAACAATCCGACTGTTAAATCTATTTTTATATAATTTCTGTTTTTAAAATTAGAAAGGTACAACCCTAACCTATCTAGTGATAAGGATTTGTACCTCCCTCTTTAGAGGTGGCGGGTTCAAATGCCGGTCCTTGAAAAATGTAATACAATATATTTTTTTGGAATGCAGTCAAGCTCTGCTCAAGCTCGAAGCTGAGCCAAGCTTGAACAGTCCTTCAAGCTCGAGCCGAGTTCGAGCAATGATATTTCTAGCCGAGCCGAGCTTGAACATGTGCAAACCCTAATAGTGCTTGTATTTCTTACAAATAAGGGTTTAACCCCATCGTGTAAATATGATTTTTAATGGAATTTTGTGCATTGGAAGGATTAATAAAATATTGTTTCAAATATCTGGTTCTTAATTCTTCGTGCGTTTGTTCGTGATTGAAGACACTCTTTTTCTTCTCAAGTGATCGTATTGCTTGTGACCTTCAAGTGTTCATGATATTGAAGCATTGTTTGAGGGATCTTCATCCTTTCCACTTCCTTTTTTTATTATCTTCTCTCATCATGATGGAAAAAAAAGAGGCTGTTTGAATCAAGATTGATGAGACCAACTATCCTATATGAGCAATGCTCATTAAAATATTCTTAGTCGAATATGGCACCTTGTGGTCATATCCATGTTGGAACGACAACTCATTCTCACCAAAAAAGTCAGTGGCATCGAGGAAACATTCAAAGATGGAGGCAGAGAAAGCATTGGCCGATTATTGGAAGGCCATGAAAGTATGGAAAGTTGGACATGCCTAGGTTCATTATTAGTTTATTAGTAGCATGAATGAGTGTGTCAATATTTTACGCTTGGAAAAAGAGTCCATAAAATATGAACATTTCTCAAGGAAATGTATACTCAAAAGATGTTACATGCAAGTGAGAGAAATTACATACCACATCCATTCTTACAAACAAAGAGACAAGTTCATTAAAGGGTATTATGGTGTCTTAAAAAAGGTTATGAGATGAACAACTAGACTTTAGCCAATTTGGGATACTCTAAATGATTTACAACAAAGAAAGAAAGAAATTAATAATGAACAATTCTTTCAATTTATGAAAAGATTGAGAGCCATGTTTGAGCATATGCAAGTTGTTATCATTCATCGGTATGAGATTCTACCTCTTCATGAGGTTTGGGCAGAGGTGTGCACCATGGTGGAGCCTAAGAACTCAAAAGAAAGAGTTTTGGTAGTCCCTAGGATTGGTTCCAATTTTGGGACCTATAAACTTCTACTATGTGGGAAGTAACATTTTGGTGGAGATAAAAAGAAAAACCTTATTTGCCATCTTTATAATGAGTTTAGATATATCAAACCTTATTACTCAAAGTTAAAGAAGAAATATAAGAAAAAATGTGGCTTCTGTTGGCTATTTCCAAAAAGTAAATAAGGGTGGATCGATGATGGCTCCAAACAAATTGAGTCCTTATCCATATCTCAATTGGTGGAGACACTTTAATTACACTTAAAGTGCTCATTACCTTGATAGGAGGTGTGGTCTCTACATCAATCTCTTTATCTGTTCGCATCTTAGCATGTATTTTTGGTTTTAAATTTAGAGCATCCTTTTATATAATCTCAAATATGGATCTTCTCACCTATTATTGTACCAATTCATATGATTCTTTTGTTTTTAAAACCGATAAAACTTTGCTCAATGTAAAAATTATAAGAAACATTGAAAATTAAAAAATTCTTTTGCTCTAAAAGTTTGACATCTACCAAAATTTAAATCTTCTTTTGATTTCTTAAAGTTCTGATCAAAGGTGTAATATTTTTTTCTCATCAAGGGGTGGTTGGGAGAAGAATCATCAGTCAAAGAAGCTGATTGGAATATGTGATAGAGAATAGAGCCTCTCCTACATGAATTTTTTGAAGTTATTTAAAAACTTTTGTAATATCACTAAAAATAATGATAGTAATTCACGACACAAAAGATTGATTATCCTAATCTACTAAAACTACCTTGCTTTTCAAATTTAGAAAATTTTTATAATGTTGAAAACTTACTTATGTTGACTGTGTATTTTAAAAAATGAAATCATTATCTTTTAGAAAGAGCAACTTTATTAAATTAGAATTTTTAGGGTCTTATTCCTATTGTTTCTAAAGGAGGTTTTTCATATTATGTAATTATTTTAGATGATCACTCTATATATACCTGAATTTATTTTCTTAAGAATAAGTCTGAAGTATTTTACTACTTTTAGATGTTTTACAACTTTATCAAAAACCAATTTAATTTAAGAAAAATGTAAGGTGGTTTTGTACCATGATACCATATGTTGGTATGCACTCTTATTTGTATGGATCTAGTTTGAAACTTATATCTATGTAAATCAAGTGTATACTATCATAAGTTATGGTGGTACAATACCATCATAGAAACAACCTTTAGTTTAAACATTTCTATATTTTATATTGATTCAAAGAAAAATGTATCTTTGAAATAATTTCAAAATTATCTTGATTCAAATGGATATGTTCACCAAAAGTCTTGTCCTTAATTCTGATCAACAAAATGGTTTAGCTGAAAGAAAATATATGTGCATCATTGAGAAATTAAAATATTATTTATTTTAAACAATGTGATAAAATATTTTTAGGTTAAAGCTGCTCTAACAACAATTATCTTATAAATAAAATGCTTTTTTCATTTTTGAAAAACATTACTTATATATAAAAACTTTTTAAAATAAAACTAAATCATAACTACAAACTTTTTTTTGAAAGGCAAGCTAGGGTTAGTCAGGCCCCTACCAAATTTTATTTAATTTGTAAAATCCTGTTACAATAATTTATATTTCATTGTTTTCCTGAAACCAATCAGGGGGTGATATTTTGATGACTTTTGAAGTCCCTCTTTAGCTAAATTTTGCTAGATACCTGACCATAAGACGTGAAGAATTCATTATTATCCATCCAAATGAACCGATGAGGCATTCCAGGACACCATTTTTTATTATTAATGATTTGATTTATCGAGTCTGGAATCTTGAAGTCGGTCTCAATATAGCAACAATGAGGAACTTGGTTAATATCCCAGTTGATCCTTAACCTTCATGAATCTTAAGATGTGATACATAACATGTTTGGTGTTTGTGGGCTACATAGTATATCATGACATGCATAAATACATTATCACAATCAATCATGCTTGGAGTTAATTTCAGAACAATTATGCTACAATAAACAAATCCAAAGTAAACCAATAAATTTATGCAAAGACTGTCTCAAAACTAGTGATTCTGTACTTAATAATTTGTTTCTCTTTTCTACCCTTGAAGGTACACTCTTAGGTTCCTAACTCTTATTCAATTAATCCAATGAGGTGTTTATTATGCTATGTATTTTATTAGCTTCATCGATTTGAAGAATCTTCGAACTCCTTTCAGAGATTTCACTGAAGCGGTCTGTGATCGAGAGAATCTCTTAGTGGTCCATATGAAATCGATTCCTACTATAAAGAGTTTTATGACATATCACCTAGGTCATACGGTAGTCCAACCCTATACAATCAGAAACTAGGGACCAATTGAGACACCTAACTCTCCAAAACGACAACGGTCAACCGATCCTATGTACCACCACTCTCTCCAAAGTAGTCTCGAGTTTGAATGAGTCGTAGGTATTATTTAATTATTAAGCTCATGAATTAATTTCAAGTGCCCTCAATAGACAGGCTCACTAACCCAATTTTCACTAGAGAAGATTATATAACACATGCTATTTTAACTCATTCAAACAACTTGAAGTTCAAACCCCATATCTGAGTGACTTTAAGCACGACCTCCTTGAGACAATTATGTGATTATGTGTATGATTGTCCAGTCAGTTATTTCTTTGGTGCTTCGCAGGCACCCATGAGATTCATTGGACCCAAGATCACTCATGAGTCATTTTTATGCTTATACTACATATTTGTTATTATCATGCATACATCATATCATATACACAAAGGCTGCATACTCAATTCAATCCTGATGATGCCCTAATCAACAAACATGTGCAATCATTTATTCTGAGATGGCCATACAATTTTATTCTGTCACCGTCCCCTGTCCCCTGGTTCTTGAAGTGGGGCAACCTCTCTTGTATGGCCTTCTGCTTTCTTTCCTTTGTCATATTGCCTACCAGAATTTCCTCCTTTCGGAAGCTTTTATAAACGTCCATCATCACCTCACCTTTGCCCCTCCATCAGACAGTTGTTGGTCCCCATCTGGGCTTTCCTTTCCTTCTCTTGCAAAGCTTCAAACTGATTGCTGCGGAGTCGGCCGTCCTATTTCATTTTCTTTCTGGTATGACACTAAGGTCTATCCCAGCTAAGTAGCCTCATCTTTTTCCTCACTTGCAGTAGGTTTAAGACTGCGATGGTCTGGTTGGAGCTGCATTAACTCCACAGTTGTTCTCAGTGGTGGATGACCCTATTGCATTTGGAGCAGTAGGTCCCCTTAAGGAGGCCAGCCATGGCTGCCCGATCCCCTATCTCCGACTATCTCAGTCTCTCCTTCCTCCATTCTCAGCTTGGTTTAAAGCATGTGATCATAACTACCGATTTTTTTTCTAAAGTGGTTCTGTGTTTTACATAGTTATCTTGAAAAACCAAAAAGGTTGTATGCGTTATGATTTAAAAAATAATAAACATTATGTTTTGAAAAATATATTTTTTGTTGAAAGTTTTTTTTTATTCTTACATTATGTGATGAGTTGTTGTAGAACCTCAAATTAATGTTTAGGATGCTAATGACAAGTTTAACCTTAAACCTTCTATTTTTAAATACACTAGAAGTAGGAGTGAAAAACAACCTAGTGCTCTTGATATTTTTTATATAGAACAAACCAAATCCTCCAACAAGACGATCAAATAGAATATCCAAATAATTTAATAGGTTTGTGTCTTATAAATCATTTCCTTCCCAGTATAAAGTCTACCTAACTCATATTTATTTCAATAAAAAGCTATTTTAATTGTTAAAATAATCAAAAAATAAAATTTTATTGACTGGGGTGGGAGCCCATTACATGCTCTTTTCCCTTGTCTGAAAAATCAGAACCAACCCATTACATGCTCTTTTCCCTTGTCTGAAAAATCTGAATGCAGGAAAGAACCAGAATTTGGACTCATATCTGGACCCTCACTTTTAGTATATGAAAAAAATGGATCTGGAGTCTGGATCCTCCTAAGTGATTCCAACATGTTGGCTAGACCTAGTTTTGTTAGTTCTATCCTCAGTGTAGGTCCACAATGAGGCATGCCCAAACCAATCTTTTTTTCTGCGAGAAATGGAGCAAGTTAGCTGGCAATGTCAGGTTTCTATGGACTCATATCCAATTCATATGGATCCAGATCCATACTGATTGGATCCATTTGAACATGTATATGGATCCGAAATAGTCACTTTAAGACTCAGTCTGACCCATTTGGAGCCCAGATGCTATATATTATAAATATGTTAAGGCAACACACCACAATGAACTGGGGACACCCACATGTGCATGGAATCAAATTAGATGTAATATGGTCGAACTTATCCACATACAAGGTCAACTTATGTATATCCAAAGTTGTAAAGAACCCAAACTAAAAATTCAAATTCTAGTCAACAGGACTGAAACCTGGATCCAGGTCAAATTTAGAATTGATAAAGCAACTGTATTTGGATCCAAATCATATTAACTGCTAAATCCTATTGGATCCATCAGAAACATGGATGTTTATGCAAAGGTAAAAATGGATCAGGTTCGATCCTGATCTGATACATATTTAGCAGTTAATATGATCCAAATTGGAATATGAAAGCTCTGATTGGATGAATTCAAATCCTTTCTGCCTTATTTTAAAATCCATCTAATCATAATAAGGTACTGGATTCAAAATTGAAGGTCTGATCGAGCCCGATCCATGCCTATCCTGAAAACTTGGCTGGGTCCGGTGGCTATATATTTTGGACTCCCTTATATGGAATGGATCATGACCCGTGGAAAGCAGTTGAAGGAATCCCACCAGGTTCAATTTGTGTCGCGCATACGAGATTGGGCAAACCAGGCTAGTCAAGATCCAACCCGTGAGTCCTTCTCAAGCCATCGATTCATAGAACCATGATCCAAGTTACAAGTCCACATTGACTTTTCATGGTCCACAAACGGAACCGGGCTTAATAAGACCGGATCACGAACTGTCTTAGAGCTAGAAATCTCGTAGATTCGAACCAGTTGTAACCCGATTTGTATGACATTGAACCAACAGAAATACAGCTGACCTGAACATGGACCTACTTAATAAACCCTGCATAGTCTCAACCCTCGAACCAATTAGGGCTGTCAATGGGTCTGGTTCGTTTGAAATATGCAACCCAACCCTAACCCAAATTTTCAACAATGGGCATAAAAAGTGCCGACCCGAATAATAATTTTCAACAATGGGCATACCTACTGTCATCGTGCCGGCAGCGTAGATGTTAGAACCCCTGGGGTCTATGCTCCACATTTCCTCTTTGGATCTTGGTTCCTCACTTTTGCCCAATTTTCTCAAATTTTGTATCGATCCGGACCGATAGCCGAGTCTCCTGGTCCCGGGACCAAAAATCTTTTTCTAATAAAAAAAGGAAATTAATTGAAAAGAAGAATTTTACAAAATATCGCTTGCGAAAAAACTACGTGACCAAAATAACTATATTTTTCATTTAAATACAAAAATACCCTGATTCTGTAAAAGTGGCAGGCATATATTGCAGGGCTTAACTTTTGCATGTGTTCATGTTTCACTTGAATCATTCCCCTGCAATGTCGTCGTCTTCCACATCTCATATCTGCATCGGGTCCTTCGTCGCACTCAATCTATTTCTCTGCGAATTCGTTCAAGAACCCGAGCTAAGCAGAACTCCAAACAGGAACTCCTAAGAGAAACCAGGAGCAAAGCCCGGCCGGAATCATGAATTCCCTAGCTCGCGCCGGCTCCAAGCTCCTCCGCCTCCCCCCTGCCACCGCCACGGCCACCGCTACCTCCCTCCTTCACCGCCGGTGGTTCTCCGTCGACGACTCGAAGACGCTGACGATCGAGACGAGCGTGCCGTTCACGGGGCACAAGATCGAGCCGCCGTCGCGGTCGGTGGAGACGACGCCGGCGGAGCTCGTGGGGTTCTTCCGGGACATGGCGATGATGCGCCGGATGGAGATCGCCTCTGATTCGCTCTACAAGGCCAAGCTGATCCGAGGGTTCTGCCACCTCTACGACGGCCAGGAGGCGGTCGCCGTCGGGATGGAGGCGGCGATCACCCGCCGGGACTGCATCATCACCGCCTACCGCGACCACTGCATCTACCTCGCCCGCGGCGGGACCCTCGTCGAGGCGTTCTCCGAGCTCATGGGCCGCGCCGCCGGTTGCTCCAAGGGGAAGGGCGGGTCGATGCACTTCTACAAGAAGGAGAACGGGTTCTACGGCGGCCACGGCATCGTCGGCGCCCAGGTTCCCCTCGGCTGCGGCCTCGCCTTTGCGCAGAAGTACGTCAAGGACGAGGCCGTCACCTTCGCGCTCTACGGCGACGGCGCCGCGAACCAGGGCCAGCTCTTTGAGGCCCTCAACATCGCCGCGCTCTGGGACCTCCCCGCCATTCTCATCTGCGAGAACAACCACTGTGAGGATCTCTTAATTCCTTCGATTTCCCCCTCTTCTTCTTCTATGCTGATTTTTATCCATTCGTCTTTTAATTTCGGGGGAAGCTGCGTATTTGTCCTGGATTCATGGTTGGTTGATTGCCCTGTGAATTGTTGTTTTTGGTTTAATGATTGGACAATTGAGTTCATGCCGCAAAGATATTAGGGTTTAGGTTAGTTTTCTTTGTGATTATGTTGAATGATGGATTTTGATGGGAGATAAGGTTTCTAAGATTGCTAACTAGTCAGATTAATTGTGAATTGACTATATGTAATCATCATTCTGCAAGAAATTGGTTAGGTGGTTGTACTACTATGTTACGTTGATTTGGTTCGTGGTTGCTGATGGCTAATTTTTGAGGTGGGCTAGGTTTCCCAAGGTCCTGTCTGGGTGAAATTTAATAGGTTGTGAAACGCTTCTTGTTTAATGATCGAGAGAGATGGAAGTTCCTTATTTGCATGAAATTCTTAAGAGTTTTCGGTTGTACTTTGTTAATGATTATGGATGGTTTCTGTGTAGACATCGATATCAGAAGACTCTTGATTGATCCTAAAGATTTGTGTGGCCTTTCGGGCTTCTCTTTTTAGTTCGGATGAAAGTTGTTGATATTGTGGTGATGTAGGAGAATAGATAGGAATACTGTTTGTCGTCAAAGTTCTGATTGTTGAATTTCTTTGGTTGTAGATGGAATGGGAACTGCAGAATGGAGGGCAGCCAAAAGTCCAGCTTACTACAAGCGTGGGGACTACGTTCCGGGCTTAAAGGTTACTGATTGCGATATAAATTGTTCGTGCTTTTTTTTTTAGTGGTGTGTTAGATGTGGTTTAAATAATGCTTTTAATTAATGTGGATTCTCTGGGTTTGAAATCTGATAGCTCAGAAAATGAATGTTCATGCATAGACTGAAAATACAGTCAAGTAGTTGGTAACCATTCTTCGCTTGATACAGTTGAGTACTTGTCAGATTTGTTTATCCAAAAGAAACTTGTCTTATCTGAAAGTTGGATGATGATGACATGATAACATCCATATCTCTAAGAAGCCATTGTTGCCAAACAATCCCAGTTGTAGTGTGTGCCATAACTTAATACTTGGCCTTCGCTATAGAAAATGCAATCGTCTGCTGCTTTTTACACTTTTATGATATCAAGAAGTCTGCAAGAAAGATGCAAAAGCCAGTAGTAGAGAACCAAGTGTTATAATTGTTATTTCATCCCCCACAGTCAGAATCATAATAAGCTCTAAGCGCTAGTAATTAGATTGATGAAGAAAATTATACATAGTGTGCAGTGTCTAAAATATAACAAATGATCCTTAGTACTGCTAAATGAACTGTATGGAGTGCTTTCATAAACTAATTGACGAGATTCACTAGATAGGCAATATCAAGTTGTGAAATGGTTAAATAAATGAGGCTCCCAGCTAGTTGGCATCATACTGTACGATTAGTAAACGGCTCACCGTTTGTCTATCTGAAGCTAGCATTTGCTTCAATGGCTGTGTCGACGTGCTTCCCATCCTCTGTCAGTCTAGCTTGAGGTAGTAGATCAATTGCATACTTGTGTTATGATAGTAGATATCCCTTTTTGGAGTATGTAATCTTTAAACTAAAAAATGTAAAGGAGTAAACCTAAGTCCTTCGTCTCAAGCATCTGACCAAGTTTTTGTTTTATGCTAACTATCAAATAAGTGTCATGTCTTGTGATAATCATATTTTCAACATATAACAGAAGTAAAACACTGTCCCCGAGGAGATGAAAAACAAACTTGGCTCAGTCGTGATAACTCCATGTGAAACCCAAATTGTTTAATTGCAGTAGTGAACTTCTCAAACTCAGCCCTAGGTGCCTGTTTGAGAGCATATAAAGCTTTCATAGGTTATACATGCTATCCTCAGAATCCAACAGACCATGTAGCTACTGTATATAGACTTCTTCGTCTAAGTCTTCATTGAAAAAGACATTCTTCACATTCAACTGCCAAGGGTCTCACTGTTTAATGGTGAAAACAGCTACTAGAGTGTGAATAGTAGCCATATGAGCTAATGGGGCAAGTCTTTACATTATCAATACCAAACTGTTGTTTGTAGCCCTTTTTCCCAAGTCCTGAAGCCTGAAAATGCTTTCAAGAAGAATTTGTGCTCTAACTGATAGGTTAATTCAAATGCTGACTGGCTTTTCTTTTCCCCTTGATGTTGAATCCTAGAATGAGGTCAGTGGCCCTTGATTTAGTAGGGATGGTTTACTTGATTGTCCATTTTATGCCCAGCTTGAGATGGGTCAATTTTGGGCCCAAAATTCGAAAGCACATAGACCAACATGGGATGGATATGTTGATGCTTTACATGAAATGTTTCGTTACCGACGTTGATGATGCTTGATTGTCTCATTTATCAAATATCTGTTAATGCTGATACACCTTATGTTTCTTCTTTGTTGATGGTATCATTTCACCCTGTTTTGGTTTTTCTTGCAACAGGTGGATGGGATGGACGCTCTTGCTGTTAAACAGGCGTGTAAATTTGCCAAAGAACATGCCGTGAAGAACGGGCCTATAGTGAGTAAAAGATCATGCTCTTTCATTTCTTTTCTATCAGATGCTAGCAATGCACACCATTTTCTTAGGGTAGGTGATGTACAGAATATTATTGGTCATTTTAAACCTTTATATAGACATTGCATGACTGACATTTCTTGTTCACTTCCTTTTCCCCATAATCTGATTGTGCGCCAAGGTTCTATGCCTTGTCCTTTGAAATCAGAAATGTGTGTAACAGGTGACAAGTCATTATCGCTCCCACATGGATCATTAACTTTTTAGCATATAGATTTCATCTTTAATTGGCTACAATGCTTGATTGTTGCTCATCTACTATGGTAAATGTCTGGAGCAATACTTGCCCATTTTTTCATCATTCTTCTTGTCTTGTTCTTTATACATATTTCATCAAAATTGTCACATCTGATCCTTTGTTCTTTTTATGTGGAACAGCATACTTTTTAGGTATACCATCCCCAAGCATTTTGTCTTACCATAAGTGCAAATATGAAATTAAATCTCAATTGCATTTTGTACATCACCTGACTGTATCTACCAAAGTTGTAAGTAGCATATCGTTACCCGGATCGGTCGGACCCAAAGATAGATATGTAGTGTATCATAAAAAATCATAATTTTTTAATAAGAGTTTTTCAAAAATTCTAAAAAAATAAAAATAACAAAAAATCTAAAAAAATCATAACACATGAAACAATGATGAATTGAATAAAATACAACCATAAAATTGAAATGAAATAGCACAAAATGCAAAAACAATGCCACTAATGGGCTTACAAGATCACAATCACAAAAGTGCACAAGCACAAACCAATGTCACTAAGGGCTTACAAGATCACAATCACAATGTGCACAAACACAAGTCTACCATGAGACAATACAATAACCAGCAAAGGGCAACAACAAAAGCACTAAGTGCATATAAAACATTAAAGAACTTAATTGAAAAATATTCATCTTTATTGCGCATAAATGCTTAAGAGAAGCATTGAAAAATGAAAGGGAATAAAACCCTTATTTATACACATACAAAAGAGAGGAAGACCTCAATATAGTTGTTGGACTGTTCCAACAACTCTATTGACTAGTCAACTCTATGTTGATTGGTCAAAAAAGAACCTAACAACTATATTTGGTATTTAACCAAATAGTCCCTATAAAAATAAAAAATAACAGAAAGAAAAGAATAAAATAAAATATTAGTTTACCCCTAATGGGCATAGCCTATTATAAGAATTGAAATGACCAAAATACCCCTAATAAGTATTTACCTATTACATCATTTATAAATAATATATATATACAACTTAGCACTCCCCTTCAAACTTACAGTGTGATATACCGAAAGTTTTAAAATACAAAAAAAATCAACGAGAAGGATCAAAGTCTTCAAGTGTCTTTATTATAAGTCTTCATCTTTATGTCACATCAGAGACTTTTGCAAACACAAGTCTCTAAATGTCTTCATTTATGATCATCCACAAACGCCTTCATCAGTTGTCTCCATCTTCATGATATGATGCATCAAATATATTCATTTCTCAATCCATCGCATCTTTAAGAACTTGCAGAGAGAACAAAACAAAGGTTCCAATTACACAGGGAAAATATCCTAACCTAGTAGTTATAAAGTTTTAAAAAACAATGTATTTTCAAAACAAGAATAACACTTAAGTAGAATGTTCAAGAAAAGGATAATAATTTTTAAAAACATGAGATAATCATTAAGAAAGATAAGAGGAGTATTCCTCAAGGATCATTTTTTATGAAATCAAACCATAAACTCAAAATCAATATATTTTTTAAGAAGACATAAATGTTGATCAATAAGAAGATGCGATCACTAAAGGATATATAAATCATCATGAAGAGATAAACAATTATGCATAAATGATATCCCAAGCATTTCAAATAGCAACATGCATATAAAATATAACAATTCAAAAAGAGACCTCACGAAGAGAGGAGCTAATCAAATTCATGCAAACAATAATGTGAACAAGCTAATTAATATGAAACACACACACATATGCAATTAAAGCATATTTAATGCACATGAAACGACAATAAAAATAACTATTTTTATCAATAAAATGCATATAGAATGCATGAATTTAATGTAAAGAATCAAGTAGCATTCAATTACAAACCAAAGTGTCCCATATCTAGTGGACAACACACAAGTATTTACTTAAGAAACACACTCTCAAAACCCACAAAGGGACACATACAAGAAGGCTCACAATATAAAGAATATGATTTTTATTAAACATCACAAGTATGAAAAAATGCTTGAAATTTTTATTTATAAACATCTTCCATACAAGGAAAAACTAGTAAAAGTTTAGAAATTTCAAGAAGAGATTTTAAAAATCCCACGTAACAAAGAGTGATATTTGCAAATCAATACCAATTTGCGAAAAATATGAAGATATTTAAATTCTCACAAATATCAAGAACACCTTTGTGTATCAACGACTAGAACAAGAGTATAACAAGAACACCACTAATGAGCTAAAAACACACACAAAGATGTGAATAAATATCTCTTGTCCACATCTTAGTTGTCATAGGCGCTAGGCAGAGCCTAGGCGGTGAGCCCTTAAAAAAGCATAGGAGGTACCAAAAATAAAAAAATTAAAAAAAACATAAAAAGAAACATGTATACAACATAAAATTAATCAATAATAAGCAGTAGACAAATAATATATTGTTGAACATTGTAAAACAATTGTATTACATAATCTTAACCTGCTCAAACAAATTAAGAATAAATTAATAACTGAATAAACAAACCATACAACTAATAATGTGAATGGACAATACACAAAAAATAAAATCATGTATATAAAAAAATTAACAACAACAATAGACATAATACAAACAATAGACAAATAATGTCTTCTTATTTTTCTCAATAATAGACAGAATACTAGGAGTCACCTAGGCGTAGCCCCACCGCCAAGGCGACCAAGTCTAGGCGATGGGGCCCTATATTGCCATCTAGGTTGTTACCGCCTAGGTTGTCACCTAGGCTTTTAAAGCCTAAGCTTTTTTTTTAAAGACATATCATTTGCTTTCTTCTCCGAGGGAGAGAAGAAGAAGAAAACAAAAAAAAAAGATGTTATTTGTCGCCTTTGACAACTAAGGTCTACATATAATGACACTTAGATAAGAGGCATTATAAGAGGAAACACACGAGGTAAAAGAGTGTGCAACGAAAACAAGCTAGTGTCACTAATAAAAATATTAATCTTTAACAATCTTTTGAAATACTATGGTTTCATAACTAGATAACCATCATAGATAAACATAATTATAAGCATCTATAATAAAGGCAATGGCAAAAAACAAATGAACGATTCAATACACTCACACAATCAGAAATCACATAACTGTCAGTTAGAGACAAACTACAAGTTGACAATTTAAACTGACATAAAACGAGGTGCACACAACTCACCCCAACAAACAAGCCATACAACGGTCATGAATCCTTTACGAAGCATGATCTCAAACTAAAAAATCCCAAGACTCAAAAAAAGCAAAATATCAAAATGATTTTTTTTTTGGCTTTGATACCATGTAATAAAATAACAAAAAATGCAAAAACAATGCTACCAAGGGCGTACAAGATCACAATCACAAAAGTGCACAAGCACAAAGCAATGTCACTAAGGTCTCACAAGATCACAATTACAATGTGCACAAGCACAAGTCCACTATGGGACAATACAATAACCAACAAAAGCACTAAGTGCATATAAAACATTAAAGAACTAGATAGAAAAATACAAAACATAAAAATATTCATCTTTATTGAGCATAAATGCTTAAGAGAAGCATTGAAAAATGAAAGGGGATAAAAGCCCCTATTTATACACATACAAGAGAGGGGAATACCTCAATAGGGTTGTTGAACTATTCCAACAACTATAAATATAGCTGTTGGACTATTCCAACAGCTCTATTGACTAGTCAAAAAGAACCTAACAACTATATTTGGTATTTAACTAAATAGTCCATATAAAAACAGAAAAAGACAAAAAGAAAAGAATAAAATAAAGTAATAGTTTACCTCCAATGGGCATAGCGTATTACAAGAATTGAAATAACTAAAATATCCCTAATGGGTACTTAACTATTACATCATATATATATATATATATATATATATACAACTTAACAAAAATCACATATGAAGCATTTATGTCTCTATGAGCTACATAAGACATCATCAAACATCAACTCATATAGATAATATTGCATGCATATCTCACAAGAACAATGCAATATATTAAATATCTTGCAATTAATAAAATGTCACAAGACTCTTATTTTCATATTACATAAACAAAACCAAAATAACCAAGTTTATGAACACTTCTAATGCTATGCTAGGAGTTATAGGATCAGAAGTAGGGAGCTCATCTTCGTGATATGCATCCTCCTCAGGCTGCCCATATTGCATTTCTGACTCATTCATCTATTTTTCTTGTCTTTTTTCTCTTAGACCGATGAGTAATTGCTGGCATTGTCATTTCACGGCACCCGACAAATGGCTTGACGTGCAGGCGGCAACATTGTGATGTGTCCCGGCTAAATAATGCTTCAACCGAGAGATACCATCTGAAAAAATATGTTGGAAATAGTTGCACTCGATTTTAAATGGTTTTTACTCATTACTTGAGTGCCCTATTGCCATGTTGAATCATCTGATGCCATCATCTCCAGAATAAACTCAATAAGAAACAAATAATAGGGATTTTACCTTAACCCACTTCCTTAAGTGAGAAAATGGTGGAAATGACTTTTACTTGAGCAAACCGCAAAACCCTCTTCCTTGCATACAGATCAACCCCCAAATCGCTCTCATGACTCCTATGGTGCGTGGATACCCCTCTAATGGCCTCTACACAAGTGATGAAGTCGTCCCTTAAGAGGTCTTTAAAACCCAAAAAGGAAAAAATACGATTTCCCTTTTTAATGTGCGCCGAAGGTATATTATATGATACACCATGTATCGGACGATACAGTACGTTACAGGGTTGTATCGTACAATACACCTGATACGGATACACATACTCGTATCATGATACAAGTGTGTGTCGTATCGATTTTGCCCATAGCAACGATACTTACAACATTGGTATCTACTCTGTCCTCTCATCATTAGTGGCAGTTTCAAATCTTATAACCTTAGGTGATGTCCCAGTCACCAGACAATGTCACAAGGACGATTGGTGATTATACTCTGGTGTGTGTCATCAGGTGAGATACTTAACACATAAACAAGACTCCAGCTGGTACCATTGGACATAATCCTCACTACATTAACTTCACTCCGTGCTTTGCATGGTCCCACGATCTTCATGATGCATTGGCACTACATTGATCAATCTTACCCATGTGACATTTTTTGTGAATCCTTAAACCCTTGTTATATGTGGTTTCTCAATCATGTGTTTCAGGCAGATTTTTCTTCGTTGTATACGGGTCCGTTTGAATTGCGGACAGCAGAGGACAGGACGCACTGTCCCTTCCTGTCCATGCACCATAAAAATTAGCCGTCTGCTGTTCAGTGGTGAAAGGGAGGGGGCATGGAACAGCGGCATACATCAAATTAGAGTCTGCGCGTTTCGTGTTTGCGTGGGTGCATGGATGCGCATGGGGCCCGTGCTTGGTGCGTCTGTGGATGGGGATTCAAAGGCACCCTACATGTGATTGGTCCACCACAGATGTGTGTACGAGTATGACTACGTATCTTAATAGCTTATTGCCTTTGGAAACCTTATGCATGTATGATAATAGATGGACAGTAGAACCTGTGAAAATGCATATGTTTGACCTCTGTGATTATACTTTTTATTTTCTTGTATGTATGTTATCCATGACAATTTAGGCGGATGTTGATGATAGAGACTTAGGATTCTGGGCCTTGAGATGGGTGACCTTTTTTTTTATATTGGACAGAGAAACCACCCCCAAGATCAAAGACCTAGCCACGCTGGCTTTGCCTGCCGTACTTCCGGTCGCTGTCCTGGCAGCATCAAACTCTGTGGGCTTACCCCTTGCCCCTAGGGAGTCACCACGCTTCGGCTTGCGCAAGGGGTGATGCACATGGGATTTGAACCTGGACCACCTGCCTAGCATCCTAGGTCATGAGATGGATGACCATTGAAAGTGAAAATTTTGATTAGGCTGTCCTAGTCTGATTCAGGCTGAGGCCCACACGGAATGTCTTTCAGGCTGGTGCAAATGGCTGGGAGTACCTATATTCCATGGCATGTTACGTCAAGTCAGTTTGAATTGGATCTCATGCAGTCAAGTCCATGAAGATGATTATCATGACAAGATCTTTCTTTGAGCACAGCTGAGCTATTAGAGTGTATGACAGGACTAAAGTTTGTGTCTGGCCTTTGTCTTTCTACTCAAATTCCCAACCTATATTATAGTTAGATATTCTAGGACACCTCTCTCTCTCTCTCATCCTAACTAACCGCTTGCTTAATCTGAACCTACAGGCATTTATGTTCTTTTATTTACTAAAAAATTGCTTTGAGTCAAATGAACATAACAAGAAACTTGATTTTTCAATTGTAAATTTCTGGTACAATATGAGCTATTGTTTTTAAATCTCTCCAAAGGGCCACCCGAATGTGAAAAGTTACCTAATCTAATGCATGTTCCAACAAAATAAGCTCTAGAGAATACATCTGCAAGTTCATAATTAGGCAAAAACACATGCAGCTGTGTTAGGAACCGGTTAGGACAGATGAACAGGTTAAGGCCTCTCTCTTTATTTTCTTCTTATTCTTCCTCTATGCTTTTCAGCAACCTGCTTTGGCCATTTGCCTCCACCTTGGGAGAGCACTGAACATATTAACTGGTGCATGCCTACCCATTTCTTATCAAACAAAGGTATCTAATTATCGTCTAATATTGGCCTTTTTTAGATCCTTGAAATGGACACGTATAGGTATCACGGACACTCCATGTCAGATCCTGGAAGCACTTATCGCACACGTGATGAAATCTCTGGTGTAAGACAGGTAATTCATAAATTTGGAGCAAATTAGTTTGGCTGTTGCATTGCTTGTTTTCCATATGTTTAACTGTTTGCTTCAATTCTTCTGCTTGATAGGAGCGTGATCCAATTGAACGAATCAGAAAGCTGATATTAGCGCATGACATCGCTAGCGCAGCTGAACTCAAGGTTTTCCACTTTTCTCCTATATGGTGCATGTATATGGTTAAAAGTTTCAAAATAGATGATCCATAGTGAACCCAGCACACTTGTCTAACCATACAAGGATAGCATAAATGGAAAATTTTCAGGGAACTGCCACACAATATTGTTGTTTTAGCATTGAGAAAACTTATTTGTGTGTTCTTGCAGGACATTGAGAAAGTGGTTAGAAAAGAAGTTGATGATGCCATTGCAAAAGCTAAGGTTAGCACTTCATAGTTTAATGCTTCATTATTAGATCTGGAGCACTTTTTTCCTGTTGTAACCATAGTATATCGTGATTTTATCGCAAGATTTTTGAAGGCCCATATGATGCCTAGAAGAACATGTTATTTTCAAAATATCACTTATTTTCAAAATATTGCATTTTTGACGTGATATTATCAAGATATTATCATGATAATAACAGTTCATTTGGTTCTTTATATATATATATATATATATATATATATATATATATATATATATATATATATATATATATATATATATATATATAAAATTTATGCTAGGTCACATGGATGCTCCATTTTGACTCCCATTCTGTATCCCCTTATAGTCAAGTGATGCTGGAAACTTTATAAAAATGACCTTATTCATGTATTCACAGCCATATTCGTGTGACAGATTTTATGTATTCTATATATGTCGAGATTGATTTGAGGAAAACCAAAGTTCTAAACATATTGAAAGATTTTCCTCGACGTGATTTTCCGAAGAATGAGATGCGTGACTATGGTTGTAACTACATTTTCTTAGTTTAGTTGTTAATTTAGCTTATTACATATCATTTTGCCTTTAACAGGAGAGCCCAATGCCTGATCCTTCTGCACTCTTTGAACATGTTTATGCAAAGGGACTTGGAGCTCAGGTGCGTCAAGACATTAATGTTGTCCTCAACTTTTCTTTTGCACTCTATACAGAATCACTAAATACTAAGCTAGAATCAATAAATTGCAGTCATTTGGAGCTGACAGACATGAGCTGAGAGCTGCTCTGCTGTGATTGAAAAGCAACCCATTACATGTTTTCTTCATCTGAATCGCAGATGAAATAATAAAGTTGGCAGGAAGCTCTTGGCCTCTACTATTACCTGGAATATAATCCTGTACAAGTAGCACAATCAGTTTTGCAGAGTCTTTTGTTTACCCTCTCCATTAACTGAAATTTTTCCTGCGGATTCATGTTGCATATTTGCATCTTTGTATCTTTGTATCTTTCTTTTTTCTCCCTTTGAAAATGGAGGGGATGGATTCATCTTCTCATGTATTAATCATTGATCTGCAATGGTGGTTGACCACATGGTGCATATTTTTCTTCTGGGAGAACTGAATGCTTGTTTCCTGCTGTAGGGCACTTGGGAAAGGCATAGGTGTCACAGGCATGTTTGTCTTGGGTTTGCACATGCTGACAGGGGACGCTACTTGCACGTTATATTACTTATACTTATTATTAATTTCAACGAATGCCAGCACTTGCACGCTTGCATATTTGTCTGTCTGTGTGTATGCGAACACTCACGTGAGAGCAGGCATATATTAACTGTTAAGCCTACATAATATATATTGAGGTAATTTTGTATGCAGCGGCACGACATGCTTAGCAGGCAGCTCAACTGCTGATGACCATCCATCTCAACATTTCTCGAGATGGATACCATACCCATCACGAGAACAGCCAAGATGGGTGACTGTCAAGCAGGTCGCGGCATGCCCACCATGCATCGATGCTGCATATAATGTGAATACTATAATATATGATGCCAAATTTTGATCAGACGTATACTAACTGTTAAGCCTATATAATATATGATCCCAAATTTTAAATATGGTACCCGTTTAGCTGTACTTAGCATTTTTATTTTGAATAATATGCAAGGGGATACGACACGGGGATAAGTTGGCGTATCCTATGACATGGGCTTATAATTGGTTAATTTAATTTCAACCGAACGAGAGCACTTGCATGGGTGTGTGTGTGCGCATCCATTCACGTGAGAGCAGGCATATATTATGTACTTTGGTTAATGAATTCTTCAATTATCTTTCAAAAAATAAAAACTGTTAAAGAAGCCTATACAATATAAGATGCCAAATTTTGAGCAGGCCTATATTAACTGTTATGCCTATATAATATATGTTGCCAAATTTTGAATATGGTGGTCATTTAGCTGTACTCAGCTGTCACACATGTTGAGGGATGAGTTGTTTTTTGGCTCGAGATTCTGAAGTTCTGTTTTCATACAAAGAATAGCATATTATATAGGTAGTTCTGTGCACGACAAACCAACTCATTTATAGTTTGTTGATTGCTCCTACTATTAAAACAGTGGGATCAATGCTGCATTAGCTATATATATATTAGAGCCCTGGCCCCCACCATTTGCAGGAGTGAATGGAATTATTGTTTGATTGCGCTGTCTCTAACTTTGCCTCACCCTTTGATAATACGGGTGCGTTGCATTTCTGTGCGGTGATTAGGGATGTCAATGGATCAGATTTTATTTGAAAATCGGATCAACTCCCACCGTCTAGTCAGATTTGGTAAGCTAAACCCTACCAGATTATAATCGGATGTGAACATGGTTTTGGTTCTTTGCTACTGAATCAAACGGATACATGGATTTGATGGATATCTGAATCCAAATACATGTAAAAAAAGTGGATTTAGTATGAGCATCTCATCATTCTGATCCGAATCTGAATTAGTTTGGGCAGCATCCTATTAGTCTGATATGGTATTGGCCACATCTGATTTGAATCCAAACCGTTTACATCTCTAGTGGTGATTCAAGTGTTCAAAGACTTGTTCCTGTCATGCTGCTAGACCTCTGCACTTCTTTTTTATGGTGAAGGAAACCACCCGTGCTGAACGGCACGTCTAGTTGGCTTGCCCTTAGGGTGATTACTTGAGGAGCCCGGTGGGCTCATGATGTGCAGGCCAGTCAAAAACTAATGTTTGATAAGTGAACTATTTGTGGGGAAAGTATCAGCTGACTTTCAGCTTAAACTCAATTAGGTGGTTGAGCAGGATACTCGCCTTGTGGTTGGTGAGCTCAACTGTGTGGCCGAGATGTTCTAGTGCTAGCAAACTATAGTTGAACTTGTCTTTGCTTGAGAGGTCAATCTGTGGAAGAAACACTCTGCAAAATGGCCTTGTCTAGATCCAAATGCTTGCTCACAAACTAGTTCACCCCACACCTTGGACTTGGCCTCTACCATGGCTGGGTAGCTCAATTACAGTTTTCTTTCCAAGACCAGACCGAGTTGAATCTTGGGAATCATTGAACTTTTTTTTATCTAGGAAGAATGAGGAAACCACCCCAGGATCAAAGGCCTAGTTGCGCTGCCTATGCCTATTGTACTTACGGTAGCTTTCCTAAAGGTGTAAACCCATGGTGCACCCCTTACCCCTAGAGAGTCTCCTTGCAGAGCAAGAGACATAATAACCTTGCCCTTTCTTATATGCAAGGAGCTGACATCCGTGAGAATGAAACCCTGACCACCCGTCTAATCCCACTCTGCTAATCCCATCCAACTTGATGAAACTCTTAAAGCTGACCTACCTAGCCAAGTGTACAGAGCCTTTGTGGGCTAGAACCTCCGGAGTGCTACATACACTGCTAACAATGGTATATATCCATGCTGAGCTAGCCAAGTTCATCTACTCCTTGATCAATCATTTAGAAAAAGCTGGAAGCCTGCAAGGATGCACTGTCCTATTCAATCAGACCATAACCAATTTTGCTTCATAGTTTGAAATTCAAAATGGGCTAGGGAGACAAGAGATGTGCCACTTGCCAAAACGAATAAGCAGCAAGAAAATAAAGACAACAAAACAAACAAAATTAACAGTTCAACACAGAAAAGAATGCTTTTCCCATTATTATTCGTCCATCTATCAAATCTGATAGTTAACTGTTTACAAACATCACAACAAATGATCATCTCAGCAAATGATCCCTTCCAAGTACCCTGCATCCATCTCATCCTCCCCACCCACCACCACAACCACCAACAACAATCGGAGGCGATAGAAAGAAAGTAATTCTCCCTCACCTCTCATCATACAAATACACCAATCTACGCTATCAGTATTCTACACAAACGAATCAAATAAGAAAGAACCTAAAAGACTAAAAATCAATACAAACAGAGACAAGAATCAAGAGAGAGAAAAGGAAAAAAGAAAACGAACCGTCCTTCCCTTCTGTACAATCATCTCTCCCCAAAGAATCAACCAATCAAACAACGAACAAATCTGATCCACCAGTGACCAATCGAAGAGCCACAAATTGTCCCACCATTTAATCCCTCCTGACCTTCACTCCACCGCCGAGATACCCCTCTCCGTCGCAGCCTTCCCGGCACTCAAAGAGAGATCGTACGGGCTCCACAAGCTATCCAACGGGCATGGCGCTCCGGCGTCGAGCCTCGCCCACGGCTTCCCCTTCCCGCTCCAATGCAGCAGGCTCACCGGCCCAGGATGCAGCCCCCTGCAGCTTCCCACCACGTTGTCCCCTCCCAAACCGTGCTGGTTCCACCGGTGGTCCAGCGCCTCCACCTCTCCGGCGAACACCAACAAGAAGGGCGGCAACGACCCGAGCTCGTAGATCCTCCTCTCCTTCTGCACCTCCATCCACCCCTCGATCCTCTCTCTGTACCTCGCCACCCTCCACGCCCCCAATTCCATCACCATCACCCCGGTGTTGAAGTAGCACGGCGCCCGGCTCCGCCCGGCGAAATTCGCGGTCATCGCCGGGCTCCCCCAGAAATTCGCCGTGAAATACTTGGTGAAGTTCGCGTGGCAGTACTCCGGCGCCGCAACCGGCCTGCCGGCGGTGGCGGAGCCCCAGAGCTTCGCGACGTCGTCGACGACGACGAGGTCGGAGTCGAGGTAGACGACGCGGCCGACGCAGGGATCCAGCATGTCGGCGAGGTAGGTCCGGGCGTAGTTCAGCGGCTGCTCAAGCGCCGCCCGGACGGAGGCGGAGACGAGCGACCGCACCCGCTCCTCCTGCTGGAACCGGTATAGCTTGAACCGGAGCGAGGGGAACGCCGACCGGACGATGGTCCTCAGGCGATCGCCGTCGCCGGAGAAGACGAAATGGAAGAAGACGCTCTCCGGGCAGGAGGCGTGCTTCAGGACAGAATGGACGGCCGCGATCGAGCCACGTAGGTACTCCTCGTCGAGCGTCATCGCGATGTGCACTAGCGAGGGGTCGCAGACGGAGGCGCTCCGCCGGTGGGCCGTCGTCGGACACCCCTCTCCGTTCCGGTACTCCGGCGCCTCGGCGTACCCAGGAAAACCGCCATTCGGGAATGACCTGATGGATTGCGTCAGCGGCGAGGCGCAGAGCACGAGGAGGAGTAACGGCAGGATTGACAGAAAACCAAGCATCTCTCTTGTTCCTCCGTCTGGTTCTTGTTGAAGAATTGTGCTTTAAAAGGGCTCGACGGAAAACCGGAATGGGTCAAGAAACGCGGTTTTCCGTCACCGCCTGCGTGAAGACGAAAGAGGAGGAAGGGAGGGGGGGCGATTATATATACCGGAAAGAAGCCGAGGGGTAGTTTTGAAATTTCATTGAATTGGGAGAACGGACCAATGGTTGATAAAACAGCTGGGTCCCGAGCATCCAGCTGTGCTCGATGGCGACGGCACCCTGTGGGGCCCACGAGACGAGTGTGCACGTGTTCGTTGCTTGCCACCGAATTAAAGATGCCGAACGGATTCCGGCAATTGTTCGCCGGAATGTTCCTCCAAGCTTGTGCATTTTTTTTTGGGAAAATAACCGCGGGAGTGATAATCCAAAAATATTGTTGAGTCAAAGGACAATGTAGAAATTTTTTATGGGCTTCTGTTTTGGAATATGCATCCAAGTCGGATTATCTTTTTTTATGCCACACAATCGCTTATAGAATACGTGTTTCGATTATGACACGATACGACACGGGATACACCATGACACTTCAAGTGCAGAATAAGCGTTATCAGGCCTGATCATCACTCATTGATGTATCCTTAATTTTATTTATTTATTTAATATTTACTCATACTTTTTTTTCGACAAAAAAGAACCATTATTTAATATTTACTAATACTCTTTTTTTTGACAAAAAAAATCACCTTTTAGAATTAGAGACCTAGTTGTGCTGGCTCTACCTGCCATACTTCTAACCGTTGTTTTGGTGGTGTAATTAAAACTCATAAAGTTTACCCCTCGCTATGAGAGAATTGCCAAGCTTTGGCTTGTGCAAAAGGATGACACCCATGGGATTTGAACCTAGACCGACAGCCAGTCTATCCCACTAAGCCAAACCCCTTGGGGGGTTTCATATACTTTTTTCCAATTTGTGGTTGATTACATTACAAATAAGTGAGTCCCGATAGGTGCAATCGTATGACACAGAATTTGTGCATTAGGCACCTGATGGCCCTCCATCAAGCCTTGGGCCCCACAGTCGACAGGCCTGTCCCCAAGATGGAGGGGTGTTCAGGTGCTTAATGCACAAATATTTGTGCAATCATATTGCACCTGATCTTTTCACCAAATAAATGGTATCTCTTATCATAGCTTTTAATAGCAAGTTTGATTTTTTTTCAAAAAATAAGAGAGGAAGAACACACAACATTTTAAATTAAATAAAAAACTTTTTTTAATATTTTAATATTTTAAAAATATTATAAAAGTAATAAATTATTACAAAATTAAAAAGTGAGGAAACATCACCTTGTATTGAGACTTTGCAAGTTCAAATCCCAATAGTATAGTTGTATATCATGTGGGAATCTGCCTAACCCCAACTTGCTCATCTCTTTTTTACAGGCAAGCTGGGTTTAGGCAGACCCCCACGGTTTTACAAGGCACCATTGGGCTTTTGAACTTGCAACCTCTCAACACAAGGTGACTTGCACCAACAATTCCTGCCAAACAAACAGCCCCTTGCCTGTCTTTTTTAGTTTAAGGGTATCTCATGCCTCTTTCTGATGCCGTAGCAAGGGGAAGCAGATCAGGTCATGCTGAACATGAGCGGTTTTGCTCATGCCAACATCGTGGCCATCCAATTTGCATTTTAAAAAGCTCAAAAGTCAACAAAACCACGTGGCATTCATCTAAAATGCAAACAGACGGCCACGATGTCGGCATGAGCAAAAACGCTCATGTTCAGCATGACCTGATATGCTTCCCCCGATGACTCTCTTGAGAGGGGGTGCTCAAGGGTTTACACCATCTAGACAGAGGCCGTAAAAGCATAGCCAATATGACTAAATCTCTAATCCTGGAGTGGTTTCTTCAATCCTCATAAAAAGATGTTTAAACATCCTGACCCCGTAGATGCATTCAAGGTGGTTTGTTTGTTAAGGATTACATCTTGAATTGTGTCATTTTTATATAGAAATATAATTTTGAGTCACGAAACCATTGTATATTGTGATTAGGGGTGTCAAAAGGCTCAGGTTTATCCTGACCCAATCCTAACCAAACCCTATAGAATCCAGGTATGGTGATAAATAAGAAGACCCGAGACTGGACCCAAAGGTCTGATTAATACATGGACCTGGGAATAGTTTGTGAAATTTTATACCAGACCCGGACCCGACCCGAGTTTAAGACCCACAAATTTTCAATGTAAAAATGATAAAAAATATGGTTTTACCGTGTATGATCTGGGTTTGGTTCATGTAGTTTTAATCAGGTCCGGGTATGGTTTTTCTTATAGTAGACATGATTAAACTCGAGTCCGGACACAATACCATACCCGAAAATTTGATCCAAGTCTGGTTTCACCTGGGTCTGAACCAAACCTGACCCGTTGACACCCCTAATTGTGAGACATTGGTTTATTGAAAATTTTGTTCACATATTTTCCATTAAATTATTTTTTCTTCTAAATAATTTATGTAGATTACATTTATAACGTTGTGTTTATAGATTTTTTTTATATTTACATAGAAACTATAAAAAATACGTTATTTTTTCATTAAAAACAATAAATAATATTGACAGCTATATATATATATATATATATATATATATATATATATATATATATATATATATATATATATATATGAGAACGGGGATGGTGCTGCCGCCTTTTCTGTTAGGTCACTGTTAGGATTCTCCAAAAATCATAGTTTGAAGGCTTTCTATGTTAAATCTGATCTGAAATGGGTTTATCATTACTTATTTATTAAAATATAAGTTTTGTTTCAAATTTATTGAATGTAAAAATGTAAATATACAAATTTTAGTGCAATATCAACGGTTGATATTTTACTTCTTAGAGTTCACTAACTTGATCACATTACAAGTGTATGTTTCTTTATGCCCTTTTTGTCAGATGAAAGTCTGATGCACTTGGCACATCCAAGTGTATGTTAAAAAAACATTTAGTGGTGGTCTAAAGATGCTAAATGTTTAGACGAAAATATGAGCTTTAGCGGCGGTGCACACCAACTAATTGAAACCACTTAGAGTTCACTAACTTGATCACATTACAAGTGTAATGATGCCAAACAAAACCGCTTTGAGGAACAAAAGCAGCTCTGCCCTCCATCCTTACCTTCATCCCCGTACTGGTTTTGATTTTAACCTCTATCCATTCCCATTTCTATGTCCTTCATTCCCGATCCAAGTTGGGCGCCGTTTCTCCTCGGTCCACTGACATCCTTGAAAAAAAGAGGTCAAACTATCAAAATGGTATTTTAATTATTTTACTAACGGAGAAGGAAAAGGATGGTTAGAATCAGACAAAGAAATGATGAAACCCTTCCTACTTCTCATGACCCCTTCATTCCAACAAACATAACATTCTTGTTCTATGATTTTCTCAATGAGAAGCTTCTCCTTCTCATGATATAAAATTCACTTGAATCCAAACACTCTTTGGAAAGAAATGCCTGGCCAGCAGGGTTTTATGAAAGGTGTCCCAGTAAAAAGGAGCTGGGATCGAATTCTCCCGTGGGCAGCATATTAGCCGATTGCTTTCTCAAGGTGCCATGAGTCCTCATCATCATGTGTAATGGACCTGACCATGAATTAGTCTGGCTTGGTAAAACTGGATCTAGATTTAGGGGGCTCGTAAACTCATAGTTCAAAGAATTGGAGTTGGTAAAGCAGGTACCATCCGACTAATAATCAGATTTGGTTTTGGTCTGCCTGTTAAAGACCTTGTCCCCTGCCTCTAGGTTCACTGACATCCCTAATAACCTGTTCATTTAATTGACCTATTCAATGTGGTCCTAATTTTATAAATAATGCATTAAGTAGGCTGGTTCTGTTTTCAATGCCATTAATGGGCCGGGTCAGATCTAACCCTGACCCATTAGAACAAAGACAAACCAAAGTAAGTGCACACTTATTGCATACTGGGTTGCGACCCCTGTCAGGCCCAAATCTGACTTGGTCATTTCTTGGCGTGGACACCACCCAAACCCTAAATCCAAGCAAGGACCGAATCGTTTCTGTATCCAATTTCTTTTGGGAAGAATAGGCTTTTACCAGATGACTGAACTTAGAGGGAACCCAGCCAATGAAATATACTTGGATCTACTATGAAACATGATTGGACCTTGACCCAACAACAATATGGGTCGATCCAGGTTGGAGATTGATACAAACCACCCTCAACAACAATATGGGTAACCTCAATTTCCATCTGTTGATGTGTCAAAGTATAAGTAGAGTTCTACCTTTAGTCAGGAGGAAAATTCAAATAAAAAAGGTACAATAAATATTTCAAAATGATGTTGACACTAATGATTAATTTGCATGGGCTATAGGATGCCATGTCTATGGAATGTTGACAAGTAGGCACCATGCCATATTTGCCAAAATAACACAAAGGTGCCTTACACTATTATAAGTAGTTCAGGGCAACAAATGTGTTGAATTTGGGCTGGATTCAGACCCAGATCCAACTCTGCTTTGCTGTCCTAATGGGAATAACCTAGCCTTTCACCAGTTTAATGTATTAATGATATGAATCAAACCCAATCAGCATGGAGTAATTAGGGGTGTCAATGGGTCGGGTTTACTTGGACCTGGCCCAAAACAAACTCTATAAAGTCTGATTATGATCATAAATAAGACCTGATTAAAGCTTGGGTCCCGACCCGAAGGTTGATTAATACATGGACTCATGTACACTTTGTAAAATTTTATATCAGACCCAGACCCAACCTGAGTTCCGATTAAGCAATGTAAAAATGATAAAAAATATTATTATTAAAAAGTGTTTTCTAATTCAACAAATCATAGCATGTCATACTAGGTTATTATTGAGAAGGTGTTTTCTACTCTGCATATGATGTTGCTTATGGTATAAAGAATGTTGTTGGTATTGCATATGATTCAACAACTCCACCACGATTTACACGACGTGGATTCATTCTCATATATGGATTGATCACTTTCGATAAACTAGCATGGGATCAAGGGGAACTGTTACGCAAACCGTGAGGGTATCATGTGTGTGTGTGCAATCTAAAGTAGGAAGAGGTCTACTCACCGGTTGCATTCGATTCAATCTACGCTCGTGGTAACTGCAACCCAGCTGAGCAAAAATCCCCTTTTGCCTGATCGACCATCACCGTCCGATTGGGCCTTCTCTGCTCCAGTCGAACCCCACCACCGTCAACAGCAGCTCGTCATTGGCTGCCACAGGTACGCAGCACCTCTCCTGTGTTTTGTTGTTTACTTAACAACCTCTGTGTTTGCCTCTGTTACAGCGCAGGCCATCACCATTAGGGGATCCGACCTAGGAATCCAACACTCATAGCATAGCTTTCTTTCAACAACTCACAACAAAGAGAAAGCACCCAATAAGAGTTCTCCACCTTCAGACAGATTTCAAACACATATGCACACATGCCATCATGGCTGCCCATGTCTTTTTTCGTGTAGTATCACCCTCACCTCCAATTCATATTTGAGTCAACGAATTCTTAATACACAGTTTGATTTACATCGGCAAAAATTGAACAAGACAGAGAAATCGAGAAATAAAAGCCAAAGGTGAACTGATAATAAAAAAGAAATTGCATTCAACACCAGGCAAAATATCTACACATCAATCATTGTAGGAGAGTAGAAGAACTGAAACAAGAAATCGACAAACCAGACATTGTGGTTCACACAGAATCAGTGGGCATGGAAACTTTTTTTTTCCTTTCTGTCTGTATGCGCCACCATGACAGGAACAGGCAGCTATGCCAAACTCGGGCATCAATGGAAGATAAAGTGGTACACACTTTAAGAAATTGCAAGTGGCCTTGACTTTTTTGCCGATACGAAGTCCCGGACAGGAAATTAAGAGTAAATGAAAGGAGAATCAATTGAATCTCCGGAGGGTACATGGAAGAGTCAAGTGTTATGGATTGTTTTTAACAGTGATTAAGGGAATGTGTTCAACCAGGGAGTGATCTTCGCCTCCATCTTTCCTTAACCTTTGCTCCAATTCAGGTGACATGTCCCAGATAGACAATTCTTGGAGGTTGGTGAGGTATTGAATTCCTTGAGGCACCCTCTTTAGCTGATGACACATGTCTATATCTAGCTCCTTGAGGTTTGGCATTGCACCCTCTGGCAAAACCACTCTTTCCAAAATTTTCAAATGCCACAAAATAAGGAACTTAAGCTTGGGAAACCCCTTAGCCTCGCACTCTAATTGCTGGCCTTTGTAAGCATCAAACATAAGAAGGTGTACCAAATTTGGGCATGATTGAAGGTACAAAAACGGGTCTTCTTTTAAATCGGTCTCGATTAAGTCTAATGTGACAAGGTTAGTCAGTGATCCAACCCCGGGGGGTAACTTCTGTAGACCCCCTCCCAAGAATAGGAATTGTAGGTGCGGAACTTGACCAGACGAAAATATTGAGGGCACTTGCACTGATTTATTGAATCTGAAAGAGAGTGTCAAACGTGAGAGGTTTGTCATCCTTGTAAGAGCCGCACCAAGTTCATCCTTGTCTTCCCCATCAATATTCGCTATTCCCAAGTTTCGGAGTGCCGTCAATTTCCCAATCTCTTTAAGTATTTTTTTGCCAGAACAATCTATAAGATGCAAGCTTTGGAGTGCCGTTAATTTGCTGATACCCACAGTAAGATTCTCAATATCATCAGCCAACAAATGGCGCAAGCTTTGTATTTGGCAAATACTTTTTGGAAGACTTGTAATTCTAGTCGACCTTATATCTAATGTTTGTAAGTTCTGAAGCCTTCCAATCGATCGAGGGAGCTTTCTCAGCTTCCTGTTGTCAGATACACTCAAGTACCTCAAATGAATCAATTTTACCACTTCGTCGGGTAGCTTACTGATTCCGGCCTCCTCTAAATCTAATACCTTTAGTAATTTAAAACTAGAAAATATCCGAAGCAACGACAACGACCGTATTGCATAACCAAAAGTAAGGAGTGAGCGAAGGCTCGACATCCCTATATTATTTGAAAGAAACTGATTAACCTCTTCTTCCTCTTCTGTTATGTGGATGGATAAGTGTCGACTTTTCGCAATGTCCTCCTGCTCGGTTTTTGCAAACTCCTCCTCTTTTGCTATCCTCATTGCTAGGTCTCTCATAAGGTCATGCATTCCACAAAATCCTACGCTCCCATCAGCGTATGTGTCTGCAACCAATAGCATGCTCCTATGAATCAGTTGCATGAGGTAGTCTTCCCCTACCTCCTCCGCTAACATGCCTCTTCTTCTTTCTTCTATGAATCCTTCTGCCATCCAAAGTCTGATGAGTTTCTCTTTATCAATCACATGATCTTCGGGGAACAAACTGCAATAGAGGAAACATGGTTTAAGGTGTCTGGGCAATTCATTGTAGCTCAGATTTAAGATGTTTCCTACTTTTCCGTACGGAGAACCGTCACTCAAATGAAACTCGAGGCTCTTATACACCTTTTCCCACTCCAATTGTGTATTTTGCTTCCCAAACAAAATGCCTCCTAGTGCTGCAATCGCAAGCGGCAAACCTCCACATTTCTTCAGCATCTTATCACATACTTCTTTTAGTTCTTCAGGAACTGGATCTTCACTCCTGAATGCTTTCTTACAAAACAAGTCCAATGCTTCATCTGTGGTTAGAGGTTTTATTTGATGATTCAAATTTGAGACATCACTGGCTTCAAGTGCAGAAGCTACGCTTGCTATACGAGTTGTAACTATAACAACACTTCCATTAAAATTCTTAGGCAATGCAGCTTGGATGGCATCCCAAGCTTGTGCATCCCACATATCATCCAACACAAGCACATACCTTTTCTCTTTCAAGTATTCCCTGAGTTCGTCTCTCATATCATCTTCATTCTTCTCATTGTCTCTCATATGATCTTCATCCTTCTCATTGTCTCTCATATCATCTTCCCTCTTTTTACGGAACTGTTTGAGCATGCGTTTTAGAAGATCTCTAATTTTAAAACTTTGGGAAACTGGTACCCAAGCACGGCAATCAAAATGTTCCTTCACTTTTGGATCATTATAAACTTTGGTTATGAGGGTGGTCTTCCCAGATCCTCCCATCCCTGCCACCGTAATGGACATAAGCTTAGGAACTTCACTACTTGTCTCTTCTGCATTTACCAATATTTTTATTAAGAAATCCACATCCTTTTGGAACCCCACAAAAGTACCCTGATCCATAATATATGCATCACCATTCCTCTTCACATGATCTGTAGCAACTAAACCCATATCAATAGGTCCCCTTTTTATGCCATACTTTTCTGCCCTTTGTGAAATTTCATTGATATTGACAATGTTTTTTTGTATCTTCTTCGCAAGGTCATGACGTGCTATTAATAGACTCACCTTGCCAGTGGATCTCCTAAGAAAACCCTTAACACCACCACCTTTGTAACGACTCATAAATCGAATCGTGAATTCGTCAATAACATCTTCCGCATCATAAGCAGCACGCCTTACTTGCTTCACCCATGCCTTGATCCCCTTGTCCCTGCCTTTCTTTGCATCAGCATCTTCTAGAAAGCCTTGCATCATCTCTAATTCATCTTTCAACTTTCGCACTTCCTCATAAACTCCTCCCAGCAACTGCAACTCGCTCACCAACAAGTTGTCCAATTTCTGTAGTAGGAAGCCAACAACTGAATCAACCATCTCTGTTTCTCTCTCCAACCACTGCTTCGAACTTGTCCTTTTCTTTCCTACATCAAGTTTATGTTAGCACATGTTTCGAAGCTAAAGAAAATTTTGCCTGCGAGAAGTTTTGATGTGATAACTTTTTAGAAAGATTTTTTTCTCCCATGAGAAATACAAACTAAAAAAATTGTGAGAAAACCAAACAGAAGTGTGTTGCATCATACGTTGTTTCTGCCATAGATACAAAAAGAAACCGAACTATATGTTGTATCATATATGAGAGAAGGGAGAGTCGACCATATATTTATAATGTGGATTAAGACCTAGCAAATGGGTGTAACCCCCTTGTTTCATTTTTTTCTTCTCACAGCTTACATCATAGCTACTGGTTTTGTTTAGTAGGAACAGATTTTTGGATCGCCTGAATTGGGCCGGCAGGTGATTGAAAAATCAATGGCTATGAAAGCATCTATTTTTTTTTACTCATAAAAACATTTTTTCATCGAAAAAAATGCTTTAAAAATTAATTCTTACTAAAATGAGAGTGTCGAACGCATGCATGAGAATAGATTTCTATCAAAACAACTTGCAACATGAAACTCATACAATTATATTTTTATAATTTTTTTATGACTTCCATCCATAACAACAGGTGGCTAAAGAGTCGAACTCGGCTCATTTACCACCGTAACATCCATAACAACAGGTGGCTGGCCCAGAGAGATCTTTTTTTCTCTTGTGATGTGATGTCACATCTTTTCATGGCATGTCAGATACAACCAGCTGGAGTTAGGGATGCACAATGAGCAGAGCAAGCTCGGGCTTCTGTCGGATTTGAACCTCTTTCAAACAATAAATAAGCTGAGCTTGAACAAAGATTTAGACTCTATATAAGCGAGCTTGAACATGCAGTATATACTTCAGGTATGCTCAATAAATTCAATTTGGCTCAGTTCACATAACTATATAATAAAATTAATATATTTATTTATATTATTTTTTTATAATTGAACACTAAAAAGAAGTACAGGATGAGTCTTTAGTTTCTTTGAAAGGCAACCTTGAAGAATTAGGGTCGAGTATAACTTTTAAAATATTACAAAATCCAGTCTCACTTTTATCCTATTTACAAAAACACGCTTAACCTTGGGTTATCAAAATAATGCTCAAACACACCTTTTTGTAAAATTTTCTATAATTTTTTATGACTTCCATTGATAAACAAGAAGTTCTGTATGGTTTCATAATTTATAGAATTGTCCATTTTCGGTGGTGGACGCTATGACTGGTTAAAGAGTCGAACTTGGCTCGTTTACAACCATTACAACGGGTGGCTGTTCATCGATGGTGAGAGTTTTTCTTTTCTCTTGTGATGTAATGTCACGTCTTTTCATGTCATGTTTGCTAAAGCCAACTGGAGTTAGGGATTCCCAATTAGCTGAGATATCCAAGGTTTGTGTAGGATTTGACCCGTTTAAACTCGACTCGAGCTCATTCAAAAACTAAATGAGCAGATCTTGAACAAAAATTTAGACTTGATACACATAAACATGTAGTCTCTAGCTCGGTTTGGCTACAGGTTATGTTTAGTAGGAACAGATTTTTGGATCCCCGAAATCCAGACAAGTTTTTCCGGCAACTAAAAAATCAATGGCTATGAAGGGATTCATTTTTTTTTAAATCTTGAAAATATATTTTTCCTTGAAAAAAGATAAATTAAGAGTCGATTCTTACTAAATTTTTGCATGCTTAGATTCTGTCAAAAACAACTTGCATCATGAAATTGGTACAATCATTTATACCAAATAAAGAACTTATATATATATATATATATATATATATATATATATATATATATAGATACTTTGTTGAATGGTTGCCTTGATGCAAGAAAAGAAGGGTTTTCATAGCCTCCTAGTAGGAAATAAAACGTTCTTTCTTATTTTCACTTTTCCTATTATTCTTTCCTATTTCACCAGGTTGAAACATTTTAACAATTGAGTTTGTGGACTTTAGTCCATCCCACTTGCTCGTTTCACATTGATTGTTACCACTTTAGTCATGAGCCAGAACTTAACCAAACTAGTCATAAACTGGATTGACTCTCGATTTTGATCTAGATCTTGTCAAACTTGATTCCTATCCAATTCTTTCCTACTTTCCCGAGGCAGAAATAGTTTAAAATTTTATTGAGTTTATAGACTTTAGTCCATCCCACTTGTTCGTTTCACATTGATTGTTACCATTTCCACTTGCTCCTTTAAATAATTGTTCGCAATTATTATTATTTTTCTTGAAAGGTAATTTGGGCCCTGTCAGTTATACAACGATACCATTGTCAAAAATTATTTTTATATTAGAGTTTTATTTATTCTATTCATGATGTATGAATGATTATATTGAGTTCATCATGCATAACCTTTTAAATCCCGAAAATTGCGATCTATGAAAAAAGTTATATGGTTCGCAATCAGAATACAGTCACCATAGAGAGTGGGCCATCGGTGATTTAACAATGCGAAGTCACTACATTTTTAGATGAGTATAAATCCTAATATCGTTATAAGATTAAAAAGTGAGATACGTTATGATCAATTCACGATATCACTCATGAAAGAATGCGTAAATTATGAGTTTGAGAATATAGTTAAATGTGTTGAACTTAGTTTTTGACTTGGGGTTACGCTCACACAGTGTTTGGGACTCTAAAGGACCATGTATGATGATAATCATTATGGTTAGGATGTAGCATGAATAATACCGAGATTGAAAGCTTGACCTCACGATTAGCTATTAATGGGGTTTCGTTTTTGTTTCATTGTAGTGTTTGGTGGTCTGGAAACCACTGAGATCGTATGGTTCATTGTTTAGCCAATATATAAAATTAAGGTGGTTTACGCAGATTGTTATTTTCATAGACAACTATGACCGGTATAACCGATTTAGTGACAGTTTGTGGTGATCGAGTGTTTAAAAGAGTTAATGAGGCTAATTAAAATATACAAACTTGTGTGGTGTGTCAAAAACTAAACTCAGGCTAAGAGCATAAAGCACACTACAGTTGCAAGTTTATTTGTTTACAATTATTTTTTACTGAGCTGTAGACTCACTGCTTATTTTAATATAAGTATAGGTTTTACGCACACTAACACAAGCACGGCTTGATCAACTTCTTCTTCGACAGAGAATCAATAGTTTTTATTTTTATGTCATTGAACAATAATATATTTATTATTATTTTTGTTATAAATGATGAACTTTATAATAAAAAGTGAGTTATTGTGAATTAGAATAAAAAAAAAAAACTTAACCATCTTTTCTCTACGTGAACTTTGTATTTTTTTTTCTAGAAAAGTAATATCAATCAAACTCGAACTCCTGAGGTCCCAGATCCTATTGTTACACCTATTTACAAAAACATTCTTAACTTTAGGTTAGCAAAATAATGGTCAAACACCCATTTTTTCTTCGTTTACTTTGGGCCTCTCATTTTTTTTGACATTAAACATTATTTTAGTCAAGAACAGAGAGGCGTTTTAGTTATTAATTCTACATGGATATGGTGGGAACACCTTGAAAGATGCCCAACATGGTGGTGGTGGTGGTGTGGTTACATGAGGTGAGGATGGAGGGGCATTTTAAATAAGAAAGCTAACAACAGAGAATGATGTTAGGTGCACTGGCGAACAACTCTGGTGGCAAGAGAGACAGTGAGTAAATCCTCATTGTCAACAGTATCCATTGTAAGCGGACGGTAGAAGAGAGAGGAGGGGTAATCAGGTACTTTATCTAAGCCTAACCATGAACGTAATTGGGTTATGAAGTGTTGTTTGAGAATTATTTTTGCTAATTTAGGTAGGCAATGAGTTGAAGGCTCTGGTTGGAATCCCCTACTACTTGGGACTTAAGGGATATCTGCTAGGTGTCTGCCTAAACCCAGCTTTGCCTTTAAAAAAAAAAATTATTGTAAAATTTTAAATATTAAACATGTTTTTAGTGAATAGGTCAAACGTTGAAGATGTATTTGTAAATTTTTCTATAAACCAGAAGTTCTGTATGGTTTCATAAATTTTAGAATTGTCCATTGTCGGTGGAAGCTAGGACTGGTTAAAGAGTTGAACTTGGCTCGTTTACAACAATAACAACAGGTGGCTGGCCGAGAGAGAGCTTTTTTTTTTCTCTTCTGATGTGAATGAGCCGAACTAGCTAAGGCTTGTGTGGGATTTTACCTGTTTAAACTCACTCAAGCTCATTCAAAAACTAAATGAGCCGATCTCGAACAAAAATTTGGACTTGAAACACGTAAACATGCGAGCTTGAACATGTAGTCTAACTCGGTTAGGCTCGATAAACCCCCAATTAGGCTATGTTGACATAAGAATATAAAATTTTAATATATATATATATATATATTATAGTGTGTGTGTGTGGATTAAGATTTGCTACATCGTTTGTATGTGCAAATGACCTAGCAAGCAAATGTGTGAAACACCTTGTTTGAGTTTTTTTTTTCTCACCTTACATCTTAGCTACAGGTTTTGTTTAGTAGGAACAGATTTTTGGATTGCCAAAATCCTGCTTGTTTACAAGTTTTTCCGGCGATTCAAAAATCAACTGCTATTTTAGGCATTCATTTTTTTTTAGCTCATGAAAATATATTTTTCATTGAAAAAATATGCTATAAGAGTCTATTCATACTAAATTTTTGCATGCTTAGATTCTGTCAAAACAACTTGCATCGTGAAATTCGTACAATCATTTATACCAAATAAAAAATCTTATATATAGAGAGAGAAAGAGATACCTGAAGAAGAAGGTGAGGAGGATGTTGGAAGACCGCCGATGGAATGAGATTGTTTGCGGAAGCACGAGAGGAAGGCCGATAGTTTGTTGAATGGTTGGCTTTGATGCAAGAAAAGAAGGGTTTTTATAGCCTCCTAGTTGACGAATAAAATGTTCGTTTCACATTGACCGTTACCACTTTCACTTGCTCGTTTAAATAATTGTTGGCAAATTTTTTTTATTTTTTATTTGAAAGAAAGGCAATCAGGGCCCTACCAGTTATACAACGATACCAAAGCAGAGACGATCTTCCAATTGGATATAAAGGACAACCTTATCTGTCCGTCCATGGTTTCACGTGGTCTGCTTGTCACATTCAGTCTACGATCAAACTTGTCTCAGTAAACGACATGTTATTGATAGGTGGCCTTGATGAATTTAGGATCGAGTATGATTTTGAAAATTTTACAAAATCCCAGTTCATTTTTAATTAACCTATTTACAAAAACACGCTTAAACTTGGTTTAGCAAAATAATGCTCAAACACCCGTTTCTTTTCATTCAGGTGGGTTTACCCATGGTTAAGCTGGCTAAAATTATTCGATTGCTCCTCTCATTTTTTGACACATTAAATATTGATTTTAGTAAAAAAACAAAAGGGTGTCTTTTTCCTTTGTCCATTGATTGTGAAAGGACCTCAACATATATCAAATATTACCAACGCTTGCCTTTTAGAAAACCCGAGCTTGCCTTTTAAAAAAAAAAAGAATTGTAAATTTTCGAACATTACCAACGTTTCTGTGGATAGGTCAAAAGTTGATGTTTTTATAAATTTTTCTATGATTTTTTATGACTTCCATTGATAAACGAATGGTTCTGTACAGTTTGATAATTTATGCATTAGTACATTGTCGGTGGAAGCTAGGGCTGGTTAAGGAGTCGAACTCGGCTCGTTTACAATCATAAGCAGCAGCAGCGGCTGCCCAATCATGGAGAGAGATCTCTTGTGATGTAATATCACATCTTTTCATGTCATGTCTGCTGAAGCCAGCTGGAGTTAGCGATGCACAATGAGCCTAGCTAGCTCGAGCTAAACTCGGTTCAAGCTTGTTCTAAAAATAAATTAGCTGAGCTTTAATAAAGATTTAGACTCGGTACACGTGAACAAGTGAGCTTAAACATGTAGTCCTGCTGAGTTAGGCTCCATAAACCCGATTAAGCTCAGTTTACATAATTATATAAAAAAGTTAATGAGAGAGTCTTAGCCTCTTTAAAAAATGACTTGGGTTTAAATTCCACTACTTATTTTTTTATAAAAATAAAAAGAAACATTGGTTTTTTTATAAATATATTCAGCTCAATCCGAGCCTTGCTTGAACTCGAATTTAGCCGAGCCCTGTCATAAGCTGTTTAAGCTCGGTTAGGCTGTAGCTCAAGCCGAGCTTGAACTGCCACACTTCTTCTCTGTCCAAGCCGAGCTAGGCTCTAATCCGGCTGGTGTGCCTGGAGTTTCATCAGACATTTAGTTTTTATCCCCTAATGTGATGTCGCATCTTCTTATGTCACGATTTAATAATTGGTGAAGCCAGCTGGAGTCACATAGGACATTTAATAATTGTTGTTCTTTGCAAGTTTCATATAAACAATGTAGCATTCAATATGATTCAACCTTGCATGTTTCGCATGGTCTACTTACTCACATGCAATCCAAGCCCGACCCGTTGGGGCACGGGCTACAAGTTAATCATGGGCGGCCTGACCCGTTGGGTGCAGGCTACAAGTTACTTGTGGTCAGCCGAGCATGTTGGACAACCCTAGGTCTTGACTTTTTTTTAGAAAAAGCTTATGGGTATCAATTTTCTTTAAGACTGATATTTTAAAGAAAGACTTAACTTTCGTCAAGAAAGAAAGCTTAGATATGTTATGATATTTGGATATAGCATCAAATTTTTTAAAAAACTTACTTGCTGCTACAAATCACTTTGTAGACCATGAAGAATTAATCCAAATTACGCTGAACGATATTCTTCATGAATATGAAAGCTTTGTCACATCTGTCACCACCAATGCAATATCATACTCCTTTACGAATTTATATGATCTGTCTCACACCACAAGAAACCTGTGAATTAGCGATGACCTAAATTCATCGTTAATCCATCGCTAAGCCATCTCTAAACAGCTTAGCGACAGATTAGTGGCGCATTAGCGACAGATTAGTGACGCATTAGCGACGGATATCTTTCATCATGAATTTTTTGATGCTAAATAGCGACGGAATATATATGTCGCTCATTCCGTCGCTAAGTAGAGACGAACTGTATCTGTCGCCCGTTCCGTCGCTACGTTGCGACGGAATAACGAATGCCAACATCTGTCACCAAATCCGTTGTTACTATACGGTGACTTTGGTTTGGCGACGAATTTATAGTCGTCGCTAATCCATTGTTACATTCAACAGTAATATTAATTAGCGACAGATATATCCGTCGTTAATCCGTCGCAAACAAAGAAAAAAAATAAAAAAATTTATATTTGAAAATTAAATATCGAGAAAAATTTCTCGTGATACAATATTTCCTATACAATTTATATTTTCTGTGAATAAAAAATAAAGTACACATCAAAATACATATAAAAGGAAACTAAAACAATTAATCAATCCACTTTAAAATTCGCAAGTTTTAATTATTTACAATTCAACATTTACATTTTTGAAACAAAAAGAAGGTAGAACAAATTCAATACATGAATCTAATCATCGCCAAGATTTTGTGCGTCCTCTTGTTCATTGTCTTGATCTGTCCCTTAAGCTCCACTACGCTGATTATCGCCAACAACCTACACAAGAAAAGAAAGGTCAGTATTGATAAACAAAATATATTGAAATAAGTTATACTCTATATGTGATTCTATCATCCCCATATGTGTTCTAAGGCAGTAAAAAAATTGTATATGTGATTCTATCATGCTCATATGTGCTCTTAAGGCAGTAAAAAAACTTATATGTGATTCAATCATGCTCATATGTTTTATAAGGCAGTTAAAAAACTATATATGTGATTCTATCATGCTCATATATGCTCTAAGGCAGTGAAAAAACTTTATATGTGATTCTATCATGCTCATATATGTTCTAAGGCAGACAAAAAACTATATATGTGATTATATCATGCTCATATGTGTTCTAAGGCAGTAAAAAAAACTCTATATGTGATTCTACCATGCTCATATGTGTTCTAAGGCAGTCAAAAAATTTATATGTGATTCTATCATGCTCATATGTGTTCTAAGGCAGGCAAAAAACTGTATATGTGATTATATCATGCTCATATGTGTTCTAAGACAGTCAAAAAATTGTATATGTGATTCTATCATGCTCATATGTGCTCTAAGGCAGTCAAAAAACTTTATATGTGATTCTATCATACTCATATGTGTTCTAAGGCAGATAATAAACTATATATGTGATTTTATCATGCTCATATGTGCTCTAAGGCAGTAAAAAAAATGTATATGTGATTCTATCATGCTCATATGTGTTCTAAGGCTGGCAAAAAAATGTATATGTGATTCTACCATGCTTATATGTGTTCTAAGGCAGTTAAAAAACTTTATATCTGATTCAATCATGCTCATATGTATTCTAAAGGCAGTAAAAAAACTGTTTTTGTGATTCTATCATGCTCATATGTGTTCAAAGGCAGCAAAAAAACTATATATGTGATTCTATCATGCTCATATGTGTTCTAAGGCAGTAAAAAAACTGTATATGTGATTCTATCATGCTCATATGTGTTCAAAGGCAATAAAAATATTATACTGAAATATTATATAAAAGGTCAGTATTGATAAACAAATATACTGAAATAAATTATATCCAATGCACCTAAGTTAAGGCAATTAAAGTGATATGAAATCTAACGACATGCAATATATCACATGAAACTGTCATACCTGAGAGGCACCTGCAATCGAAGTTCCCCTATTCTGCAAAAAACTGTTGAACTCATCTTAGAGAATGTCCGCAATTGTTTCATGGAAGTAGTCACGCATTGCGTCCTTAACGATCTGGCGTACATCATCACCGGAAAAAATATGATGCTTGGAGTTGATGTCGACGAGAGAAGTCTGTGAGCCGTGACTGGAGGAAGCAACGACTTGTGAGGTGTTCATATTACTCCCAAACTCGAACACACGACCCTTTTTGGGTTCACCTGCTGCAGTCACTTATGCTGCAGAATCAAATGATGGATGCTGAGTAGAGTCATCGCCATATCGCTCTACCATCTGTTGCTCATATGCCCCCTACAAAATAATGTTTACAGTGCATTAATAATTAAGAATTACAATGTTTATGATAACTTGTATATTACAATGATTATTAATACAATAAATATATATCATTGTCGTTCTCACCTTCTCTGATATGAACTCTGTCGTGGTCTTACGTTTATGTGTTTCAACAAACATATCCTTGTATGGTACAATGCCTCATTTTCTTGCTTCCTGTGAAGTGAAATGATAAGCAACAATACTTATAAAATTGACAATATATATTGATGAGTTACCATTTTCTTCAGGTAGCTCCAAAAAGTCCTAGATCCACCTGTGTGTAGATGGGCTTCGGGCAATTTCGCTCGATTTTATGCAGCCGTCGCGGAGTGATTTTGAAATGCATCCCCCGCCCACTTGTCGCACATTCCCTCCCAATAATCTCTCCTGACAGTAATAAGGCCATGACCCTTCCACTGTATTGGATCATCTATTCCGCCAGATGTTTTTTTTGCTGCAGTCTTCATATTGTGCAGCATGTCTGCAAATCGATTGGCAGCCACACCTTCCTTGCATCGTGTTCCTCCATCGTAGTCGCGAAGCGATTCGAAGACTATATATATTTTCAGAAAGTTAGTAGACATGACTATAATAAAAAATTAAATATGAAACACATTAACTATGATGAATGACTGTATACCGTGAATGAGGACCACACTCTGTCTATCACCTCTTTTGGATACTCTTTCTATTGAGCGACCGGTCCTGGTAGATGTTGAAGAAGTGAATTCCTAATATCGCGTACTACTTCTTGTGGCTCAAACCTTGTGCTGCACATGAATTTGTACACAATAAATATCAATATATAATATTTATAAGATATGTAATAAGTGAAAACGAAATACTTATGGTCGATTATCGATATACACTATTCGAATGAGTCTTCTTATGCCAGACTGAGAAGACTCTGCACCCTGTGTTGGCTCCAGACTTTTATGATCAACTGGTGTAGGTGGGTCATGTACAGGCGAAATATCATCTGTAAAAAAATATGTTAGAAATTCTTTGAATATGCATTTCAACTAATCAAGCATCCAATTAGTTAAATGATATACCTATCAAAGGAGTCCGTGAAGATGAAGGTTGAGCCTGGCTACTACTGGATGAACGACCACTATAAGTTCCACGAACCATATTCTAACAAATAAAAAATGTCATGCAATACATTCAAATTGTTTCAAATCATTCACATCAATACAATACATTCAAATAATTCAAATCAAGTATTGCAATACATTCAAATCATTCAAATCATTGGAATACCTGCAAATCATTCACATCATTGCAATACATTCAAATCATTCACATCAAGTATTGCAATGCATTCAAATCATTCACATCAAGTATTGCAATACATTCAAATTATTCACATCATTGAAATACCTGCCAATCATTCACATCATTGCAATACATTCAAATCATTCACATCAAGTATTGCAATACATTCAAATCATTCACATCAAGTATTACAATACATTCAAATCATTCAAATCATTTGAATACTTGCAAATCATTCACATCATTGCAATACATTCAAATCATTCACATCAAGTATTGCAATACATTCAAATCATTCACATCAAGTATTACAATACATTTAAATAATTTAAATCATTCACATCAAATATCAAATCCATATATGGATTATCGTGCACCATATTCAACCGTGCATCAAAATTGTTTCTAAATTCTTCACCATGAAACATTCAATTCTGATAATCGCTCACAAAACCCTTCCTGTATAGGTGATGTCTAACGCCATGAGGTTCTACAAATCGATTGTTCTTACAAATCTTGTAGGAACACCTAATTTGACTTGTAGGATCCACTGTACTGACACTTGTCGTTGCAAATTCAATAAAACTTTCAACACCATCCATATATTCATGCGATAACTCATTGTCAACTATCCTACGGTACATTCATTCATGGTTTGCAGTCATTTTGTCGTATGATGTTACGAATAGTATCCTAACCAGTTAAAAGAGAATCATCAGTATGATGAAGAAAATATCAAATTTATCATGCAATATATGATGTCATACAATCACAAGAATTATAACGTGTGCATTGATAACTTAATATTTTCATGTGCAAACTATTCATAACACGATACATTCATTTGAAGCATGCTTTCATTATACAATTTCACATGTAAGTCATAATCAAATTGAAAGTAACTACATGCAAGCATGGATACAATCACATCAAACATTGCAATACATCAAAAATATTCATATCAAAAAAATGTCAAATATGTACCTGCAGCAAACACACTCCAATATTTCGCTAACTACTACCATGCCTAGCATGGAATCCATACTCCAAAAATAAGAAAACTTCTATTCTCATAAATTAAAATCATGCTCAGCATGATCTCCAAACTCCAACAAAAGCAGTTCTAGATATCAACAACTAAGTGAGTATGTGAACAGTAAAGTGTTGCATCCAATAAATTAAATAACATGTGATACGGTTGCATCACTTACTCATCACGGGTATCTACCCGATTTGCATTATTTTTGTCACTTACTTACCACGGGTGGCGGGGCACAAGCAGGATCCGTTTAGAAATCTGCAAAAGACACTGTGTTAAAATGAAGTCACCCTCTGTCGAAAGGAAAAAAATTAGAATAAATATCGAAGTCGGATGAGATTTTGGCGAGGCGGAATGCCTTCCGGGCGTTGACCACCTCTCCATTCGGCCCGACCGCCCTCAAGTTCGGCCGGCCAGTCAGTAGGCCAGCGATGTATGACAGCAACACAAGGTCTTCGGAGGCAGTGATCGTCCCCCGAAATGGCAGTCACGGGGTGATGCCGTGGTTCAGGAACTCGGCGATCGCTGGGCGCCACCCGACCCCTAGCCCCGCTACCGAAATAAAAAAATAAGGCAGGAGGGGTGACCCCCTGCCGAAAAAAAAAATAAGGCAGGGTCGCCTCCCTCCCCCCTGCCGAAAAAGCAGGGGGGGGGGGGGGGGCGACCCCCTGCCCGAATAAAAAAACGAGGTAGGGGGCGACCCCTTGCCGAATAAAAAAACGAGGCAGGGGGGCGACCCCTTGCCGAAAAAAATAAATGAGGCAAGGGTCGCCCCCCCTGCCGAAAAAAAAAGAGGCACGGGGGCGACCCCTTGCCCGAATAAAAAAATGAGGCAGGGGGTGACCCCCTGCTGGAAAAAAAAATGAGGCAGGGGGTCCCCCCCCCCTGTCGGAAAAAAAAAAGTGGCAGGGGGGTCGCCCCCCTGCCGAAAAAAATAAAACTCGGCAGGGGGTCGCCCCCTGCCGAAAAATACAAACGACGCAGGGGAGCCCACCCCCTGCCGAAAAAAATAAAAGGGGCAGGCGCCCCTTTTATCGGAAAAAACCTAAAAATGGATTTACCTGGGAGTCATTGGGCGGTGGGTGGGGGGCGGCAGACCGGGCGGCGGACCGGGGATTGCATCAGGCAGCGGAGGATTGCGTTGGGCGGGCGGGAGAGACGAAACAGGAAAGAGGGAAAAGGGCTCTGATTAGGGATTTACGCGAAAATTAGCGACGGATTTGGCGACGACCGAATTCCGTCGCAATGCCATCGTAAATTTAGATGACCAGTTAGGTCGCTAACGTCGTCGCTAAGTAGCGACAGAAAAACTTCTGTCGCCAAATTCGTCTTTACCCATCGTGTGTGTTGCGACAAAAACCTGTTGTCGCTAACTAGCAACGGAAGTGTTTCGTCGCTAGTTTCGTGAATATTGCAAATCTTAGCGATGGATTAGTTTCTCTCGTTAATCCACCACAACTTGGCGACGGAAAAAATCTGTCACAAATATCCGTCGCTAATTAACAATTTTCTTGTAGTGTCAATCAAGAAAAGTGCGTGCTTCTATCTCATATCAAGATTCCTGAAACATCTAAATAACAGCCTTCACCACTTTCAAAGATCGAGGCCGAAGCCATAATTTTAATAGTGGTCGTGGGAGGGGTCAAAGAAGAAGTCCCTCTCCCAACACGATCAATAATAACAATCTCGATTTTGGTGCAAAGAGAAGAAAATATCTATTGCATTGTGTTCTTTTAGAGATAGCTGAGTAGGCTATTTATAGGTTGAACACCGTAAAATGGTTTAACGATAACTCTGAAAGTATTATTTTTTTTAATGATTATCAAAAGCGATAATCAACAACATTTAGTTGAACTCTTTATTGACCAGACTCTTCATACATTAAACTTGTTGAATCCATTATTGATCGGACTCTTCATGTGATGGAATATTTTGGACACAGGAGAGGTTCACTACCTTTTGAAGTACCAGTGTCTACCATATCCTTATCATGTCCATGCAAGCTCAACGACTTTGATATTGTCATGGAAAAAGATACATCTGGAGAACGGAAGAGGCTTCTTGAGCACATCAGCCAGTTGGTCAGGTGATGAGAGAAATTGAACTTTGATATGACCCTTTTGCACATGATCCCGTATGAAGTGAAAGTCGACTTCAACATGTTTAGTGCGAGCATGAAACACTGGATTCGCAACAAGATAAGGTGCACCAATATTATTGTACCAAAATATAGGTGATGAAGAGGGGGCGCAATCAAGATTAGTCAGAAGAGACTGTAGCCAAAGAAGCTCTAACGCACCGCAGGCTAGCGAATTGTATTTAGCTTCAGTGCTGGAGCGAGCTTTGGTCATTTGCTTGTGGGAAGACCAAAAGATCAAATTGGTACCTAAAAATATGTTAAAACCACTTGTGGATTTGCGATCATCAACAGTGCCCACCCAATCAATGTCAGAATAAGCTATAAGCTGAAACGAGGAGGATCGTGAGAAACAGAGACCATGTTGAATGGTGTTTTTAACATACCGAAGAATACACTTGACTGTCGACCAGTGAGTCACCGTTAGATGATTTATAAATTGACACACCATGTTGACAGCAAAAACAATATTAGGCCGAGTGATGGTAAGATACCGAAGGCCGCCGACTATACTCTAGTATAGTGTTGGGTCATGGAATACAAAGGTATAATCTTTAAGTAGCTGAGTAGTGGAGTTGAGGGGAGTGAAGATGGGTTTCGCATCCGCCATAGAAGTACGATGAAGGAGATTTAGAGCATAAGTACGTTGGCATAAATGAAGACCTGAGGAAGCATAAAGCACTTCAATGCCCAAAAAATAGCTTAGATGCCCAAGGTCTTTGACGGAGAAGGCACGGTTAAGATGTTAAATTAGCTTGTTGATGGGGTTATGTAAATTTCCTGTAATTATGATATCATCAACGCAGACAAAGATATTATACATAATCAATGCACCCCAAAAGATAAACAAAGAAGCGTCAGAGAGAGACATCAAGAATCCGCAGGACTGAAGATAAGAGCTGAGGCGGTGATACCAGGCACGTAGAGCCTGTTTGACACCATACAAAGCACGATCCAACTTACAAACATAATGAGGATGAGAACTCTCTTTAAAATCAGGAGGTTGTGCCATATAAATATCTTATGAAAGAAGATCATTGCGGAATGCATTGTTAAAATCCAATTGATGTAGAGGCCATGCGAACGAGATCACAAGGGCAATAACCACAAGGATGGTGGTAGATTTTATCACGGGGCTGAACGTCCCAAAAAAATCAATACCTTCTTCTTAATGAAATCTCTTGGCAATAAGTCTAGCTTTGTATCGAACAACAGAGCCATCAGCGTGATGTTTAATTCAAAAGACGCATTTTAGAGCCAACAATATATTGAGGAAGATAAGGAACAAGGTGCCACGCGTGATTGAGCTATAAATCAGTAAATTCTTCTTGCATGGTTGAGCGCTACTTAGGATCAAGAATGGCATGTTTGAAAGAGGTGGGTTCAGGTGAAAGTAAAACCGAGCTAAAGAGAGCAAGAGTCCCATCACAACTGCATAATAAAGAGAGCAAGAGTCCCATCAAATAAAAATCTTATATATACAAAGAGAGAAAAAGAGAAACATGAAAATGGTGGTACAAGCTGAAGAAGGTGGAGCAAGGCAGCCGATGGAAAGAGATTGTTGTCGGTGCACGATCGGAAGGCAGCCAAATGTAATAAGTGTTTTGTTGAATGATTGGCGTAATGCAAACAAACAAACAAATTTTTTATATACAAACAAAATATTCTTTATTATCTTCGCTTTTCACTTTTCTTATTATTCTTTCCTTCTTTCACAAGGCAGAAGCAGTTTAATATTTATTTGAGTTAGTGAACTGGTATGAATATGATACTAAGTTTCACAATGACCGGTACATCTTTATTCGATCCCACTTGCTCGTTTAAATAATTATTCTATAGCTTTTTTTCTTTCTTGAATGGCAAGCTTCCGATCGCTAACCAGTTATACAACGATACCATACCATTGGCATTTGATCCTGCAACAATCCTAACACAAGGTGACGTGCACTAGCTGCTCCTACCAGTGGCCCTCGTTGGTTCTTTTTCCCTGCAAGTTGCATATAAAGGATTCAATATAATTCAACTTTATCTGTCCGTGCATGTTCCACGTGGTCTGCTTGCTTGTTTATCCACGATCAACTTGTCTTTGGTCGACCTTGATGAATTAGGATTGAATATGATTTAGAAAATTTTACAAAATGCCCTCTCACTTTTGACTTATTTACAAAAACACGCTTAACTTTGGGTTAGCCCACTAATACTCAAACACCAGTTTCTCTTTATTCATGTGGGTTTACCCATGGTTAAGCTGACTAAAATTACTATATTGCCCCTCTCATTTTTTGAAATTAAACTTTGATTTTAGTAAAAAGGTGTATCTTTCTCCTTTCTCCATTGATTGTGGAGGACCTGACCATCTCTCTCTCACTTCTAGATCTTTGTTTGTTGATTTTCTTTTTCTAGTTTCACTTAATATTAGGATCTTTTCACTTTAAGTCGATGCAATTTGGGTTCTTCTAGGTGAGGATTAGGGATGCACACCACCTGAGTTTGAGCAAGGCTAGGTTGTTCAAACTCGGCTCAGATCAAAATGACTTTGTTCAAGTTCGGGTCAAGCTCGAAGACGAGCTTGTAAGGCATTGTCCAAACTCAGCGTTTGAACAAGATCTGGTAAAACATTCTTTTGTAGAGTTGGAATTTAATCTTTAACCAAGTGACCAACCATAAAGCCAAAGCACATCTTTTGATTATTGTCACTGAAAAAAACTGTATACATACTAAAAATTCTTAGCGGAAAAAGCTAAAGACTAAAGTTGAAGCCAACACATTCTAAAGAAAAGTCTTACACCCTACCCATTACAAGAACAATGAACTATTGAATTTATCTGCATATATATATATATATATATATATATATATATATATATATATATATATATATATATATATATATATATATTGGGTTTGCAATGATTGGAGCATTATTAAGTCTGTTGAGCCATATTGAGTTCGATTGGTCATTCATGCTCTGCTTGACAGCTCATCCTAACTTTATATACCAACTCAAGCTCTTATTTACAAAGCGAACGAGTCCAAGCCTAGCTTTAACCAAGCCAAGCCCAAGTCGGCTCGGTTCAATGTGCATCCCTAGTGAGGATTAAGGTTTTCTTTTGTTGAGATTTTTTGGATTGTTGATTACGGTGGTGGTGATGTGGTAAATGATGAATTGTGGAGCCTTATTCATAGTTTTTGCCTTTTCAAAAGGGGGCTCCGGGAGTTCTCCCCCGATGCGGGTCCCATTACACGGTTAGCGGGCGGGGGTTCATGGAGGGCCACCCCTGGCGGGGGGTTATAGGAGGGCAGTGCCCCCCCCCCCCCTCTCCCAGAAGATTTTTTTTTCTTGGGCTTATGTTTGAGACCTAGTTTCTTATGGATCAGAACCGAATTGGTTAGGGTTAGGGTTGTCGCCCTTGCCTTGTATAAATTCTCTCTTTTCTTTCCCTCTTGTAACAGTCGAAAAAGAGCAATGAGATTTTTCTTTGGGCGGCCGTGATTTTTTACTCTCTCTCGAAATATTTGAGAAGAGGTTTTTTCACTTAAATCTGTGTGTTCTTCTTGTGTTTTGTTTGATCATTCGTATTCATTGTTTTCTTTGGTTGTTTCTTACTCGCGGTTTTCCTAACAACTGGTATCAAAGCAAGGTTCGTTGAAGCAAGAATGAAAGAGGAAAAGATAAAGATCGATTGGTTCGATGGCAAGAATTTCGATTTCTGGAAGATGCAGATCAATGATCAGCTTTATCAAAAGAAACTGTATCAACCTCTATCGAGAAAGAAACCAGAGACGATGGGTAAAGAAGAATGGCTATTGTTGGATCAGTAAGCCCTATGTGTGATTTGTCTCACCCTGTCTCGCAATGTTGCGTGTAACATTTCAAATGATAAGACAACGACAGGTTTGATGGCGGCATTGTCAAACATGTACGAGAAGTCATTCACCTCTAACAAAGTATATCTGATGCGACGGTTGTTCAATCTGAAGATGATTGAGGATGCTTCTGTGACAGATCATATGAATGAGTTCAACACCATCATGAGCCAGTTGAGTTCGGTGAGCATCGATTTCGATAATGAGGTAAAAGCCCTCATTCTACTCTCCTCTTTACTCGAGAGTTGGGGTGCGATGGTAACTGCGGTGAGCAGTTCGTCTGGAAAAAAAAAGTTGAAACTCTTGGAAATTCGAGATATGATTCTCAATGAGGATATTCAGAGAAAAGAGTCGGGAGAATCCTCAGGCGCTGCCTTGAGTTTCAAAGGCAAAGGGAGGAACTTCCAACGGGGCAAGAGTTTAAATTGTGGTAAGTTAAGGTCAAAGGGAAGGAGTAAATCGAGACCTCGTGGTGACCTTGTGTGTTGAAACTATGATAAGAAGGGTCATCTAAAGCAGGATTGCAAAGCCTCTAAGAAGAAGAAGAACCAGAACAATGTTCAGTCTATGAATGCGACAGTTGAAGAAACTACATGTTTTGAGGACGTTCTGATCTTGAGCGTGGATAGTCCAATCAAGTCGTGGATTCTAGACTCAGGTGTCTCTTTTCGCTCCACTCCGTTCAAAGAGCTTATGCACAACTTCATGGCCGAAAAGCTCGGTAAGGTTTATTTAGCTGATGATGAGTAGTTAGATATTATGGGGAGGGGTGATGTGCATATTAGGACTGCTTGTGGGTCCAAATGGACATTGCATAATATTCGTTATATACCTAGTTTAAAGAGAAATCTGATCTCAATAGGTCAATTGGATAGTGTCGGATATAAAACGGTATTTGGATATGGTTTCTGGAAAATTGTGAAAGGAATCTTGGTTGTTGTACAGAGAAGAAAATTGAGGACCCTGTACATGACTGATAACGATCGAGATATTGTTGCTTCGGTGAGTTCGAAAGCAGATGCTAAGTTATGGCATTGTAGACTCAGGCACATAAGCAAGAAAGGGATGAAGGTGTTAGCATCAAAGGGACTATTGCCATACTTGAAGTCTGTACACATTAGTTTCTGTGAGGATTGGGTGTTAGGCAAACAGAAATAAGTCAGTTTCTCGAAGATCGAAAGAGAACCGAGGGCAGAGAAATTGAAGTTGGTACACACTGATGTTTGGGGACCGGCCCCTGTTTGTTCCCTTGGAGGATCACGATACTATGTGACCTTCATTGATAATTCTACCAGAAAGGTATGAGTTTATTTTTTGAAGAATAAATCTGATGTTTTTGCCACTTGTAACCTTCATTGTATAACATTATAAGAAAAATGGCCATTAGCGACGAAGTTTGTGACAGATTTTTTTTGTCGCAACTTTGCGGTGGATTAATGAGAGAAACAAATCCGTCGCTAATTCGTAATATTTATGAAAATAGCGACGAAAAAACTTCTGTCGCCAAATCCGTCACTAATTAGCAATGGCTTAGCGACGTCAGGTTTTTGTCGCAATACCCACAGCATTTTGCGACGAATTTGGCAACAGAGGTTTTTTCGTGGCTATGTAGCGACGACGTTAGCGACAGAAATATTTCATCGCTAACTAGTCATGTAAATTTACGATGGAGTTGCGATGGAAGTAGGTTGTCGTCAAATTCATCGCTAAGTTTCACGTAAATCCCTAATCAGAACCCTTCTTTCTCTTTTTTGTTTCTTCTCTCCCGCCCGACGCACTCCCTCGGCTACTGTCCTCTCCCACCCGATGCACTCCCCCCGGCTCGCCGCCCGCTGCCCGTCGCTCCCCTGGCCCATCGCCTCCCATTCTGCTGCCCGTCCCTCCCCTGGCCCACCGCTTTAGGAATTTGTTTTTCTTATTAAAAAGTGTTATCACATTTATATCTAACTCTTATTAGCGTAAATTGTTGTAATGTTTAGCATTCTTAAGTAATCATCGCTTTAAGATTTTGTCTTCCTTAGTACAAATCGTCATCGCCTTTGCATCTAATTTTCATTACCATAAATTGTTGTAATGTTTAGCATTCTCAAGTAATCATCATATTCAGCATATCGTTATCCTTAGTACAAATCGTTATCACATTTGCATCTAACTTTCATTGCAGTAAATTGTTGTAATGTTTAGCATTCTTAACTAATAATCGCATTCAACATTTTGTCTTCTTTTGTATAAATTGTTATTGTAAACACCCCAAATTTTCCTCATCCATTCTCAAACAACCCTCCAAGTGCAGTGCCAACCCTGTTAGGTCAGTGTAGGAGTCAAACCCCGAGTCAGTTTTAGAAAATTATCATTTTACCCACTTTCACTAGGAAAATTACCATTTTACCCCTAGGTCATCCCGGACTCCAGTCAGTCGGAGTCAACCAAGCTTATTGGTCAGTTCAGAATAGTTAAAATATTAGTCATTTCAAGCTCATCTGAGCTGACAGTGAGAAGACCATTTTCATTTTTGACAATTCCTGCCAAAATGGGATTGTTTCTTCATAAATGAGCTCATTTCTCATTCAAATCCAAGCCAATTGTCTCTGAGTCAGTCATTCACAGTCAATCCTATTCCTCTGAGTCTAACTTGAGCTTACCAGAAGTTCAAGTGCTCCAGTTTCAGTTCAAAACCATTTCCAAGTGTCTAGGAGCCCATTTTAGTCCATTTCAGCTCTTTTAACTGAAATTGAGTTGAATCCAGTCAATTGAGCTAGTGTTCGAGCTTCGATTTTAGTTCATGTCAGTATTACTGACCTTTGTTATAGCTCAAACCCAGCTCAGATTTGTAATTCACTTCACTCCAATGACCATTCCGCACCATTTCTCTAAAAATGACAGCTTTTCTTGAAAATTTAGTCGGAAAGGTCAGTTGAGTCAGTGTCTGGTCAGTTCATTTGGGTTCTAAAACTCTAAAACCCAGCTCATTTCAGTTTAATCTAACTCAAACCCTAATTTTCAGTGTCACTCTAGCTCGGTAGAGTCCAAAAACCATTTCTTGAATCATTTTGCAAATTTTATCAATTTTAACACCTTTTGAACTAGTACAACTGCCAATCGGGGTTTAATATCCAAAATTCTTCATTCAGGGTCTGCATTTCGCATGTCATTACTAATCATTTCATATCATTTCTCAGCATTTCATAACATTTCATCACATTTCATTTCATTTTCGAAGTCCAGAACTCCTGTTTTATAAATTTCAATCCAGATTGAGTTTTAAAAGTTTTCAAAAATCAATTTCAAACCCTGGGTTTCCAGAATTGACATTTTTACCCCAGGAGTCTAAATTTGGAAATATTTTCTCGAGAAAAACAATCTAGATTCATTTCAAACTCAAATTTTCAAATTCTACACTGGATTTGCTTCGCAACGAGGTATTGAACTTCAAAATCCGAGCTCATTTCAAAAACTACCAAAAATAGCTCGTTTCGTTCGAAAACTTTCTGAAAAGACTATTTTACCCCTCTAATCTTCAAAATGATTTTCAAAATTGAAATTTGGACTTGCTCTGAGATGGCCCATTCATTTACATTTCTGTTTTATTAAAAAAAAAAGATTCTTTTTATTTGTTTGTTTTTTTTTATTGATTTTTATTTATTTATTTTATTTTAGAGAGGTGGGACCCACAAGCGGGTCAACCAAGCCTCTAGCCCCACTTTCCATTTTTTTATCATTTTTCTTTCCCTTTTTCTTTTTCCCTCCTTTTCCTTCTTTCCTTTCTTTTTCCCTTTTCTTCCTTTTCCTTCCCTTCCTTCTTTCCTTCTTCCCTTACTTCCTTCTTTTTCCCTAGCCTCCAACCCATTCACGTAAAGGGTGGGATCTTCTTTTTCATTAGGTTATCAAGACCTAAGTTGAGGAGAACATTAAAGCCTAAGTTATCATAAAAGAGAAAAAAAAAGGAACAACTGCTCCTCTCTCTCTCTCTCTCTCTCTCTCTCTCTCTTTCTCTCCCTTTAGCTATCTCCCTCTCTCCTTTGCTGCTATACACACAGCAACTCCTCCCTTTGTGGCAGCCATTGCTCCACCTTGAAGCACCAGCCAGCAGCCATCTTCTACTTCCAGCAGCTTCCACCATAAGCACGCCATCCTCAGCAAGTCTGCAACACCTCCAGCACTATCTCTAAGGCAACCTTCAACCAACAAAGAGGCTGCATCTTTTCCATCCTCTCTACAGCAAGAACAACAACCTCCACTTCTAACTAGCATCAGCCACCCGCTGCATCCCAGCCATCGGCGCAAACCACCACTACAACGCCACCTTCAGCTTCTGCAGCGACTCCTTTTCATGCAGAACCTTCTGCCATCATCCATTGCAGCAAGTTCAGCTCTTCCAAGACCTCCAGCCAACGCTCCATAGCCTCTTCCTTCAGCCGGTTCAAGTAAGGCCACCCTTCCTAAGGTAAATATCGATTCTTCTCATTGTTTTGATTATTGTTTTCTTGCTGAATAATAATATAAGGTTCTTCAGTATTGTGTTATGAATACAATGAGAAATCAAAAATGAAAATTGGATTGACCTTGCATTATAGGTTTAAGCCACATGAAATGTTGGTATGACAAGGCTATACGAATGAGGCGATTCATCCGTTCAAATGGATTGAATCCCTCATTTCAAAAGCCAATATAAATATAAAAATTCATATCTCCACGATTTTCTGTTATTTTATTATTGTTTTTATATAGATTACATACTCTAGATACCATACTTAGTTTATGTTATTGTTTTATAAGTATCTTGTTTAGTTTCATTAATATGTATCTTTTAGTTTGTAGAGGTTAGTTCTGGTGTCTAATCCAGTCAGCATTTCATATTTGATTTCTTGCCCATAAATTCTGATAATTTCTTATTAAATGCATCTATGTGTTCCTGTTTTCCTATGAAAAACCCAAGTCAAATCTGGTTTTGAAACCCCATTCAATAAATCATGTTCTAAACTGGAATTTAATTCCCTGGAATTTAATTCCCTGGAATTTTCAATTTCTGTTTTATCAGACACAGACCTTCGGATTCACCCTTGTGGGGGATTCGAATCATTCTCCAAAAATCACAGTGGATTCATAATTGAGTCTACTAATGATCTGAAAATTTTGAGGTTTTTCTAATTAGTTTTGACCTCTGTAAAAAATCGGATTTCCCAGAACCCTGGGAAAATCTCGATTTTCCTTTGTCAAGGTGTAGACAGACTCTAATGCACCGAGTCCGCTCAATCTGTAGCCCTTCTGCAAAAACTTTCAACACAAAAGTTATTTCTAACATGTTTTCCTGTCATTTCCCAAAATTTGGGGATTTTTGGAACTGTCTCAGTATTTTTCCCGAAAATTGCTTTTCTGTCTGACAGATTCCAATATCCTGAAATTCCAGAGATCCAGATCTCTAATAACGATGCGAGCATTTCCAAACCATAACCCGAATTCCAATTATGTAAAAAGAGAAAATCTTTCTCTGTTTGTTAGGGACAGTTTTCCACAATTTCAGCCATTTTCTCATCTTTCTGCTATTTTCCCACATTTTATACTGAAACCTGTCTGTTTCTTCCAAACCCTAGAGTTGCCGGATTCTGATCCGACTTGCCGGAGCTGTACATCTCCGACCATAGGTCAAAACCAGAAAGTGTAAAAGGAAAAAATCCTTGCCTTACTCTCATATGTCACCCCATATAATTTGGGAAATTTTTATGGAAATTTGATATCCAAAATCTCCTTTAGAATCAGTATTTTAGGTAAACTTTTGATTTTCTTAGGATTTTAGCTATTTTCCATATTAAGAAAATACAAAAAAAATAGATTTTCGAGCTCCATTATGTTTTTAGGGTTAGTCTAGGTGTTAATGCCAAATTTGGTTTAATTTAGAGTTCATTTGCTTCATATGTTAGTTTTCTTTAAATTCAGAAGCGAAAATTAGGCGAAAATCAAGTTAATTTTGATATTTTATGATATTTTCATCATTTTAGGGATTTATTCATGTAAATAAGCATATAGAATCATACTAGGATTAATTTCAATATCATTTGCATTTCATATTTTTCAAATTTGCAAAATTTATTTCAGAAAACCCTAGTTTCAAGGCCATAGTCTTGTTATCAGGGGTATTTTGGTCATTTTGACCTAAATTTCGAAATTTCAATTCTAATTTCATAAATATTCATTCATATCATCATATTTCATCATATTATATTTGATTTATTTCATTTGATTTTCAAATTTTCCAATTTTATAAAATTTCTTTCAGAAAACCCTGATTTCAAAGTCATCAGGGGCATTTTAGTCATTTTGACCCCAATTTCGAATTTACAAGTTTATTTTCGAAATTTATTACTTATTTCTCATGTTTATATCAAGGGGGTATGATTCTGGGTTTATATCTGAATAATATCCGATAATTTCTCATATTTTTGGATAAATTTAGATAAACCTACATTTTTGTGCTAACATTGTTTTCAAGTTTTGCAGGAACATTCAAGAAGAAGACTTAGCAATTTAATTTAATTTTCTTTATTTTCAATTCAATGTAATATCAAGTTGTAATAATTTGGAATAAGAATTTAGATTTCTGCTTAGAATAGGACTGCATTGCATATAGTTTAATTTCAGCAATTTTCAATATTTGATGTATGATTCATATGCATTTATTTCAAATTCACTATGGTTGACACGAATGGCACATGCACAAGTTCTTATAGAGTTTATAAACTTGGTGGAATTTGTATTTTTGGCCAAAGTCAGAATATAAATGAAACATAGATTTATGATCTTCATATTAGCCACATTCAGCCTACATACTTAGTCTAATTTCAAAAATGCATTGCATTTCTCAAAACTCAAAAGGATTTCCCAATTCCTTAATTGAAATTCTCTTTCAAATTCATATTCATTCATTCATATTATTCAAATTGCATTATTTTTAAATTCATATTCCAATTTCAATTTCAGAAAAAATCAATTTTCTCAAAAATTTCCTAAGTCTTTCTCAGGATTTGATTTTCTCAGAATCCTAAGTTTTCAAATGACATTTCAAAGCATTTTCCAAGTGAAAATCAAGATTTTTCAATGTTTTAACATTCTCAAATTTCAAAATCCCAAGTTTTTAGAAATCGATTTTCTCAGAGTTTCCATTTTCCTGAGAATCCATTTTTAATTTCAAAAATCGTTTTCCAATGAATTTCCTGATTTTCTCAAGATTTTCAAATCCATTTCCTCATAAAAGCAATTCCAAATCTCAAAAATCGATTTTCCCAAGATTCAAGTTTTCCTGAGAATTCATTTTTCAATGTAAATTTCTGATTTCCAATGAAGTTTAATGGTTTTCCCAGGAATTTCATTTTCGAGCACTTTTCCAACCATTTTTCAAATGCATCTCAATTTTTCAAGCAAACATCATATTTTCTCAAACTTGCATTATTTCTCAAGATTTCATAGCACAAGCCTGATTCTCTGTGCATTCTAGGAAAATAGAGCATAATTTAGATAATTTAACTTAGTCAAAGCGCACATTTGATCCTTGGTTCAATTATCTCTGGTAAAGGCGCCAGGAACAGTTGAACCTCGTACCGACAGGCGGATCCCATTCCACGAAATTTTCCCGCAAATTTTCAAAACGGAGGCGAATAATTTTCAAAACCATTTTCAAAACTTTGGTCGAGTTTGACTCGCGAAATTTGTTTCTCTCTCGCAAGAGAGGAGAAAAAATTTGCTATGATAATAGGTTTGGCGACCGTGATGGGACCTGTCTTTGTCTGATCAATTATGTGTTTTAACTTAACTCAATTATCAAAATTATGTTCTATAGAATATCAGCTTTAATTTCTGATATCATGTGAACCTAGGAGCCTAGACTTGAACCCAGCTGACATGGATTGCATGTAGACTAGGCATGGTTTGGTAGGACCATATTGAGGAGAATTATGCATGCTCACATAGACTTAGGTCTGAAATACAACACTTTTTAATCTAGGAATTGTATGAAAACAATGTTTGTTTCTTCAAAAAATGTCAAAATCTCTATATCTTTAGGTTTTAGAGTCGTCTGTTTGTCTGGATGGTAGAAGAGAGTGGAGGGGTAATCAGGGACTTTTTCTAAGTCTAACCATGACTGAACCTACTTGAGTTATGGGAAGTGTTGTTTGAGAATTATTTTGCTATTTCTGGTAGGCAATTATAAAATTTCAAACCACCAAGGTGGTATCCCATGCGGTAAGTGGTGTCCTGTGCCAATGTTAGAATCCCTATGCTATATGTGACAAACCCCAGTTTGCCTTTTAAAAAAAAAATGTAAAATTTCAAATATTACCAACGTTTTTGTGGATAGGTCAAAAGTTGAAGATGTTTTTATAAATTTTTCTATAATTTTTTATGACTTCCATTGATAAACAAATGGTTCTGTATAGTTTGATAATTTATGTACTAGTACATTTTCGGTGGAAGCTAGGGCTGGTTAAGGAGTCAAACTCGGCTCGTTTACAATCATAAGCAGCAGCGGCTGCCCAATCATGGAGAGAGAGATCTTGTGATGTAATATCACATCTTTTCATGTCATGTCTGCTAAAGCCAGCTGGAGTTAGGGATGCACAATGAGCCTAGCTACCCCGAGCTCAACTCGGTTCAAGCTTGTTCTAAAAATAAATCAGCTGAGCTTTAATAAAGATTTAGACTCGGTACTCGTAAACAAGTGAGTTAAACATGTAGTCCTGATAAACCCGATTAAGCTCAGTTTACATAATTATATAAAAAAATTAATGAGAGAGCCTTAGCCTCGTTAAAAAATGACTTGGGTTTAAATTCCACTAGCTACTTATTTTTTTATAAAAATAAGAAGAAACATTATTTTTTTATAAATATATTCAGCTCAATCCGAGCCTTGCTTGAACTCGAATTTTAGCCTAGCCCTGTCATAAGCTGTTTAAGCTCGGTTAGGCTATAGCTCAAGTCGAGCTTGAACTGACACCTTCTCTGTCCAAGCCGAGCTAGGCTCTAATCCGGCTGGTGTGCCTGGAGTTTCATCAGACATTTAGTTTTTATCCCCTAATGTGATGTCGCATCTTCTTATGTCCCGATTTAATAATTGGTGAAGCCAGCTGGAGTCACACAGGACATTTAATAATTGTTGTTCTTTGCAAGTTGCATATAAACAATGTAGGATTCAATATGATTCAACCTTGCATGTTTGGCATGGTCTACTTACTCACATGCTACCCAAGCCCGACCCGTTGGAAGTTCTTCCCTCTGCCTTCGAAACTCAAGCCAGCGCCTGAGGATTCTCCCGACTCCTTACTCCGAATATCCTCACTGAGAATTATATCTCGGATTTCTAAGAGTTTCAACATCTTCTGGCCAAACGAACTACTCAGCGCAGTTACCATCGCACCCCAACTCTCGGGTAAAGAGGAAAGTAGAATGAGAGCTTTTACCTCATCATCGAAATCGATGCTCACCGAACTCAATTGGCTCGTGATGGTGTTGAACTCATTGATATGATTTGTCACAGAAGCTCCCTCAACCATCTTCAGATTAAACAACCGCCGCATCAAACACACTTTGTTAGAGGCGGATGGCTTCTCGTATATGTTTGATAATGCCGCCATCAAATCCATCGTTGTCTTCTCATTTGCAATGTTAAATGCAATATTGCGAGACAGGGTGAGACGAATCACACCTAGGGCTTGTCGATCCAACAATACTCATTCTGCTTCTCCCATTGTCTTCAGTTTCTTTTTCGATAGAGGTTGATACAGTTTCTTTTGATACAACAGATCCTCGATTTGCATTTTCTAGAAACTGAAATCCTTGCCATCGAACCGATCGATCTTTATCTTTCCTTCTTCCATTCTTGCTTCGACAAACCTTGCTCTGATACCAGTTGTTAGGAAAACCGCAAGCAAGAAACAACTGAAGGAAACAATGAACAAGAATAATCAAACAAAACACAGAAAGAACACACAGATTTACGTGAAAAAAACTCTCCTCAAATCCGAGAGAGAGTAAAAAACCACGGCCGCCCAGAGAGAGATCTTATTGCTCTTTTTCGACAGTTACAAGAAGGAAAGAAAAGTGAGAATTTATACAAGGCAAGGCGACAACCCTAACCCTAACCAAATCGAGCTTGATCCATAATAAATCGGGTCTCAAACATAAGCCTGAGAAAAAAATTCTTCTAGGGGGGCACTGCCTCCCTATAACCCTCCGCCAAAAGCGCGTCCCCTCTGGACCCCCGCGTCAGGGAGGAACCCCCGGACCCCCCTCCTGAAAAGGCAAAAACTATGAATCTGGCTCCACAACTCATCAGGATGAACATGGTCAGGGAGCGGTTTAGAACGGATTCGTAAATGGTTGGTAGAGATGAAGGTTGTGGGGCTAGTTTAGGGAGTCGAGTAATAGTTGTGGGACTCATACCATGAGTGGAGGACGGAGGATGAAGAGAGGAATATGGCAGAGGTGGTGGCGGTGGTTCAAAAGCTGCCAGGGGTTAGGGAATTCGGGGGAGGAAGAATAACGTGTGGTGGGGGTGGGGTGAGGGAGAGACTCCAAATAGAGAAGCAAGGTGAAGGGGAACAGGGTTCTAAAAGTACAAGTCCAAGAGTGGACTCATCAAAGTAAACATGGCGGGAAACATAAGTGCGGTTACGAGACGAATCAAGACATAGATAGCCCTTATGGCGAGAGGCATATCCAAGAAAGATGCAGGGGATGATCTTGGGGTGAAATTTGATGGGGAAATATAGTGTTAATAGGGGACAACAACGGGCACCAAAAACGCGAAGATGATCATAGGTAGGTGATTTATTAAAAAGTAGCTCATGAGGAGTTTTACGATAAAAGACTAAGGTAGAGAGTCAATTAAAGATATAGACAATAGTATGAACAACTTCGACCCAAAAAGTGTGTGGCAAAGACGAAGAATAAAGTAGTCTTAGGCCAGTTTCCACAACATGCCGATGTTTTTGTTCAGCAAGGTTGATTTTCTCGGGAGTGTGCGGGCACAAAAGTCGATATAGTGTGCCATGGTCTCGTAAGAAGTTTTCAAACTCACAACTGATGAGCTCTCCTCTATTATCAGATTGAAAGGTGTGAATGGAGGTTTGCAGTTGCTTTTCAATAACAAACTTCAAGGCTCTGAAGCATTCAAAAACTTGTAAGTTAGTGCACAAAGAAAAAACCATGAAAATCGAGAAAAATCATCAACCATAAGAAGATAAAAGTGAAAATCTTCACGTAAGTTGACTGGAGCTGGTCCCAGACATCGAGATGATGTCGAGTGTCACTTTTAATTCTTGATTCTCATTATTTTTTGTTGTTAATCTCTTAAAGATTAAATATTCAACTAAGGACCTATAAAATAGAATAAAAAGGTCATTCTATTCATCAAGTTATTCTCATAAGGTTTTCTGGTTAAAGGGTTTAGCGTCGGATCAAGTGAGAGAATGCTGGATTAACTACCACGATTTACATGGTGGTTATCCACGATGTGGATTCATTCCCACATCTGTATTGATCGCTTCCGATAAACTGACATGGGATCAAGGGAGAACGGTTATGCAAAGCGTTCCAACCTTATGTTATCATGAGCGACCCTTATCAGAAAAAGTGTGTGTGTGCAATCTAAAGCGAAAAGAGGTCTACTCACCAGCTGCATTTGGTTCAGTCTGTTCTCATGGTGACTGCTGCCCGACTGAGCAGAAATCCCCCTTTTGCCTGATCGACCATCACCGTCTGGTTGGGCCTTCTCTGCTCCAGTCGAACCCCACCACCGTCAATGGTTGCCTCAGGTACTCAGCACCTCCCCTGTGTTTTGTTGTTTACTTAACAACATCTGTGTTTGCCTCTGTTACAGCGCAGGCCACCACCGTCAATTAAACACATCTTCTGTTATTTCAAAAACTTATATATATACTTTGTTGAATGGTTGCCTTGATGCAAGAAAAGAAGGGTTTTCATAGCCTCCTAGTAGGAAATAAAACATTCTTTCTTATTTTCACTTTTCCTATTATTCTTTCCTATTTCACCAGGTTGAAACAATTTAACAATTGAGTTTGTGGACTTTAGTCCATCCCACTTGCTCGTTTCACATTGATTGTTACCACTTTAGTCATGAGCCAGAACTTAACCAAACTAGTCATAAACTGGATTGACTCTCGATTTTGATCTAGATCTTGTCAAACTTGATTCCTATCCAATTCTTTCCTACTTTCCCGAGGCAGAAACAATTTAAAATTTAATTGAGTTTATAGACTTTAGTCCATCCCACTTGTTCGTTTCACATTGATTGTTACCATTTCCACTTGCTCCTTTAAATAATTGTTCGCAATTATTATTATTTTTCTTCAAAGTTTATTTTGGCCCTGTCAGTTATACAACGATACCATTGTAAAAAATTATTTTTATATTAGAGTTTTATTTATTTTATTCATGATATATGAATGATTATATTGAGTTCATCATGCATAACCTTTTAAATCCTGAAAATTGCGATCTATGAAAAAAGTTATATGGTTCGCAATCAGAGTACAGTCACCATGGAGAGTGGGTCATCGGTGATTTAACAATATGAAGACACTACATTTTTAGATGAGTATGAATCTTAATGTCGTTATAAGATTAAAAAGTGAGATCCGTTATGATCAATTCACGATATCACTCGTGAAAGAATGCGTAAATTATGAGTTTGAGAATATAGTTAAGTGTGTTGAACTTAGTTTTTGACTTGGGGTTACGTTCATACAGTGTTTGGGACTCTAAAGGACCATGTATGATGATAATCATTATGGTTAGGATTTAGCATGAACAATACCGAGATTGAGAGCTTGACCTCACGATTAGCTATTAATGGGGTTTCATTTTTGTTTCATTGTAGTGTTTAGTGGTCTGAAAACCATTGAGATCGTATGGTTCATTGTTTAGCCAACATGTAAAATTGAGGTGGTTTACGCAGATTGCTATTTTCATAGACAACTATAACCGATATAACCGATCTAGTGACAGTTTGTGGTGATCGAGTGTTTAAAAGAGTTAATGGGAGTAATTAAAATATACAAACTTGTGTGGTGTGTCAAAAACTAAACTCAAACTAAGGGCATAAAGCACATTACAGTTGCAAGTTCATTTGTTTACAATTATTTTTTAGTGAGTTGTAGACTCACCGCTTGTTTTATTATAAGTGTAGGTTTTACGCACACTAACATAAGCATGGCTTTATCAACTTCTTCTTCGACAGAAAATCAATAGTTTTTATTTTTATGTCATTGAACAATAATATATTTATTATTTCTTTTATTATAAATGATGAACTTTATAATAAAAAGTGAGTTATTGTGAATTAGAAGGAAAAAAAAACTTAACCAACTTTTCTCGACGTAAACTTTGTATTTTTTTTCTGAAAAGTAATACCAATCAAACTCGAACTCCTGAGGTCCTAAATCTCAGTGTTACACCTATTTACAAAAACATTCTTAACTTTAGGTTAGCAAAATAATGCTCAAACACCCATTTTTTCTTCATTTACTTTGGGCCTCTCATTTTTTTGACATTAAACATTATTTTAGTCAAGAACAGAGAGGCGTTTTAGTTATTAATTCTACATGGATATGGTGGGAACACCTTGAAAGATGCCCAACATGGTGCTGGTGGTGGTGGTGTGGTTACATGAGGTGAGGATGGAGGGGCATTTTAAATAAGAAAGCTAACAACAGAGAATGATGTTAGGTGCACTGGCGAACAACTCTGGTGGCAAGAGAGACAGTGAGTAAATCCTCATTGTCAACAGTATCCATTGTAAGCGGACGGTAAAAGAGAGAGGAGGGGTAATCAGGTACTTTCTCTAAGCCTAACCATGAACCTAATTGGGTTACGAAGTGTTGTTTGAGAATTATTTTTGCTAATTCAGGTAGGCAACGAGTTGAAGGCTCTGGTTGGAATCCCCTGCTACTTGGGACTTAAGGGATATCTGCTAGGTGTCTGCCTAAACCCAGCTTTGCCTTTAAAAAAAAAAATTTATTGTAAAATTTCAAATATTAAACATGTTTTTAGTGAATTGAAGATGTAGTTGTAAACTTTTCTATAAACCAGAAGTTCTGTATGGTTTCATAATTTTTAGAATTGTCCGTTGTAGGTGGAAGCTAAGATTGGTTAAAGAGTTGAACTTGGATCGTTTACAACAATAACAACAGTCAACTGGAGTTAGGGATGCCCAATGAGCCGAGCTAGCTAAGGCTTGTGTGGGATTTTACCGGTTTAAACTCGACTCAAGCTCATTCAAAACTAAATGAGCCGATCTCGAACAAAAATTTAGACTTGATAAAACATGCGAGCTTGAACATGTAGTCTAGCTCGGTTAGGCTCGATAAACCCCCAATTAGGCTATGTTGACATAATAATATAAAATTTTAATATATATATATATATATAGTGTGTGTGTGTGGATTAAGATTTGCTACATCGTTTGTATGTGCAAATGACCTAGCAAGCAAATGGGTGAAACCCCTTGTTTGAGTTTTTTTTTTCTCACACCTTACATCTTAGCTACAGGTTTTGTTTAGTAGGAACAGATTTTTGGATTGCCAAAATGCTGCTTGTTTACAAGTTTTTCCGGCGATTCAAAAATCAACTGCTATTTTAAGCATTCATTTTTTTTAGCTCATGAAAATATATTTTTCATTGAAAAAAGATGCTATAAGAGTCTATTCATACTAAATTTTTGCATGCTTAGATTCTGTCAAAACAACTTGCATCGTGAAATTCGTACAATCATTTATACCAAATAAAAATCTTATATATATAGATAGAGAGAGAGAGAGAGAGAGACCCCTGAAAGGGGCGGTTTCAAATGAAGGTGAGGATATAGGAAGGCCGCGGATGGAATGAGATTGTTTTGGGGAGCACGAGAAGAAGGCAGTTTGTTGAATGGTTGGCTTGATAACTCGAGCTTGCGTCTGATTTGACCCGTTTAAACTCAGCTCAAGCTCATTCGAAAAATAAATCAGCCGAGCTTGAATAAAGATTTAGACTCGGTACACTTAAACAAGCAGCTTGAACAAGTAGTCCAACTCGGTTAGGCTTTATAAACCCAATTAAGCTCAGTTCATATATATATATATATATATATATATATATATATATATATATATATATATATATATATATATATATATATATATATATATATATATTTAAACTCAGTTGATAACTGCGATTCAAAAGTCAATGGCTATGAAGGCATCCATTTTTTTCGATTCATGAAAATATATTTTTTTATCGAAAAAAATGCTCAAAGATTCCATTCCTACTAAATCGAGAATGAAGTGAAACACAGCTATGAGGTTAGATTCTGCCAAAACAACTCTCATCATGAGATTCAAACTAGACTGTAAGAAAACTCATTTGTACTAAATGAAAATTATATATATATGGATTAAGATTTGCTACATCGTTTGTATGTGCAAACGACATAGCAAATGGGTGGTACCCTTTATTTTGTTTTTTTTTCACACAGCTTACATCATAGCTACAAGTTTTTCAGCGATTTAAAAATCAATGGCTATGAAGGCATTCATTTTTTTTAACTCATAAAAACATGTGAGTTTATTCTTACTAAATCTAATTGAGCATGCTGAATACATCTGAGTCTAGATTCTGTCAAAACAACTTGCATCATGAAATCCCTTCAATCATTTATACCAAATAAAAATCTTATATATATATATATATATATATATATATATATATATAGAGAGAGAGAGAGAGAGAGAGAGTCGAAAGAAGATCAACATTAATACTCATGAAGATCAACAAAATGTTGAACCCATGAACCGAACAAAATAGAAACAAAACTAAAATATGGAAAAAACAAAAGCTAAAGAAAAAGAAACTACAAACAGCTAGCAGCAAACAACAAAGCCAGCTCAACCAGGATCCGTTGGATTAGAAGAAACCACAGTTGAGTGAACGTTGTTCAAATGAAAGGAGAGGTCTCTAAGATGCATACGTAAAATCGCATATACGTCAACCAGGATTTTATGAACAAGATGATTAAGGATGACCGGAATTTGACGGAAAATAGCATCATTGCATGCCATCCAAACAAACCACCAAGTTGTAAGCAACCATGTCTTCCAGATCAGAGAGAGAGAGAGACCTGAAAAGGGCGGTACAAATGAAGGCCGCCGATGAAATGAGATTGTTTGCCGGAGCACGAGAAAAAGGCAGTCAATTGAATGAGATTTTTTGCGAGAGCACGAGAGAAAGGCAGCCAATGGAATGAGAGTTTGTGCAAAAAAAGAAGGGTTTTTATAGCCTCCTAGTAGGAAATAAAATGTTCTTTTATATTTTCACTTTTCACTTATTATTCTTTCCTACTTAATTTGGTCCATGTTATTGTTAGGTGACCTTGATGAAGATGGATTGAATATAATTTTGAAAATTTTACAACAATTCACTTCACTTTTGACCTATTTACAAAAACACACTTAACTTTGGGTTTGCAAAACAATGCTCAAACACCCGTTTCTCTTTATTGATCAGGTCAGTTTACCCATGGTTAAGCTGATTAAAAATTACTCGGTTGCCCCTCTTATTTTTTGACATTAAACATTGATTTTAGTAAAAAAAATAGAGAGTATCTTTCTCCTTTGTCCATTGATTGCCGGAGGACCTGAACATCTCTCTCACCTCAAGATCTCTTTATGTGGATTTTCCTTTTCTAGTTTCACTTAATATTAGGATCTTTTAACTTTTGGTGGATGGAATTTGGGTTCTATCTAGGTGAGGATTTGGGATTCACATGGTCAGAGTTCGAGTCAAGTCTTGGCTTGGTTCAAAATGACTTTGTCCAAGCCCGTGTATGGCATTGTCCGAACTCGAGTTGAACTTCAACAAGATTTAGTAAAAAATTGTTTCGTAGAAGTAGGACCAACCATTAAGCCAAAGTATGTCTTTTGGCCATTGATACTGAAAAACTTGTACACGTACTAAAAATTCTTAGCAGAAAAGGCAAAAGACGAGATTTAAACCCAACACCATCTAAAGAAAAGTCTAACGCCCTACCCATTAAAGTAACAATAAACTATTGAATTTATCTGCACAAATATTATATATATTGGGTTCATAACGAATTGAGCTTTAACGGGCTCGACATGGTCGTTTAAGCTTGGCTCGATAGCTCATTCGAGCTTTTATACACCAGTTCAAGCTCGGCCCATTTACAAAGCAGACGAGCCTGAGCTGAGCTTTAATCGGGTTGAGCCCGAGCCAACTCGGTTCCGTGTGCATCCTTAGTGAAGATTAAGGTTTTCTTTTTGAGATTTTTTTTTTATTATTGTTGATTACATGAGTTGTGGAGCCAGAGATGAATGTCTAGCGGTGGTGGTGGTGTTACAGGAGGGTGAGAATGGAGAGGCGTTTCAATTGCTAATTGTACATGGAGTTACGGGACATTTACTTTTTGAGACCCTAGATTTACTTTTTTTTTTAAAAATTTAAAATAATGCAAACCGTTTTTTTACTAAAAACTTTTAAGCCATTGATAATTCCATCTACTATGAGGGCACGTCTAATGTACCAAAAGTGATGCAAATTAGAAAATTAGTATGAATTATATGACAAGACTTTATAATTGAAAGAGTTTTCCTAAAAAGTACATTTTTTTTACAGGAAACATTCTTTTATAAAAAAGAAAGGGTGGAGGAATATTTTTTACCAAAAAAAAATTTATTTTTACATTCTCTACCATACATCTCACTGTCACCCACCAACACTACTCGCTTTTTCTTCTCTTTGGCTTTTTTCACATTTTTCCACTCTGTTTTTCTCAAGCTAGACAAAACCACTACAACTCTCTAAGTTGTCAACTTTTTGACCAAAAAAGCCAACAACTAAATCAACCATCTTTGTTTCTCTCTCCAGCGATTGCTTGGAACTTGTCCTTTTTCTTTTCTAGATCAAGTTTATGTTGGCACACGTTGGAACCAATAAAAAACTTACAGGAAAAGAAAAATTTACCTATCAAAAGTTTTGATACAACTTTTGAAAATATTTTTTTTCTGGTTTTATATATCATGAGAAATACAAACTGAAAAATTGAACAAAAGAGAACTGTGTCTTATCCTTGAACACCAAGAAACCAAACTATGTTGTATCATATATGAGAGAGGAGAATGGACCAGACCCATATATATATATATATATATATATATATATATATATATATATATATATATATATATATATATATATAGAGAGAGAGAGAGAGAGAGAGAGAGAGAGAGATTTGCTAAAACCGTTTGTATGTGCAAATGACCTAGTAAATGGGTGGAACCTCTTTGTTCGTTTTTTTTTGTCACAGCTTACATCATAGATGAGATCTATAGGTTTTGTTTGGTAGGAACCTATTTTTTGATAGCCAAGATCCAGCCCATAAACAGGTTTTTTCGGTGATTAAAAAAATTAATGGCTATGAAGGCATCTATTTTTTTTACTCATAAAAACGTGTTTTTTTTTGTCAAAAAAAATGGTTTAATCATTTGTACCAAATAAAAATCTTATATATATATATATATATATATATAAATAAAGAGAGAAAAAGAGAGACCCGGAAATGGTGGTACAAGCTGAAGAAGGTGGAGGAAAGGCAGCCGATGGAAAGAGATTGTCGTCGGCGTACTATAGGAAGGCAGCATGTAATGAGAGTGTTTTGTTGAATGGTTGCCGTAATGTAAACAAACAAACAAGTTTTTTATATACAAACAAAATATTCTTTCTTATCTTCAATTTTCTTATGATTCTTTCCTTCTTTCACAAGTCAGAAGCAGTTTAATATTTAATTGAGTTAGTGAACTGGTATGAATATGAGACTAAGTTTCACAACGACCGGTACCACTTTATTCGATCCCACTTGCTCGTTTAAATAATTATTCTATAGCTTTTTTTCTTTCTTGAATGGCAAGCTTCCGATCGCTAACCAGTTATACAACGATACCATTGGGATTTGATCAATTGCAACAATCCTACACAAGGTGACGTGCACTGGCTGCTCTTACCAGACAAATGGAGCCCTCGTTGGTTCTTTTTTCATGCAAGTTGCATATAAAGGATTCAATATAATTCAACTTTATCTGTCCGTGCATGTTCCACGTGGTCTGCTTGCTTGTTCACATTCAGTCCACGATCAACTTGTCTTTGGGCGACCTTGTTGAATTAGGATTGAATATAATTTACAAAATTTTACAAAATGCCCTCTCACTTTTGACTTATTTACAAAAACACGCTTAACTTTGGGTTAGCCGACTAATACTCAAACACCAGTTTCTCTTTATTCATGTGGGTTTACCCATGGTTAAGCTGACTAAAATTACTCTATTGCCCCTCTCATTTTTTGACATTAAACATTGATTTTTAGTAAAAAGCGTATCTTTCTCCTTTGTCCATTGATTGTCGAGGACCTGAACATCTCTCTCTCACTTCTAGATCTCCTTTGTCCATTGATTTTTAGTAAAAAGCCTAATTTTTACTACTTTCATCGATAAATGGGCAGTTCTGTATAGTTTCATAATTTATAGAATTGTCCATTGTCGGTGGAAGCTAGGGCTCGTCAAACTGTGCTAGTCTACAACCAGAGGCTGCCAAACCCATCTCACCACTACTACCACCCACCATCTCACCATCACCGCCACCATCTATCTCACTACTTTTGTGACAAATATCGCCGATATATAACGAGAAATTGCCTGAAAGTTTAAAATTGCAATTTCTCGCAAGATTTTCAAACCGTGACAAATATCAGGATATTTATATTTTTAAAAGATATTTATCATGAACACCCTCAAGAATTTTAGTTTTAAATGCGTTTTATTTATATTTTTTATAAAAATTATTTTTTAAATTTATTTTTTATTCTCGAGATTTTGATGAAGCCCACCGAGATTGTGCCATTTTTAACTTTTGCCACTATGCTCACTACTACCCACCACCACCCTCTTTTTCTTCCCTCTCATTTTTTCACATTCTGTTTTTCTCGTGCTAGACAAACAAGTGAAAAACTTTCTTTTGAACAACTTATATCAAAAACTCTTATAAGCAAAACTTTTTTTCTTATGAGAGTTTTTCTGCTTTTTCATTAGTCATTACAAAATCATCCTTGAGGTTACTACTGCACTCTGAAACAACGGAGAACATTAGAATTTATGAAATGACAAATTTGTCCTCAATAATGAATAACGAAAAAGCACAAGGCAGTGACAGATTTGAGAATCATTCATAAGATGGGGAATAATTTGGAATCCGTATAAGGTGGTAACGAATATGGAGGTTCGTTTATAAGTTGGGAATAAATTTGGTAAATGAGATAAGATAGTGATGGATTTCATAATCTAGCACAAGGTGGGCATGATTGTAGGGATGGCAGTGGGGCGGGGCGGGGCGGGGGACAAGGTTTCCACCCCCGCCCCGCCTCAAAATTTTATCCTCCACCCCCGCCCCGCCTCCGCGGCGGGGATGGATTTTATCCTCCACCCCCGCCTCCATCCCCGTTTCATACCCTTCATCCCCGGTCCAAACGGGGCGGAGGCGGGGCGGGGCGGGGATATTGCAGGGAAAAGTGGTTGGGGCGGGGTTGGGGCGGGGATTAGGCGGGGATCGTGGCGGGGACGGGGCGGGGCGGGGAAAAGTGCACGTCCACCCCCGCCCCGCCTCCGCGGCGGGGATGGAATTTATCCTCCACCCCCGCCTCCATCCCCGTTTCATACCCTTCATCCCCGGTCCAAACGGGGCGAGGCGGGGCCCCGCTTTCCCCCGGTCCACTGCCATCCCTACATGATTGTGAAAAATAATGTTAAAATTATTTATAGCCAATTTGGGCCCTTGAGATATTTGTGTTTAGGATTAAACGCCTAGGATCGAATCCCGTTGGCGCATGTGGGGGTGCCATTGCTTTATCTCGGCTGGGGGCACATAGGCCTGAGAGGTCATTTCTTTAACCTGGAGTTTTACCAATCAGGGAGACGGGCCCATTAAGTGACTTGGTTTTCAGTGAGACTTCCTTCGTCATAAAAAAAAAAAAAGAGCAATTAATATTCGGGTTTAGCTTTAAACTCTCTCTCAATTTTGCTAAGGCAGACCAATTTATCACCGTAAGAGTGGTGCAAAAGAGTTTGGATCAAGTTATATATCGAATAAGCTTCAATTCCAAATCCAACAACAATTGTTTATCATAGTTTGTAAAAAAACATGCATATGACCGATGCCAGAATCGCTGGATAAACAACAATTGTTTATCACTGCCTCTTTTGTTGAAGGTTGCCCATGTTGGTTTGTATACATTCTACCATCACAAGTGTTGATGGTGGACCCACCATTGCCATAGTTGTGATAGCATCCACTTGGTGGTGGTGGACCAACATCCTTTGGTAGAGCATGCTTAGCCTCAACTTTTTTTTTTCTTCAAAGGCAAAGTTGGGGTTAGGCCGAGACACCTACAAGAACAACAGCCGCCCCATGTGGCAGAGGGGTTCGATCCTGAGCCTTCAGCTTGACACAGGACCCCGCTTACCACATGGGATACCACCTCGTTGTTTGGTTTTTATGAGAGAGATTAATGAATTGCTTGAAACGATCTTAAAACTTTTAGGACCCATTTGTTTCACCAAAAAATGGCCTTTTCTCAAGAGGAAATGGTCATTTTTCTATGATTCATGCATTTTCCAGTGGGGCTGGTTGCCCTTATATTTGTCACAAAGATAAGAAGAAAATCTTTTCCCCTCAAACTAAGAAAGTTGTTGAATTGCTACTAACTAATGCTTGGTACTATGCCAATTTTGGCAATGCGGTGATAAGAAAACACACAAACTTGACCATTTCCGATTTCTAGAAGAACCACATGAAGGAAACTACAGGAAAAAGGATGGTTAGAAGCAGAGAAAGAGTTGATGAGACCTTTCCTACTTCTCATGACCCCTTCATTCTAACAAACAGCATTCTTTCTGGCCATATGTATTCAACGTCTCACAAAACAGCAAGACATCAATCCAAAGTAGGAAAAAGATGATGAAAAACAAGAACAAAAACACATGACAATGGAGGAGCGTAGCAGAACCGAAACAGAAAATCGACAAACCAAGCATTGTGGTGCACACAGAATCACTGGGTGGTTGTTTTTTATGAGAGAGATTAGTGAATTGCTTGAAACGATCTTAAAACTTTTAGGACCCATTTGTTTCACCAAAAAATGGTCTTTTCTCAAGAGGAAATGGTCATTTTTCTATGATTCATGAAACATTCATACATTTTCCCGTGGGGCTGGTTGCCCTTATATTTATCACAAAGATAAGAAGAAAATCTCCCCCCCCCCCCCCCCAAAAAAAAAACTAAGAAAGTTGTTGAATTGCTACTAACTAATGCTTGGTACCATGTCAATTTTGGCAACGCGGTGATAAGAAAGCACACAAACTTGACCATTTCCAATTTCTAGAAGAACCACGTGAAGGAAAGAAACTACAGGAAAAAGGATGGTTAGAAGCAGACAGAGTCGATGAGACCCTTCCTACTTCTCATGACCCCTTCATTTTAACAAACAGCATTCCTTCTGTCTCTATGTATTCAACGTCTCACAAAACAGCAAGACATAAATCCAAATTCAAAGTAGGAAAAAGATGAAGGAAAACAAGAACGAAAACACATGACAATGGAGGAGCGTAGCAGAACCGAAATAGAAAATCGACAAACCAAGCATTGTGGTGCACACAGAATCACGGGGCGTGAAAACTTTCGCTTCCTTTCTGTCAAATATGTGCCACCATGATGGGAACAGCCAGTTATGCCAAACTCAGGCATCAATGGAAGATAAGTGGTAAACACCTAAAGAAATTGAAAGTGGGCATGACTTTTTGCCGATATGAAGTCCCGAACAGAAAATTAACAGTAAATGGAAGCAAGATCAATATAATCTGCGGAGGGCAATTGGAAAAGTGAAGTGTTCATCTGTATGGATAGTTCTTAAAAGTGATCAAGGGAATGTGTTGAACTAAAGAGTGATCTTCGCTTTCATTTTTCCTGAACAAATTATAGTCAGCAAGGTTCTTAGGCTTCTTAAATTGCTGATACCCTCCGGCACGCAATCAATACCATCAATATCACCAGCAAATAAATGATGCAAGCTATGTATTTAGTAAATACTTTCTGGAAGACTTGAAATACCAGTCCCGCTTATATCTAACGGATGTAGGTACTGAAGCCTTCCAATCGATCAAGGGAGCTTTGTGTTGCCAGCTCACTGATTCCTGACCTCTATCTTGACATTAGCAAATCCCACATAGTCTGGTATGTCCAATCAGATTAAGGGCAAATGTAAGGCATTATTGCTGAATCCAGATTGATTAGCTAAAATAGCTAATCAGATATGGGAATTTACACTTAAAATTATTCAGATACTAAATGGATTCATATTCAAATGCAAAGCTTTCTGCCACATCCAAATTCAACTAGTAACTAGATGCGGCTGTTCTTTACCAAGTCTGACTAAATACTGCCTATAATAGAAGATCTCGATTTGGACTGATATCCAATCTGAATACGATTTGACATCCCTGCACTCAACCCAGAGCTGTGCATCACACGTACCTCATTTCTTCAGAGATTCTAATGAACTTTTTGATGTACCATTGTTAACCCTTTTATAACTTTTGGTCTCTGCCATATAATGCAATCATGGATACCATATCCATAGACAAGGGTAATCCATATTGATTTTCAGTGGATGGAGGGGCTTTCATTTGATGCAGAAATGACAAAATGCCTTGCCCTGTAGTTGTGTGAAAATGGTACTGGATTGGGTCAAGTCCATCCCCAAATTTACTTCCTTTTTGATAGATTGTTTTCTTCTACTTGGCTGATACATATATTCCCTTTGTTTTGGATGTTGTGGGTACATTTGGTTGGTGGGGGGCTCCGCTTGTCTTGTAGGAGCTGCACATTATCTTGTGTTGGGACGTTGCAAGTTCAAATCCCAATGGTATTGTTGGTGGCATGCAACAGTACTATTGCGTCTCACATTGCATGGGTCCCACGTGATTTTCTCAATACGAGTTATGTATAATCTTCTAAACGTAACTCTGAAAAGTTAGTGCTTATCTTAACACCCCCTGCAAGCTCAATGGGGGGCACACACATTGAAAGTCTTGAAACTTGACCATAGATAACAGCTTGGTGAGTCCATCAGTTGATCGCCAGAGAAAATAAACTGGATTTGGAGATTCTCGGTGCGAACATAATCTCAAAAAAATGAAGATCTATCTCAACGTATTTTGTGCGAGCATGAAACATAAAATTGGCAACTAAGAATAACACCCCAATATTATCACCGAAAAACAGGTGCGATGCGCAGGTGAACTCCATGTTTCATGCATAATGACTTTAACCACAACAAATCAGAAGCCACACAGATAAGAGATTTGTACTCGGCTTCGATGCTAGATCGTGCAACGGTGCGTTGTTTGCAGGAGAACCAAGAGATGATATTGTTGCCTAAAAAGATAACAAAACCTCTAGTGATTTTTCAATCATCAGGGCACCCTGCCCAATCTGCATTAGAGTATGCACGAGGGCAAGAAAGTAAGATGAACAAAAAAGTGGATCATATTCAATTATATCATTCAAGTAGTGAAGAATGCATTTGACAACAGTCCAATGAGCCTCATGAGGCTGATGCATGTACTGACAAACTTTGTTGACTATGAACGCAATATTATGGCGAATGAGAGACAAGTATTGTAGATCAACCACAATACTGTGATACAACGTTGCATACAGAAATAGTGCAGTGTCCACTGTGGTGAGCTTGAGAGATGAACTCATTGGAGTGGTCACAGGCTTGGTATTAACCATAGTGGCTTTCTTGAGAAGAGTGGGAATGTAGAGACATTGAGACAAATGCACTCCATGGTTAAGATAGTGAACCTTAATACTCAGAAAATAGCTTAGATGCCCAAGGTCTTTGACTGAGAAGGTAAAGTCAAGATTGGTGATGATGTGGGTGATGGCTTCTGAAGGATTACCTGTGATGATGAGATCATTAAAATAGACTTGTAAAAAGACATGAAGAAGACGATATTTATAAATAAAAAATGATGCATCAAACTGTGAAATGACAAATTCATGAGAAAGTAAGTAAGTACTCAAGCATTGTTACCATGCCCGAGGGGCTTGCTTGAGTCCATAGATAGCACTGTTGAGTTTGCAGACATAATTAGGAAACTTAACATCTTCAAACCTCGAAGCCTGGCACATGTACATATTTTCATCAAGATAACCATTGAAAAAAAGAGTTGTTGAAATCAATTTGATGCAAAACCCAGTTGAAGGAGACAATAAGTGAGAAAATAACCCGAATAGTAGTAGGCTTAACTACAAGACTGAAAGTTTCAAAGAAATCGATGTCTTCTTCCTGATGAAACCCCTTGACCATAAGACGAGCTTTGTAGCGAGCAATGATGTCACCAGAGTGCCTTTTAATACGATAAACTCATTTGTAGCCAATAACATTAAAGTGAGATTGCAGAGAGGCTAAGTATTAGGTATGGTTGCACATAAGAGCATCATATTCAGCGGCCATAGCCTTTTGCCATTACAGAAAGTGAGATGCTTATTTAAAGGTAGAAGGTTCGAGTTCGAGAAGAGAGGCATGAAAGCTGAAAAACATAAGAGGTTAGAGAGAGGGCATGAACGATTTGGATTTTAAGGAGTCAGTCATGGATTGTTTGAATATTTGATGAGAATGATAAGGGAGACGATGAATGCTTGGACTAGCAATTGGAATAGAAGGATCATTGTGAATTAAAGATGAAGTTGAACTGGATGAGAATGAATCTGGAGATCTCGAGAGAGCGAGGGGTGAGGTAGGGAATGAGTGAGGTTCAGGAGACGATGAACTGAACTGAGAAGGTTGATCAAGCTCGATGTTGTAATGCACCAAAAATATTTAACTCAAAAATTTATGATTTTTTTTTTAAATCACAATGAACTTGTATACTAAAACTTTGGTTAAATAGATCAAGCGAGTTACAGGCGAATAATAGCAAACTTTGTACCATTCAACAAAATAATTAAACATTATCTTGAATTATGACATGTAAAACCATAAATAATAAGAATAACAATGCTATCAAAGTTCCACAAGGCATCCTTCGAATTGTATGGTCCCTTGGTACCACATGTAGCGATACCCATAATTTCTCTGTGATTTTGATTCGCAACCTGAAAAATAAAAATTTAGAGGGTGTCACCGTCTTTCGGGTGTACTCCGAACTCAGAATCTTAGGTTTTGGGTCCATGTATTAATTTGTTTATTGCTTGGGAATGAGATTTTGATTTCAATTGACTAAAAAAATCAAAACAGTGAAATAAGAATTCTTGAGAATTTAATTCCTAGAATTGCATTCCTCACAATTCCGTAAATCTAATCAGGCCCTTACTCTAAAACTTTGCCAAGTTTTTGTAGTTCAAGACCTGCGAATGTGTTCTGCATGGTATGTTGATTAATAAATGGCTTTTGAATAATGTGATTGCAACATGTAATTAGGTTTTCCAAGGGTTTAATAGTGCCCTCATGTCAGAAAATGTAATCTAAGGTCAGATCCTTAGCAAACAACCATGTTGAATACACTTGTATGGTCAAATTCAGTTGATACAACTCTCACCTATGTTTTTTTACTCAATAATTATTTACCTTCATTAATACCAAACATTTATCGAGTCTTTTCATCATTTTCAGTTGATACAACTCTCACCTTCATGCATGCATTTTTACAAGGTGCTTCACAATTTTTTTTTTTTTGAGAAACTTTGACTTAGCAAGGTAGATAATGAGCTCAGACAACACCTCTGAATAATTAATCAATGTGTGCAGTGGTTGATTTTATGTCAAACACATCCAAAAGACTTATTTATTTTGGACTTACTTCAACGACTTCACATGGTCTTGTTTATCTCATTGAGTTGTGTTCAGTTAAGGACATTATTGACTGAATCCTGCTAAGGAGGGTCCAAAGTGTTGGTGAATATCAGTTCCAAAAATGTGGATCCATGGGGCTATGATTCGAACTTGAGTCCACGACCTGGGTCTGTTTGAGGGTACAAAAATCCAACAAAATGGGTAAAAAACAAGGGGGGGGGGGGGGGGGTTCATGAAAGTGCAGTAGGATCGAGACAACGAGCACTAGAGGGGGGGGGGGTGAATAGTGCTTTTAAAAATTGTCTGCGAAATATTGATGTATTTTGCAATTTGCAAAGCAATCACACAAAGAACACAATAATTTATCCCGATTCGGTCTTTCTCGACCTACATCCAGTCCCCAAGCAAAATCCGCTTGAGATTTCCACTATCAACCTTGTGTAACTATAAGATCATACAGACCAAATCCGGTCTCACTTTCAGTAACAACCCTACTGAAAGCAAACAACTCCTTTAAACCAAGGAGTCCTTTCTTTTATAGAAAATTAAAACAAGTAACAACTTACAATACAACCTATGAGCCCTTCTTATGAATGAAAATGAGATGCAATTAACTTTTGATGTTGTTGAAATACTCTACTCACAAATTCACTGTCTCTCAAAAGAATTTGAGTGAAAAACTGAAGTGAAAAATATCACGTGAGTGAGAAAATGAATATGAGTGACAAGCAAAGAGTAATTGATTCAAATTGATTGAATTGCAGTGCTTTTGAGTGTAAAATGCATTCATATTTATAGTTGAAAGTTTCCATACGTTGAGGGTATGAAAGGGTGTCAAAATAGTCCATTTTGAATGATCAAAACGTTTGAAAAATGAAAAGACATGCCTTTTTAAAGTTTCAGGAAAAATGACAAAATTAGTCGACTGAAACAGTAGTTAGTCGACTAATAATTAGTTATTAGTAGACTGACAGTTATCGTTGGTCGACTGATCTGTTAGTCGAGCTGTTTGAAAATCTGAACTTTTGAAACTTAGTCGACTAGAGATAAAATTAGTCGACTGATAATATCATCAGTAGACTGAAAAACCTTTCAGTCGACTGCTGCTAAAATCTTCTAAAAAACATACATTCTGTCTGGTCGACTGATAAAAGCATTAGTCGACTGCTGCTAAATTTCCAGAAAACACATGTTCTGTCCAGTCGACTGCTGTTAAATTTTCCAGAAAATAGACATTCTGTCCAGTCGACTGATAAAACCTTCGGTCGACTAATTTGACAAAAATGACTTTTTAGAAAATATGGCGCGAAAGGATTAGTCGACTGGTGAGTCTATTGGTTGACTAATAAACATGTAAATTTAAGAAAAGAGTTTTCTAAAAAGATTTTCATGAGGGGTTCTTTTAGAAAAGTTTTTCTAAAGACATTTTAGGTAAAATGCAACCTAAATATGCACTCTAAGTAAGGCTCTTACAAGAATCTAAGACTTTAAATAAATTTAACATTTACACACTAGTCTTTAAAGATTCTTCATCGAATTCTTCAATGTCTTCATTGCCTTAGCTGAAATGCAGTTGATTTCACTTGCTCATCATCAAAACATTGTACTTAAAGTATCATGTACGGCTTCAGTGGCGTAACAATCTCCCCCTTTTTTATGATGACAAACTTAATCAAAGATGAAGCATTTAGATGCATAGTTGGAGATTTTACTCCCCCTATCAATATGCTGCAAAACATTAAAATTTAGTACATTCAAAGCACATATATCACATATTGATTGGATTGCATTTTCATCATTACTTCATGCATTTTTTAAAATTTTTCAAAAATGTATGTATGTATCTAATTTTATCTTTTTATTTTTCTCCTGCAAGGTCTATCTTTTTCTCCTATAATTTCCATGCATGTATCTAATTTTATCTTTTTCTCCCCCTTTGTCATAATAAAAAAAGAGTAAGGGCAGAAATAGCATAAGCAAAATGTAAATACAAGTTTAAAATATTACAACCCATAAAGTATCAAAGTTTATTAAAGACAAAACAAAGATCAGAAAAGTGAGTTGAGAAAATCCTTGATTGTAGTAACATTTTTCTGAATCGAAGAAAGTTGTTGAGTCACATCTTCACGAAAAGTGCGTTGATGCAGCTCCAAAGCTTCCAGTCGCTGCAAAACTTCATCATTGTCTTGACTTGTAGAAAATTTCTTTTGTTTTACTTGAGATGAAGGTGTCGCAGAAGATGGTGAGGGTTCAGAAATTGATGGTTCAGATGATTCAGTTTGATCAACATTTAAAGAAGGCAGATATTTAATTTTCATTCTTTTAAAAATAGTTTGATCAAAGAACTCTTTTTGCTCAATATATTTTTCATTAGTTAAGGGAACTTTGAAATGTCTGAAAATACGAGTTAGAAGACATCCATAAGGAAGAAATGGTTTTTGTTTCCACAAATTAGTAAAATACACATTGGCCCAATTTACAGAAATATTTTCAAATAAAACATAAAGAGCCGTAGAAAGATCTGTGGAATAATAATCAAAAGAACCAGTTTTAGGTAGAACATTATGGGCAAGGATTCGTCCAGCAATGCGTGCACGAGTTTGAAGATTAGTATTTTTGAAAGGAGGACAATGAGGTGCACCGGGAAGAAGAATTTGTTCAAAAATTCTTTCATCATTTAGTTCAACAGTATTGAAAAGAGTGTCTGAAGGTGGAATTTCTAGGATTTCTCCAAGTAGTTTAGAATCAAACTTAATTTCAACATCACGAACAAGAGAGGAAAGAACTCTAGTTTCATGATCAATTTGTAAATTTGTATAAAACAAGTGAATCAGAAAAGGATAGTGAAGGGTGTCTGCATAGGCATCAAAAAGATGTGAAATACCTGAAAATAATTCTCTGATTTTGTAACGAGAAAACAGATGAAAGAGGACATTTTGGCTTGGTAAAATAGGAAGTGCAGAAATCGATCCAAAAGTATCATATAAAAGAGGATTTCAGAGTAATCTGAGAGAAAATCCATGTCTTGCTGGAGGTGTAGTCGGAGGAGAACCTTTTGCGGATATAGTCTTCTGACGAGGCATGGTTGAATCAGATTCACCAAAAAAATCAGTTGCAGAGAATGATGTCGGCTTCCAAATGACGTCCGCCGGGAGAAGATATCCGTCGTCGTGCAACAGAAACACTTTGTGCAAAGTGAACGATGTGCCTTCAAATTCGTTGGTAGTGGCCAAAACAAACCCACTGAAGAGGGATGTCGATTCTCCATAGATTTTAGGCAAGAGAGAAGAGACGAGTAGGAGTCTGCGGTGGATGACGGCAGATGCGAGGAGGCTGCCACAAGGGGATTCCGGCGAGGACTAAAGATGCACCGTCACGGCAAGAGGATTCCGGCGAGATCTGAAGATGCGCCGATTACTGCAAGAGGATTCTGGCGTTTCCCTGTCACGGCCAGAGGATTCCGGCGAGGAGAGGTTCGAACGGCACTCCGAGGGTTTTTCGGAAGAGAGAGAGAGAGAGAGGGTTTCGTTCTTAAAAAAAAAAAAGTGTGTGTGAAAATGAAGTGATGCCTTTTTTTTAAAAAAAAAAAAAAAACGGGTGAAAAAATCCAAGGGGTATCGGGTCCCTTTAGTTAAAAAATTTTAAAAAAATTTTTAGTCGACTAAAATTTTATCGGTCGACTAATAAGGTGCGACTCATTCTAAAAAATTTAAAAGCATCAGTCGACTAGAAATTTATCGGTCGACTAATATGGTACGATTTTGAGATTTTATTCAAAAATCAATATTTTATAAATCTAAAAATGAGCAAATGCCTAGTTCTCTCCTAATTCTCATAAAATCTTCATTTTTAAGTGGTTTAGTGAAGATATCAGCATGTTGTTCATTAGTGGAAATAAAATTTAACGAAATGTCTCTTTTTAACACATGATCTCTTAAGAAATGATGTCTGACTTCAATATGCTTAGTTCTTGAGTGCTGAACAGGATTTTTTGAAAGATTTATAGCACTAGTGTTATCACAATAAATAGTTGTTGTGGAGTAATTCAAACCAAAATCTTTTAAGGTCTGTTTCATCCATAGTACTTGTGAACACGCTAAACTAGCCGCTATATATTCTGCTTCAGTTGTTGAGAGTGACACTAAATTTTGCTTTTTACTAAACCAAGAGACTAAGGAATTTCCTAAGAAATGACAAGTTCCACTAGTACTCTTGCGATCAGATTTACTTCCTGCAAAATCTGCATCACTATATGAAACTAAATCAAAGGAAGATGATTTTGGGTAAAATAAATCAAAATCTGAAGTATCTTTCAAATAACGAAGAATTTGTTTTACTGCAGTTAAATGAGATTCCTTTGGATTAGCTTGAAATCTTGCATACATACAAACACTAAACATTATATCAGGTCGACTAGCAGTTAGGTATAATAGAGATCCGAACATGCTGTATTCGAATAAGAACACGGTTTAAAACATAACATGTTGTATTTATTGCTTCAGCCCAAAAGTATTTTGGTAAATTTTTATCTTGAAGCATGGTTCTAGCACATTCTTGCAAAATTCTATTCTTTCTTTCAACAACTCCATTTTGTGGAGCCGCTCTAAGAAAAGCAAAGTTGTGAGATATACCATGTAAATCACAAAACTTTAGAAAAGATTCATTTTCAAATTCACCATCATGATCACTACGAATTTTAATTATAGATGTAGATTTTTCATTTATAATTCTTCTACAAAGTTTGGAAAATTCAGAAAAGGCATCATTTTTGCTTTTTAGAAAAATCACCCATGTAAATCGAGAATAGTCATCTACTATAACAAAAGCATACTTGCTACTATTCAAACTTTGAATTCTAGATGGTCCAAATAGATCTAAATGTAAAAGTTCAAGAGGACGTTTTGTTGAAACTATATCTTTTGCTTTAAAAGAACTCTTGATTTGCTTTCCCATTTGACAAGCATCACATAAGTGATCCTTCTTATATGGTATTTTAGGTAGGCCTCTAACAAGATCATTCTTGGATAACTTGGAAATAATTTTAAAGTTAACATGTCCAAGTCTCTTGTGCCATAACCATTGAATTTCATTTGAAACAATAAGACATTTTTTCATTAAAAATGGGTAACTCATCTAGATATAGTTCATACTCATTGTTCCTTCTTTTACCTTTAAAAATGATCCTTTTAGATTGAAAATCAGAAATTAAGCATAAATCATGTTCAAAAGAAACATGAAAACCTTTATCACATAATTGACTAATGGATAATAAATTATGCATTAAATCATCTACTAAAAGAACATTTTCTATCAAGGGAAATTTTGGATTACCAATATTACCAATACCTATTACTTTTCCCTTGTTATTGTCACCAAAGGTGACGGTTCCTCCATCCTTACTTTGGAGGGTGGAAAATAACTTCGGCCTTTCAGTCATATGTTTGGAACAACCGCTGTCCAATATCCATTTGCTCTTTATTTTGTGTACCTACAACAAAATTAGAAGACAAATCATTTGACCCATTTCTATTTTCGGGTCCATGAGAGTTAGTCTTAAAAACCCATATCCATTTGGATTTTGGTTTCCTTTGATAATAAATATTCTTTCTATAAAAAGATTTAGTATTTCTAGAGTAATCATGTCTAGGCTTATAAGCATTATAAGTTCCATGATTAGATGCATTTCTATTAGAACTAAAAAATTTAGTTCTATGAACAAATGGTTGAGAATATTGTCTTTGATTTTTCACAACAAAGTTTGGTCTATTTTGAGTATCAAATAAGCTATTTCCCAATCTGGTTTTATTAACCGAGCATCTTTGAGAACCAAGAAGTCTTTCTAGATTCTCTTGACCATTTGTGAATTTGGTCACTATAGAAAGAAGATCATTTGATTTTTCTTTTAGACTAGTTATTTCTTTTTGTAAGAGATTGGTTCTAATTCCAATTTCTTTTATCTCAAATGCTTGACAAGAGTTTTCCTTCTTGAGATCTTCTATCTCTTGAAATAACACTTTGTTTTGATAGTCAAGAGTTGAGTTTTCAGTTTTTAACTCTTTGTTTTTAGAACTTAGACTCTTAAATTTAGCATATAAATCATTAAATGCTTCTAGTAACTCATCATAGTCAAATTGACTTACCGAATCTTCTTGTGCTACAAAGCACATGTTGGCGACTTCTTCATTTGATTCTTCATCGGAAGAGGAGTCACTATCATCCCAACATGCTTGAAATGCCTTTTTCTTCTTGAATTGGTCTTTGGGCTTGATTTTGAGAAGAGGACAATCTTTCTTGATATGTCCTGCCTTTTTGCAATTAAAACACTTGACTTCATTTGGATTGGAAGAATCTGCTTTCTTTACCTTTCTTTGAAATCTTCCCTTTTTGATGAATCTTCTAAATTGCCTTATAATGAGGGTAATATCTTCATCTTCATCTTCTTCTGAATTTTCAGAGTCAGAAGTAACCTTAAAAGCAAGAGATTTCTTCTTGGGTTCTTCTTCTTGTCTGTCTTGAAGTTGGACTTCATATGTCATTAGGTTACCAACCAAATCTTCAAGAGTGAGAGTGTTTAGATCATTTGCCTCTTCAATAGCAGTGGTTTTTCTCTCCCATTCAGGAGTTAAACACCTTAAAATTTTTATGACTAAATCCACTTGTGAATATTCTTTTCCAAGGGATTTCAGAGTGTTAGTTATAATGATCATTCTTGTTACCATGTCCGATATAGATTCATTTTGCTTCATTTTAAACAATTCAAATTTATGAACTAAAGAAACAATTTTAGATTCTTTTACCTTTGACGTACCTTCGTGAGTCACGAGAAGAGTATGCCAGCTTTCATTTGCTGTAGAGCATTGAGAGATGCGATTGAACTCTACCTTGTCAACGACACAATACAATGCATTCATAGCTTTGGCATTAAGTGAAGCAGTCTACTTTTCTTCATCGGTTCATCGACTGAAATCAGTTGATGAAATTTGGTATTTATCTGAAACAACTCTCTAAATATCGAGATCCATGGATTGTAAGAATATTGTCATTCTCACTTTCCAGTATCCATAGTTTGTTCTATCGAAGAGAGGAGGACGAACAGAGTAGCATTCTTCTTTGTGTTGAGATGTTGTAGTTGCCATGCTAGATGATGATCAAATCAAAATAATAGCAAACCTGCTCTGATACCAAATGAAAGTGCAGTAAGATCGAAGCAACGAGCACTAGAGGGGGGGTGAATAGTGCTTTTAAAAATTGTCTGCGGAATATTGACGTGTTTTGCAATTTGCAAAGCAATCACACAAAGAACACAATAATTCATCCTGGTTCGGTCTTTCCCGACCTACATCCAGTCCCCAAGCAAAACCCGCTTGAGATTTCCACTATCAACCTTGTGTAACTACAAGATCATACAGACTAAATTCGGCCACACTTTCAGTAACAACCCTACTGAAAGCAAACAACTCCTTTAAACCAAGGAGTCCTTTCTTTTACAGAAAAGTAAAACAAGTAACAACTTATAATACAACCTATGAGCCCTTCTTATAAATGCAAATAAGATGCAATTGGCTTTTGAGGTTGTTGAAATACTCTACTCACGAATTCACTGTCTCTCAAAGGAATTTGAGTGAAAAACTAAAGTGAAAAATATCACGTGAGTGAGAAAATGAATATGAGTGAAAAGCAAAGAGTAATTGATTCAAATTGATTAAATTGCAGTGCTTTTGAGTGTAAAATGCACTCATATTTATAGTTGAAAGTTTTCATACGTTGAGAGTATGAAAGGGTGCCAAAACAGTCCATTTTGAATGTTCAAAATGTTTGAAAAATGAAAAGACATGCCTTTTTAAAGTTTCAGGAAAAATGACAAAATTAGTCGACTGAAACAGTAGTTAGTCGACTAATAATTAGTTATTAGTAGACTGACAGTTATCGTCGGTCGACTGATCTGTTAATCGAGCCGTTTGAAAATCTGAACATTTGAAACTTAATCGACTAGAGATAAAATTAGTCGACTGATAATATCATCAGTAGACTGAAAAACCTTTCAGTCGACTGCTGCTAAAATCTTCTGAAAAACATACATTCTGTTTGGTCGACTGATAAAAGCATTAGTCGACTGCTGCTAAATTTTTCAGAAAACAGACATTTTGTCCAGTCGACTGATAAAACCTTTGGTCGACTAATTTGACAAAAATGACTTTTTAGAAAATATGGCGCGAAAGGATTAGTCGACTGGTGAGTCTATTGGTCGACTAATAAACACGTAAATTTAAGAAAAAAGTTTTCTAAAAAGATTTTCATGAGGGGTTCTTTTAGAAAAGTTTTTCTAAAGACATTTTAGGTAAAATGCAACCTAAATATGCACTCTAAGTAAGGCTCTTACAAGAATCTAAGACTTTAAATAAATTTAACATTTGCACACTAGTCTTCAAAGATTCTTTATCAAATTCTTCAATGTCTTCATTGCCTTAGCTGAAATGCAGTTGATTTCACTTGCTCATCATCAAAACATTATACTTGAAGTATCATGTACGACTTCAGTGGCGTAACATTTCATACTCAACCGAACAACCTGGCCTGATCTCACGTTTCTTAAGAACGAGGAGCCCCAACCAACTGTCTCGAGAGGAGGGAAGGAGAAGGGCGATGAAGCCAGGCCAGGTGTCACCGCCTGCTGAGCAGGCATGCCAGGTGTCGGCAACTTCTCTAATGAGTTGTGCCCTGTACCTGAGGATCCACAGGTGTCGGACTTGCCATGGCGGTAGTTTGGGACATAGTCCTCTCTGAAGTAGGGTTTGGCCTCGATTCTGGCAGGTGCCAACTGCAGTACTCTGCTGTGACAGAGATGCTGATCTGCGGGCCGATGGTTGGGCTTGGCCGAGATGGAGAAGAAGGAGGCAGTTAGCGACGGTGGTTCTGGTACCACCGTGAGACCTTGACCAAAGTCCATCTGTTAGGCTCCGGTTCCGCCGTTTTTCAAGGATCTTCGGTCTCGACCCACACGGTTGCCGGTGTGAGATATAGATCCACACACAACACATAAATGAATGGTGTTCTCATACGCTGCCGCCTATGTGTAGGGTCGGCCTGATTTGATCATGATCTTAACCTCCGTCGAGGGAATAAAATTCAGTGGAACTTCCATTCACACCCTAGCAAACTGGCGTTGTTCCTTCATTTTGGTGGAGTCCACTCCTAGGTAAAAGCAGGTTGTAGTTCATAAGTGATTGACTGAGTTTCTAACGTTTTTGGTTTTTGTTTACTAAGAATCCCTGCTTGGATTGGAGCTTAATATCTATTTTTTTTTTAAATATCCAGGAGTTTTTTCTGTTTGATCAATGATCACTTTGTGTTTCATAGGAATTGAATTTATGCTTTTGTCTTTTGTTTGCATTACTTTCCAATGCTGGACCTCCTTTATGTGAAATCATCACATTTTCTTGTTGACTAAATTAGGATAATTATTTTCATGGTTTTTAGATTAGTTCTACCACATTAAGGTTTTTCTTTTTGATGGATGTTATATTTGTCACTACTTTGCATACATTTTATCTTATTCACGGATCTCATTAATTTGATTGGTGAGGGTATTGTTTGTGAATGCTGCTCATTGTTCCATCCTATACTTCATGTTGGGAAACATCAAAGCTTCTTTGTATATAAAATCTGAATGCAAAGTAAAATACATGTACTTATATTGTTGATCCAGACCAATTAAGGGCATCATTCTTTTGTCACCCATTTGTTTTTTTTTCTTTGACCATGTTTTCCTTATAAGTTATTATATCACTATTTAATTCCTTTAACCATGTTTTCCTTATAAGTTATTATGTTTTATTTTATCATTTAATTTTGATGAGATTTTCCAAAATCCAAAAAATAAAAAAATAGGTTCTTGTGAGAAATTTATAGCTCAATAATTGTTGTTTTAAGCTTTTGTCAGTATGGTTCCTATATGCTCTCAATTGGGATTACATTTGGTAGTGTCCAACTGCTAGTAAGGCCCAAACTTGACTGGTCACCTGGATTTGTAGTCAATCCAAGATCCAACAAAGACTCGTTTTATGTCCCTCAAAAGATTGGACGAGTTTGGTTTGGTGTACCTCACTGGATCTTGATCCACCTAAAAGCGATCTAGTGGACCAGAGTTCCAACCAGCTTACAAACCAGATTTGGCACATATATGTCAGATCAAGGTTTCATATATCCAAATCGGATTAGGGCTCATAACAATAAGGCTGGCGCTATTGGTCCTGGTTGGAACAGGCAAACTCGTCTGTTGAAATACGATCCCAAACTAGGTCCAACTTGAATCCTTTTCCCTTTTCAGTAAAAAAGATCAGAGGATCCAGTATCACAGACATATTAGATGTAATTCGCGATTCTATTATGAGTTCAGAGTATGATTCACATAAGGAACTACATCCCTTTCCTCAAACTTGTGAATGCAGTATCATATCCAACCCGTTTGTTTGCATCCCTAGGCAGTGGGACCTTGATCCTGATCCAGCAAACATCCCATCTGGCCAATGTCACATCCATTGACAGCCTAGCGATGTGAAACTACACCTAATTTGGGTTTAAAGCTTTTGATCTTCCCTGCCATATAATGCAATCATGGATACCCCGTAGAATATCTCTCGAGCACCATAGACATAGACAATCCATATTGATTTGCCATTGACGGTAGGACTCTTGCCTTTGATGCCATTTTCATGTCTACGAATGATATATCAAAGTGCCTTGTCCTGTAAAGGTGTGAAAATGATTCGGTTCCGGTCAGGTCCATCTTCAAATTTTCTTCTTTTTTGACAAATTTGTTTGTTGCTGCTTGGTTGTACTTTGTTCAAAAACACAGTTAGGTTCTTTCCATGATACTTGATTTCTTCAACTTTTTCTTGGTTAATCATATCATGGAAGTGTTTTGAAACGGTAGGCCTTTTAATTTTAATGAAACTGATTAGTTTTCTGCATGAAATCCAAGAGATTATTACATGTGATGTGCATAAACTGCGACCACCTAAATTGTTGTCATCTTGTAAATGTCTTTGTTTTTTGTTCATGTAAATTTTCTTCATTGTCTTTACAATATTAGTAGCCAGAGGCATGAGAAACATGAAATCCTGGAGACAATATTATATGCTCTGATTGCCTACTTGGATTCTACTGGTTTCACGTTGCTTTTGTGTTCCTAGAGAAGTACCAATTTGCTGGACAATGAATATCTTTTCAACCATGGATGCCATTACATAGTTATTAGACTTAATGGGGTCAATTTATGCCACATACTGACTTGGTGTTGTTGTTGTGATAAATGACAAAGAAGAGGCACATTGACCTGAATTTTAGGTCCTCCTATCATTGTCTCCCTTTCAATGTGATATTCATGTCTATGTGCCTCATCAAGGTGTCAAACTTGTTGATCGAGCTTGAGAAGCTGTAAATTTGTGTGTTTAGCCATTAAGATTTTAATGGCTATTCTTCTCTTTTTCATTTTGAAAGTGTTCTTATGTTGCAACACTTCTGAGATTGCCTCTGGTTTTAAGAAACTGCTGCCACACATCATACGTCCCGAAGATTTTGGTACATGGAAGATTCATATGGGTCATCGAAGAGGTCTCTATTCTTTCGGAACGTGGATTTCTTTATTTTGCCTCAAAGAATGCTATAATGGTAGTAATTAACTATCAAACAAAATCTTCTCTTGGTAGGGTGAAGGTATATTTGCTGCAGTCGAGAGGAAACAGGGTAAGTTATTTTAAACTTGTATATTCTTAGTTTTTATCACTCAATGTAATCATTTTCGACAGTAGTTTTAGAAGTTCAATTGAGGCCTTAGAACTGTATCATGAAAAATCAATTGAAAGTTTGAAACAATTCAAGTAGGTCTTAAAACTTTTCCAACAAAGCTGTAAATTACGCAGAATGTGCCCAAGTCATTAAAGCTACAAGATCATAAGCTTTCTTTCAACAACTCATAGCATGTCATACTAGGTTAGTGTTGAGAAGGTGTTTTCTACTCCGCATAGGATGTTTCTTATGGTATAAAGAATCCTGTTAGTATTGCAGATGATTCAACAACTCATAGCATAGCTTTCTTTCAACAACTCATAACAAAGAGAAAGCACCCTCATAGGAGGCCTCCAACCTGCAAACAGATTTGAAGCATACATGCATGCATGCCATCATGTTTGTCCATGTCTTTCCGTGTAGAATCACCCTCATCTCCAATTCATATCTGAGTCAACGAGTTCTTAATACACAGTCTGATTTACAGCGACAAAAAATTGAACAAGAAAGAGAAATCGAGAAATAAAAGCCAAAGGTGAACTGAAAATAACAAGGGAATTGCATTGAACACCACGCTAAACATTTTCTACATCAATGCAAAACAAGAAATGACAAATCACAGGAAAAGATAAAGGAAAACAAAAACAAAAACACTTAACAATGGAGGAGAGCAACGGAACCGAAACAGAAAATCGTCGAAGCAGTCATTGTGGTGTACATCCTTTCCGTCCCTATCCGCCACCTGATAGGAACAGCCAACTATGCTGAACTCGGGCATCAATGGAAGATAAAGTGGTACACACATAAGGAAATTGCAAGTGGGCATGACTTTTTGCTGAGATGAAGTCCTCGACAGGAAATTAACTGAAAATGGAAGCAGGATCACTTGAATCTGCGGAGGGCACTTGAAAAAGTGACGTGTTCATCGTTATGGTTAGTTCCCAAAAGTGATTAAGGGAATGTGTTGAACTAGGGAGTGATCTTCGCCTCCAGCTTTCCTCAACCTTTGCTAGAATTCAGGTGACATGTCCCAGAGAGACAACTCTTTGAGGTTGGTGAGGTATTGAATTCCTTGTGGCACCCTCTTTAGCTGCCGACACTCGTTGATAGGAAGCTCCTTATGGTTTGGCATTTCACCCTTTGGCAACACCAAATTTTCCAAATTTTCCAACCCCGACAAATCAAGTCACTTAAGCTTGGGAAACCCCTTAGCCTCACACATCATCCAGCACAAGCACATACCTTTTCTCTTTCAATTTTTTCCTGAGTTCGTCTCTCACATCATCTTCATCCATCCCATTCAAACTTATAGAACCCATTTGTTTCACCAAAAAATGGCCTTTTCTCAAGAGGAAATGGTCATTTTTCTATGATTCATGAAACATTCATATATGACGTGGGAAAAGCGACACATTTTCCTGCAGGGCTGGTTGCCCTTATATTTATCACAAAGATAAGCCCCCACCCCCCACCAAAACTAAGAAAATTGTTGAATTGATGTCAATTTATAGAAGAACCACATGAAGGAAGGAAACTACAGGGAAAAGGATGGTTAGAAGCAGACAAAGAGATGAAGAGACCCTTCCTACTTCTCACGACCCCTTCATTCTAACAAACATTACATTCTTGTTCTATGATTTTCAATGAGAAAGAGACGTTTGCATTTGTTGATGTCATTACTCGTTTAAACGCGTCACCATCAGATGTTACGTGAAAAAAAAAGAAGAAAGCCAGTTAATCAGATTTGCTAAAGCAGGTACCATCCGGCTAATAATCAGATTTGGTTTTGGTCTCCGCATCCAAATCTGAAGTTGACTCATAATCCAACCCAATTACATATTAAACTATTCTGAATAGCTAGCGGATCCAGATTCAGTTTACTGAACTCAGTCTTGACCCGTTCACATGCCTAGTTTTGGTGTTTAAAGCCGGGCTTGGGTTTGATCTGAAGTACCAACTTTGGTCAGACCCAGTTTAAATGAAAATGATTGAGAACAAATGGGTTTAACCAACAAGGTGCATGCACAAGTTCAGTTTGGGGTTGAAACATAATCCAAGTAGGGTTGGGCAAAAATTAGACCCATATCTGGATCTCGGCCTTTCATTGGACATGTAAATCTCAGAAAAGGATTATTCTGAGATATGGATATTTCATCGTCAGATCCATATCCAGCATAAATATACCTTTTCCAAATTCAAATGTATCCTGTAAAGGGTGCAATTTTAAACAAATTATGCAGACCAACCTGAATATGGATTTGGTTGAAATGTTTACAGTCCCATGTGGATCCAAACTGATTCCCGGTCCATAGCCTGATTGAAGCTCAGGTGAGGTCGGGTGGGAGGACATAATTTGTCTTGCACAACTAATGTTCCTAATCATAGTCTCGAATTTGTTGGGGAAGGCTATTCTAAAACCTACCTAATCTAACTAGAGCTGGGTTCAAATGAGTTGAGGTGTCCTTTTGAAAGAAAACAAGAAAACTCCCAACATCAAACAGTTATACCTACTAAAATACATTATTGTGTTGCCACAGAGACTTGGCCAGCTTGATTGATTAGCAGCGTGGTAGAGATTGGATCTGGACCTTGGTCCAGTTTTGCAGTTCCTTCTCGGGGTTCACCCACATTTTGAAAAGGCTCAAGACTTGCTTAAATCAGCTTAATCAGTTGAGTTCGTGTGTAGTATACTTGGACTGGCCAAGTCCCGTCTGAAAAGTGGGATTTTCAGAGTTCATTCTAATAATAGGAGATTTGGAAATTCCTAAAGATCCATATCCAAACAAGGGTACATCAGCTAATGACTGAGTCACCTACTTGTGGGCCCTTTTCTTTTCAGTGGATAAACCAGTGACCTAACCGGCTGCTGTTAATCCTATGTCACATATGTGAGGCTTACACTCCAAAACATTGTTGATTACACCAACTAATTATAACTCTTCTTTTTTGCCTGTTTATATAAGCTAAACATACAACTTAGTGACAGTAGAATGATTGCTCTAGGGATGAGCTTACCTACTGTGCCATTTCTTTCTGAGACAATATGATAGTAGAAAGATTTTCATCATCCAATGCCCTAGTAATTTTAAAATTTGCTGAAATTAAGATATTTTGGTTTTGATTTTAGATAATTATTTGGTGTATCTTGGTAACCTTTTGTACGCAATGATGTAAAAATAAGTTTTGCGTCCTGGGTTGATCTTTCGAAAAAGGGGATGTGTATAGAAAATGCATCAAGTGTAGGAACACGCGTTATGCCACTACAAGAAAAACTCTGATTAACGACAGACATTTGCGACGGATTTTTTTCGTCATAAATTAGCGAGAGAACATTATCCCTCGCCAATCTTTGAAATATTTTTGAAATTAGCGACAGAACAAATTCCGCCGTAAATCCGTCGCTAATTATCGATAGATTGGCGCCAAAAATTTTTGCCGCAAAAACTGTAGCAACTTAGCGATGGAATTAGCGAGGAAAATATTTCATCGCAAATCCGTCATTAATTAGCGACGGATTTGCGATGAAATATTTCCCTTGCTAATTCCGTCGCTAATTTTCGATTAAAGCTACCAAATTATGGCGCTAAATTCTTCCTCCCTCTGTCTCTCTCTCTCTCGTTACGCTTAGGGTGCTTCGCCTCCCTCCTCCCCCAGGTTGACTCCGTCATCGTCTGCATCATCTCTGGCGACGGTGACGATGACGATCCTTCCTCGCTCGTGGAGGAGGAAGGCAAAGCCCTAATCAAGAAAAATATCACTTGGCATAGTTCAGTTACTTGTTGGGCGCGTGCTATTAGAATTCAGTTACTTGCTTCCATAAATTAGAAGAAAAAGTTGTTGTATTGTGAGTGTTTTTGTTTGTAGATGATTGCATAGTTCAATTCTGTTTGAATTTTCTTCTGGTATACATGTCATTATTGTTGTAGCCTGTTTTTTATTCCCAACTTCTTTGAGAACCACTGTGAAAGCAAAAGAATTAAAGGAAAAGGACTAAACATAATGAAAATCAAGGTCTTTTTGTTTGGTCCAGTCGTTGTGGTTCCCAGTCACGATCTTGCTTGCAAGTTCTTGTATTTGACTTTTTTTTGTGTTTCTCGCTCTTTAGGTAGGCTGGTGGTGTTTTGCATGTTTATTTTGTTGTTTGAGAATTTTTGCTTACGATTTGTTTTCCATATGCAGTATCTCCATGGATTGGCTGCTCGGGGAGTTCACTATTTGCATCGTCCTGGTTCAATACTTCAAGATGTTGGGTTTATGGTTCTTCTGGTATGTGCATTGTCCTTTCTTGTTAGATTGATCTTTACTTAGTATATTTGGATGATGATTGAGTTAATTTGGCATGTAATCAGGAGCTTGGGCCAGATAAGGGTTACATCAGCGAGGTTGTTTTTACCTTTATTTTCTTCTCCTTCCTCTTGGTAAGCTTCTACATGGCATCCTTGTTCAATACATGATTCTTGTTCTAATGGCCCATGTCAGCGTCAAACTATAGAAATTTCTTTTTGTCATGGGTAAGGCACAAAAATATTTCAGTTTCACAGCTCTGTTTTAGCTTTTTGTCTGATTAGAATTTTTCGTGTTTTTTATTGCATTGTGTTTCAACTTTTTAAGGCCATCAACCCTGATCACCCTGCTGATCACTGTATGGGGGGTTATGAATGTTAATTTTTTCATGTAACGTGTTTTAAGTGTTGTGTGTATGACCTACTTAGTGGAGACAACTTTTTCCGGTTCTAAAATGAAATGCTTCCTTAAAAATAATTTCCCTAGTCCCCTGGACCACTTTTCTTTTGTTTATTTTTCATTTGTTGATTATCTTAATCATTTGTCCTTGTCGTTGCAGCACTGAAGAGAAAAATATCATAGCAGAGACTTTCGTTGCTTGTGGTGATATTCTGAAAATAGTGACCTCGACCAGAAGGTGTTTCCATTGAGTTTATTAACACATACATTGTTGCATGAGTTTACCAATCATAAATTTGTTGAGTTTTTACTTTAGGCATTTTGGCAACTGGCAAAGTTGGTCTCTGTTAAGATCGTGTGATAAATATTTTAAAAGTCCAACTGTTATAGATATGGGTGCCTGTTAAGATCCAGAAATTTTGAAATATTTCCTGATTATTTAAGTGTTGTTTGGATAATAACATCTAAAATATTCAGGTAGATAAGCCTGAAGTTGCACCTGTGATGCTGGAAGGCCATGAAGCAGAAGTTACTGCCATGGACTGGTACAACCTACACCTTGTGAGACTGTGAATTGCAACTGCAATATTGATAAATGGTGTCTTAGTTTTCTATTGTAAACTTTTGTAGGTGTCCTTCAGAGGTTAAGAACATGATAATATAATAATATAATATAACATGAACTTAAGAACATGATAATATAATAATATATCAAACTTTTTATAGTTTATACTACTGATTGAAGCTTACAGATCGTGACAAAATATCATGTTTCTTGAATTCTATTATTGTCACAAGCTTGCAAAGCATGATGTTTGTCACAATTTACAGGTTTATGCAAACAAGCCCTAAATTATGTCATAGTTACCACATTATCTCCATACATTCGAACTTTTTATGAATGTTAACATGTTCACCAAGTTCTTTGGCACCTACCAATTTGTGAAATACCCATACATTAATTATTGACATCAAGGTTAAAACACATTTACTAGTTGTACACTGAGAATGCAAGACAACTTCTAATGTGCTGCTAACATTTTAAATTACCAATCTGCTATGGTAGACATGGTTAATAATTAATATAAAGGGTCACCATAGTGTTTCAAAATATTGTCATCTGCAAAAAAAGTTTGGTGGTCTCAGAAAATAAGCAAAACAGAAATTAATGTATCAGAGTTAACTGCAAACCCTGCACTTCGTTCTTCTATTTCTAGTTATCATCCTAATATCCAAGATAATGTTCGTAGAGTATATATGATCTGAGGTCCTTGTCAACCTCGAGATTGTACCTTTCAACTAAACCACAAAAAATGAAGGTTCATTCCAGCTTGGTATGATGAGTATAAGGATTGGTTGGAGTATAATACAAGTAAGAATAAGGCATATTGTTTTCAGTGTTATCTTTTCAGGCCAAAAAGCATAGAGAAGATTAGTGCAGAGGCATTCGTATCTGAAGAATTTGATAACTGGAAAGACAAGAAGAGGTTTGATAAATATGTTGGAAGCTCTAGCAGTTTTCATAATTCAGCACAAATGAAGTGTCAAAATTTGATGCAACAAAAACAACATATTGATGCTATACTTTATAAACAAAGTGTTCGATAGAAAGATGAATATAGACTTCGCCTTTGGGCAACTGTTGATGCAATCAGATACTTGTTAAGTCAAGGATTGACATTTCGCGGGCATGATGAAGCTGAAGAATTTTTTGATAGAGAAAATTTTATTGAGTTGTTGAAGATATTTGCAAAGATCAATGATGACATAAATAAAGTTGTATTGAAAAGTTTATATATATAAGAAAAATATCTGTTACTAATGAAGGTAAAAAATTAATGAGCTAAATAACATAGGTGCAAGTTCTATCTATTGAATCTAACTAGATAGATAAGTTCGACATGGTTTGTTTGTTAAGGATTAAGTCTTGGATCATGCTTACATATGATGTAACAATTTGATTTTTTGAGTTATGAAATTTTGGCACATTATGGGTCGTTGATTTATGAACTCTTTTAAAAACCTAATAATTTGTGATGTGATTCAAACCAAGTTTTCTATTAAACAAACCATGTAAATCACATGTGAAATTCACTTTATATATACATGAAATCATTTATGGCATCCTGGATTAATTTATATGCATTCATTCTCTAGTAACAAAGGTGTATTTCTAACATGCAGTTGTAAAACTTATTGAAATACAATCATAATCTCAAGTAAACATGACTTCATGTAGTCTAATTCACAAATGCATCGACATACAATATTTTATTAACTAAAATGCTTATATTTTTTCTTACCTCGAATATGAACGTTGCACTCTAGTCGTAATCGAATCTTATGGAGGTCTAATAGTAAAATATGACAATCACACAAATATGTTTATCTTAACAAACATACATTCTTTATACTTTATTGAAATTACCAAAATGCCCATCTTAAGGCAGTCAGTCAGACATCAAATTATGTGGCCCTCATTGGGTCAAAATCATAAAATAGAAAGATTTCTCTGTGTGATACAAATCCAATGCATCAAACTTCACTCAATTCTGAGCTCAAGGTGCAAAGTTATGCTTGTTTTACTAACTTGATCTTGAGTCACACGCAAGGATAATTTAGTTATTTCAACTCTTTGCGATTTGACTTGACTCAGCTCAGGTCAGGCCTGACTCAGTCTGAGATCAACACACTATGTTTACTGAACCTAGTCTAGACTCAACTAGGTTTCAGTTCAGAGTTATCTAAACTCTCCAAAATTTATTTCAGATCTGCTTATTAAATGATGCACATTCATATCTAGTTTGGTGTAACTGGATTGGACTTGAACCTGAATGGTTCAGTTCTGTCCCAGTCAAGAACCAAAACTGATCCAGTCCATAATAGATTAGACTGGATCAAGTCATGAACTAGAACGGATCCAAACTAGTCACAAACTAGATCTAGACTTAGTTTTGATCTGGATCCAGAACTATCATACTAGATCCAGATCCAATTTTAAATCGAATCCAAAATTGATTCATTTAGCTATGGATTGGATCCGGATTCAGTATATTATGGATCCATAACTGATTCCATTAGTCTCAGACGGGATTCGGATCAAAACTTATCTGGATCCAAGACTGATCCATCTAGATCTGGACTGAATCCAAACCCAGTTATTTCTGGATTTGATCCAACCTAGATCAGTCCAAATCAACTGGATCAAACTGGACCAGGCTATGGTCCAGTTCAATCCAAACTCAAACAAGAAATCGAGACTCTGTTAGAGTCATCCCAGTCTAGGTTTACACTAGACCGATTTGGTCAGTTCAACTCTGTCCAATTCCTTACCTCGAATACTTATATTTTTTCATACCTCGAATCAGAGAATTGCAGTCTAGCCGTAGTCGAATTTCACTTAGGTCTTATAGTAGAATCTGATAATCAAATAAGTATGTTTATATTAACAAACATACATTCTTTATACTTTATTAAAATTATCAAAATATTCGTCTCGAGGGGGTCTATCAGACCTCGAATTATGTGACCCTGGTTTGGTCAAAACCATATGATAGGAAGATACCTCTTTGTAATGTGAATCCAATGTACCAAACCTAACTCAATTCTGAGTTCAGGTGCAAAGTTAAGTCTATTTTACTAACTTGATATCAAGTCACATACAAGGGTAATTTGATCATTTCAACTCTATGCGATTTGACCTGACTCAACTCAGGTCAGACCTGACTCAGTCTACGATCAGGACACTAGGTTTACTAAACTTAGTCTGGACTCAACTAGGTTTCGGTTTAGACCCATATGGACTCTCTAAAATTCGCCTCGGATCTTCTTATTAAATGGTGCACATTCATATCTAGTTTGGTGTAACTGTAGTGCATCTGAATCGAATTGGTTCAGTTCTATTACAGTTAGGAACCAGAACTGATCTGGTCAAGAATAGACTAGATTGGATCCAGTCATGAACTAGAATTGATCCAAACTAGTCATAAACTAGATCCAAATTCAGTTTTGATATGGATCTAGAATTGTCAAACTGGATCTAGACTTAATTATAATTTAGATCCAGAACTGATTCATTTAGCTATCGACTGAATCCATAACTGATCCCATTAAGTCTCAGATTGAATCCAGATCATAATTGATATGGATCCAAGACTGATCTATTTAGGCCTAGACTATATCCAGACTTAGTTCTCTCTAGATCTGGTCCAACCTAGATCAATCCAGATTAACTGAATCGAACTGGATCAAGAGCCACTCTAGTCCAGTTCAATCCAAACTCAAACAAGGAACCGAGACTCTATTAGAGTCATCCCAGTCCAGGTTCACACCAGACTGGTTTGGTTAGTTTGACTCAATTCAATTCTGCCATATTTATAGTCGTTGTTCTGGTGGTGTGATAAAAACTCCTAAAGTTTACCCCTTGTTACGAGAGAATTGCCAAGTTTTGGCTTGCACAAAGGGATGGCACCCATGAGATTTGAACCTGGACTGTTGGCCAGCCTAGGCCCCATCTCAGTAAGCCAACCCCCTTTGGGTCTCATATACTTTTTTTCAATTTGTGATGAGTACATTACAAATTACAAATAAGTGAGTCCAGATAGGGTGCAATCACATGGCACAAAATTTGTGCATTAGGAATCTGATCGCCCTCCATCAAACCTTGGGCCCTACAACCGACAGGCCTGTTCCCAAGATGGAGGGGTGATCATGTGCATAATGCACAAATATTGATGCAATCATATTGCACCTGATCTTTTCACCAAATAAGTGGTGTCTCTTATCATAGCTTTGGATGGCAGGTTTGAAAATTTTTAAAAAACAGGAGAGGAGAACACAATGTTTTAAATTAAATAAAAACTATTTTTAATATTCTAATATTTTAAAAATATTTTAAATATTATAAAAATAATAAATTATTAAAAATTTAAAAAGTGAGGAAACATCACCTTGTATTGAGACTTTGCAACTTCAAATCCCAATGGTATAGTTGTATATCATGTGAGAATCTGCCTAACCCCAGCTTGCTCATCTGTTTTTTATAGGCAACCTGGAGTTAGGCAGAATCCAACGGTTTTACAAGGCACCATGGGCTTTTGAACTTGCAACATCCCAACACAAGGTGACTTGCAACAACAATTCCTACCAAACAAGCAGCACCGTGCCAATCTTTTTTAGTCTAAGGGTATCATGCCTCTTTCTTATGCCGTAGCAGCGTGACTCTCTTGGGACAAGGGGTGCTCCACGGGTTTACATCATCGGGACAGCAGCCGTTAAGTTATAGCCAGTTCGACTAAATCTTTAATCCTGGAGTGGTTTCCTCATTCCTCATGAAAAAAATGTCTAAACATACTGACCCAACGTGGTTTGTTTGTTAACGATTACATGTTGAATTGTATCATTTTTATATAAAAATATAATTTTTTGAGTCACAAAAGCTTTGTATATTGTGATTTAGGGTGTCAACGGCTCTGGTTTACCCTGACCCGACCCGAACCAAACCCTATAGAATCCAGGTATGGTGATAAATATGACGACTCGATGAAGACCCGAGTCTGGACTCAAAGGTCTGATTAATACATGGACCTCAGTATAGTTTGTGAAATTTTATACCCGACCCAAGTTTAAGACCTGCAAATTTTTAATGTAAAAATGATAAAAAAATATGGTTTTATTGGGTACGGTCTCTGTTTGGTTCATGTAGTTCTTATCGGGTCCGAGTATGTAAAAATGAAATTTTTGTTCACATGTTTTCCATTAAATTATTTTTTCTTCCAAATAATTTATGTAGATTACATTTATAAGGTTGCATTTATAGATTTGTTTTTTATATTTACACAGAAACTATAAAAAATATGTTATTTTTGCATTTAAAACAATAAATAATATTGACAGCAATATATATATATATATATATAGAGAGAGAGAGAGAGAGAGAGAGAGAGCGAGAGCTCCTAAACAGTCTTTATCTTTCTAAAACTGTCATAAGCAACTTCAAAGGACAAAGTTTTGGGTGTTTATTTAATTTGATCTCATAGACACATTTTTTATATTTTATTTAGTAGAAAATGTGTGCTAGATTAGGCAATTTTCATGTTTAAACGTGTATCTAAAGCAATAGAAAATCAACGACTCATATTACACCAAGAGTTGATGAAATAGAGATCAAGGTTTCTCATCAAATCACTTCTATCCAAAGCAAGATTTTAGTGAATAAGCACCGATGGATGCATCTACATGTTAGGATTAAGCAAAAAACACACACTACTTCATTTTTCAAAAGCATTTAAGATAGTTTAGAACACAAACCACTTAGTAGCTGCACATCAGTACCATTGTGCCAAGTGTGTTTGTATCTATTGAGCGTGAGCCAAGTCTTTTAATGGTCAAGCTTAGAGACTGAAGACTCGTTAAGTTGACCGAGCTTAGTTTGTATTGACTGTGAACTAAGCAATTGATTTGGCTCACACTGGGTTTTGACTGGGCTCGATTCCCTCTCCCCAACAAAAGAAAAGACCGAGCCTTGGGAGAACCACAAACCAATTCACCTAGCACAACTGATGACTCGTCCAACTCGGGTGACACAATTCGAGTGATCATCTGGTATGTTTGCTGTGGAGGAGTCAAATACCATTTTTACCCTCTACACTGTAAGGAATTTACGGTGGAAAAGGATATCTCACAAAATTCCCAAGTATGTGGCGGGCTCGTTGTTCAATGAGAAGACTCAAAAAAGTAGGAAAACTAAATTTGTCGAGGACAGATTTGGAATTCTATTTAGATACTTATTAACTGCCAAAGCTCATGGACGTTAATTGGGAACCCTGTCGTGCAGACGCAGCGCATCGTACGAAGGTGGGTGGGCTTCGGAGTACAGACAGAAGTATGACGGGCTGAAGTGCTCCAGTACGAGCTGCAACGCAACTTAAGCAGACTCAAATTTCTAAAATAACGCGTTAAATATTATTGAAATTAAAGAACTAACAAAAAAATGGTTTTGGAACTACCAAAAACTGTTTCTTTATGCCCTTTTTTTGGAGGGTGGTGCTAAGAAGCTAGGGTGCTGCAGACGTGCAGTCATAGTGACAAAAGTTAAAAATGGCAAAAACTGGCGAGAATTTGATTTTTTTTTTAAATTCTCAGGTTTTTGTGCAAAATCTCAGCAATAAAAAATAAATAATATAAAAATATTGTTTAAAAAATAAATATAAATAAAAACTATTAAAAAAAATCATGTGATTTTCATAATAAATGGTCGTTGAAAACGTAAATATAACATTTAAAACTTGATATTTATGTTTTTGATGAAAAACTCATGAGAAATTGAAAATATTGAAAGAAATTATCATTTTTAACTTTTGGGTAATTTGTGCAATATTTTCGTGAGATTCTCATACTCTCTCTCTCTCTCTCTCTCTCTCTATATATATATATATATATATATATATATATATATATATGAGAACGGGGATGGTGCTGCCTCCTTTTCTTTATGCCCTTTTTGTCAGATGAAAGTCTGACAAAGCAGGTTATATGTTCCCCCCCCCCGAACAGGGCAGTTAGCTACATCTCATGATCGGGGGTCCCAAAGAGCACCACGTATGTAAGCATGTGCGTCTCGTATCCCCATGTTTGTCAGCATTAATTAGCGTTGGAGTTTGATAAGATTGCAAAGACTTAAGTACCCTCTCCTCCATTGGTGCAAAAAAAAATGACGGTTCTTGAAAAGGAGTGGTTGTAAAGACTTAAGTGCCCCGAAGATGATTATTTAAGACCCAGTCTCTGCACTGCAGGATTATCCGAGAAAGAAATCTCCCCTGGAGGAGGCCATGAACATCAACCCTCTCACTCTCTCTCTCCCTTCTATTTCTGCTTCTGTGCACATCCATTAGAAGATCATACATTGCTCCATCAAGCACCGACTGACCTATACATTGACTCTTGTGAAGCCTGATTCAGAGTTTTTACCCTTACAGGAGGAGGGTTTGGGGGCTCCTCCCAGCGTGGGTATCATCATTCAACTAAATGAGTTGTAGATCCTGATTCAGAATTTTTACCCTTACAAGAGAGGGGTAAAACCTCATCTCACTCTCTCTCCCTTCTCTCTCTACTTCTATGCACATCCAACAAACGATCCAACATTTCTCCATCAAACACCGACTGACCTGCACACTAACTGTAGCATCGTTCAACTTGATGAGTTGTGGAACCTGATTTAGAGTTTTTGCCCTTACAGGAGGGGGGTTTGGGGGCTCCTCCCAGCGTGGGTAGCATCATTCAACTTGAAGAGTTGTGGAGTCTGATTCAAAGTTTTTATCCATTCATATTTTAAGGCATTAGATCTCATTTTTGAACATCCACGCATGTGCAGTTTGCTTTCATCATATTCAGTTGCTTTCTAGATTATACTTTGAATTCTTGTGCATTTTAGATCTATCGATTTGTATGTAACCAGAGCTCATTTTAACTTGAATTTTTTACTGCAACTTCATGCATATGTCTTCATGCTCTCCACCAAAAATCAGATCATTCTGAGTTTGTTTGACCCACTTTAAAAATCGAGATTCAAAACCTGTTATTTTGCACCGTCAGGATTTTAGCAGAATCAGGACCAACTTGCGGAAGTGATTTCTCCCTAACCAGAGATGATTTTTCTGATCCGTAAAACGGTTGTTTTTTAAATTGAATCTAGTTTGTTCATACCAAATTTCAGTGATTTCTATGGTGTTTTCGTACCAGTTTCGGGTCAAAAACCATAACCCTGTCACCCTGTGTCATTTTAACGGCTCAGATTTTGATCCATTTTGTTTGAATTTTATTTTCCTAATGGAAGATCATTTTTCAATTCTGTAAAACGGGTTCTCTTTGTTTATGTGTCTAGTTCATCCCTGTAAAATTTCAGAATTTTTCATGGTCAATTACTATTTTATTTTGATTAAATACCAGAACCTTGTATCCAGATTTTATAAATGTTCTGATTTTGGCCCCCATATCATGACTGTTGTAGCACTTCTTCAACAAATCGTTATTTGATTGGCAATATTCTTCAGCAAATTATTGTTATGATTTTTTTGAGTCTCTAATGAGTCTCTACTATGATTTGTAGTATTTTTGGGTCTCCAACGAGCCTCGCAATGATTTATAGTGCTTTGGGGTCTCCAACGAGCCCCACAACGATTTGTAGTGTTTTTCGGTCTTTTAACTATGATTTATAGTGTTTTCGGGTCTCTAACGAGACCCACAGCGATTTATAGTGTTGTTGGACCTCGCTATAGCGATTTGTAGTGTTTCTCGCTAAACACTACAGCGATTTGTGATACAAATCGCTATCCGAATCATAACCAACTTGTCAGGGTCATATCTCCCTAACCAGAGATCGGATTTCAAATCCGTAAAAAGTGGTGTCTTTGTTATAAAGTCTAGTTTATTCCTGTAAATTTTCAGCGATTTCTATGGTCATTTGATACCCCATTTGAATCTAAAACCAGACCCCTATCAGTCTGCCTTATTTGAGTGACATAGGTTTTTATTTCATTTTGTAAGAGTCATATCTCCCCAACGGAAGATCATTTTTCAAATCCGTAAAAAGGGTTTTCTTCCTCTATGTGTCTAGTTTATATCTGGAAAGTTTTATAACTTTTTATGCTCATTTGATATTTCGAACCTGTTAAAAACCGAGACATGTTATAAAATGTTATAAAACTTAAAAAGTTTGAAACTTCCTCTATGTGTCCAAGTGTATGTTAAAAAAACATTTAGTGGTGGTCTAAAGATGCTAAATGTTTAGACAAAAATATGAGCTTTAGCGGCGGTGCACACCAACTAATTAAAACCACTTAGAGTTCACTAACTTGATCACATTACAAGTGATGCCAAACAAAACCGCTTTGAGGAACAAAAGCAGCTCTGCCCTCCATCCTTACCTTCATCCCCGTACTGGTTTTGATTTTAACGTCTATCCATTCCCATTTCTATGTCCTTCATTCCCGATCCAAGCTGGGCTCCGTTTCTCCTCGGTCCACTGGCATCCTTGAAAAAAAGAGGTCAAACTATCAAAATGATATTTTAATTATTTTACTAACGGAGAAGGAAAAGGATGGTTAGAATCAGACAAAGAAATGATGAGACCCTTCCTACTTCTCATGACCCCTTCATTCCAACAAACATAACATTCTTGTTCTATGATTTTCTCAATGAGAAGCTTCTCCTTCTCATGATATAAAATTCACTTGAATCCAAACACTCTTAGGAAAGTAATGCCTGGCCAGCAGGGTTTTATGAAAGGTGTCCAAGTAAAAAGGAGTTGGGATCGAATTCTCCCGTGGGCAGCATATTAGCCGATTGCTTTCTCAAGGTGCCATGAGTCATCATCATGTGTAACGGACCTGACCATGAATTAGTCTGGCTTGGTAAAACTGGATCTAGATTTAGGGGGCTCGTAAACTCATAGTTCAAAGAATTGGAGTTGGTAAAGCAGGTACCATCCGACTAATAATCAGATTTGGTTTTGGTCTGCCTGTTAAAAACCTTGTCCCCTGCCTCTAGGTTCACTGACATCCCTAATAACATGTTCATTTAATTGACCTATTCAATGTGGTCCTAATTTTACAAATAATGCATTAAGTAGGCTGGTTCTGTTTTCAATGCCATTAATGGGCCGGGTCAGATCTAACCCTGACCCATTAGAACAAAGACAAACCAAAGTAAGTGCACACTTATTGCATACTGGGTTGCGACCCCTGTCAGTCCCAAATTTGACTTGGTCATTTCTTGGCGTGGACACCACCCAAACCCTAAATCCAAGCAAGGACCAAACCGTTTCTGTATCCAATTTCTTTTGGGAAGAATAGGCTTTTACCAGATGACTGGACTTAGAGGGAACCCAGCCAATGAAATAGACTTGGATCTACTATGAAACATGATTGGACCTTGACCCAGCAACAATATGGGTCGATCCAGGTTGGAGATTGATACAAACCACCCTCAACAACAATATGGGTTACGTCAATTTGCATCTGTTGATGTGTCAAAGTATAAGTAGAGTTCTACCTTTGGTCAGGAGGAAAATTCAATTAAAAAAGGTACAATAAATATTTCAAAATGATGTTAGACACTAATGATTAATTTGTATGGGCTATAGGATGCCATGTGTCATGTCTATGGAATGTTGACAAGTAGGCACCATGGCATATTTGCCAAAATAACACAAAGGTGCCTTACACTATTATAAGTAGTTCAGGGCAACAAATGTGTTGAATTTGGGCTGGATTCAGACCCCAGATCCAACTCTGCTTTGCTGTCCTAATGGGAATAACCTAGCCTTTCACCAGTTTAATGTATTAATGATATGAATCAAACCCAATCCGCATGGAGTAATTAGGGGTGTCAATGGGTCGGGTTTACTTGGACCTGGCCCAAAACAAACTCTATAAGGTCTGATTATGATCATAAATAAGACCTGATTAAAGCTCGGGTCCGGACCCGAAGGTTGATTAATACATGGACTCATGTACACTTTGTAAAATTTTATATCAGACCCAGACCCAACCTGAGTTCCGATTAAGCAATGTAAAAATGATAAAAAATATTATTATTGAGAAGGTGTTTTCTAATTCAACAACTCATAGCATGTCATACTAGGTTATTATTGAGAAGGTGTTTCTACTTTGCATAAGATGTTGCTTATGGTATAAAGAATGTTGTTGGTATTGCAGATGATTCAACAACACCACCACGATTTACACGATGTGGATTCATTCTCAGATATGGATTGATCACTTTCGATAAACTGGCATGGGATCAAGGGGGAACAGTTACGCAAACCGTGAGGGTATCATGTGTGTGTAATCTAAAGTGGGAAGAGGTCTACTCACCGGTTGCATTCGATTCAGTCTACGCTCGTGGTAACTGCAACCCAGATGAGCAAAAATCCCCTTTTGCCTGATCGACCATCACCGTCCGATTGGGCCTTCTCTGCGCCAGTCGAACCCCACCACCATCAACAGCAGCTCGTCAATGGCTGCCTCAGGTACGCAGCACCTCCCCTGTGTTTTGTTGTTTACTTAACAACCTCTGTGTTTGCCTCTGTTACAGCGCAGGCCATCGCCATTAGGGGAGCCGACCTAGGAACCCAACACTCATAGCATAGCTTTCTTTCAACAACTCACAACAAAGAGAAAGCACCCAATAGGAGTTCTCCACCTTCAGACAGATTTCAAACACATATGCACACATGCCATCATGGCTGCCCATGTCTTTTTTAGTGTAGTATCACCCTCACCTCCAATTCATATTTGAGTCAACGAGTTCTTAATACACAGTTTGATTTACATCGGCAAAAATTGAACAAGACAGAAAAATCGAGAAATAAAAGCCAAAGGTGAACTGATAATAAAAAAGAAATTGCATTCAACACCAGGCTAAATATCTACACATCAATCCAAAACAGTAAAAAAATAACCATTGGAAAAGATAAACAAAAATACATGACAATGTAGGAGAGTAGAAGAACTGAAACAGGAAATCGACAAACCAGACATTGTGGTGCACACAGAATTAGTGGGCGTGGAAACTTTTTTTTTTTCCTTTCTGTCCGTATGCGCCACCATGATAGGAACAGGCAGCTATGCCAAACTCGGGCATCAATGGAAGATAAAGTGGTACACACTTTAAGAAATTGCAAGTGGCCTTGACTTTTTTGCCGATACGAAGTCCCGGACAGGAAATTAAGAGTAAATGAAAGGAGAATCAATTGAATCTCCGGAGGGCACGTGGAAGAGTCAGGTGTTATGGTTTGTTTTTAACAGTGATTAAGGGAATGTGTTGAACTAGGGAGTGATCTTCGCCTCCATCTTTCCTCAACCTTTGCCCGAATTCAGGCGACATGTCCCGGATAGACATTTCTTGGAGGTTTGTGAGGTATTGAATTCCTTGAGGCACCCTCTTTAGTTGATAACATTCTACGATATATAGCTTCTTAAGGTTTGGCATTGCATCCTCTGGCAACACCACCCTTTCCAAATTTTTCAATTTCGACAAGCGAAGGATCTTAAGCTTGGGAAACCCCTTAGCCTCGCACTCTAATTGCTGGCCTTTGTAAGCATCAGACATATAAAGGCGTACCAAATTTGGGCATGATTGAAGGTACAAAAACGGGTCTTCTTTTAACTCAATATCGCTTAAGCCTAAGAAGATAAGGTTAGTCAGTGATCCAACCCCGGGGGGTAACTTCTGTAGACCCCCTCCCAGGTGTAGGCCCTGCAAGTGCGGATGGGAACCAGACGAAAATAATGAGGGCAGTTGCACTGATTTTTTGAATTTGATACTAAAAAATGAGAGGTTTGTCATCCTTGTAAGAGCCGCACCAAGTTCATCCTTGTCTTCCCCATCAATATTCGTTATTAATCCCAAGTTTCGAAGTGCCGTCAATTTCCAAATCTCTTGAAGTATTTTTTTGCCAGAACAATCTATATGCTCCAAGCTTTGGAGTGCCGTTAATTTGCTGATACCCACAGTAAGATTATAAATATCAAAAGCCAACAAATGGCGCAAGCTTTGTATTTGGCAAATACTTTCTGGGAGACTTCTAATACCAGTCTCCCTTATATCTAACGTTTGTAAGTTCTGAAGCCTTCCAATCGATCGAGGGAGCTTTCTCAGCTTCTTGTTGCCACGTAGACTCAAGTACCTCAAATGAAACAATTTTACCACTTCATCGGGTAGCTCACTGATTCCCGCCCCCTGTAAATCTAATACCCTTAGTAATTGAAAACTAGAAAATATCCTAAGCGACAACTTGAACGACCGTCTTTCATAACCAAAAGTAAGGAGTGAGCGAAGGCTCGACATCCCTATATTACTTGAGACAAACCGATTAACCACTTTTTCTTCTTCTCTTATGTGGATGGATAAGCGTCGACTTTTCGCAATGTCCTCCTCCTCGGTTTTTGCAAACTCCTCCTCTATTGCTATCCTCATTGCTAGGTCTCTCATAAGGTCATGCATTCCACATGATCGTACCCTTCTATCAAAATCGTCTGTGGATTTGACAAATAGCATGCTCCTATGAATCAGTTGCATGAGGTACTCCTCCCCTACCTCCTCCGCTGACATGCCTCTTCTTCTTTCTTCTATGAATCCTTCTGCCATCCAAAGTCTGATGAGTTTATCTTTAAAAATCACATGATCTTCGGGGAACAAACTCCAATAGAGGAAACATGGTTTAAGGTGTTTGGGCAACTCATTGTAGCTCAGATTTAAGATGTTTCCTACTTGTCCGTACAGAGAACTGTCACTCAAACGGAACTCGAGGCTCTTATACACCTTTTCCCACTCCAGTTGTGTCTTTTGCTTCCCAAACAAAATGCCTCCTAGTGCTGCAATCGCAAGCGGCAAACCTCCACATTTCTTCAGCATATTATCACATACTTCTTTTAGTTCTTCAGGAACTGGAGCTTCACTCCTGAATGCTTTCTTACATAACAACTCCAATGCTTCATCTTTGGTTAGAGCTTGTATTTCATGATTCAAATTTGAGACATCACTGGCTTCAAGTGCAGAAGTTACGCTTGCTATACGAGTTGTAACTATAACAACACTTCCATTATTATTCTTAGGCAATGCAGCTTTGATGCCATCCCAAGCTTGTTCCTTCCACATATCATCCAACACAAGCACATACCTTTTCTCTTTCAAGTATTCCCTGAGTTCGTCTCTCATATCATCTTCATGCTTCTCATTGTCTCTCATATCATCTTCCCTCTTTCCACCGAACTGTTTGAGCATGCGTTTTAGAAGATCTCTAGTATTAAAACTTTGGGAAACTGTTACCCAAGCACGGCAATCAAAATGTTCCTTTACTTTTGGATCATTATAAACTCTGCTGACGAGGGTGGTCTTCCCAGATCCTCCCATCCCTCCCACCGTAATGGACCTAAGCTTAGGAACTTCACTACTTGTCTCTTCTGCATTTACCAAATTTTTTATTAAGAAATCCACATCCTTTTTGAACCCCACAAAAGTACCCTGATCCATAATATATGCATCACCATTCCTCTTCACATGATCTGTAGCAACTAAACTCATATCAATAGGTCCCCTTTTTATGCCATACCTCTCTGCTCTTTGTGAAATTTCTTTGATATTGACAATGTTTTTTTGTATCTTCTTCGCAAGGTCATGACGTGCTATTAATAGACTCACCTTGCCAGTGGATCTCATAAGAAAACCCTTAACACCACCAGCTTTGTAATGACTCACAAATTGAATCGTGAATTCGTCAATAACATCTTCAACATCATAAGCAGCACGCCTTACTTGCTTCACCCATGCCTTGATCCCCTTGTCCGTGCCTTTCTTTGCATCAGCATCTTCTAGAAAGCCTTGCATAATCTCTAATTCATCTTTCAACTTTCGCACTTCCTCATCAACTCCTCCCAGCAACCGCAACTCGCTCACCAACAAGTTGTTCAATTTCTGGAGTAGGAAGCCAACAACTGAAACAACCATCTCTGTTTCTCTCTCCAACCACTGCTTCGAAGTTGTCCTTTTCTTTCCTACATCAAGTTTATGTTAGCACATGTTTGGAAGCTAAAGAAAATTTTTGCCTGCGAGAAGTTTTGATGTGATAACTTTTTAGAAAGATTTTTTTTCTCCCATGAGAAATACAAACCGAAAATTTGTGAGAAAACCAAACAGAAGTGTGTTGCATCATAAGTTGTTTCTGCCATAGATACAAAAAGAAACCGAACTATATGTTGTATCATATATGAGAGAAGGGAGAGTCGACCAGACTATATATTTATAATGTGGATTAAGATTTGCTACATCGTTTGTATGTGCAAATCACCTAGCAAATGTGTGTAACCCCCTTGTTTCATTTTTTTTCTTTTCACAGCTGACATCATAGCTACTGGTTTTGTTTAGTAGGATCGTCTGAATTGGGCCTGCAGGTGATTGAAAAATCAATGGCTATGAAAGCATCTATTTTTTTTAACTCATAAAAACATTTTTTCATCGAAAAAAATGCTTCAAAAATCGGTTCTTACTAAAACGAGAATGCCGAACGCATGTATGAGAATAGATTTCTATCAAAACAACTTGCAACATGAAATTCATACAATTATATTTTTATAAATTTTTTATGATTTTCATTAATAAACGGGAAGTTCTGTATAGTTTCGTATTTGATTGAATTGTCTATTGTCGACGGAAACTAGGACTGGTTAAAGAGTCGAACTCGGCTCATTTACCACCGTAACATCCATAACAACAGGTGGCTGGCCCAGAGAGATCTTTTTTTCTCTTGTGATGTGATGTCACATCTTTTCATGGCATGTCAGTTACAGCCAGCTGGAGTTAGGGATGCACAATGAGCAGAGCAAGCTCGGGCTTCTGTCGGATTTGAACCTCTTTTAAACAATAAATAAGCTGAGCTTGAACAAAGATTTAGACTCTATACACCTAAACAAGCGAGCTTGAACATGCAATATATAGCTCAGGTAGGCTCAATAAATTCAATTTGGCTCAGTTCACATAACTATATAATAAAATTAATATATTTATTTATATTATTTTTTTATAATTGAACACTAAAAAGAAGTACGGGATGAGTCTTTAGTTTCTTTGAAAGGCAACCTTGAAGAATTAGGGTCGCGTATAACTTTTAAAATATTACAAAATCCAATCTCACTTTTATCCTATTTACAAAAACAGGCTTAACCTTGGGTTATCAAAATAATGCTTAAACACACCTTTTTGTAAAATTTTCTATAATTTTTTATGACTTCCATTGATAAACAAGAAGTTCTGTATGGTTTCATAATTTATAGAATTGTCCATTTTCGGTGGTTAAAGAGTCGATCTTGGCTCGTTTACAACCATTACAACGGGTGGCTGTTCATCCAAGGTGAGAGTTTTCTTTTCTCCAGTGATGTGATGTCACGTCTTTTCATGTCATGTTTGCTAAAGCCAACTGGAGTTTGGGCTGCACAATGAGCCGAGCTCATTCAAAAACTAAATGAGCAGATCTTGAACAAAAATTTAGACTTGATACACATAAACATGTAGTCTCTAGCTCGGTTTGGCTACAGGTTATGTTCAGCAGGAACAGATTTTTCGATCCCCGAAATCCAGACAAGTTTTTCCGGCAATTAAAAAATCAAGGGCTATGAAGGGATTCATTTTTTTTTAACTCTTGAAAATATATTTTTCATTGAAAAAAGATAAATTAAGAGTCGATTCTTACTAAATTTTTGCATGCTTAGATTCTGTCAAAAACAACTTGCATCATGAAATTCGTACAATCATTCATACCAAATAAAAAACTTACATATATATACTTTGTTGAATGGTTGCCTTGATGCAAGAAAAGAAGGGTTTTCATAGCCTCCTAGTAGGAAATAAAACGTTCTTTCTTATTTTCACTTTTCTTATTATTCTTTCCTGTTTCACCAGGTTGAAACAGTTTAACAATTGAGTTTGTGGACTTTAGTCCATCCCACTTGCTCGTTTCACATTGATTGGTACCACTTTAGTCATGAGCCAGAACTTAACCAAACTAGTCATAAACTGGATTGACTCTCGATTTTGATCTAGATCCTGTCAAACTTGATTCCTATCCAATTCTTTCCTACTTTCCTGAGGCAGACATAGTTTAAAATTTAATTGAGTTTATAGACTTTAAAATTTAATTGAGTTTATAGACTTTAGTCCATCCCACTTGTTCGTTTCACATTGATTGTTACCATTTCCACTTGCTCCTTTAAATAATTGTTCACAATTATTATTATTTTTCTTGAAAGGTAATTTGGGCACTGTCAAAATTATACAACGATACCATTGTCAAAAATTATTTTTATATTAGAGTTTCATTTATTCTATTCATGATGTATGAATAATTATATTGAGTTCATCGTGCATAACCTTTTAAATCCCGAAAATTGCGATCTATGAAAAAAGTTATATGGTTCGCAATTAGAGTACAGTCACTATGGAGAGCGGGTCATCGGTGATTTAATAATGCGAAGACACTACATTTTTAGATGAGTATGAATCCTAATATCGTTATAAGATTAAAAAGTGAGATCCGTTATGATCAATTCATGATATCACTCGTAAAATAATGCGTAAATTATGAGTTTGAGAATATAGTTAAATGTGTTGAACTTAGTTTTTGACTTGAGGTTACGCTCATACAGTGTTTGAGACTCTAAAGGACCATGTATGATGATAATCATTATGATTAGGATGTAGCATGAACAATACCGAGATTGAGAACTTGACCTCACGATTAGCTATTAATAAGGTTTCGTTTTTGTTTCGTTTAGTGGTCTGAAAACCATTGAGATTGCATGGTTCATTGTTTAGCCAACATGTAAAATTGAGGTGGTTTACGAAGATTGTTATTTTCATAAACAACTATGACCGGTATAACCGATCTAGTGACAGTTTGTGGTGATCGAGTGTTTAAAAGAGTTAATGAAGGTAATTAAAATATACAAACTTGTATGGTGTGTCAAAAACTATACTCAGACTAAGGACATAAAGCACACTACAGTTGCAAGTTTATTTGTTTACAATTATTTTTTACTGAGTTGTAGACTCACCGTTTGTTTTATTATAAGTGTAGGTTTTACGCACACTAACAAGCATGGCTTGATCAACTTCTTCTTCGACAAAGAATCAATAGTTTTTATTTTTATGTCATTGAACAATAATATATTTATTATTTCTTTTGTTATAAATGATGAACTTTATAATAAAAAGTGAGTTATTGTGAATTAGAATAAAAAAAAAACTTAATTTTTCTGAAAAGTAATACCAATCAAACTCGAACTCCTAAAGTCCTAGATCCTAGTGTTACACCTATTTACAAAAACATTCTTAACTTTAGGTTAGCAAAATAATGCTCAAACACCCATTTTTTCTTCATTTACTTTGGGCCTCTCATTTTTTTTAGAGTAAACATTATTTTAGTCAAGAACAAAGAGGCGTTTTAGTTATTAATTCTACTACGGTGGGAACACCTTGAAAGATGCCCAACATGGTGGTGGTGGTGGTGTGGTTATATGAGGTCAGGATGGAGGGGCATTTTAAATAAGAAAGCTAACAAGAGAGAATGATGTTAGGTGCACTGGCGAACAACTCTGGTGGCAAGAGAGACAGTGAGTAAATCCTCATTGTCAACAGTATCCATTGTAAGCGGACGGTAGAAGAGAGAGGAGGGGTAATCAGGTACTTTCTCTAAGCCTAACCATGAACCTAATTGAGTTAATGAAGTGTTGTTTGAGAATTATTTTTGCTAATTCAGGTAGGCAACGAGTTGAAGGCTCTGGTTGGAATCCCCGGCTACTTGGGACTTAAGGGATATCTGCTAGGTGTCTGCCTAAACCCAGCTTTGCCATTTAAAAAAAAAATTGTAAAATTTCAAATATTAAACATGTTTTTAGTGAATAGGTCAAACGATTGAAGATGTATTTCTAAATTTTTCTATAAACCAGAAGTTCTGTATGGTTTCATAGTTTTTAGAATTGTCCGTTGTGGGTGGAAGCTAGGACTGGTTAAAGAGTTGAACTTGGCTCGTTTACAACAATAACAAACAGGTGGCTGGCCGAGAGAGAGCTTTTTTTTTCTCTTCTGATGTGATGTATTCTAAAGTCAACTGGAGTTAGGGATGCACAATGAGCCGAGCTAGCTAAGGCTTGTGTGGGATTTTACCGGTTTAAACTCGACTCAAGCTCATTCAAAAACTAAATGAGCCGATCTCGAACAAAAATTTAGACTTGATACACGTAAACATGCGAGCTTGAACATGTAGTCTAGCTCGGTTAGGCTCGATAAACCCCCAGTTAGGCTATGTTGACATAATAATATAAAATTTTAATATATATATATATATATATATATATATATATAGTGTGTGTGTGTGGATTAAGATTTGCTACATCGTTTGTATGTGCAAATGACCTAGCATCGTGAAATTCGTACAATCATTTATACCAAATAAAAATCTTATATATATATATATATATATATATATATATATATATATATATATATATATATATAGAGAGAGAGAGAGAGAGAGAGAGAGAGAGAGACCTGAAAGGGGCGGTTTCAAATGAAGGTGAGGATGTAGTAAGGCCGCGGATGGAATGAGATTGTTTGGGGGAGCTCGAGAAGAAGGCAGTTTGTTGAATGGTTGGCTTGATAACTCGAGCTTGCGTCTGATTTGACCCGTTTAAACTCGGCTCAAGCTCATTCGAAAAATAAATCAGCCAAGCTTGAACAAAGATTTAGACTCGGTACACTTAAACAAGTGAGCTTGAACAAGTAGTCCAACTCGGTTAGGCTTTATAAACCCAATTAAGCTCAGTAAATATATATATATATATATATATATATTTTATACTTGAACACAAAAAAGAAGTAAGTCTTTGGTTTCTTTGAAAAATTACTTGGGTTTAAATTCCATTACATACTTTTCTTTCAAAAATAACTTTTGACACAAATTTTATAAAAACTTTAAAATTCTTTATAAATATGCTTTTTCAGCCCACTAACTTTTTTTTTCAATTTAAAGTGACAAATATACCCTTAATAATGATTTAAGGATAAGGACAAGGCAGTGATAGATTTGAGAATCATTTATAAGATGCGGAATAATTTGGAATCCGTAAACGAATATGGAGGTTGTTTATAAGTTGGGAATAAATGAGATTAGATAATGATGGTTTTCACTGAGAGTTCCTTCTTCATAAAAGGATGAAGCTTTATACTTTGTCTCTCAGTTTTTCGAAGGCAGGCCAATTTATCACAGCAAAAGTGGTACAAAAGAGTTTGGATCAAGTTATATATCGAATGAGCTTCAATTCCAAATCAAAACAACAATTGTTTATCATATCATAGTCTGTAAAAAATAATGCCAGGATCGCTCGATAAACAACAAATGTTTATCACTGTCTCCTATTGTTGAAGGTTGCCCATGTTGGTTTTGTTAGGTGTAAGAAGGAAGGGAGAGAGAATTCAAAGCAAAAACTAGGCTGTTTTGAAAGAGGTGGTCTTGATGAGGTGGAATAGTCCCACATTGCTTGTTCTTGAGTTTTCTGTGGGCTTTATAAGCCACTTGAGAACTCATACACTTGTTCCTGAGAACAAGGGAGTGGGATGACCACCACACACACGCGCGCGCACGCGCGCCCGCCCACCGTGCCATGTCGTGCCGTGCCGGGTCGTGCCGGGCTCGGGCTCGGGTTCGGGTTCGGGTAATTGGCCCTTTAGGGCCATATCCAATCAAGACAAAGTACCTTTTTACCCAAAGTTTCTTTGGATTTGGATTCGGTAACGGGTTATGGGAATGGATAACGGGTCACGACTCCTCGGATTCCGTGCCCGTTATGGAACTTCGGATTCCGTAACGGATCTCGATCTTTCGAAGTCCGTTAACGGATCACGTCCCCTCGGATTCCGTAACGGGCTCCTTCCACGTTTCATAACCGTTCGTGGGTTATAAAAGCTTGGTCAGGGGTGGGGTTACGGAGATGCTGAGACAGGCGGATTTCTGAAGTAGAGTTCTGCGATTTTCCATCTTCCCTGTTACTCTCTCTCTCTCTTTCCTGTGAGTTATCCCGAAAGGGGTTGTTCTGCAACTTTGGTTCGAAGAGGCTGTTTTCGAAGGACGATCCGCCGGAGTGCACCGTTCGGTTCGTCGTGGCTATTGTATCCTGGGGAAGGACGCCGGACCCTGATCTGCACAGTATGTGGGGGAGAATCTTCTCTAAGGGGAGTACTTTTGTACGCCTTAGCCTATTACATAAACTAAACATGTTCCTGTTGTTTTCTTTATGTTTTGTGCATATGTTTGTTTATATGCTGCCGTCTGGATTTTGGTCTGTTGCGGAAACTGACATGCCTGCACCCTGTTGTTGTTTCTGTCGTCTGTTAATCATGTTATTTACACTGTTGTATTTCCTGATTTATTTCGTGTTTTATATCATGATCACGACTGTGAAACTGTGTGATCCGAAAAATGATCCAACATTCTTAGAGAAGATTCAAAGCATGTCGTCTTCTTCTGCGTTTGTACCAAAAGTTGACATGTCCGGTATGCCGGAAAAGTTTGCCGGACAGAACTTCAAGCGTTGGCAGTAACGCATGAAGATCTGGTTCACTACGATAGGGCTGTTGAATGTTCTGGAAATCGACTGCCCTTCGGTGTCTGATACTAACCCTGACCCTTCTGCAGTCACTGCGGCTGTAGAGTGGAAAGAAAAGGACAGTATATGCCGTGGTTGCATACTGTTGGCTCTGTCCAACACATTGTTCGATGTGTACTGTTTTTCGTCTACCACTGCTAAGGGTCTATGGGATCAACTTGACAAGAAGTACAATACCGAAGACCAAGGTGTTGAAAAGTACTCTGTTGCCAAGTTTCTGAAATATCAGATGGTAGAAGGCAAGTCGGTCACTGAGCAGGCACACGAGTTTCTGCTACTGCTCCATAGTTTGGCTGAGGCTGGAATGAAACTTCCTGAGAAGTTTCAAGTTATGACCATCGTAGAGAAATTTCCTAAGTCTTGGGTAGACTTCGGTATGACTCTCAAGCACCGTAGAGGGAAAATTTCCCTAGATGATCTTATGGTATCCATTGCCATTGAAGAGGAGCATAGGAGCCAGAAACAGATCGTGATGCCAACTGAACCGCCTAAGGTGAACATGATGACCGGAGCTTATAAGGACAAAGGACAAAAATCGAAATCTGCAATGAAAAACCAGTTTAAACCTAAGGCCAAAATCCAGAAAAAGGCAAAGAACAAACCTTGCTGGAACTGTGGGCAGGTTGGGCACTGGGCTAAAGAATGTCCTTCCAAGAAGGTCAAAGCTCATGGGACCACAGACGGAACGCCTCAAGTCAACATGGTGACTGAGGTCGTTGGGACCAGTACTGGGTATGTTTTTGTTAACCCACAAATCTATCACGTCTATGAGCCAACTGAGTGGCTAGTTGACACTAGGGCTAATGTGCACGTTTGTGCTGATAAGTCTGTCTTTGTCTCATACCAGGCTGCTGCAGGCAGATCCGTGACTATGGGCAATTCAACGGCTGCAAAGGTGTTAGGGATTGGACGCGTGGATCTGAAGTTTCCTTCAGGACGAGTTCTATCTTTACACAGAGTGCATCATGTGCCTGTAGTTAGAAGGAACATTCTAAGTGGTTCATGTCTTGTTAGAGAGGGTTATGAATTTAACTTTAAATGTAATAAAATTGTTATTTTACATTCTGAAACTTTTATTGGCAAGGGGTATTTAGATGATGGTTTATTTAAACTTCGTGTTGAACATGTTTGCAGTAATAAATTAGAAAATGATGTTTCATTTGATTCATTGTCTAATGTTGCATATAACATAGAATCATCTGACTTATGGCATAATAGATTAGGTCATGTGAATTTCAACTCTGTGAAACGCATGATGAACTTGAAAATGATTCCTGAGCATTCCATTGATAAAACTAAAAAATGTGAAATTTGTGTGCAAGCAAAACAATGTAGGAAACCATTCCATACGATTATTAGAGATTCTGAAATATTGGATCTGGTGCATACAGATATCTGTGAGTTTAATGGAGTGTTAACTAGAAATCATAAAAAGTATTTTATCACTTTTATAGATGATAGCACTAAATACTGTTATGTGTGGGGGTGCCTTGCTAAGGTACTTGTCCCAGAACACAATAGGAAGAAGCTGGGTCCTAAAACAGTAGATGTTGTCTTTTGGGGTTATGTAGAGAACAGCTATGCCTACAAGTTCTTAGTAATTAAGTCTGAGATATCTGACATAGATGTTAACTCTATTGTAGAGCTTCGAGAAGCTACATTCTTTGATGATGTATTTCTCATGAAAGTTGGTGTACCTCAGAATCTATCTTCTTTAGATATACCTTCAACTTCTGGTTCCATTCCCGAACATGTGGAAAGGATGACAGATGTGGGGGTAGAACCATCTTGTTCCCATCCTAGACCCGATGAGTTTGTGGAAGTGGTTGAACCTAGAAGGAGCAAGAGACCAAGGATTACTAAGGATTTGGGAAGTGATTTTATCACTTATCTTATCGAAGATGATCCTCCCACTTTCCGAGATGCAATGGCTTCACCTGAAGCAAAGCATTGGAAAAATGCCATCAAGAGTGAAATGGACTCCATTATCTCTAATGGTACTTGGGAACTGGTTGACCTCCCTCGTGGTAGTTCCACAATTGGGTGCAAATGGATCTTTAAGAAGAAGTTGAAACCAGATGGATCCATTGACAAGTACAAGGCGAGACTGGTTGCCAAGGGGTTCAAACAAAAGGAGGGAATAGACTATTTTGATACCTATTCTCCGGTTACCCGGATGACCACTATTAGGGTGCTCATTGCACTGACTTCCATTTATGATCTCTCGGTCCATCAAATGGACGTGAAGACCGCTTTCTTGCATGGCGATCTTGAAGAAGAGATCTATATGGATCAACCTGAGGGTTATGTGGCTCCTGGTAATGAAGATAAAGTTTGTAGACTTGTTAAGTCATTATATGGACTAAAACAAGCCCCTAAACAATGGCATGAGAAGTTTGATAATATTATATTATCATTTGGCTTTGTTGTCAATGAATCTGATAAGTGTGTTTATTGCAAAGTTAAAAGTGATGGCTGTATTATTTTATGCCTGTATGTAGATGACATTCTTTTGTTTGGTTCCAATATGGGAATTGTAAATGAGACAAAGTCGTTTCTTAGTAGTAAGTTTGATATGAAGGATATGGGTGTTGCAAATGTGATCTTAGGCTTAAAGCTGACTCGTTCAGCTGAAGGGTTAACAATTTCTCAATCTCACTTTGTCGAGAAAGTACTTGTGAAATTTGGCTATAACTAAGGGAGATCTGTAGCAACTCCATATGACCCTTCTATCCCTCTTCATAAGAATACGACTGGTGTTCCTGTGTCTCAATTGAGGTATTCCTAGATTATTGAAAGTTTGATGTATCTTGCAAATTGCACGAGACCGGATATTTCGTTCTCCGTGACAAAATTAAGTAGATACACAAGTTGTCCAAATCGCACTCATTGGAAGGCATTGGATAGGGTACTTAGGTACCTGAAAGGAACCATTTCCTTGAGTTTGCATTACAAGAGATTCCCTGCTGTCCTTGAAGGATACAGTGATGCGAGCTGGATAGCCATGAACTCTGGCGGTTATGGCGTGACAGGGTATGTATTTACCTTGGGTGGCGGCGCAGTCACCTGGAGATCAGTAAAGCAGACCATTTTATCTCGGTCTACTTTTGAGGCTGAACTCTGTGCTTTAGATGTCACAGGATTGGAAGCTGAATGGTTAAAGGGACTTCTTGAGGAACTTCCTTTAATGTGCAAGTCAATTCCTGCGATATCTGTGCATTATGACAATATGACCACAATTGCAAAGGTTAAAAGCACAAAATATAACCAAAAGCAGAGGAGACATATCCAAGTCAGAATAAAATTTGTAAGGGAACTGGTGTCTCAATTAGTGGTTGTTGTGGACTATGTTGGATCCAAAGAGAACACAACTGATCCATTAACGAAAGGACTAGATAAGTCTTTAGTCCTGAAATCCAGAGAGGGGATGGGACTGAAACCCATAAGTAGTTCATCTGCAGTAGCAACCCAACCTATATGAGTGGAGATCCCACAAAGTAGGTTCAATGTGGTAATAACAAGCTGTAGGGTGAACTGGATAGCACCTTATTTTATATGATACTATGTATCTGTGTCTGTTCCCCTGTTTACTCTGGAAAGGTGTTGTAGCTGCAAGTCAAGGAAGAGTTAAAACTCTGAATGGGTTCAAAGCCTTCAAGGCGAGATGTTAGCAGTGCATCTTTGAGAAGCCCACCTATGTGAGTGTGACTGTGTGGCCGTAGTTCAACGAATTGGGTTATTCCTGAAGTCACTCATGAAACAGGATTCGGGCGCATGGCCTTTAACGCGCCGCCCCTAAAGATTACAACCAGAACCTTTATCATGTTGTTGCTGATGGACACTCTTACACCAAAGGTTCAAGTTCAAGACTTCAGTTCACTTCGTTCCTGTGGGGGTAAAGTTAGTCAACTAAGGTAGTGGTTCAAACCGGAAGGTACCATTGCTGAAAGCATGATATGTCCTGTTGCAGATTGTCTCATCTTGCATCTTGGTTTCCTCCTGTTTCATTCTTTGAATTTGTGGGGGAATGTTAGGTGTAAGAATGAAGGGAGAGAGAATTCAAAGGAGAAACTAGGTTGTTTTGAAAGAGGTGGAATAGTCCCACATTGCTTGAGTTTTCTGTGGGCTTTATAAGCCACTTGAGAACTCATACACTTGTTCCTGAGAACAAGGGAGTGGGATGACCACCACACACACGCGCGCGCGCGCGCCCGCCCGCCGTGTCGTGCCGTGTCGTGCCGTGCCGAGCCGGGCCGGGCTCGGGTTCGGGTAATTGGCCCTTTAGGGCCATATCCAATCAAGACAAAGTACCTTTTTACCCAAAGTTTCTTTGGATTTGGATTCGGTAATGGGTTATGGGAATGGATAACGGGTCACGACTCCTCGGATTCCGTGCCCGTTATGGAACTTCGGATTCCGTAACGGATCTCGATCTTTCGAAGTCCGTTAACGGATCACGTCCCCTCGGATTCCGTAACGGGCTCCTTCCACGTTTCATAACCGTTCGTGGGTTATAAAAGCTTGGTCAGGGGTGGGGTTACGGAGATGCTGAGACAGGCAGATTTCTGAAGTAGAGTTCTGCGATTTTCCATCTTCCCTGTTACTCTCTCTCTCTCTTTCCTGTGAGTTATCCCGAAAGGGGTTGTTCTGCAACTTTGGTTCGAAGAGGCTGTTTTCGAAGGACGATCTGCCAGAGTGCACCGTTCGGTTCGTCGTGGCTATTGTATCCTGGGGAAAGACGCCGGACCCTGATCTGCACAGTATGTGGGGGCGAATCTTCTCTAAGGGGAGTACTTTTGTACGCCTTAACCTATTACATAAACTAAACATGTTCCTGTTGTTTTCTTTATGTTCTGTGCATATGTTTGTTTATATGCTGTCGTCTGGATTTTGGTCTGTTGCGGAAACTGACATGCCTGCACCCTGTTGTTGTTTCTGTCGTCTGTTAATCATGTTATTTACACTGTTGTATTTCTTGATTTATTTCGTGTTTTATATCATGATGACGACTGTGAAACTGTGTGATCCGAAAAATGATCCAACAGGTTTGCATCCATTCTACCATTACAAGTGTTGGTGGTGGACTCATGGTTCTAATTTGCTATAATTGTTTATATGCAAACGACCTAGCAAATGAGTGGCACCCCATTGTTTGAGTATTTTTTTTCTCACAGCTAAACATCATAGATGTGAAATCCAGGTTTTGTCCAGTAGGAACAGATTTTTGGATCGTCGGAATCCGACCTGTATGCAGGTTTTTCCTGCGATTCAAAAGTCAATGGCTATGAAGGCATCCATTTTTTCCAATTCATGAAAATATATTTTTTTATCATAAAAATGCTCAAAGATTCCATTCCTACTAAATCGAGAATGAGATTCTGCCAAAACAACTCTCATCATGAGATTCAAACTAGACTGTAAGAAAACTCATTTGTACTAAATAAAAATCGTATATATATATATATATATATAGAGAGAGAGAGAGAGAGAGACCTGGAAAGGGCGGTACAAGTGAAGAAAGTGAGGATGGAGGAAGGCAGCCGATGGGAGACTTTTGTTGAATGGTTGCCTTAGTGAAAAAAACAGAAAGTTTTTTATATGAAAAAGTCCTCTAGCCTCCCAGTATTCTTAGTTATTTTCAATTTTCTTATTATTCATTCCTACTCGCAGAAGCAGTTTAACATTTAATTGAGTTCTTGGACAGAAGGGGTGTGGTATGAATAGGAAATAAAACAATTGTTCTTCTATGCAAGTTTTTTATTTTATTTTGAAAGGCAAGGTAGGGTTAGGCAGACTCCTACCAGTTATACAACGATACCATGGACAGAGAAGCTGGTTGTTCTTCCATGCAAGTTGCATATAAAGGACTCAATATAATTCAACCTTATCTGTCCGTGGATGTTCCACGTGGTCCGCTTGCCTACGAGAAGTTTTGGTGTGATAACTTTTGAAAATGAATTTTTCTTTCTCGTTTATATATCATGAGAAATACAAACTGAAAATTTGTGATAAAACCAAACAGAACTGTGTTGTATCATAAGTTGTTTCTGCCATACACACAAGAAGAAACCGAACAGAACTATGTTTTATCATATATGAGAGAAGGGAGAGTCGATCATATATATATATATATATATATATATATATATATATATATATATATATATATATATATATATATATATATGGATTAAGATTTGCTACATCGTTTGTATGTGCAAACGACATAGCAAATGGGTGGAATCCTTTGTTTTGGTTTTTTTTTTCACACAGCTTACATCATAGCTACAGGTTTTCCAGCGATTTAAAAATCAATGGCTTTGAAGGCATTCATTTTTTTTAACTCATAAAAACATGTATGAGTTTATTCTTACTAAATCTAATTGAGCATGCTGAATACATCTATGAGTTTAGATTCTGTCAAAACAACTTGCATCATGAAATCCCTTCAATCATTTATACCAAATAAAAATCTTATATATATATATATATATATATATATATATATATATATATATATAGAGAGAGAGAGAGAGAGAGAGAGAGAGAGAGAGACCTGAAAAGGGCGGTACAAATGAAGGCCGCCGATGAAATGAGATTGTTTGCCGAAGCACGAGAAAAAGGCAGTCAATTGAATGAGATTTTTTGCGGGAGCAGGAGAGGAAGGCAGTCAATGGAATGAGAGTTTGTGCAAAAAAAGAAGGGTTTTTATAGCCTCCTAGTAGGAAATAAAATGTTCTTTTTTATTTTCACTTTTCACTTATTATTCTTTCCTACTTAATTTGAGCAGGCAGAAGAAGTTTGACATTTAATTGAGTTCCTGGACTTTAGTCGATCCCACTTGCTCGCTTCACATTCAATTTTTTAAATAGTTGTTCGCAATTTTTTTTTTCTTTTTATAGGCAATCTGGGTCCTACCAGTTATACAAGGATTCCATTGCCAGACGGTAAGCAGAGAGGACCCCGTTTCTTCTTCCATGCAAGTTGCATATAAAGGGATTCAATTTAATTCAACCTTATCTGTTCCACGTGGTCTGCTTGTTCACATGCAGTACACTATGGACTTGTCTCATAAAACGACTTTTGTCATTGGTCCATCTTATTGATAGGTGACGGATTGAGTATAAACTTGCCTCGTTAAACGACTTTTCTCAATGGTCCATGTTATGGATAGGTGACAGATTGAAGTATAAACTTGTCTCGTTAAACGACGTTTATACTTCTGTAGCTGAATCAAATAGATGTGTCGTTAAACGACTTGTCTCGTTAAACGACGTTTCTCTTCATTCAGGTGGGTTTACCCATGGTTAAGCTGTCTAAGATTACTCGATTGCCCCTCTCATTTTTTGACATTAAATATTAATTTTAATAAAAAATAGAGGGTGTCTTTCTCCTTTGATTGTGGGAGCACCTGAACATATCTCTCTCTCACCTTTCAATATCCTTTTATGGATTTTCTTTTCCTAGTTTGGATCTTTTCACTTTTGGGTTTGAGAGGAAATCAAGCTCGACTCATTTACAAAGCAGACGAGCTTGAGCATATATTTAACCGAGCCGGCTCGGTTTGGTGTGCATCCCTAGTGAGGATTAATGTTTTATTGGGTTGTTAATTACATGAGTTGTGGGGGGGGGGGGGGCAAAAGATGAATGTTGAGTGGTGGTGGTGGTGGCGGTGATGTGGTTACCGGAGGTGAGAATTGAGAGGCGTTTCAATTGCTAATTACACATGGATAAATTTTTTTATGACTTCCATTGATAAACGAGCAGTTCTGGAGTTCAATAATTTATAGAATAGTCCATTGTCAGTGGAAGCTAGCGCTGGTTATAAAGAGTCGAACTTGGCTCGTTTACAATCATAACAGCCAACGACTGGCCAACCATGGAGAGAGAGAGAGATCATTTTTTTTCTTGTGATGTGATGTCACATCTTTTCATGCTAAAGCCAGCTGGAGTTAGGGATGCACAGTGAGCAGGGCTAGCTCGAGCTTGGCTCAAACTTACCTATTTAAACTTCGCCCAAGCTCGTTCAAAAAATAAATGAGCCGATCTTGAACAAGGATTTAGACTCAGTACACGCAAACAAGCGAGATTGAAGATGTAGTCCAGCTCGGTTAGGCTCGATAAACCCAATTAGGCTCAGTTTATATATATATATATATATATATATATATATATATATATATATATATATATATATATATATATATATATATATATATATATATATATATACTTTAACCCAAAAAAGAGGTGTTACCTTACTTGGTAAGTCTTTGGTTTCTTTGAAAAATTACTTGGGGCATTTACTTTTTTTTTTAAACTTAAAATGACAAATTAGCCCTTAATAATGAATAACGAAAAAGTACGCAGTGATAGATTTGAGAATCAGTAATAAGATGCGGAATAGTTTGGAATCCGTACAAGGAGGTCATGAATGAACATGGAGGTTGTTTATAAGTTTGGAATAAATTTGGTAAATGAAATAAGATAGTGATGGATTTGGATTCAAGGCATTGCTTTATTTGGATTCAATCATGCGTAAAACTCTCAACAGCAACCATAAATAAATCCAAATTCAGGAGTATACACGTGTCACCTGCGGCTTGTTCTTCATGTTAAATAGGTCATCTGGCAACAGAGCCATTGCATGTGCAAAATGGTATGAGAGCTTTGCCATCAAAGGCATGATTTTCTCATATGTTTTGCAGCATCTCAAGGTCCAAGGCAATGTAGAGGGTCCAATAGAAAAAAAAAAGGTCCAAGATCCAAAGAGAAGATAATCTAAAAAAACTCTAGAGAGAGGGAGAGCAACTTCAAGAACGTGAAGAAGAGAAAGAGGACTAAATTCCAAAAATCCAGGAAGGAAGATGAATCCAAGAAAAAATTTAAATAACTTAAAATCAGAGTGAAGAAGATGAGATTATTTATAAGAACGACTCGAAAAATAAACCCAGCTTAAGAAATATCTGGTTGGGGTCTGCCTAAACCCAGCTTGCCTTTCAAAAGAATAATTGTAAAATTTAAAAAAAGTAAGCATGATTTTGTGAATAGGTCAAACATTGAAAATGTTTTGGTATATTTTTCTACAATTTAATTTTATGACTTCCATTGTTAAACGGGAAGTTCTGTATAGTTTCATAATTGTGCATTGTCGGTGGAAGCTAGGACTAGTTGAAGAGTCGAACTCGGCTGTTTTCAACCATAACCACCGGTGGCTGTCCATCCAAGGAGAGAGAGAGCTTTTTTTTCTCTTGTGATGTGATGTGATGACACATCTTCTCATGTCATGTCAGCTATAGCCAGCTGGAGTTAGGGATATACAAAGAACCGAGATAACTGGAGCTTGCGTCTGATTTGACCCGTTTAAACTCGGCTCAAGCTCATTCGAAAAATAAATCAGCCGAGCTTGAACAAAGATTTAGACTGGGTACACTTAAACAAGCGAGCTTGAACATGTAGTCCAACTTGGTTAGGCTTTATAAACCCAATTAGCCTCAGTTCATATATATATATATATATATATATATACTTGAACACAAAAAAAAGCAAGTCTTTGGTTTCTTTGAAAATTTACTTGGGTTTAAATTCCATTACATACTTTTCTTTCGAAAAGAACTTTTGACACAAATTTTTAAAAAACTTTAAAATTCTTTATAAACATGTTCAGCTAGAGCTCAGCCTTGCTTGAACTTGAAATGAGCCAAGACCGGGCATAGGCTGTTCAAGCTCGCTTGGGCTAGATCTCAACCCGAGCCCGAACAGCCACTTCTTTGCGATACAAGCCAAACCAGTCTAAGCTCGGATCGAACCCAGCAGGAGTTTCATGAGACATTTACTTTTTGAGCCCTAATGTGATGTCACATCTTTTCATGTCCCGTCACATGGGACATTTACTTTTTAAACCCTTACATTAACTTTTTTTTCAATTTAAAATGACAAATTTACCCTCAATAATGATTAAGGATAAGGCGCAAGGCAGTGACAAATTTGAAAATCATTTATGAGATGCGGAATAATTTGGAATCCGTAACGAATATGGAGGTTGTTGATAAGTTGGGAATAAATGCGATAAGATAGTGATGGATTTGGGTCGGGTGGTCGTTTCTTTATACTTTCTCTCTCAAGTTTTCTAAATCAGGTCAATTTATCACCGAGGATTTGGGTCAGTGATCATTTAAATAATTCTTCGCAATTTTTTAAATTTTTTTTGAAAGGCAATCTTGTCCCTACCAGTTATACAACGATACCATTGGCAGACAAGTAGAGACGACCCCGTTGGTTCTTCTTCCATGCAATTGCAAATAAAGGATTCAATTTAATTCAACCTTATCTGTTCCACGTGGTCTGCTTGTCCACATGCAGTACACTATGGACTTGTCTCATAAAACGACTTTTCTCATTGGTCCATCCTATTGATAGGTGATGTATCGAGTATAAACTTGTCTCGTTAAAGGTGACAGATTGAAGTATAAACTTGTCTCGTTAAACGACTGTTCTCAATGGTCCATGTTATTGATAGGCAATATTGGTGAATAAACGTGGTGGAAATAAGTTCATAGACCATTTAAAAAATAGATGCAGTTATTTAGTGGATTTAAAACTGTAGTGGTTTTTGTATAAGAGTTGAGTAAAAGTAAGACAGAATACATGGAATGTCGGTTTAGTAAGCAACGAAATAGTGATGGGAGTGTAGTGAAGCTTGGTGAGCAAGAAATACCGGTGGATGATTGTTTCAAATATTTGGGATCTATTATTCAAAAATATAGAGAAATTGATGGAGATGTAAATCATAGGATAAAGGTTGGGTAGATGAAATGGAAAAGTGCAATTGGAGTGTTGTGTGATCGTAGAATGCCATTGCGGTTGAAGGAAAACTTTTATAGGACGACTATTAAGCCCGCTTTACTATATGGTACGGAATGTTGGGTTGCCCAGAGACATCATATTCAAAAAATGAGTGTAACTGAGATGTGTAAGTGGAGATGAATGTGTGGAAATACAATAAAAGATTAGATTCGGAACGAGGAGATACGTAAGAAAGTAGGCGTTGCACCCATTGAAAATAAAATGAGAGAGAATCATTTACGGCGGTTTGGACATATTCGGCGAAGGCCTAATGATGCTCCAGTTAGAAGGATGGAGAAATGGAAAAATATATTAGTTAAAAGAGGTCAGGGTAGGCCTAGGAAGACATGGATGAAGATGATAGGAAAGGATATGAATGCTTTGAACCTCACCGAGGGCATGGCATTGGATAAAAATGATTGGAGGAGAAGGATTCATGTGGAAGACCCAGAATGATTTTCTTTTTTGGTTCATATCGCCGACCCCAATTGTTTTAGGATGAAGGCGTAGTTGTTGTTGTTGTTGTTGGTTTTTGTGTGGGCAGTAGTTTCCTAAAATTGTGTTCCTTTTTTGGTTTTATGTAGGATTGTAGTTTTCTTCAAAGTATGCAGAGAAAATGAGTTTAAGTAAAAAGTTTGTTTTTGTAAGTTGTGATGTTGTATTTTTTTTTTTTTTTTGCTTTCTTTTGTGTTTGTTTGGTTTTATCGCCTAAATAACCTTCACTAACATGCCTGGTCTTCTTTCTTCTATGAATCTTTTTGCTATCTTAAGTCTCTTGAGTTTCTCTTTATAAATCTCATGATCTTCTAAGAACAAACCGCAATAGCAAAAGCATTATTTAAGGTGTCTGGGCAACTCATCATAGCTCAGATTTAAGATGTTTCCTACTTATCTGTAGGGAGAACCATCACTCAAATGAGACTCGAGGCTCTTATAAACCTTTTCCCACTCCAACTGTGTCTTCTCCTTCTCAGACAAAATGCCTCCTAGTGCTACAATCGCAAGCAGCAAACCTCCACAAATCTTCAGCATATTATCACATAATTCTTTCAGTTCTTCAGGAACTGAAGCTTCTGTATCACTCCCTCTTAATGCTTTCCTACAAAACAACGTCAATGCTTCAACGTCCAATAGAGGTTTTATTTGATGATTCAAATTTGTGACATTATTGGCTTCAAGTGCAGAAGCTACGCTTTCTATACGAGTTGTCACTATAACAACACTTCCATTAAAATGCATAGGCATTGCAGCTTTGATGCCATCTCAAGCTTGTGCATCCCACATATCATCCAATACAATCACATACCTTTTCTCTTTCAAGTATTTCCTGAGTTAGTCTTATTAATGGATATAGCAGATATGGCTTGATACTTTTGGGTGTGCTGGTATACCTCCTCCAGATCTGGTGCTGGAAATATTTTTGGTTATTGATATACTTTTTGTTTTTCTGCCTATATCCGATAAGTCAAGAGGGTTCATCAAATGTGGAAAGACCCTCCTTTATATTATCATTGATGTACCTCTATTGTGAGTGAGAAAAATAGCATTGCAGTCTTCTCATCTCATGAATGTAGGTCTACCATGACCGAACCACGTATCTTCTCTTCTTCTCCTTTGTTTTTTATTATTGTGATAGTCATCGTATGCAACAAAATCTTCAACATGGTATCAGAGCGCTCTTGAAAGCAATCGATCTGCGAAAGGGAGATTCTTCTTCTTCAAGATGAGTAGCAGCGGCAATCACTAGTTGATTGACGGCTCCTCTTCGAACATCGAGTTATCATCCACAAGGTTGATCGTTCATGATCAAAATCCCACTTTGAAGATCACATATGTTCCCCTAAATAGATTGAACTACCTTGGGTGGTCGAAGGCTGCAAGCCTGTTTCTCAGTGAAAGAGAAAAACTCAGGTATGTGAATGATAAAATCCCTAAACCCGATCTTAATGATTCTAGCTATGATGAGTGAGAATCCTCAAATCATCTCGTCATGTCTTGGCTTCTTAACTTGATTGAGCCAACTATTGTGGAAGGAGTGTTATTCCTTGAAACATCCCAAGAAATGTTGGCTAGTATCAAGGAAGTGTATGGAGAGCAAAATTACCTGGCTCGAATTTATCAAATCCAACAAGATATCGCTCACCTTCAACAAAGCGATAAGCCATATCATATGTATCTCGATCGATTTCAGGGGTTGTGGGATGAGATATCTCAATATCGACCAATATCGATTGATCATAAAGTGATTAAGCAAAGGTTAGAAGAAGATAAAATATTTAACATGCTTGCGGGTCTTCGAGAGGATTTTGACACTATTAGAAGTCATATTTTGATCTCACAAACCCTTCCTTCATTTAACTCTGTTTGTCAAGTTATTAAAATAGAGGAAACTAGGCGATGAGTAATGGGTAAATCTTTTAATGCAAAAGAACAGATCAGGTGCATGAAACTGTGGCATACAAGGCTTGAGGAGTCCCTTTGGGTTTTTTGCTCTTTAAAGAAAAGAAAAAAAAAGAGAGGGAAGAGGGTTTCTTCTTTTTGTTTTGTGTGGGGCTTCCACAAGATTATGAGAAAGAGAGTGAGAGAGAAGGAGAAAGTAAGAAGAAAAGCTTTGGTTGGTATTCTTCATCTTCTTTTTATTTCCTTCTTGTTTTGTAAAGATTAGGGCAAGATAAAGAGAGCTTTTGTTGTGGGAAGGTCATTACTATTGATTAAGTGATATTCTTCCACTTTCACCTCTTTATTTGCTTTGATGTTTCTCTATTGTGGTGATTTGTGGGCTTATTGTGGGTAGGCATTGTGTATGCTCCTTTGTAGTCATTCTTTATATCACATAGTAGAGTTGTTATTGGGTTGCTCTCAACCCCATGGTTTTTACTTCTCATTTTGAGAAGGTTTTTCACGTTAAAATTGGTGTGTCTCTCTCTCTCTTATTGTGTTCTTTATTTTCTTTATTATATCTTGCTCTTGTGAATCAAAGTTTATATATTTTTGTGGTATCCTTTGGATGATAAGGGTTTTATTTTAGAGCTTGGGTGGAAGGAGTTATTCTATGTGTTATGTGCAAGACATAAAAGTATTCTTCTTCTAGGTACTTTATTGCCATCGCCTTCATTTGGTAAGTGGTTGTATTCGGTTTGTGCTTTTTTTTTTAACAGTATGTTCAATAAGATTAAGGACAGATGTAAGGCATTATTGCTGAATCCAGGTTGATTAGCTAAAATAGCTAATTAGATATGGGAAATTACACTTAAAATTATTTAGATATTAAATGAATTCATATTCAAATGCAAAGCTTTCAGCCACATCCAAATTCAACTACTAACTAGATGCTGCTGTTCTTTACCAAGTCTGACTAAATACTGCCTATAATAAAAGATATCAATTTGGATTGATATCCAATCTGAATCCGATTTGACATCCCTGCACTCAAGCCAGAGCCGTGCATCACACATACCTCATTTCTTCAGACAGAGATTCTAATGAACTTTTTGATGTACCATTGTTAACCCTTTTATAACTTTTGGTCTCTGTCATATAATGCATGCATGGATACCATATCCATAGACAAGGGCAATCCATATTGATTTGCAGTGGATGGAGGGGCTTTCATTTGATGCCATATTCATATCCATGAATGATAGATGAGATGATGCAGAAATAACAAAATGCCTTGCCTTGTAGTGGTGTGAAAATGGTTCGGGTTTGGGTCAAGTCCATCCCCAAATTTGCTTCCTTTTCATAGATTCATTTCTACAACTTGGCTGATATAGATATTTGCTGGATGCTGTGGGTACATTTCGGGGGGGGGGGGGGGGGCGGTGTGGGTTGGGGCAGCTAGTGCACATCACCTTGTGTTGGGACGTTGCAAGTTCAAATCCCAATGGTATTGTTGTATAACTGATAGGGTGTCTGCTTAACCCCAGCTTGCCTTTAAAAAAAAACATTTGGTTGGTGGCACGCAACAGTACTATTGCGTCTCACACTGCATGGGTCCCACGTGCATATCAAACGTGGGACACAAGTTTCGGAACCAAGGAGTGGCATTGAGGTTCCTACAAAACTGTCCAAGACACTCATTCAGGACGAGTTGTCCTAGACACTGTCAAACGCATCCTTTAGGTGTATTCTGTGAGAAAGATATCATGAGATTTGGACTTCCTGAACCAGGAAATGCCCAAAATACACTTTTGTGATTTTACATTATAAGTTTATCCCATATCTTATATGAATTATAGGTGGAGGCAAGCTCCCAAGGCAGATGAGGAAGTCACTCACCTAACTAAAGTAGGAAAGTGGAATCCTGAGCTTGCCTTTAAACCTTGAAAATGGGCATTGACTTTCTCATTCTCAAGAGTCGACCAAAAGAGCTCTCCAAAAGCTCCTTCATTAAAATGCTCACTGGTATACCTAGAGGTGTCAACAGGTCCGATTTACCCGGACATGACCTGTACCAAACCCTATAAGATCTGGGTATGGTGATAAATAAGACCCGATTAAGACCCAGGTCCAAACCCAAAAGTCCGATTAATACATGGATCCAGGTATAGTTTGTAAAATTTTATACCAGACCCAGGCCCGATCCAATTAAGACCCACAAATTTTCAATGGCAAAATGATAAAATAGTATTTTACCAGGTCTGGTTCATGTAGTCTGAATCCATATATGGTTTCTCTTATGGTGGGTCCAATTAGACTCAGGTCCAGACCCAATACCATACCCAAAAATCAGGGTCAGGTATGGTTCCACCTGAGTCCGAACCAAACCCGAACTGTTGACACCCCTAGGTGTAACAAGTGAGTTTCCATTCTATTTCTGACAGGTTCATTTTGATGCAAAAAAAAGACAATGGGATTGGATTTCCACTCATAAGACAGGCAGGTTAGCCGAACCATCAAACAAGCATGTATGAATGTGCATGGCGTGGGTATCTCTATCGTAGTAATGAACTGCGATAATTTATGATGGTACCTTCTTGACTTGCATGGATATGATCTTCAAAAGCAAAAGCTAAACTTTGAATCATGTTCTGGTTATTCTAGTTACTTTTTTATTAGTTAAAGTTGGCTCCAACACCACATTTCCAGCCAATTTGAAACCAATCTTATCTTCATGAACCGACTTGTTGAATCTTATGATATATTGGCCATAATTAAAATAATATGATAAATAAACAACATTAAAACACATATGGACGGTTAGATCTATGTAAACAAGAAAGTCTACCATCTTACAGTATCATGGTACATATCTACCAAAACAACGATACTCTCTCTCTCTCTCACACACACACACGGTACATAACTACCAAAACAACGATTCTCTCTCTCTCTCTCTCTCTCTCTCTCTCACACACACACACACACACACACACTAGGATACACTTTCTCTATCAATGCTCTGGAGTCTGTCTTCATAGCAGTTTATTCAAGGTACCTTGTCCAAGCATTTTTCCCATGAAGAAAAAGCAATGGCTAAATGCTCAAGCTTCAATCACATTCACAAAAACCATTCTCCACTGGACCTACTTTGCCATTGGCACTTCTACTATTCTTTTTCGCAGGTTCCCTTCCATTGGCATCTCCCAGAAACTAAAATATTTGATTCTTCTTTAAGATAAACACCAGTATGGCAAGTAAAATGACAAAAATAATAGCCGGAAAGCTCAGAGCTGCAGAGAATTAGTAAAAACACAATGAGTGAAACAAAAGACAAGAAATCTATTAGAAATAGCACATAATAACCAAATAGCGAAATACGAACTGCTTCGTTTCTTGTCCTCAATGACTGTTACTCTTGCACTTGAGTCACCAGATGCAGAGATCAATGCCCTGAATTAATTCATAAATAAACCATGACAAGAAAATATTGATTATGTAATAAAAATATAAACTTCCTTATGCATAAGATACACGCTAGATGAAAACCTGGAATCGTGAGAAAATTCCAATGCTGTAACAAACACTAGGTGTGCCTCATTGACTTTTTTCTGGACTCGCAGTGAGAGGGTATCAACTACCAGAATATCCCCTTCTGCTGTTCCGCTGCAAATAGACCACGGGTTGGTAGTTCAACGAAAGTTGATGCATCGACAACAATGAACAAGTAAATACAACTATAATACAACAATAAACCATGCCACAAAAGAATAGTTTCATAAAGAGACATTCCTGACTTTAACCTTAAGAATATCTGAGCCAGCCACAAAAGATTCCGATTACCCATTCCAGCTACAGCTCCATTAGTTCATATCATATATATATATATATATATATATATATATATATATATATATATATATATATATATATCTGTGTGTGTGTGTGTGTGTGTGTGTGTGTGTGGAGAGAGAGAGAGAGAGAGACCCAAAATAGAGTATAAAGTTATAAACATTGTTATTTCATGAAAGTTTCCAATTGATCCTAATTTAGACCAGTGGAGATACAGAAAAGCAACTCATGTGAGGAAGATGCCTGAATTATATACTGAATTAGGTTGTGGCCCTAGTTTGATGCATAGAAGCCTCCGTTCTAGAATCTACCCGGCCATCATTTCCATTTCTCCAATTCATTGTTCTTCACTAAACTGGATTTTATATGTTTTAACTACAAGATAGAGGACATGGCAACATCTATAAATAAGTGTAATCTTCAACCAAAACTAGCGGAAATCATGTTAATTACAATTCAGATATGTACTAGGAACGCATGATAAACATTTTCATAGGCTTCTATTGGAATTTCAAAATGTCATAGGTGATAATGTCACCTAGACCCAAGTATGAAAAAAATAAGTGGAATCCTCATAAGTCAACTATAAACTTTGAAGCATTTACATTGCAAGAAGCCTTCCATCAGGTGAAACATTAAAAGAAGAAATTGGGTTTTGCACAATCTGCTTCTCTGTAATTCTCTTCCAAGATGCTGTGTCCCATGTCAAAATACATCCATGTTCACCTAAACGAAGAAAACATAGAGAAAAAAAAAGAAATATAAAAAATATTACTGATAAGGATATTATATTTGTCACTTGGAAAAAGGCAAAACAGAAAACTAGAAATTTGTAGTTCACCTTTTTTTGTGGTCATATAGAGAAGTTCACTTCCACTTGTTCGGGAAAATTTGCAGAAGCCAAAAATTTCACCCTGAAGAACACACACACACACCAATAAGCTCAAGTTAAATTTTACCAGCAGATTAGGTCTTCCTAGAAGTGATACTAACCTTGTCTCTTGATAAAGAGGCTACAGCTGTTGATGAAGCAAGGTCCCAAACCCTGCAAGGGCCATTATCTCCTAAGGAGACGAGCAACTTCCCATCAGAACTGCACAGAGAAATACAAACCAAGCCATCCAATATAAGAAATAAATCACAGCCCCAAATATAATAATTTTCATCTACTTCTTAGAGTGATTATACCACAGGATTGTGAAAATCGTTGTTTCTTATTTACCTGAAATTTAGATCTTTAACAGATTCATGTGCATCTGCCTGGTCAAGTACCATTTCCATACTTGGCCACTTAAAAACTCTCAAATGACCATCCTGCATTGAATCCAAGGGAACATCATCAGGCATGAGAAAAGAAGAATAGAACATGCACATGTCTCTCGACACAAACTATAATGCGTGTGTGTAGTTCTACAAAAATTTCATGTCATATTCAGTGTGTCCACATCATGGCCCATGGCCCTGTCTGCATAGATGCACACATAGAGCCAAAGATGTTGTGTAACACCTGAAATGTCGCATTGAGGCATGTCATATTGAGAGTGTCCACATCGTGGCCCATGCCCCTGTCTTCACAGATGCATACATAGAGCCAAAGATGTTGTGTAACACCTGAAATGTTGCATTGGGGAAAAAAGATAAAAACTGTATGTTTCTGCTGAATTTCCCAGTACATCTAGCTCTACAATACTACAACAACAACAACAACAACAACTACGCCTTCATCCCAAAACAATTGGGGTCGGCGATATGAACCAACAAAGAAAATCATTCTGGGTCTTCCACATGAATCCTTCTCCTTCATTCATTTATATCCAATGCCATGTCCTCGGTGAGGTTCAAAGCATTCATATCCTTTCCTATCACCTCCATCCATGTCTTCTTAGGCCTACCCCGACCTCTTTTAACTAATATATTTTCCCATTTCTCCATCCTTTTAACTGGAGCATCATTAGGCCTTCGTCGAATATGTCCAAACCACCGTAAACGATTCTCTCTCATCTTATTTTCAATTGGTGCAACGCCTACCTTCTTACGTATCTCCTCGTTCCGAATCTTATCTTTTATTGTATTTCCACACATCCATCTCAGCATACGCATCTCAGCTACACTCATTTTTTGAATATGATGTCTCTTGGCAGCCCAACATTCCGTACCATATAGTAAAGCGGGCCTAATAGTCGTCCTATACAACTTTCCCTTCAACCGCAATGGCATTCTACGATCGCACAACACTCCAGTTGCACTCTTCCATTTCATCCACCCAACCTTTATCCTATGATTTACATCTCCATCAATTTCTTCATACTTTTGAATGATAGATCCCAAATATTTGAAAGAACCATCCACCGGTATTTCTTGCTCACCAAGCTTCACTACACTCCCATCTCTATTTCGTTGCTTACTAAATCGACATTCCATGTATTCTGTCTTACTCTTACTCAACTTAAAACCTCTTGCTTCCAATGTCTGTCTCCATAATTCTAACTTAGCATTAACCCCGGCTCTAGACTCATCAATCAAAACAATATCATCAGCAAACAACATACACCACGGCACATTTTCTTGAATTGATCTCGTAAGCTCATCCATCACTATAGCAAATAGAAAAGGGCTTAAAGCAGATCCTTGATGTAACCCAACCGTTATAGGAATTGTCACCCCTCCACAAGTGCGGACATTGGTTACTACTCCTTCATACATATCTTTAATTATACTAATGTACTTGAGAAAAACACCTTTCTTCATCATTGTCCACCAGAGAACGTCCCTAGGTACTCTATCGTAAGCCTTCTCCAAATCAATAAGAACCATATGCAAATCTTTGTTCCTCTCTCTATTTCTCTCAATAAGTTGTCTAAGAAGATGTATAACTTCCATAGTAGATCTTCCAGGCATAAAACCAAATTGATTCTCCGATATCATGACAACCTTCCTCAACCTAGACTCAATCACCCTCTCCCAAAGTTTCATAGTATGACTCATGAGTTTTATACCACGATAGTTTGTGCAATCTTGTATATCACCCTTATTCTTATATAGAGGCACCAAAGTACTCTTACTCCACTCATTAGCTCTACAATACTCAAGCTAGAAAATATACACATACCCCACATCCTAGCCAATTCAAAAGACCAACAAGATTTGATCAAGAAATTGATGGATGACTAGTATAGCATTGGCAGTCTCTACTTTCTCCTTCAACAGCACCCACACCCTTCAATCTCCTAGCAAGATGACGTCCCTTCTCAATAACCATAGTCAAATCCATGTTTGGAAGTGAATTGACTGAATTCAGTTAAAAAATCAGTGGAAGATCATATAGCATGTGGTCACCATGATAAATTGGTAACACAACAGATAGTATGGGGTCCCTTGAAAAAATAAAAACAGCTAGTACAGGATAGGCAAATCAGGCATCGCCAGTCTATCATGGAAAATGTAGCAACCTCACAACTACCATGAATGAGACCTTTTTGTTAAGGGTACCAGCAGTTTCATTCTAGCTTTGAAAATAGTTTCCAATAGATACACAGATTAATATTGTCCACAGCATAACCTAAATATCTGAAACATATAAAAAGAATTCCTATGAGGCACCCCCATAATATTTACATTTTTTAAGTATTCATTGTCAGAAACCATCAACATTGAGTGTATCATATAAATAAGGTAGGTATTTCAGACATAGAAGCTCAAGACGTATGAATGATTAAACACATTTTGCATGATCAGGCTTTTCCTAACCTTTTCAAAAATAATTTTATCATACATGATTTTACAATTTATTTTCCTAAAAGATATTATAGATCAGATTTTTGGAGTTTATGAAACAGAAAGATTTATCCCTTTAAAAGACCTATAATTCACATAACATTTGTTCAACTAAAAAGCTACAGTTCATGCCCACAAGCAATGTTGTCAGTATTGTTCTTATAGGTAAAAATCGATTCGGAACTGACCCGATTTGGATTTTTCTCAAATAAATCAAAAAATCCTAAAAATAGTTTTTAAATATTTTTTGATAGTTTTATGATATGTTGTCTGCTGGTTAAAAGTTGGTTGATTCATTTAGATTCAGTTGAGAATTGGTATTAGCCAATTCACCTGAAACGCTGGTCAAATGATTCGATGGCTAACACGATTTTGACAACATTGCCCACAAGGGCTCCACTCATCTGGTAGAGGTGACTCGTGAACGTCATCAAGTTGATGGGACATCATGAGTTTGATACCCACAGATATGTGTCTTATGCCGTGAGGCTCAAGCTGGGTGTGTATTCCCTAGGGCGAAAGGGGAACCCAGGGTTTTACACCAATTAACTCTCTGAGAGGCATTTTTTCCCCGGTTATCCAAAAAAAGGAAAAAAGAAGAAGCAAAAACTACATCTCATAGTGGTTTGTCAACAGGGATTAGAGCAGTCCCACTGTCCTTAGGTGCCTGAACAGAGCTGCTCACTGGTTCTATTAATAGCCAATGCCACCAGAAAATTAACGGAACAATTCTTTTAATATGAACCTGGGCAACTGCCTAGGCTACTTAGCAATGTTCCATCACTTAGTCGACGCAACATAAGCTCGACAAATATGCAACCACACAGGTTGACTAGGTGATAGCATAACTTTACCTAGCCAGCTAAGCAGACAACCACAATGTTATTAAACTTTTGGCGGTATACAATAAGTAGGTTGAACACCCAAGAAAGTTAAAATACCCGAGCAATTAAAAAATATTACCTCACCACCCGAAGCAAGCATGGACCCCTCAAGGTTAAAGGCTAATGCTATCTGAAGTCCAACATCTTCCAACTTGCTTAGAATTTTTTCATAAGATCTCAAAGCCAATTTATGAGATTCTGCATTTTTTGAAGCATCCCACTCAAACCACCTAATTTCACAATAAAGAAAAAGTTCTTGAACAATTCACTAAATGTTGAAAGCCTGAAACTATCATACAGTTGCACAAGCAAAAATTGGCAATTAATTAATGTTCTTCAAGAAGTTGAAGCCTTTTTGTTTTCCTTAAAAACCAGAAAAGAACCTCAAGATTAGGGATGCAAACAGGTCAGATTCGGTTCGGGTTTAGGTATACCAAATCCGACAAATTGGATTCTCATTAACTGGATTCGGAGTCGGATGTGAATCCAAAACCGACTATTTAAAACAAAATCCGACTCCGACCCCGAATCTGTAAGATAAATGGGTTCCATAGATTAAAAAAACACATATATTGCGTGCATGGACATTTGAATCTCAAGATTCATATAATTAATGCATTAACTTTTTTAGAAATTGTATAAATTGACATGGCTAACTCATTGAAACCAGTTAGACATGCGTTTCCTGCATTCATTAGCTTCTAAAGAGCATGGGAACTCAGCACGCATGGTTAAACCTGCAATAAATGGCATTAGAGAGTGCCGGACACCCATTTGTTTATTAAATGATTGGTGTTCAGTATTTATTTTAAAACCATAAAGATCCCTATTTATACTTTTCATACATTAAGGATTTGAACCTATGTCACATGAGTACGGGTACGGGTGCGGGTATGGGTACGACATGGCAATTTAAAATTTTGCAGGTACGGGGACACAGCTATATATATATATATATATATATATATCATTTATTTGGATTTTGGATTGGGTTAGACCCAATCCATTATATATATTATATTTTGAGAAGATTGGGGGTGTGGATGAATTTTTTTTTAAAGGGAGGGGGATGAAATTTCGTAAATAAAAGGGGTTCTCTCTCTCTCTCACACAAGGCTACGACAAGAAGAGGAAGGAGAAGAACAAGAAGAGGAAGGAGAAGAACAAGAAGAGGAAGGAGAAGAAGACGTGGCCCAAGTATGCCTCCCCCCTACTACTACTACTACTCCTCTCTCTCTCCACAACTTTCTTCTCTCTCTCTCTCTCTCTCTCTCTCTCTCTCTCTCTTTTCAGGTAAAAAAAACTGGACGTTGGGTTCGGTCCTAGTTTGACCTGACCCAAAACGACCCACAACGTACCCGTGCTGCTCCTGGTACCTGTACCCAGGCATGTCGACAGGGGTACGGTGGGTAATTTGCCGTGTCTATGTTACATAGATCAGAACGGATTTTCATGTATTACCAAGCCCAAATCCAAATCCAAACAAGTTTTAAATTCTTTAACCAAACCCGACCCAATAATCAGATCTAAAATCTTTTACCAAACACAAGTAAACGGGTTCAGGTCAGTTGGGTATCCGACCCAAACCCGTTTTGTTTACATCCCTACTCAAGATACCTCTACATGTAAAAACCAATAACAATATTAATGATTATACAATACAGGCAGCAAGAACAAAATTCCACCACTAAAATTGGATAATGCAACGTGGATATCAAATGTTGCATCCATAACCATATTCCTGATTGTTGCCTATGCTGTTTTTTCTCAACTTAATTTCCTTCTCAAAAACTTATTGCACAAATTGCATGTTGAAGCTTTTAAGTAGAACTATTCATCCAGATTATGCAAGACAATTATAAATACCTTCCAGTACAATCACGAGTACACGATGTTCATCTATGGCACATAGGTGTGTGTGCAGGTGTGGATACGGGTGCGGATGCGGCGTGGGTGAGGGTGCGACGCGGGTGTGGGGACCTATTAGAAGAGTCCGTGTTACATAGTTGTTCATGCATAAACCCTCAGTTCAATGTATTAATTCCTGATTATCACAACCGAAAACTTGTTTTTTTAACCATTTTACTCATGAAATCAATAATGTGCAGATGCAACACAGGATATACAATAGGCAGTAATTGCTAAGCCAATTACCACTTAACTTTATACGTGAACAAAACCAAGTGGCAAGCTGCATCTGTTTAATATCTGACATGATAGTATCTGACAAACTAAGAAATCATTTAAACAGAAAAACTGTCCAAGTTCTAGGCTGAAATCTTGATGCAGCATTTACATGCTAATGCCACATGTTATGGAGCCACTGTTAAAAATGTATATATATATATATATATATATATATATATATATATGTTAGATTAGTACCTAACTAGTAAGTAGTAACTAGTGATAGTGTCTAACTAGGTTAGTTCATTTTTACTTTTCTTTACTTTTTTCAGCTACCTTAAGCTAGAGAGACATTGGAGAGAGCCCAATGGCTCTATTGGAATCTGATGCAGCTCACGTTGAAGGAGGAGAGAAAATAATGGCCCACTGTAAATCGGTGGGACTGAACTTCTTTATTAAACTCAGAAATGTCTCAATAAACAATGGAAAAATGCAATAAACAGGGATGAATGCAAGGGAAAACAGGAAATAAGTAAAGGAAAAGGAAAACTGCAGCAAAAGAAAAGTCGGCTGGGTTTCTTTTAATCTTCAATGATCTTCACGCAACCCTAGACAGGCCTTTTAAAGACTGTCTACTGGATCGGGTCGTGGGTCCAGATTTGGATCCGACCCACGATCTGATTCAGTCCTTCTTTGCAGCTGGTTCTGGGGCGCGTGAGCTCCACCACGCCTGACGTAGGTGCGCAGGGGTACCTCCCTGCGTCGTGGCTCCGTCCCTGCAGGTGAGTCATAGTCACGGGGTCTTTCATCTGCCCTGTGTGGTGGATCGAGTGGCACGATGGGCCCAATCGGGTCCTGCCCTGCATCATACTCCCCTGGTTGAGAAGAAGTCGGCTCTGTCGACTTGTTGTTGCCACAGTAAGCATATAGATCAGCCACGTTAAAAATAGGGGAAATATGCCAATCATCGGGCAGCTCAAGGAGGTAAGCATTCGAACCTAGCCGCTGGAGGATCCTAAAGGGGCCATACTTCTTAGGACTTAATTTGCTATAGGTACCAACGGGAAAACGCTCTGGGCGCAGGTATACCCAGACAAGTTGACCGATCTCGAAATGGAGATCACGACGACCCTGATCCACGAAAGCTTTATAGGTCTCGTAGCTTTCGACAAGTTTGGTCCGGACTTGTCTGTGAATGTCACGCATATATTCAACGGCATCAAAGGCATCCGGAGCTGGAGCTGAGAGATCTGACACAGGGGCGAGGTCAACGACATGGGTGGGAGAACGACCATACACTACTTGGAACGGAGATTTACCAGTGGATCGGTTAATGGAGTTGTTATAGGCAAACTCGGCTTGAGGCAGAACGAGATCCCAAGTTTTGACGTTTTCGCCCACTAAGCTCCGTAGCAAATTTCCTAAGGTGCGGTTCACAACTTCGGTTTGACCATCAGTCTGGGGGTGATATGCGCTACTGAACTGGAGCTTAGTTTTTAACAGGGTCCATAACGATTTCCAAAAGTGGCTCATAAAACGCGTGTCGCGATCGGAAGTGATTGTGTGAGGTAGCCCATGGAAACGGGCAACATCTTTGAAATAATATGAAGCGACTAAAGAGGCATCGGTGGTGCGTTTGCACGGAATAAAGATAGCCATTTTGGAGAACCGGTCAACAACTACTAAAATTGAATCAAAACGACGTGGTGTGCGGAGAAGGCCCACGATAAAATCCATGGACACATGCTCCCACGGTCGTTCAGGAATGGGCAACGGGGTGTACAGACCACTATTCTGACGATGACCCTTGGACACTTGACACACATGACAACCTTGGATAAACTTGACAACATCTTTGCGCATTTTGGACCAAAAGTATCGTTCATCTAAGAGAGCAAACGTCTTATCATGCCCGAAATGCCCTGCTAACCCACCTTCATGTAATTCAGAAATCAACTGAAGCCTGAGGGAGAAATTGGGTACACATAATTGGTTGCCACGGAAGAGGTAACCGTTATGAATACAAAAACGGGGGTCAAGGTTACGAACGGAGGAGGTGCATCCTTCCCAGACTTTGTGAAAATCAGGGTCCGTAGGGTATAACTCTTTGCATTGTTCAAAACCTATGACCTGCACCGACATAGTCATCAACAGGCTGTTCTTCCTACTAAGAGCGTCAGCCACCTTGTTCAGGGTACCCGATTGATGCCGAAGCGTAAAGGTGTACTCTTGCAAGAAGCTGACCCACTTGGCATGACGGACACTCAACTTTTTCTGACTATTCAGGTACTTCAATGCCTCATGATCCGTGTACAAGACAAATTCCTTGTAAATGAGATAATGCCTCCAATAACGAAGGGCTTGTACAACGGCATAAAACTCAACATCGTAAGTGGAGTATTGGCACCTGGCCTGAGTCAGCTTCTCGCTAAAGAAGGCGACAGGCCTACGATTCTGACTCAAGACGGCGCCAATCCCCACTTTAGAGGCATCACATTCAACCTCAAAGACTGCACTAAAATCGGGGAGGGCTAAGACAGGGGCACTGGTCATTTTGTCCTTGATGATCGTAAAGGCTTTGCTCGCCGCTGGCGTCCAATGAAAGCTAGTACCTTTTAGGCACTCCGTGATGGGGGCCATAAGGGTACTAAAATTTCTCACGAAACGTCGGTAAAAGGTGACTAACCCGTGGAAACTACGGATCTCTCCTATAGTCTTTGGGGTAGGCCAATCGACAATAGCTCGGACTTTAGCAGGGTCGGCCTTGACGCCATCAGAAGACACAATAAACCCTAAGAACACGACACTGGATGTCATAAACTCACACTTCTTGGCATTGGCATACAATTTTTCTTTTCTCAAAATATCTAAGACTTGACGCAGGTGACTCAAATGATCAGACAATGAAGAACTATAGACCAAGATGTCGTCAAAGTAGACAACAACAAACTTCCCAAGACACAGACGCAAAACTTGGGCTGAAATGAAATGGGGATCTTCGAAACACGAGCTTTGATTAACAAGAGCAAGTGTCAAGAATGACACTAAAGCATAATCCTTAAAAAGGGTATAACTGGAAACAAAATAAAAATAAAAATGTATTCTTTATTGATATGAAAAACCAATTGCTTAAGAAGCATTGGGGTAAAATACAAGAGGGGCTGCACCCCTTTATATACACAGCTGAAAGAGGACTCAATAGAGCTGTTGGGCACAGTCCAACAGCTCTATTTAGAGCTGTTGGAATGTGTCAGTCCAACAGCTCTATTAAGAGCTGTTGGACTGTGTCAGTCCAACAGCTCTATTGCTAGTCAAGTCTGGACAGGACTTGACTAGCAACAGTCATTCTAGTTCAAACTGAACTAGATGACATAAAAAATAAAAATAAAGGAAAAAAATACAAAAAAGAAAGAAATTAAAAATGTATTTATATATATATATAATAATATAATATTATTATATATACATATATGTACAGTTTTACATTTTAACACTCCCCCTCAAACTTACGGTACAATGAGCGAAAGTTTGTCTAAGAGAAAGTGAAATCGGGGAGCAGCGAGAGGCTTTGTAAAGAAGTCTGCTAACTGATATTCTGAAGTGACATATGGCAGATCAATTATCCCGTGTAGATATTCCTCTCTGACGTAGTGACAATCCATTTCGATGTGTTTGGTGCGTTCGTGGAATGTTCTGTTACTGGCAATGTAGATCGCACTTTTGTTGTCACAACACATTTGTGAAGCCTTTGTTGCTTCAACTCCCATGTCAGCAAGCAGTCGTCGGAGCCAAACTACTTCCATGGTCGTGGTTGTCATGGCTCTGTATTCAGCTTCGGTGGATGAGAGAGATACCTTCTGCTGCTTTTTACACCTCCACGAGATTAATGATTCCCCTAAAAAGACACAAAAGCCAGTGGTTGAGTGTCTGTTATTGGGATCACCTCCCCAATCAGCATCAGTATATGCAATTAAATCAAGAAAAGAGGAGGAAGATAAGAAAAGTCCTCGTGAAATAGAGGACTTGATGTATCTGATAATACGCATGACTGCTCCCATATGAACAGAAGTAGGAGCATGTTGAAATTGACTTGCTGTATGAACAGCATGTGCTATATCTGGTCTGGTAATGGATAGATAGGAAAGTGCCCCGACAAGCTGTCTGTAAGGAGTAGGGTCTGCAAGAAGTTCTCCATCATCAATCTTCATTTTAACATTAACAACTTCTGGAGTGTCAACTTTCTTATCATCAGTAATACCAGACCTGAAAACAATATCAAAAGCAAATTTAGTCTGAGATAATAAATATCCTCTAGGAGAATAAGCAACTTCAATGCCTAAAAAATATCTCAACAAGCCCAAATCAGTCATTTCAAAATGAGATTTAAGAAGTGTTTTGATTGTTTCAACTCCCTGTTTATCGCTTCCGGTGATGATCATATCATCCACATAGAGAAGAAGCACAATGATCCCTGCATCAGAATTCTTAATAAACAAAGCAGTGTCAGTTAAACAGAATTGAAAACCAATATCAATCATAACACGACTAAACCTATCATACCAAGCTTTTGGTGCTTGTTTAAGTCCATAAAGAGCTTTTTCTAAGCGAAGGACTTTACCCTTAGGAATACTTAGACCACGAGGGGGTTCCATATATACTTCTTCAACTAGCTTTCCATTTAAAAAAGCATTTTTGACATCCATTTGAAAAATAGACCATTTTTTGATAGAAGCTAAGGCAATTAAGGTTCGGACAGTAGTCATACGAGCCACCGGAGCAAAGGTTTCTTCATAATCAATCCCATATTCTTGGGCATAACCTTTGGCTACTAAACGGGCTTTATATCTTTCAAGAGTACCATCACTCTTGGTTTTAATTTTATAAACCCATCGACATCCTATAGTTTTCTTCCCTGGAGGAAGATCTTGAATATTCCATGTAGAAGCCTTTTCAAGTGCATCTAATTCAGCTTTCATGGCTTCTATCCATTTGATATCATTTTTTGCTTGAAAATATGTGGATGGTTCTTCATATGAGTGAATTAATGCAATAACTGCCCTATATGTGGGTGAGAAAGACTCGTATGATACAAACTTTTCTGGAGGCCTCGAGATTCGGGATGATTGTCTAGTTGGAATGTTAGAATATTTCTCAAGTGCACATGGAGTATTAGACTCTTGTCGCCTGGAATATTGAATACTAGTATCTCTATGAACTTCTTCATTTTCAACATTAAGATCAATAATTCTGTGATCATCATCAAAGTTACAATCAAGGTCATATTCATCAGATGTTGATGTTAGATCTAGCAAAAAGGAGTACTCAGTGACGTCTTTTAATTTTCTAAAATCAAAGAAGCTCTCCTTTTCAAGAAAGGAAACATTTCTAGACACATATAATTTATTATTTTTGAAGTCAAAACATCTATAACCTTTCTGGTTTTCAGCATATCCTAAAAAGGCACAGGGAATCGCACGAGGGGAAAGTTTATCATTTTTGTCAGTAAATATGAAACATTTGCACCCAAATATTCTTAATCTAGAGTAGTCTGGAGAAATGTTCATAAGTTTTTCAATGGGAGTGATATTTTGTAACGAAGAAGATGACATCCTATTAATGAGATAGGTGGCAGTTAAGGCAGCTTCTGCCCAAAAGTCTTTAGGGACTTGATTTGCTATTAATAAAGTTCTAGTGGTTTCTATAATATGGCGATGTTTTCGTTCTGCCAGTCCATTTTGTTGAGGTGTATAAGGACAAGATCTTTGATGTGTGATGCCATGCAATTTAAGATAATTTTGAAAATCTGTGGATAAAAACTCTCCCCCTGAATCTGTGCGAAAAATAGTAATATCATTTTGAAACTTGTTTTTAACCATATTATGAAAAGTTTGAAAGTATGAAAATACTTCAGACTTATGTTTGAGAAAGTACATCCACGTATGTCGGGAGAAATCATCGACAAAAATAACATAGTAAACAAATCCTCCTTTAGAAATTACTGGTGCAGGACCCCAAACATCCGAGTGTATTAATTCAAGTGGTCTTGAAGAGAAAAAGGTTCTGTTCTGAAATGGTAATCTTTTCATTTTGCCGAGAATACAATCTTTACAATCAAATGATTCAGAGTTACAAAATTTCCCTAGATTTGGAAAATGTTGGATTTTGGCTATATGTGGGTGACCAAGTCTCTTATGCCACAGTTCCAACTCTATTTTTTGAATATTATAACAAAAAGCTTTCTTCGGCATTTCCAAAAAATTCATGTAATAGAGCCCTCCTTCTCTATGGCCTTCCCCAATCAGCTTGCCTGACTGGCGATCCTGTACCCAACAACCATGAGAAGAAAAAGAAATATTACACCCATAATCAGAAATTTGAGATACAGATAAAAGATTTAAATTTAATTTGGGAACATGTCTAATTTCTGGAATAAAAAAAATTTTTGTTTTATAAATTTTTTCAAAATTTCCTATTCCTTCTATTTCAAGAGAAGTCCCATCAGCAGTAAAGACCTTTGACACACTTGTTTTATTTTTAACACATTTGGATAGACTTTGATTATTTGGGGTCATATGAAAAGATGCACCAGAGTCAAGAAGCCAAGAAATTTTACCTAAATCAGAAAAAGATGAGGCTGCTGCGCCGGTTGAAGCTTCAGATGAGGAAGAGGCACCTTTGATGAGAGGCTGAAGAATCTCCATTAGTTGGGCCAGGGAAACTGGTGCATCCTGATCTTTAGGCTCCGATCCAGCAATTGCAGCTCTTTTTTCTCTCAGCTCCTTAAGTTTGGGACATTGTGGCCTGTAGTGTCCCGGTTCATGACAGTGATGACAAATAACTTTCTTCTTATCATAGTCACCATTTTGTCGGTTAAAGTGAGGAGGCCTATATGATCGAACATGATTCCCTGGTCTAGACACGGCTAAAACGGAATCATCTTCAATTTTTAAAGAACCTTTCCGGAGACGATTTTCTTCCATTGTTAACTCTTTAATAGTTTCAACAATAGAAGGAATTTTTCCCCGGTGAAGTAGGGCCGATTTAGTGGTTTCAAATTCCGGCCTTAATCCAGTGATAAACTGGTAAAAATGTTCAGCATCGAGTTGTTTCTGACGAAGCTCGATGTCTTCGGCACAATGCCACTTTGGTTCTAAAAGGGAAAGTTCTTCCCAAAGTTCGGACAACCCATTGTAATATTCACGAATAGTTTTGTCTCCTTGTGTCATCATTCGAACTTTTTCTTGGAGGTTGCACACGTGTGCAATATCTTTAAGGGAATACATATTCTTAAGGTATTCCCATGCCTTATCGGCATGATCAAATTTGGCAAGACTTGAGCATTTTTTAATGTCAACGCTATTGATAAGCCATGACATTATCTTCGCATGCGATATTCTCCATTCTTTCCATTTCTTCTCGTATGAGGCAATAGCCTTGATTTTCTCTTCTTCCGATAGAGGGACCTCTTTATCTCCCTCCTTTTTAGTAAGAGATAGCTTAGGTTCCGAATCGGAACCATCCACAATCCCCCATAAGCCTTTTCCCCATATATGGTGCTTCATGATTGAAGCCCATGTTACATAGTTCGTATCGCTTAGTTTCATAGGCATGATGGTGACTTTATCATTGTCATCCATCGATTACAAGGAGAGAAAGAATAGGGATAGAAGAGAAACAAGAAGAAAAATGAGAAAGAAAGAAAAAAAAACAATACAACAAGATGTAAAATCTTCTCCAATGAAGTGATAAAACACTTCTCTTCAAGTGGCGAACACTTTTACAAACGGGCACGGAAACCGAGGCAGCTTTTCCTCAAGATTTAGTACTTCCGCGGCTCTGATACCATGAAATGAAATGGGGATCTTCGAAACACGAGCTTTGATTAACAAGAGCAAGTGTCAAGAATGACACTAAAGCATAATCCTTAAAAAGGGTATAACTGAAAACAAAATAAAAATAAAAATGTATTCTTTATTGATATGAAAAACCAATTGCTTAAGAAGCATTGGGGTAAAATACAAGAGGGGCTGCACCCCTTTATATACACAGCTGAAAGAGGACTCAATAGAGCTGTTGGGCACAGTCCAACAGCTCTATTGCTAGTCAAGTCTGGACAGGACTTGACTAGCAACAGTCATTCTAGTTCAAACTGAACTAGATGACATAAAAACAAAAAATAAAAATAAAGGAAAAAAATACAAAAAAGAAAGAAATTAAAAATGTATTTATATATATATATATATAATAATATAATATTATTATATATACATATATGTACAGTTTTACATTTTAACAATCATGTACATGAAGGTACTGGGGGCATTAGACAACCCAAACGGCATGACTAACCACTCGTATAATCCATCACGTGTCTTAAATGCTGTTTTCCACTCGTCTCCCTCGCGTATACGAATCTGATGATATCCGCTTTTTAAATCAATTTTAGAGAAAATGGAGGCCCCGGATAACATATCAAACATATCATCTAGACGAGGAATGGGAAAACGGTATTTGACGGTGATGCGATTGATCGCACGACTATCGACACACATGCGCATGGACCCATCTTTCTTGGGAGTGAGTAAGGCAGACACGACACAAGGACTAACACTCTCACGAATGAAACCCTTTTGCAGTAATTCCTGAACCTGTCTTAGCAACTCCGCGTGTTCGGAGGGGTTCATGCGATAAGCGGGAAGGTTGGGTAGACTCGACCCGGGTACAAAATCAATGGCATGCTGAACCACCCTTGTCGAAGGTAATCCATCAGGAAGGTCATCCGGCATAACGTCGCGGAATTCCTCGAGAAGAGGGGCAACATCCGCAGGAATGGACACAGGTGAACTCATCACTGGCTTAGCCACCAGGGCATAACAATAGCCATCTTCCTGGCAGTGGTCCAGGAAAAGCCGGTACGAGAGGCCTGCGAGTCGGAGGACTCGCTCGGGTTTGTCAACTGTGGGGAAACCCGCCTCCCGGATTGGTAGAAGGACGATCTTATGGCCATTAAAGATAAAAGAGTAAGTGTGATTGCGGCAATCGTGAGTGGTCTGGCGATCAAACTGCCAGGGACGTCCCAAAAGAATGTGACACGCATGCATAGGGGCCACATCACACCACACCTCATCGTGGTAGTGTTCCCCTATGGAAAACCGGACTAGGCAACGCTGAGTGATGGGAACCTCATTTCTTTTCTTGAACCAGGCCATCTTATAGGGTTGGGATAACTTTTCGGTGTTGAGTTTCAAGGTAGACACCACACTCTCAGATACCATGTTCTCACATGCTCCGGTGTCAATGATGACATCACAAGCGTGACCTTCACAGTTGCATCGAGTCCTAAAAATGTTATTCCTTAGCCATTTCGATGGGGTCAATTCTCGGGGTGTGGTCAACACATGACGGATGGACAACAAACTTTCGATGTTGCCGTCGAACTCTATAACTCCCCGCTCATCCTCAACCTCAACTAATGAATTGTCCTCATTATCACTCTCACTTGCGGACTCGACAATCCCTTCAACTAGATGGGTGTTCTTGCTCACGGTCGGACACTTGGACGTGACATGTCCTAACTCTTGACACCTAAAGCAACGAAGGGTCGACTCAGTAGGTTTGGTTTTGGACCGGGTGTGGAAAGCTGGACCTGACTGGTCAGATTTGCTAAGGTCGGTCCTAGGTTTTGAGTCACTAGGGGAGCTTGCTCCCCTGGTTGGGAAACTCAGCTTGGGTCGGTTGGAGGGCTCACTACGGGTCGTCCGATATTCCTGCCTCCGCTTCAGCTTGTCCTCGATGTTCATGGCATAACTGCTGGCTTGATCTAATGTTTCGACTGTGACACAACTAAAATCATCAGAGATAGCAGGGCGGAGACCCGAAATGTACCTCGTGACCTGCTGGCGAGCTGTTTCCTCGATCTGCACACGCAGGGAAAGACGATGGAACTCCGCGGTGTACTCTGCTACAGTTCGGGAACCTTGGCGCAAGGTCAGGTATTCATTGTAAGCTCGCTCGGCGTGATCCGAAGGCACGAACTTTGACTGCATCAGTCTTTGCATTTCCTCTCACGACTGTACGCGTTCTAAGCCCTGCCGCTCCCTTGATCGTTGTAGCTCCACCCACCATGTCTGTGCTAGGCCTCTCAATCGTGTAGAAGCTAACGAAACACGACGGTGTTCAGCAACTGTGTGATAAGCGAAGAAAAACTGCACTGCATAAGACCAGTCGAAAAACTGCTCCGCGTCGAATCGCCCCGCAAACTCCGGAAGATCCAATTTCACGCCATAGGTGGAAGAGTGGTCTGGTGGTCTCTGTTGTCGCGGCTCCACTATCCCTGCAGAATGCTCGTTCCAGAAAATGTCATCGTCCCAAGCTGCTTCATTGCCCATATGGTGGTATTGTTCGCCGGGATGCTGGTGCTGTCGGTCTCTCCTGATGGGGGGGTCGGCGGTCGGGGCGCGCCGGTTCCTGCTGACATTGCCTCGGTCGGGTTTGCCCGTGGGCGGGCACCATCTGTGGCCGGTACGGTGGTACTGGAATGACGGGAAGTCCAAGGTTCGGGGGAGGGTTTAGTTGAGGTTCTGGTGCCGGACGGGTAGGATTGGTATAATATGGTTGTGGGTTAGGATTATGGTATGGGGTCGGATATTGAGTCGGGTTTTGGGTCAGGTTTGGGTAAACAGGTTGGTCTGTGTTTGGGTATGGGTATGGGGGTTGGTGGGTATATGGATGGGTTGACTCACCCGATGGGATGTGAATCGGGCCCACTCCTACACTACTCGTCGGACCCAGATATGAGTGGGTTGGATCGAGGTTCGAGTTGTGGGGATAAGAAGCTTGGTTTGAACTCGATCCCCGATCCATAGCATTATGGGTCTGGTTTTGACCCGGCTCAAATCCAAACTGGAGCTCCGTCCGAGTCCGATATGAGGTATCTGTTGAGGGTCGAGACTAGTGGGTTGGTGCTGGCTCGGGGCTGCCCGCGAACCGGAACCAACTAGGTAGGCTGGGTAAGGGGTGTCTAGACCCAAACCCGTTCCCTGAGACCCAATGGCTGGTCCCAGTGACACAGGCCTGGGTCCTGTTACATTACCAATTGGATTGGATCTTCTTGGATCTGGATCCATCAACAAAGGCTCGCCCATTCCAGCTCGCAGGGATGCGGCTACGGAGCCTCCCTGTGTGGGGTCGGGGAAGGAATGCTCGCCTCTCCCAAATTGGACTGATAGGACCGGGCCAGCAGCAGGGTCTAGTGTGACGCTGGGCCCCTGCCGACTCAGCTCACCCTGCGACACAGCCCGAGCGATTCCCTGCCACGATCCTGGGCCCGCAGGTGGGCCCAGCGCAACACTGGGGCCCTGCAGGCTCGGGCCGACCCTCAGCGCACTTGTTGTTGCTCCTGGCCACGCACCTTGGCCTGCAAGTGGACCCAGCGTGCCGCTGGGCCCCTGCAGGCTCGGGTCCACCTGTGAAACAGGCGCAGTCAACCTTTGTCGGGAGTGGGGTGCTCTTACCAGGGCATCGTTGTTCGGTGGGACCCCCTGGTGCTGTCGCGAGGTGTCTGGACCCTTCGTAGATGCTGAAACAGGCGCAGTCACTCGCTGTAGAGGCATCGGCTGGTGTGATTCAGCCCCTTGGAGGTTCAGATTTGCAAACACGCACTCATCGACGTCAACACCTGGTATTGCGCACATTCCCTTTCGCGCCTCAAGTGCTGTCAACCGGTCGTCCATCCCATCCAGCCTCTTCGATAGGCCTGCCACATCTCGGGTCACACGCAACACATTCTCCTGGATTTTTGTCAACACCTCCATGACACGCAGCATGGGATCTTCGCTGCTCGCTTCCTCACGCACTTCGCTTTGTACCGGATCGGTTCCCTCCTCAAGAGCCATACCGCTGATGAGGTTGGAACACCCGCTGCTCTGATACCACTTTGATGCAGCTCACGTTGAAGGAGGAGAGAAAATAATGGCCCACTGTAAATCGGTGGGACTGAACTTCTTTATTAAACTCAGAAATGTCTCAATAAACAATGGAAAAATGCAATAAACAGGGATGAATGCAAGGGAAAACAGGAAATAAGTAAAGGAAAAGGAAAACTGCAGCAAAAGAAAAGTCGGTTGGGCTTCTTTTAATCTTCAATGATCTTCACGCAACCCTAGACAGGCCTTTTAAAGACTGTCTACTGGATCGGGCCGTGGGTCCAGATTTGGATCCGACCAACGATCCGATTCAGTCCTTCTTTGCAGCTGGTTCTGGGGTGCGTGAGCTCCACCACGCCTGACGTAGGTGCGCAGGGGTACCTCCCTGCGTCGTGGCTCCGTCCCTGCAGGTGAGTCATAGTCACGGGGTCTTTCATCTGCCCTGTGTGGTGGATCGAGTGGCACGATGGGCCCAATCGGGTCCTGCCCTGCATCAGAATCCCAACGTCACTCTTAGGAGACCCTTTTTGTGTGTATAAATAGGGGTGAAACCCCATCTCAAATGTATCATTTATGCATGGTCTTGATCGCTAAAATATTATTTTTATTCCTTGTGTTTGCCCCTTTAGTGGGTGTTTGTGTGAGTGCATGTTGTGGCTTGTGAATGTTCTTTTAGTGTTTTAGTGGAACACTTTAAGCATCCACCTTGTTGTTTTGGTGAATACATTCTCAGAGGATCTTGTTTTCTTACATGGTATCAGAGCTTGGAGATCAAGCTAATTTTTTGGTGCATTGAGAAGTGTGTCACTCAAGATTTTGAAAAGATAAAATCTCTTTTGCAAAATTTATTCAAGTGCTCGTGTGTTCGTAGTGCTTTCTTGGTGACGGAGTGCTCGTGTGTTCAGGTTCTTCAATGGAGGTTCTCTCTTGGCAGTAGAGTGCTTGTGATACTTTTGATTATCGCCTTTTTTTCTTCCTCCTCTCTATCTTTTTTCTCTTAGCCCTTATAAATATGGATGACAATGATAATGTCATCCTAAAACCCATCAAACTCAATGATACAAACTTTGTGACATGAGCTTCAATCATAAAGCACTTCATATGGGGAAAAGGGTTCTGGGGATTAGTGGATAGGTCAGATTTGGAACCCAAACTAATTCTTACTAAGATAGAAGGAGAAAAAGAGGTACCTCTTAGAGAGGCGAAGAAGACCAAGGCTATGATCACGTATGAGAAAAAATGAAAAGAATGGAGAAAGGAGCATGCCAAGATTATGTCTTGGTTCATCAGTAGTGTTGATATCAAGAAGTGCTTGTGTCTAGCTAAGTTTGAACATGCAAATAAAGCATAGGAATATCTCAAGAGAATGTATTCCCTTAAAGATATTGCTCATATTTGCAACTTATAAAACAAAGTATACATCATGACTCAAGGGAGAAAAAATATTAGAGAATACTTTAGTGAGTTATCCAACCTTTGGAATGAGTTGGCTCTTCTTGAGCCACAATAGCATTATCTTGAAAACATAGAACTCTATCAAAGACAAATTGATGTGGAACATTTCTATCAATTTATCGATGGTCTAAAATCGGAGTTTGAGCTTACCAAATCAGTTCTTCTTCATAAAGGAAAAGTTTTTTTATTGAAGATATTGTTAAAGAGCCAAGTATGGAGAAAACCAGAGGAAAAACGAAGACATCTAAAAAATATGATGGTTGGATCCTACCCGTGTCTAGGCCAGAAAACCATGGTCATGCTTATAAACCACCATATTATGGGAGACCAAATAATGATAACCATGGAAAACAAGGTAATGAGTTTGAAAAGAAAAAAACTATTTGTTATTATTGTCATGAACCGGTACATGTCAAGACATATTGTCCTAAATTAAAGACCCTATGAGAAGAAGGTAGCATCGGTTGCACAAGAATCAAGTGAGCTTAAAGCTACACAAGAATCAAACATTGGGAGAATGTCTTTGACTCAACTTGTAGAAGCTCTCCAACCTATACTCAAATGAGCTTCATCAACCGGAGTTGTGGTCTCTTCTTTGGGCATCTCTAGCCCCGGTAAGACTCTTTGGCTTCTTGACTCTGGAGTCTTATTTCATATGATACCAAATGGTGATATCTTATGTGAATGTTATAACTCAAGCTGGTCAAATATTTTTAATGTTGATGGGACATCTCTTCAAATAAAGACAATAGAAAATTTTGAAAATGTTTTATTTCAAAAATTAGATATATTCACAAGTTAAACCTAAATCTTTTGTTTGTTTCTCAATTATCTGACCATGGGTATAATGTTTTCTTCTCTTCTATTGGTTGTCAAGTTCAGGATCGCCAGTGAGGGAAGCTGATTGAGGAAAGTCACTGGGAAGGAGGTTTATACTACATGGATTTTTTTAAAATACCCAAAAATACCTTTTGTTATAATGTTCATAAATTGGATTTGGATTTATAACATAAAAGACTTAGTGATCCTAATGTGTCCAAAATCCAACACTTTCCAAATATGAAAAAAAAAATGTAATTTTGAAAATTTTATATGTAAAGATTGTATTCTTAGCAAGATGAAAAGATTGTCATTGCAAGAAAGAACTTTTGTCTCTACATGACTGCTTGAGTTAGTGCATTCGGGTGTTTGGGGCCCAACACATGTTATACCTAAGGGTAGGTTTGCATTGTAAAAAAATAAAAACAAAAGCAAACAAGTGCCTCTTATGAGCTTACAAGAACACAATCAACCCACAAAGAACATCAATTAATCAATCCACACCACCCACACAAGGGTCAAGAGAATAAAAATAAATTTTTTTGTATTACACAAATGCTAAAGAGAATAAAAATAAATACTTTTGTATTACACAAATGCTTTTATTTTTATTCTCTTAACCCTTGTGTGGGTGGTATGGATTGATCAATTGGTGTTTTTCATGAGTTGATTGTGTTTTTGTAAGCCCATAAGAGGCACTTGTTTTTTTTGCTCTTAGGATGTGATTCATTCAGAAAGGCCAAGAGGAGGATCGTGAGATTGATGGAGCATCGGTTTGTGAAAATTATACAATCATCCCCTAATAGGTTGACTTCTATTATAAGGTAAAATGACCAAAATACCCCTAATGGGTATTTTGGTTTACATATATATTAATATATATATATATACATATAAATATATATATATATATATATATTAGAAGCACATCTTAACATGCATATTATGTAATCTTTGTTGATGACTTTTAGACATGTGGATTTATTTTCTCAAACATAAATATGAAGTTTTTTCATATTTTTAGATATTTTACAATTTGGTCCAAAATAAATTTTGAAAGGATATCTCTATCTTTCACATTGATTAAGGAGGAAATTTTTTATCAAAGGATTTTAAAGATTACCTAGAATTGATATTACACATCAAAAATCTTGTCCCTACACTCCACAACAAAACGGCTTGGCCGAAAGAAAGCATAGGCACATCATAGAAACTACAAGAACTTTGCTTATCTCAAATCAAATACCTAAAGAATTTTGAGCCGAAGCCACTTTGACTGCAGTTATCTTATTAACAGAATGCCATCTGTTATCTTGAAAAATATATCACTAGTTGAAAACTCTTTAAACTTACTCCTCATTGTTGTAGACTAAGGGTTTTTGGATGCAAATTTTCTGTATTCAATGATAAAAATCATAAACTTTCTCCTTGTGCTATTCATTGTTTCTTTTTGGGATATGCAAATAACCAAAAAGGCTATAGATGCTTTGATTTTAAAAATATAAAATTATATGTTTCAAGAAATGTGTCTTTCATTTTACAGGTCTATATAAAAGAGTGTCTAAAGTAGTATCTCAACATCAAACTCTTTTTGCAAACAGGAAACTATAACCAGCATATTAGGATATTTGACTGAATTTGACATGTTACCCTGATGGTGATGTGGTCTGCTGTGGATATGAGCAGCATATCAAACTTTTAGAAAGTGACACGGCACAAAAACTCAACATACATTATACATATATATGTATATATGTATATATGAATGGTGGAGGAATAAGGCAAGATGAATGATGATACTGATCCAATTTATTGTCTATTTATTTGTATGACAATATAATTCACAATGAATAAAATGATCCTTCTGTCACTTCTTTAATAACTCTAGTGTTAAAATAAGCATCATAGAATATAAATGATTATATAACTCAGAAATCGAAGTTAAATCTCAATTCTCAATTTACATATTAGCAAAGGAAACATTTAACATTCTAATGTAATCACTGAAACAGTTTCTCTTTTGCCTGTCTCATGAAATGAGAACTAAATGATCATGGTTGAATACAGTTTTCAATTTTAGCTTCTGACATAAGTTAAAGGTAGTGACAGTATGCAGAATAACAATGAAGAAGCCAGCACTCGTATGTCATGGGAGTACTATGCCGTGTCCTATGTTCTGTCTTGCAACACTAGTAACCAGATGAAAATGGTTGTCCTCGTAACATAGCTTTCAATTTTCCCAATAAGACGCGATACAAATACAAAAACTCGACTTATCCTTGATGCAACACAAATTGTCTACAGAACATTAGATATCTGAAAGACTTTTCCTAAGGTACCAGTACATTCATATTGAAGAAAAAAAGAATAAAAACTTAAGCAGATCACTCTCTTATGACAGCCCAACCATGTGAAAAATCACTATAAAACGTAGAAGCAACAAGGAAACTAGAAAACCATTTGTTACTTGATATACTCATATGTTTTTGTTTCCAATGGTGATATTATTTCTCTTATCTCAAGTTGAAAAAGAAAGAGAAAGAACAAATTTCAATCATCCATACAATAAAATTCTGAACTATGCAAGTTTATACTAGCTCAATCAAATATAAATAAGTGTCACAAATATTATCAATCATTGCAATTGGCGAATTCTCACTTTACTTAACAAAAATATAGAACTACAATCTTTTCTTCAGAAGGGAAAAGAGTTAAATATAAAATTCAAATCCCATTGTTTTAAATTAAGCAGATCAATATAAATCTCTGTTGTAGGACGACGACAACAAGATAATTCAACACATCAAACACTGGTTAAATTCAGATTGAAACTTGCAGAAGAGTTCTTGCAATATGTGTGATTTGCAAGATAGCATCAGCAATCTAAATTTTTCCAAAACAGGCTTCATTGACTGTGAGATGTTAATACTTGTACCTTTTATAAAAATCCAACAACAAACTTTACTAAAATTACAAAGATAATGTTTATAGAAAGTCCTCAAAGAATTTATACGGCAGATCAAGTCATTTATACTTCACTTCATCATAACCACTGCATGTTTTACATCTACCAACGTTATTCAAAGCAAATATATACCTGCAACTTTTGGGGAAGGAACAGATCAATCCTTCAGGATGAACAGCTGTTCTGTAAGGTAAGTCACCTTCAGTGCAGAATTCATCCACCTGTTGTTTAGAATATATTCAAGATTGTAATTGATGGAAAATACTTTGAATGACTGCTAGTACTTGTAAATCAAAAAATTAGTAATGAAATTTTCAATTTTAATTGGAAAAGATAGTTGCTTGGCGATCCTTCAAGGAGGTGGATGTCAAAACTTAAAGGATACCAAACTGTCATATGACACAATAAAGGAAAGAAAAAGAAACAAAATTTTTACAATGATATAAACTTGGAAGCAACTACAACAACCTGATCTTGCAAAATAATGCAGTAAAGTCATCAAAGCGACAACCCATCAAGATTAGGAAGAGTCCTTAGGTATCATGGTGAAATTGTGCCTAGAACTTAGGGAGATTGTATGCCTTCTAGTAAAGGCTAAAACAAAAATAATAATTACCCTCAAACTTAAAGAGCATTGGGTGGTCAGTCTTAATTCATGAAGTAATAAAATGGCTGCTGCAAGTTACAAGGACTATCTAGAAAGATTAGAGCTCAGTATAAGAGATGAAATTTTCAGTGATTAAAACACAAAGTCATTAATTAAACATTATCACAACTTTTATTTTCTTTTGTCAAACAAAAAAATTATTGAGAATATTCCAAGAGATTCTCTCTTGTACTCGATATTAGGGATGGGATGTAAACAGTTCTGACTTCAGATTGGGGTCAGATGTAGTCAATACCAAATCTGACTAACCGGATATTGGCTAATCGCACTCAGATTCTAATTCAGATTCAAATGAGAGAACTAATACTGAAACCAAAAAAACACATGTAATAGGATTTGGATATCCATCGGAATCGGATATCCATCAGATTCAGTCATGAAATCCTTATACTGAATCCAAATCCAAATCCAATTACTAATCGGATTAAGTTTTCTTAACCGAATCACTAATCGGATTCAGAATTGGATTGGATATTGGATATATCAGACTTGTTGACATCCCTACTCAGTATTGCCAGGGAAAGAGAAGAATAGTGGTGGATTGTTCGGTTGGAGGCAGAACTTAAAATTTTACTGACAAAAGTCCCCTGAGCACCAGATTTTCATGAATTGGAAAATACATGCAGTCCTTAAGATCCTACTTACTATCAACAGAAATAGGTTGTGTAGCTTTAGTGATAGATCGGGCTACATTTCCCTTCTTGTTGAGCCAAGGGCAGCTCCATTTCCAAAGAAGACTAGCTGGGGAAATGGTCTTCGTCAGTGACAACAGTGTCCTCTTGCTGATTTCATTGGGCAGCATGTTTCATGCAGATCAGCCCAAAAAAGAAGGAATTCAAAATTGCTGGTAGATGCTGCCTTTTAAGACCCACTGTGCACTTATTTTGGCAATGTTATTTCTTTGAGAAGATTCTAGAGTTGGCCTGGAATGACTGGGATTCAGACATCAAGGGGGTGGATAACCTGGTGAAGATATTGTTGGCACCACAGATTAAGATGAAGGGGATGAAATGCCTGTATTTTTGGAAGTGGTAGCTGACCCTTGCGTCGTGGTTCTCTTGGTTGGAAAAGAATCAGAGAACCTTTGAAGTTGAAGAAATTGATGTTTGAGTGGTTAGTTGAAAAAAACAGTATGGCATTTCATTATGTACACAGAACAAATAGGGGGATACAATCTGGACTCGATAGGTCACAGGAGAGTTGGCTAAACAAGGTCTTGAATCTATTTGTCATTTGAGCTTCAGGGTGACTTTTTGTCGCATATTTTTGTTGTTTTGTTCAATGAGACTTTGCTTTCCATTCAAAAATCACATCAATGTCACATTCAACCACAAGGAAAAGAAGAGCTCCGCAGTTTGTCAGCCTCTTATGTATGGGAAACCAAGCGAAAAACATGAGCATCCAACCACAAGGGAACTAGAGAAAATGATTGCTTTAATCCCTTATTTTCCATCGAAAGATTTCTTTCCCCTCTGGAGTATGACAACTACCTAAGACACTGGCAATCTGCAGAAGCAGACAAAAAAACTAGAAGCGTCTGAAGGGGTAGTCCACTTTAACTACTGAAAAATGGACCACAAGTAAATCATGACATCATCTGAAAAGTGATGAAGTGAAACTATAAAATCCAGGTAGCTCCTTATCCCTCTGTTATTACTGGAATTCGTGATATTCATGAGCCCAGATGCCTTTCATTTATCACCAGAAACCATCACATGACACGATGACATGACTATCTAAGCTGTATCAGAATCGCTGGTTATACATTAAGACAATTAGCTTAATTGGAAATCCCTTTTTCAAGTCTTCACAAGCACTCTGATTGAGAATAGCTGGCAGCTCACCTCTAGTGTCTCCTAAAAGCATACCTTTCTTGCACAAAACTTTTTGATTGGATGAACTTAACTTCCACAACTACCATCGAAAGAATTCCTTCACAGCTCCTCATCATTAACATCCCCACCCATTTCACAGCAACCTTCTCTCATTTACCACAACTAGGTGATGAACCTACCAAGTACCAAGTGCCTTATAATTCCCACTAAGAAATTTATCTGAAATTCCTCCTGTGAATTCATTCACATTTTTATCTAATAAATTCAACTAATACCCCACAATTCGATTACGTATTTACATAAAATCTATATCTAAGGTTAGTCATTGATCCACTAACACAAAGCCCAATTTTCTAGATTTTGGCTGTTCCTCAAAACCATCATCAACCAATTTCTAGATTTAGGTATTCCTCAAACCACCACTCTATCGTCGAGAAAAGAATTGAAAAACATGGGATCAGGAATGAGATTCATAATTTGAAGAATTACACGGAAAAAAAGTAATGGGAGAAAGGGGAGAGGCTTACTGGTGGGGAGAGGAAATTGGTGGCAAAATCGAATTTGGAGATGAAGATGGAGTTCTTGACGCCGGTTTTGCTGTCCCCTCCACCACCACTTAGCACCAAGTAACCGACGGCGGTAGTGGGGATCCCACCCTCTTCTCTCTCTTCCCTCTCTTCGCTCCCTCCTTCCTTCTCCTCCTCCTTGAAATCTATGGCGTGGAGGGGAACCCACGAGGCGGAGAACAGGGGCTTCCCGTACTTCTCCGAGCACGGCGGTGGTGGTGGTCTCCTTCCCCTCGCCATCCTCTCTCACAACTCGTCAGCAGGGTGAATAAAAGAGCTCCGGCAATGGAATTTCATGCAGTTAACTTCGAAAAACACCCAAATATCAAGTTCACTATTTTTCCTACTTCCAGTTTGACGTTATAAGAAAAGAGATCATATTTAAACGGAGAAAAACTCCTCAATTTATAGGGTGGCAGTAGTCTAGTTCAGGATTCATTCTTCAATTCTTTATGGGTCAAGGTGTTATTTTACCTGGAATACATCAGAGAATGAGACACCGCCTTTTTGAAAAGATCTCTAAAAATTTAAGGGTTTCGCTCATATGGTAGGGATGACTTATGAACGTCACCAAAGTTGACGGAACGTCACAAGTTCGAAACCTTCGGTTAGCGTTCATTACCGCAAGGTCGAAGCTGAGTGTAATTCCTGATGGGCACGGGCACCTCAAGGGTTATACCAACTACCCAAAAAAATGAATCAAATATTTAAGTCCTATATCAAGTTAGGGTTTAGAGTTGATGTAGATCAGAATTTGATGTAAAGAAAAAAAAATCTATCAAAACTATAATTATTACTAATTTTATCTAAAAAAGCAGAAAATTAAAGAGAAATGCATGAAATAAAGAGTAAAACAAGAAATTTAGAGAACAGAAAATAACTGATTCATCTAATTCAACTCTGATTTGACATCTAACATTCTCATCTTTTAAAGACGAAGGATTCCTAATTCTAATCAAAACAAATTGATAAACTTCTAAAAAGATTATACATATCCTAAAAATATGGATCAGATACTATGATCCAAATACAAGAACCAAAATAAACAAAAATCCAAAATAGAAATGGATCCAACCCACAATATGGAACCAAATCTTCATACTTCTCTGGAAGTAAAATGTATCAAATAGAGCCTGCCCCAATATATACCTGACTGGGATATTCTTCCCAAACCATCCATAGTCTATCAGATCTCTATACTGATATGGATCCAATGGTAGTTTGATCCATAGTGGAGAAGTTGACAAGCCAATGATCTGAATCTCCCGCTCTATCATCCCATGCCCCACATAATGCTGGTGATCCACTCCAAACAACCTTAGGCTCTCGGACAGGTTCAGTTTAAGTATGTCAGGTCTGGGCATGATTTGGATCTGGGTATTCAGCTTTGGATCCAAAATAGATTTGGATAATGGGTTTTGAGGATGTTCACTTTGAATGAGGTCAATTGAGTCTGGGACTGAATCTAAATTTGGTTCATTTTGGTTTGGATATTGGGGACTTAAGGCAGGTTCCGATATATCCAATAAGATGGGTTTGAATCCATTAAGTGGTTTCAAATCCAAATTTTCTTTAATCGGATCTAGATTTGGGATGGGCTTTGAGGGCGGTATCAGATTGGGCTTAAAATGGTGCTCGACTATTTTGATATGGGTAATTTTGGACATGGGAGTGGAGATAGATGATTGCAGATCCTCATCATATGTTAATATCTCTTCATTCAATACGTAGAATCGCATGCTCCAAGGATGTAACTTTGGAGCAGTTCGATTTAATACCTAGGTGAAGTTGTAGCCCAGGAATATAGCCTAGCTTCGGTGTCTTGGATCTGAGCTTTGGATCTAAGACAATAAAATTCTTCAGTAGTCTGAAACAGATTTACAACCTTGAGAAAGCAAGCAGTATTCCACGTGGGCTCGATCCGTTTTGGAATCTATGTGGGTCCCACATGTATCTAGATATCCCTTCTGCTTGGAAGGAACCTTGGTGGGTTTGGATCTTGAGACTTATGGATTGTTTAGGGTTTGTTTTTGGGTTTTGACTAATTGTGTATCTTGGATTGGATAATGGTTTGGAGAGGTAAGAGAACGGGCGTGGGTAGAATCCAGTTGAGCCAAAGAGGTGTTTGGGTCATATTGGATATTTGGGTGGTATTGGGTTGGGTTTATAAAGTTTTGAGATGGATACGGGTTTGAAATAAGGTTAGGATAAGAGGAGGTGGGCTTTGGATAAGAGTTTGGGTCACACTGGGCCGGTTCTGGGTTTGGATACAAGGAACCAACTTGAAAAGGCTGAGAACCAGCCTCGAAGGCTTGCGAACCAGCTTGTTGAGCTGAAACAGGTGTGAACCAGTTTGCCTAGCTCGTTCCACCGTCCCAACGGGTGGTGGTCTACGGCTGGGCTCCGACCCGCCCCTACCGCCTGCATCATCGGTCTCGGATCTAAAGAAAAATTCTACCAAAACCACAATTACCAGTAATGTTTTCTAGAAAAGCAAACAATTAAAGAGAAATGCAGGAAATAAATAAGAAAACAAGAAATTAAGAGAAAAGAGAATAAAATTAATTCATCCAATCCAACTCTGATTTGACATCTAACCTTCTCATCCTATTTAAAAATGAAGGTTCCTTAATTCTTATCAAAACAAACTGCATATTAAGATGAACTTCTAAAAAGATTAAACATATCCTAAAAATGTGGATCAGACACCATGATCCAAATACAAGAACCAAACTAAACAAAAATCCAAAATACAAATGGATCTAAATTGACCTTTATGGACCCTCTCCCTCTCCCTCTCTTCGCCTGTCGCTGGTGAAGGGTAGCAGTAGTAGGAGGAAGAGGGGAGTTGGGGGAAGCTGCAAGATGGAGGACGGGAAGAAGGTGGAGCTGAGGGAAAAGTTGGGCAACTCGCTCTGCAACCACCATCTCTCCCAGGTTTGGTCTTACTCCAAGAAGCTCTCCGACGATTCTTGTGGTGCTGAGAAAGAAGCAGACGGAGGGAGCAGAAAGAATCCACCTTTATCATCGTTGATGGGCAACAATTGCTACTGCTATTACTACAGCAGAAGTCGGGCGGGCTTGGAGGGAGACGAAGACAAAAAGGGTATCTGCAATAGCTGATGATGATGATGATGAACGTGGTAGGAAGAAGAATAGAGGGGAGGAAACGTGTCAAATTTGTTGGAAGAGGAGGTGAGAGAATTCAAATGAATAAAATGTTCCTTTTTTTTTTGGGATATGGAATAGTCTCATGTTGAAGAGTTTCAAGAAAGTTATGGGCTTTATAACCTATATGAAGACTTAAAAACTTGTTATAAATAACAAGGGGTTGGGATGACTACCACGTACGTGTTCGCCCGTCGTGTTGTGCTCGGGCTCAAGGTCAAATGTTCTTTTTGTCTCACTTTTCTGTGTTTATTTGGATAACGGGTCACGATTCATCGTAGTCTGTGTCCATTAACAAGTCTCGACTCCTCGGATTCCGTAACGGGTTTCTTTCGTGTTTTTGTAATCGTTCGTGGGTTATAAAAACATAGTGAGAGCTGAGGTTATGGGACACAGAATTCAGAGAAAATTTGATCCTGCATTCTCTCTCTTTCTCTCTCTCTCTCCCGAGTTATCTCAGAAAAGGATTTTTTGTACAGCGGTTCGGAGAGGTTGTTTTTGAAGGACAATCGACCATTGGAGTGCACTGATCCTGATCGTCGAGGCTACTGTATCCTAGGGAAAGGACGCCAGACTCTATTTGCACTGTATGTGGGGGCAAATCTTCTCTAAGAGAAGTACTTTCGTATGCCTTAGCCTTTTACATAATATTTACATGCTTCTTTTGTTTATATTATGTTTGTTCATTTGCATGTGTCTGAATTTTGGTATTACGCGGATATCGACATATTTGCTTTCTGTTTATATTTCGATCGACTGTCTATCATGAATATCATGTTTATACATGTTTTGATTTATATCATGTTGTTGATTGTGGAACAGTGTGATCTGAAATATGATCCAACAAAATGCAGATCATTGAAATCCTTGCTTTGATCACTCTTATTTGTTCTTTCTTACTCGTTTGGTCTCTTTTGTTGTTTGATAATGTTTGTTCTTGTTCTTCTTCTTCGTGTGGTGTGTGTTTCGGAGGATAATAATAAAAAAAAAGATTAGTCAGGGTTTCTTGTTTCTCTAGTTCATGATTCTGTTTGCATTTTTTTTTTCTAGTTGTATTGTCTATCGTGAGAAAATGATGGGATAGGAGGAAAGTGGAGATGGGGAATTCCTCCCCTGCCTAACAAGCATATTGTTTTTACCCCTGCTTGATTATTTCTTGTCATCATCACACATTCTTGAAAAAATATAGTTCAAGTCCATTGTTTTTCTTGAATCACACAAACATGGAACTTTCAGCTTTTCCTTTATTCTTGGTAGTTTTGTCTGTCTTTGTGAAGTTTACTTAGATCTATGAATCTTGGATTGAGTTCATTATGTTGCAGAAAGGTTTTCGTGATTAAATTTTGGCATGTTTTATCTTATGGCAAGTATTGGATTAATTATGATAGAATTTGTTATTGCAGGGGTAACACAAGGGGCCATTGTCAAAGATGGTTTCTTGGTTCTTATGAGCTAGGATTGACACATGTTAACGATCCCCAAAATTTTATATGTAAAAAGTTAGGGTGTACACATGATGCATATTTAAAAGTCTGACTCTAATGTGTCCTTGTCTTTGTTAATGGAGAAGGTGTTTGGGATGTTCATGGATTTTTTTAAGTTCGTGAAAGGTTTTCAAAAAAGTTGGTGTTAGTTATCAATGTGTTGATCTCATTGTAATTATGCAATTTGTCAATGTAGATGTGCCAGTTGTGTTGGATAAGCAATGAACATTGGTATTAATCTTCAAAAACTGAAGCAACAAAGTTGTTTTCTTTTTTCATTTTGGATAATGAAAAAACGTGCTTCTCCCCGTGCAGTTGCTTTTCTTAGCGAGCAGGTTTTATGTTACCTCTGAACACGGGACCGCGTTTTCGGGGTCCGAATGAGTGCCGCGTGGCACTCATTCGCCTGTTTCTGTACGGAGAAAGATCTTGGGATCCGCATTATTCCTCCATACAGGTGAATGAGTGCCATGTGGCACTCATTCAGACCCGAACACGCGGTCCCGTGTTCAGAGGGTAACATACAACCTGCTCTCTATGTTGCTGTGAAGCAGGTTATATGTTCCCCCCCCCCCCGAACAGGGCAGTTAGCTACATCTCATGTTCGGGGGTCCCAAAGAGCACCACGTATGTAAGCATGTGTGTCTCGTATCCCCATGTTTGTCAGCATTAATTAGCGTTGGAGTTTGATGCGATTGCAAAGACTTAAGTACCCTCTCCTCCATTGGTGTCAAAAAAAATGACGATTCTTGAAAAGGAGTGGTTGTAAAGACTTAAGTGCCCCAAAGATGATTATTTAAGACCCAGTCTCTGCACTGCAGGATTATCCGAGAAAGAAATCTCTCCTGGAGGAGGCCATGAACATCAACTCTCTCACACACTCTCTCTCTCCCTTTTCTTTCTGCTTCTGTGCACATCCAGCAGAAGATTCTACATTGCTCCATCAAGCACCGACTGACCTGCACATTGACTGTTGTAGAGCCTGATTCAGAGTTTTTACCCTTATAGAAGGAGGGTTTGGGGGCTCCTCCCAGCGTGGGTAGCATCATTCAACTAAATGAGTTGTAGATCCTGATTCAGAGTTTTTACCCTTACAGGAGAGGGGTCTGGGGGTTCCTCCCAACGTGGGTAGCATCATTCAACTTGAAGAGTTGTGGAGTCTGATTCAGAGTTTTTACCCTTACAGAAAGGGGGGCCTGAGGGCTCCTCTCAGCGTGGGTAGCATCATTCAACTTGAAGAGTTGTGGAATCTGATTTAGAGTTTTTACCCTTACAAAAGGGGGGTTCGAGGGCTCCTCCCAGCGTGGGTAGCATCATTCAACTTGATGAGTTGTGGAGTTTGATTCAGAGTTTTTGCCCTTATAGGAGGAGGGTTTGGGAGCTTCTCCCAGCGTGGATAGCATCGTTCAACTTGACTCGTTGTGGAGCTTGATTTAGAGTTTTTGCCCTTATAGGAGGAGGGTTTGGGGGCTCCTCCCAGCGTGAGTAGCATCATTCAACTTGATGAGTTGTGGAGCCTGATTTAGAATTTTTTTGGGGCATTTCAACAGCGATTTGTAGTGTTATCGGGCTTTCCTATAGCGATTTGTAGTATTTTCGGGTCTTCCACAAATCGCTATAGCGATTTGTAGTGTCTTCCGCAAATCGCTATAGCGATTTGTAGTATTTTCGGATCCGCGCCGGGGGGAGCCCCCGGACCCCACTTCTGTAAGGGCAAAAACTCTAAATCAGACTCCACAACTCATCAAGTTGAATGATGCTGCCCACGCTGGGAGGAGCCCTCAGACCCCCCTTCTGTATGGGTAAAAACTCTGAATCAGACTCCACAACTCTTCAAGTTGAACGATGCTACAGTCAGTGTGCAGGTCAGTCGGTGTTTGATGGAGCAATGTAGGATCGTCTGTTGGAGAGAAGGGAGAGAGAGTGAGAGGGTTGATGTTCATGGCCTTCTTCAGGGAGAACTCTTTGCCTCCCTTGATTTCTTCTCTAGAGAGAGAGAGAGGGTTTTACAGTGTTTTACGGAGAAAGAACAAGAAGACTTTGAAGAGTCAACATCATCCTCAACTTTCTGGACGGAAGACATGTTTGTCCTTTTTTTGAATGGAGAAAGAAGAAGAAGACTTTGAAGAGTCAACATCATCCTCGACTTTCTGGATGGAGAACATGTTTGTCCTTTTTTTGAACTGTTTGTTTTTTCTTTTTTGAATGAAAGGCATTTTTGTTATTTTCTCAAACCATCACTTTATGAGAAGAATAGGAAGAAAGGGTACTTAAGTCTTTTCAACAACACCAGAGTCCGATGCAAAGTTATGTCAACATACACGGGAATACGAGCCCCATGTGCTTGTATACATGGTGCTCATTCAAAGCCCCGAACACAGACGTGGGATTCAGTGAATCATCCGGGGGGAACATACACCAACCTCTCATGTTGCTGTGTACGTGCCTGACATGCTTAACTTTAAAAAGTTTTTCACTTGAGTAAGCTCCTGCGCAATGAAAAATTCAGGTGCAACATCATTGTAGGGTCTTTATGATGCCATTTGCTGCATGGATACCGTGAATTCGAGCACACAAACATGAAAAGACCAACAAAATTCTCCAAATTTCACTGCCCAAATTTTCAGCTTGCCTTGTGTCCTAAACTCATTCGTTGCATGGTCACTCTCACAAATATTATTACCTTGCATGGTCTCAATGATGTCAGCCCCACCATAAACATGCATTGACCAAGTGGGAGTGGAGGACCATTTGCCACATAGGAGCCACGACAAAGACCAAGAAGCTGGATCCGAGCAATCCAACCCCCACCTTTGCTTGGATCCAAACAATGACCACATTGCACACCATTTTGGTTTGATTCAGTTCAAGCCCAAGCACACTTGCACCCACATAAAATCTTTCAAAACATACTTCCAAAATGTACTGATGCAGAGCATCCTGAAGATCCGAGCTTTGAAGACGAATTGGATTCAAATTCAATTTTTAAGATCCAATTCAGGATGCGATTCAGGGCAGATCTAATCATGCAGGACTATCAGAGTCTGATTGGATCTTTGTTAACCCAGACCTATTTTGATTATCGTACTACAATATCTAAGATATTTTGCGTATTTCTTAAAGATTGTATTTATATTAATTGATTTCATTTTAGCATGTGAGAAATCACATTAAATACATTTTTTATTTGTAATCTTTTTTTTTAGGAGCTGAATTCTACGAATCTGAATAGTTCTGGTGCCCTGTAGGATCTTTTTGTGGTACTAGAGGGTGTATGTGGAATGCGAGTAGTTTTTATTTTTTCGTATTTGCATTTTTCTAATGCATTTTGTGCATGATCCTGTTTGATGCATGTTTTGGATCTACATCAAGATCTGTTTCAAAAGGAGGTCCTAGTTGGCGTTATTTTGGAGTAGACCATCTTGGACCTCATTGAAAAATTCAACCTTAACTAGTCCAAGTCAAATATGGTTGTTGGTCCCTTAATAGCCTTAGCAAAAAATAGTCCAGTCAAAATCTTATTTTTTAGAGCATGGCTTGGAAAGGCTATTTGCCTCTTTAACGTGGCTTTTCTCCATGCTCCAAAGCCTTTATGAGCGGAGGTCGACCAAGGGGGAGGGGTTGCTTCTTCATTTTTTAAAGTTGTTGTATGGCTGGTTCTAGAGAGGAAAAAAATGTATTTTGGTGCGGCTGGAATTCTTGGTTGGGTGAGAGAACGTTTTTGGTGAAAAAAAGAACTGAATCTCATTTTTGGTGTGGAAAGTGATCTTTGAAAAGATCGACCTAGAGGTTGTCGTGAAGCTTCTTGGTTCGTGTTGGATGTTGGTTTGAGCTGTGGTTCAAGAGAATTCTTTCTGTTGTCGGCTGCTTCCAAGCAACATCCATTGTCATCTTTATCCGAAAATCACATTCCCTGGTTCATTTGTCTTTTATTTTTGTTATTTTTATCGTATGTATTTTGTTTTCTTCGTTACATATTGCTTGTAAGTTGTGACAAGACCCTTGTTGATTTCAAATGCATGTTTAGAGGTAGAAAGCTCAATAATTTATTGTTGTCATTCTTATAGAGAATTTCTTGTACTATTTAAGTCTATTCTTATTGCCTTGAACAGATTCTACGCTGATTGTATTCTGACTTTTTGCAAAGATTATGGAGCATCACTTGAGAAGAACCAGACTCCGAGGACGAAGCCTTTCAATCCAGAGGGAATGATGCAAAGCATCTTGATGATCCGAGCTTTGAAGACGAATTAGATCTAAATCCAATTCTCAAGATCCAATCCAGGATGCGATCCAGGGCAGATCCAATCGTGCAGAATATCAGAGTCCAATTGGATCTTTGCCAACCCAAACCCATTTTGATTATCGTGCTATAATATCTGAGATATTTTGCATCGTTCTTAGAGATTATATTTTTATTATTCGATTCTATTTTAGCATGTGAGGAATCACGTTAAATATATTTTTTATTTGTAATCTTTTTTAATTTTATTTTTTTATTTTTTAGGAGCTGGATTCTATGGATCTGAATAGTTCTGGTGCTTTGTAGAAAATTTTTATGGTACTAGAGGGTTTATACAGAATGCGGGTACTTTTTATTTTTTCGTATTTGCATTTTTTTAATGTGTTTTGTGTAGGATCCAGTTCGCTGCATGTTTTGGATCTGCATCAAGATCTGTTTCCAAAGGAGATGCTAGTTGGCGCCATTTTGGAGTGGACCACCTTGAACTTCATTCAAAATCCAGCCTTGACTAGTCCAAGTCAAATATTGTTGTTGGTCTCTTAATAGCCTTCAAAAAATAGTCCAGTTAAAATCATTTTTTTAAAGCATGGCTTGGGAAGGTCATTTGCCTCTTTAACGTGGCTTTTCCCCATGCTCCAGAGCTTTTATGAGTGGAGGTCGACCAAGGGAGAGGGAGTTGCTTCTTTATTTTTGAAATTTGTTGTGTGGTTGGTTCTAGAGAAAAAAAAAACGTATTTTGGTATGGGTGGAATTCTTGGTTGGGTGAGAGAAAATGTTTTTGGTGAAAAAAAGAACTCAATCTCATTTTTGGTGTGGAAAGTGATCTTTGAGAAGATCGACCTAGAGGTTGTCGTGAACTTCTTGGTTCGTGTTAGTTGTTGGTTCGAGCTGCGGTTCGAGAGAATTCTTCCCGGTGTCGTCTGCTTCCCAGCAACATCCATTATCATCTTCATTAGAAAATCACATTCTCTGGTTCATTTGTCTTTTATTTGTGTTATTTTTATCATATGTGTTTTGTTTCCTTCATTACATATTGCTTGTAAGTTGTGACAAGTTCCTTGTTGATTTCAAATGCATGTTTAGAGGTAAAAAGCTCGAGAATTTATTATTGTCATTCTTATAGAGAATTTCTTGTATTGTTTAAGTCTATTCTTATTGTCTTTAACAGATTCTGCGTTGATTGTATTCTGACTTTTTGCAAAGATTATGGAGCATTGATTGAGAAGAACCAGGCTCCGAAGATGAAGCCTTTCGACCCAAGGGGGAATGATGCAGAGCATCCTGATGATCCGAGCTTTGAAGATGAATTGGATCTAAATCCAATTCTCAAGATCCAATTCAGGATGCGATCCAGGGCAGATCCAATCGTGCAGGACTATCAAAGTTCAATTGGATCTCTGCCAACCCAGACCCATTTTGATTATTGTGCTATAATATCTGAGATATTTTACATCTTTCTCAGAGATTATATTTTTATTATTTGATTCCATTTTGGCATGTGAGGAATCACGTTAAATATATTTTTTATTTGTAATTTTTTTTTAAGAGCTGAATTTTATGGATCTGGATTGTTCTAGTGTTCTATAGGATCTTTTTGTGGTACTAGAGGGTGTATGTGGAATGCGAGTAGTTTTTATTTTTTTGCATTTGTATTTTTCTAATATTTTTTGTGCAGGATCCAATTCGCTGCATGTTTTGGATCTGCATCAAGATTTATTTCCAAAGGGGGTCCTAGTTGGCGCCATTTTGGAGTGGACCATCTTGGACCTCATTCAAAATTCACCCTTGACTAGTCCAAGTCAAATATGGTTGTTGGTCTCTTAATAGCCTTAGCCAAAAATAGTCCAATCAAAATCCTTTTTTTAGAGCATGTCTTAGGAATGTCATTTGCCTCTTTAATGTGGCTCTTCCTCATGCTCCAGAGCCTTTATGAGTGGAGGTCGATCAAGGGGGAGGGGGCTACTTCTTCATTTTCAAAATTTGTTGTGTGACTGATTCTAGAGAGGGGAAAAAAAGTATTTTGGTGTGGCTGAAATTCTTGGTTGGGTGAGAGAATGTTTTTGGTGAAAAAAGGAACTAAATCTCATTTTTGGAAGTTATCTTTGAGAAGATCAGCCTAGAGGTTGCCGTGAAGCTTATTGGTTCGTGTTGGTTGTTGGTTCAAGCTGCGGTTCGAGAGAATTCTTCCTAGTGTCGGCTGCTTCCCAGCACATCCATTGTTATCTTCATCTGAAAATCATATTCCTTGGTTCATTTGTCTTTTATTTGTGTCATTTTTATCATATGTGTTTCATTTCCTTCGTTACATATTGCTTGCAAGCTGTGACAAGTACCTTGTTGATTTCAAATGCATGTTTAGAGGTTTTATGTTCCAAATTGATTGTGTTACTCAAATATTTCCTACATTTTTGTGAAAGTTCATAACTCGGTTTCTTTTAAGAAATGAGGTTTTCTGTTACGAGTTGCCAGGAATGACTCCAAAGAAACGGTGGTATCGACCTCAATACTGATCGGTTTTGGGTGTTCTTTAACTTTTCAAAAACCTAAGACGATTATCTACAACTTTGTAGTTTAGACCATTTCGTGAATCAGCTGTTTGAGTCCTTGAAAAGTGTTGATAATGTATCGGACTGACAGGAATCCACTCTCACTTGTTTGTTTTAGAACACTCCTAGTGGTATTTGGTATTTTTCAATTATCTAAAAATTTCTTGCATGAAAATTCATTTTGTTTGATTTTGTAGAAAGCTAGAACTTAGATTTAAAATTTTCATGTTTTGAGTTTTAATTGAATCTAAAAACCCTTTTGAATATACTGTCCACAGAATCTGAAAGTCTGTCATAGCCTTGTTCGTCAGTCCCAGATTCGAGTCTTGATTTCAAATTCATTGGAATGCTATGAGAGTCACGCACAACTTTTATTTGAGCCACATCTTTCAAAGCAGAGTGCACGGGTCCCAAAATTCTGTTTCTCAAAACCCTATTCGTATAAGCTTCCGTGCACGTCAAGATCCGTTTGGATCTTGGGTCGTAGTTTGGTACGTACCGAGTCCACATCATGATATTGCATCACATTACGTTCCAAAATCAAGATTTTTTTTTATTTTCAGAAGACTCCTAAAAATTTAAGAGGTTTTGAATTGAAGCCCTTAACAAGACCACCACCAGCAAGAATATTAAATTGGCAAAGCCCAGCCTGCCGGACCTTCACAGCTGTCATGACACAATGGCCTTGGTCCAATAGGGACCCCAGCATAGAGCAGCCCATCCTGGATGATGGTCCAACCCACCTTGCTAACAATGGTTCAGATCAAGTTCACAATTCAGCCCAAGACCCTTTTGTCCGCACAGATCAAGTTTACAAGATGAAAGATATCATGTTATCATAAGATAAAACACACAGGAAACGAAGAACAGCCCAACAGAGTGCAATGAAAATTCTGACGCATTAAATATAAAACATACATGGGGTTCTGTAGACATTCAGATTTCAAAATCTCAAGTAAAATTAGAATCTAAAATTCAATTCTCAAAATAAGTTACAAGTCAAAAGAACGGATTTCTCCTCAGAAAAATCCTTTCAGAGGAAGCAGGCATTCTCATAAAATGCCCAATCATGGGAACATATGCATCTCTTTAAAGCTGCAACCACCATCTGAGCCACAACTAGCCCCACCAAACCCTCCCGACCACCCGAGTCACAACCACTAGCCCCACCAAACCGTCATCATCATCGCCACCACCACCACCATTATCCGTCTAAACTCGTCCCAACCACCTGAGTCAGAAGTTGTAAACTGCATTAAGAAAGATTTATAAACTAAACAGAAATAGATCACGAGATCAAGTGTCTTGAAATAGTTTCCAGAACTGAGTTTGTCATTAGACCAAGTGCCTTGTTATTGAAACTTTGGCAAACATTTCGATATATCCATGGAATTTCTGACTGATGTTGGTCTTGCATTTGATCAAGCAGAGGGCTATCAGAGGATGATCATTCTAGATAAAACCAAGAACATGAAGGTTTAAGAGGGGCTAAGTGTGATGGACAGCCAATGGACCATGACATGATTTGAAGCAGAATAGTTAAGGCAGGAAAAAAAAAGAATTCATCCTATCAAGAAGTATCAGTGCTAGAAAGGAAGACGTGACAGTGGTTTTCTTGTAACATTGTTGAGCACTGGTCGGAAAAATGACAAAACAGTTTTCAGGAATTTGTGGAATGTAAGGTTTTATCCAGAATCTGTAGGAAGCACTTCTAACTGCTTTAGTATGGACAAATAGAGGCCAATGTTACAACAGATACTGAAAACCAAACCAAAAAACAAAGGCAGACCTGAAAAAATCTGAACTTCGACCTAGGTTGTCCCAGCCTGAAAAATCTGTAAATAAAATAAGACTTGCCCTAGAAAAAAGCAGACATATTGAGTGTTCTAGCTCTGAAGGCAGACAAAAACTGTGAAAACCTAAAGCTTACAGTGATTGAGTGAGAAACATCCTACTTCTCACACAGTTTTGGGTCGGTGCCTAACCCAAACGGTGTGAGTAGGATGTTTCTCACTCAATCATCTCTGACAATGGCTCCTTGTGTTACCCCTGGAAAATTATACCGTAATTAATCCAATGCTTGCCAAAATAGTGAACTCAATTCAATTACAAAAACATTTCTGCAATATAGTGAACTCAATCCAAGATTCAGAGATCTAAGTAAACTTCACAAAGACAGACAAAACTACTAAGAATAAAGGAAAAGCTGAAAGTTCCATGTTTGTGTGATTCAAGAAGAAACAGTGGAATTGAACTATATTTTTTCAAGAATGTGATGGTGACAAGAAATAATCAAGCAGGTTAAAACAATCTGCTTGTTAGGCAGGGGAGGAATTCCCCATCTCCACTTTCCTCCTATCCCATCATTTTCTCACGATAGACAATACAACTAAATACAACTAGAAAAGGTAAAAAAAGGCAAACAGAATCATGAACCAGAGAAACAAGAAACCCTAACTAATCTTCCTTTTCTTATCATCCCCCGAAACACGCACCACAAGAAGAAGAGCAAAAATTATCAAACAACAAAACAAACCAAAAGAGTACGAAAGAACAAACAAGAGCGATCAAAGCAAGGACTTAAATTATTTGCATTTCACACGCTTCCTCCCCTTATTCCTCTTCCTACCACCACCACCACCGTCGTCGTCGTCATCATCATCATCATCATCATCATCATCAGCTATTGCAGATACCCTCTTCGTCTCCCTCCAAGCCAGTCCAAATCCCATGTAGTAATAACAGTAGCAATCGTTACCCATCGATGACGATAAAGATGGCGTCTTCTGCTCCCTTCTCCATCTGCTTCTTTCTTGGTGCCACAAGAATGGTTGGAGGGATTCCTGGAGTAAGACCTCACCTGGGAGAGATGGTGGTCGCAGAGCGAGTTGCCCAACTTTTCCCACAGTGCCACCCCTTCGCGTCCTTCATCTTGCAGCTTCCCCCAACTCCACCGTTCCTCCTACTACAACTACCCTTCACCGGCGACAGGCAAAGAGTGGCGAGGAGAGGGAGAGGAGAGAGAGTTTGATCGCAAAAGAGAGTTGAGAAGGGGCATTAAATGCCCCTTTTCCTGGCAGTTGGATCTCACATAGATCCAACGGAAACATTAGGTTTGGTTAGGCACCATTCCATTACTCTCTCAGATATCACCAATATTTTAAAAATATCATGATATTATTGGAAATTTGATAATATCGGAAACATATCACATCAGCAAATAGAAAATATCACAACATTTTCTGAGTTTTTTTTTATTTTTTAAGTTTGCATTTCCTTTTTCTTGTTTCTTTTATATTTTATAACCTTTAAAACATGTTTCTTTATATTTTCAAAAGAAAAATAATACAAAACATTGGGTTTTTGTTATTATATTTTTCCAATTTTTTTAAACTCCCGAGATTTTACTGAGATGTTCCTGAGATTTATGAAAATCTCTCCGAGAAATACCCTCGCCGAGAAATTACCTTTAACAACACAGGTGACTGATTTTATATATATATATATATATATATATATGCAAAACAACATTTCGCTGGTATTTTCTCAAAAAAAAAAATGTTGCGTGAGTTTCCTTCAGCCTCCTTTTAAAAAACTAATCTTGTAATAATCACATGGCATACATTCTCTCTCTCCAGGTGCAGTTTTCCCATGTGAAAAGAAAAAAAAACAAATTATATTGCCATATCAGGAAGCTAGATGACACTACTTATCTCCTGATAACAGCTTCCTTATCTGTATATATATTCATGCACTGCTATTCTGTTTGCAGTAGGGTGTTTCAATACATACATTATCTATTATTACCAAGGGGTTTGGTGCAGTGGAGGGGGCCTTGGTCAGGGTTTCATTCCCATGAGCATCAGCCCCTTGCATTAAATGAGGGCAAGGGACAAACCCTTGACCAGGATGAAGCTTGGTGATACGCCATGGATTTACACAGTCTACACATCAACCATAAGTATGGCAAGCTTAGCCAGTGTAACTAGGTCTCTGATCCCTGTCTTTGATGAAAAAAAAAACATGATACACTATCTGCTCAAGTATGAGAAGAAATTATTACAATTCTGAAACATAGCAGGAGACCATATTGAGATACTTATCTCCTGATAACAGCTTCCTTATCTGTATATATTCATGTTTTTGTATCTGCTTTAGGTACTGCTATTCTGTTTGCAGTTGGGTGTATCAATACATACATTATCTGTTATTACCAAAAGCTAAACAAGATACACTATATAGCCCCAAGGGGTTTGGTGCAGTGGAGGAGGCCTTGGTCAGGGTTTAATTCCCATGAGCATCAGCCCCTTGCATTAAATGAGGGCGAGGGACAAAACCTTGACCAGGCTGAAGCTTGGTGATACGCCATGGATTTACACAGTCCACACATCAACCATAAGTATGGCAAGCTTAGCCAGTGTAACTAGGTCTCTGATCCCACTCTTTGATGAAAAAAAAAACCATGATACACTATCTGCTCAAGTATGAGAAGAAATTATTACAATTCTGAAACATAGCAGGAGACCATATTGAGATACTGAATAATGCACTCCCATGAATCCTCCATTCTACATTCTTCCACAATCTTCTACAAGTCTACGGCCATCACAAGCTTCCTATCAATATCTTCCACTTTTTATTTAGATCTTCTCATCACAGGACAATGATTTACACATTGGCAGCTTCCACATAATATCAACTGATCTGTTATAGATATTTGCTACAAGCACATGGTAAGCCTCCGTATCAGTGGGAAATCTGATGTCCACCATCGAGGAATGACATTATAACCAAGAATCTAAACATCAATACAGCCACATCATTTTTTAAAAGAAAAGATTTTTTTCTTTTTGAAAAGACATCCATATATCGTGAATCTCATTTTCTTTTTCTTACAAGTCTTAATCTCCATCAAAGAAAAAATGAAAAAAAGGCAGAATTTTTTCACATCTAAAGAAGATATATTCCTCAGAACAATAGACTATAGTGCACCAACCTTCTGTACATTCTTAGTGCTGAAGGCAAAGCCTGCCAGATGCATCTTAGCAACCAAAAGAATTTGCAACCCATAAGCATCTTAGATGGAACTTGATGATGTTGAAATAGCAACTAAAGCATACCTGTTAATAGACCAAACACCCCAACAATAACTCATGCTCAGGATTGAATAATCTATCAAATGCTGGTTAGACATGAATGACAAGGAATGGTGGGAATACAAAAGAGTAGTCCATTTTTGTGAGTGCAAATAAAAGACTATACTTCGATAGAAGACCATGTAACATTTCATTTCAGTACAACATCATTCAATACTTATGCCCCAGTCTATGTAGTCAAAAGCGCTAGCCGGTGCCTAGACAACAAACCTTAAAAAGACTAATCGAGGACTGTGGGACTAGTCGATACCCTAATTAAAATATAAAAAAAGTATACAAAACATACATAGAACTATGTTTAATTCTTTTAGTAATAACTAATAAGATGTTTTCATCACAAGTACAAACATGCTTTCATAAAATATATTAATATACATAAATACACATAACAAGAATATATATATATATATAAAGTGGTAGCTGTGCAACCCTTAGGTGCCACAGCTACCAGCAGGATTCTGCTGGCAGTCCATCGCGGGCCTTGATGGACAGCCAACACCAAAATATGCAAAAACACACATTTTTCGCATTCTGCACTTGCAGTGACGGTCAAAAACCTGTCACTAAAGGCCCCAGTTTCCGCTGGGCCTTTAGTCACAGATTTCTCACTGCAGCTAAAGGTTCCAGTTTCCGCTGGGACCTTTAGCTCCGCTAAAGCCAAAAAAGTGGCAAAATGCACACGCCTATGATGGACGGCCAATATGGTTGTGCACGTAGCTACCACGCACTGTGTGTGTGTGTGTGTGTGTGTATATATATATATATATATATATATATATATATATATATATATATATATATATATATATATATGTGTGTGTGTGTGTGTGTGTGTGTGTGTGTTTTCAGCCTTTCACAGAAGCACAATAACACATACATATATAAATAACATATTATGTAATCCATAATACTAAACATGCTTTCAGGCTTTTATAGAAAAATTCTTCAGAAACAAAGTACCACAAATATAAAAAATCATAATCAATTAAAATTAACTGGGCATGCTTTCACAGATAAAATCACAAAAGCAATTACACAGACTGAGTAGATCTATCGCAATACACAGACTCGACTCGGTTTGTCAAAGATTTTTTTATGGCTTGGCTCGGTTTGGGCAAGCCCAGACCGAGTCATATCCCGGTCCACCCTGACTCGACTCAGTCTGGGCCATGCCCAGACCAAACGGTATGCAGACCAAGTCTGCCATTCATGATCTGCAACAGTTTCGGCAATCCTACTATTGTTGGCCCTCTTTTACAGAAGGCAGGGACAAGGTTCTCTCTGTTCCTGCACCTCTGCAACTCGTCGGCAACCGTGAGGTTGCTGGCAACCTCTGTATTAAAAAAATGAGAGGGAGAGAGGGACTTACCTATCAGTCGGTGGGTTGCATCGCCTCCTTCTCTCCTCCTATTCTCTCTACTTCTCTCTCATAACATAATCAATATATATAATTAACTAGGCATGTTTTTTCATCATCTCACGGAACAAATCTTATAAACACAGAAACAATATTATATATATATATATATACAAAAAAGACAGAATATATCGCACCTAGGCAGGGGCAGTTTAGTCACTGACTAGGCACCCTAGTCTGTGCCTAGTCGGCAAAATCGTTATCTTTTAAGGAACCCACCTAGGAATTGCAAAAGCGTATGTGTTTTACTTATGCCTAGACGGACCAGTCGGTGCCTAGTCAGTGCTTTTGACTACATAGGCACCAGTATACAACAAGGTGGAGGCTTTAAGAAGAACATCAACAGAAAGACTGGTGAAAGGTAGACGAAAATAAACAAACTGGAAAAGTTTGCAATAATGTACTGTACAACAAAAAGAAATAGCAGGTGATTAAAATTACAAATGTTTATTTCTATGCCCAAAGTGACAACAGAGGAATTGGAAAGGCACACCACAGAAGTTCAGGGCCATTCTTAGCAAGGTTGTATAGAATTAGTTTGCACATATTCCGTTCATAATTATTTCCATGTGAGAGCCACCTCTGTACATATATCATCGTTTGCAGGTACTTATTACATCCCTAAATGCACCCCATCCAATTCCCAAAACGAACTTAAAAATCAGGGATACTTTGACTAGGTTGAGAACAAAAGAAAAATCATTTTCTACAGCAAAGCACTGGCAGCCTTCTCATTAAAGCTAATATCTACTTGTTAAGCTATGTCAAATAGATGTAGCACAGGATGTGGATGCAAAGGGTATGACACGGCAAATTCAAAACATTTATCTTACAGACCGTCTCAAACCCCTTTAAAAAACATAGTTGCATGTGTTTTTTGCTTAATCCAAACTTGTAGATGTGTTGCTTATTTAATAAAAACCATGTTTTGAATCAAATCAATTTAACAAGAAATCTTGAATTCTAGTTAATCAAGTTTTTGGTGCAATATATAAGCCATCTATTTTTTGTTGAGCTAAAAACACATCTAAACATGAAAAATGTTTGAACTAATATATATTTTATACTAAATAAAGTATAGAGATCACATCTACCAGTTTGGAATAAGCAAAAAAGACACGCAACTATGTTTCTTAAAGGGGTCGGGGACGGTTTGAGAGATAATTGGTATGGAAGATGCACACACACACACACACACACACACACACACACATATATATATATATATATATATATAAAAAATTTTAAGTCTTTTTTTGTTTTGGACCTATGTTGCATAGGTCATAGGTGCGGGTTCTTTGGAGATGCAGAAGCAGCCATGTTACACAGTTGAGGCATTATAAAACGGACAACAATATTAAAGCAAAAGGATTAAATGGGATGGAACAATTGTTTTGGGATGAAGGCGTAGTTGTTGTTGTTGTTGTATTAAATGGGATGGAAACCACCTCAGAACCTTCATCAAATTTCATCCTAGGGTTCAAGAATAACATCCTATGTCACATTGACACGTACAGCACATGAGCAAACGTCACACAGACATAATATACACACAGATGTACAAATGTATGAAACATATATATGCAACATTTTTAGTCTAAACCACCAATGCATGAATAAACTTTAAACCCCGGTATTAACCAAGCTATGATCGAGTAAGTTTTCTGGGCCAGAGTAGAATGACTTTTCCCAGTCACCAACCAGGAAATATACCTCTCTTACAATTACAGAGTAGAAAATCTGACCTAGGAAGATTCAGAAGGCTCATTTAGCTTGAGAAACAAAAGAAAGAAAATTTTAACTAAATAGAGGATGGGCACCTACATCCAACAGATTACAGAATAAAAGAATCCAACTTCCCTTTTGGCCCAAAAGCTTGAAATGAACCAAAAAATGTTTCTAAATATTGAGTATCCCAAAGCAAGTGCCCTCTTCATCTGCTGAATACTCAAAAAAAAAAAACCACTTCCATTACTATTTTGTTTATCATCTGTTGAATACTCAAAAGAAAAAAAACAAATTCCATTACTATTTTGTTTATTGTTATATCAATCTATAGGACTCTCCTCAGCTTTTCCTCCTTGTTGAAAGTTAACACAAGGAAGCAGCATATCTTATTCATTACTACCTTATGACCACAACTTTTCCTACTGAATTTTCTCCTTAAAATTTCTTTGTAAGGGGAAAAACAGAACACAAACCCATAATTTCTCAATCAAGAAGGAAAGTGTTTTACCTATTAGCTACATTTGGCTGAATTATGTATTCAAAATCATGCAGAAGATGAAAAGGAAAAATAACCTTAAAGTCCCCAACATCAAACATCAAATCCACAACTTTCCAAACTTATACTATTTAAAAAAAGTTCAGAACATTCAATGCATCTTATAATTCTATCATATTAACTACTATGTAATACTGATTCCCAATGAAATTCCAATCGAAACTCCAGAAACATGTAGCATAGTATTTGAATTCTCAAACTTCTTTCCTCAGATTTTAGACCACCAAGTCTTGACAAAAATTAAACAAGTAACATTGATACAATAAGAAGCACAATACACAAGAAAAGTCAATAAGTCCCAACATTTTTTGTTCTTGAATGCAACTGAACATGAATATCCAATGATACTATGAACATCATAACAGACATGCATGCATTTGAATAAGAATCAGGTATCCGACTCACCAACATGTACTAAGGGTGGCAATCGTGTCGGGTTGGCAGGTCAACCCGACGGGTTGGCGGGTCGGGATACCTCAACACGTTTATTAAACGGGTCGGCTGTGGCAAACACGAACCCGGCCCGTTTAATAAACGGGTAACCCGCCACGACCCGCCCACCCATTTAATAAATGGGTTGGGTTGGGTAAACGGGTTCTCAGGTTGGCAGGTCGGGTTGACGGGTTGACCCACCCGCCTAACCCGTTTATTAAACGGGTCAGCCGGGTTGGCATACCCCTAACACGAACCCGACCCGTTTAATAAACGGGTTAGGCGGGTCGACCCGTTTATTAAACGGGTTCATTTTTTCCAAAACCGCCTAAGAGGCGGGTTGGCGGGTCGTGTCAGATTTTGCCACCCCTGGCATGTACTGATGTGAAGCTATGTCACAGGGACTCGGCAAAGCAAGTGCTCCACCCGCGTCGATGCAACGCGACGCAGGTGCGCGTGCGGGTGCAGCACCGGGTGTGGTCAACACGACCCTGGGTGTGGTCAACGCACCTAGGGTCATTTTCGTTCACATTTCGAATGTTTAAAAAAAACGATGAAAAGGAGTGATTAGGGCAAATTTTTTTTTTGCCCAAATCACTCTTCTCCTCTCCTCTCCTCTCCTTTCCTCCTGACACCACCTCTGAAGCTCCTCCTCTCCCTCGTTGCAGATACGTCCCTCTCGCTCTTTGCTTGTGTCAGCAGGGGAGGGGCCGAGCCCCCCCCCCCCCCTCTCGCTCACTTGTTGGGTCGGCAGGGGAGGGGCCGAGCCCCTCCTGCTCCCTCTGATTTCGGCAGGGGAGGGAACGAGCCACCCCTTTCGCTCTCTTGTTGGGTCGGCGGGGGAGGGGTCGAGCCCCCCCTGCTCCCTTTGTTTTTGGCAGGGGAGGAGCCCAGCCCCCCACTCGCTCCTTTGTTGGGTCGGTAGAGGAGGGGCTGAGCCCCCCCTGCGCCCTCTGTCAGTCTGTATAATTGATTTAAAATTTTAAATGTATTTTTTTTGTGTTTTCAAGATAAAAATGACAGATAAAGACAAAGGACTTGTGTCATCCGCATCCATAGAGGGATTAATGATGTAGGGCCACTATGGGTACATGTAGATAAACTTGCAAAAACTGGAGAAGGAGGTGGTGGAAACAAGAGATTTTGATGCAAGCTCTGCGAAAGAAATTTTGTTGGGTCTTACACAAGAGTGAAGGCTCATTTGTTGAAGATATCAGGACATGGCATTTCAGTTTGCAGAAAAGTTGATGAGGCAATGCGAAGACAATACAAGAAAATACAAGAAGAATATGAAAAGAGAAAGGCAATTGCGGATTCTTATGCAGTTAGTGTGTCATTTGCAAGCCACCCTGAAAAAAAAAAAGTCAATGTAGGAGGTAGAAGAACGATACAAGCATCATTCAATACATATGACGGAAAAAGATTGGATAGAAAAGTTGGGAGGTATTTTTATTTTGGTTCACTCTCATTTAATGCGGCTAAAAATCCTTATTGGAAGATTTAGTAACATCCTTGGCAAATTGTAATTTGAGTGGTTATGTGCCTCCAAGTTCAAAAAAAAATATGAACCACACTTCTTGCAAAAGAGAGGGCAAATGTAGAGAGGTTGCTGGAGATTAAAAAATATTCATGGGAGCAAAATAGAGTTTCTATTGTATCTGATAGATGGACAGATATTCAAAGGCGTCCATTAATCAATTTCATTACTTGTTCGCTTAGTGGCCCAATATTCTTGAAAGCAGTTGATGCATCTGAGGAATATAAAAATGCAGAGTATTTGAAGGAATTGTTTATAAAAGTGATAAAAGAAGTGGGTGATCAGAAAGTGGTACAAATCATTACAGACAACGCTCCAGTTTGTAAAAGTGCAGCGTTGAGTTTAGAGAGTGAATACCCTCATATTTTTTGGACTCCCTGTGTAGCACAGGGCTTAAATCTAGCCCTAAAGAGCATCTGCAACCCCAAAAAAGAAGAAAATTCACAAGCATATGCTTTATGTTCATGGATTGAAGATTTAAAAAGAAATGTCAAAAGCATTAGGAATTTTGTTGTTAACCACCATGCTATATTTAATAGGCATTCTGATTTGAAATTGTTGAAGGTCGCTGAAACACGTTTTGCGTCCATCATTGTGATGATGAAGAGAATTAAAATAGTGAAGAATGCTTTGATTAACATGGTGACTGATGAAAATTGGACATTCTATCGTGTTGATGATGATATCAAGGCTCAAGAAATTAAAAAATTCATTTTTGATGATGAATTTTGGGAGAGAGTGTTATACTTCCTTCAATTTACGCAACCTATTTGGGAAATGTTAAGAGAAGTTGATAAGAATGAGCCTATGCTTCACAGAGTTTATGAAATGTGGGATAATATGATTGAAAAAATACAAGTTATAGTTTTCAAGCATGAAGAAAAAAATCTTGCATTTGATGATTCAAATTTTTTTAATCATATTCATTCAATTTTAGTGAGAAGATAGGATAAGAGCAACACTCCTTTACATTGCATAGATATTCTCTTAATCCAAAATATTACGCAAATAAGTCGCAGGCTGGTGACATTGGTTGTGTCTCTCCAAATTTAAACCCAGAGCTATCAAGACATAGAAATATGTGTATGACAAGACTTTTTCCAAAAGCATATCTTCTACATCAAGTCACACAAGAGTTTGAAAATTTTTCATCTTCGAGATTATATGGACCGGCATTATTCGCGAGAGAAGAAGATAATATAGATCCTATCACATGGTGGTCAACATTTGGATCGGAAACACCTCTTCTTCAACGTCTTGCATTGAGATTTCTATCGCAATCTGCTAGTTCATCTTGTTGTGAAAGAAATTGAAGCACATAATCTCAAATCCACAACATGAAGAGAAACAAACTCACCAGCAAGTGCAAAAGATTTAGTATATGTTCATTCAAATCTTTGATTACTTTCGCGAAGCAATGATGAATACAGGTACTAATTTGCTTTCTTAGTTATTTGATTATTTCTTAGTTTTCATTTAAATATACTTGTATTGTATTTAACATTTTCAAATTGGGTTTGTAACGCAGACAGAAACATCCAAATTTTGGGATGTAAACCCAGAAGAATGTGACTTCGAGGGAGAGCATGATTTCAACATAACAAATATAGATTTAGTTGAGCCCAGTATTCCTTCTAATGATGCATTTGATGATGAAGAAGAAAATTATTGGTTCTTTTATGCTTTACTTATTTGATTGATATTTAAGTTGATTTATGTAATTGTTTTACTTATTTGATTGATAATATGATATTTAGGTTGATATACTGCATGCATGATGAATGATATTATGACAATGTTAATTGTTAATTGTTAAACTGTTAAAACTTCAAAATTATATATATATATATGTATATATATATATATATATTGCCCCTGTCGCACCCCCGCACCCAAGTTTTTTGGAAGTGCCGCATCCCCGCACCCGCACCCATGTGACATAGAAGTGAAGGAGGCAAAGTAGTGACTAGTAGTTACACTATGATTAAGTACTTCAAAATGAAAGATAACCTTTTAGAAGATAATACATTAATAAAACAAGTTATCTAGCTATAGCACCTAAACAAAAATAAATGCAATGAAGGAAAAGACTTACATGTGAACCTTAAACTTTACATCTCCAAACCTTCAAGCATCAGGGAAAGATGAAATCATGAAATGGCTATGATCAATGAAACTGAAAAAGAAAAGGAAACCAGAAAATGAACAATCGAAAAGACCATAAATTAAAATTGTTTATAAGACAATCCCTCTTTTACTTTGTTGTATGCTCCTAGATTAGCTAGGTTGGATTTACTAGAAGTAGCATGGCTAACCAAAAAATTCCCAATTGCATGAAAAGATCAAATTCCCCAACTACACAAAAGGGAAGTTCAACATAAAGATGAAAATAAGAAGCATGCATCAGTAGAAAAGTTCAGCCAACAAGACTACCTTGTATGACACAACCACCATCTTCGGCATTCTATGACTCTTTTGAACAAGATAAGCTCTCATAGTAAGCCATAAAAAGTACATCATCTAACCAAGGTTCTCTTAATGCAACCCGAATTCTATAAATATGTACATTTAATATAAATTTTATCTGATTCAAACTGGATCATAGAAACCATGTAACTGACATTGGACTTTTGATTCACAGCACAAAAATATTTATTATCACTCTTATATATTCACAAATTGTTCAAAACGATAGAGAACACCTACGCCAACATATGTGCCATATAGAATAGGAAATGAGATTATATAAGAATCCTCTCAACCGTCTTCAAGTTCCTCCAAACCTAGACTGTATTCACATCTTTGTGAGAACACAATGCAAAACCACTACAAAAATAACCAAAGCCAGAGGGTTTTATGATCTCATACGCATGATGCAGGAACGAGAGAACCATATTAGTGGCAATGATCCTTTTGTGTCCTCATCTACAGGAACGTAATGCTTTCTACAGCCAGGGCACCGTCCATCTGCTTCAAGGATCCTCTTGTGGCAGAAGAGGCATAGCCGGAACCCACAAGAACATGGAAGGAAGCTCGAGTCTGTGAGATCTAGATCTTCATAACAAATGGGGCAACTGGATGGTTGCGGAGAAACAATCCCAAGGCCACCCCAACTCATAGATCCCCGAGAAAGATGTCTCTCTGACTGAGTCGGGAAGCTCATCTGCTTAGAAAGTGTCGGTAGTGAAAGCGGACGGGAAGCATCACCCGGACGCCATGCTCGACATGCGGTAGCACGATCAATCTGGTTCTTCTCAAAACTACTTGGCTTCTCCTGATATTCTGGTCTAAGAATTCCTTGAGATGCAACCTCTGTTGAAAAGCATGACGAGTTCTTCGGTAAATCTCTGTGCTCTGGGACAAGGCGTACAATTTCACCACCACCTACTGAAGGATCAGCCAATGGCTTCTGCAAATCTACCATACTAAACGCATCAGCAATGGCCTCCCAATCATCGAAGCTTGCATCAACATCTTCATCGCTCACATCAACACTCCCAGAGAAACTGCCGCTGCTGCTGCTCGTACAAGGTCGTTCCAGCCTGGAGCCTGTTTTACCGACCACGCAACTCCCTGGGCTATTTATCGGTGACCCCAAGTCGCTGTCATGCAAATCCAAACTCTCATTCCCACCCCTCACAGACCGGTGGTCCGAGTTCCCCGGAGATCTGCTAATCTCTGTTGAAGGAGAAGAATCTCCATTCACATCTTTCTGCCCCTTATCCCTAACTGCCCAAACAAATCGTAGAATTGAGATATACAATCTTTTACAAGAAAAAGCTTTGTTTCTTTTAAAGGAGGAGAAAAAAGAACCCAGAGCCCGCACCTTGAGAAAGCCATTGTTCCCTCTTCGCGTCGAGCTTGCATTGCTTCAGTTTCGCCGACCTGTTCGTCTAAAAAAACGAAAGATTCCCGCGACTCAAAACGTAAGAAAGAAAAAGTATTGTCTCCCTCAAAACACGACAAAAAATAAACTGTAACAATAGAAAAATCCTAACAAAAAGCAACAGGGCACGGGCACCGAACCACCGCCCCTAAAACCCTAGCCACAAATCCTAGGATCAAAAGGAGGATGACAAAACTAAAATAGAGAGAAACCTCACCCTCTTCTTCCTCCCGAGCCCCCGCCCGGCCGCTGCTTCAGCCTCGGTCATCGCCTTCGTAGCCTTCCCGGCCTGCTTCGACCGGAGATCGGTGGCATCCACGGGCTCCGGCGCCACGCTCGCTACCTGAGACACCATCGCGACGGTCGGAAATGGAATATTCCAGCGAGATTCGGATTCGGGGAAACGATGAGAGAGGGCAGACGAGGAGGAGCAAAAAACGGATAAGGACGACGAAAGCGCAGAAAGGCGAAACGGCCACTCGCTCGCTTTTTCCGAAGAAACGAATTGAAAGCCTCGCCCCACTATTTATAGACCGGCGAAACAAACATCAAGAATCACGGGGCTCCGGATTCCGTCCACGTGGAAAAAACTAACGGTTAATATTGGTTCGGATTTGGTTCATGACCGAAGCTCGTGGTTTGGTTGGCTTGACAAGGAAGGCTCGGCAGGCAAAGCAAAATATCCCCGTTATTTGTTTCGGATTTGGCTTGGGGTTTGGTCAGTGTGGTCAGTGGACGAGATTGATCTTAACCTCTGCTTCGGACCTGGGTCCGGGTATGGATCTTAGAGGTGTTTCAGGAACTGGATCTCATTGGTGGAACTGATCTTTCTTTCGGTCATACATGGAAAAATTAGCTAAGGCTAGCCTGACCCTAGATTAGGTAATAAATATGGTTAATATTTTCAAAAATATTTTTCCTTTAAAAAAAAATCCATCTCCTATTTTCGAAACGTTTAGGAAACACCGTAAAAAATCATGGAAAACGTGTTAAAAACATGCTAAAACACTTTACCCATACTATAAGAAACCGTTTCCCATAAGTTTCTTTTCATGGGATATATATATATATATATATATATATATATATATATATATAATTTTTTGTTTTATTATATTATTTTTTCTTAAATATTTCTCGTGTTTCTCAATCGTTTCTAGACTTTTCCAAATCGTTTTTCAATGTTTTTGAAGTTGGCCCTTAAAAAAAATGGGATAAAAATAGTTATTAAAGGGTTTTACCAACAGGAGGCCATCCAAGGTGCAGTCAGCGATGGAAGGAATTTTCCTTTTGGTTTAGCAAAAAAAAAATCACATCTCATATTTATATATTTTCTTTGTTGATATATATAACAGAAAATTGATTGTATTTTCTTTGCAAAATGGCATGCATCTAGAAATGTTTACCAATTTGATAAAATCTGCCGCAAGTCCAATTTTTTTATTTTAAACATCTACCATGTTGACAACTCATTGTTGTGAATGTTCTTAAAATGTGTAAACCTTCTTTTATAAAAAAAAAAATCCTTAACAAATATAGCATCATGTTCTCAACTCATTATTGTAAATGTCCCCAAAAATGTGCAAACTTCTTTTTATAAAAAAAATGCATGAACAAGAAGACCTCTACAAAAGCAGTACAATATTTGCAACTCATTGTTGTGAATGTCTTTATACAAACCTCTTTTTATAAAAAAAATGCATAAGGGGCACAGTCTTGGGGACCTTCACAAATATAATAGGATGTTCGCAACTATGATTTGTGGAGGCTACTAAAATTTGTCAACCTCCTTCACATAATGGGCATAGTCAGTAGGAACTCCACAAATATAGCATGATCTTCAAAATATGAAGACATCCTTTTTTACTAAAATCACATAAGAAGCCCAATCAAGACATCCTTTTTTACTAAAATCACATAAGAACTTTCACAAATATATGCATGAAGTCATTGGCAAATGTGTGAAGACATTCACATGGGCTCATTGATAAACCCTTGCTTTGGGGTGGCTGCGAGCTTGTCACAAGCCAAGCTAAGCTTTACAAGCTGATTAGTTTTTTAAAAAACACAATTTAAGTGTTTTTTTAATATTTTAAAAATAAATGATACATAATATATCTATTATATATATATATATATAAAACTAGCTGTCAGACCTTCACCTGTTTGTACCGACTCAAATACCTAAACCAACTAGCTTATAGCTTATAGCTCAGCTCAACCAGCCAATTTTGAATCTAGCAGAACTGCTCGTCTCGCTTCCCAGCCTTACATCCAAGGCAAGCACTCTAGTCAAGAGATATGGGGCTCGGACTTTCTTTTTTGAAAATGACAAATATATCCTTGCTCATTTTGAAACTTTGTGCACCTTAAAACATTTAACCTGAACCAACGGATTACCTATTGGATGCCAAATGAATCAGATTTTATCATATATCTGACGATTAGTTGCTTTTGGTAAGCTAAAAATATATCCCATAATAATAGTTTATCATATATGCCAAATCTGAAGGACATCCGAATCCGTTTACATACAAAAAAGTGAATATGATGTGAGCCAATTGAATCCGTTTAACAACATCCGATTGGTCAAATATGGTAGTGGTCGTATCTGATCCAAATCCAAACCGTTTATATCCTTAAATATTAGAAAGTCACGTGGGCATTTTAGGCAAAAAAAAAAAAAAAAGAAAAAAGAAGAAATCATCTCATACTGTCCATTGAATGTGTTACAAATTACAATACCCTAATATTCATGACTCATGATTAGTTATGTCGGCAGTACGGTCAATTAGATAGAGATAAAGCTTTAACGCAAAGTTTCAGCCAATGGTTTGTGTGGCCTCCAAAAGGACAAATAGCAAAAATCTTCTTTGGTTTGGGACTTGGGAGTCAAGGAAGCAAACGGGTGGATATTGGCCTGTCAACCATGACCAGACATTAGATTTATATTTAGATCTAGATCCAGATTCACATTTTGAAGTGTAGGTCTAATTTTGGACTTAGGTCTCATTTAAATCTTTTTTTTTTAGAGGCAAGATGAGGTTAGGCAGACTCCTACCAGATATCTCTTAAGCACCATGTGGTAGAGGGATTCGAACCTAGGCGTAGATCTCATTTATATCTTGCAGTATACTTCCTTATTTGCTTATGATATTAGGCATTTGGGTCAGGTCCAAGGAGTGCGCAAAATTGGTACCAGACTAGGTGGGTTTGGAGGAGGTTATAATCACAGTTACCAGAAGCGTAATAGGGAGTTGGGAAACACATTCTCCAGAAGCGCATTTTGGAAGCGTGAAACGCTGCACTTTCAAAACGTGCTGAAAAGCACAAAAAAAAATTAGAAAGCATACTTTTTTTTTTTCGCTTTCTAAGTAGCTTTTGATTTGCTTCCTAAGTCTCTTTCGAGACGATTCCTGATTCGCTTATAGGTCGCCTTACGCTTCTCCCTTCCTAAAATTTTGAAAGCTCCTCACTTCCTGCTTTTCACTTTCGCTTTCTCGACAACCAACTCTGATCATGATGTTGGGCTAGGTGGTGGGTTTGAAGGTGGTCATGGTGGCAGGTTAGGTCGTGGTGGATTTGGAGGCAGCTATGGCAGTGGGCTAGGTGGTGGGTTTTGGAGGTGGGTCTTGTGGTGGCCTAGGTGGGATTGGTAGATGCTCCGATGGTTTTGGTGGTGGTTTGAGTGATCGAGTAGGAGGAAGATCCAGTGGTGGTGGAGGTGTAGGAGGAAGATCCAGTGGTGGTTTCAGAGGTGGAAAGGGTGGTGGATTTGGAGGGGGAATGGCAGGTGGTGCTGACTGAGGAGGAGACTGCACTGATTTTTCTTTTTCCTCACTGAATTAGTTTGTGCCCGAAGATTCGATTTTAGTGTTTTGCATATCTACGTGATAAAATGCCAAGATTTGTCAATGTGCTGGATGTAAAAGTCATTCGACCAGTTGCTTGCACACTGATTGTCAACGTTAAGTCCTTAAAAATTGTATTGTTTGTATTACTTTATTTTGAACATTATTAGAACATTAGTCATGAGATGTTGGTATTCTGTTATTATAACAAAAAATGAAAACTCATATGTCAATATATTTAAAAAATAGTTTCATCATTTGATCCAAGATATAATGTGCAAGGATCACCTGACATTAGTCTATCTACGGGATTGTGGTTGTATACTCTGGAATATGTAGTTGGACATGCTCACAACATTTTCTTCTTTTGGGAATCAAGTTTTCAATCATTTGCATTTTTCAAGCACTCACCATGAACAACTGAGATTTCTGACTCATGATGCTGCTGCTTCCCACATTCCCTGCTACCATACTGTGCACACATTCTTGGCTCACATGTATTGTTGTTTATTTGGCGTTTCATACATATTAGTCGTCATGGACGACTTTCATATAACACATCACATATCTGCTTAATCTTCAAAGCAGCAAAAAAGTATGATTGGCAACCCGAAATTTCACTATTCTAGGATGACATGAACAGAACTATGTCACATGGATGTGGGTGCAGGTGCATGTATGGGTGTGGATGACGATGCAGCACTTTAAAAAACCTTGGGTGCGGGAGTGCAGGTATATATATATATATATAATTTTAAACAGTTTAAGTTAACAATATGTGTATTTATGTATTTATATATAATATAGATAAAAATGAACTTGATTAGGGTTAACCAAATCTACTTTTGGATAGAAATGGACTTCTTGCACCCGCCTGAGTAAGATGACCTTTTAGAAGAATTCGTGTCACATAGGAACAGAAGCTTCAAGTTTCAACGAGTTAACTTACAACTGATATACCTGAAAATGAATGTGTAAAGGTTGGTCACATAGGTAGATGGAAACAATGATAACGTGGTAGTCCTTTTTTTATGCTAATTGACACTGCATGGATGGTGAAATGAAGCCTTATATACTTTGGTTAAGATGATTCTAAATACTGGAATGGATGGGAGTGTTGCCTTTCATTGTTTCCTCTTCAGAATGTCTCTTTATCATTATAGTCACCAAACTTTGTGAGGTTATGTACAATCTATGGTAGTTGTTGAAAATAATAGACTTTGTTTGGATGCCTTATTTTTCCTGTAAGATTTACAAAAAATAAACCAATTCTCATTTAAAAGAGCCTTATTTTCTTACAAGATCTTAGTAAAGTGTACACAAAATTGTCTATATCCCTTGGTTTTTAAGTTTCTTTGTTTTTTCCAGTCTTATTGTTTAACTGTTTGAAGATATCGTTCTTAAGATATACAATCTATTGTAGATGTTTGACTGCTTGATAGAAACTGGGGTAAATGAGAAGATTACATGTTGGCACATAATATGAACAAGTATGTTATCTCACTTTTTTAAGACTAGGATTAATCCGTTTAGTGATCATCCCCTCAATTGCATAAGCTCTTCGTTTAGCAACTTCTATGCCAACCTTTGTCAAAGGGCCATCTGTTGGCGTATCTACAGAATTAAACACAGAAACATGTACCCGAAGGCACCATGGTGTGCGAGTGCAGGTGCTTGGCATTCTCCTCCGCCAGTCGACGCCCACGATGAGCTCAGGCCTTAGGTCGATGATGAACAGGACCCTAAACCCAATAAACCGAATGTGAGTTAGGCTAAGGTTGTTACTGTATGGCAATGGTCACTCATTATCCATTGCAGTCAGCCACCCCTTTATATTGTGGAGGAGGGAGAGGAGGTACAGTGAATGTGGACAATCCACATTTACGTAACCTCCTCCCTTGTGGCATTAATTGCCCTCCACTATCAGTTCCACTAACCCACTAAGCTTTTAATGTCAAACTGAGTCACCCAATGGGTTGGACCCGATCCATATGTCCAACATTCTCCCACTTGATTCATTGACATTAAAAGTACACTAAATCAAGATTTATAATGTTATCTCGATTTAATTCTTCATGTAGGTTCACATGCTACACTTTATCATAGGAATGAATCATATGAGTCATAAAGATGAACACTCCTTTATGAAATGTCATATTTTCATGTACTACATTATAATTCACCTTCAATTCTTTAGCATATTTGAAATTACCTTTATGAATAGGTTGGACTCTTACCTATTATATTGGCCTTTTAATATTATTATTTTGTTATTATCTATAACCCATATGAGAGATCCTTTATGCAAAATCAATAATATACAAAGTCATAGAGAATCAATTGATTTTCACAAATGTGATCACATATAATGTATTATCATACATCAGAAGGAATAAAAAAGACTCATTCTCCTTACATGCTGGGAATACAATCCCGGTGCTAGCCCTTTAGTAAATGGATTCACAGTCATTTCTTTTTTCTCAATTGTATCAATACATACCAGATGATTCTCAGTCCTTTCTTTAACAATAAAGTATTTTAACTTTATGTGTCGACACAGGGTTGAACTCTTGTTGTTATTTGAAAATGACTGTTGCTTCATTATCACAAAAGATCTTTAGTGGTATCTCAATGGAGTTCACAATATCAAGACCTATAATGAAGTTTCTTATCCCAATAGCCTATGATGAATTCTCGTATAGAGCAATAAATTCTGCCTCTATGGTATAAGCAACAGTGGCAGACTGTTTTCCACTTCTCTATGAGATAACACCACTAGCTAGTTTGAAAATGTATCCAGTAGTGGTTTTTCTGCTGTCAATACACCCTCCTAAATCTGCATCAGAGTATCCAACGACCTCTAGGTGGTCAGCTTTCCTGTAGGTCAACATATAGTCTTTTGTTTCTTGTAAATAGTGCATGGCCTTCTTCGTCGCCTTCCAGTACGCAATGTCTAGATTTGATTGATATCTACCAAGCATTCTCATAACAAATGTTATATCAGGTCGAGTGCAAGTCTGCGCATACTGTAAACTCCTAACTATCGAAGTATATGAGACAATTGTCATCTGAGCCTTCGCAATATCATCCTGAGGACAGTCTTTTAAGCTCAACTTATTCCCTTTCACTATAGGTGCCAAACTAGGAGAACAATTCTCTATCCTATATCTTTTCAGAACCATAAGGATATAAGATTTCTAAGAGAGCCAAGGACACCCTTAGTTTTGTCATGACGGATCTCGATTTCAAGGACATATGTGGCCTCACCCATGTCCTTCATATCAAAATGAGAGAAAATAAAATCTTTTGTTTTTATTTAATAGACTCAAATCATTAGTTGCAAGAAGAATATTGTCAACATATAAAACTAAAAATATGAGCTTACTCCCACTAGTCTTTATGTAAATGCATTTATCAATAATGCTTGCAGTTAATCCAAAGTTCATAATTACCTTATTGAACTTCTTATACCACTAGCGAGAGGCCTATTTAAGTCCATAAATTGACTTCTTCAATTTGCAAACTGAAACCAGAAGGTAGTTGCATGTATACCTCATCTTCTAGATCCTCATTCAATAAGACAGTTTTCACATTTATCTGATGTAACTCTAAATCAAAATGAGTTATGAGGGTCATGATTATCTTCAATGATTCTTTAGTTGAGACAGGAGAAAAAGTCTCATTATAATCAATGCACTCTATATGTATGAAACTTTTTGCAACAAGCCTAGCCTTGTATCTCTCCACATGACCTTTAGAGTCTGTTTTGGTTTTATAGAACTATTTACAACCAACAGGTCTGACTCCATCAGGTTGAGGTACAAGATCCTATACTTAGTTGTTTGTCATAGAGTTAAGCTCTTCTTTCATGGCATTGATCTTGATTTTTCACTTTCAATGGCTTCTACAAATGTGAAGGGATCATCATCAATGTCTATGAAATTATTAGACTCTTGCAAATATACCACATAGTTCAGATGGATAGTAGATTTTTTGATTCTCATGAACCTCCATACATGTGCTACAGGTGGTTCAAAATAAGCCTTTGTATCCCGTTGTTGTTGTTATTGTTGTTGTTATTGTTGTTGTATATCCTCATCAACAACTAGATCTAGTCGGCATTTATGTTCATTGATCGGACTTTCTCTTACATTATTCAAAGGGACAATGATAAGAAAAATCGAGTCTTTATCCTTAGCAGGTGTAAAACCTAAATCTTGCATTTTCTCAAAATCAATATTTTAAGACGCATCTATCCCAGCAAAACCACTTTTCAGAAATCTCGCTTTATCTGTTTCCACTATCTGTAGTGTATGAGATAAACAATAAAACCTAAAGCCCTTTAACCTTTCTGAATAACCAATAAAAAATTTAGTAGTCGTCCTAGGATCAAAGACTTTTATATGTGGGTTATATAATTTAGCTTCTGCCAGACATCCCCATATGCGCATATATGACAAAAAAGGTTTCCTACCTATCCATAACTCATAAGGAGTTTTCTGAACAACCTTCGTAGAAACCTTATTCAAAATATGCATTGTTGTCCTAAGAGCTTCACCTCACAAAGTCAATGGAGAGTTTGAGTGATTCAACATCGATCGAATCATTTTTTTAAGCATACAATTTCTTTTTTCCGCTACATCATTCTGGTAAGCACTATCAGGCATGATATATTGAGGTACTATGCCTTTCTCTTTTAAAAACTGCGCTAATGGCCCTTCTTTTTGTCCCATCTCAGTAAAGCGACCAAAATATTTGCCACCTCTATCAGACCTGACAACCTTAATAACTTCATCGATTTATTTTTCTACTTCTTTTTTAAAGTCCTTAAAATCCTGAAAGACTTCTGACGTTTTAAATAGTAAGTAGAGCTACATATACCATGAGTAATCGTCTATAAACGTGACAAAATACATTTTACCCATATAACACAGTGAAAAAGGGCCACAAATATCCGTATGTACTATCTCTAACTTTTCATTATTGTGTTTAGCATCTTTCTTATATGTGTTGGACTGCTTAGCGTTTATGCAGTCGACACATGACTCTATATTCGTGAAATCAATGAATCTAAGGATTTTCTCTTTCACGAGTCTTTGGACTCTCTCTTTCGAGATATGTCCTAACCTTCTATGCCAAAGCAGATAGGATTGACCATCTTTTACGTCACGTTTATTGTCAATCATTATGTTCTCAATGGAGTGCGATTCTCGAATTTAGAATTCGATTCTTAATTGATACAAGCCATCACACATATATGCAAAACCTATATTCATTGAATTTTTCATAATAATAAGCTTGGAATTTTCAAATTTAAATATAAAGCCAAACTTATCAAGTTTTTGAAATTGAAATCAAGTTCCGACTATAGGATGAAATATAGAATGTATCGACCAAATCCAATATGAATCTCGACTCCAACATAATTCTACAGGTCCCAATGTTTTTGACAAGCGAACGCATCCTATTTCCTAAAAATATGTTTCTTTCATACTCTTGGTTCCCTCTTGTTCAGAAATGCCTGCAAAGAGTTGGCAATGTGTACCGTGGCATCAGAATCAATCCACTAACTATACAATGGAATATAAATTAAATTGCACTCATGAAAAACAAATGACTCATTACCTTTATTTTTGAGTCACTTCTTATACTTCAAACAATACATCTTCTTATGCCACTTCTTCTTGCAGAAGAAACACTTTATAAAAGAGCCTCCTAACTGGGATTTAGCTTTCACCTGAGAGTTTGAGCTCTCCAACGGCTTTCTTCTGATTCTTCTTCTTGAAGAAGATTTTCTTTGGCCTCGACCTCTGTTTATTCTTATGAGAGGTCATATGTGCACTTGGCACCTTCTCATCATTCAATCTTTCCTCTTCTTCAACACACTTGCCAAGAGGTCATTAAAAGATCGCTCATCATTATGTGTGTTGTAGAAGATTTTGAAGGGTCCATACTTAGTAGGTAATGAGGTTAAGATCATATCGACCAAGGAGTCAGAGATGGCGAACTTCATGTCATTTAGTTGAGTCGCAATATTTCTTATTTCCAGAATGTGTTGTCGGATGTGATTGTCCCTGAAATATTTCATAAACACTAATTTGGACATGAGGGTATTGGCTCTTGCCTTATTAGAAGTGACAAATAGAGCCTCAATAGCTCCCAAATATTTCATCACTATCTTACAATGAGAAATAGTGCCTCGAATATTCTTAGTCACTCGAGATTGCAAAAGCAACAGGCTAAGTCTGTTCGAGCACTCACACTTCTCAAAGGCATCATTTTGATCGATTGTACTCTGCTCTATAAGAGCAAAAGTTTCATCAATTCTAAGGGCTAGATCTAGATCTATATAGCCCAAAGTGAATAACATAATTTCTTTCCAATAAAAAAAAATGATTCGTCTAAAAGAGAGATATTACTAGAACCATCGATAAGGAAGAAACCTGATACAACAAGAAACAAAAATGAAAAGATATTACTATTATTTCTCATATGAGATTCATGATAAAATGTAAAAGTGAGACCCTTTATTTTTACCTTTTCTGAGACAAGCATAGTTGAGCTATTATCGTTCTACTTTGGTGGAAACGACAATACTCATAGTTGCTTCGTCTCTTCAATTCTCAAAGAATTGACTTCAGTTGGTGAAACTAACAGATCATATAATCAAAGGCAATTCAGCACTGTACCTTTGGGTACAAACATGATTTATGGGCTGGAATACACATCTACTATAACACCTTGTCTGAATTTAAAACACAACGACCTACCTTTGGGTAGAATCGATGTTTCATAAATTTACACATAATCATAATAACGAATCTTAATACGGTCCAAAAAAATCACAATCAACACAACTCAGATCACTTTGGTGATAACATGAATCGGTCAATCAAGATCTTTTACCAAAAATATATTTGTATTATGGAGCATGCTCATGCACACATTTTAATGTATGTATATTCATGACAAAATATACTTTATATCGTCAAAATGCCAGTTCATGCTTTCACTTATATGCATAAACTAATTTTGATAATAAAATATCATGAATTTAGTCATAATTCATGCCTAAAATATTATGCATAACTTAACCAATATAAAACATATGAATTAACATGCATAAGTCATGCATTCCTTAGAATAAACACTTTATAAAGTATAAAAAATAATAAAAGCAAGCTCATAAAGGTAAAACTCGGAGACCTCAAGTTGGAACCGGTTTAAAGACACACTGAACCGGCCATGAACCGGTTATCTAAGGTTCTGAACCTGATGAACTAGTGCATAACATGAACAAAAGCTCATAAAAATCCTATGACTGAATGAGAAAATGCATGTATTTTTATAGATTCATGAAAACAAGGTCTCTATATCTCAGAATCAGTGAAAAATTGAAAGGAACCGATAAAAAATAGCTCTGAATCGGTCCAGAAAAGGGTTTTATCAGTTTTTTATCCGGTTAAGGTGTAAACAGTATTTGGACCCTATTATGGATCCAAATAAGATCTGGGTCTGACAAGATCCGAAGAGGATTTGGGTCTGACCCAATCCAAACTAGATTCGAGACTTTTGAATTATATCAAGACCCAAATACCAGATGGGTCCGGATCATAACCTGGTCCAAATAATTTTGGATCTTAACTCGGTTCAATCGGATCATACCAGACCCGAAACCAAATGAGTCTGGTTTTGATCCAACCAAGTCAGATTCGCTCATCGACCGAACCCCAATAAGAACCGGGTCTGACCCGATCCAAATAAGATTTGGTTCTGACCTGATTCAAACTAGATCTGGGTCTAACCCGATCCAAATTGTACCCGGGTCGGATTCGATTTGAAATGGACCCAATCTTTTTGGATGAGACCCATACTCGGAACCGTTATGGGTCTGGGTCTGATCCAGTGGAAATAGCAGACCCGATCCACCCAAAATGGGTTTGGATCGGGTCTGTCACCAGGTCAGAATGCTAAACCCGATCTGGTATCCAACAACTAAAGGTTGCATTCGATTTCTGAGAAACCAAAATGCATTCAGTTTCTCAGAAACAGAATGACCTATCAGCGACCCACATCGCCAGAGAGCTATAATCAGTGACCCACGTCACCTAAGCGGCAACCAGAGGTCACCAGCGACCTACTGTTCAGCAACGGCAACGTCACCGACCTCCAGTGGAACCTCTATTGACCAAAATCCTAGCCTAATCTCTAAAGAAAATAGGGTTTTCAAAACCCTGGTTTTGGTTGCCACACATCGCCGACAATTCGGTGACCCCCCCCCCCCCCCCCCAACGATGATCCGCGATGACATCTTCATCGACCCCGACAATTGAAGGAGCAAAAAAAGGGGGTTTTCAAACCCTGGATGCCTTATGTCGCTGGACGAATGCCGACAATCCGGCAACCCCCTCCCCCCCCCCCCCCTTGTGATGTTTGCGCCGACGCTCTAGGTGACAATCCTGGTGACACCCCGGTGAAGGTAAACCTTTTTTTTTAATTTGATCTGCCGCTAGGGATGTTTGTTTCCCCACGGTGACCATCGCCGCCTACCAATGTCTATCGCCTCACGATGACTTCGCCATCGCCGTTCACCGACGATAAAGAATCCCATTACCCAACGCCAGAGGTAAACTGAGAAGAAGGGTAAAAGGGTTTTTTTTTTACCAGTGTTTCACTGGATTGTTGGCCATGATCAGCTGGTAACCGATGAACCACATCGCCCCACGATGATGATCGGCCGATTACCTGCAACCTGGTGACCTGCAATTGACTAACTACATTTAGTGCCACCGGCGAAATCGTCGGTCATCCACTGTCTTTTAAAAGTCATTCTGGTGACCAACAAACAACAAAAAAATGGATCGAGCCTGCCATGATGCGTTGTCACCCATCAAAATTCAATCGACTCTTTGCTGAATACAAATAAGCCACGACGACAGGCTCAATCTGTTACAGTCTCCCCACATCGACAAACACTATCAACTTGTGACTTACCTTACCCCACGATGATAGTTGTAGCAAAAAATGCCGAAAGGCCCTACACGCACCCATGCACAGCAGAATGCATGGTAGTGGGCCCATAACCCAATGTTGGCGTATCAAAAGAATCAAACACAGAAATGGTGTGCGAGTGTGGGTGTTTGGCGTTCTCCTCAGCCGGTAAATGCCCACGATGAGCCAAAACCTTAGGTCGACGGTGGGCAGGACCTTGAACCCAATAAACCGAATATGAGTTAGGCTAAGGTTGTTACTATATGACAATGGTTAGTTATCATCCATTGCAGCCAGCTACCCCTTTATATAGTGGAGGAGAGAGAGGAGGTACACTGAACGTGGAATCCACATTCATGTAACCTCCTCCCTTATGGCATTATATGCCCGTCACTATTATGCTTACTAACCCACTAAGCATTTAATGTCAAACCGGGTCACCCAATGGGTTGAACCCAATCCATATGTCCAACACCATCCATCATATTAGATCGGTGACTTCCAAAACTTTTACCTACAATTACATGGTGCCAAAAAAAAAAAACAAGATGTAAATTTTTAGATCAAATAGCAAATTGCAAAACAAGCCGAGCTTTAATCAAAAGATTAAGCTTGCTGCATTATCTGTTAAAAAGACAAAAAAAAAAAACCTTAAAAGAACTTAGCTCAAGCACCCGAGGGATTGCTCAGTTCGTTAGGACAGGCATCAAGATGTAAGGAGGTCCCACGTCAAGAAAAGAAACTTGGATTGGGATGGGTCGGGCATGGATAGGGTCCGGTGTATATATATATATATATATATATATATATATATATATATATAGAGAGAGAGAGAGAGAGATGTGGTAACAAAAGTGTAAGATTTAAGGATTTTAAACCATTTTGTGAAATAAATGTGTGGTGTACTTGATAAAACACAAACAATCTTTATAACGCACTTCATTGAGCATGTATAGGATTCCACACATGCATATAAGAGGACCAAGAAACAACTTTTTGTCAAATAAGCTTTGCCATGTACTTGGAACAACACATAAATAACCTTTATGATGCACTTCATTGAACATATATTCATATTTTTGGGTCATTTTCTAGCCATCCTTATCTTCATGAATTGCGAACCATTGATTTTTCACCATATTTAAAATTAAAACTTAATGTTTTATGGGCTTCATTGCACATATATGTATATGTTTTGGGTCATTTTTAAACAATCATTAATTTCATGAATTGTGAGCCCTTGAACTTTCGCTATCTTGAAAATTAAAACTTAGTGGTATATTAAAATTTTCAAGTCTACCACAGGGGTTACGTAGGGTCTATTAGTGCACGTCACCTTGTATTGAGACGTTGCAAGTTCAAAACCCAATGTACAACTGGTGGTGATATATTAATGTGATCAATTGCCTTCTTATGCATAATTTGACTTTGTTTTATATGCCAAAAAATGTGGAGATTAGATTGGTTCACATCTTCAAATTATTCTTGTCCAGTCTTAATCAATTGGTACCAACGAAGGCTCCACTTGAAGCAGTTAGTGCACGTCGCCTTGTGTTGGGACATTGCAAGTTGGAATCCCAATGGTATAGTTGTATAGCTGGTTGGGGTATGCCTAAGTTTAAATGAAAGTCTTAATCAATTGGAACCAAGTCTTATGCTCGATGTAAAGGGGGTGGTCGTGGTATTAAGAGATTGTCAAGGCTCAACATTGCCTTCTGAAGCAGGAGCGGAGAAAAACTATGTTACACTACTCTTGCTCACAAAAAATGAGAGAAAATATTGAAAGAAATTGCATAAATTCAACAAAAATAATAATAATAATTAATCATTCAACTCTAATCAATCATCTACATAGCTTTAGATGAGATTTCCTAATTCTAATTCAAATAGACTTCTTAATTTGATAACCATCTTAAAAGATAAACTTATCATAATCTAATAAAATTTAGATATTGAATCAAATACATTATTCAATATCTATTACAAATGAACCAAATAACCATCCAAATATAAAAAAATTCAAATGATAAAAAAATCGAAAATATAAATTAGATCTAAATGAATCCTTATGGACCTAAGTCTTCTGCTCCGCTCCTGCATCACCTTCCTCTCCAAATGATGGTGGTGCTTGTGCACGGAGGAACTTTCAATTTTTAAAGTTTCTGAAAACCAAATATAAGGTGATCATACATATTGGGTCTCTAAGCCATGTTGGAAGAGGGGATCACGGCTATGAAAAGGTTTGATCAATGCATTTGAGACCTCTTATTTTTTTATCAAGGGATGACACCTCTCCTAATGTCAAATGGTCCATTTCTAAGAAGGGACTTTCTCAGTGGCCTCTTGCTACAGGGCTTCCATGGAGGTTGGAATGGAGTTGTGGCCACGTGAATCAATACGCAAGATCGACTTCGGTGAATGGGTATTAATTTTGCAAGCAGATGCCCAATGTGAGAGACTGAGACTGAGTCGGAATGTCATCTGCTTTGGTTTTGCTCAGCTTTTCAATGGCTGCTTAAGAGGGCTTGGCCATACATATCTATCATTGTTGAGAGCAGGTTGTATGTTCCCCCTGGAACACGCAGGGTGCATGTTTGGGGTCCGAATGAGTGTCGCGTTGGCGCTCATTCGGCTGTCCTGTACGGAAGAATACCTTGGAACCCGAGATATTCCTCCGTACACACCCGAACAGCCGAATGAGTGCCAACGTGGTGCTCATTCGGACCCCCAAACACGCACCCACATGTTCGTGGGGGGGGGGGGAGGGGTGGGGAGGGAGATTGTTCCGCTCTGCCTGGTTGGTAGGAGCTGTCAGTGCACGTCTCCTCGTGGGACATTGCAGGTTCAAACCCCAGTGGTACGTTGAATAATAATGGGTAAGGGTCTTCCTAACCATAGCTTGCCTTTCAAAAAAAAAAGAAGTATGGAGGTGGTCGATAGTGGAGGGTTTGGGAGGAACAAAATAAGTGTTTGTTTCCGGGAAAGCTAGCAAATCTGATCTGGGCTAACCTAGCTATCCAAGCTGATGTGTACTTTATTGCTATGTTGGTTTGGCCCAACCTTGATATCTCTTGGATTGGCGAGAAGAGGCTAGGCTCTTTTCATTCTCTTGGGGATAATCTCTACTAATGTTTCCATGTGTTTTTGATGTTTTTGTCCCCCATTAATGGTTTGTTCTCCATTTCAATCTTCACCATTCCCCATCATCAATTATGAACTTATCTTCCTCGATAAGGCTTTTCTGTTAAAAAAAATGGTGTCGTGTGTGTGGTATAGAGCTGTTAGTGCAGGTCATCATGTCCGGTGATGTTCCAAGTTCAAAACCCAATGGTATGTTGTGTAACTGGTGAGGGTCTGCCTAACCCAAGCTTGCCTTTGAAGAAAACAAAAAAATGTGTAGTATATATGGCACTAAATGAGGACACCTAAGCACTTTGTGAATAAACTTTCAAGTTGCGACTTCAGTTTAATACCAAAGAAGGTAGGTATTAGTAAGATAAACCTAGTCGTAGTACCAGGGCCTTCACCATCTCTGATTTTCCTCCTGGGTGATTGTAAGGGAGTTTTCAATCTCCAGTATGGTTGGTGAATCAGAGATGAAACATCTGTTGCCTATTTTTTTGACCCATGCAATTTATTATATTACCCCTCCCCGTAGTTCAAAAATGAATAGGGAGGGGGTTAACAAAAGCAAGCAACCAACCTTAAAAAATATCTCTGTTGCTGATCTTTTTTCTCCTTTTTGCTTAAGTCTTAGGATGAATCTATCTACAAAATATTGAACATAGAAGTTGAAGAAAGAATTGACTTTGACAAAATTATTTGGACCAAGGTATTATTTGGCTCAAAATTATAACCTTTTTTAACCAAGATCTTTGACAAAATAACACTTTCTTTGCCTAATTTTTTTATGATGCATTTTGGAGAAAAAAAACCATTTTATGAAAAGTGCTTAGTTTCACATTGAACATCTTTGAAAAACTCTTTGAATTTAAAATGTGAAGAGTTGGTTTAGAGGCTAAAGCCCTCAAGGGACTTGACATTTGGGCCTTAGAGCCAATTTTCTGATGAATCTAATTACTACCTCTTTGGTAGCTAGCAATTCCATTCTTTAATGTAAATACAAAGGAAAGAGGACCTCACTTCGAATCTCAAATTCCAAACAACCACTACCAAGGTAGGGTTTTAACAATTGCATTAACTCGCATCCCAACTGCTAGTTTCAAAACAGGGCCTAAAGGTGGTAAGTTTAAATACTTTTTTTTTTTGCTAAGCCAAGGAAAACCCTCTCCACAAAATCATCGACCCATAGGATTCTAATTAGGAAACCCTTGAGTTCTTCTTTACACCTAGCTTCGACCTTGTAGCAAGTGATGCCTCCAGTGAGTTTCTAACTTGTGACATCCCATTATTTTGGTGACATTCATTACTTGCCCCTACCAAATGAGAGAAGCCTTGTAGCCATTGAAAAGCCTACATTTGTGCAGTTTCTTAAACCCCTTATATTTGAACCAAAGAAGTAAAACATGGGTCCCATAAACATTTCAATCAACAGCGACACAAGGATGGTAGAGAAACTATGACTAGTCACTTCTTTGTGACCATCACTTGGAAAAATCTTTTTAAGGGAATCAATTTACTTCACCACAGTTATCTCAAAATTTCAAAAACACTTAAAGGTATTGGATTTTAAGACTAAAAGGAATAGCCATGTAAAACAAACAAATTCATGAGCAAGCAAAATATAATAATGAACTTCGTGTGAAAGAGAACATATGTAGGTCTCCACAAGCATAGTGACAAAAATAAAGAACGGCAAAATCTCGGCAGCCAAAAACTCATGAAAAATATTTTTATGTTTGTAAATCTCACATTATTTGGCAAAATCTCAGCAATAAAAAATAAATTTAAAATATAAAAATTAAAAATATAAAACACACTGTTTTTTATGAAAAATAGCCAATAAAAACATATTTCATATTTAAAATGTGATATTTATGTTTCCGACAAACAAATTATGAGAAATTTCTGTTTTTAACTTTTAGGTAATTTCTTGCGATATCTTCATGAGATTTTCATAAATCTCGCTATATTTGTCACTATGAGTCACCATGAACTAACAAAGAGTTAACTTAAGGGATGGATTAAGCTAGGTCACAGGCACATGCCATTTTGGCTTGTGTCCATAGTGACATGACTGGACATGCAATGACGTGCTGACACCAACATGGATATGAACATGTATTATTTTACCATTTTAATGATTACTAATATTTTTAATAATATTCCAATAAAAACTACATTTTTTGTATATTAAAACTTCAAAGAAAGCCAGCTTGCCTATCCAAAGAAGGCAACATCAAAAAGGGTTTTATTGACTAAAAAATAAAAATCTGTGTCATCATGTCATATTTTTGAAAAAAAAAATTGGAACTCATGTCACATGCCAGGCCATACTATATCTTTCTGACATAGGGATTAAGTATATAATCTCTTAGAGTCTATGAGTTGGCAGGGATTTTAGATTGAAACTGGATCAGATTTCAGCTCTAGTAATTCTACATCAGCAAAACCATCCCTAACCTCTAACCAAGGCCTCCCTATACACTTAAAGCCAATGTCCATTTTAATTGCGTAGCCAGAACTGTGTAGAACAGTCCTGTTTGGACATTGCTGGTTGGGCACAAAGTTGACCTGACTAAGCCGAGTTTTTGTCCCAATGTTCCACTCAAGTCATTTTTTTTTGGGGTTTTTGCCCTAGGTATTCCGAACACCACTGCTCTAAGGGGAAGGGAAACATTGCAGAACACCTAAAAGGTGTCCAGTTAGACGTGTGGAATGCAATGTTCCAGGCGTCCCATGCATCTACCATTTGAGTCAGGCTCATGAGACACATTGTTGTCCGTGCAATCAAACGCCCCCTAAAGATGCATTTGCATCATAGGATGGATGCCACCTGAAGGACGACTTTGTCCAGACAGCAAAAGTCAGAACCCTATTATCCAACTTTTGCATCCCTTATTTCAGGGACAAAATGCATACACCCATCCCTGAAATGTGAGTACCATGTCTGATTAATCCATGGGACAGGTCACAGTCATCATCAATCAAACGACCCCTAAAATTTGATTTTTTTTTTCCCTCGATAGGAAAAAGTTTTTTGCTGCCTATATGTCGGGTAATGAAAATGACCCCACAACAAACTCATTTTGATAACAGGAGACAATGACCAATTCACTCTCCTTTATGGCCAAATTACAGAGGCACCATACAGAAAAAATAAAACAGGATAACTTACATATAAGCGTCTAACATACAGTGATTTATGGTTAACAGACTCAAGTTTCAAATATTTAAACAAAAAAACTCTTTTACTGAAAATACCGATTGTGTTTAGCCTCTAATATTCATTATTTGCTCTCTCTCTCTGTACGGGTGTGGATGAAAGAGGTTGGTAGTACAATATGACTATACCTGTTTTTTTGGAAGGCAAGCTGTGGTTAGGCAGACCCCTACCAGTTATACAACTATACCATTAGGTTTTGAACCTGCAATGTCCCAACGCAAGGTGACGTACACTAGCTGCTCCTACCAGACAAGAGGAGCCCCCGTTGGTACAATATGACTATCCCTATCCATAACCAAATGCCTTCCAGTGTCTCCATGTGCTAAACTTCTGGCAAAACTAAATCACCATCTTCATTTTCTCCAAAGCTATTTGCCCAAAGAAAGGATTAAATCTGTCATTTTATGAGTTAACTAGAGTTGGATGAACAGAAAGTAACTCAGACCATCAACTAAGTGATTTCTTAAAAAGTCAGGCATTTACCTTAAATATTTAAAACCTAATTCATCTATACGTAAATTTTCCACACACTATGTGCCCACATGTAAATTATCTAACAAAAGAAAAAAAAACCGTTAAAAGAGAATGCCTTCTCAACAACAAAAGGGAAGTTAAAAGAGAATGCACAACCTTCAAAATTAAATGGAAACAGCGGTCACAAAACTCGTTGCAAAATAGATATGGATCTTTCCTTACTGTTAGCATTACCATCAAATTGTTTTGCTTAGATGGCAGAAATTTGTCGTTGCATTACTAAGTTTCATTTTTTAAGAGGGCATTCACATCTAGACACGTCTTTATCAAAGCTTTCCACCAAACTCTATTTAATTATAATTAATTGCCATATTATATTATATACAACTGTTGTATGATCAGTAATTATTATCACCAATACTTCCCATAAGTTCTGCATTTTGCATTTGACTACAGAATATTATTTAGTAGTTTCATAAACTAAGGCACTAAAGAGAAGAAGGAAAGAATCTATTTCAAGAAAGCACTTGAATTCATTCTCAACCACCCTCCTCACTGCTTTGTTTATAATGTTATAACAACTCTGCGAATTTGATATTCTGAGGGCTCAATCATTTGCTTCTGTGGGAAATGAAGCCGATTTTCTAGACATGATCCAGAACTAAGTTACAATGCCCAAACATGTTCCCCCTTTTTTTGTTTCTTTTTTTGTTTCCATTGCTGCAGGGAGATAGCTAAGAAAAACGATTCATTTTACTGTACACCTTCCATACTTGATATGGGATGAATACCTTGTGGCTGAGTTCTACAAACAAAGAATGCTAATAAGCAAAGGGGTAGAGTAATGCAGTGACCTCGTCTATCATGGAATTCTTCTGACTAGAACTTTACTCAAGTAGGTCCACGCACTACTGACAGATCGATATGGGGCATCAGAATTTCTACTCGTATTGCAGCTGCCAGTTGCATTTCACCAGTCATGTAGACAACCTGAGAGATGATGCAGCTAAATATCAGAATCAAGTAACCATGAATTATTAATGCAGTATAAATGAAAACTTCAACATCAATTTCTCTCAGCAGTACTGGACAATCTTGATTTGCTGGGTCCAACCTAGATCATGTCTAGGATGAGGTCTGAGCAGAATGTTAAAAAAATTGTGAAGGACCCATGAGACGCATACTGATGTTGAAAATTTGATCTTGATCTTCCATTGGAAATTTGGAATTGATTGTAAAAACTGTTAGCATGTCAAGGATGAATCACCTGTTGGCCACATTGGATTATGACATGACTGTGATGGAAGAACCTTCATTCATGCTATCTGCAATTGAGACTCCTTGCTTCTGGATTTCATTATGTATCACCTCCACAGCTCCTGAAGGGTGAACCTCTGCCAAGGGATTGACCATAAGCCCACCCTGGACACCTCTGAACCGCCTGTTCTCCCACTTAGATGACTCGACGCTTTCCTTATTCCCCGTGCTATACATGCCACCGGATGATGTAGTGCCAGACACAGAGAACCTGCCTGATGTATATCTTCCTTCTGCTTTCCTCCAAAACTTTGAGCTCAGGAACTCAGTGCCAGGCAATATGCAACATCTGTTTCCAATGGTGTCAATACTTTGGACCCTCCCAGTTGATACAGCCAAGTCATGTGAGATCTCATCCAGGGCCATCTCAAGACCATGAACTCTAGATTCCAGAGAACGCATACCATTTTGTGAGCTCCCGATGAACATCTAAAACGAAAGAGCAAGATCAGGGAAGCTGATAATATTGTAGCTAGTCTATGCTTAATCAGAAGGAAATATAGGAACATGAAGTATGTGCAAGGACTTGCAAGCAAGGTTTGCACTTTGCATACTTGAATTTTCACAGATTTAGACTAAATGATGAATTGGATTAGTAGTCGATCTGATGATAATGCAAGTATTCAAGAAAGATAACAACAAAATACGATCAGCTGACTTGCAACTACAGTATCAGGAACAATGTAGAAAAACCCCATGTGCCAAGGGTGGAGGAACACAGTCTACTTGTATATGACCCAAGGTGAGAACATGAATAGCAAATGAGCATCCGATGATAACACAATTTCGTTACAATCGCAAAAAGGGAGAAAACCCGACCATTAAATTTGTGAAAGATGTACCTGAAGAAGATCTAACAAGCTAGTTTGCTGGTTTTCAATCTGCAACAGCTGTTTCCGTATCAGAGAAAGATCATTTTCAGCATTGTCCCTGTCAAGTGACTCAACAACATTGCTTACTAAGACAGTAGAGACAGAGCTCTCATTTTCATGCAAGGGAACTACACGAGAAGCAGACCTCCCACAAATCTTGTGAGTCCTCTCTTCACCATTTCCATCAAACAGCTTGGAGTGTGCATTGCTCAGAACACTGTGATTTTTGGATGTTGCATCTTTATCAGAAATCCTCACTTTACCCCCACTTCCATCTCCCTCAAGACCATCCTCACTGACAACTTTAAAAGGTAGAGCTAGAGGTACTGCAATCTCTATCTTCCAATCAGATACTTTACTTCGATCAATTTTACCAAATCCAGGGCTTGATCTATTGCCATTCATTGCACTCTTTTTCTTTGTTCCAGTAGCAGATGCAGCATCTGGAGGTGATTGACTCCTTGAGAATTCCTTTCTTCTCAGAAATGGAGAATTGGATGCAGTGTTATTAATATGTTTGGCATCAAGGGCTGATTTTCTTCCACTTATGTTCCCTGAATCAACATATGTTCATTTATATGAGGAGATGATAGAAGACAACATTTGCAGAAAATAAGGGAAACGAAAGATGAAATTAGATGTGAAATCCATTAAGGCTCTGTTTGGGAGCCTTGCAACCTCTTGTTAATGGTCAAATGTATTGGGGCTGCCAATTTTATTCCCAACGCAGTGTTCTGGCAGCACTACTGCTCCCAAACAGAGCCTAAAAGGCATTCAACTAACAAGAGGTAAGTCATAGCTATACAGAATTCATAAGTGCATAACAATAAAGGACGTGAACATTTTTAGGAAAATGCATTATATTTTCACTAGTTCATAAGCAAGCTGAGGGCTATCCCCTTGTAGGATTTGAAACCTATGCTCCTCACTAGTTCATAAGCAAGCTGGCGTAACTCTTCATTTCAAAAGAAACACTAACTTTTGAGATAAAAATATGGACAGTAAAATAGAAATTTTACTTGAGAATTGGAATTTGCATTTCTACCCCACATGCAATTCCCCGTTCATTAGTTTCCACTTTCCAGTTGCCAACATAATTTAAATTGTATTACTTACTAACAAAGGGGACACCTTGATGATGCCAATCACGACCAGTCATGCAGGACCACAACAGAAAAAGTGAAGGAAAAAAATTGGTCCCATCAAATCCATTCAAACCAAAAACTCCATCTTCAACCGATAGCAGTACCTTTCAACGGATAAATTTCCTCGGACTCGCTTGGGACATTCTTATATGCATCCAATGCCTGATTTACTGAATCTCTAACGTGCTTCACCTGATCACAACAATGAAAAATACATATTTCAATATTAGGAAAAAAAGGAAAAGAGAACTGCAACCCAAAAATAATCAGAACACTCGTCAAGTTTTAACTTGTATATGGTGGAATTGAAGCCTGAATTAAACTTTGAATTATGCACACACACACACACACACACACACACACACACACACACACACACACACACACAAGCGTGTGGAACATACACACACATGCACACATAGTGGTGTAATCATGAGTACATGCACAAAAACGCTCATGTGTATGCATGCACGCATGCTCACATGCTAAGATGAAGTGAGTTGCAATTGGCTGAGATCTCGGTTAAAATACATACAAATTAAATGAGAAAATGAACAGATAATTGGATTCACGATATCAGCAGAAAACCAATAAAAACGCCCATGTGTATGCATGCACGCATGCTCACATGCTTAAGATGAAGTGAGTTGCAATTGCCTTCTGCAATGGCTGAGATCTCGGTTAAAATACATACAAATTAAATGAGAAAATGAACAGATAATTGGATTCACGATATCAACAGAAAACCAATAAATGGGGATATCAAGAAGTCAATGATTCTATTTCTAAAGGAGAAGACAATGACAACTCAAAGCACCAAGAAGCATGGATATGACCTATCCCAATTGAATTAAAACTCTTTAGAAAAAAATGCAGAAATTGGAGATCATGAATTGAATTTCATCAATCACCAGCAGATTATAAGATAGAAGCAAAGGAAAAGCAATCCATAAAAAGACCACAATGAAAAATCAATAAGAAAAAGCTGAAGCGACACCACTAAGATCTAACGTTAGGTAATCAAGATCTGAGTTACACAAAAAACCCAAAAAAATCCAAACTTGAAAAAGAAAACCAAAATTTCCCGAACGCTCTAACCATCAAATCACACTACTCGAACTTTCACACGTCAAAATCAATTTCCAAACTTATCCAACACATCAAAATCAATATCCCAATTTCCCAAATAGCAAAAAAAAAAAACAGAATAGTGCAGATGCAAAATCCAACTGGAGAATAAGAATTGAACTCATCAAGAATCAGCAACTGAAAATTTACAATTGCCCAAAAGCATTTTCACCATAAGAATAACTCTCAAGGATCAAAATCGCATTCCACTGGAAAATAAAATCATAAGAAACCCCAATTTCAAAAAACTTTTTTCCAAACACCAAATTATTCAAAAAAAAAAAGTGGGATAAGTCGGGAAACCTTTTGCACGCACAGACTTGTCCAAAAAATTGGTTGGGAAATCGCATTCTGCATGTGATTTCCTGATTTATCCCACTTTTTTACATAAATGGTGGATCTAGACATCCCAACCATCAAAACCACGATCTACTCGAACTCTACGCAAAATCAAATCGGGAAATTGGGAATCGAACTCATCAACAACTGAACCACATCAATATCCCAATTAACCGAAAAGACCACATGATTGCATTGCCCGAAGAATGTCGACTTAGAAAAGCATACCCAGATGCAGAAACACTGTAGATCATCAAAATCACGGTCCATTGAGCTCTTCTCCGTCAAAATCGACATTCCAACTTTACCAAAACATCAAAAACATTCGATCTCAAAAGATCACAAAATCCTGAAATATCGATCGATCCCTCAACGAATCAATATCAATAAACCCACCATCCCCAGATCCCCGATTATCCAAAAAGACTCGGAAAAGAAGAATGCGAACCAAAATGCGGTAAATCTATCGCAAGACTCAGATTCATCCCAACCTTGTCGAATCGGCAAGACTCAAGCGAGTCGACGCACCGCGACCGGAACCCGGCGGCCGCCTCGCCCTCGAGGGCGGAGAGATGCCAGATCGCATCCGCCGCGGCCTTCCTCGTCGCCCAGTCGCTGCTCTTCAGGCACTCCGCCACCGCCGGCACGAGCACGGCCAGCACCGCTCGGCTCTCCGCCGCCCCGGCAGAGATGATTGCGGCCGCCACCGACAGGAGGGCGGCCCTCGCCTTGAAGCTCTGGCTCCCCAGCAGCTTCACCACCCTCGGCACCATCCTCTGCAGGTAGGCCGGGTCCGGATCGGGCGATCCCTCGATGGCCGATACGAGACACATGGCCGAGCCTGCCTGCACGCCGGCGCCCTGCTCCCCGAGCGAGTCGAGCAGCGGCTTGAGGATCACCGATACGGGAACCCGAGTCACCCGCTCCGTCATCGCCCGGACTGCGTCGGCGCAGGCGGACCGGACGCCCGAGTCGGCGTCCTTGAGCCGCCGGGCGACGCCGGCGACCATCTTCGGGACGAACCCGGCGAGCGCGTCGCCGTGTGACTCGGCCATTGTCGCGAGGAGGCGCACGCACTCTCTCCGGACCGGCGCCTTCTGCTCCGAGTCGGTGTCGGAGAGGCACGAGAGGAAGGGGGAGAAGAGGTCGGGGGTGAGGGACCGGGCGAGCGAGTCGAGCTCGGCCGAGGCGAGACGGAAGGTGTCTCGGTCGGAGAGCTTGTTCAGGCAGGAGACCGTCCGCTGCCGGAGCTCATGGATCGCCTGCTGGGGCGTCGGACCGGGCCGTTTTCCGGCGGGTCTGCACCCGAAGCTCGCCGGAGAGGGGGTGAACTCCGCCGGCATTTTGTCATCAAGTGGCGTCGACTCGGGGGGATCGGCCTGAGAACGAAGAATGTGAGTTCGGTTGGTGGACGGAATTTTGGCCGGAAGAATTTCCCGGCAGCCGGAGCAGGCTTGTTGGGGAGTGACTGGATCAGTTTGCTTGGGGTTCTTAAAGGGTTGTGGAGGAGGGTGAACACATTGGGACCACAATAGGCATTACGAATTTGTTAGAGGGCGTTTTCGGGAAAGAATGATGGGGTTTCAGTGGATCAATGCCAGGGTGTTTTGGAGAATTACTAGAGTGCCCTTTCTTGAGTGAAGCTTTGGGGGTATGTATTATGTCACCCTTTTGCCCTTAAGAGTTTAAAAAATGACTATTGCATCCCTGGGAGGGTTTTACTGGAGGGTGGGATTGTGTGGTCTGTCAATGGGTTGGGTCTGACCTGAACCTGACATGGACCCACCCAAGTGGGTCTGATATGCTTGTCAGGTAGGGATGGTTTGGAGTGGTAGGGTCTTGTGGGTGAAATGTTAGAGCAATGAATTATGTGCTTCTGAGAACTTGAGTGACCATGATATCCTTGAATGCTTGGGATCCTCAATGTGGATGTAAATGGTTCGGGTTTGGGTTCGGGTTTGGGTTCGGGTTCGGGATTGGTTCAGGTTCAGGTTTGGTTCAAGTCTTTTTACTTTTCTTTATAGATAATCTGCGTGATTAGGTGCTAGTCTCGATTGAATTAACCAAGATATTACCATGACTGCAATTTTAAAGAGACGCGAAAACACAAGCCTATGAGGACACTTTTACAACTAGATAACCAGCATTGAAAATGAACTTTACATTGGATGGTTGGGATTTTGATTAACCCTACCCCATTGACTGTACCTCGTTGGATCTACAAGCTAAAACAAACAAATTGAATTTTTGGCCTTTATCATAATTAATTGTTTAACAATATGTAGAAAGGGCCTACCTAACAGATCTAACTAAATGATTCACGGTTGTCTAATATCCAATCCAGCAAGAGATAGGGCCTACTCTATAAGGCTTTACAATTAACTAGCCTAAATTTTGTTGCAGTAACACGCCATTAAAACATTTTATCTGATTCCATGATTAGTCAGCAATGCATTATATATATATATATATATATATGTATGTATGTGTGTGTGTGTTTATATTAAAAACACATTAATGCAAGAATTATGGCTTTTAATTATGTATATATAGGGGTGGGCGTTGGGCCGGCTCGCTAATGGACCGGGCTGACAGGGATGTTGACCGGGCCGACCCTGTCAATGGCCCGGTTCTTAACAGGCTTGGGTTTGAAGAAAAACCCATTGTGCAGCCAATGTAAAGCGGGCCGGGTCCAGCTCGACCCAATCTTAAAATGCACGAATGCTTGACTGAAATAATGGTTAATGAAAGAATAACAAGTTTTCATGTAACGAATTCTTAATTAGTGTAACTAAATAGGTAATTAGTGTAATTAGTGTAACTTAATTAGTGACCCGGTTCTCAGTGAGGGTTTTCCTTAAGTCATAAAAATAAAAAGGTATAACACATCATGTTGGAGTCAATTATTAACACACTAAAACTGTAAATTTAACAGTTAAACATGATTAAAAGGTTATATTTTGCTTTTTAGAGATTAAATCTATCTAAATCAGGTAAATACCACCTTAACTTATGGACATTATGTACATATACAATAATTTTGAAAAATAAAAAAGCCTGAACTGAGGGATCAAGTCCGATTGCTGTTAATTACTTTAAGCACGCCATTCACATATCTTAGGCATAAAAGCAGGCCGAAATGGACCCAGCCTATAAAGCACTTTGCTTGGTATAAGCCAACTGCAACCAAAGTCATGTTAGATCATTTTTTTTTTTAAAGGCAAGCTAGGGTTAGGGGGATCCCTACCAGAACAACAGCATCCTCATGTGTTAGAGGGATTCGATCCTGGGCCTTCAGCTTGACAAAGGACCCTGCTTACCACATCGGTAGTAAAGTCATGTTAGATCATTGGTCATATCCCATTGCTTCTCATTTGGGCTAAGAAAGGTACAAGGAAGATAAATGTAAAAAAATACTTAAATTAATTTATTATTATTATTTTAACATTATTTTAATGGTTTTAACATGTCTCACGTTCTTATTGACATGAAATATTTTTATGTGCTGTTTTTTCCCTTGCCCTAACAAAAAAAAAGAAAAAGAAAAAAGAAAAAAAAAAGAAAAAGAAAAAAGAAAAAAAAAAGAAAAAAGAAAAATCAACTTTCCTAACCAACCAAACCAAAACTATTTTGGATCTTCTGCAGCCAAAAAAGAGGTCAAAGAGTCCAATTCATCATGTCAAAAAAGAAAAATACGAAGGGCATATCGGTAAATTAGTAGGGGTGCCATGGGGGGTAATTATGTCAACCCCAAAAGATTCAACACCATTATTAAAATGGGGGCATGTGGGAGTGGGGGGAGGAGTCTGGCAGTTGCAGTCGGCCATCTGCTCGTAGATGCCACTGACAATGAATTGTGTGCGCGCGAGGGCAGCGGGGATGGTGTGCGGTAACCCCCCATTTCCTTCGAGTACGGCCTATCATGTATTTTCATTTCCAATTTTAAATATACCTTTTATGTTTATTTATTCACGAATTATTATCACGCGGGTAAAGAGTCACTGACATTCGGATCCCGTGACTCAAATGATGCAAACTGTGACCAACACTCATCTGGAATATATATACTCAGCAGAATATGAGCATTTCCAATGTTTTTTTTTTCCAAATTCAACCAATGTAGATGAGTTCAACTTGGTAAATTCGTTAGGAAACAAATGTTTGATTGGGTATTTTGGATGTGTGATTTTTGAATGCTTGAATATTTAAGAAAATTATGAGTCGTGGATTTTAAAGCCTTAAAAAATCTTTTTTATTCATCATAACCAGATGATTTAAAAGCTTGTCCTTATAAAACCAAAACCAAGAGAAAAGAATAAAAAACCTTGAAAATGATAGTTCTCATATTTTTTTAAAGTGACTCTTTCTCTCCATTTATATATACTCTCTCTCTCTATATATATATATATACTCTCTCTCTCTCTCTCTCTCTCTCTCTCACTCTATATATATATATATATATATATATATATATATATATATATATATATATATATATATATATATATATATAGCTGGTAGGAAGTTTTATATTTTCAATCAGGGATGGCAGCCGATCGAGGCGGAGGCCAGGGACAAGGTCTCCACTTTTGCCCCGTCTCAAAATTTTGCCCTCCATCTTCACTTTCAACGCCGTACAAGTTTTGATTTTAACCTCCATCTCCATTTCATGTCTTTCATTCCCGGTCCAAACGGGGAAGGGCAGGACCCCATTTTTCCTTGGTTCACTGCCATCCTTAAAGGTATTTTAGTTATTTTATTAACGGAGATCGAAGATGAAACGGAGCGAGAAAAAGTGTAAGTCCATCCCCGCCTCCATCACCATATGGGTTTTGATTTTAACCTCCATCGCAGTTTCATGTCCTTCATCCTCGGTACAAACGAGGCCAAGCGGGGTGGGGTCATGTTTTCCCTTGGTCTACTGCCATCCCTATTCAAAATGTCCGAAAAACTTAACAAAAAATAATTACAGGTTCTTTTAGCTTAATCTAAACAAGTAAATGTGTTTAATAACATCACGCTTTATATCAAATCAACTTAACCATTATATATATATATATATATATGTTTGCAAAATATTTACCTCTGTTGTACCGTACTCTCTAGCATTACATATCTAAATGAAAATGAAAGTTTCAGTGTGGGTACATTTATGTATAGGATGATGGGTTCATGTGTCCTACAACATGTGAGGTAATATCACATAGACGTGTTGCCTGAGGAAGGCCTTACTTTAAATTACCACGGCTTACTAGCCATATCTTTAGCAAAAATGTCGAAGTTGAAAACTTTTATCTGATTAATCTCTGACAGACTGACTCACAGTTGTGGTTAGTTTTTTTCTAAATTGAAGAAACAATGTAGGCTACAATTGTAAAGCTTAATCCCAAAATATTAAGTTTTTTTTTTTAAGGATAAAGAGCCCAAGCCGAGAACCGGGTTACTTAATGGGCCCGCCCCCTGCGAGGTAAACCCCAAGTAGGGTGACCGACACCCAAGCCTTTACAGTGCCCACCAGTTACAAGCACCCTCACAGAGGATGAGAGTCGAACCTGGGGCAAAGGCGTTAGCGCCTTCTTCCTCGGCCGACTGCCATACGGATGACCTACATTGGTGTCCTAGCAATTTTAATTAAAAAACAAATAGTTTCGACCCAAGGGCATGGTACGAACGAGTGCAACCAATACTTCACCAATTCACGTGGGCACACACTGATAATATTGGTTATGGTGCCATGCCATGTTAATGTAACTTGGGGACTGGTTTGTTAAGAGCTTCAAATATCAAGGCTCCACAATTAAAAAATTTCACAACTCAAAAAATCATGTTTTTATATTAAAAAACATGAGCCATGACGTAAATAGACCATGCTAATCACATCTGCTAGGTTTAGATTAGATCTATATAGCTTGCACCCATGACTTTCAGCTAGATAGGACAGTCATGTCAACATAACCACACACACACACATATATATATATATATATAGAGAGAGAGAGAGAGGTAATGTTTGCTACTCTCGTGGGTAAGGAACCCTTTAATGAAAAAAGTAATATTTTTATTATGCTTTTTTTATCTACATATTAAGTTTAGTAGCAACTGACCTTTGGATCATGTTTTTCTGACATATATATCAGATTTTACTAAGGTTGAAAAATCAATGGCTTACAATGTACAAAATTTTTAAACCTAAAAAAGCATATTTTTATGTTGAAAAACTATAATCCAATGGTTAATTTTTACTATTTTGGCCATGCCCAACACATCTATGAAGTCAGATTTCAGCAAAAAAATAAAATAATCTCTCCTTATGAGTTCCAACTAGGGGTTCCCTTAAGGGTAGCAAATGGTATCATATCACACACACACACACACACACACACATATATATATATATATAGTGAGAGAGAGGATTGATCACATTATGTTTGGATTTGTTTCACCTGACTCCAGCCTGCGCTTGCACCAGATCCATAAAAGAGGAGATAGGAAAACAATTAAGACATTGACCTGATGAGATTGACGCGATCCAGATCCATTTATTACATAGAGAAACTGCACTTGGTATTAGAGACCTGGCCATACTGGTTCAGCCTGCCATACCTACGGTCAAACTTTTTTTTATTTTATTGAGTGAGCCAAATTAGACATTAAAAATAGAGATTGGTGGTTGGCCTACACCTACCACCAAAGGTGTACAATTCATATGTGTGATTGCAGCTGGTGAGGGATCATGCAAAGGCATTACAATGTTAGTATTATAGAAGTTTGAAAATATCCCATTAGCCCATAAGTTATTTCTAATCTTTAACATAACCTCATCAGTAAGGGGGAGTTTTAGATGCACCCCCTTATGAACCATGTCACAGGGACACGCCATTTTAGCATCGTGTCCTTCGCGGCACAATCTGAGATGTTAACATGGATGACAACCATTTATCATTTAACTGAAATGTTACCAAGATCATGAATTCCCACGTTGAATAAGCCATAGATCATGATTATCGTGACACGGAAAAACCGTGGATCATTTATCATTTTGCATTTCAATAACATAACAAAGGAATGGGATTATTTACCATTCATCTAGAAAAAAAATGACATTATTCATCATCAACGATGGAAAGTTTACACGCCAAAATATCTCCAATTTTGAAGCCAACAAAACACTATTAGTTCTAATGACTTGGAAAATGTCTTTTTCTTTGATTACCTGGGGACAGCCAAAAACTTGAAAAAGATCATGATTTTCTACCTAAAACAGAGGTGATTTTGGAAGTTTTGGTGGTAAAAAATCACAATCTTGAGGCCAGGGTGAAAAAGAAAGGCAGAGTGACTATTGATCGTCTGGTGTCGGCAAGAAGGGGGAATACATGAAGGAGTGAATGCCTTGGATATACACACAATGCTATTGAGGCAAAGAGTGGACGTTGGATTTGAACAAAAAGTATGGCACTTTTCTTGTCGCCTTCACATTTCTAGAAAGAGAATATCACGAAAATCTCACGGGTAATTATCCATTCGAAGAAAAAAATACTCTCTCTCTCTCTCTCTCTCTCTCTCTCTCTCTATATATATATATATATATATATATATATATATATATATATATATATATATATATATATATATATATATATATGGGTAGGGATGCACACGAGCCGAGCCGATCCTGAGCTGTTCAAACTCGGTTTGCTTCAAAATGCACATGTTCAAGCTCGGCTCGAGCTCGATGCCGAGCTTGAAGAGCATTGTTCAAGTCGAGCTCGAGCCGAGCTTGACCGTTATTCAAAAAAAATTGCCAGAATAGACGGTTTTCGATCCCCAAATCTCTTCCGACGTGGCACAACCGACCCACCATTAAGCCAGCCTTTATTTTTAGTATAATATGGCCCAGATTGTTGAGGAGAGAAAATTTTCCAAGAAGTGAAGTTTGAAGTCAAAACATCTTAGAAAATAGACCAATGCCTTAACCACTACGAAGACAACAACTTTCATGAATTAATTTGCAAATATGTTATATATATATATACTCTAATGCGAGCCTTATTGAGCTTTTCGAGCTTAATCGAGCTCAACAACTTGATCAAGCTTGGCTCGTTTATCCACACCAAGCATGGACTTTTTTTCAAGCTTGACTTGTTTATTTTTCAAACGAGCTCGAGCAGAGCCCGAGCTAGCTCGGCTAGTTGTGCATCCCTATATATGGGCCATTAGAATATGAGAACTGAAAGTATAAGAACTACTATGTGAACCACAATTTTCATGTTTTTTTTCTTTTCACTTAAATATAACCATGTGGATGTGATCTGTATGCTTGATTTTATAAGGAACAGCTCTTGAATAATCCAATTATGATGCATAAACATTTTTTAAAGGTATAAAATCAATGGCTCATAATCTTTATTTTAAGATTTAATCATTCAAAAATTATATTTTTTGACTATCCAACAGTTGATTCCTAGCAAATTTATAGTGCTGAACACATCTATATGGTTAGATTTGAAAAAAGGTATTGAAAATGCCTAGTTTACATGGTAGTTCTCGTATTCTAGTATCACACAACACACACACACACACACACACACATATATATATATATATATATATATATATATATATATATATATATATATATATATATATATATATATATATATATATATATATATATATATATATTCTAGTAGAAACATCATATTCCTTTACATTTTCATGATTCTTTCATAAATCAAGCACTATGGATATGATATATATGGTTGTTTAGCCAAAAACATGCTTTAGGATGAGCGGTCCAGGTTTGACTCTTCCGAGCTTCTCTTTCTTGTGCAAGCCGACGTCCAGCATAGACCATGGGGTTGAGGATCCTAGCCTCGGAGTTTTAGACCTTTGGGCCGACAACTGTAGGTACGGCGCCAAGTCGAGCCAGCATGACCAGGTCTTTGAGACTAGGTGTGGTTTCTTCAAGCAATAAACAAAAGGGGAGAAAAAAAACCATGCTTTAGAAAACTATACAAGCAAAACTTTTTGGGGCTGCAAAATTTGATGGTTCACAATACACCAAAATTTTATGATTGAAAAATTATAGTCTTGAGAGAGAGACCCTATAGGTGCATTCAGTAGGGTCAATTTGCTATAAAACGACATTTGAATTGTTTTTTTTTATAAAAAAACTCGAAAAATTTAGCTTGAATATTTAGGAAAATTGCATACCATCGATTTTCAAATCTTATAAAAACCTATCGACGTGTCAGAATTGGATAATTCAAGAGTTTATTCCTATAAAATCAAGCACGTAGAACACATCCGTACGGTTAAATTTGTGAAAAAAAACGTGAAAAAAACTTTTTAAAAGCTGAATACTAGTCTGGTGGTAGGCACGGATTGGAATTGGCAGCTGTCCCCATTCATTATTTGGATGTTGTTCAAGCAGTGTGGGTGATAAAAATGTGAAAAACGTCTCTATTTTGTAGACAATAAAACATGTCTCTGGATGCTGATTCAAACACGGCAAGTTGTAGTATCTGTATAATTATGACCCGCTAGTGTAAACCAACAACTGTTAGGAGACTGTGCGTGCAAATTTAGCATTCATGAACAACACATAATTTTTAAAGAAAGGATTTGTTCTAGGTCTGTTACTTTTTCAGCATTGAAGAAGGCTAGAGATCTTGCCAAAACAAAATTTAATTTTAACAGAAGATTCCATACAACCAAATTGTTAAATAATTAATTTTAATAAGGAATTGAATAAGTTTCTCCAAAACAATTAAGTGCTTTGGGCCAACAAAAGCCCACCAACATTAGATTTATTACAAATAATTAAGGTAATTATTAGTTGGATTGCATTTAAAATATTATCATTTTAAATATTAAAAAGTGAGTTAGTTAATTTCCTACTTTCTGTGACGATATTTTAAATTATTGTCATAAACGATATATTCCTTAATTATATATGCATGATCATCAATACCTCACCGATGGTGCATTTAGATATTGCATTTTTTTTTGTTTACTAATATTAGTAGGCCGATCTAAAATCCAGGAAATACCTAATCCATCAATGCATGAGATGAAGAGCTCTAATGATCCATATTTTTTATGCATTATTCTCTTTAATTAAGTTTTTAGTAAAAAACTCAAATACCAAGGAAATTCTTGGCATCGATTGACATCCAAATGGGCCAGAAGATACATTGTCATTTTCAGAAATACATGTAGCATATAGGGGTACAATATATAGTCGGATATCAGGTCTGAATTCAGCATCCTATTTTTGGATTTAGATCCTTCAATTAAGATCCAAATGTGCATTTGCGTCAGTTTCGGATTCGTGGGACCATTTCGGATACAATCAGTATTTTAGGTTGGATCCAACTTGGATTTGGGTCAAAATCCAAATTGATTGCATTTTTCAAATGTAAGGGGCATGTTTTGGATATGTTTTTACTGGATGCAGTACTACCACATATATTTCGGGTCCCAATTAACACTTAAATCATTGGATCTCTTATAGATTTAGATCAAGTGCACAAAATTCATATTCAGATTCAGATCAGACCAAATCCAGTCTGCATCCGATCTATTTGTGGCCCTAGTATATATCATGTAAATTGTTTTTTTTTTTTGAATTTCTTGTTTGATATAGTTAAATATATAATTTGCATGTAGTCCATAACACATGGATTAGTTAAAATTATATATTTTTTCTTAAAAACTTATTGCTAGTACACCATTGTTAGCTTTATTTTTAGGCAGTGAAATTTTACTAGGTAATTATATGAAAAGTGAACAAATCAATGAAACTCCAATAATATAAAGTATTTATCAAAGATGGCACCTAACAAAATTGGGAGAACTCCAATAATATACAGTGCTTGTACTCATAGCAGAAACATTTAGGGGTTCTTTCATGAACCTACCCACATGTCACGTGTACATCATGGTGTACCTTCCTCGAGGGATAAGCCCCAAGGCACTATCATTGCAAGATACAGTACAGGGTCTACATAAGGATGATTTGTCTCTTGTCAAAGTCATGGATAAGTTTCAGCATCGGGTCGGTTCATGTCCAAATCCCAACAAAACTTTGCTTATCAGCAAAGAAAAAGATTTAGGTTTTTGTGTTGCGACATCAAAAGGGTACAACGGTAGTAGGGATGGCAGTGGATGGAGGAGATGAAACGAAGACTGAGGTTAAAATCAAAACTCATGAGGGAATGGACTTCTGCTTAATTTCCCCACCTTGCCCCAATCTTCTCCCTTATTAAAATGATTAAAATACCTTTAATGATTTAATAAAATTTCATATAATTGCCTTCTATATATTCTTAATTTTTAACCTTAAAACTAAAACAACCTTCTCCTTGTAAGCACTCCTACTCCTTGCCAGCACGACCAGCCCTTCGACGGTTCGACCTCCTTCTTTAAGGATGACAATGGACCGAAGGAAAACGGGGCTCACCCTACCTCGCCCTGTTTGGACCGAGAATGTAGGACATGAAATGGGATGAAGGTTAAAATCAAAACCCGTATCGAGATGGACGCAAAATTTTGAGACGGGGCGGGGGTGAAGACCTTGTCTCCTGCACTGATCCATTGCCATCCCTAAACATCAGGAGTGTCAAGGGGTTGGGTTCACTTGAACCTGACCTGGACCAAACCTTATAAGGTCTGGGTATGGTGATAAATAAGTAGACCTGATTAAGACCTGAGTCCGAACCCAAATGTCTGATTAATACATGGACCTGGTTATAGTTTGCAAAATTTTATACCAGACCTAGGCCTGACCTGAGTTCCGATTAATTAAGACCTGCAAATTTTCAAAGTAAAAATGATAAAAAATATTGTTTTACGGTGTATGACCCGGGTCTGGTTCATGTAGTTTTTATCGGATCCGAGCATGATTTCTCTTATGGTAGGTTTGATTAGACTCGGGTCCAGACCCAAAAATCAGGGCCAGGTTTGGTTTCACTTGGATCAGAACCAAACCCGACCTATTGACGCCCTTATCTACCATGATGTGCTTGACTACCATTAATGTGGGAGGGCCTAGTTTGCATGAGTTTAATATTTATTTGTTTATTTTAAAAAAACGAGGAGAAATTATCGCTTTCGTTTGAACCTATGTGATAAAGACATGTGGACATGAAGATGCGTGAGGCAAACACGACTCACAAGTTTTTGGAAAATAGAACGAGGACATGGAATTGTAGTGCAAAACTTTGCTAATACTCACTCTTTCTATCTCCATCAAGGATGATTTTGCTTTGGCTTCATCTTTGCTGCAAGAGACATGTACCCCACGTATCAAACTCTAGTCGCACTTTAACATCTTTAAGTTGACCCACCTAACCAGGTGTGTGGGGAGCCTTGTGGGTGAGTTTGGTGATGGGTTGTTATTAGGTATGCACACGAGGCGAGTTCCGGCTGTTCAAACTTGTTCCGGTGCAAAATATATGTGTCCAAGCTTGAATGGCTTTGTTTGGATTCAGCTCAGTTCCGAGCTCGAGCCGAGCTTCAAGGCATTCCAATATATATATATATATATATATATATATATATATATATATATATATATATATATATATATATATATATATATTAAAAATATGTTTAAGGTGGGTTTCAAACCAAAAATAATTTCTAAAAGCACCCTATATTAACAGCATAAGAAGTGAAAAATGTGATTCAAACTATGAGCCTTTCGATAAAAACCCAACAGCCTACCCATTACACTAATAATAACTTGATAAATACAATTGCAAATATATTATATGTACACTTGTATCCAAGCTTTATCGAGCTAGATGGGCTGATCAAGCTCGGCTTGTTTGCTCCACCAAGCCTTAGATGTATGTCGAAGCTCAGCTCATTTAAAGAACGGACAAGTTTCGAGCCGAGCTTAACGAGTCAAGCTTGAGCCGGCTCCAGTGGTTGTGCATCCCTAGATGTTATTATAGAGCAGTTGGCCAGATGTGATTAGTTCTATAGGCAAGTGTTAATTTCTAAGAATTTAATAATTTAATCCAAGACATGCAAATCTATTTGCCTAACTGCAGCTCAAGCTGCAGGTGCAACTAGCATGATGGTCCATGATCCTTCACCCATAACTATTATGGCCCATGTGCATTGTACTCTATGCAACAAATGTCGGCAATGGTTTCAAATATTTCAAGAAAAACGACATTGTCAGCGATTGTAAAATACAAAATATTGTCTTTTGAGTGAAAATATGGTGATTTTATTATTACATCTGTATTTTTTCAACAAAATCTTTGGAAAATGTTTAATTTTGTTTTTATATATCTTATTTATTGTCTTATTATATTTTGGCATAGTTTTCAAATAATTAATTGTTAATGAGAATATATATGGGCGCTTCTATGATTATAATGTAACCGTGGTATACACTTGATTTTATATATATCTAAGCTCCAAAAGCAAAATCTAACCATTGAATTATGTTTGGCATACTCTATTTATTATTTTTACGTGTTAAAGTTGACTCCAATGTTTTATACTATTTATAAATTATTTTTATTTTTATGAATTATAAGCCGTTGATTTTCAACATATCAAAAATAGAATCTTATGGTGTATTCAACATGATTATATAAAGCTTGTAATTTATTCAATAAATCATGGTAAACACATCTATACTGTTAGATTTATAATTTGGTAGCCAGATCTATGCAAAAATGTACCACCATATGGTATATATATATATATATATATATATGTGTGTGTGTGTGTGTGTGTGTGGAGAGAGAGAGACCTGTCCAATAAATTGCTCCAGATCATGAGCTTTCCTTCACTACATGAGTGCAGTGCCTATACAACCAATGCTCAGAATGGTTACTGTAGGTAAAGTTAAATATTCTTTTTTATCAGTACACCTAATAAGTTAAGGGGAGGAGTTAATTCCGTAACATGATTGGCTGACCAAATAGGGAGCAAAGCAAATCCCATATGCATTCTAAGACAATGCTTTCACATGGGGAGGTTGGGGTCCAACCCGGAGCACCCGGCAGGGGTTAAGGGTCACATTCCCTTGGACCCATGACACGCATGTGCCCTCCTACCCCCAACTGAAAACAGGTTCACATGCAATATAGTGAGAGCTCATGAGACTGCTACTGCCCTTCCTGATAAGATTAGGAAGACATTCTTTGTTCTTTCACTCACATCTAGGGACACGTGGCGATCACCAATTGTCGCCACATGTAGCTGTCAGATGTTGCAGTTTGGACTTTCCTGCCATGGGCTTCTCCCATCCCCATGTTAGGCCCCTTAAATTATCATTCTATGAGAGAGATAGAGATCATCCCCATCCCATGTTAGGTCCCTTATCTTATGGGAAAGAGAGAGAGATTGATCAACATTAGGGTGTGTGTCAACGGGTCGGGTTTGGTTAGAACCCAGGTGAAACCAAACTTGAACTAGATTTTCGGGTATGGCATCAGGTCCGACTTCCGGTCTACTATAAGAAAAACCATACAAGAGGATAAGAACTATATAAACCGGACCCAGACAATACCCGATAACATAATATTTTCTATCATTTTACATTGAAAAATTGAGGGTCTTAATCGAAACTAGGGTTGGGACCGGGTCTAGTATAAAATTTCACAAACTATACCTTGGTCCATGTATTAATCGAACCTTCGGGTCTGAACCCAGGTCTTAATCACCTCTTCTTATTTGTCACCCTATAGGGTTTGGTCGAGGTCGGGTCTAGGTAAATCAGACCCATTTTTATCTTCAAGCCGAAGATCATAGTGACAAATATCATGAGAAATTGCCTAAAAAGTTTAAAACGGTAATTTCTCACAAGATTTTCAAAATATAGTAAGATTTGTAAAAAAAACATAAATACCATTATTGAAACAGGATATTTACGTTTTAAATGGCTATTATCATGAAAAAACCATGTATTTTTATTTTCAAATAATTTTTATTAATATTTTCTTATAAAAAATAAATTTTATATATTTAAATTTATCAAGATTTTGCCAAAAAAAATGCAAGAATTATGAAAATTTTCAATTTCTCTCAAGTTTTTGAAAAATGAGATTTTGCCTATAAAAAAGTTTGTCACTATGCCGACGATTAGGGTCCCCTTCCTTTTCAATAGACAAGCTCTATTAGTGGCTATACAAAACAGACAGTTATTCAACCACCCATACCAGTGGGGGTTCGAACTTTAGACATCCCATCACATGGTAACTTGCACAAAACTGCTCCTACCATACAGACTGAGCCCTTGTTTGTAATAAAAAATCACCTTAATCGCCCTAGTTCATTAGTGTAAAACCCTAAGTCCCTTTGCTCGTTAGGGAGTACACCTAGCTTTGGCCTCGGTGAAAGAGACTGACACCTATGGTTCTGGAAGTCGTAACATCTCATCAATTAGGTAACATTCACTAGTCACCCTTACCAGATGAACAGAACCCTGTGAACATTATTTAGTGAAGTGTTTATAAACAGGTATATGCTTAAAATAGACTCCCTATATTTAAAATAAATGATTTTATAATGGAATTCTTCTATTTACTTTCAAAGGGTGAAATAATTGCAATTTTAGCACGTTATTTTCCTTGGTCATTATTTACCACTAGAAAAACTAGATTTTCAAAGTATCATTTGTTTTGAAAATATTACATTTTTAGTGTGACATTAACATGTGAAATTGACTTTTTAAAGACTTATTCATTATTTATATGTTCTTTTATAGTTTAATATATATATTATATATTTTCATATAAGTTTATATATACTCAAGAAACTAAATTTTTAAGAATATCGTGAAAATTTTTCATTGAGATCTTCTGGAAAATAAAATTTATTACTATTATTTATGTCAAGGTTATCACAACCACCACCACCACCAACTACCACTACTGCCATCACCACTGCCTTAAAGTTAATCATAGTAATAATAATAAACATGATAACATTAGTACCAAAAACAAGAAAAATCCATTAACAATGATAATAATAATAGTAATAACAGTCGTACCAATAACAGCAGCAGCAATGATGATAAATAACAAAAATAGCAGTTACATTGATGCACGGTAATATCATGGATTTTCGTGGGATCACTAGATCTGGCTTGAAGCAAGAGAAAAGTGTCAAATGACAAGGAAGTTGATAGTGCCTTGTACCAGAAGAAGAAAACAAGTTTTCTTTTCCTTTCCGTGATGCACAGTATGATTGGAGTCTTCATTGAATATCTCTCTCTCTCTCTCTCTCTCTCTCTCTACCTGCATTGGCAGGCACGTTATTTTTGGCTCATTCCCATGAGAATATCTCACATGAGTCCAATCATAAATGGCCTTGTTTTGGATATAGGTGGAGTCACTGTATCATGGTCATGTGAACACATGATATAATTGCATCTATGGGTATCCAATATAGGTACTAACAATAAATATTGAAATGATGAAAGAATATCACATGCAGCTATGTTTTTGGTTAATTTCTTTCTTTTATTCATATTATTTTCAAAATAACATCGATGGGTTAAATAAATTTTCACGGCACAGTTGTTAATGCCTCGAATCTGAGTCATCAATTGGACAAAATGCAGAAAGGAAGATAATGGATGATATCATGTGACATGTGATAGAAATCCATCCTGCGTTCAATTTTTGCCATCCAATCTAGAAGTAGGATTAGTCTACAGTCTCACATGGATGCCAAGTAATCCTAGCTGTTTAAATGCATCAGTTGGACGACTAAGATTAACATAAATCCTCTAACATCATGTCTATGTCTATGGATGTAAAAGGTTCAGATTCGGGTCGGATCTAAGCATTATCAAGTCCAACTTATAATCAGATTTGGTATAATTGGGTTTGGAGTCAGATTCAAATTCGGATGAAAAAAGCTAAAACCAATCTCGGACCCGACTAGCTTAAAACCTGGTATATATTTACAGTTAATCAGGTTGGGTTTTTAGTTGGATTTGGGTTGTAGTCGGATTCGGGTTCAGGTTTAAATGAAAAACTTAATACCAAACCTGAATCCGATTATTGATGGAATCCAGATTTAGCTATCAAACATGCTTGATTATTGGACATAGACGCTAGCTTTGAGTTAGAGACCAACCATACTGGAAAGTCTACCGAGCTATGGCTGGCAGCATGAAACCTGGAAGCTGGCCCCCTCGCCACACCAAGGGGATTGTTGTTTTGGTCTTACCACAAGAGAGACATACCAGTATCGAACTTTTGATGCCCTTCAGCATGAATGCCTTAAGCAAGGACATAAAAATTTTATGCTTATAGATAAAATCTTGGAAAATAACCTAATTATGTAAATTTAAAAATAAAAAACATAAAACAACTTTTGAGAATTTTGAAAAAAAATGTCATTGTTGTGCTTATCTAAAAATAAATAAAACAATTCTCAAAAATTAGGTGCGTGTTTATAATATTTCAAAAGTTAGACATGTGTTTGTAAATAGGACAAAAGTTCGGCGTGCTTTTTATAAAATTTTCTTTATGTCACTATTAGAACAATACCATGAAATTTTCTAAGATCACAATTTCATCAAAAGTACTAAAATTATGACATTTTCAAAATGCTGAGGATATTTGTGAGTGTGCTAGTAAAAGTTCAACACTACGGGAAGCATAAAGCTGGTACTAAGGCATCTGTCAGCCTTATGAGGACAACCGAGACTTGGTAATTAACAAATTGGGCGATTTGGATCATATGGACCACTGCTGACACCTACCAAGTTTTTATTTTTGTACGATCTTGGCTGGTTCGAGCAAAAGATCTGCTGCCATAGTAGTAGTCCGGTGTTGTCTTAAAAAATAGAAAGCGGAGAGAGAGAGAGAGAGAGAGAGAGAGAGAGAGAGAGAGAGAGAGAGAGAGAGAGAGACGAACTATAACCATCAACATTGCAATAGTTTCAACCAACATTGAACCTGCCAAAAATACAAAAAAGACCCAAGACAAGCCTAGAAGCCCAAAAAAGAAAGCAAGATACAAATACAATTGATCGACGACGAGCATCACCCTAGTTCAGGAGGTGTCGATGGATGCTAATTGCGCTGAAGCTCAGGAAGGTTGATGTGCAGAATGGCGTACACGTCTGCCAATATCAGGTTCACTAGTTTATTGAAAACCGTTGAAATATGCCGAAAAATGGCGTTGTTGCGGGTCATCCAAACGACCCACCAGGACGAGAGAAGCCAAGTTCGTCAAATAATCCGCCATTTGTTGCACTGATGTACTGGTTGAAGACCCCAGAACAAATCATTGGCGAACGATTCCTGGCGTACGCTGACCACATGCGTATTCCAGGTGACCTTAAAGATGTTTTGAAATACAGTGCACTCCCAAAATAGGTGAAACGTAGTTTCTTCGGCCCCCTCACACAACACACATTTACTCAAAAGTTGGAATCTAATGATTTTGAGGAAGCTGTCAGTCTTCACCCGATCGTGAAGGATGAGCCATGCCAGGAAACGAGATCTATGAGTCGGTCCCTTACCCTAGATAAGGCTTGGTGAGAACCGATCCACCCTTGAAGGAAGAAGAGAGAGGTGGAATTCTTTTGCGCGGAAAGAGCCGTTAGGAGCAAAGGCGCGTCCTAAGAACTGGGACTGCGAGTCAACAATGCCATTATTTGAAAGAATCGCAGACCAAGCTTGGATCCATGAGCGACAAAGTTTTGACATTGCTTGTTGATTCACGCGAGTGGCCCCAACCAACGATTCCACACCCTTGTATTTAGCAAGAGGAACACTTGTGCACGGGGACCCATGTTGGTTGCCAAGCCAGCTCTGCTTCATGACGAGAATCATACTCCTCAATCTGGGGTCCTTGATTTCCAAACTCCCCCATAAATAGGAAGCCTTAGGGTTTCCCACCCTATCATGTGGCACTTGTTGTTGGAACCACTTCCAGACCATAGGAAGTTCACCAAGACCCGAGATAGCTTCTTACTAACCCCCACAGGCATCAGGAACATTGACATAACAAATTCTGGCATGACGTTTAGAACATGCTTGATGAGAGTCAGTCTACCCGCAATGGAAAGGTAGGAAGCTTGCAAGGCTAAAATTTTATTCTGAACCCTTTGAATAGTCGTGTTTCAGGCTGCCTCTTTGACTCTGTTTAGCTGAAGCGGCAGACCCAGATAAGAAAAAGTGTTGCAGTTACCGTGCATCCCAAAATCCAATGGCTCATGGCTAACATTGACTAAGGGGCATTTACCAAGGACAAACAACACTTATCGTAGTTCATAGATGAGAGAGAGATTACAATGTTAATTGTTTAAGGTGAAAAATGTTCTCAATTACATAAAATCGATCAATACGCATGGGGTACGTTTCTAAATGTTTTACAAGCTAAACCAATTCCCAGGGTGACGGGCGGTGTGTATAGGGCCCGGATACATATTCACCACGGCATGCTGATCCGCAATTACTAGCGATTCTAACTTTACATATTTGAGGTTGACTGGGATACCTCCCCTACGAACCAAGCATTGGGGCAGTTTTAAGCCAAGAGGAAAGCCTAAGCTTAATAATGACCATAACAATGGTTCTGGTGAGTAAACATTGCTGACATATCTCCTTAAAAAGCCTTCTTTCTCAAATATCATTGAATGGGTTACCTTTTATTGGCATTGGAGGCATATCACATTATAGAAGGGTAGTATTTTTATTTCTTGCTTGGTCGCTTCGCTCCCTAAATTAGTTAGCTTTTTATTTGTTGCTCGGTCGCGGTCGCTTTACTCCCTAAATGTTAGCTTTATTGGTTTTTTTGCTCTGTCGCTTACAAGACCAAACTATGTTGAGAGAGAGAGAGAGAGAGAGAGAGAGAGAGAGAGATTACAAAGTTAGATGTTTAATGTGAAAATTATCAATTATAGAAAATCAATATTTTATTTTTTATGACGGATTATATGAAATCAATATGGGGTTGCTTTTCTAAATCACTAAATATTTTTAAAAGCTAGCAAGACCAAACTAGTGAACTACCTTAGCTAGACACTTTTGGTGTTTCAAATCTTGATTTAAATTTGATGATGAGTATTAACTAGGCATTTTAACAAGTAATTATCCATATGATAATCATTCCTGTGTGGGACAAGTTTCTCCATAATATAACCGAGCTCACGTGGCTATGAGTGATTGGTTCATGTACCTTGCAGGATCACGAGATTTGCTCTCAACCTAGCCTACCTACACCATTATTTGCATTCTTTTGGTCGAGGCTAAAAAGAGTTTTGCCAACAGAGGTCAGCCCATCTGCCGTCGGTAACGAAGCGATTTTCTTTGGCCGAGTTAGAAAAAAAAAAGGTCATCTAAACATTAGGTTAAGCATCTTTAGCTAAACAAGATGAATGCAATGTTGCTAGAGGCAACTAATTTTAAGATACGTGGGTTGACATCACATAAAGTTTTACAAAATGCGTAATTCCAAACAGAGAGTAGTGTTGGGGAAACAGAACAAAGACTTGCGGAAACAAACTGACGGATTGAGTCTTCCCCACAAGTGTGAATCAATGGAAACAATACGACGATGACAGTGGAAGAAATAAAACCAAACCAACAACAAAAACAAAACAACACACAACGATTTACGTGGTTTCCTCTCAACTGAGCTATGTCCACGATGATCGATAGGTCAACACCTTTCATTATCTTTATAACAAGGTTACAAGAGTGGCCAAAAGGCATAAGCCTTACAAACACACAATGTTTAATGAAATAAACAAGAGGATATACCTCAATTAAGAACAAGGAACAAATGATTTGAAGAACCAGCTTGACGAAGTTGTCCTGAAAGAAGTGTAGCAGCACTTCTTACCCTTGCTCTTTCCGCACCCTTTCAGTGCCCTAAAAGTGTTTCACACACTTTCTGCCTTTTTTGCGCTCTGCGAAGCTCTCACCGAAAAAGTCATATCTCCTCTCTCATCCATCATATATTTATAGGGGATAAGACTCGCACTAAATGCGAAAAGACTAAACGTCTCACACAACTTACAAAGTGCCTGAAGCGCCAATGACACAAATCGCTATTCCAGCGATACCCGCAAATCACTATGCAGTGAAGTCACAAATCGCTATTCAGCGGTATCACAAATCGACTTCTAACTGAAGCCACAAATCGCTATCCCAGCGATAACCAAATCACTATCCAGTGATACCATAAATCGTTGTCCGGCTGACAGCATAAATCGCTCTTCCATGATGAAAACAAATCGCTATGCAGTGAATACGAAGTCGACTTACGCAGCTCCAAGCACTGACCACAAATCGTGACCGACAAATCGCTGATCCACAAACTTCTTAACAGTTGAATCATCATTCACCTGAGGGGACTTTTACAAATCGCTATCCAACGAATACAAAAAAATGTCCTTAACAAGATCAGGCGACGTGCTTGAAAGAGACTGCAACAAAGCTTGGAGTGCAGCGATGCTTGAATAAGGAGGGAAACCCAATAATTCTCCCCCTTCCCGACTTATGTGGAAGCTTCTTCCATTTCTGCTAGGAATCAACACTTCTCATGCTTGTCCTTGGGCAATGATTTGGTCAACATATCTGATGTATTGTCATCAGTATGCACTTTCTCCAGTTGCAGTAATTTTTCATTCAAGACATCCTGAATCTAGTGATATCGAACATCAATATGTTTTGATCTTGAATGAAATGAGGAATTCTTACTCAAGTGAATCACACTCTGGCTATCACAGTGAAGAACATACACTTCTTGCTTCAAGCCCAACTCTTGCAAGAATTTCTTCACCCACAACAATTCCTTACTGGCTTCTGTAATGACGATGAACTCATCATCTGTAGTGGAGAGAGCTACGCATTTCTGTAATTTCGACTGTCATGCAACTGCTTTCCCTGCAAAAGTAATCAAGTACCCAGAAGTAAACTTTCTACTGTCTACGTCACCAGCCATATCAAAATCTGTGAATCCTTCAAGAATAGGTTCACCCTTTCCAAAACACAGACTCAATTTTAAAGTGCCCTGAAGATACCTGAGAATCCATTTCACTGCTGCCCAGTGTTCCTTCCCTGGATTTGACAAAAATCGACTAACAACTCCAACATCATGAGCTATGTCTGGTCGGGTATAGACCATAGCATACATCAATGAACCTACTGTCAAAGCATAGAGAATTTTCTGCATCTCAATTTCTTCTTCATCATTTGCACGACATTGACTTGAGCTAAGTTTGAAATGGCCTGCAAGTGGACAATCAACATGCTTTGCTTTGTCCATATTGAACCTCTCAAGAACCTTTCTGATATACTTCTTTTGCGATAACCAGATCAGCCCATGTGATCTATCACGAACAATTTTCATCCCAAGAATCTGCTTTGCTGGACCTAAATCCTTCATGGCAAAGCTCTCACCCAGCTCCAACTTCAGCTTGTTTATCCTACTGATGTCTTGGCCCACAATCAGCATGTCATCCACATAAAGCAAGAGAATGGTAAAATTACCATCTGAAAATTTCTTCACAAACACACAATGGTCTATGGAGGTTCTTGAATATCCATGCTCAGTCATAAAGGAATCGAATTTCTTATACCATTGCCTTGGTGCTTGCTTCAATCCATACAAGCTCTTCTTCAGCTTCCAGACTAGGTGCTCTTTACCCTTGTCAATGAAGCCATCAGGTTGCTCTATGTAAATTTCTTCTTCAAGTCACCAAGCTAAAATGCAGTCTTCACATCAAGCTGCTCAACTTCTAAATTTATGATTGCAGCTATACCGATCACAGTTCAGATGGAGGACATCTTCATAACTGGCGAGAAGATCTCATCAAAGTCAACTCCCTTCTTCTGAGCAAAACTTTTCACTATAAGTCGTGCCTTGTATCTAGGTTGAGAGTTGTTCCCATTAGTCTTCAACTTGAAGACCCATTTGTTCTTCAACACCTTCTTCCCTTTAGATATTTTTATTAGATCAAAGGTGTGATTCTCATGCAATGAATCCATTTCTTCTTTCATTGCCTTAAGCCACTCAAACTTGTTTTCATCCTCCAAAGCTTTTTCAAAGTTTCTGACTCACCTTGATCTATAATGATCACATACTCATTTGATGAATATTTCTCGAATGATTGTCTCCCTGGTAGACCTCATTATCGGAGTCTGAGAAAGTGGCTCTTGGGGTGCAGGCTCCCCTTCAATTTCTGTCTCAACACTTCCTTCCTCTGCATCATCATGAGGAGGTGGCATCTTTTTCACAGAATCATGAACAACCGGTGCATCAAGGGGATCTATGTCAACAAGATCACCTTTACTAGACTCTAATGGCTCAGACTCACCAATATCTTCAATGGTCTGATCTTCCAAGAAGACAACATCTCAACTTCTGACCACCTTCTGATCAACAGGGTCATACAGTCTGTAGCCAAATTCTTCATGTCTGTAGCCAAGGAATATGCACTGCTTGGCTTTTAGATCAAGCTTGGACATCTCTTCCTTCAGAATATGAATAAATGCTCTGCAGTCGAACACTCTTAAGTGTTCTAAAAAGGTTCTTTTCCAATTCAAACTTTCTGTGGAACATCTCCCTTCAAAGAAATAGAAGGAGACAAGTTGATAAGATCAACTGTTGTCCTCATTGCCTCACCTCAGAAAGATCCTGGCAATTTAGAGTGTAACAGCAAACATCTGACTCTCTCAAGAATGGTGTGATTCATCCTTTTAGCAACCTCATTCTGTTGAGGTGTCATCCTCACAGTCCTTTCATGCTTGATGCCATGATTGGTGCAGTACTGATCAAATGGCCCAAGGTATTCGCCGCCATTATCCGAGCAAACACACTTTAACTGCCTGTCAGTTTCTCTTTCAGCCATAACCTGAAAGTGCTTGAATACATCTAGAACTTGGTCTTTAGTTCTCAATGTATAAGCCCAGACTTTCCTCGAATGATCATCAATGAAACTCACAAAGTACAATGCACTACCAAGTGTCTTGACCTTCAAAGGTCCGCACCCATCAAAATGCACAAGATCTAGAATGTGAGATTTTCTAGATGCAATGTTTCTATGGAAGGACACTCTATTCTGTTTACCATGGAAGCAATGAATGCATGGTTCCAAAGACGTACTTGATGCGTCTGTCAGAAGCTCTTTCTTGACCAGAACTTGTATCCCCTTCTCGCTCATATGCCCGAGCCTTTAATGCCATAACTCTGTAGACAAGCCAGTCTCCACAGCATTCACAACTCTTGCAGACCTTCGCTTGCATATAAAAAGAACATGCCTTTGTTCCTCTTGCTACCATCAAGGAACCCTTGGTTAACTTACACCTTCCATCACTGAAGGTGTTGTTGTAGCCCTCATCATCCAACTTTCTGGCAGAGATCAGATTCAGTCGGATGTCTAGTACATGCCTCACATCTTTCAGCAATAATTTGCAGCCAACACTTGTTTCCAAGCAAATGTCGCATATGCCAACAATCTTTGACACATCTTCATTTTGCATTCGAACATTTCCAAAATCTCCTTGTGAGTAGGAAGTGAAGAAATCAATCTGTGAGGTAACATGGAATGAAGCTCCAGAGTCAATCACCCAATCAGTCTTCTGACCGATCAAATTTATGCTAGTGCCATCACAGATAACCATGAGCTCTCCATCTGTGACTGCGCCTGTGACACTCTGCTTCTCTTCTCAGTTCTTCTCTCTGCTCTACTCCTTGAACTTGAGATTCATGCACTCCCTCTTCATATGCCCCTTCTTGTGGCAATAATAACACTCGACGTCTTTCTTAGAGCTCGAGTGTGAGTGACTTCTGGATTTGCCATGGAAGTGCAGAGTCTTTCTCTTACTCCTGCCTCTCCCCCTGTTTTCAATCACAAGCGCCTCGAAGGTAGAGGCAGCACCTGATGACCTTCTCTTGGTCTCTTCATTCAACAAACTGTTGGTAACTTGGCTCATAGTTATCGTTCCATCAGGTGCAGAGTTACTAACAGTAACCACCAAAGTTTTCCAACTCTCAGAAAGGGAACTGAGGAGCAACAAAACTTCTAGCTCATCATCAAAAGTAATCTTCATTGTGGACAACTGATTCACAATGCTTTTGATGTCGTTCAAATGCTCTGCAATACAGCTACCCTCTTTATACTTGAGGTTTACAAGCTTTCAAAATAGAAAAGCCTTGTTCATTGTTGTCTTTCTGTCATAAAGGATTTCTAGTTTGGTCCAAATACCATGCGCCAAAGTTTCTGTAGAGACATGATGAAAGACACTATCGTCTATCCACTGTCGAATGAAACCGACTGCATTTCGGTCTAATTTTTTTTATTCATCGTCTTTCATCTCTTCTGGTTTGTCGCTGACACCCTCAATGGGTCCATCCAGATCTTTACAAACTAAGAGGTCTTCCATCTTAGTTTTCTATGTCATCCAGTTTGTGCCATTCAAACTGATCATACGACCAACAATGTTGTTCTCCATGACTTCACACATAAATATACAAACTAAAGGCTCTGATACCAGATGTTGGGAAAACAGAACAAAGACTTGCGGAAACAAACTAACAGATCGAGTCTTTCCCACAAGTGTGAATCGATGAAAACAATACGACGATGACAGTGGAAGAAATAAAACCAAAGCAATAGCAGAAACAAAATAACACACAACGATTTACGTGGTTTCCTCTCAACTAAGGTACGTCCACGGCAATCGATAGGTCAACACCTTCCACTATCTTTATAACAAGGTTACAAGAGTGGCCAAAAGACATAAGCCTTGCAAACACACAAGGTGTAACGAAATGAACAAGAGGATATACCTCACTAAAGAACAAGGAACAAATGATCTGAAGAACCAACTTGACGAAGCTGTCCTGAAAGAAGTGTAGCAGCACTTCTTACCCTTGCTCTCTTTGCACCCTTTCAGTGCCCTAAAAGTGTTTCACACACTTTCTACCATTTTCGCGCTCTGCGAAGCTCTCACCGAAAAAGTCATATCTCCTCTCTCATCCATCCTATATTTATAGAGGATAAGACCCACATTAAATGTGAAAAGACTAAACATCTCACACAACTTACGAAGCATCTGAAGTGCCAATGACACAAATCGCTATTCCAGCGATACCCGCAAATCACTATGCAGTGAAGCCACAAATCGCTATTCAGCGATATCACAAATTGACTTCTAGCTGAAGCAACAAATTGCTATCTCAGCGATAACCAAATCACTATCCAGTGATACCACAAATCGCTGTCCGACTGACAACACAAATTGTTATCCCGCGATGACTACAAATCGCTATGCAACAATTATAAAGTCAACTTACGCAGCTCCAAGCACTGACCACAAATCATGACCGACAAATCGCTGATCCACAAACTTCTGAACAGCTGAATCGTCATTCAGCTGAGAGGACTTCTACAAATCGCTATCCAGCGAATACAAAAAATGTCTTTAACAAGATCAGGCGACGTGCTTGAAAGAAACTGTAGCAGAGCTTAGAGCGCAACGATGCTTGAATAAGGAGGGAAACCCAACAAGTAGAGCGTAGGTGCTTGAACATTAGGTGCTTGCGATGCGCTCTTGATGAGTTTTTTTTTTATCTTTTGTTGTTTTTTTTTGCAGTTCTGACCCAATAAGTGTGTTGGGCATGGTCAATTTACGAGGAATCTACACCTGGATCATGTGTTTTTTTATGAAAAAATGATATTTGGACCCTAAAAATTTTACAAAGATTTTGGACCATTGACATTTTCAACTTTATAAAAACCCACCCATGTGTCGAAATCCAACACTTCAAGAGTTGTTCCTTATAAAATTAAGTACATAGATCACATTTGTATGATCAAAATTTTAAAATAAAACTAAAAAGCCTTAAAAACCCATAAAGCATGTATCATAAGCACCTAGGCTCCTACAAAATAGTGCAAGTGTAATCATATATTTCATTAGGGGCACGCTTTTTTGGTCTTTTATAAAGACACAAGGAACAAATAATCCTTTAGATGCTAAAATCCAGTTCATATTTGCCCCTTCTTTGGCTGAAAGCTCAAAATTGGGGTTAGGAAAAAGTAGGTGAGTGAATAAATCTTGTTGAGACCTTGATCTCTTTCTTTTGTTACATCCTACTCTAATAAGCAACTGTGAACGAGCCAAGTCAATACCGGCTCGGCCTATTTTCCAGTCCTTGGTGTGTTATCATCCACCTTTTAATCATCATCCCCCAAGGCCCAAATCCAAGAAGATCATTGTCCCTTTTTTTAGTTGTTTCCATTTCCTTTTCCAAACTGACAAACCCAACAAATTAGACCAACCCAGCGTGATTTATAAACCCAAATGTGTTAGGTTCACCTCAAAATTGTGGATGCATTTTACAAATAGGTTGGTTCTTGGGTAAAAATGTTTTCAGACTGAAACAATTGGAACCTGACCCACTTTTATACCTGATTCAATTGGTTATTTTGATTACTTGGAACCCTTGCCGAAGACTGGGTCACTTAATGGGCCCACTCCCTACCATCTAAACCCTGAGTAGGGTCATCGACACCCAAGCTTTTAAAAGGCACCTTAAATTACCTAACCAGAATAATCTCAATGTCTTTCTTAGCATGGGTTATTGATGCAGGGAAGCGATGAAGTGGGATTGAAAATTAAGAACTAAAACTGGATAAAAAATAAAGAAAATACCTTAATATTCATCAACCATCTCTCAAGGAGACGGTGTACAACGAGTATTTATAGGAAAAACCCCAAAAAATCCTAATTTTAATTTGGACTTGAGTTGAATCCAAATTCTAACTAGAATTCAAGTTCAATTAAAAACCTAACTCACAAAACTAGATCTAAACACAATTTAAAAAACGCAAGTGAAAATCCAAATAATGAAACTGTATCCAAGAGGGATCCCATGGGTCCTGATAGGTATCGCTTCTGCTTACATCAGTCACTTACATTTACTAAGTTTATGATGCAGGAGTGTAGCAAAAGACCAGAGTCCATAAGGGTTTATTTTGATCTATTTGCGTTTTTTATTTTTTTGCTATTTCGAATCTTTTTATATTTAGATCTTTTATCTTATCCATATATTTAAGACAAATTTAATCTTTTTACAAGGTTATTTGAATAGGCAGTTGTAATTTTATCAAAATTAGGAAGTTTTCTTTTTTAAAAGGATGAGAGCTCTAAATGTAAAATTAGAGTTGATACAAGAAATCTCAGTAATTTCTTTCTTTTAATTTTAGTTATTTCAAGTTCTTCTTTTTTCAGCTTTTTTTTAGATAACTAGTGGAGATAGTTATAGTTTGGTAGTTTTTTTTGTAAATCCGGTGATGAGTTATCTTCACCTCAACTTGTTTAAAAGGACAAATCAAGGACATGATCTTGTCGAATTTTATATTCTTTGAAAGTTTGAGTTGAACCGGGAAGCAACGTCGAACAATTACATGTATTATAACTTCTCAAATCGACAACAAGCATGGTCAGTGATTAGCAATGTTGTGTGGTCCTATGACCCCTTGTCTCCTCCACATATGCCACCATAGTTGGCTTCACCACTCACTTAGTCCTTGACTATTGATGGACCTCTTTCCTAGGATTGTGTTTCTCTTCGCTGACTCTAAATCAAAATCTTTTTTCATATTTGACTACCTCCTTTCTCTTGTACTTTTAATTTTCCATCTCGCTTTTTGAATTCTTTTGAACTTTTTTAAGAATTTTATCAACATTTTTTTTATTCTATCCCGAGACATGAGACTTATCTTTCTTAGGGATTTAAACATTTATTTCTTCTTCGAATGAGGATTCCACGTATTTCCATAATATAACTTTTCTCATAAACTTTTCTTGAGGACTTCACTTTCTTAGGAACATATTTTTTATCTGAGGATTATTCTCCATCAAGCACTAGAATTATCTATTATTTATGTTGCATCCAAATCTTTCTTGGGTTCGTAAGCAATCTTCGATCATTGGTCCAAAGCACATAATCATGTTATGACTCGTCGTAAGTCAGGATTTTTTTGTTCACATTTCTCACATTTTAGGGTGTAAACTCTTTGTAGTTCGTTATTCATCAAGAATGCTAAGTATCACAAACACATCTTTTAAAAGGGTATTTTAAAGCCTCATTTGATAAAATGGATTTCAAAGATTATTTTCAAAAGTTTTCTGTACTTTTGGGTGTTTTCAAAAGATTATTCAGTTTTATTAAGCTTTTGACCCATGAAATAACATCATCAATCACTTTTAACCAAAAGTAGAAGTTTATAGCTTTTCAACAAGCTAAAAATTACATTGATGAAACATTTGGGTGAAGAGTTGTGGCCAAAACAAGGTATTGGATCTTTAAAATGACTTCTTCAAAAAGTAAGGCTCATTTTGATGACATTTATGTTCATTCAAATGGTTGAAATTTGCTTCGAGCTTAAAATATATTTTGTAGATGTTAGCTTTCAAACACAGTGACACCTTGTTTTACATGCATTTGTGAGGGAAATAGAGGGCCTCTAAGCCTATAAATAGGTCTCATACCTTCCTCCCAAGCCATCTCATCTCATGTCAAATGTTTTAAAATTACCCAAGAGTTTCCTAAAGCTCTCATGTAGGAATACACAACTAACCGAGCTGGTTCGAAGCTCATTGGTGCTTTAAATGAGCCAAGCTTGTACATGGTTCTAAGGCTGAGATGAGCAAACAAGCCGAGCTTGATCAGCTTACCAAGCTCAATATGGCTTGATAAGGTTCAAATACAAGTATATGTATAATATGTTATGCAAAAATAATCAACGAGTTATTGTTACTATAATGGTTAGGAATCTAGAGTATTTTTACTATGTATATATTGTTTTTAGTTTCAATGAACAAAATATAAGCTTTGGTTTAGTGGTGCGTCACTTATGAAACCTTGAGAGAGGTTAGGGTTCCAATTCCACCTTCTCCAAAAATTTTAAAAGATGATTTTTTTTAGAATGCCTTGAAGCTCGGCTCGAACTCGAACCAAGCTGAGTCTGGACAATGTCATTCAAACTCGGCTTCAAGCTCTAGTTGAGCTTGGAAAAAAACATTTTGAATTGAGCTAAGTTTTAACAGCCCAGGCTCGGATTGAACTCGGCTCATGTGCATCCCTACTCTCAAGTCCCTTTGATTGTCCCCATTTCAAAATTGTACCATTGAAATAGTCCCATTTTCTAAAAATTATGGGTTTTGAGATCTTAGGTGAGAAAAACTTCCCTTGGCTGCCAAATTTGTCTTTTCCCTCACCCTCTCTTCTCAAAGTGCCTCCCAACCTATGCAATCTTCAACTTTCAAGGAGGGGGCTCGAGGTAATTTTCTGATTTTTTTTAATTTTCACTAAAACTTTCATTTCTCTACATATTTTCTTGCATTCTTGATGTTCTTTTTGCCAAAATTTCAATTTTCTTGAATTGTTTTTTCTAAGAAACTTTTTTTCTTGGATTTTTTATTTCAAGAAACCTTGTTCTTATGTGAGAAAGAAGTTTTCCAACTAGGCCACTGCATCAATGAGCTCAAGATGCGGCCACCATGCTAGATCATCGTGAGGAAGTGGCTAGAGTTTTCAAGAAACTTAAGTTTCTCTCTCCTTCTCTAATACTTTCATTTTTTTCTTTAATTTTCTTATGATGTTAAGATTGTTTGCCCTTATATTAATTGAGAACACATTTTCTTATATTGGTTTTCATTTGGGTGGGTCTAGAGGCGGAGCCACGTTAGTGGGAGGGTGGGCATGTGCCCACCCTGACCCGCTCATAGCATGGGAGTGTTCAGGTGGGCAGTGGTGCCTAACCCAAAGGGGTCGACCTGTTTTTGGGTACACATTTTTCCAATTCCGCCATCCCTCCCTCTCTCTCTCTCTCTCTCTCTCTCTCTCTCTCTCTTTCTCTCTCTCTCCCTCTCTCTCTCCTCGATCGTTTGCCCCTGCTAGGGTTTTGTATGCATGTGTTTTTTTAAATTAGCATTAAGCATGAATAATAAATGCTTGATTTTTTGTTAGTAGATTAGAGCTTTTATTTGTTATTTTTTAATTAGCACAAATTTATGATTTCTTTTAAGATTTTGTGTATTTATTTGTTTTTTTTTTAAATTGCATGATTATATAATAAATGTTTTAAGGGTTTTTACTTGGTATTTTTTTATTATCATTAAGCATGATTCCATTAATAAATGTTTGCTTTTTGGTTATCAAACCCCTAAATCTTTGATTTTTGTTAGGAGTTGTCTTCTATTTCCGTTTTTCAAATGACATAAATATTTAATTAGAGTTTTGCTTTTTCTCAATTAGCATATCTAGAATAATGTGATGTTTGTTAGGATTTAAGGTTTTCATTTGTTTTTGTTTTTTTTAAATAAAGTGAATGTTTAGTTTACGGTCTTAAGGTGTTTTTATGTGTGTGTTTAATTACCATTAGGCATGAATCCAAGAATATTGTGTGGTTTGATTTTGGTTAGATTTTTTATTAATCAAACATAACTACATAATTTATCATGTTTTTATTATTAGGGTTTTTTTTAAAAGACATAAATGTTTAGTTATGGTTTAAAGGTTTTTCTGTATTTTTTTCCAGTCATCATTAGGCATGGATATATGAATATTGTAAGATGTGATTTTGGTTAGAATATTAGTATTTTTTTATTATTTAGCATAAATGCATAATTAATGTTGTTTGTAGTGATTAGTTTTGATTTGTTTTTTAGAATGATATAAATGTTTAGTTTATAGTTTTAAGGTTTCTATGTTTTTTATTATAATTGTCGTTAGACATAAATTCATGAATATTATGTGATTTGAATTTGGTTAGAATATTAGGATTTTGAGTATATGACTGGGTGTGGATGGCGTTCAGTCTTCCAGATTGTCAAAGGTCGCTAAGGGTACATTCGATATCATGAGACATGCAGTGCTCTGTTTTTTTCACAGAGAAAGATGGGATTAGGCAGACCCTGCCAGTTATACAACCATACCATTGGGATTTGATCTTTCAACGTCCCAACACAAGGTGGCGTATACTAACTGCTCTTGCCAGACACACAAGCACAAGTACATTGTGCTACATTAGATTGGTATGTGGTGCAAAGGAATCACTCTGCACATGGGTGCTTGTTGCTCAGGGGAAATTCTTCCAAACTGCTTTCAGGATAAGAGCTGCCCATTATTAATGATATCTGCTTGATAGCTTGTCCTTGTTATCAATCAGTGTGTGGCAATTCTAATGAGGATGCAAAATGCCAACATATAAAATGATTATGTGTTGTAAATCCAATAATGCTTCCTGTAATTATTTGAATGATTCAAAGATGCAAGGTGTTTCTGGTATCTTATGTGTGATAATTTGGGAAACCAAGATGATAAGGAAAATGGGCAAAAAAGAATCTAAAGTTATCAAGCAAAAAGGGTTACAGTAATAACTGCAAATGACTGTGTGGAGTTTTTTTTTGCCTTTTTTTAGCAAAAAAGATGCATGCAAGATAAGCCTTTGCAACTGACCAAATCATGCTCCATGTATGAGAGTGTCATGCAGTCTATGCCACAGGACCGCGCCATTTAGGCCACGTGTCCCTAGTGACATGAGCTGACATGCATGGACACGCAAATTCATGCAGTCATTATCTTAATAATTTTTAAATAAACTTTAATATTATTTCAATAAAAACAATAGAATATAAAAATAGTATAAAAATAATAGAATATAAAAATAATTTTTCATTGCCCTTGCATCTAGGTTGGACAATGGGCAGGCCAGGTCAAATGGGCTAGACCCAGGCTGTTGATGGGCCAGGCCAGTCAAGCCCAGCCCAGTGACCAACTAGGTTGGGCCTGGGTCTAATACAAAGCCCACGACCTGCCTTTTTAAGCCCATATGCCTAATTTAGAGCGGGTCAGGTCGGGTTGCAAGTCATTGTATACTCATAACATTTATCATTGGTTTTTTTGAATGGATAGATTCTTTTAACAAAAAATTTAAAATGCAAAATAATAGATGGAATCTAAGATGGATCCATTTTTTGAATCATATACTTTATTCGATATATATATATATATATATATATATATATATATATATATATATATATATATATATATATATATATATATATATATATATATATATATATATATAAAGTGGTAAGTGCTTGGACATTAGTTACTTGACATGTACTTGAACATGTTGGCCATCCATCGCGAGCTTGATGGACGACCATTGTAAAAAAAAATTAACATTAAAAATGAGTTTTTCTCCTCAAATAAGTAATAGTGGCAACAAAAAATGCCACTATTAACCTTTAGGAGCATTTTTTGTGCCACTATTGCTCTTTTGACACAAAAAGTTATTTTCGACACTGGTTGTCCATCAGGCACGTGATGGATGGTCAACATGTTCAAGTACATGTCAAGTACTTAATGTTCAAACACCTACACACTATTCTCTCTCTATCTATACATAACCTGACCCAAGATTTTGTCGAGTCAATTTCAAGCCCAGTTCTTGTTGTTCTTCTAAAAACTAGACCCAAGCCTAACCTCTTCAGGCTGAGGCATGGATCGTCAGGCTTGTTGTCTTGCCCTACTTGCATCCCATTTTTAAAAAAAAAACTTGAACTTGAGAACCCTGATCCTCTGTTTTCGTGTGCATGAATCTTTGTGACATGGCAAACAATATATGGGCTGAGACATTGATGCAGTGTGTTTGGGTGAGTGAAGGAAGATGTGGCGGAAACTCAAGCTCAAACCCAGCTCACACCTAACATGAACCATGCTTACAGTGCTCAAACGCCTATTTTTGAAAATTTTAAAACTTTTCAAAATTTATTAAATATTGTTTTTGTTTGAAATTAGGTTTTGAATATTTAGATTTCTTTATTTTAAAAGTTTTAGAATTTATATTTTCTTAGTATTTTTTTCGATGACACATTAGGATATGATTGGGCCATTGATGGGTGTACCTAGGGTTGTAGGTAGTTTTATTTTTCTTTGGTTGTTGGTCGAAGGTCAAATTGGAATCCACCCTTGGGTTGGTTTGGATCCAACTAGCCCCAAACTGTAGACTCATTCTTTTAGGTCTTGTTTTACCCATTGAACAAACACCTCTCATTTGGCCCCTTGGGCAGTCCAACCATTTTCAATAAGAGATGTTCTAATGTCTCTTCTCCTTTTTCTTCTTCCCTCTTTGCTATTAAGAAAGAAAAAATGAGAGAGGGTTGGGTTCCTTGGGCAACAATGAGAAACCCTACGGACCACCCCAACATCTCTCCCTCCCTTTACTGTTAAGAAGCCCCAAAATGTGAGAGGGGTTCAAATTGTTTTTTGTTTTGAAAAAAGAAAAAGAAGAAGAAGAGCTTATAGTGTGGTGAATCTCCTCCCTCTCTCTATCATGTTTCTCTTGCGATTGTCCTGAACGTATGTTGCGAAGAAGGTACCCCTTGAAAATGCCTAGTCTTCTAGTTGATGGCCAGTGTAGGTGTTAAGGACATGTGGAAGAAGACACCCATTCTACGTTGGCCAACTCTCAAGCCAGAGCTATCAAATTTGTCAGCCTTCACCAATTTTCTTTAATGTTATTGTTCTAGATTGAATGTTGCAAATTTTCCAGAATCAATTTATGTTTGTAACAAACCTATGAGAAGGCAAGCTATTTCTTTTGAAAACTATGTGTATGTGTGCATGATGTTTCGAATGAATGTTTAGCTATTGTAGTATGTTAAAATTATGAGGTTGCTGCAGGGAACTAAAGTGTCCACTCATGAGACACGAAATGATCAATGCATTAAGGCACGAGTTTGCCTTGTGGCATATATCGAATAAATAGATTGAACTTATCGTTATGAAAATTGATGTGTACCTTATGTAACAATGTATGCTGTATTTTTCTGACATAATATGGACATGTACATGTTAAGTTAACTATTTTTTTGGTGCTTTTAGCCGTATAAGAAACCCATTGTTTTTCTTAGTGCATGTGGGCTTCAAACTCAAAATGAATTAAGTCTATGTACCCTTATCGAGCCCAATGATAAACTGCATAATTTAATAAACTAAGCGTGTTGAAATCTTTACTTATAACTGCCATGCACATGATATAAATGATGTAAATGACTGGATGCATCTACTATTTACAGAAATTTTATTTTCTTGTTTTTGCATTTATACATGATTTTGAAAGTAATAAAACATATACTATGATCTCGAACTAAAGGTTTCAAAAATGCATCTTTAGGCTCTAAAGTAGCCGAATTCATTGACTGAAACTATTAAATAAGTGTTGCATGTAAAATAAATAATCAAAAGACAAACATATAACACTAAATAACTAATACTCACTAAGAGAAGGTGAGTGGTACTAATCTGGCTTTGTGGGTATCGATTTAAGCACGGAAGGTTGCTCCGCCCCAACCACGAAGATAGGAAACCCCCCACATAAGAAGCCCAACATCTCTCCCTCCATTTACTGTTAAGAAGCCCCAAAACGTGAGAGGGGTTCAATTTTTTTTGTTTTAAAAAAAGAAAAAGAAGAGCTTGTAGTGTGGTAAATCTCCTCCCTCTCTCTATCATGTTTCTCTTGCAGTTGTCCTGAATATATATTGCGAAGAAGGTACCCCCTTGAAAATGACTAGTCTTCCATTTGATGGCCTGTGTAGGTGTTAAGGATATGTGGAAGAAGACACCCATTCTACGTTGGCCAACTCTCAAACCAGAGCTATCAAATTTGTCATACTTCTCCACCATTTTTCTTTAATGTTATTGTTCTAGATTGAATGTTACAAATTTTCTAGAATCAATTTATGTTTGTAACAAACCTATATGGATTAATTATTTTTTGTTTGTTATTAGAGCCCGTTGAATCATTTTGGTTTGAATAGATATATTTTTTGTTATGTGTCATTGTTTGTTATGCTAAGTTCTTTGTTTGAATTTTAAAGGGATGATATTGATGTCTGCTGGAAAAATCATTTATTTAGGTGATTTTCCATGTTTTTTGTCTTTTCTTGTTTAATAATTGCTTATGAAACAGATTTAGGCTTAAGAGAGAACGTATTTGTAAAAGTTTGAGTTTTGAAATAAAATGAGTTTTTGGAACATTCCTCCTTCTTTGAGTGCATCTTCGTGAGGATGCTAAAGAGAGAATGAGAGAGTCGATGAACCACGCACTGGAACTCCTACCGAAACGTCCTCTCCTATGTGTGCTATTGTATTCGAGCTCATGTCTTGGCCATCCCATGATAGAGTTAGTATGCTATGGCACCCCTGGCCGGACCCTACCTTGTCATGTTCTAGCAGTTTGTTGTGTGACCGGTATTTTTGTTGACGAATGACCACCCTTTGGCATAGATCGTGTTACGACCAACATGAATATGTTGCACGCTCTAACTCTGTTGGTTGTAAGCCTTGACTATCAACATCACAAGTCTACTATGTTGAATACATATATAGGGTCAGATTTGTGAAAATTAACTATTTGCTAGTGGTAGGCCAAAATAATGGCAAGCAACTGCCACTTTTAATTCATATATATATATATATGGGTTAATATTGGTACAATACTAATGAACTAGAAATCATCGCTGCAAGTTGTATATACTCAATCTAACCACATAGATGTGTTCAACATGATTTGTTTGCTAAGGATCAAGCCTTGGATCATGTTTTTTCGATGTAAAAATGTGATCTTTTGAGTTATGAAATTTTCATATATTATGGGCTCGTTGATTTCTTGACCCCTTTAAAAACTTAATTACTTGTAATAATTACATGAGTCAAAACAAGTTCTTTACTAAACAAATTATGTTGAACACATCTAAGAAGCTTCGTATATTGAGCCTCTTCTGAGTGATGTGAGACCTGTCGCACCTAATTTTGATTTGAGTTTGTGGAACAACTCGAGGGTGTTTGTCACCAAATTTTTGTGGTTTCATCATATTAGGAACAAAGGAAAAATTGCTTGCAAAACTAAAAAGAGTCCATATACATGGTTTGAATAGTTATTTTTTAGGTTGTGTTTCATTTTCAGTTCTAAAATAGGAGTTTGTCGTCATGTAGTGTTATTAGCCATAAATCATTTCTTTTATCTCTTATGTTAGTTAAAAATGTTTTACTTCTTGATGAACCAAAATTTTCAAGGTTTTAATATTATTTGCATAAGGTAAAATAATTAAATATTTTCTTTTTGATGAAATACTGCATAAAGAAAACTTGTTGCAAATTTTAATTTTTCTAGAAACTCGAGAATAGGTAAACTTCAATTTTTAGGAGGTTCAACAAGGTAGAGTCACGTAATTTTCAAATATGATAAATTCAATTTTTTTTATTTAAGGATATATTAAAAGATTTATATTATTTTGTTCTCTTTAAATTTATAAAATTAGTTAAATAAAAAATATTTATTGATAAATATTTTTGCAGGTACTATGATAATCCTCCTGGCAAGGCGCAGGCTCTGAGGATGAAGACTTTTTATTCTAGGAAGAAATGATGCATGGTTCACGCTTGGTTGCCCAAACCAAGCGTAAACCATGCTTCCAATGCTAAAACACCTATTTTTGAAAATTTTGAAACTTTCTAGAATTTATTAAATACCAATTTTGTTCAAAATTAGGTTTTTAATATTTATATTTTTTATTTTAAAATTTTTGTAATTTTCATTTTCTTAGGATTAGTTTTGATGTCTCGTTAAGATCTGTTTGGGTTGTATGTGGGGTCACAAGTAGTTTTCTTTTTCTTTGGGTTTTGGTTGAAGGTCAAGTTGCATCCACCCCAAGGCAGGTTTGGATCCAATCGGTCCCAAACCCCAGACCCATTCTTTTAGGTCTTATGAAAAAAGAAAATGAGAGGGTTGGGGCTCCTTGGGTGGCAGTGTGAAACCTTAAGAACCTTCCCAATGTCTTTCCCTCCCTTTACTGTTAAGAAGCCCCAAAACGTGAGAGGGGTTCACGTTGTTTTTGTTTTGAAAAAAAGAAGATGAAGAGCTTGGAGTGTGGCTAATCCCCTCCCTCTATCATGTTTCTCTTGCGACCATCTCGAATGTGTGCTGCGAAGAAGACACTCCTTGGTCGTGCGTAGACCTCTAGCCGGTGGTCGGTGTTGGTGCTAAGGACATGTAAAAGAATACATGTGTTTGGTCTCACCCCTGCTTACTTTTTTTTTTTCAAGTACCTATGGGTTGGTGTGCTTTGGTGGCAATAGATGTAGTGGACTCGAGTATCTCTGAAATTGGATTGTGGACTCATTCTTGTCTTGGAACTTCTATGTGTTTTGGACTGTATGATGATATATGATCTCGAAAATTTTTGTAAAAGAGTAATTGTAGTTCACCAAAAATTTGTAAATAAACCTTGAAACATTTATGTATGAAAATATTTTGGTTAAGATATGTGTGAAATGTTGGTTGTGATGTAATTTTTTCTTCAATGATTTTCAAAAAGATCTTAAGTTAGATTTTTCTTTCTATTGTAATATTATTTGTTTTGTATTGATCTTTGTAAATGAATTTTCTTCCATCTGGATTTCTAAAAGAATTTAAAAAGAGTTTTTGCATCCATTGTGTGTTCATTTAAAAACAAATTGGCTCAAATTTTTGGGGTCATGATAATCCAGATCCGTCAAAATCAGATCTAAAAACAGAAGAAGATGATTATGATGAAATGAAGTGCGAAGCACCAAATAAAGGTAAAGGCATTGCAGATGAGTTCTTGAAACAATCCATTCTAGAAGAAGTCAAAAACTCCAATGAAGTTTTAAGAACCATCATGCAAGGTCTACAATAGCAGTTTATGAAAAATGAAGCTAAGCTGAGAAGCTTCAAGCAAAGCCAAAATTGCAAAGCACATCAAGTGCCCATCAGAAAGGTCTGGTCAATTCGGATCCCCAATCCAATGATCTCAGTCGCTAAAAAAATGAATCCTCGACCCAATGAATATGAGGAGTGGGTCCATAATTTAAAAGATAACCGAGAAATGTGACTATCCAAATGAAAGGAGCCAAATGAGAGCTAAGACCCTATGAAATTCAAGACTTCATCTTAAATCGGGATATTGAACCTATGAGTCTGATCTCTCAAAAATTTATAAAGTTCAATGAGACTGGGAACCTCAGACTTACATCACATTGTTCCTAGACGTGTGTTCATATTGTTTCTACAATGATTGAGCTTTGATATGATGGTTTCCAAGAAGTTTAAAAGGAAAAGCGTTTTCTTAATATTTCACCCTCGATCTTCATCAAATATGTCAATTTTAGATCTTGATGAACTGATTCATCGAAAGGTTCAGATTCAATGTGGATGCACAGTTGACAATCTGTTTGTTTTGGATTGAATGTTGCAAATTTTGTAGAATTGATTTATGTTTGTAACAAACCTATGTGGCCTAATCATTCTCTGTTTGTCATCATTTTGGATTGAATAGATGTGTTCTTGGTTATGTGTTATTGTTTGTTATGTTAGTCTGAATTTTAAAGGAATGATATGAATGTCTACTGGAAAAATCATTTGTTTAGGTGATCATTTCCCCTTAGTCTTTTTGTTAATGGTTACTTATGAAAAAGATTTAGGCTTAAGAGGGAATGTCTTTGTCAAAGTTTGAGTTTGGGGATGATGCCGAGACGTTGTTCCAGATTGAATTGAATGTTTGATAACATGTTGGACATCCTTTGGCTTTTCTCTCTATTTTATTGTTCCTGATTACAGTTGCATATTTCCTGTAATCGCACATGCATGAAAGAGGTTGAACTCTGCATTTGCTAATGCTGTTATTTGATTTTTCTATGACTGATTTATGTGATTTTGTTGTTGGCTATGGGGTTGTTAACACTGATAATTACTTAGTAAAAAAATTTGTGTATGCACAATCTGTTTAGACGTTTTCTTTGAAATAATATATTTTTTATTAGATTCCTGTCAGTGTTATCGTTTCCCTGGTACTTGGCGTCAAACTGATTCTCTATGGAGTTCAGTTTGTTTGACAGTAAGGACTGTTACCCAGATTTCCGGAGTTGTGGAACGTCGTTTCTTTACCTAGAAATAGAGTTGTATTTGAAAAATCTTGATCAGTGAAAGACAGTGAATATTTCCCTACCCTGTTCCAGACGAGTTTCTCATCCCAGATTGTGAAGCTACTGATGGTTCATAGTGATCTTATGTCCTTCCTAGTGAACGATTTGATTGAAAAAAATTAGTTTTTTTGCAAATTTGATTATTGTTCTTTGAATCCTGTTGAGACACATATCTGAAATTTTGTTCATCCCTTCTCTGTCATCTTAATGCAATAACTAAATTTTGTTTATTGTGAATATGCTTAGAAGGTACTGCAATAGTGCAGGTTTCATTCTCTGTTATTATATTATTGTTGCAGGCTTGAATGTGCATTGAAAATTCAGAATGGGCGTGAATCTGAACAACTGATTCACATTTTTTGATATTAGCCTCGTTAATGCCTGTTAAAACTGAACTCATGTTAGCGTCAAACAAAACATGCATTGTTGTTGGTACTTACTGTGTTAAAAGTGTTCCTTGGAGGGTGTCATATTTGACTGTTAAGTTTGTTCTTTGCCTTTAATTTGTTTTCTTCATTTTTTTTTATAACCCAAAGAAACCTCACCTGGCACGAAGACCTGGTCGCGTTGGCTCAGCCTGCAATACCTGCCAGCAGCGTAAAACTCCGATGCTAAGACCCCTGTCCCTGGGGCCTATGCTACTTGCACAGGGGGTTGAAACTGACTGTTAAAATTTATACCAGCATCGAAGCTATGTATTTTTTCCTGTTTCGCACTTGACTGAGATCTGGTTCACTTGATTCATAGCTGAGTAAATCTGTTTTTTTTAAGTGAACTTTTATATGCTGGTTAATTGTTTTAAATCTGATATTTGGTTTGAAACACACGGCACAATTCTGATTTATTTTTGCCTTGCTCAAACTGTTATATATATATATATATATATATATATGTTCAAAATTTACAACCAGCTACAATTGGATGACTCCCCTTCTTCATGCTTGAGGATATCATTGACCGAACCTCATATATTTATTTTTTTAATTTATTTAGTAAAAAATATGCTTTACATAAAGACTTTACGATATATATATATATACATGTTTTTCGAAATATGAAAAATCGATGGCTCATAATGCATTTAAAACTTTACAATACTAGTATTGTGGGCCGTTGATTTTTAATGCTTTCAAAAACACATCTAAATATCAAAATTTCATAATCTAAAATGTGTCGCTCACTAAATGATTGATAAAAATCTAATATATAAAGTCCGATTGATGAAAAACTAGATCGTTAAAGAATGAACACGCTATCCATTATCATCCGTTGTAGATTTTGGACATTCCTTTGGTTGGACGATCCCCCTTCCCTATTTCTCCCATATATAAAACAATGCACTTTTTCTATAAAAAAATCAACTTGAACTCAACTCATTTAAATAGGGATCATTATAAGCTCGAACTCAGCTTGCTTCACCACAGGAATGCGACAAGCTTGAATACCTCAAGATCCACACACCCCAATGGGCTGGAGTATACAATCATAGCGACAAATATCTTTATTTTTTTCAAAAAAGAAAAAGAAAAAGAAAAAGAAAAAGAAAAAGCTAGGAATAGGCTGGCTGTTAATTTTGATAAAAATGCTAAAATTAAATTTGTTTTATTTTCTAAATTCTATCTGTAAAAATATATAAAAATTTGTTTCTTATTTTTTAAAATTTATTTTTTTGCACATTTTTTGCCAAAGAAACACGAGAAAATTAAAAATATCTTATTTATCAAGAGAATTTGGCTGCCGATATTTTAACGAAGAAAACTTTTTGTCGCCATGTATAATACAATTGGACTCCCGGAACATATAAATAGGGCCTGATCTTACGGCCGCCATTCGAAAAACCGAGAAGCGCGGGGAAAAAAGCAAAGAATACCATTCGATATGGCGGAGGGCGACGCGAAGGTGCGATTCCTCTCGCTGATCCGAGACGTCGCCTCCGAGAGATCTCAGGGAGGTAAGGAAGAAGCTCTCCTCCTCCTTTGAATTCATGCGATCCGTCTTCAATTCCGCCGATCCTGTTTGCCGCGCTCGTCTTCCTTCATCAATTTCTCTTCTTCTCGAGCCCGGCTTTAAAAACGAGGTTTCTCGTGGATTTCTGACCTGTAGTTTGTGTTCCTCTGTCTTTTCTTCTGCATCACTGACGTGAACTGGTGTGCCGCATCTATAGTTCTCCGGACGTTGTTTTCCTAGGTGAATTTCCCTTTGTGAGGCTTTCGATTGTAGAAATTTCGAATTTCCAGCTTATTTTTTACCCTAGATGGAGTTTCTCCTTCTCTTTTAGGGATCGTGGATGTTATCTGTGGGGTTGAGTCGTGAATTCTCTGGATCTTGTTTCTTGCTTTATTTTCATTAGCGAATTCCCGCTAGTTTGGCTTCTGATTCTTGAAATCAGGTTCCTGGTGTGATTTTTGCACCCTATGATGATTTGTTGTTTTCATCTTGTTCGGATCCTTGACATGACTTAGAACGCCGAGTTGCTGCTCTTAAAAAGAGGTTCTCAGAGCTTCAGACGGAATTAGATGCAGAGAATTGCGCATTAGAGGATGCAAAGCACACCAAAGAAGCGGCAGAGAAAGAGCTCCGGGGATCAGTATGCGTTTGGGATGGCTGAAGCATCGATCAATGCGCATAAGGTAATTTGTTTGAATTTGAGGAGTTCTGTTTTTTAATTTCATTCGGCTGTAAGAATACTCTGCGTTTGAATTGCATTACTTTCAGGCTAGGGCTTCATTGCAGCAGGAAGAGATATCAAAGATCCGTTTGGAATGTGAACTGCTTAAGGTTCTCGGTCTCTAATACCTGCTATAAATTTCTTTCTTTAAACTTGAAGTAGGGATATGTGCGGAATAGGCATTTGATTTTGCTTGCATATGCTTAATGTTGTGAAGAAAGAGGAGTCAGATTTGCGGTATGATTACTGGTTTACCTTAAATGTCATTTTCCTGATTGCCTAAAATTTGATGGATTCACAATAGCTTCTCTCATGTGGAAATTCTACACCATCGTGTGAGCTTGAATTTTTCTGGACGTTTTGTTGGGCCTTTTGAGTATTTATTATTTGTTAACTAGTGCAGAGATGTGTATGATTTTCACTAACAAAAATAGTCTGGCAGAAGTAATTGACTCCAATAGAATATCATGTCAAATGGTTTTCTTTGTTTGATGTCTTTGAAAAGTAAGTTAAGCTGTTGCTACTTTAAAAAAATGGAAGAAAAAAGTAAGATAAGCTACAGATTGTACAACATTCATATAGTTGAGTCTGATTACACAGTTATTATTTTTGTAATCCTTTTTGTTTGTGTTGACGCAGGGATGTTTTTCTTGAACAAATGGTTCAGTTTAACAAGAAGATAAGGTAATAATTTCTGGTTCATGTCTTTCTTGATGGCATGCTTCTTTCTTCTTCTAAAATTTTTAACTGATTTTGTTAAACAATGTCTCACGCTGACGAATTGCATCAATTACTAAAGTTGTACCCTTAACTGATATTATCACACTTTCATTACCCAAGGCAAATGAGCAAGATAAGTTGTACTGATGGGACTTATGTGTGATAGTGTCTGCTAAGGGAAAATTTTCCATCTGTTCATAAGATTATGATAGCTGACCGTGGATTGAAAATGGCTACATAAGAGAGTTGAAAAGGTTGACAGATACTAGCGATACTGTCATGTTTTCTTTAGACTTCTTTTAATTTGTATCCTTTTGGGTGATACAAAAAGATGAACATCATCTATAGTCTTTTTTCCTACTCTTTGAAAAAGTTATGGGTTTGCTTGCCTCTTCTACTTTGATTTTTACCTTCTTCATGTTTATGGCTATAAGACGGTTCAAGATTGTATTTTTACATCAAATTAAGCAAGCAATCTGCTTTTGAATTAGAAAACTTCTTTCAAAGTGCTAAACGAGTTGAAAGATGTTTCATTTATTTTTATTGGAGTATTCAGCTAATACATGAGTACAGTCATAGATCTTAATCAATGGAGACCTATGTCACATGGGTGCGGGTGCGGGGGTGCAGAAAAAATATAATATATATATATATAAAGTCCAAAAGTTGGACATAAATGACCCTGGGTGCATTGACCGCACCCAGGGTCAGGTTGACTGCACCGGGTGCCGTACCCGCATCGTGTCGGGTGCAGCACCCAGTTGGCTGAGTCCCTGTGACATAGATGGAGACTTGTTTGGGTTTCATTCCCCATTACAACAATTTCACTGAAAAAAGAAAAAAACTCTATGTAACTTTAATTGGCCTTTGAAAGGAAGTTCAAAAGGCTTATGAAGCATGCCTGCATCGACAATCTTTTGAAGAAAAAAAGATTGAGCTTTCACATTTTGAAGGTATACATCCATTAAGCGTATATGCAATTGAAGGTCCTTTAATTGCTTTAACTTGTTTGTCGCTGAAGCACATTTTACCAATTCTAGATTTTCTTTATCATGCATTTTTTATGTTACATACTTTTGGTGTGGCACTTTTATATCTCCATATTGCACTTCTGTTTCCCAACATTGATAGGATTGATTTATTGTTGAAGAAAGAGGCACTTAAACTGTTTGCTGCTGTTTTGCATTAATGACATGGTGGCATGATCAATGTGGGCTCTAAGAAACTGGTGTCAATGTTTGTTCAAATACATGCGGTAAATCTGAAGGAATATCTATTGGGAAAGCATTTTGAACTAGAGGATGACATTATTCTATTTGTAATTATGGACAAATTGTAGCTCCTACATATCAATTTTTGGTGAAGGATGAAAGTCCATTGGTATCACATGAAACATCAGAACTACAAAACAGTTGGAGCTCTAAATTGATGGGAATAAGCTTCATGGAAAAGTGGGTCTCTCACATACATGTAGCACATAGATACTATTGACATTGAGATTTGGAGAATTACCAATCAGAAAAATGAACAAATAAAACATGTAAATTATCAATACTTCTTAGGTCGGAAACTAAAAGATTATTCACCCTTGATAGCCCAACTTATGAAACTAAGAGATGAAACTGGGTTAAAGCGACGAGAAAGATCTAGAATATTGGAAAGATGGCTTGAACATTTGAACTAGAGGGCGGGTCAGCAGAACTCTTATATGCACCATTTTTCTTCATCTAAAGAAACAGAGGGCATTATTAACTTGCATGCACGGAATTTCTTATGCCAGTGTAACGTACCTCTGGCATCAATAGTTAAGGCCCTGTTTTGCAATTGTGTTTTATGCATTCTTTCAATTGTGCCCAGGTGTCACAGGAGATAGCCAATCTTCAAAGAAAATTTGTTCTCATGGAAGCAATCGTGAAAGAAACAAAAGAGTTGCAATCCCTTTCCAAATATCCTTTTTATTCACCCCACAACAAGCATTATCATCTTCATATGGTTTCATTCACAATAATGATCTTTGACAGCAAACGAGCAAACTGCTGAGGCAGAACAAGAATACGCATCACTCGGCATGGAAATCCGGACAAGATATATATGCCCAAGCTGTAAAATGGATAACATGGGAGAGATACTTGGAAATGTCACTGAAGCATCACAATCGACGTCTGAAACTACCTGAAGTTTTTGGCACAGGTCATATTGAATCTCATATGCTATGGTTTCCATCAAGTATTTCTCTGAGACTCATAACATGTCGCTACCTTTTCCCTTTTCTTTGAAAAAACTATACATTGTTTGTACTGTCTGTACACGGTCTGCAATTCTACTCGGAAAAAAAATGCAGAAATAAAATGATAAATTCCAAGCATCTCAATGCAAAAATCTGGAGTTATTTGACTATTATTAGCTCTAAGCACAATTCTCCAGCTATCATCACTGGAACAATCAAGGTTTCTTTTGTACAATTATTAGCAGCATTAATCATCAATTCCCAATGCTGGTGTTTGATCTCATCATATATTGGTCAACAAGAATCGTAAATGAAGATGACTTATCCCGCAAAAGCTTGGTTGGAGAATCATGCTCTGAAACAGTGACTGAAGGAAAAAGAAAAAGGAAAAGAGTGAATCCATTTGCAGAAACAGTAACTCAAGCTGTATGCTATTACCAAAAATTAGCATACCATTATGAATGACTAGAATCCTATCACTATCCAGAACAGATGCTATCCTGTGTGCAATTGTGATGATGCTACAACTGGAGAATTGTTGCCCCACTGTCTTCTAAATTAGGCTATCAGTTTCAGTGTCTACTGAAGCATTTGCTTCATCAAGCACCAAAATTGTACTCTTCATCAGTAGCACTTTTCCTAAACAAGCAAGCTGTCTTTGGTCATGCTCCAATTCTCTCCGTTCTCAAGTCACTGAGACAGTTTAAACTGGACTCAAGATTTGAAAACAAACACAACCAGAACAAGCGGTTTTGTTAAACGAACAAGACCTTTCGAATCAAGTTGGACCTCTTTCTGCCTCACCATTTCTCCAAGTTGGTATTTGTCTAGAGCCTACAACATGACATGAGCAAGAGCAAATTATGTTTCAGAAATCTAAATTTAGAGTCAACCAATAATTCACTGATGAAATGTAACAGACACCTCCCAAAATTTCGTCATCAGTATGTTCTCCTAGAGGGTCGAGATTGCTTTGAATGGTTCCAACATGATTGGGTCCTGTGGTATGATGCTTAATTGAGACCTATGGTCGAGATGTCGACTTGATCAATCACAATATGACCAAATGATGGATCATCTATACGAAAAAGTGTTTGCAAATTTTACATTGTATTTGAAGGTCGTCGTAGAAGAATTTATCGAACTTGGGAGGAGTGTCATCTTGAAGTGAACAAACATTCAGGAACATCGTTTAAATCATACAATAGTGAGGCAGAAGCGAAAATTCAACTCAATTAGTGGACAAAAGTTAGAAACACTAAGAACATCATGCGAAAGATTATGAAGTTTGATCAATATGACCATACGCATTTTTACTATATTTTTGTTTATTGTGCTCTATATATTGTAGAGTCTCCGTGAAAACTCTCTATTGATTTACACAAACACTTTGTGTTGATCTTTTTTGAAAACGTCTTTATTTGCTTTGCATAACATACAACATAAAAATATGCAACCATTGTAGATACAGGTGATGGTTTCATGTGGAGTTTTTTAGCAGTTTTTGTGTTCTATGCAAAACAAATAAAGACCGTTTTAAAAAGACCAACACAAGAAGTGTTTATGTCGATCAATAGAGAGTGTTCACTTAGGCTTCACAATATATAGAACACAAGAAACAAAATATAGTAAAAATGCATACAGCCGCATGATCTTTCTCGTGTTCTTATCTTCGGTTCATACTCCTTGAGTTGAAATTTCATTTTTGCCTCACTCTTGACAGTTTAAATAATGCTCCTGAATATTTGTTAACTTCAAGATGACACTCCTCCCAAGTTTGATAATTTTCTCTATGACTGACCTTCAAATACAACATAAAATGTGCAACCTCACATTGTATTCGTGTACCTGTAAAGTCCATTATATCAAGACCATTATATCAATAAATCCTATTATGACACAGTAGCTTCATTATCACATAAGATCTTTAGTGGCCTCCCAATAAAGTCCATTATATCAAGACCCGTAATGAAACTTCTAATCCATATGGACTGAGATGAAATCTCGTTTAAGTCAATAATTTCTGCCTCAATGACTTTCAGAAATTTTTTCAGTGTCCTGCAGTGAAAGATGACACCTCGAATATTCTTAGTCACTTGTTATTGCAAAAACAACAGGCTAATATTATTTGCGCACTTTCACTTCTCATAGACATCATTTTAAGCACTCCTACTTCTCATAGACCTTATGTTTGGTTGTGTTATTCTCTATATGAGTGTGAGATTGATCACTCTATACGTTCATATCGAAAAGGTAAATGTGAGACCTTTTATTATTCACATTTTCTAAGGCAAGCATAATAGAATCATTATCGTTTCACTTTGGTGAAAATCATAATACTCTGAGTTGTTTCGCCTCCTCAATTCTCAATGAATTAATTTCAATTGGTGAAACTAATAGATCATATAACTAGAGATAATTTGACATTGTACATTTTGGTATGAACATGCTTCATGGGCTGATGTACACATCTACTAGGGGTGGCAATCGGGTCGGGTCGGCGGGTCAGAATACCTCAACACGAACACGACCCGTTTATTAAACAGGTCGGATGTGGCAAACACGAACACGACCCATTTATTAAATGGGTAACCCAACCCGACATGGTTAACCTGTTTAATAAACAGGTCGGGTCGACATGACACGATTACACGACACGCGACCTGTTTATTAAAAGGGTCGACCCGATAACATAGACACGATAACACGGTTACACGGGTTGCGGGTTGACGGGTTCGTGTAAACGGGTTGACCCGCCCGCCTAACCCGTTTATTAAACGGGTCAAACAGGTTGGCGGGTTGGCATACCCCTAACATGAACACAAACCGTTTAATAAACGGGTTAGGCGGGTCGACCCGTTTACGACACGAACCCATTTAAGCCAAACCCGAACCCGGTTAAGAAGCGGGTTGATGGGTTGGGTTGGCGGGTCGGGTCAAATTTTGCCACCCCTAACATCTACTATTACACTATGTGTGAATTTGTAACACAATGACCTACCTTTGGATATAATCATTGTTTTATAAAGTCACATACAATCTTAGTATTGAATCTTAACACGGTATAAGAAACCCTCAATCAATAAAACTCGGATCACTTTGGTGAAAACTAGAGTGAGATCAAAATCTTTTATCGTAAGTTCACGTAAAGCATGACATAACACAAATAAAATGTATACATTCATAATAAAATGTATACATTCATAGTCTCATGCTTAAATAATCATGAATAACTCAAAAAACAACATGAAACACATTTTATAACATGTTAAAGTTACCAAAAAGTATGAGATCAATGACAAAGACATGCATTGTTCATGAATCTTGACTCTCTATTTAAACTCTTAATGATGGATGATCCTGAAATTGTCTCGGCAAAATGTTGCAGCATAGTGGCTTTGCAAACACCAACAACTCGGGTTACCGGCAGTGGGGGCATAATATTGCTGTTATCACCAGCAACAGGTCAAATTCACAAACTTCCAGAAATAGTGCAATAGAACCGCATGGATGACCATAGAACATAACCCTTTGCATAATTAAAAACTTGTCCGAGCTAGATCACATTACAAAAATCAAGCTCAAGCATTACCTGCAACCACAAACATCAAATGACCACATGGATGACAACAATGAAAACTTGTCATGCAATCACTGAAATTACAGCAATGCAACCAAGAAGCTGCATCATGGAAGAGACAACTGCAGTCTGATAACTTGACACCTATAATAGAAAAAATTCTTATGTAACCACATAACTAGACGAACTTGCATGACTACTAGTACTCAACTGAGAAAAGAAGGGAAGAGAGAAGAGAACTGACCCTGTTAAGAATACGACCACTTGGAGTGGCATCAAAGAATGACATGGGAGATAAAAAAATGCACGTATGCATTTTATTGAAGAGTACAGTTGCCATCTTAAAGCTGCCAATTCCCATCAATAAAGCAATAATAAAGTTACATACTGAGCTTGCCAGTAACAATAAAAAATAGACAAAGAAGCCGTCCAATATTCACTACTTATTCCAAGAAGACAGACAATAATCATAAACAACAAAATAAGTGGGACTAGGGTTCTACTGTATGCTGCTGTCAAATATTCCCAGTACACTCTGAAGCCAATCCTCCCTTTTTCTCATTCTTCTTGAACAAGTCACCTTTTTTACTCTGTTACTTCCATTTCATTACCTCACTGTCTCCATGCTTCCTTACTCCACCCTCATGGCATTTGTTTGGATTGTTGACATTATATGGTCCCAGTGGCTTTGACAGCAGAGAGAGCTTGCTTGTGGGCGCCAACCAGTTCCATGAAATTAGTTCCAGAGCATAGAACTGTATCATACGTTCCAGCTTGTGGGATCTTCCCATCTCTCATGCATAACTTGACATTATTGGACTATCAAAACCCACACAAATAAATGCAAAAGGACTCACCAAAACAAGGTCAGTCCTGGGTAGGAATTCCACTTGATGGCTGACAGATCTAGGGGTGTCAACTGGTCGGACCCAGGTGGAACCAGACTTGGACCAGATTTTCGGGTAAGGCATCGGGTCTGTGCCTGGTTCTAACCGGGTCTACTATAAGCGAAACCATACCCAGATCCGATAAGAACTACATGAACCAGACCCGGACCATACCCGATAAAATAATATTTTTTTATCATTTTTACATTGAAAAATAACTCGGGTCGGGCCCGGGTCTGGTATAAAATTTTACAAACTATATCTTGATCCATGTATTAATCGGACCTTCGGGTCTAGACCCGTGTCTTATTATTTGTCACCATACCTGGACACTATAGGGTTTGGTCCGGGTAAAACCGACCCACTGACACCCCACAATTGTTGTACCTAGAAAGCCATGGGGACACTTTCTGCAATAATGACATGAAGGAAAAACATTATGGCATGGTTTCTACCGAATCAACATAAATAAAAATAATGAGAAACCCAATAACGGGATACAAAATAATGAGAAACAAGAGCATAATGGGGAAGAACAAAAACAGATAATTGATGAAGCAAGTAGAAAACATACTTTATCACATTCAGGGGTTTTAAACAATTAAACAAATAGAAATACATGCATTTGTTTTCGCTAGAATTTCTTCAAAACATCAGTTCTAAACACACCACTATTTGATTGTCAAGCTCAAAATTGTGCATGTGTTTCTTCTGTTTGAATTTTTGGATGAAACAGAAAAGGAAAAGAGATTTCCTGGAGAAAATGTTATGTACTTTACAGGACACTTCAAATAACTGTTGGCAAACAATTTCCCTATCTACCACACCACTGTACACCAAAGAGTAGAAAACTAAAGACACGTTTTCTCCTGACAATTTTTTGTTGGAGAAGCAACAAACCTCCTTATAGAAGTTGAATTTAGTTAAAGTAGACTTGATGAACAAGATCAAATTCTAAATACAACAAATGAATGTACCAAACAGGCAAACGTACCTTAAACAGATGAATCCCTGTGTGAGCATCAACAACACTAAAAGGATCCTGGTATAGTGCACGGCAATTTGTACACTTTGCTTCTGGCCACCACTCAAATTAATCCCTCTATCCCCTACAACAGTTTGATCTCCAAAAGGCAGTACTTCTAGGTCCTTTCTTAGAGCACACACATCAAGGACATGTTCACACCTCTCTCTGTCCATCACTTTACCAAAGAGTATATTCTCTTCATTTTTTCCACTTTGTATCCAAGGTGATTGGGGAACATAGGCCATTGTTCCACTCAATCGAACAATTCCATCTGTCCTTGGAATGTCACCTAAGATGCAAGAAAGCAAACTTGTTTTTGCCTGAACCAACAGTTCCACACACAGCGACTTTCATCCCATGTTGTACTTTCAGATTCAACAAAGGTTCTCTGACACTGCTCTCTTCATCTCTACAGTCAATCCCAGTATCACCATACAAAGAAGCATAACAAAGGAGAAATCCAACGAAACTCGACATAAAATCCACCCAAGCATACTGACCAACAATATAAGATGTTACGTGAAAGACCAATTCAATAGCAGAACATAAAGATATGATAAAGAATCCCGGAACCTTTTCTCTGACACCCCAAATCTCAGAAACACAGAAACAGCACACCAGTCCACAATTTGCACCAAGAAATCAACTTCGGTCATGATACTTTCCAGTGATCCACCCCTCCCAATGCCTCGAGCATTGGAAAACACTCAAAGAACCACACAACAGACACAAGCCCACACTACAATCCAGACTCATGTTATACACCATACCTGAAGGACTTGATGAGAGAACCTTACAATGCTTTCTGAATATGCAGGTTGGTATCATCATTAGAAGGAAGAACAGATGAAAGCCCATCGAAATCGAATACCAAAACAGGGGCGTAAATGGAAGAAATCCACCACCATCATCAGAAAAGTTCATTCTTCTCGAACTTTAGAAGTGAGTACTGAGAGAACTATACATGGTTGATGTTGATGAACTCATGCAACTTCTTCAATGACAAGAGACAAGAATAAACAGAGCATCCTGTTTGTTCTTCTTGTTGCGTGTTTCTGCTGTTCCCACTGAAGCTTAAAACGGACCTTGGATTCGAAAAAAGTGTATTTATTTATTTAGTATATATTTTTTTGATTTATTTTATTTATTTATTAATTTAAAGACGTTTTTTTGTGTGCTTTCATTACGTGATCATTACGTGAAAGTTACGCTTCATAATCAAAAGACATGCTTCGATTTGGACTTAGTGAAGGACAACCGAAGTACTAAAGGCACAAGGTGACGTGCACACACAAATAATGTAGACAAGCCAGCAGACTTGACAAATGATGATCAAGTGAACTAAACATGTTGGATTTTTTATTTTAAGGAAAAATATTATGTTGTATTCGTGAACAGGAAGTGTCACACCAAGAAGTGATGAGGAATCACTCAAAGATGATCACAAGAACCATAGGTCCTGTAGAAGGGGAACATTTGAATCGGCATCTAATCAGCATTTCACGGTGAGCTGCCTTGGCAATTACTGTGTGATGAAGATGATGCAAACTTTTTTCAATGACAAAATCCAGGTTAGAAACAAGGGTGTCAACGGGTTGGGTTTACTTGAACCCGATCCGGCCAAACCTATAGGGTCTGGGTATGGTGACAAATAAGAAGACCCAATTAAGACCCGGGTCCATACTCGAAGGCCCGAAGAATACATGGATCCAGGTATGGTTTATGAAATTTTATACCAGACCCAGGCCCGACTCGAGTTCTTTTATTAAGATAAAAAAATATTTTATTATACCAGATCCAGGTATGGTTTCAATTAAGATAAAAAAAATCAATGTAAAAATAATAAAAAATTATTATTTTATTAGGTATGGCCTTGGTCTGGTTCATGTAGTTCTTATTGGGTCCGGGTATGTTTTTTGTTATAATAGATTCAATTAATTAAACCCAGGTCAGGATCCGATACCATGCCCAAAAATCTGATCCAAGTCTGGTTCTACCTGGGTCCGAACCAAACCCGACCCGTTGACACCCTTAATTGGAAGCAGTTGGTGACACCGTGACAGGAGACTGTGAAAAGTTACCAATCAAACACTACACGACCTGTATTGAATAGGTTACCAATTATCAAATCTGCTTCTTCACCGTTGCTACTGGTCTTGACTGTTGATTGCCCCCACCGGATGCTGCATAAAACCAAACAATGTTGACTAGAATTTCATTGAAAACGAAAAAAAAAAAAAACTAGAAGCACAACCTTATGCTCCAATGCATCATCTTTAGTCTGAATATCATTCCATGTATGAACCATGCTTTATTACCAAACAGAAACATGTCATGTAGAATGACAGCTTTAGGCACACCTTGCTCTCTGAAGAACCTTGAGGTTTCTTTAGTATGTTTATGCCAGTCACCTGTATCGTTTAAGGTATTATCTTGGTAAGGATATTTTTTGGAAAGATTTTCAATAGTTAAAAAATATAATGAGTTTAAAATTTTTTAAAAGTATAAATAATAATAATAAAAAGTATAAATAAACAAAAAATATAAGTTTATTCCAATTTGAGTGGAGTTCTAATTTTCAAGGATAAATAACTTTTGTTGTTTTGAAATCACCACCATCCATGACCTCAATCAGCACCTTTAGTTGTGAGATGACTACATCAACACTTTTGGTGGGCCCCATTGCTTACACAAGGAATCATGGCTGTTAGGGGTGTACACGAGCCAGGCTTGAGCCGATCTCAGGCTCAAAAAGCTTGGCTCGAATGGATCCGAGCTTTGAAAAGTTGTGTACAAACTCGAATTGAATTTGAGTTCTAACCTGGCTCGGCTCCACTCGAGCTGCATTAACTAACATTTTAAAAAAATCAATTGCAAAGAAGACATGATTTGAACCCAAAACCTCACACATACAAGTTACCCACTTAGCTAAATATAGGTTTTATAAATATAAGTCAACAAAAATAATACATATCCTAAAATTAGTCATCATATGATACAATTAGACGAGCTTAATCAGGCTAATCAATCTTAATCAAGCTTGAATGCATGATCAAGTTCAGTTCGTTTACTTACTCGGACGAGTCGAGTTTAAATGAGTCAAGCCCGAGCCAAGCTCGCGCTAGCTCTACTCATTGTGCACCCTTAGTGGTGGTTGAAGGCAGGGATAGTGGTGATTTCAAAACACACAAATTTTGTGTTTTGTCAAGTAACCTGACAGGTCTTCCTATCTTTCTTTGTTTCTTTGAGGGCTTGTTTGATGCCCCCAAAAAAATTCTTAATCAAGGAGAAACTTTCAGCTTTTGGTGGACCCCACTCACCCCCATCAAACCCGTTAAAAGTGGCCCAAGCAACTTTTTATCTCAGATATCCGGCGTCAAACACGCCCATAGGAGTCAAAGGACTTGTACATTTTTTTTTAAAGGTAAGCTGGGGTTAAGCAGACTGCTACCAGTATACAACTACACCATTGGGTTTTGAACCTGCAACATCACAACAACAAAAGGTGACATGCACTAACAGCTCCTACCAGACCAGCGGAGATGACTTGTACATTTGGTGGTGAGTTGTACATAACAATTTAATAGCTTTACAAAAGAGGGTCAAATCCGTAATTGTAGTCCTTTATACATTTAGCACGCGTCTGAATGCGCTTCACGTGGGACACCGCGGATGCGCTTGACCCGTTCGCAATCATGCGAATATTTTTCTTTTCGTACTGAACCCCCGGAACAAAAGGGTTAGGATAGCTTTTTAAAACAAAAGAAAAAAGACGTGTACAGGACAAACTGGACAGCATGTACTGGAGAGGACCACTGTCCTGGGCAAGGTGTTCTGTCCTTACCTTGACAGGGAGTCAAACACTCCCTTAAGTCCCATAGCTCCCATCAGACGATGCACCGTGTCAATCTTGTAGAATAGCTGCAAATCGGCTGGAATGGACCGATTCATATCGAATCAGCCAAGGTGGGCACTAGGTTGGGCAGCCCATGGGCCAGAGCCACCCGATGGTCTGACCTTTTGGAGCCAAACCTGGTTGGGTTTTGGTGAGTACATATATATAACCCTTGATTTATATAAATTTAGTCATCTTACTATTTTTATGCATTAAAGTTCACTCCAATATGTTGTTTTAGTTAGGTTATTTTTCTACCATCTTTATTTTCATGAATTCTGATCAATTGATTTTTTCACTATGCTGAGAATTGAATCTTATAAGAAATGATTAAATCTACCGATATGATAAATCAATCATGTTAAACACATTTACATAATTAGATAACATTTGGTGGCTGGACACCCAACCTAGTCGCCCAAGTGGTAGCGGGCTTGGGGAGAAGGTGCAGGTGCAGGTGCTGACCCCTTCTTCTCTGGTTGAGTGTTTCAACTTCCACTGGGCGTGTGGGTGACCTTTTACTGGTTGGCTCTGTAAGGGCTTGGGTGCTGGTGACCTCACAGGAGAGATCGCCGGCTTCAATAAGGAACTTCATCGTTATAAAAACATTTGGTGGTTAGACCCATACAAACAAGTTTGAGTCCACATCCTGGTTCAAATTACAAGTTTCCTCATGGGAGCGTGTGGCCCACCTCGATGCGGGTTGAGCACATCGGCCTAACGGGTGAGCATGGGCCAGACATTGGCGGTGACCCTGGCACAGCCTGAATAGGGCTTTAGACCTGGCTTGGCAATTGATAGGCAGCTTGACATAGCCCAGCCTAGCAGATCAGCCCTTCCAAGGAAATGGGCTGGCCGTTGCCTAGCACTACAGGACATCCAGCCTAGTGTTTTTTTAACTTTACTCAAAAAAACTGCTCTAGGATCAGAGATTTAAACAAACTGATGGTTGTTGTCTTAGAGAATATAAAGCCCATAGATGAAATGAAAAAAGTAGGAGTCTAGCCTACAAAACCAACTAAGACATACCACCCAGATGGTATCCCATGTGATTAGTAGGGTCTTATGTCAAGATGAAGGCCCAGGATCAAATCTAGGGATGGCAGTGGACCGGGGGTGGGGGACAAGGTCTCCACCCCCGCCCTGTTTCAAAATCCGAACCTCCATCCCCGCACGGGGATGGATTTTAACCTCCACCCCCACCTCTATCCCCGTTTCATGTCCTCCATCCCCGGTCCAAACAGGGGTGAGGCGGGGTGGAGCCCCGTTTCCCCTTAGTCTATAGTCATCCCTTGAAGGATTGGGGGTGGGGCGGGGAAAAGCGTAAGTCCATCCCCGCACGGGGATAGATTTTAACCTTTATCCTTGCCTCCATCCTTGTTTCATGCCCTTAGAAGGCACCACGCTTTAGCTAGCACAGGAGCGACACATGGGATTTGAAGCTAAACCACCCATCTAGCAGCCTAGGCCCCATCCCACTACGTTAAACCCCTTGGGGCAACATCCAGCCTATAGCATGCATTATGGAATTTGAATTTTGAAACATTGAGTCTGGATTTAGGTTTGGATCTTTATCACTCACTCGTATTCAAACATAGTACTATTGACAAACTCCACTCCAACAAACCTCAAACTTAATACTTGCATGCAATCGTAGCAACACTGACAAATTCAAAATGCAATAAAACAAGCTCTCATATGAAAACCTTTGTCTCTGAAAAAGACTTCAAAAGGAGGACCAATCAATTCTTGTAGCAATATAAAGCTATGTCACAAAGATACAAGTACGGCATAACATGCAACCCAACACTAAATCTATGAAAATGGTTGAATATACCTAAATATTAACAAAATAAAAAAAAGAGGATTTTTTTTTACCATCTACAGGCCGACAAATGATTAGTTTGGCACTTACCAGCCAGTGGCAACCCAGCCATTTTCGGGCCGTTATATGGCCGGGAAATGCGCCAGCGTTGCTTCAAAAGCAAAAAAGAAAAAAAGAATATGCTCCGGCCATCCCTGACGGGTGACTCACCGAAAAATGGCCAACGAGGTACTGCCTGGCCTTGGCGACACTACATCGCCCATTTTCCAGCCAGAAATTGCAGGCGTGTAGTAGACCCTAAACAGAAAAATGTGAATCATGATTCAGCTATGAGCAAAGCTTCCCATGGCTTGATAAATTGACTGATCCAAATTATAGATTCAACCTGCTTGTATACTCATCTTGGAACTTGGAAGTGCTATTTGCGGCATTGGCCACTTGTCCGGCTTCAAGATTACATCAAGGCCCTCAAAACTATCATGCATAATAATTATCATAGTCGATCTCAAGGTCGCCCTTGGGTGAGGGTTGGCATAGTGGGGGTGGCGCCTTCCTGCTGGATGGGCTTCAATTCTTATAGGCTTTAGTACAAACAACAACAACTACGCCTTCATCTCAAAACAATTGGGGTAGGCGATTTGAACCAAAAAAGAAAATCATTTTGGGTCTTCCACATGAATCCTTCTCCTCCAATCATTTCTATCCAATGCCATGTTTTCGGTGAGGTTCAAAGCATTCATATCCTTTCCTATCATCTCCATGGAAGTCTTCTTACCTCTTTTAACTAATATATTTTTCCATATTTCTGTTTGAATATATTGTTATATAATATAATTAGTTTGAATTATAGTAATTAAGTAATTATATTTGTATGTTCAATGATTAATTTGCTTCGAGGCAAAGGTCCTAGCCTTGCAGTTTTACGTTGCTGCTCGATAACCATAATTATAACAGGCTAAGCTAGCACGACCATGTGGTCATGGTAAGCGAACACAAAATAAAACATAAGCCCTTAGACCCACAAATTATCGACAAGTCCCATCATAATGGTGTCCAAGGATCTCATTGACGTTGTAGAATCCATCTGACTTCAAATCTCAATTATTATGGACTGACTTGACCCAACAGGCCCAATTGCATAGTTTGGCAGCAATGATACAAGACAAAAGTAGTGGTCATGTAAAACAAGTTTTTTTGTGGTTCTGGTAGGAGCAGCTAGTACATGTCACCTTGTGTCGGAAAACCCAATGGTATAGTTGTATAACTGTAGGGATTTGCCTAACCCCAGCTTAAAAAAAAAAAGATTTGTTTTTTTTTGAAAAAAAAAGAAGTTTTTTTGAAAAAAAAGAAGTTTTTTTTTTAAAAAAGAAGTTTTTTTTTGTGGTTGTCCACCTCTTGTGGGACCAAGCTCATGCCCAGCATCCTTTCTCTTATGGCATGTTGCTTGAGCACTTTGCATTTAAAAATAAACGGTCATTTTCTTGCTGCATCAGAGCCATCAATATTTATGCAAAGTCTTCTCCATGCGCGCCCACAGTTACAAACTTACGAATAGTGATATCTGTGTCATGGCATCAGTGATTATCAGTCAATATGGCTCCTTTGATCCTGATCCCTTTCCCTGTTCCTCAATCCTCAAGAAAATCTTCACTAACTGTGATTATCAGGAGCCACAGCAAACTTTAAAGCTCACTCTGCAAGCCACTTCTTCTTCATCTTATGTTTTATTGCTTTGCATAGAAAACCTTGATGAATTGATAATATCAACATCAAGACCAAATAAATTTTTTAGATGTTGAAAGTAGTTGGAAAACTACTGGGTGCACGATCATGTCAGATTGTTGAACAGACACTAGAAAAAGAGTACTAGTTAATTTGCTTGTGTCATCACCTAGTGAGACTTTTTTTTCTTTAAGTCTATTGATGCATCAAATCATACAAGAACTGGATCTTATATATTCAGCTTAAATGTTGTTGGAGTGGTTACAGATAATGACTCATTATATTTATGTAGGCAAATTGATCATGGATAAATATAGTTCTATATTGTGGCTCATTGCCTTGATTTGATTTTAGAAGATTTGGAAAACCTTGAATGGGTGGATGAATGTGTTAAAAAAGCACAATCATTCTCAAAGTTCATTTTATAATAATGTTTGGGTTCTTAACTTAACGAGAAAATTCACAAAGGGAAAGGAGCTTGTAAGGCAAGGTGTAACATGATTTGCATCAATTTTTTTTATCATTACAGTCAATTTTAGAGCAAAAGGGTAGTTTGAAACATATGTTTAGCAGTTCAGACTCTTCATTTGCCGTGAAAAAATAAAGTCTCTTGGGTGTAGATATAGTTGACGATAATTTTTTTGTGAATGATACAGAAGAAATCATAGCATCGTCTGAGCTTTTAGTGAAAGTTCTTAGAATGGTTGATGAAGAAAGACCTGCAATGGGATATGTATATGAACCAATACGTAAGGCCAAAGGATCAATAAAGTCATACTTCCAGAAAAAAGATAGGCCAACTTGAATCTTCGAACAGAAACAAAGAAGATAATCTAAAGGCTTGACAAAAAGAAAAAGAAAAAGATGTTTTCCGGTGAAACGCATCGATGGGTGTGCGTTTTCATGGATTTCACAGTACCAAAACAAACATGGTATTGTGGATTTATATCGATGGGTGGGACATTTTCACATTGAACCTCCTTTTTAGCAAAAATGGTTTCCTTGAGGTAGTGCGATTCCTTTTCCGTGACAGTGAAAGGAGTGTCGCACCACCCTATTCGGTGACGAGCAAACGCACCTTAAAAGCTAACACTTGCGCAATCACGCCAAAAGGACTCCTATCCCTCACTCCGAATCGTGTGCAACCACTTAACACAAAATTTGTGCATTAAGCACCTGATCGCCGTCCAGATTGGGCCACACATCTGACAGTCCTGTCCCCAAGTTGGAAGGTGACATGTGCTTAAAGCACAAATATTTGCTCACTCATATGGAACCTAACCTCACGCTAACTCGAGGGTATTTTAGTCATTTCGTATACTTCCCTTCCGTTTCACAAGTCAAAACCCACCCCACCCCCACCCCCACCCCCTTACCATCATCTTCCCACAGCAGGAAGCAGCAAATCAACAGGTTAAAACGGTGCGCGCCAGTGGTGAAAGACGATGGCGGGTGTGCTCAAGCGAAGCGCGGTATCCCTCTCGGCATGGAAATGGCTTGGCCTGGTGACGGCCGTCTGGGTGCAAGCCGTTTCCGGCAACAACTACACCTTCTCCAACTACTCGGAATCGCTCAAGACGCTGCTCAACCTGAACCAGGTGCAGCTCAACAACCTGTCCGTGGCCAAGGATGTGGGCAAGGCCTTCGGCCTCCTGGCCGGGTTATCCTCCGACTTCCTCCCCACGTGGGCCATCCTCCTCATCGGCTCCCTCGAGGGCTTCATCGGCTACGGCGTCCAGTGGCTCGTCGTCAGCCAGAGGATCTCCCCTCTTCCTTACTGGCAGGTTCCGACCAACACCCACTATATAATGCCCTCTTCTTCTTCTTTTTCTTCTTCTTCTTCTTCTGCAAAACCCTTCCCCCTTAGATACATGATGCACCTGAAAGCCCCTTTCCACCGACCCCAGCTTTAAAAAGGCGTTAATTTTTTCAAATAACGCGTTATATTATTCAGAATAATGTGTTGTTTACGTGCGTCCCCGTTAATAACGTCCCTTCGACACTCTTATCTCTTTACCAAGTTTTGAATCATGTTGGCATGTTCTGTGTTTGCGTTTTCTTCCTAGTTGTTGGACTCTGTTTCTGGCAGTTTTTTTTTTTGTATTCTTATTTATTAACGCGTTAAATTCATGAATCGGTTTTAATTCGCTATGCGACGACGTTCTGTCTGTGTTGTGGAATGTGGATGTTCAGATGTGTGTGGTGATGTGCATGGGCGGGAACAGCACAACCTGGATGAACACGGCGGTGTTGGTGACGTGCATCCGCAACTTCCGGCGGAGCAGGGGGCCGGTGTCCGGTCTGCTGAAGGGCTACATAGGGCTGAGCACGGCCATCTTTACCGACCTGGCGACCGCCCTTTTCTCCGGCAGCCCCTCCTGCTTCCTGCTGATGCTCACCCTCCTTCCGGGCATCGTCTGTGCCACCGCCATGCTCTTCCTCCGGGAGATCCCTGCCGCCGACGCCATCCGCGATACGCCGGAGACCGAGTCGCGCTGCTTCTCCGTCGTCAACGCCCTCGCCGTCGTCGTCGCCGTCTACCTCCTCCTACACGACCTCACCGGCGCCCATGGGGAGGCATTCTCCAGGGCCTTTGCCGCCGGGCTGGTGGTGCTCCTGGCCTCGCCGATCGTGATTCCGGCCTACATGGTGGCTGCATCTGGCCGGAAGAGCGTAACAGCGGCGGCCATAGAGGACGTCGAGTCGGTGAGGCAACCGTTGGTGGCCGAAGAGGAGAAGGAGAAGGAGAAGAAGGAAGAGGAGCGGCGCGTGCGGGGGAGGGTGGAGATCGGAGAGGAGCACACGATAAGGGAGGCTATTCGCACGTGGGAGTTCTGGATCCTGTTCGGGTCGTTCCTTTGCGGGGTGGGGACAGGGCTGGCCGTGATGAACAACATGGGGCAGATCGGTTCGGCTCTCGGCTACGCTGACGTATCCATCTTCGTCTCCCTTACCAGCATCTTCGGCTTCTTCGGCAGGATCGTTTCGGGTTCGGTCTCGGAGCATTTTATCCGGTGAGATCCTACTTTTTTTTTTTCTGTTTTCTATATTTTCTTGGCGTTTATGCATTTGGTGGTCCCGAGGGTAAAATCTTGGTGAAATTAATTAGGGCTCCCTTGATAACTGCGTTGTTGTGCCCGGGCTACACATGGATAATTCAATGTGCTTATTGCCCGACCCGCAGATGTACCCAAGTTTGAAACCAAACTTTTTGTAAAGAGGATAGATGGAGCGATTCAGGTGAGATCCAATGTAGATCCAACTTTTTATTCACTTAATCTCAGATGGACCCAAACAGGCCCCCCTTGGTGGTTTAGAGTGTTCTTGGAAATATAGGGCTGCTAAATCCATGGGCATGAGTTTCACTCATCCCCTTTTGATCAACTGTGATCTATGCCATTCATCTACTGAATATCTACATTTAAATAGCTAAACTCCACTGGGTTTTTGGCTATTAAAAAAATCAACGGTGGAAAATACATTTAAAAAGTTACATTGATTTGATGTTTGTTTCATTCTGGGTGACAAGGGATTGCAGCATGTTACCAACTCAACATTCTACCATTTATATGCATTTGAAAAAAAGTGACAGATGCCAAAATCCTGAATTTGGTAGCAATCACTACCTAGAGGTGGTAGCTGTCAAATCCATGATTTAGTGTAAATACAAAGGAGAAAGGGCCTGGCTTTCCATCCCAAATGCATAAATGCTCATCCCAATGCCTAGATTTCAGACAGACTACTAAGGTAGTTTGATCAAGATTTTTCCCATCCCAGGGCAGAGATTCCAAACAGGACCACTAAAGTAGTTTGATCAAGATTTTACCCATCCCAACGCCAAGATTCCAAACAAGCTCTTATTAAATTGATCATGCTGAATCCATTTATAATTGATCAAAACAGCATGGAAAATGACACAGGGGATGAGTGAAACCGAATTCATCCATGAGCGGTTTCCCTTGCCCACAAGGGTTTTACCAACTACTCGGTGGTAGGGATGGCAGTGGGGCGGGGCGGGGTGGGGGACAAGGTTTCCACCCCCGCCCCGCCTCAAAATTTTATCCTCCACCCCCGCCCCACCTCCGCGGCGGGATGGATTTTATCCTCCACCCCCGCCTCCATCCCCGTTTCATACCCTTCATCCCCGGTCCAAACGGGGATGAGGCGGGGCGGGGATATTGCGGGGAAAAGTGGTCGGGGCGGGGATTAGGTGGGGATCGTGGCGGGGAAAAGTGCACGTCCACCCCCGCCCCGCCTCTGCGGTGGGGATGGATTTTATCCTCCACCCCCGCCTCCATCCCCGTTTCATACCCTTCATCCCCGGTCCAAACGGGGCGAGGCGGGGTGGGGCCCCGCTTTCCCCCGGTCCACTGCCATCCCTACTCGGTGGGGGCAAGGATGACCACAAGGTTTTTACGAACCCAAAGAGCTACCAACATGATGGGGGGGTCTCGTTTGGCCCAGTAAAGAAAAAGCAAGAAAGAAAATAACAAAAAAGACTACCAAATAGACAAACTGGTCATGGAGGCTTGTACTTGTGTTTAGCTGGTAAAAGGAGTCTGGTGCCACTCATCCCTTTGTCATCTCCCATCTTAATACCCTTCTTAAATCTTATGATGCAAGGTGTTTTGATCAAATCTAACCTTATAGATAGATTGGGCATGATCGATTTAGTAAGAATGACTCTTCGATCATAAAAAAAATATTGGTTTTTTAAATCACAAAATGTGTGTTTGTCAACCATTGATTTTTGAATCATCAAAAGACCCGTTCACATCGGCTTTAGATGATAGATAATTGTGTAAGTCAAGAAATCATTTCCCTCTTCCGAACAATTTTTTTGTAGCAGGCTTTATCCTACGTCTCTACACAATCCATCAAGTGAGGTGCGTTATGTAGAATATGATGAGGCGCATTGTTCAATGTGACCGGACTCTTTGTCTCTTCCCTTTCATCTTTTTAATGCAGAGTGTGGCAGGGATGGGTAGGAGCGGGGAACAAGGCCTTTACCCGGGCTGTCTAAAAAATTTTTGCCCTTCATCCTCTGTTCATCCTCATCTCAAAATAACTGTCTTGGTGTCCTTTGTTTTCATCTCCCTTTCAAAATGACTTTATTCTTATTTTAAGACAAATAAGAAGAAAATATGAAAAAATAAAAGAAAGGGTTCAAGGTTAGAAATATATAAATATATAAGTATATAAAGGTATATTAATAATTTCATTAACGGGGTTCAAGAATGAGGTGGGGGCAAGAGTAAGTTCATCCTTGCCTTCATCCCGGCGCGGGTTTTGATTTTCACCTTCATCCCTGGTCCATTCTTCATTTTATGTCTTCTATTTCCTGTCTGAATGGGGTGGGTTCGGATGGATCTCCGTTTTCCCCCGGTCCAGTACTATCCCTAGCGAGTAGTTCACATGGTTTTCTAGTTTAAGAGGCGGACGAGATACCATGCGTTATAAAAACGTAGTTGGCAAACCCAGCCAGTCGACTCGGGAATTGCCTGAGTCAACTTGAATGGGATCCTAACTGGGTCATTGATTTAGGACCACAGATCCACATGCTTCTTATGTTTTTTCTGACATGCATTTTATGGTTTTAATGTGTAATGCTCATAAAATAATACTTGTTATAAATAATCATATGTTTTTAAATCATAAATATTAACAATTATGTATAGTTGAATACTTATATAACTTAGTTATTGATGTCATGTGTTAAGATTTTGATTTTTTTCATATCTTGACACTAGAAAATGTAGTCTTAAGAGTTAACCCGCTGACTTGTAAATTGTAATCAAGGGTCGGGTGATCCGAATTCAAGTCTTAAGTTTGCCGTAACCTATTTTATGTGTTTTATTTTGTTGCATTGAGAAGCTGAAAGTAGGATGCGTAGGGAGGATTAGGTGCAATGTGATTGCACACTTTTAGTGTATAACTGCACCAGATTTTCATCCAACTTTGGGATATAGCCTGGCAGCTGTGGGGCCAAACAGCATATGGTGTCTGAATATGTGCCGCATCACAGACTGCAGTACCTTCTGATTCAACTTCTCTACAGCTTGTTTGATTGGATGGAACAAACAAACAAAAGATAAAATCACACGTTCATAACAAGTGTACTCCACGTTTGGTGACTTGTTCACCAAAACTATGGTCATTATATTTTTTGTTTGATTTACATTATGTGAACAACTTGGACACACATGGATAATGGGTCGGATAACTTTATTTTGGATAGTACGACCCAATTCACCCTACCATGAGTGTTTTTACATGTTTATTAAGGATTTTAACTTTGGATAAGGATCTCAAATTAGATCTAAAAACTAAAAAAGTTTAAAATTTGGGTAATTTGAAAAAAACAAGAATTGATATTTTTTAATATAATATATAAATACTTTAATTAGTGTCATATTGGATCTAATTATGAAAGTTTATTAAAAATTTATGGATTTTAGCCTTAAATATGGATCTCAAACTGAATTCAGGTATGAAAAAAAAGTTTAAATGATAAATTTTGGGTAATTTGAGAAAAAAATAAGGATTCATATTTTTATATACAAATGTAAAAACCATAAATAAATCATAAAACCCTAAAATGCAATAAAATAAATCATAAATAAACCAAAAAATCTTAAACTATATAAAAAATAAATCATAAAGTCAAAGAAACCATAAATAAATTATAAAGGTAAATATAAAAAAGCTCTAATTCAAACCCCAATGAATGAAGCTTAAATAAAAACAACCCTAATCAAATACTATAAAATCCCTAATCAAATAAAGTATAAGAAGCTTTAATTAAAAAAATTTGATTCAAAACCCTAATCAAATAAAATAAGTACTAATCAAATTAAATATCTAAAATCGTATTTACATATATTTGATTCAAAGCTCTAATCAAATAAAAGCAAAACCCTAATAAAATTAAATAACAAAAGCCCTAATTAAAGATATTTGACTCAAAAAATCAAAGAAAAAAAAACCTAATCAAAGAGCAAATCTTAATTATTTTTTTAAAAACATAATCAAAGAAAAAAAAGCCCTAAAAAGAAAGAAGAACAAAGAAAAAAGAACGAAGAAGAAAGGGGAGAGCTGGGGTTAGGCCCCACTCCTCTCTCTCTCTCTCTCTCTCTCTCTATATATATATATATATATATATGTGTGTGTGTGTGTGTGTGTGTGTGTGTGTGGAACGGTGAAGTACCATTCCATTCTTTGGCAGCGACTGGGTGATTTGTGGTTGTGCCATCTCAAATCATGCAACGGACGAGCCTCCAAACATACCTTTAAATGCCACTAAAACATGGAACACATTCAAGGAAAGGACTTTGTTTTGTAATTGACATATTAAACACCCTCTCCTCTTCTTTCCATGAACATGGATGTATGCCAAACCAAATTTTCAGTTTCATTGGATCAGTCTTCACTCCCACCAATAATAAACAGACCTTGGCTTTCTGGCTTGTAAAATTGGCAAGGAAAATGCCATGAAATTCACATCAACAGCATCTTGATTTTAAGTGTTTGGTTGTTTTTGGAAAAAATGGCAGGAAATCAGCAACACCAAGGCCTCTGTGGAATGCAGCTTCTCAGATTCTGATGGCTTCTGGCTACATGATCATGGCCATGGCATTGCCCGGATCCCTCTACATTGGGTCCATCGTGGTGGGGATATGTTATGGTGTTCGGATTGCCATCTCGGTTCCCACTGCCTCTGAGCTCTTTGGCCTCAAATACTATGGTCTCATCTACAACATCCTCATACTCAATCTCCCACTTGGTTCCTTCTTATTCTCGGGTCTTCTAGCAGGGATCCTTTATGATGCTCAGGCAACCACAGAGCCTGGAGGCTTCAACACCTGCGTTGGAGCTCATTGCTACCGGATCGTATTCTTGATTATGGCTGTAGCTTGTGCCATTGGGTTCGGGTTGGATCTTTTGCTTTCTTTCAGGATGAAGGAAGTTTACAGAAAAATACAGACAACCAAGAATGGGAGAAGTGAAACAGAAAATGCTTCTACTAAGAGCTAAAGTAGCTTATTCGAGAGGTGGTGATCCTTTTAGGTCATGATCTGCTATGATATCTTCAGTTTTTCCTTTTTTCCCTTTGAGAGCCAAGAACAATGAGATCATGATCTGCTGTATTATTATTTCTTGTAAGTGATTTTCAAACAATGACCACCTGCCTTCCTCTGTGTGTGTACGTGTGCTGCAAAAAATTATGCAAGGCAATGAGCATCACAAAAGTTGAGTCATGCCTATCGAAGTTGCATGTTCAGAATGGAAGAAATCATAGCATGTGTTGGTTATGATTCGGTTGTCATCTCTTCTTGAAAAGTTGAAATGCAGAATCCTGTGGTTAGCAGCCCAAACGCAGAAAACACTGTGATGGTTTCAATAATATCAAGTTTCTGGAACCAATGGCGTGGTTGGTAGGAGCTGTCAATGCACGTCTCCTTATGGTGGGATGTTGCAGGTTCAAACTCCAGTGGTATGTTGAATAATAACTGGTGGGGGTCTGCCTAACCCCAGCTTGCCTTTCAAAAAAAAAAAATTATATATATATCAAGTTTCTGGAAATATCGCAGGTGATGGATGAAGAAAGTTGGGATGGAAAGTCAGGCAAAGCCAGGGACATTGTTGGAAGATACTGGGTGAAGTGGTGCATCTGGATCCAGACAAGCGAGATTCCGGCATTTCCAGGTACCAAAGACAAGCTCATCATACGTGCGTTCAGCTCATTCAACGTATATATACCTGCAATTACAGTCTGCTAATAAGTTTTCCTTATGGACCAAGGGGGCTCCGGTTATGTGGCAGGAGCAGTTACTGCACGTCACCTTGTGTTGGGACATTGCAAGTTCGAATCCCAATGGTATATGTTGTATAACTGGTAGGGGTTTGCCTAACCCCAGCTTTCTCTGTCGAAAAAAGAAGTTTTCCTAATGGATGCTTGAAACATAAAGAATGGTTTGCAGGTAAAAATGTAAAACAGGCTTCTCAGTCTTGCAAGTGAAGGTACAATTAGGTCATCAGATGCATGGATGATGCAGAAAAAGCCGTTAAGACCAATTTTGTGCATGATGGTGGTCTTCTCAGAACATGCTTAACTTGACATTAACTTCATACATAGTTTACTACCTGACAGTCAAAAGCTATGAGAAAAAGAAATGCCAACCATCATGAAAGCAACAGCCAATCAGTTTTCTATCCGGGTGGAGAATGTGAACAACCATGGATTGGATCTCAATCTTGTTTATATCTCATATCCAAATCCCGTAAAGAACATTAAAAGAATGGGGTTTGAAATCATGACTTTATATGAAGTGCTATAATGTATAATCTTTAGACTAAGAAATCAATACATGATTAAATATGAAGAATAAATGAATTTATTAACTAATAACTTCATAACCATCTAACGAGGCACTCTGCACCAGTCATTATGACTGATACTAACATGAAATTCTGTGAAAAACAATATATATATATATATATATATATATAAAATTTAACATGCTTTAAAAAAAGACATGTATGTATTTACATATTGATGGCACTATCATATAATATATAAAATAGACATTAAGTTAGATAAAAAAAGCTCTAACCTAGAACTCTGATATCACTAGTAGTAATAAAAGTTTAAAATATATAATTCAATTAATAAATATAAAAGTGGGTATATATATAGAGAGAGAGACAGATAGCACTGAACATATTAGGCCCCTATTTCTAGTTGTGCCCCGTAGGTTCTAAGTGTTTTATGATAGATATGAACTGTTAGATGTGTTTAACAAGCTCAATTTAGTGGGAATCGACTCTTGGATCATGTTTTTTGATGAAAACCATATTTTTACGAGCCAAAAAAATTAGTATCTTCATAGCCATTGATTTTCGATCACCGAAAAAACCTGTATACAAGTTAGATTCTGGCAATCCAAAAGTCGGTTCCCACTATACAAAACCTATTGATCACATCTATGGTGTTAAACGTGAGAAAAAATATGTAAAGCTGTGATTTTGAAGGGGCCTAACAAGACCCAACGAAAAATGGGGCCTACCGAATGCATTATATATATATATATATTATGTTTTAGAAAAAAAGACATTTATTTATATTACTATCATATAGTACATAAAATAGACATCAAGTCAAATGAAAAAACTCTAACCTAGAGCTTTGATATCACTAGTTTTAATAAAGGTTAAAAATATATAACCCAAAAAATAATAAATATAAAAGTGAGTTATCATATACCCAAACAACCTAAATAAGTAATGGTGATACCTCAAATAGAGCTTTTGACCCAACAATGACTTCCTTTGAATTCTTCTAAAGCTTCTTGAGGTTGTACCTCTCAACCGTAACAGCTCAATAGTATAAAAAAGAACTGTGGTTATCTTGATAAATACCCTTTTTTTTCAACTACCTCTATAAATAAGACTTTTTTTATATATAGCTATATTTTAGAGAGAGAATGTAATGCCCCAAAATTTTCAACTTGAAAACATAAAAATTTAACCTTTATTTTTTAAATAGCATAGTGGTAAAAGTTTGGGTTTTGAAAAGTCGAATGATTTTGGCAGGTTACAAAAATAAAAAATATATTTGAAACTGAGTTTCATTGCATAATCATAAGAAATTAAAACCATTCAATGCATTATGAATAAATCATGTTATCAAAGTTCATACATCATCAAAAACTTAATAAAGTATCCCATTAAAATGAGATAAGTAATAGTTGGTTCCAAGATTGAAATGTAATACGGGATGTTTGGATCAAGGTCCCATTGTGCACCAAGCTCTTGCACTGCATCATTTTTTATTACCTGCGCCTCATAACAATAGGGTCAAACTCTTTCGAGCAGGTAAGCAAACTTAAGCAACATGCATTATGATAAAAAAAAATCAAAATATCTATCATATTGTCCAATATGCAATTATCAATGTGACTAACATGCTAAAATTATGAAATAACATATTTATAAACTTAATAACAACATCAATAGCATAATCACAATAATGAGATGTCAATAAGAATAACATAATTTTAGAAGCAATAACATAATTTCAAATAAATCGCAACTAACTATATCAGTGAGTTAGTAAGGTTAGTATTAAGTTTCGATAGTCTTACTCTTCTGGGTATTCAAAGGTGGTCGTCGTGATAGTGAGAAAAAAGTAAGTCTACTGAGAAAACTTGCTTTTTCATATGGAGTGACATTATCCTTGTTATTTTTCTTCTCCACAATCTTCCAACAAAGGTCCCACAATACGGGTTTCTTTATTTGCCAGTATCACAAAATAAACAAGCATAACAAAGGAAAATTCCAACAAAAACTTATATGAAATCTATCAGAACATAGTGATCAAGAACATAGGACCTGAAGACTATATCAACAACAGAACAATGTAAAGAGACAAAGAACACATCCACCGTACTCTTAACAAAGTTAGGATTTTTTTCTTGAAAACTCTAAGTTTTAAAACCCTAGATATGGCAATCCAGGACATCATTTGCACCAAGAAATCAACTTGGGTGGTGATAATTTCAACTGATGCTCCATTCTAATATGTAAAATAAGGGGAAATACTTAAAAGTCCAAATAAAACACATAATGCCAAACTGCAAACCAGGCACAATTTGAACAAGATATTAAGTCGTCTTAAAATGCTCTCTAAAGAAGTTCATGGGTAACAAAAGTAGGAGGAAAATAAATGAAAAGTTGATGATATTGAAAGATGAAAATAGGGCTTAAATAGAAGAAATCTTCCATCAGAATAATGGGTTTTCTATAAATTTAAAAAATAACAAGATAGAAAACCAACCATGGTTGATAATATGAGAACTAACCATGGTTGATATTGGAAGGCTTTTGTTCTAAAATGGCCTCTAAAGAAGTTGATGGATACCAAAAGTAGGAGGAAAAACAAATGAAAAGTTGTTGATATTGAATGATGAAAAAGGTGTAAATAAAAGAAATCTATTGGAGAATTATTCCACTTAGTGGGTAAGGCAACCAAGCTTAAACAAGGTGCTCTTGAAAGCACACAATATATGTGTTATCTTTCAAGTGATAGTTGTCTCACTTAGGATCAAGTCCTTGGTTCAATGAGTATTCATGCAATGATGCTCTCAGGATACAATCAGGTTTTTTGCCTTCTCCCGAATATCAGACTATACCATGCACGGGGTGAGACTGCGTAACTCAACACAAACCACCTTGAAAAACCTCTTGACTAGGTAAGGTTGACATATGATCGACTATAGGCTATGTTCTAGAATCAAGTTGGGTAAGGACCCTAGGTTCAACTTAGATAGGGACCCTAGGCTCGACTTAGGCAAAGCCTTCAGTAAGTCAAGGTCTTACTAGAGAAAGCACTTAAAGAAAGAGAGAGCTATAATGACCTAGGGACTTCAAGAGAGCAAAGAATAGAGAGAGGGGGAGAAATAGAACAAGCTTGAGAGAGAGAAGAGGAGAGTTATGAGCAACGGGTCAGGTTTACTCGGATCTGACCTCAACCAAACCCTATAGGGTTCGAATATGATGATAACTAAGAAGACCTGGTTCTGGACCTAAATGTTTGATTAATACATGGACCGTGGTATAGTTTGTGAAATTTTATACCAAACCTGGACCCAGGGGCGTAGCTAGGATTCATGTGAGGGGGGGCAAACAGGGGTGTAGAAAATAAAATTTCTTTGTGTGATAGTCGGGGGTTCAGGGGCAGCGCCCCCAAAAAATTTTTTTTTTGAGATAAAATAAAAAATGGCTACAATTATTAATAAAAATCTATTTCATATGGACAAATCAAACTATTTGCTGCAGTAAGGGCTGGGCTAGGACTGGGCTGGGTTAAAAAATGGATAAAAATCTATTTCATATGGAATCAGGGCAGGGCTAGGACTGGGCTTTTTTAAAAAAAAAATAAAAAATTTAACTGTTTGGGGAGGCAGGACTGGGCTACAGCCCAGTCCTGCCCCCCCCCTAGCTACGCCCCTGCCTGGACCCAACCCGAGTTTCGATTAAGACCCACAATTTTTCAATGTAAAAATGATAAAAATCTGGTTTTACGGGTATGATCCTGGTCGGGTTCATGTAGTTCTTATCAGGTCCGGGTATGTTTTTTTCTTAAAGTGGACTCGATTAGACTCGGGTTCAAACTCATTACCATACCCAAAAATTTGATCCAAGTCTGATTTCATGGGTCTAAATTAAACCCAACCCATTAAAAATCCCTAGTTGTGAGTGAGTGAGTGAGTGAGTAATGAGAATGGGAGATAGTTGGGGTATATATAGATCCCAGTCCAACAACTACCAATTAAGGCCTATAAAGGGTATTAAGAGGGCCCAAATGACCATCAATTAAGGGATTGGGCTGGCCAAACAAAGGGATAAACAGTCTATGCAATGAATATGCAAAAGACTTTGGGCAGGTTCTGGTCAAGATCAGTCTTAGACTTGGGGATTAAATTGTCTCAAATTCTAAAAAGAATAATCAAAGACCAAACCAACCAAAACTAGACTAAATCAAGGTGAAACTCAAATCCAAATCCAAGATTCAAGGTTCATGTTCAAAATTTCAAAATCAAAAGTTCAAAGTTCAAGGTTCTAGGTTCAAATTGATATACCCCCATGGGCCTTGTCCATAAAGGCCGCATCCTACATTATAAAGCCAAGTGGAGTTCCCACTCTCTTCAATGTGAGACTAAATTAGTAGGAATAAATAAATACCCACTAACTTAGGCAAATGAAGGATAATGTATAAGAAGCATAGATAGTTTTGAGTCAATACCCAAACAATCTCTCACATGAACCAAAACTATAAAAAGGACTCAAGAGGTTGTTCACAAAAATCCAATGTATAAATGAAGGTACATTTTAAGTTTAAACCTTTACATTAGTGTAATTTAGTCTTAGTTGGTTTAGGACCTCAGTAGCATTAGCTTTGAATTGAGAATCCAAATTAACTTTTATACACAGTAACATACACTTTCACTTCAGATGATCATAGTTTGTCTACCTGTACATAGAAGTCACATATTAAGGGTCATGTGTTGTATCCAGTTTCATGAGTGCTCTAGAGACAAAGTCCAAATCCCAAAGAAGTTGATTCTCACCTTCACACTTGCATAAGTAAGTCCATCAAGTATGTAAATCTATTTGAAACACCCCAGTCATAAAGCTTATGAATCTTATTAGGAGTTTAATTTGAACTCAATATTTATACACAGGTTTCAAATACTTGACATTAGAAATGAAAAATATCAAGTGTTCAATTCAATCACTTAGTGACTTGTTCTTCTCATTAAACCACTAGACTTAGTTTGACCCTTATTATGTGGTTGAGTTTGATCAATAATGATTATTTTTATAGACTTTAACAACATTCCCCTCGATGTCTTAAAGACAATTTCTCAAGAAAGTTCCTTTATTAATATATTCTCTAAGTTTTGACAAGATTTTACATACTCAATAGAAGTTACTCCTTGCTTGAGTAAACTATTCATATAATTTCTACCATAAATATTACTTATTTTGTATATAGTTGCTTGACTATCATAATGCATATTTATCAGTAGTATCGGCTTATCTTCTAATGGTATCTTCATTAAGAGATCTTTAGTCATTCGACTTTCATACTAGCTAAAGTTATTGTTATCAACTCTACTTCGATTATTAAATAGGTTATCACAATTTGTTTCTTGAATCTCCAAGCAACTACTTTAGATCAAAGGGAGGGTAAATATCAATCACTTTTAGATAGTGACTTATTGAAATTAGAATTTCAGTTTGCATCATTGTACCCTTCAAGTATAATGGGTTCCTTCTTATAAAATATCTCATAATCTAGAGTTTATCTCTAGTACTTCATGACTCGATAGATGATATTTTGATGCTATTGTCTTAGATTACTCGTATATTGGCTCATCATGCTCATGTAAAAAGCTACATCTAGTTTAGTTATGCTCATAGCACACATGACTACCAATAATACTCGCATACTCCAACTGGGATATACTTCTTTCAGTATTAATCGATAGCTTAACACTATCATCAAATGGAGTTGCAATAGGCTTACAATCATATTAAAATTTTCTCAATGTAGTTGGATTGAGTTGATATATATTCATTCTCATGTCTAATCAACTTAATACAAAGTATGACATTAGCTAAGCCCATAACTTTCATGTCAAATTCAAATAAAATAAAGTGTTTGGTATTATTTATGTATTTTACACTATTTCTCATGATTAACATATTATTTACATAAAGATTAATAATTATAACATGACTATTTTTACTTTACTATATATGCATTTATCAAAGTCATGAATCTTAAATTCGTACGAAATGACTACTTCATGAAATTTTTCATGTCATTGTTTAGGTGATTGTTTGAAACCATATAAAAACCTTAGCAATTTACAAACTTTCTTTTTCTTGACCTAGTACAAAATAACCTTCAAGTTGTTATATGTAAATCTTTGCCTTTAGAGGCACCATTCAAAATTCATTTAGTGAATTTCAAATTTGAAAATCGATTCCAAAGCAACCATTGTTCTAATAGATGCAATCCTACTGACAGAAGCATATGTGTTAAAATAATCAAGTATAGGCTTCTATTTAAAACCTTTAGGTACAAGTCTAGCTTTAAATTTCTTAATAGAACCATTAGATCAAAGTTTTCTCTTGAAAATCCATTTGCATCCCAAAGGTTTAAAACCAAAGAGTAAATCAACAAAAATCCAAATTTTATTTTTGAGGTTAGTATCTAATTCACTCTCTATAACCTTTTTTCAAGAACAAGCATCTGAAGAGATCATAGCTTTTGAAAAAGAAACAAAGTCTCTATCTATCATATATAGATGAAAATCATGACCAAAATCTTTTGGTTTTCTTAACCTTTTACTTTTTTGAATTTCAGAATTTTAGGTGCTCAGATTTTTTTCCTTTGGGTTATTTTCAATGTCTTTTGAAGCTTCAAGTGATTTTAAAGTTAAATCTTCTCTAAATTTGGATTGGATAGGTTTTAAAATTACTTTGGTTTCAATATTCATAAATCTATGAGTTTTACTATTTTGATAATATCCAATAAAAACATGCATTCGAGTTTTTTGACCAAGTTTGATTAATTTTAGTTCAATAAGCTTTACATAAGTAATGCAACATCAAACTTTTAGATAATTAAATTTGATTTTTTTACCTTTTTAAAGTTTATATGATATATTATTTGAACTAGAATATAGTACTTTATTTAAGATATGACATAATGTAAGCAAAGTATTACCATATATATTATATACCAAAACTTATAAGCATTGAATTAACCATATTTATAAGATATGGTTCTTTCATTCTGCTATAATATTATGTTGAGTATATGATCAGTATTTTGTCTATATATCTCATGTTTTACAAAATTTAATGAACTCATTTGAAAGATATTCACCACCTGTATCATATTTGATATTTTATTTTGCAATTATAAAAGTTTTCAACCTCTGCTTTGAAAATCTTAAAATTTTTAAAATATTCATATTTAGTTTTCATAATATAAACAATTATATTTTGAAAAATCATCAATAATGGTTATAAAGTAGTTGTTTGCCCCATGAGTTGGGATATTTTTCAAATCACATACATCACTATGTATTAAATCGATTATTTTTGAATTTCTTTCAGTAATTGGAAAAGGTTTTTCATGAACTTTGCTTGAATACATACATCACATTTTCTAATATGCTTTACTTTACATTTAAAAATAAGTCTTAGGTTACCCATGCTTCTCAAAGACATGTAATTAATATGTCTTAATCTAACATGTCATAAATCATATGAGTCTAAGCATATGAATAGAAGTTGAATCAGTTTTATTGATCACATTTCATTATAACTTTGAAACCATGAATTGTAATTAGGGAGACAGATATAAGATTTTTCGTAATGGTAGACACATGATGCACAATTTGGAGGGTTAAGCACTTTCTAAAAGTGAAATGACGTTCCACACTCCTTTTTTCATGAACCTTAGTTTCATGTGAATCTCATATATAGATCTTATAGTCTTTCTCTACGATTTCATATGTTTTGAATATACTTCTATATTGCATGAATAAATTGTTGATCCAAAATTCATGAAATACTTTGTATCGGAATTGATCATAAATATCTCACTTACTACAACCATCAGGTTATCATTGGGTTTACTAGCCTTATTACCTTAGAAATTCTTTATTTGTCAGCATTCTCTTAAATAGTGACCCGGTTTACCACAAGTATAACAAAAAATAAAATCTCTTTTCTTAGCAAAGGTCTTGAACTTTTTGTTTTTGTTCCTAAATTCAGGTCTGAACTTTGGTTTGCACTCAACTATGTTCACCTTAGTACGAACTTCTTTTTAATTCATCTTTCTTATCTCATGATCGAGCTTTCTCCTCGATTCTAAGATGTTGAAGAAGTTGTTCTAAAGTAAACTCTTCATTATTATGTTTAATTTATTTTTATAATCTTTCCAAGATAAAGGTTATCTATCAATGATTATAACCACCTGAAATGATTCATCTAATTGTATACCCTCAAATTTGATCTTATTAGCCAAAATTTGTATCTCATGGACCTAAGGTAACAATAGCTTATCATTGAAGAATTTGAAATCCATAAACTTATTAATAAAAAACTATGATTTTTTGTATCCCCATCTTATATTTGCTTTTAAGAGCTTGCCACAACTTCTTTGTCATACTGACTTTCGAGCAAAGGTTGAATAGGATGTCTAAAAGTGCATTCAGTATGCAGTTGTGACACACAAAGTCATCCACTTACTTTCATCTCTTTCAGTTCTCAATGATTCTTTTGTCTTTTCATTTTTCTGGATATTCTTTTGTGAGCACATACACCACATTTGTAATTGTGAGAAAAATGAAAACATTGTGTTGTCACCTTTTAAAATTTGTGTCATCGAATTGGGATAAGTTAGGCAGCTTCATATTTCTAACCTTCATAGTTGTCATTTTACAGACCTATCACTTGAAAATTATTGAAAAATATTTAACTTAGTGGGTAAGGCAACTGAGCTTGAATCAGGTGCACTTAGAGGCATATGTTATACGCACTATCTTTCAAGTTATAGTTGTCTCACTTAAGATCAAGTCATTGGTACAATGAGTGTTCATGCAACTATGCTTCAAGGATACAACCAATTTTTCACCTTCTCGCAAAGATTGGACCATACCCTGCACTAGGTAAGACAAAGTAACTCAACATGATCTACCTTGAAAAAACTCTTGACTAGGTTAAGTTGACTTATGATCAACTATAGGCTAGGTCCTAGCTCAGGTTGAGTAGGGACCCTAGGTTCAACTTGGATAGAGACCCTAGGCTTGACTTAAGCAAAGCCTTGGCTAAGTCAAGGTTTAAGCTCACTAGAGAAAGCACTCAAGGAAAGAGAGAGAGAGGAGAGCAAGCTAACTCATGGGAGGGAGAGAGAGAGAGAGGAGAGTTGTGAGTGAGTGATGAGAATGGGAGAGGGTCCGGTTTTATATAGGCCTCAACCCAACAACTATCAATTAAGGCCCATAAAGGGCATTAAGAAGGCAACGGACAACAATAAAAGGCTTGGGCTAGCTAAACGGTTAGAAAAATCCAAGGATAAACAGTCTTGGACAATAGGACAATCAGGCACATACGGGAGTCAAAATCATCCAGCATCAAGTATGCAATCAACGATCAAAGGGAAGGGTGTCTCATGGACCATTTAACCATAAATGCCCATGCAAAAGACATTGGGTAGGTTTTGGTCAAAAGTCTAGGTCAAAGTCTATAAATGAATCAGTCAACAATCAATATTTGACTTGGGGATTAAAATCATCCTAAGTTCTAAAAATAATGGCCAAAGACCAAACCAAACCGAAACCAAGACCCTTCAAGGTTCAAATTGATATGCCCTCAACGGGCCTTAGACCCCACTATATATAGCCAAGTGGAGCTCTCACTCTTCAATGTAAGACTAAACTACTACTAATGAATGAACACCGTAACTTAGGCAAATGAAGGATACTGTATAGAAACCTAAACAGATTTGAGCCAATACCCAAACAAAATCTTTCGTCAGAATAATGGGTTTTCCACAAATTTAAGAAATAACCAGATAAAGAACTGACCATGGTTGATATTATGAGTTCATGGAGGTATCACATGCAAATCAATAAAATATAAGAACCAGAAGAAGTGGTTTACAGAGTGAGCTTGGACCTTTGTTGCGGCTGCTGATGATCACTGCAGTAATGAAGGTTTTCTTGGGGATTAAGGAACTAGTAAGAAGAGGATAAAAGGAGATATGTTTGATTAATGACCACTGATGTCATGGAGCACTTAGATGTCACTGTTTGTAAGGGTGGATTAGTTGGTAACTGGGGGCGAGTCAGCAGTAGGATTTGTTTTAATAGATGGCTTTTGATGCAGCAAGAAGAGGACCGTTTATTTTTTATTAGTAAAGCAGCCAAACCATATGGCATAAAAGAAAGGGTGTTAAGCATGAGATTGGTCCCACAAGGGGTGACCAACCACCCAAAAGTTTGTCTTTACATGACCAACAACTCTACATTGTGGGCTGGCATCCTTGTTGGAAGGCTATGAAAAGAATTGAGGCCTGTTGGGTAGAGCAAAAATGAATATACAAACACGTTTATGTGCTTCCATATCCTTGATTCATCAAGTCGTCTGTTGGCTTCTTCTGAATGCAGTTTTGTGCTTTTGTTACCCACTTGAATCCTGACTTGCAACAACAGCAGGGTTGGTCTTGAGTCGACCACAACTGAGAACTCTCACTTTTAAGTAAGCCCAACCCACAAGGGCTTCAATTCCCTTGTGTACTTGAATGGCTGCATGATGTGGATGGGTCAGTGTGGGTAATTGGCAAAGGCTCTCCCATTTCTCATTTTTTGCATCCCTTGGAGGGCGTTTTTTACAACTCCACCCAAGGGAAGGCACTTTGCCTAGAAAGGTATGCCCGGAAGGGAAAGTGCTTTCCCATAGAGGCGTGAACCCATTTTGATAAGAAAGAAGCTTTTTTGCATTTATCTCGAGTAGATGTTTGTTTCACCTCGTTTAAGAAAAAGGCCCTATCCCTGTGAAAGAAGGCTTCTTTTATAGGAAAGGGCATGAAAGAAATGCTCGCTTGTGAAAGGCTTTTAAGGTTGGAATTCCCAGCATGCATTCTCAAAAGTCCACTTATAGGTATGAGAGAGAGAGAGAGAGATTCCAGGACTTATACTTACCACATTGGCCAGCATTACAAGGCGTTCTTATTTCTATGATAGATTATCTTACTGTTGATTCGTTGAAGGAACCCTCTTTGACAAAACCAAAACTACTGGGAGTGCGTCAGAAGTATTTCAACACATTTAAGGGCCTCTTGACCTCAACCAAGGGAAAGCTACGCAAGACAGATTGGCATGTACGGCTTGCAACTTCTCTACTCTGCACAAGACATACTAAAGCAAGAATCCCCTCCACTATGTTATTTTATCAACATCCTAGAACATTTTGTCGCTCGCTTGTGACGAATTCCATTGACCAGAAAACATTTCCTTTCGTATCTAGAACATCTTTTCAGCGTCATTAAGCATTTGATCTCATGGCATATTCTTCGACAAGCCTTGCAAATGAAGAAGATGAGTCCTGCAATAGTTTTGTTGGAGAATCATACTCGGCAGTAGCACCTAACAAAAAACAAAGAGAAATGTGAGAAAACCCAATTGCAGAAAGAGAATTCTGTTTTCATGAGGCTACTGAACACACCATTGTCCAAAACAAGGACCATATCGCTGTCCAGAACAGATGCTATCCGGTGTGCGATTGTGAGGATTGTACAATCGGAAAAATGTTCCCTCAATGTCTTCTGAATTAGGCCATCAGTTGCAGTGTCAACAGAAGCAGTTGCTTCATCAAGCACCAAAATTTTACTCTTCTTCAGTAGCACTCTCCCTAAACAAACGAGTTGCCTTTGACCCATACTCCAATTCTCTCCATTCTCAGTCACTACAACAATTGACTGAATTAAGGATTTGGAAAATAAATACAACCGGAAAAACAGATTTGATACATAAAAAACAAAAACAAGACCTGCTGCATCAAGTTTCTTCTCCTTTTGCCTAACCACATATCCAAGTTGGCACTTGTCTAAAGCCTAAAGCATGACATGAGCAAATTCTATCTGAGAAATCTTAATCTATAACTAAGAAAAGATCACAATCATAAAAATGTAACACATGGGTACCTCCCAAATTTGTTCATCAGTATATTCTTCGAGAGGATCAAGATTGGTCCGTATAGTTCCCTCAAACATCGTTGGTTATTGTGGAATGATGCTTAATCTAGACCTCAAATCATGCAGTCCTATGGTTGAGATGTCAATCCCATCGATCACAATCCGACCACATGATGGATCAATGATGCGGAAGAGAGTTTGCACAAGTGTGGATTTGCCACTGCCTGTTCTCCCAACTATGCCTGTCTTAGCCCCTCCATGAAAGGCACATGTGAGACCCTTCAAAACTAGAGGCAGATGCGGAGCATAACGGACCTACACCAAATGCCAAATGTTAGTGACAACTCCAACTATGAAGACAGCCCTTGATATGCAATAAAGGAATAACTACCTGAAGTTCACTGATATCAATTTCTCCATAAGATGGCCAGTTGTTGCTTGGTCTGTTTGATTCTATCACGAGAGGAGGCTCACTGGGAATACGAGTGTATTGCAGTATTCTTTCCACAGAAATCATCCTATTCTCAACATTGCACAAACACCATATGAAATATATTTGCAGCATGTTCAAGTTCAACCCATAGGTCACTGCTAAACCTGCAATGCCTGAAAAAAAAAACATTTTTTGAGAATATTTAGATATGCATTAGCTGCAAAAAATTTCTTAGCAGTTGAAGATAATTCACATTTTTCAGAGCGATTACCTGGATCAATTATGCCTTTGGGCAATGAGATCAAGAAAACCATAGAAAAGGCAAAAATAAGTGAAGACAGCAAATCCAAGCGCAAGCATAGCCACTCTATAGCAGCAGAAGCATGAAAACTTGGTCTGGAGAAACCATCTATCAGCAGGAGGTTTCTGTTCATGAATCTTGACTCTTCATTGAAACTCCTAATGGTAGAAGATCCAGAGATTGACTCTGCAAAATGTTGAAGCATAGGGGCTTTGCACACTCCAACTAGTCGGGATAGTTCTCGAGAAGTGGGTAAGTAATATTGCTGTCATAATGAGAACCACAAAAGCAAAAATCAAAATCAACTGTCATGACTGATGAAACAGGAACTGAACATGACCATAAGCAAGAGAATATAACAGAGAAGGTTCCGTTTTAAAGAATGTGGAATGACAAGAACAGTTGCTAGTAGAGTACTTCGGAGTCCAGGCTCATTATACTGTAAAAATCATTACCTGCAGCCACACACATGCACAGACCACTGGGATGTAAACAATGAGAACTTGCCACGAAATCTGTGAAACTACTGCAATGCTTCCAAGAAGCTCTATAACATAAAAGGCACACGATCCCAGCAACTCGGGTATGCTCAAGTCAACTGCATTCTGATCACTTGACACCTGAAAGAAAGAAATAGAGTAGGATAAACAGCATCTAGTTGTATGGAATTGCAAGGAGCAGTCAATGTCGAAAAACTCACCCTGTTAAGGATACGGCCAGTTGGAGTAGCATCAAAGAATGACATGGGAGAACGAAAAATACACATATGTAATTTATTGAAAAGTATTGTGGCTGTTTTAAAGCCGACAGTACCAATGAGCAAAACTGTGATCAGGTCACATATTGCACTGGCAAAGGAGAGGATGACATAGACAATAATCAAAGTAAATCCACTCACAGAGGATGGCTTGTCATCAGAGACTGGTGTGGCCCAAGCCATCCAATAGTTGCTGCCTATTTGAAGAAGGTTAAAAACAATTTGACTCAACAAAATAAGTGGGACTAATGCTCCTCCATATGTTGATGTTATATATTCCCAATATACAGAGAAGCCAACCCTGCCTTTCTCCCGTACTTCATCTTGAACAAGCTGGCCTTTTTCCTCTGCTAGTTCTTCCCTCTTACCAGTATCACCATTCACCTCACCATCTCCACATTTCCCCTGTTCACTGGTTTCCATCTCAGGGCATTTGTTTAGATCATTGACATCAGATACTTGGGAATCATTTGCAACACCAGCAGCTTTAATGGCTGAGAGAGCATGCTTGTGTGCACCAACCAGTTCCAACAAGTCGGTTCCAGAGCTCAGAATGCTGTCATAAGGGCCGGACTGTGTGATCTTCCCATCTCGCATAACCTACATTAGAAGCATAACCATAACATTCTTACACTACCAAATCAGATATAAGAGAGGAGGTCTACAAAAAATTAGAACAGATCCTGAAGAACTCACCAAAACAAGGTTGGCAGTGGGTAAAAATTCCACTTGATGTGTTACATATATCACGGTTTTCAAACCCAAGAAACCATGCAAACACTCCTGCAAGAATAGAGTTAATTGATCAAGGACAACAAACAGAACATGTGTGTCATGTGTTTCAACTAAACTATTTACACCCTTAGCAATGAAAAACTTTAAAACCAGTAATATAAGAAAATGAGAAACAAAGAACATAAAGGAAAATACAAATAGATAATAATAATCAACAAATGTGAATGCTTTTAATTAGACAACTAACTATTTAGTGAAACAGAATTACATGAAGCCGACTGATGAAATACTAAATGCAGTAAATCTATAGTTAAAAACAGAGAATACATACCTTAAAGAGGTGACTTCCAGTGTGAGCATCAACAACACTAAAAGGATCATCAAACAAATATATGTCAGCATCCTGGTACAGTGCACGTGCAATTTGTACTCTTTGTTTTTGGCCACCACTCAGGTTAATTCCCCTCTCTCCTATAACAGTTTGATCTCCAAAAGGCAGTCTTTCTAGATTCTTTCTTAAATCACAAGCATCAAGGGCACGGTCATACCTTTCTCTGTCCATCTCTTTACCAAAAAGTATATTCTCTTCAACCTTTCCACCTTGTATCCAAGGTGACTGAGCAACGTAGGCTGTCCTTCCACTCAATCGAACAGTTCCAGATACTCGCGGCATCTCGCCCAAGATGCAAGAAAGAAGGCTCGTTTTTCCTGAACCAACAGTTCCACAGACAGCAATCCTCATTCCATGATGTACTTTCAAGTTAAGATTTTGCAGAGTAGGAACATCAGAAGATGGATCCCAAGAGAAGACTCCATCGCATATTTCTATTGCCGGTGTAAAAGGATCTTTAGGCAATTTCTCAACTACATCTGCTTGCATATCTTCGAGGCGAAGAAATGAGGCAATCCTATCAAGGGAAACTTTAGTTTGCGCAATCATGGAAAGAGTGTCTGGCAGACTGTAAATGGGCTGCTGAAGTATCTCAAACGTTGCAAGTGCAGATAGAACCTTTCCAGACCTAAGTGGGATTCCCAGAAGCATGCATGACCCGAATGCAGATGCGGATATGAAAATAGGTGCTCCCCAAATAACAAAAGTCATCAATGCTGATATATAAATGTACTTCTTTAGCCAACTTACTTCGATTTTTCGCAAATTCACAACCTTTGACAAGAATCTCATTTCCCAAGCCTGAAGTTTCAGTATCCTCATGTTCCTCAAGATCTCGGAAGTTGCCTTCATCCTCTCATCCTTCGACTCCATAAGCTTACCTTGAAATTTGTCTTGCCATGTAACCAAAGGGAAGTTCGCCAACATAATCACAAAAGCCACTATCAGAGCAGCAATTGAAGCTAATCCCAAGTTCTTGTACAAGATGGCCAAAGCTAGAATTATTTGAAGAGGCACTACCCATAGATCATGGAAGTACCAACTGAAACTCCCGATTCGATCCACGTCAACGCTCATCAAATTGATAAGTTCCCCGCTCGTATGCACCTGCCGAGATTGGCTAGAGAGAGTGAGGCCCTTCTTATAAATTAAGGCATTCAGTGATGCCCTGTTTCTGATACCAATATGCCGTGTTATGAAAAACCAATGTCTCTAGGAAACACTCTGTACCAGCTTCGCTACAAGAAACACAGAAACCAGCACATAGCCTTCGTGGGCGAACCGCTGGCGGCCGTTCATGTATTGCACCAATGAGTCAATAAGGTAAGGACCAACATATGAAGAAAGAGTATAAAGCAGACAGAAGAATCCTGTCCACACTAAATCCTTCCAGACAAAGAAGAACAAAGCCTTCGCCAATCTCAATTTCCCTATAGAAGCACCAGGCTCGCCCTCTTCTAGCCTGCTTCTAAAAGCCTGGTAAACGAATTTCGCACTATCCTTATAAGCAACTTCAGGGACGACTTCTAGGTCTAATGCTTTCCTGTTCCCAACCGAAAACAAAGGATTCAACCAAGAAAAAGTAAGCAGACTAAGAAATCCTGCATTTGCATACGGTGTGATATTATCAGCAACAACCTTCTTCTCTACAGAACCATTCAACAAAGGTTCTATCAGATGGGTCTCTTCATCTTTTTCATCTATGCCGGTATGTCCACACACAGAAGCAAAACAAAGGAATAACCCAACAAAACTAGATACCAAATCCACCCAAACAAAAGCAGACCTCTTATAGAAAACTAAGTCAACAACAAAGCCATATAAAGATACAATAAAGAACACCAACCACCAAACTCTGAGAAAAACTGGGAACCCTTTTCCTGACACCCCAAATCTCAGAAACCCAGAAATCGCACACCAAGCCACGAATTGCACCAATAAATCAACTTGGGTAATGATGATTTCAGTAGAACTTCCATCCCAATACTTCAAATAATGGAAAACACTCAAACCACCAAACATGAAAAACAAGCCCAGACTACAAGACAGGCTCAAATAGTAAAAGAAACCGAAAGGTTTACACGAGTTGGTCCTCGACCACCTTCGTGAAAGCCAGATAGGTATCAACAGAAGCAGGAAAAACAGATGAAAACCCGAAGAAATCGAGTGTCGAAAGAAGGACGTAAATGGAAGAAACACACCATTATCATCATGGGTATCGATCAAGCTTAAGAAATGGTGGGTGAGAGTGTTAAACATGATTGGTACTGAGGAGTTCATGGTGGTTTTCCAATGACAGAAGAACTAAAAAGAACAAGAAGAAGAAGAGGAAGAAGAGCGAGTAATTTAAGTCCCTTGATGGTGAAGATTACGTGCGGCTCTTTCCGGGTATTTAGCGAGGTGGGGAGTTGCGGGGACGGTCACAGGAGGCGGTTTGGTTGATGATTTTCTAGCGACGACAATGAGAACAAATTTGCGTCAACCCATAGTGCTAAACATGATTGATACTGAGGAGTTCGTGGTGGTTTTCCAATGACAGAAGAACTAAATATAACAAGAAAAGAAGAGGAAGAAGAGCGAGTAATTTACACCATCAAAACTGACCAACTGCCTTGGTGGTAAAGATTATGTGAGACTCTTTTCGGGTATTCAGTCAACCCATAAATCAACGAAGCAGGTTATATGTTCCCCCGATGATTCACTGAATCCCACGTCTGTGTTCGGGGCTTTGAATGAGCACCACGTATACAAGCACATGGGGCTCGTATTCCCGTGTATGTTGACATAACTTTGCATCGGACTCTGGTGATGTTGCAAAGACTTAATCACCCTTACTTGCTTTTCTTGCCCTGAAATGACGGTTCGAAGAAATGACAAAAATATCCTCCATTCAAAAGTTGTGAAACGACGGGTGGGGAAAAGGACAAAAAAGCAAAAATTCCAGAAAGTTCGATGTTAACCATTTAAAGTGGAGACGTTCGTCTGCACCATCTGCTGTAACGGTGCTCCCATTATCAACGTTCTAGTGTTACAAAACATTCCAGTGTCTTCTCTTCATTACTGCTGTCGTTAGGCATCATGGAAGAAAGCAATGATTCACAAACATTCCAACCAGTGCCATCAACACTCTCACTCTCTCTCTCCCTTCTATTTCTGCTTCTGTGCACATCCATTAGAAGATCATACATTGCTCCATCAAGCACCGACTGACCTGCACATTGACTGTTGTGGAGCCTGATTCAAAGTTTTTACCCTTACAGGAGGAGGGTTTGGGGGCTCATCCCAGCGTGGGTAGCATCATTCAACTCTCACTCTCTCTCTCTCTCCCTTCTATTTCTGCTTTTGTGCACATCCATTAGAAGATCATACATTGCTCCATCAAGCACCGACTGACCTGCACATTTACTGTTGTGGAGCCTGATTCAGAGTTTTTACCCTTACAGGAGGAGGGTCTCGGGGCTCCTCTCAGCGTGGGTAGCATCATTCAACTTGAAGAGTTGTGGAGTCTGATTTAGAGTTTTTACCCTTACAGAAAGGGGGGTCTGAGAGCTCCTCCCAGTGTGGGTAGCATCATTCAACTTGAAGAGTTATGGAGTCTGATTCAGAGCTTTTACCCTTACAGAAGGGGGGTCTGAGGGCTCCTCCCAGCGTGTTCATGGCCTTTTGCCCTTACAGGAGGGGGGTCCGGGGGCTCATCAACCCTCTCTCGCTCTCTCTCCCTTCTATTTATGCTTTTGTGCACATCCATCAGAAGATCCTACATTGCTCCATCAAGCACCGACTGACCTGCACATTGACTGTTGTGGGTCCTTACTGATGAGCTGCCTCTAAATTTATTCGACTCTGGGTCCTTACTGCACTTGAAGTTGAGTCATTGTACTTTTTGTTATTCGGTGGGTGGTGAGGCCCTCCTCTACTCTCTCAAGACTCTTAGCTTGGGCAATCTTTCTTTTGATAGACTACCATGATTGTGGTTGTAATGTATCCACAATCATCAAAAGAAAGATTGTCCAAGCTAAGAGTCTTGAGAGAGTAGAGGAGGGCCTCACCACCCACCGAATAACAAAAAATACAACGACTCAACTTCAAGTGCAGTAAGGACCCAGAGTCGAATAAATTTAGAGGCAGCTCATCAGTAAGGACCCACAACAGTCAATGTGCAGGTCAGTCGGTGCTTGATGGAGCAATGTAGGATCTTCTGATGGATGTGCACAGAAGCATAAATAGAAGGGAGAGAGAGCGAGTTAGAGGGTTGAGATTCCACCAGTAAGATCCGTAGTCCTTCTTGCTGCTAACTCTTTACATTTGCAGGTTGTTTCTTTAAATGATTATAATAATGACAAATATGCGAAGGAGTTCAGTATCAGTGTTTCTAATGCGCTTGCTACTTGTCCTGCTCGGGTTTTGCCAACTCCTCGTGTGAGTTGATCATATGTAATGAACAAAACAATAAATTACATATGATAAACTCACACGAGGAGTTGGCAAAACCCGAGCAGGACAAGTAGCAAGCGCATTAGAAACACTGATACTGAACTCCTTCGCATATTTGTTATTATTATAATCATTTGAAGAAACAACCTGCAAATGTAAAGAGTTAGCAGCAAGAAGGACTACGGATCTTACTGGTGGAATCTCAGTAATCCAATCGAGATGAGCATGAGGGCCAGATTCTGCTTACTGAGAAGCACTTAAGCAGCAAGCAACAAACACAAACAATCAAAGCAAGAAAGAGATGCTTCAAACATTGCAATCAAAACAGATTCAACTAAAGCTGGCATTATGATAAATAACCTTTGAAATGTTGTTTTGCCTATCAGTGGGACGTTGACATGTTGCTCTGAGCATAGCTGTTTGGAAGGGTGAAGCCCAACTGTTGCAGCCAATCGTTGGAGAGGTGGAAGAAGAAGAGGAGGTTGCGGCGTTTGAGACGTCGATGGAGATGCCACCCCTCGAAGCCGAAATCAAGTCCGGCAGGGCAGATTGGTCCGGAAATTGCAGGTTAGAAGGTTCAATGAGGCCGCTGCCCGGGCTGTCCGACTGGTTCCGGCGACTGGAACCCAAGTTCGGAGGAGGTTGGAACAAGGTTGGGATCTACGGGGCTTTGAAGGCATCCTTAGGGAACATAAAGTGTCAGGCCAACGTGATAAGGGCTCTGTTTGAAGCATGGTGCTGGGAGACCAACACCTTTATGTTTCCGTGGGGAGAGATGACGATCACCTTGGAAGATTTGGCGATGATGGGACTCCCATTGCTTGGAGAGCTCGCTCGAGAGGACCCCAACAATTTCTAAAGCAACAGTGCAGAATCCGGCAAGGCTTGGGCAATCTTTCTTTTGATGATTGTGGTTGTAATGTATCGTTGAAGTTAAAATGGGGAATGAACTGACAATAGAAATCGCTGAAAATTTACAGAAATAAACTAGACTCAATAACGAAGACACCACTTTTTACGAATTTGGAATATGACCTCCGGTTAGGGAGATATGGCCCTGACAAGTTGGTCCTAATTCGGGTCGGGATTTACAGCGATTTGCTTACTGAATAACACTACAAATCGCTATAGCGATTTGCGGAAGACACTACAAATCGCTATAGCGATTTGCGGAATTTTTTACAGAGCCGGTACTGAGATCTCATGTTCCGGGTTCCAAACCGGGCCACGTATAAGATGCAGACCGGCATGTATCCCCATGTGGGTCGCCATCATATTGCATCGTAATTTGGTGCCGCAGCAGACTCAAGTAACCTTTACCGCCATTCGCTTCCTCTTCCTCGGACGGACATAAATGCCCTCCCTCTAGAAAACTGAATTGTCGGTTCGTGAAAATGACAAAACTGCCCTTCATCGATATCGCGGGAAAACGTTCCGCAGGTGGTTGTAATGTATCGTTGAAGTTAAAATTGGGAATGAAATTACAATAGATATCGCTGAAAATTTACAGAAATAAATGCCCTCCTTCTAGAAAACTGAATCGTCGGTTCCTCTTCCTCGGACGGACATAAATGCCCTTCTTCTAGAAAACTGAATCGTCGGTTCGTGAAAATGACAAAACTGCCCTCCATCGATATCGCGGGAAAACGTTCCGCAGGTGGTTGTAATGTATCGTTGAAGTTAAAATGGGGAATGAAATTACAATAGATATCGCTGAAAATTTACAGAAATAAATGCCCTCCTTCTAGAAAACTGAATCGTTGGTTCCTCTTCCTCGGACGGACATAAATGCCCTCCTTCTAGAAAACTGAATCGTCGGTTTATGAAAATGACAAAACTGCCCTCCATCGATATCGCGGGAAAACGTTCCGCAGAGTTTGCGTATGTAGCAAGCGTTATGTTGTATGATACAAATAGTTCAAAAAAATCCTTTTCCGCTCTAAGCACTCTACCGGAGATTCTTTGCTTTCATCTCGAGTTGCCGGAGCATCCTTTCCTTTTTACCAGAGCATTTGTTTCCGTCTTACGCGCAGTCGCAGCATCGTTGCCACCTTCTGTTGCGTATTAGTTGTTACTATTGCTTACTCTACAGTTGGAATATCCAAATTCCCATCGTTTCGGTGAGTTTCGTGTAAGTTTTCTTTCTTCAATCTGAAGATTGGTTCTTATACAAGGATTTGTATTATGAACCCAAATATTCCGACGATTTCTAATGATGATGATCATGTATTGTGTTGTGCAGGTTAGCAATGTCTGTGCCTCATCAGATTAGAGATACCCCGTCGTTCTATGGGTTGTCTATTAGAGAAGTGATCCGCCAGTCCCATCTATCTAAAGTTTTTGAAAGATACCAAAATATACTTAAGATTGAGAACGATAAAGACAGGGAAAAAGCCTTGGAATCGTATTTTGCGGAGGATTATCCATCAGATATCGAGGTTGCGGACCAAAGGAAGAACTCTGAAGAACGGAAGATGCAGAACAAGGATGACGAAGAGAAGGCAAAGGCAATAAATATTGCTGAGAATTTGAGAAGAAGGCTGAGGATTGACGCACATGCGAGGGAAAAGAGGAAGAAGAATGCAGAGGAGTGGGAAAGGGATGTTAGCAATATGATGGCGGAGGCTCATAGGAGAAACTTGGAGAGTAGAGCAATGCGACAGAAGGAGGCGGAGGAGAGGCAAAGGCAAATGAATAAGGAGGAAGAGAAGGAACAGAATATTCCTCAGTTTGAGGAAGAAAAGGAAAGGCGAAGGGGGGAGTTGGAGTTCGAGGAAGCTAAGGAAATGCAAAGGCAGCAGAAGGAGAATGAGGAAAAGAAGGAAAGGCAACGGAAGGAGATGGAGGAGGAGGTAGAGAAGGAAAGAGAAAGGAAGAAGCAGGAGGAAGAATTGCAGGAAAGAAGGAAACAACAACTGCAAGAGAAAGAAAGGCGGCGGAAGGAGAAGGAGGAAGAAAAGGAAAGGGAAAGGAAGAAGCAGGTGGAAGAACTGCTGCAAAGAAGAAAACAAGAAATCGAGGAGAAAGAAAGGCGGCTGAAGGAGAAGGAGGAGGAAGAAAAGGAAAGGGAAAGGAAGAAGTAGGAGGAAGAGGCGAAAAGGGAGAGACAAAGGAAGCAGAAGGAGAAGGAGAAAAGGCAGAGAGAAAGGAAGGAGGAGATAAAGGAGAGAGAAAGGAAGGAGAAGGAGGAGGATGCGAAAAAGGAGAGAGAAAGGATGCAGGAGGAGAAAAGGGAGAGAGAAAGGAAGGAGAAGGAGGAGGAGAAAAGGCAGAGAGAAAGGAAGCAGAAGGAGGAGGAGGAGAAAAGGGAGAGAGAAAGGAAGGAGAAGGAGGTGGGTGCGAAAAAGGAGAGAGAAAGGATGCAGGAGAAGAAAAGGGAGAGAGAAAGGAAGGAGAAGGAGGAGAAAAGGCAGAGAGAAATGAAGCAGAAGGAGGAGGATGAGAAGAAGAAAAGGCAGAGAGAAAGGAAGGAGAAGGAGGAGGAGGAGAAAAGGGAGAGAGAAAGGAAGCAGAAGGAGGAGGAGGACAAAAGGGAGAGAGAAAGGAAGGAGGAGGAGGAGAAAAGGGAGAGAGAAAGGAATGAGAAGGAGGAGGAGAAACGCGAGAGAGAAAGGAATCAGAAGGAGCAGGCGGAAAAGGAGAGAGAAAGGAAGCAGGAGGAGGAGGAGAATAGGGACAGAGAAAGGAAGCAGAAGGAGGATGAGAAAAGGAAGGTGAGAGAAAGGAAGGCGACGGTGGAGCCGGTAGAGATGGAGATTGAAAGCCAGTTCGAGGCAGTGGACCCACCAGAAAGTCCCAGGTTGGAGCGAGAACAGCAGAAAATAGCGACCAAGGTAAATATATATGTCCTGTCTGCGAAAATTTAATAATATGTTTAGCGATTTTGGTATAGCGATTACTGTGTTAGGTATTGATATTTATAGCGATTACTGCGATAGTATGTCTGCAACCGATATTATTTATAGCGGTTAGTAGAATAGTATTTATAAGTACAAATGGAAGTAATTTATAATTTGTAGGAATAATATGTTATTTTGTGTTACAGGGAGATCACAGGAGAAGTAGAGCATCAGGTGAAAAGCTCGGAGGTCGCTGTCAATGGCCTGTAGTTCTGTCTTGGTATGGTCAACTGAGTGCATATCAGAAGGACCGACTACGAAATATGCACTTCGGTGGCCTTTTGGACCAGCAATATTTTGAAACTTGCTGGAATACCATGACTCACCTGGTAAATAAGTGGAATGATAAGACTAACACATTCCAGTTTGATTCTTTTGAGATCACCATGACTCTAGAAGATGTGGCGAGGATCACTGGCCTTAAGTGCGCTGGCAGTGATGTCCTATTACGGCATTCAAACTATAACGCAAGGGAAAACTGCACTGCCCTTCTAGGAATGTTGATGGACGAATGGAGTCAATGTATTTCTGGTGGAAGCGATTCCACATCAATGAAGGTCTCAGTTTTCCGTAATAAATGAGAAGGCCACTCCGCTACTTGTGCATCTGAAACAGCTGACCAAGAGTTGCGCGGCTTCCTTCTATATTTTTTTGCTCTTACATTATTTTCTGATTGTTCTGGTTCGAGAATAAGTTCCATGTGGCTGCAGTACCTGGCAGACTTAGACGAAGTCGACAACTATGCCTGGGGTGCCGCTAGCTCGCACACCTGTACAGTCAACTCCACCGTGCGAGTAATGGTACGAAAACAGTTGGCAGATTTTGGCCATTTGTTCAGGTATTTGTTGATTACATACTTAGTATTTGTAGATAAATCTCATTGCAGTCTGTGGCGTTGCTATTATTATTTTTTTTTGTTAGGCCTGGGCGTTGGAACATATTATCCCATTGCGTCCACGGTGTGGCCCTCCGATTTGTGGTTTTCCAAAGATCGGTCGCTGGGCCAGAATAAACATCGCAGTTTATAATGCTAAGTGCATTTTGGATGGGCTGCAATTAAACGAGGTAAACGTTCTAAAATTGTTTACAATCGCGTCAGCATTTACCATTGAGTATTATAAGTCGTTGTAATGTTCAGCATTCTTAAGTATACATCGCTGCAGGATTGTCTTCCGTAGTGCATATCGTTGTTTCCATATCATGCGTAAATAAATTTTAATATATTTGTCATTCGTTATTAAAAAGAATTACCAATGTACAGGTTTTGTGGAGACCTTATGGAGATGGGGAGGACGATGATGAAGACGTTGTTGCGGAGGCTGCCAGATTGTCTGGCCGCAATTTGTGGCTATTCTGCAATTTTGAAGCCGAGATGCAGCAAGGTAGTCGAGTTCTCCTACAATCTGGCTTGGGGTAGTCTATCCCAAATAAGCCTTTGGAGGTGAGAAGGAAGATGAATAATGGTTGGGGCAGGCACGTGAATTGGAGCGATCGGTACAGGGACGAATTATTTAATTGGAACTCAGGTGGTGTCCGTGTCATACCGTATGATCATGAAGGACGACAATTTGATCCCTTCTATTTCGAAAGCTATTGGGAACCAATGCGGCGAAATCGGAAGATTGAGAAAATTGTCAACCCATGCCTCCCAACTGTCCCTTCTCATGTTGTAGCCCAGCCTCTACAACCAAAACGTCGCCTCGGTCAGGTTAATACGACTAGTCCATCAGTAACAAATCACGAGGAAGACCGAACTCTTGCTCCAAAAGAGAAGACTGTCTCTGCCGCAAGGTTCGAACTTATTGAGAGAGAGAATAAGAAATTAAGGACAGAAGTAAGCACTATGGGGACCCAATTGAATGCAGTGGTGGACATGATGACCAGTCTTCTTAGGCAAGGTGTCGCAACGTGGAGGCCACCCAGGATAGACGGTCCACCAATAAAAAGTGAGAGACAAGTCTATGAAATTTCATCTGATTCGTCCAGTGACTCGGAATAAATCCTAAATTTTTTTTTATCACGCTATACATTTGTTGTAATTGTATAATGAGTTGCGGTAACGTGAAATTCTTTTACTTTTTAATTCTTTATTATTACATCTTTCCGACTTTGGGTCTCGGTAATAAATAAACTTTCCTCTATGGGAGGATTAGTAGGTTGATAAGAAGGATGGTTGTCTTCATCTATATTTTCTTTTTTACTAAACTAATTGAGTTCATCATCAATAAAAATATCATCATTTCTAGATAGTAACTTAAACAAGAAACAGTAATCCATATTTTCTTTATGGGATTCATCCTTCTCAAAACCACTAACGTTATCTAAGAAAGTCACATTCCTAGAAACATATAGTTTGTCGTTCTTAACATCATAGCATCTAAATCTTTTTTGAGTTTCAGAATATCCAAGAAATGCATTAGGAATGACTTTTGGTGAGAGTTTGTCATTTTTGTCGGTAAGGACAAAACATTTACATCCAAAGATTCTTAACCTATTTTAGCCGGGTTCCTTTTGTTATAAAATTTTAAAAGCTGAAGTTTTGTTTAGATTTTTTGAAGAAATGTGATTTATAAGATAAACGGATGTAAGAGCCGCCTCGGCCCAAAAACTTTTTGGAATGTTTTGAGAAATGAGTAAAGTTCTAGTTGTTTCAATAATATACCTGTGTTTTCTTTCAGCTAGACTGTTTTGTTGTGGTGTTTTTGGACAAGATCTATGATGAACTATTCTATGGTTTTCAAGATAGTTTTTAAAATCATTTGAAAGATACTCTCCTCCGGAATCAACTCTAAAGATTTTTAAATTATCATTAAATTGATTTTTAATCATCATATGATATGTCTTAAACGATGCAAAGACTTCATGCTTATGTTTAAGGTAGTATATCCAACAAAATCTTGAATCATCATAAAACAAATAACATAGTCAGCTAATCCTCCCTTAGACACTACGGGTGTCTTCGCCTCGAAAGAATAGCGCGCAAAGTATTGGCGAAGACAAATACAGCGATTGTTTGCCATCGCTGACTACAGCGATGCAAGTAATCAATAGATAAGGAAAGGATTTGTTGCCATCGCTGCATACTTCGTGCTTTGAGTCGGACAGCGATCTGTGGCATCGCAGCATAAATCCGAGTGCACAAGTTGAAAAGATCTGTTTGTAAACGTAGATCTTTGTTCGGAAGTCAAGCTTCTCATTTTTCCAAAAATGCAATGATTACAATTGAAATTACTATTACAGAGATCTTTGTCCTCGCAATCGCTGTATTTGTCTTCGCCTCGAAAGAATAGCGCGCAAAGTATTGGCGAAGACAAATACAGCGATTGTTTGCCATCGCTGACTACAGCGATGCAAATAATCAATAGATAAGGAAAGGATTTGTTGCCATCGCTGGATACTTCGTGCTTTGAGTCGGACAGCGATCTGTGGCATCGCAGCATAAATCCGAGTGCACAAGTTGAAAAGATTTGTTTGTAAACGTAGATCTTTGTTCGGAAGTCAAGCTTCTCATTTTTCCAAAAATGCAATGATTACAATTGAAATTACTATTACAGAGATCTTTGTCTTCGCAATCGCTGTATTTGTCTTCGCCTCGAAAGAATAACGTGCAAACTATTGGCGAAGACAAATACAGCGATTGTTTGCCATCGCTGACAACATTAGAACAAATATATGCAAGATTGAATCACTAGAATTTTTTTGACAACCGTAGAACACATATATGCATGATTCAATCACTATAATTTTTTTTTACAAACTTAGAACACATATATGCATAATTAAATCACTATAACATTTTTCTACAGCGGTAAAACACATATATGCATGATTGAATCACTATAATTTTTTTTAGGGCCTTAGAATACATATGTGCAAGTTTGAAATTTTTTTGAAAGCCTTGGAACACATATATGCATGATCAAATCACTAAAAAAAATTTTAACAGCCTTAGAACACATATATGCATGATTAAATCACTATAAAATTTTTTTGTCAAACTTAGAACACATATATGCATGATTGCTTCTAAATGAACTTTTTTTTAGAGCCTTAGAGCACATATGCATGATTGAATCACTATGAATTTTGTGTCAAACTTAGAACACATATATGCATGATTGCTTCTAAATGAACTTTTTTTTACAGCCTTAGAACACATATGCATGATTGAATCACTATGAATTTTGTGTCAAACTTAGAACACATATATGCATGATTGCTTCTAAATGAACTTTTTTTTACAGCCTTAGAACACATATGCATGATTGAATCACTATGAATTTTTTGTCAAACTTAGAACACATATATGCATGATTGCTTCTAAATGAACTTTTTTTTACAGCCTTAGAACACATATGCATGATTGAATCACTATGAATTTTTTGTCAAACTTAGAACACATATTTGCATGATTGCTTCTAAATGAACTTTTTTTTACAGCCTTAGAACACATATGCATGATTGAATCACTGTGAATTTTTTGTCAAACTTAGAACACATATATGCATGATTGCTTCTAAATGAACTTTTTTTTACAGCCTTAGAACACATATGCATGATTGAATCACTATGAATTTTGTGTCAAACTTAGAACACATATATGCATGATTGCTTCTAAATGAACCTTTTTTTACAGCCTTAGAACACATATGCATGATTGAATCACTATGAATTTTGTGTCAAACTTAGAACACATATATGCATGATTGCTTCTAAATGAACTTTTTTTTACAGCCTTAGAACACATATGCATGATTGAATCACTGTGAATTTTTTGTCAAACTTAGAACACATATATGCATGATTGCTTCTAAATGAACTTTTTTTTACAGCCTTAGAACACATATGCATGATTGAATCACTATGAATTTTTTGTCAAACTTAGAACACATATATGCATGATTGCTTCTAAATGAACTTTTTTTTACAGCCTTAGAACACATATGCATGATTGAATCACTAATTGGCCACATCGATTTATCATACTCAGGTTACAATTTACCGAATAGAACATACTCATCAGGCTATGTTTTACAAAAATGAAACAGTCGAAATAGGCTAATGGAAATTAACATAATCAGGTTATATTTTTCAGAAGAAAACACATGTTATTGGTCAACATAGATTTATCATACTCAGGTTACAATTTACCGAATAGAACATACAGGTTACATGTTATTGGCCAAAAACCGTATTTATATTTTTTTTAAACGCAATCAATTAATTAGCTTCGTGCTTTGAGTCGGAGAGAGATCTGTGGCATCGCAGCATAGTGATTTGTGGGTATTGTTCGAATGTCAAATCACACGTGGAAAACTTATTTTTGAATATTTAAAACCTAATGAGCGGCATGGAAAGACATATTTTTGAATGCTTCGAACGCAAGCATTTAATTTGGCGCGGTTATCAAAAAAAGGCGGCATGCGAAAAGCCGTATTTATATTTTTTTAAACGCAATCAATTAATTAGCGGGCTGTTTTCAATAAATGACTGCACGTTAAAGGACTTTACCTTTGGACGGCGTTTCAGTATCTCCGTTGCAAAGGTGCCATCGATATCTCCGTCCAGGCATGGCGCCGAAGAAGGGGACAATCGGAGCAGTACGACCAGCCATGGCGGACAAGAAGAGGACTAGTGGAGCAATACGACCCGGCACGACGCCAAAGACGATGGGAGCCCTACGACCAGGCACGGCGCCAACGGAGAGGACGATGGTAGTAAAACGACCAGGCACAGCGCCAGAGGAGTGGACGAGGGGAGAAAAACGACCAGGCACGGAGCAAACGGATAGGAGGATGGGAGCTAAATGACCAGGCACGTTGCCAATGGAGTGGACGATGGCAGCAAAACGGCCACGCACGGCTCTGAACAAGAAGACAACCACATCCACAGTCTCGGGTGGGCAGCAACGCCCTGACGAGTTCGTAGATGACATCGAGCAGATGCAAGATGAATTTGCAGATGGGAACACTATCAGTAATTTTGTAAGTATTTGTCCACTATCAATTTCTAGGTCATCGGTTTGCATGTTCTGAAGTTCGTAACTTTGTGCAACCAGACAATGTATGATTTTGTCAATTACATTCAGAGCAACCCAACGAGCAATACAGTACGCATCCTCAGCCCGTATTTCATGGTATGTCTGTGCCGCTGTTGTTCTGTTTGCTTTCATGACGTACTCACGTTTCTTGGTGGTTAAACCTTGCTATTTCGTGCAACAGATGTACGTCCGGCGAAAGCCATACGGCATAGGATTCGACGATGCACTACCTTGTTGGAACAGCGATGATGAGTGCATAGACATTTCGAAATTTGGAAAGGTAAGTGAACAAACCTCTTATCCAAGGTTTATTCGTAACATCCCCATCACGATAAGTCTCTGGAACGAAAAATGATTTTATCGATTCGCAGATTTTACTCCCTACACTCTGGCAACATCCAGACCATTGGGTCCTATACGAGATGAATTTTCAGCTAAAACAACTATGGTGCTACAACTCATTGGACTGCCACAGTGGCGTTGAACGCGATGCTATGCATTTGGTAAGCTTGTACCCAAAGGTGAAGTAGCTATTCGCGGTGGACCGGACTGTAATATATTATCCCTTTTTCACAGGCGGGATTCCTTAACGGGCAAATGGGTGTCGACATTGGTGAGTGGATGTTGCTCTGTGCTGACGATGCTCCGTTACAAAGTAATGGGGTCGATTGTGGCATATTCGTAATGAAGCATATTGAAGCAATATATAATGGAGAACAACCTTGTTTCCACGCTGTATGAGCTTCGTATCCGATGTTATTGGGTATTCCTGTTATATATTGGATTTCACATTACCTGTTTTGTTGCAGGAACATATTCCGGTAATACGTGATGAAATATGCAGAAAATTGATTGAGTTTAAAACGAACGGCAGACAGAATAGTATAAAGTGAAACTTATCGATTGCTCTGTCTGTACAACCTAACGAGGCCCTCCATCACCGTTCTCGCCGTCCTCGACAGTAACCCAGTGGTGCAGTCGCACTGAGGGTGGCCAGCAGGAGCTCCGCCAAGTCATGTAGTGTATAACTGTAATGTTTCAAGGTGTTAGTGGGTATCTAAATTTTTGTCATGTAGTATAAAAGAGGGTCGACCGCTATATGTTGTAACCTTTTCAGGGTTTTGCGCTAATGAAGCTTAAGTTGTCTTCCCTCTCTATTCTCCTCTCTTCTCCTTTTGTTCTTGCTGGTTTCCCGATTTCAATATGGTATCAGAGCTCTATTGAAAATGAAAAGGTGCTTTGAGCAGTGTAGTTTGACGTTAGACCACCAAGCGTATCGCTTTGTACTATTCGTAAAATAAGAACGCGACATTGAAGCGATGTTTAAGCATACAACATTTCATAGCGATGTTGAATATTATCATTTCGAACATTAAAAGTCTTTGTTCATTGCACACATCGCAGTCTCACCCTGTGACTGTCAATCACGCGGGTTGAGCGCACATCTTTTATCAATTACAAGCCTTTTAGACCTCGCCTCCGTCAGTTTCTCCTCCGAAATGAGAAACGACGTCAACTTTTTGCAGAGTTCTTCGCGAAATCCGGGTATATCAACCTGCATAAACAGATTGTAAACTAGAAGCAATAGACATGCCCTTAATTGCCAATAAGAAAGGCCAAGGAATGGCATACAGCGTTGAAACAGGGTTCTGCACCATTGTATATCGCTTCAATGTACTTCATTACAAATACGCCGCAATCAACGCCATTATCTTGTAAAGGAGCATGGTATGCCGTGCGAAAGATCCACTCGCTGACATCGACTCCCAAAATGGCTATGAGGAAACCGATCTGAGAATAATGCGACCGAAAGTAAATTCATGACCCCAGTACACTACACGATACTCATATAGATGGAATCTTACGAGATGGGAAATGTCTAGCCGTAAACCACTGTCAACTTCCAACGAATTGTAACACCATAGTTGTTTTTCGCGTAAATTCATCACGTATAAGACCCAATGCTTTTCAGACTGCCAGAGTGTAGAAATTAGTATCTGCAAATAGATCGAAAAAATGTTGTTACCACTGTCAAGCTGTAATATTGCACTGTAGGTTTGTTTGCTTACCTTTTCACTTGTCATAAGGTCTCTGCAGTGATTACCGTTAACCCAATAAGGTTTTCCATCTTGAAATCCACTGGAGTATGGCAAACGGCGTAATATAGTCTGCAAACCGAAAGAAACATTGCTAACACCAACGTTAACATACGAATCAATTGGACTAAATCAATAATGAAAAGCAACATAAAATACAACCGATATACCACGAAATATGGGCTGACGACGCTCACAGTCTGGCTTGGTGCGTTGCTTTTAATATATTTTACGAAATCGGATATAGTCTGTTTGCAGCAAATATGGTGTTGTATTGATCATACGTACACATGGCTTACGTTTATAGACAACTACTACTAGTTTAATACTAACAAAATTACTGATCATGTTGCATTGTGCGAATTCACTGCGCATTCGGTTGATGTCCTCCAGGAGTGATTGACTAAGTTTTCACCCAACTTCGTCGGTGGATGTTCGACTGAAATGAATGCGGACATTGCAACGACCGATATTTAAATTACATTATATAGTACACAAAAACAAATCGCAAAAAACGCATGAAAGAGACGGATTTTGCTGAACATGTAGACTATGTGTAGACAATATACCCATGATTCGCCATTGTTGGTCGTGTAGCTGTCTTCGTCTGCCTCACCGACTATAATTTTCTATGTTCGAGGGCGGATCTCCAGGTTTATGAAGGAACCGTCGGTTTGGTAGTTGCTGGTTCACAAAGTAGAAGAAAAACACACCTTCCAGTGCTTGTGCGACTATTTATGACCTAAAAGATGTACTGCTCAACCAACATGATCAATGGCTAATGTACGACAACTCAAACATTTATGGGTATCCGTTGGAAAATACACATTGAGTAGTCTTTTATTTATAATATATGGATACAACTTTTCACAAGAGAACTGACAATAATGATTTCAAAAGGCAAGTGGAGGTGTCGGGAACGCAAAAGATTTGCTGGCAGAAGAAGTTCAATGGAGGTGTATGGCGATTTGTGGTTATCGTTGAATAGCGATCTGTGGCATCGCAGCACAGTGATTGACAGTCCTACGCTGCGATGCCACACATCGCAGCACACTTGAACAATCCTTCGCATTACGCTAAGATTGACAGTCCAACAATAATCAACAACGTTCTACGCTGCGATGCTACATATCGCTATCCACGTGTGATTAGACATTCGAACAATACCCAAAAATCACATGCTGCGATGCCACAGATCGCTCTCTGACTCAAAGCACGAAGCTAATTAATTGATTGTGTTTAAAAAAAATATAAATACGGCTTTTTGCATGCCGCCTTTTTTTGATAACCGCCGCCAAATTAAATGCTTGCGTTCGAAGCATTCAAAAATACGTCTTTCCATGCCGCTCATTAAGTTTTAAATATTCAAAAATATGTTTTCCACGTGTGATTTGACATTCGAACAATACCCACAAATCGCTGTCCGACTCAAAGCACGAAGTATCCAGCGATGGCAACAAATCCTTTCCTTATCTATTGATTACTTGCATCGCTGTAGTCAGCGATGGCAAACAATCGCTGTATTTGTCTTCGCCAATAGTTTGCGCGCTATTCTTTCGAGGCGAAGACAAATACAGCGATTGCGAGGACAAAGATCTCTGTAATAGTAATTTCAATTATAATCATTGCATTTTTGGAAAAATGAGAAGCTTGACTTCCGAACAAAGATCTACGTTTATAAACAAATCTTTTCAACTTGTGCACTCGGATTTATGCTGCGATGCCACAGATCGCTGTCCGACTCAAAGCACGAAGTATCCAGCGATGACAACAAATCCTTTCCTTATCTATTGATTATTTGCATCGCTGTAGTCAGCGATGGCAAACAATCGTTGTATTTGTCTTCGCCAATACTTTGCGCGCTATTCTTTCGAGGCGAAGACAAATACAGCGATTGCGAAGACAAAGATCTCTGTAATAGTAATTTTAATTGTAATCATTGCATTTTTGGAAAAATGAGAAGCTTGACTTCCGAACAAAGATCTACGTTTACAAACAAATCGTTTCAACTTGTGCACTCGGATTTATGCTGCGATGCCACAGATCGTTGTCCGACTCAAAGCATGAAGTATCCAGCGATGGCAACAAATCCTTTCTTTATCTATTGATTACTTGCATCGCTGTAGTCAGCGATGGCAAACAATCGCTGTATTTGTCTTCGCCAATACTTTGCGCGCTATTCTTTCGAGGCGAAGACAAATACAGCGATTGCGAAGGCAAAGATCTCTGTAATAGTAATTTCAATTGTAATCATTGCATTTTTGGAAAAATGAGAAGCTTGACTTCCGAACCAAGATCTACGTTTACAAACAGATCTTTTCAACTTGTGCACTCAGATTTATGCTGCGATGCCACAGATCGTTGTCCGACTCAAAGCACGAAGTATCCAGCGATGGCAACAAATCCTTTCCTTATCTATTGATTATTTGCATCGCTGTTGTCAGCGATGGCAAACAATCGCTGTATTTGTCTTCGCCAATAGTTTGTGCGCTATTCTTTCGAGGCGAAGACAAATACAGCGATTACGAGGACAAAGATCTCTGTAATAGTAATTTCAATTATAATCATTGCATTTTTGGAAAAATGAGAAGCTTGACTTCCGAACAAAGATCTACGTTTACAAACAGATCTTTTCAGCTTGTGCACTCGGATTTATGCTGCGATGCCACAGATCGTTGTCCGACACAAAGCACGAAGTATCCAGCGATGGCAACAAATCCTTTCCTTATCTATTGATTACTTGCATCGCTGTAGTCAGCGATGGCAAACAATCGTTGTATTTGTCTTCGCCAATACTTTGCGCGCTATTCTTTCGAGGCGAAGACAAATACAGCGATTGCGAAGACAAAGATCTCTGTAATAGTAATTTCAATTATAATCATTGCATTTTTGGAAAAATGAGAAGCTTGACTTCCGAACAAAGATCTACGTTTACAAACAAATCTTTTCAACTTGTGCACTCGGATTTATGCTGCGATGCCACAGAACGCTGTCCGACTCAAAGCACGAAGTATCCAGCGATGGCAACAAATCCTTTCCTTATCTATTGATTATTTGCATCGCTGTAGTCAGCGATGGCAAACAATCGTTGTATTTGTCTTCGCCAATACTTTGCGCGCTATTCTTTCGAGGCGAAGACAAATACAGCGATTGCGAAGACAAAGATCTCTGTAATAGTAATTTCAATTGTAATCATTGCATTTTTGGAAAAATGAGAAGCTTGACTTCCGAACAAAGATCTACGTTTACAAACAGATCTTTTCAACTTGTGCATTCGGATTTATGCTGCGATGCCACAGATCGCTGTCCGACTCAAAGCATGAAGTATCCAGCGATGGCAACAAATCCTTTCCTTATCTATTGATTATTTGCATCGTTGTAGTCAGCGATGGTAAACAATCGCTGTATTTGTCTTCGTCAATACTTTGTGCGCTATTCTTTCGAGGCGATTTTGTTGGATATACTACCTTAAACATAAGCATGAAGTCTTTGCATCGTTTAAGACATATCATATGATGATTAAAAATCAATTTAATGATAATTTAAAAATCTTTAGAGTTGATTCCGGAGGAGCGTATCTTTCAAATGATTTTAAAAACTATCTTGAAAACCATAGAATAGTTCATCATAGATCTTGTCCAAAAACACCACAACAAAACAGTCTAGTTGAAAGAAAACATAGGTATATTATTGAAACAACTAAAACAACTAGAAGCAAAAACCCGCTATCTATCGATTTTAACAAATTCAACCACGAACCGCAAGTCGTCAATGATAAACGACTATAAACTCTCCAAAAACCCGGCATTGTGGAGATCGGGTCATGCAAAGAGGCATGCCAACTAAGTTAATAGCCCACACGAGATTCCTGTGTCCCAAATCAATCGGTCGACTGCATCGTAGCCTGTCATGAAAGAGAAAATATTAGACACTGAATTAAGTTTCGCAAGAAATGCCTACCTCCTCGCAACATCGATAACATACCAAAAGCCTTGTAAAACTTTAGCGATCGTTGCCGGAAATCTGGTCGGGAGGAATATAGGTTTGAACGTTTGCCGGTACTTCTGCAGGGTATTGTTGCATGATGGACATTACACGAGTTAGCTATTTGACAAGCTTGACGCAATGGGGAGCAATATAATGTTTTACATACCTGTTCATTCGAAGGGCTTTGTTGTTTTTTATTACAGGTTTGTTGTTTCTTAGTCCTTTTCTTGCCAACCAATTCTAGTGCACCCTTTGCCCTCCGACGACTGCGATCAGAGGCAGGTTTTCTTTTGATACCCTTTGCTTCATGAATATGTCCATCATAATCAACAACGTTCACTACTGACTTGTTGAAGATAATGTTTACGCTTCGGCGCAACTTCTCGGGAGTGTCAAGCGAGACATGATTTTGACCTACGTTGTTCGATCCCATTTTCTTCGGCTGGTATTCATTCGCTGCAAAAGACTTAATGTGAATTAACTCCACGTTTTCAAGTAACTCCGTTGTAGCTTTTCTCGCACATGCATAGCCTTCTTCGCTTCTCGATGCCAAATCAGCAACATGCATGAATGACCTATACAGTTGTTGGTAACGGGAGGCTATGTGGCACTTCTCGTCAACACCAGATTTACTCGCATTGTCCATAACGAGCATTTCAATTTTCGCGCGTCTCGTCCATCTTCGCATTACGTAAGACTCAGGTATTTCTTGTATCTTCTCTTGATTGAGTGCCTTTAATGCATGACAGCATAGGATACCTTTGAATTCATACATTTTGCACGAACATTCTACCCTTCCGTTGTCGACATTGTACGTGACATGCGTTTCTTGCCTTTCCTGATGCTTTTCGCCCTGACAAAAAATATGGTATTTGTGCATATTCTCGGTTTGCACCAGTTCTTCTATTCTGCAATTCATGACATGAAACACCTCTTTCTTGATCCATTCAAATACAGTTAGTGTATACAGAGCTGCAGGTCGCATCAATATTTTCATGCCAAAAGTTAGAGGTCGTGTATTGGAGCATTTCACGTCTTGTTCAAGCTCATTCTGTCTTAGACCGTCTACAAATAATTCATATTGTTCCATGAAACGAAACATTGTTAAACATGAATACAGGGTTTTCTTCAGTGTGGCATGCATAGATTCGGCTCTTTGTGTGCTTATCATACCTGCACAAAAGTATTGTCTTCCATATGCCAATGCCCACTTCTCTTTTTCTGTATATAAATTTTGTAACCACAGACAGTCAGCAAGGTCGTATGTCTTAATCATTTTGTCCCAATCTGACTTAAAGGTGACCTCGTCTACGCTATGAAGTACACACCTTGTAAAATATTTGTCAAACCCTGTATTCTGATTAAATATATGTCCTATGTTCTTTGCTGCATTTTGAAAGATATGCCACAAACACAGGCGATGATGTGCATCTGGCCACACATGAAGCATTGCAGCCGCAATTGCATGATCACCATCTGTGAGTACAGTTTCAGGATGCTTCCCGTTCATTGCCTGTGTAAATACTCTGAACAACCACTCAAAGGTTTCCTTGGTCTGGTCATACACAAAAGCACCGCCTAATATACAACTCTGTGCGTAATGGTTCACTCCCACAAACTGTGCAAATGGCCACTGTTCAGTGTTAATCTTTACTGTAGTATCAAACACAAGCACATCATTGAAGCATTCATAATCTAATCTAGACCTTGAATCTGACCAAAACATATTCACGGCATATCCATCTGCGTCCACTTGAATTGCACTAAAGAAACCATGTTCATTGCTTGATTTATTCTGTAAGTAACGAACCAAACAACATATTTCTCCGTTCTTCATGTTATCTGTCCTCTTCCTGCTCAAGTGGTTTCTAAGATCCAAAGGTGTGAATGGCACATTTTCGCGACCACCATCTATGCGGGTAAACAAATTGTATGTCTTCCTTGGTGCAATGTCGGCGCTATCGGCTATTTCAGCCATTGCAGCATGAGCTACAGTTACTTTACGATGTGACCTTAGCATAGGAGTCATAAATGATGCAGATAAATCATGATTATAATCATTGATTAAAGTACGCACGACAAATTTCTCATTCGGATGTCTTCTCAAAACCAATCTCGCCTGACATCCACATCTTGATTCTGGCGTGCTCCTAGTTGGATTTCCCATTGATTTCTTCCAACCTTGCTTGGAACAGACATATGTCTTTCTAACCAAGACACCCTGTGCATTTTTTGACCAAGAAAACCTTCTCACACTGAAGCCAACTTTTAAGGCATAATCATTGTAAAATTTATATGCATCTTCTTCGTTATTAAAATGCATTCCTTCTACAGGAACATAGTCAAGTGCAATTCCATGTACATTCCTAGTTCCTACGGTTTTCTTAAGTGTACTGACATCAAAATCAGGATCATTACTGAATTGCATTTCTTCTCCTGGAACATTGAAGTCAGGTGTACTTCCGTGTACATTCCCGGTGCATACACTTTTATTATATGCGCTGTCATGGTAGTCTACCTCATCATTGAATTGCATTTCTTCCACTGGAACATTCAAGTCAATAGTGGGTCTAATGTCTGCACCTTTCTTTTCATGTGCATCGTTAGTGCAGATGTTCAATTCTTCAGTTGGGTCATAAGTATAGATATTCAATTCTCCAGATCTTTCTATTGATTGAGCTACATCGTCTTTATTACAACCTGATGATAAGCTCAATAATGTTTTAAGCAATATATCAATTTGTGTTTGCAGTAATATGGCAAACAAGTCGATATTATCTCACAAAAATGAGAGTCTGTTACTAATACAGCGATTTGAGATACAATGCATATGATGAGTGAATGTAGGATACCTGATGGGGTAGAGGCCCTTCCTAGCATCTGCAAACAAGAATTCCTGTCAACAGTTCCCAGCGTCTTACAAATATCGATAAGTTTCCAACCTTCGTAAGAACAAAATCTACCTGCAATAACCAAACAAAGCCTTAATGACACACAAGACGACATGCCTTCTTCATCGATAGCATGATGCTGGGAAGCTACTCACGCCGCCTTGATGGAACTGGTTGGAATGTTTGTGCATCATTGCTTTCTTCCTTAATGCCTAACAACAACGACAAATAAAAGAAGACAGTGGAATGTTTTGTAAGCAATATATCAATTTCCGTTAGCAAGCGACATAGGTTTACTACGATTTAATCAGGATGCATATAAGAACGGATACCACTAGGGTTACGCAAGTCAAAGCAATAATTTAATGAATGAAAGTATCAAAGCAAGTGCGGTTTGATGTTTGCTTGTGCTGAGCATCGACGTGTCGCTTACCATGCCAATAAAATAAACATGTCGTACATGTGTGTTGATGATAACGCTCTCATAATATCTACGAGGCTCTAAAGCGAGTTCAATAGAAGTCGCTGAGAGAGCAACGATATGCATGCGAAAATCGCCCTGCCATGCGTGTCAAGATGTGTTTCTGCACCCAAACGTTTTCAAAGTCTGTGTACAAATATCTTACAAATACATATTACAAAACATATAATATCTTACAAAACGATATGTATAGCGATTTGTCAGATATTGAAAATTGATACAACAGTTCAGTTTTTATAACTTATAACTCGACGATACAAAAACATACTATCTAAAAGGTCGATAAATATATCGCACAATAAATTACAAATCGATAAGGAAGAACTTGAACATAATAGCAAACAAATCGATATTAACTAACAAAAATGTATCTCACAAAAACGAGAGTCTTACTAATACAGCGGTTTGAGATACAATGCATATGATGAGTGAATGTAGGATACCTGATGGGGTAGAGGCCCTTCCTAGAACCTGCAAACAAGCGTTCTTGTCAACAGGTCCCAGCGTCTTACAAATATCGATAAGTTTCCAATCTTCGTAATAACAAGATCTACCTGCAATAACCAAACAATGCCTTAATGGCACACAAGACGACGTGCCTTCTTCATCGATAGCATGATGAGATGAAAAGCTACTCACTGTGCCTTGATGGCACTGGTTGGAATGTTTGTGAATCATTGCTTTCTTCCATGATGCCTAACGACAGCAGTAATGAAGAGAAGACACTGGAATGTTTTGTAACACTGGAACGTTGATAATGGGAGCATCGTTACAGCAGATGGCGCAGGCGAACGTCTCCACTTTAAATGGTTAACATCTAAATCCATCTGCCAAATGGTTGCCGGGACAAACCAAGTTGAGAGGGTGGTGTATGTTCCCCCCGGATGATTCACTGAATCCCACGTCTGTGTTCGGGGCTTTGAATGAGCACCACGTATACAAGCACATGGGGCTCGTATTCCCGTGTATGTTGACATAACTTTGCATCTGACTCTGGTGTTGTTGCAAAGACTTAAGTACCATTTTCTTGCTATTCTTCTCATAAAGTGATGGTTTGAGAAAATGACAAAAATGCCCTTCATTCAAAAAAGAAAAAACAAACAGTTCAAAAAAAGGACAAACATGTCCTCCATCCAGAAAGTCGAGGATGATGTTGACTCTTTAAAGTCTTCTTCTTCTTTCTTCGTTCAAAAAAAGGACAAACATGTCCTCCGTCCAAAAAGTCGAGGATGATGTTGACTCTTCAAAGTCTTCTTCTTCTTTCTCCGTTCAAAAAAATGATAAACATGTCTTTCATCTAGAAAGTTGAGAATGACGTTGACTCTTCAAAGTCTTCTTCTTCTTTCTCCGTTAAACATTGTAAAACCTTCTCTCTCTCTCTAGAGAAGAAATCAAGGGAGGCAAAGAGTTCTCCCTGGAGAAGGCCATGAACATCAACCCTCTCACTCACTCTCCCTTCTCTTGTCCAACCGGTGGATGGTGGCTGACTGGATCCCCGCTGGCGTTGGCTGCCTCACCTGAATAATGAAAGAGGTGAAGGGCCTCCCCCACAGCCTGCAACATCGGCAGTTTTGGGGGGTCTGCCAGTCCTTTCGCCGGTAAGAGGAGTTCCCTCTAGTCGGTCATATCCGGTGAGGGACTGCCAGTTGTGGCTAGGTCGGCGGCGGGTCGCCGTTGGCCTAGTGCAACTGCAATGAGGATGACTGGCTGGTGGTGGATTGGAAAAACCCGCCGGCTGCTTCTGCTTCTCCTTCTGTTTTCCGTGACTGAATGGTGGCCCGGCCTTGAATGGCTAGAAGTTTGCTTGCTGGCGGTGCAAAGACCAGCAATCGTTTCCTAATGTGGCTGATGGGCAGCCACATTAGGAAACGGCTGCACCGATGGTTTAGATGATGCTTTCTGTGGCTTCTCCAACCGAGCTCGATTCGACCATGTTCGCTTCATCGATAGGTGCAGGTCAGGCAGCAAACAACCCACACCAGGAACAAGATCCCATCGTTGTTTGCATTGGTGTCTGGTGCTAGGCATGAGGGCTTCTTTGGTGCTCTTGGTGTTGCTCGAACTTGGACATATCACTGGCTCTTCACACGGATATGGTAGATGCAGTAACATCTGCAGAAGAACGATTTTGAGTCCCTCAAGTTGCTCTTCCAAATTTTTTAATCCTTCGTGCATCATGTTTTCAAGCAGATCAAAACTGTAGATCAATCTTCGAACTCTGCCATTGAAAACATTTTATCGGGTGGCCGTAATACATATATCGATCAAGACGTGCTTCCTGAGCTGAAGCTTTTGATGAATATTGAATTTCACCAATGAATAGAGGAACAGTTCCATTTTCTTAACACGATCCTCTCTCTCGAACAACGAAATAAAATAAAATGTTGATCGAAAGAACAACCAAAGCGATGCGCAGTGGTTAAGAGGATCGATCTTGAATTCCGCAAAAGTGATACCCAACATAAAACTTCAATAATTAACTATAGAATTAGGAAAAGACAATAAATAATAAAGCTTTACAATTTACAAACAATAATAATTCATCATCAACCTCCCCTTCTTCTCTCTACAATGATTTTTTATAATAAGCAAAGAGAAAAACCTATAAACTCTAATCCTACTACGGATACGAGATAGATTCCATATCAATTAAGATCCAAAACATGATTCTAAATTAAGGTCCAAACCAAATAACAACATAAAAACTTAAATAGTAAAAATGGATCCAAATGGATCCTATATCCCCAGTAGTATCCCTCTCTCGCCACTGCATAAACTAGCAAGTCTGAAAATTGAAAATAAGACACAAGGACAAAAAAAAACACTTGCTAGTTGAGCATGCGCCAAACGTTCTTGTGTCCATGTATTTTTTTTCGTAACTATAGTGAAAAAAGTTTAAAATGGCAAAATATTGGCTGCCAAAAACTCACGAGAAATAGTTTTTTTTTTTTAATTTCATTTTGAAAAAACTTGTTTTTGGGTCACTTAATTATCCTGCTCCCTCGCAAGTCTAACCCTGGTGGATCACTAACATCCAAGCCCTTACGGAGCCCATCAGTTAAAGGCAGCACATGACCATTTATCCTTTTCACTTTTTTTTGATATTTACACGGACAAACCACCTATAGTGAGGTCTGCTTTAATTAGATTATCATCATCAAGCCTCGTCTTGGGGTCTGCTTTAATTTAATCCTAATATGGAACTTGTTTTTCAAAAATCCACCCAAGGCGGGTCGTGCCTTACTCAGTTCATTTTTTTAAAAGGCAAGCTGGGGTTAAGCAGACAAGTACCAGTCACACAATGATGCCATTGGGATTTGAACTTACAACCGCGCAACACAAGGTGAAGTGCACTAACTGCTTCTACCAGATAAGCATAACACCCCGCGAGCAGGTTATATGTTCTCCCCAAGAATACGCATTGTAGCTACAGTGCATGTTCTTGGGTCCCCACTGAGCGCCGCGTGGTGCTCAGTGAGGTGTATGGGCGAGCCGTACACCACCGTACATCCTGCAGGCTGGTGTACGGCTCCCCTTACACCCCACTGAGTGTGGAGACCCGAAACCGGGGTGCACACGCAACACCCTCTCTAGTGCCCCTCATTGGTGAAGCCAGCCCATATCTGCCCCATTGGTAGTTTTATTAGTTGGACGAAACAAATTTTAGCATTTATAACAATGGACATTTTTTGTCATTTTCTTACACGCCGTGCGTTCGTGCACAACTGAAAGCTGACAAAGCGGTGTTGTGAGCAATTTTTTAAAAGGTTAGGTGTCTATCTTAAAAGTTTGAATTCTGAGTCTGTTAAACGTAATTGTACGATAAGTTAGGGGTATTTACAAAAAAATACCCAAAAAAATAGAGCATTACATAAAAAAGAAAAAAAGTAAATCAAAGCCAACGTTGGGAAATGGGTCGGGTTTGACCCGGACCCATACCAACCCTATGGGGGTAGGGTCAGGGTTTGGTAATAAAGAAGGAGGTCTGGCTGGGAACCCGGTCGGATCTAAAGGGTTTGATTACAGAGCCGGATATAGCTTGTGAAATTTCATACCAGACCTGGGTCGGACCTGAGTTTCCAATTAAAACCCGAGATTTTTCAATATAAAGAATATGAAAAACGTCAATTTACCAGGTCTGGTTCATGCAATCCTTATAAGACCTGACTATGGTTTTTCATCTAACAGACTCGATACCATCACCGCAAAGTTAAATCTGAGTTTAAACTCACTTGGGTATCTGTACCTTGGATGAAACTGGATCTGGTTCCTTAATACTCTCCCTCAAACTGGTCTAGGTTAGAGGCCACAAGACAAGTTTGGCTGCTGATACATTCACTTCGTAAATGTATCAGCAGCCACGAGATCTATCGAGTGACTAGCTATTGTTGAGCCACCTTCTTGCGGACAAAATGATAGTCGATCTCTTCATGATTTGACTGATTGTGAAAATCTGGATTTATTGTCATATGAAAAAATGATATGTTGCAAAAAATGATAGGAGTTTGAGAGATATAGAGTCTAAGATCCTGAAGTATGCACGTGATCTAGGTAACTTCAGTTGTAGGGGAGGCAAGGGATCGATATTCATCTTTAGAACTAGGGGTGGCAATCAGGTGGGGTCGGCGGGTCAGCATACCTCAACACGAACCCGACCCGTTTATTAAAGGGGGCGGCTGTGGCAAACACGAACCCGACCCATTTATTAAACGGGTAACCCGACACGACCCAGTTAACCCATTTAATAAACGGGTTGGGTCGGGTAAACGGGTTGGCGGTTTAGCGGGCGGGTTGGCAGGTCGGGTTAGCGGGTAGGTCAGGGTCGGCTAAACGGGTTGGCGTGTCGGGTTCGAGTAAACGGGTTGACCAGCCCGCCTAGCCCGTTTATTAAATGGGTCAGCCGGGTTGGCATACCCCTAACACGAACGCGACCCGTTTAATAAACGGGTTAGGCGGGTCGAGCCGTTTATGACACAAACCCGTTTAAGCCAAACCCGCCTAAGAGGCGGCGGGTTGGCGGGTCGTGTCAGGTTTTGCCACCCCTATTTAGAACTGGATCAGACTATAATAGGTTGCTTCTTCGCTCTCCAAGACATATTGTGTTCTAGTTAAATACAATAACTAAAGGTAGATCTTTGAGTCACAGGACACCCTTTCCAATCCGCATTAGAGAGCCCGTAGGGTTATGATATATTAACTGAATCCTATAGTCAATGGTTCCCTTGATATTTCGAAGTATTTGTTTAACAAACTGAAAATTAAACTTTTTAGGGGCATTTATAAGTTAAAAAACATAGCTCACACTTAATGATAGGTCTGGTCTAATAAAAGTAAGGTACTAGAGGCTCTCAACTAGACTCTAATAGAGATAGACATTTTCAAAGGATTTATCATGCTCTGGAGGTTGAGGTCATTTAACCATGGGAGTGGAAATATGACAGCAATCCTTCATTTGAGCTCAATCTAAAATCTCAATGGCATAACGGGATTGATTAAGACAAAGTCCTTCAAAATTTTGAACTTGGATTATGAGAAAATAGTGTATTTGCCCAAGATCCTTCATTGCAAACTCTTTGTTAGAGGTGTTTAACATTGGATTACTACCGGTGGTGATGATGATGATGTCATCAATGTGCAAAAGCAAGAAAATGCACCCATGAGAATCTTGACATACAAAAGTAATGAGTCTGCAACACTACAATAAAAACCCATCACCAAAAAGAATATATCCAACCAAATATGGGATAAGGAAAACATTATGATCTAAAAACATGTAAGTAGGAGTAATCAAGTTTTGCTCGAGTATTCTTGGGCAAGGCATGCTATGATGGATACCATTATTTCTCAAATATTCTTGGAACTCTTTCCCAATAAATTTGCCTCCACCATCGGATTGAAAATTTTGATATTTTTTTTAAACCAATTAGTAATTATTTTATGAAAACTATAAAAGCAATTTGTGAAATTGAATTTTTGCTTTAATGGATAAAACCATATCAATCGTATGTGAGGATGGCATAATATTTAAAACCTTGGACTGAATTTTCTAGTGCAGGCCCTCATATGTCACAATATTTTTTTTCCAAAAATTCATCACAAATAGATTCAAACATAAAAAATTGTAACTTGCAAGCTTCAACCATGGCACAACTTGAGTAAAATGTCTGAACTTTATTAGGAACACTAGAAAAGAAGTTTTTATTCTGCAAAATTCAAATTTTTCAAATATTTAATTTCTCAAACGTTGATGCCAAACGTCATCAGTAGTGGTCATCTGCCGAATAGAAAACAAGGCTTCTTTATTTTTTGGTTTCAACACCAATAAGCATTTTGCCATGCCTATTACCGTCACCCACCATAATCTTTTTAGGCCCATTATATTGAACAAGGTTTTGAAGCTTACTTGGGTCTGTAGTTATGTGGGAGCTAGTACTTTGTCTGGGACATGGTCTTGATTGTTCGAGACTGTCATAGCTGTCAATGCTTGAGGAATTTCCCCAGTTTGATACATACAATTGAATTGATGGTAGCACTTTGTCTGCTGGTTCACTGGTGGGACAATGACCATAAGCACCTAAGTATCCATGCAGGTACGACACACATACGAGGGGCTGGTAGAAGTATCCCTGTTACACGGTTCCAGGCTCTACCTCTACCATGACCAGTAGGGTATAGTTAGCAATATGGAATATGACATTTGCTCCAGTGGTGCATATGATCACTATCAGAACCCTTCTGTCGTTGCATCAATTACAATATGATATTTGTAGCAGCTAGATGTTAAAAAATGCCTTTTTGAATGGAGACTTGAAAAAAGAAGTTTACATGAAACTACCACAAGGTGTTTCGTGAAGGCAAAGTGTGCAGGCTAAGGAGAGCACTATGTGGTTTGAAACAAGCACATTGTGCATCGTTCCACAAGTTCAGTTATGTAGTTAGGGATATGGATTTCAGACAGAGTTATCATGATCCTGCCCTGTTTATCTTTGTCACATCATCTAGCAAAGAAAAATGCTTGCTCTTACTATATGTAGATGACATGATTATTACTAGGGATGGCAATGATCTTATTCAAAAGATAAGGTTAAAGTCATGGAATGCTTTGAAATGAAATACTTGAGAAGGCTGAAACAGTGTTTTAAAACTCGCCGAGTCAACTCGTTGACTCGGCTGACTCGGCTCGGCCCTCCAGCAAGGCAAACTCGGTTTGCCAAAACTCGGGCTTGACTCGTGCGAGTTTTGTGATGTTTGAAATTTGATTTTTTGGGTATTTCAGAATAAAAAAAATTGTTTCTTGCATCAATAGGGAATAATTAATTGGCTTGTATAATTTGATCAGTTGTATTGAGAATTTCTTCTTTGATTTTGTTATGGATTTTCTCACACATAGTATGTAACCCATACTTTCTCTCAAATATCTTTCTATTTTTCAAATTACTGAAATGGCTATAATGTTAATTTATTTTTTATGACTGAATATGATCATGACTTTGAAAAGAACTTGTCTTTAGCTATGTGTAGTTGGAAGTGTACACTCCATGAGCAAGTTTCATGTGTTTGTTATGACTGATTCTTGAGCCTATAGTATGGCTGAATTTCTCTTACAAAGCACATTGGACATCCTTCGTAGTTTCATCTCAAAAACTATAAGCCTCAGCCCCTCATTCTGTTGTTCAATATTGTCTTTTATTAGATGATTTCCTTGTGAGTCTATTCTGCATAATTAGATATTGTGGCCATTTTTTTCTGGCAGTCATCCTAGTGTAGCTTAAAAGTTAAAACTTAAAAGTGCAATTCTATATTGTACATGGTTACTTTTGATACGTGAGCATGTATCATAAAGCACAAGTCCAATATTTTCTGAGCAGGATCAAACTCTGATTTTTAAGTGGATTGGGCTACAAAAGGTAGAACCTGGTGAACTGGCCATTACAACATTTATGAGTTGGTCAGGTCTCATCAACTTCAGTACAGACCAAGCATGGACCATTTTAAAAAGTCTCAACTACAATACAGACATATTTTGCTTAACATGACCCTCTGTATATGAGTTTATCATCTCTTGTTTACTGAAAAACATAGTTTGAGACAAACTATATATTATTTTCTTTTAAAATCAAAAGTTAACATCACCCAGTCCGAGTCACCAAGTTGACCCGCCGAGTCACGAGTCAATAAAGAACGAGTCGAGTCTCGAGTCACGAGTTTTAAAACCTTGGTCTGAAATACTTCTTGGGGCTTGAGATAGCCTATTTTGAAAGTGGATATATGTTGACTCAACATAAGTATGCAATTAATCTATTCAACAAGGCTATATTGGCTGATGATAGGAAGAAAGTGGAGACTCCCATGAAGGCAAATTGCAAATTGAAGCATTCGGATGGAGAGATTCTTGAGGATCCTACTATGTATAGAGTTGGTTGGGAGTCATACATACTTGACTATATCTAGACCTGACATCACCTTTGCAGTTCATGTTCTGAGTCCGTTCATGAGTGCACTTGCTACAGAGCTATGAATTATCAAATAGATTAGATGCAGTATGAATCATGTGTTGTTCTTCTCCTCATCGATAAGACTCAAGTTAAAAGCCTATTGTAATGCAGTTTTTGAAGGAGTCTTCCAAGATTGTCACTCTACTACAAGATTTTGTGTTTTCCTTGGAGATTCTTTGATATCGTAGAAAAACAAAAAACAACAAAGCATTGCTCCTTCCACTGTAGAGGCCGTGTTACGAAATGCTAAGGAAAAGAGATAATGTCACAAAGTGACTAACAAATGCACACGCATACAAGCAAATAGCCACTAATGGGAAAGATCACAACAAGCCACAAAGTGGCAATGAACATAAAAGAGAGAGGAACTAAAAAAATATAGATTCTTCACTTAAGAATATCTTCAAAGAAGCTTAAAAATACAAAGGAGACACCTCCTTATTTATATACAAGAGAGGACCAAGGAAGGGCTCTCATACGGATGTTGGAGCCCCTCCAATGGTCATAAATATGATTGTTGGAGTGGTCCAACGTTCATATGTGAGCCCAATTCAATGAAAAACAAGAAAAGAAAAAGAGAAAAAAAAGAAAAAAGAAAAGTCATATTCTAAGTGAATATGCGTGAAAGTGTAAAAAGACTATTTTACCCCTAGTGGGTATTTACAAAGTGTGTGTGTGTATATATATATATATAATTTAACAGGACGAGTATAGAGATATGGCCCAAGTTACAAACAAGACTACATGGTTGAGATGGGGGATAAAATTGATTAGAGAATCCCACCACACTGTGATAATCAAAGTGCAATTCAAATAGTAAAAAATCCTGAATTTCATGCAAAGACTAAGCATATTGAAATTGATTTTCACTTCACTCGAAGAGTCTACTAGGAAAGTATAATCTCATTGGAAAATGTCAGAACGGCCATCAGATTGCAGATTGTTTTACTAAGAGTTTGCCCTTTAGAGTTGTTCAAACATTCTTCTCAAAGCTTGGAATGAGTATGTTCACATTATCTCAAGTTGGGGGGGAGGGGCGGGGTTGCGAGATACATTGTATGATATGGGTGTTGTATATGTCTTGGTGCTACCCCTTGTTATGTATACATGTTTGTTCTTGGGGGTATTTTTGTAACATAGCAATAGGGGCAAAGTTAAAGATTTTTGTCCTCTGGTGCAGCTAAGGATGTCGAGTCTCTCATTTGTTGTATCCCTTCTCTTTTTCATCTCAATGAAACTTCTAGTTTCTTCTTTCTCGCTTTGTGCCTTCTCCTAATGCTCTTTCAGACAGTAATTAGATGCGGTCAGGTTAATCCCCATCTTAAGAAAACACATTTGTTCAAGATATTTGGGTCCGTGGAGAGAAATAGAGTATAAGTAAGAATGAAATAATTTTAGGGCACGAGCTGCATAAAGGAGAAACTTGACCAGCTGGTCTGGGGTCAGCTGAGTACAGTTGCTGACGTCAGAGTTGTATAACTGCTAACTTCAGTAATATCATAGGTTAACATCAGCAACAACGAGGATTGACACTGCCAACAACATTAGCACCACAATGAGAGAAAGAAAATGAAAGAAACGAAAGAAGAAAGGAATAGGACAAAAAGAAAGAGGAAATACGAAGAGAGAAAAAGAAAAGGACAAAAAAGGCTTGGAGTAAAAAGAGAAGAAAGAAGGAAAGTGGTCAATGAAAAGGAGGAAGATAAAAGAGTGAGAGAGAGATTCAAAGGTTTACCAGAAAATATGTAAGGGACCAGATTTGATGAACCAACAACAAACCAAGGACAAATATACATATAAACTCATGTAAGATGTTGCAAGTAGATGTAAAGATGAGAGAGCAGAGAAAACCAATGTTATCAGTATTGTATCGTATCAAACAATACGATACGGCGCATTGCAGTATCGCTGGTCGCTACGATACAATACACTCCTGAATCTTTGATGTGATACGATACAATATTCAGTTATCCTTTTGTTTTGTTAGTTGTTAGTTTGATGTGATAGTGTTTCACATGTTATAGTAGTACATGTGTAAGTTTAATTGTTCATAATGCTTAAATTTGATTTTGTTTTTCTGTTTTATTCTATGATTTTTTATTTTTGGATTTTTTTCTATTTTTTGTGATTTTTAAAATAAGATTTTTCATGTATCTTATCATACAGTATGATACACCCGCATCAACAACCCTTCCAATATGGGTTCGGATACGATAATACAACATTAGAGAAAACTCCAGCCATGACCTCCAATTTTCAATGGAGAGGGGCCCGCTCCACATCCCTTTTATGTATAATGAAAAAGCTCATAGGGTAAATAACAAGTAATTACAAATGAATCATGACTCTATAATGATAGATCAAAAAGTCAATGCCTATTACTACTTGTCATGCTATATAAAAGGAATATTCTAGCAAGTGCAATAAAAAAGTTGTCAAACTGTGACTTATCAATTATCATGGTTCAGCACATTCACTATAAGTGGTTATGCATGCTTAAGCTTGAAATGTATTTTTTTGCTTACGAGTGACTACTTCTCACCTTTTTCTTCCATACATCCCCTTGGAGAAAAGCGTCTACACATCCAATATAACTTCCAAATTATGTAACTGTACAGTGAAGCAATTAAGTACAATTATTTCTTTTGAAAAAAGTAAATTCAATTTGTTCTCATTCAACAAGAAACAAGGCTATCTAGGTGGAACTATTTTGGGGTTGACTGTGCAAAACAAAAATCAACCAGTGTAGCACCTTTTAAGGGATCTTAGAGGCCCCACAATTTTCAGAAAAAATGAAAAATGTTTCAAATCATTCTCATGAGGTATAGGTTACAACATAACAGTTCTTGATTGCAAGGAATCTGGAGAATGCAAACTCCAAAGGATCTATTTGTCAAATACCAAAAAATGGGCGCTAGTGAATTCTCCAAATGAGAATTCCCACCATGTGTACACAGAGAAAACAGTAACAAAGTTATAACTCACCAGCGGACCCCCTTGATGATTGCATGTAGCAAATCCAAGCAGTTCAGGTGCAGCACAGGGAGATCAGAAAAGATAAACTTTGGCTGAGTAATGGCTATAACTGGGATTGAAGCATAGCAGTTATTACCATTCAGTGAGAGCACTCTTTCGACAATTGAGAGCAGAGAGTGCAAAGGGACAATGATCTGACAACATTGAAACAAAATCACTGCTCATCTTAATCCACAATAAACATAAGGGCAAGGGAGGCAATGGTCTTGCATGAAATTCACAAGACCACAATATTAAACAAACAATGTGTTGGCCTACCCCGACATGGTAAGGACTGGTAAGCATTGAAATACAACACTGCATCAATGAGCAAACATGAAGAATATGAAGTTTGCCAAACTAGTCTTTTGGTTGTTCATACCCTCTATTTGACTCTGAGTAACCACCTAAGGGAGGAGGGGAATCTTTTCCTGGTTCAACCAAGAGATTGATAGCATCCATGCCTTTTTTTGCTGCATTAGAAACAATAATTAGCTCTATTTAATACAAGGCTTCACAGACATAAATATAAAGCATTTGTATCAATTACCATCTTCAAAGCCTTGAAAAATATAATTCAAATTTGTATTGATTGATATCAAAATCTTCGTCATCATCTGGGATCAGCTAGCAACATCACCCTTTGCCCTCGAAAGGAAAGCCAGTAATTGGGCAAACATCTAAAAGTATACATGAAAAACCAAGTATTCAATGTGAAAGCTTAACTATCCAAAAGGAAAAAAGAACAATAACCATAAAAATCCTATGTCTACAAAAAAAGGAATTGCGAAAGAATTTTATAACAATGAATATTTCAAAACAAAGTTTGGCAAAGTCAAACCATCTATGGAGTTGACCATTTAGTCCCTCAGAAGACAATGTTATTAAAATAGCAGAACCGATACATGCAGGTTAGTTTCCCATGGTTCACAACTTAGATAAAGATAAGCTTGAATTTCTGAACAAGATGGTTGCGACAACAGCCTCAGCCTGTAACAGTACATCATCAAAACTAATATGACAATTCTTTCACAAATTTAAACATTTTAATTTTCAATAGAGCATAATAACCCAATACTATCCAATTGAATCAATCAATAGGTGAAATGAAAAAAAACTAAAATTGATTTCTTAATTAGTTTAGGAATAAGCTACTATGCAAAGAAAAAAAATCCTAACGGAGAAAAACTTTTTGCAAGCTACTAGAAAATAAATTTTGTGTTCATAAATCCAGTTTATTGGCAGTTATACAAAATATATCCCCAAACACTATAAATCTTCCTTCAAGCAAATTGTCAAATAGATTGACACAGGCAAGAAGCCATTAAGTTGACATAATGCTTTAATATTTCATATTTGAAAGTCCATAGAGAACAAGTTGAGGTTCAAGCTTTGTCCCCAAGGAACAACTCAGAAAAGGTCATAATGAACATTCCAAGAGAGTGAAAGAAATTTGCACTCACACTATCATAGTGACAATGGAAGGATGACGGAAACAAAGTTAACAGGTTACAAAGAAGACCAGCAACCGCTTCCTGCAAAAAGTTAATACTATAAGAATATGAGTAGTCCATGTAACTCTTAAAAAGAAGAGTCAAACAACATACATGTTAAAAGAGTCAAAAGCAAATCATTTGGACAGTCAAACCACTCAATGCACCTCCACTAAAAATACTCGGTTTGGGACTAATTAACACTATATAACTACACAAGTCTGCAGCAACGCATTCATGAAAATAAAAAAGCTCGTGAGCTGGATTTTATTATATGATGATCTTTCTTATAAGATTATTAAGATAGCAGCCACTAGATATTGTTCAAAACGTAAAGGAAGAGGGAGACATACAAAGAATGGGTCCTTAATAACAAACACACTGGCAACTTAGTTTGTGATTTGCTATGTCACATGGGCATGCCCAGGGTTACCGGAAGCACCATACGACTTGAGAAAGTGTGCTTCTTCGAAGCACAAAATGTGACGCTTCTGATTAAATGGGAAGGAAGTGTGCTTCCCAATTACTGGGAAGCTCACTTCCCCTTCTTTTTTCATTTTTTTCTTGTTTTTTTCTAGTTTTTCCCTTTTTTCGCTTCCCCCTCGCTTCCTAGGTCGCTTCCGAGATGATTCCTACTTCGCTTTTAAGTCTTCCCGCACTTCTCGCTTCCTAAAATTTTGGAAGTGCCTCGCTTTCCGCTTTTACTTCCCGAATCGCTTCCCGCTCCAGGTTCCCGAACTGGCAACTCTGAGCATGCCCATGTACCACCAATATCCATGCTGACAAGGCACGACGTGGGTGTCATGTTGGCTACAAGTCTGTTTGGACCGAATCTGACCCGAAAGGGACTCAATATAAATCATTTTTCTTCTTTTTCTTTTTTTTCAGTTTTTTGGCTTCATCAAAGAGGTTGACTCATGAGAACGAACCACCCAACCCAACTCCCTCCCTGCAGTGGGAACCGACAATTGGAAAAAGAACAAAGAGGAGAAAGAGGATTCCTTCACCCCCAAGCCCCTTTTAATAAATACGCAGAGACACAACACCCACCCGCTTAACTGTATAAGACAAACCCTCTAAATTACAAAAATAACCACATCTTTTTTTAGTAAACATTAATAAAAACTAAATAAACTGCTTGTATTACAGAAATACTCATAAGTTCATCTATCTTACCTAAAGCTACTCAAGTAGTTTATAGGTTTGGATCCTAATCTGACCCAAACATATATATATATATATATATATATATATATATATATATATATATATATATATATATATATATATATATATATATATATATATATATATATATATATATAGGTTTGTCTTTTTGAAGCCTAAGAGAGAGAGTAATGAATGGCCCCTAAATTGTCCTAAACGGCTTCAAAGAGATAAAGTTTAAGGTGTTTGCTTAATCCAAACTCATAGATGTATTCTCTATAGATTATTTAGTAGAAAGCATATATTACATTAGGAAACACATGGCTCATATTGCACCAAAACTTGGTGAAATAAAAATCAAGGTTTCTCATTGAATCCAAAGCATGGCTTTTAGTGAATAAGCAATGATGAATGCATCTTTAGGTTAGGATTAAACAAAAAACATATGCAACCTATGTCACATGGGTGTGGGTGCGGGTGGGTGCGAGTGCACACTTTCAAAAAACTTGGGTGCGAGGGTGCGGCAAAAAAATTTTATATATATATATATATATATATATATATATATATATATATATATATATATATATATATATATATATATATATATATATATATATATATATATATATATAGTCCAAAAGTTGGACATAAATGACCCTTGGTGTGTTGATTGCACCCAGGGTCAGGTTGACTGCAGGTGCGGCACCTAGTTGGAGAGTCCCTATGACATAGCATGCAACTACGTTTTCTAGAAGTATTTATGACGGTTTAGGACATGAACTGGGTAGGAGATACTCATCTCTCTTAAAATAAAAGGAAAGGTGTGGGGGAGGAGGGGTGTGGTCATGGTGGATGAAACCCTTTGTCCCCTCTCTATTTCTCTCGTGTTCTTGTCCAAGGAAGAAGAGTCTCTCTCTCTCTCTCTCTCCCCCTCCCCCCCCTCACATATAAAAAAAAAACAGGTTCCTAGTTGGCTTCATGCCCGGTCTGACCTGTGTCGACAAAGGTACTTGTCCTTTAGGGAAGCACCCATGTTGTATAGGTGTTATGCTCCTTTAAAAGCTACATATCACTAGTTTAAAATTTAAATAATTCAAGATAGGTATGATATTAGTAATTATGGATGGTTTTAACTTTTAATATTCATGGATACATACTTGGAATTAAATCTAGTTTGAAATAGAGTCTCCTTTGCTTGTGATGAATGGGTATTCAATGAAGGTGATCCAATGGATCAAGATGGACACTAAATCTCAGTCTGCCATGCTTCTTCACTATTGATATTGTGCTAACATTATTCTTTAAAAATTAAAATCGAACAAATCAATCTAGTGACAGCCTTAACTTTCCCCTGACCAACAACTAACCTACTCAACTCAATAGATTGACTAAGTCTCCATCAAGACTCAGCCAGGACTCACAAGCATCAGCCGAGTTATAGGTTCACCCAATCAAGTAACATACATACATACATATATGCATATATATAGGATAAATATTTGCTACTCTCTACAGTATGTACAATCTAGTTGGAAAAATCATAGGTGCAAGTTGTATCCACTCCATCCAACCTCGTAGATGTGTTCAATATATTTTGTTTGCTAGGAAATGCACCTTGGATTATATTTTTTTAATGTAAAAATATGATTTTATTCATCAAACTTTGGTACATTGGCCATTGATTTTGAGGTACTTGAAAAACCTTCTTACATGTTGCAAATACATGATCCAAAAGCTACGTAGATCACATCTACAAACTTAGACCCACAAAAAAATAGCAAAAAAGTTGAGAAAAGTGACATTTTCTACTAGATTGTATGTACAATTGGTTCTAGTAAATATTTATCCACACACACATATATATAGACAGAGAAAGGGGATGGTCCACCCCTTGTTCTCCCCTTCAAAATCGTATGTAATATATAGTTTTTGGCAAATCCGACCATATAGATATGATCTTCACGGTTGAAAACATATGGCCGTAATAAAAAGCTATGTAGATCGCATCTACAAGTTCAGACCCAACAAAAATAGCAAAAAAGTTGAAAAAATGGCATTTTCTACTATAGATTGCATGTACAAATGGTTATAATAAATAATAAATATGTATCCACACATACACACATATAAATAATATATATATAGAGATAGAGAGAGGGGGGGGGATGGTCCACCCTTGTCCTCCCTTTCAAAATCTGTATGTTAGATATATTTTTTGGCATATCTGAACATATAGATGTGATCACCATGATTGAAAACATATGACTAGACTATTGGATCAATGTTTTTTGATGTGTAGGTAAGGTAAGATCTTATAACATAAACAATTTCAGAACTGTTGAAGATCACATCCCTATGTACAGATTTTCCAGAAAACAAATCTAACAAACAGATTTTGGAGAGGACGGGGTGGACCATCCTCCTTCGTGTGTGTGTGTGTGTGTGTGTAGAGAGAGTGATTGGTTCCTCCTACCTGGGTAGGAGAGAATGGATGGTTTTGATTTCTCATTTTTTCCGTGTTTGGTTCTTTTTTTCTAATCTGACCTTACGGATGTGATCTACCTGGTTTGTTTAGTGGAAATTGACTTTTGAATCATCCTAGTATGACATGTGAGCAGTTATTTATAAGGTGTAAAAAACACAGGCCCAATTTTTTTGTAAATTTCAAAGCTCAGTCACATTTTTATAAAAAAAACATGATCCAACAGCCAATTCTGAGCAGATAAAACATGTTGAACACATCCGTGAGGTCTGATTTGCAACATGACTTAAAACATTCAAAATCAACATTGTGTGTACCATATGGACAGTAGGAGGAACCAATTTTCCTCTCTCTCTCTCTCTCTCTCTCTCTCTCTCTCTCTCTCTCCCTATGGCAGCCTACTCACCAGGGTCGTCCATTGCTGATGATGGACAACCCACTATGCACAGCGTGTGTGCGTACAAGGTCTTTAGTGCCAGTCGTTACCCCCGCCTAAAGGTCATTTTAATGGCAAAAACAAATGTGTGTGCGCCGCATGTGTGTAGGCTCGCGTAGACACCTAAGGGTGTAGGAAACTAATATATAAGTTACCAAACTTCCCATATATCTGAAAAGTATATCAGTTATGTCAAGTAACAATAATGATGCTCTCCGGGCAAAACGGGATTACGTCTGATTACGGGTGAATTTGAGTTGACATTTCAAGGAATCCTTTTCTAATAACTTTATAATCAAATCAAACTTATACTAATGATATAGATTATATAATGATCCAATACCCAAATGCAAATAGCCAAATTTAAATAAGAAAAGATGAATATAAAATTATATAATGAACCCGAATCACTAGGCTCAACTTCTGCATCAGAAACCCACCCACTCAACAACCAAATGGAGAGTTGTTGGCAGGATAGACAACTAAAGAGGCCTAGAGTTGTAACAGCTGTTTGAGGTGGGCAGCGGTTACTGGCAAAACGGATCCTCGCTGGATTTTGCACCTTACCCATGGGCCAGGTGAGAGAAGGAAGACGAGGGAGGGTGAAGGAGTTGGGCTATTGCTATCTATCAAGAACAGTGATGTGATGATTAGAGGCCTCAAAGACTGTCACAAAGACACGGGGACACGTGATGGTGGGGGGGGGGGGGTCAACACGTATGTCTAATTTCTTTTTGAAAAATAGAACACGTGGAAAAGGTTTTTTTTATTATCTAATCAATAAAAAACTAAAATCCGATAAAAAATATTTTTATTGAAATGATACTTAAAATCATTACAATAACATTAAACTATGAACACTACGTGTCAATGTCCGCATCCACGTGTATTGTGTTACCATGCCCCACCAAAATGGTGTGTCCCCATGATAGCTCAAAGGGTTTGTGTAGCCAGAAATGTGAGGTCCATACTTGGAACCAAGGGCAAAAGGTCGACCTTTAAATGGAATTTTCCCAAGAAATTAACGAACTAGTAAAAAGAAAAAAAATATCCCGAAAAAGAATGGAAGTAAACCTCAATTGCAGAGCACAACCACATAAGTACACCTTAAAAAAAAGGTGTATGGACTAATTTGTTTCCATTTTCTTTTGTGGATCTATCTCAACTCTTTCACTAAACGAAATAATTTAATTTCAGACAAACTAAAATTAATTACTTTCACTGCATGCATGTTTTTAGTCTGTGTCTGGATCACCTTCAACGATGTCTGGAAGACTCTCTGAATCAGATGACAATGCCACGGTTTCTGTGCTGTGCAACGAAGAAAATCTGGTGAAAAATGGGCTGTCTTCGGCAGAAATATCTGCAATTCCAGCTGAGACTGAATCTTCTTTTGATGGTGATTCCACTGGTTTTACTAGCTCAGATTCCTTAAACAGCCCACCTGCATTTTCAGCTGAAGTGTCCTTTTCCATATGCACCAGTTTTTCCGGTTCATGGCCCTCTAGCTCCTCAAACGTGCTCTTACCCATACCATCTGCACCACCACTCACCCGCATTTCTTGTATCAGAACTGAGCTACCATTTCTGGTGTCTTCCTTCAAAATTTCCTTCTCTGATCTGACAACCGAGCAGGGCTCCAACGTACCAACTCTATCAAGATTAACAGTTAGACGTTCAGTCAGACCATCCACTTGGACTGACTGTCTGTCTTCAGCAGTGTCGGTTTCTTCCATATTTGCCAACCAACCAAGACACAACTTGTCATCTGGATAAATATCACCCACATCAACTGGGAGTTTCGGCTTACCGGTTTTTGAGATGTTTGGGTAGTCCACTCTGGGGCTGCCCATTTTGTCGCCTACCCCATTTTCATTAACTGCTAAATGAAACCTCTGGTTTAAGCCACCAATGCCTCTGTTATTACTAAGAGATGAGGATGGCATTAACTGAAGGGAACGTGGATGAATAAGAGGCTCTAAAGCCAGAAGAGCATGTGCACAGAAATCTGAAAGTTTTGTCCCAGCCTCTTGCCTGCCTGCGACCATCAACATTTTAACAAATAAGATTTCTCTTCAATGTGTATGCCAACAATCACAAATCTTCTAGTTGACCAAGACCCAGTAAATACAGCAGAAACCCTGAATAAAATGTATTTTCCTTCATAAAACATTTATTGTAAATTCAACCAACTGCTGCACTTATTTAGATGAATTTCTGTGAGTTCTTGTAAACTAATATATATGGCTGAGGATGAAGCAGATAATATTTAGTATTGTCATCACAAGCAAAAAGATGAAATTCTCAATGTAATATACTGTAAATCAAATGCAAAAGGATAACCTTTACGGAAAAGTGCAAGGCTTTGTGATAAATATGGAGGCCTGTGAGAGCATGGAGAAAGCAAAGAAGCCAACAGTGCTTGAAGTGCAGCAAGCTGAAAATCTGCTCGACCAAAATTTGTTTCATCCTCCATAACAATGTTGTGGTCCTCATATGACCAGCCTTCCTCACAGGCACTGGTCGCTACGTGTATCAAAAGAAGATCAACCTTTGGTCTCCAGCTGTGTGAATGTAAAGAACCACCCTGGTATAATCACGTAGCAATGTTAGTTTCAGCAAAAGCATCATTTGCCCCGATAACAAACACAGCATAAAGAGAAGGATAATGAAATTGAGAGATAAAAATCTATTGTCACGTTACTTTCTCTGTGCCATATTTTTTAATTCTCACCTCGTCAAACTGTCCCCTCAGCATTCATGGAATATCAGAAACTCTTTCTAGCATTTTAACTAAGCAATTTGCCGAAATATCTTTGAAAACGGTTAACCACACTACAAGGAACATAAATTCTGCCGAAAAAAATGAAAGACTATAACTATACAAAACAATCCTTCAAATGACAGATTTTTTCCTTTTTCGCAAAATAAGCAGATACAATTAGGTGCCGCCAAATGACCATGGAACTGTAACATAAACCAGATATTTACATAAACCTGCAAAGGTCAATAAAGAGGAGAGTACACCAAGAAGCATATAAAAAGGACTACAAACGGTTGATATATTACAAAATTCTGATGCATGGTGTAGCAATGCAGGGAAAAAGCTTTTTCCTTTCATAATATTCATAATTAAGGCAGATTTGAGCCAATACTTTGAAAATTACATGCTTTTATCATGGCAATTTAAAAAGTCAATAAAATGCAAAAAATGCTATTTTCAAAATATCATAATCTTATTGTATCAACCCAATGTTAACACTGTTCTAAGATGTTTAGCTTTTTCACTATGAATTTATATGTGCCTTTATTTTTTAAAATATAATAAATATATCTAGATGTTTTTGAGAGATTCTCCCAAGCCACATGATTCTCATGACAACAAAATCCCTTATAATGAGATTTGAGACAAGGCAATGAAATGAAGATTTCATGGCTGACATTGAGTCACATACTATTAGATTCATGGGACCTTTTGCAATACAAGGAAAATTTTACTATGGTAAACTTCAAGATGCCTCATTCAAGCAATGACAAACCTATGATTCCTCATAAATGAGGAAATCAACAGATAAGAAACAACCTAACACCTAGAACCAAAGAAAGACTGTTTAAGATGCATACCACAGTAAGAAGGGCTTCTACTGCTTGAAGAGCAAAAATCTGCACAGAGAAAGGAATCTTTGGACAATTACTCGAAACTTCAGCTTCAATTCCACTTGAGTTATCCTCAGGGGATCCAGAAACATGCTTCCTCTTTCTTCTCCTAGAGGCATTTGATGCCCCAGTTCCATGTTTTGAAGAGTGTACTTGAGAAGGGATGGATCCCTGTGCTTGAAAACCAATATCCAGATCCCTAGATGCATTATCAATTACATCATTGGCAAGATACAGAGCCATTCCTGATCAAAATCAGAACTTCTAAGTTAGTATAAGTTCTTATTTTTCTTAAACATAAAGATACGAGGTAGTGTGGTACAAGCTATACTCCACCAGCAAAAAAGCAATTAGAACATTTGAACTATGTGATGCTTTAAAGGAAGACCTAACATAGTGAAGAAAATATGCATTAAACAAGTCACTCAGCAATTCCCATTTTTTGTCAAACTTTCTGTTCCAAAAAGTGTAAAAGAATGTTTGAGCTCAAAATTTTGTGCTTGAATCGAAAACGAGATTACATGATTTCAAATTCTGAGGCTTGAACAGGCACCACAGCTGATGACTTTCATTTAAAGTATGAGACTCCATAAACTAGCCAACTCAAAGAATAGTTCAAAAATGAATTGAAATAAACATCAAACAGAGATCAAATGAAAACTTATGATGTCATCAGAAAGAGCTGTAAAGACATTGACATTTACAAGTTACCCAATACTGTAGCAGAAACTGCATCTACTATGTCTAAAATGCAGCCAGAGCTTCTTGCTAGATTCTCAATAAAACTTGATGGTCCTGAACACTATGAGAAGAAAATATTTTAAGTATGATATGGTTTTCAGTTTTCTCATACAACTGGACACTTGAAAAAAAAGAGAGCCAAAAAAGAGTTTCATTGATAACCTGATATTTCAAGAATAGTTGGGGCTCTGGATATTACTAAAATTCTAATGCATAGTTTTCGGATGTTTCCATGCCCAATATGTTTTATTAATTCACTTAGCACGAATTTTATTTTCATTATGCAAATGATGCTAGTAATGTGTTATTCATGGAATAACTGGACCAGTTCAAGCTGTTAGGAAATATGTAATAATGATGCGTATTTGTCCTCAGCATACTCGAGCATACTTGTAGGATTGTTCATTGTATTTATTCCTTTCTCATTTTATCTTGTATTCTAGGTATACTAGACGTATACCTATAGTGTACTGTGTATTTTAGATTTGGTATACTCAATGTATACCCATTAGGATTAGTTTAAATATACCTAGTGTATACTTTTAGGCTAGTATTATTTTTTTCTTTTATTTATTCTATTTCTATTATTTTATTTTGGTAATCATTAAGATGACCAATCTCATCCTTTATGGTCATTTTCTTTTGACCAGCTAGTTGTTGGGATATAGCCTACCGGCTAGTTGGAGGTCCAACAAACCGTTAGGCAAAATAAGTGTGTGTGACATGTAAATGGGAGAGTGATGGGTGTGTTAGCATAATGTGTGTCAAGACTCAAGTGTGTATGATCATGTATGTATGTATGAGTGTGAGTTTAATGAGAATGGGTTTTGTATATATCTATGTTTTGAAGAATTAATAAAATACATTATTATTATTTTTGTTTTGTTATTTTTTCTTTGCTAAAATGCATCGTTATCTTTTCTCCTGTGCCTCAGATTCTGTGCCATTTCATGACACAAACATTCTAATGCAGCAACTACCTAAGCGAGCAAAACTATAAAAAGAATATTTTAAATTTGGCGACCATCCTCTAGAAAAAAAGTTATTAAACACAAAGTTTTGGCAGTCTTGGACACATCAAAGCAGTGTCAGTAAGAATAAGAGATAAGAAGATTAAGGCCGTACCCACGTTCATGGAGATGAGTAAAGTTTTTGCAATTGTGTAAAGCTTGACTCTAATGGAAGGCAACAAAAACCTCCTGAAATAATTTTGGAGAAGCCGTACAATCTTCCCAGCAGCAGGTAGCAATTGACTGCACAAGAACTAATTGTTAGGAAAGATAATGTGCATTGTTAAATGATACCCAACATGTCAACTAGCATGTCTGGACATGCACATGCACAAACATGCACAAATGAAGAAAGAAAACGTGGCATTAGACTAACAACTCCAAATACACCTTTATGAACTACAGTTTTTAAGGATGAATTGGACTATGTACGGCATTAACACAAAGCAGACAGTCTTAGATGATTATCAGATACATTTCCAATACCTACAAGCAAAAAACATAGAAAGAAGAAGATGACTAACTATAAATCCTGGTGGCATAAGGTAGTGCATGAGGCATAGCATGTTGACATGCTCTAACTTTTCCCCCTTGAACAAATGATGAGTGAAGAAATGTTCCTGATAATTTATAAAGAACCAAAATTTCACATTTGGGATTCAATAGACTCCTCAGGATCTGAAAAGATATGAAGTAAAGAACATGTGTAAAGGAGTGTTGGCACCTTCCTCATTGTGTTTGTTATAAAAAGACACTTGATCTGAAATGGATCATGTCAGATGTTGCATGTGAATGGTTTAGATGCTTTTGTCCATAGTCACAATCTCATTCTCAGGATATTCTTGGCAAGTGAATATCCCTGGATAAATTGGAAAAATATGTTTTTTTTAATTCTCGGAAAAATCTCATCAAAAAAAAAATGTTAAAAATATTAAAAATTAATTGTTTTGTCTTTATTATGATATTAATTCCACTGGAGCGTTTGCATATTCAAGGACAATCATTTTAAAGATTTTTTGTGTATCATGTGGTGCTTTATTTATTATAACTAGCTCTTCCTTTCTAATGAAAATAGTCCCATATTGAAAAGCTCAGTGCGAGGAAACACTCCTGAGGTCTACAAAAGGATCATTCATCTACTTTAATAATGCAATCAAGGTGGCTGCCTACAACACCATCATGCATGGGCAGCCCATGAACCTTATTATTTTGTGGCCCATGAACCTGATTACTTTGTTTTATTTAAAAAGAGATGAGGTTGTTTAATCAAAAGAGATAAGGTTGCTGAAAACTCTGATTTCCATGAGTAGAGCCACAAGAACATCGGCATATCCCATAATCGGTTTTTTGTTTGCTTCACACTGCTCTTGGATTGGTAAAACACCATGACCAGCATTGTCATTGAAATGAAAGAACATACTTCCTAGTTCCTACTGTTGCTGCCCATACCATGACCAGCATTTCAATTAGCATACAAATTAGAATTATTATTCCAAACCCATGCACATAGGTAAGCATGCTGGTATGGGGTATGACAGGTATGAAAGGTACGACACAAGATTTTCTAAAAGGATGCATAAAGGGGTACAGCTATATATATATAAACATGGATTCATGGAAAAATGCACAACTATACTATGTTTTACAAAATGCTCTATGCATGAAGTTGTAGAACTGCGAATACAAACTAAAGGTCCAAAACATGTTTAAAATATATAATTAACTGAAAAGTAATCATAAAAAAGTATATAATTAGCATTGAACTCTTCTGATCCCAAGTATTATCTACATGAAGATTGGATCAAGAAATGGATAGAATGGATCGAGTCAAGACCAAAACTCAATCACCATACCTGAAGCACCTAAGTACCCATGCCGGTACGACACACATACGAAGGGCTGGTAGAAGTATCCCTGTTACACAGTTCCAGGCTCTACCTCTACCATGACCAGTAGGGCTGTTTCTACCTCTCCTTTTGCCATGACCAGAATAAGAATAATTATTGTTGTTTTCATGAATGAACACATCATGAATACCATTAGAGGAGCTAGAACCAGTCTTCTTCTTGCTTTCAAATATACTTTCATATTGTAATAACATTGGTCTTGATTCAGCAAATGTAGGATATGGAGGTTTTTCCATAACACTTGTGAAAAATTCTCACATCCATCACCTAGACCATGCAAAGCGTAATGAATGTTATCCCCATCAGACATGGGATGTTGAATAAGGACCAATTTGATCACAAATATGTTTAATCTTAACAAGGTACTTAGATAAAGATTTATCTGCTTTTTAAATTAAGAAGTTCAACTCATATTCATCAGACTTGCCAGGACAACTGAGCATATGAATTCTTCAATTCCTTCCAAAGAATAGCTGTAGTAGAAAGATCAATCACTTGAGTTGGCACCTCTTTAGACAATGTCAAATTGATCCATCCAAATAAGGCCTTGATGCTTCACAATCCATTCCTCATGTGCTGGAATTGGAGCATGCATTGTTTAAGGTTGTTGACCTTCAACCGTCTCTTCCTTTGTTAAGACAAGAGGAGGACTAGTACCATCAATGTGACTCCAAAGTTTCATCTAATGTAAGGCATGCTAACAGATATATTGTATGATATAGGCGTTGTACATGTCCTGGTGTTACCCCTTCCAAGTATAAATGTTTATTCTTGGGGGTATTTTTGTAACATAGGAATAAGGAACAGTCAAAGATTTTTGTCCTATAGTGCAGCTAGGGAGGTAAACTCCCTTATTTGTTGGAACATAATAGCATAGTAGAAAAAAAAGAACAGACATTTAATGGAGACCACTAGAGCATTGCTCTTCAATAGAAAGATGCCTAAGGAATTATTGGCTGAAGCTGTAAGAATGACATGATATTTGGTAAATTGTATTTGTATGCTTTCAAGTGTACTTGGAAAGGATTCTCCTTTCAAGAAGTCGTTTGGTAAAGAACCTGATTATGGTGCATTGAGGATGTTTGATAGCACATGCTTTGTATTGTTGCTTCCTCCACAAAAAGATAAGTTGTTGCATAAATCTGTAAGACTGTGAAGTGTTGTTTCAAACGTCAAAAAGATTACTGATGTTATGACCTTGCGGGAATTTGGATGTCTAGGCATGTAGAGTTTTTGGAACATATACCTTATTATGGAACTACGTAGCATGGAGTGGATCATGAGACCACCTTCTCTTTTCTTATATCCTTTCCAGGAAAACCTTGAAGCTGATAATGAGAAGATGATAACCTATACTAGGAGACATTTAGGAGTACCTAATCAAGTCCTTTCTTGAAAGATATGGCCAAATGGAGTAGGAATTTTCTGAGCCAAGTCACAGTATTTCTTAGACTGATCCAGATCCACAAAACTGGATCCTCTTCCACCTTAGGCATCCATTCCTCCTCCATGCTTTGATTCACATGATTCCTTTTCTGCTACTCACAGTTTTTCTATCTCTGATTTATTCATATCATGAGCCTAAATCCTATGTTGAGTTGTCATACAACCGGAATAACAACAAGCTTGAGTGAGGAATCAAATGCATTAGAAAAGATGAAGGCATGGGAGTTAGTCAAGTTGCCAAATAAAAAGAATGTTGTTAAATGCAAGTGAGTATATAAGATTAAGAAGAGAGCAAATGGAACAACTAAAAGATCTAGCCAACGGGTATAGTTAGCAATATGGAATACACTTTACAAAGACATTTGCTCCAGTGGTGCATATGATCACTATCAGAACCCTTCTTGTCGTTGCATCAATTACAATATGATATTTGTAGCAGCTAGATGTTAAAAAATGTCTTTTTGAATGGAGACTTGGAAAAAGAAGTTTACAAAAAACTACCACAAGATGTTTCGTGAAGGCAAAGTGTGCAAGCTAAGGAGAGCACCATATGGTTTGAAACAAGCACATTGTGCATAGTTCCACAAGTTCAGTTATGTAGTTAGGGATATGGATTTCAGACAGAGTTATCATGATCCTGCCCTGTTTGTCTTTGTCACATCATCTAGCAAAGAAAAATGCTTGCTCTGACTATATGTAGATGACATGATTACTACTGGGGATGACAATGATCTTATTCAAAAGATAAAGGTTAAATTCATGGAATGCTTTGAAATGAAATACTTGAGAAGGCTGAAATACTTCGTGGGGCTTGAGATAGCCTATTTTGAAAGTGGATATATGTTGACTTAACATAAGTATGCAGCTAATCTAATCAACAAGGCTATATTGGCTGATGATAGGAAGCATGTGGAGACTCCCATGAAGGCAAATTGCAAATTGAAGCATTCGGATGGAGAGATTCTTGAGGATCCTACTATGTATAGAGTTGCTTGGGAGTCATACATACTTGACTATATCTAGACCTGACATCACCTTTGCAGTTCATGTTCTGAGTCAGTTCATGAGTGCACCTTGCTACAGTGCCATGAATTATCAAATAGATTTGGTGCAGTATGAATTATGTGTTGTTCTTCTCCTCATCGATAAGACTCAAGTTAAAAGCCTATTGTGATGCAGTTTTTGAAGGAGTCTCCCAAGATTGTCACTCTACTACAAGATTTTGTGTTTTCCTTGGAGATTCTTTGATATCGTAGAAAAACAAAAAACAACAAGGAATTGCTCCTTCCACTGTAGAGGCCGTGTCACAAAATGCTAAGGGAAAGAGATAATGTCACAAAGTGACTAACAAATGCACACGCATACAATCAAATAGCCACTAATGAGCAATATTACAACAAGCCACAAAGTGGCAATGAACATAAAAGAGAGAGAAACTAAAAAAATATAGATTCTTCACTTAAGAATAGCTTCAAAGAAGCTTAAAAACACAACGGGACCAGCCCCTTATTTATATATGAGGACTAAGGAGGGGCGCTCATATAAATGTAGGAGCCCCTCCAACGATAAAAAATATGACCGTTGGTGTGGTCCAACGTTCATATGTGGGACCACTTCAATGAAAAAGAAAAAAGAAAAAAAGAAAAGGAAAAGAAAAAGAGAAAATAAAAAAAGAAGAAAAAGCTTATTTAAGTGAATATGTGTGAAAGTGTAAAAAGACTATTTTACCCCTAGTGGGTATTTACAAAGTGTATATATATATAAACAACCCCCCTCAAACACATGGTGAGATCACCGAGAGTTGGATTAAGAGAAAGTAGAAGTGAGGTGAGGGCAAAGATTTGATGAAGAAGTCCGTTAATTGATACTCGGAAGTAACATAGGGTAGTTGAATGATAGCCCGTAAAAATTCATCTCGAACATAGTGGCAATCCATCTCTACGTGCTTGATTCGTTCATGAATGTGTGGTTGCAACTTCAAAGGAGTGGAGAAGAGGACGCCCATATACTCAGCCTCCATGAAAGAAAGAGAACCTTTCTGTTGCTTCTTATATCTCCAAGAAATTATTGACTTGCCAAGAAACACGCAATATCCTATTATAGAAATATGATAAGCGGGATTGCCCCCCCCAATCAGAGTCAGTATAAGCAAGTAAATTAAGAGATGAGGAGGATAAAATTAGTTTTTTTGTTATTGTGCACTTCAAATATCTGATAATTTTCATATTTGCCGCCATGTTAATTGAAATAAGAGCAATCTGTAATTGACTTGCACTGTGAACAACATGAGTAATAGCTGGCCTGATGATAGATAAATATGCCAGTAAAATCTACTAAAGAAGTCTGATGCAAGCTTCATCTGAGATAGAACATATCCTCGAAGAAAGTATGCAACTTCAATCCCTAAAAAATATCTTAGAAAACCAAGGTCAAACATATCAATTTTTTTTTTAGAATATTTTTAATAAGCTCAATACCCTAGTTATCATTACCAGTAATTATCATATCATTCACATTTAACAATAGGATTGTAATATACCCTCCTATAGTCTTAACAAGAAGAAAAATCATTAGCAAGAACCACTTTGCTAAATAAATCATACCAAGCTTTTAGAGCTTGTTTGAGACCGTAAAGAGCTTGGTTGAGTTTTAGAACATTCCCTTTTTCAATCTCAAGACCCAGCAAAGGATCCATAAAAACTTTTTTACAAAGATTTCAATTTAAAAAAGCATTTTTAATATCAAGTTGATAAATAGGCCACTGTTTAATAGATGCTAAAGCGATCAAAGTTTGCACACCAGTCATCCTAACTACCAGAGCAAATGTTTCTTCATAATCAATCACATATTTTTGGGTGTAGCCTTTAAAAACTAACCTAGCTTTGTATCTTTCTAGAGTTTCATCACTCTTAGTTTTAACCTTATATACCCATCTACATCCAATAACCTTTTTACCTAAGAGGTGACTTGCAATGGTCCAAGTGTTTGCTTTATTAAGTGTCTCTAACTCAAGTTTCATGCAATCAATCCAATGAGAGTGTTCCTTAACTTCTTTAAACATGGAAGGCTCGTAATAGGAATGTATCATCATTAGACAAGTTCTATATGTTGAAGAAAAGGAGTCATATGACACAAATTTTTGTGGAGGTCTACTATTTCGAGAGGATCGCCTAAGTTGGCTTTCTTCAACTTGTTCTTCTAAGGAGAAATCTTGAGAGTATCTTTCAAAAGCACTTTGATGTTCATTTTCCTCACGTCGGGTATATATGTTAACATCATAAAGACTCTCATTGTGAGAATCATCAATAATATGTGACACATCAACATTGTAATGTGAATTATCATTACAAGTATTGTCACAAATTAAATCATTTTGGGACTTAGTTCTAAGCACTAAGTCAAATAGGAATGAGTAATCAATGTCTTCTTTAGATGTTTGAATTTAAAAACCATTTTGTTCTTCAAGAAAGGTTACATTTCTAGAGACATAAAGCTTATTTTTTCGAACATCATAACACCTATAACCTTTTTTACTTTCACCATAGCTAATGAAAGCATATTCAAAAGCTTTTAGTGATAATTTATCTTGTCCTTAAAAGAGAACAAAGCATTTACATCCAAAAATTCTTAGTCCTTTATAATCCAGAGATATTTTAAATAATTTTTTAAAAGGGAATACATTTTTTAACGAAGAGGAAGGCATACTATTTATAAGATAAGTTGCAGTAAGAATAGCTTCAGTCCAACAAATTTTATGAACATTTTTAGAAAATAAGAAGAGTTCTTGTTGTTTCAATTAGATGTTGATGTTTCCTTTCGGCTAGACTATTTTGTTGAGGAGTTTTTTGGACAAGATCTTCGATGTATAATGTCATTTTTAAATGAAGATGAAGGCATACGATTTATAAGATAAGTTATGGTAAGAATAGCTTCAACCCAAAAAAATTCAGGAACATTTTTAGAAACAAGAAGAGTTATTGTTGTTTCAATTAGATATCGATGTTTTCTTTCGGCTAGACCATTTTATTGAGAAATTTTTAGACAAGATCTTTGATGTATAATGCCATTTAGTTTAAGGTAGTTTTAAAAATCTTTTGACATGTATTCTCCTCCGAAATCAGATCTAAAAATAGCTATGTTGTTTTGAAATCAATTTTGAATAAGAACATGAAATTCCTTAAAATTAGAAAAGACATCGGATTTATTTTTAATAAAATACACCCATGTGTATCTAGTAAAGTCATCAATGAAAATAACATAGTATGAATAACCTCTTTTAGACATAACGGGTGACGGTCCGCATACATCGGAATGCACAAGTTCAAATGGTCTTTTTGAAACAAAGTTACTATGTGAATACGAAAGCGAATGTATTTTACTAAGTATACAATCATTGCAAGTAAATGTGCTTTCATTACAAAATTTTTCCCCACAAAGGAAAAAGATACAACTTGAAAATACTAGGATGACCAAGCCTCTTGTGACAAATCTCAGTATCTTTTCATTGAACATGATTACAAAAAGATTTGGATAATAAAGACAAAAAATCCATATAGTATAGGTATTCTCTTCTATGGCCTTGCTCAATCCGCTTCCCGGACATGAGATCATGCACATTGCAATGGGTAGGTGAAAAAGATACACAACATTCAAAATCGATGATTTGAGAGAAAAAAAATATTTAAGTTAAATTTTGAAATAATTTTTATTTTCGAAACTCAAAATTCTTTGTTTTAACCAAAAACTTTTTCAAGGTATATATTTCCTTCAACATCTAAAGATGTTCCATTGACAGTAAAAACAAAGGATATAAAAATAAGACTTGGTTTTGATAAAAGAAATGCATTCAGAGTCATGTGGAAAGAGGCACCCTAATCAAGAATCCAAAAGAACATACCCGGGATGGATGAGATTGCGCCACCGGAGGTGGAAGGTGTAGAAGAATTCATTCTTATGAATTGTTAGAGAGTTTCAGTAAGATGTGCATTAGAGTCTTTTATATCTCCAGCTTTCTTTGAATCTTCACTTGAATTGTTTGGAGACTGTCCAACGGAAGCCACCTTTTTCTTGAGCTTAGGGCAATCTGGTCAAATATGGACTGGTTCATTACAATGGTGACATATATTTTTTCTTCCACCTCCATTATTATTTTTCAAAAAATGAGGTGGTTTATTATATGGCCTTACAATGTTTCTCGGTCTTGATACCGCATGTACTTCATCAATATCCTTTTTTAAAGCCAAGCACGTTTCTTCTTGGCACAAATCGGCTAAAATTTTACTAAGAGGGGTAGAGGCCCTATGAAGAAGGGACCCTCTTAGTTGTTCAAACTCAGGACGAAGCTCATGAATAAATTGAAAAAATCTCTCTTTCCATTTGCTCTTGCATCATGGCAATAGCACTTCCTTCTCATTGTGGTTCGAGAATGGCAAGTTTATCCCATAACAAGGATAGGGCATTATAATAGTCCCTAATACTCATGTCTTTTTGCTTAGTTTTTCTTACCTTTTCTTATAAAAAGAAGTGTCTAGCAAGGTCACGTTGGGTGTACATAACTTTAATGAAAAACAAAGCTTCGTTGGCTTTCTTGAATTTTGCAAGATTGGCGCATATTTTTAGCTTCACATTGTTCATGAACCATGCCAATATCTTGGCATGCTCGATTTCTCAATCTTCTATTTTTTATTGATACACTTAAATAACTTTGGCCTTCTCTTCTTCATTTAAGGCCTTTTCTACATTGCCTTCTTTCTTTGTAAGCTTTAATTGTGGTTCCAGAATGGTTCCACAGAAATAAACCCAAAGTTTTTTACCTTTGAGATTGTTTTTCATGGCGGCCACCACCCACATTCGATAATTTGTTACATTCAATTTGAATGAGAAATCTATTTTTGATTCCTTGTCAGCCATCTTTGAAGAAGATCAACGAAGAGCAGAAAGGTATGATACTACTTTCTTCAAATATGAACAAGAGATCAGCCAATGATGCTTTCACAACCAAGGCTATGATACCATGTCACGAAATGCTAAGGAAAAGAGATAATGTCACAAAGTAACTAACAAATGCACATGCATACAAGCAAATAGCCACTAACGCGCAAGATTACAACAAGCCACAAAGTGGCAATGAACATAAAAGAGAGAGGAACTAAAAAAATATAGATTCTTCACTTAATAATATCTTTAAAGAAGCTTAAAAATACAAAGGAGACAAGTCCTAATTTATATACAAGAGAGGACCAAGGAGGGGTTCTCATACGGATGTTGGAGCCCCTCCAACGGTCATAAATATGACTGTTGGAGTGGTCCAACGTTCATAAGTGAGCCCACTTCAATGAAAAAGAAAAAAGAAAAAGAGAAAATAAAAAGAAAAAAAGAAAAATCATATTCTAAGTGAATATGCATGAAAGTTAAAAAAAACTATTTTACCCCTAGTAGATATTTACAAAGTGTGTGTGTGTATATATTCAATATAATTTAACAGGTTGAGTATAAAGCTATGGCCCAAGTTACATACAAGACTATATGGTTGAGATGGTTACTCAAGGATATGGGGGATAAAATTGATTAGAGAATCCCACTACGCTGTGACAATCAAAGTGCAATTCAAATAGTTAAAAATCCTGAATTTCATGAAAAGACTAAGCATATTGAAATTGATTTTCACTTCACTCGAAGAGTCTACCAGGAAAGTATAATCTCATTGGTAAATGTCAGGACGGCCCATCAGATTGCAGATTGTTTTACTAAGAGTTTGCCCTTTAGAGCTTTTCAAGCATTCTTCTCAAAGCTTGGAATGATTATGTTCACATTATCTCAAGCTTGAAGGGGGGTGTTGCGAGATACATTGTATGATATGGGTGTTATACATGTCCTGGTGCTACCCTTTATTATGTATACATGTTTATTCTTGGGGGTATTTTTGTAACATAGCAATAGGGGCAAAGTTAAAGATTTTTGTCCTCAGATGCAGCTAAGGAGGTCGAGTTCCTCATTTGTTGTATCCCTTCTCTTTTTCATCTCAATGAAACTTCTAGTTTCTTTTTTCTCGCTTTGTGCCTTCTCCTAAAGCCCTTTCAGACAATAATTAGATAGGGTTAGGTTAATCCCCAACTTAAGAAAACACATTTGTTCAAGATATTTGGGTCCATGGACAGAAATAAAGTATAAGCAAGAATGAAATAATTTCAGGTCACGAGTTGCATAAAGGAGAAACCTGACCAGCTGGTCCGGGGTCAGCTGAGAACGCTGATGTCAGAGTTGTATAACTGCTAACTTCAGTAATATCAGAGGTTAACATCAGCGACAACGAGGGCTGACACTGCCAACAGCATTAGCACCACAAGGAGAGAAAGGAAATGAGAGGAAAATAGAAGAGAGAAAGAAAATGAAAGAAAGGAAAGAAGAAAGGAATAGGACAAAAAGAAAGAGAAAATACAAAGAGAAAAAGAAAAGGACAAAAAAGGCTTGGAGTTAAAAGAGAAGAAAGGAAAGAGGTCAATGAAAAGGAGGAAGATGAGAGAGAGAGAGATTCAAAGGTTTACCAGAAAATATCTAAGAAACCAGATTTGATGGACCAACCACAAACCAAGGATCAATATACATATAAACTCATGTAAGATGTTGCAGGTAGATGTAAAGATGAGAGAGCAGAGAAAACCAATGTTATCAGTATTGTATCGTATCATACAATATGATACGGCGCATTACAGTATCGCTAGTCCATGCGATAGAATACACTCCTGAATCTTTAATGTGATACGATACAATATTCAGTTATCCTTTTGTACTGTTAGCTGTTAGTTTGTTATGATAGTGTTTTACATGTTATAGTAGTACATGTGTATGTTTAATTTTTCATAATCCTTAAATTTGATCTTTTTTCTATTTTATTCTATGATTTTATATTTTTTAATTTTTTCGGATTTTTTGTGTATTTTTTATTTTTTGTGATTTTTAAAATAAGATTTTTCATGTATCTTATCATACAGTACAATACACCTGTATCAACAGCCCTTCCAATACAACTTCGGATACGATAATACAACATTAGAGAAAACTGCAGCCATGACCTCCAACTTTCAGTGAAGAGGGGATAACTCTACATCCCTTTATATATAATGAAAAAGCTCATAGGGTAAATAACAAGTAATTACAAATGAATCATGACTCTGCAACGATAGATCAAAATGTCAATGCCTATTACTACTTGTCATGCTATATAAAAGGAATATTCTAGCAAGTGCAATAAAAAAGTTGCCAAACTTTGACTTATCAATTATCATGGTTCAGCACCTTCACTATAAGTGGTTATGCATGCTTAAGCTTAAAATGTATTTTTTGCTTACGAGTGACTACTTCTCACCTTTTTCTTCCATGCATCCCCTTGGAGAAAAACGTCAACACATCCAATATAACTTCCAAATTATGTAACAGTACAGTGAAGCAATTAAGTACAATTATTTCTTTTGAAAAAAGTAAATCCAATTTGTTCTCATTCAACAAAGAACAAGGCTATCTGGCTAGGACTATTTTGGGGTTGACTCCGCAAAACGAAAATCAACCAGTGTAGCACCTTTTAAGTGATCTTGGAGGCCCCATAATTTCCAGAAAATATGAAAAATTGTTTCAGATCCTTCCCCTGAGGTATAGGTTACAACATAACAGTTCTTGATTGCAAGGAATCTGGAGAATGCAAACTCCAAAGGATCTATTTGTCAAACACCAAAAAATGGGCGCTAGTGAATTCTCGAAATGAGAATGCCCACCATGTGTTCACAGAGAAAACAGTAACAAAATTGTGACTCACCAGCGGACCCCCTTGATGATTGCATGTAGCAAATCCAAGCAGTTCAGGTGCAGCACAGGGAGATCAGAAAAGATAAACTCTAGTTGAGTAATGGCCATAACTGGCATCGAAGCATAGCAGTTATTACCATCCAGTGAGAGCACTCTTTCGATGAGAGAAAGCAGAGAGTGCATAGGGACAGTGACCTGACAACATTGAAACAAAATCACTGCAGATCTTAATCCACAATAAACATAAGGGCAAGGGAGGAAATGACCTTGCATGAAATTCACAGGACCACAAAATTAAACAAACAATGTGTTGGCCTACCTGGACATGATAAGGACTAGTAAGCATTGAAATACAACACTGCATCAATGAGCAAACATGAGGAATATGAAGTTTGCCAAACTTGTCTTTTGGTTGTTCATCTGAGTAACCACCCAAGGGAGGAGGGGGATCTTTTCCTGGTTCAACCAAGAGATTGATAGCATCCATGCCTTTGTTTGCTGCATTAGAAACAAGAATTAGCTCTATTTAACAAAAGGCTTCACAAACATATAAATATAAAGCATTTGTATCAAGTACCATCTTCAAAGCCTTGAAAAATATAATTCAAATTTGTATTGATTGATATCAAAATCTTCGTCATCATCTGGGACCAGCTAGCAACATCACCCCTTGCCCTCGGAAGGAAAGTCAGTAATTGGCCAAACATCTAAAAGTATACATGAAAAACCAAGTATTTAGTGTATTTCAAAACAAAGTTGGCAAAGTCAAACCATCTATGAAGTTGACCATTTAGTCCCTCAGAAGACAATGTTATTAAAATAGCATAATCGATACATGCAGGTTAGTTTCTCATGGTTCACACCTTAGATAAAGATAAGCTTGAATTTCTGAACAAGATGGTTACGACAACAGCCTCAGCCTGTGACAGTACATCATCAAAACTAATATGACAATTCTTTCACAAATTTAAACATTTTAATTTTCAATAGAGCATAATAACCCAATACTATACAATTGAATCAATCAATAGGTGAAATGAAAAAAAAAAACAAAATTGATTTCTTAATTAGTTTAGGAATAAGCTACTATGCAAAGAAAAAAAATCCTAATAGAGAAAAACTTTTTGCAAGCTACTAAAAAACAAATTTTGTGTTTTCATACAAAATATATCCTCAAACATTATAAATCTTCCTTCAAGCAAATTGTCAAATAGATTGACACAGACAAGAAGCCATTAAGTTGACATAATGCTTTAATATTTCATATTTGAAAGTCCATAGAGAACAAGTTGAGGTTCAAGCTTTGTCCCCAAGGAACAACTCAGAAAAAGTCATAATGAACATTCCAAGGGAGTGAAAGAAATTTGCACTCACAGTATCATAGTGATGATGGAAAGATGACGGAAACAAAGTTAACAGGTTACAAAGAAGACCAGCAGCCGCTTCCTGCAAAAGCTTAATACTATAAGAACATCAGTAGTCCATGTAACTCCTAAAAAGAAGAGTCAAATAACATACATATTAAAAGAGGCAAAAGCAAATCATTTGGACAGTCAAACCACTCAATGCGCTTCCACTAAAAATACTTGGTTTGGGACTAATTAACACTATATAACTACACAAGTCTGCAGCAAAGCACTCATGAAAATAAAAAGCTCGTGAGCTGGATTTTATTACATGATGATCTTTCTTATAAGATTATTAAGATAGCAACCACTAGATACTGTTCAAAATGTAAAGGAAGAGAGAGACATACAAAGAATGGGTCCTTAATGACAGACACTGGCAACTTAGTTTGTGATTTGCTATGTCACATGGGCATGCCCAAGGTTACCGAAAGCACCATACGACTTGAGAAGCGCGCTTCTCCAAAGCACAAGACGTGGCGCTTCTGATTAAATGGGAAGGAAGTGTGCTTCCCAATTACTGGGAAGCTCACTTCCCCTTCTTTTTCCATTTTTTTCTGTTTTTTCTTGTTTTTTTCTACTTTTTTCTTTTTTTCGCTTCCCCCTCGCTTCCTAAGTCGCTTCCGAGACGATTCCTAGTTCGCTTTTAAGTCCTCCCGCACTTCCCGCTTCCTAAAATTTTGAAAGTGCCTACTCACCAGGGTCGTCCAATGCTGATGATGGATGACCCACTATCCACAGCTTGTGTGTGTACAAGAAGGTCTTTAGTGCCAGTCGCAACCCCTGCATAAAGGTCATTTTAATGGCAAAAAACAAATGTGTGTGTGCCGCATGTGTGTAGGCTCGCGTAGACACCTAAGGCTGTAGGAAACTACTATATATATATATGTTACCACACTTCCCATATATCTAAACAGTCCATCAGTTAAAGACCAATCACATAGCTTCCAATTGTAAAGGGAATTATTCAATAAATACTATAACACTTTAGACTTCTACATATTCAACAAAAACAAGCAATCGCTTTTTCTCTGTTTTGCTAAAAGGTCTTGATTTTATATTTTAGGTTAAGGAGTGTTGCATCCATAAATCAATATCAGAGTGGCAGATATGACTTTAGCAAAAACAACATGCTACTAAAAAATTTGTCAAACAATGGGCACAGAAATCAAAAAAAGAAAAATAGAGGGGAGCGGGAGTTAATTGGAAAGAATTTTGCTAACCAATACGTCATCTGAACCATCTTGTGTTAACAGTTGCAGAACCAAAGGAATAAGTTTGCTTGACAGAGAAGCTCCCTCTTTCTTAGAGTTTGGAAAACTGTAAAGCCTATTATCATAAACACCACGAAGTAATGTTAGAACCAAGTCCTGAACCAATTGATTAGCGAAGGAAATCAACAACAATAAGGAACTATATTCCTACATACACACAAAGGATAGTGTAGATGCACATACCGCAAATATAGTACCAAGGAGCGGAAACTTGTAAGTACTAAAACAATCAAATTGCAACTGTAAAACTAATCAGTTCATCTAAATTTCTGGATGTGAAGCATGATTGATACTAAATGTACCATGACAAACCGAGACATAAAATTTGATCTTCCTAAAAATACATAAGTATGTCATATATGCAAGTCCAAAGCAAAGACTCATTTTGTACATATGTACGACCTATGTCACATGGGTGCGGGTGCGGGTGCGGCACAATTTTAAAATTTTTGGACACGGGGACTCGGCAAATATATATATATATATATATATATATATATATATATATATATATATATATATATATATATATATATATATATATATAATTTTATTTTATTTTTAAAATGCCACAGTGTGACTGTGCACAGGCACAGTCCACAGCACTGTGACTGTGCACAGTCACAGTCTGTGCTTCTTTTTTTGTATATATTTTTTTAAATAAAAAATATAAAAATTTGATTTTTTAGGGACATTTTTGGACTCGGTCAAAGTTGACCGAGTCCAAAATGTGGACGGACTCGGCCTGGACTCATTGACCGAGTCCGACTCGGCGTTGACCGAGTCCGGGCCGAGTCCGAAGCCGCACCCGAGTCCGCACCCGTGTCGAGGCGTGTAGACTCGGGTGCGGCACCTCCTTAGCCGAGTCCGTGTGACATAGTGTACGACATATGTTCTTATATGTTGGCATGTGCACTTTTTTATGAATTAAGAAACGCCCATTAAAAATTATCAGTAAATTCCAAAAAACAATATTTTGTTGGATTCCAAGCAGTAATAATTATATAATTTAAAAACAATACATAAATGTCGAGCGCAACAATTTTTCTTTCCCTTCACATCAAGTTAGTATCAATTTTTGGATTGAACAAAACCAAATGTTCCCTCTTCTTTTTTAACATTAACACAAAAGCAAATGTTAGATCCAAGAAAAAGTTTGATATTACTTAGCTCTGGATGTGCTTTATCTCTTGTATGATCTTGGATTTAAGTATCTAAGAGTTGGTCATTTACTATACCGTCCATATTTTGGCCTCAAGATTTGTTCCAGTGCATCATGAAGGTTTTACTCAGAAAAGAACATGTAATGATAAAGGCCTTCGTGCATTTCCCTTCATCAATTGGTTCATAACAACAATAACAATATGTTTATAGAGGAAGCAAATGTACTTTCACATTCTCTTGCTATAAAAGAAGGGAAAATGGTGCATAACTTTCAGCTTAATGACTTCTCTCTAGTCATAACAACTGACAAGTACACTCTTCTATACTTCAGAGCAGATTTCTGTGAGGTTTCTTGCCAGTTGTATAAAAAGAGTAAGCATGATAAACAGACCATGGAGACTCAGTATCATGATTATGTGGCCTTGGAATCAAGTCCAACCAGGGCTAAAAGCCTGCTTGCATAGTGGGAGAAGAAAAGCAAAATTAGTAAAAGAAATAAATAGTAGAACACATAAAAAATGTGCAAACATTACAAAATGATTATGAATGAAAGCACACCACCAAAACAATACAAAATAAATATTGACTGACGGATATATCACATCATTGATACCACAAAATGAGGACAAGTGCAGTGGCATATAACAAGCAAGATAAATAAGAACCTCGTAAGTAGGTCTGATAATGCTGCACAAGAAGCCACTTTGATAAAATGAGAGTCTGACTGAGGCTGCATAGCAAGACAAAAAATATCATTACCAAACAACTTTCCCAAATAACATGTAAAAGGGACAGATATTAAGCCAAAAATAATCAATGCAAGGCATTCATAATAACATCATTCAAGATAGTATGGACATATAAAACAAGTTTTTGTCCCCCCCTCACCCACACCCCCACCCTTTTTTCTTGAGGACACCCAAAAGCTTAACATTCCAAGCAGGCAGAACAAAGTTCACATTTATTTTATTATATTATTTAGATAAATGTTTGAGATATTACATCATAACAATTGTTATCAGTGGAACCAGCAGAATGGTGATTGTGAACCTCGTGCAAAAATAGTAGATCATTGGTTGGATGTGCTACATTGTTGAAAATATTAGCTTTGCTCATGTACAAAGATGTAAATATGCATGCAGGTGTTACTCATAGCCCTATCATTACATATGATTGTTGAACGTAGTTTAGGCATGGAAACTATTGTAGATTGAACCCTAATGAAGAGGAGGACAGCCTTATGTAATATAGCTTTTGTTTGAAGAGTAACAAGAAACATGCTGAACTCCTGCATATCATTGTTCTTCCTTCCATTGTAGCAGTTCATGAATGGAGGAGATCATCTAGAAGCAACATTTTTTTAGTGTGATACAGTGCACAGCTGACATCAGCCACTAATGGAATGCCTAAGGTAGAGATAGGTTATTGGGAATCTTTTTCATTTGTAACTAAAAGAGCTACACAGGACAAGATTTTACAAACAATTTCGTAAAATTTGGAGTTCTCTACAAGAAGTCGTGATTTTTCATGGTTTTTTGGAACTTTTCTGACAAATAGGGTCTGATTCACAAAATCTTAAATCCTGGATTATTTCCAAGTTGTTTTCTGCCTTAGATTGGATCTATTTAGGCTGCTTTCACCTAGAATCATGATAAAGGCATTGATTTGATGTTTGGAGCTGGTTAGATGTGATGATTCTTGGGCAGGTTCTATAGGGGTCGTAGTTAGAAATTTCGGGGATTTCTGTGTTTTAAATTCCTTTCAGCTTAACATCTATTTGTGATTACTTTCAGCCTCTCGGGTAGCGTTTGAAATCCTATAGAGGTGTTGATGACCAATTTGATGTGTCGGGCTGAGTTGGGCAGCAATGTCACCATTAGTTGGGGTGTGACAAAAAAGGTGGACAGCTTGGTTTGGTATGATGAAAAGGCAAGGGAATAGATGTGAAATATGCAAAGATTATGGCATGGTTGTTAGGGTCAAGGATGCTCAGCAGTTAACCTGGCCAAGTTTGAGAAAGCCACAGATGCTTAGAACTTTCTAGCTCCAGTATACGAACAAAACAACTAGCCAAGAGAGTACCAGCTGGTTCAAGATCTTAGAGGGCTCAAATAGGAAAGTAAGACTGTGCAAAGCTTTTATTCACAAATGCAGCAAATTTGGGACGTGATAGCACTTACGGATTCAGATCCCTCTTGCACTGGATGTGATGAATGCAAGAATTGTCCAGTGCATAGAAAGAAAAAGAAGAAAAAATCGAGAGTTATCGAGTTTCTGATGACCTGGAAACCTTAGTTTGATAGGATTAAGTGTGTGATGTTACATAGAGCTGAGTTCCCTACATTCACTCAGATGTTGAGCAAGCTAATTGCTAAAGAGACTAAAATCAAGTCTTTTGAAGCTAAATCTGTAGATGATATTGTACTTGTGGCAGCAAAGCAAACACTTATTCAAGGTGAGTCGCATACGCACTAGAGTGGCTCAACTCGTTGGGACATGGGTACAATGCGATGTCACTATTATAAAAAATGAGGCATGTGGAGATTGCATTTCCTAACTTGAAGAAAAAGTTTAGGACTTCAACAGTAAATACACTTGTAGTTTGCAACTTAACCACCGACAGTATCAATAATAAGTGCAGCTCAGGCTTCTGACTCCTTTATATAGACTCAAATACTAAAGCAAATTTAGAAGTTCCTCGCTCATTCATTTGCATCCTCTTCCTCTGCACCTGCAAGCATACCTAGTCCTTGTCCAAGTTAGTTAATAGATTCAGGGGTGTCATGTCACATGACTGCCAATGAGTCTGCCTTAGACAACTAAAAGCATTGTCATGGATCCTTTCACATAACTAATGGAGACATCAAGTCAGTATCAAAAGTTGGACCATAAATTTGTCTTCTAACATTAAGAACCAACTAAAGGTTACAAAAGTAAAACATGTTCCATCTATTGCGTTGAATTTATTATCAAAAAGTTAGATGACACGTTATAATGTGATGTATTTTCACTTGATGGTTGTGTTGACGGTAGTTAGGGAGGAGGATTGGGACTAAGCATAGAAGGGGTTGATTGTATTGCTTGACTCGACTGAAGAGTCTGTTTCCACCTATTTTTGGTTGTAGTGTTGTTGTGCTAGATCCTTCAGTACTTTGGCCTAGATGCCATGGACAGATTTCTCAACTCCTGACTTTAGTGCACTTGGTACGTTGATGAGTCAAGAGTTACAGTGTTTAAATCTATGAAGGAATGTGAGAGTTGCTAATTAGCCAAATGTCATGCATTACCTTTTGATGGTAGTAGTGTGGAGTCATTGCATGTTTTTGATCTTGTATACTCTGATATTTAGCAGCTCTAACCAGTTTTGTCAAAAGGTGGAGTCTCGTATTTTGCACCCTTCATAGATGACTGCACAAAATATACATGGATTTACTTTATAAAATATCAAAGTGAGTTTTTTGGCATTCTAAAACAATTTTATGCTATGATTAAAACTCAATTTTTTACCTCAATTTAAGATTTTCACTCAAATTCAGGGAGAGAATACATAAGTAATTAACTATAATAAATTCTTGTTAAAAATAGTATCATACACCAAAAGTCTTGTCTCCATACACCAGAACAAATAGTGATGTTGAGCATAAGAATTGAAGTCAGTTTTTTTGGCATTCTCAAACAATTTGATGTCTTAGTGGTACTCAGATTCTAAAGGCAGAGTATGTAGATTGAAGAGAGCCTTGTATGGGCTCAAACAAGCACCATGCATGTGATTTGAGAAGTTCAACACTGTGGTTAGATCTTTTGGCTTTGACCAAAGCTATCATGATCCCGCTTTGCTTGTATCCTCTTTATCTCATGGCAAGTGTATATTACTCCTATGGTGATTACAGGAGATGATGTGCAAAAAGTAGACACCAAGGATAGCTAGTATGATTAAAATGAAAGACCTTAGAAATTTGAAATATTTCCTTGCCTTGGAAGTTGCATACTCAAGGGGGACTTTACTTATCCCCGCATAAGTATACAACTGATCTTGTTGAGAAAGCAAGGCTAGTAGCAGATAATTCTAAGAAAGTTACCTCTCCTATGGAAGCAACTATGAGGTTAAGGGCTACAAATAGAGAGGAGCTAGAACACCCAAAGATATACAAGTAATTAGTTGAGAGTTCGATATACTTGACTATATCCAAGTCTGATATCATTTATGTACATGTTGTCAGTCAATGTATGAGCTCAACCACATTGGTTCACCTTGTTGTTTTCAGGATTATTAGATATGTGAGAGATACTATGCATTTTGGAATGTTCTTGTCATCATCCTCCACAAACCTTAGAGCCATTTGTGATGCAGACTTTAGAGGATTCACTCGAGACCACCTCTCTACTTTAAGGTTTTGTGTTGTTCTTGGAAGCTCTTTGATTTCTTGGAAGAGCAAAAAGCAACAATGAGTTGCTTTATCCACAATTGATGTAGACTATAGAGTTATAGCTTAGGTTACAACTGATATTATTTGGATAAGGTGGCTTTTGGGAGAGTTAGGTGTTTCATTGTGGAAGAACCTCCTTGTATTGTAACAATATGAGTGTCATTCACATTATAAAGGATCGAGAGTTCCACGAGAGGACAAAGCATATTGAGATAGATTGTCATTTTACTATGAGGGTATATGAGGATGGGATCATATCTTTGGAGCTTCTTTTCTTCTCTTCTTTCCTTTCCTTCCTTCATTTCTTCCCCTTTTTTTTCTTTCCTTCTTTCCTTTCCTTCACTTCCCTTCTTCCCTTCCTTCTTTTCCTTTACTTCCTTCCTTCCTTCCTTTCTTTTCCTTCTTCCCCTTCGTTCCTTTCTTCTATTCATTCTTTCCTTTCCTTCTTTCCTTCCTTTCTTCCCTTTCTTCTTTTCTTTTCCTTCTTGTCCTTCCTTCCCTTTTTGTCACGAGATTAAATTTTTTGTGATATATTCCGGATATTATCGACTACCTTGAAATAGCCGATAATATCACAATATTTTCAATATATCAGTGACACTGGTCACAACAATGGTGAAGCAATTTCTGAAGATATTATAGGATTTTCTATAAATCTTAGAAAAACTTGCATAACCTTTTGCAATTAAAAATGAAAAATTAAAAAAACGATAGCATAAAATAAGTTCATAAGTGTTATTTCTACAAAGAAATGTAAAAAGAAGGTAAAAAAATATAAAAGGCAGTAAATTAAAAAAGAAACAAGTTATGAAATTGTAGTGATGATATCATTAGAGTATAGCTATAGCAGTGCCTTCTAACTATATCAAAATAATATCAAGATAGTTTCTCAAAATATAAGTGATATCTATGCCATATACACATACATGGATATAGCAATGAAAGAGACAAATTTTTCCAGCTTCTACATATCTCTTTTGAAGGTACAAAGAACGTATTCAAATGAAAAGCAAAGCTGAATGGTGCCATTCCAGCAAAGTAAAATATTACATCAAACATGATGTCACAATATATCAAAATTTTCCTCTTTTGACTCCAATCTATGAGCCTAGATGCATGACTGTCTGAACATTACAAACCTTATTAAATTCACAAACAAGGCAAGGGAAAATAGATGAAAGAGAGTAAGACAAACATTTTTATGTGTCTAGTCGTAATTGACTTTTTTTATAAGGAGAAACCACTGTTATATAAACGTCCCCTAATTGGCCAAGAGGTGCCACATTTGTTGTGGCCCTATTTCACCAGCTCCAGTGTAAACCACCAGAGTACTCTCTGCTGCCCACCAAGGATAGTGTGTGTTGGCTTAAGACATGCAGAAAAGAATAGACACACAGGGTATCTATCAAACATGCAATGTCCTTCAGGCTTTAACTTAAAACACTTTAAGCCCATCATCTAGTTGTAAATGGTATGGAACAGAACCATTCAAAAATCATGTTCAACCCGCCATTGTCGCATGATTGTGCTTAGCCATGTGAATCAAAATCACTCAATTATTTGTCATATAGTACAAATATATACTACATAAGCTGATAGAGATTAATATTTACATAGCAAAAAATTGGACAGGTAAGAGAAATATAAACAGTCAAGTTCATGAATGAAACCTTGAGCAGTAAGAGAAGCTTTTCGAACCAGGATGAATAAGATGTGAGAAACAAGCTTGCACTACACTCTTGGCAAGTTACACCCAGCAAGCTGACACCAACCCAGCACTTGTCCGGCTACATGATCAAAGCCAAAAAAAGGAGGATCTTCACAGTGAACCACTCAAAATCAAAACCATCAAGAGCAAAATATTATCACATTTCTTTGAGTCACCATAACACCAAAAAACTTTATAAAAGCATGAACAAACACCATTAAACAAACAAAGTGATAATCTCGAACCAAAGCACCCAGAGCAAAAGAATTAACACACTCTTTGAGTCACCACAAGGGAAAAGAATAAACTTTCTATCAAAACCAACTCCTATCTTGATTCACTCCTTTGGAAATCAAAAGGGAAATATTTAAAACAAGAATTAACAAGGTGGTGGTACCTTTTTGCTTAAACACAGCGAGATCAAACAATCAATCCATGAATTGATGGCAGATCGCCACTCACTCCCAAGTTTCTGATCGGGTGAACCATCAAAATGCTCCAACAGAAGGCCATGCAATTTGATGGAGGAAATGATAGTTGAGAGCCTCGAAGGATCAGAGAGTGGTGTGTTCTCTTCGAGAAGATGATCGGCGATTAGCGGCTGCAGCAGGCACGGTTTCAACTTGGGATACTGCATGCTTCCCAAACACCTAATCAAAGTAAATAAATAAATAAATAAATGATCACAGAAACAATAAACCAGAGTGTTTTCGGAAATTTGTCTGAAACATAAAATGGAGAACTGGAGAAATAGAAGTGAGGAGAAAACAAGGTGAATTTTGTTAGGAAAAGGGAAAAAAGTAGGAAACTTGAGTTCTTGCTTTCCCCACAATTTTTCTTCTGCGTCATTATGTTTTTTTTTATGAAGAGAATGAGAAGTGTCATTTGAGTAATAAAATATTCAAGGGGAGAAGTAAAAACCGTTAAGAAAACCCTTAAAGCAATCATAGAAGTTGCTTGAGGTTTTCCCTCAAACAATTTAAGTGCATCCTAAAAAAAACGATTTCTTTGAGATCAAGAGTAATGATAACTCCAAAAAGTGAAGAAAGCAACGAATAGAGAAGATTAAGAGGAAGAGAACTCAAAATCGGGAGGAATGATGTAAGATTAAGGAATTTGAAGAAAAGGAAAAAAAAATCAAGAGATAACTACAAGGAGACCACAGATACAAACATGCATACAATTTAAATCAAGGTTTATCATATTATGATCTTCCATCTATTGTGCAGAGTATAACTGCAGAAGATATTTTTTAATGTAGTATATTTAATGATATTAATATTGATGTTTTGGATGAGCAAAAGGTTTGTTGTCAAGCACTAAACGGTTCACAAAGATATACTTTTGAGGAGATTATAGGTGCCATCGAACAAAACAAGTTTGTCCTATATTTTGTTTATGGTCTTTCAGGGAATGGTAAGTCCTATTTGTATTCTAATATTATTACAGTGTTGCGCTTTAAAAAAATTATGGTTACTGTCAGGATATCTTTAGGAGTTGCAGCGACCGTCTTACCTGGAGGACGCACAACCTATAATTTTTCCTAGCTATCTGAATTGAATATATCCAGCATACATGCATATAATCTGGAAAAATGAAACACCCCATCCTAACAGCAATCACTGACAAACAAAAGCACTCATAATGCTCGCCTTTTAGATCTCGAAAGAGCAGAAATTTTTTCTATGCGATAGCTTGAATCGGCTGGATGGCAATAAGCAAATCAAATGAAATGAGCTAAAAGAAAACAAAGACACGTTTTCTACATAAGAATTCCAGCTTAGCTACGTACCTTTAAATCAGCCATAAGCAATGCAAGTAATGTACTAATTAAAATGTCACTGCATCTAGATTACCCACTATGAAAAAAAAAACAAAAAATAGAGATGTATAAAAAAAAACAGCTTCTCGGGAGCAGTTTATGAGGAGAGTAGGACGGAAACAACAACAGGAGAAAAATAAAAGATATAAAAAACGGAGAGGGGCAAGGAGGAGCTGTGTGTTTTAATCATGTCAAATAAAAAACCAAAATAATAAAAAAAGAAAAGAAAAGGGATGGGGGCCTCCCGACGCACGCATAGAGGGAGAAAACAGAGGGAGAGAGGGACAGAGAGACGGCATACCTGGATTCCGCCGGCGTCGTCGGCTGCTGCAAGCAGGGAGCGAGAGATTGGGGAGAAAGAGAATCTGTAACGGGACTTGAAAAGGAAGAGGAAGAGAACGGGGGTGATTTAAAACCCTACCGGGTTTCGGATCCGGGTCGGGTCCGACTCGGTTTCCGAGGCAGGACTGGGCTACGGCTCCGCCTTTGCCTATCAATTAGCGGGGATAAGACTCTTGATTAATAGCGACGAGCTTTTTGCTTGCAGTTAAAGAGGGGCCACTTTGACCCTCATCTTTGTAGTGCATTACAACATACTCAACCCTCTATTTGTGGAATATGAAAACAATAAGGCCTTGCATCTGCTCTAAAAATAACAAGGGTTATCATTTGTGATGGAGCATCCATGGACTCTAAATATGTAAACTAATTAAGTTTGTTAACAAAGACATTAAAAGTAATAACAACAACCACCAATGGTTAATTGATCGAGACATTTTGGCTACTGCATATGACAATGCCGATTTAATAAACAACTAATTACCATCACAATTTGACAATGAAAGAGGTAGTTTACTATAGATTTGATACTGCCGGTGAAGAGTCTCACAATTTCTACCCAGAAGAGTTTTTGTATACTTTATCACTTTCTGGTTTTCCACCACATAAATTGGTATTGAAGAGAAGTTGACTGATTATATTATTATGGATTTTAATTAAAGGAATAGTTTATGTAATGTAACAAGATTAGTGTGACAAAACTTTAGACCAAATGTAATCCCAACTATCATTATGATTGGACCAAAGAGAGGTGAACGTGTTTTTATTTCTAGAATTCCTTTAAACATTGTAGAAGCTGTTGTTGCATTTATGCGTAAGCAATTTCTTATCAAACTTGCATTTGCTATGACAATAAATAAAGCACAAGGACAAACGAAACCATATTAAGGAATGAATATCATTTCACACAAGATGAAAAGACAAAGCATGACCATGGAGAAACAATGCTTCATTCTATACATGCAAAGTAGCTTGGTCAGCAGGAAAAATAACTCCTAAAAGGCCTTTCTTATTTATAAATGTACCCAATTAACTAAACATGTCCAGCTATTGATTACAGATTGGTAATGCACATCTGAAGATATATGTGGAGTATAAGAACCTATTAGACATTGCCACCAAAAACAAATATTCAACAAAATTTCTAAGTGCATCAATTGCAAAAGTGATATAATAATCAATGTAGTTCTAAAGATAGAAGAAAAAAGAGCCACTTATAAGCATAACAATGACATCCTGATTGACTCACTAAAGCATTCAGAAGCTTGAAACGAGTTAACAAGAGCAATCTCCTGAAATTGGGCTACATGTTTTAACTTTTCCAAGTGAATAACCAGAAGAACAAGCCATGAAAACATCAAATTATGTGGTGGTAGCAAAAACCATCATGTACTGATTCTTCAGTCAAGATTCGCCAAGACACTGTATCTTGAATATAACCACCAAAAAAAAAGATAAAAATGTTAAAGAAACTAAACTTGTTAAGAGTGAACATTTTAGTGCTCTTTGTTCAAGGCTAGATCCGGATCACAGAATTCACTGGTCCAGCCATCAAAATGCAAAAGTAGTTCAAATGAACTAGATCACAGGTCCCTAGCAACCCAGTTCACCATAATCAGTGAATCCATTTTCTTATTGCTGATGCAAAAGAATGAATCTACATTCAACGTCTGAGATCAACAGGTACTTAGTGAGTGGCAACCAAATCCAAATAAGATACTGAGCAAATCTAAACAAAGACCCAAATGTTCTTTTCAATTTGTTCCTCTATTTCATATGACCCACATTAAAAGAACCTTTTTTCCAAGATTACTTTTTGTTAAATGAATTGATGAAGACAGATTTTCGTTTTCAACTAATGAAGAAACTGAAAGACATATGAGAATCAACCTAGAGAGAGAGAGAGTTTGATTCAAAGATCACTGACCAAGGCTTGCTGAGGAACTCTACAACTCACCGGAAGCCGACACTGAAGCCAACACCGAACGACGGCGACAGTATTTGGATTCCGCCGGCGTCGTCGGCTGTTGCAAGCAGGGAGAGAGAGATGGGGGGAAAGATAATACAATACGTAACAGGGGGCAGGGGCCCTGTTTTAAAACCCTACCGGGTTTTGGATCCGGGTCAGGTCCGCCCCAGTTTCTGAGGCAGGATTGGGCTACAGCCCAGTCCTGCCCCCCCTCGGGCTCCGCCCCTGCTGGTGGCCAACTGGTTTTGTGTGAGCCCTATTGCATTTAACGTCAAGACTGCTGACCAACTTGGGTGAATCCTTGGCCCCTAGAGGAAAATGATTGATAGCCTCCTCTCTTGTGAAAGTTTTGTCCTCGTCTTTGATAAACAAAGGCCATGTCCTGGTTAGTGGAACTATTGCCTTTGGGATTTTGAAGGTTCTTCATGGTTTTGTAACCTTGAACAAAGGGAATCAGTTGCTTATATGTTGGGATTAGGGCTTCAACATAGTAGTTATGAATACTTCATACTCATGTCCAAACCCATTTAGAAGAGAAAAAAACTTTGTATCGATCACTAACGGACTTCCTGATAGCCATAAGTTCATCACATATGTTATTGAAGGATGTGATATACTCAACGAGGGATCGGTTCCTCTTTCGTTGTGACTGCTGTTTTTGAATGAGTTTTCACACTCTTGGAAATCCAGAGCAAATGCTTCTTCATGGAAAACCCACTGTCTTAGGCCAACCTCTTCCGATAAAGTACCTGCAATCCAGCCACGTAAGATCAGTTGTATTTCCTCCATGCAGTGAACTCAGAATTCTCACTTCTGACACTCATTTTTTAAGACAAACTGATCGGGTACAAGAACTTTCCCTTCGATGAAACGCTGCAGATCATGGCTCTCGATCAAGCCAAGTATTTGGGTCCTCTATAATAGGTAGTTCCTGTGTGACAATTTTGTTGATACTAAGTTGGCAACATTAAAGTTGTTGGGCAGGAGAACTTGGGTACAAGCGTAGAACTTGTTGAGGAAGCCATGAAAAAACTTATGACAAGGACATGACTATGGCTCTTATACCATAAGCCAAAATAAAAAGACATGAAAACATGATTTACGTGGTTTGGCTAAAAAATATACATCCACATGTAAGGATGCTTCAATTGCTATTCAACTATCACAAAGCAATTAACTATGCAGTTTTTTTACATCTCAACCTTAGGAGGTGGATACGAATGACCACCTTATGTCTTCTATCTAATAAGATATGTAGAGGTTTGAAAATTTTATATTTTATTTTTATGCGGGATATTTACACATGTCACCACCCTCGTCTTTATCTTTCCTTCTTATGAGGGATTTATATGTGCTCTCACCAACCACATTTTTCCTTCTTATGAGGTATTTACACATGTTGTCACCGACCTTATCTTTCCTTTTTATAGTAGATTTACACGGGTTATCAGCAAGAGTTAGATAAGTTTTTATTTTGGCAGTTGTAGCCGAGTCGTTACCTTGAGATATTTTTAGAGTTTGGACCTTAGATGAAACTAATGGATCATCTACAATTGTTAAAAAAAACAGTCAGATTAGGAGGAGCACACCCACGATCTCTAGAAATGTCCTTTGATTTTCTAAAAATCAGGCAAACATGCACATATCTCAAATAGTCATCTATAAAAGTGATAAAGTATGACTTCTTATCATGGGTATCAATAGAGAAAGGGCCACAAATATCCGATTTGACTATAGTCAACAACTCACTGGCCCTACTGCCCTTTGAAAAGGGTTTCCTAAACATCTTTTTAGTTACACAAGGTTCACATTTGTCAAAATTTATATTTTTTAGAGTAGGTAACATGATTTGACTTATCATCTTTTTTATTTTATTAATATTTATATGACGTAATCTTAATTACCACATATATATGCATCAACATTCAAGGCATAGTCATAACCATAAGCATTCACTTTATTAATAGTAGAAGCAGTTACATCAAGGCAGAACAGACCATGATGAGGGTCAAAGTGTCTAGTGAGTTTCACTTGTCCACATTTCCCAAAAGTGACTTTATCTTATCGAAAATGAATTTTGAAATTCTTTTTTATAAAGTTAGCAATAGACATTTGATTCCTTCTCATGGAAGGCACATACAGAACATTAGTCAATAAAAGTTTTTTATCATCAACAAACAACCTATATGACCCAATTCCTAAAACATCGCAATATGTGTTATTATCCATATAGACCTTATGGTCTCTTGCCTTCAGCTCTTTCATCTCCACAAGTCCCTCCTTGATTTTAGTGTTGTGTTAAGTCAAACCTAATTTGATCCACTATCCAGGCAGGTCCCCATCACTCACCAGCAATTCAAACACACTGCAAAAAATCTTATGATTTCCTCTTGGCTTAGTTGTTGTTTCCTTCTTTTGCAGATTTGGGCAATTTCTCTTGAAAGGCCCAAGTTTCTCGCAATGAAAATAGTTTCTTTTTTGTGCAGGTTGTGGATTTTTTTTTTTGCATAAATCACCCTTTATTATTATTGTTTAACTTTATTGGTTTTCTTGAAACCGGGGCCTTAGGGTGGAATCCCCGGGATATTAATGGACCAAAGCTCGTAGATTGGATCATCATCGCCTCTCTCTTCTAATCATTGTTCATGTGCTCCTACTCAAGGGCAAGTTGTTGAAAAAGTTTGGCCAATCAGATTTCTCTGATTCAGTCTCATAACAATTGCTACCATTCTCTACGAAGGAGGGAGGCTGGACAGAATGGTGGACATCTACATGCAATCAGGAATGATGATTATTGCCACAATCAAATCTTTAGCTATGACAAACGTGCTTCACCATATCATTTGACTCCATCTTGCAAGAGTTGTACTGCTCTAAAAGCAACTGAAAGTGAGTTTCAAAAGTTATGTCACATTTCTCCTTCAGTGCTTTCATCATCATCTTTGCAAAATCGTAATTCAAAAATACGAATAAGATTGTCTTGCATGAAAGTGAGGAGAGTAGTCTTTGCCAGTATATCATCCTCTACAAACTTAGCTAGTTTTTTTTGTCTTCTTCACTAGTGTTTTGCCCAAGAATTGATTTCACATTATTCAAAACATATAATGTTTTGTTGTCACGAATAAGTAGATACTCCGTCTTAATCTCCACATCGCGAAGTTCCTACAGCTTCTCAATTTTAGAGAGTTCAACCATAATAATGCAGTTTGCTATTTTCAACTTGCACTAGAGTAGACTCAAAAGATAGAACACCAATACAGTGGAGTGGTGGCGAGCAGCACAGCACAACGGTGAGCGGTACAGCACAGTGTTAGCACCCGGGCTCTGATATCATTGATGGATCGCCCGCAATCGATGAACGAATGCAGTCGAATAGGAAGGAGCACGTTGTTATGCTCACGATCTCCAGAAACGAAATATTCACAGCCTCAAGTAAAAATGGTTCTCTGTCTCTGTCTGTCTCTTGTCTCTTGTCTCTGTCTCTGTCGTTCTCTATTTTCTCTTGGTATGTGTATGATGGGAATGAGAGAGGCACCCTTATGTAAACACAGGCTGGAGTCTTTCTAATTCCTGGTAAAAACGACCCTTGATCTTCGTGAATCAAAACTGTCATACCAAAAGCATTTAATGCTTTTTCTAATACATGCATAGAAGGTAGGCTAAACTCTCATTAAGAAATATTAACATTCCTTAATTAGAGGATCAGGCCGATTATGGCCATAAATCTTAACATAAATTGGATATGGTACATTAATATTCACTAGCTTGAATAAGCACTTTATGAGCCAAATACCAACCATGCCACGAGCAGCTTGTCTCATTTCCTAATCTTATGCACGAGTTGTGTAGAGAGAAGAGGCAGACTCCACGGTAGGAGCAGCTAGTTCACATCACCTTGTATTGCGACGTTGCATGTTCAAAACCCATTGTTATAGTTGTATAACAGGTAAGGGTCTGACTAACCCAGCTTGCTTATTAAAAAAAAGAGGCCAAAAAGGATGAGACAAAGAGGAAAAGATCCTCACGCTTGACAAGGAGGCACCATGGATCACTTAAACGAATATTTTATTTTTGAAATGCTAGAGGAATTCAATCCACATTGCACCTATGCTAGAGATAGCAACAGATTGAGTATATTCAATATTTGGCCCAATTCTGAATCTGATTAGTCAGATTTGATTAACAAAACTGAATCTTATTAGTAATCAAATTTTGATTCGGTTTAGGAATCCATTACCTAATCGAAGTTTGATTACATGTAATTTTTGGGATTCGGCATTAGTTTTCCCCCATCCAGATTTGAATTCGAATCTGAGTTCAATTAGCCAATAGCGGATTAGTCAGATTTGGTATTGGTTATATCCGACCTGAATCTGATCTGTTTACATACCTAACCTATGCCCATTTGTATTATGCATCCATTCAATATATAAAAGCAATATTAACAACAAAAAACACAACAAAGAACATAATGACAACCAGTGTTGTGAGAGGCGTACGCTTCAGTACGCCTCAGAGGCGAGGCGCACGCTCAAGGTACTGAGGCGTGCTGTGATGCGCAAATTGCCCCTCATCAACCTCCAGAACCCCCTCCTTCATCCCCAAGTCTTCCTCCTCCGCCCGATTCGTCGGCTGTGCTAACCCCAAGTGTCGGTGGATCCACCGCCACGTGCCGGCCAACTGCTCTTCTGCCGCTCCCTGCCTCCCCTCCCACCGCTTCACTTCCATACCAGTTGTGAGAGGTGTACGCCTCAGTACCTGAGGCTTACGCCTCAGAGGCGAAGCGCAGGCTCAACGCCTCGCTTTGCCTCATCGCATTTAACAACCTTGATGACAACAATGTTGGGAAAAGAAACACAACATTTACTCGTGGGGCATCCAGTATCGAACAAAGATCAGGTGCAATCACATTGCACACAAAATGTGTGCTGCTGTACCTTGCCACCCTTCATCAGCTGTTGGGCCTCACATCTGACGGGCTGTATCCCAAAAGATGGAAGGAGGTCTGGTGCAGCGGCACACATTTTGTATGCAATGTGATTGCACCTGATCCACCCTCTTGGATTCCAAAGCATTTATGTGTTAATTTAAAAAACAAATAGGACGCATGAGGAAAGGGATAATTTCATGATAAAGACTCACTTTTTACATAAAATTTCATGTCAGGTGCCACTTTTTTTTTAAAAAAAATTTGTTACAATCTTAGGCATTTCTGACAATAGTCAAATAAGTACCTTGAATTGACCTAAGGGTGTCAATGGATCGGGTATGACCAAATTACGACCCCCACCATATCCTATAGGCTTAGGGTTTGGTTACAAAAAAGGGGTCAGATTAACCAATCGGACCCATGAGGTCCAATTATTAAATGGGTCAGGTATGGTTTATGAAATTTTATACCAAACCTGGATTTGACCTAAGTTCCAAGTTACGATTAAGATCCACAATTTTTTAATGTAAAAAACTTTAAAAATATTATTTTATCAGGTATGAACCGTTTTTGGTTTATGTAATTCTTATCGGATCTGGGTATATTTTTTATTATGAAAAAAAATGATCAGACCTGAATTCGTATCCACACCTGCATCATCCCATTTTAGACCTCTAAGTTAACCTCTCTCACATAATGGTGTAAAACAATTTAAAGTGTTTTGCTAGTGAGTCCATCACCAAAAAGCCTGCCTAGCAGAGAACACCAGTGGATGTATGCCTTTACAAATGTCCTTTAAAGTCATCTCTTATGTCTTCATAATTAGGGGTGGCAATCGGGTCGGGTTGGCGGGTTGGCGTGTCAGCATACCTCAACCCGAACCCGACCCGTTTATTAAACGGGTCGGCTGTGGCAAACACGAACCTGACCCATTTAATAAACGGGTAACCCGACACGACCCGCCAACTCATTTAATAAATGGGTTGGGTCGGGTAAACGGGTTTTCAGGTTGGCGGGTTGACGGATCGGGTTGGCAGGTAGGCAGGTTGGCGGGTCGGGTTGACAGGTCGGGTTGGCGGGTTGGCGGGTCAGACAGACGGGTTGGCGGGTCGGGTTGGCGGGTTGACCCACCCGCCTAACCCGTTTATTAAACGGGTCAGCCGGGTTGGCGGGTTGGCATACCCCCAACCCGAACCCGACCTGTTTAATAAACGGGTTACGCGGGTCGACCCGTTTATTAAACGGGTTGGCTTAAGCCCAACCCGAACCCGCCTAAGAGGCGGGTTGGCGGGTCGGGTTGGCGGGTCGTGTCAAAAATTGCCACCCCTATTCATAATATCATTCTTTTAAAAGTAATCATACGTTTAAAAAAATGTCATTCTTTTAATGGTATTTTAATCATTTTAATAAGGTTAAATCCATTTAATGTTAAATAAATGGATTTGAGACAAATTAGCGTGTAGAAGAGGAATTGAAGCTAAAACACAGGAGAGATGCTGAAATTCAGGGCAGGCTCTCACCTCAATGTTGCCAACAGTAGCTAGATGGGTTGTGGTGGAGCTCAATCTACCTTGATGAGCTTAGAATTAATTGTTGTGATCGACCATCAGATGCTCGGTGCAAGAATCTGAAATATAATCTGAACTGGATCTTCAGAGAATTCCAATCAGTTGAGCTGAATTGGCCGTAATTCACGACAGAGATCGCCCTTCGGTTCAGACCAAGGTGGGTCGCAACTAGCTCCACTCACAAAGGAGAGGCACGCAGTTGCAACTCTCTAGCACGAGCATTTGAGATGCTCGACTCATGTAGCCCAGATATGAGTTTTTCAAATCTCAAAGAGAGGAAGAGAAGACCCAGAGGATAGGAAAATCAGTTCTTCATTTCATAAGCCTCAATTGAGGGGGAAACCAGCCTATTTAAAGTAGGGGTGGCAATCGGGTCGGGTTGGCGTGTCAGCATACCTCAACCCGAACCCGACCCGTTTATTAAACGGGTCAGCTGTGTCAAACACGAACCCGACCCGTTTAATAAACGGGTAACCCGACACGACCCGCCAACCCATTTAATAAATGGGTTGGGTCGGGTAAACGGGTTTTCAGGTTCGCGGGTCAGGTTGGCGGGTTGACCCACCCGCCTAACCCGTTTATTAAACGGGTCAGCCGGGTTGGCGGGTTGGCATATCCCCAACCCGAACCCGATCTGTTTAATAAACGGGTTACGCGGGTCGACCCGTTTATTAAACGGGTTGGCTTAAGCCCAACCCGAACCCGCCTAAGAGGCGGGTTGGCGGGTCGTGTCAGAAATTGCCACCCCTAATTTAAAGGCACTTGGTCGGATTTTGGATCCGGACCTTGTGTTATGCATGATCCTAACCCAATGAACCGATAACACCATTGTTCTACTTGAAATTGACATGAAATGCATGAAAACGCAGCTGAATTACATGTAAAGAACTTGCGCCAAGCCTGGTGGCTCCTACCAACATGAGAAAAAGATTTTCTCAAGACAAACATATTGTGTTTATTGGCAATATTAACAAGATTAAAAAGACGTTGTCATGCTTTTTATGATTATTTGTTTTTTAATTTTTTATACATGTCAATATGTTTCAAGTTTTTCTCAAAATTACTAAGATTTATAATTTATTGCAAGATCTTTCTCGCTGGGATTTTCCCAGGAATAAGATTTCTTACACTAGTTAGGCACGAATAACCAGCCATCCCAAAGTATTGTAATGCAGGAAAAGTAAATGGTCCTATACAGAGAACAAAGGGCTCCTACCAACAAGACTTGGGCTCATGCCCTAAGTCTCTTTTTCCACACTTATTGATGAAGAGGTGGGCCTAGCCCTCAGGTCCATGGGTCTGGGTCTGCTTTAAAGTGGATGGTACCAAACCCATTGTTGCAAATCAAGGCTTTAGATAAAAGAGTAAAACTGCTCATGTAGGACGGTTGTGGATGGATTCACAGGCATGCCCTCTCAGGGTGCATTTGATACGTGGGACACGTACGCCTGTGCAGGGACCGATTGATCCCTGCCCGAGTGTCGTCCCATGTTTGATATGCATACCATGCATTGCCCGGGACTGGTCAGTACCGGACAAATGCCGCACGTTCTGCCCGAGCGGCATTTGTCCAGTGTATCAAACACAGAGATCTCAACCGTGGCTTCCCCTCTACTTCTCCCTTGTGGCAAAGAATGTACACCATGGAATACTGAACTTGTGACGCTCCTCAACTTGCAGAGCCAAGCCGACCCACTCAGCTAGCCAGGCGCTCAAACAAGCTTTTCACACTTCATTTAGAAAAAAAGAAAGAAAACAAGGTTTTCACACATAAAGAGTGCAATCTGATCAAGTTATATTCAAATAAGATCTGAATTTGATCCAAATCTAAAACTGACCCAAATCTCATCCCTATATATTTTTGGATCTTATTGAAGAAACCATATCCCAAAAATAAAGTACCAGATTCAGATCAGAAGGCCGACCAAATCTGATCCATTTGCACCCTTATCAATAAAGTTGCCCGTAACAAGCAAAAAATGCTGAGCTGAATAGGTCTTTTTGGAGAACATATAAGCACAGGTATGCAGGCTAAGGGTGTCAACGGGTCAGGTTTGGTTCAGACCTAGGTGGAACTAGACTTGGACCAGATTTTCGGGAATGGTATCGGGTTCACAACCAGGTCTAATTGATTCTACTATAAGAGAAATCATACCCGAACCAGATAAGAACTACATCAACCATACCCAGTAAAATAATATTTTTTATCATTTTTACATTGAAAATTTGTGGGTCTTAATCTGAACTCAGGTCAGGCCCAGGTCTGGTATAAAATTTCACAAACTATACCTGGGTCCATGTATTAATTGGACCTTCCAGTCTGGATCCGGGTCTTAATGGAGTCTTCTTATTTGTCAGGGGATATGCAGCACGCAATGGCAAAATATCAAGGGACAAGATAAAAGATTATCCCAACACTTTTTTTTTTCATTTTAATTTTCCATTAGGAGGAATTTTTTGTCACCCGTGAAGGGGGACATCATGTGACACTATTGCAAACCGAGGAGACATTTTGGAAATTAAAAAAGCTAAAAAGAGAAAATGAAATAGTCATCCACATAACGTGTCATGTGTTGTGGGTGTCTTGAATCTTTAACCCGCTTGGATCCATGATCCAGTCCAAAAATTGTTTGGTGACCCTTTAATGAGGTTTGTGGTGGTATCGGACCATCAAATTTAGTAATTTTTTTCGACCAGCTACCGTTTTATTTATTTTGTCACGTGTATTCATCTCTTTTTGAGAGTTGGGTATGAGAGTTTTCAGGGGTATTGGGGATTAGGGATTTAAGATCTATGGATCTTGCAATTATATTCCCTCACATCTTGCTAGTGGATATTTGCTCATTCTACGTAAGCTAAACCTCGTATCTTCTATTTCCCTCTTCTTCTTAGCTTGTTTTTGCTTTGTATTTGTTCACGGTTTCCATAACATCATGACTTCGGGTCAAAAAAACAATGGGGCTCGGCTTGTTTGGTAGGAGCAGCTAGTGCACGTCACCTTGGGTTGAGACGTTGCAGGTTCAAAACCCAATGGTATAGTTCTATGGTATATTCCCACTACAAGAAAATCATGGATTAGCGATGGTCTCTATCCATCGCTAAGCCGTCGCTAAACAGTTTAGCGACGGCTTAGCGGCGGATTAGCGATGGATAGAGACCATCGCGAATTTTTGCTCGCTAATTAGCGAAAAAACTTATCTGCCGTTAATTCCGTCGCTAATTTGCGACAGATTAGCGACGGATAATGTCCGTCGCTAAGCTGTCGCTAAATTTTAAAAAAAAATAAAAAAAATTGATCCCTGTCGGGCGGTATTCCGGCAGCAATAAGCCGGACTTATACCGCACCCGACAGGCATTGCACAGAACCAGTGCTCTCCAGCGTCGCCGTCCTCCGTGAACAGGCGTCATCGTCCTCCGTGAACCGATGCTCTCCGGCGTCGCCGTCCTCCGTGAACCGGTGTTGTCATCCTCCGTGAACCGGCGTCACCGTCCTCCGTGAACCGGCCTCCCGCACCGATGCCTCGAGGTTAAAGTGGTTTGAGTCTCCCTCCGACTTCACCCCGGACGGAAGGACGATCGCAGAGGAGAAAGACATCATTCCGTCTTCAATATTGTCGTTCCTTGACAGTCCAGAGGCCGGCCACTTCTCATCCACTGCAGCTGCTGGCACCGCCATCTTCGGCTCCAACGAGCTGCCAAAAGCTGAGGTTCCGGCCACCGCTTTTGCGTCTGCCTCGTAGCTGTCCTCCGTGAAATGGCATTCTCCGTGAGACGGCGTCCTCCGGCGTCGCTGTCCTCCAGCGTCGCCGTCCTCCAGCGTCCTCCGGCGTCGCCATCCTCCGGCATCGCCGTCCTCCAGCGTCCTCCGACGTCGTCGTCCTCCGGCGTCGCCGTCCTCCGTGAAACTGCCTCGTCGCCGTCATGCTCTCCGCTGTCGCCGTCCTCCGAAGAAGTCGGTTTAAATCGAGCGCGGCCGATTTAAATTTCGAACGTGGAGAGAGAAAATTTCGCGCTTTGTTAAATCGAAAATTAGCGAGGGATTTAGCGAGGGAATTTTTCCGTCGCTAATCCGTCGCTAATTAGTGACGGATTAGCGACGAAAAAATTCTTTCGCTAAATCCCTCGGTAAAATGTTTTTCTTGTATTGAGAATTAGCGATGAAAAAATCATTGTCGTTAATCCGTCGCTAATTAGCGACGGATTAGCGATAAAACAACTTTCATCGCTAATCCGTCGCTAATTAAAGACGGCTTAGCGATGAAAGTTGTTTTATCGCTAATCCGTCGCTACTTAGCGACGGATTCATGAAGAAAGTTTTCTCTAGCTAATCTGTCGCAAAGTTGCGACGAAAAAAATCCGTCGCAAATTTCCGTCGCTAATTAACATTTTTCTTATAGTGTCCCTCACATCTTGCTAGTGGATTTTTGCTCATTCGAAGTTAAACCTGGTATCTTCTATTTCCCTCTTCTTCTTATCTTGTTTTTGCTTTGTATTTGTTCATGGTTTCCATAACATCATGACTACGGGTCAAAAAACAATGGGGCTCCGCTTGTTTGGTAGGAGAAGCTAGTGCACGTCAACCTTGTGTTGGGACTTTGCAGGTTCAAAACCCAATGGTATAGTTGTATAACTGGTAGGGGTCTGCCTAACCCCAGCTTGCCTTTCAAATAAAAATGACTACGTTCATCTCCAATGTCAATTGGCGTTCTTTGCAATCAATTTTGTCTTGTGAGTCCCACTTGCAAATTTGGTGCCGTGCTCATACCCTTTTCCCACAACCAACCCCAATGTGTAACAGACGGGATCAGGTCAGAGTGTGCTCAGAGGGTACTTCTGGATGCCGGACGTTCATCTACCCAGAAGTTGTACAAATGAGATGCACATCACTTGGATGGGCCCCACTTTTTTCCCCGTGTTTCAGATGAACGACATCGGAATGGTTTAAAATGAACGGCTCACAATGAGCTTTGTTCACTGTTTTGATGGATGTCTTTCAATTTTAAGATGAACGACATCCAAGGCAGCTCTGATGTCTCTGACATGATCCTCTCTTAATGTGTAACCATTGTCAAACCACATGTGCCTGCTGTATGGGAAGGAAATGGGTCTCCATCTGGGCAAAATGGCATCTTTTTTTTTATCAGTGATGTCTGTAAAAAGTTGAACCAGTGAAGAAGGGTTATTCCTGACAGTAAGGTCTATAAAAAGATAAACCAGTGAAGATCTCTCTCTCTAGATCAGATATTCATGGATCAGTTGAAGCCCAGCCCTCCTAATCCATCCCTTCTCACTCCTCTCACCTTCCTAGAGAGAGCAGCTTTGGTGTATGGAGATTGTACCTCAATCATCTACAACAAGACCTCCTACACATGGTCTCAAACTTTGGAAAGATGTCTAAGGCTGGCCTCATCACTTTCTTCTCTGGGGATAACCAGAGGAGGTGGTAATCATTCTATATACCTTTTCTTTTAAGTCTAGAATGCAACTTTGCTGATTCCTTTATTCAGTTTTTTTTTTTTGTTTGATCTTTGCATATACCTTCATCATTTATAGGTATCAGTCATTGCCCCCCAACATCCCTGCCATGTACGAGATGCAGTTTGGCGTGCCCCATGTCCGGAGCAGTTCTCAATACCATCAACATCCGCCTAGATGCAAGAACCATGTCAGTGCTTCTCCTTCACGGCGAGGCCAAACTCATGATTGTCCATTACCAATCTTTGCCAATTGTCAACGAGGCGATAGCTTTGCTTTCTACAAAAACAAAGTCACCACCAAAGATAGTTTTAATCGAAGATGATTCTGATGATGATGATGATGGACTAAATTCAAGCCAAGGGCCTGAAATCATGACAACTTATGAAGACTTAGTGATGAAAGGAGACCCCAAGTTTAAATGGGTAAGGCCGATCAATGAGTGGACTTCCATGATTCTCAACTATACATCTGGCACGACTTCCGCACCAAAGGGCGTTATCCACTGTCACCGCGGCCTCTTCATCATCACCGTTGATTCATTGATTGATTGGAGGGTCACCAACCAACCAGTCTATCCGTGGACCTTGCCCATGTTCCATGCTAATGGTTGGAGCTTCCCGTGGGGAATTGCAGCCATGGGTGGGACAAATGTATGCCTGGGATGGTTCGACTCCGATATCATATACTCGGCCATAGCTGAACACAAGGTGACCCACATGTGTGGTGCGCCGGTTGTCCTCAACATGATCAGCAACGGCGCCAAGTCTGCCCGGTAGAGATCCTTACAGCAGGAGCTCCGCCACCGGCTGCAGTTCTTTTCAGGACAGAAGCACTGGGGTTCTCGGTCAGACATGGGTATGGGTTGACAGAGACCGCAGGTTTGGCAGTCTCGTGTGCATGGAAACAGAGTTGGAACCTCCTACCTGCGGCCGAGCGAGCAAGGCTCAAGGCTAGGCAAGGGGTACGGTCCCTAGGCATGACTGAGATAGATGTGGTGGACACGGATATACTGAAGAGTGTTCCTAGAGATGAAACCACATTGGGTGAGATAGTCCTAAGAGGGGGGGTGTCATGTTGGACTACCTAAAGAGCCCTGAGGCCACATCTATGTGCATGAGGGACGGCTGGTGATGTGGGGGTCAAGCACCAAGATGGATACTTAGAAATCAAGGATAGGTCCAAGGATATCATCATCAGTGGTGGTGAGAATGTTAGCAGTGTGGAAGTTGAATCCATGTTGTACACACACCCGGCCGTTAATGAGGCAGCCATTGTGGCACGCCCGGACAAGTACTGGGGTGAGACGCCTTGCGCATTTGTGAGCCTGAAGCAGGAGCATCAGGGCAAGACTACTGAGGCAGACATCATTGCTTTCTGTAGGCAAAAGCTGCCTCATTACATGGTGCCTAAGACTGTTGTGTTTGAGGAGCTGCCCAAGATCATAACAGGGAAGATACAGAAGTTTATTCTGAGGCAGAAGGCCAAGGTCTTGGGGTCATCCTCTACTATTATGAGTAGAATGTGAATTGATAGTCAAGTTAGCTGGAGAGAGAGAGAGAGCACTATCTCTGGCCATAAGAGAAGTAGTTTCATATTTGATTTTGTCCAACAAATTTGGTTGTAGTAAGGTGTTGAAGGTTCCTTTCTGCTACTGAAAATCTCAAATGGGTACTCTTGTTTATTTTTCCTCTGTTAAGGAATATATAGAACCACTATGTATATGTAAACAATTGCTTCTGTCAGCCATGAGAATGGCAATCCCAATAGGTAGAAGAATAGATTATGTCATCATGAATATGTTAAATACTGTGATGATTTCACACGAAGCACCATCAGCCACTTTCCCTTACAAATTCAGAAATCAAATCCAATCCACAACACATTGGAGGAGTTAGTAAGCTTAAATCTGTCAAATTATGAAATGCTAATTAAGGTTTATGATATCATGTCCTCTGAATATCAGGCTCAGGTTGGGTAAGAGATGATGCCTTCCTACATTGACTTAGGCCTACTTAGTGTTTGCATTGCATCTGGTCACTGGGTCTATCAACATGGCCTGGTTAGTTCTACTTTCTTAGCATAGGTCTTAAACCATCCTTTCCGGTTGTGGGTTCCGGCATTCCATCTATTCTTGATTTACTATTGTTGTAGGGGCCATCATGACATGATTAATGAAATATGAGTGTATGGCCATTAGGCATGACCTATACCTTGGTTCAAAGGAATCATAGGATATAAATCTACTAAGGGTTTTTGAAATTCTTATAGATTTTCTAAGACTAGAAGAATCTACTTCTTGATTTTGAGAGTATCTTTCTAAAATACATGGTGGATGATCTTCGATACGTCGAACATAGGTTTGTATATCATTATGAAATGGGTCTATATCAATAAGACCCTCATTCACATTCTCACTTGCATTATGCATGTCTTCATTTCTACTCTCACGTGTGTCATGAATATTTTCACACCGTTCATGATCATTGATAAGGTAAAAAAGAAACGAGTAGTCACAACTTTCTTGAATTTTTTTCTTGCAAAACCAATTTCATTTTCAAGAAAAGTGACATTTCGAGAAACATACAATTTGTTTCTTTCAATGTCATAACATATATATCTCTTTTGGCTTTCGTCATAGCCTAAAAAAACATCAGGGATTGCTTTTAAAAAAAGTTTATCCTTTTTATTGGTAAGGACAAAGCATTTACATCTAAAGACTCTTAACCTTTTATAATCGGGAGATGTTTTAAAAAAGTTTTTCAATAGGAGAGATATTTTTAATGTTTTTGGAGGACATTCTATTTATTAAATAGACTGTCGTAAAGGCGGCTTTGGCCCAAAAAACTTTTGAAATATTTCTAGACACAAGAAGTGTTCTAGTGGTTTCAATAATGTGTCTGTGTTTCTTCTCGGCTAGTCCATTTTGTTGAGGAGTATATGGACACGATTTTTGGTGAGTAATCTCATTTAGGTCAAGATACTTTTTGAACTCTTTTGACACAAATTCTCCCCCGTTATCGATTCTAAAGATTTGAATATTAGTTTTAAAATGATTCTTAATATAACAATGAATTTTTTTAAAACTCTGAAATACTTTCAATTTTTTTTAAAAATAAATATCCAAGAATGTCTACTATAGTCATCTACAAATACAACATAATAGGATACCCCTCCTTTGGATACGACTGGAGCCAATCCTCATATATCTGAATGTATTTACTCAAATGGGTTCTTAATTATAAAATGTCTTGGTCCAAAGGGCAAATACTTTATTTTGCCAAGCATACAATCTTCACACAAAATCTCTTTCTTTATAATTTGAAAGAAATAGAAACAAGTGTAATTTGGTCACGCTAGGATGTCTTAGTCTTTTGTGTCAAATTTATATAATTTTTTTTCCATAAAATTACAAAACGGTTGTTTTGGTAACTCAAGATTGTCCACGACATAGAGATTTTCTCTTCTATGGCCTCGCTCAATCGTCTTTCCGGACTGAAGATACTGTATTAGACAATCATTAGATGAAAATAGTACTTTGCAACTATGGTCCGTAACTTGAGAAACTGATAAAAAATTTAAATTTAATTTTGATACTACTCTAATATTTGGTATGTGAAAAATTGGATGTTTTTTAAAAATCCCAAGACTTTTGATTTTTAAAGATGTTTCATCAGTAGTTGAAACATAAGAGTCATTTGGGTTAAACTTACATTCGAACAATATGGACTCATTTGGTGTCATATGAAAGGAAGTACCAGAGTCAAGGATCCAAGAGGTCTTACCATAGTCACCACTTGTAGGTGTTAAAATGTAAAATATATATAATAATAATAATTATATTATTATTATATATTAATGAATTATTATATTATTATTATATAAGCAAAACCTTAGCTGATGGAACTTCTCTTGAAATAGAAGGAATAGAAAATTTTGAAAAAAATCATAAAACTGAGAAATTTTTTGTTCCAGAAGTAAGATTTATTCCCAAACTAAATTTAAATCTATTATCTGTTTCTCAAATATCTGACTGTGGTTGTAATGTTTTCTTCTCTTCTCATGGTTGCTGGGTACAGGATCGTCAGTCAGGAAAGCTGATTGGGGAAGGCCATAGAGAAAGACTCTATTACATGGGCTTTTTGGAAATGCCAAAGAAAGTTTTTTGTTATAACATTCAGAAAAATGAGTTGGAGTTATAGCACAAAAGACTCGGTCATCCTCATATAGCCAAAATCCAACATTTTCCAAATCTAGGAAAATTTTGTAATTCTGAAACATTTACTTGTAAAGATTATATTCTTATGAAAATGAAAAGATTACCATTTCAGAATAGAACTTTTGTCTCCTCAAGACCACTTGAATTAGTTCACTCGGATGTTTAGGGTCCTGCACCAATAATTTCTAAAGAAGGATTTACTTATTATGTTATCTTTGTCGATGATTATTCTAGACATACATGGATTTACTTTCTAAAACATAAGTCTGAAGTATTTTCATACTTTCAAACATTTCATAATATGGTTAAAAACAAGTTTCAAAATGAAATTTCCATCTTTCGCACATATTCAAGGGGAGAATTTTTGTCCACAAATTTTAAAAATTACCTTAACTTGCATGGCATCACACATCAAAGGTCTTGTCCATATACACCCCAACAAAATGGGTTGGCAGAACGAAAACATCACCATATTATGAAAACCACTAGGACTCTATTAATAGCAAATCAAGTCTCAAAAGATTTCTGGGCAAAAGCTAACTTGACTGCCACCTATCTGATTAATCGAATGCCTTCTTCTTCTTTGCAAAATATAACACCAATCGAAAAACTTGTGAATCTTTCTCCAGATTACTCTAGACTGAGAGTATTTGGATGCAAATGTTTCATATTTACGGACAAAAATGATAAACTTTCTCTTTGTGTGATTTCTTGTATCTTTTTAGGATATGCTGAAAATAAAAAAGGATACAAGTGTTTTGACTTCAAAAATAATAAGTTATATGTATCAAGAAATGTTTCTTTTCTAGAAAAAAAGAGCTTCATTGATTTTGAAAAAACAAAGAAAGTCACAAAGTACTCATTTTTGTTAGATCTAACATCAAAATCTAATGAATATGATCATGACTATAACTTTGATGATGATCAAGGTATTATTGACCTTGATTACAATGTTGACAATGAAGAAGTTCATAGAGATATTAGTATACAATATTTAAGACGACGAGAGCCTAATCTTCCATGTGCACTTGAAAGATATTATAAAATTTCAACCATAAGATCATCCCGAGTCTCAAGGCCTCCAGGAAAATTTGTGGCATACGAATCTTTTTCTCCCACATATAGGGTAGTTATTGCATTAATTCACTCATATGAAGAACCATCTTCATATTATCAAGCCAATAATGATGTCAAATGTGTAGAAGCCATGAAAATTGAGTTAGATGCACTTAAAAAGGCTTCTACATGGTCTATTCAAGACCTTCGACTTGGAAAGAAACCTATAGGGTGTCGATGGGTTTACAAGGTTAAAAATAGGAGTGATGGTACTCTTGAAAGATATAAAGCCCGTTTTGTGGTCAAAGGTTATGCCCAAGAATATGGCATTGACTACGAAAAAACATTTGCCCCTGTTGCTCGTATGATAACAATCATAACCTTAATTGCCTTAGCTTCCATTAAGAAATGGTTCATATTTCAGATGGACTTCAAAAATGCATTTCTAAATGGAAACCTAGTTGAAGAAGTATACATGGAAGCCCCTCCCGATATCAATATTCCTAAGGGTAAAGTCATTCGCCTGGAAAAAGCTCTTTATGGCCTTAAGCACCCAAAGCGTGGTATGACAGGTTTAATCATGTTATGATTGATATTGGTGTTCACTTCTGCTTGACTGACACTGCTTTGTTTATTAAGAGTTCTGATGCAGAGATTATTGTGCTTCTTCTATACGTGGATGATATGATCATCACTGGAAGCGATAAACAGGGAGTTGAAAACATCAAAAACCTTCTTAAATCTCATTTTGAAATTACTGATTTAGGTTTATTAAGATATTTCTTAGGTATTGAAGTTGCTTACTCTCCAAGGGGTTATCTACTATCTCAAACTAAATTTGCTTCTGATATTGTTTTCAGGTCTGGCATTACCGATAATAAGAAAGTAGATACTCCAGAAGTTATCAATGTAAAAATAAAGATTGATGATAGAGAACTCCTTAAAGATCCTATTCCTTACAGACAACTAGTCGAAGCCCTTTTCTATCTATCCATTATCAGACCCGACATAGCACATGTTGTGCACACAACATGCCAGTTTCAGCATGCTCCCACATCTGTTCATATGGGAGCAGTTTTGTGTATCATCAGATACCTCAAGACCTCTCTTTCGAGAGGGCTCTTTTTGTCTTCTACTTCCTCACTTGATTTAATTGCATACACTAATGCTGATTGGGGAGGTGATCCTAACAACTGACACTCAACCACTTGTTTTTGTGTCTTTTTAGGTGAATCTTTGATATCGTGGAGATGCAAAAAACAACAGAAGGTATCTCTCTCGTCCACGAAAGCCGAATATCATGTCATGGCAACCACGACCATAGAAGTAGTTTGGCTCAGATGCCTGTTTGATGATATGAAGCATAAGCAACACAAGCTTCAAGTACGTGCTGCGACAACAAAAGTGCGATATACATTACAAGCAACAGAATATTTGATGAACGCACCAAGCACATTGAAATGGATTGTCACTACGTCAGAGAGGAATATCTACATAGAATAATTGATTTGCCATATGTTACCTCAGAATATCAGTTAGCAGACTTCTTTACAAAGCCTCTCGTTGCTCCCAGATTTAACTTTCTCTTAGACAAACTTTAGTTTATTGTACCATAAGTTTGAGGGGGAGTGTTAAAATGTAAAATATATATAATAATAATATTCATATTATTATTATATATATTAATGCAATTTTATTTTTATTTTTTGTATTTTTTGCTATTTTTTTTAGAGTCTAGTTCTAATAGAACTAGACTTACATTATTAGTTAAGTTCCACTTGGAACTTAACTAATAAATGTAATTGTTGGACTAGTCCAACGGTTACATTTATAATCGTTGGACTAGTCTAACGGCTACAAAGGAGAGCTCCTTAAGAGCTCTCCTCTCCCACTTGTATATAAAGGGGTGCATCCCCTCTTGTATAATCATTCCTATGCTTCTTAAGCATTTGATGTTTTCATATCAATAAAGAATATTTTATTTCTTCTTTTTATTTCCATTATACCCTTTTTAAGGGTTATGCTTTAATATCCTTTTAGACACTTTCTCGTGCAAATCTAAGTTTGTGTTTGGAAGATCCTCATTTCATTTCAGTAGATATGGCCGCTCCCAAAAAAGACTGAGCTTGAGCTTTAAGCGTGGGTTATAACGCTTTCATTAGTTAAGCCAAAGAGAGTGAGTCAATGCACTTGGAATCATCTATCTCACTCCTTTCAACCGAAGCAACTCTTTCTTTATGATCATCCTTCTTTCTTTTGGGGCAAAAAAGTTTGATATGTCTCGGTTCGTAACAATGATAATATTATCTTTTCACCTTTTTTGTATTCATGATCACTCCTTTTTTCATTCATCTTATAGTTGTTGGGGTTTCTTCCATTCTCATTTTTTATAAAACGAGGAGGTTTGTAGTTTCTAGTACAATTTTCAGGTTTTAACATGGCAAACATGAATTCTTCATCTTTTGAAACATAAGGCTTGTTTAATTTATTCTCTTCTATAGTCAATTCTTCAAGAGTTTTCACTATAGAAGGAATACCTCCTCTATAAAGGAGAGTCGACTTGGTTCCTTCAAATTCGGGTCTAAGTCCATTAATAAATTGGTAGAAATGCTCTGTTTTAATTTGATTTTTACGGAGTTCTACGTCTTGTGGGCAATGTCACTTTGGCCCAAAAAGAGCTAATTCATCCCAAATAAGAGAGAGTTCAATGTAGTATTCTCTAATGTTCATCTCTCCTTGAGTCATGATTCTCACCTTGTTTTGAACATTGCATATATGTGCAATATCTTTAAGACTATACATGTCTTTAAGATATTTTTACGCATCACTAGCGAAATAAAATTTCGCCAAGCTAGAACATTTGTGGATGTCCACACTATTGAGGAGTCATCCAATTATTTTGGAATGGCCCATCCTCCATTCTTTCCATTTTTTTCATAGTAAAAAATGGCTTTACTCATTTCCTCTCTTTGAAGAGCAACCTTCTTCCCATTCTCAATTTTCGTAAGAATGAGTTTAAGTGCTTTTTCGGTATCGTCCACCAAACTCCAGTCTTTTTTTTCATATTTTGTGTTTTACTATGGATGCCCACATCACATAGTTTGAATCGTTTAAGCGTATAGGAATAGAGACTATAACTTTCATCTTATTCTCCTTTTCTTTATAATGCAAAGAGAAAAGGTAGAGAAAGAGAGAGTGGAAAGAAGAAGAGAAAGAGAAAGTAATACAAAACTTTCTTGAGACATGATACGTTTTTCAATGCAATAATCCATGATTTGTTATATCTACCAAGCTCACGATCCTTCTCTTGATATTATCATGAACTTTTCTCTAAAAATTGCTTTCGGACCACCAAAGCTCTGATACCATGTAATGAAATAAATTGAATCCAATGAATATGCAAAAACACACTTTCAATCAAGGAGAATAATTGATTGAATCATCAAACCACCCACACAAGGGTCTAACAATTTGTTATTGCATAGAATCACTCACAATAATGAGTCAAGGCCTAAGAAGGCCTATTTATAATACATGAGGAGGCATATGGGGAAGCCTCATATGGCTGCTCGGGTTGCACCCATCGGTCACATTTGTGATCGGGGCAGCTCCAACAGTTATATGGAGTTGTCCCTATCACAAAAGGACAAGTATCAGCCCCTGATGGGATGACACATATCTAGTGAAAAGACCAAAATACCCTTGATGGGTATTTCGGTTTACATAGATTCATATATGAGTATATGAATACGCATATCTTAACACTGCAGAATTTAGTAGCAACTTGTCTGTACAGGTGTGCGTGCGTGGAGAGAGAGAGAGAGAGAGAGAGAGAGAGAGAGAGAACTCAAAACAGGGTGAGTGTGAACCTTAAGGTAAGTGTATAAGATAAAATCCAGTTTTATATCCCAACACTCGTCCTCCATCATCACTGTTGGGCCTTACAAGATCACTTCCAATCATTTTTTATTTATTTTGAAAAAAAATGCTGCAACTTGGTTTTTGCAGAATATAATGGTAAATTAGACATCTCATTGACGAACCACAATATTAAGCAGCCTGAATAAATATGCACCAAGCACCATTCATGACATGGTGGTGGCATACCCAAGGGGATCAATTTGCTGACATGTTATAATGGAATTAAACTCAAGATCCCTCTGTTAAGTAGTGCACCCCCTAACCGGTCAAGTTATATCATCCAACCCACCCACCTAAAATTATTGACTTTTGAAGAAAATTACCTTTCTAAAGTATACCTCTTGGAGACAGGCCATTGAAATATAGAAATTTGAGAGTTACTCTTAGAACTGTCAATTTTTTAGCCCTTATCAAAAAGAATTTGTAAAACTCGTTGCCCTATTGCCAGAAATTTTAAAGTCTTTCTCTAATTGATTATCTCTTCCAGTAAACATTTTCAAGTGTATTAATTTATTCCTTATATGATATGCATGGATAATGTAATGAAGTGCCAAACGAGTGAGGCGAAATCTCCAAAAGTAAGCACGTACATACACAAGAGGCCACTAATGGGCAAAATAAACCACAAAAAGTGGTCAAGCACACAAAAAGGTAAAAAAATATATTTCACTCATAAAAGGCTTCATAAGAAGCTTGAAGAATACATGGGGCTAAGCCCCTTATTTATACACTAAGGGACCCAAGGAGGGGCTCCCATAGAGTCGTTGGAGCCCCTCCAACGGTCATATTTATGACCGTTGGAGGGGTCCAACGACTCTATGTGGACCCCTCACAATCAATAAAAAAAAGGAAAAAAGAAAAAGTAAAAAAAAGAAAAAAGAATGAAAAGGAAAAATAAAAAGCATATCTAGGATATGCGTGTACAAGTGAAAAGATAGATTTACCCCTATTGGGTATTACAAAATAAATATATATATTTATATATGTAGATAGACACATAGACATATATATGTTAATATATATGTGTATGTGTCATAATATATATATATATATATATCATATTTTAACACCCCCCCTCAAACACACGGTGAAATCACTGAGAGTTTGCTAAGGAGAAAGTAGAAACGAGGCGATGGCAAAGCTTTGGTGAAGAAGTCCGCCAACTGATATTCAGTAGGAACATATGGGAGTTGAATGGTGCCTCGTAAGAACTCATCACGAACATAATGACAGTTCATCTCAATGTGCTTTGTTCGTTCATGAAAGGTGTGATTGCTAGCAATATAAATAAAACTCTTGTTGTCGCAACACAACTTTGAAGGAGTTGAGAATGAGACACCCATGTCTTTAAGCAAGCTTCTTAACCATACAATCTCAGTTGTGGTAGTGGCCATCGCACGATATTCTGCTTCTGTAGACGAGAGAGAAACTTTATGCTGCTTCTTACACCTCCATGAGATAAGTGACTCACCAAGAAACACACAATAACCTGTGGTAGAAATACGATCATCGGGGTTACCCCCCCCCCCCCCCCCCCCAATCAGAGTCAGTATACACAAGTAAAGTAAGAGGTGAAGAAGAGGGTAAGAATGATCCTTTAGTTATGGTATTTTTCAAGTATCTGATAATCCTCATTACTGCTGCCATGTGAATAGTAGAAGGAGCAGTCTGAAATTGGCTTGCACTATGAACTGCATGTGAAATGTCGGGCTTGGTGATAGATAAATATGTTAGTGATCCAATCAACTGACGGTAAGGCGTGGGGTCTGCTAATAGAATGTCGTCACTGGCTCTCATCTTGGCGTTGATCACTTCTGGAGTCTCCACCCTTTTATCATCTGTCAGCCTAGACAGGGCAATAATGTCAGAGGCAAGCTTCATCTGAGATAGGACATACCCCTTGGAGGAGTATGCAACTTCAATTCCTAAGAAATACCTTAGAAAACCCAGGTCAGACATATCAAAATTTTCCTTAAGAATATTTTTAATAAGGTCAATATCTTTCTTATCATTACCTGTGATAATCATGTCATCAACATATAACAACAAAATTGTTATGTTGTCATTAGAAGATTTAATAAACAAAGCAGTATCTGTTTAACATGAGAAAAAACCATTATCAAGAACTACTTTGCTAAAAAAATCATACCAAGCTTTTGGTGTTTGTTTAAGACCATAGAGAGCTTTATTCAACTTTAGAATGTTTTTTTCTCAATTTCAAGACCTGGCGGAGGGTCCATAAGAACTTCTTCACATAGAGTTTCATTTAGAAAAACATTTTTAACATCAAGTTGATATATCGGTCATTGTTTGATGGAGGCTAAAGCAATTAATGTTCGTACACTAGTCATTCTGACTACAGGAGCAAAGGTTTCTTCATAATCAATCCCATATTCTTGGGCGTAGCCTTTTGCAACCAAGCGAACTTTGTATCTTTCTAGAGACCGATCACATTTGGTTTTGACTTTATATACCCATCTACACCCAATTGCCTTTTTTCTTAATGGTTGACGAATAATGCTCCAAGTTTGGGCTTTGTTAAGAGCCTCTAATTCGTTTTTCATAGCTTCAATCCAATGTGGATGATCTTTAGCTTCTTTGAATGAGGTAGGCTCATGATACCAATGTATTAACATGAGACAAGTCCTATAATTCAGAGAAAAGGATTCATAAGACACAAATTTTTGTGGTGGCCTACTAGTACGAGAAGATCTCCTAGGTGGATTGTTATCAATAGATTCTTCTAAAGAGAGGTCTTGAGAGTATCTGTCAATAACAGGTTGATGTTCATTTCCTAACTGTCGGGTATATACATTTATATCATTAAGGTTTTCATTTTGAGAAACATTATCATGTTGTGGTATATCATTATAATGTAAGATGCCATCACAAGTAGTATCACAAATAATTACATCAGGGGACTCAACTCTAGGAGCTAAGTCAAATAGAAAAGAATAATCGATGTCTTCTCTAGATGTGTGGATATCAAAACCATTTTGTTCTTCAAGAAAGTTTACATTTCGTGACACATACAATTTATTGTTTCGAACATCATAGCATCTATAGCCTTTTTTATTCTCACCATAGCCAATGAACATACATTCAAGAGCTTTGGGTGACAATTTATCTTGTCCTTGAATAAATACAAAGCATTTGCATCCAAAGATTCTTAGTCTATTAAAATCTAAAGTAATTTTAAATAATTTTTCAAAAGGTGAAACATTTTTTAAAGAAGAAGAGGGCATACGATTTATAAGATATGTTGTGGTAAGAAGAGCTTCGGCCCAAAAGTTTTTAAGAACATTTTTAGACACAAGAAGAGTTCTTGTGGTGTCGATTAAATGTTTATGTTTCCTTTCCGCAAGACCATTTTGTTGCGGAGTTTTAGAACAAGATCGTTGATGCAAAATTTCATTTATTTTAAAATAATTTTGAAAATCTTTAGACATGTACTCACCTCCAGAGTCAGATCTAAATATGGCTATATTGTTTTGAAATTGATTTTGAATAAAAATGTGAAATTCTTTAAAATTAGTGAAGACATCGAATTTATTTTTAATAATGTAAACCCATGTATATCTAGTAAAGTCATCAATAAAAGAAACATAGTAAAAATAACCCTCTTTGGACATAACGGGTGTCGGTCCCCATACATCAGAATGCACAAGTTCAAAAGGTTTTTTTGACACAAAATTACTATGTGAATATGGAAGAGAATGAATCTTCCCAAGAATACAATCATTGCATGTAAATGTATTTGTATTACAAAAATTTTCCAAAAACGAAAAGAGGTACAACTTGGAAATACTAGGGTGTTCAAGCCTCTTATGCCAAGTCTCAATATCTTTAGATTGAACATGATTACAAAATGATTTGGATGGCAAAGACAAAAAATTCATATAATAAAGGTCCCCTCTTCTATGACCTTGCCCAATCCGCTTCCCGGACCGGAGATCCTGCACATAGCAATGGGTGGGTGAAAAAGAGACATTACACTCAAAATCGGTAATTTGATAAACGGAAAAAAGATTTAGATTAAGTTTTGGATAATTCGGATTTTGGGAACAAAAAATTCTTTGTTTTGGTCATAAGTTTTCTCAAGATTTCCAATGCCTTCAACATTTAAGGATGTTCCATTGGCAGTGGATACATATGATTTAAATTTGTTGAGACTTGGTTTTGATAAAAGTGATGCATTTGGAGTCATATGGAAGGAGGCACCCGAGTCAAGAATCCAAAAAGTTATACCTGGAAAAGAGGAGATGGCGGCACCGAAAGTGGAAAGTGAAGCGGATGATGTAGAGGAGTTCATCTTTATAAATTGTTGAAGAGTTTCGGTTAGATGAGCGATGGACTCCTTTATGTCTCCATCCTTCTTTGAATCTTCATTGGTGTTTGGAGGAGTTTCACCGACGGAAGCCACCTTCTTTTTGAATTTGGGGCAATCCGGACGAATATAGCCCGATTCATTACAATTATGACAAATGATTTTTCTTCCTCCACCACCATTATTCTTCCAAAAATGTGATGGTTTATATGATCTTACATTGTTGCCGGGTCTAGACACGGCATGTACTTCATCATCTTTTTTCAAGGCCAAACGAGTTTCTTCTTGACATAAGTCGGCCAAAATGTCACTTAGAGGGGTAGAGGCCCTATGAAGAAGGGATCATCTAAGTTGCTCAAATTCGGGACAAAGCCCATGAATAAATTTAAAGAACCTCTCTTTTTCCATTTGCTCTTGTCTCATGGCAATAGCACTACATTCCCATTGAGGTTCAAGAAGAACAAGCTCATCCCATAAAGAGGATAGGACACTATAGTAGTCCCTAATACTCATATCACCTTTCTTGGTAGCTCTTACCTTTTCTTGTAGAAAAAAATGCCTAGCAAGGTCTCTTTGAGTGTACATGCATTTCATAAAGAACCAAGCTTCATTAGCCTTCTTAAATTTTGCAAGATTTGCACAAATCTTCAATTCGACATTATTCATGAACCACACTAGAATTTTAGCATGCTCACAAGAAACCTCCAAGAGTAAGCACGCACATACACAAGAAGCCACTAATGGGCAAAATAAACCACAAAAAGTGGTCAAGCACACAAAAAGGTAAAAAAATATATTTCACTCATAAAAGGCTTCATAAGAAGCTTGAAGAATACACGGGGCCAAGCCCCTTATTTATACACACTAAGGGACCCAAGGAGGGGGCTCCCATAGAGTCGTTGGAGCCCCTCCAACGGTCATATTTATGATCGTTGGAGGCAGTGTTGTGAGAGGCGTACGCCTCAGAGGCGAAGCGCACACTCAAGGTATTAAGGCGTTGCAGTGAAGCGTTTCAGGCTTGAAACGCACGCTTCACTCATGTGAAGCGCACGCCTCAAGTTGAAACGTGCCTCTCTTCCAAGGCGTACATATCAGGTTGGTGCTAGTTATTTGATGATCATTCTGCTAGTGAACAACTCCATTAACAGAAGGCCTCGCGAACAAGGACCAGAACGGATCATACACTCCATATGCTCCGTCGAGCTCTCGCCACGAGACGTCGACGCCAATGACGAAGATCTCGCACCTGAAACGGGCACCCATGGATTCGATGAGGAGCAACTTATACATGCCGGAGGCAGAGTCGTGAACAATTTGTCAGAATTCTGGATGGGCCAGTCCAGATTTTGGAAGCCTTATGCTCCTTCGCGTGGCTGGGTTGATGATCTGATAAATTCATGGACTTGATGGGGTTACGAGGGAGGGGTCGCTCCCCAAACAACAAATGTCGTCGCATCAGGATAAGATGGAGGGGCAATCATCGTAAATCTCGCTTGATGGTGGCGTCGGAACGGGCTACCAGAGTGTTTCCTTCTCCACGTGGAAGAGGGGATTGTTGGTATCGAAGAAACAAAGTTCCTCGTCCATTTCAATGACAAAAGAGGGCTCCTGATTCTGCTTAGCCCGAAGGAGGTGGGTCTCCACGAAGTCTTTGGAGTCGATTAGGGAGCACCAACCTCTGCAAACCAGCCTGAATCTGAGGAGGGAACTCACGGGAAGCCTCGAGAGGATGGCTGCGATGATGTCGTTTGGGATGATAAGTAAAGGGGAAGAAGAAGGGTCATCTCGCTCCATTGTGATTTGCGACCCCCTCCTCCTCCCTGTCAAGTTCCTCTTTCATTCCCCTGTGCGACTATTTCTGGTGCGTTGCTCTCTTTTTCGTAGCTTTAATTCGGGTGGTTATTCAAATTTAAATTCGGGGCTTTTCCTGATAATGACGTATTATGATGTGTTTCAAATATGTACCACAGAGAGTGGCCGCATCTTCTTCAAATTTTTTTAATAGCTTCCTTGTCAAGGTTTTCTAGTGCAAGATTTTTTGATGTGAGCAACAAAGAATTCAGTATCTGATGCAGGTAGCAGTAACTGAGTATACGTAGCGAATGACAAAATTCTTGTGATTCTAATTTTTTGTTTTTCGAAATCGAGATGGTACGAACAGAACCAATGCTCTGTTCCGTTCTTTTTGTTCATTTTGTTCAACCCTGGACAAGCCATCAAACATACCCTAATTGATCTTGTGAGGACACAATTTATTTTATATTGTGGTTTATTAGTAGTTTTTATTTAAAAATTTTATTATTTTATTAATATTATATATTTTTATTAATATTATATATTTTATTATTTTGATCATGAAGCTTACGCTTCAACGCCTCGAGGCTTACGCCTCGCTTCATAACAGGCGCAACGCCTCGCTTCGCCTCATCGCATTTAACAACCTTGGTTGGAGGGATCCAACGACTCTATGTGGACCCCTCACAATCAATAAAAAAAGAAAAAGTAAAAAAAAAGGAAAAAGAATGAAAAGGAAAAATAAAAAGGAGCATATCTAGGATATGCATGTACAAGTGAAAAGACAGATTTACCCCTATTGGGTATTACAAAATAAATATATATTTATATGTGTAGATAGACACATAGACATATATATGTTAATATATATGTGTATGTGTCATAATCTATCTATCTATATATATATATATATATATATATATACATACATCATATTTTAACAGATAATTCCAAATTTTACTTTCACTGTTTAGAGATTAAGAGTTTTGTTCCAGCTGACCTAAATTTTGTATATCACAGCTATCAGCTTTATTTGTTCAATTTGACCGCATAAATGCTTTGAGCTCGGTTTGTTTTGTAGGAAACATATTTTGATTGAGTCTTTTGTGGTAAAATCTTGATTTTTTTCGTTTGTGAAATTTCAGTGCATTGCAGGCCATCGATTTCTGAAAGCTCTTGAAAAAAGGATCTGTTTGCACAAGTTGCATGATCCAATGTACTTGTACTATATGAACTATATACATCATATCTATAGAGCACACAAGGAAATTTTTTAAAAAGTGGTGTGTGTTAGAAAGTATAGTATTAAATTATTAATGACAACCAAATACAAATACACACACATTTGGTGGCCCTGCCATCGACTCATGGCAACACACTTTACCAAAATGGATGTGATAAGAAACTACTTGGCATACTATTATATCAAGCATTCCACAAGACATCAAATTGGTTAATAATAGAAGACATTTTCCAAACACTTGCGAGGATGAGGACCAGGTTCACAAAGATCATCTTAGCACCACATAATTTACCCAACAAGCTCACTGATAGGTGGGCGGTCCATAACATGTGCTGCTGTAGCAGCATTGCTTTGCAATAAATGGTCAATGTCTGGCAATTTAGGTATCTGGTAATGTAGAAAACATATAGAATGCATCAAATTTTCAATACCAAATAGAGGAAAGACTGCAGTAAAAATAATGTGAAAAAAGAGAAACAAGTGCATAATGGTAGTATAAATTTATCATACAAAATGTTAAGACAATTCATGGACATAACTGCAAAATAGTATGTTAAGACTTAAGAGTATGTTTATCATGTAGACAATGGTATTTATTCATTTTATTGTACTATCTTTATTGGTACATAGCCTTTTTATTCTTTTGTAGTAATCAACATAATGACGGGAATAAATTACTCTTGTTCTTTTCTTGAACTCTAACATCTCACTTCACAGCATTAGAGCCCTAGGGTTTGATCCAAGGTCCTATCCCATCAAACCACCTTTTCTTTACTGTGGGTCTGTCATATTCATCATGCTCCAATTGAAGGAAACATAGAAGTCGACCCTCTATTTAATATTTTGTACAACACTACTAAAACAAGATTATCATGCCTTAAAAATTATATAACACATACAAATACCAATGGACATGCCCCCACCTACGTGCTGCTAGGCACTAGGCCCACACCCAGGTCACCTAGTCAAGTGCTAGGTGCAATTTTAACTACATAGCTTCATAGCAGGACGTGATTTTTGTGGGTTTTATTGATGTGTCAATCTGTGTACCACAATTACATATAGGTTCTCAAGATCAAGGTGATAAGTGAACAAAAAAACAAAAGAGATTGGACGAATATGAGAGAAGGTTGAAAGAATGGAAAGCTGGAAGGACAAAGTACTTTCTTAGCTCATGAACAATGATGAAATATCTACTCTGCAGAATCTAAGAGAGCAGGAGCTGCATGGAAGTTGTTAGAATTGATGCACACAGAGCGATCTCCCATAAGAATTTCGTATAAAGGAGAAAATTAGAGAAGCTAAACAAGGAGGTAAAGTTGTTCGTGATTGCATCACTATGATCTTAGCACTAATGGAATTATGCAAAAAACATTTCTCTCAGAAGCAAATAAATCAGAACCATTTTGTCAACTCATGAAAGGCCTCGGGACTGAATTTTGAGCATGTGAGAATGGCACTTATCCATAGACCAACTGTTTCACCTATATGGAGCTGAGTCTTGAGGAGACATGTCTAAAGACCATGTCAGTAGAAAGAGGAATTCAGTGAAAGTTCCATGGCTGCTTGATCAGGTGCCTCTACTAAGTCTAGTCCTTGACATATGTTGCTTAAAGGACTGGCAGAGACGATTCTGTTATATGTATTATTACAGGGAGATGAGAGATAGAAGATAATTGGCTATAGACCTAATGGTCACACTGCTTATGATTCGTCAAGTTATACTGTTATAGTAATATCACAAATCAGCATCATTACATGTTTTTCTCAGTTCCAATTCACCCAACAATTTCCAATAATATTTCTATTGCTGGAAATCTCTTTATGACCCAAATATCTAAGAACCCACAACAGTTTCTTCTTTGCCTGACGATTTCAAAAGTGTGGTAGTTTACTTTAGACTGCAGGTTTTGTCCATGGTTAGGGTTTCAAAGATTTAGTTTGCTTAGGACCCAACAGTCCATATACTGGTTAGCTGAAACAGAGGGTCTCCTTTTTTAATGAATACACGAAGACGGGATTGTCAAGTGACAGATATGTACAATGATCAAATATAGATGTGTCACAGACAGGATCAGCTTTGCATTTTTTGCAATGGTCAAGAGGCAGTTGATAACTTACCCTCTCTGCTTCATTTATTAACAGGTGATCCATCACTACCCAGGAAAAAGCACTTTTTATGGACACATACAACTAGATTCACTTAAGAAAAAAAGTCTGACCTGCGACAAAAGATCAATTGTGCGCCTCAAGAGTCTAGCAAGATCTCCCTCATCCATTGCACAATCCATCATAATTTCCCTCCAAGTTAGGCCAGAAGCCCATGCTTCAACCATTCCAGCAAATTGGCTATCCAGTTCACATGGAATCTAGATAGAGAGATGAAAAGAAATATCATCAAACAAATCCAATAAATGAATGATACATAACAATAACCTTCTTAAGTATTTCCTGACCTCCACCCCGTATTTAGCTTGCAATTTCAAAAGTGAACTTCTTTGCACATCTAAAGATTTGATGACATCTGTCACAACAGCTGATGCTTCATATATATAACTAAAATTGAAAAAAGAAAAGAAAACATCAGCCAGCTGCTACACATAACATGCCTTAAATAGAAAAACTTTTTGAAAGCATACTTGGGACACCTAAAGAATTTGTCACTACTACTAGTCTACTACTACTTGCAACAAAGACAAATAGAAAATCTGAAGATTGTCCATAATTGTATTTTCCAACTACGAGAATGGAATTTACAAGTAAACAATTGCTCTTCATTAATAGGACAAATGGAAAACAGAGACAATAAGGTTACAACCATGGTTTATAAACCTGGCAAGATAACCAAGTGACTCATCCAACCCATCTGGGTCGCTCCCCTACCAGGTTGGACTGCACACATCTACCATCATATTTCAATTTTTATTCCAATTGCGCACAATTCACTGTATAAGAGTATGAAGATAGAGATAAGAATTTTATTTTTTTCTTACTTTTACATGAACATACATGTTAGTTATCATTAAAATACAATCTTATAGCTATGCTAATAACTTTTATTTGCTATTTTAGATTTTATGATAATGTTTTCACATTGAAAATCTTGATTAGTTTCTCGATATCATGATTCATGACTAAGTTGTCATTTCATAACAGTTGATTTTGGAATTGGATAGTTTATATATAGTAGCAGTTAGTCAATTCTGATGCATGACATTTATTTCAGTGACTAATAAATATGATGAATCTACCCTATAATTCAAATATTTTGATACATAGATATTTCTTATATCACCAAACATTTCCTAATTGTCTCTTAAATGTGATTTTTTATGTCGAAGACATTTCTACCATTATATACAAATATTTTCTATTTATATAATACATTTCTACTATTGTTCTATATAAAACTGAAGTAAATAAATGTCAAGTCATTGGATTGACCCAGCCAAAGTCTTGACTAAAAGTTGAGTCACGCATCATTGGATTTTCAAACTACAGATGTACCGACATAAAAAGATAATTGATGGAGAAGAAAGCAAGATTTTCCACATACATCACCATAACAAATAATAGATGATTAAGAAAAGGCAATTATACAATTATCAACTTATAGAATACAACTGGACATGTAATGAACAGACCAAACATGTGATGAACAATAGAGTTCTACTTTTCGCAGACAGGGAGAAAAAACTTAAGTCGGAAGATAACCTGTTCTCTTTCCATGAACGAACTTTTAGCCCATCAGAAACCAAACTTCCACAAACAGCAGCAAGTTGTACAGGCTTTAAATCCACTAATATTTTATTTCTAAGAACCATTGCTAACCACAGTTCATTTTCACCTCTGATTGCTGATGCAGTTTCTCCAAGAGGGAATATCATGTGGGTATTGATATCCAAAGCTCTTGCTTCATGTATGACATTGCTGACCTGCATTTGCAAGAAAGTAGCAAATTTCAATTTTTCATAAATTTCTGATTCGAAAGAAAAAATTACCAAAACTCAAGATTTGCCAAAGAGTTAGAAAAGAAGCATCACATTATGGATAGAAATGAGCTGAATAGCAAAAAAAAAGAGGGATGGCCCACAGACTCACATCAGGATCCAAAATAGTCATCTATACATATAACCAGTAACTTCTTATCATAAGCAACATGCTAAGAAGCAAAAACATGTGAAACAATTATGAATATCAACACAAGCATGTAAAAATGACTGAAATACATAACATCCTCAAACACAGTTCCAAACATAGTTGGCAAACTCGTGACTCGGGCTCGGATCGGACCCCTACTGGGTCACCGAGTCAGTGGGTTGACTCGGTGACTCGGACGAGTCAGGACTCTATATTTTATAGTGTAAGCACATAAATAAGACATGGAAATAATTAAACTTCAAGCTAATATGTCAATAGATAAGTTACAAAAACATATAATTATACATGATTATTAATTTTTTCATTGAACAATATTAGATTCTTCATAACGAGTGACTTTATATAAGAATTATACATTAAAATAATAAAATACATGATAAAAAAAATTATTTAATGGGTTGGATCGGAAGTCGTGAATCGTGACCCAGTTGGGGTCCGATCCGGGTCGACTCGGGCAATTCCCGAGTCAACTCGCTGGGGTTGCCAACTATGGTTCCAAATACTAGAAAACCCATTATGAAGAAAAATTATTTCATTGCAATCAAGGTAAAATCCATATTAGACAAACAATGGAAAAGGGTCACTTCAATCCCAGATTACTTCTGTCAAGAAAAGCCATATATATATATATATATATATATATGAGAGAGAGATGGGGAGACAAACACACATCATAATGGCATGAAAAGTTACATATGTTCCATTTTGTCATGTTGAACAGGATAAGCAACGCAGAAGATGGGTCTTTTATTATACGTATCAAGAATTAATTGATCCATTTTTGTTTGACATCATCAAAGAACTAACATATGGTGTCCTCTGTGCTTACTGCTGCTTTTGTCCTATGTTTCATCTCTTTATCCATACATGTTATTACACATTATTTATGGAACCAAGGTGCAAGACTATGACCAGAAAAGGAAAGACTATCTAGTAATCAATCTCCATATCAATGGATCTTACTCCGTTTCTATATAAAAAAATCTCTTAATTGGATTTTTGTTTTAAGGGGCACATAAATGGTAGGCTAAGCGAGTAAAAGCTAAATTCTAGGCTACTACAACTCCACTTCTGAACCTTTAATGATGCTCAAAACTTGGTTCATAGTGATTACAAATAAAAAATGAAATAAATAAGTATAATAAATATTGCATGTTTGCAAATACCATAGTTTAGTGCCTATCCAACTTGGAAGTTGAAAACTCCCATAAGCTGAATCAAAGTATGAATTGTAAACTCAGTGTCTTTTGAAAGTTTCAAGGGCTTGGCATATACTATGCAAAGTTAAATCCCACCTTAATTAACATGGTTTGTAGCAACCAAGACTTCCTCAGCCAAATGAGTACTGATCAAACTAAAGATTCCTGCAAGAACATTCCTGTCAAAGGCTCTCTTTGTGATCAAAATGTATGAGTCACTGCATGACTAGGCGAAGCCAGTCCTGTCTTCTACCAGATCTACAAGTCCATCTAAGTCCTATAACAAGCCAACTCTAAACTCAAACTTGTCCTGCTCCTTGCCTGTCCTAGTAATTCTCTAAGTCTATAACCAGTACAAAATATAGCATTGTAACTAGCATGCTGAATACCAGAAACAGTGTGTGAGGTGATATGAGCAGTGATAATGTACCTGTACAAACTCCTTCCACCCTGAGGGCTCAATTTGCTCCATCCTGCTTATCAACCGGTTTGATCTATCCTTCAAGCGTTCCATCTTCACCTTTGTAATACTGGCCATATCTATGATCCTTTTATACTCTTTGTAACCCCATGTACTCATTATCTTTTTCTTTAAACGTTTAACTTTATTTCTCTGATCATTGTAACTCTCTAGAGCCTGATTATATGCTTGAGATATTTGTTGTACCTGCAGATGAAGATAATAGATAAGCAATACAATTACAGTTGGATTACAGAACAATACATGTAAAATAGAGCCCTATGTTGAAAAGAATTTTAGGAGATATCATGGGAAATCATCCAGACAAACAAACACAATAAAAGAACTGAGTAGATACCTCATCATCTTCAGATAAGCTACTCAAAACAGGTACATTCAAACTCCATGACCATGTCTCGAGCGAACCTTCCATACACCATAAGGCACCAAATCCAGAATTGGAAAGCTTCTCCCACAGCAAATCATGTTTCTCAAGAAGTTGCCTCATTATGCTGCTTGGTAATGTGTCACCATGAACCAAAGGAGCATCTGGCAAACCCGTCCTGTAGATTGTTCTGATAAACCTCTCTGTGAAAAGATACCATGAATTATCAGATCCAAGAGCCACATAATAAGAAAGTTTTGCTTCTTCTGACAATTTAGTATCTCCAAAATCATGCTCCAATTTCAAGTCTTCCAGTTGAAGAGATTGACCCTCATTAACCTATCATTAAAATAAGAACAAAATTTGAACACTGAAAGTACCACAATCTTCTGCTTAGATCTCAAGGCAAAAGCTAGATACAACACATTACAGAATAAAAGATTGAAAAGCAGACTCAAACTTATTTGTTAGATTATGTTTGGTATTAGTGTTGTGCAGGGTATACTCAAATTCCGAACATGCTGTATTCTTTTCTTTTTTCATTATTCATTCTTGAGCACTTCAATTTTTATTGCATGATCATTTTGAGCTGGAATCCTATTGCATCAGCATGTCCATATACCATTCAATGTCCTATCTATATTAGAAAGAACAGCAGTTCTGCTCACAGATGAAGGTAAACTTAGAAGAGCCACTCCAGGCAGCCATAGCGAGCCAAAAATGTGGATGTAATGATCAGGTACCCATCTTGAATAGGAAACTGTATACACATGCGCGCACAACAGACTCACACACATGAGTTCACTTGCTCACATAGCCACATGCACGCACACCCACAAATTCAACATGTCTTCCACAACATAGACAAACGTTAAAAACGCAAATGCTTCTTCAAAAAAATAAATTTTAACTTTTAATTTCAGACATATAGCAGACTTTAAGAAGTTCAAAGTTTTCAGTGCTTAAAATGTCAAAGTCCGGTCATGTTAAACACATTATTCTTTGAACAAATAAATTTTAATCCTTAATGCCAATGATATTTAGCAGATTTTAAGAAGTTCAAACTTCAAAGCTATGTCACATGGGTGCGTGATGGTGGATATGGTATGGGTCTGATCCACAATCCGAGATCCAAACGGATCTCAAAGCGCAAAAGACTTTACCAAACTGGAAGAGTCCAGATCGGACTCAAGGGGATTCTATTCTGAGATATTAACTCAACACACAACAGTGGGAAAAGGATTTCCCCATAGATGCGGACAGTTGAGACACCCCAGTCTCAGGACGGACGGAACAGGTCTGTTCGGAATGGTCCAGACAAGACAGGACGGCCTTCTGTTTCTAACCAAACAGACGATCTGACTTGGGGGAAAGTTTTGAACCCTCAGACAGCCGAATTCCCAGAAACTTAAAACACAAAAGTTATTTGTGTATCTGTTATCTTTCCAATGAGCCAAAAATCAGAATTTTTGGTTTATTACACAAAAAGATATCACTAACACACGCTGGTCTGTTTTTTTCTAAAACAGGCTAGCAGAAAACGAGTTTGGGCCTTTTACATGTGAGAAACAAACTCGGTTTGGTCCATCTAAACGAACTAATCTTGAAAAGTGTTCAACACGAAGTTTATGCAAAAATCTCTTACCTTTCAAATGAGCTAAAGTTTGAAATTTTTGGGTCAGTCTGTGAAATGTTATCCTTAAAATACGTGAGACTGTCGTTCTACACACTCTAAACAGCATAACGTTTTAGGAATTTTATAAGTCAGGAACAGACTTGTTTTTGACAGATTAAATGGACGACTTCGAGAAAATCTTCAACACAAAGTCGATCACTCAAGATGTTAACGTTCCATACCAATTAACAGATTTTTAAATTGAGTCAAAATTGATCGAGATATGACTAAAACACCCAAATGCTCTCAGAAACATAAGATGCAGTTCAGACGTCAGAACAGTAAACAGGTAATAGAGATTAACAGCCAATTTAAGTTATCAAAACAGCAGATTCAGAAAATGTGGTAATCAGAAGAAATGTAGAGAAGGCAGTTAGCTTTTCAACAAGCTATGGCTCATGAAATTACGTTCAGCCAAATGAGAGAACTGACTGAAATATGGAACCATGTCAGGGGTTCCAGTCACTCAATTCCGTGAAGGACAATCCCAAAAAAACAAAATTTGCTCTTAAGATCCAACTGCATACGATTAAAAAAATCACATGAATGCTAATCAACAACACAAACTATTTCTCATACAAGAAATCAAACCTCTTTCCCTCTTTTAAAATCAGATTCGAAATCATCAATGGTAACACAATGGCTAACGACCCAATAACAAGTAAAGTTCAAACTGTAATTCAGGTAATAAACAAATAACAATTCATAAGTTCAGAAACTCAGAGATGTTCAGCAGAGTTCAAACATAAACTGGAAGTAAATCAACAACAAGGGGCAGTACACAAATCTCGAACGGTGATTTTTTTATGTCTCCAACTATTTTCAGCAACGAGGACTTCAATTGAGTGAAGTACATTGAGATATTACAGCCACAAACCAACAAGTCACCTTCCCTACGATTTCAGCTGTGAAATGACAAGCACGTCCGCAGCAACAGGTGACAAACACACGTCCTCCACTACCAGCACGAGTGAAACTATAGATCATCATTGATGTTCCAAGCTCTTCTCTTTTTTGAAACTCCTTTCTCTTTGAACAAACCAGCACACACAACTACTCCACTTCCATGTTTCTTTTTCCTTTCAAGAAATTAATCAAAAAACTGCTGGTCGACCCCCTCCCTTAGGGCTTTTTAAGAACTTAAGGGAGACCCTCATCATGAAGAGGGGTCTCTCCAAGATTGCCACTCCTCTCCACCACTTAGAGGACATCATTTGAAAAATGAGAATCATTACACTCCAACAGCCAACTTGACTTTCTATGGTCAATTAAATTCAAATGAAGGTTATTGTTGTCCAACCAAGGGGGTGCCATCTATGGATTGGGTTGAATTGGATCTTGGATAAGATCCAAATAACTCTTTTGATCAGAAAACCCTACACGAAGTTGGGTTTCTAAATTAAAAAAAAAAAGAAAAACTACCCTGAATCCCCACACACCCTCTAATACCACAAAAAGATCCTACTGGGTACTAGAACTATCCGGATCCGTAGAATCCGGCACCTAAAAAATAAAAAAAGAAACATTGATTGTGACTTCCAAATTGACAAAATTTCAATCAATATTCGCCAAAACAATGTAGCCACTAAAGAGATTGAATTATTTCGAGGATCCAATTGGATTAGACATGTCCTGCATGGTATTGGATCGTCTCGGGTATTGTCGCCCTGATCTAGTTCGAAGAGTTGGATTGAGATTCAACTCGTCAAAATTGCTCATGTTCTCAAGAGGCTCTGCATCAATGCGGGTACGGATGCGGAGCAATTTCAAAAATTTTGGACACGGGGACACGGCTATATATATATCTATAACAATAATAAGATTGTAAATTTTAAAGCAATAAGTTAACCGGTCAAAGTTGACAAAATATATATATATATATATAACAATAAATATATATATATAACAATCATAAATGAACAAAAATAGACTCGGTCAAAGTTGACCGAGTCCAAAATTAATTTTAATAAATGGAAAAAAATAGACTCGATCAAAGTTGACCAAGTCCAAAATGTGGACAGACTCGGCTCCGGTGCGTTGACCAAGTCCGACACTTCGTTGACCGTGTCTGAAGCCGCACCCGTGTCGGGGCGTGTCGACGCGGGTGCGTCGACCTTTTAGCCGAGTCCGTGTGACTTAGCTTCAAAGTTTTCTTTGCCAAGATAAAAAATGTCAAACTTTATCCTGATAATAGCAAAAGTCATCAAGGCCATGTTATACTATTCATAAAAAAATCATAATTACAAACCGCAGTATATTGAATGCAAAATTACCAAAATTCATTTGTAGTTCCAACTATGATTCACTAAATTGGTGCCTGCCACTTGTTCAGGACAGAAAACCTCACTAAAGGGAAGGACATCATGCAGGCACACATGTTCACCAATATTAGTCTCAACAATTTCTTGGACTATTTTGTGTTGCATAGATCTCAGGAAAATATTGGCAAAACAGACAAATTATGCATCAAGAACACAATATGTAACCAATTAAAAAACATCATTTAAATTAAAAACTTAGAAAGGTGAAGTTTTCTCAACATTCTTTGATATCTCCCTGATATATTCAAGTCATTGTCATGATATCTTCAATAATGCTGATACTCTGAAATCTGAATACATAATGGCTTACCAAATCATTAAGCCCTATAGAACAGAATGTTTCAATTTTCCCCAAATACACAGCTGGGATAAAGTGCTGAACAGTTTCCTTGTCCTTATACTGTAAACATATGTATGGCAAGAGACCATTTTGTGACCCTTCCAATAGTGGCTTCAGTGCAGACATTCTTTCCAATTCGAGGGTACGTCGCAATTGTGTCCTTAACCTCTTTTGAATCTGCAGAAAATTCATCACCAGAATAAGCAAAAAATGTGTGATTGTGATGCAATATCCTAGATTTCACCAAGATTCCTTATCATCACCAACTATAAAGTAACATTTTTTTTCTCATAACCAACTATAAAATACAAACTGCATACAAGATCCCCATTAACAAATGTTACTGCACATAATAGAACAGCAATAGAAGTGCACATAACAGAAAATGTTACCACGCATAACAGAACAGCAATAGAAATGTACATGATCAACAAACATCATCTTAATCAGACCCAAATTTTGGGAAAAGTCAACTGTTTATTTTACTTCAACTTGATGAATTTAGTTTAGCCTTTCAGGAGACCTTAATGACAACAACCTACAGATTTTTTTCCAGCAAGATGGTCAGCTGTTCATAGACTAGATCTACCTGCTATCACTAACAAAATCCGTTCAACAATAAATAAATAAACTAGCACAAATTATAGATCCACACTCAGTGCAAAAATGGAATTTCATGCAAATAAAATGAGCACTCGTCTGGATCACACAGAAATTGTTACCAACTGATACTCATTGAAACTGTTAAAAACATACTTGTGTCATACTCCACCAAATATTGATTCACATTATGTGCGCTCATGCAAACACATATACGTACCCATGACATATTCTCCCACAAATTACCTTCCTGCAACACCTATCCATCTCAAATACAAACTGAGATACTTTATTCACCAAACACACAAAAAACACAAAATATACTGAAATTATATCCTTCTTGCAGTTGCAGCTTCAATTATGCAGAACATATTCAATTACTAGGAAAATTTATATATAACTGAGTCTATAACAAACCAAGGTAGTAAATGCCATATCCTTGTTGCACCTTCCAATTCAGTATTTTTGTAAATTTTTTATTTTCCCAGGATATGTCAACCGAAAAACAAAGTCATTATTGCATCCATTTATTGAACAAGAACATTTGAAAACCATACAGACACAGAACGTGAAATGACTGAACAGCCTTTTTGGCCTCCTCGCATACAGAACTATTAAAGACTAGTTCATCAAAACCATGCATATCACTAGCTTCCAATATAAAAACAGACATATTCTAGGTACTGCAGTTGCAAAAATAAACATTTAAGGGATATATAACATTAACTCTTAACATCATTGCAAAATCATAGAACCAACCATAAGCACAGTCAAAAACTAACAAAAATTGACCGATCCGAAAAGGTGAAATAGCACAACATACATAATTTGGCACTTTTGTCTGCAGCAAAGCATTGCAAGCTTGTCCCACATGCTATCATCTAATAAGGGCAGTGTCTCCACCTGGATAACAACTAAGTATCCCTGATATTCCACATTTAAGTTGTGAAAAATGTAAAGCCCCTCATTGACATGAGTAACTTACAAGCCCCATTAAACAGATTGAACACCACTTTAACTGCAGTGAATTTCTCTATTGACAGCCAAATTGATTCAACTGTTAGCTCTATAGTAACTCAAATGGAAAAATGGAAGATACTTCACATTCTCTAGTAACATTTCCGGGGCATGGCACCGGATTGTATTAACTACAGCATCAACTTAAACAGAACACTGTTACAGGCATGCTATAGGTCAAAAGATGAGAGATCTCTATTAAATGCTAACTCACTACAAACCCGGTTCCAGAGATCATTAATTTGTTATGCTCAGAAAAGAAAAAAGAAAAGTGACATGCTACAAGCATCTAAAGATGAATAACCTCAGCGGAAAGCCAAAAAGCCAAAAATGTAATGTCAGAAATTTAATAAAAAAAATTCTTAAACAAGTCCTCAATAGATGTTAAGTTGTTTTCATCGCCATGTGATTTATGAAGCCAAAAAGTTGAAGTATGTTCAGGGAGTAGTGTGAAGTATGTTCGAGAAGTACTGCCACATTCTCGATCCTCATATACTTTTCTAGAAAAGAAGCAATTGCAGTAGTATAAACATGGCTTCATTAGTAACAAACATAACAAAGTCTTAGAATTTATCCTCCCTTCTGCCGTCTGGTGATGATTTAAACTGGCTGTCCACCAAGGCATCCAATATTCGCAGGCTGCATAATGCCACCTTGTATCTACTATATTGTAAGAACTATGAAGCACACAGTTATCAAAACTAGATGGGACAAACAATTAGTATTCTTCATAGAAGGGCAAAAAAATCTTAGCAGATATGTGCAAAGACGTGAAAGAATGGGTTATATTCACTATATTGTAAAAGAATGGGTCATATTTACTCAAGCACAAAGACTTTTCTTCTCAAATGAAAAAATAGAAACAGGATATTACCCTCAGTTCTTCTTGCATTTCAAAGATCTCCTTATATGCCATCTCAGGCAACTGTTCTCTGCACTTTCTATCAATGGCTTCAGCACTAGTTTCAAATGATAGAAGTTCAATCTCTTCTTGTATTTTGCGATATTCCTCTTGGGCTGCTAGCATAACGTTGCTTCCAACATAATTTCCAAAGCTTTTCTCAACTAGCTGACGAGCTTCTTCCAATGTTCGTCCTGCACGAAACAACTTGAGACTATCTTCCTTAGATCTATGAGTAACTTTTGATCCCTGTGAAGCAGAAAATTTCCAATAAGAAGAAAAGTGATACAAAGAACCATAATAGTGAGACAAAGAAAAAGAAAAGTCTAAGAAAATTAAGGAGGAGAGCTACATACACCAAGGAGGTTCAGAACCATCCCATATGAAGCAGTAAATTGTGAGACAAGAGGTTCAGGACCACTGAAGAGAAGCTTGCAGCATTCTTCTGCTCCTTCAAATGGTGTTTGAACAAGCACAACATGACCCTGTTTATCAATTCCCCTGCGCCCAGCTCTACCAGCCATCTGAAGTAGCTCATTGGAGCTTAAAATAATACGCATGTTTTCGCTTCTTTTACTGAGAGATGAAATGAGAGCAGTGCGAGCTGGCATATTAATTCCAGCAGCTAGTGTTTCCGTGGCAAAGACAACCTTGATAAGGCCCCTCTGAAAAAGCTCCTCAATAAATGATTTCCAGAGTGGCAAACAACCAGCATGATGTGCTGCAACCCCTTGCAGAAGGCCTCTTATGGAAATCTCCCTCACGGCATCTGGAAACTGGAATTTGAATTTCTTCAAGGCCAGCTCTACCTCACCCGTCTCACATTCATCCAATAGGTTGCAATCTTCAAGGTACTGGACAGCGGCATCACATCCTTTACGACTAAATATAAACCAAATAGCTGGAAGCATATTTCTAGACCTAAGATGCCGCAAGGTATCTCTAATTTGTGGCACCTGAAAGAAATAAGAATTCTTCAATAACCAACAAGTATTTAAAATTTCTAAAACAATGTAAAAAGCACTAGATGCATAGTAAATGTTAAATATCACATCTTAATTGCACCCATTTTCACAGAAGGATTTCACTTTATTTTTGCTTTTATGAAATTTTTATCAGAATTTCTTGCATAAGAAATGTAAATAAATCAAAAAATGTTAAAAAAAGTCATAAAACAACAAGAATAGGTAAGAAATTAAATCAGAATATTTTCCAATATTGTGACAATAAAATAGAATATATTGCATTTGAATGATAAAAAGTCATAATATGTTCATTGTTAACACTAATATCACAGTATTTTCATTATATCATGAACCTAGTGGCATAAATCATGATTTTGTGATACTTTCAAAAATATCATAATATATGCCACTGTGAAAAGAAGTTACTAAGCTGAGAAACAGTCAACCACAAGCATACCTGTGAACGGCGTAGTGCATTTATGTCATTCTCTGACAGACGTGATTGCTCAATTACACTGTTGATGTTACCATAGTTGCGTTCTTTCCCAAACTTCCTAAGATTTTTTCTCCGAAAACCCTCCTCGTATGACTTGGCAACCAAAGCGGATTGCTGCAAATATTTTACTGAAAGCCTCCTGTTTTAATATATCATGAAAAGCTAAAAGTTGAATTTCCATACAATAATTTCTGCGTAGATGGAAAAAGAGCACTGTGTTACAAGTACTGCAAATAGTAAACAGGTTTGGAAACATGCAAAGATACAGGACAAAGTTTGACTTCAATTTGCAAGCGGTGTTCTGTTATCATTCAGCAAACATATAACAAAGATCAGTCACCACAAACGTACCCTAAAATATTGCCAATGTTTCAAGGACCAGTCACCAAAAACGTACCCTAAAATATTGCAAATGTTTCAAGGACCAGTCACCAAAAACGTACCCTAAAATATTGCAAATGTTTCAAGGATATAACCAAAATTGTTTACAAAAGAATTTAAAATCATGAACTCATAGGTTTCCTGAAACAGCATGAAACAGCTCAATTTATGCAATTGTCACTTCCTGCAGTCATATAAACAAACTCCAAATGATACAGCCAACTACTGCACATTTAGAAAAATCCAAGATTTTGAACAATTCAAAGAACAAAACACCATTGAGAGAACAACAAAGACAGAAACAAAACCATGAATTTGTATCTTGGATGAAAAGAATAATGAATTAAACCTCACAGTGCTCTCTATTAAGCACATCATGCCACAGCAACAACCTTTTCTCCCCACCCTGTAATGAAGCCTCAATGCAAGCACAAGTACAAAGCCTCTAAAGGCAAAACACAAGCTACTAATGGGCTCATTTTACAAATATCACTCAAAAAGAGCACAAACATAAAAGAAATAATCTTTATTCACTTGAGAAAATGCTTAAGAAAAGCATGCATGAAAAAGGGACAAGATATCCCTTATATAGCCACAATACAAGGGCTAAAGAGAGCCTATATAGTCGTTGGGGATCTCCCAACGCTAGAAATATAGCCGTTGGGAGAGCTATATGGTCAAAAGACCATAACGCCCATACATAAAAAATAAAAGACAAAAAATAAAAATAAAAATATCAAATCTGCCCCTAATGCACAGGACCTATTACAACCATATAAAAAAACCAAAATGCCCCTAGAGGGCATAACCTATTACAAACCAAGAAATATATGTATATGTACATATACATACATGTAGACATGATATATATATATGCACACACACACACACACACATATATATATATACAAGCAAGTGTAAGGTCGGACGCGCCCAGCGTGCCCATGTGCTTTTTTTTGTGTTTCAAGAGCTTTTAGCGGCAGTCTAAGACTGCCTCTAAAAGCTCCTAAAACACACAAAAAAAGTGCATTGCTGATCGCGTGGGCGATCAACGACACACGTTGCGTCCAAAAAACGTCGATGTTACCTCTCTCTCTCTCTCTCTCTCTCTCTCTCTCTCTCTCTCTCTCTCTCTCTCTCTCTCTCTCTCTCTCTATCTATCTATATATATATATATATATATATATATATATATATACGCAAAACCGATGCTTGATACGCGAAACCGCATATCAAGCCAAATAAATGAGTAAAGGAAATCAGCCTATGCACTAAAGAGCGGCGACAAAAGTAAATGACAGAAAGTGATGCTTGATACGTGAAACCGCATATCAAGCCAAGTAAATGCGTAAAGGAAATCAGCCTGTGCACTAAAGCGCGATGGCGAAAAGTAAATGACAGAAAGTAATGAGGACAAGGATCGCAAAACTGCGTCCTTGAGTTTAAAAGCATACTATTATAAATATATATATATACATATATATTTAATCGTTTAATTTGCATTTTTAGTATTTTAACTTAGTTCAGTTCGTCCAAAGTCCATTGTGCAACTTTCCCCTACCTTGGAGAGTCTCGGGGTTGTGCTTGTCTTCGTGTGTAAGTAACGAAGGGCTCATGCCGCATTGCGCGAGCAAGATCCGTCGTGCAAGCTGCAAAATGGCAAAGCATGAATATATATAACAAGCTTGAAAGGTAAAATAGGAGAGGCAGGTGGGCTCGGCAGTCGAACCGGGCCAGCCCTGCCTACAACGGTCAAAGGTGAAGGGTGGGCTCGACTGATGAGTCAAACCCGACCCCATGCCCAAACAAGAGTAGGGAGACAGGGAGAGGGCTCAGCCCCTCCCCTGCGAAAAGGAGAAATAGGGAGGGGGGCGAGCCCCTTCCCCGTAACCCATACAAGGAGACAGGGAGGGGGCTCAGCCCCTCCCTGGCAAAATAGGGAGGGGGCCCGAGCCCCTCCCTCGCATCCCGTAAAACAGGGAGACAGGGAGGGGGCTCAGCCCCTCCCTGGCGAAAAAGGAAAAAGGAAGGGGGTTGAGCCCCTCCCTTGCATTCTGAATTAACAAGGAGACAGGGAGGGGTCCCAGCTGTTAGAATTCCACCTTGGTACCTGTATTGAGAAAACGAGAGAGAGAGAGAGAGACGAAGAAAAGGATACAAGAGGGGCTGCGGCGGTCACGATTTCTTCACCCAGAAATCGTGACCTAATGGCTGTATTAATACACTTAAGTTTACATTGTGGGTCGGGTCAGGTCTGGTGTAATATCCAAACCCGGATACCAATAAAAATACATGCTTATACATGAATGAACTCGGGTTTGGTACAGGATCCAAACCCGAAACACTGTTCACCTTTTTCACCCCCCCCCCCCCCTCAAGTTGATCATGGTTATGGACCATGCACAACTTGCCTTTAAGCATCCAAAAACGATCCTTTGTTAACCCTTTCGTAAATAGGTCCACAACTTGTCTTTCAGTATTAACGAACTCAGGCTCAATCTCTTTTTCTTCAACTTTCTGTGTCACAAAGTGTTGGTCAATCTCAATGTGCTTAGCACGACTGTGATGTACTGGATTTAATGACATGTTTATAACACTTTGGTTGTCACATAGCAAGATAGTGTGGGAGATCTTTTCTCCTACTTCAGTTAGTATATGTCTGATCCATGTGACTTCGGCAGTAGCAGCAGCCATAGATCTATACTCAACCTCAGTACTTGATCTAGTGATAGCCTTTTGTTTTCTACTGCTCCAAGAGACTAAATTTCTTCCAATGAAGGCACAATATCCTGATGTAGATCTTCGTTTATCAGGGTCTCCTGCCCAGTTTGCATCACAATATACAGTGAGTCTGTGCTCATCTTTGCCATATGGCTGTGGTGAGTATATTAATCCATCCTCAATAGTCCCTTTCAGATATCTAAGGATCCTCTTGACGGCCTCCATATGTCTAGTACGTGGCGCATGCATAAATTGAGACACTTGATTGACTGAATAAACAATATCAGGTCTAGTGAATGTGAGGTACTATAACATTCGTATTATGCTTCGATACCTGGTGGGGTCATCACACAGATCTCCATCATAAGCGTTAAGTTTTTGATGAAGCACACTCGGAGTTCCCAGAGGTTTGCAGTCTTTCATGCCTGCCTTGTTGAGAACATTTATGGTGTACTTGTGTTGAGTGAGTGTCAAGCCATGAGCTTGATTATCAATTTCTACACCAAGAAAATAGCGCAGAGCTCCAAGATCTTTCATTTTGAACCTCTGACCTAGTAAGTCTTTTACTTCTTGGATGTGGGCCGCAGAGTTTCCTGTGATAACAATATCATCGACATAAATTAATAACAGAGTGGTCACAGTCTGACTTCTGAAAATAAACAATGAGTGGTCCAGCATGAAACGTGAAAATCCATGTTTCTGAATCTCTAGTAAGAAGCTATCAAACCAAGAGCGAGATGCTTGCTTCAGACCATAGATAACTCTTTTTAACCTGCACAGATGAGTTTTACAAGTTTGTTCTTGATATCCAGGGGGTTGCTCCATGTACACTTCCTCCTTCAAGTCCCTATGCAAGAAAGCATTTTTTACATCAAGTTGACTCAACTTCCATCCATGTTCAACAGCCAGAGAAATAATAATTCGAATTGTTCTTATTCTTACAACCGGACTAAAAGTCTCATCATAGTCTTGCCATGCTTCTTGAGTGAATCCTTTTGCCACGAGCCTTGTCTTGTATCGTTCAATGGTTCCTTTTGGCTTGTACTTTATCTTCTAGACCCATTTACATCTGACAACATTTTTTTCAGGTGGTCTGGGAACAACTTTCCAGGTTCCACATTCATGCAAGGCTTGCATTTCATCATTCATGGCTTCTACCCACTTGGTAGAAGTGGTTGCCTGGTAGTACATAGTGGGCTCATCTTCCTTATTGAGGGCAATTAAAAGAAGTTGAAGATTCAAGGAGAAGTTGTTATAGCTAACCCACCTGTCAATGGGATGTCGTATGCGGCTTGATTTTCTGACCTCAAGAGTGTGAGAAGGAGTCGGATTGCTGACTTAGACATGATCTGAATGGCTTGATGTTGTCGGTCTCTGTCTAGAATAGACAATGCCTTTGTATCTGCTCGGTACTTTCTCTGAATTTTGTGGCTCCGACGTCTCAGTGTTCTCAGACATCGCTTCTTCTTGCTGCACGCAATCTGATAAACATGCTTCATTGGAACCAGCAAAAAGTTCTGAACTCAACCAAGGATAGTAAACTTCAGTTGGTATATTCGTTGCATCAGCTCTGTCATCAAAGACAACATTTCTTGAGATTCTGATACGTTTGTTGGTGGGATCATAACACCTATATCCTTTGTAGTCATCTGTGTATCCCACAAACCTACACTTCTGGGCCTTGTCATGAAACTTGTTTCTCAGGGACCGATCAATATGCATATAGCAAACACATCAAAAAACACACAAATCATGATAATTAGGATGAGCTCCAAAGAGACAGTGATAAGGAGACTTATTTTCCAGAACGACCATGGGCAATCTATTTATCACATGCACGGCAGAATGAAAAGCTTTAGTCCATAGGTTGATGGGAAGATTGCTGTCATGAAGCATACTCATGGCACTTTCAACGATATGTCTATGTTTTCGTTTAGCAATCTCATTTTGTTGAGTGTGAGGGCAGGACACCTTTCTTCATATTCCGTTATTTCGAAGAAAAGAAATAAAATCACAGGATGAAAATTCACTACCTCTATCACATTGGAAAAATTGAATGGACTCAGAAAATTGATTTTTGACCAAGGAAAGAAAAATTTGAAACAAATAGAAGACTTCTGACTTATTTTTTATGAAATACATCCAAGTGTATCGAGAATAACTATCAACAAAGACTAGATAATATCTGCTTCCAGACCCAGAGACAATTGGGGCGGGTCCCCACACATCAGAACAAATAATCTCAAAAGGTTTTGAAGTTCTCTTATTAATGGAATGGAAAGGCAATACATAACTCTTGCATGAAAGACAACTAGAACATTTATGACTGCTCTCATCCCCATTAAGACTTTCTTTTGGAATGAGATTATTAGAAACAAGTTTCTCAATAAAATGACTCCCGCAATGTCCTAACCGACTATGCCATAAGAATGACTTATTACATTCAGAGATACTAAAAACACTGGCAGAAGAGGATGAACACAAAAAATACCCGATAGGGGTATTATTATAAAACTACAAATGTACCTTTTTTATTTTTTTATTTTTATTTTTCCTTTTTTTCTTTTTCTTTTTTTTTTGCTTTTTGTTGGAACCACAAGGGTCCCCACTCTTGTAGTCGTTGAGGGCTCCCAACGACTACAAGGGAGCCCCCTTGTAGTCCCTTCTTGTGCTCTCCTCCTCTATAAATAGAGGTGTTCCTCTCTTAAATGTATGGGTTTTATACCCCTCTCTTCCTTTCTTCAATAATATCCAACTTATGCCTTTAAGTCATTTCCGTATTTGAGAGTTTTTGTGTGTGCACATTTGTTGTATGTGTTCTTGGCTCTAGTGATCACTCTTAAAGAGTGACACTTGCTCTATTGGTGCTTCCGCCTCTTTTCATTACATGGTATCAGAGCTCGGTTGGTGATTGGGCTTTTTTTCTTTTGTCATCTTGGAAAGTGTGCCTCTCAAAGTTTTGAAGAAAGGAAGAGTATTTGGTGCCGATGGAACGTGACTCTAAAGTGGAGCTCTCTTTCAAGCTAAATGGGTCCAACTATCTCATGTGGGCCTCCGCTATGGAAAATCATCTAAGAGGTAAGAAACTTTGGGGTTTTGTTATGGGGACTACTCCCGATCCCTCTCTTGTTCTTACCAAAATTGAAAATGAAGTTGAAAAGGCTTTAGATGGCGATGAGCGCATCAAAACCATTAATGAACATCAATCCAAAATTGAGGATTGGGAAAGTAACCATGCCAAAATTTTGGCATGGTTTATGAACAATGTAGATCTTAAAAATTGTGCCAATATTGCCAAGTTTAGAAGAGCCAATGAGGCTTGGTTTTTCCTTAAGGGTATGTATACCCAAAAGGATCTTGCTCGGCAATTCTTTTGTCAAGAAAAAATTCGTTCCACCAAACAAATGGATATGAGTGTCCGGGATTATTTTAGCTCTCTAACCCCTCTTTGGGATGAGCTTGCCCTTCTTGAGCCCAAATGGGTTGCTCCACAAGACATTGAACTAAGAAGGGAACAAATTGAAAAGGAGCACTTTTTTCAATTTCTTCATGGGCTTCGCCCGGAATTTGAACAAGTGAGGGCATCTCTTCTCCATAGAAGCAAAGCCCTACCTATTGAAGATGCTCTTGCCGAGGTATGTCAAGAAGAAACTCGACTTGGTTTGAGCATTAGGAATGATGAAGTTTTGGCCGTTAATAGGCCCAGATCAAATGTTAAAGCATATAGACCTCCCCACTTTAACAAAAATATCAATGGGCCTAGAAAGGGGATCATATGCCACTATTGTAATGAACCGGGGCACATTAGACCGGTTTGTCAAAAACTTAAAGGAAAGGTTGCCGTGGTTGGAGAAAATTCTCCAAAGAAGGAAGAAAGTACCAAAGAAGGAGATATCAAAGAAACTCTTAATCATATCTCTGAAGTTCTCCAACACCTTCTCAAGTCTTCTCCTTCAACATCCGGAGCCGCCATCGCCTACTCTTCATCACCTCCAGGTATGTGGATACTAGACTCTGGTGCTTCTTTCCATATGACATCTCATAAAACCTCCCTTTCCAATGTTTTTTCCGAACCCATGTCCTCCTATGTTTCAACGGCCGATGGAACGTCATTAAAAATAGAAAGTATTGGAACACTTGACTTCAAAAATTCTCAAAACTTTTTTGTTCCTAAAGTAAGAGTTGTTCCAAAAATTAATTTAAATCTTTTTTCCGTTTCACAAATCACCGACCATGGATGCCAAGTCTCTTTCTCACCTAAAGATTGCATCGTGCAGGATCTCCAGTCAGGGAAGCTGATTGGGCAAGGCCATAGAAGGGGTGATCTCTATTTTATGGACTTTTTGACGCTTCCATCTAAGTCATCTTGCAATCTTGTTAAAGACAAAAGTATTGGAATTTAGCATGAGAGACTTGGTCATCCAAATTTTGTAAAAATGTCTCTTCTCCCTTTTTTGGACAATACTTGTAAAGACAATCACATGACTTGTAAAGATTGCATTTTTGGGAAATCTAAAGATACTCTGTTTCCTCAAAGAAGTTATTTTGCCACTCGGCCTTTTGAACTTGTTCATTCCGATGTATGGGGACCTTCCCCAATTTTATCTAAAGGAGGTTTTTCGTATTATGTGGTCTTTATTGATGACTTCACTAGATTTACGTGGATATACTTCTTAAGCCGCAAATCTGAAGTTTTTTCGTTCTTTAAAGAATTTCATGCGATGGTTAAAAATCAATTTTTGGGAAATCTATCTATTCTTAGGTCCGATTCGGGAGGTGAATATATGTCTAATGATTTTCAAAATTACTTAAAAGAAAATGGAATTTGTCATCAACGTTCTTGTCCCAACACTCCGCAACAAAATGGTCTTGCGGAAAGAAAGCATAGGCACATAATAGAAACTACAAGAACATTATTGATTTCAAAAAATATCCCAAAATCCTTTTGGGCCGAAGCGGTTCTAACTTCAACATATCTCATCAATAGAATACCTTCATCCTCTTTGAAAAATCTTTCTCCATTTGAAAAACTTTACAATATGTCTCCCGATTATAAAAGATTAAGAATTTTTGGATGTAAATGCTTTGTTTTAACTCGCAAAAATGATAAACTTTCTCCTAGGGCTATTGAATGTATTTTTTTGGGATATGGCGAAAAACAAAAAGGATATAGATGTTTTGACATACTTAATAATAAACTTTATATCTCAAAAGATGTCACATTCCTCAAAGAAGAAAATGGTTTTTCGCATCAACCAAATGAAAATATTGACTATTCCTTTTTATTTGACTTGTTACCTCAAGAAAACATCATAGATGATCATATTGATCTTAATGAACCTCTTAATGAAGATCTTGTTGAACATCCAAATAATGATCAAAACTTAGAAGAAAATGCTTCAAGACAAATACAAGTCTACTCTAGAAGGAATGAAAGAAATCCTCCATGTGCCCTTGAAAGATTTTCTCAAAATGAGTCGATAGAAGAAACCTCTCAAAGAAGATCAAATCGCATTCCTAAGATTCCAAATAGATTTGTTTCTTATGACTCATTTCCCCCTAATTATTGAGCATGTCTTCTTGCTATTCACTCCTTTCATGAACCATCTCATTACAATGATGCTAAACAATATGATCATTGGAATGAAGCTATGGAGCTTGAACTTAATGCCCTTAAAAAGGCACAAACTTGAGAAATTATTGATCCTCCAAATGGCAAGAAACCCATTTGATGTAGATGGGTGTTTAAAGTAAAAACTAAGAGTGATGGTTCTTTAGAAAGATATAAGGCTAGGTTGGTAGCCAAAGGTTATGCCCAAGAGTATGGGGTAGACTATGATGAAACTTTTGCCCCAGTTGCTCGAATGACTAGTGTTCGAGCCCTTATTGCTATAGCTTCTGTTAAAAAATGGCTCATCTTTCAACTTGATGTTAAAAATGCCTTTTTGAATGGTAATTTAAATGAAGAAGTTTATATGGAAGCACCTCCAGGTATGAATTTAAATGGAAAAGTTTTAAAATTAAAAAAGGCTTTATATGGTCTTAAGCAAGCACCTAAAGCTTGGTATGACAGGTTTATTAATGTATTAATCAATTTAGGTTTTTCTTCTTGCTATACTGACACTGCTCTTTTTGTTAAAAAGACAGGTGACTCCATTATCATGCTTCTGATGTATGTTGATGATATGATCATCACTGGGAATGACAAAAAGGGAGTAAATGATGTTAAGTCTATGTTAAAAGATACCTTTGATATGTCTAACCTTGGTTATTTGCGATATTTTTTAGGAATTGAAGTGGCTTATTCCGAACGTGGATACATCTTATCTCAAATGAAGTTAGCTGCTGAAATTTGTACCAAATCAGGAATATCTAATGAAAAGAAAGTTGAGACTCCCGAAGTTATCAATGCGAAACTAAGACTTGAAGATGGTGTTCTTCTTGAAGATCCAACTCCCTACCGTCAATTAATTGGATCCCTCACCTATCAATCCATCACCCGTCCTGACATAGCTCATGCGGTTCATGCAGTGAGCCAGTTTCAGCACGCACCTACCACGGTTCATATGGCGGCCGTAATGAGAATTGTGCGATATATCAAAAATACCATCTCCAAGGGACTCTTCTTATCCTTTTCCTCATCTCTTGAATTGACTGCTTTTACTGATGCTGACTGGGGAGGAAATCCCAATGATCGTATCTCAATTACGGGTCTTTGTATTTTTTTAGGTGAATCTCTCATCTCGTGGAGATGCAAGAAGCAGCAGAAGGTCTCCTTATCATCTACTGAAGCTGAGTATCGGGCTATGGCGATGACAACTATGAAAATCGTATGGCTCAGAAGTCTCCTTGCTGACATGGGCATCCTCATTTCTACTCCTACCAAGCTCTGCTGTGATAACAAAAGTGCGATATACATTGCCAGCAATCACACCTTTCATGAGCGGACAAAGCATATCGAGATGAATTGTCATTATGTTCGAGACGAATATCTCAGAGGGACTATCTCATTGCCATATGTTACTTCAGAATATCAGCTAGTTGACTTCTTCACCAAAGCACTTCCAACTCCACGATTTATGTTCCTCCTTAGCAAACTTTCGGTCTTCTCCCCGTAAAGTTTGAGGGGGCGTGTTAAAATATATATATATATACTTATATATATATATACATTCGTATATATATAAGTATATATATACATATATGTATATATATACATATTGCTTTTTAGTAAAATACCCGATAGGGGTATTATTGTAAAACTACAAATGTACCTTTTTTATTTTTTGCTTTTTCTTTTTCTTTTTCCTTTTTTTCTTTTTCTTTTTTTTTTTGCTTTTTGTTGGAACCACAAGGGGCCCCACTCTTGTAGTCGTTGGGGCCCCAACGGTCAGATTTCTGACCGTTAGGGGCTCCCAACGACTACAAGGGAGCCCCCTTGTGGTCCCTTCTTGTGCTCTCCTCCTCTATAAATAGAGGAGGTGTTCCTCTCTTAAATGTATGGGTTTTATACCCCTCTCTTCCTTTCTTCAATAATATACAACTTATGACTTTAAGTCATTTCCGTATTTGAGAGTTTTTGTGTGTGCACATTTGTTGTTTGTGTTCTTGGCTCTAGTGATCACTCTTAAAGAGTGACACTTGCTCTATTGATGCTTCCGCCTCTTTTCATTACACAGGGCAGGGGCTTTGCCCCTGCTGACCGACCCAAAGCAGACGGTAGGGGGGGGTCGCCCCTGCCGAAGAAGAGAAAAAGGGGGACGAAGAAAAAGACAGAAGAAGAAAAAAGGGGGGTTAGGGGTGTACCTGGAGGTCACCGACATTGGTGTCAGCAGACAAACGAGAGAGAGAATCGGGCGAGGGTGAGAGGGGAGCAGAGAAAGAACGATGGAGAGAGCACGGGGAGAGGGAGTTGCTGTTGAGGGGGGGGGGGGGGGGGGGGGGGTCAACCGGACGGAAGCTCGCCAGAAGGAAACGGGAGTAGGAGAGAGGAGAGGCGTCGAGAGAGAGAGTCAGGGGGGGTTTCTCAAATGTAAAAGAGGAAACCCTCCCCGTACGCTTATTTAAAGGCATACAGGGGGTTAAAGGGTTTGGATCCGGGTCGGATCCGGATCCGGGTCGGATCCGGATCCGACCCGAGTCCAATTTTTTTTTAAATGAGGCTTTACAATATTCCCCAACAAAATGGTTTAGCCGAAAGAAAACATCGACATATTATTGAAACTAGTAAGACTCTTTTCATATCTAAAAATGCTTCAAAAAAGTTTTGGGCAAAAGTCGCGGCGATTTACTTGATTAATAGGATGCCTTCAACCATTCTTGGAAAAGTGTCTCTTTGTTTAAATTTTGATATGACAAATCTTAGTTTTCTTTGTTATTTTCTTGGAATTGGAGTTGCATATTCACCTTGTGGGTACTTTTTATCACATACTAAATATGCAATCGAGATAATAGAAAGATCGGGGCTTACTGATTAAAAGAGAGTTGATACGCCAGATGTCATCAATGCAAAAATGAAGAAAGACGATGGAGAAACTCTGAAATATCCAACTCCATACAGAAAAATGATTGGAGCTTTAACTTGTCTTTTTATTACTCGTCCTCATATTTCACATGTTATTAATTCTGTTAGTCAATTTCAGCATTCCCCCACTATAGTACACATGAGTATTGTAATGAGGATAGTTAGATATATTAGAAAAACTATTAATCAAGGTTTATTTTTTCATCCCAGCTGACATGGATTGCATATAGACTAGGTATGGTTTGGTAGGACTAATTGAGGAGAATTATTCATGCTCACATAGACTCAGGTCTAATACAACACTCCTCAATCTAGGATTTGTATGAAAACAATGTTTGCTTCTTCAAAAAAATTAAAATCTCTATCTCTTTAGGTTTTAGAGCCTTCTGATTTTCTTGCATGTGCTCATGTTTTCAAAAACCACCCCACCTATCTTTACCCGATCTTCACGTTTGTGGGCTTTCTTCCAAAACCATAGTTCGGGACAAAGTCTCACAACTGGGCCACCTATTTGGGTGAAAACCCCCCTACCACGTACCAAGGGTCATAGTCCAACGTATATCGGCAGGCGCTCAAGGATGTTGAAAAACTTGAACCTAGAACCGGAGAAATTGATTTTATGCCACGTACATCGAGCCTCGACTCGAGTATATAGGCATAGCATGATTGAACACAAATGATCAGAACCTTAGAGTTAGGATTAAGGTCCTAAAGCTATTTCAAAACTTATGCATCTAGAGTCAACTTTTAGAGAATGTTGTATGTGCATACTTGTTTGTACAGGATGTGATTGAATATTCCTCCATTAGAAATTACATATTCTGACTGTAATTGGAGAGGAAATGTAAATGATCGACGCTCAACCACTGGATTTTATGTTTTTATAGGTGACTGATTGATATCATGGAAGTACATGAAACATCAAAAGATGTCCATATCATTTATCGAAGCCGAGTATTGTGCCATGGCCACTATGAACTCGAACCTAGTGTGGTTGAGACAATTGCTAAAAAACTTGGGTATCCACTAAGCAGAACCTTCAAGGTTATGTCATGACAACAAAAGCGTCGTTTATATTGCAGGCAATCATACATTCCATGAGCGAATCAAACACATCAAAATAGATTGTCACCATGTTAGAGAAGAATTCTTGAAGTAAACCATTACATTGCCATATGTACCATTTGAATATCAACTGACAAACTTCTTCACCAAAGCGCTTCTATCTCCAAGATTCCACTTTCTCCTTTGCAAACTCTCAGTTGTCATACCGTGAGTTTTAGGGTGGGGGTGTTAAAATACGTTCATGTATATGTAACATGTATATATAGTAATATATATGCATATTGTTATATACATATTTTTATATTTATATATATATATATATATATAAATTATCTTGTAATAAGAAATACCAAATAGTGGTATTTTGGTAATTTTATCATGTAATAGGGACTGTCCTATAGGTAATTATGTATATGTAATAGGATCTGCCCATTAGAGGCAGAATGATAATTTTGTATATGTAATAGGCTCTGCCCTTTAGGGGCAAAACTGACCTTTTTGACTTTTAGTCAATAGAGTTGTTGGGATCTCCAACAACTATATTCAGTTGTCTTTTAGTCAATATAGCTGATGTAAATCTCCAATAGCTATATTTCTAGTTGATGGGGCCTTTCCCAACTGTTATATGGGTCACCTTGGCCCTCTTGTTTGTATATAAATAGGGACCGCTTGTCTCATTAAATGTTATGTTTTTTCCTAATGCATTCTTTGTGCATTCCACTCTCAATAATATATTTTTTTAAGTGTTTTTTTTTACACTTAGTGGCTTATGTGAGTGAACACATTTTTAGTGGGTTTTGTACCTCTTGTGTGAGGTTTGAATTTCTTTTTACTTCATTACACTCAACTCAATGGTCACTCCTTACCATTGAATTTCAAGTAGAGCAAGCTCATCCCATAATGGCGATAGAGAACTATAATAATCACGTACACTCATGTCTCCTTAGTGGATCTTATTTTTTCTTGCGAAAAGTATTGTCTAACAAAATTCTTTTGAATATACGTCTTTCATAAAAATCCAAGCCTCATTGGATTTCTAGAAGCAAGGTTGGCACAAAATTTTAGCTCAACATTACTCATGAATCATGTCAATATCTTGACATACTCACTTTCGCAATCTTCCATCTTTATTTGATATTCTTGAATAGCTCTTTCTCTTTCTTTTTCACTAAGGGTCTTCTCTTGATCTCCTTCGTTCCGGTGAGCTTAAGTTGTGGTTCGGTAACCGTGCCACATACATAACCCTAAAGTTTTCTTCTTTTGAGGTGGATCTCCATTGCGGCCACCCATATCATACAGTTTAATCCGTTAAACTTGAAAGAAAGATCAATCTTTGAGTCTTTATCGGCCATGATGAGGAAAAGAGATAAGAGAAGAAGAGATGTGGAAGAATGCCAACAAACACGATCACCGCGAGCACCTGATCACACGAGCAACACAATCAATAAGGCCCAAGGGTGTAATCACCAAAGGGCTCTGATACTATGTAATGAAGTCTCAATGCAAGCACAAGTACAAAGACACTAAGGGCAAGCAAAACACAAGCCACTAATAGGCTCACTTCACAAATATCACTCAAAAGAGCACAAACATAAAAAATATATATATCTTTATTCACTTGAGAAAATGCTTAAGAAAAGCATGCATGAAAGGGATAGAAGATGTCCCTTACATAGCCACAATACAAGGGCTAAAGAGAGCCCATATAGCTGTTGGGGAGCTCCCAAAGGCTATATGGTCAAAAGACCATAAAGCCCATACATAAAAAACAAAAGACAAAAGGAAAAAACAAAAATATCAAATCTGCCCCTAATAGGCAGGACCTATTACAACCATATAAAATGTCCAAAATGACCCTAGAGGGCATAACCTATTACAAAACAAGAAATATATGTATATGTACATATACATACATGTAGACATGATATACACACACACACATATATAGATAGATAGATAGATATTTTAAGTCACTGATATCGTTGATATATTGAAAATATCGCGATATTATCAGCTATTTCAAGGTAGCCAATAATATCGGGAATATATCACGATATTTTCAATATATCAGCAAATTATATTTCTCGCGATAAATATCACTACAGAAAACTGTCTTTTTCAGATTTTGCTTTTTAAAAAAACCCTAAATTTATTAAAGATAAACATTTGGAAAAAAATGCTATAATTTAAAAAAATGACCTTTGCCTTAAAATTTGGTTTTATTTGGTTCAAAAACCAAATCAAATCAATGAGTTTTGCACATTTCATGATTTTTTTCAAAAGATCTTATTTTCAAAAAATATGAAAAATGGAACCGCAAGGCTAGCTGATTTGGTGTTTACTAAGATGAATATGCTTACGAAAAAGATGGCTCCACAAACAGATATGAAGAATGAAAATTCAATCTACATCGATCACGTGGATCCATTTGTTGATGATGACATAGAGGAAATCCACCATCAAAATATTGTGAAGAAGAAGATATTTGTGAAAGCCGTAGAGCAGTTGATCTGGCTTCTGCATCATCAAATGATGACTGATTTTTTTTTTTTTTTGAGAAATTATGATATTGAACCTTGAACTTTATTTTGGTGTTGTATGGGCTATGACTTATGGAGTTATGGGTTATGAGTTATGACATTTTTTTGGAGTTGTTTACGTGTTAATTGTTAGTTGTTAATTGTTAGTTATTTCATGTTTACTTCTAAGTTCTAAATTGTTCTCTTTTTCCTATGGTTAGATGGATTCTAGAATTATTTGTTATGTTGATAGGCGGTGCACCACTAGGTAAGGATACATCATGGTGGAACGAGGATGTCAAATTAGCTATTAAGGTTAAAAGAGAGTGTTATAGAAATCTAAGTAAGAGTCGTGATAATGAGAATTTGGAGAAGTATATGATAGCAAAGAAGGAAGCTAAAAAAGTTGTTCGAAACGCGAGGGCTAAGGTATATAAGGAGGTTTATGACAAGTTGGATACCAAAGAAGGCGAGAAGGATATTTATAAGCTTGCAAAGATGAGAGATAGGAAATCGAAGGATTTGGGTATGGTTAGATGTATCAAAGATGAAACGCAAAGGGTTTTAGTCAAAGATGAGGAGATTAAGGAGAGATGGAAAGATTATTTTGATAAGCTATTTAATGATAGTCATGCTCAAGATCTTGGAGACTTCTCCATTCCTTTTCATGAGATAAATCGTGACTTCATGCGCAAGATTCAAAAGAAAGAAATTGCAGAGGCTTTGAAGAAAATGAAATCAAGAAGGGCAGTTGGCCCAGATGGTATACCTATCGAGGCTTGGAAATGCTTGGGAGAGAAAGGTTTAGAATGGTTGACAAATCTTTTTAACTTGATTTGGCGAACAAATAAGATGCCTAATGAGTGGAGGAAGAGTACTTTGGTGCCTTTATATAAGAATAAGGGTGATATACAAGATTGCACAAACTATCGTGGTATAAAACTCATGAGTCACACTATGAAACTTTGGGAGAGGGTGATTGAGTCTAGGTTGAGGAAGGTTGTCATGATATCGGAGAATCAATTTGGTTTTATGCCTGGAAGATCAACTATGGAAGTTATACATCTTCTTAGACAACTTATTGAAAGATATAGAGAGAGGAACAAAGATTTGCATATGGTTTTTATTGATTTAGAGAAGGCATACGATAGAGTACCTAGGGACGTTCTCTGGTGGACAATGATGAAGAAAGGTGTTTCTCTCAAGTACATTAGTATAATTAAAGATATGTATGAAGGAGTAGTAACCAATGTCCGCACTTGTGGAGGGGTGACAACCAATTTCCCGATAACGGTTGGGTTACATCAAGGATCTGCTTTAAGCCCTTTCCTATTTGCGATAGTGATGGATGAGCTTACGAGATCAATTCAAGAAAATGTACCGTGGTGTATGTTGTTTGCTGATGATATTGTTTTGATTGATGAGTCTAGAGCTGGGGTTAATGCTAAGTTAGAATTATGGAGACAGACATTGGAAGCTAGAGGTTTTAAGTTGAGTAAGAGTAAGACTGAATATATGGAATGTCGGTTTAGTAAGCAACGAAGTAGTGATGAGAGTGTAGTGAAGCTTGGTGAGCAAGATATACCGGTGAATGATTATTTCAAATATTTGGGATCCATCATTCAAAAGTATGGAGAAATTGATGGAGATGTAAATCATAGGATAAAGGTTGGGTGGATGAAATGGAAAAGTGCTACTGGAGTGCTGTGCGATCGTAGAATGCCATTGCGGTTGAAGGGAAAGTTTTATAGGACGACTATTAGACCCGCTTTACTATATGGTACGGAATGTTGGGCTGCCAAGAGACATCATATTCAAAAAATGAGTGTAGCTGAGATGCGGATGCTTAGATGGATGTGTGGAAATACAATAAAAGATAAGATTCGGAACGAAGAGATACGTAAGAAGGTAGGTGTTGCACCCATTGAAAATAAGATGCGAGAGAATCGTTTACGGTGGTTTGGACATATTCGGCGAAGGCCTAATGATGCTCCAGTTAGAAGGTTGGAGAAATGGGAAAATATATTAGTTAAAAGAGGTCGGGGTAGGCCTAGGAAGACTTGGATGGAGATGATAGGAAAGGATATGAATGCTTTGAACCTCACCGAGGACATGGCGTTGGATAGAAATGATTGGAGGAAAAGGATTCATGTGGAAGACCCAAAATGAATTTCTTTTTTGGTTCATATCGCTGACCCCAATTGTTTTGGGATGAAGGCGTAGTTGTTGTTGTTGTTGTTGTTGTTGTTGTTGATAGTTGTTACTTGTTAGTTATGTAGTTACTATTTTATTGTTTGTTAGTTGTTAGCTGCTAACTTAGTTGCTCATTTATCAATTTATCTTGTCTATTTTAAGGTCTTTATCTTAGTTTTCTTTCATTTTTTTGTTTTCTGTATTACTTTTTTTTTAGAATTTTTATTTAATTTTTTATACATTGCCAAGATATTTCCGATATATTCCCAAGATTTATCAACTTTTAAAAATCTCTCCGAGAAATACCCTCACCGAGAAATTGCCTTTTAACGATACAGGTGACAATGATTTTAACACACACACACACACCCCTAAAAAAAAGGAAAAATCTTAAAGAGGTAAAAAGAACATTAATTTAAACAATAGAATACAGTGAAAAAAGATGCTGACAAGCAGTCATCAGAGGATTGGACAATCAAAAGGACAAAAAAAGGCATTGAACACCTACACCACCATAGGTTTTTGTTCAGCCTCATCAAAATCATAGGGGCCTTTATATATGTTTGAAACTTTGAATATTGTGCATGGATAACTTGAACATTTGAGTACTTATCTTCAAAGTAGCAATTATTCCTCTCTGACAAAAGCAACCGCTGTCAAGCTCCATTATGGCTGAAAACTTGATAGGATGCATTATCATGGCTACGGGAAGTTGATGGGCTGTGTTGACTAATCCTTCCCCTTGTTTACCGTATCCTCCAAGCCTTCTCCTCAAGCTAATTGGTGCACATCAACTGATAAGCTCTTACATGGACCTTTAGTTGCTTTGCTTAAGGTGGGGCAAACTCAGTAGCAGGGGACATTATCCCACTATCCAAGATCTTAAGTTTAGCAGCACTTTAGTTGCAGGGTTGTTATACAATTCATCATTATGTTCAAAACTGTGTATTTGATTATGTACATTGAAAAATCTTAATCTATAGTAATAAAACATGAACATCAATCTCAACTGCATATTCTTGAACAATTCTAAATCATTGAATAAATCTAAGTTGAAAAATGAAATCCTATGTAATCAATAACAAATTTAAAAGACAAAACACATAAGCAAATACAAATAAATAATCAAGATGACAAAAAGAAATAAAAGTGGACGTGATGTTGACTGTGTCGAACGCATGTTTGGCTGTCCATGAAGTGTCTTGGTGTGTCCAGTAGCATGCCCAGTGTCACGTTGACATGAGATACGCATGCTAAGTGAAGTCTGGGTGATATAGGTTCAAAAAGCAAACACAAAGACACAAAAATACAGTATGTTTTCCCCATATTTCTCATGCAGATTATTTTTGTGCTTGTGCTCCTGCTGTTTCTATATTGCAATTATTCCACATTCTATAGCAAGAAAAAATCAATACAAGATAAATTATTTCTCTATGGTACAAAGCCACGGAGGCAACATAAACACCTAGTCAAATAACATTGAGACTAAGAGTGTGCTACCTGTTCATTCCTTTTCCATTTTCGTTAAGAAGCGGCAACAAAGAACTCTTCATGGAAAAGTGCCAATTCAAAGGAACTGGTCTTCTTGTAGAGGTAACCAATTCTGTTGGACCATGAATCTAGAATTAAAAAAAAACAGAGCAACAGTGAAAAGAATCCCATGCTTGCATAGGAAATGCAATTCTGAAGTTATAAGGACAGTGTACAGAGTCTACAGACTATGAATTCCCAGAAAAAAAATGTATCCAATGTCAAAACTGTGATGAACTGTTTATGAAGCAGTGCATCCACAATCTACACAACGGGTATAAATTAATCATGACATGAAGTCTACCTGGCTAATCCAACCCGCTAATTCTTCAGGGTTCGCAATTGTTGCCGAAAGGCATAAAAGTTGAACTTCTTTTGGACAATAAATCACCTAAAATTCATAGCACAGAAATGAGGTTGGTTCCCGCAGATGACTAAAACTAATCATAAGATTTATGGTCAAAAATGGGTTAGAAAAACTAAAAGATACTTACAATCTCCTCCCAGACAGTACCCCGAGATATGTCGCTGAGATAGTGCACCTCATCCAAGACAATCACATCAACAAGGAATAATCTACTTCCAACAGAAACCATACCAACACTGCAAGAATAAAATGAGCAGTAAGACACAGTTCTAATAGCCCAACAACAACAGAGATAAAGTGAGAACTACTCAACAGTACCATCGGGACTATGACATAACAAAACACTATGTTGAACATGTATGGCCTTGCATATGCCCTTCCACTTGTTGAGCTACATATTACTTAATTTGATGGTATATTATTTACTAAGAATTTTTTCCTGACTAGGAACATTATTTATTGAAGCTGTTTTTCTTCCTGAATAAACATCCTGAAGCATCACACTTTACATGATTAGCACATCCTCTGGTTGAACATGCCTAAGACAAAAATAAACATGAAATGATGAGGTGTCTTCCCGACTGATATTGCCACCATTAACTAGCATGCTAGGTTTGAAATCCTGACAACGAAGCTATGCATTTATTGACATAGGCAAACAAGACCACACCCCTCTAGGTAAAATCAAGTCATTTGCTGAATGTGCAACATGATATTAAATCCATGCATGTTCAGAGACATAAGACGTTCGAAGCATCAATAGGGTTGCACACTGTTTCATCTAGTCATGTTTATAGCAAACACTTTTTTGGGCTACTGAAGTTTGTATGTCATTTACTTGTTGCAGGACCTTATGCATGTTCTCAACTCCATCTTTTGATCCTTATTATTGACTTTTTATATGGTAAAATCAAGATAGGGAACTTAAAAATGTGCTCATGCACATGGAATACAACGGATACATCAGAAAAGCCCTCTCACAAAAAATTGACCTGGCCTAGCATTTGATTAAATGTACTTTTCAAAGGTAAGTATGTGTATGCATGTGTGTGTACGTATATACATTACACAAACACACATGTATGCATGTACACACCCACCGACATGTGTGCATGTGAACTCATGTACATGTGCCTGCATGCCCACACACTGCACATGCGTGCATGGGTGAGCCTTCACATGCATGCAAGCATGTACATGTAGGCTAATTTTTTTTTTATTTACACGGAGAAACTGCCCACAGAATTAGGGACCTAGCCACGCTGGCTCTGCCTGTCGTACTTATGGTCACTGTCCTAGCAGCGTAGAACTCCATGAGCTTATCCCTTTCCCCCAGGGAGTCGCCACACTTCGGCTTGCGCAAGAGGTGACGCCCATGGGATTTGAACCTAGACAGCCTGCCTAGTGGCGTAGGCTCCATCCCACTACACCAAACCCCTTTGGGGCTCATGTAGGATAATTACCTACCTAATTTGTTGTAGAAATTTCAGGAGAGAGAGAGAGAGAGCACATAAGTGCTCTAAATGGAAAATCAGTTGTCCATTCTGTTTCCATATTCATCCATACACAACCACTAAAAATTGATCATAGTCGCAAAGTTGTCACTGATGGAACACTAACATTAATAACATAAGGACTCCTCCAAAATATACAGTAGATGAGAAATCAAGAACATGAAAATGGTGGATAGTATTTTTCACTTTGACAATGAAAATCATTATATGAATTCCTTGTGTTTCCCTTGATATAGTCCTAAGTACCGCCAAAACGTTAATATAGTCACAAAGTGACAGGAAATTATAAATTTATAACTACACCAATCATCACCAGCAAGTACAACATAATGCTGACAAAATGTAACTAGAATATGCAATGGAGCCAAGACCTGAAGATACATTATTTAAAGATACCTCTGATATAACATATTGCGTAGAATCTCTGTTGTCATGATTAAAATTGGTGCATCTTTGTTGATTGCAGAATCACCAGTAAGAAGCCCCACATTGCTTTCACCAAATGCATCACTGAAATCACATTCCAAAGTCTTGGTTACTTTGTCATCCAAAAATACATGTACTGATGAATGCAGCACCTATGTCTCTATGCATGATCCAAATAAGCATATCAAGAAATAAATCAAGATCTACATGCTCCCTAAAAAGAAAAAAAAATCCACTTGAGCACTGAATGCCAAAAAGACAAAGATGGTAAACAACCCTTTCCCAACCAATGATTTTTCAATAACATTATCCTTGAGCTGAATTCCGTAATGGCATGGAATATCATACCCTCTAAAATTTCGTACTAGCTAATGGGATGACATGGTGAAGTAATAGAGTCAACCTGGATTCCCCACTACTGGTCAACCCACTTACACATACACATATACATACATATGTGTGTGTGTATTTAGGTTTTCACACAATTGACATTGTGTACATAAAGTCATAAACTATGGAAATGAATACATGGCTTTATTTCTCTCAAAAAAAAAAAACTTAGCACTTTGTTTTGTTGGCTTCGTGTGTGAAGCCATTTTCATGTTAACTTTCATTAATGTGTTGGGCATCCTATTGAGAATTTTCTGCCAATTATTATTACTTGCTACTTTAGTTTTGCAAACTTGTAATTAAACTAAAAATCTTAATTCCTGAATTGCATTTTGTATCACAAATACACAACCCTTGATGATAGTTGGTCATGTAAGTTGGATAGTTTATGCATAACAGCCATTGATTGATCACGGATGTCTGATGAACTAACTTTGTTTGTCAGAATTTATGAATCTATATTTACAATTTGAATTTTTGGGTACTTGGGTACTATTACTAACTAAACCATTTAATGTTACTTAATTGATAATTAGAAATATCATTTTTTTTAATGTCATACGCATGTTTGCATCTAGATTTTTTTAAATTTTTACAATATTTTCTACTATTTTATATCAAAACTAAAATTAATAGGACACTGCCAAGTCGCTAGGTTGACCCACCACAGCATTGAAATAAGACTCAACAAGTCACAATTCACTAACTTCTCAAATTATGATCATGCTACATCCTATGGACGCAGTGCAACTGCAACCCATGGTGACAACTCAACATTGCTATAACCGGTGGGCTCCATAAGTGCTTGGGTGCCAGGGTTTAACTCGCAGGAGGGCAGGCCCATTAAGTGACCTGGTTCTCATCAAGGGTTCCTCGTCATTAAACAAAAAAAAAAACTTAAACATTGCTAAGCAAACTAAATATAATAACTCTCTGATATGAGGCAAATACCAGACATGAACAAGTAGAAGTGTTTCAACACCATTTAACATTATCAACGTAATTATAAATAATTCACACACAAGTTGTTCGAAATCAATCAAATAAATCAACCTACATTTTCCCAAATTAATTTTCTGCAATATAAAAAGCAATAACACACACTTTGAGCAAAAATATACCAGTAGCTCTACATCTCACCAAACAACAAACCACGTTAGGAAATGATAGTCTGCCTTATAGCAGAAAACAGGAACAACATGACAGTATCATTCATGAATATGAAATCAAATTTCATTTGATGATGTAGTTACCGAAATTCGCGATACTTCTGGTTGGACAACGCCTTCAATGGGGTGGTGTAGAACATGCGCCTCTTTCGAATTAATGTAGATGCTGCTGCATTTTCAGCTATTAATGTCTTCCCACTACTTGTTGGTGCAGACACTACAACTGACGAGCCTCTCAAGAGTGCTTCAGTGGCCAACCGCTGCAAAAACGGAGCTTTGTTGAGGCAAAGGAAAAAAGATAGAATTATCAGAAAATATAGAACCGACAAAAGATGTGTTAGTACATTAGGTCTAAGCACGAAGGGTTTCTCAACCAAATAGCAAAGAAGTGCATTTTTTTTCCTCCACCCTTGCATTTCTAATGGATTATGATGTTGATAATGCAAAATCGTTTCTTAAGAACCGATTGAAGATCCGCAACACAAAACACCACATATCTGATCATCATAAACACGCTCGTGTGTCATCAGACCGATACATTTCCTACCAAAAACGAAAGAAAACTCGCAGAATTCTGATCGAAACCACTCGCGGACTGAAAGAATTGTTCAAAAACCACCAAAAATGAGAATCCCAGCAATAAATCAAGGCATCAACATATATATAGAGAGAGAGAGAGAGTTTCGCTGCAGGGATAACCTGAAACTTATCGATCCGGAAGTCATAAATCGACGTGAGCTCCTCGAGGGAGACGATGCCTTTCCCGTACTGCCTGGCTCCGGAGAGCAGCTTCTCCACTCTCTGCCGCTTCGCCTCCCTCGATCTCAACAACAATTCCTCCGAAGACAACCTCGTTTCTTCTCCTTCCCCTTCTTTCTCCTCCTCCTCATCTTCATCTTCTTCTTCCTCTCCATAACTCCACGTCGACTCCGCCAACTCTTCATACTCCTCGGCAGCCTCCTCCTCGTCCTCCTCCTCGTCGTCCTCGGCGTCGGAAAGCCTCTTGCCAGAGTCGATCGCCTCCTTATCCGCGGAGAAAGAGGCGAGGCGAGGTTCCGGGGAGTGAAATTTGGGGAACTGGAAAGCGAGTGAAAGGAAGGAGAGGGGGCGATGGTTCAGGGGAAGGAGAGGGCGAGAAGAGCGAGGGCTGTGGTGGCGAGCAAGGAGGGAGGGAGAGTGCGTAGAGGAACACAACGAAGTCGAAGCGTTCATTTCTTCTTCTTCTTCTTCTTGGGTGCTATGTTCCTGGGTAAGCGCGAAGCGCAGGGGGGGAAGAGAGGAGGTGCTTGGCTTGGCGGCAGAGTCTGCGTTTCGTAGAGCGGGATAAGTTGATTTTAACCGTTTGCGTAAACGGACCTGTGGGTATATGCGTTTGTCTCATGCCCTTTTTCTCACGAAAGAAGCCCTCTTTCATAGGAAACATGGCATCTTTCCTACAAAAGGTCATGCAAAACAAAACAAAACATGTCTATGAGAAATATATGATGGGACTAGTGGTGGCAATTTCTGACCCGACCCGCCAACCCGACCCTTAGGCGGGTTCGGGTTGGGCTTAAGGACCCGCGTAACCCGTTTATTAAACAGGTCGGGTTCGGGTTGGGGGTATGCCAACCCGCCAACCCGGCTGACCCGTTTAATAAACGGGTTAGGCGGGTGGGTCAAGCTGCCAACCCGTCTGCCCGACCCGTCAACCCGACCCGCCAACCCGACACATCAACCCGTCAACCCGACCCGCCAACCTGCCTACCTGCCAACCCGATCCGTCAACCCGCGAACCTGAAAACCCGTTTACCCGACCCAACCCATTTATTAAATGGGTTGGCGGGTCGTGTTGGGTTACCCGTTTATTAAACGGGTCGGGTTCGTGTTTGCCACAGCCGACCCGTTTAACAAATGGGTCGGGTTCGGGTTGAGGTATGCTGACACGCCAACCCGACCCGATTGCCACCCCTAGATGGGACCACATAATAAATTCAGAAAAAAAAAAAAACAGCTTTCCTGTCAAGATGGGTGCATACATGCACATCTTCCTCTCCTGAGAAAGTTGAAAGAGGTTTCCTTGAGTGGGAGTGTACCAAACAACCCTTTGGGCCTGTTTGGGATCCGTAGCTGGGATGGGGGTTTAGGGAGTTTATGCATTTGAGGAAGTGGCAGCTGCTCTGCTAGGCAATTGGATCTGGGCCTCACTTTTCATCACAAATGCATAAATGGCCATCAATCAATCATATTTTTTCGATTTCATTTAGTAGCATTTGGTAAGCCAAAACCATATCCGATTATAATGGGATGTGGATATGGTTTTGATTTTTTGTTACTGAATAAAGTAGATCTGGTATGAGCTTTTCACCATCTACATCTGAACCCGAATTTAAATCGTTTAGCCCACATCTGATCCGAATCAGAATCGTTTACATCCCTAGTTAATACCCTAAAAATTTTCAAATATTACCAAATTATTGTTGCATATAAAAAAAAAGGCAATAAAATCCCAAAAAACCTATAACGAAAATATTGTGAATTTTCTCAAGAGGTTCCTGCTCATCTGACAAGGACAACTGGTGAACGTCACCAAGCAGCAGAAAGGATGTCGCTTGCCGCAAGGTCAAGAGCCTCTCAAAGGCTTAAACAATGGAAGCCCTGATAATGTGAAAAGAGCAGGTGCAATATGATTGTCCATTAAGCAAGGTTGTTAAATGGGATGAGGCGAAGCGAGGCGTTGAGCGTGCGCTTCGCCTCTGAGGCGTACGCCTCTCACAACTGGTATGGAAGTGAAGCGGTGGGAGGGGAGGCAGGGAGCGGCGGAAGAGCAATTAGCCGGCATGTGGCGATGGATCCACCGGCACTTGGGGTTAACACAGCTGACGAATCGGGCGGAGGAGGAAGACTTGGGGATGAAGGAGGGGGTTCTGGAGGTTGATGAGGGGCAATTTGCGCATCACAGCACGCCTCAGTACCTTGAGCGTGCGCGTACGCTTCAGGTACTGAAGCGTACGCCTCTCACAACACTGTCATTAAGTACCTGATCACCCTCCATCTTAAGGACAGGATCTGACAACCATGGGACCCATGACCTATGACCTATGACCTGATGGAGGGCGACGGAGTGATTAATGCACAATTGTAACATAATATTGCACAAAACCCAGACTCAATAATGTGAAGTCAGTGATCGGAGGATTTTCCTTTGGCCTAGTCAGAATATATATATATATATAATGTGAATTTAGTTTGAGATTTTCATAATATTAAGTGATTTGTTGAAAATATCACTACTTTTGTAGCTAGATTTTCAAAAACTGACAAAATCCCTAAAAGTTATGATCAATGTTTGAAAATAACAGATTTTAAACTTGGCATTTTAGTGACATTAACACTTTTTAATTTTTAGTATTTTATGTATTTTTTATGTTTTAATATATTTCTTATATTTTTAAACCTTTCCAACCAGAAGATTTTATCTCATCAGAAAATCCCAATAACAATAATTGTGTTTTAGCAGTGATTAACCGAGACCTGGACGTAGATTGGGAGTGAAGACAAATCAGACATAGGCATGGGTCATGGGTTTTTTTTTAATGAATAATGCTGGGGTTAGGGGTGGCAATCGTGTCGGGTTGGCGGGTTGACCCGACGGGTTGGCGGGACAGCATACCTCAACCCGAACCCAACCCGTTTATTAAACGGGTCGGCTGTAGCAAACATGAACCCGAACCGTTTAATAAAAGGGTAACCCGACACGACCCGCCAACCCATTTAATAAATGGGTTGGGTCGGGTAAACGGGTTCTCAGGTTCGCGGGTCAGGTTGACGGGTCGGGTTGGCGGGTCGATGGGTTGTCGGGTCGACCCACCCACCTAACCCGTTTATTAAACGGGTCAGACGGGTTGGCGGGTTGGCATACCCCAAACCCGAACCCGACCTGTTTAATAAACGGGTTACGCGGGTCGACCCGTTTATTAAACGGGTTGGCTTAAGCCCAACCCGAACCCGCCTAAGAGGCGGGTTGGCGGGTCGTGTCAGAAATTGCCACCTCTAGCTGGGGTTACCTCCAATTTCTATTAATTATCAAATAATCAACTACATAAGATCTCCCGGGGTGATCAGGTGCTTAATGCACAAATATTTGTGAAATCATATTGCACTTGATATTTTCACCGTTGTTCTTGACGCTGGACATAAGAAAGGAAACCGCAGCATGGTCTCTTAAAACCGCAGAAAGGATAGTTTCACCTTCAATAAGTGCTGCACGCCTAGGTCTCTTAAAACCCCCATTGACAATAAAAGAGTTTACGATCATAATCTGTAGAGACAAGATCGAAACCTATGTAACTAACCTAGGCAAATCTGATCACAAAGTCAATGTCATCGTCCATCCAGACTTGGTCAGAAATTATCCCAGCCTTACTAAATAAGTAAACATGATTGGCAATTATTTCTGGTGTGCCATTAAAGCTTAGATTTATTGGAGTGTGAAAAGTGCTTGTTAGAATTTAGCTCAAAACTATTCTTGGGTTTTATATTTTATTTTTATTTTTTCTTAAGTTTGTGAGTAACGAGTTCTCTACAAAAATTTAGTCTCACATTAAAGGTTGTTTAGAAAACTCTTGGTGCCTTAAAAGGGCAAGGCCCTAAGGGCATTATATCTTGGGCTTGTGCATCACTTATTTTAGGATTTTAGATATTGATCGTTGATGTATTAACTCAATCAAAGTCTATCTTAACCTAGACTTGGTCAATTTTCACCTTTCTAAAGTATTTTTTACTTAACAATTTGAGCTTTTATGGTTGATTGTTCACTTTTAGCACTCATTTTTACGTAACGATTTGGGCTTTTATAGATGATTTTATTTCTGCCGGTTTAGGCCTCTTAATAACCCATTATGGCCTTAATGGGTGGCTTGGGGTTGAGGCTCATGTAAACCTCAACCCTCTCCTATTGCTCTCTCTCTCTCTCTCTCTCTCTCTCTCTCTCTCTCTCTCTCTCTCTTTGGTTTCGGAGTTGCAGTTTGAATCCCTATCCAAGTTTCAAATTCATAACTTTATTCAAGATCCAGATCCAGATATGGTTATTCAGATATTTATTCAAGTTCCAAATTCAGTAGCTATTTGAATGCAAATCCAGTTCTAATCTAGATCAAGTATTCAAACCCAAGTCCAATTTAAATCTAGATCCAGTTCTAGTTTAGATCCATATTTAATTTAAATCTATATCCAAACTCAGTTCTGATTCAGTTCTAGATCCAATTGTTTAGATCTAGATCTAGTTGTTATTCGGATCCAGATTCATCTCCTATCATGACTCAATTGATATCCAAATCCATTACTAAGATTTTGATCCAGTTACTCTTTAGATCCATACCCACTTGCAGTTTGGATCTATACCTAGGATTCATATCCAATTCGAACCTAGATTTTTTTATCATAATCAAGAGGTTATTCAAGATGGTTTGTGTCGAGGTTATCAGTCTCACCCGGTGTAGGGTGTAGATCGAATTTTCACGAATAGTTCAAAGCTCAGTTGTATCCTAAGAGCATAGTTGCACAAGTACCCATTACACCGAGGACTTGATCCTGAGTGGGGCAACTATCGCTTGAAAGACAATGTGTATCCAAGCTCACTAGTTCAATCTGAGTTGCCTGACCCACTAAGTAAGGTAAAATTTTCAAGCGATTGATTTGCATATGGTGACTGTGAAGGTTGAAAACCAGGAGTTGCCCAAGTTGTCTCAGCTCGATGACACCAATTTTAAATAATGGCAACACATGGTGTCCATCTTCCTTACGATTACAAAGGTGGTATATGTGCTCACAGAAGATTGCTCTGAAGAATGAGAGTACAAAATCATTGTTGAAAGTCTTAAGAGATGAAAGTGAAAGCAGGATGACTTCGTGTGTCGCAGACACATACTGAATGCATTCTCTGACACCTTGTTTGACCTCTACTCATAAGTCATCACTACAAAGAAGTTGTGAGAAGCCCTTTAAAGCAAGTACAAAACATAGGATGTAAATAATTTGTAAGTTTTTAGTTAACAAGTATATGCATTTCAATCTTTTTCATGACTAACTCAAGTCTATGGGATGCAAATCTTGACTAATCAGATTAAATTTGAGGGTATGAAATTTCAAGAATCATTTCAGGTGCGTATAATCATTGAGAGATTGCTCCCATCTTGAAAAAATTATCCAAAAAAATTAGAACATAAGAATGAGGAGTTTACCTTAGAACAACTTCTTCAACATCTTAGAATCGAGGAGGAAATTCGATCTTGAGATAAGAAAGTATATGGATTTCAAATTTTTTGATGATAAGCCATTATTACCTCAAGTATATGAGATGTAAATATTAGCTAATCAGATTATGTATGAGGGTATGAACTTTGATGCATCATTTGAGGTGGTTGTAATCACTGGGAGATTGCCCCCTTCTTAGAAAAATTATCGAAATAAATTGAAACATAAAAATGAAGAGTTTACCTTAAAATAACTTCTTCAACATCTTAGAATCAAGGAGGAAGCTCAATCTCGATATAAGGTGATATGAAAGAAGATTGAGCTAAGCTAAACATAGTATAATGGAAACCAATGTTCAAACATGAACCTAAGAATAAGAAAAAAAAATCAAATTCGATGCTAAAAAGAAAAAGACTATTTCCTATTACACTTGTGGAAAATTGGGTCACTATACACGAGAATGACGACACATGAAGAAATTTCAAGGCAATAAAGTTAATAAACTCGATGATGACCTGATGATTATAGTCAGTGAGATATTTATGATTAATTTAGATAAATGACGGTATATGGATTATGAATGAACGATCCAGTCACGCAATGATAGAAGTATATTCAAAATTAATGAAATCATTTGGGAAGCACATATGATTTATATGGCAATAAACATGAAGGTAAGGCTCATGAAAAAGAAAGTGTGGAACTACATTTTTGAGAAATGCTTAACCCTCCAAAATGTGTATCGTGTACCTACCATCACAAAAAATCTTGTATCCGTCTATTTTCTCATAACTCATGGTTTTAAAGTTATATTGGAATTCGACAATATTATACTGTCGAAGAATCACAAGTTTGTAGGCAAAGGTTATGCCACTAATGGGTTGTTAAAACTCACTTTGAGTAAGAAAGTTGGTTCTTCTTTTGCTTATATGCTTGACTCATATGATTTATAGCATGCTAGATTCATAAATGTTAATTATAAATCTTTTGAAAAACATGGGTAACTTAAAAATTATTCATAAATACAAATCTGGATATAATAGAAAATGTGACATCTAAATTATTAGATTTAATAAACTTGATGTATGTGATTTGAAAAATACTTCAACTTGTGAGGGTAACAATTATTTTATAATATTTATTAATAATTTTTACAAAATATGTTTATGTTTATCTCATGAAATAAAAAAGATGAATCATTTAAAAAATTTAAGATTTTTAAAATTAAGTTTGAAAGTTTTCATAAATGCAAAATAGTCTCTTAGATCTGATAGAGGTAGTGAAATTTTTTCAAATGAGTTCATTGAATTTTTTGTGAAATTCATCTAATACATAGACAAAATATTAGTTAAGAAAAAAAACTATGCAAATTATTAAGATCATTGTATGAGTTAAAATAAATCACCTAAATTGTCATGGGCTTAGAAGCGAAGGCCCCCGCGATGTAGCTTCGGGCAATCACAAACACCGAAAGTAGGCCTTTTTAGAGCATAACACACGTGCACGAGTGAGAGCAAGAGTATGCACATGCACAATCACAAAGAGAGCATAGAGGCAAGGATGCAAAAAGCTTCTTTATAGATACTTAAAAGCAAAATACATCAAGAGGTGGTTGCAATCATTGGGAGATTGCCTCCATCTTAGGGACAAGACCTGTCAAGTATGAGACCCATGACCTATGACCTGATGGAGGGCGATAGAGTACTTAATGCACAAAATTTTGTACCATCATATTGCACCAAACCCATACTCAATAATGTGAAGTCAGTGATCGAAGTTTTTTCCTTTGGCCTAGTCAGAAATATATATATATATATATATGATTTATATGCTTGACTCATATGATTTATAGTATGTTAGATTAAAAAATGTTAATTATAAATATTTTAAAAAATATGGATAACTTAGAAATTATTCCTAAATACAAAAGTGGATATAATAGAAAATGTGATATCTAAATTATTAGATTTAATAAACTTGATGTATGTTATTTGAAAAATACTTCAACTTGTGAGGGTAATAATTATGTTATAACCTTTATTAATAATTTTTATAAAATATGTTTATGTCTATCTCATGAAATCAAAAGATGAATCATTTAAAAAAATTAAGATTTTTAAAATTGAGGCTAAAAGTTTTCATAAATGCAAAATAGTCTCTTAGATTTGATAGAGGTAGTGAAATTTTTTCAAATGAGTTTATTGAATTTTTGTGAAATTCATCGAATACATAGATAAAATACTGGTTAAAAAAAATGTTTGCAAATTGTTAAAGTCATTGTATGATTTAAAACAAATCACCTAAACTATCACAGGCTTAGAAGCGAAGGCCCCTGCGACGTAACTTCGGACAATCACAAACACCAAAAGTAAGCCTTTTTAGCACACAACACACACGCATGAGCGAAAGCAAGAGTACACACATGCACAATTACAAAGAGAGCAAAGAGACAAAGATGCAAAAAACTTTTTTGTAGATACTTAAAATCGAAGTACATCAAGAGAAGGAGAGAGAGTTTGAATACACTGGGTTCTTAAGCTGTATGACCTTTTGAGGACACTCGAGAGTGCCAAAGAGGTATATACATCAGGAACAAAAAAGTGAAAACATGGCAGTCCGGAACATAAACAATGACATGAGAAATTTATGAATTAATTATTTTATATATATAACACCTTAAAATTTTAACCCAAAATTTCAAAAGAATTTTTTTTCTCCAATGGACATTTTATTGGATTTTTTATGTTTTTTTTCAAAAGTTTGACCATATAGATGTGATCTATATGCTTGTTTTTATAGGAATCAGTTCTTAGAGCATTTGATTTCGATGCATGAATATGCTTTTATAAGTTTCAAAATCAACAACAAACAATTTTTATAAATTTTTAAGGCTCCAAATACCACTTTTTGTATCCAAAATTTACGATTCAAGTATCGATTCATAGTAAATCGATCATGCTAAACACATATGTACGGTTAGAATTTTGAAAAAAATACCAAAAAAAAATCATTGGAGAGGTCGGGGGGAGGGGGGGGGGGTGTTCATTGGGGGAGGTTTTCATTCCCCTATATATATATAGTGATGGGTAGGTGCCTGGCACTTTTTTGTGCTTATCATGTGTCTATCGAGCTTTCGCAAGATTGTTTTTATTTTTTTAAAATATGATAATACAGATGTGATCTACATGCTTGATTTTATGGGAATCGACTTTTGGACCATCCAATCTCAAAACCCAAGTTAGTTTTTTATAAAATTAAAAAATTAATGTCTATATTTTTAAAAATATTAAATGCTTAAAAAATCATTTTTACTAAAAAAATATGATCCGAGTGTAATTTTTTAGCAAATTGATCATGGAGAACACCTGTCGGGTGAGATTTTTGAAAAACAACCTAAAACCCTATCAAAGTTCGATAGCCATGTGATAGGCACAAAAAGCATGAGACACCTACTCATATATATATATATATATATATATATATATATATATATATATATATATATATATATATATATATATATATATATATAACACGTTTTGTTAGATTTTTGGTGTTTTTTTTCAAAATTGTGACTGTACATATGCGATCTACATGTAGTTCTTGGAGAATTTGATTCTGATGCATGAATAGTTTTTTATAAGTTTCAAAAAATCAATATCTTACAATTTTCATAAATTTTTGAAGCTCCAACTACTATTTTTTATCCAATATTTATTATCCAACTATAGTTTTTTAGTAAATCAATATGCATGGTTAAAAGTTTGAAAAAAACAATAAAATCTTTTCATTGAGCAGGTTTGGCATGTTTTTTTTAGAATGTAGGTTTTTATTTTCCTATATATATATATATATATATATATATATATATATATATAAAGAAATGAGTCTTTCTTAAATGAAACATGCTAAATGGGTTTTTGCGCTCTTTCAGTTAATTTGTATTTTTTATAAAAAAATGATATTTGGAGCTTCAAAAATTTATAAAGATTTTAATCTGTTGATTTTGTGTGTTAGAATCGACAAGAGCTGATCCCTGTAAAATCATGAATATAGATCACATGTACGTCAGAATTTAAAAATGAAATAAATAAAACCTAAAAAACTCATTTAGGATATTTCATTTACCACGACACATTATATATAAAGACACGGTAAAAGTGGGACCCGAGGTTATGTGGGGCCCGGTCCGCAAATTATTTTGTGCGTTTCCGATGGGACCCACTGCTTATTCGGTCCAAGAGTCCGGATGACTACGGATCCTCCTCTTACTCTTTCTCTCTCTAAACTCTATATAAAATGAATCTCTCTCTCTCTCTCTCTCTCTCTCTCCAATGAAGCCTCTGCAGAGCTCCTCTTCTCCTCTCTCTGCGCTCTCACGGGCGGTCCATCGATGAAGTCTATGGTTTCGTTCTCCATCCCTTTCTCTTCCTTCACCCGAAGATGTCGCAGAAGCGGCAGCCGGAGAGTAAGGAGGGTTCCGGCGGAGATTCGCCGGAGGAGAAGCGCCGGAGAGTCCCCTCCTGGTACAGGTAGCGAAGAACGGCGCCCTCTCCTCTCGACGGAAAATTCGTTCTGTCCTTCTTTCTCTTTCTTTCTCTTTATTTCTCTTTATTTTGGGGTTATGGTTTGGTGTTTTTGTTTTTCCCTCGGCGCTAATTCGTCTCTCTCTCTCTGTGTGTTGTTTTCGGTGCTGAAGCGTGGTGAGCCAGGTGATGAAGAACGACGGCCTCCAGAAGTTCGTCTCTACCTTGGAGCCCCTGCTCCGGCGCATCGTAAGTCGATTCCCTCCTGAAGATTTTTCTTGGGTTTGAGTTGTTTGTGGGAGATCGGGCGTTGATTTCTGTTTCTGTTCGTTTTCGATCCGACTATGGGGATTGAATTTTGGTGTTGTATGGATTTCGTTGGGGTGCGTTTCTAGTGTTGAGGGTTGTGTGGGTTACGCATGAAGGAGATTAATGTGCGCGTTAGATGCTAATTTGGGCAAAATTCAACGTGTTGAGTCTAAAAGTAGTTGAAAGGAGGTTGATCAACAAACGATGAATGAATTAGTTGGTGGGAAACTATGATGTATGAGTTACTTATGGATGATTGGTTGCTAAAGTAATATGACACAACTCTAAATTTCATTTTAGGTGTGTGGTGGGGTGGTGTGGACTCTGTAATATATAGGATTCTGTTGGTATTTTGTCAAAGTGAAATAGACGAGCGAAGAAGAACAAATTGGATTGTAAGAGACTTGATGCAACTATGCGGTAAGGAATTAGGGTTGTTTTCTGTGAAGCCTAACCAACTCATCGGAACCCTTTCGAGAATGGGTACATTATCATTGGTTAGGAATGCTTTTTTGTCTATATAAGGACGCGCTTTGGTGGGAGTTCCTCTTTAGGCATGGTACAAGCTTAGTGAATGGGATTATCCTACTTGGGGAGTATTCCTTTACTAAAGTTTCAATTCACTTTAGCAGCACAATTGATGTGATGAATCATAGGCGACATGCGAAGACTTCATAGTGGCACTAATTTGACTTGAAGAGATGAATGATGCCCAATTCGTATCAGTCACGTCACTGGATCAAAGCAAGAAAAAAAACATGTTTGAGATTTTTAATACTTCTGACAGTGTTATAGTGAATCTTATGGAGCTGATTGTAATGTCTTCTTATTTTGGGTCTTGGGATGAATTTCTAACTCATTGTAGAGCATGTTTATATGTCGCTGCAAGTTTGATATTCACTCTATATTTTGCACTCTGATTGTTGAGTTTAAAAGTTAAAAAAAGATACCGAGGCTGATCCTGGCACTCAACTACTTTAGTAAAGGAATAAGTTACTTATTTCTAAAGTAAACCTATTATTTGTTTTGAGATTTTTACAGACCTGAACCTAATCGGCATGTGTCCAGAGTATTGCAATAAATTGAAAAAACTCTAAATTATCTTGATAGGAATTCAATTAATTTTGAAAATTTAATTTGTACTCATTTATTATTTATTTTCAAAATGTCATGATTTTCTGGATAAGAGTGAATTCTTTGATATTTCTAGATTCTCCCAGGGAAAACCCTTGCTGATATCATTTGGAGACAGATATTGGTGACTATGATATAAATCCGGTCATCAATTTTCAGATTTCTATTCAATTCTAATCCTAGTTGATTTAGTGATATTAGCCACTTGCTCTTCAAGTTTGTTTTTTGGGCTATTTTTAACTCCCTCCTCTAGCATTAAAGTTTAATATTTCAATTTCAACTGCTTATACGATGCTCTTATGGCACATTTCAGTCATCGTGTCATCATTAGCCTTGTTTTCAGCTGTTTATTTCACTCCATATTTGATATAGTTATTTTTTAAGTTTAAGCTTTTGAACTTCAATCTATCAATTCTATAACACTGGGATTGTTTCTTCCAACATCTCTATGAGACTTGCTTCTAGTATGCTTGGCATGTTCACGGACATTAAATCAGGGAATTTGACAAATATATATATATCTTTTGGCTAGGCAAGTTGGGGGATAACCCTGTGGGATTCAAACTCGAGATCTCTTGGTTATGATAGTGTGTCCTAACCATCCAGCTATCTCATTAGACAGATAGAAAAGTAGAAATCTTGTGGCGTACATGCACAAGATGAAAATGCCATCAACAAACCATGCCTCCCTTCATGAAGCTTGCTGCTATTGTTTACGAATAACACTCTTGGTTCCTTCTTGTAGAAGAATCTTCCTATTCTTGACCATTCCTCAATGCCTCATGTTCAAGCTTTACAAAGTAGAATCAGAAGTCTAGGTTATTAGGCAATAACTGGGATGTAGAAGGGATAACTTGTTTGTCATGCATGACTTGTGTTAGGAGGTTACTTTGGGAAGAGAATGCAACAACTCTTGTTGCCCTATTCTCTTTCTGCATTGCTTGAATATTATAATTAATAACTTGTTTTCGTTATTGGTTATGGTTTTCAAAGACACTTTTCTTGAGGCATCAATAAAGGTGCAAAACTATGTTGGTACATGTGTTTCCTTTAGGCTTGTGGCTTATGCCACACCTGTGAGATGCAGCGTTTTGTGCTTGGACTTGTGTGCCTTCAAGAGCTTTAAGCATCACCAAAGTTTTTGGTCTTGACTTTAAACTGCACTTTGTATTCTGGGTTTTTGTCTACATTTAAACAAGTTAAAGCATTTCATGTTTTTGGCAAAAAATAAACAGCAATTTCTTTGTTTAGTCCTTGATCCTTTTCGAACCTTCCACCTCACCTTAAATTGTTTGTAATTGTAACTCTTTCCAGTAATGATCTCTAACTTTATATTTCACATTCCTTTTTAAATCTTTTGAGAACTAAATAGCATATAGTTTCATAATATCCTGTTCTTTTTTGCCCAAATATATGGGCATATATGAGAAATGTCACCATGAACTTGATGTTAGTACCTAAGTTCAATGGTTTATTAACTTTATTATTTCAGGTCCATGAGGAAGTAGAGCTTGCATTAAGAAATCATTCAGCCAACAAGCTACAGTGAGAACTTATACTTGGGATACCTTTTTCTTCTAAGCACGATACTGGAGTTGAGTTTCTTATTGTTATACTGTTATTCATTGTGTATATTTGTTTTTTGTCCTTCTGCAGACCGTGTGTAAAACAAATTCATCCACCATGTTCAAAACATTTGCAACTACAGTTTACCAATAAACTTTCCTTGCCAATTTTCACCGGTAGCAGAATTGAAGGGGATGATTGCTCTGCTTTAAGTTTGGCACTAGTGGATGCCTTTACTGGACAGGTGGTAACCTCAGGCACTGAATCCTCACTTACGGTGGAAATTGTGGTTCTTGAAGGAGATTTTGAAGGTGATGAAGAGAATTGGACATATGATGAATTTAAAAGTAATATAGTACGGGAAAGAGATGGAAGAAGACAACTTCTTGGAGGTGATGTGTTTGTAAATCTCAATGCTGGCACTGGCATGGCAGGGGATCTGGCTTTCACTGACAACTCAAGTTGGACAAGGAGTCGCAAATTCAGGCTTGGCGCAAGAGTTAATGAAGGCTCTGTTGATGGGATGAGGATTAGAGAGGCAAGGTCAGAGCCATTCATGGTTAAGGATCACCGAGGAGAATGTGAGTGTTCTAAAAATGTTGGTGATAGTGCATGGGATTTAATGTCTTCAGATGGTGTTCTAATGAACTATTATAAGTTGCTTTTACCAATTGCAATACATTATTTTTCATCTGTCAAGCCACATTTATTCCACAGCAAGAGCTTTGTCTTTATAGGCACAACATTCCTGAGTTCCTTGTATTATGAAAAATGGAGCAGCTTCATGAGCCGTTCTCTTAGATCTTGAAGTTGGTTCCAGCTGCTAATCTATGACACATGCATGAACCAAGCTGAAACTAGGATGCATGTGGAAAGTCCATTCATTCGTGCGGCCATTGGAGGGGAGGGGTTGTGTTGAGGTTAAGTCCTCAAAATAAGGAAATTTAAAACAAACTCAAGTTTAAGCTTGCTCTTCTATGTGCATTAAATCCATGTTCTAGACTCCATGGACACTGCATTTTCTTGTCATAGTCTAGTTTAGGTTCTTTTGTTATGGTTTTCTGTATGCTTCAGCAGATTCTTAGTTGTCAAGTTTAGATAGAAAGAAACTCATAAAATCAATGTGGGTAGCAGGATAAGAAAGAGAGAAGCACTTCATGAGAACATAGTTATCCTCTGCATGTGTCCTGCATTGATTATATTTTGTGCAACATATACTTGTGATCAGTCCAAGGGAAGATGATGCCTCTCTTTTTTTTTGAGTCATTTTTCATTGGCTATTGGTTGCTCTGGAAACTAAAGGCAAACTAATTCGCCTCCTTTGGAATAACTTTCATGATCTATGAGTTCTGATCCCTTCTGTGGTGTTTTATATCATTTTTTTCTTTCTCTTGGCAGTATACAAGAAGCACTATCCCCCATCTTTAGTTGATGAAGTCTGGCGTCTTGAAAAGATTGCCAAAGATGGTGCTTTTCATAAACGTCTTAACTGTGAGAACATCTACACTGTGAAGGATTTTCTGACACTTCTGTGTATGGAGCCTCAGAGACTGCGGAGTGTAACTTTTATCTTTACTCTTTCTCTTTCTTCTGAAGTTTCTGAGTTGGCACCATGAAAGTATGAAAGTTTTAATCATATAAAAAGATCTGCTTCCTTAGGATGCAAATGCAGAGAAAGGATGGAAACATCAAATGTTATATATAATGTGGGAAACATTCTTTAACATAAATACTGTCTTATAACAATATTCGGTTTCACTTTCCTTTCATTTTTTAAATCAGAAAAGATCTGTTATTTGATTTGAACAGAAAAAATATGTATTTTGCATCTTTTTTCTTGAAATTAATTTTTAAATAAGTCCTGGACTTGTCCTAATAAACTTGCCTATGTTTCTCTCAACCCACTTGCAGTCAATGTCGATGTCAAGAATAGTTATTTTGAGCCTGAAGTCATGGGATAGGTGCCACAGTCATTCTTATTTTTGTTAAATGTTGTGTGACAGTACTTACAGGAGATCTATTTCCCCAGAGTGTTTTTGTGTGCTTAATTGCTTTGTATGTTCGATTTTACTCTTTCCAGATTTTAGGAAGTGGCATGTCTACTAAAATGTGGGAAATCGTGGCGGACCATGCCAATACATGTAGACTTGACAACCAAATGTATATTTATTATCCACATGCTGACAGAAGAATGGGATTGGTCTTCAATGTTGTGGGTAAACTACTTAGGGTCCTTCGTGAGGGACAGTTGACTCCACTGAATGAGCTCTCAGACACCCATAAGGCACTTTATCATCTCCCTATCTCATGCTTTTTATTTGACTGTTGGTTTTTAAAAAATGGTTGTTTACCTAAACATTTTATCAGGTAAATGTGCAAAAGCTGGCTAAAGAGGCCTATGAACACTGGAGTGAGGTTATCTCTTATGATGGGGCGGCTACATCGGATAGTTCTCAGCAGTTGCCTTCTGCAACTCTTTCTTCTATGCTGTCTGGGCTGGATCCCCCATGCAGTGACTTATCAGATCATCACAGTGTAACTGGATGTGGTTTCACACATCCAACTGCTTCACCATCGGATGTTTTCTCATCAATCTTGTCGGCCAGTGGTTTGGGTTTAGATGAATGTGTCACTGGGAACAGTACAAGATACATGCTTTCTTCACTCGAATCTCATGTTCTTGGTAGTAGTTCACATAACGATCCTACGGGCTTGTACAGAGAGACTAATTCGCACGTATATAATGCAGAACTTTCTGATGAGCACTTGCAATACTTTGACTCCGACCCCACCCTGCAGTCACAAACTCACCATAGTAATTCACAAGAGGACTTTGGGGTTGTTGTTACTGGCTTCCTTGGAATGCAGTCGGAGTTCTACCATTCTAAGGCTCATGCAAGTTGGATGACACTGAGAGCTGTATTGAAGTGGAGAATTTCCATAAAGAGAAAGGTGGCTTCCAAGCGGAGCAAGACGAGAGAGACTTCAAAATTCTGAGATGTGGTAGTGTACAGGATCACAAGGAAATGTTTTTTGCATGTATAGCATATTGAATTGTAGTGCAATTTTGATTTGCGGTCACTTGTTTCATGGTTTTATTTGAGCTGCAGATCCTCCTCTGGAACATGATAACCCCTCATTGTGGTGGTTTGAAAGTGTAAATACATAAAAGGAATTATGTATTGATGGTGGCTCTGAGTGTGGGTAGTTACATATTTACTGTTCTGTTTTTGTAGCTCTTATAGAAAGGAGCTGGACTTTAAAATATCTTCGAAGAAATGGAAGGCTGAATTAATAGAAGCCATTTCTGTAGTCACTTGTATGAACTGGTTCTTGGGATGCACAGACCTTTTATCCATTCCAGCTGCCTCTCTGAGCTTGTCAGCTAAGAAGGTGATCATTCTCAATCATGGAAACTGAATCCTCCTGATCTGAAACCAAGAATACAGTCATTACTCTTCCGATGGATTTTGATGGAGGTTGTGTTGCTGAGAATTAACATTTCAAAGAGAGAAAACCGGACGTCAAGTTTACTTGAATCTTCTAGAGTTTGATTTCTGGTGTTACGATGTTGAAAGTGGTGGGAGATGGAATGTGCCTTTCAGAGGTTAGTATGAAACGAGGTTGTTTTTCTTGATCCCTTGATTAAGAGGTTAGGGAAATCATTTTTCCAATGCTGTTTTACATTTGGTGCGAGTTAGCATAACTAGATCTCGACTCCACCATCTCTTTGAGTGATTGATCTCAAATTGAACTGGAGCTCACTGGAATGAGACTTGCAAGACCATGTTGCAGGGAAGAGTCAAATCTTGACTCTCGATTTCTTCAGTGGCTGGTTTGGTATCAGTTGGGCAGAATTTTCAATTACTTGATTAAGCGGAATTTGGGTGTCTAAACTGTTTTTTTCACAGAATAATCCATGGAATTATTTACTTTTGTGAATGCCAGCATTGGTTATTTCTCCCAGTCAGATACGAATAAATATTTGCATTATGTCTACTATGTGTCAGATTTTTCTAGTGAGCCTGCAGCTTTCTTCCAAGAAAGCCTGGTGTTTTTACTGGATGACGGGGAAACTGCCTCAATCACTCGCAAGCTCGTTGGTGTAAAGACCCCATGTACCCCTTGCTCACCAGGGAGTATACTCAGCTTTGGCCTCTAAGACATGCATGCAGGCATAGCTGGGAAACACGCCAAGTCGCTCGAGGCTCAGCTCATGTTCACCTTGTAAAGAGCTTGTTTAAACTTGTCAAATAGGCTTGGCAAGCTGAACATGAACAATAGGAGCTCGACTCGGCTTGATTCTTATGAGCTGTTAAGTATTAAAAAACATATTTTACATCATATAGTAGATCTAGAAGATATTGTTTGCGAAAAATAGGTTTAGTGGTAAAATGGTATTACTTATAGTTCAGAAACAATACATTTTTTTGTAAATTTCATTTCTTTCAGCTCTAAAACAATGTATTTTTTTTGTGTGAACAAGTTAGTTGAACTCGATTGTTTAACTCGGGTCCATTATGAGCTTGGACATGCCTTGGCTGGCCACAAAAAATGAGCCAAGCTTGAACACTTCCTACCTGCAGCTGCAGTTTTGAATTGATGACGTTCATGAGTCTCCCCTACCAGATGAGCAGAGTGTTTATGAAAGCAAGCTAATACTTGTGCTTTCATGGTGGGCGTAAAAGAGCATGAGTAATTATAATTTTCAAAAATGTCAATATTCTGCTAACAAAAGAAAATTAACTTGCTTTTGAGTAGTATGCAATGACCACTGTGGTTAGAACACAAAGAGAGATTGGTCGTTCAAAGATCCTCCAAAAACTAAGCAAGAAAAATATACGGAAAATAAACAAGGTGAAGAATAAGTTGGCATAATAACGATGATTGCAGTGGTGGTGATGGCAAATATATATATATATATATATATATATATATATATATATATATATATATATATATATATATATATATATATATATATATATACAGAGAGAGAGAGAGAGTTTGGTATTTAGACCGTTTTCCTGCATTTCGGCCATACAGATGTTTTTGGCATGTTCCATTTGATAAGAACCAGCCCTTGGTTTGTGTTTTTTTATTGAAAAACATAGTTTATAATGTTTCAAATTTAAAAACTTGAGGCTGAGCGATTTTTCAACAAAACCTGCTTGTGTTAAAATCAGATGATTCAAAAGCTGAATCCTACACATATGTAAGGTCAGAATTAAAAAAAATGTAAAAATTTGAGTGCACTCCTTCGTCACAAATCTCTCTCTCTCTCTCTCTCTCTATATATATATATATAAACTTACAAAATGAGCACGGTGTTAAGCTATTGGATTTAGGTGCCTTTTAGAAAGTCTGACCGTACAAATGTGATCTATATGCTTGTTTTTATAAAAATCACTTCTTTGAGCATTTGATTCTCATGCATGGATAGATTTTTATAAAGTTTCAAAAATCAATGGCCTATAATTTTCATAATTTTTTGAAGCTCTAAATACCATTTTTTTTAATCCAAAATACATGATCCAAGTATCAATTTCTAGTAAATCAATCATGTTGAACACATCTATGGGATCAGAAAAAACACTGAAAATCCATTAGCATGTTTCATTTAACATTAATGAGCCTATTTTGTAGGTTTCTATCATATATATAAATAAATAATATATATATATATATTGATGCTAAATATTTTTTGTGTGCATATATATATATATATATATATATATATATATATATATATATATATATAAAGAGAGTAATGGGTCAATGCTAAACCACATTGATGCTAAATCAGAGCTAAAATGCGCTGATCGTTCATAGTGGGCGTTGATGGATGGTCAGCACACAAAAAATGCATTAAAAACATGATTTTGGGGCAAAAAGACCTTTAGTGGCAGACTAAAAGCCTATCGCATTTTTTAAAAGTCTTTAGTGGCGTACTAAAAGTGCCAGTAAAGGTCCCAGACCTTTAGCAAGACCTTTACTGGCACTTTTAGCATGTCAATAAAGGGTTTTTGACGTTATTTTTTTTTGTGTGCTGACTGTGCATCAATAGTGCAATGGATGGTCAATGCGCTTTAGCACTAAATGAGTTTAACATGGACCCATTTCAATATATATATATATATATATATATATATATATATATATATATAGAGAGAGAGAGAGAGAGAGAGAGAGAGAGAGAGAGAGAGAGAGAGAGAGGTTGAAACGCCATCTAGGTTGGGTGTGCACAAATTTATCCATGTGCACGCTCATTTTCCACCAAAATTTTCATTTTCTTTAAAATCTGACCTGGCTTATCTTTCGAACACATAGAGGTCATGTTTTGGTTGAGTCTCATAAATTTGAACTCATGCAAATGAGAGAATGAATCTTTTTTTTTGTGAGGGCATAAACTATAACTCAAATAGTACAGGGTTACGAGGGATCACCTCCAAAACGTGGGTACAGAAGAAAGAATGTGCTAAACAAACATCAAAAGTCAGTAGTGAGAAATGGATTCTCATTCATTTGACTCCAATTGATTTGAAGTTACATGTGGCCCAGCAAACCAAACTTTACCCAATTAGTTTTCCACTGGCACTAGAGTTTTTAATATATTGGGCATTAACTTTTTGCGACCTTAATTTTCCCAGTTAGATTTGGGTTGAAAAGAGGCATCACAACCTCTCCTTTTCCTCCTAAGATATGCCTAAGATGCCAATGACACTCTTAGGTATTTAAACATGACCAATATTCTAATATCGACTCTCTCTCTCTCTCTCTCTCTCTCTCTCTCTCTATATATATATATATATATATATATATATATATATATATATATATATATATATATATATATATATATACACACGAGACATTAGACCCCTTTTTCGTTAGGTCTCGTTAGGCCTCTTCAAAAATCATAGTTTTAAGTATTTTTTCTCACGTCTAACACTGTAGATGTGATCTATAGGTTTTGTTTAGTAGGAACCAACTTTTGGATCAGTTTTTTCAGTGATACAAAATCAATGGCCACGAAGGTACTAAATTTTCTGGCTCATAAAAATATTTTCTTTCATAAAAAAACATGATCCAAGAGTCTATTCCCCACTAAATCAACCATGCTAAACACATCGAATAGTACAGATCTATCATAAAACACTTAAAACCTATGGCACAGAACGAGAAATGGGGCATAATATATTTAGTTCTCTTTCTCACACACACATTATATATATATATATGTGTGTGTGTTTCTTAGGCCTCTTTTTTGTTAGGTCTCATTAGGCCCTCTTCAAAAATCATAGTTTTGAGTTTTTTTCTTAAGTCTAACAATGTAGATGTGATTTATAGGTTTTTTTTTAGTGGGAACCAACTTTTGAATCACCGGAATGTGACTTGTATACAGGTTTTTCTGGTGATCTAAAATCAATGGCTACGAAGGTACCCATTTTTTTTGGCTCATAAAAATATATTTTTTCGGTGAAAAAACATGATCCAAGAGTCGATTCTCACTAAATTGAGAATGCTAAACACATTTAATGGTTCAGATTTATCATAAAACACTTAAAACCTATAATGCAGAAGGAGAAATGGGGCCTAATATGATCAGTTCTCATATATATATATATATATATATATATATATATATATATATATATATATATATATATATATATATATATATATATGCATTGGTGCTACCCTTTTTTCATTCTGCCGTATTAGGCCCTTTCAAAAATTATATTTTTTTATGATTTTTGTCACATCTAACATCATAGATGTGATCTATAGGTCTTGTTTAATTGGAACCGACTTTTGGAACGTCCGAAATCAATAGCTAGGAAGGCATTAGTTTTTCCCGATTCATAAAATCACATTTTCATCAGAAAACATGATCCAAGAGTCGATTCCCACTAAATCAAGTATGCTAAACACATCTAGTGGTTCAGATCTATCATAAAATACTTTAAACTAGGAGGTCTAATGGGGCAAATCTAGAAAAGTGAGCCTAATATGTTCAGTTCTCTCTCTATATATGTATATATATTCTCATGTCTCACTTTCAGGACTGCACTTTTGCAGCTACAGAGTTGCTTATGAGACCATTGCTTTTGCAACATGAAAGATAATCAGAGATCTTCATGTTTTCTTAAGTATGATCTCCCATCTCTTACAAAAGCATTGGCTCTTTCCTTTTTTTCCCTTTGTGGGTCCCAAGTGGATGACTTTTAAAGTCCCCTGACGGCCATCTTTCCTATCCCACACGATTCCAGCATATATTAGACCACCAAATCAATCTTATCATGACATTTCTAAGATGCCAATGGACGTACACTGGCCTGTGTAGGCTGTTGATTTTTGAAATATTATAAAAACCTATTCAAATAAAACCTTACAAAATAAGCACACCCCTTTAAATCAAACATGCTATTGGATTTTTAATGCTTTTTAGAAATTCTGACTGTACAAAGGTGATCAATATGCATGTTTTTATTGGAATCACTTCAATCATTTGATTATGATGCATGAACAGGCTTTTATAAAGTTTCAAAATTTGAGGCTCTAAATACTATTTTTCTCTCCAAGATGCATGATTCAAGTGTCTATTTCTAGTAAATCAATCATATCAAACACATCTATGAGAATCAAAATTTTAAAAAACACTGAAAATCTTTTAGCATGCGGTACTTAACACTGTGCCTTTTTTTTTGGTTTCTACTATATATATATATATTTTTTGAAACACCAGCTAGGATGGGTGTGCACAAATTATCCATGTGCACTGCATGCACACTCATTTTCCACCATTTTTTCATTTTCTTTAAAATCTGATCAAACAAAATCTGCTTTAGATCATCCAATTCTGGCATGCAAGCAAGCTTCTATGGTCTAAAAAATTAATGGATCACAATTTTTAAAATTTTAAACTTGAAAGTTTATCTTTTTTTAATCGAAAAACCACTACTTTTTTTTTATAAAGAAAAAACACGATCCAAAGACAAGTTTGTTGACCTAATATGGCACCCCATGAACCCCTCTCATCCATGAGATCCATGCATTAAAGAGAGAGGAGCCCTCTCTCTCATTAACTTATGGATTGCCCATTTAATGGGCAAATCCAAAAGAGTTTATCAAAATTGATTTTACAAACGGTTTCATAATCAAAATATATTTGTTTTTATTTCTTTTAGGGTTTATCTGCAAACCTGAATTTGTATCTCATTTAAGGCTAAGAAAAGACTACCCAAAAGAGAGCTATATATACCCAGCCCCTGCACACCCACCGGATATACCAATGCAGTAACCCCCCTGAGCATGTTCTACAAAATCTCCCACTCTCTCCTTTCTATGTCCCACCTACACTCAGCGCACATCAACAACACTCGATCCCAACAGCGGTATCAGAGCCACACCTGATGTGCGCAAAGACCTAACCTCAATGCCTACTGCTCGAAGGCGTCGATCGCCGCTCGAAGCCACTGATCGTACCATATCATTGAAAACCAAAAACAATAATAGTGGTAAAGGTTAGTACCTTTTTTTTGTTTGGGGACAATCGCTGGAAATCTAGTCACAATCACCAAAAAACACTCAGGCCTAAACCGGGGTGCAAGAAAAAAATAAAAAAATATCATACCTGTTCTGACTAGCAAAACTCAGGTCATTGTTGATCAAGCTATTGAAACCCAGACTGTCTACCTGAAACCTTTTGTAATAATGATAATAAAAAAAATAAGGAGGAGGTGAATGAAAAACCACCTTTCACTAGGAACCCTTCCGTCACTGTGAATGAAAAACCCTTCATAGGGAATCACCCTTTACCGGAAAGATCCTTCACTAGGGAAAACCCCTTTCACAAGAAACCCTCATAAAAAAAACCAGTAACTGCCGCAGGTGTTGTTGTTTGAGTAAGGTGGCTGAAAGGAGGAGGCCATCCCCGCCAGATTAGTCGTTTCCTGCGTCGGGAAGAGTCAGATGCAAAGTGTGCCATCCTCTTTTGAAGAGGCTACTCGCCAATCAACAGAGCTACCCATCGGCCGTGATCAGCCCTAGGAGGAAGCAATGGTCTCCTCCTCCAGTCTGTCCTGTGAGCAGAAAAATCGTCTGGCGGGTGGTTGTTGGAACCAAGCTTTCTTGTTGCGGTGTCAAGGGAGCAAAGGAAACTCCAACTGATTGCGCCCAGTGGCTTGCCGGATGAATGTGCTAGTAGAGCGATGACTGCAGAGAAGAGGAGATGCTAGGGTTTCTCTCTCTCTCTCAGGGTATATGAAGGAGTGCTGACTATTTTTTTAAGCCTTCGGTCAGCCATGCCGGTGGTATCCTTATTTTGGGGAAGCAATCTTTAAATATTTCTCAACTGGACATGGGTCTATTTTCATTGTCTGTTGCCTTTACTTTACAAGACAGTGGCAGGAGGGTTGTGGTCATTGTTGTGTATGACCCTAATCACGCTGTCACGAGGCCTGCTTTCTGGAACGACTTAAATAAGATCGTCGTCTCAAACAGGGAGTACCATTTTCTTATGGAAGACTTTAATTGCCTTTTGTCTATTCAGGATTCTAATAACCTCGTTCTTCCCAATCCATCTATGCGAGGTTTTCAAGATTTTGTCCATCAGCATCACCTTTACGTAATTTTTTTTATTGGGGAGCGTTACTCTTGGTCGAATAGGCGGATTCGCCCATGCTGCAGAGTTCTTGACAAGGTTTTTGTCACTCCAAATTTACTAGATTTCATTCCCGATGTCAAGTGTGTCTTGTTGGCTCCTTCTATCACGGACCATGGTCAGTTACTCACTATTTGAGGGGATGGTTTTAAATACATCAGGAGTTTTGTATTTGAACAATGGTGGCTCCATGAGCCAGACTTTCACACTATTATTTCAGACTCTTGGAACAAGCCCTCCAATGAGTAGTGGGCAGCTATCCAGTGTCATGAGAAGTTGTCTCGTCTCGCTAAGGATATCAAAGCTTGGCTCCCTAATCGAGATGTGGTTAAATTTCAGCAAATGGCTACCTGGGAGCAAGAGATTTCAGCATTGTATCAAACTATGTCTTCCCCGGAGTCTCGATCGGATTCACACCTGCAGAGTTTGCAGACTAGATCTATTGAATTATCAACGCTTTTGAAGAACTGGAGGGTCAAAGAAAATTAGATGGAAGCAACGGACAAGGGTGAAATGGCTTGCGGCCGAAGACAGTAATACTAAATTTTTTCACTCATATGCTTCTCATCGTCATAGGAGAAATGTCATCCCATCAATCACCATTGAGAGTATTTCGTACCATAATCAACACGTTATTTCACCTGTCACTTAGTATTTTAAAGATTTATATTCTGTTTCACTTACTGCAAAGGGTGTCATTGGTCCTGTTTCTGTTGGTTCGATTCGGCAAGATCAAGCCAGAATTATGCAAATGAAGTTATCTGAAGATGAGATTTTTAGGGCCATCAAAGGTTTGTCGGGGTGGAAAGCTCCAGGTTCTAACGGGTTTCATGTGGATTTCTTCAGAATTTTTTGGCCTTGTGTGAAGTCTGATGTTATTAACATGTTTGATGAGTTCTATCGCAACTCCAGATTGCCTATTTAACCCAACTAGGCAATTATTTCTTTAATTTCGAAAGATAATGCTGCCACTGATATCTCTACGTTTCGCCCGATTTTTGTTATAAGTGCCCTTTATCGGATGATTGCCAAGGTGTTGGCTAATAGGTTGAAGGTCGTGGCTCACCAATTTTTTTTGAACTCTCAGTTCACCTTTATCCACAATAAGAGGATTCACCATTCATTCATTTTGGCCTCTGAAGTCATTCACTCCTTACATCTTAGTGGCCAACCCTATTTTTCTCTTAAATTAGATTTTCATAAAACCTTTGATTATGTGCATTGGCCCTTCTTATTTCAAATGTTATCCAATTTTGGCATTGGTCATCGTTTTTTTGGGTGGGTGAGGGAATTGGTCTCTAATGCTCAGGCTATGATTAAAATTAACGACACTAGAGGTGGTCAGATCAAGATGGGGCATGGATTAAGGCAAGGCTACCCTCTCACGCCTTTGTTGTTCAATGCCATTGTTGAGGGTCTCGTGGTGTTGCTCAAGCGTGTTGCGAAGAAGCACTTGATAGATCTTCTAGATGTTCCAGATTTTTTGGACCATATTCTTATTTATGTTGATGATATGATTATTTTTGGGCGAGCAAACATGCAACAAATACTTAGATTTAAGCTTATTCTCCAGTTCTTTCTTTCTCTTTCTGGGCTTTTCGTAAATGATAGCAAATGCTCTCTTACTATGTTCAATGTTCAGTCTCCTATGCTTGCAGCGGGTCAACAGATTTTTAATTGTGCAATCTCTGAGTTGCCGATGACGTATTTGGGCCTGTCATTACAAGTGAAACACATCTCTTTCGTTGCTTGGGCTCCAACTATTCAAAAAGTAAAAAACAAGTTTTTTTGTGGCAGGCGTCTTATCTCTCCATTGCTGGCCGTCTGACTTTAATCAGACATGTTCTTTCTTCTATCTCTGAATTCTTCATGTCAATGTTCGTGATGCCTGTGGGCATGGAGAAGCAGATTTGTCATTTAATGATGAATTTTCTTTGGTCTGAGTGTCAACTTAAGAGTAAGCGCTATTTGGTTGGTTGGCGAACAGTGGTGTTACCTAGGCGTATGGCTGATTTAGGTGTTTTTGCTCCAAGACAAAGGAGTATTGCTCTTGTGGCCAAGCAATGTTGGATGACCCATTAACCAAGTTCTCTATGTGCTCGTTTGCTTCATGCTAAATATGGTGCTCCTGATTTATCTCATTTTCATCATGGAACCCAGGGGTTGGCGATCTCGCACTTGCAAAGCATGTGGCTGAGAGCCTTATCGTTCTTCAACGATCAAAATGAGGATGCAGGAAATTATGATCAGTGGTTGCAATGGGCGATTGCACCAAATGGTGTGTTCCACACCCACAAAGTGTATAGATCGTTGCTCCTCCCAGTGGCAGATTGGTTCCCTGAGTGTGCGTTATGGGGTAAGGGCCCTTTCCGAAGATCTCGGGTCTTGGCTTGGTTAATTTTGCATGATAGGGTTCAGACTCACAGTTATTTAAAGAAGTTGGGCTTTCAGTTTCCAAGTTGGTGTGTGCTATGTCAAGCTGCTGAAGAAACTACTTTTCATTTATTCTGGTCCTGCCCAATCTTTGTGGCCCTATTTAATAGGACGTGGAGATCTCCGAACGTAATTGTCAAAGAGGAGTCTTTTGCGCTTGATCTGCTCCTGAGCTCTATTGAAATTAGATGATGGAAGCGGTGGAGACTGATCTGGAAGACATGGTTGCTTACTACTTGGTGATTTGTTTGGATGACACACAATGATGCTACTTTCCGTTAAATTTCGGTCATCCTTAATAATCTTGTCTATAAAATCCTGGTTGATGTATATGCGATTCTACGTATGCATCTTAGAGACCTCTCCTTCCGTCTGAACAACGTTCACTCATCGGTGGTTTCTTCTAATCCAGCGGATTCTGGTTGAGCTTGGCTTTGTTGTTTGTTGCTAGCTGTCTGTAGTTTCTTTTTCTTTAGCTTTTGTTTTTCTATATTTTAGTTTTGTTTTCTATTTTGTTCAGTTCATGGGTTCAACATTTTGTTGATCTTCATGAGTGCTAATGTTGATCTTCTTTCGACTCTCTCTCATGGTCGAGAACCCTCAATTCACCCGTTTTAAATATTTTATATATATATTTTAATTTTTTTTAGTTGAAATTAGGTATCTATCCTTTTGCTTTTTTGTTATTTTTATTTGTATCCTTTTAATTACTAGAACTACTCATGTTCTTTCCTGCTAATTTCTTTTGTGCCCTCTCTTTTTTAAAACAGAGCCACAATTTATGAAAAATTTCAGAAATAGGCTTGTTCTTTGGAAAATACTCGAGACAAGGTTGTAATTTCTATTTTTTCTTTAACAACAATTAAACTTTTTGAAATTACAAAAAACTACCTTAACTTTTCTACTTAACCTAGGTTATACTTAACCTAGGTTATGCTTTTTCATATTCAAGGCCTTGGTTTGTTATTTTTATCTTGAACCGCTTCTGACTTTTCTGAAATTAAAGGAAATTGATTTTTTTGTGTTGTTTGCATTTTAAAGTTTTATTTTCGATAAAAATAAAATTGAATTTATATTATCTTCCATATGCATGATTAATTATTGATTGAACTCTGGAAATTAGATCTTATAGTGCTAAAAAATTAGATTGACCACTTTATTTGTTGCACACAACATAAAAAATATTTTTTTGTGAGAGTTTTTTATTATATCATGGAATACTTGATAATGAATGTGATACTCAGTTGATCATGATTAATGTTGTGCTATTTACTTTATTCTTGGATGTTGGAGTTTTGGTTATTATCTTTTGCCAACATAAAATAATAAATATCAAAGAAACGACTAATAGGGTGTATGCTAATGAACTATCAAAAACTGATAATATGAATGACACAAACTTTCACATTTAGAAAATAATGATTCCATTTGTTTTGACTCTAGAAGGTATCGAGAATGTCTTGAACATAGAAATACAAGACCCTGGAAAAGCTGCAATTGAGAAAAATAAAAATTCCTACAATAAATACAAAAAAAAATACTGTTTAGGACTATCATACTCACGTGCATGGAAGATGACCTTATTCGGGTATTTGAAAACTACCCTACTGCCAAGTCCATGTTTGGGGCTATATCCACTAAGTCTGACACTACCTCAGAGATTCACATTCAGTTTCTCTTAGAGTAATATAATTCATGAAAAATGCAAAAGAATGAAAATGTAATTGATTATGTAAACAAGATGTTAGTGATGGCGAAAGACTTAACAATAGTTGAGAATGTAATCACATATCGTATGCAAATATCAACCATCCTGAATAACTTATCTCTTTATGGAGGATAGTTACAATTGCTGTTAGGTTGAACTCCAAGAACCTAACTCTAAAAGTGCTACCCACTCAATTGAAAATTAAGCAACAACATATGCAATAAGATAGAAAGAACATATTATATTTCACTAGAAATGCTCCTTGTGGTAGCTATGAACCTCCTAGGCACCCCTAATTCAAAAAAATGCCATTTGAAACTTTTAACAAATTTGATAAGAAGAAATGCTCAACATTCCGTAAGTTGTAGGAAACTGCTTCCCAGGTAAAGTGCTTCAAGTGTGGCAAACTGAGACACTTCAAAAGAGATTGTTGAAGTCATCAAAATAACAACGACAATAATAATAACAAGAATGAAGGACAAAAGGAGAGGCATGATATAACCTGTGTGATATCAGGGGGCTTGTATGTAGATGCAAAACTTTTTGGATGGTGGGTGAACTCAAAAGCAACATGTCACATTGCCAAGAGCAAGGAAGGGGTAGTGGAGATGAGAAAATACAAACTTGGGGAACTTTGAGTATACATGAAAAATAACACTTACTCTAATGTTATGAGTGTTAAAATATATCATATTAAAGTCTTTGAAAATAATGATTTGTTGATTGATATCTTGTTTGTGTCATCCATGCGATGAAATTTGGTATATATACTTGCCCTAATCAATACAGGTTTTGAAGTTAGGTTTGTCCAAAAAAAGTAACTGTGGGAAAACATAGTCAAGTTAAGTTTGAAGGACGCTTTGGCTAAGACCATGGATTGTTTAAGCTTCATGTTTTTTATTTGAATAAAGTTGCATCATCTTTTGCTTATATTGATAGTGTTCTTAATATTGATGTGGATGTTTGTCACCTAAGATTAAGACATATTTGTCTAAATAAAAATGAAGAAACTTGTTAAACTAAATTTATTATCTAATTTTTAAGAAACATCTTTTTATAGATGTGAATCATGTATTTATAAAAAATGATAAGAAAATCATTTTCAATTGAAGTAATTAGAGCATCTGAACTAGTAGAAATCATCCATTCAGATATTTATGAACTTTTTATGACTAAAACTCATCCATGAATATCATACTTCATAACTTTTATTGATGATTGCTCAAGATATACTTATATATATATATATATCTTATATCACATGAGTCTGAGATATTAGAGAAATTTAAAGAATATCGTCAAGAAATTGAAACTCAACTTGGAAGGAGAATTAAGGTCTTAAGGTTTAACTGACCGAAGAAAAAAATATACTTTAAATAAATTTTTTGAATATTGTAAAGATAATAGAATTAAACCTCAAACAAAAACACCTTAACAAAATAGTGTGACAAAAGATACAATAGGGCTCTCCTTGACATGGTAAGATTCATGTTGTCTCATGCTTCGTTACTCAAGATATTTTAGGGAGAAACTATTTACACAATTGCTTATGTTTTGAATAGAGTTTCTTATAAAACTATTGTATCTACACCCTATGAATTATGAACTAGAAGAAAACTAAACCTTAGTCATCTTTAAAGATGAGGTTCAATAGCTCACATAAAAATTATAGATCGATCAAGAGATAAACTGAATAGCAAATCTATATGATATACCTTTATTGGATATCCAAGAGGATGCAAATGTTATAGATTTTATTATCTTGATAAAGGATTAATTAAAATTAGATATGTATTCTCCGAAGAGCAAAACATGGAGTCAGTCATCCAAAAAATAAATGAAGAGATGATCCATCTGATCTTATTTATGACTCTTATGATTCTCATGAGCCGTTAGGTAATGATGAACCAACTGTTGGTGATCCTTCTACTTAACAAACACATGTTGACTACAAAAGGATAATATCTCCTTCATAACTGGATGACTATAATGTTTACTTATCAGAGAAACTATGTTACTTAATAGATCTTAATGACATGAAAGATAACCTATCATACATTGAGACTATTAACTCACTTGAATCAACAAACTCGATAAAAACCATGGATGAGAAAATTGAGTCAATTGAGAAAAACCAAGTTTGAGAATTGACCAATCTACTTGAGAAAAGAAACTTCATTGGAAGCAAATGGATATTAAGAAAGAAATTCAAGTCAGGCGGTAGTATAGACAAATTTAAGGTTAGAGTAGTAGCTAAAGGATTTTCTCAAAAATAATGTTTGGACGATGTTGATACATAGTCACCATTTGCTAAATTTGTCTCTACAAAGATAATCTTGGCTATTATAGTATATTATAATTTAGATCTACATCATATGAATGTTAAAATGCATTCCTCAATGGTGATCTTAAATAAATCATATTTATGAATTAGCTTGAAGGATATATTATTAAAGGCTAAGAGGTTAAAGTGTATAAGTTAAAAAAATCTCTATACAGACTTAAACAAACACCACAGCAGTAATACTTAAAGTTTCATAAAGCAATTACTACACTGAAATTCATGGCAAATAGATCTGACCACTGTGCTTATGTTTGAAAAAGTGAGAGCAAATTCTTTATCCTTTATTTATATGTGGATGACATTTTTTTTATTGAAAACAACAATGAAATGATTTTAAAAACCAAGTCATGGTTAAATTCTCAATTTGAGATGAAAGACATGGGAGTGACATCCTATTTTCTTGAAATTAAAATTACTCGAGACAGAAAATCAAAACTTTTGAGCTTGAGTCAAGAAAGATATATCAATCATATACTCAAGAAGTTTAGAATTAGTGATTGCAAGTCAGTTAGAACTCCAGCAGTAAAAGATGTACAATTAAGTAAGAATGATTATCTGAATGAAGGACAACAAAGATTGAAAATCCCTTATGCAAAAGTTATCGAAGGCTTGATGTATGCTATGCTATGTACAAGACTCAATATTAGCTTTGTTTTTTTACTTTGTTAGTCACTATCAGACTAATTCTGGTTGGCCTCACTAGCAAGCAGTTAATAGAATATTTAGATATATGAAAGGGTCTCAAAATTTATAATTATATTTTCAAGAAGATAACTTAGAATTAACTGGTTATTCTGATAGTGATTTTGTTTGCATCAGAGATGATAATAAATTCACTTTTGAATACATTTTTATCTTTTGAGGAGGTGTTGATTTTTGGTTATACAAGAAACAATGTTGTGCAACTCAACGTACTCAAGAAGCTTAGTATATTACTTGCAATACTGTTGTCACCTTTGTCGTTTGGATAAACCCCTTCATCAATAATTTTGAAGTTGAATACAACCAACGAGCATATGCAAATTTACTATGACAATCAAGTACCTATTATTCTTACAAAGAGTTAAACAGATACTTCTAAAAGCAAATATATAATGGTAAAATGTCATTGTGTTCATGACATGATTGAGAAGAATTAGATTGCAGTTAGTTACTTACCTACCACTGATATGATTATAGAATCTTGAAGAATTGTTTTCAAAACATGTATAATGTTGGATGAGTAAAAAAGATATACATCATTGCTATTTTTTTATGCAAGTGTAAGACTCCAATAGTGAAAAGGAAAACCTGCATCATGATTCAGATCAAGTGAAAGATGTTGACATAATATGGCAACAGAGGCCACTATGTCACCCCTCTCATGCATGAAATCCATGTGTTAAGGAGAGAGAATGGCCTTCTCTCTTATTAACGCATGGATTGGCCATTTAATGCGCAAATCCAAAACGATTTATCAAAATTGATTTCACAAACTGTTTCATAATTAAAATACATTTGATTTTATTTCTCTCATGATTTTTCTGCATGCATGGACTTACATCCCATTCAAGACTGAAAAACAGATACCCAAGGAAGAGCTATATATACACAGCCCCTAAGCACGGCATGATATACCAATGCAGTAATCTCCTGAGCAGGCCATTCTACATAATCCCCCACTCTCTCCTTTCTATGTATCACATACACTGAGCACATCAACAGCACTCGATCCCAACACAGTTCTTAGCAAATTGACATGTTGAGAGAGAGAGAGCGGCCATGCCATTGTATGTCCATTGGAATCCTACTAGTAGAAATGTCATCGCCACATTGTTTTGGTGGTCTAATATATGCAGGGAATCACGTGGGATGGGAAAGATGACTGCCAGGGACTTATATAAGTCATCCACTTAGACCCGACAAAAAATAAAGAGCCAATGCTTTTGCAAGGCATGGGAGATCATACTTAAGAAAACATGAAGATCACTGACTATCTCCATGATGCAAAATCAATGGTCTCATGTGCAACTCTGTAGCTGCAAAAGTGCACTTCTAAAAGAGAGACATGAGAATATATATATATATATATATATATATATATATATATATATATATATATATATATATATATATATGGGAGGCATTAGAATATTGATCATGTTTAAATACCTGCAAGTGCCATTGGCATCTTAGGCATATCTTAGGGGAAAGGAAGGGATGTGATACCTCTCTTTTCAACTCAAATAAACTGGGAAAATTAAGGTCGCAAAAAGTAAAAGCTCTCGCGGTGGAACACTAATTGGGTAAAGCTTGGTTTGCTGGGCCACATGTAACTTCAAATCAATTGATGCCAAATGAATTAGAATCACCTCTATGTAGTTTCCATCTCACATAAATGAGAAAGCAACTTTCATTTGTAAAAACAAATGAGAATCCATTTCTCACTAACTTTTTATGTTTGTTTAGCCAATGTCAATGAGATTCCTTCTCTCATCCTTTCTTTTGTACTCACGTTTTGGAGGTGTGATCCATCATCACCTATCTGAATTATAGTTTATGCCCTAGCAAAAAAAAGAAGAAGATTCACTCTCTCATTTGCATGGAGTTAAAATCTCATGAGACTCAACCAAACATGACTTTTATGTGTTGGAAAGATAAGCCTCTGGATTAGAAAGTTTCCATAGATTCATGGGAATGTATTGCGCATATTTGATAAATGAAAACTATAGGATAGGAAAAATTCCCCAGCACTATTCATCAAAAAATCTCTGGCTAGGCTACAGTTTGCTCATCTACCAAATGAATCAAGCTTGGGTACTTTTATTTATTTATTTTTAATCGGAGAAACCGCCCCAGGCACTAAGACCTAGGCGCACTGTCTCAACCTGCCATACTACAGTCTCTGTCCATGTCAGTGTAAAACTCCGAGGCCGAGGCCTTACCCCTCAACCCGGGGAGTCACCAAGCTTCGGCTTATGCAAGGGGGTGACACCCATGAGATTTGAACTTAGACTGCCCGTCAAACGGTCTAGGCCCCATCCCACTACGCCAAACCCCTTGGGTCAGTTTAGACAAGCAATGTGCTAAATGGCAAATTGTTAGAGAATAAATACATGATTAAAAAAATGTGAAAAGAACAGCTGAAATAAAAAACAACATAAGAAAGCAAGTTACGTAAAAAAAAAATCAATATTTTAACTTTATAAAACAGGGTAAAATCCGGATATGCATGTGAGTTTCTCATTAAAAGTTTAGGCTGTAGGAACCACAAGACTCAAATTCAAGTCACAATGTGATACCAACTTGAGATCCGAAACAACTGGATCCACATTAAAAGCTTGGTTTATAGATGTTTTCCCTTGATTTTTTTTTTGTTATAATTTTCTTGATATAATTCAAAATACACAAACTTGGAGTCACTAACAAAATAGTACTTTAAACTGCATTTTTCTTTTATTATTAGGGAAACTAGCATGCTTTTCGGACATGCCAAAATCAGTGGGCACCTCCCGTGCCCACTAAGAAAGTTTCTCCATTGCTTCTGCCTTCCAGCAAAGGATGTGAACACTGGGTATCTAATTCTTTATATCCTTCAATTTGAACACCTTAAGCCAACCCACATAAAAGTGGAGGACAGATCAAGTGATCTGCCAAATCACTTTCTTAAAGTGATTTGCCTGATATGCTCTCCTAAAAGTGGACATTGGGCTGGCTGGGCCTGACCCAAGTTCACCACTTCATCTTATCAGGCCAGACTGGGCACGACTTTTAAGGAGTATGGGCTACCAGGCCCATCATATGTTGGGTACCCAACAACCCATAGCATGATGTCCAACCCTAGATCCACCTAGCCAGGTGTCTGGAGCCCTTGTGGGCTGCATCTCTTTTGCATTTTGAGAAGGAAACCACAATATTTGTGCCTGTTGTTTGCCACAAAAAGAAAAGACAAATGCACAAAACTTTTTTAGCTGCAATATAAGGGATCTATTGGAGGAGCTCATGTGGGTCTGTCTCATATCATAGATAACCACGATATCTTCAATGTATTGTGATATTATCATTGTATTTTTAACAAACAATATTATGTGTAAATATCACAATATTTTAAAAATATTATGATATTATCAATTATTGTTATTGTTTGTAGTTATTTTCTATATCTTAAATGTGTTTTTCTTTTTTTACTTATTTCATTCATTATATATGTATTTTATTATCTAAACATGACATTTTTTCTTATTTTTGTTATTTTTTTATCTTTTTAAGCCCCGATATTTTCTCAAGATTTTTTTTTTTTGAGATTTATCACCAAACCTATAATATCGTGAGAAATAGCCTCGCCTAGATATACCCTATACAGATATTTGTGACTATGGTCTTTCCTTGTATCATATTTACCCTGAGAAAATGAAAGGTGGACTCTCTAAATAAATTTTCACATGGCATTAATAAGTGACCCGGTTCTCGGTGAGGGCTTTCCTTCATCATAAAAAAAGATAAAGAAAACTATTTAAGACTGTTTAGGTCACCATTCAGCATTATTCTTACCATTGCATCAATACTTTAGAATGGAAAGAAATTATTCATTGCAGCTAAGATGCATATAATTAACTCCATGATTCCATAATCCATATTCCATATTCTTAAAGAAGACGTACAATATTGCAGCAGATAAGTGCTTGAAAGTAGTGGTATCCATAATGACAAAGCGTCTTCCATTGAGTGCTAAAACAAAGTTATGTTACTGAAATTGGAAAAGCTTTGCAAGATTCAGCTTCAAAACAATGGGAGGCTACCATCGAGTGTACCGTGCCCTTTAGTAAAAACAGCCCGTTTCATCATATTTTCTTGTTTTTTTTTTTTGTGAACAAAGCCTACGATATGATCTACATAGTTTGTCTGGCTAAAATATGTTTTGGATTGTCCCATCACATTGTATACGCATATTTGTAAAAGACTCAAAATTCAATGGTCCACAATGTGTAAAAATTTCTCAAGTGAAAAAATTCATGTTTTTAGGTCAAAATTGCTCAATCTGCATTAATGGATTATCTAGTAAATGGATTATGTTAAATGCATCTGTGGGGTCAAATTGATGAAATAAAACTCATAGCTGCGGGTTTTAGCTAGAGAGTATGGTACTCTAAAGTGTAGCCAATATTTTCCCAAATAATAAGAGTTTAAAAAGAAATGACTCGCCACAAAAGAGTGCAACTTCTAAAGGGCGCCTTCCATCTTTTTTTCTTTTTTCTTAAAAAATTTGCTATGATTCGGGTCCAAAAAGAAACATGACTAAAGCTCATTAGCAAGGCATTTATGCTACATTCATTAGAGTCTCTCAATCATATCTAATATATTAAATTTGGAAAAAGTTTGTTAAAAAGCCAAAAGTGTTTGGTTCCGAGCATATCATGGTACTATGACATGGTTTAGTAAGTAGACTTAATACATTAATATTATATGCTGAACTTAATGTAGCCAATCAAATAAAGCAATTATTCCCTTTTACAAAATTCCATTAAATATTCTTGTTAATATGAACATTGGTCCAATGGTCTAACTTTAAAATCAACAGGACCCCCCATTTACATAGAGCCTACTGCCACTTAAATATGGGCTGTAGCCTTGTAGGATCTTACCAAATACGAAAATATATAGTCAACCAATGACATACCTTGGCCACGTCACTGCAATCCTGAAAAAAGATCACAATAAAATTGCATAATTAAAGATTGATTGTGACATTGTTAGATTAATTAATTGAGTTTAGTTTCTTAATTATGGAAGTCACCACCAAATATCTTGATTGGTTGGAAACTCCATTTTTGTCATTTTAATCTATGTAGGTGCTACCTTTTAGAAGCTACTAGTATATTATTTTATTTAAGTGACCATTTTTTTTAACTTTAGAATAGCATGAGTATGTTGTTGGACCCCGCGGGAAAAAAACTGCCCCACTCACTCGTGAGCTCATTGTCCTAAAACTTCAAGATCTCATATAGGAATCACTAAACTACTAAACAAATAAAAACAACTTCACCCATCAATATATTCTTGAAAAGTCAAAAACTAAGTGAAAAAGGTTTTGTGAAATCTTTCAGTAATATTGGAGTTGGTTGAATGTATTTACCAAAATAACTCAATTACTTTTTAGTAAGGCCGGCATAAAAATATATCACTAACACGAGTATATCATTCATAGGTGCAGCTCACTCCCCGTAAGGTAACTGTATGATTCTCCAAAGTAAAAGACCACCTGACAATTAAAAAAATAAATAAATAAAAACAAAGTTTCAATAAAAAGATCCCAATAGCCATATTCTTCTTCTCCAATTTGAGGTTTGCTCATGTCCCAAATGAATTCAAAAACATATTCAAAGAAATTCTGGCCGAATGAATTGAATCGAGAATGTTAAAGCTTGACTCATTTCTTGTGTCGAGCTGAACCGACCTTGAGCTCATGAAAAGTCTAAGCTAAACGAGCCGAGCACACAAGCAAGCTCATTTACAAAAAAAAAATATGATTTTTAAAAGCTGAAAACAATAGAATTTAGACCCTAAGCCTACTAAGCCAAGTTCAAACTAAATTACAAAATAAATAATTGCTTCAAACTTGTAAGCAACATGATTTGAATTCTAAACTTATTACTCGAAGGCCAAACACTTCAACAATCTTTATCTATAATATAGAGATTATGTAAAATACATTACCAACATTGGTTGTTCATGCTCGACCTTGCCGAGCCTATTTCACGAGTTCGAATGAGCTCTTAATGAGCTGGATATGGGCCGAGCCATGAGCAGCCCATCTCGTTTCCCAGCTTGACCTTGCAGAGCCTATATATTTCACGAGTTTGAATGAGCTCTTTACGAGCCGGATATGGGCCGAGCCATGAGCAGCCCATCTCGTTTCCCAGCTCTACCTACCAGAGAGCATAGTGGTCTGTTTTGAACTCATAACATCCCTTCCCGTGAATTGGTGCCATCATTGTTTATGATTTTATTTATGAGTGGCCTCTTTTCTTTTATCTTTAGAACAGTACAAGCATTGAGAGGGGTGCAAGTGGGATGGAATCCAAACTAGATATTACCCGAATCCGACCCATATTATCAAATTGGAGCAGTAACGTAGTGATCATGAGTATATATAGGCCGATACACATAGTATCGGCAGAAATTCGATACGCTGCAGACCTGAATAGGCTACTTTTTAATAATTATAAAAAAATAAAAAATACTTTTGAAATATTATTTTAAATTTATTGTAATGGTTTTAACACTTGTCACATTATAATGGTTTTAACATGTGTCACGATTGATACATTATATTTATTATTATTTTTGGGCTGATACAGAACGGATACAGTTGAGTATCGGTATCTGCCGATACAGCCGAATCGGTGGCCCAACGATTCAGGGCTGATACTGATACTGACAACATTGCACTGGAGTGTCTATCATGCAAGAACATGAGTTGGATTTTGGACAAGTCTGTATCAGGAATTGAATCATCTATGATGTCCGATTGGATCAAAATAAACTGCACTATAGAGATCTAACTACATTTGTACCTACAAATATTTATATTCTAGTAAATATGTGAACTAGAGTATATATGAACCCAAATTTTTATGGGTATTTTATTTTTTTCTTAAATTCCATGGTACTGAATATAATTACGTTTGGTTTTATAAAAACAAACTCTTAGAACATCCAGTTACAATGCATAAAAAAGATCTTTTAAGGCTTGCAAATCAATAGTTCACATTTCTAGTAAATATTCAAGCATTCAAAAATTACATTTTTTTTATTAAAAATACATGATCCAACAATCAATTCGTAACAAATGGACCACGCTGAATGCATCTGCAGGATTGGATTTGCAAAAAAATATCAAAAAATGCCTAATTCACACTTGGGTTCAGCATATTCTAGTATATATATATATATATATATATATATATATATATAGAGAGAGAGAGAGAGAGAGAGAGAGAGAGAGAGAGAGAGAGAGAGAGAGAATATTGGCACTAATGAACATAAGGAACTAATTACTTGCATGTTGTATTGATCAAAGAAAAAATTACATATAGGTGTCTAACTTATGGCAAAATTACTTTTAACCACCTGAGTTAAAAAGTTTTCATATAGGTGCTTGCCCTTTCATGAAATTGTTCATATGACCGCTTCTGTCTTTTTTTCTCTCACTTCACACCCTTGACTCTTTAAAAACACTTTAACCATTTATTTTTATTTTTCTTAAATGGCTAAATGTTTTAAGTACAGTTAATGTCAAATAAGTAACTTTGATAAAAACATTTTTCTATTTCTTCACTTTAATTGACTTTTTAAAATGATTCTTTAACCATTTTTTTTTCTTAAATGATTGAAACTTACTTTTGGTAGTTGTAACGTAGTTAAGGGCAAATATATAATTTCAGCAAAAAAAAGTGAGATAAACTGTCATGTGAGCAATGTGTTTAAAAGGCAGGCGCCTATTGAAAAACTTTTGAAACTTGAGTTGTAAATTTACCATAGGTTAGGCGGTTAACCATGGAGATGTATTTGGTTAGTTATTGGTTACTACTTTCTTTTTATAGTCAATCTGTGGTTAGGCAGACTCCTATCAGTTCATTAATCAGTTAAAAAGTAAACTGGGGTTATCTTTCCATGTGTTACCCATCCCCTCTAGTTAGCTTAAAGGCCTGTTTGGAATCTTGGCGCTGGGATGGGTGTTTATATCTTAGTCAAACTACTTTGGTGGTCTTGTTTGGAATCTCTGGGCTGGGCTGGGAGTTTATGCATTTCGGATGGAAAGTGAGGCCCTTTCTCTTTTGTATTTACACTAAATCATGAATTTGGCAGCTGCCATTTTTTCAAATAAATAAACTCCATAAACCCACAACCCAGCTTCAATTCCAAACATGCCCTAACTAAAGTTTCTATCAAAAAAAGTTAATATATATAACTTTAATCATCACAAAACTATAGAAGGTATCTAACAACTCGGTAGAAATCTCTTTTCTGGATCTCCTTCCAAAATTTGTGACAATCTCAGGCAATGTCTATTCTACTTGTTTCACTCATTATACTTCCTGCCATTTGATATCACACTCTTTGGGAGAAACAGCCTGCATGCTTCTATTTGTATTTGTACAACCCAAAACATGACTTTTTGAGTTATGAAATTTTCATGCATTGTGGCCCTTGATTTTTGACAACAATGGTCACGCTTGAGCAGTCAATTTGAGTATGATCTATGTGACATAGGTGTGGGTGCGGATGTGGGTATGTGTGCGGCAATGCAGTGCTTTAAAAAAACTTGGGTACGGGGTGCGAGGAGGGTATATATATGATTTTTAACAGTTTTAAGTTAACACTATGTATACGTGTGTGAATTTATGTATTTATATCTATAATATAGATAAAAATAAACTTGATTAAGGTTAACTGAATTATTTTTGCATAGAAATGGACCTCAGTGTTGTTAACTTCAGCTAAAACAAAGAAAGTTGTGTTCAAGTGTCGCACCCGAGTGCGACGTGGGTGCGAAGCCCTGTTAGAAGAGTTCGTGTTACATAGCTCACGATCCAAAACATAAGCTACAAGAGCAGAAGCATGAAGCTATTAACAGTGGTACAAACCGTTCATCATCCCAAGTAAAATATATACAATACAAATTTTATTAAAAAAGACAAAAAAAAGAGAGAAATTTTCTTCACATGCATGTCCCCTCGTCATAGCTCTCTGCTAAACTATACATTTACAATGTGAAAACAGAAAAAAAAAAGAGCAAAAAAAGTGTGGACCCTGCTATGAACCAGGAAGACATTTACTCTGTTCTGACTGATCTTGTGCACCAGTGTTGGTATGAAAACACCTTAAAGAATTGGAGCCAACAAAAGATTGTCAACCTCTCTCCCTCTCTCTCTCTCAAGGGAATAATCTGGTCTTACTTGTTGCCGTTGCTTCTAAGCTGTAGTTTGACAAGTGAGGAGTAGGACCCACCTTTGGCTAACAAGGCACTATGAGTACCTTTCTCTACCACCCTCCCATTCTCCAACACAGCAATGGTGTCACAGTTTTGGATAGTGGTAAGCCTGTGGGCCACCACTACACTGGTCCTACCTATCATGACTCTGTCCAGTGCCTCTTGCACAGCCTTCTCAGACTGGCTATCTAGTGCACTAGTGGCCTCATCTAGTAACAATATGGCTGGGTTCTTCAATATGGCTCTAGCAATGGCTATCCTCTGTTTCTGTCCACCAGATAACTGCAGCCCCCGGTCGCCGCACCACGTATTGTAACCATCCTTTAGCGAGCCGATGAATTCGTGTGCATTAGCTGCCCGGGCTGCATCTACTATCTCGGCTTCGGTTGCGTTCTCCTTACCATAAACTATGTTCTCCCATATGGTCCCTGCAAACAAGGTTGGCTCTTGGCCAACTAGTGCTATGTGCTTCCTTAGTGACCTTAGGTTGTAATACCTTATGTCCCTACCATCAATCTTGACCGTCCCCTTCATCGGGTCGTAGAATCTCTCTATAAGACCGATAATTGTCGACTTCCCCGATCCACTTTGTCCGACCAATGCAGTCGATTTGCCAACTTCTATGCTTAAAGAGAAAGATTTAAAGATGATGATCTCCGGCCTAGATGGGTATGCAAAGTCTACATCTTTTAGCTCAATTTGACCTTGGATTGTATCGGGCTTGTACCCATCTGTGTCATCGGGTTCGATCTTGGTGTACCGGTCTAAGATGGCAAACATTGTGCCAACTGCATCAGCACCTTTGGCTAGGTCTGTGGTCATGCTACCTGCATCAGCTATGACTCGGCCTGTACTTACCAAAACCATGAATGTTTGCATGAGTTGCTTGGCATTTAAGTAGCCATGGGATATGAGCCAACCCCCCCACCAAAAGTCAAGAGCCCAAGTACAGGACATTAAGCTCTGGGATGTTCCAAGTCCAATACCAGCATACCAGGACTGTTTGACACTATCTCTCCTAGGTCCCTCTTGTGTGAGTTCAAACATGCGGAGAATCCTATCTTGCGAGGAGAAGGCAGTCACTGTACGAAGATTGGACACGGCTTCTGCAGCTAACTTGCAACTTTCATCCTGTGAACAAATAGCCTTCTTGGACATGTTCGTTAGCAGAACTCTTCTCGCATAGTAGCACGCTATAATTATGGGTTGCACCAAGATCATGACAATGGCAAGCTTCCAAGAAATGACCAACCCCATGGTACATGCTATGGCCACAGCAGAGAAGGTCTGAACCAGAAGAGCTATTCTGTCACCTACTAGGGACCTTACCTGCAAAATCAAGACCAATAGTTTAAATTTGTCATTGACATTATTGATATGCATTCAATTAATCTAGATGTGATAATTTGTGCATTTACTAACATGATACAATGTGTAACCCGTCATTAATGATATGAATAATAGTGAAGTATGATGTTAGTATAGAATCCTCGACCAAGTTCATGAGCTCTACGCTAGTCATGAACTTTAGACATGTTTCATATAGCACCTCACATCTATGTCACATAAATCTCCCAAAGGACATGGGATATGACATCTATATGCAGTTTCCTATTACAAATAATATATAGGAGGACACTATATGGGCGTAAATTGAAGCATCATTGTGGCATTGTCTCACATCCTGGCTTGGAGAAATATAGAGAAGTTGCTACTTACCACATTAGCATCTTTGGCGAGCCTAGAGCATATGACTCCACTAGAGTTGTCATCCTCATCGAACCAACCAACCTCGAAGGTAAGAATCTTCGAGAGCATGCGCTCACGGATCCTCTTTGTTAGAGCCTCTCCCATGGCAGCAAAGTTGTAATGTTCAATTAGATTGATGAGGAAGGAGAAGATGGACAAGAAAATAAAAATGAGCGAGTACATTCTGACTCTTGACTTGATCTCACTATGGTTGGGAATGAAGAAGACTGAGATCATGTTGGCCATTGTAAAGGAGTACAGAGGTTGTATGGCCCCAAAGGCTATGGCACCAAAACAACCAGCCATGGCCTCTTTCCACTCTGGTTTATTCATGAGCAACAACCTCCTGAATGAAGGTACAAGGGGAGGCTCAGAAGCCTTGATAGCAACTTGATCAGTTTGTGTTGATGCCACCGAACTCATCGAGCTAGACCTACTCAATCTTTGCATTCTACCACTCATACTACCACTTGTTGCAGCTAATGTGCTCTCTTGAGCCAATAAGTTCTGCTCTTCCTCTTTATCCTTCATCTGTTGGAGTCTCACTAGTGAAGAGTATAGGCATTTCTCATCTTGGATCAAGGAGCCATGTGATCCAATTTCCATCACTTGGCCTCCTTGAACCACTGCTATAGTATCTGCATTGCGAATCGTCGAAAGACGATGAGCTATCACGATGGTAGTCCGGCCTACCCTTGCCTGATCTAAGGCTTCTTGAACTACCCTCTCTGATTCTGAGTCTAATGCACTTGTTGCCTCATCTAAGAGAAGGATTCTAGGTGACTTGATTATGGCTCTGGCAATGGCAATTCTTTGCTTCTGGCCACCAGACATTTGCACACCTCGCTCTCCAACCTAAACAATGAAGACCAAGTTTCTCACTCTCTCTACAAGGGAAAGAACAACTAAGCACAAAGAAATATGTGAGAAAAATATTGGAAAAAAGGACCTTTATAAATCTAGATCATATATATACTTAGCTTCATTGACCCTCCAAATGAGACTTAAGTCATATTTTCTCGTGGCTACATGGATATTCTTGACCTGTCACAGTGACACTCCATTTACACTGCGTGCCATGGGTGACATGAGTTCAACATGTCATGATCCTAACACGTAAATAAAATATTTTAAATTTTTTTAGTGTTTTAATATTTTTCATATTATGTTAATAAAAATGTATTTTATAGATTAAAGTATCAAAAAACAAATTTTATTGATTAAAAATAAAAAAATGCATGTCATCGTATCTTATTTTTCAAAAATAAATTAAACTCAAGAGTCGAACTTGAGACACATAAAAACACTATTTTAATATTTTTTAATATCATCTCAATAATTTGAGAGGTATCTGGAAAGAATTGCAATATAAATTTATATACATAAAAATACCAAAAATAATTTTTATTCATTTAAAAAAGCCAGTGTTGCATTATCTTATTTTTCAAAAAAATTTGAACTCGTGTCCATACTCATTATGTTTTTAACAAGATCTTGACAAAGTACACGGCATTCTATAGGTTCCTTATCCATTTGACACAAGAAAACCAGTACAAAATCTATTATTTCAAGTATTGTTGCTACCTGTGTATCATAGCCTTGTGGTAAATGTGAGATGAAAGTGTGGGCATTAGCAGCCATAGCTGCTGCCTCAACCTCTTCCATTGTAGCATCTTCCTTGCCAAAAAGTATGTTCTCTTTAATTGAGGTTGCAAATAGGGCAGGTTCTTGGCTCACCAAGGCCATCTGCAACCTGAGCCACTTGAGCTGAAGCTTCTTTATGCTCACTCCATCAAGGAAAATATCCCCACCAAGTGGATCATAGAACCTTTCAAGCAATGAAATCACAGTAGACTTTCCGGAGCCACTGCCACCAACCAGTGCGAGTGTCTCACCGGCCGGAACATTGAGAGAGAAGCCATGAAATATGGGAGTCCCTGGCCTTGATGGGTAAGCAAACTCAACGTTCTTGAACTCAATCTCACCCAATACATCCTTTAGAACCTCTCCTTCCATGTTCTCTGAGTCAATTTCCGGGGTTCTTTTGATCACCTCCATGATTCTCTCTCCTGCTGAGCATGCCTCAAAGACATACTTCAAATTCGAAAGTGCAGTACCGAGTGTCCTGTGACATAAAGCAAACAAGATTAGGCTAGAAAAAAGGAGAAAGAGATGGACCATATATGCAGGATGGTGATGTGATACCATGCATGCATGTACATAGGAAAAGTGCAGTATAGAGCAATTTTTTATAATGTGTTTGACACACACACGCGCGCGCACACACACACACACACACACACACACACACACACATATATATATATATATATATATTGTCATTAAACCATATGGTTTAACATTTAGGAAAACCACACACACATAAATGTGTGTGTCATGTTCTACTATCAACATTATGTATAATCTAGTAAAAGAACACCACGTCCATGTTCCACTTTCTTTTTTTTTGGGTGAATCTAACCAAAAAGATGTGATCAACATGGTTTGTTTAGTGGAAAACATGCATGTTTTCAATCATGCAATTGTGCTATGTAAGCAGGTTTTCCAAATGTTTAAGAAAATAACAGCTCACAATGCTCTAAAATTTCACACTTGAGAAAAAACATGTTTTTAATCTGAAAATAACACGATAAGCTGGAATCAGATTGATTGGACAAAGCTGATTTCTGGTTAGATATTATGGTACACTCGACAGTCGAATATATATATATATATATATATATATATATATATATATATATATATATATATATATATATATATATATATATATATATATATATATATATATATATATGTGTGTGTGTGTGTGTGTGTGTGTGTTGATGTAGACCCTTCGATCTTCAAAATCTACTAGCATTTGACGTATCAACTTTTTTTTAGGCTATGTCTTTTTCTTTAGTGTGGTCCCACTTTCATATGGCCATCAATTTCCAAGTATCTTTTTTGTGTGTATGAGAGAGAGAGAGAGAGAGAGAGAGAGAGAGAGAGAGAGAGAGAGCACTCACAGTCCACCCGCTGCAACAGAGGCACCAGCTGCAAGGACAGTCCCTCCATTAGCACCATGGTACATGACCAGCCTGCTGCCCAACCAAGCCATGAAGGACCATATAGCAAAGGTTACCCCATTGCTCCCTATGGCCATACCCTTGGCCAGACCCTGTTTAAGCCCTAGCCTTACCGAACCATCTAGAGCCTTGGAGAACTCAGTCATGGTCCTGCTTTCCCCTACAAAAGAATACACCGTCCTTATTGAAGATATTGCTTTCTCTGCTATTATTGCTGCCTTATTGTACTCATCTACCATTTCCCTTGCCAGTCCTATTAAGATCCTCCCATACATCAATCCTGGTATTATCAAGAAGACCACAAAAGGAAATGCCGCCAAAGCCAACCTCCATAGCAACACAAATGCCATTATATAACTCCCTATGAACGTTGACACATTCATTATCAAATTTGGAATCTGTTCACCAGAAAAGATATAATCAGAATTTAGTAAAGGTAACCAAAAGGGGTCATATAGGTTGGCACTAGACAAAATGGGTGGTATAGATTAAAGCCCGACTTTTTAAGCATCACCATATACAATTGTGGGTGTCATTTTGTTCTCTTCCATTGGGATTTCAAATGGACAGTCAAGATTTATAGCCAGGGCACCTTAAACTACTAAAGCATACACACCCAAGAAAAACTTTTAATCAACTTTTTCTTTAACGATTAAGAAAGATTTTCTTTGCTGAATGATCCCTGCTGTTGGCCATGGAAGATTGATGATGTGGGATTGGTTGCTTTTTGTAGGTCATGTTTCTTTAAAGATTGTATAGGTCCCATCAGAGATCAGGGTTTGTCATTTCAAGTTGGTTGTCCATATGATGGATTCATGCAAGATGCATTGCCATTTCAAGTTGTTGCAACTTGGTTCTCCATCACTAAATGTTGGAACCAACTATGGAAACCATATTGAGCCATTTTAGGCCTAAATTCATGAACCCCATCCTACCCAGGATTGATTTTCTCTGGGATCGTACTGAGGGTGTCCTTTGGAAGTTAGGGCACTCATGCGGGCATTACCATCTAGGTGTGTGTGTGTGTGTGTGTGTGTGTGTGTGAGGGGGGGGGGGGGGGCAAATTAAGTGTTCCCTATTTATAAGCTGGCTTCTAATCATTTATAATAATAAAAAAAAAGACCCTCCTTGCCCCCACCATCCATTTGTAGAGTATCTTTTTTCATATCATTTAAGAGCAATGAATGTTACCTTCTCACTAAGCACATCTTGGATCACCAAACTGTCATTTGAAACATTTGTCACCACTTCTGATGTGCTTGACACCTTGAGATCAAAATAGCCCACATCTTGCCTCAGCACTGCCTTTAAATACCTCACTCTCATTCTGGACGCTTGTCTCTCCCCAGTTCTTGTCCAACAATAGCCCTCTTTAATGATCACAAAAACTCATGCATCAGCACCAAATCCTTATATATATATTCACATTGTTTTCTTTTTTTTTTTAACGAAAAATATCATTGATAAATAGATAACAAGGACAAGAGGCATACCCAAACCATGAGATATCATTTGGTAAGTATTCACATTGTTTTCATCAAATGAGTTTTTTTTTGCCGACTTACCTAGGAAAGAAGCCAGCCAAGAACCACAAGCCATGTACAAGAGTGCCACACAATTCTGCAACACAAAATATAAGGAAAGATAATCAAAAGAAACTCATGAAGCACTTTAATTTCTTCTTCCAAGAAGCGATAAATGATTGATAGTACAAAAGTTATCAGATCATGGGTATCCTTTAATTCCCTTTTGGTGCTTTGTGATGGACCTGTTTGGCAAAATCCAACGGCCAAGGATGCACAAAACCAAAAGGGAGTGAAGGGTACCCCCACTGAAGGTTAATTTGGCGATACATACCTGGTTGATTCTGCTGGTGAAGAGTGAGGGATCAAGGGAAGGGCCATTGCCAAGGTTGTTCATGATCTTGCTCAGTATTAGCAGCATAACGGGCAGGGTCAGGCCATCCCCTACTGCACCAATGAAGCCAAGGGACATGAGACACATATCAACGGTGTCTGCATGCATGAAGATGGTCCTTATGGAGCCCATCATCTTCTTGGGCTTGGATTCCCCAGCTCCTTTATTCCTTCTCTCCATCTTTTAACGCTTCCCAAGTTTCCCCTTCCCTGTACATGCAAGCCAACACCGCCTCTATATATAGAGATTTAGAGAGAGAGTTTATAGGTAACTCCCTTGACTTTTACTGCCGAATCGTCATTAATGACGCCAGTAATGCTCCGAAAGAAAAGGTTTCGAAAAGTTTTGTGACGTCTGCGATTATTCAATACTCTCTCTCTCTCTCTCTCTCTCTCTCTATATATATATATATATATATATATATATATATATATATATATATATATATATATATATATATATATATAATGAGTAATGGGTAGGTGTCAAATGATAGGTGCTAAATGAGTTTTTTCAGTGTTTCTTCATTTTAATTTTAAATTCTGACAATACATATATGATCTAGATTTTATAGGGATCAACTCTTGAAGTGTTCGATTCTCACACATGGGTGGGTTTCTATAAGATTAAAAAAATCAACTATCCAAAATATTTATAAAATTTTGAGGTTCCAAATATGGTTTTTTCATCAAAAACACATGATCCAGGTATGGATTCCTCATAAATTGATCATGCCCAACACATTTATGGGGTTGAAACTGCAAAAAAAACACCCAAAATGCGAAAAAAACATTTAAAACATCAATTTTGTACATACCCATTTCTCTCTCTATATATATAGAGAGAGAAAGTGATGCATAGGTGCTTGAACACCTACTTGATGTTGCTTAGCATTAATTCTCTTTTTAGGCAAAAAATGGGCGAAAAGGTGGGACCTTTAGCAGCACATAAAAACGTCGCTAAAACCCTTTTTCAAAATACTATGCATGTCCTTGTGGACCATTCAGCGGTGTCTTTATGTGCCGCTAAAGCCTTATTTTATGAAAATTCAGTTTTTTTTAGTAATTTTTACTATTTTTTCTGCTGACCGTTCATCACACACGTGCAATGGACGGTCAGCGTGATTAAGCAGGGGTTAAACACCTATTCACCTGGCGAAAAGCTAGTGGACTCATGCACGCTAAAAGGCAAAGGTGTTTAGCAGCGCTTGTAGGAAAGGCTTTTTTACCTTTAGGGGCACTTTTGAAGTTTCTCTAAATGCCCTTTATACACCGGGCCTGTCACATCCGTTTGTGTTAGGCACTATATATATATATATATATATATATATATATATATATATATATATATATATATATATATATATATATATATATATATATATATATATATATATATATATAGTTAGTGATGTACCATGATACCATAATGTATACACGCTCTTGTTTGAATAAATCTTGGAACCAAATGGAAAATCAAACTAAATAGATGTATTTACTATATTAGATGTTTTTATCATTTTTAATGCACCATTAAATTTTATTTTTTAAAGGGTAAAAATCAATAGCTTGATTTAAAAATGATATAAACCATCATATTTGAGTCCACTTTAACACTTTTGTTGCTTAGATCTAAATAGATCAAGTGTGTACCAGCATATAGAGTACCACCATATATATACACACGAAAACCTGTAACAGTAGACGAGTTGTTTTTTGCTTTAGCACGCACCTGCCGCTGATTGCATGTATGATCAGTGGTGATAGTGCATCGGACCCAACAGTGGATGATTTGCACATCCACTATATATATATATATATATATATATATATATATATATATATATATATAGGGCATAGCTGCTGAATCAAGATATGCTTAACCGCAGCTTAATTGCTCAGAGCGTCCATAACACATGTTGATGGACGGTCAGCACATAAAAAACAGAAAAAATACTAAAACACCCCAAAACACGCAAAATGGGGTTAATCGCGCTGCCGTGCATATCTCTTTTGGCAAAGCAGGTTATATGTTCCCCCCCCGAACAGGGCAGTTAGCTACATCTCATGATCGGGGGTCCCAAAGAGCACCACGTATGTAAGCATGTGCGTCTCGTATCCCCATGTTTGTCAGCATTAATTAGCATTGGAGTTTGATAAGATTGCAAAGACTTAAGTACCCTCTCCTTCATTGGTGAAAAAAAAATGACGGTTTTTGAAAAGGAGTGGTTGTAAAGACTTAAGTGCCCCAAAGATGATTATTTAAGACCCAGTCTCTGCACTGCAGGATTATCCGAGAAAGAAATCTCCCCTGGAGGAGGCCATGAACATCAACCCTCTCACTCTCTCTCTCCCTTCTATTTTTGCTTCTGTGCACATCCATTAGAAGATCATACATTGCTCCATCAAGCACCGACTGACCTATACATTGACTCTTGTGAAGCCTGATTCAGAGTTTTTACCCTTACAGGAGGAGGGTTTGGGGGCTCCTCCCAGCGTGGGTATCATCATTCAACTAAATGAGTTGTAGATCCTGATTCAGAGTTTTTACCCTTACAAGAGAGGGGTAAAACCTCATCTCACTCTCTCTCCCTTCTCTCTCTACTTCTGTGCACATCCAACAAACGATCCAACATTTCTCCATCAAACACCGACTGACCTGCACACTAACTGTAGCATCGTTCAACTTGATGAGTTGTGAAACCTGATTTAGAGTTTTTGCCCTTACAGGAGGGGGGTTTGGGGGCTCCTCCCAGCGTGGGTAGCATCATTCAACTTGAAGAGTTGTAGAGTCTGATTCAAAGTTTTTATCCATTTATATTTTAAGGCATTAGATCTCATTTTTGAACATCCACGCATGTGCAGTTTGCTTTCATCATATTCAGTTGCTTTCTAGATTATACTTTGAATTCTTGTGCATTTTAGATCTATCAATTTGTATGTAACCAGAGCTCATTTTAACTTGAATTTTTTACTGCAACTTCATGCATATGTATTCATGCTCTCCACCAAAAATCAGATCATTCTGAGTTTGTTTGACTCACTTTAAAAATCGAGATTCAAAACCTGTTATTTTGCACCGTCAGGATTTTAGCAGAATCAGGACCAACTTGCGGAAGTGATTTCTCCCTTACCAGAGATGATTTTTTCGATCTGTAAAAAGGGTTGTTTTCTAAATTAAATCTAGTTTGTTCATACCAAATTTCAGCGATTTCTATAGTGTTTTCGTACCAGTTTCGGGTCAAAAACCATAACCCTGTCACCCTGTGTTATTTTAACGGCTCAGGTTTTGATCCATTTTGTTTGAATTTTATTTTCCTAATGGAAGATTATTTTTCAGTTCTGCAAAACAGGTTCTCTTTGTTTATGTGTCTAGTTCATCCTTGTAAATTTTCAGAATTTTTCATGGTCAATTACTATTTTATTTTGATTAAATACCAAAACCTTGTATCCAGATTTTATAAATGTTCTGATTTTGGCCCCCATATCATGACTGTTGTAGCACTTCTTCAACAAATCGTTATTTGATTGACAATATTCTTCAGCAAATTATTGTTATGATTTTTTTGAGTCTCTAATGAGTCTCTACTATGATTTGTTGTATTTTTGGGTCTCCAACGAGCCTCACAATGATTTATAGTGTTGTTCGATCTTTTAACTATGATTTATAGTGCTTTGGGGTCTCCAACAAGCCCCACAACGATTTGTAGTGTTTTTCAGTCTTTTAACTATGATTTATAGTGTTTTCGGGTCTCTAACGAGACCCACAACGATTTATAGTGTTGTTGGACCTCGCTATAGCGATTTGTAGTGTTTCTCGCTAAACACTACAGCGATTTATGATACAAATCGCTATCCAAATTATGACCAACTTGTCAGAGTCATATCTCCCTAACCAGAGATCAGATTTCAAATCTGTAAAAAGTGGTGTCTTTGTTATGAAGTCTAGTTTATTCCTGTAAATTTTCAGCGATTTCTATGGTCATTTGATACCTTATTTTGATCTAAAACTAGACCCCTATCAGTCTGCCCTATTTGAGTGACATAGGTTTTTATTTCATTTTGTAAGAGTCATATCTCCCCAACGGAAGATCATTTTTCAAATCCGTAAAAAGGGTTTTCTTCCTCTATGTGTCTAGTTTATATCTGGAAAGTTTTATAACTTTTTATACTCATTTGATATTTCGAACCTGTTAAAAACTGAGACATGTTATAAAATGTTATAAAACTTAAAAAGTTTGAAACTTCCTCTATGTGTCTCGATTTTTAACAGGTTTGAAATATCAAATGAGCATAAAAAGTTTTAAAACTTTCCAAATATAAATTAGACACATAGAGAAAGAAAACCCTTTTTACGGATTTGGAAAATGATCTTCCGTTGGGGAGATATGACTCTTACAAAATGAAATAAAAACCTATATCACTCAAATAAGATAGACTGATAGGGGTCTGGTTTTAGATCCAAATGGGGTATCAAATGACCATAGAAATTGTTGAAAATTTACAGTAATAAACTAGACTTCATAACAAAGACACCACTTTTTACGGATTTGAAATCCGATCTCTGGTTAGAGAGATATGACTCTGACAAGTTGGTCATGATTCGGATAACGATTTGTATCATAAATCGCTGTAGTGTTTAGCGAGAAACACTACAAATCGCTATAGCGAGGTCCAACAACACTATAAATCGTTGTGGGTCTCGTTAGAGACTCGAAAATACTATAAATCATAGTTAAAAGACCGAAAAACACTACAAATCGTTGTGTGGCTCGTTGGAGACCCCAAAGCACTATAAATCATAGTTAAAAGATCGAACAACATTATAAATCATTGTGAAGCTCGTTGGAGACCCAAAAATACTACAAATCATAGTAGAGACTCATTAGAGACTCAAAAAAATCATAACAATATTTTGCTGAAGAATATTGCCAATCAAATAACGATTTGTTGAAGAAGTGCTACAACAGTCATGATATGGGGGCAAAAATCAGAACATTTATAAAATTTGGATACAAGGTTCTGGTATTTAATCAAAATAAAATAGTAATTGACCATGAAAAATTTTGAAAATTTACAGGGATGAATTAGACACATAAACAAAGAGAACCCGTTTTACAGAATTGAAAAATGATCTTCCATTATGAAAATAAAATTCAAACAAAATGGATCAAAATCTGAGCCGTTAAAATGACACAGGGTGACAGGGTTATGGTTTTTGACCCGAAACTGGTACGAAAACACCATAAAAATCACTGAAATTTGGTATGAACAAACTAGATTCAATTTAGAAAACAACCTTTTTTATGGATCGGAAAAATCATCTTTGGTTAGGGAGAAATCACTTCCGCAAGTTGGTCCTGATTCTGCTAAAATCCTGACGGTGCAAAATAACAGGTTTTGAATCTCGATTTTTAAAGTGGGTCAAACAAACTCAGAATGATCTGATTTTTGGTGGAGAGCATGAAGACATATGCATGAAGTTGAAGTAAAAATTTAAAGTTAAAATGAGCTCTGGTTACATACAAATCGATAGATCTAAAATGCACAAGAATTCAAAGTATAATCTAGAAAGCAACTGAACATGATGAAAGCAAACTGCACATGCGTGGATGTTCAAACATGAGATCTAATGCCTTAAAATATGAATGGGTAAAAACTTTGAATCAGACTCCACAACTCTTCAAGTTGAATGATGCTACCCACGTTGGGAGGAGCCCCCAGACCACTCTCCTATAAGGGTAAAAACTCTGAATCAGGATCTACAACTCATTTAGTTAAATGGTGCTACCCACGCTGGGATGAACCCCCGAACCCCCCTCCTGTAAGGGCAAAAACTCTAAATCAGGCACATAAGTAGAGAGAGAAGGGAGAGAGAGTGAGAGGGTTGGTGTTCATGGCCTTCTCCAGGAGGAACCCTTTACCTCCCTTGATTTCTTCTCTAGAGAGAGATAGGGTTTTACAGTGTTTTACGAAGAAGGAAGAAGAAGAAGATGACGATGAAGCAATGTAGGATCGTCTGTTGGATGTGCACAGAAGTAGAGAGAGAAGAGAGAGAGAGTGAGAGGGTTGTTGTTCATGGTCTTCTCCAGGAAGAACTCTTTGTTTCCCTTGATTTCTTCTCTAGAGAGAGAAAGGGTTTTACAGTGTTTTACGGAGAAAGAAGAAGAAGACATGTTTGTCCTTTTTTTTGAACAAAAAAAGAAGAAGACTTTGAAGAGTCAACATCATCTTCGACTTTCTGGATGGAGGACATGTTTGTCCTTTTTTTGAACTGTTTATTTTTCCTTTTTTGAATGAAGGGCATTTTTGTCATTTTCTCAAACCATCACTTTATGAGAAGAATAGCAAGAAAGGGTACTTAAGTCTTTGCAACAACACCAGAGTCCGATGCAAAGTTATGTCAACATACACGGGAATACGAGCCCCATGTGCTTGTATACGTGGTGCTCATTCAAAGCCCCGAACACAGACGTGGGATTCAGTGAATCATCGGGGGCGAACATACACAACCCACTCCTCTTTTGGGCTTTAGCAGTGCATTGAAAGTTCTTTTTGGCCTTTTTTTACCCATTTTTTTATTTTTGCATTAAAAAAATGCTGAGCATCCATCATGCACGATGGATGCTCAGCAACATCAAGTAGGTGTTCAAGCACCTATTGATTCAGTAGCCACGCTCTACTATATATATATATATATATAGATATATATATATATATATATATATAGAGAGAGAGAGAGAGAGAGAGAATCCTCGCAAGTCGCATTAGTTCAAATGCTGATATTCACTAAACGGACCATGTAGATCACATCAATGGGTTCAGGTTTAATCAAAACAACGTGCATCAATTAGATCCCAAGATGGGGTAGGATGAGTGGAACCGAGTTGGATGCCCTATGTCACTGTTGCTTAATTACCTAACTCAGTTTTGCGTGTTAGCTATTAGTGGGCCCCATTTGACCGAGTTGCTTCTGTGTATTGAGGGTGTGTTTGACTCCCTGTCTAGGTTAGGACAGAACACCTTGCTCAGGACAGTAATCCTATCCAAAACACACTGTCCAGTTTGTCCAATTAAAAACAGTCATGTGCCCACCATTCCAGGGTCGGTAAAAAGAAGCACTTCCCACGTGTCCTGCCGACATGCGTCTGCCATGGTAAAATCTTATTACTTCTAACTTAAAAACCAATGTATTTTTTTTGTAATCCTATTTCTTTCAGCTCTAAAACAACGTATTTTTTTTTAACAAGTCGGTTCATACATGGCTTGATTAACTCATGCTCATTATTACCTCAAACTTGGCTTGCCTTGCCACAAGAATGAACCAAGCTTGAACACTTCAAGCTCGACTTGTTTGGCTGTAGTAACAGCCCTGCCCACAGCTGATAGAAAGATAGAGGACAGTCAGGTTTAGTGACACACATTTTTGTGAACAATGTGATTTTACCCAGTCTGCCCTCTCAGTTATGAAAGTGCAACTTAACCAACCCACTATCTCATTCCGGCTGTGGAGAAGTTCACATTATATATATATACAACAATAACAACAACTATGCCTTCATCCCAAAACAATTGGGGTCGGCGATATGAACCAACAAAGAAAATCATTCTGGGTCTTCCACATGAATCTTTCTCCTCCATTCATTTCTATCCAATGCCATGTCTTCGGTGAGGTTCAAAGCATTCATATCCTTTCCTATCACCTCCATCCATGTCTTTCTAGGCCTACCCCGACCTCTTTTAACTAATATATTTCCCATTTCTCCATCCTTCTAACTAGAGCATCATTAGGCCTTCGTCGAATATGTCTAAACCACCATAAACTATTCTCTCTCACATTTTGACCTCCACCATTGCCGCCCCCACCAGATGGCAGCCCTGCCTTCCACTACAACAAAGCAGTAGATTAGCGACGACCACATTCCGTCGCGAATCCGTCGCTAATCCATCGCTAACCATGTTAGCGACGGATTAGCGACAACGCGGCGACAGTATGCTTACGTCGCGAATATTTCGACGCTAACTGGCGACAGAATAATACCGTCGCCAGGTCCGTCGCTAATTGCGACGGAATAACGAGCGCTATATTCTGTCGCCAATCCGTCGGTACTAAACGGCGACCACGGCTTGGCGACGGATTTAATTCCGTCGCTATGCCGTCGCTAGATTAATATGAATAGCGACAGATGGTTCCGTCGCTAAGCCGTCGCTAGATTAATATGAATAGCGACGGAATCATCCGTCGCTAATCCGTCGCAAACACGAAAAAAAATCAAAAAAAATTTATTTAAAAATTAATTACCGAGAACTGTACAATTTCTATTTCCTGTAAATAAAAAACAAACCACACAAAAAAATTCATATAACAAGTATCTATAATAATTAATCGTTCCACCTTAAAATTAAGAAGTTTAATTATTTACAATTCAACAATTACAATTAAGAAAAAAAAAAATAGAACTTCTTCAACACAGTCCTCTAATCATCGTCAAGATTTTGTGCGTCTTCTTGTTCATTGTCTTTATCTGTCCCTTCAGCTCCACTACCCTGATTATCGCTAGCAGCCTACACAAGAAAAGAATAGTCAGTATTGATAAACAAAATATAATGAAATAAATTACACACTATATGTGATTCTATCATGTGCTCATGTGTGATCTAAGGCAATAAAAAAACTCTATATGTGATTCTATCATGCTCATATGTGTGCTAAGGCAGTCAAAAAATTGAATATGTGATTATAGCATGTTCATATGTGTTCTAAGGCATATAAAAAAACTCTATATGTGATTCTACCATGCTCAGATGTGCTTTAAGGCAGGCAAAAAACTATATATGTGATTCGATCATGCTCGTATGTGTGCTAAGGCAGTAAAAAAATTGAATATGTGAATATAGCATGCTCATATGTGCTCTAAGGCAGGCAAAGCCAAAAATTTTATATGTGATTCTATCATAAATGATATATAACATGTTCATATGTGTTCTAAGGCAGTTAAAAAACTCTATATATTATTATAGCATGCTCATATGTGTGCTAAGGCAGTCAAAAAATAGAATATGTGATTATAATATGCTCATATGTGTTCTTAGGCAGTCAAAAAACTGAATATGTGATTCTAGCATGCTCATATGTGTTCTAATGCAATCAAAAAAACTTTATATGTGATTCTATCATGCTCATATGTGCTCTAAGGCAGACAAAAAGTTAAATATATATATATGTGATTCTATCATGCTCATATGTGTGCTAAGGCAGTCAAAAAATTGAATATGTGATTATAGCATGTTCATATGTGTTCTAAGGCATATAAAAAAACTCTATATGTGATTCTACCATGCTCAGATGTGCTTTAAGGCAGGCAAAAAACTATATATGTGATTCGATCATGCTCGTATGTGTGCTAAGGCAGTAAAAAAATTGAATATGTGAATATAGCATGCTCATATGTGCTCTAAGGCAGGCAAAACAACTTTATATGTGATTCTATCATGCTCATATGTATGCTAAGGCAGTAAAAAAATTGAATATGTGATTATAGCATGTTCATATGTGTTCTAAGGCATCTAGAAAAACTCTATATGTGATTCTACCATGCTCAGATGTGCTTTAAGACAGTCAAAAAAACTATATATGTGATTATACCTGAGAGGGACCTGGAATCGAAGATCCCCTATCCTGAACAGCGGCCTTGATCTCATTTCGGAGAAAGGGGGCGACGGTGTATTAGAAGTAGTTATTCAGTGATTCATTAATGATCTCGCGTACATCATCACCGGAAAGAATAGTCGGCTGCTTGGAGCTTATGTCGGCGCAAGAAGTCGGTGAGCCGTAACTAGAAGAACCAATAACTGGTGAAGTGTTCATATTACTCCCAAACCCGAACACGCGACCTTTTTTGGGTTCACCTGCTGCAGTCACCCATGCTGTAGGATCAAATGATGGATGCTGAGTAGCGTCTTCGCCATATCGCTCTACCATCTGTTGCTCATATGCCTCCTACAAAATAATGTTTAAAGTATTCATTAATAATTAATGATAACATTATGATAACTTGCATATATATTGCAATGATTATTAATAGAATTAATACATACCGTTGTCGTTCTCGCCTTCTCTGATACGAAGACTCCCGTGGTCTTCCGTTTATGTGTTTCTACAAACACATCCTTATATGGTACACTGCCTCCTTTTTCTGCTTCCTGCGAAGTTAAATGACAAAAGATTTAGTACACAAGTTTGCAACAATACTTATAAAATTAATATTATATATTGATGAGTTACCATTTTCTTTAGGTGGCTCCCAAATGTCTTAGATCCACCTGTGTGTAGATGGGCTTCGGGCATCTTCGATCGATTTTGTAAAGCCTTCGCAGAGCGATTTTTAAATGCATCTTTCGCCCACTTATCGCACATTTCATCCCAGTAATCTCTCCTGATAGTAATAGGACCATGGCCCTTCCACAGTAATAGATCATCTACTACGCCAGATGCTTTTTTTGCTGCAGTCTTCATAGTGTGCAGCATGTCTGCAAATCGATTGACAGCCACCTTCTGCCACACCTTCCTTGCATCATTTTCTTCCACCGTAGTTGCAAAGCGATTCGAAGCCTACAAATATTTTCAGAAAGTTAGTAGACATTGCTTAAATAAATTAAATATGAAACACATTAACTATGAGGAACAACTGTATACCATGAATGAGGACCACAATCTGTCTAACACCTCCTTTGGGTACTCTTTCCATTGAGCAACTGGTCCTGGTAGATGTTGAAGAAGTGAATTCCTAATCTCCCGTACTACTTCTTGTGGCTCAAACCTCGTGCTGCACATGAATTGTTACACAGTAAATATCAATATAAAATATTTAAAAGATATGCAATAATTGAAAACAAAATACTTACGGTCGATTATCGATATACACTATTCGAATGAGTCTTCTTGTGCCAGCCTGAGAAGACCCTGTTTCCTGTGTTGGTTGTTGACTTGTGCGATCAACTGGTGTAGGTGGGTCGTGTACAGGCGCAACATCATTTGTAAAAAAAAACATTAGAAATTCTCAGAATGTGCATTTGAACTAATCAAGCATCTAATTAGTTATATGATATACCTATCACAGGAGCCCGTGAAGATGAAGATTGAGCCTGGCTACTACTGGATGAGCGACCACTATAACCTCCACGAACCATATTCTAACAAATAACATATGTCATACAATACATTCAAATAATTCACATCAAGTATTACAATGCATTCAAGTCATTCACATCAAGCATTGCAATACATTCAAATAATTCAAATCATTGACATCAAGTATTGCACTAATTCAAATCATTCGTTAATTGCATAAATTATAATACATTCAAATAATTGAAATCATTCACATCAAGTATTACAATGTATTCGAATCATTCGTATCAAGTATTACAATACATTCAAATAAAATTTTTAATTATTCACACCAAGTATTGCAATACAACTCACATCAAGTATTACAATGCATTTAAATAGAGGTTTGTAGTATAAGATTTTGCTCACTAGCTTGAGAATTCTTCCTCGTCACTAGTTTGACTTTCTTCTTCTTCTTCTTCTTCATTGTTTGCCCATCCACTTGGTACATCATTTGGATCACATTCCTCTATGAATGTTTCATCAGCCAATGGAGATATGACATGCATATCATGCGCAACATCGTGACCATAAGCGAAGTCACAGACATCATCTGATTGATAGTAATCACTGTCTTCAGCTAACTCATCTTCCTGTAACTGATCATACTCGGGGTATAGTTTGGATTTCACCTTGCAAACTGCCCACCATTCATTTCTATCTGACTTTTTTATACTCGGATATGAAGTATAATAAACTTGTTGAGCTTGCGAGGCTAATATGAATGGTTCATATGTTCCAAACCTGGATTTATGATTCACCTCCACAATGCCTGAAGCTTTGTCGAGTCTTGTTGCAGTTGGATCAAACCAATGACACTTGAATACCGTAACCCTGTTATTCATGCCTAAGTAAGTCAACTCCATTATTTCCTCTATAACACCGTAGTAATCATGTTCATTTTCACCGTAGCTGCTACCCTTGACACACACGCCACTATTTATCGTTGATTTGTTTATACCGTAGTCTTTTGTATGGAATCGATAACCATTTACGATATACCCGTTGTAGCATTGCACAACTTTGGTCGGACCATTTTCTAAATCACATATTCCTTGATCTTTAACATCACCATTGCGAACCTACGCACAAACATAAACAATGATTGTGATCACGATCAATTAAGTAACTTAGTGTTGTTTATAAGTACAAAATTTATGTTAGCTTCTTTACCAACTGTTTCAACCACTCCACAAACTTAGTTTCACGTTCTTTTTGTACTTCTGCATCAGTGAGATGTGAAACTTCGTTTCGCAACTCCAGATCAAATCGTCTGCAAACCACAAATACTTATATTACCGAGTCATGTATCTACATATAGAACATAAAAGGATTTATAATTGAGTTGCATATACATATACTTACTCGATATATGGGTCGATCGCTGAGCAATTAAAAAGAATATAGATGTGTGCTGCATCTTTCTCTCGATCTGTCAATAGCCTTGATCGGCAACTACCAAATGCATGCCCAAGTGGTTGAAATATGGACAGCTTGTCAGCTACAGTTACTTGTTCTCCATCATCGTTACGAGGCGGGCATGTGTAACGTGTTGGAATATGAGGTTCGAAGTACATAGATGAGAAATTTGAAATCTCTTCTAAAGTGTACGCCTCACAAATAGAGCTTTCTACTCTTGCTTTATTACGAATCTTTTTTTTTAGGTCGAACATGCATCTGACAAGAATATACATTTCAAATTTTAAATATCTGTCATTAAAGAGACAAATATAAAAAAACATATACCTTTCAAATGGGTACATCCATCGATATTGCACAGGGCCACCAACCCTTAGTTCATATGGCAGATGTATGATCAAATGTTCCATAACATCGAAAAATGCTGGCGGAAATATCTTTTTCTAACAGACAAACAGTGGTGATGACAGAGTCCTCGAGATTCTTTACATCTGATACAATGACCTCCGATGCGCACAATGTTCTGAAAAATCCGCTCAACTCAGACAATACCCCCCATATAGGTTTGTCTAACATATCATGGAATGCTAGGGGTATCAATCGTTGCATAAAGATATGACAATCATGGCTCTTCAACCCATATAACTGTCCATCGTCAATCTTCACAACCCGAGCAATGTTAGAAACATATCCATCTGGAAATCTCAGTTGTCTCAACCATTGACATACATGTTTTATTTGATCAGGTCCGAGCACGTACTTCGCCTTTGGTTTCAGTACTTTGCCATTATACTCTTTGAGTTCCAATTCTGGTCTTTTACATATTAATTTTAAATCCATACGGGCCTTCGGATTATCCTTCGTTTTTTCTTTAATATTCATTACTGTATTAAACACATTATCAAACACATTTTTCTCTACATGCATCACATCCAAATTATGTCGTATCAATAGGGTCGGCCAATACGGTAGTTCCCAAAAAATAGATTTTTTCATCCAATTGTGTTCCTTCCCAAATCCACGGAAGGGTGTAGGACTGCGAGCATCTGTTAATACATCTGGAAAGTATCGCAATCTTCTTAAAATCTCTATGCCAGACAATCTTGAGGATGGACCTTCCGTTTCAGTTGTGCCTGCTGTAAATGCATTATTTTGACGTCGGAACGGATGATCGTTGGGTAGAAATCGACGATGGCAATTAAACCAGCAAGGCTTCCTTTCATGCCTCAATCTAAAAGCTTTGGAATCCTCCATGCAGTACGGACAAGCTAACCTCCCATGTGTGCTCCAACCAGATAACATACCATATGCAGGGAAGTCACTGATTGTCCATAGAACAACGGCCTTCATGTTGAAATTTTGTTTTTTGTGGGCATCATACGTGGTAACACCGTCATCCCACAGTACTTTTAATTCATCAATCAATGGCCTTAGATATACATCAAGATTTTGGCTAGGTGAGGTCGGACCAGGGATCAACAGAGACAAGAAAAGATTTGGACGTTTCATACACAAGCTTGGTGGAAGGTTGTATGGAGTTACAAATACTGGCCAGCATGAGTATGGAGTTGATCTACCCCCAAATGGATTAAATCCATCTGTACATAGATCGAGTCTAACATTTTGCACTTCCATTGCGAAGTTCTGATGAGTACGATCAAAGTGCTTCCAAGCTTCAGCGTCAACAGGATGCGTGATCTTATTTTCATCGTGTCGAACTTTATTTGCATGTCATCTCATGTGTTTAGCTGTCTTTGAAGACATATACAATCGCTGCAATGTAGGAGTGATAGGAAAGTAGCGGAGCGACTTGTATGAAACTTCCTTTGATCTCGTGCTACCATTGCCTCTTGTCTTTGGCTTGAACCGAGGATGCCCACATGACGGGCATGATATGTCATTTTCCTGCTCCTTGAAATACAACATGCAGTGATTTGGACAAGCATCAATCTTTTTGTAACCCATACCTAGAGCGTTGACCATAACTTTCGCACGGTAGAAATTTTGTGGCAATTTCTCATCTTTAGGCAACATACTCTTCACAATCATGCACAAACGGTCAAAACATGATTGACTCAAATTATACTCGGACTTCAAATTCATTAGTTGAAGAACTGTAGACAAGATAGTGTAACTCTCACAACCGTTCCAAAGTGGCTCATCAGCATCTTTAAGTAAATCATAAAATCTACTAGCTGCATCGTTTGGTGATTCTTCATCTACGGCAGTTCTTACATCACTAGAACTCATAGCAGAACCCAGTTCTGTTCCTGCAGCATCAAATATCAAATTCGTATATGGATTATCGTGCACCACATTCACCCGTGCATCAAAATCGTTTCTAAATTCTTCTCCATGAAATGTCCAGTTCTGATAATCACTCACAAAACCCTTCCTGTATAGGTGATGTCTAACGCCATGAGGTTCTACAAATCGATTATTCTTACAAATCTTGCAGGGACACCTAATCCGACCTGTGGGATCTACCGTACTGACACTCGTCGTTGCAAACTCAATAAAACTATCGACACCATCCATATATTCATGCGATAACTCATTGTCCACTATCCTACGGTACATCCATTCACGGTTTGCAGTCATTCTATCGTATGATGTTACGAATAGTATCCTAACGAATTAAGAAAAAAACAATTAGAATGCTACGATGAAGAAAATATCAAATTTATCATGCAATATACTATGTCAAACAATAACAAGAATTTTGATGCATGCATTGATAACTTAATATTTTCATGTGCAAACTATTAATGACACGATACAATCATTTGAAGCATGCTTTTATTATAAAATTTCACATGGAAGTCAAAATCAAATTGAAAGTAACTACATGCAAGCATGGATACAATTACATCAAACATTGCAATACATCATAATCATTCATATCAAATAAATGGCAAACATGTACCTGCAGCAAACACACTTCAATATCTCACTAACTACTACCATGCTTAGCATGGACTCCGTACTCCAAAAATAAGAACACTTCCATATTTCTACATTAAAATCATGCTCAGCATGATCTCCGAACTCCAACAAAGCAGTCCTAGATATCAACAACTAAGTGAGTGTGTGAACAATAAAGTGCTGCATTCAATAAATTAAATAACATGTGATACGTTTGCATCACTTACTCACCACGGGTATTTACTCGATTTGCATTGTTTTTGTCATTTACTTACCACAGGTGGCCGAGCACGAGTTGGTTCCGTTGAAAAATCTGCACAAAAACAAAACAAATTAAGTAACAAACTAACTAATCATGAAACAAGATGAAACACTAACTAAAAAAATTAAAACAAATTAAAACAACTCTAACTAATTGAAAGAAGAGAAAAGAAAAATAGTATATATGTTAAGCCAAATCTACCTAGAAGATGCTAATGTTTCAAATAGTCTATTATATTTTAGCAGTGTGGTTCTTCATAACTACAGTCAGACCTGGATCTTGTATGAAATTTCACAAACCAAACCCAGCTCCATATACTAATCGGAACTTTTGTATCAGGTGCTAATCGACCTCTTTCTTTATCACCAAACCATGACTCTATAGCAGGGTTTGATACGGGTTGGGTTCGGGTCAAATCCGACCAATTGACACCCCTCCCTAAATATAACTTATCACAGGTTATACTCAATCCCCAACATACACCTCCCTTGCGAACTGAGCTTCTAAATTGGAACTGTGAGAGAGAGACTCATGCACATTCCATCAAGCGAGATGTGTGGTGAGGATTGAATATAGTCAATGAGTCACTTAATATGACCCAATGTTGTTAAAATCGGTTCACTAGGTGGATTGGTTTCTTAAAAGACATGAAAAAATCAAATCGATATTGAATCAGCCCCCTTTTACCATCAGATGACACATGTCATTAAAAATAAAAAAAAAATGATTGTTTTTAAATACCTGAAAAATATTGAAAAATGAATTGAATCGACCGAGTCGACCCCTTTTGAATCGTCTTTGGGCCAATTGGATCTGAATCGGCCGATTCAGACCGATTTTGACAACATTGATATGATCTGCTCTGTCCCCAGATATGCATGCACCATGCACGCTCAAATGGATAAGAACATGAAAGAAGCTAAAGTACACAAGGCAGACAAGATATTTTACACATTTATTTTATATACCAGCACTATGTACATGCAGTCCACGCTATAACAGGATGCCTTATTACAAACCAAGTCTGAGCATCCGATAGAAAGCTTGACATTAGAACTAACTTCTAGATACAGACAACTGTTGGTAAACGGACACCATCTTTGTGGAGCACTGCCCATGCAACTACAAGCATACACAGACAAAGCATGCGATTGCGTATTGATTGTGCTCAAGGAACAAGTGACAGCATTGAAATTTAATTTCTTTGAGGAGGATTTGGCAGATCATGTGTAAAGGCAGGGAAGGGGGTTAAACCCCCTGCCGGAAAGGCAATTCCGGCATGGGGGGTTGACCCCTTGCCGTGCCTTTCCGGCAGGGGTTTTAACCCCCTGCGTTTCCGGCAGGGGGGTCGACCCCCTGCGTTTTCGGCAGGGGGTCGACCCCCCATGCCTTTCCGGCAGGGGGTCGACCCCCCTGCCGGAAACGCAGGGGGTCGACCCCCCCTGCCGGAAAGCACGGGGAGCGGCGGCTGGCGAGGTCGCCGGTGGCCGGCGCAGTCGACAGCAGAGAGGGGGAGACCTGGAGCGAAGCTCGGGGGCCACTGGGTCGCCGGAACTCAGAGCGGAGGCGAAGAGGTGGCTGCAGGGAGAATCGTCGGTCGTCGGCGGCTGAGTACGCCGGTTGCGAGTCGCCGGCGAAGGGGAGACAACACCTCCCGGCAGCAGCCACAGGGAGGAACAGCAGGGAGGAGGAAGAGGTCGGCGGTGCTCGGGGTCGCTGGCGCAGCCGTTAGCCAAGTAGGGAGGTCGGCAGCGAGGATCGTCAGCGAGGCGGCGGCGGCGGCCGGACGGTGGCGAGAGTCGACGGGCGGCGGGAGGGAGAGGGCGGCGGGCGGGAGCAATACAGCGAAACAGGAAAAAGAGAAAGAGGGATGGGATTAGGGATTTACGCGACATTTAGCGACGGAAACATTCCGTCGCTAAGCCGTCGCTAAATCAAAATACAAAACACGCGACGGAATATATTCTATCGCTACGCCGTCGCTAATTAGCGACGGATTAGCGACGACAGAGTTCCCTCTCTAAATCCATCGCTAAAATGGTGTTCTTGTAATAAAAAGTAGCGACAAAAAATTTAGTCGCTAATCCGTCGCTAAGTAGCGACAGATTAGCGATAAAATTTGTTTCCTCGCTAATCCGTCGCGAATTAGCGATAGATTCTATCTCTAGCTAATCTGTCGCTAATTAGCGACGGATTTTTTCCGTCGCTAATTTCCGTCGCTAATTAACAATTTTCTTGTAGTGTTCCCACCAGATGGCAGTCCTTTCCTCTTTCCTCTCTCTCACAATCGCTCTCTCTCTATGAGCCACCACCGTCGGCGATTTTCCACTGTCTCAGAGCCACCACCGTCACAGCACTCTCACCTCTCTCACTCACTCCCATTGCAGAGCCACCTCCGTCTCAGAGCATACGGTCCTCTCTCTCTCTCTCTCTCAAACCCCAAATCCTCAAAACCCCAAATCTCTTCTTCTTTTCATTTCCAGTCAGTGCAGTCACTGTCGGATGCCCTCCGTCGGATGCTCTTTGATGCCCTCTGTTGTGTGCGCCCGTCGATAGGGCCCTCAGCATCTCACGACTCCTCTGCCACCATTTTTCGGTGGTCCATTCCCCTTCGGCTTCCGCATCGGCGTTTGGGTTTCCAGCAACAGTCTCTAAGCGTGAAGGAGGTTACCCGACCCTCTTTCCCTCTCTCAAATCTTGAATCTCACCGACCTCTCTCTTGTTGTCCATCCCCCTCTGCCACCATTTTTTTTAGTGGTCCATCCCCTTTCGGCCTCCGCATCAGCATTTGAGTTTCCAACAACAGTGACTCTCACTGACCTCTATCTTGTTGTCCATCCTCCTCCGACCCTCTGCGTCTCACGACCCCTTTGCCACCATTTTTGGGTGGTCCAGCCCCCTTCCTCCTCTGCATCGGTGATTGGGTTTCCAGTTGTCTCACAGCAGCGTGAAGGAGCGATTGAGGGAGGTTACTCGGTCTCTTTCTCTCAGCGATTCACGACGGGAGGTGGAGTACGTGCTGGAGGCCGTCCGGTAGGGAATCACGGCGGTGGGCGTCAGCGGCACCGACACCTTTGTCCTCGGCATCTAGAAGCAGTCCTCCGCCAAGCTCCAAGTCTCCCGAGTGTAAGGGGTTTCGGCCATCGGCGTCAAGGATTCCGACCTCCATCGTCAATCCTACGGTGGGACACTTGCCTCCCTCATCCCTCTTCTTCTGGGGCTTAGGAGCCTCCAACTCCCTGCAGGCCAACCAACATGCTCAATCCTCTATCCTAGAGGCTTTGAACGATTGGGGACTCGCTTTCGCCCTTCGCCGCCAAGGTGCTTTTGTTGTTCTCCCTTTTCGCTTATCTTTTCGTGTGTTTTTCTCTCTATTGGAGGCCTTCGCGTCCTGTCTCGCCGCCGGTTCACTGCTGGCTTGTGATGTCGGGCGATTTCTTAGAGCTGTCAGGGTGGAATCCCTTCAGGCATGCTCTGTTGGCGCCACTCTTCGGGCTCCGTTTTTCTTTCGTAGGCCGCCCAGCTCGATCGACGGTCAGGGCTGGCAGGAGGTGAAAGCTACCTGGCAGCGGTCTTTCTCCAAAAAGCTTTCTCGCTCTCGTCTTTCACAGGCGAAGCCGGGTGACTGGTGGTGCGCGGGTTGTCTTTCACTCAACTTTCGCAGGCGTCGTGCTTGCCTCTATTGCGCCTCGTTGTTCAGGTCTCGGCAGCACCCAGTGTTGAGGCACTCGTGGGCGGTAGTCCCTCCTCCCTCCCTCGGACGAGCCTCTTCGCGAGGTATGCACCGCCCTCGCAAAGCCTCTTTCGCGCCTTGGGTCCAGATCAGTATCTTGGAAGATCCTTCGTCGTCATTTTTGGGATTCAAGATCGACTCCGTTTGGGTGTCGATGCGACCGTTTACGACTGCTCCGATGTCTTTCGCAGGGAAGTGTTTCAATCTTAACCATCTTTGTTGTGACCGTACCTGTGGCTCGCCTGCCATCTTGGGTCGGGATAGTTTCTGCTTTGCTGTGTCGGGCCCGTCTGTCCTTTGTGCTGCCTCTGTCTCTGAGGGTTCCGCGTCTGGTGACTTCTGCATCCAGGGAGTGCTTGCGACATGCTCGGGGGTGCAGGTGGCTTGCTCGGGGATGCCTGCGTTTTATCCGTCATTTTCTCCTCGGCGTAGATCGGGGATGCAGGTCGCGTGCTCGGGGGTGCCTTCGATTTATTCTCTTTTTTCTGGTCGACGAAGGTACTTTTTCTCTTCTTTCGCTCCTTTTGATGTGCGATGAGTTGTTATGGCCAGAGGTGAGGCAAGCAGGCTCTCCCCGATTCAATTATCGAGATCTCGCCTCTCCTTGTCTTGGTGGTCGTGCTGGCCACTCGGTTTTCAAGCCGTACGGAGATCGGTGGATACCGTGGGTCCCGTTAGCGAAGTGGCGAGGTCTTCTTGGGTGAGCAGGGATTCTCTTTGTCCGCTGTCGTCATCTTGCTCTCCTTCGGGGGCGTTGGGGTTCGGGCTCCCGCAGCTCCCTGGCGGTGTTTGTGTCTCTGTGTCGGTAGGGGGCGTTTTGCAGCCTCGGAGTGCGAATCTGCTCGCATCATCATCATCATCATCATCATCTGTAGTATCTTCCTTTTTGTGCTCGTTGTTCGAAGCGGGGCGGGCTTTCAGGTGGTATGGCGGGTGTGACGAGGCATCTTGGCCTCGGTCAGGAAGATGTTGGCTGTCGTGGCTTCCTGGGTGGTCTGAGTCTTGGGCTATGTTGTTGTGGATCATTTTGGTGGATCCTTTCTTCGAGCTTGATGGGGATCGGGTACCGTCAGGTGTCGCCTTGGCGTCTAAGGATTCTCTCTACCACTCGGCAGCTGCATCATCCTATATTTCGTTTGCTTCGACCTATGGGGCATATGAGTTTGGGTCTTTCTCGCGTAACAGGTCTCATCTCTCGGAGGACTCTCTCCTTGCTCGGGCCCACAGGTCACCTATTATCGGAGTCCCGATCCGACAGTGTTTCTTTTTCAAGTTGGTTGATGGCCTTTCAGTCTTGGTTTCGTCTTTCTCAACAAAGTGCATCGTATGTCCGATTCGCCTGGTCTCCATCAGCTTGGTAAGTGCCCCTCTGTTAGCCGTGTTTTGCAGGGCTCCGTTGGCATTAAACTCCTCCTCTTTCATCCGGGAGGGCGACTTCGCAGACCTGGAGGGCTCCCCAAACTTGGTCTATCCGTCAATTGCGGGTTCGTCATCTTTGAGTGGTCAACTCTCATCCTTTTTGGGTCTGTCTGTGGATGATGCAGCTCGGCGGCTCAAGCTTGCGCTTTCCCAAGCCCAGCTCCTCAACGTCGATTCTGTTATGCGTGAGTCCTTGACCACGATCGCAGATCGTTTACCGACCTTGGTCGCGGATGTTGGGCGTATCTTGTTCATCAACACCACTTCTCCTTCGATCGAGGGGTTATCTCCTCCTGGGTGGGGTGGTCTCCCTATTAGGAGACGTCGTCGACCTTCGCTATCTCCATCCGGCGAGTCTGGGGTCTCTCCTAGGCGGTCTGTGAGGATCCGCACTCCTCGGGTATTTCCGGACTTTCAGTTATGAAGATCTTGTGTTGGAATATTCGGGGACTGAATTGCCCCACCAAACGTCTTTTCCTGGCGAGTTGGATCCGTCAAGAAAAGCCCGATCTTATTGCTCTTTGTGAAACGAAGATGATAGATATCTCGAGCTCCGTCGTCTCCGAAATCTGGCGTGGTGAAGATTCCTTCTTCAAGCCTGCGACTCAATATGCGGGAGGCATCCTCATCCTCGGGAAGCATTCTCTAGCCTTACAACAGGTGGACAAAGGTACGTTTTCCATATCCATCACTCTTCCCTTACCTACTCAGACTATTTCAGCTGTGGTCACTATGGTGTATGGTCCCCACCGTCAAAGCCGTCGGGAGGAGTTTTGGTTGGACTTAAATAGGGTAATTGCTTCATTCGGGGATCAACATATTATCATGGAAGATTTCAACTGCCTTATGTCTCCTATCGATTCTAGCTTTCCGGTTAATTTCTCGGCTTCAATGAGGGGCTTTCAAAATTTTATTCAGATGAACCGGTTGTACCACGTTCCCCATGTTGGTGAAGCTTTCTCGTGGTCCAATCGATGATCTACTCCGTGCTTCTGTCTGCTAGACAGGGTGCTTGTTTCGTCAGAGCTGCTAAGTTCTATTAATGACATCTCTTGTTGTCTTCTGCCACCATCTGTCTCAGACCATAGTCAGATTGTTATCCGATGGGGTCAAGGCTTCACCGGCGATAGATCCTTTAGATTTGAGCAATGGTGGCTTAAGGAGGCGGGCTTCGAGTCGTTAGTCCATCAATCTTGGAGTAGACCTTGCTTTGCAGTCCGGGCGGCTACAAGATGCATGGTTAAGCTTTTTCGTCTATCCCGCGATATCAAATCTTGGCTTATCTCCAATAGAATAAGTAAATTCCAAAATCTGGGGGATTGGGAGCGAGAGCTGGCTTCTATCAATCAGTCTCTCTTGGATATGTCCTATATGAATGCATCAGATATTGAATGTCTCAATGCTAGATCGGCCGAGCTGACTCTTCTAGTGCAATCGTGGCGTCTAAAGGATGAAATTCGTTGGAAGCAGCGGTCAAGGGTGAATTGGCTTAAAGCGGGTGACAGGAATACAAGGTTCTTTCATTCGTTAGCATCTCACAGGCATCGAAGACATGTGATTCACACTCTGTATATCAATGGTGTCTCCTTTTCGGGCGATCAGGTACTCAATGTTGTCTCCAACTATTTTTCAAACCTGTATTCCTGCAACCAAGCTGTAGGTGGCAATATGGGTTCAACTTTATTTTTGTCCATGGATCGAGCGCTAGCCAACTCGATTCAGGGGTTGTTCACCGAAGAAGAAATCGTCTCGGTGGTGCGGGAGTCGTCTGGGTGGAAAGCTCCAGGATTTGATGGCTATCCTGTGGATTTCTTTCGCATATTCTGGCAATGCGTTAAGAGTGACATTCTTAGTGTCTTCGCCGAGTTTCATCGAAATGGCCGATTGCCAGTTCATTCTCACCTAGCAATTGTGTCGCTTATTCCTAAGGAGGAAGCCGCATCGGATATCTCGCGGTTTAGACCTATATCTGTGTTAGGGAGTTTATATCGCATTATCGCCAAGGTCTTAGCTAATAGGATGCGTTCAATTGCTCCTAGGATTTTCTCAGAGGCTCAGTTCGCCTTCATTCCTAACAGAAGACTTCAACATTCCTTCATTTTGGCCAAAGAAGTGTTGCACTCTCTCAAGATCAGCGGGGGGGCCTTTTTCACTCTGAAGCTTGACTTTCATAAAACCTACGACTCGGTTCATTGGCCGTTCCTCTTCAACATGTTGGCAAACTTGGGCTTCTGTAGGCGTTTCTCTAGCTGGGTGCATGAGCTGGTAACCAATGCCCAATCACAGTTTCAGATCAATGGGGTCAAGGGAAAACAATTCAAACTTGGTCGTGGTCTTCGACAAGGATGTCCTCTGTCTCCGTTACTCTTTAACGTCATCTCTGAAGGCCTGGTGGTCTTGGTTAAGAGGGCAGTGGAGGGTGATCTAATTGAATCTTTCGGTATTCAAGAGTGTCGTAGTCAGATCCTGACATACGCTGATGACATAATTATCTTCGGAAGGGCCTCCATCCAACAAATGTTAAGATTCAAGCTTGTCCTTCTTTTTTTCCAATCGATGTCAGGTCTATCCTTGAACTACGAGAAGTGTTGTCTTTCCATGGTCAACGCCCCTGCTTCAATGTTGGACTTGGGCCAACGGATATTCGGATGCTCGATTTCGGATAACTCTTTCTCTTATCTGGGTCTGCCGCTCCAAATCAGTCGTGTATCAACGGCAGCCTGAAGCACCACTATCCAAAGGGTTCAGAAAAAAATTTTGGGCTGGCAAGCGTCCTACCTTTCTATCGCAGGTAGACTAACTCTCGTCAAACACGTTCTTTCTGATATGCCAGAATTTTTTATGTCTATGTTCCTGATGCTCATGGGGGTTAGTAAGAAGATAGCTCAGGTAATGACGCACTTCCTGTGGTCTGGGCGTGGTCACAAAAACAAGCGCCACCTAATAGGGTGGGACACTCTTCGACTACCCTAAAATAGGGGGGGTTGGGAATCAAGGACCCCCGGCTGAGGAGTATGATTCTTGTCGTGAAGCAGAGCTGGCTTGCACACCAACTGGGGTCTCCGTGTGCAAGCGTGCTTCTAGCTAAATACGGTGGTGTGGAATCATTGGTGGGGGCCACAAGCGTGCGTCAGCGATCTATGTCAAAGCTTTGTCGATCATGGATCCAAGCATGGTCTGCAGTTCTATCTCATAATGGCAATGTTGAATCGCAGTCTCTGTTCTTTGGTCGTAACCTTGCTCCGAACGGATCTTTCCGCTCTAAAGAAGGCTACCTCGCTCTCCTTCCATCGGGGGTGGACCGGTTTCCGACGAACCTGATCTGGGGCAAGGGTCCCACTCCGAGATCATGTTTCCTGGCTTGGCTAATCTTACACAATCGGGTGTAGACTGACAACTTCCTCAAATCCATCGGTTTTCATCTGCCGAGTAAATGTGTGTTGTGTGAGGCGGCTGAAGAATCTGCCTTTCACCTTTTTTGGGAGTGCTCTGTTTTTCAAAACATCTTTAAGGTGACTTGGAATAAGCCGGGGGTCAGCGTGCGTCAGGAATCGTTCACCAATTATTTGTTGTGGGGTCCTCAACCAGTTCGTCATTGCAACAAATGGCGTATTATTTGGCGAACTTGGCTTCTCTCGTCATGGTGGGCCGTATGGATGACTCGCAACAACGCTATTTTTCAGAATATTCCGGCAGTGTTCAACAAAATGGTGAACCTTATTTTGGCGGACGTATACGCCATTCTCCGCATCAACATCCCTGATCTGCAACACCATCTGCCTCCAGGGACCATTCATGATCCTGGGTGATGCTCGTCGCCTAACTGTATTGGCTTCTTGTTTCTTTCTTCCTTTTCTCCTTGCATCTCTCCTTTTCTTTTTTTTCCCTTTTTTGGGGCTCCTTGGCACATTATATATATATATATATATATATATATATATATATATATATATATATATATATATATATATATATATATATATATATATATATATATATATATATATATATATATATAACCTACACGTCAATCAGGGAACTGTGCATCTCAGGTTTTGTGTGCAATGTGATTCCTGTTCTGTAATGATCATTATCTCAAATAAAAGAAGAAGGCCAGCAGCTTAATGTGGTTAGCAGAGACAGCTACTCATGTAAGTAAGGCTGCTAAAGGACCAGAGCAGCTCGTTACTTGGCTCGATTCGGTTCGTCATAAACTCGTTCATGATCGATTCATATAGTTGGTTAGCATAGACAGCTACACATGTAAGTAAGGCTGGTAAAGGACCAGAGCAGCTCGTGACTTGGCTCGGTTTGGCTCGTCATGAACTCGTTCATGATCGATTCATATAGTTGGTGAGCCGAGTCACAAGCAACTCGTTCAGCTTAAATGAGTCGAGACCGAACATAGGGTGTTCACTTCAGCTAGGTTCAATAGTACTTGTATTGATAAAACATATATTTTTATGGATAATATATATTTTGTAATATATAAAAAAAATGCTGAATGAAAAATATATATACATAAAATATGGACTATTAAGTGTAATCTATAAAATTATATTTTCAAGTATGATATATAAAAATGTATAAATAACATGAAATATTTTTTACACGAGCCAGCGCGTGTTCGGCTCATTTCATTCAGGGCTGAGCCGAGCTCGAGCTCAGCTCAGCTAAACACGAGCTGAGCCATGAGCTCAATCCACAAGTAAACGAGCCGAGCCCGAACATGCCCTGTTCGGTTCGTTCAGCTCGTTTACCAGCCCTATATGTAAGGGAAGAAGGTGCTCAGATGGCATCAATCTGGAACCTTAAAACAGACGGTCAGAATTACATCGTGCCAACCAAGGTCCCCTCTGACCCTCCCAAGTGTGGACGACTCCACCATTCCTTGATACCAACATGGAGAAAACCAACCTTTTACCTCTCACCATCTGCACCATGGACTCTAGGGATGTAAAAGATTCAGATTTGGATCAGAGAGACTGAATCTGCATCTGTTTTGTTGGATTGATAAAGAATGGAGTATATATCTCAATTAACCATCATATTCAGATTCAGTTTGAGTTTACATACAAATCAGAGTACTAGTATACGAACTGAACTCAAATTTATTGGATATTCAAATCCAAATGTGTAAAAATGTATTTCATGATAAGTTGGATCCAGATGATACAAGCCTTTTCCATCCAACCGAAATCCAATTAGTCAGAACCCAAATAAGTTGGACTCAATAATGCCTACACCCGAACTGAATCTGACCCATTTATTGAAGACCACGAGCTTCTAATAGAGCTGTTAAATGAACTGAACAGCTTGTGACTCTGCTCAGTTCTGCTCGTCACAAACTTGTTCATGGTCAGTTCGTATAGCTGACAAGCCGAACCATGATTAGCTTGTTTAGTATAAACAAGTCTGTGATCGGCTAAGGATATATATATATATATATATATATATATATATATATATATATATATATATATATATATATATATATATATATATATATATAAAGTGAATATAAACTATTAATGAAGGTACGGAACCGAATAAAAATTACACTTTTTTTAAAAGAAATTTTAATTTTTTTTAGATCAAATGTTACAGATAATACATGGTTTGTTTAGTAGATTTTTTTTTTGAATCATGTAGGTTTTTAAAGGAGTCCAAAAATCAGTGGCCTACAATGTGTCAAAATTTCATAACTCAAAAGATCACATTTTTACATAAAAAAGGTAAGATCCAAGGCTTGATCCTTAGCTAACAAAAATACATCTATGTGGTTAGAGTAAGTACCATATATATATATATATATATATATATATATATATATATATATATATATATATATATATATATATATATATATGAATGCTTTTACACGAGCCTAACTCATGTTTGGCTCATCTAAACACAAGCTCAATCCACTGATAAATGAGCAGAGTCGGAACATACATTGTTCGATTCGTTCGGTTCGTTTACCAGTCCTAGTTTTTATCCAACAAGGTTGTTAAATGCGATGAGGCGAAGCGAGGCGTTGAGCCTGCGCTTCGCCTCTGAGGCGTATGCCTCTCACAACGTGAGACTCTCAAGCAAGGTTGTAAATGCGATGAGGCGAAGCGAGGCGTTGAGCCTGCGCTTCGCGCCTCTCACAACACTGCTATCCAGTTTTTGTGGGACCTACTTAAGAGCAGCGTAAAGCTTGATGGTCTTTGTGATTCACCGCCCATGTCATGGGATGCACACGCATGCAATCATAATCATAAAAGCAAAGCACATCTCAAACCACTAAACAATCAAATTCAAAACTCATCAAGGCAACTAAGCTTCGTGGAATTTTGGGGCATTAACAAATTGAATAAAAGAGAAAAAGGCATGCATTCAATAAGAAAAGAAAGGAAAGAGGAATACTGAACTCCACCTCCGCCTTCAGCAATGCCAGTGGCCACAGTAAAGGAATCCAGTCAACTAAGTCATATAAAGTACTTTTGGCAAGAAAAGTGTTGAAGGATTTTTAAATATATAATTATTCGCCCAAAAAATATTTATTTTAATTTTTGTTTGGTCCCTGTTAAAACAATAAACCCTCAAAATTGCTCTCTTGCCTATCAGAAACACACTCTTAGGGCTCATTCGTTTCATTCTTGTCAAAAGAAAAATCCTCTCAGCTCAACTTTCCCATTAGAATGTTTTTTCATAGGGAGAGGTATGAAAGGATTTGCATGTGAAAAGTGGTGGGTGGTAGAAAAAACTGTGGCCTACTTATGCCAGCATGACACTTTTCTACTGTAATTATTTGATGTTTCACACTTGTGTTAGCATGACACTTTTCTACCATGATGATTTGGGAAGCGGATCAAGTCATGCTGAACATGAGCGTTTTTTCTCATGCTGACATCGTGGCCGTCTGTTTGCATTTTGAATGAATGCCACGTGGTTTTGTTGACTTCTGAGTTTTTTAAAATGCAAATCGAATGGCCACGATGTCGATGTCAGCATGAGCAAAAACGCTCATCTTCAGCATGACCTGATCCGCTTTCGATTTGACGTTTGTTTGAGTCGTATGATGATGATGAGAAAGAAAGGAAAAAAAAATCTTTGCTCAACAATTTCCTTTGAAAACTGCATCAAACAAACGGGGCCTTAATTCTTTAAGGTGAGTATGCACATGAGAAATTGATCATGGGATGTCTGATAGAGAATGAATAACCATGCATCGTCCTAACCATGTGATGAAGCACATATGAGAAAAAGGTTTAACCTAACAGCACACATTTTTGTTCTTGGGTTGCTTGAAGTATTGGCAACAACTAAATAATATTTTCTACAAAGATGCCCCATTTGAGTGGCAGGTGGGAGAAATTGTCCAAGAACTGCATGCCAACACCCAAAATTCTCCAAGTTGGTGGATCTTCAAAAGTGGCAACGGGGCTCCGCATGGTTGGTAGGAGCTGTCAGTGCACGTCTCCTTGTGGTGGGACGTTGCAGGTTCAAAGCCCAGTGGTACCTTGAATAATAACTTGTGGGGTCTGCCTAACCCTAGCTTGCCTTTAAAAAAAAAAGTGGTCTTCAAAGGCAACTTTTTGCAGTTCCACCAAGGCATGGAAAATGAGTTCGGTTAAAAGAAAAATGGTTGCAACCGAGCATCCACTGGGCTAGGTTCTCTATTATTCAATAAAGGAACAAAAGATGTTGGTTCACTATGTTTTAAATATGAGGAAAGTTTGCCTCCTCCAATTGCCCAAAGTGGTTAGGGCGGCTCTTGGAAAGACAGTGGAACACTATCTTTTCCGATGGCTTGTCTGGTAGGTGTTCTTTGTGGGGGTAAGGCACTCACTCGGATTCACTGTTTATAATGAAAGGCCTATAAGTGATTACTGTTTTAGGTAGGTTCCTTGTCAAAAAGAAAAAGAAAATGGGTAGTATACAATGATGTTTTTTTGGATCATGGAGACATCCCGTATATGGGGTTTAGGTAGTTGCCCTCTTTCCTTTTATTGCATTATAATCTGTGTTTTAGAGGGTTTCCTTCTCAAGGTCTCTAATAAAGGTATGTTTGATCGCTGACGAAATGAACAAAAAGAACGGAACAAAACATTGGTTCTGTTCGTTCAATGTTTGTTTTGACCGTTCCCCTCGTTTATATTCCAAAGTCCAACGTTTGTTACAAACATCATGGACAAACCATCATAATAAAAAAATGTTTAAAGAAAATAATAAAAAATAAAAAAAATCAAAAAGGGGAAGAAGAAGAATACCCTACTCACAATTTTAATCAAGAAGAAAAAGATCAAAGAAAAAATAAAAATAAAAAATAAAAATAAAAAAGGGAAAGAAGAAGAAGAATACCCAAAATAAAGATTTTAATCAAGAAGAAGAAGAACAAAGAAAATAAAAAAAAGGAGGAGAAACCCTAATCAAATCTAACCTAATCAAAAAAGGAGGGAGACCCTAATCGGAACAAACCTAATTAGTAAAAACCTTAAATAATATAAATCAAGAAGAAGAGGAAGAAAAAAGAAGAAGAAGAAGAAGAATGAAGAACGAAGAAAAATTAAGAAGAAGAAGAAGAGTGAGAGAGAGAAGGGGAAGAAAAATAAAAAGAAGAAAAATGAAGAACAAGAAGAAGAATGGGAAGCACTACAAGAAATCTGTGAATTAGCGATGACCTAAATCCGTCGCTAAAAAGTTTAGCGACGGATTAGCGTCGAATTAGCGACGGATAGCTTCCATCGCGAATTTTTTTACGCTAATTAGCGACGGAATATATCTGTCGCATGTTCCGTCACTAACTTTCGATGAATTAACGAATGCCAAAATCCGTCGCAAGGTCGTCGTTACTCTACGGAGGTGTGGTTTTGCGACGGATTTCCAGTTGTCGCTAATCCGTCGCTAAATTCAATGCCTGTAGCGACAGATATATTCGTCACTAATCCGTTGCAAAAAAAGAAAAAATTTTAAAAAAAAATTTAAAAATTAAATATCAAGAAAATTTTTCGCGTGATACAATTTATATTTCCTGTACAATTTATATTTCCTGTAAATAAAAAATAAAGTCTACATCAAAATATATATAGGGAAACTTAAACAATTAATTGATCCACTATAAAATTCGCAAGTTCTAATTATTTACAATTCACCATTTACATTTTTTAAACAAAAAGAAGGTAGAACAAATTCAACACATAAATCTAATCATCGCCAAGATTTTGTGCGTCCTCTTGTTCAGTGTCTCGATCTGTCCCTTCAACTCCACTACGCTGATTATCGTCCGCAACCTACACGAGAAAAGAAATGTCAGTAGTGATAAACAAAATATATTGAAATAAATTATACTCTATATGTGATTCTATCATGCTCATATGTGTTCTAAGGCAGTAAAAAAACTTTATACATGATTCTATCATACCCATATGTATTATAAAGCAGTAAAAAAAACTTTATATGTGATTCTATCGTGCTCATATGTGTTCAAAGGCAGTAAAAAAACTGTATATGTGATTCTATCATGCTCATATCACTACAAGAAAAATGTTAATTAGCGACGGAAATTTGCGACGGATTTTTGCCGTCGCAAATTAGCGACGGATTAGCTAGAGAAAACTTTCTTCATGAATCCGTCGCTAAGTAGCGACGGATTAGCGATGAAAGTTTTCTCTAGCTAATCCGTCGCTAATTAGCGACGGATTAACGACAACAATTGTTTCGTCGCTAATTCTCAATACCAAAAAAACATTTTAGCGAGGGATTTAGCGACGGAATTTTTCCGTCGCTAATCCGTCGCTAATTAGCGACGGATTAGCGACGGAAAAATTCCGTCGCTAAAGCCCTCGCTAATTTTCGATTTAAACCGAGCGCGAAATTTTCCCTCTCTCCCTTTCGAAATTTAAATCGGGCCCACTCTCCCCCTCTCCTCTTGCTTTTTTATCCTACCGGGTTGCTTCATTCCATCCCGTTCCATTCCCTTCTTATTCCCACGGAGGCCGGGCTGAACCTTTCAACTGGTCCCAATACTCTCAGCGCCTGGGCAGCGTGCTTGACGCCCACGAGCTTCTTCATGAGCTCAACACCACGCAAAATCGCCTCGTCACGACCGAGGCCCATCTCTCCGAGGTGCAGAACCAGCTTCACTCCTCCAACACCCTCCTCGAGAACCTGCTCACGGAGCTGGCTCGGCTGAAGGAGTCGCTGCCGGAACGGGGGAGCAATAGCGGCCAGAACGACCCCGTGGTCCTTGAACAATATGATGGTGCCAAGACCGATCACCTGGCTGGTTGGGGCCCCGATGTCCCCGACGAGGTGAGGAACGTGGTGGGTCCGCACAAGCTGCCGCTGGGTTTCTCGCCCACCTTCGGCTCCGAGGAGATCTACCCGCCGGTGGGTCACGCCTGCCGACGGTTCCAGGAGGAGCTGAAGCAGTACATGTCGTACGACATCGGGGGGACGTGCCCGGCGGACGACATCTTTGTGCAGCGGCTGATGATCAAGGGGTGCGAGCCCTTGCCCCCGAAGGCGGTGCCACGCAAGGTCTGCCTTTGGCGTCGTCGTCCTCCGGTTCACGGAGGACGACGACGCCGGTTCACGGAGGACGACGATGCCTGTCGGGTGCGGTATAAGTCCGGCTTATTGCTGCCGGAATACCGCCCGACAGGGATCATTTTTTTTATTTTTTTTTTAAATTTAGCGACGGATTAGCGACGGATAATGTCCGTCGCTAATCTGTCGCAAATTAGCGACGGAATTAACGACAAATAAGTTTTTTCGCTAATTAGCGAGCAAAAATTCGCGATGGCCTCTATCCATCGCTAATCCGTCGCTAATCCGTCGCTAAACTGTTTAGCGACGGCTTAGCGACGGATTAACGATGGATATAAGCCGTCGCTAATCCATGATTTTCTTGTAGTGTATGTGCTCTAAGACAGTCAAAAAGTTGTATATGTGATTCTACCATGCTCATATGTGTTTTAAGGCAGCAAAAAAACTTTATATGTGATTCTATAATGCTTATATGTGTTCTAAGGCAGTAAAAAAACTGTATATGTGATTCTACCAGGCTCATATGTGCTCTAAGGCAGTCAAAAAACTGTATATGTGATTCTACTATGCTCACATGTGCTCTAAGGCATTAAAAAAATTGTATATGTGATTATATCATGCTTATATGTGTTATAAGGCAGTAAAAAAACTTTATATGTGATTCTATCATGCTCATATGTGTTCTAAGGTAGTAAAAAAACTTTATACATGATTCTATCATGCTCATATGTGTTATAAAGCAGTAAAAAAAACTTTATATGTGATTCTATCGTGCTCATATGTGTTATAAGGCAGTAAAAAAATTGCATACGTATTTCTATCATGCTCATATGTGCTCTAAGGCAGTAAAAGAACTTTATATGTGATTCTATCATGCTCATATGTATTCTAAGGTAGTAAAAAAACTTTATACGTGATTCTATCATGCTCATATGTGTTATAAGGCAATAAAAAAAATCCATACGTGTTTCTATCATGCTCATATGTGTTCTAAGGCAGTAAAAAATTTTTATATGTGATTCTATCATGCTCATATGTGTTATAAGGCAATAAAAAAACTTCATACATGTTTCTATCATGCTCATACGTGTTCTAAGGCAGTAAAAAAACTTTATATGTGATTCTATCATGCTCATATGTGTTATAAGGCAGTAAAAAAACTTCATACGTGATTCTATCATGCTCATATGTGTTCTAAGGCAGTAAAAAAACTTTATACATGATTCTATCATGCTCATATGTATTATAAAGCAGTAAAAAAAACTTTATATTGATTCTATCATGCTCATATGTGTTATAAGGCAGTAAAAAAACTTTATACCTAACGGGCACCGAAGCTCATGTTGAATGCAGACGAAGTTTCTCTGTCCTGAAAAAAGTTGCACAACTCATTATGGACAATGTTGGGAATGACTTCATTTAAAAAGTACTGCATTTTGTCCTCAAGACGCTGACAGACACCATCCCAAGACATAGCAGGGTCATTAGGACGTTGAGAGTTGATGCTGGCGGGAGAACTCTGTGGGCCCGGGCTGCAGAAGGCAACAACTGGTGTGGTGTTCATGTTACTCCCAAACCCAAACACACGACCCTTTTTGGGTTCACCGGTTGCAGTCACCCATGCTGCAGGATCAAAAGGTGAATGCTGAGTGCAGTCATCGCCATATCACTATACCATTTGTTGCTCGTATGACTCCTACAATGTAATGATTAGAATATGAATTAATAATTACGAATTACAATGTTTATGATAATGTAATTCATAGTAACTTGTCTATTACAATGTTTATTAATAAAATAAATACATATTGTTGTCGCTCTCGTCTTCTCTGATACGAACTCTTCCGTGGTCTTACGTTTATGTGTTTCAACAAACACATCCTTGTATGACACAATGCCTCCTTTTTCTACTTTCTACGAAGTGAAATGATAAAAGATTTAGTTAACGGTTTTACAATAATACTTATAAAATTGACAATATATATATTGATGAGTTACCATTTTCTTCTAGTGGCTCCCAAAAGTCCTAGATCCACCTGTGTGTAGATGAGCTTCAGGCATTTTCGTTCGATTTTGTGCAACTTTCGCTGAATGGTTTTGAAATGCATCCCTAGCCCACTTGTCGCACATTGCATCCCAAATATCTGACCTGATAGTAGGAGGTCTATGGCCCTTCCACTGTAGTGGATCATCTATCCAGCCAGATGCTTTTCTTGCTGCAATCTTCATATTATGCAGCATGTCTGCAAATCGATTGGTAGCCACCTTCTGCCATACCTTCCTTGCATCATGTTCCTTCACCGTATTCGTGAAGCGATTCGAAGCCTACAAATATTTCCAGAAAGTTAGAAGACATGACTATAACAAAAAATTAAATATGAAACACATTAAGTATGACAAACAACTGTATACTGCGAATGAAGACCACAATCTGTCTATCACCTTTTTTGGATACTCTTTCCATTGAGCGACCGGTCCTGGTAGATGTTGAAGTTGTGAATTCCTATATTTGCGTGCTACTTTTTGTGTCTCGAACCTCGTGCTGCACATGAATTGGTACACAATAAATATCAATATACAATATTTATAAGATATGCAATAAGTGAAAATGAAATACTTACGGTCGATTATCAATATACATTATTCGAATGAGTCTTCTTGTGCCAGACTGAGAAGACCCTGCATCCTGTGTTGGCTCCTAACTTGTATGATCAACTGGTGTAGGTGGGTCATGTACAGGCGAAACATCATCTGTAAAAAAAATACGTTAGAAATTCTCAGAATATACATTTCACCTAATTAAGTATCCAATTAGTTAAATGATATACCTATCAAAGGAGCCCGTGAAGATGAAGGCTGAGTCTGGCTACCACTAGATGAACGACCACTGTAACCTCCACGAACCATATTCTAACAAATAAAAAATGTCATGCAATACATTCAAATTGTTTCAAATCATTCACATCAAGTATTTCAATACATTCAAATCATTCACATTAAGTATTGCAATAATACATTCAAATCATTCAAATCAAGTATTGCAATAATACACTCAAATAGAAGTTTGTATTACAAGATTTTGCTCACTAGCTCGAGAATTCTTCTTCATCACTTGTTTGACTTTCATATTCTTCTTCTTCTTCTGCATCTTCTTCTTCTTCTTCATCTTCTTCTTTATTGTTTGCCCATCCACTTGGTATATCATTTGGATCACATTCTTCTATGAATGTTTCATCGACCAATGGCGATATGCCATGCATATCATGCGCAACATCGTGACCATAAGATAAGTCATAGATATCATCTGATTGATAGTAATCACTCTCTTCAGTTAACTTATTTTCTTGTAACTGATCATACTCAGGGTATAATTTGGACTTCAGCTTGCAAACTGCCCACCATTCATTTCTATCTAACTTTTTTGTACTCGGATATGAAGTATAATAAACTTATTGAGCTTGCGAGGTTAATATGAATGGTTCATATGTTCCAAACCTTGATTTATGATTCACTTCCATAATGCTTGAGGCTTTGTCGACACTTGTTGTAGTTGGATCAAACCCATGACACTTGAATAAAGTTACTCTATTATTTATGCCTAAGTAAGTCAACTCTATTATTTCCTCTATAACACCATAGTAATCATGTTCATTTTCACCGTAACTGCTACCCTTGATACACACGCCACTATTCATCATTGATTTGTTTGTACAGTAGTCTTTTGTATGGAATCGATAACCATTTACGATGTACCCGTTGTAACATTGCACAACATTGGTTGGGCCATTTTGTAAATCACATATTCCTTGATCTTTAACATCACCATGGAGGACCTACATACAAACATAAACAATGATTGTGATCACGACCAATTAAGTAACTTAGTGTTGTTTACAAGTACACAATTTATGTGAGCGTCCTTACCAACTCTTTCAACCACTCCGCAAACTTAGTTTCACGTTCTTTTTGTACTTCTGCATCAGTGAAATGTGAAACTTCTCTTTGCAACTCCATATCAAATCGTTTGCAAACCACAAATACTTATATTACCGAACCATGTATGCATATATAACACATAAAATAATTTAGAATTGTGTTGCGGCTATATATACTTACTCGATGTATGGGTCGATCGTTGAGCAATTAAAAAGAATATAGATGTGTGTTGTGTCTTGCTCTCAATCTGCCAAGAGTCTTGATCGGCAACTACCAAATGTATGCCCAAGTGATTGAAATATCGACAGTTTGTCAGCAACAATTACTTGTTCTCCATCATCGTTACGAGGTAGACATGTGTAACGTATTGGAATGTGAGGTTCAAAGTACATAGATGGGAAATTTGAAATCTCTTCTAAAGTGTACGCCTCACAAATAGAGTCTTCTACTCTTGCTTTATTATGAACCTTTTTTTTGAGGTCAAACATGCATATGTCAAAAATATACATTTTATATTTGAAATATCTGTCATTGAAGAGACAAATATAAGAAAACATATATATTTCAATTGGGTACATCCACCGATATTGCACATGACCACCAACCCTTAGTTCATATGGCAAATGTATGATCAAATGTTTTATAACATCGAAAAATGCTGGCAGAAAAATCTTTTCAAGCAGACAAACAGTAGTGATGACAAAGTCCTCGAGATTGTTTACATCAAATATTATGACTTTCGATGCGCACAATGTTCTAAAAAATCCACTCAACTCAGACAATACCCCCCATATAGGTTTGTCTAACATATCATGGAATGCTAGGGGTATCAATCGTTGCATAAAGATATGACAATCATGGCTCTTTAACCCATATAACTATCCATCGTCAATCTTCACAGCCCAAGCAATGTTAGAGACATATCCATCTGGAAATCTCAACTGCCTCAACTGTTGACATACCTGCTTTATTTGATCAGGTCCAAGCATGTACCTTGCCTTTGGTTTTAATACTTTGCCATTATACTCTTTGAGTTCTAATTCTGGTCTTTTACATATTACTTTTAAATCCATACGGGCCTTCGGATTATTCTTTGTTTTCTCTTTAACAATCATTACTATATTGAACACATTATTAAACACATTTTTCTCTATATGCATCACATCCAAATTATGTCGTATCAATAGGGTCGACCAATATGGTCGTTCCCAAAAATAGATTTCTTTGTCCAATTGTGATCCTTCCCAAATCTAAGGAAGGGCGTCAGACTATGGGCATCTGTTAATATATCTGGAAAGTATTGCAATCTTCTTAAAATCTCTATGCCAGACAATCTTGTGGGTGAACCTTCCATTTCAGTTGTACCTGCTCAAAACGCATTCCTTTGTCGTCGTAACGGATGGTCGCTGGGTAGAAATCAACGATGACACACAAACCAGCAAGGCTTCCTTCCATGTGTCAATCTAAAAGTTTTTGTATCCTCCATGCAGTACTGACATGCCAACCTCTCATGTGTGTTCCAACCAGATAACATATCATATGCAGGGAAGTCATTGATTGTCCATAGAACAACGACCTTCATATTGAAATTTTGTTTTTTGTGGGCATCACACGTGGTAACACCGTCATCCCACAGTACTTTTAGTTTATCAATCAATGACCTTAAATATACATCAAGATTTTGGCCAGGTGAGGTTGGACCAAGGATCAATAGAGACGAAAAGATTTGGACGCTTCATACACAAGTTTGGTGGAAGGTTGTATGGAGTTACAAATACTGGTCAGCATGAGTATGGAGTTGATCTACCCCCAAATGGATTAAATCCATCTGTACATAGACTGTGTCTAACATTTCTCACTTCCATTGTGAAGTTATGATGAGTATGATCAAAGTGCTTTCATGCTTCCGTGTCAACAGGATGCGTGATCTTGTCTTCATCATGTTGAACTTTATTTGCATAATAACTCATGTGTTTAGTTGTCCTTGAAGACATATACAATCGTTGCAATCTATGAGTGATAGAAAAGTAGCGGAGCGACTTGTATGAAACTTCTTTTGATCTCGTGTTACCATTGCCTCTTGTCTTTGGCTTGAACTGATGATGCTCAGATGACGAGCATGATATGTTGTTTTCCTGATCCTTAAAATACAACATGCAGTGATTTGGACAAGTATCTATCTTTTTATATCTCATACCTAGAGCGTTGACCATAACCTTTGCACGATAGAAATTTTGTGGCAATTTCTCTTCTTTGGGCAACATACTCTTCACAATCATGCACAAACGGTCAAAACATTATTGAATCAAATTATACTCGAACTTCAAATTCATTAGTTGAAGAACTGCAGACAAGATAATGTGACTCTCGCAACCGTTCCAAAGTGGCTCATCAGCATCTCTAAGTAAATCATAAAATCTACTAACTGCATCGTTTGGTGATTCTTCATCTACTATAATTCTCACATCACTATAAGCCATAGCAGAACCGAGTTTTGTTCCTGCGACATCAAATATCAAATCCATATATGGATTATCATGCACCACATTCACCCATGAATCAAAATTGTTTCTAAATTCTTCTCCATAAAACGTCCAATTCTGATAATCACTCACAAAACCCTTCCTGTATAGGTGATGTCTAACGCCATGAGGTTCTAAAAATCGATTATTCTTACAAATCTTGCAGGGACACCTAATCCGACCTGTGGGATCCACTGTACTGACACTTGCCGTTGCAAATTCAATAAAATTTCAACACCATCCATATATTTGTGCGATAACTCATTGTCAACTATCCTACAGTACATTCATTTACGGTTTGCAGTCATTTTGTCGTATGATGTTACAAATAGTATCCTAACCAGTTAAAAGCGAACCATTAGAATGCTATGATAAAGAAAATATCAAATTTATCATGCAATATATGATGTCATACAATCACAATAATTATGATGCATGCATTGATAACTTAATATTTTCATGTGCAAACTATTCATAACACGATACATTAATTTGAAGCATACTTTCATTATACAATTTCACATGGAAGTCATAATCAAATTGAAAGTAACTACATGCAAGCATGGATACAATCACATCAAACATTGCAATACATGAAAATCATTCATATCAAAAAAATGTCAAACATGACCTACAACAAACACACTTCAATATCTCGCTAAGTACTATCATGCCTAGCATGGAATCCGTATTCCAAAAATAAGAACACTTCTATTCTCATACATTAAAATCATGCTCAGCATGATCTCCAAACTCCAACAAAACAGTCCTAGATATCAACAACTAAGTGAGTGTGTAAACAATAAAGTGTTGCATCCAATAAATTAAATAACATGTGATGCGCTTGCATCACTTACTCACCACAGGTATTTACCCGATTTGCATTGTTTTTGTCACTTAATACGGGTGGCGAGGCACAAGCCGGTTCCGTTGAAAAATCTGCAAGAGACACTGTGTTAAAATGAAGTCACTCCCTGCCGAAAAAAAAATGAGGTAAGGTCGCTCTCTTGCCCGAATAAAAAAATGATAGGGGGGCGACCCCCTGCCCGAATAAAAAAATGAGGCATGGGGGCGACCCCTGCCAGAAAAAACAAATGAGGCAGGGGTCGCCCCCCTTGCTAGAAAAAAAAGAGGCAGGGGGCGACCCCCTACTCGAATAAAAAAATGAGGCACGGGGGCGACCCCCTACCGAAAAAAAAAACCATGGAGGGGTCGCCCCCCTACCGAAAAAAAAAGTGGCAACGAGGCAGGGAGTCGACCCCCTACCAAAAAAAAAAACGAGTGGCAGGAGAGCGACCCCTGCCAGAAAAGCAGGGGGGCGACCCCCTGCTCGAATAAAACAACGAGGCAGGGGGGTCGACCCCCTGCCCGAATAATTAAACAACGAGGCAGGGGGGTTGACCCCCTGCCGGAAAAAACAAAACGCAAGCAGGGGGTCGACCCTCTGCCGAAAAAAACAAAATGCAAGGCAGGCACCCCCGTTGCCGCAGGTAAAAAAAAATTGGGATTTACCTGCGGCAGGCGGGGGGCGGTGGGCCGGGGAGTGCATCGGGCGGCGGAGGGTTGCATCGGTCGGGTGGGAGAGATGAAACAGGAAAGAGGAAAAGGGGCTCTGATTAGGGATTTACGCAAAATTAGCGACGGATTTGGTGACAACTTAATTCCATCGCAACTCCATCGTAAATTTACATGACCAGTTAGGGACGAAAGATTTTCGTCGCTAATATCGTCGCTAAGTAGCGACGGAATACCATCTGTCGCCCTATCCGTCGCTAATCGTCGTGTGTGTTGCGACAAAAATGGGTTGCCGCTAAGCCGCCGCTATGTAGCGATGGATTTAGCGACTAAAGGTTTTCCGTTGCTACATCCGTTAATATTATAAATCTCAGCGACATATAAGTTTCTGTCGCTACATCCATCGCAAAGTTGCAACGAAAAAAATCCGTCGCTAAGATCCGTCGCTAATTGACATTTTTATTGTGGTGAAGAAAGAAGAAAAAGAGGAAAGATAAAAAGAGAGAACCGTGCCCGGTCGGCGGTGGCCTCGTCCGACTTGCAAAGGAGAAAGAGATAGAGACTTGGGGGGACCTCTTATCCCCGATTTTTTTTCGTAGCACCTCCCTATTCCTCGTGTCCATTTCTTTTTGTAACAAGGGAGGTGGTGTTGCGAAAATTACATACTTTTTTGAACGCAACGGTGAGGTTCAACGTTTGTTGAAAATCTCTATTCTTAATGAGATTTCTGCCTGAATCCCACTAGGAACGGCTCATCAAACGTACCCTAAAGGAAGAAAGGATCACAAATAATCACTGAGATGATCATTGGGACCCACCAATCTTTCCAATAATCAAAAGAGCAATGCAGTTTACATGTTATTTTATCATACCAATCATGTTGTGACAAGTAGACTATAAAATGAATATGTACCATGATCCACATTAGGACCTGAACTAGTATTAACCCTATCAGATCCAGCTCTGGTTCCCTGGACCCGATCCACATAGTCTCAAGACAGCAATACATCCCACGCCCAATACACTGGAATCTCCAAACCCACCGTGGTACCCTACCTACGCTGGGACTCTATCAAGAAAAAGGTCGTGCCCATATGAAAGAAGAAGATCAAATCTCGAGGGAATCCTGTAATCCTAATCTCCTTCCTAAATGTAAACTCCTAAGAAGATCAATAAATTGTAAGATCTTGGTCCCGAGAGATTAATAAGATTGAAAGTCTTTGTAGCATGGACGTAGGCACGCTCTGGCCAAACCACGTAAACCTCTGGGTGTATCATGTTTCTCTCTCCTCCTCTCTCGTCTTCTCGCTCACAAACAATCTTAGGAATCGTTTAGCTAGATCCATAAGACCTAATCCATTTTACTTGTAAATGTGGTTTACCCAATTGGGTTGGAGTCTAGCCGTATGAGGCTAGAAATTTATGTGGATATGAGAAAGCACTCTTGTAGGCCGGCTTCGAACATGGATCCACCCAAAGCCCAGCACAAACCGGACCTGATTGTGTTGCTAAAGTCATATACATTTGAATGATACTGAACGAGCTGTGAGCACGCGATCCGAATTGGACTTGTTGAGGTTATGCGCATTTGACCCGATATTTGGCATTAATGGGAATTGAATTTAGCCTGGTTTGAGCAGGACTCCTAAGCATGGCCATTCAAGAGACTAGTTTGAATAGAGAGGCTTGATCAAACCCATAGTGCCCAAATTATAAGTCCATACCTGGTCTTAGGTCAATAATTAAGCACCCGATCAACTTTCAACCACCTCTATGGTTTAAATTCATGCCACAGGGGCCCACAAGGGCTCTGCTCATCTGGTAGGGGTGACTTGTGAATGTCACTAAGTTGACAGGACGTCACAAGTTCAAAACTCATGGGTGGCGTCCCTTGCCACAAGGTCGAAGCTGGTGGTACTTCTTGGTGGGCAGGGGAGACCTTAAGGGTTTTACCAACAAGAGGCCAAACAAAGTGTGGTCCCTGATGGGGGGTTTTCTCTTGGATTATCCAAAAAAAAAAAATACTGTCATAGGGACATGCCATTTTGGTTTCATGTTCCTAGTAACACGATTTGGCACGTGAAATGACCCAACACCTATATGAATGTTATTTTAATATTTTAATTGGTTTTTAATCATTTTTAATTATATTCCTACAAAAAAGTGTGCTTTTATATGAATATATATTTCTACAATCTGGTTGAAGTCTCATTATGCAGATTGTTTTGACGCAATCTAACCTAGTAGATGTGTTTAGCATAGTCAATTTAGTTGGAATGGACTCTTAGGTCATATTTTTTTACCAAAAACACGTTTTCTTAGTATGGAAAATTTAGTATGTTTATTGTTGTTGATTTTTGCAGCACTAAAAAAATATATATACAGATTCAGATTTTAGCTATTTAAAGGCCAATTCTTAGAGTATGTACATCAAATCTATGAGGTTATATTTACCAAAAAAACCCAAAAAAGGGGAAAATATTTATTTTTCTAATTAGATTGTAGGTACAACCAGAATTGTCAGTTAGAAAAGCAAGAGCAGGAATCGATTTGGAAACGAAAGCGGAAAGCGAGGCACTTTCAAAATTTTAAGAAGCAAAAAATGCAGGAAACTTAGAAGTGAACAAGGAATCATCTCGAAAGCAAACCAGAAGCAACCTAAAAAGCAAACCGAAAGCGACTTAGGAAGCAAGGGGAAAGCATAAAAAGAGAAAAAAGTAAAAAAAATAAAAAAAAAATAATGAAAAGCGAGGGAAGAAGGCTTCCCCTAAATGGGAAGTGTGCTTCCCAATTTTTTTTTTGTGCTTCCTGTAACCCTGGGTACAACCGATTGTAGCAAATATGTCCTTTTGTATTTGAAATGTTACAAAATTTACTGGTAAAATAAAATTTAAAAATCCATGTACTCGTGTCTCCTATTTTTCCAAAAATTTACTTGTGCCTCAAACTCGTGTCGTTTATAGTGTCATACACGTATCTTTGTGACATAGATCGAAAGTCAGTGAACTTGGCATTAGCCAGCATGTTGAGATAAACATTTTGAACAGACTTTGAATCCTAATGAGCCTGATTGTAATATCTGCAACAGTTTTGGGTACTAACCACTCTCAAAGACACAAGAGGGTTAAGCAGTGTGTGGTTTAATTAGCAAATAGGTTAGAAACATGAGTCAGAGAAGTTATTTAGACACTAAGTATCGTCCCTGTATAGTTTGGCGAATGATTCAGGTGAATCGGTTCGGTACCAATACTCAACTGAATTATTCTGAAACGGCCAAAAAATAATTTAAAAATATTACATGTGAATCAAAACATGACATGTGTTAAGCTATTAACACATGTCATCAAAAACAATTTTAAATATTTTTTATATTTATTAAAAATAGCCAATTCAGGTGAAGTGTATCGATTTTCGCCGATACCATAGGTATCGGGCCAAATGGTTTGATCCTGACAACATTGGTTAGACCTACCACTGAACTTGAATGACTAGGAGTCCAAAATAGACTTCTCTTTTGAGTCATTTCAGCTTTAAGTCAGTTTTGTGTCTGGCTAGGCCAATAATTGCAGCCTAGGCTTTGCCACTCTACCTTGCCAAGGAAAGGATAAAACTTATCAGCTGAATTTAGTAAGAAAATAATGGCAAAATAGCCAAGAATAAACAAAGGAAAATTAACAGTAACATATCTCTAACCAAATAATAATGTTCGAGATTGTGTTAATGACACCATAGTTTTTGAGAAGCACTATAATGTTCATTCCTTTTTCTATTGTTCTTTTTTTACTATGCTTCTATATTTGTGATTGGCTTAGTGGGAGGGTGCCATGTTTTCCATTTCTAAGAGCATGAAGTGTAAATAGAATGTGTAGTATTAGAAGTAGGGCGTGTCAACGGGTCGGGTTTACCCGAACCTGACTCGTACCAAACCCTATAGGGTCCGGGTATGGTGATAAATGAAAAGACCCGATTAAGACCCAGGCCTAGACTCGAAGGTTCGATTAATACATGGATCCGGGTATAGTTTGTAAAATTTTATACCAGACCTGGGCTCGACATCTACACCCACCATTAATAGTACCGCTCGTGCACCCAACTAATCATACATAACCCTTCCCTCATCTCTTCGGATGGACTGAGAAAGAATTAGGCTGGACGCTATAGTGTTCCAGGTGCCCTGGCTTGAACAAAGATGACCTAGGAAGATCAACCGCCTACCATCGAGCTATCGAAAAACTATGAAAACGGATTTGCTTGCTCGCTTGTTGGTTGGTTTATCCCTTCCAGAACCATTTCTTCATTGCATTTCCCCACTGCTACCTCCTCGCTTTTTACCTTAAACATGTCTTTAATGATAGACTGTTTACGGTAGTTCGGATTAAGATCAGCATTTTTTTCAATGTAAAAATGATAAAAAAATATTATTTAACCGGGTATGGCCTCAGTCTGGTTCCTGCAGTTTTTATCGGGTCCGGGTAGGGTTTCTCTTATGGTGAGTCCCGATACCATACCCAAAAATCGAGGCCAGGTCTGGTTTCACCTGGGTCCAAACCAAACCCGACCCATTGATACCCCTAATTAGAATTTCCTTTTTTTTGTTTCTTTTGCTTTTTGTTATTTTTTATAGAAAAAATGATATCATGCGATTTTGTAAACGAGTCAAATAATGTAGTGTACAATAAATAATTAAAGTATCATCTTACAATCAATAACAGTAGGTTTACAGTTAAAATCATATTGCTTCTAGCTTTGAAACAATGTATATATTTTTCCTGTAAAAGAGCCAGATTGGGCTACACTCAATGGGTTTAAAGTTCAAAATATATTACTTTCAGCTTTTTAATGTATTTTTTGAAAAACAAGCCAGCTCAAACTCGACTCACTTAGCTTGGGCTGGCCATGAGCTCGAGCCTAGCTAGCTTGACTACTCACAAAAATGATCTAAGCTTGGAAACCTCACTTTCAGTATTCATTATTACTTAACGAGCTTATACGAGTTGAGCCAAGCCACTTGTGTTTTTCATGTTTAGCTTATTGAGCACATTTTATGAATCTGAATGAGTTTTTCACAAGTCAAGTATATACGAGCCCAACCACAAGCGACTCATCTCATTTCTCAGCCCTATATTGTGCTAGTCTATATAGAATGTGTTCATTGTGAGCCTTATAAGAATGTTTTTTGGCAACTAGTTTGCATAAAATGTGAGCCCCACCAATGAATTATATATCAATCGTGCTATCAATTTTGTAAATCTAAAATCGGAATCTAATTAAGCTCATGAAACACCCACTTGGATCGCCCGAGTGGTAGTGGGCCTGAGGAGAAGGTACTGACCCATTCATCCTAGGTTTGATGCCCATAGGGTGTGCAGTAGGGGTGGCAATTTCTGACACGACCCGCCAACCCGACCCGCCAACCCGCCTCTTAGGCGGGTTCGGGTTGGGCTTAAGCCAACCCGTTTAATAAACGGGTCGACCCGCGTAACCCGTTTATTAAACAGGTCGGGTTCGGGTTGGGGGTATGCCAACCCGCCAACCCATTTAATAAACGGGTTAGGCGGGTGGGTCAACCTGCCAACCCGCCAACCCGTCTGCCCGACCCGACCCGTCAAACCGTCAACCCGACCCGCCAACCTGCCAACCCGATCCGTCAACCCGCCAACCTGAAAACCCGTTTACCCGACCCAACCCATTTATTAAATGGGTTGGCGGGTCGTGTCGGGTTACCCGTTTATTAAACGGGTCGGGTTCGTGTTTGCCACAGCCGACCCGTTTAATAAACGGGTCGGGTTCGAGTTGAGGTATGCTGACACGCCAACCCGACCCGCCAACCCGCCAACCCGACCCCATTGCCACCCCTAGTGTGCAGGTGACTTTAACTGGTGGGCTCCATAAGAGCTTGGGTGCTGGTGACCCTACTTAGGATTTACCTCGCATGAAGGCAGGCCCATTAAGTGATCTGGTTTTCGGCGATGGTTCCTCGACATAAAAAATCTAAGCTCGTGCAAGATATTTATATGTACATGTACCCAAAGTAGCTTACACTAGTCTGTACCATGGTTACGATACGGAAAGCAATGTGTGAAGCAAAAGCGGGGAAGGAAGTGTTCAAAAGCATTGTGAAGCAGGAAGCGGGATTCATTTTGGAAGCGATTGTGGAAGCATGTATGAAGCAAAAAAAGAAAAATGTAAAGGAAACAAAGGGGAAACGAGCAAGGGAGAAGGGAAAAATAAATGTTAACATGAAAAACACAAAAAACAAAAGCAAAGCAAGGCGAGCGACAACAAAAAGAAAGCAAGAGAGAAGCGAGTGGAAAGCGTGTTTCCCATAAATGAAAAGCAAGTTTCCCCTCATGCTTTCCCTTTTTGGGTGGGAAAGTGTTGAAGGACACAATATCGTTGGGACTCTTGTGCAAGCTTTAGAAGTAGTGTGGGATAAGGAAAGTTCTGCTTACCCTTCTGGAGTCCAACAAACTCAGGTTTGATCAAATACATAAGTTGTCTCTAAGGAGAATTTTGTAGATGGTCAGTTTCCTAAATAAATTTGGGTTTGCTATATTGATAAGAGAGGAAAGAGTCCTCTCAGGCCTTGTAATACTTAATCTCCTATATAAGTAATAAAACCTCTCTCTTGTTGAGTGTGTGTGTGTGTGTGAGAGAGAGAAAGGTTACACCGTGAATCTAGATTCAGTTGGATCGAACCACGTTAAGATTCTGTCTTTGTGTGTGGTGTGACTTTTGTGTTGTGCATATATCTTAGAATTTCAGATGGTATTATAGCCATCTTTTCTGTTTCTATATTTAGATTAGGGGTCTTTGATCCAGGTATACAAGTGCTTCTTCCTTCAGCCCCGAGGTCATCGTTTCAAGTTTGTTCATCTTCTGCTGGCAATGGTGTCTCAAATCGAGTGAGACCAGTTGTTCTTCTGGCCCAGTTCTTCCTACTGTTCCTGTTCCTAATAACTTTTAGTATTTCTTTGGGACAAACCTTACTGTTGATAATTATGCCTTGTGGGTGTCCCAGTTCAAGTTATTACTTATATCTTATGACTTTGATGGGTACATAGATGACTCAAAATTAGGGATGGTAGTGGACCAGGGCAGGGGTGGGGGACAAGGTCTCCACGGGCCCGTCTCAAAATCTTGCTCTCCATCCCAACCTTTATCCCTGCACGGGTTTGAATTTTAACCTCCATCCCTGATCCAAACGGGCGAGGCAGGGAGGGGCCCCATTTTCCCTCGATCCATTGCCATCTCTAAAGAATGATTGGGGACGGGCGGGGCGGGGAGGGGCCCCATTTTCCCTCGATCCATTGCCATCTCTAAAGAATGATTGGGGATGGGCAGGGCGGGGAGGGGCCCCATTTTCCCTCGATCCATTGCCATCTCTAAAGAATGATTGGGGACGGGCGGAGCGGAAGAAAGCGTAAGTCCATCCCCACCTCAATCCCCGCACAGGTTTTGATTTTAACCTCCATCCCCGTTTCATGTCCTCCATCCCCGGTTCAAACGGAGCAAGGTGGGGTGGGGCCCGTTTCCCGGTTACACTGCCATCCCTACTCAAAACCAAAGCCGAGTGAGTTTATCACTCAAGACAACAAGAGAATCCTGAGCCCATTATTATGTTGTGTGGCATCGACATGTCTAGATCCTCTTGAGCTGGACTGATTCATACCCAAATCGTTGGGCTTGAAAGAGGCCTATGCCGCACACTTTTGATCTCGAGTGATGCAAATCAAGGAGCAATTGCAAAGTTTTAAGAAAGGCAACAAGACTATTGATGAATATATTCACCAAGTTTGTTTCATATCAATTAACCATGGCCGGAAAGCTTGTAGATGAGGAAGATCTGGTTGGGTATATTCTTAGAGGACTTTCATCCCTCTTTGAGTCTCTATGTCTACCCGTAGTGAACATGTCACCTTGACAGAAGTTCACAACCTTTTGCTTACCCATGAAGCTCGACTCTTGAGGGAGATGAGAACAGAATTAATGGTTCACATGAGGCCAACTTGGTGCAAAAAATTATTCAACCTTCTTATAACAAAAACAGTTATCATGGGAATTTTATATGAGGACGAGGTGGCGGGTTTAGAATAGCAAGACAGTGATTGGGTTAAAATCAGCAATGGGGCAAGTTTGAAAATTTCCCACATTGGTAATTCTGTTTTTCATTCCGAAAATTCTAAGTTTTTAAATGATATTTTGCATGTACCAAATCTGACTCAGAAGCTTCTTTCTGTGTAAAGATTCAAGTCAATAAAGGAGTTGTTGTGTGGGAGATCTAAGAACGATCTTTATTCTATTTTTAAATAGTGATGTTGGAATGTGTGGGTGAAAAAGTAGATTTTGATCAATGGTATAATAGACTTGGTCATCCTAGTTTGAACAGTTTTTAGACCATTATTCACTGTTTTGATTTGCCTCATTAAAATAATTCTCTGCACATAGTTTTTGCTTGTCTGTCATGCTAGAGCCTCTTGAAATTATATTTTATGAAGTTTGAGGACCAGCTCCAATTCTTGATATTGATGGGTCAAAATATTATGTGGTGTTTGTGAATGCCTACTCCAAATTTATTTGGTTTTATTTTATAAATAATAAATCTGTTGTGTCCAATATTTTTCAAAAGTTCAAGGTGCATGTCGAGAACTTGGTTGGAAAAAAGATCAAGTATCTTTACTCCAACTCTAATGGTGGTGGTGAATCAGGGCCTCTGGACACCTTTTTTTAGAGAATTTAGGATTGTACAACGGTACTCTTATCCTCACACTCAAGAGCAAAACCGTGTTCCAAAACTAAAACAATGTCATATTATTGACACTGAGTTAACTTTCATGGCTCACTCCATAAAAGTTCCAGACCTTCACTTTTTCTATTGTTGTCTACTTGATAAACAGGCATCCTACGCTCGTTTTGAAACATAAATGACCTATGGAAGTTTTGTTTCAGAAACAACCAGATTTCAAATTTCTAAAGAGTTTTGGTTGTGCCTATTACCCAAACCTAAGGTTGTACAGATCCCATAAGCTTGATTTTATACCCAGGCAACGTGTTTATGAGATATAGTAACAGCCATCATAGTTACCTTTGCCTTGATGCAAGTTCATACAAACTTATTATATCAAGAGATGTGACATTTGATGAAAATATTTTCCTTGAGCCTTAAAGAACCTAGTTGTGAGCCTTCTTCATCCAGCTCTTTCACTATACTTGTCCCGATTAAATGGCTTGAGTGTACACCTAAAGAGTTCATTACCATCCTTAGTCAAACACCGTCACACAACCTAAACTAACTATAGAAAAGTCTAGTTCAGAATCTATTAGTTCTCCTTTGCTTGGAATTAATTTAGTCATAGATTTTGGTTTCATACCTCAAGCTCCTATTGTATCACAAAGAACCGACTGCATGGTTACACATGATCAAGATGGCACTCTTAAACCCATGACCCTTATTGCCTCGTCCAAGTACTTCTTTCTCATTGCCTTCCTGGTTGAACTTACCAAGGATCAAGAACCGATGACCTGCAAACAAGCTTCCCAAGATGTCAGGTTGCAAGACTCTATGAGTAAGGAATATAATGCTCTTATAAGAAACCAGACATCATTTTGGTTTCAGCTGATCCATCCCATAATCTGCCTTATTGCAAGTTGGTTTATAAGATCAAAAGAAAATTTGATGGGTCTCTTGAGCGTCATAAGGCTTGGCTGGTTGCTAAAAGGTTTCATCCCAACCATCATTTTTAATGTGTTCACTATTGTCCTGAACTCAGATTGGTATGTTAGACAACTTAATGTGAATAATGCTTTTCTCAAAGGGAGTTTGGAGGAAATGATGTATATGGTTCAGCTTCTAGGGTTTGAAAACCCGGATTTTTCTAATAATGTGTGTAATCTCAATGGAAAAGTGCAACTGGAGTGTTGTGCGATCGTAGAATGCCATTGCGGTTGAAGGGAAAGTTTTATAGAACGACTATTAGGCCTGCTTTACTATATGGTACGGAATGTTGGGCTGCCAAGAGACATCATATTCAAAAAATGAGTATAGCTGAGATGCGTATGCTGAGATGGATGTGTGGAAATACAATAAAAGATAAGATTCGGAACGAGGAGATACATAAGAAGGTAGGCGTTGCACCCATTGAAAATAAGATGAGAGAGAATCGTTTACGGTGGTTTGGACATATTCGGCGAAGGCCTAATGATGCTCCAGTTAGAAGGATGGAGAAATAGGAAAATATATTAATTAAAAGAGGTCGGGGTAGGCCTAAAAAGACATGGATGAAGGTGATAGGAAAGGATATGAATGCTTTGAACCTCACCAAGGACATGGCATTGGATAGAAATGATTGGAGGAGAAGGATTCATGTGGAAGACCCATAATGATTTTCTTTTTTGGTTCATATCGCCGACCCCAATTATTTTGGGATGAAGGCGTAGTTGTTGTTGTTGTTGTGTGTAATCTCAATAAGTATGGGCTAAAGCAAGTGCCCCCAAGAATTTAGTAATGCTTTAATTAAACTGGGGTTTGTGAGCTTGAGAATTGATCCTTCATTATTTATTTTATGCAAGAGAAATTTAAAAGTGTATATTCTGATTTATGTTGATGATATTTTAATTACAAAAAAATTCTAGTAAAATGGTGTAGGGTTTAGTTGATTCTGTTGGAAAGTAGTTTACTAAAGACCTTGGTTGTCTTATTTTCTTCGAGTAGAGGTCATCTACATTAGGCAGGGCTTACTTTTATTTTAGAGGAAATACATTATGGACCTCTTAGTGAGATCCAATATAGTTGACTGGATTTCTACACCTATGAAACAATCTCCAAAGCTTTCAACAGCCAGTGGGAATGAATTTAGCGATCCAACTTTGCACCAGAGTATAGTTGAAGCACTCCAATATGTGACTATGACAAGGCCATATCTTTCGTTTAGTGTTAAGAGGGTTTGCCAATATATGCATTGACCGATGCTTGAACATTATGCAGTTGTGAAGAGAATTCTTCGATATCTGAAGCATAATATCTAATATGAACTTTTATTGAGGCTTTCTAAGTCCAAGGTGATCTCTGTCTACCTGAATGCAAATTGGGTTGGGTGCCTGAACAATCGAAGATCCACTTCAAGGTGTGTTGTTTTTCTTGGACCTAATCTTGTTTCCCGGCGCTCAAAGAAACATGCAGTGTCCCAGTCTGACACTGAAGTGGAGTTTAGAGTTGTTGCAAACGTAGATACTGAAGTTTTCTGGCTGCAGTATCTACTTCATGAACCCTGAGTCAATTTTAATCTTAAACCTACTATTTGGTCTTGGTCTGATAGTGTGAGTGCAACCTAATTGGTTGCTCCAACGTTCCATGAAAGAAGCAAGTTGAGATAGATGTGCATTTTGTTCATGAAGAAATAGTTTATAAGCTTCTTCAAGTTCAACATTTATCATCAAAGGACCGATGTTCTAACCAAGCATCCATACGTATTACAATTTCTTGATTTACAGATGTAACTCCAGTTGGATCGAACCATGTTAAAATTCTGTCTTTGTGGTATGATTTTCGTGTTGCTCATATACCTTAGAATTTCAGAGGAAGCATGATGCTTCCCGCTTTGGAAGCGTGCTTTCCCCCTTATAGGGGAGCTTTCGGTAACTATGATTTGTACCCTGCAAAGGAATGGCTTCCAAGTTGGATGACACTGTAGCACCATAGTCTATGGGCTGATTGGTGTTGATTCAATGAGATATTGAAGGGACAAGGCAGGTCTATGAGTTGCTTGAACCGTCTCAATCACACTGACAATCAAAGTTCATGCTCTCTCCTTTTGTTTTTTTTCCTTAGTGTGACCAATCATGGTTCTGCAATCAAAGTTTTCTCTCTCTCACCTTTTATTCTCTCCTTGGTGTGTGTTTACGTGTTGAGGGAGTGGAGGAAGGGGTACAAAGCTTTTCATGTATTGGAATGCATAATTCAAGGTTGTACTATTGCTCATATGGGATTTGCTATTTATGCACTCCACTATAGCTTTAATTAGCTATGGCTCACTGCAATTCTATGTCCCTTTATCTTGCAAGATATCAAGAAAAATCGCCTTCTTTTGGCCTTGATCAGGACTTGGACACTTAAAATGCACTTTAGGGAAAAGCATTGGTGCTTTCAATGAATGGGGACTACAAGCAACATGGGATGAACTTTGTGTGAGGCACAATGCTTTCATGCAATTGGGTCCTATTGCGGCTATCACTACTTTAGGCCAACTCTATCAGTCTATCTATATCACAACGACAATATTGCTTTTCATGGGCACATGCATTTGTGATAAAAGTTTAAAACAATATAATAATGATGAAAAAAAATCATGAGAAATTGGATTTTTTTATTTTTATCTCATTTCTAGATGCAAAATATTGGTAAATTTTAATTTAATACACAGAAAAACAAATATTTACAAAAGAAAAAAGAAAAAAAGATAAACGAATCTCAAGCAATATTTTCCGTTTTAAATTACAGGCAAAATATTGCAATTTTTTCAAAAAAATGTCGATATCTGTCAGTGTGCCCATAAGGAGGCGCATGCAGCCTTCTCTCATGAACATACAAAGCATCCAGACTATTGCACTATGTTCACAGTATGATTGCTTTCGTAGTAAAGGCCCACAAATATAGTGCTTACTGCAAAAAGAGGGGGCGTGTGGCTAGGGTGAAAGGGATATCCTCTCAGTGCTGTTGGGATCCACTTGCAAAGCAACACTGGATTGCCTGACAGTGCAGCCCCACCTGTGGTCTTTGTAGGGGAAACAAGTTCCTTGAACAGCCTTTCAATGTCAACCTCAATCATTTTCACTTTTGCGCGCGTGCGTGTGTGTGTGTGTGTGTGTGTGTGAGAGAGAGAGAGAGAGAGAGAGAGAGAGAGAGAGAGAGAGAGAGATGTCTGATGTTTCCAAGTTCAAGAGAAGTCCAATGTTTCTAGTGCTAATGTCACCAAGTACATGAACTTCCCACTTTTTTCCACTGGTTGGAATCCAATCACTTGATAGATCATGTTATTATGTCAAAATGTGTTTATAGTGTTAATTCCACCAATATTTACACTAGTTGAAATTCAATCATCTGATAGTATTCCTTGTTATGGAAGACATGTCACTTTTTATATTACATTCCAATAGCAAGACCTTTGAGAGAGAGAGAGTCATGATCTAATGCTAACATCACCAAGTTCATGAACTAGACATTCTACTAGTTAGAGTTCAAGTATTAATCACATTTTTTGTGATGTCCATAACGGCTCCGCGCACAATTATGGATCTCATCATTTGACATAGGATGAGTTCCATCCTACATTCAATCTTAGCGGAATGGTTAGGACTTATCCATATTTTCACCTGGATGTGGACTGATCCTAACCATTCAGATGCTTCGGCTGGATGGCTAGGATAGGATCCTTTTTGTCTGCGCACCTGTATAAATGGGTTCATTTAAGTCCTTCAAGTTGAAAGACATTGAGAGTTTGATACCAGGGATAAGCATCCTTGTCATAAAGCTGAAGCCCACAATAAACTATCCTTAGATGGTAAGGGGAGTGTACTCATGGAGTCTTACCCTGCGAAACTAAAACAAGGCCACAGTCAATGTGACACCTCTCGAGCCCTAAGAGTAGGGATGTTAATGGGTCGGATGTAACCCGACATCCAACCCGAATCTGAATCCGACTAATTGAAAGTAAGAGACCCGGGTCCACTTTAGAAAGATCTGGTGCAGCTGATATGAACGCCAAATGAGCCTAAAAGATAGGATCTGAAGATCCTCGGAGATCGGTTGATTTTGTTAAGAGATCTCTTTTTCCTTTTTCCTTTTAATTTGTATTACTTTCATTCTTAGTGGAAACACACAATACCGTCTATTGTGTGACCTCCTCCGTGGATGTAGGTACAATTGCACTGTTCGTTATTCTTTTTTCCTGTTCTTGCTTTCTCTCAATCAATCTGGGTTGTTTTCACTAATTGGATTCGGTATTGAGTTTTTCATTGAAACCCAACCCGAAGCCAATTAAAATCTGAATCCAACTAAAACCCAAATCCGATTAAGTGTAAATATCAGGTTTTAAGCTAGTCAGATCCAGATCATAGTCACAAAAGTTAAAAACAGCAAAATCTTGGGAGTAAAAAACACAGGAGATTTTGAAAATTTTCATAAATCTTGCAATTTTCGGCAAAATCTCAGCAATAAAAAATATCTCGTGATAAATATCTACTAAAATGGTAAATATCGTGATATTTGTCACGGTTTATAAATCTTGTGATATTTGTTACAGAGATCCAGATTCGGTTTTAACTTTTTCAACCGACACTGAATCCGATTAGGTCGATCCAAATCGATTTTTATCTTTTTACATCCGAATCTGACCCATTGACCTCCCTACCTAAGGGGAGCCAAACCAAAGCAATAATGTCTCCCATTATCACAAATAAAAAAAATGCATTAATTGAGATGCCAAATACAATATTTTGTTTTGCTTTATACCCGCTGAGGTGATAAGATGAACAATCTTTTAATCAATGGTGTAGATTAAACCATCGATGACACAAGCTTTTTACATTGGTAGTTTGGACTTTCTTAATCACCGGTCTAAAGAAAAACATCTGTGATTGAAACTTTTCTCATTCATATTGTGGATTCTAGGCTGAGATCTATTAAATTTCAAAATCCAGAAAACAATGACTCCTCTAGTTTATATGGCTTAATTATTCACACTTTTAAGATATTTGGATGCACCACATATCTAGAAAAATGTAGGATAAGTTGAGACTGTGTGTTGTTTCATATAAGAATATCAAAATTATTCCAGTTTCCCATTGAGTGGATCCATCCAAACAACCCCCCCGAGTCACAACAAGGTTCTCACCTGCCCAAAGCATGCAGTGGAAAAGGGTGAGGAAGTTCTCAAAGAACTCATTGCGATGGTAAAAACATTCATCAACTTGGTCATATTTTATAACACGCCAAAACTCATTGCGATATTAGAAACATTAGAGGTCTTGAACTTGGCACATACCTTAGGATCTGGATATTTCTCAGCTTTTGCTTTTTTCTGGATAACGGGGACAAACCAATGTTGTCAGTATCGGCCTGTATCAGGCGATACGTATCGTATCGGCATAAAATTGACATGCTTCACCCCTGAATCGGTTATTTCTTAATAAATGTAAAAAATACTTATAATTATTTTTTAATGTTATATTAGTGTCTTTAACACCTGTCACGTTTGGATTGACACATAACAATTTTTAATTATTTTTTAGCTGATTCAGAACGATTCACTTGAGTATCGGTATCGGCCGATTCACCTGAATCGTTGGCCAAACCGATATGGTTACGACGCGTTATGGGCTGATAGTAGGGACCAACGGGGGGCTTCGCTTGTTTGGTAGAAGTTGTTAGTGCACGATCACCTTGTGTTGGGACGTTGCAAGTTCAAAACCCAATGGAACAATGTATAACCGGTGGGGGGTCTGCCTAACCCCAGTTTGCCGATAAAATAAAAGGGCTGAGAGTATGGATGCAAACGGGCTGGATCCAGTATGAAAATTTTATTATCTTTTGTTGTTCTGACTCGATTCAGATCAGACTTTCCTATGTATTTAGCTGATCTGGATCTGATCCATTTGCAACCCTAGCTGAGAGGTGCCACATTGACTGTGGTCTTGGTTTTTGTCTGCGATATAAAACTTCATGAGCAGTTTTCACTAGCTTTGATCTTGTGACAAGAGGCCTGCAACTCGAGTATGGAATTCTCAATGTCCAACTTGAATATCTTAAACTGACCCACCAGGTAAGGTGTATGGAGCCCTTGTGGGCATTCCTGTATAACCATGTATTTTTTCAGTTATTTTGACACTATAATCAGGTTGCACACAAGCCAAGTTGATCCCAAGCATAAGCTTTCTAGCTTGGGTTAGAGCAGCTTTCACAACTAGGGTCAAGTAGGGATGAAAATGGATCGAATCCATGATGGAGGTTTTGCAATTTTTGGCTGTTCCGCATCCAATCCAGATCTGACTCTCCGTGTTTTTAGCTATTCCAGATCCGACTCCTTTGCATCCTTAGGGTCAAGCTCAAGCTGAGCCTGAATGGTATTGTTCATGATGTTCTAGATCTGATTCAGATCCAACTCCCTATGTATTTAGCTGTTCCGGATCTGACTCATTTTCATTAGCCTGGATCATGCTCAATCTGAGTTTGAATGGTTTTGTTCATGCTTAGCTGGGTCAATTTTGAACATTTTCCCACCTGTGCAAGGGAACAAGACTGTTATATATATATATATATATATATATATATATATATATATATATATATATATATATATATATATATATATATATATATATATATATATATATATATATATATATATATATATATATATGTATGTATTGGCTACTAATGAAGGTACGTAACTAATGAGTAGAAATCACTTTTTCCTTCAATTTTTTTACATTTTTTTTAGATCAAATGTTAAGGATGTGATCTACATGGCTTATTTTAGAAAGAAACTTGTTTTGAATCATGTGATTATGACAAGTAATTATGTTTTTAAAGGGGGTCCAAAAATCAACTGCCCCCAATATGCCAAAATGTTAGAACTCAAAGACCACATTTTTACATCAGAAAAGCACGATCCAAGTTTTAATCCTTAGCAAACAAACCATGTTGAACACATTTATGTGGTTAGATTGAGCCAATATAACTTGCACCTATGATTTTTAGATCATTAGTTTCATACCTTCATTAGTAGCCAATATTTACCCTATAGATATATAGCGAGTGGTAGGTGCTTGATCCACATGTACTTGATAACAAACTTAATCTTGTTGAGCATCCATCGCGTGTGTGATGGACGCTCAGCATTTTTTTGTGCAAAAACAACATTTATTGGTGCTCAAAACTGTTGCTGAAAACAAAACAAAAAATACCAAGCACATCCCCAGATGACCTTTAGCGGCGGTTTTGTGCACTGCTAAATGTCCCAGCAAAAATGGGGCCTTTAGCAGCACTTCAAACCCACCGCTAAAGGTCTTTTTTGTGCATTTTGCATCTCTTTTACTGTGTTTTTACGCTGACCATTCATTACGCGCATGATGAATGGTCAACGCAATCAAGTTTTATCAAGGACATAATGGATCAATGGATCAAGCACCTATGCATCTCTCTCTCTCTCTCTCTCTCTCTCTATATATATATATATATATATATATATATATATATATATATATATATATATTCTATTCTATTGTGGTATTGTACCACCATAACTTACACTAGTACATACTTCATTTATATAGATTTAAGTTCCAAAAGCAAAATCTAACCTTTGAATTACGTTTAACATGTTTTATTTACTATATCCATGTCCTAAAGTTGATTCCAACGTGATGTTTTGTATTATTCATGAATTATACAACAACAACTACGCCTTCATCCCAAAACAATTGGAGTCGGGGATATGAACCAAAAAAAGAAAATCATTCTGGGTCTTCCACATGAATCCTTCTCCTCCAATCATTTCTATCCAATGTCATGTCCTCGGTGAAGTTCAAAGCATTCATATCCTTTCCTATCATCTCCATCCATGTCTTCCTAGGCCTACCCCGACCTCTTTTAACTAATATATTTCCTCATTTCTCCATCCTTCTAACTGGAGCATCATGAATTATGACCTTTTAAATTCTTAAACCATAACAAAGGTTAAAACTGCATTTTACATGTTAAAAGATAATAAAAAAAAAGTATAAGACTAGATTTTGGTTCAGGTCCGAATTAAATCCAACCTAAAATACTGACCTAAATCCTGAAATAATCTGAGAAAGCAAATCCAAATCCGATCTGAATGTATATTCAGACCTTATTTTAAGGATCCTGATCCGGAAAGAACATGTTAGATTCGATATCTGACTATGTCCTGTACACTTGCACCCCTAGCTACTACTGAGGTATTAAGATTCCCTTTTTTTTCGGAGGGGGGGGGGGTGAGGTGGGGAGCAGAGGGCGGGCAGGGTGGCGGTGGGGAGAAAGGAATAACTGAGGGAAGATCAGATGCAATGTGGTTGCACATTTTGGGTGTGCTGCTGCACCTGATCACCCACAGCATGCTATATCCCAAAGATTTGGTCAGGTGCAGTAGCACACTAAAAGTGATCAATTACATTGCACCTGATCCTCTCTAAAAAAAATAGGAAAAATCACCTCACTCACTACTCAACAGCTCATTGGTGTAAAAAAACCTAGGACCCCTTGCCCACCACCAAGTATACCAGCTTCACCATCACAACAAGTGATGCACACCCATGGGTTTCGAACTCTTGACATCCCTTCAGTTTGGTGATGCTCATGAGCGATCGCCTCTATCAGACGTCGTCGGCATTAAGCTATCAAGACTTTGTGTTTGAATCCAACTGGGATTCTGAAACGTTACTAACCTCACAAAAAAAAAGGTTGCAAAGAAGTCCCAACTTCTCTAACAAAAAGGAATAAAGCAGAATTATATGGATTAGGCATAGTTCCAAACAATCTCACTTTAGTAGCTCAATTTTGACTGTTGGTCATCAATTGAGCACCTGAAAAAACCTGTTATAGTCTTTGCACTAGTGCAATTCTTCTACTTGTAGTTGTCAGTCTTTGTAGCTTTTCATTGGCAAACCAACTACCAAACTCTTATCATGTATGCAGTCTACACCAGTCATCATAAAACCAAGCTGCAAAGAATAGCTGGCCACAACATGTAAAATGTGCCCAACAATGCATTTTAAGAGATGATATTTTGACACTTCTCTCCCATCAATTTTCCTTTAAAGTTTTCTTTACAAAAAAAAACATGTAAAATATGCCCAACAATGCATCTTAAGAGATGTTGTTTGACACTTGTCTCTCATCAATTTTCTTGAAAATTGGCCTTAAAGCGGGAAAAAAACATTTTTAAATTCGTCCTTTTCACTGAGTATTTTGCGTTCTCATGGGCAGCATTGATTCTTGTTGCATTTATTTTCCAAGCCAAAGTTTAGCAAAAGTAAGGGGTAATGTTTGCTACCCGTGTGGGTAAGGAATCCCTTAATCAAAATATGTAATATTTTCATTTTTTTTTGGACATCTGACCCTGCAGATATGATCTATATATCATGTTTAGTATAAACTAACCATTGTATTATATTTTTCTAACTTATATATCAGATTTTACGAGAGTTGAAAAATCAATAGCCTACAATATACCAAATTTTTGAACCTCAAAGAAACATGCTTTTATGTCCAAAAACTATGATCCAAGAGTTGATTTCTACTATTTTCATCATGCTCTACACATCCATAGGGTTAGATTTGGTCAAAACACCCTCTCCTTATGAGTTTTAACTAGAAGGTTTCTTACCCACGAGGGTAGAAAATGCTATCCCCAAAAGTAAGTTGTAAACATATCTTCACTCAATGAGCCCACAAGGGCTCTGCACACCTGGTTAGGTGGATTGGCTCAAGGCATTGAAGCTGAAAGATGTTGCAAGTTCAATACTTAGGGTGTGCGTCTCATGTTGTAAGGCAAAAGCAGAAGGCTTGCAAGTGGGTGAGGGGAGTAAATTTGGGATTTTATGTTGATGGGCGTAGCTATCATAGCTTGGTAGGATTTTTTATCACAGCAGGCCTCCCAACTAATGTTGTCAGTATCGGTGTGTATTGGCCTGTATCGGCTGACACTTATCATATCAGCAGAAAATTGATACGCTTTACCCTTGAATTGATTATTTTTTTAATAAATATAAAAAAATACTTTAAACTATTTTTTAATATTATTTTAATACCTTTAACATGTGTCACATTCTGATTGACATATAATATTTTTAAATTTAATTTGGCCTATTCAGAACAATTCAATTTATCGGTATCACCTAAATCGTTGGCCAAACTATACGGGCAAATACCAATACTGACAACATACAATGTCCCCAACCCAATGCTAATCCCCCATTTAACACACACATGTGTGTGTGCACGCACACGCACTTGTCTCACAATAACAATTCATAGTGCACCATAGAACCATACCACAAGAAATCAAACTTGAAGGAAAGCCCAAGGAAGCTCATTTAATTTCAAACAAATCCGTAATTATTTCTTTCACGTGTTGCTTCACAATTAAATATAAATGAGCTATAGTTTCATTTTACACAAATGACATCAATTTTGTAATTAGATGTTAAAGTTTCTTACCTAATCTTGAATAAATAACTTATAGTTACAAATTACAAAGACAAAGTTTCCTTGAAAGGAGGTTTTACACCAAAATCTAGACCTTGTAGAAAATCTTGATATTTCCTCTTAAAACTTCTCTGATTAGTTCATCTTTTTGATCAAGCAATTGAAAGGCTAATAAATAGGAGAATTGATATGGTGAAATCTCATTTCATGAAAAAATATGATGCCCCAACTGAGTGTGCAACATGTGTCTAGACTGCATACACGTGCAGTCAGGCAGTGCATCACATTTTGGTTTTGCAATGCAATTGCACCTAAATCCGAAGCCAATAAACTATATTTCTCTCTATGAGTGAGATTATTAAGGAACTGAAATAAGTGGATTTAGGGGTGCAAACTGTTCATATTTGGGCTGGATCTTGCAAGATCCAAATTTGAATTTGAAATGTAAACAGTAGATCCGAATTCAAATCTAAATTAATATTTAGATCTGAATTAGATATGAGGAGATAAGGTTGAATTTGAATCTAAAATACATGTGGAACACCGGGGTTAATATTTGGTGTTATTAAAGGCACATAACTATTGAGTATAAATCACTTTTTTCATATTTTTTAGATTCTTTTGTAGATCCAACCTTATCAATGTGATTTACAAGGTTTTTTAGTAGAAAATGAGTTTTGAATTATGTGATTGAGACATATATGTAAGCAAGTTCTTTAAGGTCTTCAAAAATCAATAGTCCACAATGCACTAAAGTTTGACAATTCAAAAAATCTTATTTTTATATCAAAATAACACAATACAAGGTTTAATCACTGGCAAATAAACCATGTTGAATACATCTATGTAGTAAGAGTGAGTTGATAAAGCATGAACTTAAATGAAGTAGGGTCAGATTTTGATTTGAATAAAATCCATATCTAACTTAAAATGTCTACCTGAATCCAAATGTGAAAGTAATCTGATTGATTGATCAAGATCTGATCTTAATGCATATTTAAAATTTTCTTAATGGATTCATATCCAGAAATAACTTGTTGTACTCGGATCAGATACCTGACCATATTCTATCCATTTGCAGCCCCAAGTAGTGGATTGTCACATTGGTGATCCATTGTTGAGAAATTAACTCGGTGGGTATGGCAGCTGAACTTAAATACAAGGCTTGTGTAAGACATGTTATCTTTAAGTGACAGTTGCCCTACTTAGGATCAACTTCTTAGTGCAATAGGTATTTATGCAACTTCTCTCAAGATATAATTAAGTTTTCACCTACTCGTGAAATTTGACTCATGTCCTGCATCTGGGTGAGATCAAGCAACTAAATACGAACTACCTTAAATACCCTTTTGACTCAATTAGGTAGACCATAGGCTCAACTTAAGCTCAACCGTAGGCTCAATTTAGGTGAATCCTTGACTAAGTCAAGGTCTAAACTCACTAAAGAGAGAGACACGTGAATAGAACTAAGGAGAGAGAGAGAGAGAGCTCTAGAAAGCATAAGAGAGCAAAGAGCTCATGGAAGAAAAGAGAGACCAAGAAACTTGTGGGAGAGAGGAGAAAAGAGAGAAGATAAGAGCTCTTGAGATTGATGAGAAGAATGAAAGAAGGTTGGGGTATATATAGGCCTCATCCCAACAGCTAGCAATAAAGGGGTTTGGGGTAGCCAAATGACTAGGAAGGCCCATGTATGGACCAAAGGTAAAAAATATGATCAACAGATCTAAAATGGCCCTAGCATGTACAAAAAAAGTCTAAATAAGAAGGTGTGGTCAACAGTCAAATGGGCTAAAAATAAATGGGGTGATCTTAAGATGTTTGACCATTAAATGTCAGCTCCAACATTATGGTTGACTAAATACTGGTCAAAAACATACAATCAAGGCTAATAAATGGGTCGATTAATGGTTAAAAAGGGTTCATCAATATAATGACCCAAAATTTTAACCCAAAAATACTTGAATATATATTTTTAAGTGGCTTTATCGATAGCATTGCTCCAACCAAACTAAGTACTAGAGGGCTCTTCTGAGTATAAGCACGAATGTATATTAGATTAATAGAACTAAGTTCGAGAAAGGGACAACTATAGACAAGAACCCTTTTATCAAAGCAAAATGAAAATATAGCAGAAACATTCATTTTGGTTTTGGTTAGAAATTTGGGTGGGTTACAAGTATAATAACTCAGTATGAGACTGGATTCAATTCTCATATTAGACTTGGATTCAAGTCTATATCATGAATCAATTCCAATTCAAGAGTCTAAATATAAAATATATAAGAGACAAAACAATTTATGAACCAAGTTAACCATTCATCGATTTAATGAATTATTTTTAAACAATTCTCAAAACAATGTAACAAGTCTTTTTTATTCAAGACTAATCTCGAATCCAAAAGATTTGATTTTTAGCATCACCCATAGCATTCCGCCATTGCCCCACCCCTTTACTCATTACTTATATGTTTGTGATATAAGGGTCAAATTTATCGAGTCTCAATAGGAATACAATAATAATGCATGCATATATAGAACTCAGCATACTTGAAAATATAAATTCTTTTAGAATATGTATACCGCAACATAATAATCATAAGGCATTCAACTGAACAAGTATAACCAATACTTTTATGCAAGAATATGTTCATGATTATACATCTGAGTTATTAATGCATGTTTTCAATATAAGTTTTACAAGTAATATGTGTACTCAAGTGTAAGGCTTTGTTTTTCTTTTTATCACTCTTGCGGGCATACAAAGGTTAAGTCATTGTATCATAGAAGACCACTTGGGTATTGATTATGCTATACATTTTTGTTTTTCTGAGTAACTTACTGAAACGGCTCCACTAAGGGTGGTCTATGACTGAGAGAAAATTCCACCAGTGATGACAACAAATAGGATGTATTATAACACTTCTACATAAGAGATAGATATACCATCCATGACACATTGGTAGTCTGACCCCCTAACTTTGAGTATTGGGGACCAAAAAGATGTCTTTAGTTCTTAAAATACATAACGATATAAGGTAAGCTTAAGTTTGAATAAGTTATTGGGTCATCTTTATTACAGGTAAGAGTTCAATGCATTTTTTTACACATGTGTCTTTTATCATTCAACACACTATGCTTTAATTATTCAATCACCCCTCTAAGGTGACTTTTCACATTGTCTTTCATGGCATGAGAATCATACTACTCATTTATGGTAGTTACATATTTTATTTGCTCATTTATATTGATAATTCATTTAGATGCTTCTGATACCTTTAAAGCAAGCAAGCATTCACACCCCTTCTTATATTATTTGTACATGTATATTCTTTTTATAACTTGGTGCACCATTAGCACTTTATGAATTTTTTTCAACTCCTTGCTCTTTTATGAGTGATCTCATGTGCATGCAAGTTTTTCATGCCTTATAGCACATCATCATTACATGTCACATAATATATTTATACACTTATGGTACTACATTGGTTTCTTTAAACACGCTCATTCACGATCATCCATATATGCATGCATGTTTTTTATGATTTATTGCATATCATAATCATATTAATATCATGTTGCATATCATAACACAATGTTGCACATCATATCATTCATAACCGAACTTAAAGCTTTAAGATTAAAAAGATGTTTACAAGTGATGACACAATCACACAACTTCAATAGGCCCACATATTATACATTAGTATGTCATGTGTTCATCTGGTTCACCTCTGAAAATATGCAATTTTTATCTAGTTCACTTTTGGAACCATGACATGCATTCAAACAAAATTATCTAATTTAAGACTGATACGATAGAATTTACTTGTCATTATAAATTCTTTCATAAATCATATGAAATGATTCAGGGTCTAGGATTTTAACTGAAGATTCTTAAACATGTTACAAGCATACATGAAAAAACCCAGATCTAAACTCATTTTGGATCAAAAAATAAGAATTCTGAGATTACTAATTATTTTTTGTTCCCAGAACAGTCTTGTTCAACTCTGTCTTTTCAATGAAAATAAGTCAACAATCATATAAAATGAATTAGATGATAAGATTTTTACTATGGTTGGCTTGATGTGTCTGACTCAAGCCCCAAAAAACTAAAATAAAATTTAATTTTAGCAGAGCTCTAAAAATATTGTAATACACCCTATTTTTGTTTTTTGGCAGAACAAATTCTAGAAATTTAAGGTTCTGAATCAAATTTTCATAAATTTTTATTTTCAAACCATGAGAAAACAACCTTCAAGATTTTTATTATGCATTCTTCTATATACATAAAAATCTTAGCCCAAGATACTGAGTATTCTAGGAAATATAATTTTTGCAAAAATATACTACTTACAGAGACTTTCTATCAAGACAAGATTTTTGTGTCAACTTACAGCAGGCATATCTTCCTAGCCACAACTCATCTAAGCCTCAAATTTTTACTGCTTTCATATGTCTGAAACATCTCCATAAATTTTCATAATTTATGGGTTCATGGTTTTAGAGAACCAGATTTATTATTAAGACTTATCAGAATAAAATGTCCAAATACATGCAATTTTGTAAGAATTCAACAAGAACTTTGTGTTTTTCAACAAAATCATCAAGAAACACATCTAACAAATTTTGATTCATCAAGAATATATTATATTCATGCATATATGCATTTAAGTATGTTGTAAATACATAAATATAACATATATCATGAATCAAACACAAAAATTTAACGTTTTGCCATAAGAGAAAATGTTTTTCTCAAAATCGATTTCTGAAAAAGGATTTCGAGTTTTTAAAACCTCCATGCACAAAACCCTATTAATATATATAAATTTAGGTTTATATGTGTGATGATACTCATCCAAAGATCATCCCACAGCATACTCATGTATCTTAGCACAATATATATATATATATATATATATATATATATATATATATATATATACATTGTTAAAGTGATCTTACCCAAAAAATGTTGAATCTATTGAAGGAGACTCACTCAAAGTATATCACCAATCAGATTCCTCCTATGCATACACCACCAATGAAGCAACCACCTAACACCAACACCTTTTTCTTTAAGGAGCGGCATGTGGGAGGAAGAACGAAGAGGGAGAGATAGAGAATAGGAAATAGAGAGAGCTTGAGAATAATAAAGATATTGGGAAACTAGGGGCATGTGGGAGGAACCTCCTTTAATAACTTTCTCGTGATTTTAATTTTGATTAAGGTAACCCCCTTTAAACCTTAGCCAAATTTAATTTAATTTAAATTTAATGTTAATTTAAATTTAATGTTAATTTAAAATTTTTAGTTAATTAAGATTCTAAAATAATAAAGAAAACTATTAAACCCATTAGCTAATTAGGCATATTCATGAAATAAGAAAACTAATTGGTTAGTTTGACTTTAGATTAAGTGGAGAAATTAAGAAAGTATGAGCCCCCCCCATCTTGGATTGGCTTGGACTTAATTAAGTCATTTTTCATATTGGACTTCTTGATCCAAGAGGGGACCACATAGAGGGGTGTTCCACCCTATGGGTCAAGTTACCATACTTTTTTTTTAAAATTAACTCTAAATTCAAACTTTATCCAAAATTAAATTACAAACTCAACTTCAAATCTAAATTAAACTCACATTTAAATTCATTATAAATTAGAATTCAAACTCAAATTGAAATTCAAATCCAAATTGAAATTGAAATTTGAATTGATATTGAAATTAAATCTCAAATTGAAATTCAACTTCAAATTAAACTGAGATTTAAACCTAAATTAAAATTTAAATTAAATTAAATTCAACTTAAATTTGAGACATAAATTTCATCATTGTTTATCAAAAGAATTATGAAAAATAATTAGGTGTTATAATCAAACTATTAGGGATAAAACCATTCCAAGAGACAAAAAGATTTATCAAAGTTTAAGAATGACTATGACTAAGACCAAACCAAATTGTGTTGAGCCAAGCCATGGTAGACCAAACCAAACCAAAATTAGAACCTAAATCTAAACTCAAACACAAGTCTGAGTCCAAGTCCAAAGCCAAATTCAAATTCACAGTTCAAGGTCCAAAGTTCAATTGACATGCCCCTAATGGGCCTTGCTTATAAATGTAACTCTACACTATTTAAACCATGTCATGTTCCTTCAACTCTTCAATGTAGGACAAACCTTTTAAAAAGAGTGATAAACTCACTTAGGTAATGTAGAAAAAAACAATAGGCAAATCTATGTTCTAACCTAATAATTTTGAGACAAAACCCAACAATCCCTATGTGGATTAAAATTACAAAAAGACTCAAGAGGCTATTCATAAAAATTCAATGCATAAATAAAAGTATCTTTTATATTTGAACCTCTACATTAGTGTTACTTAATCATAATTAGTATGAGACCTTAATAGCATTAGCTTTGAATTAAGAGCCCTAATTCACTTTCCAAATATAATAACACGCATTGTCATTATAGGTGATCATAGTGTGCCTATCAGTATATAGAAATTACATATTAAGAGTTTTGTATCATATCTTAATTTTATTAGTGCTCTAGAAACAAAGCCTAAGTCTTATAGAAGGCATCACCCACATTCACACTCACATAGGTGTGCCCATCAAGGGTGTAAATATGCTTGAAACACCTCAAATATAAGGCTTGTGATTCTCATTAATAGTTCAATTTGAACTCAACTTTCATACATAGGTTTCGAGTACTTGACATTAGGAATGAGAAATTTATAAGCGCCCAATCCAATCATTGAGTTTCTTGTTCTTCTCATTAAATCATTATACTTGGTTTTACCCATATCATATGGTTGGGTTCTCATCATAAGTGATTATTTTTATAGGCTTTAGCCTTATTCCCCTTCAAAACTTAAAGACAATTTCTCAAGAAATCCCTTTTACTAATGGATCCACCAAGTTTTGACAAGATTTTACATACTCAATAGTTATTATTCCTTATTTAAGTAAACTACTCACATAATTCTATTTAGACAGATATGTCTATATTTTTCTCAATAAATATTACTATATGATTTATAAATAGTTGTTTGACTATCAAATGTATAACTATTGAGAGTATCAACTTATTTCTTAATGGTATCTCCATTAAGAGTTTTTTCAGTTATTCGGCTTCCATACTAGATGAAACCAGTGTCATCAACTTTGCTTTCATTATATAATGGGTTTTCGTGGTTTACTTCTTGCATCTCCTGGCAACTACTCCAGATCAAGGGTAAATATTCATTCACTTATTGATAAAGATTCACTAAAACCGAAATTCCAATTTGCATCATTATACTATTTAAGTACATCTAGTTTTCTCTCATAAATTATCCCATAGTCTAGAATTTCTCTCAAATACTTTAGGATGTGGTATATAACATCTCAATGTTTTGGTTCTAGGTTATTAGTGTATCAATTCAACTTGATCATGCAAAAGACTATGTTTGTTCTAGTTTCATTCATTGCATACATGAAACTACCAATAATACTCACATATTTTAGTTGAGATATACTTCTTTCAGTATTAATCAATAGCTTAGTACTATGATCAAACAAAGTAGAAATATGCTTACAGTCATAGTGATTATATTTTCTCAAGATCTTTTTAATATAGTGGGATTGAGTTAATACATATTCATTCTCATGTCTAATCAATTTAATGTCAAGCATAACATCTCTTAAGCTTATGTCTTTCATATCATTTTAAATGAAAGAAATCGTTTGTTTTTATTTATGCATTCTACAATATTGTTTAGAATTAGCATAGCATCTACGTACAAAAAAATAATTATGATATTGTTATTTTTTTACTTTGTTGTATATATATTTATCAAAGTCATGAATGTGAAACCCGTATGATACAATCATATTATTACATTTTTCATGTGATTGTTTAAGTAATTGTTTCAAACCATACATTAACCTTAGCAATTTATAAACATTTTTTTTGCCTGATATTACATAGCCTTCAGGTTGTTCCATATAAATCTCCTTCTCTAACTCACCATTTAAAATTGCAGTTTTAACATTCATTGGTGAAGCTTAAATTTGAAAATCGATGTCAAACCAATCATGGTTCTAATGGATGTAATCCTACTTATAGGAGCGTATGTGTCAAAATAATCAAGTCTAAGTTTCTGTTAAAAAACATTCAACAACAAGCCTTGCTTTAAATGTCTCAATAGAATTATTAAGTCGAAGTTTTCTCTTGAAAATCTATTTACATTTCAAAGGTTTAAAATTAAGGGGTAAATATATAAAATCCAAGTCTTATTTTTTATGATAAAATCTATTTCATTCTCTATAACCTCTTTCCAAGAAATAAAATATGGAGAAGTCATAACTTATAAAAAAAAAATTGAACTTCTATATATCATGTAGAGATGAAAATCAAGACCAAAATCTTGTGGTTTTTTCAATCTCTTTTTCGATTTTCATTATTTTCTTAAAAATTGTCTCATTTTTAATATCTTTTAGAACTTTAAGTGATTTTAAAGTTAAATTTTCTCTAAATATAGCTTGAATAGATTCTAAAATGACTTTAGTTTCAATATTCTTAAATTTATAGGTTTTACCATTTTGAAAATATCCGATGAAAATACGCATTCAAGTTGTTGGACAAAGTTTGATTAATTTTAGTTTAATTAGTCTTACGTAAGCAATGCAACCCCAAACTTTCAAATAACTCAAATTCGGTTTTCTACTTTTCTAAAGCTCATAAGGTATAGTATTTGAATAAGAATACAAAACTCTTTTTAAGATATGAGATGAACCAAGCAACGCATCACCCTATAGATTATATTCTATTCCAGAACTTATAAGTATTAACTATATCTACTAGAGTCTTATTTTTTCATTTAGCTATACCATTATGTTAAGTATACTATTTTGTCTATGTATTTGTGGATATGCATATATAACATACCACCAAAAATAGTTTAAAAAGATTAATAAAGTTTTTTAAAATATGGGTGCTCGACTTGCAAGTTGATATTTTCTCCCCAAGTGGTGAGGAATCAACTCCAATTTGACCTTCATTTCATTGCATATCTAGTGCTTTGTACATCTACTCAAACTCCTAGAGATAAGTAATGAGACTTCAATGGTGTTAGACACCACTGAAGCTCTGAAAAAATGAGAAAACACATAACAAGTAGTACACGTAAGACAAACCAAACTTAAGATAATAAATAAAATAAATAAGAAAATTGAGTGAAAAGAAGAAAGAGATAGCTCACACTGGCTTAGATAGCCCTCCTAGATGACTTGGCGAGCTTGGGATGAATCTAGTAGAGCTTTCGCAAGGTTGAGGTTATGTGGGCTTGGGTCCAACAGGGTTGGCCAAATAGGCGAAGGTTGTGGATCTAGAACTAAGTCAAGTGAGGTAAATTGGCTCATATAGTAAGCACCTAGGCTAAGATGGGATGTTAGTGCAACAGGGTTCCTCCCACTCCAGTTCTAGATGCTGGAATAAGACAGGGAATGCCCTATTTATAAATATTTGGGTGGATCTTGGACCTCACATCTTGCATCCTAGATCCAAGTTCATGAGATTTTGGGTATAACTATTCAAATCCAGTTATTGCACAGTAGATTGGCTGATGAGATTGCATGTCAAGGTCTAATTGGTTGGGGTTGCATGGCTTAATCGGGTTTACTTAGGGAAGAAGAAAAAAGATTTTGGTAGGAGTACTATGTTTTGGAAGGCCTAAACTTGAGAATCTATGACTTAAGTAAGTTGGTTTAGGTCAAAAACACATTTTCTCAAGTAAAACATATCCAAAATAATAGGTTTTGGACAACTTTTTTGGTTTTTATCATAACTCCCAAGATATAACTCATTTTAATGTGACTTTTTTTTTGTTTGAAAGATAAGTAATTTATCACAAACTTTGATTGGTCAAAGTCTAAGAATGACCAAGACCAAGACCAAATGAAATCAAGACAAAATAGGCTAAAATAAATGGGGGGTGATCTTGAGACTTTGGACCATTAATGCTGCACATGGTCAAGGGCAGGTTCAACTAGGTCTTGGTCACAAATGGATGGTCAAGGCTCATAATGGGTGGGTCAATGTCTTTTGGGATAAAATTGTCTTTAGAGACAAAAAGATTGTGAAAGTCCAAAAATAACCATGATTAAGACCAAATTGCAAGCTAAACTCAAACCTAAGTTTAAGGTTCAAAATTCAATATTCAATTGACATGCCCCACTGGTGTTGTCCATAAATGCAACTCTAAACTATTTAAACCATGTAAAGTTCTCTCAATTCTTCCATTTAAGACTAAACTTTGAAAAAAATAATAAACTCACTGACTTAGGTAATGTAAGAAAAAAATAAGCAAACTTAGTTTTACATGTTGTCTTCAATGGAACATCTCCACACCATGATGGAACGTCATGATGTCAAATCACTCACCTTACATCATTTGAGGATCTGATATGTCCTGCACCCAGATTCCAGGTGATCCAAGAATTCGATCTCATATCAAAGATCTGTGATCCTTTAAATAGATGTGAGCAAGAGACCTAAAGATCTCTCATCCAATTCTCAGATCCTTGGATGTCAAATCTAAGGATCTTGTTTTGGTTTGAGATCTGAATTCAAGCTTACGAAAAACCCCTCGCTACCATAGATAGCAAAACTCAGTTTAAAACACATTCCTTTCAATAAAACTTTAAAAATGAAAAAAAAATTGACACTCCCTTTTTTTCAAAAGATCATAAAAAAATGCATTTTCTTGAGAGAAGCCTTTAAAATGCAAAAATTTATATTTAAATAAAATACTTTTCAAAAAAAACCAATCATGGATCCAATTGGATTGGATGTTGGATTAAGATCATAATGATTCTTAAATCCAATCTCATATATAGTTTCTGGGCCCTAACTTATTTTCATGAAAAAATCTCATATATATATATATATATATATATATATATATATATATATATATATATATATATATATATATATATATATATATATATATATATATATATATATATATCTGATTTTTAACTTTATTTCATATAATCAAAACCGGATTAAACTCTTATGTATTGTTTGCTTATTTTTTGCAACTTTTTTTATACCATATTTTCAGCCATTTTTTTAATTGAAAAGCCTTTCAAATAACATATACAGTTTTAATGATTTTTTTTTTTTGCATTTCACGTATTGCTAACTATGCTCCTGACCCCTTTTTCCTGTTTTAAATAAAGCTAAAATAAGGACTTGCTTTTAAGCTTCTCTAAGAGAAGTGCATGCAGTGATATAACATCGCTTTGTATTTTCTCTCTGGTAAGGGTCTGCCTAACCTCAGCTTACTTATCTAAAAAACAAACAACTATTGAGGGGCAGAACCAGGGGTGGGGCCAGGGGCCCTGGCCTACCCAAGGAATTTAAAAAAAAAAAAAAATTATATGGGCCTAGACCTATATATATATATATATATATATATTCTACTCATAGTGACAAATATCGTGAGATTTGCTAAAACCTCGTGTTTTTTGCGATAAATATTCAGAAAGTTAAAAACGGTATTTTCTCACGGTATTTACAAAAGCTATCGGATTTATCGTTCGTAACAACATATCTCCAAAATATCACGAGATTTTGTAAATATCGCAAGATATCGCCATCTTATTTGTCCCAGTTTTTTTTTTCGGATTTTAAACAAAAGGGGCTTTCTTTCTCAGCCGAGCCAGCCCTAGTCAGCCTCTTACAGCGTCACTCGACTCACCTACAGTGCGTGAAGGATTCTGTCCGACCAATCCAACTGTGAGTCTCTCTCTCTCTCTCTCTCTCTCTCTCTCTCTCTCTCTCTCTCTCTCTCTCTCTCTCGTCTTCTTCCCCTCCTTCTCCTTCTCCTTCTTCTCATTTTCGTCTGTTTCTTTTTCTCATCATCATCTTCTTCTTCTTCTTTTGTTTTTGCTCTGTCCTATTTTTCGCATAAGCAGGAAAAGGGCCTCAGGCTGGGTCATTTTTTGGTCGACTAGTTGTGCTATGGTCGGAAAATAGCCTTCCACGACGCCCTTTTCCTTTATCTGTTTGGTTTAGCCGGGAAAGGACCAAATTAAAGCCCTTTTCCGACTATTTTTCTGCATCCAGCAGAAAAGGGCCTCATGTTGACTGGAGTTCTGGATCCTCATGGTTAGATTGAGCCCATGAGGATGGATGGTTAGGGAGATTTTTACGGTGATGGCGATTTGCTTCTTCTGTTGTTGTGTTCAAAAAGTCTAATTTTTTTCTTGTGTTTTGGTGTCGTATGCTGACATTATTCTGGGATTTATATGGTTTGCAATTGAATAAATAAATTTGTGGATTTGTTAGAGAGCCATAGAATGAAGTTTGGTATATAGGAAGTAGACTCGATTGATTGAGTAATTGGTATTTCTCTAAAACTTAGACAGGTTATAGGACTTCTAGATTGGTCTACTTGTTTCAGAGTTTGTTGATCATGGGAACATAATATCCAATTTGTTGGTCTACTTGTTAGTGGAATTGAAAATAGATTTTATATTTTTTCATGTAAAATTAATTGTGTAATTAGTTTATTTTTATTTGTTTTTTTTAAATTAGATATTTGAAAATTTATTTGATTTTTTAAAATTTTCTCGAGATTTTTCCAAAAAAATAAAAAATATTCAGAAAGTTGAAAATTTCACAAGAAATTCATAACCAAAAAATTGTCGTTTTAAACTTTTTTCACTATGGTCCTACACCTTCTCTCTCTAATGCAAGAGAGAGAGGAGGGGTAGGACCAATGTTGTGAAAAGTATTGAGGCCTAGCAAAGCGCTCCACCAAAAACCGAAGCGAGGCGTAAAGCATAAGCCTCAGATTTTTTAAAAACTTAAAAACTTTAAAAATATCTAAAAATACAAATAAATAAAAGAAATACTTTATTAATGAAGCAACAACCAATAGGAAATTTTAAATCTTAAATAAATACCTAAAATATGAGATTAACATGTAAAAGTAATTTTAACACAACAACTTGATCTATGTAAGTATCTAAGCAATAAAATATGAGCATTCAATGAAAATTTAACAAAATCACTAATAATCGAATTCCTCAACATCATCATATAATGCACACAAATTTTTCATTAAGCTAATTTTTGAGAAAATAGCTCTATCAAACTACGAAAATCGCACATAATAATCCATATCTACATTTAGTCTCACAAACAAAAAAATAAACATTTTCATTTAACAGAAAATTATTTTTAATTTCCATGATCTAGGAGTCAATTATATGTACATACACAGTTACATACACAGTCACATGCATATTTGCAAATAATTACACAAACTGAAAGTAATAATTTCACATGTACGATTTTTATATAAACAAACTAACACATAAACAAACTAACAAAATTGACATATACAATTTTTATATACAGTCAATTAATTGCTAAAAATATCCAGTCATTTTAAAGAAGAAGAAGAGGGAAAGAAAAAAATAAAGAGGGAAGAAGAAGAAGGAAAAAAGAACGAAAGATGCAAAAGAAGAAGACTGGAAGAAGAACGAAAGAAACAGAAGAAGAAGGAGACGAAGGGAGAACGGAAGAAGAAAGAGACAGAGGGAGAATGGAAGAAGAAGAAGAAGATTGGAAGAAAAAGAACTGAAGAAGAAAAGGAAGGAGGGAACAAAAAAAAGAAAGAAGAGAGGAAGAAGAAGCAGACGAACGGAAGAAGAATGGAAGAAGAGAAAAAGGAGAAGAAGAGATGAAAGAGAGAGAGGGGGTTATATACCTCCTCTTCTTCTTTCAGAGAGAGAGAGAGAGAGAGACCTAATCATCGGGCCTCCCCCTTTTATTTTTTTTACAGGTTGGATTTGTGTCAAACGGGGGCTTTGAACCCATTTGACCCAATGAATTTGAGTTGTGCGCCTCAACCTGAGGCACGCCTAGCCTCAAGGAGCACGCTTCAAGGCCTATGAGGCGCATGCCATATGCCTTTTGCACTACACACGTGCGCCTCAAGGCGAAGCGCACTTTTTGCGCCTTGAGGTGTGTTTTTAACAACATTCGGTAGGACCATCCCCCTTCTTATGTGTGTGTGTTGTGCCCCTCCTATATAAATTTTCTAGTTCCGCCCCTGCAACTGTTATCATACAATGGCATAATAATTGGTCATGTCCACCTAAGTGTCTGAATGAGTTGGAAATGATAGGTGCAGGTTGTGTTGACACAATGGACCTCATAAATGGCTTCAGCATGAACCAAATGTCAAGTCCAACTATTGGATCATGTTTTTTCAATGAAAAAATACAATTTTATCGATCAAGAAAATATTGCACAATGTAAGCCATTGATTTTTTTTTAAGGCTCATAAAATTGTGCTTACATGTCATAATCAGATGAGTCAAGAGTCAGTTCCCACTATCCACACCATGCAAATCACATTCGGAAGGTTAGTTTCATAACACAATAAAAAAGTTAAAAAAGAATACTCATTGGGAAGTCATGGTGACCTGACCATATATTAACTCTTATTCTTTGATGAAGAGTGGCTGGGGATTAGGATATATTAACCCTTATTACGATAGTAGTGTTTGTTATGTGAACATAATAAGTAATCTTTAGTTTAAAATTAAGACTAGTCTAGTTGCATTGCTACTTAAATGCATTAAGCTGATATGGAAAATCCAGCCAGATAGATCATGTTCAAAGGATCTTCATCATTATCCTAAATTAGGACGAAATGTTGTCTTTGGTACTTGGATTGGTTTTTCCAAATAGGGCTTTTTCAGTGGTTGAATCTTTTTACCTTACTTTTGATTGGATTTTAACGATTTTTGCTTCTTGTTTGTGTTTCTTCGGATGATAATCATCATTATCAAGCCTTATCCCAACTACATAGGATCACTTTACGAGCCCTATTTCTCCATTCCTGTCTATCTAGAGCTAAAAATTTGGTCACTTTACAATAATTGATGTCACTCTAACTGCCTCCTTCCAAGTCTTCAGTGGTCTTCCTCTTTTCTTAGTTCCTTCTATGTTTCTTCCGACGATCACTGTCTTAAATTTAGTGGGGTACTTCAATTGAATCCGGAGATATTGGCGTTTTTAAGTGAATTGGGATCTACTAGAATGTCTGCTTAATCAATCCACCAACTGACCTAATGGATCTAAGCCATTACTGGGAGACCCAAAAATAAATCAAATTTGAAAGAAAACATTGCATCATGCTATTAAATCAATGGAACACAACATAGTCACGGTGCTCAATGGTTCATGCATATACATAAGGAACAAACAAATGGGTTTCTAAATTTGATGATCTAACAAATCATTCATGGATTACAACTGAATATGATTAAACCAATGAATTTAGAACAACAATTTCAGTATAATATCACAGTAAAGATAGGGATGTTGGCCAGAAAAGGGTACAAATCAATGGAGAGAGAGAGGGAACATACTCGTCTGACGATGCCACATGTAGAGGGATTTGTTCAGGCAACGGCGAAGGAGGAGGGCGTTGGTCGGAAGTAGGGTATGCAGGAGGGCAAGAGGGAGGTGGTGAGAAGGGGATCCCGATAAACAAAGTTAGGCCACTGGGTTGGGTCGAGTATACCCGACCCATTTAAATCCCTCTTATGGGTGTCAACTTACTAAGGCCTATAGGGTTACGGTTTGATCATAAAGGAGGTCTGATTAGAATCTGGGTTGAACCCAAAGGGTCTAATTAATATATAGAGTTGGGTATGGTTTGTGAAATTTCATACTAGACTCGGGTCTCAATTGAGTTCTAATCATTTGATTTTGCAATGTAAAAGGGATAAAAGAGTATTATTTTGCCTGAGAATGGTCCAAGTCTGATTTGTGTAATCCTTATAGGACTCAAGTATAGTTTTTTTTATAGTGAACCCAATTAGACCCGAGTCCAGACCCAATTAGTACAATCTAACCCAATTAGTAGTAGATGATGGGATGCACTTATGTATTATGATCGGCTAGCATAGGTTCAGGGATTAAGGTTCAGGTGAGTTGAGTTAGGTTTGAGTTAAGTCAATAATCAAATTTGGGTAATAGGTTTGGGTGGTTCTGGCAGGGTTTGGTAATAAATTCAGTTCTCCCAATTGACAATAGATAAAATGCTGAAAATTTATGAAGGGCTTTGAGACATGTAGGACAAGCTTCGATAAAAATTTTAGGATTTTGGGAGATAAAATTTCGGGAAGTTCTGACCTTGAGAGATTAATTTATTCCTCTCAGAATACCAATAAGAAAAATATGAGAAATTAGGGGTGGGCTTGGGATAGGCTAAGGAAGGTTTGGTAAAAAATTGAGATTTTATAGTTTGGAAACTAAAAATAGGAGAATTTAGGACACGGGTTTAGGTCAGGTTTGTTTTAAGACTGGGATTTGGTAAAAATAGATTTCAGTGTCAAATTTATTTCTCTTCACTGGGAATGAGTTTGGATCCGATTTTTGGTGGGTAGGTTAAGGACAGATGGGTTAAAGTAGGGTTAAATTTGTAGGCTTGGACTAGGTGCGGTTTGGGAGAAACACTATTTTTAAGTTGGGCTAATTTCACCAAATCACAACAATTAGAGAGAGAGAGAGATGATTTTGAGAGGTTAAAACTAAGTTTTATTTTTCTCCTTCTTTCACAAATTGAGCTCCTTTTATAGGCCAAAGGAGCTCTCACTTAATTAAAAAAATAAAAGCAAACAACTCACTAAGATAAGCACTACCTAAAACATTAATGAGACCCACTAACCCATGAGACTCCTGAGCTCTAAGGCCATAAAGGAGGGAAACCAAGGGTCACACGTTTTTTGAGGCTTAACGGCCTCTTGGGAGGCGCCAACTAGGTGGGGCCCACTTTGGCATGAGAGGCTTCTAGAGGGGATGCCCCCATGTGGGTTCCATTTGGCATTGATGAGGGGGGCGCCTCACAAGGTCCCATCCGAATGAAGTGGTGGTATGTCTAAGGTGGTTGCATGACATGGCCGATGTCCCATGTGGCTTGTATTGGACCTGTTTGCATGATTCAAACCTTCGGAGTTGGATCGAGCTCACCCGAAACTTGGTTCGCATCATGCACCATGGAGCAGAAGAATGTGGTAGATGAACATTCTTGGTTTTCTTCATCCACAATCTATTTGGCTTGCTAGTATATTCACCTTGTCAAACCCAATTAGTAGTAGATGATGGGATGCACCTGTTAAATTATGTAATCAAACTTGTAATTTCGCATATATATTTTATATATATAAGGTAATACATATACATATATATAATATATGTATATGTATTTACCAATTATATATATAAAATATATATATTCCTAGTAAGGGTAGTTTAGGAATTTTACACATATTCTTTTTCGAGAATATGTTTTTTGTATTTATTTTCTTTTTCTTTTTTCTTTAATTCTTTTTCTTTTTGCATTTAATGCATTGTACTTGCATTGGGAGGGGCCCAACCCACTAGTCGTTGGACCCCTCCAACAGTCACATTTGTGACCGTTGGAGGGGCTCCAACGACTATGTGGAGCCCCTCCCAAGGCCTCCTCCAAGCCCTATATATATGGGCAGCTCCTCTTGTATTTTCTCAAGGGATTTGGGATTATAGCCCAACCTCTTTAGTTGTTTATGAAACTTATGAGTGCTTTTGCACATTTGTGATTCGGTGTGTTGTGCTTGTTGTGCACAAGTGTTCTTGGGTGTGTATGTTCACACATTTGTTCTCAAGGTTGTTGCGTTATCAACTAAAGTATCTTGTTGAAGATACTCTTACATGGTATCAGAGCCTTGTTGAAGAAGAAGAATTGTGATTCGCCTTCCCGTGCATTCCTCTAAAAGCGTGCCTTCAAGTTTTTTAAAATCAAAGAGGATCACTTTCTTCGAGCAATATTTTAGGAGCCTCCCTTGTCAAGAAAGACGCAAAAAGTAATTAAGGTATGTACTATCCATTGCATTCTTTCCTCTCTAATGGGCGAAAAAGACTCCCATTTTTCTCTTGGGTTTAAGCTTAATGGCTCAAACTATCATGTTTGGGCCGGTAATATGGAAGCCCATATTAAAGGAAAGGGGCTTTGGGGTTACGTTCATGGATCCATACCGGAACCGGAACCGGAACCCAAAATTACCATTATTGAAGGAGGGGATATCAAGATCCTTGAAGGGGATGAAAGACAAAAGGCCCTTGAAGAGTATTCTAAGAAACATGATGATTGGGAAATGAAGAACTTCAAGATCTTATCTTGGATTTTTTCATCCGTTGAGACCAAGATAAACGCCAATATCATCAAATTTAAAAGGGCTTCCGAAGCTTGGGTATATCTTGAGAAAATGTACACCTCAAGAGATCTATCCCATAAATACTTTCTCCAAAAGAGGGCTTTGACTCTCCAACAAAATGACATGATCATTCGGGAGTACTTTGCCGAATTATCCTCTATTTGGGACGAGCTCGCAATCCTTGAACCTAAATGGAGTGGTGAGGCAATCGAATTAAGGCACAAACAACTTGAAGAAGACCGGTTCTTCAATTTTTTAAATGGCCTTAGACCCGAATTTGAACAAGTTCGGTCCTCTCTTCTCTCCGCCTTCACATCCCCCTCACTTGAAGATGTTATCACCAAGCTAAGTGGTGAAGAAACTCGTATGGGGATTGGCAAAAATAATCCTAGCATTCTTGTTGCTTCCTCTACTCAAGAAGATGGTGAAATGGCTAATGCCGTGTCAAGACCGGGAAATAACATGAGGACCTATAGACCTCCTCATTTCAAGAATCAAGGGCAAGGAGGAAATGATCGGTATGGCAAAAGAGACTATAGCAAAGTGACTTGCTATCATTGTAAAGAACCCGGACATATCAAACCTTTGTATCCTAAATGGAAGAAATTGATTGCAATGGCTATGGCATCTCAAATTGAAGAACGACCTTCTTCATCAAGTGAGTCCTTTTCACTTCAACAAATCGTAGAAGCACTACAACCTCTTCTCAAGGGAGGTACTTCCGGAGCCGCTATGTCATCCTCTTCCCCCGGTAAGTCATCTTGGCTTTTAGATTCCGACGCATCCTTTCACATGACCCCTAGCTATTGCTCTCTTTCAAATTTTTCTAAAAATTCCTTTTCATCCTTTGTATCAACCGCGGACGGAACATCTCTTGAGATTAAAGGAATAGGTAATTTTGAAAAACAAGACTTCTTTGTTCCAAAAATTCGTTTTATTCCAAACCTTAATCTAAATCTTCTTTCCGTTTCCCAACTCGCGGACCATGGTTGCGATATAAAATTTTCTTCTAATAAATGTTGGATACAGGATCGCCAGTCCGGGAGATTGATTGGGGAAGGCTCTAGAAGAGGAGACCTCTACTACGTAGATTTTCTTCAAGTTCCCAAGAGTCAATTTTGCAACGTCGTCCAAAACAAAGATATTCATGTATGGCATAAGAGATTGGGTCATCCCAATATTGTTAAAATCTCCTATTTGCCCTTTGTTTAAAATCTTTGTAAAAGTGACTTTTTGTGTAATGAATGCATTCTTGGGAAAATGAAATGTTTGCCTTTTTCTCAAAGATCCATGTTTACGACAAAATCATTTGAAATTGTCCATTCCGATGTATGGGGACCGGCTCCGGTAATGTCAAAAGGAGGTTTTTCATATTATGTGATCTTTGTGGACGACTATACTAGGTTTTGTTGGATCTATTTCCTTAAACATGAACATGAAGTTTTTTCAACCTTTAAAAATTTTCACACGATGATTTCAAATCAATTCAATGGAAGTTTAAAAATCTTTAGGTCTGACTCTAGAGGAGAATATCTCTCAAATGAATTTAAGAGTTATCTTGAAAATTTTGGTATTCTTCACCAAAAATCTTGTCCGAAAACCCCTCAGCAAAATGGGTTAGCCGAACGAAATCACAGGCACATTATTGAAACAACTAAGACTTTGCTCATTTCTCAAAATATTCCAAAAAATCTTTGGGCTGAGGCAGCCCTTACTTCTGTCTATCTCATAAACCGTCTCCCATCGAAAAATTTAAACAAAATTTCTCCATTTGAAAAACTGTATGATAAGGAACCTGATTATAGCAGGTTAAGGGTCTTTGGGTGTAAATGTTTTGTTCTCACTGATAAGAATGACAAACTCTCTCCTAAAGCCATTCCATGTGCCTTTCTTAGCTATTCTGAAACCCAAAAAGGGTTTCGTTGTTATGATATCAAAAGTGACAAATTGTATGTTTCCAGAAATGTGAGTTTTTTGGAAAATATTAGTGGATTTGAACGTTGTGACCCCCATAATGAAAATATGGATTATTCCTTTTTATTTGATTTACTAAATAAGGACGATGATACTAGTGATAATGAGTCAGATCAAAGTAACCCAAATGAATTTGAAACCGAGGAAAACATCTCCTTGCCTCCTTCGTCACATCAATCTATTGAATTACCTAGAGACCCTATCACCTACTCTCATAGAGATCAAAACAACTTTAGGAGTGCTCTTGACAGATATAATGATGCCAGTTCCAGTGCCTCTCAGAATGAAGTGATCCCTTGTAGAACTGAGAGAAATAGAAGGCCTCCTTCTAGGTTCATCTCCTATGACTCTTTTTCACCAAGATATAGAGCCTGCCTTAGTGCCATCCACTCTTATATAGAACCTAGAAATTTTGAAGAAGCACGAAAGTGCCCTAAATGGATTAATGCCATGGTCAATGAGCTTGAGGCTCTAAGAAGAGCCAAAACCTGGGAATTTCAAAATCTTCCTGTAGGCAACAAAACAATAGGGTGCAGATGGGTTTTCAAAGTAAAAACTAAAGGTGATGGATCCCTTGAAAGGTATAAAGCTCGCTTGGTTGCAAAAGGATATAGTCAAGAATATGGTATTGACTATGAAGAAACTTTTGCTCCTGTAGCTCGTATGGTCATTGTTCGATGTCTTATAACTGTTGCCTCTATCAACAAATGGAACATCTATCAAATGGATGTGAAAAATGCCTTTTTAAATGGCGACTTAAGCGAAGAAGTTTACATGGATGCTCCTCCTGGAATGGAGACTCCTAAGGGAAAGGTGCTTTGTCTTCAGAAAGCACTCTATGGCCTAAAACAAGCTCCCAAGGCTTGGTATGACAGATTTAACTCTGTTATGATTGAGAATGGTTTTTCCTCTTGTTTTACTGGCACTGCTCTATTTGTTAGAAAATCCAATGCAGGGATTGTAATTTTACTTCTGTATGTTGATGACATGTTCATCACTAGGAGTGATTCTAACGGGGTTAAGAGTATAAAATCTATCTTAAAAGATAAATTTGAAATGTCTGACTTGGGTTTTCTAACTTATTTTTTGGGAATTGAAGTAGCATACTCTCTTAGAGGATATTTCTTATCTCAAACTAAGATTGCTTCTGAGATCATTGACAGGTCAGGTATTACAGATGAGAAGCTTTGTGAAACTCCTGCGGTAGTAGGAGCAAAGATGAAAATTGATGATGGGGTTCCCCTTTTGGATCCTACACCCTACAGACAGCTTGTAGGATCTCTGATGTATCTGAGTATTACCAGACCAGATATATCCCATGCAGTCCATACTGCAAGTCAGTTTCAGCATGCGCCTACATCCGTTCACATGAGTGCCATCTTACGAGTCGTAAGATACATAAAGGGTACTCTAAATAAGGGAGTTTTTCTGTCCTCTTCTTCTGACTTAAAATTGATTGCTTATACTGACTCGGATTGGGGAGGTGACCCAAATAACCGTCACTCCACCACTGGCTTTTGTGTGTTCTTAGGAGACTCACTAATTTCATGGAGATGCAAGAAGCAACAAAAGGTGTCGCTCTCCCTTACTGAAGCTGAATATCGTGCTATGGCAACTACTACCATGGAGATTGTTTGGAATCACCAACTGCTAGAAGACATGGGGGTCAAAATTGAAGGACCCATCAAGCTATGCTGCGACAACAAGAGTGCAATCTACATTGCAAAGAATCACACCTTTCATGAGCGGACTAAAAACATCGAAATGGACTGTCACTATGTTCGTGAAGCATATCTCCGGGGAGTTATTGATCTCCCTTATGTCACGTCTGAATATCAGTTGGCAGATTTCTTTACTAAAGCCTTGTGCGCTCCGCGGTTCAACTTCCTTCTTGGCAAACTTTCGATCATCTTGCCCTAAGTTTGAGGGGGGGTGTTAAATTATGTAATCAAACTTGTAATTTCGCATATATATTTTATATATATAAGGTAATACATATACATATATATAATATATGTATATGTATTTATCAATTATATATATAAAATATATATATTCCTAGTAAGGGTAGTTTAGGAATTTTACACATATTCTTTTTCGAGAATATGTTTTTTGTATTTATTTTCTTTTTCTTTTTTCTTTAATTCTTTTTCTTTTTGCATTTAATGCATTGTACTTGCATTGGGAGGGGCCCAACCCACTAGTCGTTGGACCCCTCCAACGGTCACATTTGTGACCGTTGGAGGGGCTCCAACGACTATGTGGAGCCCCTCCCAAGGCCTCCTCCAAGCCCTATATATATGGGCAGCTCCTCTTGTATTTTCTCAAGGGATTTGGGATTATAGCCCAACCTCTTTAGTTGTTTATGAAACTTATGAGTGCTTTTGCACATTTGTGATTCGGTGTGTTGTGCTTGTTGTGCACAAGTGTTCTTGGGTGTGTATGTTCACACATTTGTTCTCAAGGTTGTTGCGTTATCAACTAAAGTATCTTGTTGAAGATACTCTTACAGCACCATGGAGCAAAAGAATGTGGTAGATGAGCATTCTTGGTTTTCTTCAACCACAATCTATCTGGCTGGCTAGGATATCACAACCGTTTTTTTGTTTTTGTTTTTGTTTCAATTTTGGACAAAAGTGGACTCGGTTAAAGTTGATCGAGTCCACTTTGGATCTAAATGATCCTGGGTGCGGCGAGACCCCTCGTCTCCCTGCACCCGCATCACGTCGAGCTGACACTGTTGTGGCGACCCTATAGATGAGTCTTTGTTACATGGTTGGAAACTCTATTGTTGTAGTATGTGTTTCCAAAATATCTAAAGATGAAGGCTCAAGGAGACTTTTATAAGAGCCTGCTGGGTGTGGGAACAAAGACACCCATGGATGAGTACCTTAATAGTGATGGTGAAGATTATGTGAACGTGATGAAGGAAGCATTGGAGTTGATGGCTTACGATCACTTACCCGGACAGCAGCAAACACTATTATTCCTGCATCTTCCAATGACAACTCTCAAGCAGCTGCAATGACAATTTCAATTTACACAAAGAGTTTATCAACCAGGACAGCAATACATTCAGATCCACATTTCAGTAATGAAAACTTATGACCAAGTTCCTGGGTTGAATTGCAAAACTCCACCTAAGGAGATTGTAACTGAATATTGTGACCTGTTGCTTGCCACTTGCTTGTTGGCAACTAATCATCCTTGTCTGCCTGCAGATGAATTTCTGGCAAACAAGGTTCAGAACTACAAAGTTACAACCACCAGCATATTAACTGACAAGAGTGTAACCGAGCTGGTATATCTGAACTTGAAATATGAACCAATACTGAAATTTAGGCCTTCTCTTGGAGTCAATGTGCTCATTGTCAAGGCTGAAACTTTTATGGCAGGATTAGTCTTGAAATTGCACACAGAATCACATGACAATTTAACAAGCGAAGCTGGACATTTGGTACTTTTTGGTGCTCAAATTTCAATTGAAGAATTGGGATGAATCATGCATGTGAATAAGCTATATTCACACACTTTTTGAGGCTTCTCACCTTGGGACAAGGCGAATTTGAAGGGGTGGGGAATGATACGAACCTCACCTTGGGTCCGCTTTAAGAGAGGATTGTAAGTAGGTAAGGGAGTGAGTGGGATCCACATATGCAAATAAAAGGGGTCCATTGTGGGTCTTGGGTTCCATATTGGATTTGGATATGGATAGTTGTATTTTGGGTCCAATGACTATCTTCTCTTGTAAGGCTATGTAAGCCAAGAGTCTTTGTAATTCACTCAACCATCTAAAAAAGGATTCTCCCTTCTTAGTCTCTTGTTTGAGAATTGGCCCTAGTAATAGGGATTTGGAGACCTTCTCCCTCCTTGAATTGGGAGAAAAAAAAGATACCTGTACGGGAGTGGCACTCGAACTCATATCAGTTTCTTTCAGAGTTACCGGAAGCGCCTAGGGTAAAGGGGAAGCGCGCTTCCCCGAAGCGCGCTTCGGAAGCGCGAAACGTCGTGCTTCCGAAGCGTGAGGGGAAGCGTCCCCCTTTTATGGGAAGCGCGTTTCCCCCCACGCTTCCCCCTCGCTTCCCCAATTTTTTCATTTTTTCGCTTCCAGTTCGCTTCCTAGGTCGCTTCCGGTTCGCTTCCTAGGTCGCTTCCGAGACGGTTCATAATTTTCTTCTAAGTGGTTCCACGCTTCCTCGCTTCCTACATTTTTGAAAGTGCCTCGCTTCCCGCTCCCGCTTCCTCAGCTGGCAACTCTGGTTTCTCCTGCTGCCAGTCACTGATTATAGTAGTCAAACACCAGTCTTCCAGTATGTGTAGTTGAAGAAACTCCCTTCCCCGTGACAATGGGGTAGGATTTTGCAAAGAAGGGGAAGGGAGAAGAATGATCAAGTTGTCACTGGCATGTAAAAGCGGAACATTGTTTCTACTTAGTAAATTATATTGACTACATATGCAGGTTTAGATTAAGAAAACACCTATTCATATGCAATTTTTTAGCTGTTTAGGACAATTTAAGAGACAAGACTGTTTAGAGCCTATATGTAAGTGGGAAAATTTCTTTAAATGAGCTACTTTGCATGTTCAAATGTGGTTTTGGAGCAGTAAAACTCGATGGCTTATATCGCACTAAACTTGATTTTGAAAAGATCAAAATTGATTCAATCTGAAGCCTCATTTTTAGCAAATAAACAATGACAAACATGTCTAGAAGTTCAATATAAGCAATACATACTTGCAAGTATGTTCTTCTAAAATGTTCAGGACATTCAGGAGTTGAAACTGCTTACTAAATAGGAACTACCAATTTTCCTATATATAAACATTGGCTACTATTGAAGGTATTGTTTTATTGAGTAGAAATCACAGTTTTTTTCCATATTTTGTTGATATTTTTTTAAATCAGACCATATATGTGTGATCTACATCAATGTTATAAATATTGTAGCTGAACTCGAATCGGAAGGGTCGGCAATACAAGTGTATCATATCGTAAGATACGGCAAATTTTCATTTTAAAAAATTACAAAAAATGTAAAATTCACAAAATTAGAAAACATTAAAAAATAAGAAAATTTTAGGAAAAAAAGTAATTAAATTTAAGGATTATGAACAATTAAACATACACGTGCACTACTATAGCATGCGAAACAATATTGTAACAAACTAACAACTTACGAAACAAAAGGTTTGCTAGTAAAGAGTAACATTAGATAACAAAAAACAAGAGAAAACTTTTGAGTAATCCAACTATACAATTATATAATTTAAAAATAATTATCAAAAATTAAAAAGATTAAATTAGAATTAGGTACAGATATTATTAATATTATTAGTATTTATGCACTTCAAGTAGGTTTAGATGATTCCATTAAGCGTCAATTTTGGGAAGATTTAGATGGAGTAGTACAAGGGATATCTTATGGAGAAAAGCTTTTCATCGACGGTGACCTTAATGGACATGTAGGCATTAGTAGGGATGGATTTGAGAGTATCCATGGAGGCTATGGTATAGGAGAAAGGATTTTAGATTTTGGTTTGTCCTATGATATGATCTTAGCAAACACTTGGTTTAGGAAGAGGGAGTCTCACCTAGTAACATTTAAAAGTGGGGTTAATACGAGTCAGATAGATTTTTTCTTACTTAGAAAGAGAGATAGGGGTTGTTGCATCGATTGTAAGGTTATACCGGGAAAAAGTGTAGCTACACAACATAGAGTCTTAATTTTAGATCTTAGAATTAGACAATGCCGCAAAAGGGATAGACATAGGATAGATCTTAGAATTAAGTGGTGGGCACTGAAAGGAGCTAAACAAGAAATGTTTGTAGAGCAGGTAGTTAAGAAAGCTGATTGGTGTCTCGAGGAGGATTCAGAATCAATGTGGAATAGGATAGCGGGTGGCACTGAAAGGAGCTAAACAAGGAATGTTTGTAGACCAGGTAGTTAAGGAAGCTGATTGGTGTCTCGAGGAGGATTCAGAATCAATATAGAATAGGATAGCGGGTGGCATGAGAAAGGTGGCTAAGGTGGTATTGGGTGAGTCTAAAGACGGTGCACCGCTAGGTAAGGATACATCATGATGGAACGAGGATGTCAAATTAGCTATTAAGGTTAAAAAAGAGCGTTATAGAAATCTAAGTAAGAGTCGTGATAATGAGAATTTGGAGAAGTATATGATAGCAAAGAAGAAAGCTAAAAAAGTAGTTTGAAACGCGAGGGATAAGGTATATGAGGAGGTTTATGACAAGTTGGATACCAAAGAGAGCGAGAAGGATATTTATAGGCTTGTAAAGATGAGAGATAGCAAATTGAGGGATCTGGGTATGGTTAGATGTATCAAAGATGAAATACAAAGGGTTTTAGTCAAAGATGAGGAGATTAAGGAGAGATAGAAATATTATTTTGATTAGCTATTTAATGGAAGTCATGCTCAGGATCTTGGAGACTTTTCCATTCCTTTTCATGAGATGAATCGTGACTTCATGCGCAAGATTCAAAAGAAAGAAATTATCGAGGCTTTGAAGAAAATAAAATCAAGAAGGGCAGTTGGCCCCGATGGTATACTTATCGAGGCTTGGAAATGCTTGGGAGAGAAATGTTTAGAATGGTTGACAAATCATTTTAACAAGATTTGATAGACAAATAAGATACCTAATGAGTGGAGGAAGAGTACTTTGGTGCCTCTACATAAGAATAAGGGTGATATACAAGATTGCACAAACTATCGTGGTATAAAACTCATGAGTCATATTATGAAACTTTGGGAGAGGGTGATTGAGTCTAGGTTGAGGAAGGTTGTCATGATATCGAAGAATCAATTTGGCTTTATGCCTGGAAGATCAGTTATGGAAGCTATACATCTTCTTAGGCAACTTATTGAGAGAAATAGAGAGAGGAATAAGATATCGGAGAATCAATTTGGTTTTATGCCTGAAAGATCAGCTATGGAAGTTATACATCTTCTTAGACAACTTATTGAGAGAAATAGAGAGTGGAACAAAGATTTGCATATGGTTTTTATTGATTTGGAGAAAGCATACGATAGAGTACCTAGGGACGTTCTCTGATGGACAATGATGAAGAAATGTGTTTCTCTCAAGTACATTAGTATAATTAAAGATATGTATGAAGGAGTAGTAACCAATGCCCGCACTTGTGGAGGGGTGACAACCAATTTTCCTATAACGGTTGGGTTACATCAAGGAATTGCTTTAAGCCCTTTCCTATTTGCTATAGTGATGGATGAGCTTACGAGATCAATTCAAGAAAATGTGTCGTGGTGTATGTTGTTTGCTGATGATATTGTTTTGATTGATGAGTCTAGAGCTGGGGTTAATGCTAAGTTAGAATTATGGAGACAGACATTGGAAGTAAGAGGTTTTAAGTTGAGTAAGAGTAAGATAAAATATATGGAATGTCGGTTTAGTAAGCAACGAAGTAGTGATGGGAGTGTAGTGCAGCTTTGTGAGCAAGAAATACCGGTGGATGATTGTTTCAAATATTTGGGATCTATCATTCAAAAGTATGGAGAAATTGATGGAGATGTAAATCATAGGATAAAGGTTGGGTGGATGAAATGGAAAAGTGCAACTGGAGTGTTGTGCGATCGTAGAATGCCATTGAGGTTGAAGAGAAAGTTTTATAGGACGACTATTAGGCCCGCTTTACTATATGGTACGGAATGTTGGGCTGTCAAGAGACATCATATTCAAAAAATGAGTGTAGCTGAGATGCGTATGCTTAGATGGATGTGTGGAAATACAATAAAAGATAAGATTCAGAACCAGAAGATACGTAAGAAGGTAGGTGTTGCACCCATTGAAAATAAGATGAGAGAGAATCGTTTATGGTGGTTTGGACATATTCGGCGAAGGCCTAATGATGCTCCAGTTAGAAGGATGGAGAAATGGGAAAATATATTAGTTAAAAGAGGTTGGGGTAGGCCTAGGAAGACATGGATGGAGATGATAGGAAAGGATATGAATGCTTTGAACATCACCGAGGACATGGCATTGGATAGAAATGATTGGAGGAGAAGGATTCATGTGGAAGACTGAGTATGATTTTCTTTTTTGGTTCATATCGCTGACTCCAATTGTTTTGGGATGAAGGCGTAGTTGTTGTTGTTGTTGTTGTAAAAAAAAGACCACAAAGAGAAATAAAACATATTTGAGTAGTCAAACTACGATATTAAGTAAACTTAATTATGAAATAATTTGTGCATGAATAAATATGCAACCATTATCAAATTTAAAAGCCACAATCATGATGTTTTTAAAATGTATCTATTACATTTATTCATAGTGGCAAAAGTAAAAAACGGAAAAATCTCTGCAGCCAAAAAATCGTGAAAAATAAAAAATCTGTAAATCTCACATTTTTGGTAAATTCTTGGCAATAAAAAATAATATAAAATTAATTTTTTATAAATAAATAAAAATACAAATTTGTAAAAATAAAAAGCACACAATTTTTCTACGATAATAGCCAATAAAAACATAAATATCATTTTTAAAATGTGATATTTATATTTTTGAGAAAAAAAACACTAGAAATTGCCGTTTTTAACTTTTAGGTAATTTCTGGTGATATTTTTGTGGGATTTTCATAAATATCGACAGATTTGTCACTATGAATATATCATACTAGTCCGAGATTAAACATTGTAAGAAAAAAAGAAGAAAATGGTAAGTCATTTGATAAGTATTAAACCTTAAAAAGAAGTTTCATAAGGTCTTTCTTAATCAGTTTCATAGTGTGCTCTTGCGTACTTTCTTGTCTCCAATGATCACAATAAACTAAGAAAAAAAATCTACAGTTTTGTTTCTATAGCTTATTAAATAAATGAATAGGACTCTACTAAAGTTTATTTATTTAAAGAGTTTCCATTAAAAGTGAAAAAGGGATCCAAAATAAGTTATCTAGAAATTTGTAACAATAAAATATAAAAAATAGTTGCAGCTTACGATACAGTAGGATACAGCATGGTACACTCATTCCGCTGCTGGAGAATATATCATATTGCTTGGCCTAGCAATACTATGATACACCATATCATATTGTACGATACAATACCATATTTATAACATTGATCTACATGGTTGACTTAGTAGAAAACATGTTTTGGATTTACAAAGGTCTTGTCACCCCCCCTTCCCTCCTCCCCTTTTCTTTTAACCAAACCTTAGAGGGAAAGAATAACCTAAATTGTTGTTTATTTTTTGTGCATTAGTTTTGCAAGTCGGGTTATTTGAATGCCCATGCTTGGTCATGCTTACTCCTCCATTGGCACTACCCATGCGTACAACTCTCTTCTTGCCTATCACTGCCATGGACATAAAGTGGACTATTGGATCCATATTTTTGCTTCAGTAAATATTGAATTAAACAGTACTACTGAAATACATATATTTAGTATTTGCAAGAAATATGATTGTTGTTGTTTGCTTTGTTTAGCGCTATGCTTCTATTTTAGTGTGAAAAATAACTTTGTCATCCCAGGTCCTCTGCTTTTTTCCAGTCGATAGTACGTAGCATGGACAGTCCAATACTGTCTTGTGTAACGATGAAGACCCTTAGGTTCCTTTTGGGTAACACCTGTTAATCATCTGGAGCTTACTTTGGACCGTTCCAGGCCCATTTGATCTAGTTTGGCCTCTGTGTTGGCTCTTATTAGGGCCTCCCACTTGGTACTTTATATTCATAAAATTTGTTTTACCTGGAACCATGAACTTCCAACCAGCTAATGTCTATTTTCAGTTTTAAGAGTCCTTGAATCCTACTTTCTAACACGGGCATTATTTGGATATCCATAGTAAAATGGTTCCAAAATCATGAACATGAATCTGGTTTCATTTCATTGGATGCTCCAATGTACCCAAACTTATTGGAGAGCATGAAATAAAGCTACAGATTATAGGAAGTCTAAATTATGCATTGTGATTTATGAATATCGTTTAGAATAAAAATGTATCACTTTAATTGGCAATGTTGCTTTCCACAATAGCCATGATATTTGAACTGGAAGATACATGAACTATATGAATAAAAAAAAAGATAGAGCAAAATATGGTTAGATGCCATATCAGTTTGACAACCTTTAATGCAGACTCCTTGGAATGTCTGCTTATTTTGTCCGATATTCTTTTACAAAAGCATAAAATTGATCACTTGTCATCTGGCTGCAGAGCGCGATTGACCACACAGAGGGTCAAATGATATATGTGCCGCCCATATATGATTGAAAAAGCTACTCGCATTTCCTCTAAATCATGTTTACATTTATCAAGACAATGTGGTTCATTTAGAAGTGTTTGTGAACTCTTTGTGATTTGAGCCTTTATGAGAAGTTTGTTTGATAAAATATCTTGTACTTCATTCCTCTATGTTGATTTACTTCTTTGGTAGCCCTGGGGAGATGCTATTCATGAATGGTTATTTTGCTTCTATTCGCTTAACTGCTCATGTAACTCATTTTTATGTGTATTTGTGAGACTTTTGTTATGATACAGGACTTTTATGTTAATCGATATAAATAAGCAAGCAGAACATTTTCTGGTTCATGGCTTAGCACTCAGCATGGGAACTCAGTCATTGGATTATACATTTCTTCATGTTCTAAAAAGTAGTTAAAATAAATTACGTACAAGCAGGAGTTGCTATTCTGCTTCCTATTTTCATATTATAAGATCTTAGTTGTAAGTGTAGAAAAGATTTGGCAGGAAACTCACACTCTGAAATGATCCTTCAAATACGATGGATAATTTGATAGATCAATTGATATAAGAGAAGATAATCACTGTATCATAGCTTGAATGCTAGATATATCTTGTTTGATCACATTGGTCCTAACCATGTTATACCTTCTTCCAATACTAGTATCCTGGTCTTGTTGAAGACTGTCCAATCTGTGGTATGTGTAGTTAGTCTCGAGATTCCACTTGTTCACTGCTTCCTCTTGGAAGGCCTTTTAACTTTTATAAAGATATTTGAACTTATATATTTAGGCTCTCCTTGCATGCCTAGTCATGTGAAACATACTTTTGTTTTTGTGGTTTTTTTACTTCGGCAATGTTTTTGCTTAAGGTTGAGGTGCAGTGGTTAGACAGGTTAGGAATCTCAAATCACAGACTTTATATTTTCAAAATGTCGGTGATACTTTGTTTTGATTCAGTTGTGTTTGTTTGGAAATTTTCTGATGATGCATGTGGAATTCTGAACATGCATTGCACTAACAAATCTGTCTAGTCTTAGTTTTTTTTTACAGTTTCTCCTATTTGTGGCTGATAATGGTTGTTCAAGGTTGTGCTAATTCTTCGAATCTGTTATTTTGACAAGTTTGGCTCATTCTTCAGGCAGACGAAACTTCAATGGTTCTTTGCAGTTTATTTGACTCTTTAAGACTCATTTTGGTCATGCTCTGTGTTGATGTAGTATTCCATGGGTCGCAAGGGTGGTGGTTTATATATTAACCCAAAGAAATTTGCGGCTGCCCAGAAACCCTGCATGAAGGAGATGCTGTCATTCTTGAATTGTTTGTCCCTTAATCAGAACAATGATGACAAGTGTGTGCGGCAGAAGGAACTGTTGCAAGCATGCGTGGATAATCAGGTATATATCACATATGTATTAATAGGGAGTGTTCTCTCTCCCCATCTGATATCATATGTGCGACACATATCAAATGTGCGTCAATGTGCAGTCGATGAGGTTTTCCCTTGGCCTGGCCAAAGGAAAAATAGCTCTCTCTCTCGCTCTCTCTCGCTCTCTCTCTCTCTCTCTCTCTCTCTCTCTCTCTCTCTCTATATATATATATATATATATATATATATATATATATATATATATATATATTCTGCTAACCCTGATTGTTTTTGCAGAGTGGTAAAGATACTAAAAGGTCATGGGGCAGCATCAATTACCACCTACAGAGGCTTGGTAGAGTGAGAAAGTAGAGACATCCCTGATTTTTTTTTGTAGGTTTTGTTTGGAAATAAATATTGTGAATTATTTATTTAGAGGAAAAGATTTGCTATTTGCTATTGTTTGATAGAGATAGGTGGAGCTGGGGCTTTTCTCGTCGACTGAGATGGAAAGAGGGTTATCAGACCAAACCTATTGACTGATCCAATTTGGTTCTAACCATTTGGGTTCGACTTGGGTGATGGTGGTAAGAGAGAGAGGGTGAGTGATGGGTTTCTTGGGTTTTGTTTTTTTTTTGGATAATTCAAGGGAAAAACCCTCCCATCACCAACTGCACATTGGCTGTTGTCCAATTGGTAAAACCCTTGAGGTGTTCCTCCTGCCCACCGTGGAGTACACCCAGCTTCCACATTGCGGTAAGGGATGCCACCCATGTGTTTGGAACTTGTGACATCCTATCAAGTTGGTGACATTCACAGGTTGCCCCTACTCCCACAAATATATGGTTCAGTTCTTCACAAGGTGAGTCTCATGAAGCCCTGTCATGGAAGGGCTTTGCGGATTCTTGGCACTAGTAGGGAGGCAAAGATGCCTAGTTGAGCCTTGTCTAGGCTTGGTTTAGCTGGATCACTTGAGCTAGAACCATGCTTGAACAGCTCTGTCGAAGGCCCGGTTGGATTCAAACACAAGAAGCTCAAGCTCAGCTCGGCTTGGCCTGATTTCTGTGGCAATATTAAAAATTTTATGAATTGATTGTGGTATTTGAACCTAAAATCCCATTCTGGAAGGGCCAACACCCTAATGGGGTAAAAACCTTTTTTTGTTATCCGTTATACTTTAGATACACTTTATACATATTGTTTCAAAAAATTATGTAAACGAGCTTAAACACGCTTCATGGTTCAGTTCTTCACAAGGTGAGTCTCATGAAGCGCTGTCATAAATGGGCTTTGCGGATTCTTGGCACTAGTAGGGAGGCACACAAGCCTAGTTGAGCTTTGTCTAGTCTTGGTTTAGCTGGATCACTTGAGCTATAACCATTCTTGATAAACACGCTTTAACGATCCCAACATTGTTCTTGGGCTGGGCTCATTTAAAGAAACGACCCTAAAGCTAAGCTCGAGCTTGGCTTGTTTGTGCACCCTTGTTGGAGCCCCCTAGGGGCTGAATTTGGGTTTGTCCACACCTCAATGAGATCAAAATTATTTATTAAATGCATTAAATTTGATTATGCAACTCGATTAGTGTCTTAATTTCTTAGCTAAAAATAGCTTATCATGTTCACATAACAGATACTACTTTTGTTAACCATGCATAAATGCAGTAAATACCTATGCAGTATAGTTTTATCAAATCTTTTACAAAAATCAGTTCACAAACCACCATTATGTTCATCTATACATGCTTTTTTTTTCTGAAAGGCAAGTTGAGGTTAGGCATACCCCCATAGTTATTATTCAACTTATCATGGGGTTTTAACTAGGGGTGGCAATCGGGTCGGGTTGGCGGGTCAGAATACCTCAACATGAACATGACCCGTTTATTAAACGGGTCAGATGTGGCAAACACGATCCATTTATTAAATGGGTAACCCGACACGACACGGTTAACCTGTTGAATAAACGGGTCAGGTTGACATGACACAATAAACTGGTGGACCCAATAACATAGACACGATAACCGCATAGGCACGGTTGATGGGTTAGATAAGTTTATATATATATATATATATATATATATATATATATATATATATATATATATATATATATATATATATATATATATAAACGGGTTGTGGGTTGATGGGTTCGTGTAAACGGGTTGGCATACCCCTAACACGAACATGACCCGTTTAATAAATGGGTTAGGCAGGTCGACCTGTTTACAACACGAACCTGTTTAAGCCAAACCCTAACCCGGCTAAGAAGCGGGTTGGCGGGTCAAGTCAGATTTTGCCACCCCTAGTTTTAACCTGCAACATCCCGCCACAAGGAGACTGCACTGACAGCTCCCTCCAAGCACGCGGTGCTTCAGTGAGATAAATCAGCCAAACTATTATTAACCTCCTAGTTGTTTAAAATCACATGAATACTGCGTCGTTTTATTTTCTTTTTTCTGTTTTTAAAGGCAAGCTGGGGTTAGGCAGACCCCTACCAGTTATCCGACTGTACCATTGGGTTTTGAACCTGCAACGTCTCTACACAAGGTGACGTGCAATAGCTGCTCCTACCAGACAAACAGAGCCCCCCGCTGGTAAACGTCCTTTTATTTTCACTTACAAAAATGAGTCGTCTTTTTTTTTCAAAAAATCAGCCAAAGTATACTTCTGGCTTTCTATGTCACAGGGATACCGTAATGACACATGTATGTCCCCCAAATATACCATTCATAACTGAAAACTTAAAATAGTGTGCTATGTGAGTGGGACCCACGACCACCCTGCCTTACGTGGCCCACCTCTTAAAGCTACGGACACACGTGCGCCAGTGGGGTTTGATCCAGTGCCTTCATCTCAGCACCCTCACAACCACCCTGCTGGCTATATATAGCTTATATATCAGTAAATTTATCAGCATTCTTTTTGCTATTAAAGCACATAATAAGATCAATTGTAAGCACTAAATTAATGGATTAGCTACACTATTCAATTGTTATTAAAAAATCAAATGGCATAAATAAAATGCAACTACATGTAACATGTGCAGGAAAATGATGAAAAGGGGAGAGAGAGTATGCTCCAAGTTTAGATTTTGCAGAAATAAAAACAAAATTAAGCACCTTTGTAAGATTGTTAAGCATCAAAAGAAAGCAACCAGAAACACGCGTATTTTTTACCTGTCCTTTTATTCATCTCTTTCTTTATGTAAATAAGAGGGAGAAAGAAAATTGTGGGAAATACTTGCTATAGAAATGGGTGAGAAAATGGAAAATCTTTGAGGGATGCAATCTTTTACCTTTCTGAACTGAATCCCATCAAATCACTGAATTTGATTTTCTCTGTCATGGAAAGGGTAAAAATTCAAAAAAGGGAAATATAGGAAAATTTTTAATTTTTAATCTGACACATATCGTGATACCAATTTTTTGGGCTTTTTGTTTTTGAATTTTTTTAGGATTTTGATTGATTGGTGACTCTTGATATATATAAGTTATGAGCATTTTTTTATGCAGCGACCTTGCATGATGCAGTGCCGCTGCCGATGCTGACAGCCACCAATCTCAACAATTCTCGAGATGGAGACCACGCTCATCTAGAGAAATGCCAAGATGGGGGGCTGCCAAAGCATTGCATCATGCCGCATCACTGCATTATGAACACATAAATTATACAAAAACAAATAATCATATTGTCTTTATAAAATTTATAAATGGTGTGCTTCAAAAAAAAACACACAATTTATCGAAATCTACCCCATGTCTAAAATTTTGATTCTTGATTTTGTTAGAACATATTAGCTCATCTGCAAATGTAGCACGACTTAACTCACTGTTAAGAATGTCCTCAAAAGGTCCAAACCTTCTTTTACTAAAAAAATACATACACAGGCAAGAGAACATTCACAGATAGTTGTGAAGGTCCTCAAAATATATGAACCTCCTTTTACTAAAAACCAAAGTTTAAAAACTCGTTGGGTCAACCTAGTGACTCGTTTGACTCGGCTGGGTCAAAAATGAGTACAAACTCATTTTTTACAAAACTTGACCGAGTCATCAAGTTGACCTGGTTGAGTCATGCATATATACATATATAATATTTTTTATATATAATTACATATATTATATAAAATACATATATTAATAAAATTATACATTAAATATATTATAAAAATATCACTGTATTGTATGCTTACATGTGTAACTGGTTTCGTTGGTTGGTTCAGATTTTGTCAAACCCGTTCTATCAAATCACTGTATTGTAAGACAAATTTGATATGTTTTCTGAAATGCCCCACAATTTACCCAATCTGTCAAATCGCAATTCTGCAGGTTCTTGATTTTTTAGGATGCTTTTACCCTTTATAGCTGTGAATATTTATTTCCGCAAGTAATGACGTTGAAAGTTGATGGACATGTGAAACTCTTCAACAAAATCGCAATTAATATTGCGATATTCTCAAAATTATTGCAAAAATCTTTTACCTTGCAAATTTTCTAAGGAGTATCGCATGAAGTATTGCAAAAGTTGATCAACTGAAAATCTGTTCTTGCCATAGAGAACATGAATGATGATGATGTAGAATTGATGGGGGGACCTTCGCTCTAATCAACTGTGAAAGCTCTTATGATGTGTTAGATGATGATGATGTTTTTTCCCGTGCAATGTATTTTATAAAAGAATAGAATGAATGCAATGTATGAGCGACTTCATTTTGTGAAGGAATTGAATGAATGCAATATATGAACAACTTCATTTTGTGAAAGAATGAAGCTTTGTTTTTCAAACCCCTTTTTCACCTGGATGCCCTATTTTCGCAAACCCCAAATTATGACCTCTCGTTCAATGATTTTTTTAGTCAATATTCTGCGAATGGTGAAGGTGAATAAGAATTTTGCAACCCCATGCAAAATTTATGAGGAATCTGCGACCTCCATGAGATACTCTTTAAGAATTTGGTAAGTTTTTAGTAATTTTGCATGGGGTTGCAAAATTTCTCACGATTTTCGCATCTATAGTACACAAATTGTGACACTGCTTGTGAAGTTTGCCATGAGTTTTGCGTTGTTGGTTGCAAAATTTCTAAAAAATTTACATAATTCTTGAAATGTTTGCAAAATTCACAAAAATTTGCATGTGGTGATGCAAAATTTCTTTTTAGCATGTGAAATTACTATTGTATTAAATGCGACATTTCATTTTCTATGACTATTTTTGATGAAATTGGTGATACTTCATCGACGGTACTTCATCTTGTCACTGATTTTTTACTCAAGAAATGAAGAAATTCAAAAATATATAAAAAAAGCAGAGACTTTATAAGAAAATATATTTTTGAATGATATTTTATTCACCGGAAAACAATGAATGGGCGTTGAAATATAACCTCGTGAATGTTTCTAAAATAAGAGATGAGCAGACGTAGTTGCGCTTATCCCGATGATTATATGCTATTTTCTAGTCACTTGTGCCAAGAATTAAAAAAAATAACAGAGAAATATCAAGATGTGAATTTTCCTATGTCACTAAGATCATATTGATATGATGAATGGTTGAAAAGAAACGTCTTCTGAAACACATATTATTCAGTTGTAACAGTTTGAAGAACAGTTTTATGTTTTGTTTTTTGATCTAAAAAGTGAGAACCGTAGATGGTTTTTCAGTTCTGACTCAAAACAGGAAAGTTTGAGATCTGTGTCTCAACTTTATAGTGGCTATAAAAATGTGGGTTTTTAATATTGGATGATTGAGATATAGATCGGAGAACAGAGACTGTTCTGCAAATTTTTGAGAAAATTCACATGGGGTTGCGAAATTGGTGAGGTTAGCACATGAGAAAGGTAAAAAGGTCCTAAAAAATGAGAACCAACGAAATTGTCTATTTGACGAATTTGGTAAATTGTGGGGCATTTTTTAAAATGCATCATTTTTGTCGTATAGTGCGGTTATTTTTCAAAATTAAATTTAAATGCTACTTTATTTGATATGGGTCTCAGGTTGACTGAAATTATAGACCCATATGGGTTAATAGGTTCGTGTATAGAACTATTTTCAATCCGATCTAAAAATTTGACTCAGACCAACCCTATTTGATTCAGGTATGGGTTCAGCTGCGAAAGTAATTAAAATTTTAGACCCATGCAGCTTGACAAGTTGGGGTATAAATTAGGTTAGGTATGGCATAGGCAAAGATATCGGTGACATTTTCAAAATATAGCGATAGTATCGTTGTAAAACCAGCAAACAATATTGAAGATAAAATACCACGATATTTTGAAAATATCAAAATTTTAAATATATCATGATAATATCACAATATTGTCAGTTGTTTTTTTCTACGTCTTAAATATGTTTTTTTTCTTTCTTTTACATTTTTTACTTATTTCATTTATTAGTTTAAATTTTTAGATATATAAAATTATTAAATATATGAATATATAACAATTTTAAAGATTAAGACCGGTATTTGTATCTATGGAAAATAGGTTGGCCCGAATTTAAACGAATTTATCATTTAATTGAGGTCAAATATTATTCTTTAACAATTTTATAAGTTAACGAACACTACCATGAACACTCATGAATTGAAATACTTGCAAAAGTCATTGTTCTAAAGCATGCCGAAGTTTAGAGATGAAAAGAATATTACTTGAAACGGGTTGGATCGTATAAACGGAGTTTGGGGTTGGGTTGGTTCATGTGACGGGTGGGGTTGGGATTTAGGTCGGTTCTGGTTCAGGTCAGGTATGACATAAGCTTGGGTACAAAGTGGTTTCAGGTTTGGATCCGTTCAGGAACAAATTGCATAAATCCGTTTGGTTTACTATAAAAACGGGCCGAGTACAAACAGATTTGGTTCGATATTTTTTCACTCAAGAGCTGAGTCGTTTCTGAGATGTGTCTAGATTTCAAACCTGGCCTGAATTCACACGGGCCTAGTTGGGTCTAACCAGTTCAGGCCCAGTTACACCCCTATTTGTGTCCTGCCTGGATATCCGGAGTTGGCTGATACAAACCCGATCTGTTGAAAGCCCTACCACCACCAATAGTTCCAACATTTAAAATTATAAAAATATGCCGCTCTTTTTCTCATAAAAATTTAAAAATTCCATTTCTCTCACTCTTTTGGCAATATATCGTCAAAAAATTTAATTAAAAATAAAAAAATGCTTTCTATAAAGGAAATTTAAAAATTAAAATTTTAATTTCTTGCAATATTTATGGGCACTTGTGCTTTTATCACTAAGCAACTTTTTTCACTTTTTTTTTAAATGCCAATATTTGTCACTATGACCACCAACCATCTGCTCTCACAACTCTCAATCTTATGTAGGACCTTTAAAGGAATCCCATATCCAAAGTCTGAAATGGTAGTCCCACATTATCCTCTACCTACATGGACTTCACCCATTTCATAAGCTTGGCTCATGCGAGATCCAAAAATGGATCTGGCCTTGACGTGATCTTAATCTCTCAAGGGAGAGAAGACAATATAGCTTTACGGATCTGGATCTGTTGGACCAGAACCATGAACCATGGCTAACCTATTCACAACATCTAAACATAGAAATATGGAGCGAAGTAACATCGTTTTGATACCATTTATAGATCCATGTCCATGTTGCATAGTCAAATTCGATTTTTTTTTTTTTGCGTGTGATTTTTTTTTTTGGCTAGTCTAAGTGAAAATCCTGCATCACCAACCATACATTAACCTGCCTTTGGTTGTTCTTGCCTATTAAGGAGCACACTCAGCTTTGACCTTACAGTAGGGGACGCCCCCATGAGTTTCGATCCGTGATCATCCCATGTCAAATAACAAACCACGCTCCCCCCAACCAAAAAGGCAGAGCCCTGGTGAGCCATTATATATGTATAATTATTTTTTGATATTTACGCGGATAAACCACCCACATGAACAAAGACCTAGCCGCGCTGGCTCTGCCTGCCATACTTACGGTCACTGTCCTGGCAACATAAAACTTTGTGGGCTTACCCCTTGCCTTGGGAGTAGGGATTGCAATGGACCGGGGCAGGGGACAGCGTCTCCACCCCCGCCCCATCTCAAGATTAGAACCTCCATCCCTGCAGGGGGATGGATTTTAACCTCCACCCCCGCCTTCATCCCCGTTTCATGTCCTCCATCCCCGGTTCAAACGGGAATGAGGCGGGGCGGGGGCTCGTTTCCCCGTAGTCTATTGCCATCCTTTAGAAGGACTGGGGATGAGGCGGGGCGGGGATAGACGGGGATCGTGGCACGGATGGGGTGGTGCGAGGCGGGGAAAAGTGTAAGTTCATCCCCGAACAGGGATGGATTTTAACCTTCGTCCCCACCTCCATCCCCGTTTCATACCCTTCATCCCCGGTCCAAACGGGGCGGGTCCCCCGGTCCACTGCCGCCATTATATATGTATAATTGTTTGTTCCCCATTTTTTATCTCTTCATTTTTTCCTAATCCACTTCCATGCTAATTAAGAATTTTCAATTATCCACATATGGAAACAAATGTTCTAGATGTTATATATGGTGACTTGGTGATTATTCATATTCTTTTGCCTTTTAAGGCCCCACACATAACGGGTTAAACGTAGAAATAAAATATTTTAAGATATAGGAGTAACTGAGTAATTAGAATATCTAATTTTATATATTAAAATTCAAAAACATATTTATTAAATACCAATTAGCATTTATGATGTATAAAGTATAAAGATACGAAATATTCTTTTTACTAAGATTACATAAAGAAATTGTAACATTGTATGAGGCAACTCTCCAGCAATCATGAATTCTAGTGTTTCTACTATTAAAACATTATTTGATGTATAATTTGTGATGTTGGTCACAACCGGAGCATGTTATTACTTAAAAGAATCACAATCTTTACCAGGACAAATTGACTCAGATCATGAAATCCTAGTGTTCCTGAAGCGTTCACGTTCATGATCTTGGCGACGTTTTCTTGTCATATCAAATGTATCCAAGCAAGGTGAAAAGATCAGGTGCAATCATATTGCACACATATTTGTGCATTAATCACCCTCCATGTGCTTAATGCACAAATATGTGTGCAACTATATTGCACTCGATCCAGACTCCCAATCCAGAGGTTGCCCCGCCCACAAGATCACAAGTGTGGTTTCTTTTAGACCCACAAGATGACAAAGCCCACCCTCTCTCTAGTTAAGAGTCTTGTAGATGAACATCATAACGACGAGTGACATATGGACACGACACGTCAGTGGCTGAGCCACGTTAGGGCCAGGGTGGGCATGTGTCCATCGGGTCTCAGAAACCGCAGTACATGCCCGGGTCAGGTGGGCACCACCTGGGCCTGACCCAAAGGCACAAGACGTACCCTCTCTCTCTTTCCGTTTAGGCAGGGACGCCGGGTCAAGGCCTCAGGTGGGACGCCTGTGCCTTACGTCCGTCCATCTGCCATCCTCTCTGGCACGATAGCACACCTTTTTTTTCTTGTGTGTTTTATCGGGTTTAGGGATGAATCGTGAATGTTTATAACTGTGTTTTTTTATTTTCAATCATATTAAACATTATTTTACATTCTTGATTTTAGTTAGAAACTTATAATTTAGGGTCTTAATTAGGCCTTTTTTGTTTTTTTAATTAATATTTAGGTTTTTATTTTGACTTTTAAATGAGATGAATATTTAATTATATATTTTTGTGTTTTCTTTAATTAATCAACATTAAACATAATTCTACCTGCTTCATTTTAAGTAAAATTGAGGGTTTAGTTTTTTTTTATTTCAATTAGCATATATATACGAATGATGTTTGTTAGGATTGAGGTTTTTTAATTAGTTTTCTTAAAATATCATGAATATTTAATTAAATTTTAGGAGTTTTGTAGTTTTGTCAAATAACATTTAGTTATTTATTTTTTTAGAATTGATCTTTTTTAGTTAGTTTGTTAGGATTGAGATTTTCTAGTTAGTTTTTCTAATAGCATGAATATTTATTTTGTTTTTTAAATAATATATATATATTTAATAAGTGTTTTTGTATTGTTAATTAACATTAAGCATTATTTCACATGTTTGATTTTAGTTTGAATTTTAGGTCTCTTTTTTTTTCAAATAGATTTAAGGTTTCAATTAGCCTATATATTCATTGTGCATTTGTGCCCACCTGGCTCCAGTACTTCTAAGCGAGCTTACTGTATAAAAGTCAAGATGATATTAAAACCCTGATCCTATTGCCCTCGTGATGATTAGGTGCATTGTGATTGCACACTTTTAGTGTGCCGCTGCAGCACCCATCATTTGGTGTTGAACCCCACAGCTAACAGGCTGTATGGGAAAGATGAAGGGTGCTGTAGTTAGCGGCACATCAAAAATGTGCAATGCCATTGCATCTGATCCAGCCTGATGTTTTGATGTCTACACATCTTGATATTGTTTCATCCGACCCCCTCTCTACCTATGATTTGATACTTTTAATCAAACACATCTAATGGATTGCTAGATAGATTACATCCAAATTTATCAAAAAATCAATACGATAAGCATAAAGAAAACAAATTATATAAAATGAAATGCACAAACGTATATCATAGAGTTTCTTTCATTATTGTCTTTACCCTATCTGCAATACCCAAAAGTAGGAGTGTCAACGGGCCTGGTTTACCCATACCCGACCCAAACCCAAACCGTATAAGGTCTAGGTATGGTGATAAATAAGAAGAAGTGATTAAGACCCGGATCCGGACCCGAAGGTCTGATTAATGCATGGACCCGGATATAGTTTGTAAAATTTTATACCAGATGCGAATCCGACCCGAGTTTCGATTAAGACCTGCAATTTTTCAATGTAAAAACGATAAAAAAATGTGATTTTACCAGGTATGGTTCGGGTTTGGTTCATGTAGTTCTTATCGGGTCCAGGTATGGTTCTTCTTATAGTGAACCCGATTAAACCTAAGTTCGGACCCAATACCATACCCGAAAATCTGATTCAAGTCTGGTTCCACCTAAGTTCGAACCAAACCCAATCTGTTGATACCCCTAAATGTGTTATGGCTTTTTTCTCTCACTTTGAAGATCAACGGGTTACAATGTATTAAAATTTAAATATTGGAAAAAATCATAGTTTTGTGTTAGAAGAATATGATCCAAGTGTGATCCTTAGCAAACAAACCATGTTAAACACCTTCATAGAGTAAGATTGAATCAGCATAGCTCACACCTTTTGATTTTCCAACTTAATAACATTTACATTAACTATATAAAATATATATCCCTTTTTTTTATCATGGGGGAGAATATTAAATATGCTCTAAGGTACGGTACTCTCTAGTTGAATCTCATAGGTGTGAGCTTTATTTTGCTAATTTGATCCTACGGATGCATTTAGCATGAACTGTTTACTAGAAAATGCACTTTGGATTGAGTGGTTTTAACATAAAATATGATACTCTTAATATTAAAATTTTTAGTCATTGAAGGCCATGGAATTTTGCAGCCCTTACAAAATGTGTTTATACGATACCATCAAACTATCTAAAACATGGTTTTGTCTAAGCAAATGATATAAATCATATTTGTAGGGCTTAATTCACACACAAAAAAAAGTGAAGGAACTTGTGGTTTCTACTAGATGGTATGGTGTACTCGACGATAGCCAATTAATATTTTCCCTTATGTCCCACGGTGGTCTTAGAGTTTTTTTTTTTGTGAAAAGCAAGCTGGGGTTAGGCAGACCCACCAGTTATACATTGTACCATTGGGTTTTGAAGTTGCAACGTCTCCAACACAAGATGACATGCACAAAGCTCCTATCACACAAGCCGTTGGTATCTCTTATCAATTCTAGTATTTTGGCAAACAATTAGGAGTGGACACTGGGCTAAGCAGCATGTCATGCAGCTCATGGCCCTTGCGCATTGTGGAAGGCTTGGGTTGCCACTTTGAACCTCAACCTGGCTATGATGGAGCTTGGCCTAATTCATCAATGGTTGGTCAGCCCAGTCCAAAGATGACCCAAACTGGACTGGACATTTGTTTGGTATAGGCTCATTGGATGGCGGATCTGGTGCAATCACATTACACACTTTAGGGCATCGTTTGGAAGTGAGAAAAATGTAGGAAAAGTGATACAAAATGAAAAAAACCGTATAAATTTTTTGACCCTTCCAAACGAGAGAGAGACTTTTTTGTTGTTGTTTTTTAAAAGTACACTTTTTGATAAGAAACATTCTTCCAGGTGAGGAGAGGGTGGAGGAATGTTCCTACCAAGAGAAAATTTATTTTTACGCTCTCCACCACCAATCTTACCACATCTCACCACCACCACCCACCGTCTCACCATCACCACCACCACCCTCCACCCTCTTCCTCCTCTCTCTCTCTCATTTTTTCACATTTTTCCACTTTGTTTTTTCTCATACTACACAAACAAGCAAAAAACCTTCATTCGAAAAACTTTTCATATAAAAAACTCTCATAGGCAAAACCTTTTTACATGAGATTTTTTCTCTCTTCCAAACGTGCGATTGTACTTGATCTGCCCTTCATCTTCTATTGAGGCCCACAGCTGACAGGTTATATACCCTAGGGATGGAGGGCAGTCAAGTGTATACCAGGCAGAGCCGGACCCATAAAGAGGCCAATGAGGCTTGGGCCTCAGGGCCCCTGGGCCCAAAAAAAATTTAGGAGCCCATTTTTAAGGCTCGAGCTCCCCATTTATTTAATATAATATAAATATTTGAAATATTATATTTATTTAATGTGAATGCAAATTTTATTGTTATTTTGATTCTTTAAAAAAAAATTGGAGACGCTGCCCCCGAACTCCTACTATTAATAAAGGGCCCATTTTTTCCCTCCGCCTCAGGCCTCATAAAACACAGGTACGGCTCTGATACCAGGGAGTCACCAAGCTTTGGCTTACGCAGAGAGTGGCGACATGAGATTGAAATCTAGGCTAGGCTGCCCGTCAAATAGTCTGGCCCCATCCCACTATGCCATCCGCCTTCGATCTGCACATTGTTATAATCCTAGTCGTTTAAAGACTTAACTTTATGCACTTAGATCATTTTAAAACCTTTTGATGCATTGGTTAGCACACGTACATGAGCAACCACTTGTGTGTATAGGGAGGGACTCGAGTTTGAGACACGAGGACACAGATTTTTTTTAATTAGTAAAAACTAATTTGTTAGTATTTTAACATTAAAAATGTATTTTTATTGAAATAAAAAATACAAATAAATTTATTAAAATAACGTGTCTGCCTGTGTCACCAGGGACACACCACCAAAATGGCGTGTCCCTGTGACTTAGGAACCAATTGAAAGACATTTAGGAATCTTAAAATTGGGATCCAGGCCCGTTCAGGTCCAGGTCCATTCAAGCAGGTTTTCAGGTACCGTGAAAATTCTTCAGTCTCACCCTAAATAGTGATAAGCTCGGGTCCAGGTCCAACCTTCAGACACCCTACAATGATAGAAGTGAATCTGGTTTCATGTTGGACTGGGTATTGCCAAAGTAGGGAATCAAACTGATCGGATATATGTTGGACCGTTGGATCATGGTTGATCAGAATCAGAATCTGAATTCTAATCTGATCCAGATCCGAGATAGATCCAAAAAAGTAGATTTGAACCAGAACCATGTATTTTGGATATAAACCATACAAATAGATTGTATCCAATCACAGATCTCGCAGAACATAGTGATCAGCATCCAAGTACGATCTTCGCAAAGAGTCCAGGCATATAAGTATGAATCTGATCCAAAAGCATATCCATATCTCTTTTAAGATCCATATCCAAAAAAATACCAATTCATTTCCTGGATCCAACAAAATCGTATCCATTTCAACCTTTATGGCCAAGTCGCACTTTGCCTCGAAAGTCCATCCATCTCCCCATTTAATTCCTTCAAAATAAGTCGTGGACATCCGGGTCATGCACTGGGTCCGAATCGGAAATATCCAAATCAAAATCCATACCCGGACAACATAACCTGATAAGCATGGTCGACAGAAGTGGGTTCAAGAGAGGGCTCCTTTGAGATCAGAGTCACGCACTGTGTCCGAATTGGAAATATCCAAATCAAATCCATGCCCGTGGAGACTCGGATCCTACCAATTACATAACACAATGAACTTACTGTTCCACACAAGTGGGTCCAAATAGGACTCCTTTCAGGTCAGATTTTAAATCAGATCCGTCCAATTCATATCTCTATGGCTTACAGATGACTGGACAATGGTTTTGGATGAGGAACTAGAAAGTCCATGAATGCCAAACCATATCTAAAGCAATGACCCTACCCATTTTACCTGATTTCTAGGGGCCGCAAACAGATTGAATTAGGTCAGCTCTCCCAAATCTAACACATTATTCTAGGGTATGGATCTTAAAATTAGATTCGAATGTAAATTTAGATTTACATGATAGGACTTTTTCCAGTGTTGGATTTGGATTCAAATCAACATTCTAAATCAAATCCAATTCCAAACCTATTGAATTTTTACATGGTGAAATTTGTTTCTAATCCTTTTCTCCTCGAATCCAGTATGATCGTATCAAATTCGGATCCGAATTGGATGGTGCTATATCGGATCTAATTTATAATTGGATCAATCATGATTCGGCCCTTATCCGACCCGTTTGCACCCTGACTAATTTGTGTCTCTCGTTTATCTTTTCTGCCATACGTATGCGATAAGCTACGTCACGGATGCGAAAAGATCAGGTATTCAGGTGCAATGTGATTGCACAGATATTTGTGCACTAAGCACCTAAGTACTTGATCACCCTCCATCTTGGGACAGGGCCTGTCAGGTGTGGGACCCAAGACCTGATGGAGGGTGACGGGGTACTTAATGCACAAATCTTTGTGCAATCCTATTGCACCCGATCCGGGTTCAGTCACCGATAGTTACTTTTGGCAATTGGCAGCGTGGGTCCCACCAGGATTATCTAAATCGTCCTTTTCCTTCCTGATTTGGGTGATCCTCATGCAGAAGCAAACACGTATTTACTCGGAAGGCTCGCATATATGTCATATCAATGGTGCGTTTTCGTCCGTTCATATTAAATATCGACGGTTTAGATAAACAGCGACGTAGACTTCTTGCTAACGTAACGAATGGTCAGATCTGGAACACGTGCACCATCTATGAGGTAATCATGACCGTAAAGAATCAAATTAGACGGCGAAGATTGGATACGCATGCTACGATGCATGAGGCTCCTTCTCTTGTCATCATTTCTTTCTGCAAACCCTAAATGCGTTAAAACTCGTATTGTTAAATGCATTACTTGCACTAAGAAGTGAATTTCGAATCTCGTCAAATGCAAAATTTACTTTTACAATAAAAGGAAATGATTGTAATGCCCCTGAAGAATTAAACAAATCCGCACAAGGACTCCAGATCCAAACGGGTTGGATCCAGGAAGGATTCTATTGGATCCACGGTTGTATGTGAGCTATGCAGCCTCTATTCAGATTCAGTTGTGATCATTTAAGATCTTATGAGTTCGTACTCCAACCCTATGTTAATGTTCAAGCTTCATTAAATGGATCTGGATCCGGGTATAAATCCAGGTCCGATCACGTGTTTCTTTTTTTTTAAATGTACTAAAAGCCATGTTTCTATATTGGATTTAGCAAATCTAAGATAGTACATAATACATTCAAGACACACACGTTAAATCCAATTGGCAAGTTTAGGTATGGAGATTAATGAGCCAAAACTGTTGGAAACTGCGGACCTAAGATGGCAGGAGTAGGGGTGTCAATGGGTCGGGTTTGGTTCGAACCTAGGTAGAACCAGACTTGAACCAGATTTTTGGGTATGGTATCGGGTCTGAACCCAGGTCTAATCGGGTCTATTATACGAGAAATCATACCCGAACCCGATAAGAACTACATGACCTATTCCCGGACCATACCCTATAAAATATTTTTTTCTATCATTTTTACATTGAAAAATTATGGATCCTAATCGAAACTCGGGTCGGGCCCTAGGCTTGTATAAAATTTCACAAATTATACCCGGGTCTATGTATTAATCGGACTTTTAAGTCCGGACCCGAGTCTTATCAGGTCTTTTTATTTGTCATCACACCCATACCCTATAGGGTTTGGTCCGGGTCAGGTATGGATAAACCGGACCCATTGACACAACTACACAAGAGGATCTGTTTAAAATGAATCCTTACAATTCATTAACATGATTTCATCAAAGATCTTAGGGATCGACTTCGTGGGGGTCACCCGCATTTCTAGCAAGGTGGTTATGAGGGTCATGAGATGAAGGCACCAGGCCAAACCCTGCTAACGCACGGGTGTGTCCATAGCTTTTAGAGGTGATCGTGGGTCCCACCCAGGGATTTCCTTGCTTCGGTTGGGTGAGGGTTTCTCGCACTAAAAAAACATGCAAGAAATGTGGATTAGTATAGGAGCAAAAAATGTGTTCGACAAACTTAATTTATTGCATAATGTATGTACGACGTCGTTTCTTCCTTGAAGAATTGGATCATGAAAACATTAGCGAAGCATATCTACTAATAATAAGCAATTTGTGATCACATTAATCCAGTGAGATTCGGCAAATTATTCGCATCATTGCTTTATCGAGAAAGATAGATCATTCTTTTGATCAAGATCTGATCTACTTACATATGGATCCATGATCAAGGGTCCATAGCTGCTTCACATAAGTTTGAGACAATGAGTTGATTCATATCCAGATTTGATATGGCTTATCTGAAATGATACTATTCTGGATTCATGTTTAATACTAAGTATCAATCTGGATTCTATTATATCCAATCCAAAACATGATAACCAGACGATTCGAACCATTTTGGAATTGGTTCTTTTTAAATAAAAAAACCATTTCGGAATTGGATAATATTTCAGTTCAAATCAGATCTAATGGAAACCCGATTTTTCCTACATTGAAGGGTATTTTCATCATTTCTCAATACCATTTAGCTTGGCATTTACTTACAAAGAAAATGATCAGATTTATTTTTTACTTTGGCATAAGCGGGCAGGACCCAGCCGGAGCCAAGGTGCATAAACCCAACTAGCCCAGCTACCAGAAGTCAAACACGATCTAGTTTGTGGAAGGCCGAACCCACTTAAGTGAACCTAGGGCAGGTGCGATAAAACACGGTTGGCCATGTCTAGGTTAGGTTTTAAGTGAGACTAGGCGAGGTGTGACAAGAGACAAGGTGACCACGCAAAGTCAAAAAGTGAGCGCCGTGAAAGCCATGCTGCATAGTCATGCTACGTAGAACTAAGACTCAAATTTGACTTGACCTAAGACCCCTTTGTTCGTTAGCTAAATAATTGATTTAAGTTTAAGCATTATTGTTCCTAATACATGAAATGGTGATGACTCAAAACACACACACACACACACACGCACACACACACACATATATATATATATATAGTAATGCTCAGGTACTCTGGGAGCACCTACTCCCATCTTATAAAAATCATAGTTGTGGGTTGCATCTTCTCAATCAAACCTTATAGTTGTACTTAACACAATTTATTTGATAAAAATCATGTTTTAGATCATGTTTTTTGACATCAAAATAGGTTTTTTAAAGTCATAAAATTTTGGTACATTGTGAACCCTTGATTTTTGAAGTTCTTAAAAACCCTACATGTATATCACTAAATAAAAATCATAGTCACATGATCCAAAACTTGTTTTTCACTAAACAATGGTTGTAAATCATATCTATAGGGCTTCATCAACCAAAAAAAAAAATACTCAAATTTTAAAAATTTGAAGCTTCTGTCATACCGGGAGTAGGTACTCTGAGGAGCACCCTATATATATATATATATATATATATATATATATATATATATATATATATATATATATATATATATATATGTGTGGGGTAACATTTGCTAACATCTGCACTGTTAGGATTCCCAAAAAAACACCGGATAACATGTTTCATTTACCGTTCCCATGTATATATATATATATATATATATATATATATATATATATATATATATATATATATATATATATATATATATATATATATATATAGAGAGAGAGAGAGAGAGAGAGAGAGAGAGAGAGATTAGGGGTGTAAAATGGTTGGGTCTACCACCGGAACTAAACCCTATAGGGTTCGGGTATGGTGATAAATAAGAGGAGCTGATTAAGACTCGGATCCAGACCCGAAAGTCTGATTAATATATGGACCAGGTATAGTTTGTGAAAATTTATACCAGACCCGGGACCCACCTGAATTCTGATTAAGATCTGCAATTTTCTAATGTAAAAATGATAAAAGAAATATTGTTTCACCAGGTATGATCCCGGTCTGGTTCATGTAGTTCTTATCGTGTCTACATATGGTTTCGTTTATGGTGGATCCGACTATACTCAGGTCCGGACCCGATATTATACCCCCAAAACGGGTCAGTTCCACCTGGGTCGGAACCAAACCTGACCGATTGACACCCCTAATATATATATATGGCTAAGGAGGCACTTGAGACGTAGCTGCGTCGGTCGTACAAGTTCAAAAACTAACAGAACTAGTATCATATGGGACTTATCTATGGGCATGACTTGAGTTCCAATGACTAGGTTAAGCAATAGGTTAAATGTTCTAACAAACAAGGTCTTAGACACCAAGTTCTAGTCAAAGACTCGCATTTGACTACACGTGACCTTACGACACAAACCAAACTTAACCAAGACCGTGGTGACCCTTTTTATCGAGCCATGAGAGACTAGGCCAGGCAGATCACACCCCTGGGCCGAGTCACTATGGGGTCAGACTTTCACTCAAACCACGCCGGTTGGTCAACGGATCCCTACCCCTTGCTTTCGAGTTAGGTTTTAATGAAAAAACGTCTCCCGCTGCGTGTCATTTAATACGTGACGATTATGGCCTCTTACAAAATCAAGTATTCCACCTCTGTCCCGCTCTCAAATTTCTATTTGCCGTCTTTTTTAGTTTTTAATTATATTTTCTTGCTTCTCTTCTTTTTCGTTTAATTAACGGGTAAAGCAGAGACGCCTCTCCTCCTCCTCCTCCTCTCTCTCTCTCTCTCTCTCTCTCTCTCTCTCTCTCTCTCTCTCTCTCTCTCTCTCTGAGGAGTCTTTCTTCTCAGGTTGGCGCTTCTCTTTCTTTCTCTCTCTTCGCCTTCTCCTTCTCCTTCGGTTCCTTCGTCTTCTTATTTTTTCTTGCTTCTAAATTACACAGATCTCTCTCTCTCTCTCTCTCTCTCTCTCTCTCTCTCTCTCTCTCTCTCTCTCTCTCTCTCTCTCTCTCTTTATTCTGCCTTTTTATTTCGGTTACGGCGGAGAACGGACGTCTTGGATTCCATCTTCTCGTCGGGTTGGTCGAAGTTAAGAATTGAACATCTCTCTTCTCTCTCTTCTCTGTGTGTGTGCTTGGCCGCTCTGTTGCCGGCGGTCACTGCTTTCGGCTGGCGGATCTGCGGTGAGCTTCGAGCTGTCGGACGGAATTTGGCTGAAGAGCGGGCGACGGCGAGGATCGAGCGGTTTTGGAGCGTCGTTCGGGTCAGAAACGTCGATTCTGCGTGCGGAGAGGGGGGTGAGATTATGGTTGCGGGGCCATGAGGGAGTCGCGGGTGAAGGCGGAGAGCTCTCCGGAGGTAAAGAGGTCTCGGGAAGAAAGCTACATGAGTTCTCATATGAAGCGGCCGACTTTTCCCTCGCGCGGCGAGTCGTAATCTCTCTCTCTCTCTCTCTCTCTCTCTCTCTCTCTCTCTCTCTCTCTCTCTCTCTCTCTCTCTCTCTCTTGTTTTATTTTTTTTTCGGGATTTTAAGAGAGTTTTAACCGATTTTCTGCATCTCAGCCAAAGTTTCTCGTGGCGTGTATCTTACGATCGTAACGATGAATTTCGAGAAAATAGTGTTTTTTGTTGTGAAACCTCAAATATTTTTTATTTTCTGATGAGATGCCTCTTTAGCGTTTGAACAATTCGTTCTAGAAGGAATAGCTCGCATTCTGATAACTTGAAAATCCGGCTCTGCGATGATTCAATATTTTTTTTCTTTTAAACGTCCGAGTTTCGTATGGTTTTGCCATTGTGGTCGTCTTCAGTTTTGCAGTAATAGGCTTCTGAAGAATAAAAAAGGTTTGACGCGGAGATCTTAGTTTATGTTAGGGTTTGGTATGCTTCTCCTTTTCTTTTCCCTTTTCAAATTGAGCAGAAAAAACCCATTGTGGCAAGTATGTTTGCTAAGCCTCAAAATTTGATTTTTCGGCTTTTGTATTACGGAACAAAGAAGCGGCTTGTGTGTGCTTCTCCTAAGCACGGAGTTTGTGGACGACGTTGTGAATAAAAGATTTTTTGGGCCTTTTGTGGTTCAATTTTAGTGGAAAATCCTTGCATTTAGCGCTTTTTGATCAGATGACATTTGAGTATATGGATGATTTCTGTGTAGCTGATGACAAATATTTGAACCCGGTTGACTGTTTCTTGAGATTAATTTTCTGTTTTCATCATGACAAGTAGGGTTTCTGAAGATAACTGGCCTTCTTTTTTCGGGATCTCCTAGTTGCGTTTCTTTTGAGATCAATATACTTGTTTGTTTTTAACGCCGAATAATTGTATCGCGATAAAATAGATGTCAGTTACTACATACTGTGATCGCCACCATCTGCGAATCTTTCTTATATGAGTCCCTGCTCCAGAAACTAAGCTTAGTCTGCTTTGGTAATTTACTAGAAGAATACATGATAAATTTCGGGTTATGTTTTCGCACTGGAACCCAATCTTGTGATGAGTTACGTTCTTGTTAACAATCTGTATGTTAAAGATGGTTTCCTACTAATCCTTACCAGTTTAGGAGAAATAAACTTCTGAAGAAGGGCTTCTGTGGGGAGTTTAACGTTAATGCGATTTTGTTATTCTTATTGTGTTTTTCATCGAATTTCTGGTTTGAGGCTTTACTGTAATACTTTTTTTTTCGTTTTCGTGTTTATGGTGTATAGGTCTGGGCCGCCTCAGAATTCTGGAGGGGCGCAGAAATTAACCACGGGGGATGCCCTAGCGTACTTGAAGGCAGTGAGAGAGATGTTTCATGATAAGAAGGAAAAATACGATGAGTTCCTTGAAGTGATGAAAGAATTCAAGGCACAAAGGTAATAATACTTCTCTCAGTTTTTTTTCCAGTCTTGGACAGATTCTAATTTTCATTACTCGTTTCAGGATTGATACAGCTGGTGTAATTATGAGGGTTAAGGAGTTATTTAAGGGGCACAGAGACCTCATTTTGGGTTTTAACACGTTCTTGCCAAAGGGCTATGAGATCACCCTCCCATCAGAGGATGATCCTCCACCCAAGAAACCGGTCGAGTTTGAGGAAGCCATCAATTTTGTTAACAAGATAAAGGTAAATGTTTTAGCCAAAGCTATCAATTTTCTTATGAAATTTTGGTATTGTTTAAAGCTAGGTTTTGGATATTTGTGCCGTGCCTTGCTTATTGATATTTTGTGTTTGTTATGGAATGCAGACTCGTTTCCAGCATGATGAACGTGTGTATAAAGCATTTCTAGAGATTTTGAATCAGTATAGGAAGGAGTGCAAATCAATTACTGAAGTTTACCAGGAGGTATATCTTTTAATTGTGATGGGTTTTGTATGCAACAGATGAACTTTTGAATTAGCTCTCTAATCTCTATATAAAGCAGCGTAATCTTGGATCTCTTTTTTCACCTGCTAATTATGATTGTAGTTTTCCGATAATATATTTGAACATTTGCAGGTAGCTTCTCTATTTCGGGAGCACCATGACTTACTTGAAGAATTCACACACTTCCTGCCAGATCCCACAACTGCAGCTCCTGTTCAACATGTTCCAGCTGGAAGGCATGTGTCAGGAAATTTTATGCGCAGGGAGGAGAGGGGCTCTGCCATGGGCACAATGAGACATATGCATGAAAAGGTATGTTATTTCTGAATGCTTCCTATATTTGTGTTTCAGCTAAAGTGTCCTCGGTAATGACCTACATCTCTTTCAAATTGGTGGTTTTTTAGAGGGAGAGACTGCCTAATTCACATGCTGATCGCGATCTCAGTGTTGATCGCCCAGACCAGGAACATGACAAAGCACCTCTGAAACTTGAAAAGGAACAAAGGAAACGGATTGATAAAGAGAAAGACAAGAAAGAAGAGAAGGAGAGGAGATTTCATGATCAAGATGATAAAGATCTAGATAATGACAGAGACAGGGACATGGAAAACACGTTTCGCCTTCCCCAGAAGAGGAAGTCTGGTAGAAGAACTGATGACTTGATTGATCCATCACAAGCAGGAGATGGGGCTGAAAGTTTTGGTTTACAGCCAGTGTTAGCTTCGTCCTTTGAAGACAAGCTTGCCCTAAAGAGTGAGTTGCTTCTCAAGATTGGTAATGTATATAGATGAGCTATTCTGCACATGCTTCACCTTACATATGATAGAAAAACAGAATGCCAGAAGTATGTAAACTTAGTGAATCTTTTTTGTGCAAAGTAAATTGCAGAAAGTCATTGTTGGCTATACTGGTGTATTTTTTTTCTTGCTTTGTTTTCCCTTTTTTAAACATTTAAAGTGATTTTATGCTAAAGGAGCATAAATTTGCATGTCAAAAAATCTCAACTGATTTTGGGTCACCAACAACTTTTTATTTTCTTTGCTTTTATGTGTCAGTCCTACTTAATTTGTTACTTTATTGGTAGAGATTTGGTCATGGCCAATGTTGTGAAAAGTGTTGAGGTGAAGCAAGGCGCTCCACGAAAAACTGAAGCAAGTGTAAAGCGTAAGCCTCAATTTTTTTTTGAAATCTTAAAAAAATATCTAAAATTACAAATAAATAAAAAATGCTTTATTGATAAAGCAACAACCAACAAGAAATAAAAAATCTCGAATAAATACCGAAAAATATGAGATTAACATGTAAAAGTAACATTAATGCAACAACTTGCTCTATGTAAGGATCTAAGAAATAAAATATGAATATTCATTCAATAAAAAATTCACATTAACAACCAAATGCATATTGGCATTAACAACATCATGTCATCATTAGAAAATGCATATTGGCATTAACAACCAAATGTTAATATATTTGTCCAAAACTCTCCAAAATGCGAGTGTTACAACATTCACAAGTGCAAATGAAATACCCAAAAAAACATATAAATGCCCATAGTCCTATGGTATGAATTGTGGCCTAGGTTCTTTTTGTCTCTCGTCATCATCAATATCCAAGTCTTCAATGTCATCATTTGAGGAATCCATATAAACACATTATCCTTCATCCTCATTATGTGATTCTTTATCATCTGTATTTTCTTCCTCCACATTCTCAGTCACTTCTTTTGTTTTTTTTTTCTTTTATTAAAAAATTATATATTAAATACTTATTGTATATAATTAAAAAAATATATTTATATTCATAGCAAGATAAAAGGAATATAGCTTTGCCTAAATCTCTTGAAGACCTATCTTGCCTAAAACCATTTTGTGAATCATGATGTTAAGTGACTTTTTCAATAGGCACATGCTCAATGGCGTTTATGTTGAAGTTCAGGTCCAACCATGAATCCTCCAACCAATTGGGATCATTAGGCAACACTCGATCTTCTTTTTCCACAATCGACTCATCATTTGTTTCATGTAAGCTAAGCGATGTTTCATCCTGTTGATGCTTTCTATGGTCTCTTTATGACAGTAATTACAAATTACATGTCCTATGAGTTTGGGATCTTTAGTGAGATTTTGAATTTTAACTCTATGATCCCATCCTACATCTCTTCCCATTATTCAACTGCAAAAATGCATATAAGAAAATATATATATTAACACAAAAATTTATAAAAACTCAAAGTCACATGGCACCCCTCAAAAAAATTGAGTCAATGCTTTATATAATCCAATGAATTCAAATTCATATTCAACATACATTACAATGATGTGTTACAAGTCACCTTAGCACAAAAGCATATAGATTATAGAATATATGAGGAATATCAAGGTGTGCATTTTCTTTTTAATGAAATGCGAGAGGGGAATAGAGACAAGAGAGACACTGACAAAGAAAGAGACAAGAGAGAGAGCATACATGTCGGCCTCTTCTTCTTCTTTTTGGCAGAGAGGTTGCAAAAGAGAGAGACGATAGAGCAGGGACCAGGAGAGTAGGAAGAGCAGAGATGAGAGAGCAGGGATAGGGAGACCGAGAGACGAGAGATCTGGGAGACGAGGGTAGCCATCAGGGCCTCTTCTATTTACCCTCAAAATTGGGTGACCCCCATTTGACCCGATATATATAAGGTGTGTGTCGCCCTGAGGCGCATGCCTCATAGCGTATGAGGCGTATGCCTCAGGGCATTTACGCCTTAGGCTAGTGCCTCAAGGCACAAAAGGCCTCGCCTCAAGGCGAGGCGCACCTTTTGCGCCTTGAGGCTCATTTTTAACATTGGTCGTGGCTTTATATTTTAGTTATTTTTTTAATGGTTATAATGGTGCTTTTTCTGAATCCTATTTTGTTGGCATGCCACTTTTACATTAAACTAGTGTGACTATTCATTACTCCTTGATGATATTAGTCCCTTTCTCATGACAAATGCGATAGACCTTGTGACAGTAGTGTCCTTTATCACTTGTATGTTTGACATGTTTGTGGTGAAAGCTTGTTCTTTCTTGTGATTTGGGAATATATCTTGCTGTTCAACCTTCCATTTTCTTTTTCATTGGTGTCTTCCTTTTTTCAACTCTAGAAGAAAAAATTCAAATGTCCATTTGTGGTTTGGCAAGTTGTGTTTAGAGATCTAAAAAACAAGCAGACAGATATGTGCAGATGTTGCCCAGTTATATTAAATGAGAAGTGGTTCAATCCATGTTCATTCAGTTTACTGTTATTGTATTTTTGTCACTAATGGACTGGATATGAGCGGAGTTTGTTGGTGAACAGAGACTCACATTAATGACTACGCATGTATGAGTCCAACGTTGTTGTGATCTAGCTGAATAATGTGAATATCTCTATAACCAGTTGTTACTTGGTATGCATGATTAGCCATACTGGTATCTTCTTATAGTGGCTAAATTCACTTTGGCCTTTTCTGTTTTGTCAGATTCGCTGGGATATTTTTCTAACTTTTTTGTTAATTTTGCATTTATGTACTGGAAATATCAAAATAATTGGCTGTTCAGTACTTTTTTTGCATTTTGACTGTTGGACTTTATGCACGTTTTGATCTGTTATCTGTTACCCTTTCATTGCTCTTTTGGCATTTGAGAGGGAAGGCCTTTTTTTCTTTTCATTTTTGTAGATGTTACCATATGGCATATTTCATGAGCTTCACAATTTATTATCTGGAATTTTTGGTCTATTAACACAATGCCATTTTTCAGGTATGTATGCACAAGAATTCATTTTCTGTGACAAAGTCAAAGAGAGATTAGACCATCCCAGATACCAGGAGTTCCTGCAATGCCTGCATATCTACAGCACTGAGATTATTTCACGCCCAGAATTGCAGAATTTGGTAATATATTCACCTTGAGACCATAATAGATCTCTGTGAATTTAAAAATTTTGTAGAAAATTTTCTTAATTAAAAGGGCGTTTGATGGAGCCAATTTTTTTTTCTCCGCCCAGAAAAACCTTTCCTTTTTGGTGGGCCCCACGTGCGCTATCAAAGCATGATAAAGTTCCCCTACTTGTCTGCCATTTTGAGAAGTACTTCTCCCTAAAAAACGGAGAGAAAAAGTCGCTGGGGTGATCCAATGTCTTTTCTCCGTGATAAGTTTCTCCACCCGGAGAAACTTATCACATGATGCAAACACATTCTAAATGAAATGGCAAAAACTGTTCAATGTTTTGACTTCAATGGTGATTGTGTAAACCTGTTAACAAGAAAATGATTGAAGGTTTCCAAGTTATTGGTTCAAACTGGCAAGTCAAGTAACAACCCTGTAGTGACAAAGGAATGGACTCTCTGATGATTCTGCTTCATAGGGATGGACGGGATTGAGGCCTGGGGTTCGGGCCATTTTCAAATATGGGCCAGAGATAGAGATGAATGTAAGTAGTTGATCTGGATAAGCTCCCAGTAACATCTGGATAGGTTCCAAGTTGGATCATTGTTTTTAGGCAGGAGCAAAAGCTGAATGGATTGGGTGGGGATCAGCCCCCTAATCTGACTAACATATGTGGCTTGTTGACCGTGGTCTCGATATGATAGAATCCAATATGCACAGACACCCACCTGAATATGAGAACATAGCATATATGTGGCCATGTTGGCAAGTACGTGGAAACATGGATCACTATTTAACCGAGCATTAAATGCAGCCCAATTGAGTTGTGAAAATCATCATGTGAGTTACTTGAGCATTTGCCTAATGGGTTGTGATGTTGGAGCTAGTTTTGCTCCTCAGACTACTCATTCCCTAAAATTTTGAGACAGCTTGATGCAATGAATCTTTAACATTATGAGATCTTCTTCATCTATAATACCTTTTGCCTTTAACTTTTCTGTTGTAGCTCCTAGAGTTGACTCTTGCAACTAGCATTACTCACGCAACCAGGAAGCTGTTTAATGTTATTATTACTTTTTAAGTATTTTCCCAAATACCTCATCTTCACGTGAAGTTCTCATCATCATCTAGATCACAAGTTAGTCACATTGTGTATCTGATTTATGTGAGAGATGTCGATATGATGCATTTATCCTAGTTGACTTTATACTTTGCATGAGTAACATGTTCCTTACGTCCATTTTGTGATCCTATATGCCCTTTTTTCTCTGATTACTGTTTTTCATCCTTTGCATTCAGTTGAGAATAGAGTTTGATGTGAAACTGCAGTTTTATTGTTTTCTTGAGTTTTTTGTTCATATTCGATTAGGGGATCACCGTTTACTAACAAAATACTTATAACTTCTGGCATCTTATTTGGAAAATCTGTTCAGATTGTCTCTTTGGAGCCAGGAACCCTTGAAACATAAAATAATTGTGCTGTTTGACCATTTGGAATTATTATGGCAGGCAAAGCTGGGAGGGTTCATATTTTCACCCATCAATGCATCCTTTCTTTTTCTTCTTTGCTGCTAGAAAAGCTTCAGAATAAATCAGTAGTTTCAGTTAGCCTGGCATGTGAATGGCTTAATCTTTGTTCTTTTTCTTTTCCCCTTTCTATTGCCAACAGAACAATGAGAATTTGCGCAGTCCATCTCGCCCCTTGCGACTCCAAGAGGATATTGGACACAAACTTGTAAATATTATTTTTTCAGAAAATTTCCGCATTCATTAATGTTCGAACTTACCTGGTCTTTGGTTCAGTGTTAATCTTTATAAATGCCTCGGCTGATATGAAAATCATAACTGATTATATGTTGCATCACTTTCTTTTTTTTTCCTACTGTTATACATAAATGTCTAACATAATCAGCACATTCTTCAATTTTAGGTCTCTGACTTGCTTGGGAAGCATCCAGATCTTATGGAAGGGTTCAATGAATTTCTATCTCACTGTGAGAATATTGGTAATTATGAAATAAATTTATGCTTTCTTTAGGCACCTTCTTTTTTGGATGCATTTTTAATGTGTTTTTTCTAACGGGAATATTTCATGCAACAGATGGTTTCCTTGAAGGCGTTTTTAATAAAAGTAAGTGCAATCCTTTGTACTGCATCATGTTCATAACCATTATTATTGATATTCTACTGGGGCTTTTCTTACAATTTAACTGCTTGGATGAGAAGTTTCAAATTGTTAGCTTTTGATATTCAATCGAATATTGTATTCTTATGCTTGCTTTGAAAATTATGGAGAAATGTTTGAAGGCCATCTATCAAAGAGAATGAAGGCTGAAGACAAGGACAGGGACAGAGATCGTGACAAAGATGAACGTGAAAAGGATAGGGACCGTGAAAGGGATAGAGAAAAAGAAAGGGAAAGACCAGAGAGAGTTTCTCCTTTTTTTCCAAAAGACTCGGCTAGCCACAAGGGTTCAGTGTTAAATAATAAAGATAAATTTGTGAATAAACCTATTTCAGAGCTTGACCTTTCTGGCTGTCAGAGGTGTTCGCCTAGCTACCGTCTCCTTCCAAAGCATGTGAGGAATCTGTTTGGCTCCTTTGTTCTAGATATTCTCTTCTATTTTGCATGGACACTTCATTTAGCATGTGTGTCTGTGTCGACATGACATGGCACCGGACACGACACTGGATACACCATGACACTTCATGAACACAGTCCAACCTGTATCAGGCGTGGTCAACTGTGTCCCTAGCTTCATCTATTTCTTTTCATGATCTTGGTTTTCATTTTGTATTTACTTTCATTTCATTTGATTTTGTGATTTGATTACATTACATATCAATTTCCAATGCGGATTACTATTTAGTGTTTATAATCATAAAGATCTAGAAGTGTTCTGTGTACACTCACGGCCATATCCCCATACCCTGGTTTTGCAAATTTCTTGTAGCGTACCAGGAATGTTCTAATCATGTCATGTACCCGTGTCCGTGTCTATGTGACACAGATTTCTACATTAGATTGTACTTTTCAGATTGAGTCTTTGTGCTTATTCTTGTGCAGTATCAATTACTTCCTTCAAGCCATAGAACAGAGCTTGGTGCAGCTGTGCTGAATGATTTTTGGGTATCCGTAACTTCTGGAAGTGAGGACTATTCATTTAAACATATGAGGAAGAACCAATATGAGGAGAGTCTGTTCAGATGTGAAGATGATAGGTAGAGTTCTTCTTAAGGGATTACACTTGAAAATATGCTCCTATCAGTTGATTTCTTTAATATGTTTTCAATGCAAGTAATTTTCCATTCTTTTGGATTATTTCTATTGTAAGAAATCATTTGGATACACTAGCGGACTTGTATATTTTGAAGATCATTATGTTATATTCAGTGATGCTTGGTGTAGTTTTATTTTCATGTTGGCTGTAGTAAGGTTCCCTTTTTATTACCAAATACCATATGATATTGTTTTGCATCAGTTTTGCTTCTATAGCTTCAAATTCTAGACCCAGATACAGATGGAAGCCCAGTTAGGCTTTGAGTCCTAATGAATGTCTTGCAACTAAGTGTTGACTTGCGGTACTTGAACTGATATGATAGGGGACTTGTATCCATTAGGGCCTAGTCCAATGAATGCCTGAGTCTGACTTTTTTAATTGCAAACCTGTCATGTTGGGTTGCTTGATTCCAGCTTAGATTTTTTTCACCTTCATGTGCTGATTTCCGCTCTTACTCTATTGCCTATTGGTGAGGTGCTGTCAGGTTTGAGCTGGACATGTTGTTGGAATCGACAAATTTGACTACTAAGCGTGTGGAGGAGCTCTTGGAAAAGATGCATAACAATTCATTAAAACCAGATGGCCAAATCCAGATAGAAGACCATTTGAATGGTTTGTATGCTAAGTGTGATTGGAGAAACTAAAGCACCCTTTTCTCAAATAATAGTAGCTTAGTAGGTTAATCGTATTTGAAACCTCATTGACTTCCATTTTCTTTCAAATTTTCCAGCTATAAATTTGAGATGCATTGAGCGAATATATGGTGATCATGGTTTGGATGTGATTGACTTGTTGCGCAAGAATGCAAATGTGGCATTGCCTGTTATACTAACTCGCCTGAAGCAAAAGCAAGAAGAATGGTCAAGATGCCATTCGGATATGAATAAAGTTTGGGCTGAAGTGTATGCTAAGAACTATCATAAATCTCTCGATCATCGTAGCTTTTATTTCAAGCAACAAGATAAGAAGAGCTTGAGTACTAAAGGTGGGCTCATTTTTTTGCACACTTGCTACTCATGTTATCCAATTCCTGTTTAAATTGTATAGTGTAAGTCCTTGTTTCAGTCAAAGACAGTTTTGTCAATGGAAGCAGTTAAATTCTTACAAACATGGCGTTAGCTTGGCTAGGATTTGGTGTTTGAGTGAATTGATTGAAGTCATATAAATCATTCACGGTGCGAGACTTGGTTTATTTCATAAAATTCAAACTGTGTAGTTCCAGGAACTACACACGGTCATATATGTAGATAAATTAAACAGACCCCTCTCTGTTCACCACTTATCTCCCCTATTTGTCAAATGATCAAATATGCAGTCACAAAACTGGCATATGTTTGTCATTTCACTTGGGGATATTTTGGTTATGTGAGTGAGCAATGAGTAGATCCATTTTTTTGGTTGCCTGTAGTGTGGCCAGCTTTCTTATTTTGTATTCTTTTATTTATTCATTTGCTTGTCTTGCTAGTCTCTACTTTATCTTTCTGATATATGGAATTTTTTATCTTATGCAGCTTTATTGACAGAGATTAAAGAGATAAATGAGAAAAAACGAAAAGCGGATGATGTGCTTCTGGCAATTGCTGCTGGGAACAGGCGACCTATAATTCCTAACCTTGAATTTGAGTACACTGATCCAGATGTTAATGAAGACTTATATCAGATCATTAAGTACTCATGCGTAGAAGTCTGTCCAACTGTTGAACAGCTGGATAAAGTGATGAAGATCTGGACTACTTTCCTGGAACCCATGCTTGGTGTCCCTCCTCGACCTCAGGGTGCAGAAGACACTGAAGAAGTGGTTAAGTCAAAGAGTCATACTCGCAAAGGTAGTGCAGCTTGTGCTGCAGAACGTGATAACTGTCCAGGTGCTAATGGTATTAACCGCAACTCAAAGCCATCGAATTCTGTTGGTAATTGTGTTGATACTCTGCTCACGGCGCATGCAAATGCCTCAAGGGCTAAGTTGGTGAATGGGAACACTCTTGTTAAACAAGATGGTTTTGGTGAGGTAGATGCCATGCATAAGAATGATTCTTGTGCAAGTACTCAGAATGTGAAAGTGCAGAATGGTGCTTCTATAGCCAATGAGATGTCTGGAGCTAATTTAAATAGTGCTTGTGGTGACCGGTTACCTGAGCGTAATTCCTCACAGGGCATAAGAGAAGAATACAATCAAGCAAAACCTAATCTAGAAAATATATCAGGTAGGTATATTCATACGAAGTGATTGGGAGAATGTTGACTACACTCATGGGTTCCAAACCCACAAGTGAAAACTCCATTTCTTTATTTTTTTCCAGATCTGATCCTCCAGATGTGATCTACATGTTCGGTTTAGTTGAAACTAGCCCTTGGATCATGTTTTCTGACGTGTATATCAGATTTCCCAGGGGTTATAAAGTCAATGACCTACAATTTATCGAATTTTCAACCCTCAGAATTTACGTTGAAAGGATACAATCCAAGGGTTGATTCCTACTATTTTGACTATGCTGAACACATCCATGGGGTCAGATTTAGTCAAAATGACCTGCCCCCTATGAGTTTCATCTAGGGTGGTCAGAACCTATGTGTAGTCAATATTTTCCCAATTAATGGTAGTCATTTATTCTGTTTTGTGTTGAGTTCTCTCATTTGGATGGATTTGGTACAATCATGTGCTCAATTGTGAATCAAACGTTTCATAAGTTTTAAATCATGTTTGGGTAGTGGAATGCAGCGGTTGTCTTTCTGTTACATTTTCCTTTTAACCGGATCCTGTTACGACTAACATTGTGTTGTCACTCTTAGGTACGACCACATCATCAAGGCCATCTCATATTGTTGTAGGAAGTGTAGTTGAACCCAAGCATATGGATGGCGTTCCTCCTGCTGAGGTAAGTCTCAAAAACGTGTCCAACAAAGGGGCCCTCTTTTTTTATGTTATGAAAATGGTGGAAGTTATATTTTTCATCTTTCTTTAAAGTCAATCAGTTCTTACTTGATCTCAGTATTTTGGTTGGAATGTTGCTTCTCTCTAAATATTTTGTGTATGTATTAGTTGATAGTGTTGAGCAGCAGAGATTTTTGATATTCCAATATTGGTTGCTGAACTCTGGCTTGTCCGATTGGGCATGCCATGCATTCTGAAATATTGAATGGCAAACATGGTTCCATTGGATTCAGATTTCCATGTCAAAGAATGCATGATGTTCCATTGGTTGTTCTCTCTGTCTCTGTCTCTGTCTCTGTCTCATGCGACTCCAAACAAAGTACGAAAGAAAAAGAAACACTTATTCATGTTGGAGTTTCTGGCCTTGTATTCTAGCTAACATTTTATAGCTATTAATCTTTTGCTATCTATATGACAGGTTGGAGAAAACAGCAGGCAAGTTGGCACTGCAAGTGAAGAATGTGCAGCAGAGAATAAGCCCAGCACAGTGGGAAACAAATACGAGGATTCTGTTGCTCATAGCAACTTTAAAGTAGAGAGAGAAGAGGGTGAGTTATCACCAAATGCGGATTTTGAGGAAGATAATTTTGCTGTGTACCGTGATGCTGCCCAGGAACCTGCTTCTAAAGCAAAAGATGGTTCTGAGAGTAGGCAGTGTCATGGGAGGTGTAGAGAAGATGAAGACCTGTGTTGTGGCGAGGCAGGAGAGCATGATGCCGATGCGGATGATGAGGGGGAGGAAAGTGCTCACCGATCAACTGACAGTGAAAATGTGTCTGAGGCCGGTGAGGATGTTTCTGGTAGTGAGTCAGGTGATGCTGATGAGTGTTCTCATGAGGAACATGAAGAGGAAGAAGATGATGATGTCAAGGCTGAAAGCGAAGGAGAAGCTGAAGGCATGGCTGATGCTCTTGAATGTGAAGGAAAACGGATACATTTATCCTTTTCTGAGCGTTCCTTCATGGCAGTGAAGCCTCTCACGAAGTATGTACCACCAGCATTACGTGACAGGGGCAATAAAGAATCTAGAATTTTCTATGGGAACGACTCTTTCTATGTGCTTTTTAGGCTTCACCAGGTAGGTGATACATCTAAATTGAATAGTTTATTTCATGGTAATATGGTATCTATGTTCAAAGATTGTGATGTTATCTCTTGTTTCCAGACATTGTATGAGAGAATTCTTTCAGCTAAGGTGAACTCTGCTTCTGCTGAAAGGAAGTGGAGGTCTTCAAAAGATACAAATCCACCTGATCAATATGCTAAGTGAGTTTCTATCCGTTGTATCTTTCATTTCTCGTTGATTGATTCTGTTTGTGTTAACAGTTTTTTATCTCCTTATTTTGGTGTTCAGGTTCATGAGCGTTTTGTACAGTTTACTGGATGGTACTGCTGACAATGCTAGGTTTGAAGATGACTGCCGAGCTATCATCGGTACACAATCTTATGTCCTATTCACATTGGATAAGTTGATATTTAAGCTTGTCAAACAGGTCGGTTTCTTGTTCCTACATTTTCCATCTTTTGATTGTTAAAGTTTGGTATGTTATATGAGTTAAGTGTAATATCTTTTTCAGCTCCAAGCAATCTCATCCGATGACATGGACAATAAGCTTCTTCAGCTGCATGCATATGAGAAGTCCAGATCACCTATGAAATTTGTTGATCTGGTTTATCATGAAAACACTCGCATTCTTTTGCATGATGAGAACATATATCGGTTTGAATGTGTAGGCTTCTTCATCTCTGTTCCACTTTGTTCATGCCACTTCTTTTTGTCCATTTGCTCAATGGCATTTATATATTATGTAGAAGTGAGTGATTTTTTATCAGCACTAATGTGCCCATAATTGTTTTTGCAGTCATCCAACCCAACTTGTTTGTCCATCCAGCTGATGGATTATGGGCATGAAAAAACTGAAGTTACAGCTGTTACTATGGATCCCACATTTGCAGCATATCTGAATAATGAGTTTTTGACAATCAATCCCGTGAGAAAAGAAACACGTCCACTTTTCCTTGGAAGGTTGGCATTCTTATCAAAAATTAGAAGAACTGCTTCTATGGCTTCTTTATCTCTAATGACTATTTTAAATCTGGATGACTAATTTATATATATTTTTTTCAGGAATATGCAGAAATGTTCTACCAATAATGAATACCTCTCTATATCCAAGGCAATGGAAGGTGTTCAAGTTGTTAATGGTTTGGAGTGCAAGATATCTTGCAGCAACTCTAAGGTATTCTTTATTCTGTCAAGTTATGGCTTTGGTTTTCATCCCTTGTGTGGTGTTTGGACTTTGGATTCACCTATTTATCCAAAAGGTAGGATAAATTGGAAAATCCCAGCTTATCTTTCTTTTTCTGGATAAGTGGGTGCATCAAAATAATCTCCACAAGGGAGTTCTATCTCTTATCCATCTCAGACAATCGCACCCCTGTCAAGAAGAGAGATGTTCCCAGGTGCTCGTGTCTGGAGATTGCCCTGCCTTTTGGGATAGACCAAAATCTCATGTCAAAAAAAAAATAAAAAAAAAATTATATATATATATATATATTGAAAGGCAAGCGGGGGGGGGGGGGGTATGCAGACCCCTACCAGTTATACAACTATACCATTGGGTTTTGAACCTGCAACGTCCCAACACAAGGTGACGTGCACTATCTTCTCCTACCAGACAAGTGGAGCCCCCGTTGGTATCTCATGTCAAAATAATTACTATAATCTGTTTAATATAATGCACCTTTTCTGTCAGGCTATTGATCTTAAAATGCATATATGACAGGCTTCCTATGTTCTAGATACGGAGGACTTCTTATATCGTACTCGTAGGAAAAGGATAAGTGCACCTCGTGGGAATTCTTTGAGTGGTGACCATGTGAGATCTTTCAATGTTGGAAAACTAGAGAGGTTCCGCAGATGGCTTGGTGGCTCATAGAACTGCTTCTTTCAAACAAATTGGTAATCTTTTCTCTTTGATTCATTTCTTATCTTAGTAGCTCCTTTTACTATTTATTCCAACTGTATCTAATGAAGCTATGGTCCACCATTCTATATCTATTTCATGTTTGTGTTTCCCTTGTGCATGTCGGTGATCCTTTCATTCTGGCATTTCCCAACTGTGCTTTCATATGCATGTCTTATCATTGAATCGATATTTATCTGTGCACAACTTGTTTCCTTTTCCTTGATTCGGCCCCTATGGTCTTGCATTGCTGTTTATGATGAATGGCATTGCAGACGGCTCTTAACGCATTTAGATTGCGGTCCATGTTTCCCTAACTCCAATTCATTGAGAGTATAAATGACCAAGAGCGGGTACTTAGGACCCTGTTCTCTCTGCCAAACTGAATCTGTTGCATTCCTTCTTTGATTTTTTGTCTCTTGCTGTGTGGTCACAGGATTTGGGGGCGTCTTATGACAAATCTCAACCTTGTTCAAATTGCAAGGTCATCCATCTGGTGCTCGCTCACCCTTTGTAGAAAAAAGGAACAAGAAATCCTTCGGAACAGATCGGGTGATTGGTTGAAGGCAGATAGGAGCAGCCAGAGAAGTGAAACCTCACATCCCTCCCCATCTCTCATTCTCTTTTCAGTGAATTCCTGAATGGGCACCCCCACCCCAATGTTAGAATAACAAAGCTGCAGAAAATCTCTTCACGAGTATGGGGGGATATAACATGTATTTGACAGAAGCCGTGAATGTGTATATAGTTTTTATGATTTTAGAACTGTTGTCATACAGCCCATCTGTTTCATCTACCTGACGATAAGTGTATAGAATTATGTTATGAGAACGGATCCTCTAAACCCTGGGTGAATCTCACCCAGCTTTTACAAGCACAAAACCTACCCCTCTGTGGGTACCACTTGTACTGAGCTACAGTACAGCGGAGTGGGATTTGTGGTTGTAAATGCTGGGTGAGATTGCTAATCTTACCAAATTCATCATGTCAAGCACATCAACATGGTTAGATTTGCAAAAAAGTGTTGGAAATGCCCATATTTTCAGTTATCATATTTTGGTTCTCTTATTTCAGTTCTGATATTCTAGTGATTATATATATAATCACTAGAATATCAGAACTGAAATAAGAGAACCAAAATATAACTGGAATTATGTCAACCCTTTTTTTGCAAATCCAACCATATGGATATGCTTGGCATGGTGAATTTACTAAGAATCAACCATTGGATTGTGTATTTTTGATGAAAAAATGTGATTTTTGAATATTTATGAAGATAATGAGCTATTGATTTTAAAGCCTTGAAAAAAATCTCATTTATGCATCAAAATCAGATGGTTCAAGAGCATGTTCTTATGAAACCAAGCATGTAAATCACATCCATGTGGTTAGATTTAAGAAAAGAATAATAATTTATGACTATATATATATATATGTATATATATATATTGAACATATTAGGCCCCCTTTTCTTGATCTGCCCCATTAGGACTCTTCAAAAATCATAATTTTTTTGTAATTTTTCTCACATATAACACCTTAGATGTGATTTATAGGTTTTGTTTAGTGGAAACCGGCTTTTGAATATATAGGGTTTTTCGGTGATCCAAAATCAATGGCTAAGAAGGTATCAGTTTTTTTCGGCTCATAAAATTACATTTTTTCATAAAAAAAAACATGATCTAAGAGTCGATTCTTACCAAATTGGGCATGCTAAACACATCTAATGGTTCAAATCTATCATAAAACACTTCAAATTATGAGGCTTAACGGGACAGAACTAGAAAAGTAGGCCTAATATGTTCACTTCTCAAATATATATAAGAGAGAGAGTGAGCATGTTGAACATCCATCATGTCGTGCAATGGATGCTTAGCATGAGCAACCTCCGTTTGAACACCTAACGAGTAAGTAGCTACCAATTTTCGTGTGTGTATATATATATATATTAGGCATCATTTCTTGTTCCGACCTATAAGTTTTAAGTGTTTTATGATAGATCTGAATCATTAGATGTGTTTATCATGATTGATTTAGTGGGAGCCAACTGAATCATGTTTTGTCGACAAAAAAACATGTTTTTGAGTCGGAAAAAACAGATACCTTTATAGACATTGATTTTGGATTGTCAGAAAAACCAATATACAGGTCAGATTCCAGTGATCCAAAAGCTGGTTCTCACTAAAAAAAATCTATAGATCACATATATGGTGTCAGCAAGAAAAAATACTTAAAAACTATGAAGAGTCTATTGAGACCTAACAAAAAAAAAGAGGGCCTAAGAAACTCATTACTTTTATATATATATATATATATATATATATATATATATATATATATATATATATATATATATATATATATATATATATATATATAATCATTAGAATACAAAGAACTAATGTGTGAACCACAATTTTCATTAAGTTTTTATTCTTTTATCTTGAATTTAACAAGATGTGATTTACAATGTGGGGTTTAATATATATATATATATATATATATATATATATATGAGAAAGAGCGAGAGAGACCCACGTGTACGTGTAGCACGATCAAGTTCATGAGCTCAGCATTGTCACTAGTGCTTCTTGCGAAGCCACGCCTATTGCTCCGACGTATGGTTCAGCCTGCAAAGTGGCATGGGCCTAACTAATTCGCCTTCTGTTTTTCTTGTTTTACCTTTCTTTTTCAAACCCTACCCACCAATGCCGGTTTCCTGCTAAGAATTTATTACATTTGCAAATGCTTTTCGCACAAAGCTTCTGAAAAGAAATATGCATTTGGCCTGCAAAAAGAAAGAAAATTATGTCGGAAATATAAAAACCAGGATTTTCCCATGTTCTGCATGAAAAATTTTAACTTTTTTGTACGGTTTAACACAGGAAAATTTTTCTCCACAATAATGACAACTGGGTGGTCCCTGATTTGAGGTTCCGTCCTTGCCCTGGAATCATCCCACAAGCCCTTCAAGCAGATGATAACCACGATCTCAAAATCCAATCCATTATTTATTCCTTAGGGCTTAGTGCATAGTTATTAGGAAACAAAGCAAGCACAGCAAACGATGAATTGAAAATAATAAATAATAACATTAAAAAAATGTGGGAAGCGTACTTCCACTAAATGGGAAGGGAGTTTCCTTAATTCTTCTCCCAAAAGTAGGAAGCTTGGTGCTTAACTATGATTTAGTGATCATATTGTCTTTGTCTTGCATAATATTAGAACCCTCATATGTTTTTTGATTATTAAAGGAGACTAGATAATCAGCCCACCCATATGGCCCGATGGCTCGGGCTTATAAGATAAATGGTAAAAAAAAGGTTTGTCATATAGATTTAACAAGATTGAAAGGGAAAATAATAAGAATCATAAGTATATTGGTAAATTTAAAACATTATAAATATTTATTAAGGAGGAGAAAGACATTTTAGAGAAAGAGAAAAGTTATAAATAGTAGTTAATTTTTGTAAAAATTATAATGTGCCACGTGACCCTTCATTTTTTTTTAAAAGTCTATATACAAATGCCCATACATATTTTTAATTACATCCGCAACTCACACGGCAAGAATGTCAATTAATACACATTTATAGGAGAATCCAATTTTTTGCATGATGCCCTTGCTTCTGCTTTTATAATACGAAAAATTATTGTACTATATGGCTAATTTGATACGCTTTCCGAAATGCCATACATTTTTTGGTATTCTTCTCATGTCCAAAATTGCAAATAACTAGCTTTGAAATGTTCTTTTTACTCCACGCATATGTGCAATCATGAAGTGTGCTCAAAATATCGCTCCGCTCCTTGGGTACCACAAACTACCACTTAAAATGATGTTCGCATGTCTTTTTCATGCACTTCACAAAGTTCGTGTAATACTATTTGTGAATATCTTGTCAAACTCAAACCTCTCTATATTTCGCAAATATTATAAAGTGCGCATAAAATTAGGTATGTACATCCTTTTAACTCAAAATATCTAAACATCACAAATATTTGGATGTGCGCTTATATATTTGGAGTGCACATAAAAATAGGTGTCAACATCCTATTTAATCTTATACTTTGCAAATACCTGGCCAAGTGCGCATAAAATTAGGTGCACACATCCTTTTTAACTCAAAACTCTATAGTTTGTAAACACCTGAATAAGTGCTCTTATATATATTAGGAATGCACACAAAAATAGCACATTCGTTTTAACCCAAAACTCTATTGTTTGCAAATACATGGATAAGTGAGATTATATATGAGGAGTGCACATAAAAAGTGTGCACTCCTTAACGAGTGGGTATAAAAAGTGATTCTCTGCACCCTAGGGCTTTTTCTGCTTGCTTTTAGGGTTTTTTATAGTCCCCCAACATTCTTTCTGTGAGCCACTTTTCCTACAACTATTTTCGGCATTTAGTTCGATGACACTGCATCCTCGAATAGTTTAGAATCTTTGACGGTGATTTTTCTCAGTACACACATCTTTAACGGTTGAACTAGTTATTTTTTTGAAATAGTTTTTTTTACTTGTTTCAAGGATTTGTATGCCTCTATCTTCCAGTTTTGTTGTTTATATGTTGCGTACCTTGTATGATAAAGAATAATGTTTGATTCTTTTTTGTTGTTTCCTTTTCAAGTTTTTACATTGTCCATGCTTTTTCAATAGCATTTTTGTCAATGTTTAATATATAGATGCTATTGTGTTTGGTTGTTGTTGTGGATCTTTTTAGTACATTTTTGTGTGTTTTGTTTAACATTTTTCACCTTTATACTGTTTAGAGTTTTGGTTTATATATATATATATATTGTTTGTGTTGTAGATGATTTATATTTGTTTGCTTGTCCTTTACAATTTACATTCTTTGTTTTTTTTTGTTGGTGTAATGTCATTGATGGGTTCACTGTGCACAAACATTGAATAGGGGATAGTTGGTTTTTTTAAGTGATTATTGTAGGAAGTTATATTAATTGAATGTAAAAAGTGTGTATGAATGACCTTTTCTCTCATGCTAATTTCTAAAGATAAATGATATGTTGTGTGGTTGGTGTAGGCAATTAATGATGACATCCGGAAAGTACACTACCGTAACACCGATCATACTACTTGGAGATCTATAATGATCTTTAAAAAGAATAGCTTTAAAGAATTTATGGCTTTGATGTCTTATTGAGCCTTCAGTAAAGTGGGGTGAGACAAGATATTTGGGTCCTAGGCTGGGCTAGGTATGCTTAGCTAGGCTAGGTCGGCTAAGCTAGGTGTGTTGGAATTTCTGTAGGAGAGGACGTAGACACAATTAAACTCTAGATCTAGAAAATAGGAAGAATAACTCCCTATTTATAGTTTTTTTGACAAATCAAAATATGTTTCCTTCGTATCCGAGATTCCTCTAGATGGAGGGTTGCTAAGCGGGTTGCCTTTAAATGAAAGGCTTAGATCGATCCAAAGATTGTTTGCCTTAAATGAAGGTCTCACATAAGGAAAGGGAATTTGAGATGGGGTAGCCTTCTAAATCCAATTTTAGAAGGTTGAGGAGACAAATCCCATCCAACGACAAGATAAGGTCGACAAAGCTATGACGACAACTTTCAATGGTGACATCTCACCACTAATGACAAGTTATGTTGTTGTTAGAGGTCAGCCTTAATGACAACTAATGGGCCAGGTGCCAACCTTGGTGACAGGAGAAGAGCATTGATGACAAGTTATGGTGTCGTCAGAGCAGGGGTGCCATAATCGATTGAAAATGAAGGTACTCTGATGACATCTAGAAGACACTGACAATAATTCAAAGACAACTACAATAATAGGGATAGACCTAGCGACAATATAACATGTCATGGATTAGAAAGGTGATTTGGCCATAACTTTCGATATTGATATCGAATAAACTTGATTTTTGGCTTATTAGAAAGATAAGAATCTTTTCTTAAACTTTGCTTTTGGTGAAAGGTCTAAAAAAAATCATTTTAGATGCCAAAATTAGATTTGAAGTTACCTCACTTTTGAAAAGGCATGAATTTTTTAGTGTAAAAACATCTTGATAAAAATTTGAGTGTCTACACAGGTTCATTTTGAATACAAGAAATGAATGAATATATGAGTAGGTTCTTTTTTAAATAAGTGAAATAAATGAAATAATGTATAAGTAGGTAAATTTAAAATGAGGAAGTTCACATAAAATAACATATAGAAAAATAAAATATATATATTGGAATGAAGAAGTCTATATAAAACAATTACGAAAAATGATAAATATTTGCGATGAAGAGGAAGTCTGCATAAAATAATTGCAACAAATGACAAATAATTGCAATAATGATATAGTCCACAAAAAACAATTGCGTCAAATAATAAATAGTTGCTAGGATGTGGAAATCCTTTTTATCTTCGCAATTATTTGTCATTTGTCACAATTGTTTTATGTAAACTTCCTTATCCTCACAACTATTTATCATTTGTTACTATTATTTTATGCGGACTACCTCATTCCAATAAAAATTTATCTTCTTATATTTTATTTTATGTGAACTTCTTCATTCTAAATTAACTTACTCATACATCCATTCATTTCACTCATTCTAAAAGGAACCTTCTAATACATACATTATTCACTTCTTTTATTCAAATTTAATCTACTCGTACATATATACATTTATTTATTCAAAATGAACGTGCTTATACATACATTCATTCAATCTAAATGAATATGTTCATATATTCATTCATTCAATCTAAATGAATATGTTCATATATTCATTCATTCATTCCAAATGAACCAGCTCATATATACATTCATTCATTCATTCCAAATAAACTTGTTCATATATACATTTATTCATTCCAAATGAATCAGAATATATATTCATTCATTTATACATATATTTATTTATTCAAAATGAACTTGCTCATACATACATTCGTTTCTTTTATTCAAATTGAACCTTCTAATACATACATTCATTCATTCATTTATTAAAAATGAATCTTCTCATATATTTATTCATTCATGCATGCATTTATTCATTCATTTATTCCAAGTGAACCTGCTTATATACACATTCACTCATTCATTCAAAATTTACATCATCATAATTTACGTCTAAAAATTTAAACTCATAATTTGTATCCTTAATGTTTGATGTTTATAATAAAAATTTACAGTCCCCATAAGTGTTCACAACTCAACTATCGAGAAATTGTCAATCAGCACCTCACTGACTGATGTCTTCTCAATCTTCTCCTTTCATTGACCTTCATACACTCCAAAGCCTTGAACTTAATCTGTTTATAGAAGTTGATCATATGATTTCTTCTAGTTGTGATATCTTCCTGAAAAAAAAAGGTTACATCCCAAAGAACTAAACAAAACATGACATGACATATAAACATGTACCCACATGAAGTTCAATTCTTAATTAATGCCCAAGTGTTGCATGTGCACTAGGACAAATATACCACAATCATACCTCTAACAATCATATACTAAGTTAAGAACATGTACACATACGGATTGAGTTAACGAACATATGCAAAGTAATTACTCATTTTTTTGTTTAGGAATACCCTCTATGGTCTGAGTCATCCACTTGTTGTAATAGTAGTAGCCAAACCATGTTGCAAAAAAATAAACCTACAATACATATGCAGAACCTAATGTTGGTTGTCCCAGTTGAAAAAAATTAAGACCTTTAACATAAATTGAGTTTAAGGTTGTTGTGCATGTAAAAATTTAAGTTTTGTCAGTATGCAAAGTTATGTAAGTGCTACCTTGTCAGCTTCAAACCATGAATACGGCAAGTCACCTTAGAACAAGCAGCCACCTTCCCTCTGCACTGCCCTTTAGTTGTGACCACTTGTTGTGAACAGAAAATGTTAACTAATTAACTTTTATTAGTTGGTAGAAAAATAACAGAAACATCGCTTTTCGAACTGATAGAGAAATACGAAGTAAGGTTAACAGTCTTCGGCAAGTCGTCTTTATCCCTGGCATTGTTGTGGGTTGCTTGGAGTCTGTATATTAATCTTGTTAAATGCTACATAGTCAAAATATATGGTGTATTTATGTTAGATTTAAATGAGTGTATATGCAAACGTACAAACCTAATACTTATGTCACTTACCAACAGAGTTTCTTCACCAAATTCATACTCTTTTAGCTCTTATGTGTTCTGTTACACAACTTTTTCTTTCTCATTAACCTCTTCTCATCACTAATTGAAATTGTATATAAACACATACATATTTTGTATCCACAAATATACTCACATGACTCAGGATATTGTTATTACCTTTGGCACCACAATTAGTTCCTTACTTGGGGGTCTTTCAAAGTTTTGATTATCTTTCTGTGGGGGTTTCTTTTATGTTTATACATCGCTAATTGACTGTTTGGTTGCACAAACACAATCAAAATTTATCATATATATCGCTTCATTTGCTTTCATGGATGTAATATTTTTGCATTTTCAATATTCAAGATTAGCCAAAAAAATATCACATTCATCATCACACCTATATTTTAAGTATAAATTACAAAGTCTAACAATTTATAACTAGTTTTGTCATGTACCCGAGAAAGCTGCATGTCATCCAAATTACTGTAATAAAGATCACTAGTACTAGTTTGCCCATGTGGTTCAACATCTTCGAGAGTGATCCTTTTATCATATATAACATTAATCGTTTGTAAAAGTTCTTCGTTAAATGCATATCTAACATCTATATCTCTAATCGGTTTGAGAAAATGCATGCCCTCTGCGTGTCAGAGCTCAATGTTGAGGACATCAATATCATTTATTATTTGGGATAGTTAGATGGTCACGAAAAGACTGAACTCGATAGATGGTGCCTGAGATAGATGCATATTCTCCACAGGATTCTCATCATTTCATTTATTAATTGCTACACTTCTTTTAATTGCTTGTTGTTTACCTCTGAAAGCAACAAGTTCTCTTTCAACATTATGAGCAACTAAATAAACCTCATCACAAAATAACCTAGAGTCTGCATCATCATTGTCATCCAAGACATCTATCCATATATGTTGGCAATCTAATTTTTGAATAACAACTCCACCAGAAGATCGTTGACTCTTCTGCATATTCAGTTTTACAAGACATCAAAGCTATAAATTTCTTATAGTTAATGTTTTCAGAGACTAGTACAGTTCTCCAAGTGGGATGATAAGTGTTACAGTAGTGTATTCTAACCCTTTTAGAAGCCATCATTAACTGCTAATACCAACTACACAATATATCATTCAACTAACAAAAATAACATGTGAGAAAAGGTCAACCAAATACACTTTGTACATTCAATTAACAAAACTACTTACAACAACTACTCTAAAAACTAACTACACTCTATTCATTGTTTGTGCACAATGAACCCTAGTCTCATTACACCAACACAAAAATAACAAATTTTAACTAAAAGGTGAACAAACAAGTATAAATCATCTACAACACAAATAAATATATATATCTATGAAAAAAAACTAATCATAGTAAACCCCAAATGGTAAATCTTGTGGCAATTATAAAATAAAACACAGAAAAACATAAAAAAAACATCCATGGCAACAATCAAACAAAAATACACATGGGGCTATTAAATAATCATATTTATAAAAAAAAGTTTAGAGAGAAATAAAATAATATGCATACATATATTGTTTGTGTGAAACTCACCTTTCGAACTTGTAGATAGGAAAGTCAATTACAAGGATGATACCAAAACCTCCTCAAAAATTAACGCCAAATTACAAGAGAAACACTGAAAGAGGAGAGGAACAATGTAGAGGGTTGTACAAGAAAAATAGGGTTCTTTCTATAAACAAATGAAAAAAGAAACCAAATAAAAAAATGAGTTTATATATGATTCAGGAACTCCACAAAAAATAAGAAAACTCACATAGCATTCATCCCAAACATATGCAAAGTTTCAGCAAAATTCACATATTTGTCAGAAAAATCGCATATATGTAGAGTTAAACACATATATGTCATAAATTTGAAAATATTTAGCCAATATTTGCAATGTTTTGACATTAAGTTTAACATGCGGTTTACACATTTTTTATGTGAACTTCATGAGGTATATGTAGAGTAAGTAGAAAATTTATGGTGTTTCGACGTTCAGTTTAACTGGAGGTTCACACATTTTTTTATATGAACTTCGTGAGGTATATTTAGAGTAAATTGGATATTTGTGATGTATCGATGCTCGGTTTAACTGAAGGTTGCATATTTTTTTTATGTGAACTTCATGAGGTTTATGCGGAGTAAGTAGGATACTGACATTTATTTTAATAGGATGTTCACACATATTTTATACAAACTTTGTGAGTTATAAGTGGAGTAAGTAGGATATTTGTGATGTTTCGATGCTTAGTTTAATTGGAGGTTTGCACATCTTTTTATGTGAACTTCGTGAGGTATATGTGGAGTAAGTAGGATGGTTGTGATATTGCAACGTTCAGTTTAAAAGGAGGTTCACACATTTTTTTATACGGACTTCTTGAGGTATATGCAGATTAAGTAGGATATTTGTGATGTTATGACCTTCAGTTTAACTAAAAGTTCGTATATTTTTTTATGCAAACTTAGTAAGATATATGCGAATTAAGTAGAATATTTATGATGTTTCTAGGTTCCAGTTTAATCGGATGTTCACAAATAAATTTATGTGAGGTTCATATTATATATGCGAACTTAGTGAGTTATTTGAGATGTTTCAAGGTTTTATTCTAACTGGATGCTCGCAAATAAATTTATGCGAGCTTCCTGAGGTCCGCACAAAAAAATGTGTGGTTCTACATTTAAGTGAGAGTTTGCCCTAACCGATGAGTGGAGTGATACATTCACAATAACTCTATGAGTTCACACATGGGAAAGGTAAAAAAGTCCTAACAAAGTTGGCTAATTGTGATTTTAAACATAGAGAGAATAGCAAAAATTTTGAGGCATTTAGAGAAACATGTCATTTTTGTTGTACTGTATGGTCATTTTCTGACGGATAAAAAACATGACATAAAAAAAGACCTACAAAGAAATCCATAAATATCACAAGGATTTATTTCAATTTTAATGTTATAAAACGATGTAAAAAAAAAACACAAGATTTTCGTTTGCATCAAGTTAGAAATTTAAAGTTGACATGATACAAGCCTGAAATCTCCAATAAAAGATGGAGTCCGCACTTGAGTTTATTATGAATCAATTTCCAAATATAGTTTTTCATGATTAAGGCACTACCCAAACAATTAAGTTCTTTCCCAATGTTTTGAATAAGGGCTAAAGCTATCTTTAAGAGCCTTATATTGAAATGTAAACACTATTTCCATGTGTTTTCAAAATATGGTGTTGCCAAAAACATCCTCTTGTGAATGGTGTGGAACTAAGGCTGAGAAATGAGAGAATAGCTCACATCCAAACATCTGATTGGAGGACAGAAACATCTTTTTGCCTGAAATGTGGATCTAGACACCCAAACAAACAAATTCGCATGAGTCGCAAGAGGCGTCTTTCCTCTGACTACGATGGGTGTCTGATTAATATACATCCAGAATCTCTGGGAGCTGCTAGCACAGTCCTGATGAGGATGGCTCAAGAAAGTTAGTGCTCTTTTGCATCTTGTGCCAGATCCAACTCATGACTTGGCTCACAAAGTACTCATTGTTTGAACTTGTAAAATAAGCTCAGTATGAACAACAGGTGTAGCTTGTCGTAACTATATTATATATATATATATATATATATATATATATATATATATATATATATATATATATATATATATATATCCCAAACCACAACAGAGGAACTTTGTGGATCCTTCTAACTTTAAAACAACGTAACTGGGGTTGAAAGCACTAGGCTTGCAAGAAATTAGTTTATAGACATTTTTATTGCTTCCTTCCAAGTTACATCTTTAAAACAAAGTTAACTTTTTTTATAAATGAGCCAACACTGAAACAATACACTTTTTCAGTAGGTTTACAATCGGATCCTATTACTTTCAGCTGTGGAAGAATATATTTCTTCAGTAAACAAGCCAGACCAAGCTTGGGTTCTTTAGCTCAGGCCTGTTATGAGCTTGATCTCGTCTTGGCACATCACAATAACAAGCCAAACTTGAACCACCTCAAGCTTGGCTTGTTCAGCTTGTTTACCAACCCTAGGACTCATCTGAATAAGGAAATCTAGCATGAGTTTGTTAAAGGATATTATCAATCCATATCCAATCCTAATTATGAAACCAATCATGCAACATCCCATCAAGAATTACCACCACCATCTCATGGGTGGAATTCATTCCCGCTGAACCCAAATGCTTTACAATATAGATTTGCATCAACGGAAAGAGATTTGGGATGAACTTTTGGTGTGATAAATACTGGCATCAAGCACAAGCATCAACAGGGAGGAATAATTTACACTGAAATGTATAGTATGCATGGGCCTCACAGTAGGACATGTGAAGGTACAAAGAAGCATCTTCATCAGCTCGTGTTTCTTCATTCATCTCTTTCATGGCTATCCTGTTGGGAAATAAAGTGTCCATTCGTATGTGCCTCTTTCATGGTATGATGCATGGTGACCCTTCGAAGGTATCCCTTGGATACCTATATATACCATATGATGGGTAGTGGTGTAGCAAGTGAAATTTGAAGGCTTACAGAGATCGGTCCTTGCTCACGTGTTGGTTAAAGGATGTACTCATCAACAAGAGCAGTTCGACTAAGGAGATCGCCTGTCTCTCAAATCAGCGCAATGGTAGGGACAAATATATGACCATATCCCTTCAAATATGTGTTATACATAATGTGTATGCTCCTTCGATCCTCCACATTATGGTATAATTGGGTTGTTGGTATAAATGCATTACAAAATCTCTCTTTTGAGAAAATTCAGGATAAAGTTACTCCACCTGGAAATTTAAAACTTCCTTTCATTATTCATTCGAATGATTAAACAGAAGTTGATCATGTTAGTGATGCACCAACTCAAGAAGAATCATTTGTGGATCATGCTAAAGAGCATCCACAGGTTTATCAAGTTAGTTCAATTATCAAAAGATCCACAAGAATTAAAAGATCAGTCATTCATCCAGATTATGTGGTGTATCTACAAGAGTTCAATGATTTCATAGATATTGAGGATTCATCTTCTTTTAAGGAAGCTGTTGAGTGTGAGCAATCTTCATCTTGGATAGAGGCTATGAAAAAAAAGCTAAACTCTATAGCCAAAAATCAAGTATGGGATCTTGTCGAAGTGCCTGGAGGAGTCAAGCTTGTATGGTGCAAGTGGGTCTTTAAGACCAAAAGAGACTCTAAAAACAATATCAAAAAATATAAAGCAAGACTGGTTGCTAAAGGTGTCACTCAAATGGAGAGCATTGACTACAACAAGACATTTTCTCCTGTCTCGACTAAGGAGTCAATATAGATTATTTTTGCCCTAGTAGCTCATTTTTTCTAGAGTTACACCAAATGGATATAAAAACAACTCTCCTAAATGGTGAATTAAGTGAAGAGGTATACATGGAACAACCTCTAGGTTTCTATAAAGATAAGTCAGACCGTTTGGTTTGCAAGTTAAAAAAGTCAATATATGGACTTAAACAGGCCTCCCATCAATGGTATATGAAGTTCCTCAAAGTCATTTTGACCTTTGGATTCACTGAAAACATCGTTGATCGATGTGTATACCTCAAGACAAATGGGAGTAAGTTCATAATTCTGGTACTTTATGTGGATGGGATCTTACTTGCAACCAACAATAAGAATATGCTGACAGAAACCAAGCAGTTTCTATCATTCCATTTTGAAATGAAAGACCTGAGAGTGGTTGCCTATGTTCTCGGCATTGAGATCCATTGAAACAGGTCTAAAGGTATACTAGGTATCTCTCATAAAGCTTATATCAATAAAGTTATCAAAAGATATGGGATATAGTATTGTGCTCCTACTACAACACCCATATTAAAAGCGGATAAATTAAGCCTTAAGGACTGCCCACAGACTGAAGAAAAAAAAAACAGATGACCATGATACCATATGCATCAGTGGTCGGTAGCTTGCAGTACGCTCAGACATGCACTCACCCTGAGATATCATTTGTAGTCGGGGTTTTTGGCAGATTTCAGTTGAATCCTGGTCTAGCTCACTAAAAGGCTGCTAAGAAAGTCATGTGCTATCTGCAAGGGACAAAGGACTATATCTTAACCTACAGAAAGGCACACCACCTTGAGGTTATTGGTAATTCATATGCATATCTGGGAGGTTGTCCTGACAGTAGAAAGTCTACCACATCATACATATTTTTGTTAGCCGGTGGTGCAATTTCTTGGAGGAGTGAGAAGCAATCCACAACTGTTGTCTACACCATGGAGGTTGAGTTCATGACTCTATTTGAGATAACTTCATAGGCCATTTGGTTGTGGAACTTCATCTCAGGACTTCAGGTGGTTGAATCCATTGGGAGACCACTGAAAGTATTTTGTGATAATGAAGTCGTTGTATCCTTCTCCATTAACAACAAAAGTACTGTCTTGTAAGCATATGGAGTTGAAGTATTTTGTTGTAAAGGAGAGGACAAAGAATCTTTTGGTGTATATTGATAACATAGAGACTAAGAAAATGGTAGTTGATCCTCTTACTAAGGGTTTGACCTCGAGATTATATGTCGAACATGTTAAGAGGATGGGCTTGTTTGAAACCCTGTAATTATGTACACTAACTTTTATGTGATCACATTTTAATAATAAAGATATGATTCTTTCTTTCTTTTTTTTGTTGGTTATTCATCAAGTTTGCTCATAATGTTTAAGAATTTAGCATAACAATAAATTTGGACTGATAAAGTGGATTTAAGACCTATCCACATGAACTTTTATATACTCGGGTCAAGTGAGAGAATGTTGGAAAATAAAGTGTCCCTTCATATGTGTCTCTTTCCATGCATCATACATTTTGGTATGATGCATGGTGACTCTTCGGAGGTATCCCTTGGATACCTATATATACCATATGATGGGCAGTGGTGTAGCAAGTGAATTTTGAAGGCTTACAAAAACCAGTCCCTTCTCACCCACTGCTTGAAGGCCTGTACTCATCAATGGGAGCAGTTCGGCTAAGGAGATCGTTTGTCTCTCTTACATCAATGCAATAGCAGGGACAGGTATGTGACCATATCCCTTCAAATATGTGTTATACATAATGTGTATGCTCCTTCGATCCTCCACATATCCCCCAACAAACGTTGTGCTCATGTATGATTTACAGGCCAACCAAATATAATTGTTGTTGTGTATAGGCGATGGTGACAGTGCTGAAACACACCATTCATACCAGACCTACAAGTTTAAACAAGCTCACGTGGGTCAACCAAAATCAAAGACTTAGGTTAATCTTGATACGGGTTCACAACCAAATTAAATTATGAAGCAAAAATAGAGAAATGCTTGCTTGATGGAGTACCTTAGTAGCATTGCAGCACCGCCAGAAATGAACTTCCAGTGAGGAGCTTGATGGCACGTATATAGACATTCGCAGCGATAAGAAAATTGCAAATCTGACAGGATAAATATTTCACTTAGTGGTCAACCAAGAGAAAGTAAATAGAAATTGGCATCTTCTAACAGCTTTTGCTTTACAAGAAACAGAGGCACATCTTCAAGAACTCGGAAAATTTACCAGCTAAACATGTTTGGTGTTGCCATTGTGGGTTCAATGCCGAGGTGAACATCCTTATAAAGTGTAGCATCAAAGTAGCCAACAAATCCTATGAATAAATAATCTAGTTAGAAAACGGGCAAAGCTTCATCAGCAGACCAGATATGTTCAGTATTATATATTTTTTAGTCGTTTAGCGAATTAAGGCGAGTGATTGACCCAATGGATGGAAAATTACAACCAAGTATTCAATGTGTATGCACCAAAATACTTCACAGTATATGACAAAGTTTGGTTAAGACAAGACAATCAATCAGGAGAAGTGACTCAGGCAAATACCTTATCAACTGAAAGAGGAAAAGAAACATCTCAAAACCCACAATCCAGATGGTTAGCACTCTCTCATGAAGAGAATTTGGTCTCAATGATTTCAAAACTGAAGTATCAGATGTTTAAGAAACTCCTCTCAATTATTTGATAAACTCATACCATCTTACATAGAAGCATGTTTTTATTACATTAGAAACAAGTACGAGTATGAAGTTTGTTTCTATTAGCATCCTTGCTTACAAACAACAAATTCATTTTATAGAGACAATGTTTTTGTTAAGAGTTTTAAATATTATAATTTGTGAAAGTTATTATATAATAATGATTGATTTACTTTTTTATATATAACTATTTTAATTTAATAGGCAGCTTTATAGAAATATATACTTCGTATAAACTTTTGAGATACTGGTACCAATTCTTTTAGAAACTGTATCAATGTATATTAGAAACTGGTATCATTTTTTTTCAAAACCATTTCAATATGCACATCAAATAAAAATATACCTAAAACTTTTTAAGCCCTCATGTACCCATACCAGTACCGCATACCCATACCCGTTTATGGCAACTCTAAATAAACTTAAGAGTCACACTATGAAGCTTTAGAAGAGGATAATAGAGCAATGTTTGAGAAGATAATCACATGTATCAGAGAATCAATTTGGTTTTATGCCAAGAAGGTCAACATTAGAAGCTCATTTCTTATAAAAGCAGCTTATAGAAAGATTTTGAGAAGGTAAGAAATTTGCATATCAAGAATACAAAGCAAACGGTAAGTGAGAAATAGACAAAACATCTCCAACCACAAGGGATTGAGTAGTGCCCCCAAGTGTAATACAAAAGGCGGCAACAATTACATGGTTTGTGCCCAAGCATTTGTGGTTGGTGTATGAGAAGAGAAGCTGATGAAGTTTGGAGTGAACGACTATTTTCGTCTTCAGTATGGGGTGTGTGTGTCCAAAGCATGGGTTGTGGAAAGAATTAGATTCACTACAACAGGGCTCACACAAGTAAATGAAAGAAACAACTGTCAACAACCTTTTAGAAGTGTGGCATGCCCAGGAGAGAAAGACAAGGTTTTCATAGATATGAAAAAAGCATATGACAAAGTTCCAAGGAACTTAATTTGGTCAGTGTTGAAGAAGAAAGGAATCTCTTAAAGATATATTAAAAATCATCCAAGATATGTATGCAAGAATGGTGAATATTGTTAAAACTACATGTAGCAAGACAAGTTTGTTCCTAATTAAAATTATGGTATATCAAGGTTTCACTTTAACCCCTTACTTTTTTGCTTTAGTTAAAGATGAAATAACATCTTCTATTCAAAAAATTGTCCCTTGGTGTATGTTCTTCATAGATAATATAATACTTGCATCAACATATTTAAACTGCGCATACCCATAGGGGGTTAATCAAGTGGAACATATCCATTACTGCACAGTTTTACTTTCTACATATGACAATATTTATATGAATGAAAATGATTATTGATATGCCTGTGTAAAATATTATCGGTCTGAAATCCAATGTATTATTGGTTTGTGTAAAATCCATTATGCTCTTATGTTTTGGCACTTTACTTGCATGCCTTGGAAAGAGATTTTCTACTAGGGCTTATAGATTTTGGCTCTCTGATATTACCATTTTACTTGTCAGAAAGAATGATTGGCATGTTGTTAATCAACTATTTATAAACGATATTAAATTAGTGAAGTGTATATTGATGGATAAATGACATTTAATGGGGGTAGTTGAATGATATTGACTTGCTATTTTAATTAGATGAATGATATGTTGTGTGGTTGGTTTAAGCCATTAATAATGACCTCTAAAAAGGTTAAAAATAGTATTGTAGCCTTTATCACTATACTTGGAGATTTATAGTGGTCTCGAAAAATAGTAGTTATAGAGAATTTGTAGTTGTGATGTCTCATAAAACTGGATATATGAAAGAGTCAATGATTCACCGGTATAGTTTTTCTCCAAAATTAGATGGCATGCATTTTGGCTGAAAAAAATGGTATTTGAAGCCCCAATTTTTTATGAAATTTGTAGGCCATTGATTTTTGAAACCTTATGAAAACCTATCCATGCATTAGAATCAAATGCTCCCTGAACTAATTTCTATAAAAATAAGCATATAGATCACATCTGTATAGTCAAAATTTTGAAAAAACACTAGAAATTTGAGCACCATGCCATATTTAGCACAAATCATATATATATATAGGACCACAACTAAAAGTCAAAAGAAAAAGGTTGTAATCGAACTCGATGGGCTCGTTTGATGCCCAGCACGTCCAATGATACACTATCTTGTATATATATACGAAAATTCATAGTTGTGCAGTCCATAGGTTCATAGCTATAATGGAATTGTGTTGACCATCCATCGCGTGCATGATGGATGGTCAACACGCAAAAATGCTACAAATGCATTTTTTAGCATCAGCGACACTTTAAAGTGTTGTTAACGCCCCTAGGGGATGCACTTGACATTTTAAAAATTAGAACTGTTGCTAAAGGCCTTTGCACGGGTTTTTATGTTTTTCAACATTTTTTTTTGCAAAAAAAAAACCCTGAGCATCCATCACCTGCACGATAGATGCTTAACAAAGCATATTTTTTGCATTTTTTAGCATTAGCAACACTTTAAAGTGTTGCTAATGCCCCTAGGGGATGCACTTGACATTTAAAAAAAAATAGTGGTGCTTTAGAACCGTCACTAAAGGCCTTTTGCATGGTCTATTATGTTTTTTAGCATTTTCTTTTTTGCAAAAAAAAATTGAGCGTCCATCACCTACGCGATAGATGCTCAACAAAGCATATTTTTTTTGCATTTTTTAGCATTAGCGACATTTTAAAATGTTGCTAAATCCCCTAGGGGATGTGCCTGTCATTTTAAAAATATTTTTAGCGATGCTTTAGAAATGTTGCTAAAGGCCCTTTTACGTGATTTTTTACATTTTTCAATATTTTTTTTTTGCAAAAAAAAACATGAGCATCCATCACCCTCGTGACAGACGCTCAACAAATTCTCATTTGGAGTTGCGAACGTATGTATTGTGCAACTACCAATATCTCACTCTCTCTCTCTCTCTCTTTATATATATATATATATATTGTGAGTGTGGGTGGGGGGTTAATATTTAGGACTCTTAAAGGCAAAGAATTATTAAGTCTAAATCACCTTCTTTTCATATTCTTTAGATGTTTTTGTAGATTGGGCATTATACAAGGTTTGTTTAGTACAAATAAGTTTTGAATCATGTGATTGCAACCTATATGTAGGCTTTCTAAGAGCTTCAAAAATTGACAACCCATAATGCACTAGAAATTTAAAGTCATATTTTCTATTGAAATAACATGATCCAAAGTTTTATCTTTGTGAAACAAACTTGAAAACATCTATGTGGCCAGATTAAGTCAATAAAGTTTTAATTCATGATTTCTAGCAACAAAGAACCACTTGTATATTGGAGTTCCAAAGAACCACTTGTAAACTTTTATTTGTTCTAATTAAATATTGAATGGTGTATTGCTGAAAATTTCTTTATTTTCTTTTAATGCAACTGAAAAGGGAATTTTTAGGTCTTATGTTTAAATACTACATAATCAATTTGAGAAAATGATTTTAACTAGATAAATAGTACCTTAAGTAAAATGATAAACAAAAAATGAGATTAGAAGATGCAAATGTAATTAAAACAAATGATTCATGATTTAATATCCCTCTCAAAAAACCAATAATTCATATGTGTGTGTGCAAATGGACAATGTTGAATACATCTACTATGTTACATTTGAAAAAAAGTACCATAAATTTCTAGTTCTCATATTCTAGTGGCCCTAATATTAACAATGTTCAAATGAATAAAATGACTAAAATACATTTAAAAACAAAATATTTTTAAAAATGTATTGTTATTGTCTTGGTAAATCAACTCTTATGTTTCAGAAGAAAGGAAATGTCAAATATAATTTTTAAAAAATAAAAAAGTATATATTAGTATTTTGATTTGCAAAATGTGTTTTTTCCCTCAAGAGATAACTAAATGTTTTTAAAAATGACATTGGTCTGCAAGATTTCTTGGTTAAGTTAATTAGTTGACCATTTCTTGCTATATATATATATATATAGTTATGGCACCATGAGGTAAGGTTGCTTTTTCCTAATTTTTATTATTTTTCATAAATCTAGCCTTATAAATGTGATATACATATTTTGTTTGGTAGGAGTCAACCTTGTTGATATACTTATGACACGTAGGCATGTATTTGTAAGGATTCAATTTTTATGTCGGACATTTGTATTTTTTGTCAAAAAGAACATGTCTAAATGTCAATTCTTAGCATTTGGTGTCATGACCAAATATTAACCTCGGAGAGAGAGAGAGAGATTATGTATCAATGTTTAATTTTCTTCTTATGATACCAAGGTAAGGCAGTTGAGGAACCAAAAAACCATTAATTCAATAGTTTATGGTTTTGATTATGTATTGAATGGTTGTGATTGAAAATAATTAATGATTTCATTTTCTTTTAATGCTATTAAAAAAGAAAGTCTTTAGGTTTATGTTAATATACTATAGAACCAAGATAAAAAATTTAACTAAATAAAAAGTAGGTTAAAAAGATGGCCAAGAAAAAAAGGAAGAATCAGAAGATGCAAATTAATTAAAACCAATGATTCAATAATACTCTTCCAAAAATATTATTATACTAGTATTTTAGGTAGTATGGTTGATTGGTAGGGCAAGGGACTGTAAATATTTTCCCTATAGTTCAAATTCAAGTGTCACGTGATCAACACAAGAAATGACTTAGAATCCTAGTTTGTTAATTAACTGACATGATTGTTGCCCCATACATGAAAAGAATTATTGATGTAATGCCCCAAGATTTTTAACCACTTATAAAACACGTAAAAATAATAACTTTTTTTTTATTTGAATAATCATCAGCGAAAACATTTTTAACTTTGGTTCAAAACCTCAGGCGGGTTACATTACACACAAAGACAATTATATTGAACTTAAATGCGGATAGCATGACTTGTTTAAAATACTTTAATTTCAAAAGAACATAGTATTATAAGACTAACACAATAGTAACATGTATCTGAATTCAACATCCAAAAAAAGAAAATGATTGGCTTGTCGACACCGTCGCAACAACTTGCATCCACTCTGCAGCTAAACATGTAATCACTTGTTTGCCCATAAAATGGATTAGATAAGTGAAAGCTTGGTAGGACTACACTAGAACATATGGTGAGTGTGCAAAACTAATACAAGTAGCACGTTAATGATAACATAATTCATTCAAATAGACATTCACGATATACTTCAATTGTGGTATATATACGCGATATATATTAATTAAAAGAACATAATGTATTCATTTGCAAAGTAACTAAGTAGGTATGATGTGTCATTTACTAGCATATATAATATATTCAACCATGATCTCATACTAGGGTCCATAGTTGATATGAAATTCAAGGACACATTTAAGGATAACATAATTTATTAAATTAGATATTTATGATGTTCTATGCATTTAATCAATTCTACATGCATCATGTCAAATACACATCACATCATAACATCAATATTCATATTATTCACACTTTAATAAATTGAGCTTCAAAGCATGCGTACGTGAATTAAAACATGTGTACAAAAAACTAAGCATGCACATTTGATACATTTAATTAATTACATTTCACAATTCAAAACATGTGTATATAACACATAAACTCCTATGCATGTGTATAATTTAATATACAATGTCATAGTTTGTCAAGGCATGATACAATTGTAATATAGTTTATGAAAGCATAAAATAGTTTAACAGAAAATATTATGACATATTTCAAACTTAACAACTGTGAAAAAATATGCAACTTTATTTAGAATATAATTATGCATTATTAGTGCATATTTTCATTTCAAATCTATGTGAATAAGAATGACTTTGTTTATCTTTATTACAATTCCCTCGAGTACGCGGGAGAAATGCTCTCCTTAAATAGTCACGACATTTCAAGTGTATATTATTAATGAGTTGTACTTTACTCGGGTGTCGAACTAAGCATGACCCTAAGTAAGTGATCTATGATCAAGAGAAGAACCCAATATGATGTATACTCGAAATATGATGCATCCTGAACTAGCTATATTTGTAGGGAATCTATTACCTATAATACGTTGATAGCCTCAGTCTCCTAACCTTCGAGTGAATGGAGATCATTGAAATGCCTTGTTCTCATAAAACAATATTGTTACTCGAGACATATACCACCTACCTATCAAGGTAGTCCATAGATCAAAATGGGTTAGAGGGTTCTTATTATAGGATTTTGTCATTTCATTTACCTTGTATCATTAGGCACTTTAGGGTTCAATAACCCTAGTATCCTTCCATGGTAAACATAATTCATTTGTAGGTATCTAGCCATTCAGATGATGCTCGGGCGCTTTTAACCCATATGAGCACTTCACCTATGAAGGCAAAATCATCATAAGTGTGCATGTATAAATGTATCATTTATAAAACGGTACCCCTTTCGCACCTCATGGGTTTGTATCAACTTTAAGCTTATGTATGAGCCATTATAAATACATGCATGCTTACAATACATCACATATCACTTGCCATACACACCAACATGCCCAATGTTACTATACGAGTTCGTTGAACCCCAACTCCAACACGAGTCATGCATATATCAACTAACATAGTTATTTAACATTTCAATATGCGAGCATAGCTAGTAGGGCTCTATGACCTATAACTCCGATATTTGAATTTGAATATTCATTGCATGCATATATTATCACGTGGCAATTAAAAAAGTATATTATCACATGCATTGTAATACAATTATTTGACATTTCCACATGTGAGCATAGCTAGCAAGGCTCTCTGACCTATTGTAATGACCCAAAATTTCAGAGACTTAAAATTTCATAAAAAAATTGTTTGCTTTTTGAAATGCAGTGAAAATTGCTTTAAAACATAAACCTACTCTGATATTCAGGCCCGTTACACGTAAAAAAAAAATCATAACAAATATTTCAAAAATATTTCATTACATTGAATGAATATTATAGTTCAAACAAGCCAAAAATATATAAAATTAGATATAGTTCAAATTAACCTAGTCTATATTAAAATCATAGTTGAGTTCTCGGGTAGTGTAACATTCGCCTGTTCATTTCTGTGAACCTTAAATTTTTTAATAAAAACAAGTGAGACAACTTAATGTCAAAGTAAATACTAGTAAACATTTATTTGGTCCCTAGTATTAGTGATATATCCCAATTCTCATAGATAACATCACATACAACAATCAAACATTTATTTGGTCTCTTTATGTTTCCCCATGTGCGTGCACCAAGTATCCGCAATTCCTTCGTCAAGGAATCAACCCACTGGAATATCACAGTGCACTGTTAACACATATGTACATGGTTAGATTGTCCAACTTTGTCAGTCGAGTCTATCCACCTAATTACTCGAGGTGGTGGGACAATGTCTCTTTTAATCTTTCAGTGTTCAGACTACCTGGTGTTAAGGATCACCCCTCACAAAGACTACTGAATAACTCCAAACTACCTGGTCTTGGCTTTATATTATTTTGAGACTATTTGCATATAAATAACAATTTTTTTTATCGAACTACTCGCTCTTGGATATAATATTATCATAGTGAATATTGGAAACTCATAGGATTGGTGCTTACGCTGGTTTATATTTGACCGACTTGCCTGTCCACAATCTTTTCTTGTGATAAGCTTTAAAATTTTTAGTGCAACTTTTCTTATCTTTCACAAAACAATTTCTCAATGCATGCCATTTTTTATAATTAATGCAATATGCTCAAATATCATAATGAGTTACACCTCGCATGCATCAATATGCATTTTCATAACTCATATGCATCAATATGCATTTTCAAAATCTACATGCTTACAATTTAAATAGCATGAATTCATAGATGAAGCATAATTTTTCTTCCTCAAACATTTATGCATCACATTGTACATTTAAAAAATGACTATCATGAAAGATACAACATTCACATCCACACAATTCAGTGTGTCATTTATATAATATCCATAAAATTGTTTATACTTATTCAAAATACGTCAACATGCAGAAATTGCCATAATTAACATAATTTCACATTATGAAGCTGGAAATTTGGGCAAAGCCTATTCTTAATTCAAATTAAATTTCTCAAAAAATTTGGTACAATACCTGCTTTATTTTTTTGTAATAATGTCTATAAATCTTTTGAATTTAAAACCATACATGTCCTGTATTAATTCAAAATTTCAATAATTATTTTGACAGGACTTCATCTATATATATTTTAATTTCCAAGGATCTTGCTCTATATTAATTCAAAAATTAAAAGAGCATTTTAACATAACTTCCTCTATATCAATTTGAAACTCTAGGACACTTCTTCTATATAAAGTCAAAATTGTAAAGATCCTTATAAAATTTTTAGTAGAGCCTCCTCTGTGCCAGTTCATAAATTTGAGGATTTGTATAATTTTTTTTGACAAAACTTTCTCTATATTCTAAGAATCATTATAAAATTTTTGACAAAGCTTCCTTTGTAACAACCTGAATATTCAAAAGGGGTTCTAAAATTTCGTTGACATAACTCCCTGTATAACAACTAAAAATTATTGAAATATTTATGAAAATTTTGCCAGAACCACCACTATAGTAGTTCAAAATTTTAGAAATATTTATAAAAATTCCAACAGAAGCTCCCTTATAATAGTTTAAAATTATAAAATTGCTTATAAAAATCTTAACAGAACCTCTCCTATATGGAAGCATAATGAAACCACATTTTTAGCATAATTGCCACAATCTAATTTGTAAAAGAAATCTTAAAGGTTCAAAAAAAAATTTATGAAGTCCTACAAGCGCATACAAATTACCAGAATAGCGCTACAAGTACATACATGTTTTTACAAAATTCTTGTCAAGAGCTCCGCAGTGCTACCTCAAAATAGTTGTTGAGTCGAACATAACTTATGTTGGCTAAGCTCCAAACGACAATTTCAAACCGCCTAAACTCCTTATAATTTTTTTAAAACAGTAGATAGGTAGCAAATGGGATCTAATAGGATTTCTACGTTTTAGAACTAAAAATAACTAGGTCTTAATGTAAAAAATATAGAAAGAGGTTGGGGATTTTTAGAGAGACAAAGGGAAAAGGGGAGAGAGAAAGGTAAAGAGAGAAGGGTGAGTTAGGTGAGAGAGAAAGGAGGTGGGGGTGGGGGGTGGGGGGAGGTATTTATAGGCTAATAAAAATTGGTGCCCTTGGTGTCCTTATGTTGTAAAAGGGGAGAGGGTGACTCACCCTCTACTGAGCAAAACTGTGTCCTAGACAATGGTTTTTGTGACTGAGTTTTGCAAAACAACTAACAAAAACCATTGAATATGATGGTTTTTATGAAGAAGGTGGGTATTATATAATTTTGTATTATTTCTTTTATTTATTTCAGTTTCATAAATAATCATTTTAATGCCTTGATAAATTTACTATTTTACTCTCTTATAATTTAATTATTTACCAAAATATATCCTTAGGTCATAAAATTACCATTTTACCATTATACAATTTAATTATTTTCCATAATATATCGCCAGACTATGAAATTACTATTTTATCACTGAATAATTTAAATATTTTCAAGCATATATCCATAAAATATAGTTTCAAATTAATATCCATATATGTTAAAAATATCCACTTGGATAATATTCATATATGCTTAAAGGATCTGGACACTATTTGAGCATGGATCTAGATCAATATCAAGAACCAACTAAGGATTTAGATCTGATTCAGATTCAACTAAATTTTTTTTGGGTTCAAGCGCACTTAACAAATCACACATCACAATAAAAGAATTTATTAAACCTTTAAAAATCTAATGTATTATGCCCATAGAGCTAATATTTGAGTCTGAACATTCATTGCATGCATATATCATCAAAGTGGCATTTCAAAAGGCACATTATCACATGCATTATTATTCCAATACAATTACACATGAATTATATTCTTCCTTATGAAATGGCATATGCGAAATCCAAGCTTAAGAAACCATTATGCATGGATCTTTAAAGTTCGCAAAGTCTGCGAAAGCTCATAAACATGCGGGAGCTCATAATTATGTAAGAGCTTGTAAGTATTTCAAAGGTTTGTAATTATTCCAAAAGCTCTTAAACATTTCAAAAGCTCATAAATATTTCAAAAGCTCATAATTATTTAAAAGCTCATAAATATTTCAAAAGTCTATAATTATTAAAAAAAAACTCGTGAATATGAGAAAAAACTTGTAAATGTTTACCCTTGCATTTTTTGCATAATAAATAAATTTATATATATATATATATATTACTATATATGTATGCATATATATATTTATACATATATAAAAATTGAATATAATTATATATTATATAATTATCCAAAATGATATGCATACGGATCATACACTTGCATGCATTAGAAATGAACAAACACCAGAGTTAGCATAGAATTACCCTACTTTGAAATGAGTGAAGCTCCACTATGTAAAGTACTTGCCGACGGTTCGAATATGGCAAAGACTAGAGTGCATGCCTTGAGCTTTGTGTTTGGTACAAAAATGTGTGCAAATCCAATAACAAAGGTGACAGTGCAATTCCTTAGGTGTGTGGATTCCAAGGTGCATGGATCAAGGTGTACTAATTATGAGGTATGCAGATCCCAAGCTAAAAGAGTGCAGAGCCGACAGGTGGTGTCTCGCACAACCACCAAAACTAGTGGTCTCAGTTCAGCAGGGAGGCTGGAGTCTGGTTAGTAAGGGAGAACTGAACTTAAGGGCTCAATTGACCTAAGCACCACTCAACTAGGGTCCAACCAGTTGACTACACCAAGGTGCAGTCGGGTATAGTGGTGGAGCAAGGCACGGTGGAGGTGGTGCACGGTGGAGGTGGTGGTTGACAACACTTCTCTTTTGAAAGAGAGAGGAGAGAAAGTGTTGCAAATGTGGGTACTTATAGGAGAAAAGAGATGAAAAGAAAAGAGGGATTTAGGGGATAGTGATATGGGTAGGTGAGAATTTTAAGGGATGTAAGAAGATTTGGTGAGGGTTTTAGAGAATAAAAGAGTAAGGATAAGGAGTAGGAAAAAAATGAAGGAGTTGAGAGGTGATGAGCGATGGGTGGTGGGATCAAAATGGATCCCAACCCATCGCTTGGTTCTTGGATCCATTGTTGAATCCAAAACCAAGTTGGGATTTGGTTTGGGTAGGGTCCGCTAACAACAGATCCAAATGACCCCAAAATTCACCCAAATAGCATTGTACTTTCGTAAAAACCTTAATTTATCCTTAAAATAGTATTTTATTATTATTTAGTCATTTTCTCCAAATTTCCCAATTTAATTTTCCAAATAATATCAAGAGACGGGGAATTGCTAAACATTTGTAATTCACCAAAGTAGAACGATTCTGAATCGGTAAATCCCATAAAATTTGTTGACTTTACAATTGATACCTTATATATATATATATATATATATATATATATATATATATATATATATATATATAAATCTAACATTAAGCTAGCTATATTAATATGAATAGCATTTAATCAATTTAAATGATTAAAATAGCCTTTAAAGCCATAACATTTAAAAAAAAATATTGTATTGTTTTCAAGGTAAAGTGAGTCATTTTTAAAAGAAATAAATTAGTTAAGCATAATTTTCAGAAAATAACAAACTACATTCGATTAATTTGAATTTGGATAGTAAATGTGTCCCCCCTCCCCCCCCTCAAAAAAGTATCTATATATATATATATTTAAATATCGCTTTAAGGGTTTCTTAGTTATTTCAATGAATTGAACATGCCTCTATCTATATGTATTTTCAAATATGCCATTGCATATATGTATATATATATATATATATATATATATATATATATATATATATATATATATATATATATATATATATATATATATATATATATATATATATATATATATAAGCAATGACATATTTGAAAATACATAGTTATTTTTAGATTACACTTAGTTTTTTGTGTAAAAAAATACAAAGTCAACATATTATAAAAATAGTGTACTTCAATGATTTGAATTTGAGAAGTAAATGCATTTTTCTTACCCCAATAAATAACGATATGCTTTAAAATAATATCACTGTTTTTAAGAGCTTTTTATTGTTTTAATCATTTGAATATTGTTAACATTAATGTAACTAGTTTAAAGTTTGATGCACTCATATGTATATATATTATTTATGAGCTGAGAAAATATCACACTATGTAGGTTGTTGATTTCTCAAAGCTCATAAAAGTGTGCTTACATGTAACGAGGCCATTCAAAAGCTGATTCCCACTAACAAAACATGTATGCCACATCTATTAGGTTAATTGCATGAAAATGATACAAAAATAAAAAAAATGAAAAGAAAAGTTGATTCGGACCAAATGGCGACCTGACCAAATGTAATATATATATAGAGAGTAATGGGTAGGTGCGAAATGATACATGCTAAATGAGTTTTTTGGGATTTTTTTTGTCTTATTTTTAAATTATGACCGTATAAATGTGATCTATGTACTTGATTTTATAGGGATCAACTCTTGAAGTGTTTGACGACACAAGTGGAATTTTATAAGGTTCAAAAAATCAACAGTCTAAAATCTTTGTAAATTTTTGAGGCTCCAAAATATTGTTTTTTTCATCAAAAACTCATGATCTAAGTGTGAATTACTCATAAATCGACCATGCTCAACACATTTATGAGGTCAGAACTGCCAAAAAAATATCCAAAGGCAGAAAAACCCATTTAACAAGTATAATTTAGCACATATCAATTTCACACCTACCCATCTCTGTCTCTCTAAATATATAATGTTGAGCACATATCAATTTCACACCTACCCATCTCTCTCTCTCTCTCTTTATATAATGTTGAGTACGATATTGTCTAGTAGACCTCACTCAAGATTTTTCAAACCTTTTTCTTGATCAAGCCCTATAAATATGATTTATATAACTTATTTAATAATACAATATTTTGAATCAGTTGATTGTGATTTGCAAATAGGTTGAGAACTTTAAAATTCAACCGTCCAACAATAGGGATTATCACAATCACCTGATTCAAAATGTTTGTATTATTAACTAAGTTATATAAATAATATTTATAGGGCTTGATCAACAAAAAGGTTTGAAAAATCTTCAGGGAGGTCTACTCTACAATATCGCAAATAAGTTGAGAACTTTAAAAATCAACCGTCCAACAATACGGATTCGATGCCACATGAAAGAAGATGGAAGGAAGCACGACCAACTTGAGCCCCGACTATGAGCGCACTTTGCAGATGAGCCCGAGTCAAACACCCTCGCAAGCTTGGCTGGTGGCCAACAATCGACGAAACACCGATACGGTGACGTCTCATGTTGTTCTGGCGCGACTCAGTTTCTATCTAAACTAAAACCCTAAACCCTAAATTCTGTTCCTATAAAAACCCATACGAACCGCCTCAAAGCCAGACGCTTTCAGACACCATCCATCTGATTTCTAGGGTTTTTTCTGATCCCTCTCTTCCCCAAATTAGGGAACGATCTCTGGAGGGTTTGGGCTCGGTGTCGTTACTCATTCCTTCAAGAAATTAGGGCTCTTTCCTCACTCTACATTTATAGGGATCTTCTCTTCTTCATATATTTTGTGAAGGTGGACGGATTTCAATATCTATGTCAGCGGAAAAAAAGATTTTAGATACCGTTTTCTTGTTTTTTTTTTGGTAGTTTATCGTCTTTGTTGAAGAAAACGTGTGTTTCCCCCCATCTTCGAAGTCGGAAGGATGCCGTTTGCACAGAGGGCCGGGGATAAGAGCGACTCGCGATACTGCGGGATCGAGACGGAGTTCAGTGATGACATGCCTCAAGTGTTGACGTACAACTTATCTGGAGGGTTTGATTTCATCGTGTCTCCTTTGGTTTGTACATGGCTATGATTTATCTCCTTTTCGTTTCCTTTTGTTGGTAGTTGAAAAGCGTGTAGTTATATTTTCCTGTGGATGTGTCAGTGTAGTTACGTTTACCACCAGTTCCACAAATCGCTTGTTTTCACGAGAATTTTTATCTTCCGCGATTTCCGCTGTGGTACGTAAATAATATTGGTGTTTGTAACTCGTGAAAAGTTAAGCGAGTTTCTATGAAATAGAAAGCAAAGCTCTTTCACGGTTCAGGGATAGAAAGTGTTGGGTGGGGGCGGGGCTGTTATCGTTGTAAGTGTGTTATAGTTTATGTGGAAACCTTGTGTCTTATGGTTTAAATGGTGAGAAATCTCGAAAAAATTGTGTTCTGCAATGCACGATGGGTTTAATGAGTTTATGCGATGTAAGCTAACTGTTTCAAATTCACGAGTATAGCAGGTAGGGGAAGATCAAACTGACTGTCCTGTTGGTGGCTAATTAGCCAGTCACACGTGAGTTCTGGTTAGCTCCATTTGTGTGAATGGTCAGTAAGCTCACCTATAATATTGTGGTCTCAGTTGATTGTAGTGGAATGATCATGCATGAATATGTCTTCCACTAAATTACTGTTACCTACATATCATGACAATGGATGTTGGTCAATGTTAATTGAGAACTTTGTGAATGAAAATGATTGTCGTAAGTAGTGCTCTGTCTTTAGTTTAGCAATGCCACTACTGAATTTTTACTCGAAAAGAAGTCAGTTCTGCCTTGCTGCAGTAGGTTATGTGAAACATGGGGAGGCATCATGGAAGAGACACCAAAAGTAGTGTAGGTCTTGCTCCACATAGACTAGACATGACATGTGGAGGCTCGTTCTGCAAAGGTTGCACTATTTTGTCTACAACATGAAATCTCATGGTCTTCTATACTCTTTAACGCATTTGTGTTTTCAATAAAACACATTGCTTTTCTGATATCAAGCCTACCTCAATTTCTTGGTCACTGTGGTTCACATAAATGTATGGTGATATTTTGATCTCCTCTGTTAACAAGGCTTGAAGTAAGCACGATTCAGTACTTCAATCACTTGGAACACTTAGGGCATGTTTTGTTGAGTCTCATGAGATTTGGACTCTCATGCAAATGAGAGAATGAATCTCATTGGCATTGGCTAAACAAACATCATAAAATGAGCGGTGAGAATGGACTCTCATTTGCCATTACAAATGAAAATTGCTTTCTCATTTATGTGAGAATCAGAATCACATGGAGCCTCATTTGATTCTGATTCATATTACTCCAAATAAAATTTCATTTGGAATCACATGTGGCCCAGCAAACCAAACTTACCCTTGATGGGGCAGAGAACATATCTGTTCTAAGAAAAAAATGGTGGAGAGATATCAATGCAGGACTTGTTATAATTATAATTTCAGGAAATTATTTTACTTTTATTTGGGAACCTTTGCTGGTTATGATAAATGGTGAGAAATCTAGGAAAACAGTGCATTTTACAACACTGGATTTGATGAGTCCATGTGATGTAAACAAACAGTTTTACAATTCAGGAGTATAGTAGGTAGGGGAGGAAAATAAATGTGCCAGTATGGTGGTGGCTAATTAGCCAGTCACACGTGAGTTCTGGTTAGCTCCATTTTGTGTGAATGGTCAGTAAGCTCACCTATAATATTGTGGTGTTAGTTGATTGTAGTGGAATGATCATGCATGAATATATCTTCCACTCAATTACTGTTACGTACATATCATGAAAATGGATGTTGGTCAATGTTAATTTAGAACTTTGTGAATGAAAATGATTGTTGGAATCTTTAGTTTTAGCAATGCCACTACTTAATTTTGTTTAAAACCATTCATTTCTTAGTTACCTTGTTAATAATGCATTACAAATTTTTTGTGACCTTTAAGAGGAACCTGTTACTCGGAAAGAAGCCAGTTTTGCCCTGTTGGAGTAGGTTAGGTGAAACATGGGGAGACATCGTGGAAGAGACAACATAAGTAGTGTAGAACTTGATCCACATAAACTAAACATGAGATGTGGAGGCTCGTTTTTCAAAGGCTGCACTATTGTCTACAACTTGAAATCTCATGGTCTTCTATTCTCGATAAATTAACTTGTTTTGTGTTTTCAATAAGACACATCATTTTTTTTTGATATCAAGCCTACCTCAATTTCTTGGTCATTGTGATTCACATAAATGTATGGTGATATTTTAATCTCCTTTGTTAATGAGGCTTGAAGTAAGCATGACTCAATACTTTAATCACTTGGAACACTTAGCGTAGAGAACATATCTTCTATGAGAAATATGACACACGAGCAATCAAGATCATACTTGGAGCTTATTGGATCATTTTAGATCCATATCTTTCATTTTTTGATAATTTTTGTTTTGGATCTTTGTAATGGGAATTGGATTTATTAGTTGCAAATTTGAATTTAGTAATTTTAATAGATTGTGATACTTTTTTAATTTGTTTTTTTAAATAGGAAGTTTAGGCTTATCAGGATTGGGTTCTTCTCATTTATAAATGTATGAGATGTTTATAGGATTTGGTAGATTAAAAGATTGAGATATTTGTTAGTTAATTTAAATTTTTTGTTATTTATTTAATTTCCAATCATTTTCATGTAATTTCCTTCAATTTCTTGCTTTTCTTAATCAATTCCTAGTTTGGTTAGATTTTTTTCTGCAAATTGTGTTTTGGGTTTACATTAGTTTAGTATCAGAGCAAGGTGCTAGACTATGACGATTAGTTATTTGAAATGTTGAAAATTTTGAAAAAAAGATCTCGATGTTGAATATTAAGCTTGCAATAAGGTCCTTGATGATTGGTAGAACCTGAGAGAACAATTTCTCAAATTGAAAGAATATCTTGTGAGCATATGTCAAAAGTAGGAGAAACATCCTTAGTTGTCAAAAGCGCTAGGCGGTGAGCCCCTAAAAAGATTAGACAGGGCCTAGACGGGACTAGGTGGACTAGTCGATACCCTAATTAAAAAGTTAAAAAATACACAAAATATGTAGACAAACTGCTAAAATTAATAACAAACATGTATACAACATAAAATAGATCAACAATAGGCAACAAACAAAACAAAATATGTTGTCGAACATTATAGAGCAATTATATTAAATAACCTACTTAAAAAAATCAAGAATAAATGAACAATCGTATAAACTGTACAACTTACAATATGAATGAACAATATACAAAAAATAAAATTATGTGTGAAAAAAATTAACAATAAACATAAGCAATAGACAAATAAAAAGAAGAAATGAACAATTGAATAAACAAACCATGCAACTGATAACTACTCAAAAAAATCAAGACTAAATGAAAAATTGGATAATCAAACCATAAAACTAAAGATGTGAATAAACAATATATAAAAAATAAAATCATGTATACAAAAAAACTAACGACGAATTATAAGAAGAAATGTACAATTAAATTAACAAACCATGCAACTGATAACTGACAATGTAAATAAAAGGCAACTACTTAATTTAAACACAATTAAAGCCTTAACAATATTAAATTCACATTCAAGTCATACTAAAATCTCATGAGTCATAACTAAACTACTAAGAGTTTATAATAACTATGAAGATCCTAAAACTAAACCATCTAGGGCCTATAGGCCATAACTATGAAGATCCTAAAACTAAACCATCTAGGGCCTATAGGCCATGAATTAGGACAAAAAGTCCTCATTGCATCCAACTGTCGTGCGATGATCTCTTTATCTTGGCACTTTCTTTTGGCAAGTGGGTCATCATCATCTTCGGAATCTGGAACAATGGTTGGAAGTCCTTTATCTTTGCATTTTTTGCAGTATCCTTCTACCTCAAATTGCTTCTAGTTTAGCAGTAACATCAACATGAAAAGTGACACGAATAGATGAAAAATCACACGGACATACATTTTGACAAAGACCTACAATATGTTTCTTAAATCTATGAGTTCCACCTCTATTAATAGCTATATGATTAAAAGGGTAAGGATCAAAGAATCCCAATAAGTTTACAATAACAACTTGAATCTAATCCTTAGATGATGAACTTGAAAGTCCACCATCATCATCTAAAGTATCTTTATATATATTGATCATCTTTTTTTGTTTCTGTAGAGCTAGCTTTGTCCTCTCCTTCAATCCTCACTACCTTCTTTCCTTTGTTCGGTATTTTCTTCCTTTGGTCTTATGCTGTACAAGTATTTGTGCCCTTTATACCTCAACACTCTAGATGCCTTATCAACAAGAGACCATGTAAGTGAAGTGTCATCTTCAAAAGCTTTCTTATCTTCACTTGGCCACTCATCTTTTTCATTGACTTTTAAGATGATGGGGTCCATGAGATCTCCTTTGCTCATTCGCTCCTCGTATCTTCGCTCATTGTACCTTCGCTTCAATCTCTGTTTATATTGCACAAAACTAAATCATTCAACTTCTTGTGCAAAAGTCGGCTTCTTTTCTTTGTATGAATCTAAAAAAAATATAAAGTTAAAATTTATATAAATTGACAAATATTGTTTAGTAGTAATTTAGTAAATAATAGATTACTACAAAAGTACTTCAGTTACGTCCGCAACCGAATAAACTACATGTGAGGCCTATGATCTAAAGAACAAAGGCCTGGAGCTAGGTACAACCAATGCCAAAGGAAATCCACCAATCTACTATAAAGAAAAAATATCAAATTAGATGTAATTGAAGTATATAAGTTATAAAAATAATGCAAAGAGAAAGTTATATTAAATTAGATCAACTTACTTGGCAAATACACTTCTCTTCTTCTTTGCTAACTCTATCCCAAAAGGCTCATTAGCAGTTCTATATTTTATCAGTTGGTCTACTAGTGCACTTCGATCATCTTCACTTAGAACATGACAATTGATTCAATCATACAAACCAAAAACAAAATTTACACTTAATAGAATACAAAAAAACTTAACTTATATCTTTATTTGTTCCTTTGCTCACTATCAACCATTTGAAGGACATTAGTCAAAGGAGCTATTCTTTTAAGAACATGACTCACCCCTTCTAAAATTTTGCGTTCATGACTATCTTTCACATCTTTTACCGACTAATGTTTTTGAGAAACTGCTTTTGGATCAATCATTTCCAACATGAACCTCAATTCTTTTTTGGAAGTGTATATGCTTTCTAGGGTTAAAAACCCAGTAGCAAAACTTGTCACTGCAGGCCTATATGGGTCAACACTTGAGTATGCTTATATATGAATAGGAACAATTGCTTTGTTTTTTTAAAGATGTTCTTTAAATGTTACAACTCTCCTATATCTTCCAATTGCAAATCCAAACAATATGCAACATAAAAAGTCCAAACCAAATGCTTTTTTTTCTCCAACATCTTACCAGCTTTGACATAATTGGAGGCATTGTCGATAACAATTTGAACCACATTTTCTTCACCAACTTCTTCAACAATCTCGTTCAACATTTCAAAAAGCAAAATTGCATCGTTAATTTCATCAGATGCATTAACTAATTTTCAAAACATTGTACCTATGGTGAAATTAACCAAGAAATTAATAAGTGTTCAACCCTTAGTATGAAATTATGGATATTATGCTGCATCCATATTTGGCCCAATACACTTTGTATTGATTCAAGAACTCCTTTGCTTTCACTATTTTTTTCTTAAAAATTGGTTCTCGCAACTCGTGGTATGATGAAAGCTTCATCCCCAGTCCAAATTGGCCTATGACTTCAATCATCAATCATATTGTGAAATGAAGGCAACTTTGTTGTACTAAAAGGTAATCCCGCTTTATAAAACCACCTACCAATGTATTTGCACACTGCATCCCTTTATTCTTTCTTGAAGCGGTTCTCTAACGTGGAGTGTTTCAATCCACTGTTGGTTCTTTGCCTTCCTTTCTTTGGATCACCTCGAAAGTATATATCTGTAGGTCTTTTTGCCTATGGTGGTTCCAAGCCAAAGGCACTACTTGACTGCCCCTGCATTTGTGAAGTTGTAGGTCCTTCATCGGAATTGAAACTGAGAACATGTAGTCAGATCTCCCTTTGTATATATTAATTGTATTTTTTTTATTTTTTCCATCACTTTTCTTCTTCACTAGAATTTGAAGCCTTTGAATCTACTTACATGTTGCAAATACATGATCTGAATCCTACTTTCTACTAAACAAACTATGTAGATCACATCTGGAAAGTTAGATCCAGAGTTACTAGAAATGCCTAGGTAACTGGGGAAGAGCGGTTCCTCGAAGCGCATTTTTTAGGGGAAGCGTGCTTCCACCCTCGCTTCCCCCATTTTTTGTATTTTTTTTTGTTTATTTTTCTCTTTTTTCGCTTCCCCTCGCTTCCTAGGTTGCTTCCGATTCGCTTCCTAGGTCGCTTTCGAGACGCTTCCTGATTTGCTCTTAAGTCGTCCCACGCTTCCTGCTTCCTAAAATTTTGAAAGTGCCTCGCTTCCCGCTTTTGCTTCTTGTATCGCTTCCTCGACTGACAATTATGGTTAGATCTGCAAAACTTGTAAGAAAGTTGAAAAAAATGGTGTATTTTATTAGATTGTATGTACAAACGACTGCAGAAAATATTTATGTATATATCATACAGTCATTAGTCACCGATATTCTTCTCGTCAATTTCTCGGCAGGAAAGTATTACGATATTTCAGTTTTGGCGATATTTTGAAAATCATTGGAAAATATTGGCTGACATTGGAATACTGATAATATCACATTATTTTCAAAATACCTGCGATATCGGTGACTATGATATCATATACACAGATATCGGCTATATTTTCTAAATTTTGCCTATATCTATCTTTTCATGTGGTAAAAGTTTAAGGCAAAATATCGTAGGATTTTTAAATTAATATTTATTGCGATGTTATCATGATATTATTATATTATCGCGTTAATATCATGATATTTTCAGTCACTTTTATATGTCTTTTCTACAGTTTAAATGCTTTCCTTTTTCTTTTTATATATTTTCTATAACAAAATTTCTATAAATTTTATTTACATTTCTAAAATAACTTTGCTATGTCTACATATTCTTTTCTTACTTTTGCTAATTTTAATACTTTTTTAGTGCCAAGATTTTTTTGAGATTCATCAATGCAACCTTTATTATCACGATATTTGGCTTGCACATATATAGTAGAAACCGATGTTTAATCTATATGCATGTATATATTATGTATATACACGTGTTTATGTATGTGTGTGCATGTGTATATATAGGACAGATTTATAAATATACAATTATGAGTTCTTTTTTTTATTAACTTGGTGCTAAATTTTGGACTTGGTGAAAGTTAACCAAGTACAAAATTGGACAAAAAAGGTTGGGTGCGAGGTTTACCACACTTGACACTTGTTGACCTGCTCCCAGCCATGTTGGGTGCTGCACCCTCACTTGCTTGTCGATGCGGTGCTTCATGGGCACCCATTTACATAGCTTTTGAATGATGAAGTTTCTATTGTGATGATTATCTTGATAGCAATGGGTTCACAATCAATTGCTTTCCCATGATTATTGAGTGATATTTAGGGTTGGAGGCTTAGTTGCATTTTGTGTTAAAATTCTTCTTATCAAACAACTTGATGGCTGTGGCCAAAATGTTGATTTGACCAAAATATTTGTTTGAAAGTTTTATTGCGGGTAAGCTCTTAGGTAGAAATGCCATCAAATCATTTCTCCAGTTGGTAGATCAAAGATTGGGTTCTGTGCCTTTGGCATGAAGGTGATGACTTGCATTGGTCTGGCTTTTTGTGCTTCATGTGATCTCCCATTCGCGGTGCCATTCTGAACTCTAGTTGTCAATCATGTCAATCATGTTTGGTGTGGATTCGAAAAGTGATAAGCAGGAGAAAGCAATAAGGGGAACTGTTTGATAAGCAAAATAGGATGAGTGAAGTTAGAAAAAAGTGAAGAATGTAAGGAAAAATAACTGTTTAACATGATAGGTCAGTATCTTAATCTATAAGATATTTCAAGATATCCTAGCTCACATTGTTTAGAAAACATTAAAATAAACATGGAACATTCAAAAACAACTATTGTGCATGCGATATGTATTGGCTTGGTTCCGAACCTCCTAGTTGGAAGTCACAGGAGCATGTCATGTTGACTACATCTGGCTCTATGGATGTGTTCAGCATGGTGAAGATGCTAACTAAGAGTTAACCCTTGGATCATAATTTTTTGATGAAAAAAATATGATTTTTTAGGGGTGAAAAATTGGCACATTGCAGGTTGTTGATTTTTCAACCCTTGGAAAATCCAATCTACACATCAGTAAAACATGATGCAGGAGCTGCTTTCTACTAAAACAAACATGTAGATCATGTCTGGAACATTGGATGTTCCAAAAAAAGTGTTTCACCTGGGGGTTTGGAACCTAAAAGTATAGCCAATATTTTTCCTATATGTGTAGTATGAGACAAAAAGACATCTTGGAATTGCAAGTTTACCTTATATATCAAGGCACTAAACATTTTAACAAAAAGAGATTATGCAACAATTAACACATTCTACAATGTATTCTCCTCGGTAAGATCTAAATAAACATTACAAGATGTGGATGGCACTCTTTAGTAAGATGCTACAATAATAAATTGACATTATAGTTGCTTCAAGAATCCCAATTTCTGAATCTATAAAATCACATTTCTTGAATATAAGGAATCAAGAATTCTCATAGTAGGAAGTGAGATTCTTGACATGTTCCTGCTTGTCTTGGAAGCGTGTCTTCCCACTTTCATACTTGACTTCCTAGGAAGAGGGATTCCCCATTCTATTTAAGTGCTTGCAGTAACCATGTTTGGAACCTTGCAAAATGGCTGGTTTTTTACTTGATCCAAGAAATCTTGTTAAAGCATGTGACTTTTGTGTTGACCTCGTGGATGTAACATCTGTAAGTTTCATTTCTATGATCTTGTTGGAAAGTTCGATGTAAATATAAAAGGGGAATTTACTTAGACCTCATTCTTTTGACCTTAAACAAATCTCCATGGCTGGTACATTGGTAATTGTAATTCTAATGCAGACTTCCACTATTTTCTTCATGCCAAATAAGGCAAACAAACAAAAGTTAAGAAAGCAGGATATTTGATATTGAATTGCTTTGAAACTGAGTATCTGATTAGCTTTAAATTTTTTTCTGTGTTATCCTTTATTTGTGGCATGTTTAGGTGGAACATTAAACTGGTGCTGAGTTAGCTATTCTTTTAATGAGCCAATCACTAATTTTATTTGTTTGAAAGATCAGTAACTTCACATGTAACATTTTGGAGTTTGTTGGTTAGTTGCATTGCATTATCTCTGATCTACATCACCTGAATTGAATAAAATCGTTGGATGGTAGAAACATTTTGCTGATTACAATTTTTTTCCAAAGATTTGACTGGACTGCATTTGAACTATTTCCAAGTAGAGTTGCTTTTACCTTTTGTATCTCTGTTCCTCTTATAATACTTTCAATAATTATTGCATATGATCATGGCAGATTGACCCTGGCTATAGGCCTAGTTTGTTCAGAAGTGATGATGGCAATGGAGCTCGTGCCCTTCCATTTTCAGGATCTGACCTAGTTTTGAGTCCTGCGCAGTGGAGTGGACATGTTGTTGGTAGGTAATGATGCTGGCAAGTCCTGTTTCTGCTTCACACTCATTGACTATTATCTTATAATTCGGTGCAGTGTTTGTGTGCTGGTCTGCTTATTTATTTTTGGTTGTATAAAGTATCCAGTTTCTCCAACAATTTTGAGTGTGATTGTGATGCACGTCTTTTGGCTTTTAGATTTTTTGCTAATGGTCACACTGGGATAGTGAATTATCAGATTTCCCCAACGTAATGAAATTGAGGTGGGGAATAACTGAATAAGGGTGCAAATTTGATGGTTAGCTAGCTAGTTTGTAGGAGAGAACATTGCGGTTAGCAGACTGACCTTAACTGCACCTCATAGATGTCATCTTTCTTCCTTGTCTCGGGATACAGCTGCAACTTTGGAAGATTTGCCATCAACATTCTTTGTTCTCCACGTCTCGTGCACCACCATTTTGTTCCTGTCTTATACTTTTTTCATCAGGATTCCAAATCACTGAACAGATCTGCTATGGGTACTAAATGCTAAGGAACAACTTAGCTCTAGGATAGAGGGATGAAACTTATAAGGATTTCTGGATGAATGGTTCCATTTGAGGTTTGGGAAGAACCAAAATCAGCTAAGCTTATCTAGCTTGCTGTTAAGAGATTTTCTCAGCATACAGTGATGTTCCTTGACATGCTGTTGCTGCCATTTTATCTTATAGTTCATTGTCATTCCAGTTAATTCTGAACACAATTCACATTTTGTATTTTAAGAGGTATAATCAATTCACATCAGATGTCCCTTGCTCTAATGGGTAAACTACTAAAGCTTCTTGGAATAAGAGGTTCGAGGAGCTAGTTGTGTTTCCAAGAGTTAGCTTCTTGACATGCCTATATTTGCCACAATATTTTATGAGGAAACTGTAATGAAAGATAGACCTTCAACAAAAGGACAAATACTCACAACAAGTGTCTATTAAAGACACATTAACCAAAATACACAAAAGGGTACAAATGAGGAGGCTCAAGAGTAAAAATTTATAATCCTTATTTCAATCACATAAAATGCTTAAAAAGCGTTGATACAAAGAGAAGGGAGTTACCCTTATTTATACACATTAGTGAGAGACCTTGAATGGACTCAAAGAGAGTAGTTGGAGTTAGTCCAACGACTTTTATTAAATTAGTCATCAACAAAGTGTTGACTAGGATTGAGTTTACTTCAAAATGAACTAGTAGAACTAAAAAAAAAGAAAAACAAAAAACAAAACAAAAGAAAAAATCTATATAAATATTTATGTATTATATATAATTATATATATACACTTATATATACACTTTTTAACACTCTCTAACTTACGGTACAATGATCGAAAGTTTGTTTAAGAGGAAATGAAATCTAGGAGCGGTGAGAGGTTTGGTGAAGAAATATGCAAATTGGTGTTTTGATGTAACATAGGGCAGATCAATAGTCCCATGTAGATACTCCTCTTTGACGTTGTGACAGTCCATCTCAATATATTTGGCCCATTCATGAAATGTTCGGTTGCTAGCTATATACATCATACTCTTGTTGTCACAACACATGCATGATGCTTTTGTCACTTCAACTCTCGTGTCAACCAACAATCTTCTGAGCTAGACTCTGTATTTAGTTTTGGTTGACGAAAGAGAGACGTTTTGTTGCTTCTTGTACCGAAATTGATTAGCTGTGTGTACAACGTGAGCTATATCAGGTCTAGTAATTGAGAGGTAAGAGAGTGCTCCAATAAGTTGTTTATAAGGAGTGAGATCTTCAAGAGGTTCTCCATCATCAATTCACATTTTGGAGTTGACAACGTCAGGAGTACCAACTCTCTTATCATATGTGATTTCTGACCTTGAAACAATTTCAAAAGTAAATTTAGATTGAAATAATAAATAACCTCTGTGGAATAAGCAACTTCAATTCCTAAAAAATATCGCAATAAACCTAGATTAGTCATTTCAAAATGATTTTTAAGATGCTTTTTAATATTTTCAACTCCTTGTTTGTCTCCTCTGGTGATGATCATGTCATCCACGTAAAAGAGAAGAATAACAATACCTGCATCAAAAATCTTAATAAATAAAACAATGTGTCTTCAAACCAATATTGAGTATAACATGACTAAATTTGTCATACCAGGCTTTTGATGCCTCTTTGAGTCTATAAAGAGCTTTTTCTAAACGAAGAACTTTACCTTTAGGAATACATATACCAAGTGGTGCCTCCATATAAACTTCTTCAACTAGGTTTCCATTGAGAAAAATATTTTTAACATCCATTTGAAATATAGGTCATTTTCTAATAGAGGCTAAAGCTACAAAGGTCCTAAGTGTGGTCATCCCGACAGTTTGAGCAACAATTTCTTCATAATCTATCCCATACTTTTGAGAATATCCCTTGGCAACTAATCTGACTTTATATCTTTCAAAAGTTTCATCACTCTTGGATTTAATCTTATAAACCCACCTACACCCTATAAGTTTCTTTTCTTGTAGAATATCTTGAATAGTTCAAGTGTTAGCTTTTTCTAAGGCTTTTAATTCTGTTCTCATGGCTTCCCATTCAATATGTTTTAGCTTGAGTCTAAGTTGAAGGTTTTATATACAAGCGTATTAATGCAATAAATGCCTTATAGTTGGGAGAAAAAGATTCGTAGGACATAAATTTACCGTGAGGTTTAGAGAGTCTAGATGACCTTTTGGTTTGTACTTTTAAATATTTTTCTAGTGTACATGGAAAATTGAAATCCTTACGCTTGGAGTATTGCAAACAATTGGTGTCCTTATAGGTTTGCTCTTCATTAATTACATTATGTGACGTATCTACGACATCTTGACCATTATCACGGTTATATTCATAGTCACAACTATCATACTTTGAAGTCAAATCTATAAGAAAGGAATACTCCGTTACTTCTTTAGCTTGTTCAAAATAAAAAAAAAGCTTTAGGATACATTTCTTGATACATACCATTTTTCATTTTGAACACCAAACACCTATCGCCTTTTTGGTTATCTATATAACTTAGGAAGATAGAGGAATGACACAAGCAAAGTTTATCATTTTTATTAGTGAGAACAAAATATTTACATAAAAAACTCTTAATCTAGAGTAATCAAGAGTTAATTTAACAAGTTTTTCAATTAGAGTTATATTTTTTAAAGAAGAAGACGACATTCTGTTAATTAGATAAGTAACCCTTAAGGCTGCTTCGTTCCAAAATTGTTTTGTTTTTTGGTTTGCTATTAATAAGGTCCTAGTAGTTTCCATAATGTGTGTGTGTTTTCGTTTCGCCAAACCATTTTGTTGTGATGTGTGAGGACAAGATCTTTGATGTGTAATGTCATATAAATTGAGATAATCCTTAAATTCTTTTGACAAAAATTCTTTCCCTGAATCAGTATGAAAAATGAAAATATCATTTTGAAACATATTGTTAACCATTTTGTGAAATGTTTGAAAAGGTAAAAAGACCTCAGATTTATGTTTAAGGAGGTAAATCCAAGTATCCTAGAGAAATCGTCAACAAAAATTACATAATATGTGTATCCACCTTTTGATGTGACTGGTGCTGAACCCCAAACATCCGAATGTATTATCTCTAAGTAGCTTAGAGGAAACAAAAGTTCTATCATGAAATGATAATCTCTTAATTTTACCAAGAATACAATCTTTCCAAGCAAAATTTTTTGAATTACAAATTTTTTCTAAACTTGGAAGAAGCTGTATTTTGAATACATGAAGATGATCAAGTCTTTTGTGCCATAGATCCAAGTCCAATTTCTAAACACTATAACAAAAAATATTCTTGGGTAATTCCAGAAAATCCATATAGTAGAGACCTCATTCTCTATCCTTCTCTATGGCCTTCCCTAATGAGCTTTCTAGACTGCCGATCCTATACCCTTCAACTATTTGAAGAGAGGAGACGTTACATCCATAATTAGATATTTGAGATATAAATAAAAGATTTAAATTTAATTTGGGAATATATCTAACTTTTTGCGATAAAGAATTTTTTGCAGTTTTGAAATTTTCAAAATTTTCTATTATTTTTATTTCAAGAGATGTACCATCGGCTCTGAAAACAAAATATTACTATTTGGAGTCATATAAAAAGAAACACCTTAGTCAAGAAGCTAAGAAGATTTTTTGAGAACAAAAAAAGATGAAATAATTGCTTCAGTCGAGGCTTCAACTAAGGAAGATGCTTTTCTGAGAAGAGATTGAAGTATTTTCATTAGTTGCATCATAGATACGAGTCCATCTTGATTGCTTTGGTCTTTTGATTCTTGTGATAAGCCGATCAAAGTTACCTTCTTTTCATCTATTCTTTTTAATTTGGGGCATTGAGTCCTATAATGTCCCGGTTCATGGCAATTGTGACAAATCACTATTTTTTGTTATAATTATTTCCTTGTCTCCCGAGATGAGGCGGCGTATAGGTGCACATATAATTCCACGGTCTAGACACGACTAGAATGAAGTCTTCATTCTTTGGAGTTTTTTTTAGCCTATCCTCCTCCATAGTTAATTCCTCAATAGTGTCAACAATAGAGGAAACATTTCCTCTATTTAGAATGGCTGATTTGGTGGTTTCAAATTCCAGCTTCAAACGATTCACAAATTGGTAAAAGTGTTTTATATCAAGTTATTTTTGACGAAGCTCGGTATCTTTGAGACAATGCCACTTTGGCTCATGAAGAGCCAACTCTTTTTAAAATTTGGATAACTCATTATAGTATGATTTAATACGTTTGTCTCTGTCTCCTTGGGTCATAGTTTGCACAGTGTCTTGTAGATTGCACAAATGTGCAATATCTTTTAAGGGAATACATATTTTTAATGTATTCCCAAGCCTTATTGGCGTGTTCAAACTTTTTAAGACTAGAATATTTCTTGATATCTACACTATCAATTAGCCAAGACATGATCTTGGCGTACCCCATCCTCCATCCTCTTTTTTTTTTCTTATTCTCTCCTTTCGTGAGGGGTACCTCTTTCTGATTTTCATATTTTGTGAGGATTAGTTTTGGTTCCGAATCAGAATCATCTATTAACCCTCGCAACCTCTTTCCCAAAATGCGGTTCTTCATAATTGAAGCTCACATTACATAATTGGTATCATTTAGTTTAATGAGCATGACAGTGACTTTATCATTGTCTTCTTTTCTTGCAAGGGTGAGAGAGAGAAAGAAGACGAGAGAGAAAAAAAAGAAGAGAAAAAAGAGAAAGAGGAGAAAGACCAATAGCACAATCACGATTCCACGATCCTTGTGTAGAGTTAACGAACCACTCCTTTCTTCAACTATGTAGACAAAAGGATACTTGAATCAACGAAAAGGAGAAGAGGCAACTTTTTGCTTCAATGACAGGAAAGTCGAGGTAGCAGTTTTTCAAGATCCAAGACCTTCAATAAAAGCACAAATGCTCACAAGTGTCTATTAAAGACACATTAACCAAAACCCACAAAAGGGCACAAATGAGAAGGCTCAATAATCTTTATTTCAATCACATAAAATGCTTAAAAAGCATTGAAACAAAGAGAGGAGAGTTACCCCTATTTATACACATTAGAGAGAGGAAGAGAGGGGCCTTGAATGGACTCAGAGTTGTTGGAGCTAGTCCATCAGCTCAAAATGAACTAGGCGAACTAAAAAACTGAAAAATAAAAAAGAAAAGAAAAGAGAATATATATATAAATATACATATATTATATAATTATATTTATACACTTATATATATACACTTTTTAACCTCCATATGCTCTCTTGCTTTTTTCGCAAACCTCCTCGACTTTGCATTTCAATACTGTTAGAGAAGATGTACTTGTGTTCTGGGGCTAACTTTATTGTCTGAATTTGGCGTAACATGTGTAGCAAACTCTTATCTGCATCATTTCTTTGTAGGTAAATGCATGTAGTTGAAATCGTGCTAGGCGCTCGGCAGCCTAGGTGCTGGCTGAGCAGCTAGGCCAAGGATGGGCACTAGTCAAGCTCCTATGAGAACCACTTTACAAAGATATTATTCTTATTCTTATTAATTTTTCATAAAATATTAAAGTTCTTTAATCAGTATTTGTTTATTTTAGTTTTCATATTTTTTATAGTTTATGAAGAAGGTGGTCACTCCTAGTTGTCATCTGGCATCAGCTAGGTGCCTAGGTGTTGCTTACCACTTTTGGCTTTAGCAAATGTGTTGCAATCTATCTTACATGGATTTGGACACGGGGACACGACCATAGACACACAGGTGTGTCTATGTGTTTATACAATTCTTAACCTAAAGCAATAAAACTTGAATAACATCTCAAGTGCAAACTCCTCAACAACAATTCTAAATCACTACAATTTAGACTATGTGTGAGTGTTATATCATGTCAACGTGATACACATGCTAAGTGAAGTGTGCATTTGACATAGGTTGCAAGGTGAGGGATTTTATGGTTCAAGGTGTGGTGGGTGCCAACACACACAAGCTGTTAAGGCCTGATGTCATGTTTATAAATTTGGTTTGGTACTCTATCCATCTAGCTCATGGTCAATCCGAGTTTGAATGACCAAGCTTGTGCTTGGCAACTAGAGATTGACATTTTCATAGGAAGGGTGGAGGAAGGGACCCTAAGGGCATGTTTGCAATGCCCTGTGATTCTTGGATTTCTCAAGATCTTGTGATTGTAAACCACAACCATGACACTTTCTTAAGTTTAGTGAAAAATGAGAAAGCACAAGTTGTGCTTGAGTGCCAGCTGTGATTGTTCCTGCCTTAAATCTTGTGAAAGTTGGCACAAGATTGACATTGCAACCAACGTTCTCAGCTTGAAATTTCTCAGCTGTAATTGTTCATCCTACTCATGACTAAAGCAAACTCCCCTAATTTTCTTCCTTTCCCCCCTGAAAGGAATTAAGAAGGCACAATATTTGAAACCATGACCTGAAAAAAAAAGACCTTTCAAATGCTAGGCAACTGGTGTCCACCTTTTTCTTTTGTAAGAACCTGAACAAAACATGGGTGCAGGTAATTGTCTTTGTACTTCAGTGTTCAACCTAAGCTCGGGTACCCAACTTGTGCTTCCTGTTTTTCCTAAATAAAATATTTTTCCATTGTATTCCTACCATATGGTCCTATTTGTCTTATGTTGCCAATGGCGTTATGCTTAAGTAAATGCATTCTGGCACCGCTGGTTTGGATCCTTTATGCCTATTGTTTCAATAAGTGTCTGTAGTGATGTTTTAATCTAACATCATTGTTTTCTTGAACTCAAGATTATGAATTTGTTTTATGGTTAATGGGGTGCAAACTCTTAAAATTTTCAGGCAAAATCAGCTCATGGATTGACTTGGATTCTGAAGATGAAGTTCTTAGAGCTGACTCAGAAAAAACTTTGAAACAGGAAATCTCATGGGCTTCTCATCTCTCTCTGCAGGTTGGTTGACATATGAGTGACAATTCTCAATTTTTTTATAACTTGGGTTTTCGCATTATATACATGCTAATAAGTGTGCTTGGTGGACATGAAACACATGCTGCTGTGTATGATTTTCTCTGTAAAATCAGAGGAGTATCATGTGTTTCCTTGGCTAATTTTCCGTTGCCTTTCTACTTATTTTCCATCCATGGTAGGATTCCAGACTGTCAGGTTTGGCTTCCCTATTTCAAGTAGATACGAGCATGAACAATTAAGCCACTTCTGTTCTAACTCTTCAAGACATTTCACTTCTGCAATGTGGCCCTTTTTTCTCATTGTGATGTTAATGATTGTTTGATTTATAGTTTTCCCCTTCCCTTTAGTTGCATATGTTGTCTTGATAAGTTTCTTTTTTCCCAGTATGCTGCAATGAAATAGTTCAAATTTGATTGTAGTTGTTTTTCCCTTTTTCAGATTTGAAAGTCATATAGTATTATATGAGAATTTGGGGTTCTGTAAGTAGTAGCACTTTAAATTGCTTCACTACAGAAGTAATAGTCATGTGTCTATTGCAATGCTCCTTTCTGCTAGTATTGGATTTCACTGGCTATTGTTGGTAGCTTCCATAAGGGCTCATCCTCTTCCATATGTGATTGGAATGTGTACTTGAACACAATGTGATAAACTTGTAAGCCTTTTCCTTCTTTAGAGGCACTTTATATCTTAGTTTGTTAAGATAATCTTTGGACATATCTACTTTTTTATTTACTTGATTTTTGAGTTAATCTTATAACATACTTGCTATGGATGAAGAACCTGAAACAAATGCTGATAAAATGTAGTGAAATTTCAAAAATATAGTTGGTATGTTTAGGGATTTCTCTTCTTTTGCTTGCATTTATTTATTCCAATCCAATATTTTTTGAATTTATCCTGTTGAGGAAGTGGTAAATGGTGTGATTTGAATTTGAAGCTTTCTTCGATGATATAGTTACATATTTTTTTTTGATAAATTTCTAAATCAAGCGCATTAGTTTTTCTTTCTTGGTGTTATTTTATTAAGTAAATAACAGAAATGAATCTGAAATTGCATTCTAATTGGCATGATCATATGAAGGGTTTCCCCAGGTGTACTTTATGGATTGCGCTAGAGGTTTAGAAACTCAATTGTAAGTAAAGTTATGTTCTATTAGCATCAAAACCTCTTGTGCTTTAACTGTACTGACTAGAAAGCTTTTCCCTACCTGAAGTGGTACTTTTCAGAAACTGTAAGCTTCATTCCTTCAACCTATGTTCATTTGGTTCTCACATCACACCCACGGGTCAAGGTTTGCTGTGAACAAAGCTCTTAGAAATGATACGTTAATCATTGCATTGCGACACAAAGAAAGTGAGACGTAAGATGCAAGGCCTAGAGTGTGCTCCACCTAATTTTGTACCGAATCTTGTTGATTCTTTGTCGCGTGCACCTGAACGAGCCTTACCTGAACAGTTTGAAAGTAGACCTGCTTGAACCTAAACAAATCTACACCTATACCCATAATAACCTTAATCTACGAGGACACAAACTGCTTCATACTCAATGCACGGAGATCTGAAAAAATTTGTACACACACATATATATTATCCTCATTGAATACATACATTTCTAATTTTTTGAAATTATTTAAACAAAATATTCCTGATAACTCTATTTCAACAATTGTTGCCAATAGTTTAACCCAGTCCATTATAAACCCGCAATTTATATCCAATCTGAACCCCATACTTATATGGTCTTAAATAAATATTATATATGACCTGAGCTAGAGCAGATTCCTATCGGTATGGTCTAATTTTCAGGCCACATTCAAAATCGTTCTGATGAATCCCAACCCAAACCAATTTACTTAATAGTTACTATTAGCAACATGAGAAGATACCACGTGGTGGATGAGAGAACAAATCCAATGACCACAGGAACAAGAACATCCTTAACATAGGAACAATAATTTATGTACAACATGTATTCACACATGCATGGAATGAAATTAAAAGCTCCAAACTGAGTCCATGTAAACCTCACAAAGTAAATGGTGCTGGGATTTTATTTGGGATTCCTGTTGACATTTAGATTGTATGCCATGTTTTAGCGTTTATAAACATAATGCCAATGCCTCTGCAAAATTTATTTGATATGGAGAAGTGCTGCATTTCATTGGATGTTATATAATGCTTTGGCCTGTGCTTTGTACATTTTCTGGAAGTGGTCCCAATAGCTTTTGATAACTTATAGTTCTTGATTTTCTTTTTTTTATGTCAGCTTGTGCTATTGAAATTTATTTTATGTGGTTTTGTAGGCATGCTTGCTTCCTTGCCCACGAGGACCATCTTGTGGTAACTATGCCAGATGTGTCAATCAGATTTTGCAAGGGTTGAATAATATGCAGGTGGCTTGCCAACAAGTTGACTATCACAAGTCCTTTTCCATATGTTGCTTGATTATTTGTAAATTTATAAAATTTATATTCACTACTATGTCGCAGGGACTCAGCAAACCGGGTGCCGCACCCGCGTCGACGCGATGCTGGTGCGGCACCCGGTGCGGTCAACTCGACCCTGGGTGCGTTGACCGCACCCAGGGTTATTTGTGTCCAATTTTTATATTAAAAAAATTTGATTACAAGACCCGCACCAGGGGGGGAGCCCAGCAAGGGTAAAAACTCTGAATCAGGCTCCACAACTCATCAGCTCGACCCCTCCCCTGCACAAAGAGGGCGCAGGGAGGGGGCTTGACCCCTCCCCTACACAATATATATATATATATATATATATATATATATATATATATATATATATATATATATGCGCTGCACCCTCGTACCCAAGTTTTTTGAAAGTGCTGCACCCACACCCATGTGACATAGATTCACTACAGTTTGTCTATGATACTTTTTCTGATGATTGCTTGTTTTTGCAAATAAGTTGTGGCTAAGGGTGCCTTTGGAAAAGGTTGACCTTGATGATGCAAATACCATGGCAGACAGCTTTGAGCATCTGGTTAGCAACTGTTGCCATCTCTTCTTAACATTTCTTTTCTTTTCTTTTTTTCTTTATTACCCAGTACTCAATTGCTCTTTTGCTCTTCCATTCCTGATTGTGTAGCACATATGCCCGTTTATCTGCTTGTAATAACTCTCCAATCTGGATTTTTCTCTAGGCCATGATGATTCTTGTTATTCTGGTATTGCCGTTATATTGGGTTGATACAATGAGATAATTGTACCCGTTTAGTTTAAGTATTTTAAGTAGAAAGTAGTCAGTGCCAGATTTTTCAGGTTGTATTGAGAGGAACCGGATGCATTCACTTTAGCTTTAGATAGGCATAAATAGAGAAATAGCAAATGTAGAGTTGATCCCATGTAGATGATCATATTAAAGGTGCAGAACAAGTAGGGCTTTGGTGATACTAATTAGTGCACATGATATCCTGGTCTATTGCATAAAAAACATCAAATATGAACTGTGGTGCTATCTCTGTCTTTGATGTCCTAAAAAAAGATCAATTCAACATTCAATTTATGCATATGGTTCTAATGCAAGGTTGCCAGACTAGGAAGCGAGAAGCGAGAAGCGAGAAGCGAGAAGCGAGAAGCGAGAAGCGAGAAGCGAGAAGCGAGAAGCGAGAAGCGAGAAGCGAGAAGCGAGAAGCGAGAAGCGAGAAGCGAGAAGCGAGAAGCGAGAAGCGAGAAGCGAGAAGCGAGAAGCGAGAAGCGAGAAGCGAGAAGCGAGAAGCGAGAAGCGAGAAGCGAGAAGCGAGAAGCGAGAAGCGAGAAGCGAGAAGCGAGAAGCGAGAAGCGAGAAGCGAGAAGCGAGAAGCGAGAAGCGAGAAGCGAGAAGCGAGAAGCGAGAAGCGAGAAGCGAGAAGCGAGAAGCGAGAAGCGAGAAGCGAGAAGCGAGAAGCGAGAAGCGAGAAGCGAGAAGCGAGAAGCGAGAAGCGAGAAGCGAGAAGCGAGAAGCGAGAAGCGAGAAGCGAGAAGCGAGAAGCGAGAAGCGAGAAGCGAGAAGCGAGAAGCGAGAAGCGAGAAGCGAGAAGCGAGAAGCGAGAAGCGAGAAGCGAGAAGCGAGAAGCGAGAAGCGAGAAGCGAGAAGCGAGAAGCGAGAAGCGAGAAGCGAGAAGCGAGAAGCGAGAAGCGAGAAGCGAGAAGCGAGAAGCGAGAAGCGAGAAGCGAGAAGCGAGAAGCGAGAAGCGAGAAGCGAGAAGCGAGAAGCGAGAAGCGAGAAGCGAGAAGCGAGAAGCGAGAAGCGAGAAGCGAGAAGCGAGAAGCGAGAAGCGAGAAGCGAGAAGCGAGAAGCGAGAAGCGAGAAGCGAGAAGCGAGAAGCGAGAAGCGAGAAGCGAGAAGCGAGAAGCGAGAAGCGAGAAGCGAGAAGCGAGAAGCGAGAAGCGAGAAGCGAGAAGCGAGAAGCGAGAAGCGAGAAGCGAGAAGCGAGAAGCGAGAAGCGAGAAGCGAGAAGCGAGAAGCGAGAAGCGAGAAGCGAGAAGCGAGGTATTTTAAAATTTATTGGAAGCGAGAAGCAAGGTATCAATTTGAAAGCGAAATAGGAATAACAAATGAAGTAATACAGGAACAATGGAACAAGGAGCAAACTAAAACAAAAAAAATGACTTCTTATATTTCACGACTTTGTAGTTTAAGAATTAAATTTTTGTTAAAACCTAACAGCGATGGTTACCAATTTAGAGAAAACATATGGCAAGGGAGTGGGTGCGTGAGAGGAAGCACATGGAAAACACAAAAAGAAATTTGAGAAAAATATATAGGAAGCATGTAGGGAAGCATAGACGACGTCTGGGAAGCATAGGAGAAGCATGGTAGAGTCGAGACTCCCATGAAGTTTTGGAAGTGGGGAGTATCACGCTTCTGGGAAGTGCGCTTCCCACCTACCTAAGAAACTTCCGGTATTTCTGTTCTAATGTGCCACCATGTACTCCCATATACGTTGGTTCTCTTTGAAGCTTGGTACTTGTGGTTCTCTTTGACTGAAGACTGACGTGGTTGCTTTTAAGTCTATTAACATTTCGTTGTTTCTACTCTCCAACTTGAGTTCAATTTGTAAGGAAACGGCTTTGAATATATTAAATTAAATAATGAACCCATACACATGCACATGAAGTGCGGATATACCCACTAAAGGGGAAAACACAAGCACATAATGTGCTAACACATAAACCCACAAAAGGGGCAAAAATGCCTATAAGGCATAAGTTAATATTATTGAAGAGAAGACGGGTGTAACACCCATTACAATGGAGCAAAAGCTCCTCCAAGGAGTAACACATACAAGGAGGAAAGCCCCTATTTATAAGCCTTTGAGGAGCCACATTGGGGGCTTTCAAAGGAGTCGTTGGGAGCCCCCAACGGTCACATCTCCCCAACGACTCTTTGGGGAGCCCTCCATTGTGGCGCAAACCACAAAAAATAATTTTAGAAAAAATAAAATGAAAAATAAAAATAAAAGGGAAAATACAATCATATTCCAAAATGGAATATGCGTAAAATGACTAAACTACCCCTATGGCTAATATAGAAAAATATATATTTTATATATATAAATAGAAAGATACATATACATATATACCACATATGTATATGTATCATCTTTTATATATATAAAATATATCTAATTACAATAATTGCTGAGTACATTTTAACACCCTCCTCAAACTTTGCGTGGGGAAACAAAAAGATTGAAAAAAGTCGCAAGACTCCAAGAGGCTTCAGTGAGGATGCCATTGAAATTTGCAAATGCCTTCCTCCAATTGTCTTCTAATGGTGAACACATTTCCCGATCTATCCAGGGTACTTATTTTTATCCCATCTCCAAGATCCTGTGGAATAACAACAAAGAACAAGTAAAAAATATCTTTGCACTTTACTCAAATGGAGCATTCCTAACAAGATTAATCAAAAGCATATCAGATGACTCACCCACAAAACAATGGTGCAAAAATATAACTTATGCATAGAAATTTGAAGCACATGATAGGATAATTACTTTAGCATTAAAAGAAAATTTAAAAAACCAAAATTTCAAAATCATATATTATGTCAAAGAGGAAACGAATTACAAGAATGCATAATGCTTTCATAAGCTCTTAAAAATGGACAAAACACACCCCCTTAATGAGAATAAAGCAATGGTCCGCCATGAGACCCTATAAGAGGCTTATAATGAAGTGCCGAACAAGAGAAACGAAGTCTTCAAGAGCAAACAAGAGAGCATGCACATACCCAAATAGCCACTAATAAGCAAGAGATCAACAAAAACACAAAAGTGGCAAGACACCCATTAATTCATACCTCTTTATATGCTTCTTTGAAGCCTTCTTCATAATGCTTTCATAAGCTCTTAAAAATGGACAAAACACACCCCCTTAATGGGAATAAAGCAATGGTCCGCCATGAGACCCTATAAGAGGCTTATAATGAAGTGCCGAACAAGAGAAACAAAGTCTTCAAGAGCAAACAAGAGAGCATGCACATACCCAAATAGCCACTAATAAGCAAGGGAACAACAAAAAACACAAAAGTGGCAAGACACCCATTAATTCATACCTCTTTATATGCTTCTTTGAAGCCTTCTTGAGTGAAATATATATTTTTCCTCTATTCATTTTACAATGCTTACTCTACACATTTCTTTATTTTAGTAGGGAACCTTACACATTTAGGAACATCTCACTCAAATGATTGCAATTATAAAAATTTATTTTGCATATTAAATACAAAAGGTGGCCAAAACCATAAGCACTTAGTATGTAGATTAAATGCTAAAAATATGCATATTAATGATATGATTCTCTTGTATCTTTAAAGAGCAAAATATGAATGAAATTTTACAAATTTCAACAATAGTTCATCTATTACAAGTAATTACCTGATTAGTCCTCCAAAACCCACAAATCAAGTGTAACTAGAACTAGAACGTAACCATATTGCCATTAAAGGCCAAAAGACACACACAAAGGTGTGTAAAAATACCTCTTGTCTACATGTAATAATACTTGAAATGAGTGTATCAGCGACAAGAACAAGAAAATACACGCCAACATGGACCAAGAGCATCTCTTGTCTACGTAAAAAGACACTCAAAATTAAGTATGTTCAGCTACTAGAACAAAAGTATCAAGCCAACCATGGGCTAAAACACAATACATCTCTTGTCTACATAAAATGACACTTGAAATGATTGAAAGAAGCTAACTATGGGCATACATTTCAGCGAATAGAACAAAGACACAAATGTCAACATGGACTAAAATCACACACCATGGTGTGAATCAACGTGCCTTGTCTACATATAATAACACTCAAGACAAGTGTGTTCAGCTACTAGACCAAGAGAACAAAGCCAACCAAGGGCTAACAACACACAAAGGTTTAATAATATGTCTTGTCTACATATGATGACACTTAGATAAGAGGTATAAGAGGAGAAGACTTTTGAGGCAATAAAACTTGTAATATAAATAAAACCTTGGACAACATTTTGAAAATAAATACATGCACATACGCACAACAAGAACACTTGAAACACTTGTGCACAAAAAGCACAAAAACACGAACTCACAAATATGCAAATGCACTCATAAGATTCATAAACAACAAAAGGTTGAGCAATAGTCTCAAAACCCTTGAATTAAATATACCTTAAAACATTTAAGGTTCCAAACACCATATATCCATCACATTTATATATAAATAGGAGCATCCATAAGATTAATGGCCAAAAGAAAATGAGTGGCACACTCATAATTAGAAATCATATAACAAATCATTATAGAGTCCCAAGGTGCCCATAACTCACCTCAACAACCATTTATAATATGGCAAGTGGACAATCTAAAATGACATAACACAAGGTGCCCATAACTCACCTCAACAATCATCTCTAATATAGCAATAAGGCCATAAAAAAAGGATTGACGCATCATATAACTTGTGATGGATAGAAAATAAATGCCATAAAAAGGTAATAAACTTTTTAAGGAAATCATTTTCCAAATATGTGATTTTACAAAGAGGGCTGATTCAAAGGTCCAACATAACTAATCACAACAATATGCCTTATAACAATAATTTTGCATAAACACGAAATTATGTTCAATCATGATCATTATAAAAAAGACTTAATAAACACAACATGAAATATATAAGCAATGTTATGTGTGAGAACGGATTTGGAATAATCCAAGAATCAAATCAAGCCTTATAAATTGCAATTATATGCATACCAAGATGTAGAATAGCAATAATCTTAAATGTGCAAATTTAGGACAACATGTAACAAGATATTGCGGAAGCACTTATAACGATAAAAGAAACAATCTCACAAGTCCATTAAGGGACAAAAAACAAGCCCTAAAGAAGGCAATATAAACATCTCTTTATTGAAAATAGAGTACTATGTGAAAATGTCTACGAAGAGACAATACGCATACAAGCACAAATACTTTATAAAAGATGTGCACAAAGGCACTCTCACAATACTTGAACAAAATATGCAAAAAACGTAAAGGTAGCAAACATGCACTAAGGCATGTATGTAATATATAGAAAAGGGCAAATGCTTGAGTCTCTCATGCTTTCATAAAGATGGTAATATTTAAGAAGTCTCATAAAAACCAATATTGTTATTTAAATAGAAGCTTATAGCAATCATGAAATCTTCTCAAAGAGTATATACTCATAAGAAGATTCACAAGGATCAAAAGGCCTCTCAAAGAAAGATAAAAAAAAAACAAATCCCCAAATGAGGGTACATACGAAAGGAAGAGAGAAAACTTTATTAAAGTGGAGAAAATCCCAAAAGGAATAATATGATTGCGTTATGACATAAATCTATAAACAAAAAATTCATAATATTATATGACTTAATAGATTATAACCAACTCCTAATGTACTAAGTATGCAACATTAATGAAGACCATAAATTTTATAATAAAACATATTCTTGAAACTGAATTGAAGAATGTAAAGCCTCATATAGGACATTTTAGATGGTAAACACATACCTTTAATATGAAATAATTATGATGAGAGTATGTGAGCAATGCTACATATCTCACAAGCATTTTACTTCTAACATAACTTTCTTAAAAGACTTATTTTTCAAGAAGAGACATACGAACGAGAATAATATACGAAAGAAAAATAAAAAGTTCAATGGAATGTTAAGAATCCAAACTCATAAAGACAAGGAGAACACATATGCAAAAACATATCTAATTCTTCATAATGCACAATACTTAAAGAAATATAATGCATACCAAATAATTTTAAGAAGCAAAAGAGAGAAATACATATGCAAAAACATATGTTATTCTTCATAATGCACAATACTTAAAGAAATATAATGCATACCAAATAATTTTAAGAAGCAAAAGAGAGAAACGAGAACTTCACCATTTTTCTTTAAAATATCTTGAATAGCACGCTTCCCAATGCAACAAAGAGCAACTCGATCTCAACCTTGCTCTGATACCATGTAAAGAAACAACTTTGAATACATTTAGGTTCAATAATGAACCAATACACATGCACATGAAGTGCGGATATACCCACTAAAGGGGAAAACACAAGCACATAATGTGCTAACACATAAACCCACAAAAGGGGCAAAAATGCCTATAAGACATAAGTTATTATTATTGAAGAGAAGACGGGTGTAACACGCATTACAATGGAGCAAAAGCTCCTCCAAGGAGTAACAAATACAAGGGGGAAAGCCCCTATTTATAAGCCTTTGAGGAGCCACATTGGGGGCTCCCAAAGGAGTCGTTGGGAGCCCTCAACGGTCACATTTGTGACCGTTGGGGGCTCCCCAACGACTCTTTGGGGGCCCCTCCAATGTGGCACAAACCACAAAAAATAATTTTAGAAAAAATAAAATGAAAAATAAAAGGGAAAATACAATCATATTCCAAAATGGAATATGCGTAAAATGATTAAACTACCCCTACGACTAATATAGAAAAATATATATTTTATATATATAAATAGGAAGATACATATACATATATACCATATATCTATGTCACACGGACTCGGCTCCAAGGTCGCCGCACCCGCGACGACACGCACCAACACGGGTGCGGCTCGGACTCGGTCAACCCGACCCTGGGTGTGGTCAACGCACCCAGGGTCATTTTGGTCCATTTTTTGGAATTTTTTTTTTTGAATTTTTTTTTTTAAATTTTCTGGGCTACAGCTGTAAGGAAAAAACCCATCACAACTAAAAAACCTGTACACTTTCAAGTTTTAAGTACAGAATGGGCACAACTCAAGTTTTTGTGGTTTTTTCCTGTACGAAGAAAGTGAATTATTACAGTGTATGAAGAAAGTGCCCAAAAGCGAATTATTCCTGTATGAAGAAAGTGTACAGAATGCCTTCACAACTCATCACCTGTCCCCTAATGGGCACAACTTTGACCGAGTCTTATATATATATATATTTATTTTTATATTTTTTTAATATATATATAGCCGAGTCCCCGTGTCCAAAATTTTTTAAATTGCGCCGCACCCGTGTCGCACCCGCACCCGCACCCGCACCCGCACCCATGTGACATAGCCATATATGTATATGTATCATCTTTTATATATATAAAATATATCTAATTACAATAATTGATGAGTACATTTTAACACAATTTTCATGTTCTTGGAGGCTTGCATGAAGAAATATGATAGACCTGGCCATTCTGTCAGGTGTGGAGACTTCCTTCATCCTTGCCATTTTACCAGATCTTACTAAAGTGTGGTTTTGAGCCTGTATTCCTAATATCTTCAGTGGATGCTGAAAAAGATTGCTCCTATCTATTCTTTTTTTTAGTTTTCTGAGATGTTACTCGTTCTAGTAATTTTAAATATTCATAAACAGTCGACACTGTTAGCTGGCCCAACTAGTTCAAATACATTGCCCCTTTTTAATTTCGGGGAATTTTGCTTGAGCTCATTCTAATATCTTCAGTGGATGCTGAAAAAAATTGTTCCTATCCTATCTATTCTTTTTTTTAGTTTTCTGAGATGTTATTTGTTCTAGTAATTTTAAATATTGATAAACATTTGTTAGCTGGTCCAACTAGTTCAAATACATTGCCCCTTTTTAATTTTGGGGAATTTGGGTTGAGCTTATTCTAATTTCAGTTGAAAGAGTGAAAATTGTGCTGCTAGTTTCCTGTTGTAGTCAAGGTGATATCCCTAATTCTTTGACAAAAAACTTCTTTTTTGACTGTCTTTTATTTACAGCTTTGTCATAGTATGCCTTTATATGATCTGCATGAAATGCTTTGCCTATTTGGCATAAAAATTTGTTATTAACAAGTTACTTCCAATATTAAAATATCTTTTAGTGAATGCTTGGATGTGTCTTTACTTTTTGTTGTATTTGCTTACAGGGCAAAGAACATGTGATTGATAGCTGGGAATGGTGGAATTCATTTCGTCTCCTATGTGAGCATCATAGCCAGTTATCTGTTGCTCTTGATATATTGTAAGTGACAAAAGAAAGGACCTTCACTGGAAAAGTGGTGATTTTGATGTTTTTGCTGCTTCAAAAATGTGTATTCTCTTATAAAATATTTTGCTTTGCAAAAGTTATACTAAATCTATGGTACTCATGCAACAGGTATCATTACCCTTTAGTTTATCTTTTCATGTCTGTGTTACCTGTTAACAGTCATGAAACACACATCTGCTCTGTGGCTCAACTTTCTTTCTCGTGGCCTATGTTTTTCATGTTTATGTTAACTGTGAACACTTACGAACATCTCAGTCCATGTTCAAAGCTGCCAAAATGAGTCAATTTGTTATAATGCTATGCTGTAAATTTTGGTTTTCATCTTAATTCAGAGGTTTAGAGTTTTCGTCACATTTTTGCATTCCAGTAAGTTTTTTTTTTGCCTTTCATGTGTGTCTGTTTTGTTAAATGCAAGACTTTGCGTTGCCAAGACAAGTGGAATCCCTTGGCAACTACTAATTTTAAAGGTGAAGTTTGTCTGTATTCATCCATTTGTGGGTGGTAAATGCCTTGCGTCCTTTTCGTGATGGTATCCTTTTTGTTTTAATAAGACAGCTGGAATGTTTGCTTCAGTTTGAACCCAAGTCCTTTCAATTATAATTGTGTCTCTTGTGGCCCAGCTAACACTTTTTTTGTTATTTTTGATTGTTAATGTGATTCTTATTGCTTGCTAATGCGTGCACTTGTTCTGCAATTAGAAATTGTAATATGGATTTGTGGAGTTGATGATTGTTAGATAATAGTGTCGTGATTTTAGCATATCATTAAAATGTTGTGGTGCCAATACTCAAAGTTAAAAGGAGAAGTGCATCTTTTGGAGGATGATTTCAGGACCTTTGGCTATGCCTAGGCATCATGGTAGCATAGGCTTTGCCCATTCGGCTATTCCTTTTTCACAATTGAGCACATGTTTAAGTTCCCTTCTTTTATTTGTTCCTGATGCCTGTCTGCTAGTTTAATGATTTAAACTTTTATCTAAGGACAAAAATTTTGTAAGAGTAACTGAGTTGTGTTTAAATTGCTATCTCACAACTTGGTTATTGACAGCCGCACATTGCCATCAATTCATTCTCTTGGTCGTTGGTTTGGGGAGCCTGTTAGAGCAGCTATTTTGCATACCAATGTAAATATTTCCTAAGGTTTGCATGTTGTAGTTTGGGGGCTACTCTTGGTGAATCTGTGATATTAAATGTGCTGGAGCTCTGATGTAATTTTTGTTTTGCCAGTCATTTCTCACTAATGCAAGAGGATACCCTTGTCTATCAAGGAATCATCAAAGATTGATGGCCTGTTTCTTTGACCATTCTGTGCAGGTGAGCTGAAGTAGCTCTTTCTCTTTGAGGTTTAGCTTGTTTTGCTGTTCTGTTCTGGGGTTCATTTTCCTCAGATGTTTCTTGTCTTGTTTCTTAGCGATCTATTTCTATGGAAACGATGGCAGTCTGCAACTCTGCATCTTAATATCATCTGGGCCTATTATGGCTTCTTGGAATTGATGGAGATAAATGATATTTCTGTGATCTTATTTGTTTGAGTAATACGGCCATATCATGCGAAAAGTGCGAAAAGTTTACTCGTTTTCCACATCTGAGTAGTAACACCATCTAAAGTGATGATATGGAATTTATAACTTTATATGCCCAATCACAGGGGAGTTACACGTACTTTGTGGACCTGTTTGAGTTAAAAAAAGAAGAAAAAAGAGGTCTTCACCATTGATCTCACTTTGTCTGCTAAACTCATCCAATCATAGTTAAATAGTTTTGCACTGATTTATCATGCGAGCTACTTCCATCAATCATATCCAGAAATGATAAATGAGCATTTATTGCATCACTTAGGTTTTGTGATTGACCCTTTCTGCCCCTTTTGACAGATTGTCGTATCTGGAGCAGTGCATAATATTTCAGTTGAAAGCTCTGGATGCTTGTTAACTAATGGAAGTGAAAATCATGTTCAAGGTATGCATTTGAGAATCCTTGTTTGCTTTCGTCTGCAGTTACACTTGTTTGGGTTTGATCTGCGTTCAGTATGACTTGGTTTTGAATTGTCCCTCCCATACTTGCATAAAAACTCTATTTTTCCCTACGTATTCTGTTTCAGGGGTACCAATGTCTGATACTGGTTCCAAACTAGCTTAAAAAACAAAGAAACCTATTTTAAAAAGGTCAAGAAACTCGTTTCTAAATGAATATGAGACTCGTCCCTGAGCATATAAGAAACTGGTTCCTTGTACAAGTGAAACCACTACCAAACCTGGTTTCATTTGTGGTAATGGCATTGATCCCTCTCAAATAGGGTAAAACATGGGATAGTAGGACCTCCACAGCCCCTTTTGGACCGTCCTTTTATATGTAGATCTATCTTGCTTCCATTGAAACCATCAGCATGCTTCTATCACTTCCATTGGAGGCTGTCATGGAAGTTTTTTTTATTCTAAGTCTGTTTTTTTGTACTTTTTATATTAATCCCATGGTTGAGATTTGAGAGATATGCAAAATATCATGCTCATAGTTGGATATACTTTTCACAAATTCTTGCAAGTGGCAGCCTTTTTACATCATATTGACCATATTAGCTTGAGATTATTTTATGTTTTTTCTTTATTTGGTTATTATTTTAAAACATTTCACTTTTACATTTAACTTAAGACATTGGCCCATTGCTATAGCTGTCCATAGGGAAATTATGTGATATTTGATTTTTATAGTTAGTACCTTTGCTTTTGTTCGTAGCATTTCTTTTATCTCAACATATATAATGCCATTATTCTCACAAGGTAAATGATGAGATCTAATTTTCAAATATTTGTATCAATTTCATTAGAAACTCATATTATCATCAAGGAAACTGCATACCAAAACCTCGTAACAATGTCTATTAGAAACTCATACCAAATTTTTTTTAGACACGTTTCAGCAAAAACATGCCTGAAACTTTTGAGGGGCTTGCGTACCCGTCTCTGGCAACTACAGTCCCTCCAGACATGATTGCCACATTCTGTGAACCATCATCATATTGTTATGAGATTTTCATAAAAAACCTTGAAGACATGAAAATATTTCAGTGACTTCAATACATGACAATGTTATCTCAATATTATCATGATATTTTCTTTATTTATTTTTCTTGTTTTTTTGATGAGGTGTCATTTTCTACTTCTACTTTATTGTAAACAGCATAAAAGACTTACTTTTTTTTGTAAATTTCTATTTTCGATACTCGAGTCTCTCAAGAAAAACTAGTAGTTTACATGCTAATTCAAAAAATTCTCTGTGAGAAACTGCCAATACTCCTTTTCTGGGCTTCTGTAGTTGTGCCCAGCTTGCTGATTGTAGACTAAATGCCGCCAAGTGTATCCATGGTTTTGCCATACTTCTTTACCTTGAACTTTGTGGCTTTGTTGAAAAATTTAAGAAATATTAAAATCTATGCATGTTTAAGTAATGTAGCTATTTCTGTTTCTTTACCATCCATCATTCAAGGCTAAATGGAGTTAGTTGTAATGGTTGGTTTATGTGAATTCTGTTAATGCATGCCTGAATTGGTTTGTGCTTCTGTCTTAGGCTCAAGCAAACATCCCATGCGACCATACTTTGATTATGTTGCATTCCTTTATCGAAGGCTGGATCCACTTCCTGAACAGGAGCAATTTGAGGTGTGATGATAATGGAAAATTTGGTTTTTCCTCACACTTTAATAGCCTCTGTCAAATGCATAAAAAGTCAACTGATTTTAATATTCTTATGCCAGATTGGTTATAGGGATTTCTTGCAGTCACCTTTGCAGGTAACTCGGATTTTGTTATATAGTCATTTATTTTCTATTTCCAGTTTTGAGTACCTCCTTTAGAGTTACTTTTAATACTTACTTGGTCTAATTGTTTTTTGTTTTCCGCTTAGCGTGCTTTGTTTTCTATCTTCTTATACAGCCGTTGATGGATAATCTTGAGGCTCAAACATACGAAACTTTTGAGAAAGACACAGTGAAATACAGTCAGGTGAGCTTTATGTTTTAATGGATTTTTGTGTCATTCTTGTTTAAGTTCTTATCACATGTATAAACTTGCTTTTATTCTGTAAAGCTTTTACTTGTTGGCCTTTTGGATGCTATATGTGTTTATGGCAACTTGTAGATATGATAAGTTTATGAGCACAGCTTATTTTGAAAATTCCTTTCTGTTTACTTGTATTATAAATTGTGAATATGATAATTTGGAGGCTGCAGGTGTGTGATAGTATTTTGTAAATCCGAGAATGTTATGAGAGAATTATTTTCAAAATCCTTTCTGATTACTTTGTGGCATTCTAATATGTGAAGTTATCTTCTAAATGCTGCATAGTTTTCTTCTCGAATTTTTGTTTCTTTTCCTTTTTGTTTCCTTTTTTTTGCTGCTTACTATTTTAATGCTTCTGATCTTGTTTTTGAGCTCATCATGCTTTTCAATAGAATTTTCCTTGAAATTTCAACTTTTGTTTAACATCTACTTTTTGTTGCTCATCATTTTTCCCTGGATAGTATCAAAGAGCAGTACATAAAGCGCTGCTTGAAAGAGTTTCAGATGAGAAAGCATCGACAACAACTGTAAGACACTTTCTCGTTGATGTTTGCCAACTATTGGCTAATTATTGTTTGCACTATTCCATTTTTTGAAATGCTTTATCATGAGATTAGTACCGATTGACGTTGTCCCTGTTTTTTTGTGATAGGTCTTAATGGTTGTAGGTGCAGGACGAGGTCCTCTTGTTAGGGCATCACTACAGGTTTTGTTCACTCTTCTGATAGTGTAGATGCCTTTGACATCCAAGTTGCCTACTTGTTCAGAACTTTGTAAACTTAGTGCAGGCAGCTGAAGAAGCAGGACGAAAATTAAGAGTTTATGCTGTGGAGAAAAATCCCAATGCAGTTGTGACACTCCATGTAAGTTCTGATAAATATGTTGATGTTCATGTTTAAGTAGTGGCATTGAGGTCAAAACAGTTGTTAATTAATCTGATTCCAGATCTCGACTTGTTATGGATACGGGAATTTTCTCTTTGGAAGGTGTATCTTTCCCCTGCGTCAATCTCTTTTTTCGTTAATGATACCAGTATTCAGTTATTTCTAATGGCCATCGGTTGATTGTACATCAGATTCCAGTTAGAACATTCTGAAAATACTTTTCTTCTCTCGATTCTTTTTTTTTATGAGGGGAAGGTTGGGGATTATGGGAATCAAGCTCTCTTATACTTGCGTTTCATCAGTTTTTAAGGTTAAAAGAGGGGAAGGAGGCCTGGTTTCCAATAACCATTAGAAAAATTTCTACTCATTTTTGCAAATAGATTCTTCTTTATGTCTGAAAGGGTCATGCTTCCCGCATGCTATATGTCTATTTATTTTCTTATCTCTATTTCCTTGTCATCATTGATTTCCTTTAACCGTTGGAAAAATTCTTCTGGAACAGAGTTTGATTAAACTTGAGGGTTGGGAGGCAGTTGTCACTGTAGTTGGATGCGATATGAGGTCTTGGAATGCTCCAGAGAAGGCTGATATCCTGGTAAGCAGTTGTTCCTCATAAGATTTGTTTGTTCCATGAGAAGTTGGCTCACTCTTAGGTTGTATTTATGCTTTCCCCAGAAGCAGAGTTGCGAGCCCACACCCACCCACACGGAGGAAGTATTACAACTGAAATGGTAGGGTGGGAGATGGGACAGAAATGATTTTGGTGGCCATTTTTCATTGCATAAAGCAGCTTCCATGTTTGCATTGTGTGGTGGGGCCCACCGAAATGCGTCACATTTGGTGTGTTTCTGCTGAAACCTGATGGGTTTTCAGTCTTGTAAACACACCCTTAAATCATAATCATTCAAACTTTTTTTGCAAAATTCTATTATAGTGCTGAATTTTGTGATAAGTTCTTGAATTGATTTCAGAAAAGCTGTTGAAAATGTCGTATCTAAGTTTTCTGGTTCAAGTGGAAAGCAGCCCCTGCTTTTTGCATTGTGGTGAGGCTTGCAGAAACTGTTTGTGTGGCATTTATAGTTTTAAGAGGGCAGTTTTCAATGCGTATAGCCTGCAAAGTTTCTTCCAATAGGAAGTTTGTAAATTCTACTTGAATTGCTTACAGAAGAATTATTGAAAATGTCATATTTAAGTGGTCTTCTGCTTGTAATTTTCAGTATAGCTTTGTCAGATCAAGTGCATTTATATTTTAATCAGACACTTCAACGTGTTTCATCTATTACTTTTTTTTTCAAGGTTTTCCTCTTAACTAAATTTTTTTAGGTGAGTGAGTTGCTGGGTTCTTTTGGTGACAATGAACTATCCCCAGAGTGCCTTGATGGAGCGCAGAGGTTCCTGAAAGATGATGGCATTTCAATTCCTTCGTCGTAATGTCTTTTTAACCTAGTCTTTCTAATGCTACTGTTTCTTGATTTTGGTGTTTTTGATTCACTCCTGGACTTCCCATTTGTGTTCAACAAATTTATGGATTGTGTGCTGGTTGATTTTGGTTGCAGGTATACAAGTTTTCTTCAGCCTATCACAGCATCAAAGCTATATAATGATGTATGGTCACTTTTAGTTCTTTGATGTCCCATCAGTAATGTGAGAAATACCATGATGTTTAAAGTATAGTGCCATGCTTTCTTGTTTTTAAGTCACCAAGATTTACATGAAATATCCGATATTTATACATTTCTTTCAAAATTTTGTTGCTGTTTTTCTTTTTGTTTATTGTCTTTTATATAATACAGTCATTTGTCAAGTATTTACTGAGAATAGTTTTGAACTTATCACGAAGAATACCTGAGACTGTGAATGTTTTCAGAGATTTTCTATGCTTCCCATATGTTTGAGTTATCATAGACTTTTTCTTTACCATGCAGGTTAAATCATACAAAGACTTGTTACACTTTGAGACAGCTTATGTTGTGAAACTGCACAGTGTGGCTGGGCTTGCTCCTTCACAACCGGTAAGATCTTCTTCCATGTCTGAAGATCATTTGCAGTTTGCATTTGATAATCTGTATGTGCCTAGTTCTTACCATAATTTTTGGCTTTGGATGGTTGCCAACTTGGATATTCTTCTGTGTGTACTTGAAGTCCCTTCAACTATATCTGGGATGTGTCATTGACACATGGCATGCTTCGGAGTAGTACTTCGATTTTTATTTTCTTTTAGTTTGTGCATCACCATTGTGAATCATTTTGAGATGTTTGTTTAACTATTTGATACATTGTTGTGGCTATTTTTAGGTTTTCACATTTCATCATCCACATTCCGCATCTAAGAATGACAATCAAAAGTACAAGAAATTGCGATTTGATATACCAACGGATACAGGTTCTGCGTTGGTTCATGGTATGATTTGATAATCCTTTTTTGCATATGCTGCTATTTTCTCCATGCATGATATGGTTAATTTGTTGTGTAAGAATGGTTTCTTGATAAGCTGATATTTTCTTATTATATAAGTGATAAGAATGTAGAATTAGTTCCTTTCTGTCTGCGTACTAATGATGCGTTTGCTGCAATTTTTTCTTCTGGTACTGCTAATTATAAAATCTGTGGGAAGAACCAGATTGGGCTAGGGAGCATTCCTTCTTCAAATGTCTTATATTCATTATACCCTGCAAATCAGTTTGTCAAAGTGCACAAAGTGACTGACAGTAGGTCATAAATGCAAGAAGTGCATGTAAAAGATATAATTAATGGACATGCCACCCTGTAGATGATTGTTTCTCAAAAACCAGTACCATTGCATACAATCCTCAAGCTGACATGGCACCTAAGGGCCTTTTTGTTTCATCCAATTCTGCAGGAAAGTGGCCATTTTCATGTTTAAATGGGCCATTTTCCGATGGTGGCTGAAACAAACACCTCTCCTGTTTTATTGGCTTGGGACCATATTTTCGTATGAAAAGCAGATTTCCACTTGAAAGTCCTTTTGTAGGCCATGCGGTTTCTTGCAGGGCCCACCTGGGTTGCTTCTTTTCATGTAGGGTGTCCTTTCATAAGAAAGGCACTTCCCTTCCCACCCATTGAATAAAACTTGCCCTAAGTGGCGAGCTTCTATAGTGATGCTGCCATTGGTTTATTGTGGCATGCTGAGCGTTTGTTGCTATTTTCTTGTTGGATCTGCTTTTGGTACAAGGTGAACATGCATTTCTTTTCGTGAAATAGATGACCATGTTTGTGCTTTTTGTTTCTCACATTGTGTCTTGGTTGTGTCTTGGTTATGTCCCCATCCTCCAGGTCTAGAGACACCCTGATTATATGATAATGATGAAGGAGAATTGCAACCATATGGGATCATGATCAACATGTGGGAATTGAAAACAAGCATCTCATAAACTTGTATGGTATTATCAAAGTGATAAAATGTTGTTGGTCTTCAAGTCAGAATTGAACCAGGAAGATTGAAGAGTAAATAATTAGATAAACTGTTGTGGAGAAAATATAACTAACCTTTGACAAAATTTTGGTTTTTTAAATTAATTTTAAAGGCTATTAATGAAGTATAGCTTGATCGTCAACAATGTATCATTCTCAATACCTCCGGAGTATCATGCTAATGACCTTGGAACACTAGAAACTTCTGTTTTAGACCAGCTTGGATGAATAATCAAAAGTTTGCGAAAGGCCACACTTTTTATTTTCTTCCCTTTTTTCATCTTTATGGCCCAAGGCTATTCAAATGTTTCTGTCATTGGTCGGATTTGATTCACTTTGTGTTCTGTTACTCATTTGTAAGTAGGTTTCCACTGGTCTCATCTATATATATAATACTGTTTGTGCAAGGCAAAAATAAATCAGAATTGCACCTTGTGTGTTCCAACAAAATATCAGATTTAAAACAATTAACCAGCAGCTAATTAATAGTTGCAGCCAATAAAATTGATTTGGTTAATCAAATTTAGTTAAATTTTAGTATTAGCAAGTTGTTGATGAATTACTGATATATATGGCCGATATGTTATATTGACTTGTGACCATGTTTTGAACACAATTCTAGGTTGCTCGGCCATCATATCACCCCAATATTTTCATTCATCCTTTAATATTTCAAATCAATTAAACCAATATTGTGGTCTTTGTTAGCATATCTTGCATCATCATCATCGTCATCAAGCCTTATCCCAACTGCATGGGCTTTGCAGCTTTAGGAGTCCTATAATTTCATTCCTTTGTATTTAGTGATACAACTTTGGTCACTTTATAATCCTTCATATATCGCCTCTTACTGCCTCCTTTGAAGTCTTCTAGTCTTCTTCTTTTCTTAATTCCTTCCATTTGTATCGTTTCAATCTTTCACGGGAGCTGTAGTAAGTCTCCTAGCCGTAAAGATAGAAAGCGTGTTATAGCTCAGGGGCTTTGTATTTGTTGTCTTGTTTTGCCCTCCACTATAGTGTGTGTGTGCGTGTGTTTCCTTCATATTGCAGCCAATCATAGGCTATCAATATGTCTAAAGACTCTAAACCATCCTAAATAACATTTTCTGTCTTATCCATTGTTGGTTGGAGACCTGGGCACATTATGATATATTCATTTCTAAGCTTATACTTTTTCATAACCCAACCATCCATCTTAGCATATGCATCTCTGCAACATGCATTCTGGCTTCTTGTCGCTTCTCGGTTGCTCTGTAGAAAATATCGCCAGATTTATAAAATTCTCGTGATAATATTGTGAGAAATTGCCTGAAAGTTTAAAATGGAAATTTCTCGCGAGATTTTCAAACTGTGACAAATATCACGATATTTACAGTTTTATCAGATATTTATCATGACCCCCCCCCCCCTGAGATTTTTATTTTTAATTGTGTTCTATTTATATTTTATTATAATAATTAATTTTTTTATTTTTTAAATTATTTCCTATTGCCAAAATTTTGCTGAAAAATGTGAGATTTATGAAAAATTTCAAAATCTCCTGAGTGTTTGAGTCCCGAGATTTTACCATTTTTAACTTTTGTCACTATGCTCAGTTTAACATTCATCCCCATAAAATATGGTTGGTCTTATAACAGCCTTATAGAGATGTCCTTTCAATCTTAGAAGTACTTGTTTATCACGTAACACGCCACTTGCCTATCTCCACTTTACCCAACCAGCGCCTCTACTAGTAATATCTTCTTCAAATCCACTATCCTGTTGTACCATAGATCCTTGATATTGAAATTTATGGCATCGTTGATGTGATAATCTTATACTGCCATAATATTGCTCTAGTTAGCCTTTGTACAAGAGGCCAGTTTTCTCTTATATGCTTCTCCATGGTTCTAGTTTCCTTTGTAAATCTTGGCTATCAAGTATTATATTATATATGAACATACACCAAAGGATATTTTCCTGAATAGATGTTATTTCATCTTTATCTAAAGCAAAAAAAAGTAGGGGCTATGTCACATGGGTGCGGGTGAGACACGGGTGCGGCGCAATTTTAAAAATTTTGGACACGGGGACTCGGCCATATATATATATATATTTTAATATATATATATATAATAATATATCCTGTGTGCATATATGTGGATATTGTCCTCTAAAGTTTGGCACGAGCATGAGTGTTTTTATAAACTTTGCAAATTGTACTTTTGCCCTTGCAGAAAGGGGGGTTCGGGGGCTCCCCCCTGGTGGGGGGCCGTAAGGGGGTAGCGCCTTTTTTCTGGGGCTTATGTTTGAAACTCATGCTATATATATATATTTTAAAAAAATATATAAAAAGAATTGGTATGAGTTAAAAATGGTATGAGTTGATATGGTTTCTAAAAGAATTGGTATGAGTTTCTCAAAAGTTTATATGAAGTATATATTTCTATAAAGATACCTATTAAATTAAAGTAGTTATATATAATAAAGTAAATCAATCATTATTATATAATAAATTTTCACAAATTATAATATTTAAGACTTAACAAATATAGTGGCTTTATAAAATGAAATTATTCTTCGTAAGCAAGGATGCTAATAGAAACAAACTTGATACTCATTTCTATTGTAATAAAAACAAGTTTCTATGTAAGATGGTATGCGTTTCTCAAATAATTGAGAGGAGTTTCTTAAACATTTGATACTTCTGTTTTGAAATCACTGAGACCAGATTCTCTTCATGAGAGTGCTAATCATCTGGATCGTGGGTTTTGAAATATTTCTTTTCCTCTTTCAGCTGATAAGGTATTTGCCTGAATCACTTCTCCTGTTTGATTGTCTTGTCTTAACCAAACTTTGTCATATACTGTAAATTTTGGTGCATTCACATTGAATACTTGAACGGCTAAAAAAATATATAATACTGAACATATCTGGTCTGCTGATGAAGCTTTGCCCGTTTTCTAACTGGATTATTTATTCATAGGATTTGCTGGCTACTTTGATGCTACACTTTATAAGGATGTTCACCTCGGCATTGAACCCACAATGGCAACACCAAACATGTTTAGCTGGTAAATTTTCCGAGTTCTTGAAGATGTGCCTCTGTTTCTTGTAAAGCGGAAGCTGTTAGAAGATGCCAATTTCTATTTTCTTTCTCTTGGTTGACCACTAAGTGAAATATTTATCCTATCAGGTTTGCAATTTTCTTCCCGCTGCGAATGCCTGTATATGTGCCATCAGGCTCTCCACTGGAAGTTCATTTCTGGCGGTGCTGCAGCGCTACTAAGGTACATGCAAGCATTTCTCTATTTTTGCTTCGTAATTTAATTTGGTTGTTGAACCCGTATCAAGATTAACCTGTCTTTGATTTTGGTTGACCCACGTGGCTTGTAGGTCTGGTATGAATGGTGTGTTTCAGCACCGTCACCATCACCTATACACAACAGCAATGGTCGGTCATATTCGGTTGGCTTGTAAATCATACATGAGTACAGCGTTTGTTGGGGGCGAGCCATGAAAGAGATGGAGGAAACACTAGCTGGTGAAGAAGCTTCTTTATACTTTCACGTGTCCTGTCGTGAGGCCCATGCGAACTGTACATTTCAGTGTAAATTATTCCTCGCTGTTGATGCTTGTGCTTGGTGCCAGTATTTATCACTCCAAAAGTTCATCCCAAACCTCTTTCCACTGATGCAAATCTATACTGTAAAGCCTTTGGGTTCAGCGGGAATGAATTCCGCCCATGAGATAGTGGTTGTAATTCATGATGGGATGTTGCATGACTGGTTTCATAATTGGATTTGGATATGGAATGATAACATCCTTTACCAAACTCATGCTAGATTTCCCTATTCAGATGAGTCCTAGGGCTAGTAAACGAGCTCAAGCCAAGGTTGAGGTGGTTCAAGTTTGGCTTGCTATTGTGTTGTGCCAAGCCGAAGCTCGAGCTCATAATAGGCCTGCGCTAAAGAACCCAAGCTTGATCTGGCTTGTTTACTGAAGAAGTATATTGTTCCATTGTTGAAAGTAATAGGATCTGACTGTAAACCTACTGAAAAAGTACATTGTTTCATTGTTGGCTCATTTATAAAAAAAGTTTGTTTTAAAGATGGAACTTGTGAGGAAGCAATAAAAATGTCTATAAACTGATTTCTTGCAAGCCTAGTGCTTTCAACCCCAATTACGTTGTTTTGAAGTTGAAAGGAACTCACAAAGTTATTTTGTGCTACGTTTGGGATATAAAATTAAATAATGACCCTATTGTATGGATAAAAATGACACATTTTTTGAAATGCCTTATTTGTTATTCTCATGTTCGAAATCGTAAATATCCAACATTGGTAAGATCTTTTAATTGCGAATGATGGAATTCTTGGGAGATATATCGCTCTCCCTTTGTCTAGTGTAAGCTCACTTAAATGTGCATTTGCATGTTTTCTTGTGTGGACTTTGGGATCTCTTCTAAATTTATTTGCCAACATCTGGTTAAATTGAAAATCGAGCATCATGAATATCCTACTTAAGTTGCATATATTATACGTTTTTGCATAAATTTATTTTAGGCTGAAACCTCGAACATCACAAGTTTCCTATTCACTCTGCATATGTATTATATGTCATGTCATCTTGCAGGGCAGTGTAACTTCTGCAAATCAATGGAAAAATGACCAGGGTAGGGAATATTCATATTTGATAAAGGATAGACATGAAACATGCACAAGTCATCGTGATGAAAGAAGAGGATTTTTTGAGTTGATAGTTTTGATTTCTTACCTATATTTGTGCTTGGTCATTTCCTAAAATGGTTGTGGTTTTGCTCATTATCATTTGTATCTTCCAATGTAGTGTTGGCCTGCTTTATCACTTTGGCACCAGCCTCATCGTGCTCAGCTGTATATGTCTTGCTGATAGGCAACTAATGAAGGTGTAGTGTGAGTAAGGTTTTCCTTCCACGAAAGTTGGTTCTTGTAAAACGAACCATGTTAAGACTTGTCTCCCTGCTTGCTCTGATTTTCATTATGGTATCAGAGCCATAAAGAAGACAGTTCACTCTTTCTTCTTGGTTTTGGCCCAGTTATAGAGCCAAGGCATGCAAGGCTTCATAAATGGAGAGATGCCTATACTGTCATCTCTTATTTCAAAAAAGCGCTGCTGCTAGCTGAGCAAATTACTTTCTGAATCCCTTCTTCATTTCAGGGAGGAGGTCAGATTGCTGCTGAATGGATGGACCACAGGCACGCTTTCAGAAAGCGTGCTTGGCATACCCGTGGGGCTTGAAATTTCGAAAGAGATTTGGACTATGCTCATTGAGGCTTTTGATCAAGAATCTTTAATGAAAACACAAAGGTGCAGACTCTTTACATGAGTATTCAAGGGCATATGCAACGACCTTGCTGCCATAGGGAAGCTTGTTGGTGACAACGCTAGTTTTTGAGCTACTTCATGGGTCTGGGGAATGGCTATGAATCGTTTGTGACCATCATGCTTAAACCTCCCGTCCCTCCTTATATGGATGTCATTCCCTTATTACAAAGCTTTTAGGTTCCAAACAAATTGCATGAGCCTCCATCTTATAATCAAACCAAAATGACTTTCTTTAATCAACGAATCCAAAACAATGAAGGGGAAACAATCAATATTGTTTCAATTCTAATGGTCATGGATTTTTTCAAGGAGGGAACAACAAGTAGAATAAGAGGAATGGTGAAAATCAAAATGAAAAGAAAAATCAAAATTCATCTAATGGGAAAGAAAATTAAGTGGTGGTATGTCAAATACGTCACAAGAAAAGTCATTGTCCTGAAGTGTTAGAACAGGTTCAATCATGCTTTTCAAGTTGACGAAGTACCTCAGGACCTAGCCAGGATGTCCATTTCTAATGGGCATGACTCGGAATGGCTTGCCGACATTGGTGCTTCAGCTTCCATGACTACGAACTCAGTTAAGTTGCTCAACCTAAAGCCCTACGATAGGAAAGATTTCATCATGGTCGGCGATGGTGAAATATTGTCAATTACTCATACAAATAATGCTAAAACTCATTCAAAGACATCTGAAATTTCCTTGAGGAACATTCTTTATGTTCAGAAGTTGAAAAAAGATCTACTGCCTGTGAGCCCTATGAATGACAAAATTTCTTTATGATTTGCAGTTTTCTTTAAACTGTTGCGTTATAAAGGACAGGAGGTCGGAGAAGATAATAGCCAAGGGGAGTAGAAGAGGCGGATTGTACGCTCTTGAAGAAGGTGAAACCACTCTATTTTTGAAACAATTGAAAAGAGTGTATGAAGAAAGGTGGCATGCTCCCCTTTGACACCCAGGGTTTAGCATCATCAAGTTTCTCAAGAATAAGAACTTTATTGATGTTTGCTCCTTTGTTAAGAATAAAAGTTTCATTTATCCCAGTTGCCAATTAGGAAAGGCATGTAGATTCTGACAGTGTGATCATGCAGCCATTTATGAAGATCCATTCCAACGTGTGGGGCCCAACACTCATCTTATCTTGGGACAACTTCAAGTATAACATTGTTTTATCAACGATATACTAGATTCACATGGTTTCACCCTATGAAGCGAAAATCAGATTTTTTTTAATGCTTTGTCCATTTTCACAAGTTTGTCAAGTGTCAATTTGATAGAAAAATATAAAATATTTCAATATGATGGCAGGGTATAGGTCAGGAAGCCCATCTTACAGAGTTAATACTCTCTTGAGCATTTTTATCAATAACAATTATACTTTTATATTGAGACTCTCTTGTGCCCTTTGTGGCCTGTACTTGTGTGATCTTTATGCTTTGTGTATGCCCTTAATGGCTTTTGTATTTTGCCTTCTGTGGCTTTTGCATTTTTATATTTTAGAGGCATCTCATTACATGGTATCAGAGCCAATAGACTCCTTTGATCCTTATTGTGATTATAATCTTGGAGAGGTGTCTTTTCTTGTTCAAGGTTCATGTGTCCCGAAGCATTCTTTTGCCGAGCTCATGAAGAATGGTCGTGATTGTCATCTTCTTCCTACTCTATTTATTTTTCATCATAGCCAAAAGCGAGTCCAAGATTGAACTCTCCTTCAAGCTCAATGATCAAATTACTTGATGTGGTTCGTCACTATCAACCCATCAGTAGATCGTAAGTGCAATCACCATCACCACAAATCCAGTTCAACATGAAAAAATGAAAGATGTAGAACTGGATCAACACTTTGTTCACGAGAAAGTAGCGAGTCAAGAAATTCAACCTTTATTTGTTGGAGGAGAAGGGCAAGTTGCTGATTTGTTTACCAAGCTGTTGACTTCTAATAAACATTGGCTACTGAAAGGCAAACTATCCATGGTCTTAAATAACCCATGTACAGATTGAAGGGGTGTGTTAGAAGTCATTATAAGGGTAAAATAGTCATTTTCACCATTGGTGTGATGTATCATTCCTTGAGTTGAATCGTATTTTTTGTAACATCAGTTATATAAATAATATAAAAGAGGACCTGCCCTAGGTGTGAGGGTATTGACCCAAGTTCTCCATTCTCTATTCTCTCTTTTCTTAATGTAAACTACAGAGCATGGATTTCGATGAGATTTTTTTACTCAGCAAAACAAACTCAAAATGAAAGGATACAACACATTCACTTTTGAGAAATGATAGAAATAAAACATGCACATCTCATCATGATCAAGGAAGAGACTAGAAGGATTTTTTCAGTTGCTAGTTGTGATCTCTTTCCTGGATTTCTGCTTCGTCATTTCAAAAAACTATATAGTTTTTTTTTTTTGAGCTGTAGTTTTGCTCATTGTCTTTGTAGAGTTGGCATGCCTTATCTTTGGTGCCACTCTCATCATGCTCAGCTATATATATTTTTGCGATGGGTAACTAATGAAAGTGTGGAGAGAGTGATTTCCTTCTGTGGATGTGGGTTCTTGCAAACTGAACCATGTTAAGACAGACTCGTGACCCTGTTGCTCTGGTTTTCTTTATGAGGAACCTATGATACTTATTGCAACATCCAGTCTTCCACATTTAATCCCTGATTCAGAATTGTAGTGGCCTTTGATTGATCATAGTTAAAGAATGTCATGAACTCAAGCTTCATGATCTTAAAGAGAATTTTTCATCACTTAACTTCACAAAGATACTGTATAGCATGACAATAGCTCTGGATAAGTTAAAATACCTTGACAAATGGTGAATTCAAAAGGATATCCAAGAGGGGACTCTTCTATACATAAAAAACTTATCAATCACGAGTACTGTAACAATGTGTTAGAATTGTGGATTTGGGTGAAACTTGATTCTAATTTCACCAAATTTCCTTCTCTGTTCTTGATGGAAGAATATTAAAAGAAGTGGATTCCAATTCCACCCTATCTACTTTAGTTACTCATAAAACTACTTATGGGCATGGACATAAACAAGTTCATTTTTCTGAAGTGTTCTCCATGAATCCTAAACTCACTTTCCCAAAAAATTATTGTAGGACATTTATCTAACATATGTTATCAAGCAAACAATATCAAAAACTAAATAAAAGATGTTACTAAACCATAACAAAATATCAAATAAGTGAAAACTTAACTTCATCAAAACAACAAATAATTGAAAATTGAACTTTGTTGACCTTATTGCTGTAGTACGTAAACCTTTTGGATGCTCCAAGAAAAAAGTTCTGGTAGTTGTGGTTTTGCCATGAAGCACATTAAGCAAGTTGATGGTCAACTCTTGCTCCCTTCTTTTTGACTCCATCAAGGGCCAATGAAGAAATTTCCAGGTCAAGACTTTTAAAGTCCTTGTCCCAACCTGCAAATTTTGCAACCGATTTAAACTTTTCTATAAACAAATTTCTAATTATTTTTTTTTTCAAAAAAAAAGCAAAGAAACCAAATACCACTTAAAGATGTCTACAAAACAAACTCTCAAAGAACAATAATTAATGGATGGTAAAATAATTATTTGATTCATTGCCCAAATAACTTGTTTTGCATAATAATCAACCATGTGTCCGGTATGATCTTTCAAGGCTCTCCCCTTTTCGAGTTGATATGGAATTAAAGCCTACACTAAGGGTTTATTATGCACTCTCAAATAGATATAAGTATAAAATAATCAGTAGTATGAGCTATACATAAATATTAGTTACATATGTAGCACTGGCTTACAAGTTCATTGTATATAAAAGTCCTACATCTTTATTATCATATAAAGAAAAAGAGAACCACAGATTTCAATGCTTTTAACTCCAAGCTCAAAAACAAAAAATGCTTCTTTATGAATTGAGCTTATGAATTCACTAACAAGGCCTACATATCAATCTGACAATTCTAGCAAATGGTCATAAGCCAAAAAGCAAGAGGGTAAGTGGTTACCTAGTTCACTGCGACACTTCTAGAGATAAAGTAAATAAGGGCCTTTCTGCTACTGTTTATCAAGTATTACACATGTAATAGCTAAACAGCACCTTCTCATGTAGGGATCCAAATCAAGTAAGGTGAAATAGGAGTTTCTAAAATTAAATTAAGAATAGTAATAGTGATATTACTAAACTATTACTTTCTTAATAAATATTGATGTTAATATTAATCTTAATTTTCAGTACTCACTAAATCAAATATTTATTGCAAAAATATAACAAATATCTAAGCATATGCAAGTATATATACAAGTATATAGGTATATATATCTATATATGCAAATTTGTTTTTTATACACGAGTACACAATGATAATGCTACAATGGCATTTTCTAGCCACATTCTGTCATCAAATTGCTGAAAACTAATAGGGTGAAACCCTTGATCATTTCTAGCCAATCCAACGCTGGAATAGTATGAGCAAAAATGTTGTTCTGTTTTAGGTCAAACAGAGTCGAAAATTGTCTTAGTTATTGAATTGAAGGACATGCATGTAACTGAACATCCAATGGTAGCTTTCCAGCCATGATAAGGCCATATGTTGGTAGTAGGGATGACAGTGGGGCGGGGCGGGGGACAAGGTATCCACCCCCGCCCCGCCTCAATATTTTATCCTCCACCCCCACCTCCATCCCCGGCGGGGAATGAATTTTATCCTCCATCCCCGTTTCATGTCCTCCATCCCCGGTTCAAATGGGGATGAGGCGGGGCGGGGCAAGGATATTGCGGGGAAAAGTGGTCGGGGCGGTGATGAGGCGGGGACGGGGTGGGGCGGGGCGGGGAAAAGTGCACGTCCATCCCCGCCTCCACCCCCGGACGGGGATGGATTTTAACCTTCATCCCCGCCTCCATCCCCGTTTCATACCCTTCATCCCCGGTCCAAACGGGGCGAGCCCGGTCCACTGTCATCCCTAGTTGGTAGGGAGCCTTTTAGCCTGAAACCTCATCGATAAAGTCGCTAGAAAACCATACAAGTACATAATTGATTGTGTTTCCCATACACCCAAGTAGCATACAATACACATATAAGCATCATAAGATAAAATCAATTTTATACATAAGGAAACATCATAGACATACATAATGTACACACGTGCAGACATACATACATAAATATAGGATAAATATTTGCCACAATTGTTTATACATACAATCTAGTAGAAAACAACATTTCTTTAACCTGGATTTAAAAACAATCTAGTTTTACATACATACAATTTTTTATGGATTTAACCTGTGCAATAAAAAACAGTGAGTCGACACTAACGACTTTGTTCATAGTTATATTTTTAACTATTTAATGCTCAATGCATCTTTACTATAAATTTTAACAAGTTATAGTAAACACTGTACTTTTAATTTTTCTTTTACTTTTGATACAAACTATGCTAAATAGTCTTGACTAGTCCCACACTAGACCCTTTATGGGGCTATTAATGACGCATGAACTGCCATTTTTGAGTAAATACAACTAACTTTAACATGTGATTCACATAGTTTGTTTTGTAGCAAATGGGTTTTTGATCATGGGTTTGGAACATGCAAGCAAGTTTCTCAAAGGCTTCAAAAATAAATAGTACAAAAAATGTGCCAAAATTTCATGATTAAAATTTTTATATATAAATTATAAACATATAGTCTAAACCATGGTTACACATGCACGATGCCAGATTGACTGGATACATAAAATTATGCTTCTCTAATATCATAGCCACTATCATTGCCAATAGTTTTAAAATATCATGATATTTATGAAAAAACCTAGTCAACCAATAGTAAAGGATATATATATATATATATATATATATATATATATATCACACTAATGTCATGATATTTAAACAAATCTTACTGTATATACTTGAAAATTATATTTTTCTGATTTTTATTCATTTTATTTTAAAAGATTTATCTCATTGATGCTTTTATATTTTGTAAAAAACATGTACAAATTAGACATTTTTCATGTGTATATAACTATTAAGAGAGTGCTACATCTTCATAAACAAATTTTTTTCATTAGTTTAATTGAGTTAAAGCGTGTTTTTTTACTAAAGAAATAATGATAGGTACCTTTAAATGCCCAGATTAACCAAAAAAGGAAAAAGTACGTTCTTTGAACTGATTATTAACTAACATTGCTTGAACATGGTTAAGCCAATCATTTCAACAAGTTACGTAACATATGCATACATCTAGGAATTTGACATTTAAATAACATACCTTGTTAACAATTATCTTCAGAAAAAATTTCACGATCTCCTTGAATCCAACATTTTCACTGACCTTCACATTTTCTTTCTCTTCTTTATGTTTAACATACAATTTTGCTATCTCGAGATAGGGATAAAACACCTTATCATTTAACTTTAAAAATTGTAATGAAAAAAAAACAAATATTAGAACAACTTTCTTACACATTATACACACGCATAAGAATAAGAAACTGGTTGTAAAGGTTCACATCATCTTTCAAAGGGTGTATCTCATGATTTTTTCAGAGATCGTTTCTAAATTTCAACACAAATTTTAAAATGTTTTTATCTTCACAGACATTCACAAAAATCTTAAAAAAATCTTCAATTGTTCTTCATTTTTTATCAGGAGAAATAAGTGGAAGAACTTTTCAATTTTTTGGGTCTCATGGTTGTAGGTTGCAACTTGTAGCAATTGAGCCCCTTTTTGTCTGCCTATTAGCCTCGGGTTGTCTCACTCCACATCCATAGCAATAAATCAGAGTGATCCGTATTGCTCCTTCGGTCATGCCTGATTCATCTATAATGCACCTGCCACAAAGGAATAAACAAAGAGTTGAGACATGTCAATAGTAATTTGGCAACAAGAAGTTGAAAAAAATAAAATATAAATTACCCTATTGAATCCACATCCATTAGAGTTGATCAACTAACAGTAAACCTTAAAAATAATGAAAAAATTAGTATAATAAAAAAAATATATTTTTTCATTCATATGGATAGTTGTGAGGCAATATATACAACTAAGTCATATTTTAGTGAAACATAAAAGTTGATTTATCGTTTATTACTTTTCACTGAATGCAATTACAATAAGTCAAGTACAACTTGCTTTTTTGGAACCACAATTCTTTAATCATGTCAATGTGTATTATGTGGCGATCTTTATGTGGGAAAACCCCATGTCTTAATAAATATGCTTCTACAATGTGATAAACAAGCATACAAAATGGGTTTAGAAGAAGAGAGCTTCCAAGCATATGTATAAGCTTTACTTACTAAGGGTAGCTTGACATATCTCCAATAAAAGAACTCAATGAAAGCTTTCAGGAAACAAACTAAAGCAATAGTAATACAATGACCAATTGAATGCTCAACACTTTTTTTTGGCAAAAAAGCCCTTTAGCGACGCTTTTGAAGTGCCACTAAATTTTCTTTTTTAAACAGGCGGGCAGGCCTGAGACTTTTAGCGGTGATTCAAAAGTGCTAAAAAGGCTTTTTCGCAGAAGAAAAAGCCTTTTCGTTTAGGCACGGAATGATTAGGCAGCTATCACTTTTCCATACAATATATATTTACATATATATATTCCCAGCCCGACCCAGTCCAATTCTGCCCATGGGTCTAATGGGCGGTCAATGGGCCGAGCATTTGCCAACGGGTTTTGTATGTGTGTGTGTGTTTGCAACAAACTTATACATTTAATAGAAAATATGTTTCTAATTAAGCAACTTTATGCTCGTATGTGTATTTTGAAGATGTAAAAAAAATCAATGGTTGATATTGTACTAAAATTTACATCAAATAAATTCGAAACAAGGCTTGTATCTTAATAATAAAGCAAGGATAAACACATCTAATGCTTATATATATATATATATATATATATATATATATATATATATATATATATATATATATATATATATATATATATATATATATGTTTACCAGCAAAACATGTTTGCTGGTATGAACTAGGCATTTCCAATATTTTTTTGCAAATCTAACCATACAGGTGCATTCAGCTTGGTCCAATTGCTACGTACCTATTGTTGGATCATCGGATCAAGAAATGTGATTTTTTATAATTAAATATTTATAAAAATTCTGAGCCGTTGATTTTCAAGTCTTAAAAGATCCTTCTTGTACATTGTAATCGCATGATCCAAGAGTCTGTTTCTATAAAACCAATCATCATGAAGAAATTAAAAAAAAAAAACTATGAAAATCTTGGTTCATACCTACAAACATATTTCAGTTACGTGCTATAGTAATTTTTAATTTTTTTAGTTTTTCTTTGTTGATCAAACCTTACATATCTCTCTCTCTCTCTCTATATATATATATAATATATACATATATATATATATATATATATATATATATATATATATATATATATATAGAGAGAGAGAGAGAGAGAGAGAGAGAGAGAGAGAGAGAGAGAGAGAGAGAAGCAAGCTGGGGTTAGGTGGACCCCTACCTGAACAACAGCCGCCCCCATGTGGGGGAGGGATTCGAGCCTGGGCTTTCTGTATGATGCCCGCTTACCACATGGGATACCACCTCGGTGGTGATCTACATATATTTTTGGTAGAAAACAAGTTTTATATCCCGTGATAGCTAGTGATGTGCAAGTATGTTTTTAAAGATCTTCAAAAATCAACTGCCCATTCCTATTTTCACAATAAAAAACATGATCCAAGGCATGATTCCTATCAAATAAACAATGTTGCACTGTAGCAGTATACACACACCTCCTGCTTGTGTTTCAATGACAGGTAATGCTGTCAAGCTACCTGCACCTGTCTGGTAGCAACTCTTTCTAAGAGTCAAAAATGTAAATGAAAAACATCCCTTGGAAAAGCCTCACAGCCTATTTAGATGTGCTAAAAATCAACAGCTCACAATACTTTGTATTGTAAAGTTTTAAATGCATTGTGAGCCATCAATTTTTCACGTTTGTCTAGATGTTGTAAAGTCTTTGTGTAAAGCATATTTCACACTAAATAAATTAAAAAGAACAAACATATAAGGTCCGATCGTTGAAATACTCAAACATTGGAGAAGGGGAGCCGCCCAATCACCATTAGTTGTAGAATTTGGACCTTCCTTTGGTTGATTGACCCCCTTCTCTCTCTCCACACAAACATGTATATATGAGATAATGTTTGTTATGCTCATGAGTCATGACCAAGGAAACCTAGTGAAAAATTCGAACTTCTGTTTTTTTTTCACATCTAACCCTTTAGATATGATCAACATATTTGGTTTAGTAGAACCCACTCTGGGTCATATTTTTCCAACATGTATGTCAGATTTTCTAAGGATGAAAATCAACAACCTAGAATATACTGATTTTGCAACCTTCAAAAATTATATCTTTACATTGAAAAAATATGACTCAAAGAGTTGATTTCTATTATCTTGTGTTGAATACATCCATAGTATCAGATTTGGACAGATCAATCTCCCTTATAAGTTTCAACCAGGTAGTTTCTTTTGTTGGATCATTTTTCGGATCACACAGTTTCACAGTCGTCATCATGATATAAAACATGATATAAATCAAGAAATACAACAAAGTATAAAGCATGATCAATAGACGACCGAAACAATAACAGGGTGCAGACATGTCGATTTCCGCAAGCAACCAAAATCCAGACCACAACAAATAGACAAACAGTTGCATAGAACACAAAAACAACGAAAGTATGTTAATACTGTGTAAAAGGCTAAGGCGTACGAAAGTACTCCCCTTAGAGAAGATTCACTCCCACATACAGTGCAAATCAGGGTCCGGCGTCCTTCCCCCAAGATACAATAGCCACGATGAACCGAACGGTGCACTCCGACGGATCGTCCTTCGAAAACAACCTCTTCGAACCAAAGTTGCAGAACAACCCCTTTCGGGATAACTCAGGAAAGAGAGAGAGAGAGAGAGCAACAGGGGAGATGGGAAATCGCAGAGCTCCAGAAATTTGTCTGACTCAACCTGTACGTAACCCCAGCCCTCACCACGCTTTTATAACCCACGAACGGTTATGAAACGTGGAAGGACCCGTTACGGATTCTGAGGAGACGTGATCCGTTAATGGTCTTCGAAAGATCAAGACCCGTTACGGAATCCGAAGAGCCATAACGGGCACGGAATCCGAGGAGTCGTGACCCGTTATCAATTCCTATAACCCGTTACCGAATCCAAATAACCAAAGAAACTTTGGGTAAAAAGGTACTTTGTATTGATTGGATATGGCCCTAAAGGGCCAATTACCCGAACCTGAACCCGGCCTGGCTCGGCACGACACGACACGGCGGGCGGGCACGCGCGTGTGCGCATGTGTGTGGTGGTCATCCTACTCTCTTGTTCTCAAGAACAAGTGTATGAGTTCACAAGTGGCTTATAAAGCCTAGAGAAAACTTAAGCAAAAGCAATATGGGACTATTCTACCTCATCAAGACTACTTCCTCTAAACCACTCAGTTTCTCCTTTGAATTCTTCCTCCCTACCTTCTTACACCTAACATTCCCCCATAAATTCAAAGACTAAAACGGGAGGAAACCAAGGTGCAAGATGAGACAATCTGCAACAGGACATATCATACTTTCAGCAATGGTACCTTTCGGTTTGAACCACTACCTTAGTTGACTAACTTTACCCCCACAGGAACGAAGTGAACTGAAGTCTTGAACTTGAACCTTTGGTGTAGGAGTGTCCATCAACAACAACATGATAAAGGTTCTGGTTGTAATCTTTAGGGGCGACGCGTTAAAGGCCATGCGCCCGAATCCTGTTTCATGAGTGACTTCAGGAATAACCCAATTCCTTAAACTGCGGCCACACAGTCACACTCACATAGGTGTGCTTCTTTAGAGATGCATTGCTAACATGACACGGTTAACCCGTTTAATAAACGGGTCGGGTCGGGTCGACACGACACGATTACACGACACAACGACCCATTTATTAAACAAGTCGACCCAATAACATAGACACGATAACCGACCCGAGTAACCCGAATAACCTGTCTAACCCGAATAACACAATTAGAAACACAAAAAAGAATATATATTATACTTTTTTTCTGCAAATCTCAATATGGAATTGTACTATACCAACATTAACATAAAACATCAACATAAAGTCATAAACATAAAGACAACATCAACATAATTGTCTTACAAGTTACAACCATACTACAAACATATCCACCAAGTTGTCTTACAATCATCAAGATAAACATAAATAATTAAACGGGTTGACCCGCCCGCCTAACCCATTTATTAAATGGGTCAAACAGGTTGGCGGGTTGGCATACCCCTAACACGAACACGACCCATTTAATAAACAGGTTAGGCGGGTCAGCCCATTTACGACACGAACCCGTTTAAGCAAAACCCTAACCCGGCTAAGAAGCGGGTTGGAGGGTCGGGTCAGATTTTGCCACCCTCAGTGTGTGTGTGTGTAAAATTATTCCCTACCATCTTTCCTTTAGGTAACATGTCGAAATAGTATGAATTAATGCTTGGTTAGTATTGTTTTCAATGTTAAAATAAGACTTTTTTGAGGGTTGAAATTTGATATATCGTAGGATTTTGATTTTTTAATTCCAAAAGAATTGGACATACCATGATCCAAGGACCATCTTCTACTAAACCACACATGGGATAATTTTTGCTACCCTCATGGCAAGGAACCCATTGTAAAAACAGTAAATTTTTTTAATGTTTTATTTACTCATCTGACCCCCCAGATGTGGTCTAGATGTTTGGCTTAGTACAAAATGATCTCTGTATCATATTTTTGTGATGTGTATCTGAGATTTTCGGGGGTTTGAAAAATCAATGGCTCACAATTTATCAACCCTAAAAAAATGTATTTCTACATAAAAGAAAAAAATGATCTAAAGCTTCATTTATACTATTTCTATGGGATAAGATTTGCTCAAAACAACTACTCCTGTGAGTTCTTGCTAGGGGGTTCCTTAACCACAAGTAGGGGAGGGCAACAGTCCACTACGCTTGTCGGCCAACCCAACCCAACCTGCCATTGGCCTTCATTCCAAAGTGCTCTTCGACCCAAATTGGGCTGTCACGGGCTGGGCCGTGGGCTGACATGGGCCTGCCCGACCCAGCCCTAATATATTTGTGTAGATACTATATATATAATATGTAAACCAGCAAAATATGTAAACTGGTATGCACAAAGATTTTCATTTTTTTCTCTAAAATTTCAATGTAGGGATGTGATCCAGATGCTTGGTTTTATAGAAAAAGACTCTTGGATCATCCGATTACGATGTATAAAAAGGATTTAAGGATTGAAAATCAATGGCTCAGAATTTTTGTAAATATTTAAGCATTTAAAATCACATTTCTTGATCTGATTACAATGTTTCAATAGTTGATTCTAAGCAAATTAACCACACTGAATGCATCTGCAGGGTTAGATTTGCAAAAAACTTATGAAAATCTCTATTCATATCAGTTTACATATTTTGTTGGTTTACATATTCCAGTTTCTCTCTCTCTCTCTCTTTATATATATATATATATATATATATATATATATATATATATATATATATATATATATATAACTGAACATATTAGGTCCTATTTCTGGTTCTGCCTCATAGGTTTTAAGTGTTTTATGATAGATCTTAATTGTTAGATATGTTTATCATAAACGATTTAGTGGGGATTGATTCTTGGATCGTATGTTTTTAACGAAAAAATATATTTTTATGAGCCAGAAAAAACAGTTACCTTCATAGCCATTGATTTTGGATCACCAAAAAGTTGGTTACCACTAAAAAAATCCTATAGATCACATCTATTAGATATGAAAAAAATACTTAAAACTATGATTTTTGAGGGGCCTAATGAAAAAAAGGCCTTATATATAATCACTAGAATATGAGAACTAGAAATATGGGCATTTTCAACATTTGTTTTGTAAATCCAACTATGTGGATGTGCTTGACATGGTGAATTTGCTAGGAATCATCTGTTGGATTGTGTACTTTTGATGAAAAAATACAAATTTTGAATGCTTGAATATTTATGATGATTATGAGCCATTGATTTTAATATTTAAAGCCTTAAAAAATCTCATTTATACCTCAAAATCGAATGATTCAAGAGCGGGTTCCTATAAAACTAAGCATCTAGATCACATCTGTATGGTTAGATTAAAGAAAAAAGACTAAAAAATTCATAAAAATTATGGTTCACATATTAGTTCTCTTATTCAAGTGACTCTCTCTCTCTCTCTCTCTCTCTCTATATATATATATATATATATATATATATATATATATATATATATATATATATATAGAGAGAGAGAGAGAGAGAGAGAGAGAGAGAGAGAGAGAGAGAGAGAGAGAAATTGATAGCTGCTCATGTTAAGTGCCAAATCATACATGCTAAAGAAGTTTTTCTGCCCTTCTAGTGTTTTTTTTTTTGCAGACCCCATAAATATGTTGGGCATGATCGATTTATGAGGAATCCACTCCTGGATCATGTGTTTTTGATGAAAAAAATGATACTTGGAGCCTAAAATATTTACAAATTTTTTTGGACCGTTTATTTTTTTAACCTTATAAAAACTCACCCATGTGTCGGAATAGAACGCTTGAAGAGCTGATCCCTATAAAATTAAGTAAATAGATCACATTTGTATGGTCAGAATTTAAAAATAAAATAAAAAAAGTTGAAAAACCCATTTAGAATGTTCATTTCGCACTTAACATGTGAGCAGCTAGCAATCACTCATTATATATATATATACATATATATATATTCGGGCTGTGTGTGTGAATCTTTATGTGCATATATCAATAAAATATATACTAGATTTATAATATATATTTGTATTTATATAATTATATTTATAATATATTTACATATATATTCCCGGCCTGACCCAGTCCAATTAGTCCCATGGGTCTAATGGGCGGGCCATGGGCCGAGCATTTGCCAATGGGGAGCCTGTCCGTATATATATATATATATATGTATGTATGTATGTCTGAAGAAGAGTTCTATGTATAAAAAGAAACAAGGTGGTTTACTATATTTTTACCAAGACTAATAGTTCATCCTAATCAAAACATGTTGCTTTGCTAGCAAGCTACTCTTAAGGCTGTGAAAATCTAACAAATTAAAAACCGGCCTTAACACCTCTGTATATCACAACTATGTTGGTCGCCTCACAAAATTTAAACAATTATAATATCAAGAAGAGTCTTATATATTAACAAATGCTTTAACAATGGTTCATCCTAATGAAAATGTGGTTTGCTGGTACTCTACTTGTAATGCCGTGAAAATCAAGCAAATTAAAAACCGATCTTAACACCTCTATATAATAGTAACAAGAGCAGTTTGCAGTTATTGAATTGATGAATGGGGAGTACTCAGAGAAGAAAAGGTATGTAGACAAACGAATCCAAGAGATTCATCCTTTTTTTCATCTTCCTGGCCTGCACTACTCTGCCTTATGATCTGGTCCTTCCATAACCGACATATCATCACTTGGTGGTCAAAGAAGTTTTCTTTTCTTCCATGGTTACACATGAGCGAATATGTGAAGACTCCCTAATTTTGACTAAAATCAAGTTTTCAAAAAAAAAAAATCCCATTAATCATATTTATAATTTTTTTGAAAATTTGTTTGGGGACATTTTGGGACCCATATATACAATATGTTGGCTTCAAAAGGAGGAGGCGAGGCCTGGAAAGGATGTCTCTCTTTGCTTTGTTTTTGTCTACAACAAAAATGAAGATGCTGAAGACTGAGATTGGTGAGTTGAATCAAGATTGGTAAGCTGTGATGATCAACTTTGTGGGAGTTACAGAGTGGCTTTACAGGACTTCAATGGAGCTGGTCACCAGGGCAAGACTCTCTCTCTCTCTCTCTCTTTTGTTTTTCTTCATCACATTGAATATTTCTTATTATTATAGATTAAGCGCCTTCTTTAAAAAAAAACTGGTAGAATTAAGTTGAAGCCCTCAGAAGTGCCTTTTGACTGTCTAGAACAACCTGTTAGAGGGACAAAAAAAGAGGTACTAAAGGCACAAGATCAAAACTTTAAATGGTAATTTAACGGCAATCTACCATCTGGCAGATTCAAACAGAAAGCCAACTTTAACAATTAAGTGACAAAGATACGCCGTGTTCCTTTAGTGTCGTGTCAGCTTGTATGTTAATTCAATGGGAAATGACTCGAGAATAAGGTGTCTCATATCCTTGCCATCGTGTCCTTTGTGAAATACCTCCTCTCAATGACGTTCATTGTTTAACAAGGGTGTAGCACAATGGAGCAGAGCAGCATGGAACGTGGGTATAGCTCCCTTCTCCTCCTCGCATTGCCCATACTGTGTTGTTAGGGAAGATAGGTTGTTTACAGCATGTCAAGGCTTGCTCGAATGGCAAGCACACAATCGCTCTGCTATGGCTTTCTGCTGTTCATCGGATCCCCCCTTCAGATTCATAGTTGAAACTCAGTTTTTATAGCATCTTTGTTCACTGCTGGTGTATAAGTTATACTATCAAAAACCATCAAGCTTGGTTTCTAATGGCAGGTTGGTTACTAGGTTCTTCCATATTGGAGAAGAGGGACTGATCCGAGTAGGTTTACACGCATATGCATGACTGATCCCGGTATGGATCAGTCCATGCATTTGGACATCAGTTTCTTTGTTTTTCAACCGATTCAGTGCATTATGGGTCTGAGCCGATATTGATTCCACCGTTAATTGAGATTGACATTCGGGTTCAGATCCATATGCACCCGGCGTATGCTCATTCATACAAGTCCAGCTTACGGGTATCGGGTTAGTACCCCTACCTTTAAAATACTGAAAAAGAAACCAGAATCAGAACAGTGAACACTGAGTTACGTACCCATGACCCGAAAGTCACCTCCTTCGAACTGATCCTCCAAAATTCGTGCGGAGGAAGAGAGAATATGAGAGAGAGAGAGATGAAAGCAGAGAGTTGAGAGAATTAGGGAGAGGAGAATAGTAAAGAGAGCAATTAGAAGACAAATGTGGGGGGGGGGGGGGTTGAAACCCTTCCCTTTAAAATAACCCTCTTTTTTTCTTCCAACACCTCTCCTTCTCCAACTAGTTCCAGCCCAACCTCCTAAAAAAAAAACTTTTTTCCTAAATCTTAGAGATCCTAAGATTTTTTTTCTAGATGTTATATTAGGAAGGTCTTGATTTTTTATTAGCTTTAATTTTAAAAGAGTTTCTTAATTTTTTTTCAGACTTTATTCACACTTTTGGCAATGTAAGGAGTCCGTTAGGCTGGGGCCATACAGGGGGGACGTCCAGCCCATTGCACTCCTATAATCTAGTTTAGGTACCAATTTTCATTCCATAATTTATTTTCACTTAATTCTCTCATAGATTTCTCTTTTGCATTTCAAATCTAATTAGGATCCAAACCCAATTAAGAAATCCCTAGATTAATCATACAACTATGCAAACTCAAAATTAATGCTAAATTATATATAAAATTTTTAAGTGTAATCTAATGCCTGAATAAATTTTGAATCTAAATCGAATTTTAAACTCTACTTGGAAAGTGATTTAATTTAACACAAAAAATACATTTTAGATTGACATTAGATGAAATCCTAATTTCATTCAAATTAAATATAAAAAAATATTTTTTATTATTTAATTATTTCAAAAAATCACACTTGTTACAATAATGGAGGTAACCAAGATAGAAACCAAGGAGTCATAGTGAGTTATAAGTGTTTCATGGATATGGATCCAACATCCTTCACTAGAAAGGAGGATCCTGATGCCACTGAGGAATGAATTCATGAGATTGGAGAGATTTTTCAAGTAGTAGAGGTCTCAGAGAACCAAAAGGCGACCTTTGGTACTTACCATTTGAAAGAGGACTCCATGATTTGGTGGAAAACCATTCGAGAGATCTATTACCCATCAACACAATGATAAGCGTTGACATGGGCGTAATTCGCATAGGTGTTCTTTGAGACATATTTTTTCCAGCATGCTCGAGATCGTAAGAAGCGAAAATTCTCCGATCTCAAGCAAGGTAGCTTTAGCGCAACATAGTACATGATAAAGTTTAGGCATATGAATAAATATTGTCCGAACACATATACCACGAAAGCGGATCATGCCCGAAAATATGTCCATGGTCTTTGAGATAGTTTAAGGAGTAGAGTCCTTACAAGCAGGCTCGAGAATCTGAACTAGGCTATTGAGAAGTTGTAGGAAGATTGAAAGTCTTCTAATAAGACTCAGCCCAAGAGGTTCCAGAAGATGAGAGGCAATGAAAATAACCCTCGCAAGTGCTTTGGAGGCAAAAAACGATCGTTGTCGGTGAAGAAGTCATGAGTCCAGTAAGGTGGGGACACATGACAACAACTATAAATTGACGCTTGCCTGAGGTGTAGGAGACACCATCCGAAGGGCCATTGCTATAAAGATAACGAAGAATGTCTACACTGCAGCGAGATAGGACATTTTATCAGGGAATGTCCCAAGAAAGCACTGCAAAATGGACAAATTAGAGCACCTGGAAGTCAACTTCAAGAGCATCGACAACAACAAGGTCAGTAATGAATGATGCTAGAACTAACCTATGGTCTTGCTTCAACCAGACTAAGCACTAGAGGGTCAACTTGTGTGCAAATGCTAGCGTTTAATAGCCCTCTAGATCTAAGTTCATGAAAAAGACACCAAAGTCAAGATCGCTTTGCCAAAATGAAATGCAGAAAATACAACAGAAAATATTTATTTATTTTTTTGTTTAGAATTACAACAAGGTTACAGGTATTTCAACTTTGCATGAGATTAGATCCAATTCCTGTATTGGACTTGGGTTCATGTCCAACTCGTAATTCGGTTCTAACTTAGGAATTCAAGTCTAAAACATAAATTTTTTATACAGTTCATAAATCAATTTAAGCCCATTCATCAATTAAATAAATAATTTTTAATTGTCTGACAAATTAACAAGTCCTTTAAATTAAAACTAATCTCAGATCTCATCTTTTGGTTCTTGGCATCGCCCACAACGTCCTATCATCGCTTCTACTTCCTACTATTTACCTGTATGTGTATAATATAGGGGTCAGACTCATCAAGTCTTAGTAGGAATATGATAACAATGCATATGTGAAAAAAGATAAGCATACATGAAACATTCATCTTTTTAGAACATGTATAATTCAACATAACAATCATAAGACATTCAACTAAACAACAATTCATGCATCATGTTACATAACAAGAATATATTCATGATTATGTATTTGAATTATTAAGGTATAAATCAAACACACATCAACCTTAGAGAATGTTAATGTACATAAACTAATTTTGATATGCTTGCAATCACACATGATACATGAATCAATACATAATGCATGATGTAACTTTTATCTTCCATATTATCACCAACTTTTGAATGCATAAACATGTTACTTGCAATCAATTTAAGTTTTTTCTTGAATTTTCCAGTGGGTATTGTCACAGGTAAACATGAAAGTTCAAGGCAATACCAGGAGTATTTCCACCCATATAAAGTTTATATTTTATTAACCTGGTATGCACATGTTCCTCAGAGCGACATCTAACATCATCATCTTAGTCGACCAAGAGTATCACCACTACACCATTCTCGAAATCACCACTTTAAATGAATACTATTAGAGAATCACCACCTTAGATGGTTATCATTAGAGAATCACCATTCTAACGACATTATTAGAGAACCATCATCCTAACGACATTGTTAGAGAATCACCACCTTAATAATAGCATTAGAGAATCACCACCCTAATGAAATCATTAGAGAATTACCACCCTAACGACATTGTTAGAGAGTCACCACTCTAACGACATCATTATCCAGTTTTAACATGTGCATCTCCATACATCAGTATTCAGTTATAACATGCATATCACCATGCATCATTATTTAGTTATAACATGCATATCATCATGCATCATACGATTAGGAAAACACCCCTGCTCAGATACAACAATGTACTCATGGTGTGCTAATATATGAAATTAATCATGTGCATCATAAAAATAATTCAAATAATGCAATCATATGATTTTCACATAAAAAATAATGCATTAGCACATAACCTCAATAGGTCTACATGTTGCTCACTAACATGTCAGATATCATATTCGTGCTTTTATGGCACCACATTGGTTCTTACAAGCTATGTTTGATGGCTTGTCCAGGATTAGACAAAATGAACAAAAAAGACTGTTTGTTCTATAATAATTGTATCAAGGCCAATGTTTGTTTGGGCCGTACTCGGATGTTGTATTTCAAAAGTTGTTGTTTGATGATGATGTGCAGATAACTTGGATAGTCATGGATAATGGGTCAGATCATTTCATTTTTTACCTTATGACCCGACTTACCCACCATTTTACATGTTTTAACAAGTTTATTATGGATTTCCCAATGAAAAATAGAACAAAACTATGTCAAGTCTTGCCTCTACATGCAAATTGAGCTCTAGATTGGAATACTCTGCAAATTATTAGTGACTCCAAATATGATTGATTTTAATTCTCAATTTTCCAACAAATCAAAATCAGATATGTTATGCTGAAATTCTGGCCAAATATCTGAAGACCATGCATAGCTGCACCATCTTTCTACAACAAAATTCAAAGTAAACAACAATGATCCCATCATCATTCTCATTAACATCCACTGAAGCATCACTTCTTTATCAGGTGATCCAAAATTCATTACTTTTACACCCCAAATCAACATACAATAAAAAGCAATCATAAGAACTCAAAAAATAACCGCAAACATGGAAACGATAAAAAATTCATCAATAATTCCTACCAACCGACCACAAAAAAATTGATCTTTGCTGCAAAACAAAACCCTATCACATCCCAACTATAATGCGGAATAGAGAAGCCCTATAAAACTGAATCACATTCAAAGAAAAAATTTTGACATAAAAAAGAAATTCGATAGTCGAAAAGCAGCAATCACTGCTAAGATCAAAGTACCTAAATTCTCAAAAATCACAACTCATATGGCTCCCAACTCAAAACCCCAATATTCCCTAAAAGAACTCCAAAACAATAAAACCTCATTTGTCTTATACGATACATTTCACACGTGAACACCAAACACAATCAATATTTTGTGACCAATAGAACACAAAAAATGCCATTTTTCATGATGTCTATGTCAAAAACAATGTAAAAATAATGATAATAAGAATAAAATGAGAGAAATGAAGGTCACCAACATACCTTCTTTAACAAAGATAGCTCTAACTCTTCTAAAATCAGAGGAGAATCAAAGAAAAGGGTGGAGGAAAAGAAGAAAAAGGTAAGAACCCTAAGGGGGAAGAATAAAGAAGAAGGGGAAAGAAAAGAGGAAAAAACAAAGTAGAAGAAAGAAGAGCGAAGAAGAAGAAGAAGAAGAAGGGGGGAGAATGAATAAGGGGACCCTAGGCATCAGCGATCGGTGCCACCTCATCCCCGTCGGCCTCATCCTTTATCGCCAACCTCATAAAGTCGCCGCTGCCTGCAAGAGAGAGAGAGGACCCCTTCCATTGACTTTTTTTCCAAAAAAACCCTGTACCTCGTTCTTTTTGTAACAAGGATAGATCAAATAGAAATAACATACAAAAACATACATGACGAACGCCATTCTGTGTGTCCTTCACATTAGATGTTTGTTAGAAAATACATTCTTTTTCTATTTTTTGTCTCATGCAATGCGCCATCAAACATGCCCTTAAACAACAAGCTTATTGGTGTGAGTTTTGGAAAATCCCTTTTAAAAAATATTTTTAATGAAAATCTAGTGAAAGCCAAACACTAAAATTAATAAAAATTGGCTCACACAAGTGGTGGAGTTCGGGTCGATATCAGGGAACGGAAAATACTTTGTATTCAACACACAATTTATACTATGCTTTATTGCCTTGAAAATAAAAAAAATTAATTAATTAAAATAAACATGAGAGTGCTACGCTACACAAAGGGCTTAAACAAATAAATAAACATTTTTATTACAAACCCAATTAATAAATAAATGAAATCCTAATCTAAAACTAAAAGAAAGGTCTTCAGTGCTTCAAGTCTGTTGTGGTCCCTCTTGTATCCCTTTTCTAATGGAACATGTAATGCATGTTTTTCTTAAGGGCCCTCTGAGGGCACTTTTGAGGGCTTGAGGGGGTCTCACAGGGTACTTCAGCTGCACGAAAAGGGTTCTACTACACGTCCAAACACTTTCCTATCACAGATCGCCTCTGATGGAAGGGTTGAGAGGAGAAAGTGGTTGATCCCAACTGCATACACGCCTCCCCGATGAAGAAGGTAAGAAAAGCCGATGAAGACATGGTTTAGAGGATCAATGAAATAAAGAATAAGAAGAGGAAGAAGAAGGAGAAAAGAAATCGGCCAAGAAGAAAGAAGAAAGAAGAAATAAGGGAAGATGGAGGCAAGAGACAAGGGAGGCAAGAGGGCTGCTGAAAAAAATGATTTCTCTAGCCCTCTTAATCCTATTTATAAGCCTAATTAGGTTAAAATCTAAAATTTCTAAAAAAGTCTAATAAATTTTCACTTATTTCTATAAAGGTCCTTTAGAAACGTGTTTTTTAAAAGGATTTTTTTTCTAAAACTAATAAACAATAATTAAGTAACTCCTAATCTAACTAAATTATAAATTAAAAAAATTCTAACTAATAAAAATACTGAAAATCACATGGCTGAATAGAAAAATGTGATTTTTTTGAAAATTCAATTTCGAAGCAAATTCTCGAAAAAAGATGGGTTTTTAATGCGATTTTATCATGGATCATGCATAAATAAAGATGAATAAAATATGAATATGTATGCATGATCAAATACCCCCATGCTTATCGTTTGCTAGTCCTTGAGCAAACTGAAGTAAAAACAAAAATGTTAAACTAATCAAAACAAAAACCTAACTCACTTTCGTAGGAATCATGATTGCATTTAGCATATGCAATAAGCTCTTTCAACCCTTGGGTTACCCCAGTGGACGAGTAAGGTCTTGTGAGGGTTTGCAGTGATGCTACCCACAAACATCTCTATCAAGTATGCATAGAAATTTCAACCTAAAAAAGCATTAGGCAATTATGAAGTTCATTTTCACAAATATTTCATGTCATTACATTATCAAAACATGATTAGAGTCTTTTACATACTACCACAAAATAATACATTTTTTTTCACTTTTCTAAATAGCATAATCATTTATGCTTTATTCTCAGAAAATCAAATATATACATGTCATTATTTACTTATCCTCACTCATGTATTTTCTGCACAGGTTTTCTCAATATTTGCTTCTAAGCAGTGAAAATTTTCTTCTTTTATGCTCTTTTTTTTCTTGATTTTTAATTTTTTACACTTTTTCTTTTCTTTCTTTTGTTGAGCACTATTTCAAATTTTCAGTTTCGTGACCTGTTAATGAGCTTTTGGTTAATGACGCCCAGGCCAGACGACCTTAGGGCACCAGATACAAAGTATTCCTCATACTTAATTGCTCGAGTCACAAGACCTTCAATTTTTATAGTTTTATGTATATCTTGCTTCTCTGTCATGTGCAATGTCAATATCTATTAGGCTTTCTATAAAGTCCATGTAATGGGTTTTCAGGCCGGTGGCTCTCAAACCAGATGACTTTAGGGCAACATGTCTAAACACCCCTCAGGCTCTACTTGCTCGATCAAAATAGACCATAGATATCAACTTAGACAAAGAAGTGATTTCCTTCGTTATCCTTTTAAGCATGACAATCAAACACTTCAACTTGTGTTTGAGCCCAACTACTAGGGAATAGTTGGACATCAAACAACTAAATGTATGCTCTTTTCACTTTTTGAGCTCTTTTTTTAATTTTGTTCATTTGTTTAGTTTTTCAAAAATAAAACTGTGCATATTCATACTTATGATTCAAAATAAACTCAAACATGCATCTATCATCATATCTTTGAAATCCACATAAATAACCATGATTTTCTAGATCCGTGTTAGAATTTTTTTTTGCTGGGCTTAAAAATTCTCTAAAAATATTAGATTTTGCAAAGCATTCATATAAGATCAAACGCATTCCTTAAAAGGCCAATTTTTATGAGTTTTTAACAAAAATGCAAGTACGAAGACAGAAAAAGTTTGGGTGTGCAAACTATACTCTCCCCATGCTTGAATGACACTGTCATCAGTGCTACTCCCCCATGCTTGAATGAAACTAAGTGAATGCATATGAGAACAAAAGAAATTGGTGAAACGGAGTAGAAGTCACCTGATCTACATTGTGAAACCTTACCTGATACGACATGTGAATGGTTCTGCATAGGTTCTACCTATCTCACAGTTCATAACTCATAGAAATATGCAAAAGAATGCAATGCATACATGATCTAGGCTTGACGCTCATGAAGAAAAACTACATAAAAATAGAAAAACTACTAAAGTTACTAATGGTACATCACAAATATGGGCTGCCTCCCATAAAGCGCTAAGTTTTATGTCCTCAGCAAGACGGATCTCTGGTTTTCTTTCATCATCCATGAAATCAATGGATGTGAAGTCATGCTCAATCAGGGGTTCTGAGAAAAATGGTGTCATTCGTGACACTGCACACTATGTTTCCTCCAACTCTACCTCTATGCACCCTATGATGACTCTCTAGATTGGAAGGAAGGAATTTAGTCCCCACGTGGAGACTATTCTTAAATGGTGGAGAGCCAAGAATCGAACATCTATCAATATAAGCAGCATCAAGCAAGGGGGGGGGGGGGTTGAGGTGATCCTGCTTGAATATGTCAAGCATTTCGGGCATGCGTGCTCCCTGCTTGCCAAAATCATGCGGTTTGGCCAAGGCCTGAGGAAAAGGGACTGCAGGGATATACGAAGAAGACACAAGCTGTGGGCCCTGCCCGTTCTCCTTGGGCCTAGTGGAAGAGATTGACTGGTCAGTAGGTATGGCAGTGGGTTCGTCAGTTGATTCCTGAGCAGAGTGGAATACCTTTCCACTCTGAAGGGACATAACAGAGTTGACCTGCTCATAGTGGGACTCTGTGAGGTGCAAGTCATGATACATGGGTTATTTAGCCTTTGGGTTGATGACAGACTGACTCAGAAGGCTTCCCTTGCTTTGCTTGATCAAGACTTCAGCCAACTGTCCCATCTGCATCTCAAGGTTCGCTATCGACTGTGTGTCAGAACAGAGGGTGATTTTTATGTTAGAAAAGGCTTTGAGCAGTTTCTCTTGAAAAGATGAGCTCGATGTGGGCTCTAGAGGAGAAAGCAAGCTAAGCTGGGGATGGGCCTGAGGAAGTGTGGGATGCGAGTAACCTTGTAGGAGGTTACCCTGTTGGTGTTGTGTATGGGTAAGCATGTGGGGTGGCGCTTGTGGATTTCTCCACGCGAAGTTAGGATGATTTCGTCATCTAGGGTTATTGGTGGGTGCACAAGGATCGTGCACCGGTCTGACGAAACCTTGGGCAACGTTCACTTACTCTTGAACGAATTCAGGATAGAGTGGTGCTACTAGACACTCAGAAACAAAGTGTGTAGGGCTAACACATTGCTCACATACTTTTCCTACTAAATTTATAGAAGCTGGGTTGGCCAATAATTGATCTACTTTTCTAGTCAGCTGGTCCACTTTGATTTGCAAATCATGTTCGAACCCAACTTTGAAAATCCCTCCCTTCTTAGGACCACTAGGAACGGGTGTGGTCCTATCAAGCTGCAAGGACTGGGCATGATGCATGGCATTCTCACTCCATGTATCGAATAAGGTCCATGTCTCATCCTCGATCTTGAGCATGAACGTGCCCCCCACATGAAGAATCAACCATTTGACTATCCTTCTTGGTCAGGTCATCATAAAAGTACTGCACCAATTGCCAACGGGGCACCTGGTGGTGGGGATACTTCCGAAGAAGATCTTTTATCCTCTTCCAAGTCTCGTGAAACAGTTCTCCCTCAATTTGAGAGAAACTGATAATAGCTTTATGAAACTGGTTTATCTTACCAATTAGATTTTTTTTTGATGAACTCACGTTGCATGCATTCCCAAGTGGTAATCTGAACCATATTGAGGGCTTTCAGCCAATGCTTGGCTTTGTCCTTGAGGAAGAACGAGAACAACGTCAACCTTAATGCGTCATCCCCAAAATTATTGATCCGCGTCGTAGAGCAGATCTCGAGGAATTCGTCGAGATGATGGTAGGGGTCTTTGTTGTTTAGGGCATAGAAAGATGGTAGCATTTGTATAATGTTGTCCTTAATCTCAAACTGCGACGCTCCTACATTGGGTCTCGCGATGCAGGAGGCCGGAGTGTAAGCATTGGGAGTGAAGTACTCCCGAAGAGGATGGGTCAACGACTGATCTTGGGCCATGGGGCCGGATCTGTGGGCTCTCCTAATAAGGGACTCGGGGTCCTCAACTAACTCTGCAAGCTTGGGATCAAGCGAGTGTCGCCCTTGCAGACCCTTGCATGTACCAAAGAGTAGACCGATGCAACAACCATCTTGGACACTGGTTTTCTACCTACCTAACGCGCTACGCAGCCAAACCATAAGTGAGCAAAAAGAGAAATAATTGAAAAGCAGTAAACAAGCACCACACAATTGCACCCATAGATATTCTGCAAAAAATCAAACTATGTGCATAGTACCAATCATGTGCAGTCACCTCTAAGGGTATCCTAATCGGTGGGCTATGCAGGAAAGGTAAACTGGTATCTAGGGTTTGCAAACAACGCGGTTCTCAACCTAAATGCAAAAAATAAACTAAGCAATCCTAGTTAATTAACACAAAAAAACAACTAAACAATCATAAGTAAAGAACATAAAAGAAACTAACAACCTATCAAAACACGAACAAACACTGTCAATAAAGTGAATACTCATATTAATCGCCATTCCCCGACAACAATACAAAAAAATTGGTGTGAGTTTTTGGAAACCCTTTTTAAAACAATATTTTTAATGAAAATCCAGTGAAAGCCAGACACCAAAATTAATAAAAACTGGCTTTCACAAGTGGTGGAGTCCGGGTCGATCTCAGGGAACGAGAAATACTTTGTATTCAATGCACAATCTATACTACGCTTTATTGCCTTGAAAATAAAAAGAATTAATTAATTAAAATAAATACGAGAGTGCTACGCTATGCAAAGGGCTTAAACAAATAAATAAATGATTTTATTATAAACCCAATTAATAAATAAATGAAATCCTAATCTAAAATTAAAAGAAAGGTCGTCAGTGCTTCAAGTCTTTTGTGTTCCCTCTTGTATCCCTTTGTGTCCATTTTCTAATGGAACTGATAATGCATGTTTTTCTTAAGGGCTTCCTGAGGGCACTTCTGAGGGTTTGAGGGGGCCTCAGAGGGTACTTTGAGTGCACAAAAAGGGTTCTACCGTACATCCAAACACTTCTCTGTCACGGATCACCTCCGATGGAAGGGTTGAGAGAAGAAAGTGGTTGATCTCAGTTGCATACACGCATCCCCGATGAAGAAGGTAAGAAAAGCCAATGAAGACAGGGTTTAAAGGACCAATGAAATAACGAATAAGAAAAGGAAGAAGAAGGAGAAATAGAAGAAGAAAAGAAATCGACCAAGAATGAAGAAGAAGAACGGAGAAGAGAAGATAAAGGCAAGAGGCAAGGGAGGCAAGAGGGCTGCTGAAAAAAATGTTTTCTCCACCCCTCTTAATCCTATTTATAAGCCTAATTAGGCTAAAATCTAAAAATTCTAAAAAGGTCCGATAATTTTTCACTAATTTCCACAAAGGTTCTTCTTTAGAAGCATGTTTTTCAAAATGATTTTTTTTAAACTAATTAACAATAATTAAGTAAGTTCTAATCTAACTAAATTATAAATTAGAAAAATTCTAACTAATAAAAATACCAAAAAAATGCATGGCCGAATCGAAAAATGCGATTTTTTCTGAAAATTCAATTTCGAAGCAAATTCTAAAAACTAATGACAAAGATGCATTTTTAATGCAATTTTATCATGGATCATGCATAAATAAAGATGAATAAAATATGAATATGTATGCATGTTCACTTATTCATGAGCATAAACAAGTACATGCATGCTTTTTGTGGCTTATAACACTACATAACAACATATAACATATTGTTGCATACCATAACATCATGTTGTATATCAACATATCATGCTGCATATCATCACATTATGTTGCACATTAACATATCATGCCTCCCATTAAAGTATTATAATAGAAAATTATAGCATGTCATTCACGATACATTCACAAATGATGGCACAACCATACAACCTTAATAGGCACATACATGGTATGCCAACAAGTCGTGTACCCATCTTGTTTACCTTTGAAACTAAGTTATACTCATTTGGTTCACTTTTGGAACCATGATATGCATTCCAACACAAGTTCCCACTTTAGAACTGTTAGGATTAGAATTTTACAATCATTACAAATTTTGCCATGAATCAAACAAAATGATTTTGGCTTTGAAAATGTTATTGTATATTCATGCACATGTTAGTTGTCTAAATAAAAAAAACCTAGACCTAATCTGATTCTGGTTCAATAAATAAAAATTCTATAAGCAATGACTATTTTTTGTTCACAGAACAATCTCTCGGTTCAATTTTTCCAAAGAAATAACAACCAACAATTATACAAAGCAAAATAAATTTTAGAGTTTTTACTATACTTAGCATGGTGTATCTGATACAAGTTAAAAAAAAAAAAACTAAACACCTTCTTAGAATAGAATTAAAAACCACACAATACAGTCTATTTTTATTCTTTGACAGACTATGCTCCAAAAATTTTAGGTTCTGGATAAAAAATTTGTGATTTTTACTTTTCAAACCGTAATATTTTTATTGTATATTATTCAATATAACAACTAATACACAAAAAAATCTTAGTCATATATATTAAATATTTTAAGATAAATAAATTTAAAAAAAATATGCAGCCTACACAGATTTTTTATCGAGACAAAAATTCTATGTTAACTTGCAAATGTCGTATCTCCCAACCTGAAACTCAATTAAATCAATGTTTTTTTGGCATTGCTTCCATACATCTGAAATATCCTTAAAATATTTTAAGATTTATGGGTTCACTAATTTGGAGTACCAAATGTTTCTTTAAATATGGTTGGAATAAAAATACAAAACAACATATAGTTTTCAAGGAATACATCAAGAACTTTATTATTCTCATAAAAGATCACAAATAACATGCATCCAATGATTTTGATTTATCAAAATATAATCATATTTATGCAAATACATACCTAAGCATGTTGAAAATATAAACATATCATAAATCAAATACAAGATCTAACATTTTTACATAAGAGAACATGTTTTTCTCAAAACCGATTTACAAAAAAGATTTTAGGTTTATAAAAACCTTTATGATCAAACTCATATCAGTTCTTAGATGGATCTAAGCTGATATGCATGTTGATACACATATGAGAATCATCCAAAACATGTTCATGTATCTAGCCCCATACACACACGCATAGCTATAGTGTACCTACCACGAAATCGAAAAAATAACTAAAAAAAATCTTTTACAAGTGTGAGATCCTTCTCTTATGTATGTGCACCACCAAGATCTAACTTCACCAATCACACTAGACCTTCAAGCACATCACTAAGAGAGAGGCATGTAGGAGGAATAAAGGAGAGAGATAGGTAAGTAGGGGATCTCAATTTTATAATGTTCTTATGGGGTTTCCTAATATCATAAGAAAACTCTTCTTAATTCCTATCCTACTTTTATTTTATTTAATTTCATATAGGTTTATAAAATCCTGTGCTAATTAGGACTTCTATATATTATCAAAATTATTAAACTTATTAGTTAATTAGGACTTAAGTAACATGAAAACAAATTACTAGTTTGATTTTAATTAAAGTAGAGACTTTTAGGTAATTAAGGGGGTCTACATGAGGGGCGCATCCCACCCTATGGATCCAACTTCCTTAATAATTCAAACTAATTCTAATTTAACTTCTCAAATTAAATTTAAATTAAAATCCAATCCAAATTTAATTTTAATCCAATTCAAATCTAAACTTAATAAAATCCCAAATTCAAATTCACATTCAATTCAAATCCAAATTCAATTAAATCTTAAATTCAAATTCGCATTCAATTCAAATCTAAAATAAATTGAAATTCAAATTCAATTTGGAATTAAATTGTAAATTGAGATTTAACTCCAAATTAAAATTAAATACCAAAATAATATTTAAATAAAATTGAGATTCAAATTAACTTGAGATTCAAACTCACAATGAAATTCAAATTCAAACCAAATTTGAGATATAAAATTTGTCTTTATTTATTGAATAATTATGAAAATTTTGCAGGTATTACATGCTTTGTGCAGTCCATTTAAGACTCAACTCATTGTTTCATCATAATTTATATGCATGAAGTTTTGCATGCTATATGCAGTTAAATCTGGACTGATTTTGGTAACATAGTTATGTTTTAAAATCTATTTTGAATAAAAAATCAAGTATGAATTTTAGCATTAGATGTGAGTTAATTTTTTATTCGTGCACATGCTATACGTTGTCATTGATATAGACGTTGAAGTATGGTCAGTAGGATCAGATTATGCAAGTTTGGCACTAAATGCATGACAAGTGTGCAGTGTATGCATGAGATTATCTTGTGGTGGTCCAAGGGACCGATTAGTGCAAGGAGTGCATTGTATGCATGAATGGCATGATACATGATGTGTGGTATAATGCATGTATGTGTATGAAATCCTTCTATTCAGGTGTTAGAATTACAAGTGTGAAAGTATGTGTTGAGATGCATAGTGCATGAAATCAAACAATATGAATTTGATGAGTGTTGACTCTAAGTGTGACTTATTGCATAAGATAATGGGTGTTGACCCGTGGTTCCGAGAGGGGACATTGTGATGCATTGACATTGAAATTAATAATAAGTTACACTAAAGTTTGTCACTTGAGGTGACATATTACTTGTCAAATGTGAACGAGTTAGCTTGTTAGATGTTAACAAGTACTTACACCAACCCATGGGAGTAATTTATTGCTAATGGTAGAGGTTCTTCAACAATCTCATCATGGGTCAAATGTGAACCCATCCCCCACCACAGGGCATAGGGATCACTGGACTCTGATACTTGAGGTAGAGTTGGAGTTGCGGTCGTATGCCTAGTAGTGCACTACGTTGACCACAAAGAGAGGGACAAAGTATCCCAAACTCTGGGTCGTAGGGAGAGGGATGTCTTGACAAAGGATCCTGAACCCTAGTGCAAGTATCTCAGTGTTTTTCCAAGGGCTAAAATGTACAATGAATTGATTGCTCTTGGGCAGGCCGAAGATGGCCATAGTGGATCGAGTATTGGTGCCCTAATGGAGGTAATCAGGATGGTAACTTAATTGTGTGAATGATTGTAAGTATGTCATATAATCAAAATCAACTAAAAAGGAAAGATATAAAATATTCATGCATCCATGTAAGTCATTACATGTGCATAAGTTTTAGCATTTGGTTGCCTTAAGTACAACACACAGTAGAGACCAGGGTTGGGTATGTAGGATTATACTAAGGCATTTAGTTGTCGCACCTATTTTTTCTTCGCTCTTATGTCTTTCAGGCTCTCAGTAGGTGAACAAAAGGTGCAGTATGTGAAGGACTCATGGACATCTGGAATTGGATCAAAATGCTTTTGTGTGATCTTGTATTTTGGAATTTTGTGAGAAAACTATGATGTTTATTTGAAATGATAAGAATGAAATATTTTGACATTTTAAATAGGTGTCTTATCTTATAGAATTGGCTTGAGATATGTGGTGTGCCCAAAATTCTGTCTTTTGTTGTAATTAAAAAAAATCACTCCTAAGTTTTGGGTGTCACACTTCCCCTCTGATGTCTTTCTCTCTCGATTTTCTCTCTACTCTCACGTCTTTCTGACCTCTCTCTGATCAGCATGGATAATTGAGTCCCTAGGTTGGTCATCCATCCATCTACATGAGCCCAAGCTCTCCCCTACCTCGCACACGTGTAATTTAAAACTCCTGGCAATCCGACCAAAACCTCTATTATGTGGATCAATATCTGCACTCCAGATTGTGAAATACTCTTTCTACCTATTACAGACCTCCAAGGTACCTCTATAATTCATTCATAGCCTTATATCAACATTTACCAATTTTCTAGAACCAGAAACCCAAATCTATATCCTATCAGCTACCCAATTTTTTTAAACTGGTAACCCCTAAGCGTTAGTACCCTTTCCTCCTTATTAGAACCTATACCAGACCCTTACACACATCTCTAGGTTACCTTAAAACCCTTGAACTAGGTTCTTTTAGTTCTAGACTAAAAACACTAGCCGAACCACTTATTGAGCTTTAGCCGTTTGACAATGTTTTTCGTTATTTCACCCTAACCGTAATTACGAGAAACTTCATACCTCTCTCCCATCATGTCAATCAGGGTTCAATACCTCTGACACATGGCCCACTGGTCTCACAACCCAAAAATCGTAGATTCGATCATCTTGAGTCTATTAAACTCAAATTGTAAGATTTGTTTGTTGCAAATGTAAACTTACTTTGTGGTCCTTCTTTCAAGCCTTCCACATCAGAAAATATGGAGGGTGTAACAAAGATGAACTCCCCTTAAAAAGTGTATGATCATCCATGTACCCATCTATAAAAAAATTCCTATCAATGTACTCATTTATACCATACCCCCATCCCCTAAAAAACGATAGGTACCCCCCCAAAAAATGACACGTATCAACACACACCTAACAAAGGCTCGGTAGATGTCAAAAAAGCTTTAGCCATGTACTCATACATAAAATGACTCGCTAGACACCAAAAAAGCTTCATCGAAGTAGGGAGAAAAATGTACCTCCCCAGTAGTTGACACTTATCAACACACCTTCTAATGAACACCTTCTAATGAAAGCTCTCTAGATGCCAAAAAAGCTTCACCTAAGTAGATCTCCCAAAAAAAAAAAAAAGGAAAGATGACAGGTACCCCTCACCTGTATCACAATGAGTGCACATCACAATAACAACACATGTATCAACCATACCTTTAACCTATCGATGGGTCCCATACGAGGCCCACAATGGGGGTTACTTATAGTAACAAATGGAATGCATGTATTACAGGCAGCCTTAAAACCTGCTAACCAACTACACGGCAAAGCGAAAACTTGCTAGATGCCAAAAAAACTTCATCGAAGGCAGTCTCATTCTGCCATAATTATAAGTGAAGGCTAACAAAAATGTGAAAATTCAAATGAACATATTTTTTGATATTTTATCCAAAAAGATAAATTTTCAAAACAAAATTCTGATATATTCATTTAAAGGGCAATGCTGAGACATTGTGTAAATTTTATGACATTTTTTTATTTATAATGATGTGGAACCCTTGCCTAAACGAGGAAAACCTTCGGTAGGGTCTCATGACCACCCTGCCTTATGTGACCCTCCTCTTAAAGCCACCGACACTCCTGTGTGCCAACGGGGTTTGATCTAGCACCTTCATTCAACTTCTCAACCACAACAACCAAAATGGCTATTAAAATATCATGTTTGTTTTGAGATGATCATCACCGATATTTGACACTGGCTGAAACTCACATCACAGTACAATGCCAAAATCTTGTCAAGTATGCTAACATACGAATGCCGATCACACACAAATATTTTTCTTTTTCGTTTTTTCAGGAGAATCACACACAACCCTTACGTTTCTTCAAACTAAGAGCAGATGAGGTGATCAACAAGAGCGTTCTCGAACACCTGACTGCCAATCCTATAATGCAAGGGTAGATCCAGGGGCTCGAGCACCCCTTAAAGTTTTGAAATTTTCAACCGAGTAGTTGCACCCCCACCATTTCATACTTACCTTCCAAACCTCTGTGTGTGTCTTGTGTACAAATCAGTTTTTGCATCATTGTTATGAAGATAATGCATGACCATGGATCCATTTTTTTTTATCTTTGTTCCATTTCTCTGAATTTCAACTAAATTAGTCTCGGTTGACAGTGACAATTTATTTTGGTTTCAGAGTGAAGGCTCGGGTGTTTGGGTTCCTGCTCCTCGCCGGGACATTTTCAGTTTGCAGGTAGCTTGTTTTACAACCTGCCTCCTCAGGGCATGGTAGCAGCGACAATCCATCCTCTTCTACAGCAATCGCAGACCATTGGCCCTGCCGTGGAAGTTGTGGGGCCACAAGCAGGAGTGTATCAACAACCACAATGTGCACAGATCAATGGGGCCAATAATTATTGAAAATTGATAATTTGACACTAATTTCTTAGAGAAAAACAGAACAAGCAGAAGTGCATGGATCATCGGCCTGGGATCTGTGAGGGTAAATATTTATAAAAAAGCGGCCAACAAAGAATATGGAAACAAGTTCGGTTTCCATCTAGTATTCAAAGAGAATGTCAAATTCTTTGGTTGGAAGGGATTCAGTCATTGACTCGTTATTAACCATTTTAAGTTAGTTAGTGCGGGTATGTGTAGGTTCTCTTCCCTTTGTCCATGTTGTTTCTATGGTGAGCTCTAGTTTTGAATTATTGTGGCTGGTGAAAAGCTTAGCATTGTTCCTTTCCTTTTTTTTCTCTTTTGTTTTACTTGAAATTTCTTGAGGTCTTAGGTTTGAAAAGTAAATATGAAATGATGAGTTTTTTAGAATAGTGAAAAATCAAATTGCAAAACCGGACGAGAGATCAGTGGATAAATGATATAAAGGACATATTCAAGAAAATTGATAACGAAACAATCATGCAACAGTTACAAAATATGAAGAACCCTCAAGGTCAACTTAGTTGCGTACCTCAGAATATTAACAAATGAATATGATGGGTCTTTACTCTAGAGGACTTCATGAGCTTTAATGCATATTAATATATTTTTTGTAATTTTGTATAATATAACAGCTATAGCTTTTGATTTTGTGCGTGCCATGTAATTTTGTATAACTATGATTATTGTCATCATGATCTTTTTTCTTTGGAATGCATAAACAACCTGATTTTGGACTATTTTATTTTATTTTATTTTATTATAAAACTTTTATGCCCCCTTTAAGCTAGGGGTTTGGCATAAACTAACTAGTTTAATAAACGAGTCGGCCAGCCTAACCCGTTTATTAAACGGGTTGGATTCGTGTTAGGGGTATGCCAACCCGGCTGACCCGTTTAAATAAACGGGTTAGGCGGGCGGGTCAACCCGTTTACCCAAACCCGGCCTGCCAACTCATTTACCCGACCCCACTCTCTCTAGAACTAGGGCAAAAGAAGAAAGGGACAAAGGAGAATAGAGTTGAGGGCGGACGACGGAGGAGGGTTGGTTTTTTCCCCCTTCGTCGATGTTGATGGTCGCAAATCACAGTGATAGATCCCTCTGTGGTTTCCTCCTCTTCTTCTTGCACTCTTTGGGTTTGGTGGGACTTTCTTTTTCTGGAAGGAGGGAGGATGGCCGGAAAATCGACGAAGAAGGAGCTCCTGAGCCTGTTCGAAAATGCAAAGAAGGTGGCCGTTCTCGCTGCCTCCGATGGGGCGTCAGAAGATGCAGAGGAGGCGCGGTGCCTCGATGCGCTCTGCCTGCTCCGAGAGTTCCCCGTCACTGACTCACCATGTCGATCCTCATCTCCACCCAAGCAAGGCTCTTTCTTAACCCCCCCCCCCCCCGTCCACCATCTTCCTGTTCTCGAAGTTTCTAAACTCATTTTTTTGTGTAAAGAATGAGCAATTATAAAAAATTCCGCTCCTCGCTTTTGTTCTGAGTTGATCGACAAGGTTTGTTTTTGGATCTTCCACAAGATTCGAGATGATTCCGACCTTTGTCTAGTGTTCTTGATACTTTTTAGGATTTTTCTTATCGTTTGACCTTCGTATCGATGTTTAGAGTGGGAGAGATGGGATATTATTGTGATTTCGCCAACCCGTTTATATGACACAACTAACCTGCCAACCCGTTTACCCGACCTGACCCGTTTATTAAATGGGTTAACCGTGTCGTGTCGGGTTACCCGTTTAATAAATGGGTCGGGTTCGTGTTTGCCACAGCCGACCCGTTTAATAAATGGGTCGGGTTCATGTTGAGGTATGCTGACCCGCCAACCCGATCCGATTGCCACCCCTACTTTAAGCACAGTCCTCAATCCATCACTGCCTATAGGGGCATGTTCTACACTCGTTCTTGTGCAAGTGGTCGAGCATGCGCAAGCACAACACTTTCAAATATTCTGGAAAATATTTTCTGGTTACATAAGCACATAGCTAGTTCCCTGAAAAGGAATGTGTACTTCAATGGTTGGTAGGGCTGGTAAACCAACTGAGCATCTCGTGAAGGTCATATATGCAGGTCAAGCCGAGTTATAAGCAGTTTGTTAGCTGAGCACGAAAAGAGGGTGTTTGGCTTAACTCGATCCGTATAATCCCATACATACACAATGTGTGGATTTATGTATCCTGAATTCGACAAAACAGTTTCGCACAGGCTCAGCTTATGTGGTAGGAGCAGCTAGTGCAAGTCACCCTGTGTTGAGACACTGCAAGTGGTAGGGGTCTGCCTAACCCCAACTTGCCTTGGAAAAGTGGCTAGGGGGTCATAAAAAAAATTTACAGGAAAGAAATTTTACAAATATAAGGTTAATTTGTTACTTAATTACAAAGTCCTCCATCTAACTTTTCAGATTTCTTGAATGGGCAATTTGAGTTCTATTCTCACGATTGTCAGCCCCTGTCAGTTGTGGGGCCAAGGCCTGATGGATGGCAATCAGGTGATTAATGCACCTTACCCATTTAATAGTATATCGTGGTTGCAGATTTTGTTTAGTCCTTGTAATTGTGTTAGCCATGGTTTGTTAAGTAAAAAACACTCAATCCAATGCCAAAGTTCAGATTTTAATAAATGAAACATGCAGAACATTTGTGAGGTAAAACTGGCAATCATGACTTTCTAGAGAGCCCCATTAGGTTTCTAACAATCTGCCGTATTCTTCGTAGATCAGATCTTACAGAGGTAAGGTTTATTTAGTGGAAAGCAAGTTTTAGATGATATTTAGATAGTTTTTAATAACAATTAAGAAGCAATAGTTCACAAATTGTACAATACGAATCGAGTTTATCTATTGAAACAACTCTATCTAAAGCATGTTTCCGGCTGAAAAAAAAAAAGATAAATGCATCGCCAAGGCCCAGCCAAGTATGGAGAGAGAGAGAGAAAACCAGTTTTATATATTCTTAAAGATTGACACCTGACATATCAATACATGTTCATGGGCAGGTTCATCCGCCACTTTACAAAATGGGATTTCCCAAGGAAATTTTTTATTGAATAGAGAAAACTAGAGGTCATTCTTATGTTCCTCAATAAATATACAGAGCTCTATCACAGATAAGCAGAAGCAAGAATTAACTAGGATGTCATGAACCTGTTGAAGACTAGCTTAAACAGCTTCAGGCCAGCACCTATGACGACCATCCATACTACGGCTGCCATGGCCACCAAAAAGGAAATAAAGAAAAGCCCTCTTCGCCCGCCACCAGGATCCAAAGGCCTACCAACAGCACCAGTAGCAACCCCAGCACCACCACCACACGAGCATCTGCAGTTCCGTGAGGGGTCCACCATGCATCTACAAGACACAGCAGCTCCTGAAGTGCTTGATGCCCGAAAGCTTGACATACGTCTCAGCAAGGGATGCTCCGATGCAGACGCAGGGAGAGTGGGGATTGAGTCTAACAAACCTAAAAGAACAGAGTTGTACCATGATTCTGTGGAACTAGGGGTCAGGCTTCCTCCTGGCTCCGTATCTTGGTTTTGATTGATTGTAGCAGTAGCATACACCAAGCCTGTACATCAGTTTTTAGAAGACAGCGATGAGAAATGGGAACAGAACTCAGCAAGGTGGCTCAACGAAGATATCAAGCAACCCACTGCCTACCTGATGGAGGAGCCATAACCACATGGTTCTGCTCATGTGGCGCCATCATGCTGAATTGTTGATTCATAACTTCCTGACCTTCACCAGCAAATGGGGCTGAAGAGCAATAGCCTACCCCGCCAACCATTTGGTGGTTGAACGCACCCCCGTAGGATTCTAACGCATAGGTTGCCTTTGTGAGATCAAGAGGGATTGATGGAGGAGCCATAACCACATGATTGGGGTCATGTGGCGCCATCATGCTGAATTGTTGATTCATAACTTCCTGACCTTCAACAGCAAATGGGGCTGAAGAGCAATAGCCTACCCCGCCAACCATTTGGTGGTTGAACGCACCCCCGTAGGATTCTAACTCATAGGTTGCCTTTGTGAGATCAAGAGGGATCGCGAACTGAGAATCACCTGCATAACCAGCTTCATTGAGAAATGCTGATGCATCAAAGTAAAGATCAGCATCATCCAACCCACCAACATGCACATAATCATTGTTAGCATCTAGAATACTCGGAATAGGAGGCAGGCACAGTTCATCGCCGATGAGATCATTCAGTTCCAAGAAATCCTTGTCATCCTGTTCATAAGGCAGATTCTGCAGAAATTGCGGATTTTGCCCATAATCAACATAGGAAGCAGCTGCATTTTCGACATGGAAGCTAGTAATCTCTTCACCATTCCCTGCATCATTGAAAAGCCATTGATTTGGTTGAACTGACTCATCCACAGAAGATTGCTCCATTGGAAAGCTATGAGTCTTCTCTTGAGCAGCAACCTGAAAATGGAGATGGGATCATAATCTAAACAAGATACCAGGAAAGACAAGCGACCCCCCCCCCCCTCCCCACCACACACACACACAAAAAAATGTCAAAAAGACATGAAAGTCTGAAAGAGCCAGAAGGACCCCATTCATCAACCGATCTAGTTTTCATTCATAACGATCAAGAAGATTTGCACGACACCCAACACACTAATTAGTTTCAATTGGTTCCTCTTCCTTTACCGTCTCACCAAGCCAGAGCAATGAAACACTTAATCAAGGTTGAGGGAAGTTGCTAGTAGGGAAAAAATAAACTGCTTCCAGAAAAGAGTTCGTCATTCGATGACTCGTTAATCAAAGTGAAGCATCAAACAGCTATCAATACTTATTACGAAGAAACAAAAGCTAAAGAATTGATGAAAAGAACAATTGATAAAAAAAAAGTACAAGAAACCATCTAGGCCGTTACACAAGGCACACTGCTGGCTGCTTGCTCCTAAAAAAATGATCTTATGATCCGTATCACTTTTAATTGGACGTAAAACATCAGAGTTCACAATCTGCTGGTAACAGATGATGGAAAATGAGTTGTAGGCTAGATAAAGCGCCAAAGAAACACATACATGTTTCTAGAACTAAGCACGATCACAAGCCATTCAAAGCTTAAAAACAGTTAATCATACCTGCAATTGAACAGAATTATCCGCAGGATTCTTACTGTCAAAGTCAGACATATCAAGCATCGACCGCAGAAGGTCCTGCAGAATGTCACCACAACCTTGGTCTTCAGGAGAGATGCCATTTGATGAATTTTGTTGTATTACTACAGGGCACAAATTTTCAGCACCACCATCACCACAACCACGACCACCAGCAGCAGTAACAGTAGGAGAATTATACTCAAGCACAACCAATGGCTCAACAGTGTCATTGATGTTGTCATCCTCCTCTTCTGGCCATTCTTCCTCTTTAAACGGCGCCCCATATTGCTCCCCATTTTTAGGTCCAGGACCGCTCTTCCTGAAAATCTTATAGAGAGCAAAAGAATGCTGCAACAGGAAAGAAGAAGGCACTAGTCAGATTCACATTGAGATGCGAAAGAACACTGCAGGGTGAATCCCAAGCAAAGAAAGAAACTACCTGCACGTCCTTGCAGTGCTTGAGCTCCTCCTCGTCCATGGTGTACTCATGCATTACCCAGTCGGTGCGCTCGCCCTTGGGAGCACGACCAATGTAATAAACCAGAGTCTTCTTGATACCCACCGTTCGAGAGTTGACAGAGATGGCCCGATCTTTCCCAGTGGCCTTCCAGTAGCCAGATTTTGTGGCCCGGTTTGATCTCGCGCCATTTGGGTACTTCCTGTCCCTAGGGCTAAAGAGATACCACTGCCTGTCGCCATTCCTTATCAGAGATTTATCTGTGATCGACAAGAGGGAAACGATTCACACCAAAGAAACAATAGCATTCAAAACAAAGAGAATAGGGAAGGAAGAAGGAAAAGAAGGAAGAAGGGGACAGTTGGTGGGAGATGTTACCAGGCAGGTCCCAAGGTTCAGATTTGTAGACATCGACCTCGGCGATGACGTCGAGCTTGAGTCGTCGGTTGCAGATCTTTCTCTTGAGGTAGTACTGGACGAGCTCCTCGTCCGTCGGATGGAACCGGAAGCCAGGAGGCCACTCAGCCGGGTCCATCACGATTCGGTCCCAAGACGCCCTCTCCCTGCTGCTCTCTTTCACTTGCATCACCATCCCTCTCGATTCAGATAACCGATGGAAGCAAAAGAACCAACCAACCACGAATTACAGAGGGAGAAAGGAAACTCTGTTCCCTTCCTCCTCCACTTTCCCAGAGAAGATCAATCAAATGGGAAAGGTGATCGATGTCGAGCGTTGCTCCAAATCGGAAGATTAAACCTGGCTGATTGCTCTACCCCAGAGAGAAGATCCCCTTCGCTTTAAAAATTCCTCCCTACTTTTCCTTCCCCAATTCCCCTCCCCTCCCAACAACAAGAAATGTGTGGGGAAGGAAATAGAAACCAACCAAGTAACCCAACCCCTGCACCGAAGAACAACTCGAATCAGGAGACGGCTTATTTGCTGTAATCGAAGCCGAAAAAGAAGAACAGACGACTTATTTGCTCCCGATTACAAAGAGAACCCGAAGAAAAAAAGCAGAGGATGAAGGGGACGTATGCACCTTTCCTGACGGCCGGAGCGGTCAGGAGAACGCTTCCCCGTGAAAACCCAACAGCCACACCCACAGCCACCAGCAGCACCACCTCATTCGCAGACCCCTCATCTGCTCTGCACGGCTGCGCCTCCCTCCATTTATGCCCTTCCTTGAGGACCAAGCCTCCTCTTAACCATGGTTAACAGGACAAAGGTTCAAAGTGTAAGGCCCCTAGACCCCGTCTCACTCCACATGAAGTTTCAAGGTAGCTACTCTGACTTGCCTTCGTGGCCGTTGAGCTGTTTTTTTTTTTTAATTATTTTTTATGACGAGTTGAGCTGCCTTAATTTTATTTACTTAATCAAAGGGATAATTACAAAAAAAGTGTTGCCAACTTATCGGAAAGTATGTTCATTTTTTTTGTTTTATATTGATTTTTTTTTCTTTTGCTTAATGCATTTAAAAAATTAAAAGCTTATAAAAAAATACTACTTGTAATTTTTTTTTATTTCAAAGAAAAATTTATTCAAGGGTCTCAATATATTTCTTTTGGTTAAATAGTGAGCCAATGATTTATTTTAGGACCACCCATGTATTTAAGATAGAATTGAAAAAGGAAGTGCCAAGTAGAACGTTTGCATGTTCATGTATATTATTGAAAAGTTTGAGTCTTTTGTAATTCACTCTTAATCAGTTTATTTATTCATTCCATTGTTGTCGTGTGTTCTACTTTAATTCAACTATTCTAACTCATAAGTTTATAAAAATAAATTATAAGAGCACAAGATTATTATCAATGCATAAATATAAATTCTTTAAAAATATCAATTTTCCTAGTAAGTTTTAATAAAAATATATATTAAAAAAGTATGCAAAAAAATAACATAAAAAAATACAAAAAAAACTAATATGGCAGGTTTTGATTAGATTAGATTAGATTAGGAAAAGAAATAGAAAGCTGGCTATTCGTATTTGACCCTTCATTGTCACTTTGGCCCAAAGTCCATCCCAGACCCAACAAAAAACAAAAAAATGGTCAACGTATTCATACCTATTAGCCAATTGCCTTGTTTGTTTCCCTCCATGTCAAAGTTCTACAACTTCACTTAAAATTTTTGTAACTTTTATAATATTAAAAATAACACACAAATAAAACAACATTTGCTCAAGCACCAACCAAATTTTAACCATCTTCTACCAAGCTATTCTCTCTTTCCTCCCTCCTTGCATTTAGTTTACTCAGACCCGACCAAATCCTATAGAGTCCGGGTACAGTGATAAATAATAAGACTTGAATCCAGAGCCAAAGGTCCAATTAATACATGGACCTCCAACCCAAGTTTCGATTAAGACCCACAATTTTTCAATGTAAAAATGATAAAGATATGGTTTTACCAAGTATCTTTCGGGTCTGGTTCATGTAGTTTTTAGTGGGTCCGGGTATGGTTTTTCTTATAGTGAACCTAATTATACTTGAGTATAGACTCGATACCATACCCGAAAACCGAGTCCAAGTTTGGTACCACCTAGGTCCGAACCAAACCGAACCCTTGACACCCCTACTAGCATTGCTTCTTGGTCGGAGCCTACATTGCCCTCAATCATCAAACCATAGCCTGAAGTTCAGAGATATCCCATCCAAGTGGGGTCGAGCAACATATCAGAGATTAAGGTGATGAGGCAGATCTAGGTGAGTGCCTACAAAGATAGAATCGAGCAATGGAGGGAGGAGATGGAGAATAAAAGTCATAATCCATTGCTTCTACCCTAAAATAGATAAGCTCATCTCTCTTATGTGATTGATTTACAATGAAGTTGCCAACCAAAGTCAAATAGTTGAAGAAATGAAGCAAGAATGAAAGAAACCATGTTGAAGCCAAAGAGAGAAAACCATTGATTCTTCAATCAAAATAATCCAAAAAGAAGGAAATGAGACACTAACAATGTTAATGGTTTCAAATACCTACTATGTTCATTTTTTTTTCCAATTTATAACCTAAAGAAACCGCACCAGCTACAAATACCTGTTTGCGCTGGCTCAGCCTGCCATATTTATGGTCGTCGTGCCGGCAGCGTCAAACTCCAAAGCTAAGACCCTTTTCCCCGAGGCCTATTCTGGGCATCCGCTTGCGCATATAAATGATACTCATGGGAATTGAACCTTGACCACTCGTCTAGAAGCTAAGGCCCACCGCACTATGACAACTCTGTTGGGGGCTTCAAATAACTATTATGTTTTTTCGATTTTAACTCGAAGAAACCACACTTGACAGAAAGACCTCGTCGTGCTGGCTCAGTCATAAAACTTTGAGGCTAGGACCTCAACCCCCATGGCCTATCATGGGCGTCAGCTTGTGCAGAGAGACGATGCCTATGAGAATCAAACCTTGACTGCCCATCTAGTGGCCAAGGCCCCCACCCCACTATGCCAACTGGCCCGGGGCCAATACCTATTATGTTACCACATAGTAAATTTTGTGGGGGTTCCTACGTTATACTAAACAAGAATCATCACCACACTGATTTGAGAAAGAAGAAATATAAGGCATAGAAAGGAAAAAAACAATAAAGGAAAAAAATCATCCTTCCATTCTGTTTAAGATTATGGGCAAAACTTAGGGATTTTAAAAAAGAGTTCAGTTTTGTGACCAACGCGGGGTTGCGCTTGTCTGGCAGGAGTAGTTAGTGCACGTCACATTTTGTTGGGTCTTCGAATCCCAATAGTATGGTTGTATAACTGGTAGGGGCAAGGTTGTTAAATGCGATGAGGCGAAGCGAGGCGTTGAGCCTTCGCTTCGCCTCAGAGGAGCGTACGCCTCAGGTACTGAGGCGTACGCCTCTCACAACGTGAGACTCTCAAGTATCCGTGGTATATCTAAAATATCGTAAAAATATGTGGCATTTTTGTAGGGATGTTAATGGATTGAATTTAATGCGTATTCGACTGCATCAGAAGTTCAGAACGACCTTTGTTTAATGCTCATAATCAGAATTTTTTTTTATATTTACCTTAGGCGCATCACTGCAACGCCTCAGTACCTTGAGCGTGTGCTTCGCCTCTGAGATGTATGCTTTAGGTACTGAGGCGTACGCCTCTCACAACACTGGGTAGGGGTCTGCCTAACCCCAGTTTTTTTTTGTAGAAAAGAAAAAAAAATCAGTTTTGTGGTATATTTATTGTAGTGTTTTCGCACTAATGGTTGTAGCCATGAAAAGACAAAAAAAAAATAGAAACAAGAAGGGAAAATGGAGCAATATTACAATCTCAAACTATGGTTTAATCATGGTAAAGCCAATTAGATGAGAGAAGGCATATCTTTGAGACTTAGATTTTAACCCAAGCGGATAATGATAATTTATCAAAACTTAGGCACATTTTTGTGAATAAGTCAAAAGTTAGACATGTTTCTGAAATTTTTTCTTATTTCTTTTCTTCTACCAAATTTAATAACCCCGTTTTCCCCTTTCATCTTGATCTCTATTGTTCTGAATGTAAAACAAACTTATATAAAAACGACCAACACAGAAGTTGATACGGATCATTTTTGGACCCTTATCTGAATCTCACCGAGCAAGACCCAACTAGGGCCATCCCAACAATATCCAGATCCGGACTTGGATCCTCCAAACAACCCAAGACCCATTGGCCCATGTGGGGGAGCCTTCCACCTACTTTGAAAAAGCTTGAAGGACGTATAGACCTATTCATGAAGGGTCTATTGTGGCTTGACTAATTTTGGCCAAGCCAAAAGAGGTCTATTGAAGGAGTAAGCTAACTAGGTGTTTACTTAGAATAGGTTAAGATAAAAAAGGTTTATCTAATGTTAGCTTAAGCTTAGGAAGATCTTATCTAATTTTAGCTTTGAGTCAAGTAAGTTTTATTTGTTTTTAATGAAACTTTTGTAACTTGTGAGGGTTGTAAATAATCTCTCATGTGCTATATATAGGCCTTGTAAAACCCTTTTGAAAAGCAAAAATCATGTGAATGAACTTAAAATTGCTTTACTTACTCTAAAAAACACCCCTCTTCTTTCTTTCTCTCTATATCTCTCTAATCCCCAGGCTCATTCTACCTCTCTCCTTAGCTTCTAGCCCCCCCCCCCATCCCTCTCACATCTCTGTCACTTTGCATATTGTGCTGCAATTAACTAGCTCAAACCTCTACTAGGTATTGACCTTGGTACCTTGGCCCAAGCCAAGTGTAGACGATGGACATGATCTCGACAGTGGCCATATCTTTGACGCATCAATCTGTGCTTAGACGACCCCTCGGACTTAAAGCCTAGTAGTAGAACTTTTCAAGAGTTTTCTCTAGGTCTCAAAAAGTCAAACCATCCCACGCCTTAGCCCAAACCCACATCTGCATCATTTTTACCCAAACTAATTCCAAGAAACCCAACTTATTCTGCTTGTTATTAACTACAAAACCTAACCCTACTTTCCTGAGTCAAATCTTTCCAACCTGACCTGATCTAGGGCTGAGATTATAACTATATGTGCTCCCACATGTCCCCAACCAACTCTTTAAAAATCAACTTGAGAACCTATGTAACATATGAGATTTTATATATTTCTAAGAAATAAAGATGAAATTTATGCAATAATTTTGGTTTGAATTTTAATTTGGATATATATAACTATAATTCTAATATTTAAATTTCAATTTGGATAATTTTAAATTGTAGTATTTGGACCCAGACATAGATCTCAAATTTGGTAAATAGGATCCATAGGGTGGGGCACCCCCCTTGAGGTGGGCCCTCTTGGATCTTGGAGTCCAAGATATGGACTCAAGTCTAGTCAAACAAGGTGAGACATCCCCACCTACTTTCTTATTTTCTTGTACTTATCTAATTAGCCAGTTTGACTTGTTATTTAATTAGAAGTCTTATATTCTTTTCTTATTTCATTAAGAGACTTAGCTAAATTAGCTTAATTGTTTTCTTATTGCATTAGGAATCCTAACTAGCTAGGATTCATAATTTTCTAGAAATTCTAATTAGCTAAGATTACAATGGAGTTTTCTTATTTAATTAGGACACCCCATGTGAAAGGATTATATAAAGTAGAGTTTTCTTTCCTTCCTCCTACATTCTCATCTCTCCCTCTCTCCCACACACACCCCTATCTATTTTCTCTCTTCTTTCTTCTTCCTCCTTCACAGTCACTACAAGAAATCTGTGAATTAGCGACGATCCTACTCCGTCGCTAATCCAGCGCTAATCCATCGCTAAAGTATTTAGTGACGAATTAGCGTCAGAGTAATGACAGATAGCTTTCATCGCAAAATTATAGTCGCTAAGTAGCGACGGAAACTACATGTTGCTAATTTGCAATGACTTAGCGAACGATAAGTTCCATCGCAAAGCTGTCGTTACTATACGAAGATTTTCGTTTTTCGACGGATTAATATTCGTGGCTAATGTCGTCTCTAATATAGCGACGAACTAAGATCCGTCGTAAAAACATTGACTAGCCAGTAAATAGCGACAAATTAAAATCATCCCTAATCCGTCGCTAAATTGCATGGCAGTACCAAATAGAGATGGATATTTCTGTAGCTAATCTGTCGCAAAAAAGGGAAAAAATAAAAAAATTGTTTAAAACATAAATATTGAGAAAAAAAGTCTCGTAATACAATTTGTATTTCCTGTATAATTTATATTTTCTATGAATAAAATATAAACTACACATCAAAACACATATAAAAGGAAACTAAAACAATTAATTGATCCACTATAAAATTCGCAAGTTCTAATTATTTAACATTGAACATTTAAAATTTTTAAACAAAAAGAAGGTACAATAAATGCAACACATGAATCTAATCATCACCAAGATTCTATGTGTCTTCTTCTTCATTATCTCTATATGCGCCTTCAGCTCCACTATGCTGATTAGCGCAAACAACCTATAAGAGAAAAGAAATGTTAGTATTGATAAACAAAATATACCGAAATAAATTATATGCAATGCACCTAAGTTAAGGCAATCAAAGTAACATGAAATATAACGACATACAATACATAACATGAAACTTTCATACTTGAGATTCACCTGCAGACGAAGTTTCCCAGTTCTGAAAAAAAACTGCTCAACTCATTACGGACAACGTCGAAAATTGCTTCATATAAGTAGTCACGCATTGTATCCTCAACGAGCTAACGTACACCATCCCAAGAATTAGGCGGGTCAGTCAGATGCTTGGAGTTGATGCTGATGGGAGAACTCTATGAGTCGTGACTGGAGGAAGCAACGACTAATGAGGTATTCATATTACTCCCAAACCCGAACACACGACCCTTTTTTGGGTTCACGTGTTGCAGTCACCCATGCTGCAGGATCAAAAGGTGAATGCTGAGTGGAGTCATCGCCATATCGCTCTACCATCTGTTGTTCATATGACTCCTACAAAGTAATGATTACAGTATGAATTAATAATTAATAATTATAATGTTTATGATAACTTGTATATTACAATGATTATTAATGCAATAAATGCATACCGTTGTCGTTCTTGCCTTCTCTGATACGAACTCTCCAGTGGTCTTACATTTATGTGTTTCAATAAACACATCCTTATATAGCACAATGTCTTCTTTTTCTGCTTTCTGCGAAGTTAAATGATAAAAGAATTATTTAACAGGTTTGCAACAATACTTATAAAATTGACAATATATATTGATGAGTTACCATTTTCTTTAGGTGGCTCCCAAAAGTCCTAGATCCACCTGTGTATAGATGGACATCAGACATTTTAGCTCAATTTTGTGTAGCCTTCGCTGAGCGGTTTCAAAATTCATGCCCCACCCACTTGTCGCACATTGCATCCCAAACATCTGACCTGATAGTAGGAGGTCCATGGCCCTTTCATTGTAGTGGATCATTTATCCCGCCAGATGTTTTTCTTGCTACAGTCTTCATATTGTGGAACATGTTTGCAAATCGATTGGCAACCACCTTCTGCCACACCTTTTTTGCATCTTGTTCCTCCATCGTAGTCGCGAAGCGATTCGAAACCTACAAATATTTTCAGAAAGTTAGTAGACATGACAATAACAAAAAATTAAATATGAAATACATTAACTATAAGAAATAATTATATATCGTGAATGAAGATCACAATCTATCCAACACCTCCTTCGGGTACTCTTTTCATTGAGCGATTAGTCCTGGTAGATGTTGAAGTAGTGAATTTTTAATATCTCGTATTACTTCTTGTGACTCGAACCTCGCGCTGTATATGAATTGATACACATTAACTATCAATATATAATATTTATAAGATAAGTAATAAGTAAAAATGAAATACTTACGATCGATTATCGATATACACTATTTGAATGAGTCTTCTTGTGTCAAACTGAGAAGACCCTACATTCTGCGCTGGCTCGTGACTTGTATGAACAAATGGTGTAGGTAGGCCATGTATAGGTGAAACATCATCTGTAGAAAAATGCGTTAAAATTTCTTAGAATACGCATTTAAACTAATCAAGTATATAATTAGTTAAATGATATATCTATCAAAGCAGCCCGTGAAGATGAAAACTGAGACTGGCTATCACTGGATGAACGACCACTGTAACCTCCACGAACCATATTCTAACAAATAAAAAATGTTATGCAATACATTCAAATAATTTGAAATCATTCACATCAAGTATTGCAATACATTAAAATCATTCAAACACGTTACAATATATTCAAATCATAACTCGATACATATTGAAGATACATAATCAAAGAATAAAAAATGATTTTGTATAACATTCAAACATTGGAATACCTTCAAAGCATTCACATCATTGCAATACATTCAAATAATTCAAATCATTCACATCAAGTATTGCAATACAATCAAATCATTCAAACACGTTACAATACATTCAATAGAGGTTTGTATTACAAGATTTTGCTCACTAGCTTGAGAATTCTTCCTTATCACTTGTTTGACTTTCATATTATTCTTTTTCTTCATTGTTTGCCCATCCACTTGGTATATCATTTGGATCACATTCTTCCATGAATAAAGTATCGACCAATGGAGATATGACATGCATATCATGCACGACATCGTGATCATAAGAGAAGTCATAGATATCATCTGATTGATAGTAATCACTCTCTTCAGTTAACTTGTCTTCCTGTAACTGATCAAACATGTACCTACAGCAAACACACTCCAATATCTCGCTAACTACTACCATGCCTAGCATGAAATCCGTACTCAAAAAATAAGAAAACTTCTATTTACATACATTAAAATCATGCTCAACATGATCTCCAAACTCCATCAAAATAGTCCTAGATATCAACAACTAAGTGAGTGTGTGAACAGAAAAGTGTTGCATTAAAAAAATTAAATAACATGTAATGCGCTTGCATCACTTACTCACCACGGGTATTTACCCGATTTAAATTGCTTTTGCCTTTCAATTTTTTTCTTATTTTTTTTTGCATTGCATTTTTTACAGCATGCGATGCTTAGCAATAAGCATCACGCAATTTGCTCAGCAACGTATCTGCAAAGAACATATATACAAAACAATACAGTGAGGAGGTTCGACCATTCCCTGGCAAAAAAATTAACAAAGAGGGGGCTCGACCCCTCCCTTGCAAAAAAAAGAGGGGGCCGAGCTGCCTCCGGCCTCCTGAAACCCGAAAGAGAGAGAGAGAGAGGGGCGAGAGATGCGGCAGGGGGCCACCGACCTTCTGCCAGCCTCCCAACAATGAAACAAAGAAAGGGGAGGGCACAACAGGGGTTGCGGGCCCTCCGGCAACCCGAAACAGAGAAAGAGGAGGGCACTGCAGGGGTTGTCGGCCCTCCGACAACCCGAAACAGAGAGAGGGGAGAACACAACATGGGTTGTTGACCCTCTGGAAACTCGAAAGAGAGAGGGGGGGGGAGGGAGAGACGCGGCAAAGGGCCATCAACCTCCTATCGACCTCCCAGCAACGAAACAGAGAGAAGGGAGGGCACGACAGGGGTTGCCGGAGGACCGGCAACCCGAAACAGAGAGAGGGGAGGGCACAACAGGGGTTGCCGGCCCTCTGGCAACCCCAAACAGAGAGAGGGGAGGGCACGACAGAGGTTGCCGGCCCTCCGAGAACCTGAAAGAGAGAGGGGGGCGAGAGACACGGCAGGGAGCCATCGGCCTCCCAGCAACAAAACAAAGAGAGGAAAGGGCATGACAGGGGTTGTCGGCCCTCTGGGAACCCGAAAGAGAGAGAGAGGGGGGTGAAAGACGGGGTAAGGGGCCACCGGCCTCTTGTCGGCCTGTTGGCAATGAAACAGAGAGAGGGGAGGGTATGACAGAGGTTGCCGACCCTCTGACAACCCGAAACAGAGAGAGGGGAGGGCACGATAGGGGTTGTCGGCCCTCCGGCAACCCGAAAGAGAGTGAGGGGGGCTGGACCAAGAAGAAGGTGAAAAAGAAGGGTGCGGGGTCACCTCCGGTTGTCAGACGAGAGGCCGACGGGTGGGCAACGAGAGGATACAGGGCGGCGGGCAGCTGACGGAAGGTCGTGGGGTGACAGGTGGCCGATGGGAGGTCGTGGGGCGACAAGTAGCCGATGGTAGGTCGATGGTTGGGCGGGCGACGGGAGCTCGACGACTGACAACAGAGAAAAGAAAGGGAAAAGTGGCTCGAATTAGGGATTTACAAGAAATATAGCGACGGCCAAATGTCGTCGCCTATTCCATCGCAACTGTGTGATGGAGTAGCGACAAAATTTGTACATCGCTAATCCATCGTTAGGTAGTGATGGATAAGCATCGAACTAATTTTCGTCGCTAATTCCATAAATAATTCGAATGGTAACGACAGATATTTTGCTCTTGCTAAGCCGTCGCTAATGGGTGACAGAAAAAATCTGTCGCCAATATCCATCACTATTTGGAGTTTTTCTTGTAGTGAGCCATCTCTAGAAGAGAATTCTCGAAGGATGCCTGGGGTGTGATTACATCTCCATTTAAGGGTGCAATTATGGGAAGAAGCAGTTCAGTGAAGAAGAAGAGTCTTTCGTAAGGACAAAAAATCTTGAGGTAGGTATGTCGTAACTTTGTATGTGTGTATAATGATACATGAGCATGCCATTGGATACTCTTTGGATGTGTATGAACACATATATCAACCTAGATTTACGTAGTAATTGATATTGTGTTATGCACGAACATTTTAAAACCATGAATTCTTTTGTATAAATGATTTTATTCGTAATATAGAGAAAACATGTTCTCTCATGAAAATGGTGGATTTTGTGATAGATTCATGTTATATGTTGTATTTTTGTATTTACAACATGATTAAAATTGTATGTATGAATCTATTGTGTTTTTTATAGATTTAAAATTGTTGAATAATTTTTCTTGATGTTCTTAATGAAATCATGAAGTTCTTGGTGGATTCTTGAAAACTGTATTTTGTTGTTTATTTTGATATGACTAGTCAGAATGATAAATTCATTTTTCTCAAACTGTAAACTCATAAAACTTAAAAATTTGTAAAGATATTCCATGCATATGAAAGAAATTCTATTTCAAATTCCAAATTCCAAATTCAGATAAGTTATGGATTGAGAGATATGCTCTTTGTAAGTTGGCACAAAAATTTTGTCCTAACAAAGAGTTTATGAAGACAAAATATTTTGTAAAAATCATATATTCTAGAATACTCAGGATGTATGATTATGATTTTAAGTTTTGTTAGTATAGATATGGAAGAACACATAGTTACAATTTAAGAGGTTGATTCTTCACGATTTGAAAACAAAAATTCATAAAAATTCAGTTAAGAAACTGTAATTTCTAAAATATGTTATGTAGAATAATAGAAACAACATGTGTTTCATTATGTTTAGCTCTCCGATGGAGCAAAATTAAATTTTGGATTTTTGTGAGCTTAAACATGACATAACAAGTCACCCACAGTAAAATTTCAAGCATCTAATTCTTTTTGAATGATTTATTACTGATTTTTTTATTAGAGAGACATAATTGGACATGATTGTTTTGTGATCATAAAACAGTTTGTGCTGCAAAATTTTTAATTCCTGATATATAATGAGTCAAGGTCTGAGTTTTTGCTTTTATGCATATAACATATATAAGAACCTTAAGTTAAAATTTTAGAGTGAAATCGTTTTATACGATTTATGACAGAATTTTTAATGATAGATAAATTATGTATTATCAAACTTGAATTGAGAGATTATTTTGTTGAATGCATGAGATGGTTCCAGAAGTGAAATAGATGCATATGATATGGTTCTAGAAGTCAACCTGATAAACATATGACATACTGATGAACAATATATGGGCCTAGTGAGGCAGTGTGCTTGTGTCATCTTTTGTGAACATATTTTGAATGTTAAGTTTTAAATTCTATTATAGTGAATTAATGTGCAACACGGTGTGATAATATGTAATATGATGTTGTAGTATGTAACATGATATTATGATACGTGGCATGCGATTATGCTGCTTAATAAATCATGAAAAATATGCATGTACATGTGAATGCTCATAAGAACATGAATGAGCAAGTGATTTAAAAAAAACTAATGTGGTATTATAAGTACATGGATATGTTATATGTCATGTGATGATAATGTGTTATAAGGCATGAAAAGCATACATGTACATGTGAATGTTCATGAATAAAAAAATGATTGAAAAGAATTATTATAACATCAAAAGTGCACAAAATTATAAAAAACATACATGCACACATAAACATACCTTAGAGCGGTAGACAAGGGTATAAATGCTCAATTGATTTAAAGGTACCAAGGGCATACTAAAGGGTCATCAACATAAATATACTAATAGACTGTATAATTGTCATAAGTGGGTAGTATGATGCTCATGTTATAAAGGCAATTCTAGAAAGTTACTCTGAAGCAGTGGTGGGAGTACTTGGACTATTTGGCCAAGAAAGACCGAATGATAAATGATACATGTAATAAAATGCAATCACAGAGTGCCTTTAATAAAGAAGACCCAATAACTCATTTAGTCTGTGACTAATCTTAAAGAGGGTAGGTGATACATACTTTGATGGACTGCATTATATTCTTTTCGAGCGAGAAAGCTTATTTGCTCTACAATCCTCAGAGCTTAGGGGGTCCAACTATCACTATTTTCCTAAGAGTATGTCCATATCTTTTGTGAAAGTTTAGGATGCATTTTATTTATATTGGTGCCTTTTTGTGCAATTTCTGTCGATCATGGATCACCCTTAATGGGTCTGATTTAGTAAAGCACTCAAAAACCTAAAATACATGACATAATAAACACCAAAGTAAGATTATTTGATTTAATGCCTAATCATGTGAGTACTCATAGGGAGAGTAAACAAGAGAAAGATGACTTTACACTTAGCAGATTCATTTTCTGATAAACTTGTATTAAAAACATGCCTTAATAATTTAATTGCTTAATCATTGATATGTTCATATTTTATAATATACTGCATGAAATTAATTGCTATAGTTGTATAGTTGAATGCATTATGAGTGGTATGTTGCATTTTATATGTTCTAAAAGGATGTATGATTTAATATATGGTCAGTTCTGTACATATATGCAATGATGTGTTCCTATCAAGATTTGATGAGTCTAACCCTATATTATAAAGATTCAAGTAATGAGTGAACGAGCTGGAGAAATGGCTAGATACTACAGGCAGTGCCAAGAACCAACTATTTTAGCCTTGAGATTTGTTTTAAAAAAATTAGTCTATGATTATTAGGACTTGTTAATTTGTTTTGACAATGTTGCAGGCCTTAGTGTCCAATGTTTACAAATAATTTATTTAATTGATAAATGATTTAAATTGGTTTATGAATTGTAATGTCTTATTTTCATCTTGGATTTCAAATTTTTTAGTTGGATCGATTCATGATTTAGACCTAGATTCATATTTGTTAGAGAAAATAGATCAAATCCCATGTGAGTTAGAATACCTATCACCCATTTGAAATTCTAACTGGAACCAAAATAAATATTTTTGTTATACTAAAAAAAAATTGGCTATATTTTTTTGTTAAAATTTTGGGGTCGTCTAGTAATTTGGCGTCACTCGAGTAAGTATGTTTCATCATAATTTTTTAATATATATGTTGTGATATTGCTTAATAAAAACTTATGTGTACAATTGATAACTTAGAAAAAAAATTGATAGGGACATCACTCAAAAATTGACTTGGCCTGTGCATACTCGTAGAAGTGGTAAAAAAAGAAACAAACGCCTTACACTTGAACACATTTAATTTCTGTAATAAGAATACTTAATCATGAACATGTTTATGTTCTAAAGTATGTCACATAGAATCGATTGTTAAACTTGTCCAGCTAAATGCGTGAATTATGATATGATGATTGCATTGCACATGCTCTAAAAGAATATATGTTATCGTGTATATTTGATTCTATACATACATGCATCATTATTGTGTTCCTACTAAAACTTGATGAGTCTAACCCTTACATCACAAACATATAGATAATAAGTAAAAAGCTGGAACGATGGCGAGATACTATGGGTGATGCCAAGAACCAAATATTTAGATTTGGGATTAGCCTTAAATTGAAAGACTTGCTATTTTGTTTTGACAATTGTTTAGAAATAATTTAGTAATTGATGAATGATTTTAAATTGATTTATGAGCTATATTGTATTTTTTATATATTGGATTCATATTCCTAAGTAAGATTGATCCAATGTTTGGACCTAGACCCAAGTTCAATATAAAAATTGGATCCACTCCTATGGTGAATTATCATACCCGAAATTCTAACCAAAACCAAAATAAATGTTTTCGTTGTATTTTTGTTTTTGTTTTTTTTTTATAAATGGTTCTTGTCTATAGTTGACTCTTTCTTAAACTTAATTCTAGTAGGAGAGATGCCCATCTAAGTAAGAGACCATGTTGCAAAGTGTCCTTTCGGTACATAAATTTTTTTTGCCGACACCAGTGAGCATCAGTTGGTTGATGTATGTAGTGACATACCTTGTTAAGAACAAAAGTCATATATGGGTGAGTGGTTGAAAGATACCGTAAACCACCAACTACAGTATGATATAATGTATGATCATGAAAGAGGTTGGAGTCATCCTTGCTGAGCTTAGAACAAGTGCTTATCAAAGTAGAAACCGGCTTAACATCTGCCATGGATGCCTTCTAGAAAAGTTTGAAGATATATAGAAGCTGAGATAGATAAACCCCTATGTCAGAGTAGATCACCTTGATTCTAAGAACATAGATAAGGTGCCCAAGATCTTTGATAAAGAAGGTGAAGCTAAGGTGAGTGATAAGCTGCTTAATGGATACAGAGTAAGTGCATGTGATGATGATATCATCAATATAAACTAACAAATAAATAATGATCCCATTTCTCTGAAAGATAAATAACGAGGAATTAGACTAAGAGGTGATGAAACCGTGAGAGACTAAGTGCTCAAATGTTGGTACCATGCACGTGGTGCCTATTTGAGCATGTAGATAGATCGATCAAGTTTGCACACATGATAAGGATAAATAGCATTTTCAAAACCTTGAGGTTGACTCATATAAACATCTTCATCAAGAAACTCATTTAAGAAAGCATTATTAAAATCAAACTGGTGTATAGGCCACTAAAATGAGACAACAAGGGATAGAACCACACAAATTATTGTGGGTTTGATAACTAGGATGTCTGTCTCAAAGAAGTCTACACCTTCCGCTTGGTGAAAATCCTTATCCATAAGTTAGGATTTGTAGTGGGTAATGAACCCATCTGCATGCGATTAGATCCAACAACATTGAGGTGGGACTAAGGTAGAACAAGGTGCCATGTGTGATTTTGTATGAGATCGTTATACTTATCCTTCATGACTGATCTCTATTTCGGGTTTTGAGATGCTTGCTTAAAGGTGGTGGGTTCAAGTTCAAGAAGAGAGACTTTGAAACATGTTAAAATAACATGATAGAGTGTGGCAGTGAAGGTCTTTGGTTTGAAAGACTCGATCATGGACCATGTCACCATACCTCCTTCAACAGTGAGGTGGTTGAGGGAAAGAGCCGACAAACTTGAGAAGATCTTGACTCATCATTTTCAACTCCACTTGAGATGTCCAGTAGTTTTCCTGGTTCAGTTTTATCTCCACAAAGCTTGCTGCTCTGATACCATGAAAATAAGAAACACACAAGAGAAACCTCACTAACTCACTTGTCCACCGTGAGTGTGAGAAGATTCATATAAGGTAAACTCGATGGTTACAAAACTGTTACAATCTGAAATCTTTGATTAGATATCCAGCCCAGCATTATCAAGAATAACAAACATTAGAATCCGGATGTTACAATTGATGAGGAAGACATAATTTGCCTTTTATCTTCGCTGGGATAGAGTCCATAACGTTGGACTCTATCTGCTGAGGTGGTAACTGAGACAAGTTACCACTTGCCTTAACAGTATGTTGCCAATAGAGGTTGAACCAAGTACCCGTTCAGCTTGTGCATTTGTGGTGCGATAGCAATTTAACCATGAAAAAGTAAGTTCAGTGTTAGATCAAGCAAATTATTTCAACATTAAATCCAAGATCAAAGCTGTGTGTGTGTGTGTGTAAGCATGTAAGTACTCAACTAACCTAGATTACCAAACTGCCCCAAGTTGGCATCCTCTAAATGTGAGAGAGTTTTTCATATTTTCCATCAAAGGGCTTAACCATGCAAATTACAAACCAGAAATACGTGTTTCTTTGCAAAGTTATTTTCCAATCAGAATGACAATTATTTGTCACCAGCAATTGCAATGGGCAGTTGCACAACGCACCAGAAATGAAAAGTAAACAATAAAAGCAAAGTTTGTGTTCTTGATGTAATATGTATAGAAACATAAATGCATCAGTCGTTTATTTCACTTTTACAGAAGAATAAGGAGCAGATGCTCTAGCAGTAGAGTGACTGCTGCTCTCAACCCCACATTCTCTTCCAGTCTTTGCTCTCAAAGATAGCAACGCCATCTTGGATTTTGCAACATTGACATGCTTTCCTGATGTGCAGCCATGGTCCACAGGAAACCTATGCTTCAAACATGTTTTCTTCTCACATGTCTTGCAGGTGACAGCATTGGAGAAGGTCAGCACCTCCTTGCATCCTTTTAATGGACACTTGGGCTTCTGCTTCAAGCGCGGATCACAACTCCTTGATGCCTTGTGTTTGTCCAGCACCATCTTCATTATCTCCACCCTGTCGTCGCTATTGTCGTCACCATCACAATTGGTTTTCTTCTTGTCTCCCTTTACCTCAATAGATGTTGAACACACATCACATACTACCACCACCCTGCTATTGTGCTCTGCTCTTGGGCATTTGTGGGATCTATAGCTCCTGTGTTCTAAACAAAAGACCTGTTGGACAAAATGGCACAATCTTACTGTTATTATGTGATTCATAACTTAAAGGTTAATTGATTACATGAAATTATGTATTACAATAAGTTGAGTTGAATATCTTGATGAATTTGATTTCGAGTCATCTATAGAAATCTTTTAGTTGATTCTGACCACCTGCCATGTGGATAATTTGCTATTCTATTGCATCAAATTAACCGTTTAGGACAGATTAAGCATAGGAATTACTCGTGAGAAAAAGCAAGCCATAGTCTGTGATCCTTTGTATTGGGTAGAAACCAAAGTTTTCTTATTTTTGACCAAGGTCATGGTTGGACAGATGCCCTTTCAAAGTCCTAACTCCACCTTTGTACTGTCTATCCATGTTTCATGACGCAAGATGGAATTACAGCTTCAACTTCTGCTAATTCGGCCAAATTGGTGGAAAGACAATGAACGCTTAGACATACGCCTGCTGTGATTCCACCAACTTGGCTGAAACCATTACCTAGAATTACAACTAGGAGAAACAAAAATTAGTCCTGTTTGGGAATTGGATTTGGGAGGAAGATGGGGATTCACTAAATCTCCAACACCCCACCTTGTTTGGCATACCAGATTTGGGAGATGGGAGGGGGAAATGGCCTCCCTTTTCAAATTAATTTCAACTGTCTTCACGAGTATGTAGTTGACAAATTCCTTACCATCACCCCTCGCATGTCCCTCCCAACAAGACTTCAGTCTTAAGCAATTCTGTGACTCCATACCTGAGCAATTCAAATAGGACCTGGAATTCTCTAGAAGTATTTTCTCCAAAAGAAAGAAAATGCAAAATTTCTAAAATTTATTCTCCATGACAGAAAAACAAGATATTGGTTTCTCCAAAAAAAATCTCTGATCAGAAACTCCCCATAAATAAGTTTCTCAACAACATAATTGGTTATGATATCAAAATATGTATAGCCAACTTGATCTTGACTCACCCAAGCCATCATAATAGACCAAAAAACAGGGCCCACCACCAATCTACAAACCTGACCCATCACCTATATCAATGGGCTTCAATCCTGGCCCTCAAATTTGAGGGTGGTGCTACAGGGGTGGGCTTGGTTTATGAGAAGAGATTGATTCTGTTTTAGATATGATTAAAAACATCAAAATATAGATGGGTTTCTGTTGGTATCATATAACAAGAGAAGATAGGATAAAAAATTTACCTTTTTGCATCCATTACAATTGAATGGGAGGAAATCTAGTTCATGGCATTCATCAAATTGGCAGTGCCTCCCCACATCAAGAAGATCTCTTCCTCCATCTCCCATCTTGTGTTTCTTCGATCTAATTGGAACAGATTCTCTTCTCTTGTTGAAGTTCCTTATACGTAAAAGAATGCTAGAAATGTGATTGGGAGGAGTTATTTATGGGTTAGCTATCTTGAGCAGCAAGTCAAATTGAGATGAGTTTACTTTTGAGAGACGGATTTCTTTGAAATTTCATACAAACGGCGCCCTGTTCAGGAAAATTCTAGAAAAACACGGTCTAATCCGTGAAGGGATAAAACCAATGAAAACGACATCGGAATTAGGGGTGTCAATGGGTCGGTTTGACCCAGACCCGACCCGTACCAAACCCTATAAGGTTAGGGTTCGGTAATAAATAGGAAGGTTTGAATAGCCACAATGGTTAGCTGAGCTAGCGCCCATGTTCTTCTTTGACAAAGCCTGATACTTCCAATACTTGCAAAAAAAAAAAAACCTGAAGGTAATGAAATTAGCTAGCAAATGGAGTATGATAGACATTGCTGTCCAGTTGAAGAAAAACAGCAATCACTCAGGGGGCGTTTGTTACACTCTCACCAAAAGGAAGCCTCTTTCCTTTGAAAGAGCTGTTTTGGAGGGAAAGTACTTTCCTATGAGGGAGGCACAAACCCATTTTGACTGAAAATCTGCGTTTTTGCATTTATTATGTAGGTCCCACCACATAATTCTTTCTCATGGACATGCTTGTTTTAAGCTTTGTAAGAAAATGGTTCTATTTCCCATGAAAGAGAACCTCCTTCATAAGAAAGAGCATGAAACAAATGTCCCCTTACAAATGTTTTAATTCAATTGGGATTTGTTTAGGAAGATCTGGGAAGAATAGTAAATATTTTGGCCTCTACTCTTTCTTTTTTTTTTTGAAGGCAAGCTGGGGTTAGGTGGATCCCTACCAGAACAACAGCTGCCCCATGTAACAGAGGGATTCGATCCTAGGCCTTCAATTTGACAGAGGACCCCGCTTACCACATGGGATACCACATCGATGGTGGCTTCTACTCTTGTCTGGACCCTCACATGATATTACGTTTGAACTCACAAGCCTATAATTTTTGGTGAATGACAGCAAGCCCTTTTTCTCTTTTTCCTTTTGTAGGGCGTGATGGGGGACAAAAGTTTGGGAAGGTCCAAAATACAGTATATATTATGCAGCCATTGACCTTTTAAATAACTCTAAAAGTGTCTAACTTACATTTTTATCTTCACTCTCACATTCCACATAATTAGACAAGCTTGAGATGGAATGATGGATTAGCTTATCTTATTTGTCATCTATAGATCGGTTTTTATAAAAATTGGTTTCTTTCTTAAATAGATTAGCCCACGGTTTGGTTTTAATTCGCAAGAAATGTGACCAAGTTCATGAACTCTGGTGTTTTCAATGCTAAACTTGGTATTTAATCTTGTTCACAAAGGGTCCACACACTTGGTTAGATGGTCAACTTAAATCATTCAAGTTGGAGGACATTGTGAGTTCGATACTTAGGATGTGCTCCCTTGCTGCAAGGTGAAGCCAACGAGAAACTGACCTTGATGACCAATGGATAGTATGACAAGCAGGCTGATGAAACAGAGAACAATGCTTTGCTGCTGACTTAACTTCCATATTAAACAAACCTACCTTATGAGCTCATTTGCATTACAACAAAAAAAAAGTACCACTAACTGCTGTTTTTATTCACAACTCACGCTAAGCGTCTATCAAGCTTGAACGAAAATGTATGCATATTAAGACATTTGTTTTGTCTGGTAAAAACATTTGTTTTGCTTGATTTTGTACTAAAATAATTATTTTGCCTAGTAAAAGCATTTGTTTTTACTGGCAAAATAAATGTTTTAATTCACATGTTGAGCATCCATCGTGTGTGAGTGAAAACACGTGTATTAAAACATTTGTCTTGGTTAATTTCCTATTAAAACATTTGTTTAGCCTGGTAAAAACATTTGTTTTGCATGGTTTCATAATAAAATATTTATTTTGCCTGATAAAAATATTTCTTTAGACTGACTTCGTATTAAAACTTATGTTTTGCCTGATGAAATCATTTGGTTTTCCTGGCTTCATATTAAAACATTTGTTTTCCTGCTAAGAACATTTGTTTTTAGCAGAAAAACAAATGTTTTAATGTGTGTTGAGCGTCTATCATGCATTAGTGAAAATTTGGTTTTACATTCTTATCCAAAAAAAGAAAGAAAGAATAAATCTATCTCATATCGTTTGGCACATCTACAATGCTTTTGGTGTCAAGGTACCGGTCTCTGTTAGTATCCACCATGAAAGTTTAAGAAATTATAACAAGCTTTTCCTCTTGCTCGTTTGACTTGATATCAGTCATCTTTCCATCTCAACATTGTCTTGCATATTGGTTAAACTTGCCACATACATAGTAGTTGATTTTTTTTATCGGTTCATTTTTTTATTATCATGAAATTCTTTTTATTTTTCTATGATTTTATTATTTTGCCACCTTTGTTACTAATCATATTAACTTTAGGAAAAACTCATTTAGGTCTCAAATTCATGAAGACGAGTTTCCTCTTCAATTCATATGTCCTTAAGAAGACCACCTAAAGTGATTTTCTCATTCTTATGTTTAATGTGATTCATATTTAAAAAAAAAAATTAGATAGTTTCTTAATGATGATTGCAACTTGAAACTCATCATCAAGATAGATACTTTCTTCTCTGATCTTATAAGCCAATATTGCATCCCGTGAATTTGAACAAGTATAGACTTATCATCTGCAATAAAAAAATTAACATATTGATCTATGAGAAACCTCTTATTGCTAGCATCTTCTACGTTGTACTTGATCTTCAAAGTGTTTCACAACTCTTTAGCTAACTCCAAAGAAAAATACGAGTCAAAGAGTGAATTAGCTAAGTGTCAAAATGTGACCTTTACATCAGTAGTTGTTTGTGTGTCATTCTCTCTCTCTATATATATACATATATATTTCTTCTGTTATTATGTCTCAACCTCTCAACCGGCAATAGTGGCACAGGGATTCTTGAGGATATAATCGATGTGTAGCTTGAACAACAAGAAGGAGACCTTTGATTGCCATCATTTAAAGTTGGATCCATCAAAGTAATCAAGCTTTTGTAGGTCATGCGCCAACAAATTGATGAAGATGGAGTTAGATGTTGAACCAGAGGCCATATTGAAGTTCTAAAATTGTTGAAACATGGTAGCTAAAAACAAGAATTTGAAAAACCGAGATCCCAAGCTTAGAGGTACATTCTTAAGAATGTTATCTTTAGAACTTCAATCACTCCACTTCAAGATTTTCAAATATGCGAAGTGGGTTTGTGCATGATTAAGTCGTCTGGATATAACTGGGCTTGGACCTCAAGAGTGTTACTACTTCGCAAGACCAGGTGACCTCTCTCACACATGAACTTGCAACCCAAACGAGAGCCAAAAGGATAAAAAGTAAGAATGTTTTAGAATAAGAAAATCTAATAATCAAAAGGTCAAAAAATGAAGGGTTTTATAACTTAGGAAGGCCAACAACGTTTTGGGCGATAAATGAGATTGAATTGCCATAAATCCAATGTTTTAAACAATGAACAAAAACAATTATGAACGGCCACTCATCTTTGACCAACGATTAAAGACCTCCAAAACCACCAAACAGTCACAAAAGCTCATAAACATCTTTAAATACTCTTAAACATACCAAATCAATTCGAGAAACTAAAAGTCAAAGTTGGTTTGATCAAAAAGTCAAGGTGGGCTTGGTTTGATCAAAACAAACCTAGGCACCTTTGAATGTGCATCGCACTGCTGTGAGTGTGCGAAGTGTGCCATCAAATCGCTTCAAGTGCTCTTATGTACGTACGCATGCACATATGTGTGATTGGCACATTCACTCCTGCATGTACCCCAAGACACAAGGGTTTTCAAAGTATTAAAAATAAAGAAAAAACTCTAATTAAACCATCAAAAATTTCTCTCTTAGATTTTTTTTAATATTTACACGGAGAAACCACCCTCAGAAACAAACACATAGCCGCATTGTCTTTGTTTGTCGTACTTACGGTCACTGTCCTGGCAGCATAAAACTTTGTACTTACGGTCTCTTCCTCTTAAATACGAGACTAAACACTTTTCAAAGGTATTTTGGTAAAACACAACAAATGAACTAAAACTTTATAAAGAATAAGTGGTATGTACATTCTCATCATAGAAAATAATTTATTTTGATAGTTTTTTCAACACATATGTGATGTTAGATTGACTCCAAACAACTAGTGCCTATGAGTTTCGACTCAATGATACTTATGAATGTGTGTACCGAAGACTTAACCTTCTTTTAACTATCATTGGATCTCTTTTCAATAGGAATGCTAGGTCAACTCTAGTTTGTAAGCAAGTCTTATTCACGTGGTATGGTAAATTAAAATATAATATCCACATTTTAAAAGGCTCCAAGTGGTCCTAGTTAACAAAAACATCAAGTCGTTCATAGATTGTAAGTTTTATGTTTTTTTTCATATTTATTGATAGAAGCCCTAGTTGGGTAGGGACACAAATGGTTCAGATCTCGAATAGCCAAATACATTGAAGAGTCTGATTCGGATCGGGTCAGAACAGTCAAAAATCAAAAAGCCTCCATCTAGGGATGGCAGTGGACCGGGGGACAACAGAGCTCCGCCCTACCTCGCCCCGTTTGGACCGGGGATGAAGGGCATGAAACAGAGATGGAGGTGGGGATGAAGGTTAAAATCTATCCCCGTGTGGGGATGGAGACGGGGATGGACTTACACTTTCACCCGCCCCGCCCCGTCCCCGTTTCAATCCCCGCCTTGCCCCGCCCCCGTCTCAATCCCCACCTTGCCCCGCCCCACCCCGCTTCGTCTCGTCCCGTCCCCAATCCTTCAAGGGATGACTATAAACCAAGGGAAAATGGAGCCCCGCCCCGCCCCACCCCCGTTTGGACCGGGGATGGAGGACATGAAACAGGGATGGAGGTGAGGGTGGAGGTTAAAATCCATCCCCGTGCAGGGATGGAGGTTCAAAATTTTTAAATGGGGAGGGGGTGGAGACCTTGTCCCCTGCCTCCACCCCGGTCCACTGCCATCCCTACCTCCATCCCAGACGCGGTCCCTTTGCTTTCATATTTGAGAGAGATTGACGCTCTGCCATATGACCCACCTTCAAGCAGTCAACACTCACTGACCCACTTTATCCACCACCGCAATGCTGCTTCGACATAAAGGCAAGGGACACCTAGCTCACTTTAACATCCTTCAAGCCAACCCACCTAGCCAGGTCTACAAGCCCTTGTGGGCTTGAGTCTTAATGAATGATGGTTGGTTTGGATTGATCCATTAAGCCTAGGGATCTAAACGATTTAAATTTGAATCGAATGCGGTCAGTACCATATCTGACTAATCCTATGTGGGCTAAACTTACGAATTTGAATTCAAAAAACTCATACCAGATTTGCTTTTCACATATTCGAATTCAGATATTTGATGGATTTGGTAGCAAAAAATCAAAGTCATATCCACATTCGATTATAGATGGATATGGTTTTGGGTTAGCAAGTGCAACTAAACATAATCAAATTTGGTCCGATATCAGATAAAATCTGATTGATTGACATCCCTAGTCAAGCCGAAATGTTGAGTTAGACAAATAGTTGCTAAGCATCATGATTGAGTCTAGGGATGCAAATGGGTTGGATCCAAGATGGAGGTTTTTGCAAATTTTGGTTGTTCTGGATCTGACTGGATTAGACTCTCCCATGTATTTAGCTGCTCCTGATGCGAGCCATTTGCATCCCTAATTGAGCCTTCAGCTGGTTAACTTCATGGCCGGAAAAGTCACTTGGTCAGCTGCTAATTCAGCAAAGTCAACTAAGATTAAACACCTAATGAGTCAAAAGTCAAAGGTAACCAATTTTTTGTTAAGACTTGGTTGGGTTTCCACACCACTTGACTTTGCCCAATTTATAACATGACTCAACTAAGTCTTGCTAAAACATAATGCCTATGTAATAGGGATTCTTCAACTTGCCCTCGAGTCGTGACCCTCTATATGCTATTTTGAATAGAAAATTGCACAAAAAATGGTGTCTCGTGTCCTTTTACCTGTGTCCTTGTAACATGGCATAATGCACACGCCTCATCTGGGTTTTGAGTTTTGACAAAGACATTGACCCTTCCCAAGTTGACTAAGGCCAGTTTAAGATTTTTAGTGATTTTCATTTTTCATTTATAATATGAGGTTAATTAACTTTTAATTTTTCTCTTATATATGCACTTATTAATGTGATGTGCTCAAGTCAATGGGTCATGTTCCCACCCAATCCATTGAGATAGGGATATAAATGGTTTGAATTTGGATCAGATGTGGTGAATACCATATCTGACTAATCAGATGTTGGTTAAACAAATTCAAATTCAAATTCGGATTCAGATCGAGAAAAGCTCATACCATCAGCTTTTTTACAACGGATTTGGATATCCGTCAAATTCAGATATTTGTTGGATTCAGTAACAAAATGTCAAAACCATATCCTCATCCTATTATAACCAGATATGGTTTTGGCTTACTAAATGCAAGAATTAAATTTGGTTGGATATCAGATAAAATCTATGTAAAGAGAGTGTTATGGAGGTTAAAAGAGAGTGTTATAGAAATCTAAGTAAGAGTCATGATAATGAGAATTTGAAGAAATATATGATAGCAAAGAAGGAAGCTAAAAAAGTAGTTTGAAATGCGAGGGATAAGGTATATAAGGAGGTTTATGACAAATTGGATACCAAAGAGGGCGAGAAGGATATTTATAGGCATACGATAGAGTACCTAGGGACGTTCTCTGGTGGACAATGATGAAGAAAGGTGTTTCTCTCAAGTACATTAGTATAATTAAAGATATGTATGAAGGAGTAGTAACCAATGTCCGCACTTGTGGAGAGGTGACAACCAATTTTCCTATAACGGTTGGGTTACATCAAGGATCTGCTTTAAGCCCTTTCCTATTTGCTATAGTGATGGATGAGCTTACGAGATCAATTCAAGAAAATGTGTCGTGGTGTATGTTGTTTGCTGATGATATTGTTTTGATTGATGAGTCTAGAGCTGGGGTTAATGCTAAGTTAGAATTATGGAGACATACATTGGAAGCAAGAGGTTTTAAGTTGAGTAAGAGTAAGACATAATATATGGAATGCCGGTTTAGTAAGCAACGAAGTAGTGATGGGAGTGTAGTGAAGCTTGGTGAGCAAGAAATACTGGTGGATGATTGTTTCAAATATTTGGGATCTATCATTCAAAAGTATGGAGAAATTGATGAAGATGTAAATCATAGGATAAAGGTTGGGTGGATGAAATGGAAAAATGCAACTGGAGTGTTGTGCGATAGTAGAATGCCATTGCAGTTGAAGGAAAAGTTTTATAGGATGACTATTAGGCCCGCTTTGCTATATGGTACAGAATGTTAGGCTGCCAAGAGACATCATATTCAAAAAATGAGTGTAGCTGAGATGTGTATGCTTAGATGAATGTGTGAAAATACAATAAAATATAAGATTCAGAACCAGGAGATACGTAAGAAGGTAGGCGTTGCACCCATTGAAAATAAGATGAGAGAGAATCATTTACGATGGTTTGGACATATTCGGCGAAGGCCTAATGATGCTCCCGTTAGAAGGATGGAGAAATGAAAAAATATATAAGTTAAAAGAGGTCGGGGTAGGCCTAGGAAGACTTGGATGGAGATGATAGGAAAGGATATAAATGATTTGAACCTCACCGAGGACATGGCATTGGATAGAAATGATTGGAGGAGAAGGATTCATGTGGAAGACCCAGAATGATTTTCTTTTTTGGTTCATATCGCTGACCCGAATTGTTTTGGGATGAAGGCGTAGTAGTTGTTGTTGTATCAGATAAAATTTTATTGATTAACATTTCTACATTGCAACGACTTTGACCAATCCAAGTCCACAGTTTGCTAACCATAGTTGATTTTTTTTTAATAACAAGGAAAAATCATTATGGTTCAGACAACCTTGTAACTATAGGCCTATCAATGGATCGGGTCTTATCAAAACCACCCCGATGTTAAGCTGACAATTCTAAGGTCTGGACCTTCTAATTTAGGTTCATTTCGCTAATCAAGTTGGACCCACAAAATCTTGGACTTGGGTCTAGTTTCAAAGTTTATAAACCACACTAAAGTCCCGCCAATATCCAATTGAGATTCGAAAGTTCCACATGTAAAAACATCTAAGAATTAAGAAATAGAGATTTTGCTAGGTCTGCTTGGGGTATGGATGAGGGTCCAAAACCACTTGGATCCAGCTCAAGCAATATTGTTGATAGCAGCTATCTGGGTAGGATTCTGAGACCCTATTAGTGGATGGGAGTTACATAATGTGCATAGGGAAGCTGACATGCGGGTTGGATCAGGTATTTTGGATAATTTGAGACCTGATTAGTCTGATTTTACAAGCACTTTTATAAGTGCAACAAACTAATAGGTTTGGTGTGGGATCTTTGAACCACATCCAGTGAAAATTAGTCAATGCAAGGGTTTTTACAAGATCCAAACCCAATAAAGGAATTGGATCTGGGTGCATCTGCAAAATTCATAAATTTTCTGATTTTTTTCAGAAAATAATGAGGGGTTATCCTGGTATTTTTATAGATTAATTCATCAACACTTAATTATCAATGATATTTTTGGATTTTTAGCAAGTTATTTAACATTTATGGGTTTTTAAATATCTTTGGATCTGGATCTCGATGGAAGATCCACAAGGACCAACCCCCCATGAAACCCAATTGGAAATATGCAATTGAGATGCCTAGGATCCACTGAATCTCTTAGTTAAATGAGTTTGGATGCAGAGAGTGATCCAAATTTGCAAAACACTGTAAGAAGAACTCGGATCCATTTGCTGGAACCAGTCCAAGTTTAGAATAATTTTGAGTTGGATCTTAGAAGAGATCTAGACTTCTCAAAACCTTAAGACTTAAGTTTGAATCCATTAGATGGATCCAATCTCAAACAAGTTAGGTCCAAGAGTGATCCAAATTGTTAAACTAAACATGTCTAAAATCGGATCCAAATAGAGAAACCAACTTGAGGACAATTAAACAAACGTATATATATGTATATCTATATATACATTATATATTTATAGATGAATATCAATTTTGATCCAAGATCCAAATAAAACCCAAAGTGGTCCTTATTTTAAACAAACATAAGGATTGGATCCATTGGGACCCAACCCAATAAAAAACCATATCATAGTAATATTTTAAACTCATGTAATTGGAATTCGATTTAAAATGGATCCGATCCAATCTCGATCCAAATCCATATGCCTTGAATTTGGAATTAAGAAGAAGGTTTGGATTGGATTTGGATTTAAAATCCAAATCACACACACAATATATATATATATATATATATATATATATATATATATATATATATATATATAGTGGGTAATGGATTGAATTGGGTCCAAATGGACTCAACCCAATCAAACAGTCCAACTTCCCACACTTTTAAAGTGTTTTGGGTTTTGGGTTGGATCCAACCCAAACCCAAACCACTTTAATACCCCACCGCGGGGATTATAAAAGAGAGGGTTGTGTATGTTCGCCCCCGATGATTCACTGAATCCCACGTCCGTGTTCGGGGGATCGAATGAGCGCCACGTATTCATGCACATGGGGCTCGTATTCCCGTGTATGTTGACATAACTTTGCATCGGACTCTGGTGCTGTTGCAAAGACTTAATCACCCTTACTTGCTTTTCTTGCCTTGAAATGACGGTTCGAGGAAATGACAAAAATATCCTCCATTCAAAAGTTGTGAAACGACGGGTGGGGAAAAGGATAAAAAAGTCCTCCATCCAGAAAGTTTGATGTTAACCATTTAAAGTGGAGACGTTCGCCTGCGCCATCTGCTGTAACAGTTGCTCCCATTATCAACGCAAACTTTGCCTTCGTCTCCAGTCGAGCTTTCCGCCTTGTTTTTTATCCTGTTGTACAAAACATTCCAGTGTCTTCTCTTCATTTCTGCTGTCGTTAGGCATCATGGAAGAAAGCAATGATTCACAAACATTCCAACAAGTGCCATTAAGGCACCGTGAGTAGCTTTTCATCTCATCATGCTATTGATGAAGAAGGCATGTCGTCTTGTGTGCCATTAAGGCATTGTTTGGTTATTGCAGGTAGATCTTGTTATTACGAAGGTTGGAAACTTATCGATATTTGTAAGACGCTGGGACCTGTTGACAAGAACGCTTGTTTGCAGATGCTAGGAAGGGCCTCTACCCCATCAGGTATCCTATAGTCACTCATCATATGCATTGTATCTCAAACCGCTGTATTAGTAACAGACTCTCATTTTTGTGAGATACATTTTTGTTAGTTAATATCGATTTGTTTGCTATTATGTTCAAGTTCTTCCTTATCGATTTGTAATTTATTGTGCGATATATTTATCGACCTTTTAGATAGTATGTTTTTGTATCGTCGAGTTATAAGTTATAAATACTGAACTGCCGTATCGATTTTCAATATCTGACAAATCGCTATACATATCGTTTTGTAAGATATTATATGTTTTGTAATATGTATTTGTAAGATATTTGTACACAGGCGATTTCCAAGGCTTTTTCCCTGTCTTCATCGTTCTCAATCTTAAGTATATTTTGGTATCTTTCAAAAACTTTAGATAGATGGGACTGGCGGATCACTTCTCTAATAGACAACCCATAGAACGACGGGGTATCTCTAATCTGATGAGGCGCAGACATTGCTAACCTGCACAACACAATACACGATCATCATCATTAGAAATCGTCGGAATATTTGGGTTCATAATACAAATCCTTGTATAAGAACCAATCTTCAGATTGAAGAAAGAAAACTTACATGAAACTCACCGAAACGATGGGAATTTGGATATTCCAACTGTAGAGTAAGTAACAGTAACAACTAATACGCAACAGTAGGTGGCAACGATGCTGCGACTACGCGTAAGACGGAAACAGATGCTCTGGTAAAAAGGAAAGGATGCTCCGGCAACTCGAGATGAAAGCAAAGAATCTCCGGTAGAGTGCTTAGAGCGAGAAAGGATTTTTTTGAACTATTTGTATCATACAACATAACGCTTGCTACATACGCAAACTCTGCGGAACGTTTTCCCGCGATATCGATGGAGGGCAGTTTTGTCATTTTCACGAACCAACGATTCAGTTTTTTAGAAGGAGGGCATTTATGTCCGTCCGAGGAAGAGGAACCGACGATTCAGTTTTCTAGAAGGAGGGCATTTATTTCTGTAAATTTTCAGCGATTTCTATTGTCATTTCATTCCCCATTTTAACTTCAATGATACATTACAACCACAATCATCAAAAGAAAGATTACCCAAGCTAAGAGTATTGAGAGAGTAGAGGAGGGCCTCACCACCCACCGAATAACAAAAAATACAACGACTCAACTTCAAGTGCAGTAAGGACCCAGAGTCGAATAAATTTAGAGGCAGCTCATCAGTAAGGACCCACAACAGTCAATGTGCAGGTCAGTCGGTGCTTAATGGAGCAATATAGGATCTTGTGATGGATGTGCACAGAAGCAGAAATAGAAGGGAGAGAGAGCGAGAGAGGGTTGATGAGCCCCCGGACCCCCCTCCTGTAAGGGCAAAAGGCCATGAACACGCTGGGAGGAGCCCTCAGACCCCCCTTCTGTAAAGGTAAAAGCTCTAAATCAGACTCCATAACTCTTCAAGTTGAATGATGCTACCCACACTGAGAGGAGCCCCCAGACCCTCCTCCCGTAAGGGTAAAAACTCTGAATCAGGCTCCACAACAGTAAATGTGCAGGTCAGTCGGTGCTTGATGGAGCAATGTATGATCTTCTAATGGATGTGCACAGAAGCAGAAATAGAAGGGAGAGAGAGAGAGTAAGAGGGTTGATGTTGATGGCCTCCTCTAGGGGAGATTTCTTTCTCGGATAATCCTGCAGTGCAGAGACTGGGTCTTAAATAATCATCTTCGGGGCACTTAAGTCTTTACAACCACTCCTTTTCAAGAACCGTCATTTTTTTTGCACCAATGGAGGAGAGGGTACTTAAGTCTTTGCAATCGCATCAAACTCCAACGCTAATTAATGCTGACAAACATGGGGATACGAGACGCACATGCTTACATACGTGGTGCTCTTTGGGACCCCCGATCATGAGATGTAGCTAACTGCCCTGTTCGGGGGGGGAACATATAACCTGCTTCGATTATAAAACCCCTTCTCACTCTCTATTTATTTTTTTTAAATCGATAGCACCTCTCTCTCTCTCTCTCTCTCTCTCTCTCTTTCTCTCTCTCTCGACACTCACTCCCTCCCCCTCTCCCTGCACTCTCCCTCTGGTGTCCCAGTAGAGCCCCCGACCACTGCAGGTAACTTCTTCTTCTTCTTCTTCTTCGCTGCTTCCCTGGGAGGCGGAGACAACAGCAGCTCCACCACCTCTCCCACCCCCTTTGGTTTTTCGTGGAAACCAACAGCATCATTGTTGATGCGTTGCCACGATCTGGCCGGAAAGGCTGGCCAGAGGCACCCCGAGTCCGAGTGCCTACACCTCTCCCAATGCCCTCTGTTTCGTCCCGACAAACCAGGGATGTTGTTGTTCCCTACCTCACATGAGCCGACATGCCCCCTCAGGTCTCGGGTGGGGTGGGGTGGGCTGCGCTTAACTCAGTCGAGCCCACCAGCTTCCTGAGCTGAGGTGGCTTCCTGGGTCTCGGATGGAGTGGGCTGGACTCGACTCGATCAAGCCCATTGGCTCCACGAGCCGGGGTACCCCTTGGGTCTCAGGTGGGGCTGTAAGGGGGCTCGGCTTAGTCAAGCCACTAGGCTGCCCCAGCTTAGGGGCTTTCTGCCCCTCCCTTAGCGTGTGGCTCGGTTGAGCCCCAACCGAGCCAAGCCCCCCTCTCACATTTTAGGGGCTCAGCTCGAACCCAACCAAGCTCGGCTTGGTTGAGTTCCAGCCAAGTCAGCCCCTTTTCTAGGGTTTTAGAGCTCGACTCGAGCTCAATGGAGCCTGGCTTGTTTGAGCCCTAGTCGATCCACACTGTGACTCTCTCTTGGATTTTGAGCTCGGCTCAAGCTCAAACCGAACCCGGCTCGGAGGAGCCCTAGCCAAGCCATGCAATCCTCTTGTGTCTTCACTTGGTCGGCTCAGTTAAGACCAAGCCAAATCTCGGATAAGCCCCCTCAAACTAAGCTGAGCCTAGCTCGATTCACTTCAAACCGTGTCACTCCAGTTCAAATCCAACCGAGCTAACTTAGTCCTATCTCAACCGAGCCAACTCGGTTCATTCCAAACTATGTTAACTCGGGTCAGCATGATAAGCCCAACTCAGTCTGGTCAACTCGAAATTGGTTCGGGTTTGACCCCGATGACGTTGTAGACACCACCTCCGCCAAAAACATGTTTAACCACCGCTCTTGTCGTAGTTTTGCAAAAACAACTTGAGTGTTTTAAACTTGAGCATCCACGGTTCCCGTAACTCAGGCATGAATATCGTGGCACGAGCAAGCTGCCACTTTCGCTCAAAATTGTTGAAAGATTGCACCCTTTTTAAGGTAGAGAAAATACATGCGATGATCGCGATGGTGCAATTATAATATATGTATTTTATATTTATGTAAAATATATATATATATATATTTATAAATATATGTACATATTATTATGCATATATACATATATATGTATGAGTTATTTAAGTACACAGTTTTGTGTACTCTCGCTTTATTTAAATTATGCATGCATTTATTTATGATAACATTTATATGGATGTTGCTTTGTTATATGTATATATATACATACATATATATATATATATATATATATATATATATATATATGTACGATTTACTCTAATATATTTTTCAATATACTCTTGCTTTATTTAAATTATGTGTGCATTTATTTACGTATGCAGCTTTGTGTATGCTTGCTTTATTAAATCATGCATGCATTTATTTACTATGGCATTTATACAAACACTGCTTTCTTTAAATTATGCATGAATTTATTTATGTGTGTAGCTTTGTGCATGTTGATTTATTAAATTATGCATGATTTACTCGTGTATGCACACTTTAATGTATGTATGCATGCTTTAATACTCTTTTCAAAAAGCACGTGTGCGAGATTTTATGCTCACATGCATAAGACATTTCAAATTATCAAACTTTACGAAACTTCAACTTTGCGTGGTTCAAATATTAAAGGTTAAAAAAGAAATATGTTTGATATGTTTCAGCGATACACAATCGAAATCATTTTTGAATAAGCAAAATGTGAAACTTCGATTACGTGGACCCCAGTCGCACGTAGATCAAGTTTCCTGATATGCATATGGAAATAACCTAAATCTACCTCGACTTGAGGATTTTGATATCGTTTTGATAAATGATAATCTCCTAGAATACCCCCATTGGCTTTCAAAAACAAAATCATTATTTTTTTTTTAAAAACCAAGTTGTTTATCATCACTGTATACTATAAGACATGCGACATGCGACATGCTTGTATATTGATGAATGAGTTGACGTTTATTACAAATCTAATAGTGCAATAATGTACCATTCTATGAAAAAATCACATGCAAATTCGGGGATTATCTTCACAATCTATATACTTTATCAGTCTCAAGATCAGGGCACGGTGAATGAGTTACAATAATAACAAACTTAAGAGCCTACCCAGAAAGGATAGATGTTGTCTTCATGAGCGAAACACATACCAATTATGAAAAGACCACTTTAATGATAGAAAATTCATTAACTCATTCTTACATAATGCCTATCTAGAGAGGATAGGAGGTACAAACTTCAATGAACAAGTTGTTAACAACTATGCTCTATGAGTGACAATGACTTGGTGTCCCCAGTCATTGAAGTTGGGGGACAAAGCTATCAATTATTATCCTAAGTGGTAGATTCCATAATTTCAATAGAAGCTAAGATGCATCCTTGTTTATTTTAGTCTCTACGGATTTCTTTCTCGGTTGCTATACCATCCCCTTTGGATTGAACTTAGCTAGTCTTTCAGATTATCAATGTATATAAAATAATAAAACCCTGAATCATTTCAGTTGTTTCTACAATGATACACTAGTCTTTCATAGTATCAATGATATTTCTTATATCAATGTATACACTAGTCTTTCAGATTATCAATGATATTTCTTATTTTTTTGAGAGGGTCGGGCTAATTAAGATCTCATCACGTGTGTGAGGCAACAAATCACCAACTATATGTCAAACTTATAGGTCTATACCTCAGCTTCATGCCTTTATGTGCTGGACTTGTCTATACACTGGCTATGGTCCTCTACACGCTGAATTACCTACTTACACTCTAGTCTTGCCCCCCCCCCCCCCCCCCCCCCATCCTCCATACAAACAAATGCACATGAGTAATATGATGAACTATGTCAAACAATACTTGAACCGTTCTTAGGACAAGTGTGGGACAAAAGAGGTTTTGTTTTAGTTTTAGAGTCACTAATCTCATGTGAGATGGACTTCCCTACTGCAGTGCTGAGTTTTTGTAACATATGCAGATGTGTTTTGAATGTTATGTCATAACCTGGCTTGGTCATCCTTTGATTGCAAATTACGGACGCGAATCAAGGATGACTCGATGAACAAATAGTGAATCGTCTAATGAGTCGACAGATCAACGAAGGTTCTTCATGAACGCCCTCAACAGCTTGGCCACACAGTACAAAACCAAGTACAAAACCAACGAGCTTCTATATGATTCGAGAAATTCATAAAAAATAAGAAATATCACATATTTGTCATAGTTTCATAAATATTTAAGTACGATATTTGCGATATCTGGAGATTTGCAAATAACTTCATGTGAGAGTGTGCAATATACGAGAAAACATAAGCTATTTACGAAATTAGTGGTAAGTATTTCACATATAAATTTATGTGATTTTAAGATATATGCGAAAGTATATTATTTGCGAGTGATGTTTCACAAATATTTTTACGCTAAAATATTTATTATATGCAAAATAATATGATATTTGCGATTTTTGTGGTTTTAGTTTCAACAAGATTTCACAAATAAAATTTATGCGAGTTCATGAGGTCTAAATTCGTATAAAAAAACCTGCGCTTATGAATTTAAGTAGGTGTTGGACATAGCCCATGGATGATACAATTTTATCACAAAAATACATAAATTCATAGTTGTGAATAGTAAAAGTGTCTTAAAGATATCGGATATTTGTGATTTTGGACACCTGGAGAATATAAAAAATTGTAGGGTTTTAGGGAATCACGTCAAATTAGTGGTACGGTAATTTTTCATTGTAAATTTGCATCTTGTAAAAACCTGTTAATATCTGAATTCTCAAAAAGTTTGGATCCAATTATGTTATTTTACTCTAAACTTAGACATTAAGGGCTACTACATATGAAAAAGATCTGGATATGGCAACATCTCAAAACCTGAGACCATGATCAATTCATACCCGGATTCCAATTATGCTAGATCCAGTTAGATTAGAGTTCGTAATACACATTCGTAAATGGGCAGGGAATCCAACCCAATCTGATTTCCCTAATTGCATTTGGAGTTGAATGTAATAAGTTCCCACAGATCCAGATCCGATTAGATAAAACGGCTAATCGGACATGAGCTTTACATACATGTAAAATGGATTCAGATGTAGAACTCTTTTATCGAATTGGAATCTGATTACTAATCAGATGCTACTATCTTTATGTAATCCAACTAAATGAATCGGGATTGAGTCCCATCTCTGACCCAAGTCTGATCTGTTGGCATCTCTGTACTTGAAGTCTTTGATCAAAACTAAATCCGATTCATTTGAGTCCATAAACAGAAAATGCCTCCGCTATTTTTGAATAATTGAATCCACTCACTCATAGGGTCCATACCAAGCGATGTTAACGGTTCAGATTCGAATCAGACATAGTCAATACCAGTGTTGTCAGTATCGGTGCGTATGGACCTGAATCGGCCGATACGTATTATATCACTAAAATCGATGCGATACTTACCTGAATCGACTATTTTTTAATAAATGTAAAAAACAGCTTAAAATTAATTTTTAGCATTATTTTAATGGCTTTAACACGTGCCATGTTCTGATTGACATGTAATATTTTTAATTATTTTTTGGCCGTTTCAAAACGATTCACTTGAAAATCGGTATAAGCCGATTCACCTAAATCGTTGGCCAAACCATATAGTCCGAGACACCGACAACATTGGTCAATACCATGTCCTAATGGATTGGAATTTGGATGGTAAAAAGCTCATACCAGATCTGCTTCTTTATAAGTAAACGGATTCAGATATCCATCAAATTCAGATATTTGATGGATTCAATAGCAAAAGATACAAACGATATCTACATCCGACTATAATCGGATATGGTTTTGGCTTACCAAATGCAACTAAATGGAATCCAATCCTGTTTAATATGGGATAAAATCCTATTCGTCGGCATCCCTATCCATACCTTTTTTCTTTTAACACACTGGATATGGATATCCATAACATAACCCATCTCCGTGTCCCAATTCCCAATCCCCATCACCTAGTAAGCCACCGAGCCAAGTAACAGACTCGCCTGATTCATCTGAAAAGCCCATACGAATCGGAAACGCCTGAGTCGAAGTTGGATCCAAATTCCCAGATCCAAGCATAATCAGTCAGCATGGCCTTCTTCCTCTTTCGGGTTCCGTCCTTATCTGCTTCAGCTGAATCTCAGAGAAGGACACCATGAGAATTCTTTGCTAGCATCGATCAAAAAATGCCGCCGACAACGTTTTCTTGCAGATTCGGCAGATGGGTAGTCGTTTTTCTCTTGATTCTGGCCTCCCTCGTGGGGCCAGCCGCGCCCCGAGTCGACCTCCATGGTGCCTCTAAGAAGATGCGATTGAGGGAGGAGGTCAGAAAGATGTGAGTCTTTCGTTTCGTGGATCCTTTCTTTGAGTTCTTTCTTGTGTTTTCTTAAGTGGGTAGTCTTTAGTTTCCTTTGTTGGTATTTGACTTTTGAACCTTCCTGCTGTTTTGCTCCTTCATTCTATTGGAATTTGATTCCATGGAGCATTTTTCAATGAATAGATTTGTTTAATTTCTTTGTTGGTATTTCTTGAGATTCATAATTATGATATGCCCATGCTTCCCTGGTCATGTCTAGAGGCAATTCATTGAATTTCTCCCATGTTTTTCATGAAAATTTGATTTTTGTATTAGTTAACTTCCTTGGGCTTATGTATCCTATGTGTGTTCCATATGATTCTTAGTGTTTTTGGCTCTATGGAGTGTCATAACAGTAACGGCAGAAAGTTTTTCTACAAAGGTTTTATTGAATTGAAACAAAAGAGGGAAGCCTTTAGTACCCCCTTACGAGAAACGCCTGAAGAAAAGTCAGGAGCTTGCAATATAAGCAAGAATCAGGAGTAGAGTTGATCATAGAAGGTTTGTGTAAAACAGTGGACCTGCTTAAGCTCCAACTAGACTTCTGCCATATAATGCATTTCTGCAATGTTGAATATAGTCTTTTTAGATTACTTCTTTTATATATTGCCCTTTCTCTTGCTCGCATACGTCATTGGAGAAACTGAAGATTGAGTAGATTTTGTGAAGACACTGTACAAGTGCGCTGCATGATATGGCATGCATAGGTGAAATTGGAGGTTAAACCTGGGGATCATTGATTTTCTGTACATTCTCTTGCTAGTTTATGCCTCGCCAGCATGTCTTCCATGCTGAAAGCTACTTACACCTATAAAGAGAAAGGAACAGAGCATACTTAATTGCAATTTGTTGGAGGAACTTGTTCATCAACTGCACCTAGAAGGTTGACTGCTTTTTCGTATGTGAATTTAGTTTCTAATGTGGTGTCATCCAGCTAGCTCATATTTCAATTTGTGATCTTTTTCAGTAGCCTTCCCTCTTCAAGCTCAGAGTAACATATTGGTTATAGGTGCATTTGGTAGCCTTTCTTTTGACACAGACATCTAAACTTCCTAGTGCTATAAACGATTTATTGTTGAAGGAAACAATACCCCATGAGTTTAGTGTATTAATGGTGTCAATTCTATGTAGAGCACTTGCCTATACCCATTCACAAATATATGATATGATATCCATCTATAACCTAGTGATCAGAATATTCAATCAAAAATTTTCTATGGACAGGAAAGCATTTAAATTGATCAGGTAATATTGCTGTTTTTCGTGCCATGCCCTTTTAACCTTCATAGTTTTTCTTTCTATTTCTAAATGAGAAAATATGATCAAGTTCTTGTGGGCCAACACATGATCATCACGGTCTCCTTGTCCTCTGTATGTTGGAGTTTTCTCAGCTTGGTAAATTAGAGTATGTAATGGACTACTAGTAATGGTCCACAATCAAGAACCTTGTGGCTATAGGGTCATGTAATGAAGCTGTTTTTCAGCAGTACGGAGATAAATTGATTTAGCTACTTTAAGTGTTGCCCAATTCATATGGGTTGGAGGGAGCAAGGTGGAGAACAAGGTGCAACAAAAAATCAGCAGAGTATCTGTTGCTTGCGAGGAGGGTAACCCAGAGTTGCCAGTCGAGGAAGTGGAAGCAGGAAGTGATACGGGAAGCGAGGCACTTTCAAAATTTTAAGAAGCGGGAAGTGTGGGACGACTTAGAAGCGAACCAAGAGTCATCTCGGAACCGACCTAGGAAGCAAACTGGAAGCGAGGGGGAAGCGAAAAAGGGAAAAAAAATAAAAATACAAAAAAATTGAAAAAAAGGGGGAAACGTGCTTCCCAAATTTTTTTGCCCTTCCCTACTTCATGTGATGCTTCTGGTAACTCGGGGGTAACCCTCATTCAAATTGTTATTGCCTGCATTCCATTATACCTCATGTCTATTATACACTGCCAATGAAGATTGAACTGTGCTTAGGAGTTAGGATTAGAGTTGTCAATCGGGGAAGCGTGAGCGGAAAGTAGGAAGCGAGGCACTTTCAAAATTTTAGGAAGCGAGAAGCGCGGGATGACTTAGAAGCGAACCAGGAATCGTCTCGGAAGCGACCTAAAAAGCGAACTGGAAGCGACCTAGAAAGCGAGGAGGAAGCAAAAAAAGAGAAAAAAGTAAAAAAAAATAAAAAAAACATAAAAAAATGAAAAAATAAGGAGAAGCGAGGGGGAAGCGAGCTTTCCATTTATTCTCCTAAATTGGGAAGCATGCTCTTTGGGGAAGCGCGCTTCCCCATATGGTATGGCGCTTCAGTAACCCTGGTTAGGACACATTATGAGAGATTTTCTATGGAAGATAGGCGGACTGGTTGGTAGTAGGAACCTGGTTTCCTGGCAGATTCACACTTTCCATGTGAAACATGAACATTAAAAGACTCTCTCTACTCAGCAAAGCATTGTTTGCAAAATGGTGGTGATGCTTGGCAACAGAGCAGAAATAATGGTCGACACATCTCAAATCAAAATATGGACTTCAAGGCCCTGTATGGAGGTGGTTCCCAACTCAGCATGGAACAGAGCATCCACCGTCTGGAGAGGTCTAACCATAGTGTTTGAGGAATTCAGATTGTAGGACATTCAAGGGGAAACAGGCACAATTTGAAGTTTTGGACAACATATGGTTTGTTGAAGTGGCACTGTGCACACTTTTCCCCTTCCTGTATTGAGTTGCCAAGCATCCAGGCTGCATGTTGGTGCAATGCTCTGGTCTGAAGACAGCAGGTGGTTCCTCACTTTCAGGTAAGGGATTTAGGTGCTTTTTTTATCATTATCAATCTCTACTGTCTCATATATGTGGATGATTTGCCATAAAGGCTAGTATAGTTAATGGCTGGTTATGCTTGATCTTGGGCATGGTTACCAAACTTATCACAATTATGGACTGATGGGCTTTGGTTTGCTGCAGTGATGGTTTGTTAGTTGTTGGAAATCCTATTCTTTAGGGAAGGTCTTATTAGTGTTTCCAGTAATGTACCTTATATACTATACTATAGGTAGGATTTATGCACATATATCTGATGTTTGTATATACACATATACAGTTATCCACTTATCTGTTTACTACGTTGAACATTGGTTTCACAACTCCTAGACATGGAGAAACTGGTGTGCTAGAGATTCACATTTTGACAGACAATCATAATTGATAATTGAACCGTCGTTTTAATGAACTCAAAGAAACTTATTATGTAATGAATTTCACTAACTTGCAGCTATCATGGGTTACTTGTTAAACTTGGTTCTCATTGTTTCTGAAATTGAATTTTTTGGTCTGACACCTAATCTGTTTCTCATTTGCAGGTTTTATCATGCATATGACAATTATTTGATTCACGCATTTCCGGTTAGTTAACGTTTCCTCATAGATTATAGTAAGTGCATCATTAAATGGTTTTATTCTTATTCTAAAATTTTTACATTGTATATTATATGATGTGTTATTTATTGTTGTATAGCATGATGAGTTGAAGCCTCTCACAAAAAGTTTTACCGACTCTCTTAGTGAGCTTGGAAATTTAAAGGTTTTAATTGCTTCCCTTAAAGTTCTTGTCCTTCGTCTCTATTTGAAAACTATTGTCAGAGGCATTCTTCTCACGAAAACCATTTGATTTTTGTTGATTTTAGCTTGAGCATTTGCCTGCAAATTACAGTGGATCAGCTTTGACTCTCATAGAGTCGTTATCAAGGTATGTGCACTTTGTAATATTGGTGCTTATATTCTTAATGTGTTTTTCCTTTTTTCTCAACTGAGTGTGTCTTATTGGATCCAAGTCATGTTTTTTTTTTCTTCTCATTTTGTTATCTTAGTTTCTTTCATTTTGCTTCACAAGGTGGTTTTGATGAAAGACCCTTTCAGTTGATTAATATTGGAAGCACTGTCACCAATGTCAGCGATATTTTGAAAATATCACGAGAAACATTGATATTTTAAGGTAGCCAATATTAAAGGAATATCTTGCAATATTTTCAAAATATAGCTAGAAGACAAAATATCATGATAATATCACAATATTTTTTGGAAAATTTCTTTTTTTTTTTCATATTTTAAGTTTTAAATGTGCATTTCCTGTTTTTTTCTTTTATATTTTTAAAACCTTTGAAACTTGTTTCTTTATATTCTTTGGAACAAAACAATGCAAAACTTATTATTTTCTTATCTTTTTGGTTATTATTTATATTTTTTCAAAATTTTAAACTCATGAGATTTTCTCAAGATTTTTCAACTTTTGAAAACATCTCCGAGAAATACCCTCGATGAGATAATACCTTGAAATAGGTGATTATGATTGTAAGTGCTGCTCTATTGAGAAACTACGGTCCCCTAAAAGATAAATATGTTCTAACCATGGGTTTGATGATAAGAATAAACTCAACTTGACAACTGCTATGCCTATTTTGAAATGTTTGATGATTAACTTATAATGCAACAGAAGCATTTCCATAAATATTGAGAAAATTAATCTTCTTTTCCCTTTGATAACCTCTATTTTCATTGGTTTCTCTGTTTCTATATTGATTTTTATTCGCAATTTACAAATGAAAGTCAACTAAAAAGTAAAGAATAAGTGGAGTTCTCAACTGGAAAATGATCAAATCAGAAACTATTGAGTTAGGTAGTTGATCCAGCTTCATGAAAAATTTGAAAAAAAAGGAGAGAAATTAAAAACTAGAATCCGTTGGCGATTTGACTCTGCCTCTATGGAGGGAAAGAATCTGAGCTATTGCCAAAGACTCACATTGGCTCATTGAAAACTGAAAGCATGCTCACTAAATGCATAAATCAGTTGGGCTTGAGCATGGTTTGAGGCTTGTTATTTAAATACATGGAGCTCAAGCCCAGCTCTAAACTTGTTTGTAGCCCCTATTAGCTACTTAATAGCTCAATGTATTTAATTGTTTTATATTTTTCCCAAAAGAGCTACCTAGAAGGATCCATTTGTTTGCATTTACTCTTATCAAATATTCTTTATCTTTCTCTTTAAGAATTCTCGAGGGAACATATTGGTACGACCATACGCATGGACAAAAGTTAGATGAAACCCAGCATATCATAGGCCGAACGAGCCCACTTAATCAATTCCAGATATAAACATGTGCATTTAAGTCAACAAGCAGGATGTTGGTGTATGCTTTTAATCACATGTGCATGGATGACTGCCGTACTCACTAATTGTCAATTTCCAATCTACTCTTCCCTATGTGAGCATGTAAGATTTATTTTAGTAGTCGAATTCAGCAAGAAAATTTCTCTACCTAAATTTCAGTTGCCATATGTATAGAAAAACGACCATGAACTTTTTAAGTTGTACATGTATATATGTATGTATTCCCATACATATATATTTGTTTCATATATATATATATAATGATGTAATAGGTAATACCCTCTAGGGATATTTTCATCTTTTTGTAATAGATGCTGTTCGCTAGGGACAGTTTTGCTTTTTCTGTTTTTCTTATTTTATTTTTATTTCTCCTTTATTACATTGTAGGGGCTCTATGGTCATTGAGACCATAGAGTCATTGGGAGCCCCAACGGTCACATTTATGACCGTTGGGAGCTCCCATTGACTCGTATGGGAGCTCCCCAATGGCGTTAAGCCTTGGGTTCTTTTGTATATAATGGGACTACTTGTCCCTATTTTTCTCAATGCTTCTCTTAAGCATTTATGCTCTATAAAAATGAATATTTTTTATGTTTTATGTTTTTCTATTTAATTCTTTAATGTATTATATGCACTTAGTGGTTGTGTTGTTATCCCATAGTGGACTTGTGCTTATGCACATTGTGATTGTGATCTTGTAAGCCCTTAGTGACATTGGTTTGTGCTTATACACTTTTGTAATTGTGATCTTGTAAGCCTTCAGTGGTATTGTTTTTTTTATTTTTCGCTATTTCATTACATGGTATCAAAGTCAAGAAATTCTTTTTGGCATTTTGCCTTTTTTGGGTCTTGAGATTCTTTGGTTTGAGTTTGTGCTTCGTGAATGATTCATAATTGTTGTGTGGCTTGGATTCAGGGAAAATCTAGACCCGGTATGTATCTTATATATTTAAGTATTTATTGTGTTATCTATTTTATGCATTATGCATAAGGAAGCACTTATTTGCTTTATATATATATTTGTTTTCTTTTATTAAAAAAAACTTTAAATGTTTTTTTTTTAAATTATCATTGAACTTGTTTTTATAAGGGATTATTTGTTTAATCTTGTGAAATTAGATATATACATGTTTTTTTTAAAATCATATTTGAATCTTAATTTTTCAAAACTTGCTTTATTTGATACATGTATACAATCCTATATGCTTGAGCATGCATTGTTGGTATTTAGATGCTTTTACTTGAAGAAGTCATGATTATAAATGTCAAATCATGTTTGTATTTATCATTAAACTTTGTTTTGTTCTTTATTTGAAAAATTGTCATATATTTTAAAATAATTTGAGAGATTTTAAAATAATAGTGTTGTGTGTATTTCACAAATATGATCTTATGAAATTTTGCTTAAACTTATGTTTAATCTTTCTTGGTGCATTAAAAGTAGCATATGAAGTATTAAAAATTATGATCTAACTTATGAATAAATAATTTTTATGTTGATATTTGATCCTTGTGCACTTATGATTGCCTTACATGATGAATAAGATTGTTTATTCGTGCATAAGGTATTGAGCATAATTTATTATGGGAAGTTTTGTTTATTCGTGCATAAGGTATTGAGCATACTTTTTTATGGGAAGTCATTCACTTTAATAAATATCTTTTATAGTTCTTTTGTGGGACAGTAGTTATGATATCAGGTGTTTTTCTTGTTGGTCCTTTTTGTGGTATTTATGATTATATTATTTTTCTCTTGGCATGTTTTGCATGAGATTTAAATATTGTGTTGCATACTTAGTTTTTAATAAAATATTAAGTCGAGGATAGTGGATGGGTGTTATATATGTTTCCCTCATGGTTCACTTTAGTACTTGTCCATTATGCATACCCAACCCCATACTGAATGAATAGGGCCTAACAAACGAAGTATTGTTTTACTTGTGGAACCAGATCAAGGCAAAGCATGTATTGCTGTTAAACCATTGTGTTGAATATATTCCTAAATCTTCCTGTGTTTTAGATGCTTTCATGTTTAAAAAGTTGATGGAAGTTTATCTGTGTTTGGTAGAGTAGGAGAACACACTCATTTGTTTCTGTTGATTCTGGAATAAATGAATCAGTATCTTAGTTGACAATTTTAATACTCAGAAGGAACTAAATTTGCGCTTTCTTGACTGGAGTTGGAAGAGCATGTTGGGGTTGGCTTTTATATACTGAATGCATATTTTTTAATTCTGTTGCTTTCCTGAATGTTTCTGCAGTCTTGTTGTACTGGGCAATTACACAGAATTCGAAAGGGCTGTGCTTTGGCTTGGTGAGAACATTAACTTTGATGTTGATGCTCGTATAAGTCTGTTTGAGGTGTGTATCTGGATTTTCTCCTCACAATGTTGTGATTTAATCCACGTAGAACTGTAGACATATTAGGTGATGGTGATAATTATCTCTAGTCGTTTAACACTTTTAATCGGTGATATATATGTTGATTCTGTGCAAGTAGGAACTATATTGTGATATTGTGTCGTTTATTAATTTTAACTTCCCAATAGGAAATATTTTGAGGCATTGTGCTATTACTGGTTAGTAATTTTAACTTACTCATGAGATTTTTTCAGTGCAACATACGAGTTCTTGGTGGACTTGTCTCTGCCCACATCCTTGCAACCGATTATATGGATAAGATGGTCCAAGGAAAGTATGATAACCAATTATTACGTCTGGCTGCTGACTTAGGGGAACGTTTGCTGTCAGCATTCAATACTCCGACTGGCCTCCCATATGCATGGATTAATCTGAAGGTATATGATGAAGGCATTCCTAAGTTGAAGGGCTTCATTTGTGAGAGTATCTTTTATAAGTGAGCTTTAAAGTTTCACAGCTTGGTATAGAAAAGAGAAATATTATCTCAATGATGATATTGCTACAGTATATATGTGTACATTTTTCAAACAAACATGCCATTCATGAAGATTTCGTGAAAAATACTATGTGAAACTTTATGTGATGGAACTGCCAATGCTTGCCATATTATCAAATTGAACAAGAGTTCAACTGTCTAAAATGTATATTCTTCTCCATCATATGTATACTATTTTTATAACTTTTATAAGTTTGCCTTTTTTTTGACTTCTATTCTGGTTGTCTGTTTTTTCTTTTGTAGCACCTGGAAATGTTAATGGTTGAATAACCAGGTGTTTGCCATACACTAGACCACTTGATAGGATTTCTTTCTTGCCAAGCCTTTTGTAACGATGTTAACCTGAAATGGGGACCTCACAGTTGACTGATTTATTTGGTTATCTTCCCTGAAATGTTGTTAAAACAAACCAATGGATGGTTGAACCTTATGATGGAGCCAAAGAACCTTCTAGCTATGTTCTTCTCTTTGTATTATAGTATAACTACAATAATTCATGACTAAGAAGTGCAGGTCTTATCTCTTTGGCTTGGGAATATACTTGAGTGTTAGACCCCAAGTGCTATCCCTGCTGCACATACAAATAGGTTTTTCTTTTCCTTGTTCTTTAGCATCATTCATCTTCTGGGTATTCAGTATCGTAAGGAGCATGAATCAATTTTTGCCTGTTTATGCCAGAGTATAATTGTTAAAGCTGTTAAATTATGTATCGATATTTGTAATCTCATATATATTTATATTCATATATATATATAGATACATATACATATATACTATGTATATATGTATATCTATCTATCTATCTATCTATCTATCTATCTATCTATCTATCTATCTATATATATATATATATATATATATATATATTTTTTTTTTTTTTCTTATCCACCCAAAAGGGTATTTCTGTAAATTCCTGTTTTACGCATATTCCATTTTGGAATATGCTTGTAACTTTGCTTTTTCTTTTTCCTTTTCTTTTTTTCCTTTTTCCTTTTTTTCTTTTTTGCTCTTTTGTTTTTTGTGCCACATAGGGAGGCTCCCCAAAGAGTCGTTGGGGAGCCTCCAACGGTCACATATGTGACCGTTGGGGGCTCCCAACTACTCTCTTGGGAGCCCCCTATGTTGCTTCTTTGCTTCCTTATAAACAGGGGCTTCCCCCTCTTGTATTTCTCATGGCTTTGAGTCAAAGCCCAAGTGCTCAATAAAGTGATTCCAATATTTTTCATGCCTTTGTGCATTTGTGAGTTTTTGTGAGTTGTGCTTTTGTGCACAAGTGTTCTAAAGTGTTCCTATTGTGCATGTGTGCCGGGTTTATTATCAAGAATATTAAGGTCTTGATCTTAGTATCTTGTTTGGAGATACTTTTACAAAAGCAAGTGAAACTCTAGTTGTGAATGGTGACTCTTCAAGTAAGTTGAAGTATAAAATGCTCTGTTTTCCATCAAGTCAAGACAGAAATTAGACAATATGGATGACTAGGTTGCAAGGAACTATATGCATTTTCCCCTTTAACATCTCGTTATATTTGCAAAAAACCTGTTTGTTCTTTCAGATACCATGCTTTCATATTATTAAGAAATGCTGAGATAACTATGCAATGAAAAGGGATCATGAGGTAAAGAGAAGATAATTAAGAGTCATGCAAAGAATGGAAAGCAAAAAATTGGGGTGATACTGTATCATTCTTCTAGCAATGTAACTTAGGTGATGCCTTTAGCATTATCTAGACTTGAGATTGCTTAATCTGAATAATCCAGAATCAAATCTGTTATCTGCTATCATTATTATTCTAGACGGACTCTTTACCTAAATGGATCAGCCACTATCACTATGATTGTTGGTTCTTTTGTAGTGACTTTGTAGTTATTTTTGAGGGAAGCATTTGGACATGCCATCTAGTTTGTTGACTTTTTGTGGAAAGCCTTTTCAAAAGTATTTTTGCTTCTAGGTTGAGTTAACGTCCGTTTATTAGGCCATGGAAATCTTCTTCTTTGCAGTTGGTCAATGGTGAATGGTCTCCCTCTTGGGGAGTGTACCTAATACAGATTTCTGAAAGAATCTGGCTGTTCCGGGCCGATCTTTCGGAATAGGACATGTGCAGTGCAGAGCTCTAATGAGTGAAAAATGCATTGAGTGTAGGAACGCATGGTATGCGTTCACTTGATCGGTGACGTGCGGTGGTAGCACGACATGCAATAGGCATCGGTATCATCGTTAGTGCATCGCTGTGTGGCGGCATAGACGTGGAGCGTTGTTTGGTTAAGCAGTGCCAACGGATCAGAGGATGTTGCCTTTGGGGATTTGGTTAAAGATCTCTCGGCTTGCAAGAGTGTCCCACGCGTAGCAGTTGGACGCACGGGGGTGCATGTGGGTTAGTGATAATTCTCTTAGGAATCACCTTAGGTGGTTCCAACCGAGTATGGTGATTCGGGGCTAAGCGAGTGAATGCCTAAGCGTTGACGAATGAGTCTGGGTGGTGCTCTTCGTTATGGTGTTCAATCATCAACGGGTCTTCGGACTGGGGGCCGCAAGGTCTTGTTCCTTCGGTGGCGAGGTTTTGCTATGTCGTGCGCATGGAGCCACAATACACTTCATGACACGCAAGGCCATGGCAAAGTTTGTGCCTCTTTCAGAAGTAATAGCTGGTATGGGACGGCTATGCACTAAACGACATGGATTACATGGAATGCGCTTTTGGAAATGCGCTTGATCAGCTTCCGCTAGGCAGCTACGTAGGGCCAATGAAAATGATTCAGCACATGAAAAGATGTTGGTACGTGGCCTTTGGCCGTTAGGCTGGCCAGCTTGGCATGTCGTGGGTTTGCGAAGCATTCTATGCCTGTGATAGAGCGATAGAAAGGCTTACGACGGTAAGGAAAGACCGTCGCGCCGTGCTGGCTTATTGAAAAAAGTAAGCCCGTGACAAATTGACATCAGAGCAGAAAGATTCACAGAGATCTTGTTGTTCATTGTGTGCGACACTGTAGAGGACAACGATGGTTTATCTTGGTTACCCAAATTTTCGCAGTTGAAGTATGGTTGACCGAGTACAGAAGCAAGATATTGATAGGATGGTATGAGACATCTTGTTGATGATAAGTAAAATTGTAAGGTTGTTGTTCAGTTGGCTAAGGGAACATAGATAATCCACAAGAGGCTCACAGGTGGAGCGTGGTGTTTGCCTTGTGCATACAGAGAATGCACGTTGGATTCGGTTGGATGGATTTGCACCTTTGGCTATGAGAGACTCAATTAAACTTCTAGATACTCTCTCAAGATTGTGGGTTAGCGGAGTGCCCACATTGAGCAGAATGCTCATTGTTTTGGTCCCTTAAGTTGGCAGATCCTCAATGGATTGTGTGTGCAGAAAAGTTGTTGTTCGTGGCTCATTGGTTCCTACGAGAACGTTTTGCTGACTCTGAGAGAGTTACAACGTGCTGACTTCGTGAGGGGAGTTGCAGTATTGGGGCAAAGTGCCCTTCTGAGGACGAGTGCCTAGGAAGACACTTTGAAGGACCACTTTGGGGTGATACGCAAGAAGGCATCCCCCACTTGAGGACTAGTTTGGACCATTGAAAAACCGCAAGTTGGTGCTTAAGGAAGTTAATATCCCTGTGACATGCATTGGTGGTCGTCTTTTTCTGCGAGAACTATGAAGGGCTTGAAATTGCCCTTGCTGGGGTTGGAAGGCACCCTAGCCATGAGCTTCAAGATGACAAGTTTGTCGTGCGGGTGAGGATGACCCGTTTGTGTTTGAGACTGCACTGGGGTCTCACGAGCAAAGAATGCTTGATGTTGATAAAGCAGAAGACCGCTGTCTAAATGATCGGTGATGCGTTAAGGAATGAGACTTGACGTGTTAAAGGTTACGACGATGGAAGATACAATCTAGAACAAGTTGAGTAGGCTGAAGAAAAGAGTAAATCAAAGATAAGTACAAAGGGAAACTGACATATCAGTGAAGACTGTATTCTTACCTGCACCAGCATTATCGAGGACGACAATGGTTTTGGGTGGGGGAGAATGTCCCAGGCTGATCTTTCGGAATAGGACATGTACATTGCGGAGCTCTATTGAGTGGAAAATGCATCGATTGTAGGAACGTGCTGTATGCGTTCGCTTGATCGGTGACGTGTGGTGGTAGCACGACATGCGATAGGCATCAGTATCGTCGTTAGTGCATCGCTGTGTGACGACATTGTTAAAATGTATCTCCAAAACCTTGTTGTAAGTATAAATATATATACTTATATACTTAGAGATACATATACATATAATATATTTTATGTACATGTATCTCTACATATATAAATATATATATATATATATATATTTATACATATTTTATTTTCTTACCTGAAAAGGGTATTCTTGTAATCTTGTGCATATTCCATTTGGGAATATGTTGTAATTTATTTTTGTATTTTGTATTTCTTTTTTTTTTTGTATTTCATAAAAGTGCATTGGGGGTCCCCCAATAGAGTCGTTGGGGGCCCCCCAACGACTCCTTTGGGAGCCCCCCCTTTGCACCCTTTTGCTTTGTATAAATAGGGGTGTTTCCCCTTGTAATTCTCTAAGCTTGAGAGTCTCAAGCATTTGCTCATTTTTATGAAATACATGCATTATTGCATGTTTGTTACTTTTACGCTTTTTGCGTATTTTGTTCAAGTGTTGTGAGAGTGTCTTCGTGCACTTCTTTTATAAAGTATTTATGCTTGTATGCGTATTGTCTCTTCATAGACAATTTAACATGGTATCAGAGCTTGGTTGGTGATAGAGGATTCTAGGATTCTCTTCTTTTCAAGTGCCTCGAAAAGCGTGCCTTCAGATCTTTGGAGGTTGGAGTGATGGATCTTGCTTCTCAAATATTTTAGAAGAATCTTGCGCAAGCTAGCATTTGAAATATTGTGTTGGTACGCCATTTCTCACTTTCTCTTTACTTCATAATGGGCGAAAAAGAGTCTCATTTTACTCTTGGCTTCAAATTAAATGGGTCCAACTATCATATTTGGGCCGGAAACATGGAGGCTCACATAAAAGGAAAGGGGCTATGGGGTTATGTGCAAGGCACAATTCCGGAACCGGAACCCAAAATAACTGTGGTAAACAGAAGTGAAATCAAGATTCTTGAAGGAGAAGAAAGGGTTAAAGCTCTTGAAGAGTATTCTAAGAAGCACGATGAATGGGAAATGAAGAATTTCAAGATTCTTTCTTGGTTCTTTTCATCCGTTGAAACTAAGATTAATGCCAACATTATTAAGTTCAAAAAGGCATCGGAAGCTTGACATTACCTTGAGAAAATGTATACATCGAGGGATCTATCTCATAAGTATTATCTTCAAAAGAAAGCTCTCTCTCTTACTCAAGGTGAAATGACCATTAGGGAATATTTTTCCGATCTTTCCTCCATTTGGGATGAGCTTGCCATGCTTGAACCAAAATGGAGTGGAGAGACAATTGAACTCCGTCACAAGCAACTTGAAGAAGATCGATTCTTCAATTTTTTGAATGGGCTAAGGCCCGAATTTGAGCAAATAAGGTCTTCTCTTCTATCCTCATTTACTCCTCCCTCTCTTGAAGATGTACTCACCAAACTAAGTGGTGAGGAGACTCATATGAGTTTATGTAAACAAGGATCAAGTGTTCTTGTGGTTCCTTGTAATCATGAAGAAAACAATGAGGTCAATGCCGTATCAAGACCCGGGAACAATGTTAAAACCTATCGTCCCCCTCATTTTAAACCACAAAATCAAGGTGAAAATGGTGGGCAAAGAGGAAAAAGGGACTATAGCAAAATTATTTGTCATTTTTGTAAAGAACCCGGACATATCAAACCCATATGTCCCAAATGGAAAAAGCTTCTCGCAATGGCTACCACCGGTGTACCACAAAAGGAGGAGGCATCATCAAGTGGGTCACTCTCTTTAAATCAAATAGTGGAAGCCCTTCAACCTCTCCTCAAGGGAGCTACCTCCGGTGCCGCCGTGTCTTCTTCATCTTTTTCAGGTAAAGTCTCTTGGCTTTTGGACTCCGGTGCATCTTTTCATATGTCCCCAAACATGTTTTCACTTTCCGATTACTCAAAAAATGTTTCTCTCTCTTTTGTTTCCACTGCGGATGGAACCTCTCTTGAAATTAAAGGAATAAGTAATTTTGAAAATCAAGATTTTTTTATTCCAAAAATTAGATTTATACCTAAACTAAACTTAAACCTTCTCTCTGTTTCTCAACTCTCGGACCATGGTTGCGATATTAAATTCTCTTGTGATAAATGTTTAATACAGGATCGCCGGTCCGGGAAATTGAATGGGGAAGGCTTTAGAAAAAGAGACTTATACTATATGGAATCTTTTCAAGTTCCAAAATCTTTTTGTAATGTGGCAAAAAACAAAGATATAAATGTATGGCACAAGAGACTTGGTCATCCTAATATCACCAAGTTGTCTTATTTACATTTTGCAAAAGACCTATGTAAAAGTTCTTTTTCTTGTAATGATTGTATTCTCGAAAAAATGCAAAGTTTACCTTTTGAGCAAAGAACTATGTTCTCTTCTAAAACTTTCGAAATTGTTCATTCGGATGTTTGGGGACCCACACCTGTTACTTCAAAAGGAGGCTTTTCTTATTATGTCATTTTTGTGGATGATTTTTTCAGATATTCGTGGATCTATTTTCTTAAGTTCAAACATGAAGTTTTTTCGTGTTTTAAAACCTTCCATTCTATGATCAAGAATCAATTCAACAGTAATATAAAGATATTTAGAAGTGATTCTGGAGGGGAATATCTCTCCAATCAATTTAAAGTATATCTTGAGGATCATGTAATTGTCCACCAAAGGTCTTGTCCTAAAACTCCTCAACAGAATGGGTTGGCCGAAAGAAAACATAGGCACATCATTGAGACCACTAGGACCTTTCTTATTTCCCAAAACATTCCTAAAAACTTTTGGGCAGAAGCAACTCTTGCTTCTGTTTATCTGATAAATCACTTACCATCTAGAATATTAGGAAAAATATCCCCTTTTGAGATTTTATATAAGTTTGAACCTGATTATAGTAGGTTACGAGTTTTTGGGTGTAAGTGTTTTATACTTACGGATAAGAATGACAAACTCTCTCCCAAGGCTATCCCTTGCGCCTTTCTTGGATATTCCGAAACTCAAAAAGGGTTTCGTTGTTATGATCTTCGAGATGATAAGTTATATGTCTCTAGAAATGTAACTTTTTTAGAAAATGAAAGTGGCTTTGAAAAAAATGTTTCTCAACAAGAAAATTTTGATTATTCCTTCCTATTTGACTTATTGTCTAGAAATGATGATATATCTAGTGATGATGATGTATCATCAAATCATGATGAGGAAAATGATGGTGATGTTGGTGGACATAACTCACTCAATGAACAAGAAAGTAAAATTTCAAGTGATCCAATAACCTACTCTCGTAGAAATCAAGACACCTTTAGAAGTGCTATGGACCAATATAGTGAACTTGTCCCTACCCTCGATCACCGAAGATCTGAAAGGAATAAGAGACCTCCAACTCGGTTTGTTTCTTTCGATTCTTTCTCACCCCGGTATAGGCCTTGTCTTAGTGTCATTCACTCTTATTTTGAGCCAAGGAATTTTGAAGAAGCTAAAAAATGTATAGAATGGCAAGAAGCTATGCAAAATGAACTTAATGCTCTTAAAAGGGTTGAAACTTGGGATTTCCAAACTCTACCCATAGGAAAGAAAACTATAGGTTGTCGATGGGTTTTTAAGGTTAAAACTAAAAGCGACGGATCTCTAGAAAGGTATAAAGCTCGCTTAGTTGCAAAAGGGTATGGGCAAAAGTATGAAATTGATTATGAAGAAACTTTTGCTCCTGTAGCTCGAATGGTTACAGTTAGATGTCTTATTACTATTGCATCTATTAAAAATTGGAACATTTTTCAAATGGATGTGAAAAATGCTTTTTTAAATGGTGATCTTAACGAAGAAGTGTATATGGATGCTCCCCCAGGCATGAAGATTCCTAAAGATAAAGTTCTTCGTCTTCGAAAGACTCTCTATGGTTTGAAACAGGCCCCCAAAGCCTGGTATGACAGATTTACCAGTGTAATGCTGGAAAATGGTTTCTCCTCATGTTATACCGACACTGCTCTATTTACTAGAAAATCTAATGTAGGGATTGTGATATTATTACTCTATTTTGATGATATGTTAATTACAGATGATGATGTTCAAGGAGTCAAGGGTATTAAGTCCGTCTTGACTTCAAAATTTAAGATGTCAGACTTGGGTTTTCTGACATATTTTCTTGGAATTGAGGTTGCCCATTCGCAACGGGGTTATTTTCTATCCCAGTCTAAACTTGCTTGTGAGATTATTGACAGATCAGGAATTTCTGATGACAAAGTATGCGAAACTCCTGAAGTTGTGGGAGCAAAAATGAAGATTGACGATGATGTTCCTCTAACCGATCCTACTCCTTACAGGTAGTTGGTAGGTTCTTTAATGTATTTTAGCATTACTCGACCTAATTTGTCACATGCTATACACATCGCCAGTTAGTTTCAACACACTCCTACAACCGTTCATATGAGTGCGGTGCTTCGCATCATCAGATATTTGAAGGGAACAATGAATAAGGGAATATTTCTATCTTCTTCTTCTGAATTAAAATTACTTGCTTATACTCAAGGTTTTAAAACCCGTGACTCGGAACTCAACTCGTGACTCGGCGGGTCAACTCGGTGACTCGGACCGGGTTTTGTTAACTTTTGATTTTAAAAGAAAAACAATATATAATTTGTCTGAAACCATGTTTTTGAGTAAACATAGTCTCCAAATGTCTGTAAGAATATAAAAACAACTGCAAAGAGCTATAGAGGTTTGCTTGAATAATTGAATTTGATATCTATACAAGCACTTTGACTAATTCATGACTTGAATTAGAGGATTTGGTCACCATGAGTTCAGTCTGCTACTACCTAAGGTTCCTAAAATGGCCAATCATATATGCTAGCTTGTTTTAAAAGTTTTAATTCCCTCTCTAACAAATCCATAAATGTAAAATAGGGATATATGTGCATATTGAAAGTTTACAGCATGCCCAATATCAACATAAATAAGCAATTTTCTCATGTATAAAACTATGCAGGAAATATATTAATGGCACAACTATAAAAAGACTACTAATATTTGAATATGTACAATGTTTGTTCACATAACAAATGGATGATGAAACCTAAATGTGACTTCCCATAGGCACAGTTGACCCTCCATATATAGTGAGAATCATTTCTTTAAAATATTTTGCTAGAATAAGTTGATAACACAGGGTGAACAGTAGTTCGAACAACATGGCGATTTTATTCTATGGATTTAAATGCTTTTTTATCTTTAAATGATTTTTATTTTCTTTTTTATACAAAATCTGGGGGTAACCCTTGTTAAAATATATGTACTTATATATTTCGAAACTGTAATTTGAAACTAAAAAAACAAATTTCAAACATCCCAAAACTCGCCCGAGTCAAGCCGAGTCAGGCCGAGTCAAGCCGAGTCAGGCCGAGTCAAGCCCGAGTTTTGGCAAACCGAGTTTGCCTTGTCGGGTTGACTCGCTGGAGGGCCGAGCCGAGCCGAGCCGAGTCAGCCGAGTCAACGAGTTGACTCAACGAGTTTTAAAACACTGCTTATACTGACTCAGATTGGGGAGGTGACCCTAGTAACCGTCACTCCACCACTGACTTTTGTGTTTTCTTAGGTGAATCTTTGATCTCATGGCGATGCAAAAAACAACAGAAGGTCTCTCTGTCATCCACTGAAGCCGAATATAGAGCCATGGTATCTACCACCATGAAAATTGTATGGATTCGACACCTTTTGGAAGATATGAGAGTGTTTATCAGAGAACCAACAAAGCTATGCTGTGACAATAAAAGTGCAATTTATATTGCCAAGAATCACACCTTTCACAAGCGAACAAAGCATATAGAAATGGACTACCATTATGTCAGAGAAGAATATTTGAAGAAGGTCATTGATCTACCATACGTGACGTCTGAGTATCAACTTGCAGACTTCTTCACAAAAGCACTATGTTCGCGAAGATTTCATTTCCTTCTTGACAAACTTGTGGTTATCGCACCGTAAGTTTGAGGGGGGGTGTTAAAATGTATCTCCAAAACCTTGTTGTAAGTATAAATATATATACTTATATACTTAGAGATACATATACATATAATATATTATATGTATATGTATCTCTACATATATAAATATATATATATATATATTTATTTATACATATTTTATTTTCTTACCCGAAAAGGGTATTCTTGTAATCTTGCGCATATTCCATTTGGGAATATGTTGTAATTTATTTTTGTATTTTGTATTTCTTTATTTTTTATTTTTTGTATTTCATAAAAGTGCATTGGGGGTCCCCCAATAGAGTCGTTGGCCCCCCCCAACGGTCACAAATGTGACCGTTGGGGGCTCCCCAATGACTCCTTTGGGAGCCCCCCCTTTGCACCCTTTTGCTTTGTATAAATAGGGGTGTTCCCCCATGTAATTCTCTAAGCTTGAGAGTCTCAAGCATTTGCTCATTTTTATGAAATACATGCATTATTGCATGTTTGTTACTTTTACGCTTTTTGCGTATTTTGTTCAAGTGTTGTGAGAGTGTCTTCGTGCACTTCTTTTATAAAGTATTTATGCTTGTATGCGTATTGTCTCTTCATAGACAATTTAACAGATATAGACGTGGAGCGTTGTTTGGTTAAGCACTCCCAGCGGATCAGAGGATGTTGCCTTTGGGGATTTGGTTAAAGATCTCTCGGCTTGCAAGAGTGTCCCACACGTAGCGGTTGGACGCACATGGGTGCGTGTGGGTTAGGGTTAATTCCCTCAGGAATCACCTTAGGTGGTTCTAACCGAGTATGATGACTCGGGGCTAGGCGGGTGAATGCCTAGACGCCGGTGAATGAGTCTGGGTGGTGCTCAATCATCAACTGGTCTTCGGACTGGAGGCCGCAAGGTCTTGTTCTTTCGATGGCGAGGTTTTGCTATGTCGTGCTCATGGAGCCACAATATGCTTCATGGCACGCAAGGCTAAGGCAAAATTTGTGCCTCTTTCGGAAGTGATAGTTGGTATGGGACGACTATGCACCAAGCGGCATGGACTACATGGAATGCGCATTTGGAAATGCGCTTGATCAACTTCCGCTAGGCAGCTGCGCACGAGGTGGTGCGCAAGGCCAATGAAAATGATTCAGCACATGGAAAGGTGTTTGTACGCGGCTTTTAGCCGTTAGGCTGACCAGCTTGGGCAGCTTGGCGTGTCGTGGGTTTGCGAAGCATTCTATGCCCATGACAGGGCGATAGAAAGGCTTGCGACGGTAAGGAAAGACTGTCACGCTGCATTGGCTTATTGAAAAAAGTAAGCTTGTGATAGTGACATATTTCCCTCATATAGATCTTCATTAAGAGACATCTTTCCTACCTTGGATGAAACTGCTTCAAAACAATTTCCTTGTGTCATGTATTGGTATGGTAATCACCTTAAGTGTTCATCATGGTTCAACTTCAGTCAGTTTTGCACTATAACTTGAGATTAATTCCAAATACAATAGGGAATTTACTCTGAAAAACTTCATACTATTTGTCTTTCATTAGATAATTCTTTTTCAGACATGTACTTTTGTGATTACATGTTTGATTGATGGTGTTGCATGTTACCACTTACATGATGAGGTATACTGTGTTAGTTTATTGATCTGATCTCTGTTGTTATCCATGTTTCTCTAAGCCAATGCTTTTGCATTTATCTGATATGAGGTTCTGCCATTGGCAGCACGGAGTAATGGAGAATGAGACAACAGAGACTAGCACATCAGGCTGTGGTGAGAAAATTTTAATTTAATCACAATGTGAAAATATTTGTCTTACTCTTTTCCATTTGTTACATATTGTATTTTAGGATCTCTCATCCTTGAAATGGGTGCTTTATCAAGATTAACGGGTGACCCTAGATATGAAGCGGCTGCTTTACGTTCTCTTCGCAAGTTATGGAGCATGCGAAGCTCTTTGAATCTGGTAGGGACGACACTAGATGTACTAACTGGGGAATGGATTGAATATTCAACTGGAATTGGAGCTGGTATGCATTGCTGATACTTTTCATTTCATTTTTGTTAGACCTAATTGTTCCCATATCTAAATAAGCATATGGTCTTGGTTTATTTTCTTTGGCTTTAGCGATTCTGAAAAAATCCATCTTGTCAAAATTCTATTCAGATTTATTGCATTGTAAATTTGTTTCTACAAGTGGTGTATTTTTCACATTGATCTTTCTTGTCATGTATTGGGCTAAATTTTCTGTAATGAAAAAGGGTAAACAATACAATAGAATGCTGCTTATGGGCTTACAAGAGCTCAAGAACAAGGACCACTTATGGATACACAAACACATTCACACAACCCACTAAGGGGCAAAAAAACAAGTAAAAAATATAAATATTATTGAGAGTGAGGGTGCTTGAGAACGCACAATCCATCCAAGGGTAATTGTAATGAAATACAAAGAAGAGCAATAGGATGCCTCTTATGGGATTTACAAACACACAAAAGTGTGCGTAAAAAAAGACCACTTATGGGTCAAATACAAGAACATAAGCACAAGGTCACTAATGGACAAGAAACAAACAAAAACTGTGTTATTGGGGAATAATTCCTTGAGACAAGCATATTTTATAAGAGGGGATTCACCCCCTATATATACACAGAAGGCACTCAAGGAGCCATTGGGAGTACTCTCAATAGCTCTTTGAGTCGTGAGTTATAAAGTCTATAATGCCCTTGACAAAAGGAAAGAAATACAAAAATAGAAAGACCCTAAAGTGCCCCTAATGAATACAACTAATAACATGCAATGAAAAGATAAAAATTCCCCTAATGGGTATTACCTATTACATCAATAATATATATATATATATATATATATATTGTTAAATTATATGTATAATTCTCTCTCTATATATATATTCAAGATATATGTATATATAACTATAATTAATAATATAATTTAGGTTGCCCACCAAGGGCATTTTGGTCATTTTTTATATGTTAGAAAATAGGTTTTCTTTATTTTCTTTATTTTTTTCATTTTTTGTATTTTATTTCTTTATGTAAGAGCATTCTTGTAAAATGCCTCCACATAGTTGTTGGGAGTACTCCCAACAGTCACAAATATGACCGTTGGGAGCCTCCCAATGTCTATTTGGAGACTCCCTCTTGGCTTCTTCTTGTCTATAAATAAGGGCTTAAGGCCCCTTGTATTAATAAACTTCTTTGAATCTTGTTGATGAATAAGTTCATTATTTTTAAGTGTTGTCTCTATTTTGATATTGTGTGCACTCTTGTGCTTGTGTAAGCCTTGGTGCTTTTTTTATTGTTCCATAGTGGGCTTGTGCATGTGCACTTTGTGATTGCGTTCTTCATAAGCCCTTAGTAGTTTGTGTGCTAGACCATTTGTGGGTGTGATTTGTGTCTCTTGAGTGAGATGTGTGAAGACTCCTTGTTTCATTACATGTATATGTATACACTTTAACACTCCCCCTCAAATTTACAGTGTAATTATAATGAAACCAACAAAATCTCAAAAGAGTGCGACAAAGGCTTCAATGAGATACCAATACAATAGTGGTCACTTATGAACCAAAAGAATTGACACAATGAAAATACACACCAACTCACAAAGTAAAAATATAATAGATCTTTCATTAACAAATGCTTAGAAAAGCATTAAGAAACACAATAGGGAGATCCTTTTTTATAAGCACAACAAGGGGCAAAGGGGGCAGCCCAACTAGGAGTTGGGCTATCCCCCAACAGTCATAAATATGACCGTTGGGACTAGCCCAATGACTAGTTGGGCTGTCCCAATCAGTCACATGTTACAAACTTCATAAAAAAAAACAAAAAAATAAAATAAAATAAAGAAATTACAACTCAACCCCTAGTGGATTGACCCTTATTACAAAAGAAAATGACTTAAATACCCCTGATGGGTATTTTGGTTTACATACAAATAAATAAATATATATTAACATATATATATAGTATATATATATGAATATATATTGGGTACACAATCTTATTAGTAATCACTGAAAGTTTGTCAAGCAAAAATTGAAATCAAGGGAAGGAAGCACTTTGGTGAAGAAGTCAGCCAATTAGAATTCTGATGCTACATATGGTAGAGTAATAGACTTCTTAAGATATTCTTCACGAACATAATGACAATCCATCTCGATATGCTTAGTGCATTCATAAAATGTATGATTGCCGGTGATATAGATGACACTTTTATTGTCACAACATAATATTGATGAAGATTATATATACACTCCCATATTTTCTAGTAGTCTTTTCTTCCACACGAGTTCAGATGTCATAGTAGTCATGGCGCGATACTCAACTTCAATTGACGATAGAGATACCTTCTATTACTTCTTGCATTTTTCAAGATATTAACGAATCACTCATAAACACACAAAGACCTATGGTTGAATGCCTATCATTGGGATCTCCTCCCCAGTCAAAGTCAGAATATGCAATTAATTCAAGAAAAGATGATGAAGACAATAAGAGTCATTTAGAGTCAATTATTTAATTATCGAACAATTCTCATAATAACACTCATATGCACAGAGGTAGAAGAGTGCTGAAACAGACTCGTTGTGTGAACTTCTTGAGAAATGTTAGGTCTAGTAATAGTTAAATAGGCCAAGGATCCAATTATCTATTAGTATGGAGTGGGGTCATTTAAGGGTGTTTTATCGTCTATCTTCATCTTAGCATTGATTACTTCAGGAGTATCCACCATATTTTCATAAGGGATTTAAGACCTATCAATTATCTCAATAGAAAACTTAGATTAAGCCAGTAAATAACCATGGGGAGAATAGGCTACTTCTATCCCCAGCAAAAATCTAAGAAATCCTAGATCAATCATTTCAAAATTTTGCTTGAGAACATACTTAATATAATTTACTCCTTGTTTGTCTCCTCTAGTTATGATCATGTCATCAACATATCGAAGTAGGATGATGATACTTGCATCAGACTTTAATAAACAAAATAATGCCAATATAACATGATGTATAACCAAGCTTAATCATAACATAACTAAATCGATCACACGAGACTTTAGTAGCCTATTTAAGACCATAAAGTGCTTTCTTTAAGTGAAACACTTTTTTAATAAAAACCTCATATCTTGGTGGGGGATGCATATAAACTTTTTCCTTCAATTCACCATTAAGGAGGACATTCTTGACATCCATTTGGTAAATGAGCCAACATTTAATGGCATCTACTTTCATAAGATTTCTAGTGAAGGTCATCCTAGCTATTGATGCGGATGTTTCATCATAATCTATACCATATTCTTGTGAACAACCTTTGACCACTAATCTAGCCTTATGCCTCTTTAAGTTTTCATCACTCTTGGTTTTTACTTTAAACACTCATTGACAACCTATTGTCTTCTTTCTATGAGAAAAATCTTTTAGTTCCTAGGTTTTGGAATTTTTAAGGCTCCTATTTTTTTCATTCATAGCACTTATCCATTGAGGATAATTCTTAGCTTGGTTGTATGAGGAAGGTTCAAAGTAAGGAAAGAACTTGACTAAACAAACTGATGCAGAGCAGGACCCGACTGGGTCGGTACCACGTGACCCAGACTTGCAGGTGGCACCACCCGATCCACTTCGGGGGATAGATGGTCGGACCCAGGAGCTAAATCCGATCCGGTCCACGGCACCACAATACAGGGTTGATGTACCCCTGCGTACCTACTCCAGAAGAGCGCAGACACGGATGACACAGGCCCAATAGCACACAAATGTTCTTTCGGGTCCGGGTCTGGACTCGAGACCCGAATCCAGCTGAAGCTCTTTAAATAAGCTGCCTAGGGTTTTGTGAAAGACAGAGAAGATTGAGAATACAACAACTTTATTCTTTTGTTATCGCCTACTCCATTTTCCCTTTACAGTTATTGTCTTTTGTTTTCCATTTACTGTTCGTTCTCCCATTTATTGAAATCTTATTGAAAATAAAACAATATAAGCCACACCGATTTTTCGGTGGGCATCTATTCTTTTCTCCTTCGAAGAACGCTGCATCAAAGTGGTATCAAAGCGGGCGTCCACCTTCATCAGCGAAATGACTCTTGAAGCGGGGACCGATCCGGTACGAGGCGAGGAGCGTGAGGAGACTGGCAGCGAAGATCCAATGCTGCACGTGATGGACGTGCTGACAAAAATCCAGGAGAATATACTGCACATGAATAAAGATAACGTTGGCCTGTCGATGCGACTGGATGGGTTTGATGAGCGTCTGACAGCCCTTGAATCATACAAGGAACCGTGCGCAGCACCAGACGTATATCTCGTTGACGGCGCGTCCGCAAGCTTGAGCCCCAATCTTTCAGAACCCTGTCAGCCGACGCAACTCCAACATGGTCGTGTTGCTGCCTTCTCACCGATTCCAATACCCACCTCTGATCCGTGCATTCTCCAGCTGCACCAGGGAGTCCCGGCGAGCAACAACCCCCATGTGGGGGTACCTCACCCCAGGCAACGAACACCTGTGATGGTGCTGTGAAAATATCTCAAAAATGAGATAAAGTGTGCGATAAGCACAACACCACCAATGTGCACAAATGCACAAGAACACGTAGAACAAATGTACACAAAGGTACAATAAAGAAACTCAAATGCACAAAGGCATACAAAATATAAAGAATTTTATTGAGAAGAATGGAGAACAAAAGCTCCAAGAAGTGCATTTTACAAAGGGGGAACTCCCCTATTTATAAGAGGAAAAGGAGCCTTGGAGGGGCTCTACTAGCTGTTGGAGCCCCTCCAACGGTTAGAATTCTAACTGTTGGAGAGGCTCAACAGCTAGTGTTGAGCCCTCCAAGTTGACTTTGAGTCAACAAAAAATAAAGACAAAAAAGTGAAAAGAAAAAAGAAAAGGAAGAAAAGTAAAAATACAAAAAGAATTACAACATATTCATAATTATGAATATGCGCAAAAGGAAGAGAAATGACTAAAATACCCTTGCGGGTTTTACAAGAAAAAGGAAACATATATATATAAAGATAGATACATATACATATATACATGATGTATATATGTATATGTATCTCTCTTTATATATATATATGTAAATATTTACATAAAGAGAGATACATTTTAACACCCTCCCTCAAACTTAGGGCACAATGACCGAAAGTTTGCTAAGGAGAAAGTTGAATCTTGGAGAGCAAAGCGCCTTGGTGAAGAAATCTGCCAACTGATATTCTGAAGTTATATAAGGAAGATCAATGACTTTTTGTAGATATGTCTCTCGGACATAATGGCAGTCCATCTCAATATGCTTTGTCCGCTCATGAAACGTGTGATTCTTAGCAATATAGATTGCACTCTTATTATCACAACACAACTTTGTGGGTTCTTGAATTGAAATCCCCATGTCTTGCAGCAACTGATGAATCCAGACAATCTCCATAGTTGTAGACGCCATGGCTCGATATTCTGCTTCGGTGGATGATAGAGACACCTTCTGTTGTTTCTTACATCTCCATGAGATCAGGGATTCACCTAAAAAAATGCAAAAGCCTGTAGTGGAGTGACGATTATTTGGGTCACCTCCCCAATCAGAGTCGGTATATGCAATTAAATTTAACTCAGAAGATGAGGAAAGGAAAACTCCCTTGTTTAAAGTTCCCTTTATGTATCTGACAACTCGGAGAAGGACACTCATATGAACGGATGTAGGAGCATTCTGAAATTGGCTTGCAGTATGCACACCATGAGAGATGTCCGACCTTATGATGCTAAGATACATTAGAGATCCCACAAGTTGCCAGTAGGGGGTAGGATCCTCCAAAGATTTCCCATCATCGATCTTCATTTTTGATCCCACAATTTCAGGGGTCTCACAGATTTTATCATCAGTAATACCTGATCTGTCAAGAATCTCACAGGCAAGTTTAGTTTGAGACAAAAAATAGCCTCTATGAGAGTAGGCTACCTCGATACCAAGAAAGTAAGTCAGATACCCCAGGTCTGACATTTCAAACCTTTCTTTTAAAGTGGTTTTAATATTTCTGATGCCCTTTATGTCACTACTTGTTATCAACATATCATCAACATACAACAATAAAATCAGAATTCCTGCATCAGACTTTTTGACGAACAGAGCAGTGTCAGTGTAGCATGAGGAAAAACCATTTTGAACCATCACATCATTAAATCAATCATACCAAGCCTTAGGGGCTTGTTTTAAACCATAAAGCGCTTTTTGCAAACGAAGGACTTTCCCCTTTGGTACGTTCATACCAGGAGGAGTATCCATGTAGACTTCTTCATTAAGGTCCCCATTTAGAAAGGCATTTTTAACATCCATTTAGTAAATATTCCATTTTTTAATAGATGCAATGGTGATCAAACACCTTAGGAGCAAAGGTTTCTTCGTAATCGATGTCGTATTCTTGACTATATCCTTTTGCGACAAAACGGGCTTTATATCTTTCGAGAGTGCCATCACTCTTGGTTTTGACTTTAAAAACCCATCTACATCCTATTGTTTTCTTTCCTTCTGGAAGACATTGAAAAACCCACGTTTTGGCTTTGTTGAGGGCTCTAAGTTCGTTGTCCATGGCATCCCTCCATTCTATCATTTCCTTAGCTTCTTTAAAATTTCTAGGTTCTTGATATGAGTGAATGGCACTAAGACATGCCCTATGCTTTGGAGAAAAAGACTCATAGGATATAAATCTAGAAGGATTTTTCCTAGATCTTTCAGTTCTTCGGGAGTTGTTGGAAGATTCACTAAGGTCACTATATTTCTCTATTGCACTTCTAAAAGTGCTTTTATCTCTATGTGTATAGGTAATTGGTTCATTTATCATTTCTTCTTCATCATGAATGGTTTGAGGAATACTTTCACTTATATCCTCATTCTCATTTAATTCATCATCGCTAAAAAAATCTTCATTTCTAGATAATAGTTCAAACAAAAAAGAATAATCGGCATTATCTTCATGAGTTTTGTGTTCTTCAAAACCACTTATGTTTTCTAAAAAGGTTACATTTCTTGAAACATATAGTTTATCATTCTTAATATCATAACATCTAAAACCTTTTTGGGTTTCTGAATATCCCAAAAACGCACAAGGAATAGCTTTGGGAGATAATTTATCATTCTTATCGGTGAGAACAAAACATTTACAACCAAAAATTCTTAACCTATTGTAATCGGGTTCTTTTTTATACAAGATTTCATATGGAGATATTTGATTCAAGTTTTTGGATGGAAGTCGGTTGATGAGATAAACCGATGCAAGAACCGCTTCGGCCCAAAATCTTTTTGGAATTTTTTGAGAAATTAGCAAAGTTCTTGTAGTTTCAATTATGTGTCTATGTTTTCGTTCGGCCAACCCATTTTGTTGAGGAGTTTTGGGACAAGACCTTTGATGAACAATCCCATTATTTTCAATATAACTTTTGAAATCATTTGAGAGATATTCTCCCCCGGAATCGGTTCTAAGAATTTGTAATTTACTATTGAATTGATTTTGTATTAACATGTGAAAAACCTTAAAAGTAGAGAAAACCTCATGTTTATGTTTGAGGAAGTATATCCAACTATACCTTGAGAAATCATCCACATAAATAACATAATACGAAAAACCTCCCTTAGACACAACGGGTGCCGGTCCCCAAACATCCGATTGCACAATTTCGAAAGGCTTAGTTGAAAACATAGTTCTTTGTCCAAAAGGTAAGCTTCTCATTTTACCAAGAATACAATCATTACAATTAAAATTGTCTTTACATAAGGTTTTAGCAAAATGTAAATACGAAAGCTTGACAATATTTGGATGCCCAAGGCGTTTATGCCAAACATTTATATCCTTATGTTGGGCAACATTACAAAAAGAGGTTTTTGGAATTTGAAGAAATTCCATGAGATAAAGATCTTCCTTCCTAGAGCCTTCACCAATCAACTTCCCGGACCGGCGATCCTGTATTCAACATTTATTTGATGAGAATTTGATATCACACCCATGATCCGATAGTTGAGAGACGGAAAGCAAATTTAAATTTAGTTTTGGTATAAATCTAACTTTTGGAATAGAAAAACCTTGTCTTTCAAAATCACCAATTCCTTTTATTTCAAGAGAAGCCCCATCCGCGGTGGAGACAAAAGAGGGTGACAAATTTTTTGAGTATTTAGAAAGTAAAAAAACATTTGGAGTCATATGAAAGGATGCACCCGAGTCTAAGAGCCAAAGAGTCTTACCGGGAGGAGAGAAGGTGGTCATGGCGGCTCCGGAAACGGATCCCTTGAGGAGTGGTTGAAGAGCTTCCATGATTTGATTGAGAGACAAAGTAACATGATTGGAAGTAGAAGGACCTTCCTCCTTGGTTGATTGGAAAGTAGTAGACATAGCCACCATCTTCTTCCATTTAGGGCATACCGGTTTAATGTGACCTGGTTCTTTGCAAAAATGGCATATGATCTTACTATAATCTCTTCTTCCATAATGCCCACCATTTTCTCTTCCTCCTTGATTTTTGTTAAAATGAGGGAGTTTATAGGTTTTAACATTATTCCCCGGTCTTGAGACGGCATAAGCACCCTCATCCTCATCTTTAGAGGGAACGACCAACACACTTAGATTGGTTTTATTCATTCCCAATCTAGTTTCTTCTCCACTTAATTTGGTAAGCACATCTTCCAAAGGAGGGGAAGAGAAAGAAGATAAGAGAGAGGATCTAGTTTGTTCAAACTCGGGTCTAAGCCCATTTAAAAAGTTAAAGAAATGATCCTCTTCTAATTGTTTGGCCCTCAATTCAATAGCCTCACCACTCCATTTAGGTTCTTGGAGGGCAAGCTCATCCCAAATAGTGGATAACTCGGCGAAATACTCTCTAACGGACATTTCTCCTTGTTGAAGGGTTAAAGCTTTCTTTTGGAGATAGTATTTATGGGACAAATCTCTTGAAGTATACATTCTTTCAAGATATTCCCATACTTGATATGCCTTTTTGAACTTTAGAATGTTGGCATTAATTTTGGTCTCAACCGAAGAAAAGAACCATGAGAGTATTTTGTAAATTTTCATTTCCCACTCTTCATGCTTCTTATTGTAATTTTCAAAAGCCTTTTCTCTTTCTTCTCCCTCAAGAACCTTGATCTCCCCTCTCTCAAGGATAGTAATTTTTGGTTCGGGTTCGGGAATAGTTCCTTGAACATATCCCCAAAGACCCTTTCCTTTTATATGGGCCTCCATATTCCCGGCCCATACATGATATTTCGTTCCATTTAATTTGAAGCCAAGAGAGAAGTGAGAATCATTTTCGCCCATTAGAGAGGATACAAAGAGAAATAAATGCGTACCACAATGCGAAATGAGTCCCTTCTTGATGTAGGAAGCTTCTAAAATATAGAATGAAGAGTCGAGTCTTCACTCCAACCACCACAACTTAATGGCATGCTTTACGAGGTATTCCAACGAAGAGAGAAAAAAGCACGATCTTCTTTTCCTTTAAGCCTAGCTCTGATACCATGTGAAAATATCTCAAAAATGAGATAAAGTGTGCGATAAGCACAACACCACCAATGTGCACAAATGCACAAGAACACTTAGAACAAATGTACACAAAGGTACAATAAAGAAACTCAAATGCACAAAGGCATACAAAATATAAAGAATTTTATTGAGAAGAATGGAGAACAAAAGCTCCAAGAAGTGCATTTTACAAAGGGGGAACTCTCCTATTTATAAGAGGAAAAGGAGCCTTGGAGGGGCTCCACTAGCTCTTGGAGCCCCTCCAACGGTTAGAATTCTAACCGTTGGAGAGGCTCAACAGCTAGTGTTGAGCCCTCCAAGTTGACTTTGAGTCAACAAAAAATAAAGACAAAAAAGTGAAAAGAAAAAAGAAAAGGAAGAAAAGTAAAAATACAAAAAGAATTACAACATATTCATAATTATGAATATGCGCAAAAGGAAGAGAAATGACTAAAATACCCTTGCGGGTTTTACAAGAAAAAAAGGAAACATATATATTTACATATATATATATATAAAGATAGATACATATACATATATACATGATGTATATATGTATATGTATCTCTCTTTATATATATATGTAAATATTTACATAAAGAGAGATACATTTTAACAGGTGCCGCAGGTCGGACCGAACCTGCCGGACCCCAGTGCTACACTAGGCTCACCTGCAGGTCTGGGTTCGTGGCAACGAGTCCCTACGACCGCGTCGCAAGTCGACCCGAGCCAGCAGGGCCCCAACGTTACGCTGGGTCCACCTGCAGGCCCTGGCTTGTGGCATTGGTTCACGAGGGCTGCGCCACAGGTCGAACCGGGTCGGCAGGGTCCCAGCGTCATGCTAGGCCCTACCGCAAACCCGGGTTCCTCAGCTCGACCCGGGAAGGACTCACTCTTCCCTCCCGACCCCGTGCGGGGAGGGCCCGTGGCAGCACACTCGTAAGCAGGTGTTAAAATGTAAAACTGTACATATATGTATATATAATAATATTATATATATGTATATATAATAATATTATATTATTATATATATATAAATACATTTTTCATTTTAACAGCAGGAACAGGTGGGCCCCCTAGATTGGGCCGAACCCGAGAGGGTCTGGACCAAGATTCTCCTCAGCAGGGATCGGGCCCGGTTCTCGGGGACCGACCATTGGGTCCTTGGGAGCGGGTCTGGGTCTCGAACTCTCTTACCCGACCTACCCACTTGGATCTGGTTCGCGGGTTGTCCCGAATCAGATCCCACCCACTGTTTTTGCCTCCCAAAACATGTCCAATGCCGACCCAGACCCCTATCGGACCCGGACGGAGCTCCAGTTTGGATTTGAGCCGGGTCAAAACTAGACCCATAATCATATGGATTGTGGATCGAGTTTAAACCAAGCCTTTCACCCCCACAACTCGATCCTCGATCCAACCTATCTACATCTGGGTCCGACGAGTAGTTTAGGAATAGACCCGATCCACATCCCATCGGGCGAATCAACCCAACAATATACCTACCAGACCTTGTACCCAAACCCGAACCAACCCAACCCTGAACCAGAATCCAATCCAGTATCCGACTCAACACCAGTATCCTAACCCAAACCCATATTATGCCATTCCTACCCACCTAGAACCCGAGACCCACTAGACCCATCCACCTTACCTTGGACTTCCTGTCATCCTGGTGCCCTAGCACCGGCCGCAGATGGCTCCCGCACACGGGCAAGCCAGACCGAGGCAGAATCAGCAGGGATCAGCATGACCTGAGCGCCGACCACCCATCGGTGCAGTTTGTCAGCACCAACACCCAGGCGAGCAGTACCGCACAGAGGGCGATGAAGCAGTCTGGGACGATGACGCTTTCTGGAATGACTATTCCGCAGGAATGGTGGAGACTCGTCATCAGAGAGCACCCGAGCACCCCTCCACTTACGGGGTGAAGCTGGATCTTCCGAAATTTGTGGGGCGCTTCGATACGGAGCAGTTCTTCGACTGTTCTTATGCCGTGCAGTTTTTCTTCGATTACCACACCGTCGTGTTTCTCTAGCATCTACTCGGTTGAGGCTAGCACAAACATGGTGGGTTGAGCTGCAGAGGTCGAGAGAGCAGCAGGGACTAGAGCGCATACAGTCGTGGGAAGAGATGCAGAGATTGATGCACTCAAAATTCGTGCCTTCAGATCACGTCGAGAGAGCCTACAAGGAGTACTTGACCCTGCGTCAAGGCACCCGAACTGTGACGGAGTACACTGTTGAGTTCCATCGTCTTTCCCTACGTGTGCAGGTCGAGGAAATTGCCCGCCAGCAGGTCATGAGGTACATTTCTGGTCTTTGTCTTGCTATTTCTGACGATTTTAGTTGTATCACAGTTGAGACGTTAGATCAAGCAAACAATTATGCCATGTATGTCGAGGAAAAGTTGAAAAAGAGGCAGAAATATAGGACCTCCCGTAGTGACTAGTCCAGTCGACCAAAGTCGAGTTTCCCAACCAGGGGAGCAATCTCCCCTAGAAAGGACTCAAAGCCTAAAGCAGACCTTAGCAAACTTGACCAGTCAGGCCCCGCATACAATACCCGGTCTAAAGTCAAATCTAGTGAGTCGACCATTCGCTGTTTTAGGTGTCAGGAGTTAGGACATGTCACGTCTAAGTGTCCCACGGTGAGCAAGAACACTCATCTCGTCGAAGGTATTGTGGAGTCAGCATCTGAGAGCGAGAGTGAGTCATTGGTTGAGGACGAGGATGAAAGGGAAGTTGTAGAGTTCGATGGTAACGTCGAAAATTTATTGTTCATCCGTCATGTGTTGACCGCACCCCGGGAATTGGCCCCATCAAAATGGTTAAGGAATAATATTTTTAAGAACCCGGTGCAACTGTGAGGGTCACGCGTGTGATGTTATCATTGATACTGGAGCATGCGAGAACATGGTGTCTGAGAGTTTAGTGTCTACCTTGAAACTGAACACCGAGAAACTGTTCCAACCCTATAAGATGACCTGGTTCAAGAAGGGGAACGAGGTCCCCATCACCCAGCGATGTTTAGTCTGGTTTTCCATGGGAGAACATTACCACGATGAGGTGTGGTGTGATGTAGCTCCTATGCACGCATGCCACATCCTTTTGGGACGTCCCTGGCAGTTTGATCGCAAGACAACTCACGATGGCTGCAAGAACACATACTCTTTTATCTTCAAGGGCCATAAAATAGTCCTTCTCCCTATCAAGGAGACCGGTTTTCCCACCGTGGATAAGCCTGAGCGAGTCCCCAGGCTCGCGGGCCTCTCATACCGGCCTTTCTTGAACCATTGTTAGGAAGATGGCTATTGTTATGCTCTGGTGGCAAAGCCGCTGATGAGTTCATCTGTGTCCATTTCCGCGGACGTTGCCTCTCTTATAGAGGAGTTTCGCGACATTATGCCAGATGACTTGCCTAACGGGTTACCTTCGACGAGGTAGTCCAGCACGCCATTGATTTTGTGTCGGGATCGAGTCTCCCCAACCTCCCCGCATATCGCATGAACCCATCCGAGCATGTCAAGTTATTGAGACAGGTTCAGGACTTACTGCAAAAGGGCTTTATTCGCGAGAGTGTTAGCCCTTGCGCAACACCCACCCTGCTCACTCCTAAGAAAGATGGGTCCATGCGCATGTGTGTTGATAGTCGTGCGATCAATCGCATCACGGTCAAATACTGTTTTCCCATCCCCCGTTTGGATGATATGTTTGATATGTTATCTGGTGCCTCCATTTTCTCCAAAATAGATTTAAAAAGCGGGTATCACCAGATTCGTATACGGGAGGGGGATGAGTGGAAAATGACCTTCAAGACACGTGATGGGTTGTATGAGTGACTAGTCATGCCATTTGGGTTATCTAATGCCCCAAGTACTTTTATGAATATGATAACCCAAGTGTTGCGTCCGTGTATAGGAAAATTCTCCATTGTCTATTTTGATGATATTTTGATTTACAGTTCATCTTTGTCTGATCATTCGAGTCACCTGCGCCAGGTCTTAGAAATTTTGAGGAGAGAAAAATTGTATGTCAATGCAAAAAAGTGCGAGTTCATGACGTCCAGTGTCGTGTTTTTAGGTTTTATAGTGTCTTCCGATGGAGTTAAAGCTGATCCTGCGAAAGTCCATGCGATCGTAGATTGGCCTACCCCAAAGACTATCGGAGAGATCCGTAGTTTCCACGGGTTAGCCACTTTCTACCGTCATTTTGTGCGAAATTTCAGTACCCTCATGGCCTCTATCAGAGAGTGCCTAAAGGGTACTAGTTTTCATTGGACGCCTGTCGCGGAAAAAGCTTTTATGGTCATCAAGGAAAGAATGACTAGTGCCCCTATCTTAGCTCTTCTCGATTTCAATGCAGTCTTTGAGGTTGAGTGCGATGCCTCTAAGGTGGGAATTGGCGCCGTCTTGAGTTAGAACCGTCGACCTGTTGCTTTCTTTAGTGAGAAGCTCACTCAGGCCAGGTGCCAATATTCCACTTATGACATCGAGTTTTATGCCATTGTACAAGCCCTTCGTTATTGGAGGCATTAACTCATTTATAAGGACTTTGTCTTGTACACGGATCATGAGGCGTTAAAGTACCTGAATAGTCAAAAGAAGCTAAGTGCTCGTCATGCTAAGTGAGTCAGCTTCTTGCAAGAGTACACATTTATGATTCACCATCAGTCTGGTACGCTGAACAAGGTGGCTGACGCTCTTAGTAGGAAGAATAGCCTTCTGATAACTATGTCAGTGCAGGTCATTGGGTTCGAGCAGTGCAAGGAGTTGTACCCGACAGACCCGGATTTCCAGCAGGTCTGGGAACGGTGCCTCTCCCTTAATAGCACAACTGACCCAACTTTTTCTATTCATAACAGTTACCTTTTTAGGGGTAATAAGTTATGTGTGCCTGTCTTCTCCCTTAGACTACAATTGATTTTCGAGTTGCATGAAGGGGGACTAGTTGGGCATTTTGGTCACGGTAAGACGTTCGCATTGTTGGATGAACGGTACTTTTGGCCCAAAATGCGTAAAGATGTTGTCAAGTTTGTTCAGAGTTGTCGAGTGTGTCAAGTGTCCAAGGGTCGACGTCAAAATAGCGGCCTGTATACCCCGTTGCCGATTCCTGAGCGACCTTGAGAGCATGTGTCCATGGATTTTATTGTGGGTCTTCCCAGAACCTCGCGCCGTTTTGATTCCATCCTAGTAGTAGTAGACAAATTTTCCAAGATGGCTATTTTTGTCCCGTGCAAATGGACCACTGACGCCTCGCTAGTCGCCTCGTACTATTTCAAGGACGTGGCCCGTTTTCATGGGTTGCCTTACACGATCACCTCAGACTGTGACACCCGTTTTATGAGCCATTTTTGAAAATCGTTATGGGCCTTATTGAAGACCAAACTCCAGTTTAGCAGTGCATATCACCCCAAACAGATGGCCAAACCGAAGTTGTCAACCGCACCTTGGGAAACCTGTTACGGAGTTTCGTGGGGGAGAATGTCAAAACCTGGGACCTCGTATTGCCTCAAGCCGAGTTCGCATATAACAACTCCATAAACCGGTCTACAAGCAAATCTCCGTTCCAAGTGGTTTACGGTCGGTCACCCACCCATGTCGTTGACCTTGCCCCTGTGTCTGGTATTCCAGACCCTGCCCCAGATGCATTTGATGCCGTCAAATATATGCGTGATATTCACAGACAGGTCCGAGCTAAACTTGTTGAAAGCTACGAGGCCTACAAAGCATTTGTAGACCAAAGTGGATGTGATGTCCAGTTTCAAGTCGGTCAGTTAGTTTGGGTTTACTTGCGTCCCGAGCGTTTTCTCGTCGGTATCTATAGCAAATTGAGTCCTAAGAAGTATGGTCCTTTTAAGATTCTTCAGAGATTGGGTCTGAATGCCTACCTCCTTGAGCTGCTCGACGATTGGCACATCTCGCCTGTTTTTAACATGTCTGATCTATATGCTTACTGTGGTGACAACAAGTCGTCAGAGCCGACTTCTTCCCAACCGAGGGAGAATGATGCAGAGCAGGACCCGACTGGGTCGGTACCACGTGACCCAGACTTGCAGGTGGCACCACCCGATCCACTTCAGGGGATAGATGGTCGGATCCAGGAGCTGGATCCGATCCAGTCCACGGCACCACGACGCAGGGTTGATGTACCCCTGCGTACCTACTCCAGAAGAGTGCATGCACGGATGACACAAGCCCAACAACACGCAGATGTTCTTTCGGGTCCGGGTCCGGACCCAAGACCCAAATCCTGCTGAAGCTCTTTAAATAAGCTGCCTAGGATTTCGTGAAAGGCAGAGAAGATTGAGAATACAACAACTTTATTCTTTTGTTATCGCCTACTCCATTTTCCGTTTACAGTTATTGTCTTTTGTTTTCCATTTACTGCTCGTTGTTCTCCCATTTGTTATTGAAATCTTATTGAAAATAAAACAACATAAGCCACATCGATTTTTCGGTGGGCATCTATTCTTTTCTCCTTCGAGGAACGCTGCATCACAAACTCTATATTTAGGAGTAAAGGTCTCATAGGATACAAATCTATCTGGAGGTCAATGTGTTCTTTCTGATCTTCTAAAAGTGCTTGATTCTTGATTTTTAATGCTAAAATATTTTTCTAGGGCATTGGAATGTCTATCACCTCCTTGTTAAAATATGATATGCGTATGGATCTGGATCCAGATCCATACGCACGTTATGTTTTAACACATGCACAATGCCATTTCATTAATGGCATTCCTGGAAATTTCATGTTATCTCAACTATCGTATTTTTTCCCTATTTATAAAGTTTAGGGCTGGGAGGTTGGGTTAACGAGCACCGCCCCCAGCCATTGTGAATCTCCCTCCTCTCTCTCTCTCTTTTCCTATTTTCTGCAGGTTGCTGAACCCTACACAAAATGGGGTTGCGGAAAGGAAACACAGGCATATTGTCGAGAGTGCGATGAGCATGTTACATGATAGCAATGTGCCCGTTAGTTTCTGGACAGAAGTTTTTCATACATCTGTTCATGTCATAAATCGTCTTCCTATGGCACTTCTGGATCAACACTCTCCATATTATACTTTATTTGAGCAACATCTCTCTTATGATGAGTTGCGTGTTTTTGGTTGTGTATGTTATGTACATATTGATTCATCTCTGCGAAATAAGTTTCAGGACAAGGCCGTTAAGTGCAGATTTGTTGGGTATGCGGATCAAAGGCTATCGATGCTATGATCCTACTACAAAACGTATTAGGACCTCTAGGAATGTTGTTTTTGATGAACAAAATTTTCAGGTAAATGACTCTGAAGCGTTGCCATCTCGAGAAGTAGAGGTATATGATCCATGGATGAGCGCAGATCTTTTTGCTAATACAGGAGAAACATGTCAGGTGAATTGTCCTTCTTTTGGCTTGAGCAGGGGGTTGGATGACTCACAGATGCGTGTTGAACCATCTCTAGTAAAACCAACCCCAGTAGAACGCTTCTCTGGACATATATACACTAGACGAGACAAAAATATAAAGCAGAGGAATGTGGAAAGCATCGCTAATGATCCGGCTCAAAGGCCGTCACGCATTAGGCATCCTATTCAACGATGGGTGAGTTATGAGACCTTTTCTCTTGATTTCCAGTTGTTTATGTCTCAGCTCACAAAACAGGATGAACCCACTTGTTTTAATCAAGCTCTTCAATCTCGTCATTGGACTGAAGCTATGAATGAAGAAATAGAAGCACTTCATGAGTGCCAGACTTGGGAAATAGTACCTCGGCCAGAAGGAAAGAATATAGTTGGCTCAAAATGGGTTTATAAAACAAAGTATAAGCCTGACGGAAGTATTGACAGATATAAAGCGCGACTTATTGCTCGAGGATTCACACAACAATATGGTGAAGATTACGATGAAACTTTTACTCCAGTCGTTAAAATGGGTACAATTCGTGTCATCATATCCCTAGCAGTCGACCGAGGATGAAGGCTTAGTCAGATGGATGTTAAAAATGCATTCTTGCATGGAACTTTAAAGGAAGAAGTGTATATGGAGCAACCTTCTGGTTATGCCGAAAAGGATCCTACTGCCTGGGTGTGCAAACTAAGGAAATCTCTGTATGGGTTGAAACAGGCGTCCCGTTCTTGGTTTGAAAGTTTCTCTATGCAAATTCAAAGCTATGGTTTTAGAAGATGCTTTCTGGACCACTCACTCTTCATTTACCAAAAGACAGACATCGTTATACTTCTTCTTATATATGTTGATGACATTGTGATCACTGGGAGCTTAGATAATCATGTGCAAGACGTGAAGCAGTTTTTAATGAAAACTTTCAAGATGAAAGATTTAGGGGAGTTGAGGTACTTCTTTGGTGTGGAAGTTGACAGGCAACAAGACACATTGACACTCATGCAACAAAAATACACTTTTGATCTTCTAGAAAGAGCCGGGATGACGAATTGCAAACCAGTCAGCACTCTGAGTGTATTACATCAAAGGCTAAGCTCTAAAGATGGCCATCTTTGTGTCAACCCAACAACGTATAGAAGTCTTGTGGGGATGCTGCAGTACTTGACCTTTACCAGACTTGATATAGTTTATGCTGTCAATCAGGTATCCCAGTTTATGCATGCTCCAACGGAAGGTCATATGGAAGCTGTGAAGCGCATTCTACGATATTTAAAAGGAACTATAGGAGATGGTCTTGTTTATCGCAAGAACAATAGAGGGCATGAACTCATCACTTATACAGACGCAGATTGGGCAGGGGATCCAGATGAGAGACGATTTGTCTCTGGATATTGTGTATATATTGGACACAATTTAGTGTCCTGGAGCAGCAGAAAACAAAAGGCAGTGGCACGGTCGAGTACAGAGGCTGAATGCAGGTCGATGGCTGCAGGCACGGCAGACGTTTCATGGATTAGACACTTATTGAGTGATCTTGGAGAGACAATTATTCGATCATTTCTTCTATGTGACAATCAAAGCGCAATAAACATTGCATGTAATCCTATTCAGCATAGCAGAACGAAGCACACTGAGATTGATCAACATTTTATACGGTAGAAAGTCGAGATGAAAGGGATAGAACTACATCATGTTCGAACAGAAGATCAAGTGGCAGACTTGTTTACCAAGGGGTTAACAGGACATCAATTTTGGCTATTGAAGAGCAAGTTGTACATGCTCCAAGACCACGTACAACTTGAGGGAGGGTGTTAAAATATGATATGCGTATGGATCTGGATCCAGATCCATACGCACGTTATGTTTTAACACATGCACAATGCCATTTCATTAATGGCATTCCTGTAAATTTCATGTTATCTCAGCTAGCGTATTTTTTCCCTATTTATAAAGTTTAGGGCTGGGAGGTTGGGTTAACGAGCGCCGCCCCCAGCGATTGTGAATCTCCCTCCTCTCTCTCTCTCTCTCTCTTTTCCTATTTTCTGCAGGTTGTTGAACCCTACACAAAATCTTATACTCCTCTTATCCTATATTGAATAACTAGAGGTTTACCATCTTTGTCATGAGACTCACCACACTAAATGTCGGATTGAGGTTCATTACCAACATCAATATCAACATTGTTATTCAGTAATCCATCATTACATTTAGAAACTAATTCCAAAAAGAGTAAGCATTTTCTTTCGTGGGCACATTTAGATCAAAGAAACTTTCTTGCTCTATAAAGGTAACATTCTTTGAAATATAGAGTTTATCATGTTTAAAATTATAACATCTAAATTCTTTTTGAATTTCACCATAACCAAGGAAAACACAAAGAATGGCTCTGGGTGAAAGTTTGTCATTTTTATTTGTAAGAACGAAACATTTGCATCCAAAAATACTTAATCTGAGATAATCAGGGGTAGTTTTATAAAGTTTTTCATAGGGAAAAATATTTTAAAGTTTCGTTGAAGGAAGTTTGTTTATGAGGTAAACAACAATAAGCTCAGTTTCAACCCAAAATTGTTTTGAGACATGTTTAGAAATAAGCAAGGTTCTAGTGGTTTCTATTATATGCTTATGTTTTCTTTCGGCCAAATCATTTTATTGAGGTGTGTTTGCACAAGATCTTTTGCAAGATGCCATGATTTTATAAATAGTTTTTAAAGTTATTTGACATAAATTCTCTCTCTGAATCTGAATGGAATATATAAATATTAGTTTTAAGAAGAATTCTAACAAGGTTATGAAAAGTTTTGAAAGTTTCAAAAACTTCATACTTGTGCCTAAGACGCTTGTTTTATGACATGGGTGTTCAGAGTACAAGAGCATCACGATTATGCTACGACAACAAAAGTTTTATTTACATCGCCAACAATCAAACATTCCACGAACAAACCAAGCACATCGAGATGGATTATCACTATGTACGAGAGAAATTTATGCACGACATCATTGATCTTTTCTATGTTTCTTCAGAATATCAACTGACAGACTTCTTTACCAAACCTCTCGCTGCTCCTCGATTTCACTTTCTCTTTGACAAACTTTCGGTTATCCAACCGTAAGTTTGAGGGGGAGTGTTAAATTATATGTAATAACCTAGGCTAACTAGGAATCTTTGTTATTTTATTTTTAGTTTAGTTAGCATAGGCCTAGTTTAGTTAGAATAAGATTTTTTTTGTCTTACTTTTACTTTATAGTCTTTTGACTAGTCAATATTTGACTTGGTCAAAAAGATAAAGAGACGTTGGGCTCCCAACGGCTCTATTTAGAACCGTTGGAAGCCCAACGACTCCCTCCTCCAAGCCCATTCATTGTGTATAAATATGGGGCTTTGCCCCCTCATAATGTAATGCTTTCTCTAGTGAGATTCGCAATCAATAATATATATTTTTTTTCTCTTTTTTGTTGCATACCCTTTTTTGGGTATTTTGTATGAACCTTTGTAGTTCTTGTGAGTGTTCTTTCTCGACACTTTGGTTGGAGCTCTTTAAAGTGTTGTTTGGTGGTGATCCAAGAACTCATCTTCTTACACGCGCCACCCATGACGGAAGATGATGAACATTTGAGAAGCTGTTGTAGGGCTTCTACTAATTAGGATAATGATATAGTTCAAACGGATTTGGAATCTCCATTGGTTCCATTCTTATCCTCGTATGATGCATCCATGCACGCTGCTCTTCACTCATGCTTTCCTTTAGATTCAGGGCAATAAGGCTTAATGTGTCTCAGTTTTTCACAATTATAGCATATGTTCTTCCTTATCATTACGTTGCCTCCCAAAGTTGGGTCTTGTGAAGTGAAGAGGCTTGTAGGTATTAGTTCTTTGGATCACCAAAACATTATCTTTAGGTTCCTTGGACTCGGTTATAGTCTTCAATCTAGTTTTTTTCGTACATACTTCGGCCAATATTTCATGAAGAGGTGGAAGCGCATCTTTCTCACGATGAGTGATGGTGACCCTTATATGTTCGAATTCAGGTCTAAGGCCTTGTATAAATTAAAAAAATTTGCTCTTTTAAGACTTGTTTTTTTCTTTGATGAGCATCATTGGGTGTGTCCCCAATAGGCTCCAATTTCGCCATTTGGTCCCAAAGTCTTTTTAAGGATCCATAGTATTCACACACTTTTGTCACCTTGCGTACACTTATGGATCTCGTTATGTATTTCTCATTTATGAGTGGCATCTCTTTGGGTATACGTTTGTTTGATAAAAGTCTAAGCCTCATCCGCCCTTTCAAATTCTAAGATATTCACACATGGTTCCTCACACATACTTCCCATGAAGAGAGATAACACTTTAGCATGGCCTACTTCCCATGCCTTATAGGTATTTTTGTAATTCAAGAGAGCTTTATCTCTCTCATTTCCTTTGAGGGTCTCTTTTTTAGATGTACCATCTTCTCCCACAACAACTTTGGTAAGAATAGGTTGAGGTTCTACATTAGAACCATCAACCAAGTGCCACATTTCTTTTCCAACTAGAATTCTCTTTACCGCAGTGGCCCACATGTTGTAGTTGGTCCCATCAAATTTGATGGGAACAACGGTTACAACTTTCTTGTTGACCATGAAAGCAAAAAAAAAAAAAAAGAGGGGGATAAGAAGGGAGTTGAAGATGGTTAATCACACTCTTCCTGAAGCAACGAATGGGCACTTCTTCGATCTTCACGGTCTACTACGCTATCTTCAAATACAAATTACAATCAAAGAGCACCAAGACTCTGATACCATGTAATGAAAGAGGGAAAAACAATACAATAGAATGCCTCTTATGGGCTTACAAGAGCTCAAGAACAAGGATCACTTATGGGTCAATACACAAACACATTCACATAACCCACTAAGGAGAAAAAACACAAGTAAAAAATATAAATATTATTGAGAGTGTGGGTGCTTGATAAAGCAAAATCCATCCAAGGGGTAACACCCCTTTATATACAAACAAAGGTCCACATAGAGCCGTTGGGAGCATCCCAACGGCTATAAATATAGTCGTTGGGTGCTCCCAATGACTATATGTGGTTTTTTACTAAAAAGACCAACACAAAATAGTAAAAAACAAAAACAGAAAATTAAAGAAAAGGAAAAATACAAAGTGACCAAAATGCCCATAATGGGTATTACCTATTGCATCAACATAATATATATAGGGTAAATATTGGCTACTAGCCTACTAATGAAGGTACAAAACTAATGAGCTAGAAATCATAGGTGCAAGTTGTATTGACTCAATCTAACCACATAGATGCGTTCAACATTGTTTGTTTGCTAAGGATCAAGCCTTGGATCGTGTTTTTCTGATGTTAAAATGTGATCTTTTGAATTATGAAATTTTGGCACATCGTGGTCCATTGATTTTTGGATTCCTTTAAAAACCTAATTACTTGTCATAATCACATGATTCAAAACAAGTTTCCTACTAAACAAACCATGTAGATCACATCCGTAACCTTTGATCTACAAAAAATCAGAAATTTAAAAAAAAAAGTGATTTCTACTCATTAGTTCCATACCTTTATTAGTAACCAATATAAATATATATAAATAAATAAATAAATAAATAAATAAATAAATAAATATATATATATATATATATATATATATATATATATATAAACTTAACATTTTCCACTGCTAAATGAGTTAACACACTCTTATTTTGAGTCGTTAATGATACATTGTAGGTGTTGATTCATTTTATGAGTATCTTCTTAAAGCTCATATTCTTTTTGGGCGAGACGAATTCTGGGTCATGTTCCATTCTGCTTATGTTGCTGCTCAGAAGTACTTCCGTCATGGACCATGGTGAAGCTCTATCTATTAACTTGCTCTTTCAGAGTGATCATTCTGGTTTAGCATTTTGTTATTTTCTTAACTCTTTGAACAATATGGATCTGTTAATGGCTTTCTTCTACAGTTGAATGCTATTTAGTTTGTTCTATGCAAAAGGATGTAATGTTTCTTTCAGAGAACATCTGCTTTTTACAGTATCCATGTGGTTACTCACTGAAGTGATATGATTAGGTCACTTGAAGGATTACTTATCCATGGCCGGAAATGGTGTATATTAGAAAATGGCTTCCAGGAAATATAAAGCTGCATAATAGGCAAAAACGTGCATCATTAGCAATCCAAACCTGTACATGCACAATAATTGTTATACTACATAAACAGATTCTGACACACACACACACACACATGAGAGCACACATATGCGTGCTCACACACACATAAACACACAAACACACTCAACACCCACCATATGCCCAGGGCCAACTTTCTGTTACATGGTCTAGAAAGAATGGTGTTGGCGTCTCTGTGCTGTTTGTTCTGTATGAGGAAGCTGAAGCCATTTCTCCATTTTCATTGTTAATCAACTCTGTGCTGTTTGTTCTGTATGAGGAAGCTAAAGCTATTTCTCCATTTTCATTGTTAATCAACATTAGGCAACTTTTTTTATTTATCGTTATCATCCTTATCTTTAGTATCTGAGGTCTTATTTCTTTTGTTGTCAAGGACAAGTCCATTAGAATTTGTTAGAGGAGAAAGGAAATTGAGGACAACAATGCTAAGAAGTCAACCTTCCAAAAATAACTTGTCAAGACCAAGCCCTGGCTTGGCATAAGCATATTATATCTACTTTTGTTCTACTGCTATGTGTAAGAAGTTTTGATGTGGGAACTCCTGTTACTGCATATCCTCCTCGTATGATGCTTGTGTGTTACATATTCAACTTTCTTCAGCTCACAAGGGCTCCGCTCATTTGGTAGGGGTGACTTGTAAATGTGACCAAGTTCACGAGATGTCACAAGTTTGAAACCCACAGGTGGCATCCCTTGCCACAAGGTCGAAGCTGGATGTACTCCCCAGTGGGCAGGGGTGACCTCAAGGGTTTTACCAACCGGAGGCCAGCCAATGTGCTGTCAGTGACCGGGGGGGGGGGGGTCCCTTGGATTGTCCAAAAAAAAAAACTTTCTTCAGCCAGTTCCATTTTCCTCAAGTTTGGCCATATTTAATATTCTATCAGTTTTTCACATTTCTTAATATTATTGATGCTCATTCCTCTAAACAGTCCATTGTCTCTGTACTCAAACATAGCAAATCAACAGCATGCTTCTGAACTGACTGTCATGTGTCTATCCATTGTAAAATCATGATTAAGAGGATTGATTTTCTAATTTGTGATGCCTGCTATATCTACTACTGCATCTATTGTAGAATGATCTTGGTTTTAGAACGAGGTTACAAGTTTTCATTTTAGAAAGGCATTGAGAAGTTTCAAGCTTTTGCATTGGTGATGTTCCTGGATTTCTGCTCATATTGGTAGTGGACACAAGCTATCAATCATGATACTGTCGAGTGCATTTTGTTAAGGAACTTTTTCGGCTTTGGTTTTAATATCTGTTATGCACTTCCACAAATTCATGGTTGGTACTTGTTTCAGGTACCATGAAGCTGATATGAAGACAGGAAAAGCAACTTATTGGCAACTTACAAGCCTTCAAGCTTTTTGGCCTGGTATTCAGGTCAGTAAGTCTGAACCTAAACTTTTTTATTGGTAATCTGCTGAGAGTTGAACTTGAATCCTTACATGTTTTTGACCCTCTTATGCTTATCATGGACAGATTCTGATTGGCGATGTTGCAGCTGCCAATTCAACACATCGTGAGTTTTTTCATGTGTGGAAGAGGTTTGGGGTGCTTCCAGAAAGGTACATCAAAACTTTAGATTCTCAGTTGTACTTCAGAAAAAAAACTCATGTTTCTTGGTTGTTAAATTTATTCTTATTTCTTTATTTGTTCATTTATTGTTTTATATTGTTTTCCCCTGTTGTGTTTGCACTAGTATTATGCTACCTTATGCTGTAGCTTGCAGACTTGCAGTTTATAAGGTTTTTTTTTTTTCTGGTTCAGTTTTCCATGTTTGAGGAATGTTATGAGATAGACTGAGCTTGTTTCAGTTAAACATTCATGTAGTCCTTTGCTCTTTTATTATGTCTTTCATTTTGATTTTCCATCTTTTTTTTGACGTTTTATTTCAATTAGCTTCTATGATTTTTTAATGGTTCAATGAAGGTGTTCTTTATGCTAAAGGGTGAAACTCAGAATTCCATCTAAAACCTGCAAATGTTATGGTGACAGATATAATGCAGTCTACATCTACAGAAAGTCTAAACCAAATTAGAGAATGTTTACCTCTCTAGTCTCTGCAGTATTTGTAAATAGCTTCCAAGGAGCCTTTTTACAGCCAACAACAATATGCCGTATGATGGCCTTCTAACGAATTGTAGATGGGATGTTTATGTGAGTGCCAGACTTTTAGTGAAATAAGCAAAACAAGGCTATTCATATTGAGCCTTTCATTGTCTAATCTGCAGGTGTAGTCTCATGTTTACAGATGTAAATGCCATGATAGTGTAGTCGTATCTACATGCATTATAACTTGATTGCACAGAATATTGATAGAACATATAAAGAATACATGAGGAAACAACAAAATGTAAGGTACGGTTTGGTAAATACCATCAGGACTCTGTCTATGTTACAAACTCAAAAGCATGTAATGTACATTAAATCCAGAAAATAAAACTTAAGACAGGCTCAAGATTCATTTTTTTGATAGAAATTTTGGGTTATGATTGATCTTTCCACTTACTAAGTTCTTATTTGTAACTTAGCACCTCTAGTTCCCAGGTAAGTATTTCTTTTTCTAACAAGAACTTATTGGCCTTTATAGATACCTGCTGGACCGGGACATGTTGCATCCTACAGAGAAATATTATCCTTTGCGCCCTGAGCTAGCAGAGTCCACATTTTACCTTTTCCAAGCTACCAAAGGTATGAATATTGGATTCCAGACTCAGCACTGTTTGGCCATTTTTGGTTTGGCAGCTCCAACTTTACCATAATTCATTGTTGGTGTCATCAAAATTTATGCTTATCATTTGAGCGACATTTTACATTTTACCTGCTTAAAAAATGCCCCCTTCAAGCTCCACATTCTTCGATTATGTCTTAACATGCTTCTTCATTTGTTGTTTGGCTTGCTTCTTCTTTGTTATATGAACAGATCCATGGTATATGGAAGTTGGTGAAACAATCATAAAATCACTTAATAGGTATACAAAAGTTGATGGAGGATATGCAAGTGTTAAGGACGTGACTTCCATGCAACTGGAAGATCATCAACATAGTTTTTTTCTTGCTGAAATGTAAGTCATAACATTGTCATGCTGCATATATGCTTTTTCAGATTTTTATTTTATTTTATATCTTTTTTCTAATGTCATTCTATTAGGAATATATCCATAATGCTGACTGCCGCCTCCTATCCACGTCCATCTGCATGAATACTGCACCTGTTCACTGCAATATGTCATCTCCATTGACACGACAATTAACTAACGCATGCCCTTTCCAGGTGCAAATATCTGTATCTTCTTTTTGATGACTCATTCTTGGCTGGTCGAAATTACATATTTACAACAGAGGGTCACCCTCTTCCTGTACGAGGTGCTTGGCACGAGTGGCTTCCTGAGATCTACTTGCCGACTGGGTTGGCTGCTGTTAAGGTGCCTCATCCTTATATGTTTGCCATTTGTTACCTGATAATCAATTCTATGTGATTCATAAATTCCGTCCACTGATTTAAGTAATTTTTTCTTAGCAAATATTTGATCTCTTACCAGAAAATAAAAAAACTAATGTCCAGGTTTCTTTGATAATTTCTGTTTGAGAGGTGAACTATCAGCTTGTTGATCAGTTTGAACATATGGTTCTCAGCTTAGCATAGTGTTTTCTTATTTTCATGTGATTGGTTAGGTATTTACCTGTCAATATGAAGTTTCTAAAATCTATGGGCTTGGGGTCTTCCTTGTTTCATGAATGTTTGTTACCTTGACAGCACCAAATATTTTTTTTTGTCACTCTTTAAAGTTATCTTCTAGTGAAATGAGTCAATTTGAGCTTGGCTTTATGAGAGGCTGTGGCTGAACTAAAGTTCAAAACATGCCAAACTCAGTCTTGAGCTCAAACACATTGAGCCTAAATTAGCCAAACTTGAACAACACAAACTCTGCTCAATGGCTTGTTTACCATATGCCACCTATGGCCTATGGCCATGCAAATGTGATATTAAAATTAATCTTCCTCTAGGAATGATTAGCTTTTTCTCATAGGCTGGAAATGAGTCAATTAGATGGAATTGACCTTCCCAGATAAATCCCTAAACTAGATTGCTGTTTTGATATATTTTTCCATGTGCACCCGGAATATTATGTGTAGGTGTCTCTATCTCTGAGTAGGTAAGAACTAGATATAATTATCTGGAGACCTTGTCCTTGATGACAATGTCCTTGAACTACTTCTGGAAATTTATGGCAGTACCTTATTGTTGAAGTTTGTGATATGCAATACCAAACTATATCATATGTAAACAACATATGTCAAGGTATCTTATCTTGGAGATGTTACTTAATGGCTAATGCAGATAACTATGAGCTTAAATGGGTCCTTGGTGTGGCCAAAACTCTTCCGTTAGTGGGATTTGCCTGCTAATGCAATCTCTAGGCCTGGATAAAGGTGGATGGTTGATGTTAACGGTGACTGTCTATGTATCTTTCATCATATCTTTCACACATTTGTCATATCTTGTGAAAATAAGTTGCGAGAGAAACCCAAATCTCATTTATTACTAGAAAACATGCTCTAACTGAATAATAGGGTGATAACATCTTAACCAAGAGACATAGGTTGAAATCCCATAATTGCTGCTTCAAAAGACAGAAGAAATCAATAGAGAGTGCTAATCCTTTTTTTTTCTGTTCTTTTTCTCTTAGGCAGGTTGCAGGATGTCCTTTCACAAATATTATCATTGCAAGCTGTTACCATCTCTGTTAATGTCTATATGGTGACAGCAACATGCAGGCAAACCATTTTTCTCTGAAAAATTGGCAGTAGACATGGTAGGAAAAGGTTTCACATGTTTTGCCAAATCCATAGTGGGATACTTTACAAAAGTCTTCCATTTTGGACTTCCAGATATGTTTCAAACACGTGTTGGTTGATCTTTGGCATATTAATATATTTAAGATGGTGGTTCCATCTTTTCTTTTCAGTAACTGTAGTAGGAAGCCGTCTTGGTAGGATATGTCATCTTTAGATTCGTACCTCTCTGACACAACAAACAAGAATTCTACCAAATTTACCTAGATAAGCTTTGTGACTAGCATGCTCCATTTTCTCCTGCTTACCTGTCAGACATGACATGTCTGCACGAGCGAGACTCTTTAAGAGGGTTTTGGATTCTCTGTCCCATGTGTTTTGGCTTTTGCACATACCTTCCTCGTAGGATGGCTTCAGAATCTTTGTGGGACAGGTAAGTCCAACTTGTTATTGAGTTTGCCTGATGCTTGTTTGTTGGTCACTCATGACCTCTTATAAGATCTATAGCTTTGTATTTACCTTCTTTTGATCATCTCTTTTGCTATTTTTTGTTCTTGAACAGCATGGTGTTTGATTGTTGTTTTATCAAAGGAAAATTACTTCATGGTCCATCTTTTCATATTTGTAACATAGTTTTGTCAAAGAGAAATCAATGGTGTATATTTGTGGCAAAAAAATTTAACTTGTGATACGAGTATTTTGATATTTTCTCTATTGTCTTCTAACGTAGTGTAAGAACCAAGCAGCATGCACAAGTGCGACGTCACAGAAGCTCTGTCCAGCCATTCTGATCTCACCAGGAAACGGTGAACTCCCAATGGAGAGTGTTTGCCATGTCCATGATTCTCGCCGGGACCATAGGTGCGAGACCAACAAAGATTGTGGCATTGATTCCATTACTTGCAGAAAAAGAATGTGTAGCTTAGCAGGGTACTGTGGTTTATGGTTGCTAGAAACTTGAAATTCTTCCCACTGCCTAGTATTTCTGAGAAATGGTAAGAGGGAAGGGGGCAAAGAATGAGTTTGGTATAGAGCTAGCCACAACACAATGAAGAAAAGACATCAAGAGTGCTTCCAATGATGTGTGCAGGTCGTGGTTGCTTTTGGGATGGTGCTCTTCAACCTTTAATGTGTTCAAACGAGTATTCTTTATGATTTGCAAAAAAGAGGAACTGCCCACTTGATAAAGTTGTACCAGAAAGTTTTGTTCCCTGTTTTCTGATCTGTATTTTAAAATCCATTCATTCACAAAATAATAGTTCATCTTTATTGTGTATCAAATTTTCTTGCTATGAATGAAATGCTTTGAATAATCATCTACCATTTTATGATTTGATTGATACTCTCTCTCACATGAAGAATCCATTGTGCCTGACCTAGTTTAGTAACTCACAGAATCTGGCAATATACGAAAACAGATTTTGTTTGGTCTGGAAGCCAATCAAATTTCACAACATATGGCTATTAGATTTGATCTGACATCAGGTTTGTAGTATTCTCAGTTGATGCAGATGCTTTTAAAGAGTAGTGGTAATCTGACTAGGAATAATATCTAGAAGTAAAAACCAGCAACCTGGTCTAGCCATGTGTGCAACCTCAGGGGCAATCAAAGAACTAGATATCTATTCAGGTGAATATTGAAAAAAAAATATGAAACTTTCAAGTGTGCACAAGATTGTTGTAACACCTTTTAAGCTAGCATCATATTCATGTACTGGTTTTCTTTACTTCGTAGTTTACCAAAAACTGTGTCCCCCCTAATATATGTAACAAATTAAGGATTGAGCGTGGTAGTCATAGACTTCTAGATTCCAATGTAGCCTGAAGATAACCCCTGGTGATTAACATCTTGATGTGTGGTTGCCATTTTGCAATGTTCTCCCTCATCTGTAAGATTCATTTAGTGCAGCATTTCATGATGAAACCTCAGTTGTGGGGTCCATTTTGTGTTTACAAACATATCCCTTCTGGCAAAGAAAAAGAAGAGAAAGCTATGCTCAAAGGTTTGGGGTGAATAACTTGATTTCTATCAAGCTATGTCACAAAGACTCTCCCTAGAGGCCGCGGCACCTGATGCAACTCGGGTGCAGCACCCGGTGCAACAAATACAAAATTTTGCTGCATCGGTTGTGGTCAAACATTTTTGGGTATTGCACCCATGATTACATTTGTCCAAAATGGACTTGGTCAATTTTGACCGAGTCTATTTTGGTCAAAAAAAGTGGGGGGGGGGGGGGTATTATGGCACGATTGCACTCTCCCTGTCTGACTCTCTCCCTCTCCAACTCTTCTCCATCTCTAACTCCTCTTCCTCTCCTCTTTGGACGGCGGTTGTAATGACCCCAACTCATTCTCGTTAAAAAGTGATTTTTTTTTAACAATTGCGTAAACCAAAACCCAAGGATCTGGGGCCTCATAGACTTAACACATTCCAAACCACAAGGGATCTTACATTGAACCAACAATCAAATAATTAGCTTTATTAATCACTAATCAAAGTTTAAGAACATAGTCAAATCAATGTCTAAAATTATAGAACCACATTGTCCCAAACAAAATATCAGAAGTAGTCATGCAGTCTCGTAAGCTCCATATGCCAGACGTCCTTACCATTGGGCATCAGGTCCTGTAAAAAACATAAATAATACTAGATAAGAATCAAAGATCCTTGTACGATTCTTCTAAAAATTCAAATAGGCAAAAAACAATGTAAATCAAACTCATGCAATTTTTCAAAGAAAATAAACTACATCAATCTTACAATTCAATTACCATTTATGCATTTAACAACAATTGTCATGCAATAAAAATTGTCATGCAACAACAATATCTCACATGAAATAGAACATGTAATAATACATGAACTAATATAGAACATTAAATATGCATGATTCCAGTGCACATGCATGAATACATTATTAAGTTATTATTAAAATTTTCTTTTGCATGCATGTCCCTATTAAATGCACACAAAATTTTAGTTTCGCCTTTCATTAAAACCCGCGAATACTCAAAACGGGCAATTTTTTTTTGAAGTTCAAGACAGGTTCTCAATTGTAGCTTAACATACAATTTGTATTTTATTACTATATTTTACATTTTGTTCCTCGACCGATATCAGGAATCAACATCATCCATCAAAATATTAAAAATCAACATCTAATATCGGTAAACAAAAAAAGTCAACATCCACTGATGCCACTTTCTTGGTATACTAATAAGAGCAGCTGTGTCTACAGCACCACCCCCATACAAAGTGGCTGAAAACTCTTTAAAGCCGTGGTCGAGAGGCAAACCACCATATCGGGTTCAGAGGTACAATCGCATACAAAGTTTTAGTACATTTTATATATTATCAAACCTCATTTTCAACACTGCCACACCTTCATGCCCTCTTTTTGTTTCTCACTAGCAACGACAGGAAACAAGATGTGGGTTCGTCAACAAGCGATGCATCAACTAAGCTTCAACATCGAAGAGAAAAGTGTTGTGATTGCTAGCATGACAAGCAGGCAGATGAAATGGAGAACCATGCTTTGTTGTGGACTTAACTTCCATGATAGACAAATGCAACCTATGAACACATTTGCACAACTAAAAAAAAGTAGCACTAAATGCTATTTTTATGCAGAACACATGTTGAGCGTCTATCATGCCTAAGCAAAAATGCACGCGTATTAAAATATTTGTTTTGCCTGTTTCAAATTAAAACTTTTGTTTTGCTTGGTAAAAAAAATTGTTTTGCTTGATTTTGTACTAAAACATTTGTTTTTCATGGTAAAAACATTTGTTTTCTCTGCTTTCATATTAAAACTTTTGTTTTACTTGGTTTCATATTAAAAGATTTGTCTTGCCTTATAAAAACATATTTTTTGCTTGGTTTCGTATAAAAACATTTGTTTTGCCTGCTAAAAACATTTATTTTTCCTAGTTTTGTATTAAAACATTTGTTTTGCCTTGTAAAAACACTTGGTTTTACTAGGCAAAACAAAAGTTTAGTATGTGTGATGAGTGTCCATCACATGCCAAGAAAAGTCTACTTTTGCATTCAGTAAGCTCCATATCTTTTGTTTTTACATTAACTTAAACCACATTCAACTGACAATAATACATATATGCTAAAAAACAAGATTAAAACATATATTTTCTTATCTAAAAAGATTAATACATATATTTTTTTTATCTAAAAATGAAACAATAAATCTAACTCAAAAAGATTAATAGATATCTTTTTTTTTCTCTACCATGATCGGCTCAGTCAGTCATGAGGGGAAGGTGGCTTGTGTGGGTTCTTCTGCCAAAGATGTTGATTCATCGACAAGCAATGCATCTACTAAGCTTCAACACCAGAGAAAATAAGTACTGTGATTGGATGAGCACAACTTGATGGAACATTGTGGCAATCAAAGTCCTAAACTCAGTCACTGTTGGGGCAGCATCAAACAACTTCGATGTGGAGTGCGAGGTTCTATGCAAAATCCGACACAGCAATTTCATCAAGGTCATAACTTCTTATTCCAACTTTGATTTCAAGGCTTTGATACTCCCGTACATGTCCAATGGGAATTTGGACAAGTGGTTGCATACGGATGATTTCAACTTGACTCTTGTTTAAGGCTTGACATCATGATTGATGTTGCAAGGGTTATAAAGTACCTTCACTGTTATTGCTTGGAGCCGGTTGTTTATTGTGATTTGAAACCTAGCAATGTACTTGCTCGCAGTAACATGGTTGCACACATTGGAGACTTTGGAATTGCAAAGATGTTGAAAGAAAAGATATATATATATTTTTTTAGATAGACTTATTATTTCTTTTTTAGATAAGATAAGATATATATTAAACCTCCTATTGCTTGTTAAGGGAACCACTGCACACTCTTATACACAACAACTACTGTTGTAGTGGCACCCAAAAGAACCACCCCCGTACTAACCACCCAGGGTTGTTGGACCTTGGTGGAGTCCACCTGCAACGAGTGGCTGGCTGGTTTTGAAAGCGGACAACCGACTGATCTTCACTCTATAAGAGTGAGATCCACAAAATATGATGATCTAAGTATAGATCTATGCTTAGATCACTCATATAGCTCTAGGAAGATGAAGAAAACAATAACAAAGTCAATCTAAGCTAGTACATGCTCAAATTATGGAGAAATTACGAGGAATGAGGAAGTACATCAACCGATTGCTCAAGATGACCGCCAATTGAGGGAGTATAGTCATGGATCATCAAATTGGGGCTGTTGCACTCAAGATTTGTTGCCTCCAATGCCTCCAACTATTCCTAGGCTATGGAACACCCACCTCTTCGTCAAAAAACTGAGGAAGTTTGCTGGATGTGCGCCAAATCCGGCAGAACAAGCTAAGATGACTATGTGATGGCCAATCTAGTGGGTCGATTGGTGAAACCGAGCCACAACCTATCTAGCTAGATCAAGCGATTGATCTAACTAGCCTATTGAGTACTAGGATCTTTGATCTAAGATGAGCCAAAGAAGATAAGGGTTCAATTTCCAAATTTCAAGTCTATCTACAAAATGTGCCATTCTTTAAGTTTTATAGAGCTCAAGTAACAACCAAAACTATAAACCATAAACCATAAACCATAAACCATAAACCATAAACCATAAACCATAAACCATAAACCATAAACCATTTGTAATATCTAATATTTTTTTATGCCTTTTTAAATTTTTGTGATTTTTGGATAATAGATTTTTTTAGGCATTATTCATGAATTTCGAGTTTATAGTTGCATTCGTATCAAAATTTTGAAGAGAACAGTTTCATTTTGTAAAAAACAGAGTTAGATTGAGTTCAGTGCGAGCCAGACAAGTTCTAGGGGTGTTTTGGTTATTTTAGGAGAGTTTCGAGTGTATTTCAGATCCGAGGGACATAGTTGTCGAACAAAGCATTAATTGATTGGAGAAGTCAACTTTATGAGAGGATATATTCGATATTATTTGAATTGTTTGGATGACATCATTGAAGTTTTGACTTAAGTGAGGGGTAGTTTTGGACTCTTTTGGCAATGATTGCCTTTTGGGGGCATTTTTCTTCTTTTGAAGACTCGGCAGCCACCCAGCTCTGCCAACCCCAACAACTCAGATCTTCCAGGGTCAACAGGACCTTGCCATGTGACAAGCCCTTTTTGTGAGCTGCTTTCTAGTTGGTTGAGCCAACTAGGAGGAGACCTAGTTAACCCAATTAGTGAGCTAACTAGAAGCCCACACCCCTTTCTAGTTGAGATCTGGTTGGAACCCAACCAGATCTAGACCACTTGGATCCAGTCCTTGCCCAGGCCCATACCCAGGTGAGTGGAGCCCTATTTAGGCTCTAGGGGGGTTATAAAGTCCTTTTTTTCTCTCTTATGTTCCCTTCACTTCTCACGTATGAACAAGTGTGCTTCTTTCTCTCCCACTGTTCCTCCATCTCCTCCATTATTGGAGCCGTAGGTGTATCTCTTTCACCCATCATCTTCTTCATCATGGTGTCGGTGTGCTGCACCCATCTTTTCTACTGATCGCCATTGGAGCTGAGCTTTGGAGCTTGTAGAACGTGGGTTGCTAGCGTGGAAGTTGCGAGGAGGATTAACAAGGAAAGAATGACCTAAGGTAGGTCGTCCCTCCTTTTGATTCTTTCCCTAACTTGTTCTTTTGTTTTCCCCATTTTTATCCCTTTGGGTTTTTTGTTTTGAGGTGTCCTCAAGGCAGAGGATGAGTCACAACAAAAGTGTTGCAAGGGACGAGAATGTGAAGCTCATTGCATTAGATTTTTTATCGGATCTAGCAAGTAAAGGTAGGAGCTCGACTTCCCTCCTGTGATAGTGGTATGCATAGGCACAAACTGTGGTTTCGATGTGCAATCATGAAAGGTGTATCATACTACATTTCTGTTCTGCACTTGCATGAAATCGGTGAGGAAGCTCATGATTGAGCCTTTATGTTTTTGAAATTTGAATGTTGATATGTTTTAGAAAAAATGAACTATGATGTGTTCATCTATATGCTAAAATGATTCAGTTCGTATGAATAAGCATGCCAGAAAATGTTATTTTTGTATGCTATGCATGTTTGATGACGATATGAATATTTTGCGAGCATGTTATGAAAGATTTTTGTGCAAAAAGTCAGCAAAAAAACAAATTTTTTTGTATTATTGAGGGTTTTTAAGAACTCAGGAGTCAACCCATGCAAAAGGAGCATTTGATTAGAAGCTCATAAGCACACACGAGTCGACCCCTACTCTACAGAAGTCAACCCTTATATATTCAAGAAGTTTAAGGCAGCTCAAGTACTGACCCTTGGTTTTGGAGAGTCGACTATCATGTTGTGTTGAATGACCCCGAGTCCGCAAGAGTCGACTCTTGCTTTTGAAGAGTTGACCCTTGCGGTTTTATGAGTTGACTCTTACTTTTGAAGAGTCGACCCTCGTTATTCTGTGAGTATTTTTTTGGGCAGACACAAGAGGGTCGACCCCTGGGCTTCAAGAGTCAACTTTTGTTGGGTTTTGTGTTGATCCCATACCCACGAGGGTCGACCCCTGGTTCCAGGAGTCGACTCTTGTTGAGTCTTGGTATGACCCTAAAGTGTCTGGATCGATTGTTGCTAAAAAAATCGATCCTTTCATTGTGTAAATGGATTTCTAGTGTTTTAAATCGTATTTCTCTCATGTTTTGATTAAGTTTTAATGAAATAAATCTTGGATTTTTAATTATGAATCTATGAACACACGATTTTAGAAACCCCCCCAAAACTCATGTTGTTGGAAATGATTTCAATATTTTTGGAAGCTAGGTTTTCTGAATACTTTGAAAATGCTTTTCTATAATATTGAGGGTTTTAGATCCACTTATATTTTGGAAATATTTTCTAAAATCTAGTATACTTACAAATTTGTATGCTCTTTGAGACAACCTCTAGATTTTTGGAAAATTTGTCAAGTCTGCCTACTTATAAAGATTTTTCTAAACCTAGGAAACTTGTAGATTCATGCATACTCTTAGTTTTTCATATTCTTCATTGTATAAAAAGGGATGTACCCAGAAAAAGCATGTATAATTCTGTTTAGAAGTACGTTTCTAAGATTTTTGTATGATTGCATTATAAAGAATTTTTTATTGAGAACTTTGCTTGTTATGGTGTGTTTCAAAAGCTATCCATTGCTGTGAATATAGGAGCCGACATTTATGGTGCAGGAATCAACCCCTATTACTTAACTGGAGACTGGGCAGACCTAAGAGTCGACCCTGTTTGTAACAGAGTTGACCCTAGAATGGTGTGAGTTGACTCTCTTTGGAACCTGATAGTTTTTGTTAAAAAAGAGCCAACCCCTATGATTAGAGAGTCAACCCTTTCTGTAAAAAATGGTATTTTGTTTGGAAAGAGTCAACCCTTGTAATGTTTGAGTCGACCCTTGCTGGACAAAACATGCTTCTGTTCAGAAAGAGTCGACCCTGAGTTGACAAAGTTGATTCTTTCATACCTAATATTTTGAACTTGGATGAAGGTTGTTTAGCCTGGGTAATGCATGGATTAACCCTAAATTAGGTTAAGTATCCTGTGTGATGTGATTTAGGGTTGTATGCATCAGTTTGTGTTCGGTAGTGTATAGAGGAACCCTACTCACCTTGAGATGTGATGCTTATACCTGAACACGTGATTTTTATTTCGCTTAAGCATGTGGTATATTTCTCGTATGGCAGAATTGATATTTAGTTATGTTATGAACATGTTTACATAAAAAAGAACATATATATGTATATATGTATGAACATGTATGTGATTTAGTTGGATCAATATGCATACATATAGTTATTAGAAAGTGATGATGATATGTATATGGAATAGTGAACTGGTGTTGAATTATGTTATAACACTACTTAATGTGACGAAGTTCACTTGTTGAGATAATTAGAATTATGTAGGTATGCAAAGATGAAGTTTTGTAAAATATTATTTTACATGTTTACTAGTATTTGGGAGATGAGATCTGCTTAAGTGTGAGCTTATTGTGGTTGACGATAATGCTTAAAAATGATATGATGCTGTTGGGACACAATGGTGGCTCAAGTGTGCAACTTGGTATTGGCACGAAAAAAATCAAGAATCTTACAAGTAAAGAACTTAATATAACTTGTTGGGCAAGGCCCTATGTACCCAATGGATATTGTGAGAATTAAATTAATAATGAATATTAATTAAAGATGAAACAAGTTACATAGAATTGAGATTTATGCCCTAAAAGATGGGGTTCCTTTTAAATGGACTCAGCTCGTTGCGCAAGTTAGCACAAACCCCGTGGATGCTGTGTTGGAGGTAGTGGCTGTTTCTGTTAGGCTTCATCCTGGTTATTGAGGGTGGGCCAATCCCCAGCTACGACGGTTTAGGGGACAAGGACTCCTTTTAGTTAGAGACTCTGGCTACAAACGTTAGCGGTAGTACACAATAACTTTCCAAGGAAATGAACTCCTAGATGAAGGGTTTTGGACTCTTGGTGATGGTGAATTCGAGTTTTGCTTGAGAGATAATAAATAAATATGATAAAAATACAAGTGTGTGAATATACACTCTCAAGTAGACCGGTGAGCTTAGATTGGCTCGGGCAGTGTTGCCCCTGTGGAGAAGATTATAAGAAACTGAAACAGTAAATTTAATGCATAATGTAGAGAGCAAAAGAAAAAGATAAATGAAAGATCAATATATTTTGTTCATGCATATAGGACATGCATGTGTGCTTTCAATCTCTTAGCTAAAGGTTGAGTCGAGTCCTTACTGCGTGGAGTCAGGAGTTTAGACTCGTATTGAGCCACAAACTTAGTTGGAGTCTGGTTGGGCTAGTGACCTATCCGTGTCTACTATTGCGGGATGGGTGGTCTTGTTCCTGCTAAGACATGTGATTAGTCTCATCCCTGCTTTATTTTCTATTTTCAGGTACTTGTAGGAAAGTGCACATCGAGGATGATGGATGATAAGGACTTGGTCACCTCCAAAAGCTGATCCTGGACTCTTATATTTCTGGGACCACAACTTCTTTTTGTACTATTTTGTATATTTTGTCGGTTATGTCTAGGGACCCTTGTTTCTTTTTGTATTGTTACCCTCATGTTGGGTATATATTTTTTTTAAACAGTTTTGGTTGTTCACATACTTGTTGTTTAGGTGAACATGCATTTAAAAAAGATGAATTTTGTAAATAGCTTCTTCTTCATTGAACTTTTGCATGAAACTTGAAATATTCAACGAATGAAATTGTTTTTTTATTTCTTGCTCTACAAAGAATTCTCTTATTATGAATGAAATTCTTTTCCTATTTCATAATAATAACACTAACACTAAGATAGGAAAAGAATTTCATTCATAATAAGAGAATTCTTTGTAGAGCAACTAACACTAACAAACTTCCAACAAGGAGGGGACAAGGGCATTGCATGGGCGAGGTGGTGGTCGGTTGACGTGGCTGGGTGCAACCTCCATGTGCATGTGCGGGCACGTGCGCATGTGCGCTATAGCATGTTGTGTGTGTGTTGAGCTGCAAGGCCTTGTGAGCTGAGTTCTTCCACGTGCTTGAGTTGTGGGACGTATCACGTGCACATATGTGCGTAAGGGTACTTGAGGCGCAATGCCGCACTTTGATTGTGCACTTTTTACTTTGCACGCTTGCCGCGTCGCCTTCAGATGTGCTTAGGTTTGTTTTGATTTAACCAAGCCCACCTTGACTTTTTGATTGAGCCAACTTGGACTTTCAGTTTCTTATATTGATTTGGCCCATTTGAAAGTATTTCTATTAACCTGTGTCTGTTGGGTGGTTTTGAATGTCCTTGATCATTGGTCAAAGGCGAGTGATCATTCAGGGTTATTTTATTTTATTATTTAAAACATTGAATTTATGGCAATTAAATCTCATTTATCACCCAAAATGTTGTTAGCCTTTCTAAGTTATAAAAATCTCCATTTTTTGACCTTTTGATTATCATATTTTTTTATTCTCAAACTTTCTATCCTTTTGTCTCTCTTTTGGCTTGCAAGTTCGTGTGTGCGAGAGGTCACTTGGTTTTGCGAAGCAATGCCACTCTTGAGGTCCAAGCCTAATTGTATCCTGCGGACTCAGCCACGCACAAACCTAGTACGGATCTTCATAAATCTCAAAGTGGGGCGATTGAAGTTATAAATATAGCGATCTTACATGCCTCTAAGCTTGAGATCTTAGTTTTTCAAAATCCTGATTTTGGCCACCATGTTTCAACAAGATATGACCTATGCTTTATTTAATAAGGATTTATATTTTTCTGATAAAATATATATTTTTTCAAGTTGAAAATATTACAGCCATTGAATATTTTATTTGCGGGAAAGACTTATTCACAGGTCAGAATCTAGTGGTCCAAGGGCCGATCCTCACTAAATAAACACGTAGTCATGGATCACACCTACGAAGTCAGGTTGAGTCGAGAACTCGAGCCTATGAGTTTCCACTCATTGATACCGTATAGACGTACTCTGCTTCCCGCAACCACAAGGAGCCAGTAAGCCAAATTCTGAGTTAGAACTCATCTACCATTAAAAATAATGAAAACAGCCATGTCGAACGGGGCAACTTCTCTCGGTACTAGATCCAAACTCAAGAGTCAAACTTTGGAAACCCTATGGATTAACCATACGGGTTCTGAAGTTTGTGTTCAATCTCACATCTTTCTTGGATTTGAGTTTTTATCAAATTCATTAGGGTGCACCCTTTTTTTATATTTATTGAAGGAAAACCTTGGTTCAGGTGGTGGGATCCGAGAGAAATTTACCCTCTGCTCTATAGCTTACGTACCTTCAAGCAGTTAAAGCCCCTGAGCAGTCACCCTCCTTGCCACCAGGGACTGGCTGATTTTAACTGGTCAGACATTGTTCAGGCCCAGTGGGTTTCAATCCATATCTGACTTTGAGGTGTTGTACTAGGTCCGGAGTTGGGTCTGATTGGACTTAATATAAGAAAAACCAGACCATGAATCCTATAAGGATTACATGAAATAGACGGGGCCCATACTCATATATATATATATATATATATATATATATATATATATATATATATATATATATATATATATATATATATATCACATACATGAAATCATAGTTGTAGGTTGCATCTTCTCAATCAGATCTTATAGATGTATTTAACTTAGTTTATTTGATAAGAATCATGCTTTAAATCATGTTTTTTTAGACATAAAAATATGATTCTTTTTAATCAAAACTTTTGATACATTATAAGCCATTGAGTTTTAAAGGTCTTAAAAAACCTACTTGTATTCTATAATCACATGATTCAAAACTTGTTTTTTACTAAATAATGCTTGTATATCATATCTATAGGATCTGATCAACAAAAGAAGTTAAATTTTTTTTAAAATCTAAAGCTTTTATTAGGTGGGCAGTATGTACTCAGGGAGCACCCTATCATTACTAATATATATATATATATATATATATATATATATAGAGAGAGAGAGAGAGAGAGAGAGAGAGAGAGAGAGAGAATTTTGTAGATCCTAATAGGAACTTTGGATGGACCCAGCTCTGGTATGAAATTTTAAAAACCATACCCAGCTCCATATACTGTTTGGGTCTGACTAGGATTTTAATGGGAAATCCGTCTTTATCACCAAACCCTAACCCTATATAGTTCGATACAGGTGAGTTCCGGGTCAAACCCAACCCATTGATAGTCCTTTTGGCTTGAATGCCTTGAGTCGACCGAGCCCTCGTGGGCCCTTAGAGTGCACTTAAATGCTACAGATCTCAAACCCAAGCATTGAATCTGGTACAAGGCCCATGCCAACATTCAGATCAATGAACATTGAATCTCAAATCCACCAAAAATGGGATATGAGATCATGGGATGGTGATTTTGGGAGAAGAGAAGGGTCGAGGCAGAGATTCATGGTATATCAAATGGTCAGATCTCCCTCAACATGTCTGAACATTGGCAGCCTCCGGTTGATAAAACCCTTGAGGAATACACTCAGCTTCACTCTTGCTGCACTTAGGGATGTCAATGAGTCGATCTGGTTCGGACCCATGTAGGTTCAAACCTACATCTACCTTTGACGTGCTTGCACTGGGCCCTGACATGGGTTCAATCAGGTTTATCATAAGAAAAATCATACTCGGGTCCTATAAGGATTACATGAACCAGACCTGACCCAGTAAAATAATAATATTTATCATTTTTTATTGAAAAATCACAGTCGGAACTCAGGTCGGACCCAAGTCTGGTATGAAATTTCACAAACCATACCCAGCTCCATATACTAATCGGACCCTTTGAGTCTGACCCAAATTCTAATCAGACTTTCTTCTTTATCACCAAACCCTGACATTATATGGTTTGTCCATGTCGTGTCTGAGTCAAACATGATCCATGGATACCGCTGGCCTCACCCCTCATGGGCTTATATATCAAGTGTCATGGTCACCCTTAGCCAGGAAGCCCGAGCCCATATATATATATATATATATATATATATATATATATATATATATATATATATATATATATATATATATATATATATATATATATATTCCAACTTACACGTTTATCCCACACAAGATAATAGGAAAATTGAAAGAGGCCTCCACTTGTCTGGTAGGAGCAGCTAATGCACGTCACGTTGTGTTGGGACGTTGCAGGTTCAAAACCCAATGGTATAGTTGTACAGCTTGCCTTTAAAAAACTAATAATAATAATAATAATAATAATAATAATAATAATAATAATGAAAGAAGGAAAAGGGAAACCGCTGCAATTTAAATTCCATAATGTCATGCACATGTTTCTCCAGCACCTTTATTTAATGTCAAATTTAATTTCGTTCCAGTTTCTTAAAACATTATTCCTTGCTTTAATTTTCATCATCCATTTTTGTAGTAAATGACATCTGCCTTTTACTACTTCAGTTACTTTTCTTCTTTGTTGTAGAATAGGGTAGCAAACGGATCGGACATACTTAAATATTAGATCTAGATCTATGACATGCTCTCTCTCTTTGTATTCAAATCCATCAAGTAAGATCAAAATGTGCATTTGTCTCAGATTATGTCAATATCTTATGTCAGATCTACTTTGCATTCCCATCAAAATATGATCCAATTGCATTTTTTTAACATATAAAGATCACCTTTTTTTAATCATTTTTTACTGAATCCAGTATTATTACATACAATTTGGATCTGGATTCAGTCCTACCTCATCGGATCCAGTTCAGATTCACATTTGGCATGATCCATCTCATATCCTATCTGTTTTCACCCCTAACTATATATAACCTATACATAGTGATCTATTGCCATTTGCTTAATAACCTATAAATTTCTCAAAAAACACCCCCTGTGGGTTTCGAACTTGTGTATCCTGTCAACTTGGTGAAGTTTGCAAGTGGCCCCAAATGAATTTTTTAATGTAAAAGTGGGTGTCAATTCTATCAACCAAAATGTATTTTTCAGTCATAAAATTTAACCTCTGAGGACTTAGATTACACAGATTTAGCTTTCAGTTTGCAGAAACAAACAGGCCAATTGGACTACTACATAATGAAGCCAACTTCCCACATGCTAAGGAATAGATACAAATGGCAAAAGGTGCCTTGCAAGAAAGGCAACCAATAAAAGTTATTCAACCTAAATTACCATGGAAAGATTGAGCCATGGCTAACCAAAATGATACTTTAAAATAACCATAAAGACATAGATGATGAGAAATGGAAACCTAAAAAATAGAAAACTTATCAACCCTACCTGCTAAGATTTTTTTGGGTGTTTTTTTGAAATTCTGACCTTAGATACAGATGTGTTCAGCATGATTGATTTACTAGACATTGAGACTTAGATCATGCATTTTGGATGGATTTGAAGCCTAAAAAAATTATGAAAATTGTAGACCATTGATGTTTGAACTTTATAAAAACCTATCCATGCATCAGAATCAAATGATCCAAGTGTCAATTTCTAGTAAATCAATCATGCTGAACACATCTGTAATGTTAGAATTTCGAAAAGGCATCGAAAATTGATGATCCCAAGCAATAGGGGTAGCTTCCCACTACCCCCATGGATGATACCAACTTTTGGCATCCTTTCTTATTTTGTCAGTAACTAAAAAATATGATAAATATGGCAAATTGATTTTTTTCTTATTGGATTTGCCCTTTTTTTGCCTGAAAAATTAGGCGCTTTGCTTACAACCATTTTTTTCAAGTTCTGGACTAAAAAAATTCAGGCGCCAGGTAAGTTGTCGTCTGAAAAAATCAGGCACCATGATTCCGACCATTTCACTTAATTTTTCAGGCGATAAGAAAAGAGTAAATTGACCATGTTTGTCATATTTTCTATTCACGGTTAGTTATGATATTGTGCCAAAAAATTAGTTGTCATCTACTTTATTGGCCATTTAAAATATCACGGTATTCTTGTGTAAATGAAAATGTTATTATTTTTTGTCAGCTCATGAGTCATGACAGTCCAAGTTGGAGCATCAGGGCACAATTGATTGCACCTCCCAGCAAACAAAAAATCAGAGGTTTCTTCTCCGTTATAAAAAAGAAAGTGTTGCAAGTAGGAGTGTCAATGGGTGGGGTTTGACCCAGACCCAACCCGTACCAAACCATATAGGATCAGGGTTCAGTGATAAATAAGAAGGCCCAATTAGAATTCGGGTTGAACACGAACGGTCTGATTAATATATGGAGCCAGGTATGGTTTGTGAAATTTCATACCAGACCCGGGTTCAACTAGAGTTCTGATTAAGATCTGCAGTTTTTTAATGTAAAAAAAAAATATCGGGTATGGTCCATGTAAGCCTTATAGGATCCAGGCATGGTTTAATTCTCTTATGGTGGGTCTGATTAGACTTGGGTTTAGTACCATCATCTCAAATCAGGTCTGGGTCTGGTTTCACCTGAGTCTGAACCAAACTTGACCCGTTGACACCCCTAGATGCAACTTGCAAGTTTTATTGTAATCTACATTTTTCTTTCATCATTTAGAATTCACAGTTCTTATATATTTTCTATTTGTTTTTCACTTATAATTCAAAATTTTATAATAAATTTTTTCTAATATTATTTGGCCAATAAATGAAAAAATTGCAAAACTTATCAAGTCGTTGTGTTGCTGCTTCAACTTTTAGACTTCTGTCTCTATGATTGAGGCCATATTTGCAACATTTTAATTCTAATCAGGATCATAAACTCTAAAATTCTACTTCTAAGTTCTAGTAAGAAAAAATCGCTATCTGTAGTATTGTTTATGTTTGAGAAGTAGTAGAAAAAAATGGATGTCATGATCTTGGCCATCCCACTTATTCGCGAGGACATATCATAGACACAATACTTAAAACATTTACTTAATTGACCAACTTGATGGCATGGCTTCACAAGTTCTGTAAAAATTTCAGGATGTGCAGAAATTCTCTTCTCAATATCTTTTCAATGGACAAGATGCTCTGCATGCATCCTTTGGTGCCAAATCTTTTGATTAACGTATATTAATTTTCTGGTAGGCTAATCTAGAGTAATAGGTCCATGCTAAATGAAATATGCTAAATGAAACGTGCTAAATGAGCTTTTCAGTTTTTTTATTTATTTAAATTCTGAACATGCAGATGTGATCTATGTACTTGATTTCATAGGGATCAGCTCTTGAAGTGTTCGATTCTGACAGGTGGGTTTTTATAACCTTCAAAATTTGTAAATTTTTGATGCTTCAAATATCATTTTTTTTTCATCCAGAACACATGATCCAAGTGTGGATTCATCGTAAATCAACCATTCCAACACATTTATGTGGTCGAAACTGTGAAAAAAATACCAAAAAAGCAGAAAAACTCATTTAACACATTTCATTTAGCATATTTTATTTAGCATGGACCCATTTCTCGGCCAATCTATTTGCATTTTACTCTTAATATAGTAAATTTAAGAGTGTGTGTACGCGCATGTGTGCATGTGATGGCATCTATTGAACGAAGCAGGTTATATGTTCCCCCCCGAACAGGGCAGTTAGCTATATCTCATGATCGGGGTCCCAAAGAGCACCACGTATGTAAGCATGTGCGTCTCGTATCCCCATGTTTGTCAGCATTAATTAGCGTTGGAGTTTGATAAGATTGCAAAGACTTAAGTACCCTCTCCTCTATTGGTGTAAAAAAAAATGACGGTTCTTGAAAAGGAGTGGTTGTAAAGACTTAAGTGCCCCGAAGATGATTATTTAAGACCCAGTCTCTGCACTGCAGGATTATCCGAGAAAGAAATCTCCCCTGGAGGAGGCCATGAACATCAACCCTCTCACTCTCTCTCTCCCTTCTATTTCTGCTTCTGTGCACATCCATTAGAAGATCATACATTGCTCCATCAAGCACCGACTGACCTATACATTGACTCTTGTGAAGCCTGATTCAGAGTTTTTACCCTTACAGGAGGAGGGTTTGGGGGCTCCTCCCAGCGTGAGTATCATCATTCAACTAAATGAGTTGTAGATCCTGATTCAGAGTTTTTACCCTTACAAGAGAGGGGTAAAACCTCATCTCACACTCTCTCCCTTCTCTCTCTACTTCTGTGCACATCCAACAAACGATCCAACATTTCTCCATCAAACACCGACTGACCTGCACACTAACTGTAGCATCGTTCAACTTGATGAGTTGTGGAACCTGATTTAAAGTTTTTGCCCTTACAGGAGGGGGGTTTCGGGGCTCCTCCCTGCGTGGGTAGCATCATTCAACTTGAAGAGTTGTGGAGTCTGATTCAAATTTTTTATCCATTTATATTTTAAGGCATTAGATCTCATTTTTGAACATCCACGCATGTGCAGTTTGCTTTCATCATATTCAGTTGCTTTCTAGATTATACTTTAAATTCTTGTGCATTTTAGATCTATCGATTTGTATGTAACCAGAGCTCATTTTAACTTGAATTTTTTACTGCAACTTCATGCATATGTCTTCATGCTCTCCACCAAAAATCAGATCATTCTGAGTTTGTTTGACCCACTTTAAAAATCGAGATTCAAAACCTGTTATTTTACACCGTCAGGATTTTAGCAGAATCAGGACCAACTTGCAGAAGTGATTTCCCACTAACCAGAGATGATTTTTCCGATCCGTAAAAAGGGTTGTTTTCTAAATTGAATCTAGTTTGTTCATACCAAATTTCAATGATTTATATGGTGTTTTAGTACTAGTTTCGGGTAAAAAACCATAACCCTGTCACCCTGTGTCATTTTAACGGCTCAGATTTTGATCCATTTTGTTTGAATTTTATTTTCCTAATGGAAGATCATTTTTCAATTCTGTAAAACGGGTTCTCTTTGTTTATGTGTCTAGTTCATCCCTGTAAATTTTCAGAATTTTTCATGGTCAATTACTATTTTATTTTGATTAAATACCAGAACCTTGTATCCAGATTTTATAAATGTTCTGATTTTGGCCCCCATATCATGACTGTTGTAGCACTTCTTCAACAAATCGTTATTTGATTGACAATATTCTTCAGCAAATTATTGTTATGATTTTTTTGAGTCTCTAATGAGTCTCTACTATGATTTGTAGTATTTTTGGGTCTCCAACGAGCCTCACAATGATTTATAGTGTTGTTCGATCTTTTAACTATGATTTATAGTGCGTTGGGGTCTCCAACGAGCCCCACAATGATTTGTAGTGTTTTTCGATCTTTTAATTATGATTTATAGTGTTTTCGGGTCTCTAACGAGACCCACAGCGATTTATAGTGTTGTTGGACCTCGCTATAGCGATTTGTAGTGTTTCTCGCTAAACACTACAGCGATTTGTGATACAAATCGCGATCTAAATCAGAACCAACTTGTCAGGGTCATATCTCCCTAACCAAAGATCGGATTTCAAATCCGTAAAAAGTGGTGTCTTCGTTATGAAGTCTAGTTTATTCCTGTAAATTTTCAGCGATTTCTACGGTTATTTGATACCTCATTTTTATCTAAAACCAGACCCCTATCAGTCTGCCTTATTTGAGTGATATAGGTTTTTATTTCATTTTGTAAGAGTCATATCTCCCCAACGGAAGATCATTTTTCAAATCCGTAAAAAGGGTTTTTTTCCTCTATGTGTCTAGTTTATATCTGGAAAGTTTTAAAACTTTTTATGCTCATTTGATATTTCGAACTTGTTAAAAACCGAGACATGTTATAAAATGTTATAAAACTTAAAAAGTTTGAAACTTCCTCTATGTGTCTCTATTTTTAACAGGTTTGAAATATCAAATAAGCATAAAAAGTTATAAAACTTTCCAGATATAAACTAGACACATAGAGGAAGAAAACCCTTTTTTACAGATTTGAAAAATGATCTTCCGTTGGGGAGATATGACTCTTACAAAATGAAATAAAAACCTATGTCACTCAAATAAGGCAGACTGATAGGGGTCTGGTTTTAGATCCAAATGGGGTATCAAATGACCATATAAATCGCTAAAAATTTACAGTAATAAACTAGACTTCATAACAAAGTTACCACTTTTTACGGATTTGAAATTCGATCTTTGGTTAGGGAGATATGTCCCTGACAAGTTGGTCCTGATTCGGATAGCGATTTGTCAGGGCCATATCTCCCTAACCAAAGATCGGATTTCAAATCCGTAAAAAGTAGTGTCTTTGTTATAAAGTCTAGTTTATTCTTGTAAATTTTCAGCGATTTTTATGGTCAGTTGATACCTCATTTGGATCTAAAACCAGACCCCTATCAGTCTGTCTTATTTGAGTGACATAGGTTTTTTTTTTATTTTGTAAGTCATATCTCCCCAACGGAAGATCATTTTCCAAATCCGTAAAAAGGGTTTTCTTCCTCTATGTGTCTAGTTTATATCTGGAAATTTTTATAACTTTTTATGCTCATTTGATATTTCAAACCTGTTAAAAATCGAGACACATAGAGGAAGTTTCAAACTTTTTAAGTTTTATAACATTTTATAACATGTCTCGTTTTTTAACAGGTTCGAAATATCAAATGAGCATAAAAAGTTATAAAACTTTCCAGATATAAACTAGACATATAGAGGAAGAAAACCCTTTTTACGGATTTGAAAAATGATCTTCCGTTGAGGAGATATGACTCTTACAAAATGAAATAAAAACCTATGTCACTCAAATAAGGGAGACTGATAGGGGTCTGATTTTAGATCCAAATGGGGTATTAAATGACTATAGAAATCGCTTAAAATTTACAAGAATAAGCTAGACTTCATAACGAAGACACTACTTTTTACGGATTTGAAATATGATCTCTGGTTAGGGAGATATGATCCTGACAAGTTGGTCCTGATTCAGATAGCGATTTGTATCACAAATCACTGTAGTGTTTAGCGAGAAACACTACAAATCGCTAAACACTACAGCGATTTGTGATACAAATCGCTATCCGAATCAGGACCAACTTGTCAGGGCCATATCTCCCTAACCAAAGATCGGATTTCAAATCCGTAAAAAGTAGTGTCTTCGTTATAAAGTCTAGTTTATTACTGTAAATTTTCAGCGATTTATATGGTCATTTGATACCTCATTTGGATCTAAAACCAGACCCCTATCAGTCTGCCTTATTTGAGTGACATAGGTTTTTATTTCAGTTTGTAAGAGTCATATTTCCCCAACGGAAGATCATTTTTCAAATCCGTAAAAAGGGTTTTCTTCCTCTATGTGTCTAGTTTATATCTGGAAAGTTTTATAACTTTTTATGCTCATTTGATATTTCAAACCTATTAAAAATCGAGACACATAGAGGATGTTTCAAACTTTTTAAGTTTTATAACATTTTATAACATGTCTCGGTTTTTAACAGGTTTGAAATATCAAATGAGGATAAAAAGTTATAAAACTTTTCAGATATAAACTAGACACATAAAGGAAGAAAACCCTTTTTACGGATTTGAAAAATGATGTTCCGTTGGGGAGATATGACTCTTACAAAATGAAATAAAAACCTATGTCAATCAAATAAGGCAGACTGATAGGGGTCTGGTTTTAGATCAAAATGAGGTATCAAATGACCGTAGAAATCGCTGAAAATTTACAGGAATAAACTAGACTTCATAATGAAGACACCATATTTTACGGATTTGAAATCCAATCTCTGGTTAGGGAGATATGACCCTGACAAGTTGGTCATGATTCGGATAGCGATTTGTATCACAAATCGCTGTAGTATTTAGCAAGAAACACTACAAATCGCTATAGCGAGGTTCAACAACACTATAAATCGCTGTGGGTCTCGTTAGAGACCCGAAAACACTATAAATCATAGTTAAAATACCGAAAAATACTACAAATCGTTGTGGGGCTCGTTGGAGACCCAAAGCACTATAAATCATAGTTAAAAGATCGAACAACACTATAAATCATTGTGAGGCTCGTTGGAGACCCAAAAATACTACAAATCATAATAGAGACTCATTAGAGACTCAAAAAAATCATAACAATAATTTGCTGAAGAATATTGCCAATCAAATAACGATTTGTTGAAGAAGTGCTACAACAGTCATGATATGGGGGCCAAAATCAGAACATTTATAAAATCTGGATACAAGGTTCTGGTATTTAATCAAAATAAAATAGTAATTGACCATGAAAAATTCTAAAAATTTACAGGGATGAACTAGACACATAAACGAAGAGAACCCGTTTTATAGAATTGAAAAATGATCTTCCATTAGGAAAATAAAATTCAAACAAAATGGATCAAAATCTGAGCCGTTAAAATGACACAGGGTGACAGGGTTATGGTTTTTGACCCGAAACTGGTACAAAAACACCATAGAAATCGCTAATATTTGGTATGAGCAAACTAGATTCAATTTAGAAAACAACCCTTTTTACGGATCGGAAAGATCATCTCTGGTTAGGGAGAAATCTGTTAAAAGATCAAATGAGCTTTCACTCTTGTATAAGACCCAACAAAATCTTTTTCGCAGAGCTTGCATACATTCATCCATTCTTTTCTTCTTTTTTTATGACAAGGAACCCGTCACTTAATAGACCCTCCACCCCATAGAGGTATACCCTAAGGAGGGCCTTAGTCTGAATTATTTTGGGCAACATGTGTCTTACCAGGGTTACCGGAAGCGCCATAGGACCTGGAGAAGTGCATTTTCCCAAAGTGTGTGGTGCTTTCGAAACATGCTGAGAAGCATAAAAAAAATGAGAAACGCGCTTCTCCATTAACGGGAAGCTCGCTTTTTCTTTTTCTTTTTTTCCTTTTCTTTTTCTTTCTTTTTTCCTTTTTTTGCTTCTCCCTCGATCCCCCTTCGCTTCCACCTTGTTTTCTATGTCGTTTTCGGTTTGCTTTTGATTCACTTGTCTTCTCATTATCGAGTCGATTCTTGGTTCACTTTTAAGTCGTCTCGTGCTTCTTAAAATTTTGCACGTGCCTCGCTTTCGCTTCTCGAATCGCTTCGACTAGCAGCTCTGTGTCTTACCAAAACTGACAAACTTTGCAGGTAGGTAGGACTCCATATAGTTGAATATTCTACATAATGTGATTGTCTCAAACTGTCATATTCCATGGAAGTATAAGGCTCTAGCCAAATCTTCTTCCACTTCAGGAATAGAAGGTTTGGCATCCAGTCGTTTTCTGATTGGGGACCTATATCTAACTTTAGAGTGGGTTAGGCATTCCAAGTCTTCTAATATATGCCAATGGGGCACTGTTTGTCTGGTAGGAGCAGCTAGTGCACGTCACCATGTGCTGGGGCATAGCAGGTTCAAAACCCAATGGTATAGTTGTATAACTGGTAGGGGCCTGCCTAACCCCAACTTGCCTTTAATGTTACAAAGTTGATGAGACATCTTGAGTTCAAAACCTGTGGGTGTGCATCTTTTGTTGTCAGGCCGAAGCTAGGTGTACTCCCTGGTGGGAAAGAGGGACCTGGGATTTTATGCCAATGACCTCAGTGGGTGAGGTGGTTCTTCCACAAGTACATATTTTTTCTTGTTCTTTGTCTCTTTTATGGTTTAAAAACCTTTCTAACTAATTCTTTATATTCTTTTACGAAAATTACTACTCAAATCTATTATTTCTTATACCTTTTATTATTCTTTAAACAATTTTAATTTTTAGAATGTGGAGATTTTGCAGAGAAAACCTGAATTTCTAAACCTTCCTTGAGAAGAACCGTTGCAAAAAAATAACTAAGACTGATGCTGGTGATATTGTATGGAATTTATTACATGAATAATTAACATCTATTTATTTGAGATCCATGTTTAGTTGAGATTATTTGAAATGCTTTACTGCCTTAATTTGCACTATAAACAATATTAAGTGCATTTTTGAAAACTATGAGCGCTACTGGATATCAATAATTTATTTAACTTATTAAATGACATGCTAATGTTGCATTAGGTATGTTGGGGTTGTCAAAATCTGCTTTTTATTGTCGTGAAGTAGAGTCCTTTTCAAGGTTGTAAGTATCATATCATTACCTGTATCGGTCAGGCCCAAAGTAACACCGTACCATACCGTATCATAAACTTATCTTAAATTTTAAGAATTTTTTCTAAAAAACCAAAAAATCAAGAAAATCAGAAAAATAAAAAAAATTCTAAAAAAATCATAACACATGAAACAATGATGAATTTCACAAAATACAACCATAAAATCACATATGAAGCATTTATGCCTTGGTATGAATGGCATGCATAAGACATTGAACCTTAAATAATCAAGATAATATGCTATACATGGCAATCTCACAAGAAAAATGCAAACTATGAAATAATATGCATATTAAATAACAAATCTAAGCTAATAAGTTGCAAGATTCATAATAATGTGTGTTTATATAAACAAAAAACACATTGTTTTTTAATGCTTAAAAAATTTACATAACTATTTTTTTAAAATTTCAAACAAAAATGAATTAGATAACATCAATCATTGAGTATCATCAACATCTTTTTTTTTTTGGAAAAAATCTCTCTAAATCACTCTTAAGCTCTTTAGGGATGAATATGAACTAGCCCCATGGGGCCTTATATGTTTTCGAAAAAAATTGAAATAAGTACATTTAAACTGCATTGATAGCATATCTTAAGATATGCCCCATATCGTAGTGTATCGTAAGATATGGGGGTGTATCATATATAGGGGTGTCAACGGGTCTGCTTTACCCAAACCCGATCCAGACCAAACCCTATAGGGTTCGGGTATGGTGTCAAATAAGAAGTCCCGATTAAGACCCGGGTCCAGACTCGAAGGTCTGATTAATACATGGACCTGGGTATAGTTTGTGAAATTTTATACAGACCCGGACCCAACCCGAGTTCCGATTAAGACCTGCAATGTTTCAACGTAAAAATAATAAAAAATACTATTTTACCAGGTATGGTCTGGGTCTGGTTCATGTAGTTCTTATCGGATCTGGGGTATGGTTTCACTTATAGTAGACCCGATTAGACCCAAGTCCGAACCCGATATCATACCCGAAAATCTGGTCCAAGTCTGGTTCCACCTAAGTCCAAACCAAATCCGATCCGTAGACACATAGAGGAAGAAAACCCTTTTTACGGATTTGAAAAATGATCTTCCGTTGGGGAGATATGACTCTTACAAAATGAAATAAAAACCTATGTCACTCAAATAAGGGAGACTGATAGGGGTCTGGTTTTAGATCCAAATGGGGTATCAAATGACCATAGAAATCGCTGAAAATTTACAGGAATAAACTAGACTTCATAACGAAGACACTACTTTTTACGGATTTGAAATCCCATCTCTGGTTAGGAAGATATGACCCTGACAAGTTGGTCCTGATTTGGATAGCGATTTGTATCACAAATCGCTGTAGTGTTTAGCGAGAAACACTACAAATCGCTAAACACTACAGCGATTTGTGATACAAATCGCTATCCGAATCAGGACCAACTTGTTAGGGCCATATCTCCCTAACCAGAGATTGGATTTCAAATCCGTAAAAAGTGGTATCTTTGTTATGAAGTCTAGTTTATTCCTGTAAATTTTCAACGATTTATATGGTCATTTGATACCTCATTTGGATCTAAAACCAGACCCCTATCAGTCTGCCTTATTTGAGTGACATAGGTTTTTATTTCATTTTGTAAGAGTCATATCTCCCCAACGGAAGATCATTTTTCAAATCCGTAAAAAGGGTTTTCTTCCTCTATGTGTCTAGTTTATATCTAAAAAGTTTTATAACTTTTTATGCTCATTTGATATTTCAAACCTGTTAAAAATCGAGACACATAGAGGAAGTTTCAAACTTTTTAAGTTTTATAATATTTTATAACATGTCTCGGTTTTTAACAGGTTCGAAATATCAAATGAGCATAAAAAGTTAAAAAACTTTCCAGATATAAACTAGACACATAGAGGAAGAAAACCCTTTTTACGGATTTGAAAAATGATCTTCCGTTAGAGAGATATGACTCTTACAAAATGAAATAAAAACCTATGTCACTCAAATAAGGCGGACTGATAGGGGTCTGGTTTTAGATAAAAATGGGGTAACAAATGACCATAGAAATCGCTGAAAATTTACAGTAATAAACTAGACTTCATAACAAAGACACCATATTTTACGGATTTGAAATCCGATCTCTGGTTAGGGAGATATGACCCTGACAAGTTGGTCATGATTCGGATAGCGATTTGTATCACAAATCGCTGTAGTGTTTAGCGAGAAACACTACAAATCGCTATAGCGAGGTCCAACAACACTATAAATCGCTGTGGGTCTCGTTAGAGACCCGAAAACACTATAAATCATAGTTAAAATACCGAAAAACACTACAAATCGTTGGGGGGCTCGTTGGAGACCCCAAAGCACTATAAATCATAGTTAAAAGATCGAACAACACTATAAATCATTATGAGGCTCGTTGGAGACCCAAAAATACTACAAATCATAGTAGAGACTCATTAGAGACTCAAAAAAATCATAACAATAATTTGCTGAAGAATATTGCCAATCAAATAACGATTTGTTAAAGAAGTGCTACAACAGTCATGATATGGAGGCCAAAATCAGAACATTTATAAAATCTGGATACAAGGTTCTGGTATTTAATCAAAATAAAATAGTAATTGACCATGAAAAATTCTAAAAATTTACAGAGATGAGACACATAAACGAAGAGAACCCGTTTTATAGAATTGAAAAATGATCTTCCATTAGGAAAATAAAATTCAAACAAAATGGATCAAAATCTGAGCCGTTAAAATGACACAGGGTGACAGGGTTATGGTTTTTTACCCAAAACTGGTACGAAAACACCATAGAAATCACTGAAATTTGGTACGAACAAACTAGATTCAATTTAGAAAACAACCTTTTTTACGGATCGGAAAAATCATCTATGGTTAGGGAGAAATCACTTCCGCAAGTTGGTCCTGATTCTGCTAAAATTCTGACGGTGTAAAATAACAGGTTTTGAATCTCGATTTTTAAAGTGGGTCAAACAAACTCAGAATGATCTTATTTTTGGTGGAGAGCATGAAGATATATGCATGAAGTTGCAGTAAAAAAATTCAAGTTAAAATGAGCTCTGGTTATATATAAATCGATAGATCTAAAATGCAAAAAAATTTAAAGTATAATCTAGAAAGCAACTGAATATGATGAAAGCAAACTGCACATGCGTGGATGTTCAAACATGAGATCTAATGCCTTAAAATATAAATGGGTAAAAACTTTGAATCAGACTCCACAACTCTTCAAGTTGAATGATGCTACCCACGTTGGGAGGAGCCCCCAGACCCCTCTCCTATAAGGGTAAAAACTCTGAATCAGGATCTACAACTCATTTAGTTGAATGATGCTACCCACGCTGGGATGAACCCCCGGACCCCCCTTCTGTAAGGGCAAAAACTCTAAATCAGGCACATAAGTAGAGAGAGAAGGGAGAGAGAGTGAGAGGGTTGGTGTTCATGGCCTTCTCCAGGAGGAACCCTTTACCTCCCTTGATTTCTTCTCTAGAGAGAGAGAGAGAGGGTTTTACAGTGTTTTACGAAAAAGGAAGAAGAAGAAGATGACGATGGAGCAATGTAGGATCGTCTGTTGGATGTGCACAGAAGTAGAGAGAGAAGAGAGAGAGAGTGAGAGGGTTGTTGTTCATGGCCTTCTCCAGAAAGAACTCTTTGTTTCTCTTGATTTCTTCTCTAGAGAGAGAGGGTTTTACAGTGTTTTACGGAGAAAGAAGAAGAAGACATGTTTGTCCTTTTTTTGAACATAAAAAGAAGAAGACTTTGAAGAGTCAAAATCATCCTGGACTTTCTGGATGGAGGACATGTTTGTCCTTTTTTTGAACTGTTTGTTTTTTCTTTTTTGAATGAATGGCATTTTTATCATTTTCTCAAACCATCACTTTATGAGAAGAATAGCAAGAAAGGGTACTTAAGTCTTTGCAACAACACCAGAGTCCGATGCAAAGTTATGTCAACATACACGGGAATACGAGCCCCATGTGCTTGTATACGTGGTGCTCATTCAAAGCCCCGAACACAGACGTGGGATTCAGTGAATCATCGGGGGCGAACATACACAACCCTCTCTCTATTGAATAGTGAACTACATAGTTCATGCACACAAGTCAGTATATGTGTGCATGTGCACATGGATGCGCTTGCATCTATTGCAATAGCGAACTATCATACTTCACTAGGGAGACCTTTAAGAGCCTAGAATCTAAGATCCAAGGATCAGAGGTGGGGAAGGGAACACTGATGTTGTTTAGGCATCATGCCAAGATCTAAGGTTTCTCAAACATGAGATTCCAAATCGAGAATTTGTGGAGGCATGGTTAGGTGATTGGTAAGTTCCATTAATCTGGATATTGTAACTCGATCATGCAGTACAAGGCTTTTGCAGGTGTTGGTGTCTGAGTTAATATGGTTGCAAAATCTCCTACTACTATTAGGAATAAATTAGCATATTGTTCCCACACTATGGTTTGACAATTTAGGATCTACTTACCTTGCTGCTAATCTTGTCTTTCATGTCAAAACCAAATACATTGAAAACTATTATCACTTTGTTCGAAAAAAAGTTGTCAAATAATAAATCAATGTCTAGTTCATTCCTTCTGAAGATCAACTTGCAGATATTAATTTTCCATGTAAAACACTTACACAGAAAATGAATAAGTGGGCAGAGATTTTTTGTGTTTAACAGGAAACACTGAAAATCACTGCACGTTAAACACAAAACACAGAAAATTTCTATCGCTATACGCGCAGCAATTATCTGTGTTTTGTGTGGCCCGAGAAATTTGTGAAGTAATCAGGCACTGGATCTGCTCACGAATTTGAGATCCCTCATGCAAAAGGGAGTGAAGGAGAAACCCTGAATCTATGAATAGACAGGGGAAGGTATGATCTCGTATCCTCAAAGCTCAATTATGAGATATCCAAGATACTCAAACGCAAGCTAAGCCACAAGCTACACTTTGGATTAACATATCCAAATCAAACTCAAAAGTAAGCTAAGCTACACTTTGGATTTACATAGAAGTGATTTCCAAATGGAAAACTAGCACCCCAATGGGGGTTGGCCTATTGGGGGTGTGGTCTTGGCTGCTAGACGGGAAGTCAAGTTCGAATCTCATGGGCGTCGCCCCTCTGCCTAGCATAGGCCCTGAGGGCGGGGATCCTAGCCTTGGAGTTTTACACCACTGGCACGATGACCATAAGTATGGCAGGGTGAGCCAGCTTAACCAGGTCTTCGTGTCAAGTGCGGTTTCTTAAGTTGGAGTGTGGGAGTGAGTTTTGTTCCTTCCATGCGATCTACCATGCTGTGATGATCCAACAGTGCCAAATGAAGTTTCATTTCTTCCTGTTAATGGGGAAGCTTGGCCCCAACAGGAGATCCCGACTTCAAGATTCACCATGAACTCGAATTGTGATGGGCCCAACAATCGAACCCCATGCAGACTTGAATAGGTACTGAAAGAAAGGGTAGTTCCAACTAGGGGTGGAAAAACCTGACACAACCCGCCAACCCGCCTCTTAGGCGGGTTCGGGTTGGGCTTAAGCCAACCCGTTCAATAAACGGGTCGACCCGCGTAACCCGTTTATTAAACAGGTCGGGTTCGGGTTGGGGGTATGCCAACCCGCCAACCCGGCTGACCCGTTTAATAAACGGGTTAGGCGGGCGCGCGGGTCAACCCGACCCGTCAACCCGTCAACCCGACCCGCCAACCTGACCTGTGAACCTGAGAACCCGTTTACCCGACCCAACCCAACCCATTTATTAAATGGGTTGGCGGGTCGTGTTGGGTTACCCGTTTATTAAACGGGCCGGGTTCGTGTTTGCCACAGCCGACCCGTTTAATAAACGGGTCGGGTTCGGGTTGAGGTATGCTGACCCGCCAACCCGACACGATTGCCACCCCTAGTTCCAACATAGGTGAAAGCCCGATTCCTCATTTTGACAGCAAAGGTAGCATATGCCCCCGCAACTAAAGTCCCCATTAGTTGCTTAGACCACCACTAAAGGTCTCCATTTTTGCTTACACCTTTAGGCTGTTAGAAACTGCCGCTAAATCTAAAAAAGGAAAAAAAAAACTCGCTTTTAATAAGTTTTTTTGTATTTTTTTGTGGCCATTCATCAAGGCCGTGATGGACGGCCAGCGAAGTCCTGCTGATATATGCATACCTAAGAATTGCGTAGCTACCACTTTTTCTATATATATAATGTCAAACATATATATGTAAATTGAATATGTATAAGACTAGGACACTAGTTGAAAATTTTACAAACCTTTGAACTTCACCTTCTAGTTTGGTCGTATAAAATATTATTTTTTAATGACGATTAACCCTCGCACACTCGGTGGGAGAAAATATTTATTATTAACTAAATGCAGCAGTTGTCTCCAATGGAGAAAATATGCAGCTCTGTTTGCCATGTTCACAGATAAACAAAATTTTAATTTCCTAAGAAATAAAATATGAAGCCCTTAGTGTACACTTGACCTCTGCCCACAAAACTATGCTTGGATCTTCAGCACACTATCCAAGTTGATAAACAAATCACAGTTCCCACCATCAACATGTGGCTTTCAATCCCAAATTTTTTAAGAGTCAATCTGGACCGTTGTATCGGTATCGGCCCCCGAATCGTTTGGCCATGGATTCAGCTATATCGCCCGATACCGATACTCAAGTGAATCGTTTTGTATCGGCCAAAAAATAATAAAGAAATATATTTTCTATATTTAATCTATAGTACCCACCTATAATAAATATATTATTTTCACTGCCCGTTGAAGAGCATCTGCAGCATCTCAGCCAAATACTTTGAGGGAACTTTGTATCATTTGGTTGGAACACAAAGTACAGTCTAACACATGCACTGTCAATTGAACGCGTACATCCACACTGCCCTCCAACTCCGCGTTGTCTGCATTGCCACCTTGCATTTTGTAACATAGATCTAAGAAAGAATATTTATGAGTTTTTTTTTTTTTATGTTTTTCTTTTTTATTTATGAAAAAATCACCACTACAGTTTGGACACACTATTACAGGTTGAGAGTTGTTATTAGGGCTGGTAAATGAACTGAAGAGTTTGCAACTAGGCTCGGTTTGGCTTGGCTTGTCATGAACTCATTCATAATCAGCTCATACAGCTAGCAAGCCGAGCCACGAGCAGCTCATTTAGATTAGACGAGTCGAATCTCGGGTGAGCTCGTATAAAAAAAAAAAATATTTTTATGTGTAATATAGATGGATGCAAAAAATACATACAGAGAGAAAGGTGCATGAAAAATATACATGTAAAGTATAAACTATTAAGTTTGATATATAAAATATATGTACAAAAAACATATATTTCATGAATAATTAAAAGGGTTCTTTTTTACACGAGCCATCTAGTGTTTGGCTCGCTCACATCATGAGCATGAATACAAGATAAGTCATGGACTCAGTCCACTGGTAAATGAGCCAAGCCCGAACATGCATTGTTCAGTTTGTTTACCAGCCCTAGTTGTTATGTTGATTATAGATATGAGCCAGCGTCTGCTGTGTAAAACTTTCATGAGTACCTCCTGCCAGCCTGGGATATGAAACTCTTGACCTCCTTCAACTTGGAAGCCTTAAACCAACCTACCTAGCCAGGTGCACAGGGCCCTTGTGAGCTTGCTAATTACTAAACCATTCCTAGATTATTGGCATTTAGCTTTTCAATAATTTTTTACAAATTTTTGAGGAGGTAACTGTTACATATTTTACATTTATTTGATCTTTTAGATCGGATGGCTGTGTAGCTTTTGGAAATTATTAGTATTTATGAATTTCATCATTTTGTCCTTTCCTTTTAGTTAGGCCAAGGTAAAATCCTCTATCACCTACTGCATATTGGCAGGCTTCTAGTTGGTAAAAAACCCTTGAAGTTCCCTCCAGTTCACTGGCCAATACACTCAGCTATGACCTTGCAACAAGGGACACCATGTCCCCCTGCGGGTCTTGAACAGTGGTCGTCCTGTGTTAGGTGACAAATAGTGGCCCCTATCCAGGAAGGAAGAGCCATTGTGGGCATTATTTTGTTTTTCTTGAGTGTACGTAGCAACATGATGCAATGATCAATTAATGTGCCTTAAGCCAAGTACTATAAGGCTTACTCATCCCTTCAATAAATGCATTTGTGGTGCATAAGAATGCCACGCCAAATTCATGTTTTTGCCAAACATGAGATCTAAGATCCTCTGTTTTGAGATTCAAAATTAACTGATCTGAGATCCCAAATCACCAGGAGTCTAAGATCCGAGGCAATCAAACACATTTAGGTCCTGTTTAGAATCTAGAAGTCGGAGGTAGCCAGAGGTGGCCGGAGTGGAAAGTGGGAAATACACAGTGCAATAGTCATTTGGGATGGATGCAGTTGTAGAAAATGATGGAACTGGGATGGTATTTAACACCTCCGGTTCCACATTTCATTTTTCACCTAGATGAAGTGGCAGTTGCCAAATACTAGACCTGTTCCCACACCGGTTCCCAATGCTCTTCCAATATTAATTTCAGCTTTTCAACTGCATTCCAAACAACTGCACAAGTGAAAGTGGTAAATCCTCAGTTGAACCGTTCCACTTACCCAAACAACCATGTGAATTTGCTAAAACTATAAATTTTGGGATCCTGTAACTGTATCCTTAGCTACCACCGACTGAAAGGTTCCAAACAGGGCCTTAGCTTCCAAACAGGGCCTTAGCTTCCATGAATTTGATTTGAGGGGAACTGAATCAAAGTTAATGGGGTCAATCATAACATAGTTTTACTCCCCAATCCCCCCACTACAGTAGGCCCACAGGGAACCATAATAACCATGGCCAACTTCCTAAGATCTACTCAATCTAAGTAAAGTTTAATAGGAAATGGGGCTGGGCCAGGTCAGCCAACCAACTATGAGCCTAGCACCATTAACTACATGGAAAAGGAGAGCACGAGGGGCCCTCACTAGGCTCAGTTGGCAACATGATGGTCCTCTTAGCTTGCCAATGAACTACATATGACTACAAATTTGAATCAGGGGCAAAAAGTTGGCATCTTGACGATCATCTTAGCTTATGTAATGAACTAATATAATATTCTTATAAATTTGAATCGGGGATTCAGGGGCCACGGTAAATAAAAAGGGTTTTAAGACAAAATGACAAGATAGGACTAAGCGTGGTTGTAGGATGTTGGGCATGCCCATGTGGGCAGATTGAGAAAATTTTTCCACATGGTAGCGGCCGGTCTGGAGTGATTCACGGCCGGTCTGGAGATTTGTTTTTTCATCTCTCTCTCTCTCTCTCTCTAAATGCACCTCTCTTCTTTCTGCCCACTCTCTTTCTCTCTCTACCATTTTTCACCTGTCTAAAAACTCTCTCTCTCTTGAAATGCACCCCTCCTGCCTTCCGTCTCTACCCACTCTGTTTCCCTTTCTATCATTCTTCACATCTGCCTCTCTCTAAAAACAGTACATTCTCTCTCAAAACACCCACTTTCTCTCTTCCCTCCCTCTCCGCTCTCTTTCTCTCTCAAAATTATTTTCACAGCTGTCAGCTCTCTAAAAACAGCACTTTCTCTCTCTACCCTTCTGGGTGTACCCTACTTTCTCTCTAGAATCTCTCCCCACCCCACAAAACCCCCACTTTCTGTCTCCACCATTCTCACATCTTCCCTGCCTCTTTCTCCCCAACCCCAACATTCTCTCTCAATCCAGAGAGAGGAGGGCCAGCTCCACCCCAACACTAATAAACCCAAAAGGGAAAAAAACTCTTTGAGGGAGAGAAGAAAGAGGACAATGGCAATGGCTCCGCCCCTCCTCCTCCTTCTCTTCCTCTCTCTGTCCTGCATCTCTGCAAACGGCAGGCTCACAACCAACTACTACCAGAGGAGCTGCCCCCGGGCGGAGGAGATAGTCCGGAACGTGGTGATTCAGAAGCAGATTACAAACCCCACCACCGCGGCCGGCACCCTCCGCCTCTTCTTCCATGATTGCTTCGTTGAGGGCTGCGACGCCTCCGTCCTCATCACCTCCACTCCCTTCAACAAGGCCGAGCGCGACGCAGACATCAACCTCTCCCTCCCCGGTGACGGCTTCGACGCCATCGTCCGGGCGAAGAGTGAGCTTGAGCTCACCTGCCCCGGCGTCGTCTCCTGCTCCGATATCCTCACCATCGCCACCAGAGACCTCATCACCCTGGTAATCGGACGGAATCCATAGTTTCATATCAATAGCAGGATGGGATCATGAACAAAAAACCATTCATTTTTCTTCCAGTATAAGCGTATCTCTAGCATCCCCTTCATTTTTGGAATAGTTAGATGCATTTGAATTGATTTTTTCGGTGCCCACATTTTACTTTGTGGAAATGGAGATTTCAATTACTTCTTTAGCATGCCATTCATTTTTGGAAGAGTTAGATGCATTTAAATTTTCTCTCAAAAAAGAAGCTGCATTTAAATTGTTTTTGTTCAGTGCTCACATTTTACTTTGTGGATACGAAGATTTCAAATATTTATTTAGCATCTCAATTCATTTTTGGAAGAGTAGGATGCATTGAAATTGATTTTGTCCAGTGCCCACATTATATTTTGTGGATATGGAGATTTCAATTTTTTCTTTAGCATGTCATTCATTTTTCGAAGAGTTAGATGCATTTGAATTGATTTTGTTCAATGCCGACATTTCACTGTGGAAATGGAGATTTTGGATGCTGTTAGGATTTTTCTCTCATTACTATGGCAAGATATGGGCGATCATACATAGATTGTAGACGTCCATTTGTTTGCAAAAGAATAAATTCCTTGTTTTATTTAGCATGCCATTCAATTTTGGTAGAGTTAGATTTATTCAAATTGATTCGTTCAATGCCCACATTTTACTTTGTGGAAATGGAGATTTTGCAAGCTGATGAGAGTTCTCTCATTACCATGGTAAGATATGGAAGATGATATATTGATTGTAGACATCCATTTCTTTTCCAAAGAGGAAGTTCTTTGTTTGAAAATGATGCTACCAGCCCATTATTTTACATTTTGTTATGTTGATGATTAGATGTTGAAAATTTGCAAAATTTTCTTGTTGGCATGAGCTCAACCTTTTTGTAAAAACAAAAAACCTGATTTAGTATGTTAAATATTTCATTACATAAGGTTGCAAAGAGGGTGCACTTTTTTGTTGAAAGAACAGGAGGAACCCACATTTTGCCTTTTTCCTATATCAATGTTTGATATTTATAAAAATGATTGTTTTTTCTTCTTGTATTGTACTTTATATGGCTACATTGTAATTTAATTCACATATTGTGATTTTTGATATATAGGTAGCTTTTTAGCTTGTAAATTTGAGAAATTGCTTTCTGATGTGAGTTTTTGCAGTTTATGAATGCAATGGATTTGAATTGTTGTATACAATATATATATATTTTATATTTCATTGCAAAGAGAGCACTCTTTGTCAAATAAAAATGCAAGGAACCCTCATTTTGCATCTCATCTGTCTTTTAAATTTCTGACAATCAAAAGCTCTCCTTGTCAGTGTAAGTTCAGACCTTTCTTACCATTAGATTTGATAAAGAGTGCCCTTTGACTAGGAAAGATCTCTCTCTCTCTCTCTCTCTCTCTCTCTATATATATATATATATATATATATATATATATATATATATATATATCAAATTGTCAAATGGGAAAAAGGCTGTTGATCTATGATTACAAAGTTGTGACATATTGATTGCATTCTTCAGATGAGAATTTTCTTTGCTTGCTGAAAAGAATGTGATCAACCAACAGTTTATATTTTGGCACTCGTGTGGCAGGTTGGAGGGCCTTACTACAAGGTAGTACTGGGCAGGAAGGATGGCCTTATTTCACAAGCTAGTCGGGTACCTGGCAGTCTGCCTATGCCAACAATGCCGGTCACAGAGCTGGCCTCTCTCTTTTCATCAAAGGGATTTTCCATTGGAGAAATGGTAGCACTTGCTGGTGCCCACACCATTGGTTTCTCTCATTGCAAGGAATTTGCCAAGAGGCTGTACAACTTTAGCCATACCTCAACTCTTGATCCTTCCATGAACCCACGTTACGCTCAAGGCTTGCAAAAGGCTTGTGCAAATTACATTAAGGATCCTACCATGTCCGCATTCAACGATATAATGACCCCTGGAAAATTTGACAACATGTTCTACCAAAACCTTCCCAAGGGCCTTGGTTTACTGGCTTCTGATCAGGCATTCTACTTGGACCCTCGAACCAGAAGGCTCGTTGAGTTATTTGCTTCAAACCAAACTGCATTCTTTAATTCCTTCGTTGCAGCCATCCAGAAACTGAGCATTGTTGGAGTGAAGGTAGGCAGGCAAGGTGAAATTCGAAGAAGATGCGACCAATTTAATTAAATGAATTCGCAGTAGCATTCCATGAGCACAAGAGTTGCAGATGCCAGTATGTCAAGTTATAAAATTTCAAATGAAGATATCTTAGTTGGTATGTCTCTTTTGTACGGATTGGTCTCTTCTCTCCTTCTCTTCATCTGATTTAGTGATGTTCTAATGGTGGTTGTGTGCCATGGAATGATATGGGCACTGTTACTGTTACCTGTAATTCTTTTCTTAGTTATTTTGCTAGTTACGTTGATGAGTGTTGTATTTTCGGGCCAGTATCTAGTGTTATGAACACTATGATGTAGATCAGCTCAAATATGTAAAACACGCCTCCTTTTTCCCCTTGGAATAAACTGTGGCAATTCACTTGTCCCTGGATCAAATTCAATTACATGTGGTTGATGGTAATTTTGTTGAATGCGCATCAAATAATCCAGTGTCGATATCTCTCTCCCTTTCTCTCTTAGTGTTATGATCTTATGTTTTTTTATGATATTATTAACTTATGTTGATCAGCTCAAGTATGTGAATACACACTTCCCTTTTTTCCCCTCGGAATGAACTATGGCAATTCACATGTTCCTGGTCCGAAGGACCAAATCTAAACACATGCAGTTAATGGTAGTTTTGTTGAATGCTGTATCAAATAATTCAATGGCATCTGAGAGAGAGAGAGAGAGAGAGAGAGAGAGAGAGAGAGAGAGAGAGAGAGCCAATTAACGGATGTGGTTCTGTTAAAAGTGTCGGTGCGGTGTCTGCAGTTATACACGCTTGTGTAAAGTCGTATTTCTTGCCTGGTTGGAGAGTGAACCCCCTTCACGCGCCCTCACACGTTGTTGGCTGTTTTTGTCTTTTGCCGTGTGGTCCTTTTTGTCCCGTTGTAGTTTGCTTTTGTCATGTACAATTTTTATATGCGGAACAATGACGGTAGTATCCTTGTCAAATGGTTTATTCTCACAAAAACCTATAAAATAGGCCAATTTTTTTCAAAAGAAATCAAATTTATTGATTCTTTGTCTTATATAAGATCATTTTATCCTTAATAAACTATTTGTGTCGCACAAATATGTTGCCAACCTTCAAACAGGGTTAAAATCATTGAAAAAAATTCATAACATATTTGTGCGAACCTCTCAATATAATTAAAATTATTCAAAAAATTCACAACATATTTCTACAATCCACCTCATGTTTGCATAAACATGTTATCAACTTCCGAATGTGGTTAAAATCATATAAGAGATTCTCATAATATTTGTGTGAACCTTCTGATATTGGCATAATTATCATGTGAACCTCTAAATATGGTGAAAATTATTGAGAATATTCTCGTGATAATTATGCGGATTGGAATAAAGAGTGAAATATAATTCACAATTAGTGTTCTCTTGAGGGGTAAAGAGAGTTTCAAAAAAAAAAAATCACAAGTATTTATACAAGTCTAAAATCATGTGATCATCAACTTTCAGCGGTTCAAAAGATATGTTGTGCGAATGTTGAAAGGTCTCGTAAATATCATTTGAATTTTCTTAGTTTGATTTTAATCATATTTAAAAATTCATAACATATTTGTGTGAATGTTGGTAGGTCTAAGTAGATATTATGCAAATCTCTTAAATAATTGTAACCACATTTTGAGGTTTGCAACATATTTGTACGAACGTGAGAAGGTTTGCACAAATATGTTATGCATCTCTTGAGTGACTTTAACCATATTTGAAGTTTTACAATATATTTGTGCGAGTGTTAGGAGGTCCTTGCAAATATGTTGTAAATGTCATCTGAATTTAATCATACTCAGAGGTTCACAACATATTTATGTGTAAAACCCCCTTCGGCAAAGTCGTCAGAGGGGATAAGCGTTAAAAAAAAAATAGAAACAGTTTCTCAGTTGGGGAAAAACTATTTCGAGGGTTCGAGAAGGGGTGAGGATAAACCTCACCCCCGAAATCCGTGGGAGGGGGGTGAGGTTTATCCTTAGCCCCTCACCCTACGTGAGGGTTATAAAAACCCTCACGCAGGCCCTCCTTTCGCACCCTGCATTGAGAGAGAGAGAGAGAGAGAGAGAGAGAGAGAGAGAGAGAGGCACTTACCGGATTTCGACGACGACGACGGTGATGGCAACGAGGTAAGCCTCCACCCTCCTCATCTTCTTCTTCGTTCTTCTTTTCTGATCCGAGCACAAAAGGGGGGCCGACAGCCATTGCTGCCGGTGAGTTATAGGAAAAAAAAGATTCAGAGAGGGTGAGAGAGAGAGAAAGAGGAGAAGGGGGCCGACCGATGTCGGTGGCCGACCCCTCATGTCAGAGAAATAGACAGAGAAGGGCCGGCTCCGGCGGTTGGCCCCTTTCTGTAAGAAGAAGGGGGACGAAAAGGGGGTGATGCCCTTTTTCCGTCCCCTGTGAGGGTTTTAACAAGGGGGACCGGGTCGGTCCGGAGTGTCCGGACCGAACCGGTTCGGTCTGGGTGCGACCTAGACCGAGTCCGCCGGTCTGGGTCGCGCCCAGACCGAGCCTTTAAAAAAAAAGGGCCGGTTCAGCCTGGGTGCGACTCAGACCGAACTGGGTCGGTCCGAGTCGCACCCAGACCGAACCGGGTCGGTCCGGGTCGCACTCAGACCGAACCGGGTCGGTCCGGGTCGCACCTAGACCGAACCGGGTCGGTCCGGGTCGCACCCAGACCAAACCGAGTTAAGTTAGAAAAAAAATAGTTTGGGTGAACCGGTTCGGACCAAACTGGTTCGGATAGAATCAGTTTCAGTGAAATCGGTTCAAACTGAATCGGTTCTGAACTAAACCGGTTTGGGTGAACCTGAGTCAGACCGAACCGGTTCGATCTAACTGGATCTGGGTTCTCAGCTTGGATCCAGTTGGATCTGGACCTGTTCTGAATCCAGACTGACTGTTCTGGATATGATTGAATCAATCATGGATCCACTTCAGAACTTGGTCTAGATCAGTCTGTTCTGGATCCAGTCAGACTGTCCTGGATCCAGTTAGAGGGTATGGATCCTGTGCTGAATCCAGTCAAGCTATTCTGAATCCAGTTAGAATATTCTGGATCCAGTCAGACTTTTCTGGATCCAGTCAATTATGTTGGTTCAATGATCTGATCCTACGATAGGGTTTGGATCTAGATCAGAATTGGATTCAGATCGAATCATAAGATAGTCTCGTATGGTACCGAAATCTGAAATGTACCAAGATATCCATTTGGATACTCGAGATCTATTTCAGTAAAAGGGGCATATCTTTGCACTCCGAACTCAGAATCGAGTGAGATTTGATGCGTTGGACTCGTATTGAAAAGGGAAATCCATTGGTTTATGAAATCCAGTCAAATTAGTGATACGAAAATTGAGGTTTATTGAGTAAATTCGAGCGAGGTGTTTTTGTAATTTTGTAAGAGGTTTTGTGAATTAATTCAATTATGTTGGTTCAATGATCTGATCCTACTGTTAGAGCATCTTGAGACTTGGTTTTGGTGAAAGACAACGTCCACACTTGAGGTAAATGATATTATAAGTAATCTTAGATGTCAATAAACATTTTTATGTTGTTACTGTAATGTTGTAATTGATTAGCAAGATTGTTTTTTGTGAGACCACGACATGCATAACTTTCATGCTTGACATTATGAGTAAAATTATATACATGTTTGTGTGATATGCAAGTTAGTTTTGATATGTCATGCATGATGAAAAGAAATTCTATTGTGATTGCATGTCTAGATAATTCATGAATAGCATGCATTGTGATGAGACCATATTTAGATTAGAGTCTCATTTAGTCTATTCATGTTGTATAGATGAATATTTAGAGTTCAGCATGCATGACCCCTTAAATCCCAGAAGTGGCGACCTGTGGCAAGGACTATTTGGTTCGCGGCTTGAGTGCAACCACCATGGAGAGTGGGCCGTCGATGATTTAACGATGTAGAGACACTACATTATTGTGTGCTAAGTGAGAGAGGTGTGAGTCCTAATATCATCATGAGATTAAAAAAAAGATTGTTGTGATCAATCATGACACCACTCGTGAGAGAACGTGTGAACTATGAATTTGAGAATATTGTTCAATGTGTGAACTTAGTTATGACTTAGGATTACACTCATACTGATTTGGGACTCTAGAGGACCATAGATGGTTGATAACCATCATGGTTAGGATGCAGCATGAACCATGCCGAGATTGAGAGCTTGACCTCCCGGCTAGCTACCGGTGGGGTCCCCGTGGTGGTTCACTGCAGTGCCTGGTAGTCCAGGGACCACTAGAAGTGTATGATTCATTGTCTGACCAAAATGTAGAATTGTGTTGTTCTACGGGGTTGCTACACCCATAGATGACTATTACCGGTATAGCCAACCTAGTGATAGTTGTGTGAAAAAGAGTATTTGAGAATGATAATAGGGGTAATTAAAATATACAAACTTGTGTGGTGTGTCAAGAACTAAACTAAGACTAGGGGCTTAGAGCCCACTACAGTTGTAAGTTTAATTGTTATGTGCTTATAATTATTTCTTACTCGGTTGTAGACTCACCCCCATTTTTATTTAATTACAACTGTAGGTTCCAGGCATTAAAACAATCAATTGTGAGCAGTTTTTCCCTTCTTCAGCAGAGCATTGGTATATTTTACTTTCCTTATCATTGAATAAGATGTAATTGATTTTCTTTTGTTATGAATGATGAACATTGTAAGGAAAAAGTTGATTATGGAAATAAAATGGAAAGGTTTTTTTTAGCCACATTTTCTCTGTGTAAACTTTGTACTATTTCCCTCTGGGAAGTAATACCAACCGAACTCGAACTCCTAATGTTCCAGATAGGAGTATTACAAAGTGGTATCAGAGTTAGGTTTACACAGAAAAATGATTCATTATTAATAACAAGATTCAATGACAAGATGTAAGTCTCAGCTCGAATAAGACACATTAGTGATTAGATTACTGTGTGATTAGGAATGACTAACGAACAAAGAAACAACGAAGTCTCACAGGCTCAAGACTCTGCTGAGCCTCCTATGGTAGGGAGAGAGGAATTCTTTGCTGTAATGGCAATGGTTACTGGAGTCATTACATGCATGACTCAAGTGGTTAGAGAGTTGACACCACAACCTCCTCTGATCTACATCATAATCGAAGATCGAGATTCTTACCATCAGAACTACCCCTACACTACCCAAGGGCGACACCCACCACCCTACGGAAGGAGGAATCACCAGTGCAATTGTCATGGAGTAAGGTCTGCACGTGGGCGGATGAGGGGAAATCGGATGGCGACTAGAGGAGGAATCAAGAGAAGAGCATCTCCGAACACAAACTTTGTGCCTCGGAGAGGGTCTCGTATGGCCAGCGCACGGGGACAACATATGTCCCGAGCTAGCTATGCGGCTGCCATGAGTGGGGAAAACCAGAGGGTTCCACCTCCATTCCAAGAGTTTCTGTCTGAAGAAACTCGGAGAACTGCAATTCAGGCAACCGAAGCAGCTCGATAGGCAATGAAAGTCAACCAAAGCGACCCAAAGTTTGAGCAAGAGAGAGCAATTTCGGGAAGTTCGAAAGAGGAAGGTGAGGATGAAGACCCGAGTGATGATCCTGCCTCACCTACATACACTCCTGCCACACCTAACCACACATCTTCCTCACCAACTTAAACTCCTGCTTCGCCTTAGTACGACTTGAATGCTCCTCCTGAGACTCATCAACATCAAACTCAAGGGAGTACAAGGAACATACCCTGTTTCGGATGAATTGAAGAGTGATTATGATTAATTAGTTTGCTTAATAGAGTTGCATTGTTTGAATTGCATTATTCTTTCTTTTTGCTTGCTAATGATGTTTCTCGTGCGTGTATGAGACTTTTTGAATGAAATAAAATAAATAATTTTTATATACTATGTGATATGGGACAAAATCTTATACAAGTACCAACGAATCACATGATAATGAATTTCTCTGCAGTAGCAATGTCCACTCACAGAGAAACATCTTATCTATCAAAGGACACAGTAGCGACAAGGCGGGAAAGGGAGATCCTTGGTGGACTGTCGCGAAGGGCACCCTCATCATCCCCTACTACGAAAGGGGCACAAGTTCAGGAAAGCCACACATCAATGCACACACCAGAAAGATATACTCCACGAGAGGGTAGAGAAGAAAGTATATAGATTCCACCTAGATCGTCAATGAGTCAAAGTATGAGAATACCGCCAGAATACACTACCAACCATATATTGTATAAGCTTCTGTAAAGGACCCGAGCCCAACAAAATCAACCTCAGATAGTGATTTCTGGTATCACCTTATGGGCAAAGAGGTTCAAGAACATGCAACCTCCGCTCTTCGATGACACATCTGAGGTGTCGTGGCAGAGAATTGGTTGATGCAAGTAGAGAAAGCATTGGATGCCATCCAATGTCCAGAGGGTATGGATAGCTGTATCCAATCTGACCAGCGATGCAGAGCACTGGTAGAGGTCCATTAGGGACACCTTAGAGTCAGATACGTATTTGCCTTGGTCCATATTCATGAGAAGATTTTACAGGCAATTCTTTCTAAAATGTCAGAGGGTGGAAAAGAAAGAAGAATTCAGAAAATTAAAGCAGGGTGACATGACAGTCGCTCAATATACCGCTCATTTCAATTCTCTCTCCCATTTTGCCAAGTCCTTAGTGGCAAACAAGAAAGAGAAGTGCAGGAGGTTCGAGAGGGGTTTGAGGCCCAAAATTTTGAGGTTGGTCGGTCCACAACAAATAAAGAAGTACAATCGACTAGTAGACTATGCCTTCAGGTATGAGTTTTGGGAGATGCGGACAACAGAAAAGCCTCAAGCGAAAGAAAAAGCCAAAACGGAAGATAAGACCCAACACAGTGGTGGCAACGTGGTAGAGTCCTCTCGGAGGAAGTTTCATTATAGAGGAAGATTCCAACGGGATAACAAGAGCCAGTTCGGAGGACAAAACCCTGGTCAGAACCAGGGTAAGCAAGTCAAGTATGCAGGCAATCAACAAGCCAAGCGGCAAAGGTTCCAGAAGTCGATCCAGTCGGATAACGCTTGTAAGACTTGTGGTCTTCAGAAGCACAAGGGTAAATGTGATTTGAGGAACGTGAGATGCTTCAACTGCCAACAACTGGGTCATTATGCCAATGATTGCCCACAATTGGATCAGAGAAACAACGCCCCACCGGAGCCGAAACCCGCAGTACCAGGTCACACCTATGCATCAACTCTCCAAGAAGCTCTAGCCAACCCTGATATGGTTGAAGGTACACTTCCTATTTCTGGTATTCTTGCTCAAGTATTATTTGACTCAAGGGCGACACATAGTTTCACTTCTGCAGCTTTTGGAAAGAGGTTGCCAGTGGCACCTTCTCGATTGAGTATTTTTTACTTAATAGAGACACCTATCAGAGCAACCACCATTGTGGATACTGTGTATTCTAACTGTATAGTAAAAATCGAAAATCGCGAGTTGTCGGTAAACTTATTGCAACTCGACTTCAAAGATATAGACGTTGTTCTGGGCATGGATTGGTTGTCGGACCATCATGCCACTATCGATTGTAGAAGAAAGTGTGTCAGCTTTCAAATACCTCAAACTCTAACTTTCACATACCAGGGTGTTAGAAAGTTACCCAAGCCAGCTATCATATCTTGTCTAAAGGCCAATAAATATATTAAAAAGGGATACATGGGATTTCTGGCCTACATGAAAATTGAAGAGAGAGAAGGTCTCACAATATCAGATATAGACATAGTTCGTGAATATGATGATGTTTTTCCAGAAGATCTACAAGCCTCCCTCCTGATCGTGAGATTGAATTTCAAATCGATCTTATTCTGGGAACTAATCCCATTTCGAAAGCTCCTTACCGGATGAGACCAACAGAACTTAAGGAACTCAATGAGCAAATACAGGAGTTATTGGAGAAAGGATTTATTCGACCTTTAGTATCTTCTTGGGGTGCTCCAATTTTGTTCGTGAAGAAGAATGACAGATCACTGCGTATGTGTATTGACTATCGTCAATTGAATGCAGTAACCATAAAGAATAAATACCCATTGCCGAGAATTGATGATTTGTTTGATCAACTGCAATGAGTTGCATGCTTCTCAAAGTTGGATTTGAGATTGGGTTATCATCAGCTAAGGATTAAGAAAGAAGATGTGGCTAAGACAACATTCAGATCAAGGTATGACCATTACAAATTCTTGGTCATGCCGTTTGGTCTGACTAACGCACCAGCTACCTTCATGAATATGATGAATAGAGTCTTCAGACACTATTTGGATAAGTTCGTAGTGGTATTTGTCGATGGCATTCTCATATACTCTACATCGAAGGAGCAATATGAAGAGCATCTGAGGATAGTTCTGCAGACACTTAGAGAACATCAGCTCTATGCCAAATTCTCTAAGTGTGCTTTTTGGTTAGAACAAGTGTTTTTCCTTGGACACATTGTTTCTAAAGACGAGATTATGATAGACTCTGCAAAGATTGAAACAGTCACCAATTGGTCTAGACCCAAGAATCCTACTGAGATTCGCAGCTTCTTGGGATTAGCTGGGTATTACCGACGATTCGTAGAAGGTTTTTCCTTGTTGGCGGCTCCTATGACAAAGCTCACAAAGAAAGACGTAAAGTTCGAGTAGAATGATAAATGTGAGCAAAGTTTTCAGGAGATAAAGAAGTGTTTGACCACTGCCCTAGTGTTGGTCTTACCTTCTAGATACAGAGGTTTCACTATTTATAGCGATGCCTCTCACAAAGGATTGGGTTGTGTTCTGATGCAACACGAAAAGATGATAGCTTATGCATCTTGTCAACTTAAAACTCATGAGGTCAACTATCCGATGCATGATCTGGAGCTAGCAGCGGTTATATTTGCCCTTAAGATTTGACGGCACTATCTCTATGGTGAGCAATTTGAGGTCTTTATCGACCATCAAATTCTTAAGTATTTATTTTCTTAGAAAGATTTGAACTTGAGGCAAAGAAGATGGTTGAAATTTTTAAAAGATTATGATTTCAAGCTAAAATATCATCCCGGAAAAGCAAATGTAGTCGCTGACGCTCTTAGCCGAAAGGTAGGAGCACTGACCAGACTCACAGATTGGGAGTTATTTTCTACGATGGCTCATCAAAAAGCAAAAGCTCAATGCTTACCAGGTCGGTTATTATTCGTGCAAACCACATTGAAGTCAGAATTGTGGGATCAAATTAAGGAAAAACAACCCTTAGACCCAGAATTAATCCAAATAAGAAAGAAGATTGTGGAAAATGAGGAGTCAAAATTCAAAGTTGATGATCAAGGACTTCTTAGATTTCGTCAGAGAGTGTGCATTCCTAAGGACGACCAACTTAGAAATCAAGTTTTGGAAGAGGCACATCATTCTAGACATGCCATCCATCCTGGTAGAACCAAAATGTATCAAGATCTGAAAGATACTTTCTGGTGGAGTGGTATGAAGAGAGACATTGTGGAGTTTGTTAGCAAGTGTCTAGTATGTCAACAGGTGAAAATTGAGCACCAACGACCAGGTGGCCTTTTGCAACTACTTTTCATACCCGAGTGGAAATGGGCAGATATCTCAATGGACTTCGTTTCGGGGCTTCCAAAGATGAAGAATGAGATGGATTCAGTGTGGGTGGTTGTCGACAGGTTAACTAAGTCAGGTCACTTTTTGACTTGTAAGATAACTCACTCGTGTGACCAATTGGCGCAATTGTTTATTAGAGAGATTGTTAGACTTCATGAAGTACCTGATTCAATTGTTTCAGATAGAGACTCGAAGTTCACATCCCGATTTTGGCAAAGTTTTCAAGAAGCAATGAGAACACAATTAAAAATGAGTATAACTTTTCACCTTCAGTCAGATGGACAGTCAGAGCGAACCATTCAGACCTTAGAAGACATGCTCCGGGTATGCAGTTTTGAACATAATGACTCGTGGAATAATATTCTACCATTAATGGAGTTTGCCTACAACAATAACTTTCAAGCAAGTATAGGCATGACTCCATTTGAGGCATTGTATGGTCGACGATGTCGAACTCCCTTGTGTTGGGATGAGGTCTGAGAAAGGAGATTGTTAGGGCCCAAGATGGTTCAGCAAATAGCAGACCAAGTGAGATTCATTCGAGAGCGTCTTCTCACAACGCAAAGTCGGTAGAAGAGTTATGCGGACCAAAGACGTCGTGAATTGGAATTTGAGCAAGGTGATCACGTATTTTTGAAGATATCTCCGTTTAAGGGAGTAATGCATTTTGGTCGGAGGGAAAAGTTGAATCCCAGATATATTGGACCATTTGAGATACTTGCAAGGGTTGGTCAGGCAGCATACCGTTTAACCCTACCACCTTCCTTATCTCAAATTCACAATGTATTTCAGGTTTTCACGTTGCGGAAGTATATGTCAGATCCCTCTCACATATTGGATACTGTGGAAACTGTATTGAATATAAAAGAGGACTTAAGTATGAGAGAAACACCCATAGAGATTTTGGATAAGAAAGTGCAAAAGCTAAGAAACAAGAAGTTATCTCTGGTATTGGTTAGATGGAGCCATCACAGCAATAAGGAGGCTACTTGGGAGCGTGAATCTGACATCCGTGACTAATTTCTACATTTGTTTTCAGGTAAGATTCAAAACGAATCTTCTTTTAAGGGGGGTAGAATTGTAAAACCCCCTCCGACAAAGTCGCCAGAAGGGATAAGCGTTAAAAAAAATAGAAACAATTTCCCAGTTGGGGAAATTTTTTTTCGAGGGTTCGAGAGGGGGTGAGGATAAACCTCACCCCCGAAATCCGTGGGAGGGGGGCGAGGTTTATCCTCAGCCCCTCACTCTGCGTGAGGGTTATAAAAACCCTCACGCAGGCCCTCCTTCCGCACCCTGCATAGAGAGAGAGAGAGAGAGAGAGAGAGAGAGAGAGAGAGAGAGAGACTTACCAGATTCCGGTGACGACGACGGCGGTGACGGAGGCGAGGTAAGCCTCCACCCTCCTCATATTCTTCTTCGTTCTTCTTTTCTGATCCGAGCATAAAAGAGGGGCCGGCAACCATTGCTGCGGGAGAGTTACAGGAAAAAAAAGATTCATAGAGGGTGAGAGAGAGAGAAAGAGGAGGTGGCCGACCCCTCCTGTCAGAGAAATAGACAGAGAAAAGCCGACTCCGGCGGTCGGCCCCTCTCTGTAAGAAGAAGGAGGATGGAAAGGGGGCGATGCCCTTTTTCTGCCCCCTGTGAGGGTTTTAACAAGGGGGACCGGGTCGGTCCGGGGTGACCGGACCGAACCGGGTCGGTTTGGGTGCGACCCAGACCGAGTTCGCTGGTCTGGCTCGCGCCCAGACCGAGCCTTTAAAAAAAAAAAAAAGGGCCGCTTCGGCCTGGGTGCGACTCAGACCGAACCGGGTCGATCCAAGTCGCACCCAGACCGAACCGAGTTAAGTTAGAAAAAAAAATAGTTTGGGTGAACCGGTTCAGACCAAACTGGTTCGGATAGAATCAGTTCCAGAGGAATCAATTTAGATCGAATCGGGTCTGAACTGAACCGGTTTGGGTGAACCCGAGTCAGACCAAACCGGTTCGATCTAACTGGATCTGAGTTCTCAGCTTGGATCCAGTTGGATCTGGAACTGTTCTGAATCCAGACTGAATGTTCTGGATCTGATTGGATCAATCATGGATCCACTTCAGAACTGGGTCTAGATCAGACTGTCTGGATCCAGTCAAACTATCCTGGATCCAGTCAGACTGTCCTGGATCCAGTCAGAGGGTATGGATCCTATGCTGGATCCAGTCAAGCTATTCTGAATCCAGTTAGAATATTCTGGATCCAGTCAAACTTTTCTGGATCCAGTCAAATAATTTTGGATCCGGATAAGTGCTGGATCTAGATCCAAGCTAACAGTGTTTGGATCCAGATCAGAATTGGATTCAGATCGGATCATAAGATAGTCTCGTATGGTACCGAAATCTGAAATATACTAAGATATCCATTTGGATACTCGAGATCCATTTCAGTAAAAGGGGCATATCTTTGCACTCCAAACTCGGAATCGAGTGAGGTTTAGTGCGTTGGACTCGTATTGAAAAGAGGAATCCATTGGTCCATGAAATTCAGCCAAATTAGTGATACAGAAATTGAGGTTTATTGAGTAAATTTGAGAATGATGTTTTCATAATTTTGTAAGAGGTTTTATGAATTAATTCAATTATGTTGGTTCAATGACCAGATCCTACTATTAGATCATCTTGAGACTTGGTTTTGGTGAAAGCCCGGTGTCCACACTTGAGGTAAGGGGTATTATAAGTAGTCTTAGATGTAAATAAACATTTTTATGTTGTTACTGTAATGTTGTAATTGATTAGCATGATTGTTTTTTGGTGAGACCACGACATGCATAACTTCCATGCTTGACATTATGAGTAGAATTATATACATGTTTGTGTGATATGCATGTTAGTTTTGATATGACATACATGATGAAAAGAAATTCTATTGTGATTGCATGTCTAGATAATTCATGAATATCATGCATTGTGATAAGTCCATATTTAGATTAGAGTCCCATTTAGTCTATTCATGTTGTATAAATGAATATTTAGAGTTCAGCATACATGACCCCTTAAATCCTGGAAGTAGCGACCTGTGGCAAGAGCTACTTGGTTCGCGGTCAGAGTAAAACCCCTATGGAAAGTGGGCCGCCGGTGATTTAACGATATAGAGACACTACATCATTGCGTGCTAAGTGAGAGAGGTGTGAGTCCTAATGTCATCATGAGATTAAGAATGAGATTGTTGTGATCAGTTATGACACCACTCGTGAAAGAATGAGTAAACTATGAATTTGAGAATATTGTTTAATGTGTGAACTTAATTATGACTTAGGATTACACTCACACTAGTTTGAGATTCTGGAGGACCATGGATGATTGATAACCATCATGGTTAGGAAGTGACATGAACCATGCCGAGATTGAGAGCTTGACCTCCTAGCTAGCTACCGGTGGGGTCTTCATGGTGGTTGATTTGACTTTTGGAATGCATATTTTTAAAAGATATTTTTCAATGAAAACCAGGAAAGATCGTCAACCAAAGATATAAAAACAGACTTTTCACAGAAGTGGCGAGTACGGGTCGAATCCACAGGGAACGTGATATATTTTGAATTAATTCTAAAATAACACTTTATTAATATAACAAAGTTTACAACTAAGTTAATATTACCAATTACATTAAATAATCATCTAAACTATGAAAATAACTAAGCAGGAAGCTAAGTCTTCTGCAGATCTCCAGGGTCAAAATTGTATTTTCACCACATGTGCAGTTGCACTCTATCTTTGAAATACACCTATAAACCTGTTCTAACTTATCAACCTCCAGGGCGATCCGACGACTGAGGGGAAAGGCAGAGCAGACTTTACTATGATTTCACACTATGAAGGACCTCGTTGATGTTGGAAATACACCATGGAATAGTATTGTACAACTGCAACACGTTTGAAGTCCACCGAAGATGGAGTATGAACCGATTCTCGATCGGGTGGCTTAGAAGATCAGATGGGGATAGAGCTGATCCCTCTTGTTGGAGTGTCTCGCACTTCCACGCAAGAGAAGGTGTCTCCAACCTCTACTGCACCTGCAAAACACAACAAATATGGGATTAGCCAACAGGGAAGAACAAGAACTGAGAAGGTGTGAAAGGAAGGCAAGATAGAAGGCTTGGATCTCAAGCTTTTCTTCATGCTCTAATGGGGATGGCGTGAGGTGAGGGATGAGAAGGGTGATGGACAAAGATTCGTGCCCCTAGGGCATGAAAATCAAAGCAAAGACAAGATCTCCATGGGCGTCACCTCCCTTTTACACGATTTGGCCTATTTTGGGATATTTTCAGAAAAAGTGTTAAAACATTTTTATTCTCCTGGCGCCTCTTTCTGCAAGGGGTTTTTAGAAAATCATTTTACAAAACTTAAGTGGGTTGGAGCTGGGTTGAATCTATGTGTTTTGATCCAGATCCAAGGTCCAATTGGACGTTTGGATCCAAATCTTTCAAATATGCTCTGATGTTGGACCCGCAACACTAGAAATGCATTAATTCCTTCATTTTAAGTCCGATTTCGATGAAATTCAAACCATAGCTCTATAACATCATTATGCACCTAAGTGTATGCCCTAAACCTATAGATGATGCATTTATGCAGTGAAAATGTGTTAATAAAACGTAATATTTATGCATCATCAAATACCCCCATGCTAGAATAATTGCTAGTCCCTAGCAATACACTCTACCATGTAATGAAGATATGGACTACCTAATTAACATGAAAGCTCTTATTAAAGAAATAAAAAAAACTCACTTTCGTGGTAATCATAGTTGCATTTAGCACATGCAACAAGCCCCTTAAACCCCTGGGTTACCCCAGTGAACGAGTAAGGTCTCGTGAGGGTTTGCAGAGATGCTACTCACAAACATCAATATCATGCATAAATGATTTTTTCAGAAATACTAGGCAATCAAGAACTCATTGCAAACAAATATTTCAAGTAATCTTCATTCTCAAAACAAATTCAGAAATTTCATGCCACCACAGTAGAAATCATTTTCTTTCACTTCTCTAAAACTGTAATTATCTATGATTTTTCTCAGAAAGTCAAGTATTATTATGTTTTACTCATTTATCCTCACCTGTATATTTTCTGAACAGTAATTCACAATTATTTCTAAGCAATGAAATTTTCTCATTTAGCTCCTTCTTTTTCTTTTGATATTCAATTTTTCACTCTTTTTCATTCTTCTAACTTGAGCACTATTTCGAATATCCAGTCTTGTGACCCGTGAAGCAAGCTTTGGGTCAGTGACTCCCAGGTCAGATGACCTTAAGGCACCAGATACAAAGTATCACTCAGACTTAATTCCTCGAGTCACTAAACCTTCTATTCTAATAGTTTACGTATAGTCTTCTTCTCATCATGTGCAATGTCTCTATCTCTTAGGCTTTCTATGCAGTCCATGTAACAAGCTTTCGAATCGGTGGCTCCCAAACCAGATGGCTTTAGGGCACCAGGTGTAAAACACCCTTCAGACTCTACTTACTCGCACTACAAAGGCCACAGATATCGACTAGACACGAGGATGATCTCCTTCGTTATCCTTTTCGTAAAGAGACTCAAACAGTTCAACTTGTGTCTGAGTTCCACTACTAGGATTCACGAAGACATCAACTAAACATAGCTCTATTCTATAAAGCTCATACTTCAAAACATCATTCAATTGCTTCATTTTTCCACAAAACACACTGTGCATACTTATACTAAAGTGATTCAAAATTTTCTAACATGCAAATACTATCTTTCTTTTGAACTATTTCATAAACAACTACTCTATTTAAATCAGATCAGAAAAAAAAATTTCACATGGGGCTTACAAATTTTCTAAATTGTCAGATTATGCAGAAATATAATTATAAATGCTACAACTTATTCTTAAAGACCTACTTTTATGAGTTTTAAGCTATCAGACATAAAGAAAAATTTTAAAATTTTGTGCATGTAAACCATTCCCCCATGCTTGAATGACACTGTCCCTAGTGGCATACAGAATAATACAAACATGCAATGCAGATGCACACTACAGAACAATAAAATGAATCATGAGAAAGGATTGATACAACCTGGCATGCTCGAGCCTCTGAAGTTGTCGATTGACTGGACTTTGCACCACCACTATGCATGTACAAATACATAGTTTTCTGCTCCTCTAGTCAATGTTCTACTTTTGAAGGCTTCTTCATGTCTTGTAACTTGAACTTATACATTGATGGATCAGATGTTCATACATGTCAACAATGAAAGCCAAAGTAAAAATCACAATCAAACACACAAAAACAAATAACACTTATTTCTAATATACACATGATACATCCTAACTATGGTTAACAAAACATAAAACAACTAGACTATGTTAGAGATAATCTACATCTAAAGTTAAATCAGACAGTTTAGCAATTACTCTATGTTAGACTATGTTAAAATAATCTATATCTAAATAAGTACTTTTAACAACTAGTCTATTTTATTCTATGTCAAAATAATCTAATTAATCTATGAACTAAAAGACAATCTAATCTAAATTAGAAAATCTGTAAACACAGGAAAACACTACTATATTCTCTAAGACTCACCTGTCTAATTGAGCATTGAAGCATGAAATTCAGTGAATCTTAAGAAAAACAACATATGTATCTTATGTTTTTCTAACTATGTTAAAACCTACAACTAAAACAATTAAATAAACTAAACTAAACTAAACACATATTAATAAACTGATATCTCAGAAATAATCAGAATATAATCGTCGTTCTCCGACAACGGCGCCAAAATTTGGTTTGACTTTTGAAATGCATATTTTTAAAAGATATTTTTCAATGAGAACAAGGAAAAATCGTCAACCAAAGATATAAAAACCGACTTTCCACAGAAGTGGCGAGTACGGGTCGAATCCACAGGGAACGAGATATATTCTGAATTAATTCTAAAATAACACTTTATTAATATAACAAAGTTTACAACTAAGTTAATATTACCAATTACATTAAATAATCATTTAAACTATGAAAATAACTAAGCAGGAAGCTAAGTCTTCTGGAGATCTCTAGGGGCAAATTTGTCTTTTCACCACATGTGCAGTTGCACTCCATCTTTGAAATACACCTGTAAACCTGTTCTAACTTATCAACCTCCAGGGCGATCCGACGACTAAGGGGAAAGGCAGAGCAGACTTTACTATGATTTCGCATCACGAAAGACCTCGTTGATGCTGAAAATACACCATGAAACAGTATTGTACAGCTGCAACACGTTTGAAGTCTATCGAAGATGGAGTATGAACCGATTCTCGATCGGGTGGCTTAGAAGATCGGATGGGGATAGAGCTGATCCCTCTTGTTGGAGTGTCTTGCACTTCCACGCAAGAAAAAGTGTCTCCAACCTCTGTTGCACCTGCAAAACACAACAAACATGGGATTAGCCAACAGGGAAGAACAAGAACTGAGAAGGTGTGAAAGGAAGGCAAGATAGAAGGCTTGGATCTCAAGCTTTTCTTCATGCTCTAATGAAGATGGCGTGAGGTGAGGGATGAGAAGGGGGATGGACCAAGATTCGTGCCCCTAGGGCACGAAAATCAAAACAAAGACAAGATCTCCATGGGCGTCACCTCCCTTTTACACGATTTGGCCTATTTTGGGTTATTTTCAAAAAAATGTTAAAACATTTTTATTCTCTGGGCGCCTCTTTCTGCAGAGGGTTTTTAGAAAATGATTTTACAAAACTTAAGTGGGTTGGAGCTGTGTTGAATCTATGTGTTTTGATCCAGATCCAAGGTCCAATTGGACATTTGGATCCAAATCTTTCAAATCTGCTCCGATGTTTGACCCGCAACACTAGAAATGCATTAATTTCTTTATTTTAAGTCCGATTTTGATGAAATTCAAACCATAACTCTATAACATCATTATGCACCTAAGTGTATGCCCTAAACCTATAGATGATGCATTTATGCAGTGAAAATGTGTTAATAAAACATAATATTTATGCATCATCAATGGTTCACTGTAGTGCCTAGTGGTCCGGGGACCACTAGGTGTGTATGGTTCATTGTCTGACCAACATGTAGAATTGGGGTGTTCTACGGAGTTGCTACGCCCATATATGACTATTACCAGTATAACCAACTTAGTGATAGTTGTGTAAAAGAGAGTATTTGAGAATGATAATGGGGGTAATTAAAATATACAAACTTGTGTGGTGTGTCGAAAACTAAACTAAAATTAGGGGCTTAGAGCCCGCTACAGTTGTAAGTTTAATTGTTATGTGCTCATAATTATTCCTTACTGGGTTGTAGACTCACCCCCATTTTTGTTTAATTACAATTGTAGATTCCAGGCATTAAAACAATCACTTGTGAGCAGCTTTTCCCTTCTTCAGCAGATCATTGATATATTTTACTTTCCTTGTCATTGAATAAGATGTAATTGCTTTTCTTTTGTTATGAATGATGAACATTGTAAGGAAAAAGTTGATTATGGAAATAAAATGAAAAGTTTTTTTTTAGCCACGTTTTCTTGGTGTAAACTTTGTACTTTTTATGTCTGAGAAGTAATACCAACCGAACTCAAACTCCTGAGGTTCCAGATCGGGGTGTTACATTATGCTAACATCAAAAGGTTCACACAAATATATTGTTAATCTTGGTGATTTTAACCATATTCAAAGATTTGCAACATATGTGTGAACGTTAAAAAGTCGCACAAATATACCATATTCAAAAGTTAAAAATATATTTGTATAAACATTAGGAGGTTAGCAACATTTTTGTATTTACCCGCCTAAATATGTTGAAAAAGGTAAAATGATGCTCAATAAATGAGAAATCAGTGATTTTGAACATACAATTTTTTTTGACAATTTAAGAGCAAGAATGCATCATTATAAGAATAGTATAATCATTTTCGGTTCTTTTGTGACGTCCATGGCTGTTTTTTCTCGTTATTGTCCCTTTCTACCTGCAAATGAATCTTGTAAGGTTCACTTTACTTCCCCACAATATCGACTATCATTTGTTTGAGAGCGAGAGAGACCATGGATTTGCTAAGCTTGCATGTTTTGCTGTTTGGCCTACTTTTAGCTTGGTTTTCTCAACCATAGTTACAAGTCTCCTCAAGTTCTTGGCAAGAGAAATAATGTGTGATCATGATTTCTTTTTTGGAAAAACTTTATTTTGTAATATATTGAAAATGGGTTGATATCAATTGAATTTGTAATTGTTTTTAATGTTTTGTGAATTTATTTGAAATAAAATCTTGATAAATTGAAGTTTTTGTCCATGTTTGTGACTACTTTCAACTTGAGCTAGTATATGTGGTAAAAATTGCTTGAGGCTTATGACTCAAATGAGTCGCCTGGTGACTTGCTTACTTGGTGTTGCTTGGACCTACTTTATACAATAATTTAGCCGTCTAGGTTAGAGAAACTAGACGCCCATCAACCGTATGGTTCCAATTATTTTCATTCTAAACGTTGGGTTCAATTGGGGTTGTCATCATTGGAATCACCATCATAAAAAAAAAGCATCGCAGGTCCAACCTAGGGATGTCAACGGGTCAGGTTTTTATCACCTGAACCCGAAATCCCCAGATATGAGCATGAAAAATGCTGACCCGGATAATATTTCAGTCAACCCCAACCCGACCCCAACAATATACAGTCCGGGTTTGGGCCATGATTTTTGCTGGGTACTCGACTCAAGCATTTTACATATATTTTTAATAAAAAAGTTCTTGAAAATATGTGGGTTCAGGTATTCCATTTTCATGACCTGGTGAAATCCAAACCCGAGCATGAACCCTGTCATTAATTATATGGGTGGGTCCGAGTCAACCCTGACCTGACCCTGTTGATAGCCCTAGTCCAACCAAGCCCAATCCAATCCAAAATATCACTTTAACAAAAAATGAAGAGAATCGTACAATCCTCATCAAACAGATTATTGGAAGGCATGTTTTGGAGTCGAAAACTGGTACTAGCATTGGTCAGGATAATAAGGAACCCAATAATATGGGCCGGCCAACCAAAGAGTGGTACCATCAAGAAGGGCCTTGATGTTGGCTCCATGTTAAGTAATATTGGTAAAACCATATGTTGCCTCGGTTGTCATCACCAAAATACATGCTATAGTGAATTAGCAGCGGGCATGCTCTGGGCACTCTTCTTAGTCTCAATATGTGATGTGTTGGATCTTGATTAAGAAAATCATCTTTTTTGATCCTTAAATTTGTTCATGCTAAATCATTGAAAAGATCAGAAATAAATAAATAAAACATAATGCAAAAGCATACTCAAATTCTTCTCTGAACCTAACGAGAGAGGGATTATTTTCTTTTTTGACGAAGAGACAAAAGAGAACGACCACTATATATGGTTTTGAAGACCATAACCTAATTGTAACCACCCTATTGTCTTGTTTTCAATTCCGTCTATCATAAAATTAATAAAAAATTAACATATGATAAGGTATCTACATATTATTATAACCATACTTTATAAGATACCATATGTTTCAATCATATAAGATCACTTTATATGAGCCTTCATTTTAAATACTTTATAATGAGTGATTAATTACATATATAAGCCAACATAAAATATGTATCAGCTATATAAGCAAGCCTAATACCAAGTCCATCATTTCATTCTCACCCAAACAGAATCAAGGAGATAGTGCAAAGTAAAGCTCCATAGCAAGTCAGTGGATCCAAGTCTAATTTTCCCATGAGACTCTTAAGGGTTTCCTTGTAGTTAAAAGGACCATGTTAAGAAGGAATTGCTCAATAATAGGTTTGCCACGGAAAGGAGAAAGAAGCTAAAAAAAATCTCTGTTGTCTCGTTAAGAGATACAATAATCTCCTCCATTGACAACCAAAAAGTGCTTGTTCGCAGATTTCACCGCTCACCCATGATCACAATCAAACCACCATTGACTTCAAAATCCCTAAGGAGAACAAACCTAGTGAAGGTAGAATTTCTTCAATCTATCACTGTGAAGAGGCACAAATTCTTAGCACAACTACATCACTCCAAAAAACGTCAACAAAGGGATAGTATGACTCAAATTATGAAAGGAGGAGGAGAAGAGAGACATTCAAAATATAATGATAAAAGGGAAACATTTCAGCATCAAGGGAAGAGAAGCTTACCCAAGAGCTGAAACAGATCCAATGGTACTCATGAACAAGGTTTAAGTTGTTAAAAGAGAGAAAAACACAATCTTTGAAGATTTTCACCTTGCCACTGGAAGAAGAAAATGACCTAGAAAACAATCAAAAAGGGATTTTTCTGCCAAAACACAAACGTTCAGAGCTAAAAAATAGAGAATCATTTTGACAAGTATACCTGGGCTAGTTGTGAAGATCTGATGGATTTTTGACAAAGGATTGAGTTTAACTATATCTAGATTTATTATTGAAGATATGGGATCCTTGCCTGTAAGTCTAGCATCTTTTCTTCTCCAATGAGAAGGGATCAACCGTCAAAAACATTGAACCCCTCAATCTTGGTTTTAACTTTCAAACCGGTGTACCTCATATGCAATCCTAAAAAGAGTTTGATAATGTAAGAACACCACCATGGCTTAAAAAGATTCATAAAACACAAGCATGCAAACCCTAAAATAAATCCATACTTAATTGAACAGAATAAGTGAAATAAATCAAAATAAGTGCAGTAATTGAGTCACACATCAGGCTTAGGTAGCCATTTTTAAAACGATGATCAGAGTTTTAGCTAAGCAAACACTCTAGAGATAAGTGAGACAAGGATGTAGAGTTAGGGCCTATGAGTCCAGGCTCTAGTAAGGTATGGGCATGGATGCACTAGGTTATGGTGGATCCGAGAGAGATTGGGTGCTGAAGTACTTGGATCTTAAATATTGGACTAGACAGCAAAGACTTCTATTTATAGGTGTATAAGAGCCTAAATATGATTGGTTAAAAGAATGATGTGGTGTAATATGATTGGCCAAAGTTTTAGCTTAGGGACTAAGCTAAATAGATTTGGCATGTTAAGGGGGACAAAATTTTAAATTTTGGAAGGTTTTAGGCAAAAATCTAGATTTGTGAAAGGTTTTAAAGCTTAGAACACCTTTCCTTGGATGAAAACTGGTCCAGAGTGGCATTACTTGGTGTAGACAGTAGTTGACATGTGGACGATAGTCTAAACTGTCGTTCTCAAGTTTGGGTTTGGATCCTTCGGTCTATATGATAGTCTAGAGTCTTAAAGGATATTCACAGGTAGCTCATGAATGTCATATTATATATGCGAAGGTAACACCTTATTTGTGGAGATTGATAAGAGTGTGAATGTCAAGGACATTCGCTAACATTAATTTGTGAATGTCGTCACACACTTGTACACTTTCTTGAAGATCAATTACTTAAAGCAGATTCACACGATTGCTTGTAAATAATGTTTATATATGTGAATTTTGTATGATATTTGCGAACCTCCTTGAGGATCATTTACTTAAGGAAGATTCACATGGTAGCTCACGAATGTCGTACTATATATACGAAGATAGTACCTTATTTGCGCATATCAACCAAAGTGCGTAAGTCTAAAATATTCGCAAACATTAATATGTGAATGTTGCCATACATTTGCGAACTTCTTTGAGGATCAATTACTTGAAGGAGATTCACACGATAGCTCGTGAATGTTTATATATGCACATTTCATATAGTATTTGCAAAGGTATATAGGTTTCAGTTACTTGAGGTTCACAAATTTGCTTATACAAACTTCGTGTGGATCCCAAAAACATCATACAAAAGTACTTTTTGGTGAGAGGTTGCGAGATTAGAACATACTTATATATCGTGGGAACCTCAGGCGGGAACCTCAGGCGGTTCGCTTGTGCAAAAGGTGAAAATGTCCTAAAAAAGTCGAGCATTTGCGATTTTGAAAATGGGATGGATTTGAAAAAATGAAGGGCATTTCAAGAAAACATATCATTTTAATCGTACAAAACAGTTATTTTGCATATATTATTCATCTCTATGTCTACTGCTTTGCTTCATGTTCTAATCAAGCTGAAGTAGCTTGTTTTCTTGGAATCTTTTCTCATAAATGTATATAAAAGCTTTATTCCATGATTTGTAGATCTTGTACAATGGAAAGAAAAGCCATCCTAAAAAACTTCTCAGCAGTTATTTTTGCTAAGGGTCACAGGGAAGGTTATTTTTTTCCACCTTGATAATCGAAACAAAAAAAGAACTTATATAAAGGAAAAGAAAATGCAGGGATGCTTCTTAATAACAGATAGTGCTGGTCATAATACTTAGTAATCATGTGTATATAAATTAATTATGGGTTTAGTTGTAACAAAGCTGAATTTAGATTAGTTCTCCTAAACGATATGCACGTTCATAATAGCAAGACACTTAGGAAAACATTTACAGTATTAGTCAAGTGTTCTAAATATAGACATAGTGGTAACCCCGTGCTCATATTTTTAAAAAATTGTCATACTCTATACCTATGCATGTGACATAGAACTCACTTAGCACATCAAGATGTATTAATTAATATAAAATGTTTAATGACATAAACTCACTTAGCACATCAAGATGTATGAATATAAAATGCTTTGCACAAGCATTTTATTTACAATCCTATCTTTATGCAGATGACCATCCATCTCAACATTTTTTGAGACGAACACCACACCCATCTCAAGAAATGCCAAGATGGATAGTTGTCAAGCAGGTCGCTGCATGCCCACCATGCAGCAATGTTGAATATAATGTGAAGTCTTTTAAAATTTAGGACATTAATGTGTCTATATATATATATTTTTTACATGCCATATTATCTTTCTCGTTGCTGAAATCCTAGAATATAATTTTTAAGTGTCAACGGGACTGGTTTACCCGGACCCTAGCCAAACCAATGTCCGGGTATGGTGATAAATAATAAGACCTTATTAAGACCTCAGTTTGGATTCGAAGATCTGATTAATACATGGGCCAGGGTATAGTTTGTGAAATTTTATACCAGACGCAGACCCAACCCGAGTTTCGATTAAGACCAGCAAATTTTCAATGTAAAAATGATAAAAATATGGTTTTACTGGGTATGGTCCGGGTTTGGTTAATGTAGTTCTTATCAGGTCCAGGCATGGTTTTTTATAGTGGACCCAATTAGATACAGGCCCAGACCCAATACCATACCCAAAAATCTGATCAAAGTCTGGTTTCACCTGGGTCCGAACCAAATCGGACCCATTGACACCCCTAATAGTCAGCTTTACCACTACATCTCTCTAATTTTTCAAACAAGAAAACCAAATGTTTTCATGTTATCTTTACATCAATGGAGCACAGCAGCCATCTTTTTGCAATTTGTACTTTTCAAAATGTAATTTTTTTCCTCAAATGGTATTTGTTTTTTCTCTCTTTTCAAAACATTGATAATTTATTGCGATAGAAGCTCGTACTTTTTATAGTATTAGGATCTGTGACAAATATCGCGAGATTTATAAAAATCTCACCGATATATAGTGAGAAATTTCTTGAAAGTTTAAGAAGGTAATTTCTCACGAGATTTTCAAACCGTGACTATTATCGCGATATTTATATTTTTGAAAGATATTTATCCTGAAAACCCCTTAGATTTTTATTTTTAAATGAGTTTTATTTATATTTTCTTATAAAATTTATTTTTTTATATTTTTAATTTATTTTATATTCCCGAGATTTTGCCGAAAAAAACATGAGATTTATAAAAAAAATTCAAAATCTCTCTAGTTTTTTGGCTGCCGAGATTTTGCCCTTTTTAACTTTTGTCACTATGGTATTAGGCTCTGTTTGAGAACTGATAGCAAGGATGGGAGTCTATGCATTTGATAAAAGCACAAAAAGGATCCCGACCTTTGATATAGGACGGGTTTCATCCTAGACATCCAGCTGAAGCAACTGAATGGCTAGAATCAGTCCACATCTAAGTGAAAATGTGGACCAATCCTAGCAAACCAGCTGAAGCATCTGAACGGCTAGGACTGTGTAGGATGAAACCCATCCTATGTCAATGGACAGGATCCATACTCATAAAAGCATAATCAAGCTACTATTACCTTTTATGGTATCTCTTTGGGAACTTATCTTGGTGGTAGATGCTTGGAAACTTGAAGCTTGGATGGGAGTTTATGCATTTGAGAGAAGTAAAATCATCCCCCCTTGTTACAGTCCACCTAGCCGGAAGGCCCTTCACTGTCAAAGTGGCTGCATTTGGGAGCTATATATTGGAGCTGGGTTGCGGAATTCGCGATACACAACTGCGTTCGCGAGCAGTGTTTTACCAAAACAATGGCAATGAAGAGACCCGGCAGGGGCGCTCCGCTTGTTTGGTAGGAGCTGTTAGTGCACATTACCTCGTGTTGGGGTGTTGCAAGTTCGAATCCCAATGGTATATAGTTGTATAACTGGTAGGAGTCTGCCTAACCCCAGCTTTCTCTATTAAAAAAAAATGGCAATGAAGAGGATGTTGGCACCTCCAACACCATCCCCAATGCGAAAATACAACATCCACCATGTGAGGTGACTTTTGTGGAATCCACCTATGAACATCATTCTTGGTGCCTGCCTCAATGCCCTCACTAACCCAACAACCACACAATGCATAGATAAATATGGAGACATCTATGTTTAATCGGGTTCGCTATAAGCAAAACCATACCCAGACCTGATAAGAACTACATAAACCAAACCCGAACCATACTTGGTAAAATCATATTTTTTATCATCTTTACATTGAAAAATTTGTGGGTCTTAATCGGAACTCTCTGGTTGAGTTTGGGTCTGGTATAAAATTTCACAAACTATACCCAGGTTTATGTATTAATTCGACTTTCGGGTCCGGACCCAGGTTTTAATCGAGTCTTCTTTTTTATCACCATACCCGAACCCTGTAGGGATTGGTTCGGGTCCAACCCGAGTAAACCAGGCCCGTTGACACTCCTAATCATATTAATATTTGTCATCCTAGCTTCATACTAAATCATATCATATTAATATTCAAGATTTTTTTGCAAATTTGTCAATACTTTTGACCGATTTGCAAATAAGTCCCACCTTATGTGCATTTGCGAATTTGTCCCCACCTATTCGTTAACTCTTGCAGATTAGTCCCTGCCTTTTGACCGATTTACAAATTAGTCCCTGTCTTATGTGCATTTGTAAAACTCTTGCAAATTAGTCCTTCAGGTTAACGTCTGTTACATTTTGCAATGGAAACCGTTGACAGAAGATAAATTGACAGTTCTGCCCTTATAGAGGATCATTTTGCAAAATATGAATAAGGTAGGGGCTAATTTTCAAAAAACTTGGTAGAATGGCTCCTCTACCCAACACGATTGTTTGATAAAATCTGATCAGTTACAGTCCCATAGGTAGGGATGGCACTGGACCGGGGCCGGGGCGGAGGACAAGGTCTCCACCCCCACCCGGTCTCAAAAACTTAACTTTCATCCCCCGTCCATCCCGGGGGGGGGGGACTTTGGACCTCCACCCCCGCCCCGTCTCAACATAATTATCCCCGTCCCCGTCCTGCCCCTACCCCTCCCCCATCCCGCCCCCGCTAAAACACCATCCTATACAGAAATCAAAACCCTAACTTGATTCCTCTCAAAACCTCATTCCAAATACCAAATCAAAAATTCACAAAACAAATAACCAAAAAATACACAATATATATAATAACAATCACAAAAAGAAGAAAAAGAAAAAACGTACATGTAAAAGAAGTCCAACACCTAGCTCCATCGGTCATCGTCGACGATGAAAACTCCACAGAGAAAAAAGGAGGAGACTCCTTTTCCTCGGCAGGAAGAGGGGGTGATCCATCACGAGAAGTGAACACCTCTCTTTCTTCTTTTTCGCAGAGAGAAGAAGGCAAATGCGGCAAAGGGAGACTCTCTCTCTCTCTGGGCGGCGAGTCGGCGATTGACTCTATTTTTTTATTAATATGATTTAGGGTTAGTTAGTATATATAAGTGTGTTTTTTTTTGTAATTTTATTACTTAGGTTAGGGTATTTTAGTAATATTATTAATGGGGATGGGGCGGGAAGGGGGAAAGTGTAAGTCCATCCCCGCCTTCATCCCCACGCGGGGATGAATTTTAACCTTCATCCCCGTTTCATGCCCTTCATCCCCGATCCAAATGGGGCAAGGCCGGGCCCCGTTTTCCCCCGGTCCACTGCCATCCCTACCCATATGGACTAAAAGCTCAACTTGATGAAGCCCTTAGGGTGGGAGTTCGCTTGTTACAGAAAACTCGCCTTTTCTGCGAAAAAACATCGATGGGCATGCATCTCCGTGGAGTCCAAAATGTTGAAACAAACATGTAGTGATGGACGCGCCAAAATACACGCTAGACCCCTCTTTTCCATAGAAAGCGTTATCGTGGGAGGAGGTCGATTCTGTTTCCGCGGCAGAAGAATCCACGGGGCGCGGCACCCTATTCCGTGACAAGCAACACACCCTAGAGCTCGGACCTTGGCATGACACCCACACTACATCAATGCCACCCATGCTGACTCTTATAGGATATTTGATATTCAATCTCTCATACACGTTAAATACATGATTTATACAAACAGGTTAAATTTACACGTTAAATACATGATCTAGATCAAAGGTTACATCTAATAACATATAAAACTTGCAAATCAATCAAAGGGGACCAGAATGGTGTCCGAGGGTCACCAGAATGTTGCACGAGGGAGGTTTACCAATTACCACGTTGGGATAAGAGGGGAGAGGAAGTGTTAGGATTAGGAGAAGATAGATGGGTGAGAACTGAGAATAGGGTTAGTCACTCGTTCAGGGGGGTAAGATCGTCATTTAGCACGATTTTAACTCCGGTCATATTCTAACCATTGTTAACTGGATGCTAGGTTAACGGAAGGACTACATTGCACTAATGGTGGAAAAGACGGGGACCGATTTGCAAATGTGAAAAAGACGGGGACTAATCTGCAAATTGGTCAAGAGGCAGGGATTATTTTGCAAAAAAACCTTAATATTTATATATAATATTTCACTCATCCATTGCTGATCCCTCATGTGAAAACATATCTTATTCATATTAAGGTAATATTTCACTTATCCATATGTATTTATCATACTTTTTATTAATAGGTTTATATATTGTTTACAATAAATTTTAACGAACCAAGATGTATACTTTTGAAAACTTTCATATATTCACTTTGCACTTTTGGCAAAAAGGTGTACTCTTTCTTATTGTTTGTGTTTTAATGTTACAAGAAAGCCAATCTTTTGTCTATCCAAAAAAAGAAAATATTTTCCTAGATTTTTCAAGATCTACTGAAACTCCTATTATGTTCCAATTTTTTTTTCACCGAAGGTTTAGAGATTGATTGTGGTGATATATATATATATATATATATATATATATATATATATATATATATATATATATATATATATATATATATATATATATATATGAGAACTGAACATATTAGGCCCATTTTTTGTTATGCGCCATTCTGCCCCATAGTTTTGAAGTGTTTTATGATAGATCTGAATCATTAGATGTGTTTAGCATGCTAGATGTAGTGGGAATCAATACTTGAATTATGTTTTTTTGACGAAAAAATATGATTTTATAAGCCGAAAAAAAAACTGGTACCTTCATAGCCATTGATTTTGGATCAATGAAAAAACCTGTATACAGGTCAGATTTCTCTGGTGATCCAAAAGCTGGTTCCCACCAAACAAAACCTATAAATCACATATATGGTGTTAAATGTGAGAAAAAAAAAATCACACACACACACACACATGTATATATATATTGTAATGCTTACACATACAAAGACAAAAGTCCTAGTTAAGATACGGGACTAAAGACCTCAATTTTATTTCGCAACTATAATGGTCATTTTGGATGACCAACTAAACATGGTCAGTCTCTCTAACCATCGTTACTCTAATGAAGGACCTTTTTCTCATAATTATAGTAAAGGCAAGGGCTTATTTGCTAAAATGCATATGGCAAGGACTTTTTTACGAAGGGTCAACATAGGGATTATTATGTAACAAACCCTGTTGATCATTTTACCCATTTGAGTTATATTTCCCATCATTAGAGTAACATTAGCAATAACTAAAATTTTTAATAGAAAAGTATAAGAGAGCTGGTAACCTATGTAGAGAGAGTGAAAGAGTTATCTAATTTATTCTCTAAGGCCATATTTGGTGCCTATAATGTGGATGAACTTCTGTAAAAGTCAGTTATGGGATGACACTGAGTTTAGAAGTTCATATTCAGGATAAAGAAGTTGTTTGGAAACTATAGCTTGAAAGGACTTTTAAATATGAATGGTGTGTTTGGAGCATTAATTAAAAGTCTTCTAAGGCATAGATCTATCCAATATAAAAAAGAAAAACCTTTCAAGACCAAAACTTTAGGTAGAATGCAACAGATAAATGTGAACAACAAAAAAAAGAATGAGAAAATCAATCAAACATCTGATAGATCAAGTCCCAACTCTAACACCACAAAAATCTCACTCCTAAAAAACAGGCCACCCAAAGAAAAAGAGATAAATAACATTCCTTGGTGCTAACCACAACAAACATGTTCATCACTGAAGATAAAATCCCACACCAAAAAACCATGAAAGAAAGACAAAAAAACAATACATTATTAACAAAAAACAAACCCATAAAAAACAAGAAGGCCCCTAAAAAAAAAAAGCACCAACACCCACTATTTTCACAAAAACTCACAAACAACTCCACAACCCACCCTTTCCTTAAAAAGAAAACTCCACAACCAACCTGCCAAAAACGCACCTCACCAATCGAAAGAAAGAAAAATGGCACAAAAAACCCAATTAAGAGAAAATCAACCATCTCTCACCTTCAAATCCATCATTTGCTTCAATCGAGCCCGCATCACAACTAAAAGAAAAACACAACACACAATATTAACGTGGTTTGGTGAACTATCACCTACGTCCACGATACTCCATTCAACTAATCATATGTGGAGTTTTCCATTATTTAAAAATATTACATGACTATCGACTTTGCTTAGTTAATTTTTTAGATTTTTCTTTTTGTTACCTTTAATAAAATTGTTACATTTGACAAGATTGCTATCTTGATCTCTTTTCATTCTAAATATATTAGCTCTTCCTTTTGTATTATCGATAATCTTGATATTATCGGTAAGCTTGGTCTCCATCATAGCTTCACATTTGACATTGTCAATAATCTTGGCCTTCATCATATTAGCTTCACATTTGGCTTTATCGTAATCGCTTGTAAGAGTCCCATTATCGATAACCTTGGTCTCCGCCGTATTAGCTTCACATTTGGCCTTATCATAATCGCTTGTGAGAGTTCCATTGTCGACATTATCGTGATCTCTAACTGCTTGTTAGAGTCCCATTGTTGACAGTATCGTGCCGGATATTGTGATCTCCATGATCGATATTATAGACATTATCTCTATTGTTAACAAAACCTAAGGAGAAAAGTTTTAATTGCACAAATGATGGAAGAAGACTTCCAATGGTGATTGAAGTAAGCAGCACAATTACATCAAGCATACTTTAAAATACCTCTAGAGCCTCAACAATGGCACCATTTTTATAGAAGCCTGAAATAATAGTATTCCACAAACTTTGCTTCTAACAAGCATTTCATCAAACATTTGATACGCAGATCCTAAATCTTGCATAAATATAAACTCAAAATAACATTTGCACAAACTATCAATATACTAACCACTACAATTTCATTAGGCACCTCACCCGTGTTTTGAGACATATTCTGTGAATACCCACTGAAAAAATGAGCTTCTTGATATGATATCTATCCAAGGTTGGGCGTCTCACCAACACCACCAACTCATATAAGAACTATCACAATATTGCCCACAAATGCATCAGAAGCAAAACCCAAATTCATGAAACCACCATAAATCTTCCTACTCTTCTCAAAAGCACGAACATCTGCATGCACCTTGAGGAGGAAGAGAGACTCAAGATCGTTGGGCTCGATACTGGCCGCAAATCAATCAGTTGTAGAATGCAAAATCAAGGCTGTCTCGTAGAGTTGGTATGAGCTGAAACGATTGCAGGAAGATGTCGAAGAGAAGGCAAGACAATGGTAGGTCTGAGGCACAAAGAGAGAGAGAGAGTACCTGAGCGACGTCTGCTCGCTCCTTCATTTTCCTTCCCACCCGTGAAGAATGACTCCTTCCTACTAGAATGAGTTTTTTTCTTCTTATTTTAATGGTTTAATCATGGGTCTCCAGACGGGGAATGATCCCTAAAATTACGAAGCAGGTTATATGTCCCCCCCCCCCTCGAACATCGCATCTCATGCTCGGGGGTCCCAAAAAGCACCACGTATTTAAGCTTGTGCATCTCGTATCCCCATGTTTGTCAGCATTAATTAGCATTGGAGTTTGATGCGATTGCAAAGAATTAAGTACCCTCTCCTCCATTTGTGCCAAAAAAAATATCGATTCTAGAAAAGGAGTGATTGTAAAGACTTAAGTGCCCCGAAGATGATTATTTAAGACCCAATCTCTGCATTGCAGGATTATCCGAGAAAGAAATCTCTTCTAGAGGAGGCCATGAACATCAACCCTCTCACTCTCTCTCTCCCTTCTCTTTCTGCTTCTGTGCACATCCAACAAAAGATCCTACATTGCTCCATCAAGCACCGACTGACCTGCACATTGACTGTTGTGGAGCCTGATTAAGAGTTTTTACCCTTACAAGAGGAGGGTTTGGGGGCTCCTCCCAGCGTGAGTAGCATCATTCAACTAAATGAGTTGTAGATCCTGATTCAGAGTTTTTACCCTTACAGGAAAGGGGTCTGGGGGCTCCTCCCAGCGTGGGTAGCATCATTCAACTTGAAGAGTTGTAGAGTCTGATTCAGAGTTTTTACCCTTACAGAAGGGAGGTCTGAGGGCTCCTCCTAGCATGTGTAGCATCATTCAACTTGATGAGTTGTGGAACTTGATATAAAGTTTTTGCCCTTATAGGAAGAGGGTTTGGGGGCTCCGCCCAGCGTGAATAGCATCGTTCAACTTGATTCATTGTGGAGCCTGATTCAGAGTTTTTGCCCTTACAGGAGGGTGGTTTGGGGGCTCCTCCCAGCGTGGGTAGCATCGTTCAACTTGATTCGTTGTGGATCCTAATTTAGAGTTTTTTCCCTTACAGGAGGGGGGTTTGGGGGATCCCCCCCGGCACGGGTCCCGGGTGTCGTGGTAAAAAAATGCACAGGGTGTCGTGGTGAGAAAGACATATGTTTGTTCCAAGCAAGGTTGAAAGAAATCAATGAAAAATCCAACAAGGAGCATGTCAGAATCAAGACGTGGATGTCAAGCGAGAATGATGTTGTGCAACTCAAATAACACAGAATAATAGAAATCTGGTTTTTAGTTAAAACGGGGAATGAAATGACAATAGAAATCGCTGAAAATTTACAGAAATAAGCTAGACTCAATAACGAAGACACCACTTTTTACGGATTTAGAATATGACTTCCAGTTAAGGAGATATGACCCTAACAAGTTGGTCATAATTCGGGTAGCGATTTACATCAACTTGCTTACTGAATAACACTACAAATCCCTATAGTGATTTGCGGAAGACACTATAAATTGCTATAGTGAGATCCAACAACACTATAAATCACTGTGGGGCTCGTTGGAGACCCAAAAATACTATAAATTGCTATAGTAATTTGCGGAAGACACTACAAATCGCTGTTGAAAAGCCGAATAACACTATAAATTGTTGTGGGGTTCGTTGGAGACCCGAAAATACTACAAATCGCTGTAGGAAAGCCCGATAATACTACAAATCGTTGTTGGAAGGCCCCAAAAAAATTTGGTCTGGAGGACGCTGCCCCCCGAGCCCCCGCCAGGGGCTACCCCCCTAGACCCCCTCCCGCTGACCGCGCAGCGGGATCCGTGCCGGGGAGAGCCCCCGAACCCTCCTCCTGTAAGGGAAAAAACTCTAAATCAGGATCCATAACTCATCAAGTTGAATGATATTACCCACGCTGGGAGGAGCCCCCAAACCCCCTTCTGTAAGGGCAAAAACTATAAATCAGGCTCTACAACTCATCAAGTTGAACAATGCTACAGTCAGTGTGCAGGTCAGTCGGTGTTTGATGGAGCAATACAGGGTCGTCTGTTGGATGTGCACAGAAGTAGAGAGAGAAGGGAGAGAGAGTGAGAGAGTTGATGTTCATGGCCTTCTTCAGGGGGAACTCTTTGCCTCCCTTGATTTCTTCTCTAGAGAGAGAGAGGGTTTTACAATGTTTTATGGAGAAGGAAGAAGAAGAAGATGACGATGAAAAGTTCAAACAAACATTTTTGATGGCTCAGGTTTGTTTCGTCGGATGACCATCGAATCGTCGGCTCACCATCGGATCGTCGATTCACCATCGTTTCGCTGGATCACCATCGGCGAACCGATTAAGGTTCGTTTCGCTGTGTAGACTTTGAAGAGTCAACATCATCCTCGACTTTCTAGATGAAGGACATGTTTATCCTTTTTTTGAACTATTTGTTTTTTCTTTTTTGAATGAAGGACATTTTTGTCATTTTCTCAAACTGTCGCTTTATGAGAAGAATAACAAGAAAGGATACTTAAGTCTTTGCAACCACACCAGACTCCAATGCTAAGTGATGTCAACATACACGGAAATACGAGCCCCATGTGCTTGTATACGTGGTGCTCATTCAGACCCCCGAACACAGACGTGGGATTCAGTGAATCATCGGGGGAGAACATACACCACCCTCTCCTAAAATTAACTATCCAAACACCTTCCCATCTGAAATATAGTGGAACCCACACCTCATGAAAGGCCTTTTAGGCCTTAAGAAGCAGTGCCAAACGTGGTCTAACTCAGTTGTTTATCTTTCTATTAAAAAAAAGCCTTATAGAAGATGCATGATGTTGGCTACAATAATAATTAAGATGAAAAAGTTTTAACTAGTATTTTTTTTTGGAGAAAGCTCAAGTTAGACAGACCCCTACCGGTTTATTGCAACCTAAACACAAAAATACATAATTACAGAGGAGGAGCCTAGTTTGGGCTCATGTCATGCCAGATGAGGTCACTGTTCAAGGAATCGATGATGGCTAGAAAACAAACCAAGCTATTCTTTTCTTTGGGAATACAAAGAAGCTCAGATTTAGGACAAGAAAGCAGGAAGTTGGCAACCTGCTGAAGATCTGCATTATGTTTTCCAAACTTTGATTAGTTCCCGCATTTGATCCTTCCAAGTGGTCTCAATGACCAGGTTGCAATGAAGTGGGAGTTCCTGCATAATCTTAACCCAACATGAGTAGCCTCTATTCCTGACTGCCGAAATGGAAGAGTAGCTGCCAGCAGAAAGGAATCGGCCTTGGTGATCTCGCACCGTGAACCCTCTAAAAATTATCTTCAGCAACCTCAACGTCCATGCGTTATCTCCAACCGCAGTAACGTGCAAGGCTGGAGGCAGATTTATTTTTGTATTTTAAGATTTCAATTTCAAACATCTGTTGTAATCTTCGTAATTGTAACCTTCCTGTTATGTAGGAAGTCTTTTTTCTTCTTCGACTGTTGTAGAGATACATCAAGATTTTCTGAATAAAAGAACTGAATTAATTCTTTTCACACCTATATACCACCTACTTCCAAAAATGGAAGATATGTTGATTTTTAGCCAATCAAGTCCGGGGTGGCCGCAAGTGACAGATAATAGGGTAAGGGGAGTTCTTGCATATGCACAGAATATGTTATCTAATGACTTTACTGCAATGATGAATAATAGTGGATGCTTCCAGATCCAGATTTCTAAACATTGTGACATTCCTCATCTATCATAGTTTCCAAATAGTGATATGAAAGGAAACTATCCATGCCTGGTTCACTAGCTTCTGCTTGAACAGTTGGTTACTCACTTCAGAGAATGAGAAATAGACCTTGACGGTAAAACCCAACAATCGAACCGTCTGCAAATTAATTTCAAGATTTGCTGAGCAATTGAGCAAAATAGAAAGATGTGATCTGGTGTTTCTGTCTTGTTCCTTCGTATGACAAATGTTGGCCAAGGAGAATCCAAGACTTTGAAGACAGTCTTGGGTGAGGAGACAACCTTACCTAAAAAACAAGCGCAGGGTAATAGCAGTTCTTGGAAGGTGGCTCTTTATATTTTGATAACTTATCAAATCATGTCCATTAAAGTAATGTATCTAACTTCTTTGGGTTAGACTACTTGATGCAAGCCATACTACTGATTATGACAAGACACATTCATTTAATTCACATTTTCAATAGACGCAATACCAAATAGATTTGTATCATAACTATATTGTAAACTATGAGATTTGAACAGATAAAACTAGATCAAGCTTGTGCTAATGCAAATGATGAGATATCCAATTAATATTCGGGTTTGGATTCAATATGCAGATTTGCATATGAATTCGAATATAGGTTTGAACCAAATCTAAATCAAATGGATCATATGATCAAATTACATATAAATTAGACCTTATAAATATAGGATAAGTCTAATGTGGATGTGCATATGCATATGATATCAATGAATTGAAACAAGCAATATCTTATTGCTAGCGTTCTTTTAAATAAATCTAACCTTATAGGTCTGTTTGGTAGGGATCAACTTTATAATCACTGGAATCCAGTGTGTACAATTTTTTTAATGATTAAAAATTCAATGGTTATAAAGGCACCAATTTTTCATGGCTTAAAAAGTTTTTTTTATCAAAATTATATATAAACATGATCCAAGGATCGATCTCAAAAAAATTGATTATGTTGAACACTTCTACAAGGTTAGATTGAGTCAAAACAACTTGCACCTATGAGTTTCAACTCATTGAGATTGTATCCATGTTCCTACTAAAGACATATATATATATATATATATGTGAACTGAACATATTAGGTCCCATTTCTCATTCTGCCTCATAATTTTAAAGTGTTTTATGATAGATCTGAACTGTTAGATGTGTTTATCATGCTTGATTTAGTAGGAATCGACTCTTGGATCATGTTTTTTTGATGAAAAAGCATGTTTTTATGAGCCAAAAGAAATTAATACCTTCATAGCCATTTATTTTGGATCATCGAAAAGACCTTTATAAATGATCCAAAAGCCGGTTTTCACTAAACAAAACCTATAGATCACATCTATGGTGTTATATGTGAGAAAAAATGTCAAAATGATGTTTTTTGATGTGGTAGAACAAAATGCCCAAAATGTTGCTTTTTGATGTGGCAGAATGGGCAAAACTAGAAGGTGGGTAGAAGGAGCAGTATATATATATATATATATATATATATATATATATATATATATATATATATATATATATATATATATATATATATATATATATATATATATATATATATATATATATATATATTTGGGGGTCTCCTAAATAAGTTTGTTAGTTTTACCATGCATAAATGGAAATATTTGGTAACTTATAACATGACTGGATATTAACTAAATCAAATATCACTTCAAACATTAATCAAAGATATGAAGCAAAAAAGAAGAAGAATTGCTTACATGATTGATAATTGTGTTAATCCTTTGTTTTCAATAAGTAGTATTAAAGCCCTAGGAAGATTGCAAATCATGCATATAATTGAGGTACCTTGGCAACTAAGATTAAGGATTCAATGAGACAAATATTATACGACATCTGACCCAAATCTAAAGTCGATAAATAATGGCTCCAAATTTTTAATGGATTTTACATTCAAATCAGATCCCAGTAACATCTGAATTCGACTAGAATCTCAATCTGTATGCATATATTTAAGATTTTAAGTTAATGAGATCCAGATTCAGTTTTAGTTGATCACATGCGACTCCAAACCCAAATGTGATTAAGTCAGTTCAATATTGCGTAGATCTGCCCAAGTACCCATTGACATCCCTGACTAAGATAAACTAAAAGTAAGGTAATTTATGTATACACACTTCACATATGACAAATTAAAGTTTACCTTCTTAAATTTTGAAATATTTAAGATAAGCACATACCATTTAAAAAAGATGCTCAAATGATCACCTAAGTTACCTTTATATCACATAATTATAGTAAGCTCTTTTGTGAATGGTCTTCGCCATTAAAGACAAGAGTCTTGCATAGTCACTCACACTTAGGGCTTAGTCGATCCACAATCGAAAAAATCAACTACCCAGTAAAGAAATCAAACAAGATGAGAATAAAGGAAAAAATATGGTGTATACGAACTCCTATGTTGTATCAATCAATTATTTCGAATTGTTTCAATGATTATCAACATCCCAGGAATAATCAAAGGGATAGTTCTGAAAAATACCAATGATAAAGTTTGAAATAGTCGATAAAATAAGAGTGGTTCTAATTTAAAAAATCTAATTGTTTGGTCATCAAGAAAGCTAAAAAGAAAAAAGGTTAATTGACAAAACAAGGATAATTTATTGGGTATGATCCATCTTCATCTATACATAATGTAATGTATTGATAATATAGAGCCCTCAATAAAAAGCTTAATATCCATTTCATCAAAAAGCATCATTTTTGGCTCTTTAAAATGGCAATTTCATCAAATTATAGTAAAATAAAAAAACATAAGATCTTTATTTCATCAAATTATAATAAGCTCTTTAAAATGACAATTTTAATAATTTCTTTTCTTTAAATTATTAAATGTTACTTTTGTAGCTTCTCATTTGTATAGCTATAATGAACAAATAAATCCACCAAAATTGATATGTTCCCACTCTTTAGGGGCTTTTAATAGCCTCAAATATTAGAGATGAGGATCTAAAGTAACGTGGTACCTGTTAATGTTTCGTATGTTTAATCTAGTCTGCTCTGGGCATGGGCATGGGCATGGGCAGTGTGGCCCTCATACCAAATCACCCCTTCTTCTCTGCTTGGTTCTTTCCTTGGTACTAAGTTACTCACTTTCCACCCTACAAAATGCAAACCCCCTCAAAACAAAATCTCATTTTTTTAGTTATAACAAAGGACAAATAGACTCATCTACATTGACATGTTGCTACTCTTTAAGAACTTTTGATCGCCTCAAATATTAGAGAATCTAAAGGAGTGTGAGGCATTTTGATGTATCTTAGGGTCCATGCAAAGATCTTAGATCAAGGAATTGAGATCCCTCGTATGAAGGGAATGCGAAAAAGTTGTATGTATTAAATTAAAATACTTGGATCTCAAATCCAAAGATATTCTCATACTTAGGATCCCAAGGATACCAACACACTTTGATTATATTTCCTTGTTTATATATGTGGTTGCACACTTTGTTCAAATAATAGTCTAGTTCTTATTATTGATCAAGTTGTTCTCGTTTAAACTAAATCCAATGAATCATATGACAAAATTACATATAAAATAGACCCAATTATATATATATATATATATATATATATATATATATATATATATATATATATATATATCCAATTACTACAGATCAAGTTCATATATGTGGCTTCACACAAGTTGAATCCTTCATAAGAGTCTCCTTGAAGGGGAATTCAACTTGACTCGAACTTTGCTTTCTGGTAATCCCTTAATTACAAGTGCAATGTCTCTCAAAACAACAGGTTTTTGTCGTTTAGACAAGCGAGCAAATGTATCTCTCAAAGAGGGATAATGCTGACTCCCAACCCCCCCAACCAATCTGTGTCTCTGTAAGGTTAACACATGTTATATATAGACTTCATTTTTTTATTTTGTTGTTTTCTATAAGAAATATTAAGGCTCTTATCCAATGTTGTTAAATGTGATGAGGCGAAGCGAGGTGTTGAGCATGTTATGAAGCGAGGCATAAGCCTCGAGGTGTTGAAGCGTAAGCTTCATGATCAAAATAATAAAATATATAATATTAATAAAATAATAAAAAAATTAAATAAGAACTACTAATAAACGACAATATAAAATAAATTGTGTCCTCAGAAGATCAATTAAGTTCCAAATCCTCATAGTGAAACTTTGAGAAACCAGAGTTTGAACCTAGAGCTTCCCTCTACATTGGTCTAAACTAGAGCTTTAACGTCATTTTTACCCAAAATCGTGAAAATTAAGAAGAAAAATTATGGAATCAAATCGACCATCATGCCGGAAACTCATTAGAATCCATCTAAGAATGAAGAAATAAAGAAAGACGATGAACAAAGAGGGGAGGAAGGGTGGTGGTGCTACCTCAGGCCATGCAGACGCATCTGGGCTTCCAACCGATGCCTATCGTCCCAAGCAAGAGGCATCCGCTCGTCGAAACTCACATGGATGGCGGTGAGTCCGTTGCCGCAGAGCAACAAGGCGGTCTCATTCGATGCCCCGCCGGCCTCGATGATGATCCACACCAGGTCGCCGAGAAGAAGCATCAGCGTGCGCGTCAATCTGGTGAGATGGACGGTCTAGAAGGATCGGGCCTTGTCGTTACTCGCCACCTCACCCCTCTTCCGTGCATCCTTTCCTGTTTTTTGAATTTCAAAATCAAACAATAAACTAAGAGAACAAGGCCTGATTCTCGATAAGGAGAGAGACAGGGGAAACAACAAAAAAAAAAATGATCTCACGAAATGCTCTCCAGCTTGGCCCTAGTCAAACTCAACCTCCGGCATCCTTCCACGTACAGTTATTCGTAAGCACCCGCACTGATACCAGCTACCGGTTACTCCCTCCCCTTTCTTCCCTTCAACGGTTAATCCCTCCCCTTTATATAAACCCCCTTCCCGGTTCCCACTTCCTAGTGAATCATCACTACCATCGACCGACTCTTCTATGCTCTTGAGAAGTTTTACTAAAACTGAGTGATGGCAGCAGCAGCAACATCCGTTGCGGCTATGAATATGGGTAGCGGGAAGGAAGTGAATCGGATCAAGGGGCCATGGAGCCCCGAGGAGTATGAGGCGCTGCAGAAGCTGGTGGAGAAGCACGGGTACTCGGAAGGTCCGGGAAGTCCTGCAGGCTGAGGTGGTGCAACCAGTTATCACCGCAGGTGGAGCACCAATCCTTCACCCCGGAGGAGGATGCCACCATCATACGAGCCCACGCCCGCTACAACAACAAGTGGGCCACCATCGCCCACATCCTCTCCCGCTGCACATACAACACCATCAAGAACCACTGGAACTCCACCCTGAAGCGCAAGTGCCCCATCGCCGGTGACCCTCCGACCAAGCGATCCAACAGCTTCGGCGGTGCCAGCCCCTCTTCCGCCATTGCCGGCGTCCTCTTTCTCAGTCCGAGCAACCCGTCGGGCTCCGATTTGAGTGACTCCAAACATGATGTGTACGCCTTAAAAGCGAAGCGCGTTTCAACTTGAGGCATGCGCTTCACATGAGTGAAGTGTACGTTTCAAGCTTAAAACGCCTCACTGCAATGCGTCGGTACCTTGAGCATGCCCTTCACCTCTGGCTTACGCTTCTCACAACACTTCTCTTATCAAATTTAATTGTGTAACATGTAACACGCATATGTTCCCAATTGAAATCTAACACCATTTACTAACTTTAATTAAATATTTTCTTCTTTTTACTGACATTGGGAGGAAAAGCGGCAAAGAGGCAAAGCTTGTGGATGATACTGTAAATTCAACAAGACCGTAATAGTTTATGTGACGGTGGTAAATGAGGATAAATCTGGAATTTACTGTGTAAGTAGGTCAAAATGAGATGGTGGGGTTAACATGATCGGGCCAGCTTTTCACACTGACAGATCACGAGGGACAAAAATGCCCCAGTTTTTGACCGAGAAGATTTTACTTTTCTTTGATTTTTTTCCCAAATGTCTTTTTGTTATGCGGAAGTCGGTTCAATCATTAGTTTTCTCACTTCGGTCAGCAAAGCCCCTTTCCACCCCTTGATAATTGGTAACATTTGGTATCGTATAACATGGCTATAAAATTAAATAATCCAAATAGCACTTCAAACATCAAGATATAAAAAAGAAGAAAAAAGATTTTTGAGTCTATAATAACTTACATAATGGATATTTTTACTAGCCCTCTCACTTGTTTAGCTAGGCATTATAAGAACCCTAGAAAGATTACTTATCATGCATATAATTGAGTTTGGATTTATATACCTTGTCAACTGACATTAAGGATTCAATTGGTCGCATACGACATCTGACATAAAATCCAACCAGATTAGTAGGGTCCGCTAGCTAAAGTAGAATCTGATTTATAATGACATCCAAACTCTTATTAGATTTTGCATTCGAATTGGAGTTCGAATCTGACTAAGATCTGAATCCAAACAAATGTATATGTGAAATTTTAAGTTAGTCAGATTTGGATTCAGTTTTAGCTGATCATTTGACTCTAAATCCAAAACTCAATATGATTTGGTTGCATTTAGTATTGCATAAATTTGATCCAAACCCTACCCATTTACATCCCTAATTAAGATAAAGTAACAAAACAATAGTTTATGTATAACTACCTCACATATGGCAAATTAAGGTCTAGTTGCCTTAATTTTCAAATATTTAAGATAGGAACCTACTATTTCAAAACATTTACTTAGATAATCACATGAGTTACCTTTTATATCACATAACTATAGTTAGCTATGTAAAATAACAAGTTTAACCATTTGCTTTTTTTACATTATTAAATATCAGTTTTATTACTCCTAATTTTTATAGCTAGGGATGCACATGAGCCGAGCTCAGACTCAAAAAGCTATGTACAAACTCAACTCGAGCTTGAAAGGCTATGTACAAACTCAACTCGAGTTCAAGTTCAAACCTGGTTTGGCTCGGCTCGAGCTGCATTAACTTACACTAAAAAACAATTTAAATTGTGTAGAGGGCGTGATTAAAGGCAACCAAAGTGGAGTGTAATTTGTGCTCTCTTTATTTTGTTTTGGTTGTGGCATATATAATCTCAATGTTTTGGCTCTAGAATAATAAAGCTTTTAGTAGGTATATTACCAAAATATATAAAATCTGGTTACATTGCTTGTGTGTTTTCTAATTGCATCTATATTGGATTAGACTTAGTCTGATCCTGAGCATGGACCTTCAAACCATAACAGGATCATCACAAACTTATGATTTGAAGGATTCAAATGCACGCTTTTTGAATACATATTTCCTTATCCATATATGTTATTCGACATTTATTTTATATGATATTCAAGTTCTTACTATGAATTTCCTAATGCATATCAGTAGTATTTATATTGAGATCCAAGTCATTTATTGCCATTAGTATTGCAGCAACATATTGCAAAGCAAAGAAAATGCAGAGCTGCTTCTTAATAAAAGATCAACAATGGTCATAATACTTAGTAACCATGTATATATTACAATGAGAGCAACTAATTATGGAATTGCTGTGGTAAAGCTATACACAAAGTAATTTGAAATGGCTAATGTTCTTAACCTTGGGATTAAAGCCAATATCTTTGACTCTCTTTAAAGAGGCAAGAAAGCCTATGATTGTGTTGATTGGTTGTTTTGGAGGATACTCTTTAACGTTTTGGTTTTGCTGACTTTTGGATTCAATGCATTATGAGATGCATCTCCACCCGTAAGTTTGCAGTTGTCATTAATGGAGTGCCAGGCTCAGAGTTTAGTGGCAGCTGGGGTGTCCATCAAGGGGTCCCTTGTCCCTCTTTGTATTCCTCCTTGTGATGGAAAGGTTGAGCCGCTGTCTCCAGCAGACAGATGCAGAAAGAAGAATTTTTCCTGTTGCTGTGAATGTATTTAGTTGGAGTCATTCTCTGTTTGCATATGATTCTTTAATTTTTTTTTTTTCGTGACAAAAAGCAATCCATTCGGGAATTCTTAAACATCATCCAGGATTTTGAGGACAAATCTAGGTTGTTGGTCAATCCAGGTAAATCTGTTTTCATTCCATTTCAGTTGTCCATAGTTTGCACGCACCATATAGCTAGTCTTTGTGAATGGCAGAAGGTTTCCTTGCTTATTAGATATCTGGGTCTCCCTCTCTTCAAAGGTCTCATGAAAAAACCTCTCATAGAGAAGTTTCTTAAGAGACTTGAAAGTTGGAGCAGTAGGGTCTTATCTATGGCATGAAGATTGGTGCTTATCAAATCTGTTCTTGCTTCTTTTTCCATTGAATGACATGCTTTGCTCTTCCAAGTTCTTTTATAAAGCAACTGAAATCCATTATGACTCAATTTTTATGGTATGATTCAGCCAAAAGAAAGCACTATCATCTTCTTTACTGGGACAAAGCTTGTAAACCCAGAGAAGAAGGTGGATTGGGGATCAAACGTTAGAAGGATCATAATGATGCCTGCTTAGCAAAACTGGGATGGGACATCCTTCAAGGAAAATCCAATCCTTGGGGGAGATTAATACAACGTAAATACCTGAAAAAATATTCAGTTTAGATGCCCCATTCCATCCCTACAGGTTATCATGGCTGGCGGAGTCTCACGCAGAGGCTCAGTTTTATTCGGAATGACGTGCATTGGCAAGTAGGCAATGGTCAGCATCACTTTTTTGGCTGGATCCTTGGTGTGGGCCTAAATCTATTGACATTTCTATCACTCGATCGGTGGTTAGATATTTGCTACCGATCAAAGTAGCAGACATGGTGAACACGAGTCGGGGCATGAGCAGTGATCTCCCACTGAGTATTCATCCGATTATTTTGGGTGCAGGACATAATCTTCATGAATCAAATTTCAGGCAAGATGCCCAAGACCAATCTTCTCAACTAATGCAGCTTGGCAGCTTTGCAGCCAGGCCGGGAGATATATCCAAAGCACCCCTTAGCAGGTCTGATATGGTGCAAATGCTATTTTCCAAGGGCAGCTCTAAACTTGTTATTTGCAATTGAAGACAAGCTCTTGAGCCAAAACCTGTTGCAAAAATTGGGTTTTTTCCATGGCCAGTAGTTGCTGTTTCTATGAAAAATGGGAAGAGTCCTTGAAGCATTTTTACCAAGATATTTACTTTATATGAATTGAGTGAAAAAGAAAACTCTCAGCCTTGAACATGAATGTTGTAGAAGCTTCTTCCTTTACAACTCAAACAAGGGTCCAACAATAGCATTATTGCTTCTTATCCCACCATAACGAATCAAAAGTTCTATTAATATATAACAATTAAAATGTAGAACAATGTGTAAAGTGAATATGAAAAACAATGAATCAACTCCTTGCTTATTATATCACATTATTGTGAATAAGATTTTGAGTACGAATTGGCCTTGAACATTTGTACCCTCAAAGTTTGTTAAAAATGCAATCAATCTTACCTTTTGATCTATAAAGTTTGTTTTTGTTCAAAGCAAGCACCTTTTCCTTTCTCCCTCCTCCATCTCTCTCTCTTTCTCTCAATTTAAAGAAGTGAGGCATTCAACTCCCGAGTTGGTGCGTGCTTTGTCAAGCTGCAGAAGAATCTACATTTCACTTGTTCTGGTCTTGCCCAATATTTATGGAAATCTTTAGCAGGACCTGGAGGCATCCAGAAGTATTTGTTAAGGAGGAGTCCTTTGCGCTAGATCTGATCTTGGGGCCGGTTTGTATTAGGCACAACAAAAGGTGAAGGTTCATCTGGCGGACGTGGTTGCTTACTTCTTGGTGGTTTGTTTAGATGGCGTGAAACGATGCTCATTTTCATCATATTCGAGTTAACATTCAAAACCTGATGCATAAAATCTTGGTAGATGTTTATGCGATCTTGCGTATGCATCTTAGTGATCTTCCACTCCCTCCTGCTGATGCTACCTATCCTTTGTCGCAATCTGGGCAAGCGGCTCCGGCGTGAGCCCATTTTATCTGTCTAATGTTCTTTTCTCTTGTGCTTTCTTTATTTGTTTTGGCTTTTGTTCTTGTTCAGTTCATGGGTTCAACATTTTGTTGATCTTCATGAATGGTAATGTTGAATTACTTTAGGCTCAAAGCATTAGATTCGTTATAAAATATAAAGGGAAAAAGGGCACATGCAATTTGCTAAAAGCAAATTATAGAGCCAACAATCTCATATTCTATTGCTATAGCAATCCATCCAATAGTATGTACCCAAATTGCAATAAACAAAACCAGCAAGAAAGATAGAGATATGATACTCAGTCAAAAGTCAAAAGATCAAAACTCGGTGGAGTTGGACGCAGACGTGAGCCGCTTATGGCGGTTCCGAGCCGGCACCACTGGCTCATCAGCATCGAAGCCATCATCGGCATCAGCTTCGATGCCTGCCAACGGCGATGACGAACAGCCCTTCATCAGCATCAGCAGCTTCCCCGCCCTCTCCCTAGCCCGGTCGCTGCCCCGCTCAGCCACCTCGGCTAGCACCTCCATTGCGCCGGCTTCCCGAGCCAAGCCCTTGAACCTCCAGCTATCCCGTGCCAACATGCACAGCGCTGCAACACTGTGCTCGCGGACCACTGCAGCGTATCGCTCACCCTTCTCCTTGTGCCAGCTCTCCGCGATCAAGCCGACCAGCGCTGCGACTGCATTAGCATCGAGCATCGCTGCTCGTCCCTCAGTGCCAGCCGCTATGTTGCACAGTATGAGCACAGCTCGGCTTGCCAGGCTCGGCTCATCCCCCCGAGCCAGCGCCAGCAGCTTCGGCAGGGCGCCAGCCCGCATTAGCTTGGCGCGGTTGACCCGAACGAACGACAGGTGGTAGAGTGCCATGGCAGCATCCAGCTTGGCGCGGCTGTCCCGGCTGGAGCCGAGCAGATGAACCAGGGGCTGGACTGCACCGAGCACGCCGAGCGCCGTCTTGTTCTCGTTGTCCAGGGACAAGCTGAAGACGGCTCCGGTCGCGTGCTCCTGGGCCTCCACGTGTCCTCCCTTCAGCACATCGATTAACGTGGGAACCAATCCTGACCGCACGATCTTGACCTTGTTGACCTTCTCGAGAGATAGGTTGACTAGGGCCGCCACGGCATTGACGTGGACTCCAGCGTACCGTGACGTCATCGACGCGCCTAAGCACTTGAGGAGCTCGCGGGTGCAGAGCCTCACACGTGCATCCGTGTCTTCACGTGTCAGATTCCGGATCGAGATCACGGCCTCTTCCTGATCCGAAACGATTCCAGACCTCATCCTCGCCACGAGCTCAGAGGACTCCCCCGAGTCTATCGGCGGCTCGGACGAGATCGAAACGGAGCTGAACGAGGTCCAGAGGCAGGCCGGCTTGGTGTCGAGGTCGAGCGGAGGTGCCGAGACGATGGAGCCCGAGTCAGAGGAATCGAAGCGATCGACCCGGCGGTTCACCTCCGTTGCCGCGAACGAGATACCCACGGCCGGGTCGCTGTGAACTCTGTCAAGGATCCGGTCCATCTGCGAGACCGACTCGGAAGAGTCGGATATACTGCGTCGGGTATCGTTCGAGCACACGTTTATTCTGGGGTTCCGGTTCGTATGTGAATCCGATTCAGGTGAGTCGATGTGAACCAGTCGGAGATCCGTTTCCGAGGCGGCCAAAGAAGTGTCGTCCAGGGTCCGGTACGATTGAGAAACCGAGTCGGACGAGTGAGAGCGATCGACTCGAACATTCGTTTCGGAGGCAGACGAGAGATCGGCAGCCGGATCGACGATGCGGGAAGAGTCCTCCGGCGAGGAGCAGGTGTCTAGAAACTTCCGGGCGAGACCGCTAGCGGTTTCCGGGTCGGGAGGGTCGGGTGGGGGGAGGCCAGAGTCGCGGCACCAGTTGGCGATGGCGATCTTCAGGGCGATGTTGGGGATGAGAGAAGTGGTGGTGGTGGTGGTGAAGAGGTGGTGGAGAGGGAGGGAGAGGAGGGACTCGATGCATCGGCGCTCGAAGGACTGGCCTGACGGGACGATGACGGGGTCAGCCATGAGGGCGTTGGAGATGGGGCAGAGGAATTCCGGCGGTGGCGCTCTCTGCCGTGGCTGCCGGAAGTGGAACAAGATCCTCCACTTGTTCTTGCTGCTACCCATCTCTCTCTCTCTCTCTCAAAATGGGTAGGAGCTATAAGCCTAGAATCTATTGAAATGAAATGGGGGTTGTGGGATTTCTATGGCTGACCCCTCTCTCTCTCTCTCTTTGAAATATGAAGGAAAAGTCTCTGGGTAACAAGGGGAAGTCGGAGAGAGAGAGAGAGAGAGAGGTGTCATCAGTCACTTTCCTGACGCTTATCCCTAAAATGATAGTGATTTTTTTTCTCTGCGATATTTCGGGATAGCCACTACCCCCAACTATTTTTTTTAACCGGAGCCTGTCGAACCCACGGTATTATGTTGGCAGCGTAAAACTCCAAGGCTATTATACCTGTTTTCGAAACCTACGTTAAGCATCGGAGAGAGGTGATGCTCATAAGTATCAACACCCTTTTGGCTTGCTAGTTTTAGTTTTAACTTGGAACCATAAGATATCACTATTCACTGGGATTGTCCAGAACGAGACAACGAGCCATCTGCAGAGAGTAGTGTGGAGCTCTATTAAGTGAAAAATATATTGAATGAATTAGTTTGATTGATGAAGTACGGTGACATGCGATAGACAACAATATCATCGTTGGTAAAGACATAAAATGTTGTTTGGTTAAACAATATCAAATCAAATGTTGCTTTTTAGAATTTGGTCAAGGACCTCTTAACTTTGGATAAATTTTCTGCGCGTAGTGTTTGGAGGCACGACGGTGCGTGTGGGTTAAAGATAATTCTTCAGGAATCACCTTCGAGTATGATAATTCGAGGTTAAGCTAGTGAATGACTAGGCCTTGGTGAGCAATATGGGTAGTGTTGGTTGGTATGACATAATAACTATCAATTGACCGAAAGACTAAGCAGTCTTGGGAATAATCTTTTCTCGTCCATTACAGACCTGCAAAGCCTTCTCGAGTAACGCTATCACGAAGTGGTATTGCAACCTTAGATGTATGGCATTGTCATTTGGATTGGTTTGTTGTTGAGTTAGGTGTGAGCGTCATCCCTTCTTTGAAACTTGGACGATGACTCCTTTGGTTATTTATCGAGCACGATAGCGATGCATTAAAGAATAATACGTGAAGCCAATGACATGGATCAGGTAGATAAGCTTGATCAACTTTTGTTTTTGGAAGCTGTACACAAAGTGATAGATGAAAATAAAAAAAAGTTGAGTTGGGTGGAGGAAAGAAGACCAACGATAAGTACAAAAAAAATTGATATATTAGTACAGTATTCTTATATATAAGTACTGACATTGTCGAGGATGACAATGATTTGGGTGGGAGAGCATGTCCCGGATTAAGCCTTCAAGAATGAGGCATGTGCAGGGTAAAGCTCTACTGAGTGAAAAATGCATCGAGTATAGGAATGTGCGATACGCATTGGCTTGATCAGTGATATGTGATGGTAGCATGGCATGCGATAGACAACAATATCATCGTTGGTGCAATAATACGTGACAGCACGACCGTTGAGTGTTGTTTGGTTAAGTAGTGCCAACAGATAAGAGGATGTTGTCTTTGAAGATTTGATTAAGGACTTCTCAACTTAGATTAGTTTCTCACGTGTAGCATTTGGATGTATGAAAGGTGTGTGTAGATTAAGGCTAATTCTTCAGGGATCATCTTAGGTGGTTCCAAGTAAGTATTGTTACTCGGGCTAGGCGAGTGAATACTGAGGTGTCAGTGAACAATTTGGGTAGTGTTGCTTGCTATAACGTAACAACTACCAACTGATTGAAAGGATGGGCGGTCTTGAGATTAATCTTTCCTTGTACGCTATAGACCTGCAAGGCCTTCTCTAGTGACGCTATCATGAGGTTGTGCTATAGCCTTAAAGGTGCGGCATTGTCGCTTGGATTTGTTGGTTGTTCAATCCCTTTCTTTGAAACTTGGATGACAACCCCTTTGATTACTCATCGAGCACGATGGCGATGCACTAAAGAATGATGTGCGAAGCCAATGGCATGGACCAGGTAGATACACATAAGGATATACGCTTGATCAACTTTCACTTAGGCAGTTGTGCATGAGGTGGTACGTAGGGCCAATGGAATGGTTCAACACAGGAAAAAATGTTAGTACAAGGCAATTCGCCATTAGGCTGACCAACCTGAGCAATCTGGCACATTACAAGTTTGCAAAAAATTCTATGCCCGTAAGAGGCATGATAATAAAGCAAAAACCTCGCATAATAATAGAGCAAGCTAAAACTCAATAGGATTTGGGTGAATTTTAGATCAGTAGTGTTACTAATCTCATTTAAAAGACCAAAATTGAACTTATCCAAATATTTGTAACCTCTCTCTCTATATATAAAATATGTTAAGTTCTCATATATATATATATATATATATATATATGAAAATGGGTTCGTGCTAAACCAATTTGGGGCTAAACCCTATGCTAAATGATGCTTTTTATGTGGTTTTGACCCCATAAATGTGTTGGGCATGGTCGATTTACTAAGAATCCACACTTGGATCATGTGTTTTTGATGAAAAAAATGATGTTTGGAGCCTCAAAAATTTACAAAGATTTTGGGCCGTTGATTTTTTAAACTTTATGAAATGAAAAAGCCCAAAAATCCCATTTAGCACGTGGTTTAGCTAGGACATCTCTCTCTCTCTCTCTCTCTCTCTCTCTCTATATATATATATATATATATATATATATATATATATATATATATATATATATATATATATATATATATATATATATATATATATATATAAATAAGACTGGCTGTTCTTCGTTTACCATGTTTTACCATCCTTGTGTGATTAGCTGGAAACACAGATTTAAAACTGGAAACTCTGTTTGTTATAGAAAACAATCAGAGACACGCATGGGTGGCAGTTACCTTGGCTGATTCATTTTCTTAAATGGTGACGTGAGGTGATGTCATAATTGAAGGAATTTTTCCTTTATTACTATAAAAGAAATTAATTGGAAGCAGTCTTGTTTGATTCGTGAGTCACACTACTATGAATTTCCTTTGGCTGGTGGCAGCAACATGGCTTCCATCTGCCAGTTTAAAAACAATTATTTATTGGATAAATTGATGACGGTACTCTGGAAGTGAAATAGTAAGGAAAGTGAAAGAGGGAAAGAAAAAATTATTACTTTTCCAACTATTCTAAACAAGAAAAAATTTCTAAAAGAAAGTTTTTCTAAAACACACCACCTAATGAGGTAGAGGAATTTTTTTTATCAAAAATTATTATTTTTATTAAGACTACCATTCACCCGCTACACATCTCATTTCATTGGCTCTTACAACAAGAGCTTTCTCCATCTTCATCTTCTGCTCACCCCCACCATTTTCAGCTCTCTCTTTTTCTCTCTTTTTGGTCTACTCCACTTTTCTCATGCTGCACAAACAAGAGAAAATTTTTCATTTGAAAAAATTATCATATCTAAACTTTTCATAGGCAAAATTATCTTTTTCTATGAAAATTTTTCTTACTTCCAAACATATCGTAAAAAGTTTCTTCAAAAAATATTTTCTTCAAAAGCATGTATGCAGTTTGTAACGCGTTAAAAGTTCATGGGATTGGAAGTTTTTTTTTTAAAATTTTTTTCTAGTCTTCCCTATTTTGTATCTTATGGATTTTAGTTTTCCTTATCTTGTATATACTTTGGACTTATTATTTCTTATTTTACGAGACTGCAATATGTGTGAGATATTAGCCACATGGTCGGCCAGAAAAGTCAATTTCAGTTCTTTGGATGCATATATTTGTTGGGGGATTGAAAATGTGTCCTTGTTTGTGCCACAACAATGGCTCGAGAAAATGAAATCTCAAACCTTATCAGCCCAATTCAAAGAGTACTCAATTTCCTTAAAGGTGCATCCAAAGTACTAAGGTTGGCTGCGGAGCTGTCAACGGGTCAGGTTTGTATCAAGTACCCAACCCAGCCCGAACATAAATAATTGTGTATGGGCATAAATATGCCAACCCTAATATTATTTGAGCCAATTTACACCTGACCCAAAAAGTGAGGAGGGTAAAGTTTGTGTTTTGTTTTGCAACCAGTGGGGACTCCACTTGTCTGGCTGGAGCAGTTAGTGCAGGTCACCTTGTGTTGGGACATTGCAAGTTAGAATCTCAATGGTATGGTTGTATAACTGGTAGGGGTCAGACAACTTTCTTTGTCGTTTTTGTTTTTTTTGTGTTTTGTATGATATTCAACTCAAGTATTTTACATGTAATTTTTATTGTACATAGGCCCTTTATGCTATATGAATTTAGCTTTGTGATTTTATTTTTTTGACATGAACATGACAACTAGTGACTTTAGCAGGGTTTAGGTACTTTTTGATGGATCAAATACATCCCTGATCAACTAGCACTACAAGAAAAATGTTAATTAGCGACGAAAATTTGTGACAAATTTTTTCCGTTGTAAATTTGTAACAGATTAGCTAGAGAAAACTATCTGTCACTAACATTCAAATGATTTGTGGAATTAGCGACGGAAAAAATTCCGTCATGAATCCGTCGCACATTAGCGATGAAAAAACTTTTATCGCTAATTCTCAATACAATGAAAATATTTTAGCGACGGATTTAGCGAGAAAAATTTTCCGTCGCTAATTTTTTATTTAAACCAACCCATCTAGAGCGTGAACCTCTCTCCCCGTTCGAAATTTAAACCGACCTCTCCGTCGCTCGATTTAAACCAACTTCTTCGTGGAGAACGCAAAGCAGTTTGCTGCGATCGGGTTGACGCCATCGTCGACAAGGTTATTGACGCAACAAAGGTTCTTCCGGTGGCCATTTCCTCGACCGTCATCGGTGAAGCATATTAAGGCATCCCTAGAGTGGCAGGAGAAAGGGAAACAGAAGCGAAATGGCTAATATTGGAGGACGGTGACGAGGCAGAGCAACCGCTGGACAAAAGTTTTATGGAGGACGGCAGGGCTGATTTCGGAGGATGACAACGCCGGAGAGCACGCCGGTTCTGTGCAGAAGACCCCATAGTGGCAGGACAGTTTGCTTGGGTCTAAGACCCTGTGCAATGCCTGTCGGGTGCAATACAAGTCCGGCCTATTGCTGCCAGAATACCGCCTGACAGGGAACAATATTTTTTTACTTTTTTTTTAAAATTTAACGACGAATAATGTCCGTCACAAAACCAAATTTGTGCTTATTTAACAACGAACTAGCTACGAATCATGTCCATCGCTAATCTGTCACAAATTAGCGATAGAAGTAACGACAAATAAGTTTTGTCGCTAATTAGCGACCAAAAAATTGTGATGGGCACTATCCATTACTAATTCGTCACCAATCCGTCGCTAAACAGTTTAGCGATGGATTAGCGGCGAATTAACGATGGATATCGTCCGTTGCTAATCCATGATTTTCTTGTAGTGATAGATTAGGTCAAATATCCGGCATAAATTGAAGCATGAATTGGCTGCACAATTACCAAGTATGGATTTGGATCGACCGAAGTATCATTCAGGCTGGCATCATTGTCTTCATACTCACTTGAACGTGTTCAGTTCGGATCTAGTACGGGCGCAAACCCGACCCATTGACTGCTCTATGTGCAGAAATAGATGAGGGCGTTTATGCAATAGATGCAAAATATGGAGGCTATTATTGATAGTCTAATTAGAATGAACAAATTCCAAAGGAAGGGAGGGTCAGGGACATGATTGATGATTGAAATGTGTACATATAAAGGAAAAGATTCCGGTTGCCGGAACACCATTCAATTATTTGACCAATAAAGTTAGAAATTCCCATTTGATTTCTTTATGCACATACAAAAGCTAACTTTAACTTTTCCTTCTTATTATAAAATTTTTGTATTTAACATGTTTGTAAATTAAATCCAAAGAAAAAAGTAGCCAGACTGTTCTTTTCCTACCTTTTTTCTTCTATTCTTGTTTGATAATTTTATATGGGATAGTCAGAAACTTAAGAACTAAGGACACAAAAGTGGGACAGTTTCATCCATAAGGACTTGTTTGGATGCCACAAAAAATCAGTAACTTCCTGGAATTTGAACTTCTTATTTCAGTTAGATAGCAATGATGAACAAGCTTGAAAAAGACTTTCAGGGGATCAAAAATTCTCTCACAAAACATGTCATAAGTTTTTTTTTAATAGTCAAACTGGGGTTAGAAGGACCCCTACCGGTTCTTTGATAGTAAGTAATTACAGTAAATTTGTATACAAAATCACCCCTCCATGAGGGGGTTCCAACCCACTGTGTGGTCGTCATCCCCTTTGCAAGTTTAGCCAAGTATCTACCAAAAAATTTTGAGTTATAATATATAAAGTGTACCTGAATCCGATCCAAACTGTGCAGAAAATCTGACAAAGATGAAGGTGTGTGCTTCCTTGGTCTTCATCCCTCCAAAATTTTGATTGCCAAATGTGCTAGGTAATTAGCTCGGCCTGTTTCAAGAACAACTTTACCTGTTATCCCCAGTTCTTTGATGATGTTTACTCATGTACATCATTCTCTATCCTCCAAACGTCCTGCCTTAGTAAAGCATCCAGTTTCTGCAAAGCTACCATCATGCCACCACAGAGGTGGTATCCCATGTGGTAAACGGGGTCATATGCCAAGCTGAAGGCCCAGGCTCCAATCCCTCTGCCACATGGGGCTTAAGAGATATCTGGTAGGAGTCTGCCTAACCCCAGCTTGCCTTTAAAAAAAAAAAGGCTACCATCCTTATAAATATCGTTGATATTAAAGCTTCATCCAACCCATGGGGAGAGGGTCAAAGGTACGGTGAGATTTTCATCTTCGGGCCACCATTGAGGTTGAGTTTTTTGAGCAGCCTCAAACCCTGGTTTTAAAACCTAGCGACTCGTCACTCGACTCATCCTTAAGTAACTCGTGACTCGGATGGGTCAAGTCGGTGACTCGGCCGAATCATGCTCACTTTATTTTTTATATAAAATATATGTATATATTATGTATATTTTTATAGTATTTTATTAATATATTATATATAATATGCATTATATATATATATATATGCATGTCTCGGCTGGTCAACTCGGTGACTCGGCCAAGTTTTGTACAAAATGAGTTTTGTACTTGTTTTTGACTTAGTAATTGGGGGATCCGGACCTACTCAACCAGTTGACCCAGCAAGTTTTCAAACTATGCCTCAAACACCAGCTCATTGTGAGCATGCCATAACATCTTAATGAAAGTGTGAAAAGAGATTTTCTAGCTGGCTTGGATAAACTTTTTCTTGAATCTTTTTCCTGACCACCTTTTCAAATCCTTCTTTATACCAGTACCTGAAAGCTAGGTGCACTCCGACGAGTTTACCACAAGGTTGGTAGCGAGGGAATGAGGGTTTACCAATTAGAGGCTTGTCAATATGATGAGGTCAGTGATGAGGGTTTTCCTTTGGTTCAAAACACATTCAGGCTGTTTTTTTTTTATTTAACAAGAGTCAAAGATTCCTAGTTGCACACAACAGAATGGTTGAATGGGACAATAAGTGCAAGATTTTTATTGGGAAAAGGGCCTACAATGTGGGTCACAAGTGAATTGTACAGCATATGGCTGACACTTGACATGCACCAAACTATGGTTGGATCTCAATTGATTCAGTGGCATCTAAATTTATGGATCCATCTAACATGATAGTATGGGATGAACCCTAAGCTAACTCAAACTAATGATCATCAGTTGATTTGCTTACGGCACTTTTGAATAGAAGATCCAAAGAAGATATGAGGATAGGGATGCAAACGGGTCGGACTGATCAGGCCAGATCTAGGCATTATCGAGCCCGACCAAAGCAGTTATGGCCTAAACGGTTTTGGATTCAGAGGTGGATAGAATCAGATAAAATCAATTCCAGATTTGACTAGTTTAAAATCTGACATTTACACTTATGTTTTGCTTTGGGTTTGAATGCAAAAATTAATATCAAACCCGAAACCAATTATTAATGAGATCCAAATTTAGCTACTAAATCTGACTAATCAGATTTGGATTCGGGTCAGATGTCAGGTTGCATCTGACCTATTAACATCCTAAGATCTCTCCTCCAGAGTCCAGACACCATTGCTGCCCTTCTCCTTTTCCATTATCAAGCAACTGATTCAAGGATTTCTCCCTCTCCTTTTTTATTTAAGGATTTAAGATCTTTGATCTTAAATTTCCTTGAATCACCTCAAACTTTGTCATGAAGCCCATATCACACTTGATGATATGGTAAAAGAAAACTTAAATACAAACTTTTTTAGAGCAAAAAGTAAAAAAATGGATCAGATTTGATCCATTAAAACATGTATCCAACACAAAATACTGATCCAAATTCCAATCTGAATATGCTTTCAGATCTTACTGATAAAGTGTTGGATTTGGGTAGGATATCCAACCCAATTGGGTCCATCTGCACTGTTAGGTGAAATGAATGGAAGAAGATAAAACTTATTGCTTTCTACATTAAATATGGTTTTAAGAAAAAGAAAGAAAGAAAGAAAGAAAAACTTTTATTTGCAGCATGTGCCTCCAAGAAAATCATTTTCTAACCAAATGCCATATACTTTTATCTAATATGTTGTTATACATAGACTATTCAAACCTATATTATTGAAGCTTAGGTGGCCCTACAAACATTAGGCACCCAAAGATTCTTCCACATTGCATATTGAGATATTTGTGAAATCTAGAAGGTATTTAAATGCATCACAACATAGCAGGAAACTAAATGTTTTGTGAGATGTGTTTGGATCAATATGAATTTAACCAAGTTCATGGACTCCAACATGTCAGAAAAGCATGACCAATATTTCTACTAGTTCTAATGGCACATTTGGAAGAGAGAAAAACTCTTACAGGAAAAGAAAGTTTAGACTATGAGAGTTTTTTACATGAGTTCTCAAAAAAAAAGTTTTTCACATGTTTGTATAGCATGAGAAAAACAGAGTGAGAAAATGTGAAAAAAAAATGAGAGAGAGGAGGAGGAGGTAGGTGGTGCGATGGATGGTGCTGGTGGTGAGATTGGGTGGTGGGGAGTGTAAAAATAAATTTTTTATTGGTTGAGAACATTCCTCCACCCCTCTCATGGAGGAATGTTTTCTATAAAAAATGTACATTTTAGAAAAACTCTCAGCAAAAAGTCTTTCGTTTGGAAGGATAAAAAATTTTGAATGTATTTTTCATTTTGCATCACTTTTCTTACATCTTTCTCGCTTTCGAACTTGCCCTAAGTGTCATTTGGGTGCACCCACTTTCTCAAGATAATAGTACAAGTTGAAAATCTGTGTTATGAACAGAAATATAATTTTTCAGCTTACCCTAATTTTCTAGATGAGTAATGGCTACCTACAAACACCTGCAAAGGGCGTGTATGTGACACAAGCCAATCATATGCATGCCTAGTTTTTGTGACACGAGACTCACATGGCAGCTTTCTGAGTGGTTCTGCATTCTATTGATGTAGGGCCCATAAAATGATATCATAAAATTGGGTTGTGTAACATAGATAGGGCTCGAAAAACAAAGCAAGCCGCTCGGCATTCAGCTCAGCTTGCAAATTGAGATCGACGATCCAAGCTACGAGACAACTCATTTATGTAAATGAGTTGAACAAGAACATGGCAAGCTCACCTCGTATAGGTTATGTTTACTTATTATGTCTTTATATATATATATATATATGTTTTATACATCTATTATACATATTCTCCAAAACCACCATCCAAGATTCTTTATATTGTATAAGGGATATCTAGGAATAACAATATTAATTATACTATTTTATCTCTTTTATCTTTTTATCAAAAGACATATTCTTTACAAAAGCTTCGTTTTGCAATTCAACATACAAAATACAACACGAGACCTTGGCCCGTTATAAAACTTAATAGTACAATTAATTAAGAAATTCAATAAATTTAGAATAGATTTTGCAATGTATAAAATAAGAGTTAAAGCCACACATCAGTGGGTCACATCAGACCACTAATGCATATCATGCAAAACCCATGGTAAATATGTAACCATACAATAATTCCACATGCCCACAAATGCACATTCATTCACACACAATATGAATGTATATGTAAAATAATTTACATATGCATATGAACACATGCTTGTAACATACATTTTTGTCTTCATGATTCATCTCAGGCATAACATGCAAACATGCACATGATCATGTTAATGCAACATTAATATAATTATAAAATTTACGTGTTCGTAGCAGGCATATTTATGCCAACATAATATTAAATTTTATGAGCATATGTAAATAAAAATATTTTGGCAAATTCAAGCATGCTCAGGTTACAAAACATAACTACCGAGCCCGCTGCTATGCTACCTCACACACGGGACAATGCTAAGACACTATTTGCAACATGTCTCTCATGTATAAACATGTAGCCAAATAGTATTGGGCAGCAGTCAATTTCTTTTCTTGAACACCAAACTGTGAGTCAAGTCATTAAGGTACATAGCAACACCTATGAATCTCAACTATTGACAGATGGTTGGACTTCAAAGGAAAGTTAAATACAGCCTAACGGTAGTAGTCAGTTAGGCTTAGACAAAACAATCATAGTAGCCTCATCCGATAACCACATGCAATCTCAATCATTTTAAAAAATAGTTGGCTAACAGCCCTAAATTTCTGTACATAATAATAGTGTATAAGATGACTCTTTACAACATTAAAACCGTTATATTTTTGCAGAAACTTTACATGCATGTGATGACACTTTATTCAACATAAGCAGTAAAATAGACATGTACTCGGTGACACTTTATAAGCCATGAACAACACATAAATATGTAATGCAGTGATATGAACAGTCAAATGAACATGTATTGCAGTCATATGAACCTTCAAATGCATAGTCATATGAACCGTTACATGAATATGTACTACATACAGTCATATGAGTAGTCTAATAGGAAGTCATATGAACAATCAAATGAACATGTACTGCAGTCATGTATAGTCTAATAAATAGTCATATAAACAATTAAATGAACATGTATATAAATACGTAATTTCGGTGACACTTCATAAAGTATGAACAATCATATATAAACATGCATAAACAGTCACATAAACCTATATTTTTTGTGACACTTTATAACACATGAACAATCATATATAAACATGCATAAATAGTCACATAAACATGTATTTTGATGACACTTTATAAAGCATGTATAATCACATAAATATGTATTTTGGTAACACTTTACAAAGCACGAACAATCATATAAAAACATATATTTTGGTAACTCTCTATAAAGCATGAACAATCATATATAAACATGTATTTTGGTGACGCTTTATAAAGCATGTACAATCACATAAATATATATTTCAATGACTCTTTTTAAAGCATGTATAATCACATGAATATATATATTTCAGTGACTTTATAAAGCATGCATATATATATATATATATATATTCAATGGTAGTCAATTTTTTTTTTGTTCAGATCTGTCTTGGTGCAGAAATGGACAAGTCTATCCAAATCTATTCATGTACACATATGGCAGGTTTGTACTTAAGAACATGTACAAAATATCATTCAACTCCTTTTTCTATGCATATACAGAGAAAACATCGTTATGTATATCAAATTTGTATATAAAAATCAAAACCTATACATGTTTCTCCTTTTTCTATGCATATACAAAAAAAACATCGTTATGTATATCAAATTTGTATATAAAAATCAAAACCTATACAAGTTTCTCCTTTTTCTATGCATATAAAAAAAAAACATCGTTATGTATATCAAATTTGTATATAAAAATCAAAACCTATACAGGTTTGGTGCCTAGGGAAAACTCGTCCTTCATATGTGTAAATCGGCACATATATATATATATATATATATATATATATATATATATATTATACTCATAAAAAATCAAGTTTCTACATTTTTTTTCACCAAAAACTTCACATAAGTTCATTTTTAAGCCGTTTTTCTCGTTCAAATCATTAGAGAAACCCGTACCTTTGTTGAAATTAGAAAAGAACCAAAAAAATTACCGAGTGATCAATGAGGAAGAAGGTCCTTTCCTCCTTCTTCTTCCTTTTCCTTCTTCCCTTTTTCCTTTCTTTCTCCTCTCGCATGACTCTCTCTCTCTCTCTCATTTCTTTCTTTCTTTCCTACTTTTTTTTTTGTTTTTATAGAGGATGGGATCCTCCAGAGGGTGACGCCTCTCTAGGTTTCCCATTTGAGTTGGGAGATAGAGTCCTCTCTCACATGGGATTCTATTTCCAACTTCTTTCCTATTCTTTAAAAAAAAATTATTGACTTTTCTTACTTTTTTTTTACTTACCTTTTTGGTTTGTTTAACAAATTGGGCTCTTCTAGAGAGTGACACCCCCTTCTGGAAACCTTACTTATTTGGTAATTACCATATCTATAATAAATTTTGAAATTAAATAATTATTATTATTTAATTATTTAATTATTTAATTATTTAATTATTTAATTATTAATTAATAAATATCCAAAAAGTTTCAAAGGGTGTCTCACCCCTCTGAGAGTCCTTTTAACTTCTAATTTTTCAATTTAAACCTTTACATTGTATTTAAAGCTTTAATTTCGTTAGACCTAGATTTTGGATCTAGATCTGGATCCAAGATCTAAATCCATATCCAATATCCATATAGATCTTGAACTAGACTAGATCTTAATTAATATGGGGCTTGAACTGGGTCTAAATCCATATTAACATGGATCATACAGATCAGATCCGGTCCAATTCAATCCAGACTCGATCTCATCGAGGCAAACCTTTTTTAAAAAAATGCATTTCTTGGGTCAACCATAGCCCAAATTCAAAAAAATAAAATATCGATGAATTCAAAAGTTTTTAGACGCATCTAAATATATATATCCTGCATTTCATCTTCGAATTTCACTTGAATTTAACCTAAATTTTACTTAATTTTAAAGGTAAAAAATAAAAGTTTTGATCATATCTCGTTTGACTCATTTAGGTCTTGTCAATGAGACCTGGGCCGAACCTAAATTCAATTGATGCCACATAATATTGAGTATTTTACTAATGTTACTGCAACACTTAGCCAATTTTTTTTTCTAAATTTTTGCATTTAATATAGTATAAAAACACACAATGTTGCAGCGGTGGCGGCGAGAACCACAAGTACTTCTCTCTTTCTCTTCCTCCGCCTCTCTTTCTTTTTCTTTAGCTCTCTCCTCCTCCTCTTGGCTTTCTTCTTCTTCCTTCTCCTCCTTCCTCCGTGACCTCCTCTCTTTCTTCTTTCTTCTTTCTTCTTTCTTCTTCCTTCTTTTCATCCTCCCTTTCTTTTCCTTCTCTCGTTGGCGCTAGGGTCCAACCTTTAGTGAACCTAGGCTTGGATTCACCGTAGCTGAACCCAAGTGTGTTGGGTTCACCTCTGGTCTGCATTCACTAAAGGCTCAAAGCCGAACCTAAGCTTACTATGTTCAACTCTGGTGAACCCAAGCCAGAGTTCACCTGGTGAACCCAGGCCTGGGTTCGGCTCTGGTGAACTTTGGCTTGGGTTCACCAGAGGCCCAAATCCGAACCCATGCTTCTTAGGTTTGGCTCTAGTGAATCTAACCTGGGTTTGGCTCTGGCAAACTCAAGCATGTGTTCACCAAAGGTCTAGAGCCAAACCCAGGCATACTAGTGAACCCAAGACTGGGTTCACCAAAATCAAACCCAGGTATAACATTGTCTATGATATACTTTTGGTATACAATTATGCATTTTTTATTTTTTTATTAGTATAATTTACTTATTTTCTACTTAATTAACTTGTTGAATTGTTTTATGTTTTTTAATTTACTTAGCGTAGTGATAATATATTTAGGTTGATTTAACTTGTGGTGTTATTTTTTATTGACGAGTAATAGCAATTATAGATTGTTAATTTGATTTATCGGATGCATTTATTCATGATGAATTAATGATATGATAATTGTTTTTATTTTATTAGTATTAACTTAAAGCTGTTAATATATACGAGAACCGAACATATTAGGCTCATTTTTCTTGTATTGCCCCGTTAGGCCCTATCGTTTGAGGTGTTTTATGACAGATCTGAATCATTAGATGTGTTAGGAATGCTCAATTTAGTGGGAATCGACTATTAGATCATGTTTGTTCAATGAAAAAACATATTTTTATGAGCCAGAAAAAAACTGATACCTTCATCGCCATTGATTTTGGATCACCAGCATTGTTGCACTGTATCAGTATATGCACTTATGTGAATAGGCTTTTCTTCCATCTTCTTTTTCTTGCCGTTATTACTCTCTCTCTCTCTCACGCACAGAATCTATACAAGTCACTGAAAGCCACTTAATCCATGCTAATAAAGTAATTATGATCCCAATGATGGAACCTTTATTACAAAAAAAAAAGGTGTTCTTACAACATATATAACAAACATATTAAAGTGAGAAATACAAACATATATCAATAAGATACCGTGCACATCAATCCTGCATGCATTTATGTATGAAATTTTTAGCTCATATCGCATTGGTAATTGTTACAGTTCTCCGTTTTCATGTAAGTAATGAATGGTGAACTGTAATTAGCGTCCAGATTCTTGTACTCTCCCCACCAAGCCATGAAACTACTGTGCTCTAGGAAAACTGTACGGGATAACTCATGGTTGTGGACCAACTTCATGACATAGTCTTCAAAGTTAATCAAGTCCTTCCTTAGCTCATCCAGGCTCCTGCCACCTTCTCCTTCCCCTCTCTTCAATTCATGCAGTTTCAGTGTAGCCTCCTCCACATGAGCCCAGAAACACGAGTCTTCGGTCAGGCTCGGTGCCTTGTCCTTATTCCTCGGCTCGTATGTCTCACTGTGCCATTTCTCCAGCACTTGATAGTGGTGAGCTCTCCCATTGGTCATGTAGTCCCCGTTCCTGGGCTTCTTGTAGTATTTGGCAATGTCAAGTGGTTCGACCATGCGCCGGTAGTTCGTTCCGCCAAAGAGCCAGCGGTCCCGCAGCGGAACATCCGGTGTCTGTGGGTTATTCTCGGCTTTCTCCACCTCCTCCTTCCAGTACTTGGTCAGGATGTCCGTAAACTTGATAACATCTGTATCCCTTGGTGCACTTCTGATCTTGAAACAGTCATAGTAGTCCATGTTCTTTGCCTCACTGTCTTTCTTGTACCACTCCAATTGGGCCATCTGCTTCTTCACTTCATTGAGCCTCTTGAATGGATTAGGAACACTCTTCCTTGTGAGGTACACCTTCCGCTCCCTTTCTTCCATTTTATCAAGCATCTCAACATGTTTCTGTTGACATTAGAGCAACTGTGAGAAAGATGTTCAGTGGTTGTCAAGTAGAGGTGCAAATGGATCAGATCCTGCCTGATTTGAATCTGAATCCAAATTTTGAATATTAGAAAATGAATCTCATATTAAAATAATCCAGTTAAATCAAAATCCAATCAGAATGCTGCTTTGGACCTTATTTTAAGGATCCGTATCTGGAAATAAAGTGTTGCATTCGGATGGCAGGACCAACCAAACCGAATCTGTTTGCATCCTTATTGTCCAAGCTCTGACTAGGAGTGCAGATAGGTTGGATATGGCTTGAGTCATGCTTGACCTGATACCATATATGTTTTAGTAAAATGGGATCTAGAACCAGATTTAGATCCAAAATTTCTGCACAGAAAATGGAAAATTGTGAAACAGGTTGGTTTAGGCCATAGGCTGACCCGGATCCAATTTGTATGTGCTTTCATGTTAATTTCAGGCCTCACTACTGGATACATGGATACCTTAGGACTGTCAACGCTCAGGAGGTATGACCTTGAAGTTAGCCATTGGTTGAGGTCAGGATCTATATGTGTAAGATCCATACCATGCTCACTGAGGTAAAGCCCCTTTGGAAGAGAGAAGCAACCAGCCTGGAACTTATTCAGATCTTGATCCAGATTCCTGTATGGTATATAATCACTTAAAACAGTGCAGGTCCAACCAGCACTACTAGTACCCTTTGATATCAAACACATCCAGCTTGTTTTTGTCATCTTGATGGATCCAAGTCTGATTAATATTGGCCCTTCTCAGGTGCAACCCAAAAGTATACTGAATCGATTTGTATGGGTGGACATCAGGTCAGGCACTCAACCTGATACCCGATGGGTTTGGGCTGACTTCACAGCAAAATAACCTGGTAAGACCCAGTCTTTACTCAGCCCAAACAGTAAATCAGGCAAGGCTCCAGTAAAAAAAAACACCGGAAATTTGATAAAATGTTTAGCACTGTGCCATATTTAGCAGGAGCCTGAATCATATATATATATATATATATATATATATATATATATATAGAGAGAGAGAGAGAGAGAGAGAGAGAGAGGTTCAATTACCGGGTGATTGCTTCCAATTCCAACCGCCTCTAATTGTAGAGCTAAACCCACTGTGAGGCTCGAGTAGCCAGTTGTTTGAGTGTTGTTTCTATACTTGATGTTCTCCTTCAGTTGTTTCAGTGTGGCACCATAGTCCTTGAGGGGCAACTGTGTTAAGTTCAATCCTCCCAAAATTGGAGTGCTGTGGTCCAGCAATTCGAGAACCAAATCCGGATGCTTGAGGGGCAACTGTGTTGTTTCTATACATGTGCAGCTCGATCCAGAACAGAGAAAATAGGTGCCAAAAGGCTTGAACTCCCCGCCTGCAGTTGGAACCAACTGAGTCTTCAGCTTTGAGACGACGAAGAGGCGTGGAACAAGGTCGTCGTGTCCGACAACGTGCCAAAATTGGGCCTTCCATTGCTCAATCTTGCCAATGGCTTTCTGGAGACCTTGGTCCCCAATGAAGGGGGATCCATAAGTGATGCATATAGGGAGTGAGGTGGATAATCGGTTCTTTAGGAGCCATAGAGTGACCAAGGCAGCAACTGAGCCTCCTAGCGACTGGCCAACTAGTATGAGTTGGGGTTGGTTCCTGGATGTTAAAGGCTGAAGCTGTTCCAAAAAAGAAAATTGAGTGTTAGCTGTTCTGATTGACTTATTAGAAATAAATTAATTGTATTAAGCATTATATATATATATATATATATGTGTGTGTGTGTGTGTGTGTGTGTGTGTGTGATTGTTTTTCTTGTTATGCATGTTAGTGGTTCTGATACTTACTCTTCACTTCATGGTGGCTGTAATGCTTCACCTTGCCTCAAGGCTTTTTACAACCTTGCTATTATATACCTCCAACTAAGTTCATAAGCTGGAAATAAGAGGACTTTTTTTATCTTAGATAGGGAAGATGGAGGATAACTACCATGGTATTTGAACCCGATACCTCTTGATTATAGTAGTGCAAACTAACCATCCAGCTATCTCATTCTACCCAAAAATAAAATGACATGAATATTTTACATATGCCACAAAATAAACCATGACGGGATAAAAGTTCTGCTGTAAGATGGAGTCCGGGAGTTCTTTCCTCAAAAAAAAGAAAAAAGAAAAAAAAAATGTTGGAAGAATGAAATTAGATGCACAAGAAAATATTACTTTTCTAAAAGGCATATACTGAGCCCTACTTTTGGGTTCATAAAAAAAAGAACAAAACTCACATCTACCTCAACTACCCAAATGACTCTCCAACTCCATTATCCCAAACAGCCACGTTAGGAGGTGTTTTTTTTTTTTTATGACGAGGAATCTGAATGGCTAGAAAAGGGGGTCACTTAATGCCTCCCCTCCCTTCCTAGATAGTAAACCCCAGGTGAGTGCCCTAGCCTGCAAAGGACACCCAATGGGCAAGCTGCCAGTATGATCTCAAGGGAGAATCGATCCTGGGCAAGAAGACCGCCCTAACCACTTTCGCAACCTAGGGCAGGCTCACTTTAGGTGGTATTAGACCCAACTGTTTTCTAAAATCCACATTTAACTTTATGCACTTCTTTTGGTTGGATATCCAACCCAAATGGGCAGCTACATTCCAAGCCTTAAAAATTGCCCACGTACAAAAAGTTTGCATTCCAGATGAGTAATCAATAGGTACGAACTGCATACAAACAAAAAAATTTATAGTGTTTTCCTTTCCGAAATTGACCATACATGCTTGATTTTGTAGGAACTGATCTTGACTCGTTTCATTAGGGCATGTAAAGCAGTTTTTTTGAGGCTTTAAAGATTGCCTATTTGCATTTGCAGGGATGGATTTGTAAAAAAGATGCGGACAATGCAAAGTTCGTAACAAGTTGTACCAGGTGGTTTGTGCATATCAATTCTCCCATCTAGAAGAGCAAAAAATTCAGAGAAAAAAAGTGTTGTCCATTCCTAGTGTAGTCAGTAGTTAATAATGGTGGCCATTTGGATATTTTGGATTGCCTTGCGTAATTTTTAATGAAATTCATGGATATTCAAATATGATTTTTTATTATGTTCATGAATTATTGTCTTGGTATTATATGCAATCATGACTTATGTAATTTTATCTTGGTTTTATCAATTTTAGTTGTAAGTAGATGTAGGCACTTTTAGATCTCCACTACAAGAAAATTGTCAATTAGCGACCGATATTGGCGATGAATTTTTGTTGTTGCAAAGTTGCGGCGGATTAACGAAAGAAACTAATCCGTCGCTAAGATTTGTAATATTTACGAAACTAGCGACGAAAATACTTCTTTCGCTAGTTAGCGACAGAAAATTTTTGACGCAACACACGTGACAATTAGTGACGGATTTTGCGACAAACATTTTTCTGTCGCTACGTAGCGACAATGTTAGCGATGAAAATATTTCGTCGCTAACCGGTTATCTAAATTTACGATGGCGTTGCGACGGAATTCGGCCGTCACCAAATCCGTCGCTAATTTTCCCGTAAATCCCTAATTAGAGTCATTTTTCCTCTTTCCTGTTTCGTCTCTCTCGCCCGCCCGACGGACTCCTCTGTCGCCCGACGCACTCCTCTACCACCTGACGCACTCCTCCGCCGCCCGACACACTCCTCGGCCTGTTGCCCGTCGCCCCCCGGTCCGCCGCCCGACGTCTCCCAGGTAAATCCCTTTTTAGTTTTTTTCTGATAAAAGGGGCGCTTTCCCCTTTTATTTTTTCTGGCTGGGGGTCGGCCCCCTGCGTCGTTTGTATTTTTCGGCAGGGGGGGCGACCCCCTATCGCGTTTTGTGTTTTCTGGCAAGGGAGCAACCCCCCTGCCTCATTGTTTTATTTGGGCAGGGGGTCGCCCCCCTACCGCGCGTTTTGTGTTTTCCGACAGGGGGGAGACCCCCCTGCCTCGTTGTTTTATTTGGGCAGGGGGTCGCTCCCCTGCCTCGTTTGTTTTTTCCAGCAGGGGGGCGCTCCCCTGTCGCATTTTGTTTTTTTCTGCAAGGGGGCGACCCCCTGCCTTATTGTTTTATTCGGGCAAGGGGTCTCCCCCCCTGCTTTTCCGGCAGGAAGGAGGGGGGTGACCCTGCCTCATTTTTTTTTGTAGGGGGTCACCCCTTCTGCATTATTTTTTTTTTCAGCAGAGGGCGACGGGCCGGGTGGCACCCGGCGATCGTCGGGTTCCTGAACCACGGCATCACCTCGTGCCTGCCGCTTCGGGGCATGATCACTGCCTCCGGAGACCTCGTGTTGCTGTCGTACATCGTTGGCCTACTGAGTGGCCGGTCGAACTCGAGGGCGGTCGGGCCGAACGGAGAGGTGGTCAACACCCGGGGGGCGCTTCGCCTCATCGGAATACCGTCCGACTTCGATATTTATTCTAATTTTTTTTCTTTCAGCAGAGGGTGACTTCATTTTAACATAGTATCTTTTGTAGATTTCTCAACAGATCCCGCTTGTGCCCCGCCACTCGTGGTAAGTAAGTGACAAAAATAATGCAAATTGGGTAAATACCCGTGGTGAGTAAGTGATGCAAGCGCATCATATGTTATTTAATTTAATGGATGCAACACTTTATTGTTCACACACTCACTTAGTTGTTGATATCTAGGACTACTTTCTTGGAGTTTGGAGATCATACTGAGCATGATTTTAATTTATGAGAATAGAAGTGTTCTTATTTTTGGAGTACGGATTCCATGCTAGGCATGAAAGTGGTTAGCGAGATATTGGAATGTGTTTGCTGCAGGTACAAGTTTGACATTTTTTTGGTATGAATGTTTTCGATGTATTGCATTATTTGATGTGATTGTATTCATGCTTGCATGTAGTTACTTTCAATTTGATTATGACTTACATGTGAAATTGTATAATGAAAGCATGTTTTAAATGAATGTATCGTGTTATGAATAGTTTGCACATGAAAATATTAAGTTATCAATGCACGCATCATAATTCTTGTGATTGTATGATATCATATATTACATGATAAATTTGATATTTTCTTCATCATACTGATGATTCTCTTTTAACTGGTTAGGATATTATTAGTAACATCATACGACAAAATGACTGCAAACCATGAATGAATGTACCGTAGGATAGTTGACAATGAGTTATCGCATGAATATATGGATGGTGTTGAAAGTTTTATTGAATTTGCAACGACAAGTGTCAGTACAGTGAATCCTACAGGTCGGATTAGGTGTCCCTGCAAGATTTGTAAGAACAATCAATTTGTAGAACCTCATGGCGTTAGACATCACCTATATAGAAAGGGTTTTGTGAGCGATTATCAGAATTGGACGTTTCATGATGAAGAATTTAGAAACAATTTTGATGCGTGAGTAAATGTGGTGCATGATAATCCATATATGAATTTGATATTTAATGCCGCAGGAACATAACTTAGTTCTGCTATGAGTCCTAGTGATGTAATAACTGAAGTAAATGAATAATCATGAAATAATGAAGCTAGTAGATTTTATGATTTACTTATGCTGATGAGCCACTTTGAAACGGTTTCGAGAGTCACACTATCTTGTCTGCAGTTCTTCAACTAATGAATTTGAAGTCAGAGTATAATTTGAGTCAATCATGTTTTGACTGTTTGTGCATGATTGTGAAGAGTATGTTGCCCAAAGATGAGAAATTGTCATAAATTTTCTATCGTGCGAAGGTTACGGTCAACGCTCTAGGTATAGGGTATAAAAAGATAGATGCTTGTCCAAATCACTGCATGTTGTATTTCATAGATCAGGAAAACAACATATCTTGCCCGTCATGTGAGCATCCTCGGTTCAAGCCAAAGACAAGAGGCAATGGTAGTACGAAATCAAAAGAAGTTTCATACAAGTCGTTTTGCTACTTTCCTATCACACCTAGATTACAACAATTGTATATGTCTTCAAGGACAGCTAAACACATGATATGGCATGCAAATAAAGTTTGACATGATGAAGACAAGATCACACATCATGTTGATGAGGAAGCTTGGAAGCACTTTGATCGTACTCATCAGAACCTCACAATAAAAGTGAGAAATGTTAGACTCGATCTATGTACAGAAGGATTTAATCCATTTGGGGGTAAATCAACTTCATACTCATGCTGGTCAGTATTTGTAACTCCATACAACCTTCCACCAAGCTTGTGTATGAAGCGTCCAAATCTTTTCTTGTCTCCATTCATCCTTGGTCCAACCTCACCTGGCAAAAATCTTGATGTATATTTAAGGCCATTGATTGATGAACTAAAAGTATTGTGGGATGATGATGTTACCATGTATGATCCCCACAAAAAACAAAATTTCAATATAAAGACCATTGTTCTATGGACAATAAGTGACTTCCCCGCATATGGTATGTTATCTGGTTGGATCACACATGGGAGGTTGGCTTGTCCGTACTGCATGGAGGATACAAAAACTTTTAGATTGATGCATGGAAGGAAGCTTTGTTGGTTTGAGTGTCATCGTCGATTTCTAACAAGCGGTCATCTGTTCTGATGACAAAGGAATGTGTTTCAAGCAGACACAACTGAAATGGAAGATCCACCCACAAAATTGTCTAGTATATAGATTTTAAGAAGTTTGTGATACTTTCTAGATGTATTAACAAATGACCGTAGTCCGACACCCTTCCTTGGATTTGGGAAGGATCACAATTGGACAAAAAAATATATTTTTTGAGAACTATCATATTGGTCGACCCTATTAATACGACATAATTTGGATGTCATGCATATGGAGAAAAATATGTTCGATAATGTGTTCAATACAATAATGAATGTTAAAGAAAAAACAAAGGATATTCTGAATGCCTCTATGGATTTAAAAGTAATATGTAAAAGACCAGAATTGGAACTCAAAGAGTATAATGGCAAAGTACTGAAACCAAAGGCAAGGTACATGCTTGGACCTGATCAAATAAAGCAGGTATGTCAATGGTTGAGACAATTGAGATTTTCAGATGGATATGCCTCTAACATTGCTCAGGCTGTGAAGATTGACAATGGACAGTTATATGGGTTGAAGAGCCATGATTCTCATATCTTTTTACAACGATTGATACTCCTAGCATTCCATGGTATGTTAGACAAACCTATATGGAGGGTATTGTCTGAGTTGAGTGGATTTTTTAGAACATTGTGCGCATCGGAAGTCGTAGTATCTGATGTAAAGAATCTTGAGGACTCTGTCATCACTACTGTTTGTCTGCTAGAAAAGTTTTTTTCGCCAGCATTTTTCGATGTTATGGAACATTTGATCACACATTTGCCATATGAACTAAGGGTTGGTGGTTCTGTGCAATAACGATGGATGTACCCATTTGAAAGGTATATGTTTTCTTATATTTGTCTCTTCAATGACAGATATTTCAAATTTGAAATGTATATTTTTGACAGATACATGTCTGGCCTCAAAAAAAAGGTTCGTAATAAAGCAAGAGTAGAAGGCTCTATTTGTGAGGCGTACACTTTAGAAGAGATTTCAAATTTCTCATCTATGTACTTTGAACCTCATATTCCAACATGTTAGACATGCCTGCCTCGTAACGATGATGGAGAACAAGTAACTGTAGCTGACAAGTTATCGATATTTCAACCACTTGAGCATGCATTTGGTAGTTGTCGATCAAGACTCTCGACAGATTAAGAGCAAGACACATCACACATCTATATTCTTTTTAATTGCTCAGCGATTGACCCATACATCGAGTAAGTATATGTAGACACAACATAATTCTAAATCTTTTTATGTTCTATACGTGTATACATGGTTCGGTAATATAAGTATTTATGGTTTGTAGACGATTTGATTTAGAGTTGCGAAGAGAAGTTTTACATCTCACTGATGCAGAAGTACAAAAAGAACGTGAAACTAAGTTTGTGGAGTGGTTGAAACAGTTGGTAAGGATGCTCACATAAATTGTGTACTTGTAAACAACACTAAGTTACTTAATTGGTCGTGATCACAATCATTGTTTATGTTTGTGTGTAGGTCCGTAATGGTGATGTTAAAGATCAAAGAATATGTGATTTAGAAAATGGTCTGACCAAAGTTGTGCAATGTTACAACGGGTACATCGTAAATGGTTATCGATTCCACACAAAAGATTACGGTATAAATAAATTAACAATGAATAGTGGCGTGTGTGTCAAGGGTAGCAACTACGGTGAAAATGAACATGATTACTATGGTGTTATAGAGAAAATAATGGAGTTGACTTACTTAGGCAAAAATAATAGGGTAACTTTATTCAAGTGTCATTGGTTTGATCCAATTGCAACAAGACTTGACAAAGCCTTAGGCATTGTGGAGGTGAATCATAAATCAAGGTTTGGAACATATGAACCATTCATATTAGCCTCGCAAGATCAACAAGTTTATTATACTTCATATCCGAGTACAAAAAAGTCAGATAGAAATGAATTGTGGGCAGTTTGCAAGGTGAAGTCCAAACTATACCCTGAGTATGATCAGTTACAGGAAAACAAGTTAACTAAAGAGAGTGATTACTATCAATCAGATGATATCTATGACTTCTCTTATGGTCACGATGTTGCACATGATATGCATGTCATATCTCCATTAGTCGATGAAACATTCATAGAAGAATGTGATCCAAATGATATACCAAGTGGATGGGCAAACAATGAAGAAGAAGATGAAGATGAAGAAGATGATGAAAAAGAAGAATATGAAAGTCAAACAAGTGACGAGGAAGAATTCTCAAGCTAGTGAGCAAAATCTTGTAATACAAACCTCTATTTGAATGTATTGCAATACTTGATGTGAATGATTTGAATTATTTGAATGTATTGTAATACTTGATGTGAATGATTTGAATATATTGCAATACTTGATGTGAATGATCTGAATGTATTGCAATGATGTGAATGATTTGCAGGTATTTCAATGATTTGAATGATTTGAATGTATTGCAATACTTGATGTGAATGATTTGAATTATTTGAATGTATTGTAATACTTGATGTGAATGATTTGAATTTATTGTAATACTTGATGTGAATGCTTTGAATATATTATAATGATGTGAATGATTTGCAGTTATTCCAATGATTTGAATGTATTGCAATACTTGATGTGAATGATTTGAATGTATTGCAATACTTGATGTGAATGATTTGAATGTATTGCAATACTTGATGTGAATGATTTGAATATATTGCAATCATGTGAATGATTTGCAGGTATTCCAATGATTTGAATGATTTGAATGATTTGAATGTATTGCAATACTTGATTTGAATTATTTGAATGTATTGAAATGTATTGCATTGATGTGAATGATTTGAAACAATTTAAATGTATTGCATGGCATTTTTTATTTGTTAGATTATGGTTCATGGAGCTTATAGTGGTCGTTCATCCAGTAGTAGTCAGGCTCAGCCTTCATCTTCACGGGCTCCTTTGATAGATATATTATTTAACTAATTGGATGCTTGATTAGTTGAAATGCACATTTTGAAAATTTCTAACATTTTTTTTTACACATGATGTTTCGCCTATACATGACCCACCTACATCAGTTGATCATACAAGTCAGAAGCCAACACAGGATGCAGAGTCTTCTCAGTCTGACACAAGAAGACTCATTCAAAGAGTGTATATCGATAATCAACCATAAGTATTTCATTTTCACTTATTGCATATCTTATAAATATTGTATATTGATATTTACTATGTACCAATTCATGTGTAGTACGAGGTTTGAGCCACAAGAAGTAGTACGCGATATTAAGAATTCACTTCTTCAACATTTTCCAAGACTGGTCGCTCAATGGAAAGAGTATCCAAAAGATGTGATAGACAGATTGTGGGCCTCATTCATGGTATACAGTTGTTTGTCATAGTTAATGTATTTCATATTTAATTTTTTGTTATAGTCATGTCTACTAACTTTCTGAAAATATATATAGGCTTCGAATCGCTTCGCGACTACGATAGAGGAACATAATGCAAGGAAGGTGTGGCAGAAGGTGGCTGGCAATCGATTTGCAGATATACTGCACAATATGAAGATTGCAGCAAAAAAAACATCTAACGGAATAGATGATCCACTACACTGGAAGGGCCATGACCTTGTTACTATCAACAGAGATTATTGGGAGGGAATGTGCGACAAGTGGGCGGGGGATGAATTTCGAAATCGCTTAGCGAAGGCTGCACAAAATCGAGCGAAAATGCCCAAAGCCCTTGAAGAAAATGGTAATTCATCAATATATATATATATATATATATATATATATATATATATATATATATATATATATATATATATATATATATATATATATATATTGTCAATTTTATAAGTATTGTTGCAAACCTATTAACTAAATCTTTTATCATTTTACTTCGCAGGAAGCAGAAAAAGGAGGCATTGTACCATACAAAGATGTGTCTGTTGAAACACATAAACATAAGACCACGGGAGATTTTGTATCAGAGAAGGCGAGAATGACAATGGTATATATTTATTGTATTAATAATCATTATAATATACAAGTTATCATAAACATAGTAATTCTTAATTATTAATGCATACTGTAAACATTATTTTGTAGGAGGCATATAAGCAACAGATAGTAGAGCGATGTGGCGATGACTCTACTCAGCATCCATCATTTGATCCTGCAGCATGGGTGACTGCAGCAGGTGAATCCAAAAATGGTCGTGTGTTTGGGTTTGGGAGTAATATAAACACCTCACCAGTCGTTGCTTCCTCCAGTCACGGCTCACAGACTTTTCCCGTCGACATCAGCTCCAAGCATCCTATTTTTTCAGGTGATGATGTACGTCAGATCGTTAAGGATACAATGTGTCACTACTTTCATGAAACAATTGCCGACGTTCTCCCAAATGAGTTCAACAATTTTTTGCAGAATAGGAAAACTTCGATTGTAGGTACCTCTCAGGTATGAAAGTTTCATGTGATATATTGCATGTCGTTAGATTTCATAAAACTTTGATTGCCTTAACTTAGGTGCATTGGATAGAATTTATTTTAGTATATTTTGTTTATCAATACTGACCTTTTATATAATATTTCTGTATAATATTTTTACTGCCTTTGAACACATATGAGCACGATAGAATCACATATACAGTTTTTTTTTCTGCCTTAGAACACATATAAGCATGATAGAATCACATATATAGTTTTTTTACTGCCTTTGAACACATATGAGCATGATAGAATCACAAAAACAATTTTTTTACTGCCTTTAAAATACATATGAGCATGATTGAATCACATATAAAGTTTTTTAACTACCTTACAACACATATGAGCATGGTAGAATAACATATACATTTTTTTGCCTGCCTTGGAACACATATGAGCATGATAGAATCACATATACATTTTTTTGACTGCCTTAGAGCACATATGAGCATGATAAAATCACATAGACAGTTTTTTGACTGCCTTAGAACACATATGAGCATGATAGAATCACATATAAATTTTTTTAACTACCTTAGAGCACATATGAGTATGATATAATCATATATACAATTTTTTGCCTGCCTTGTAACACATACGAGCATAATAGAATCACATATACATTTTTTTGATTGCCTTAGAGCACATATGAGCATGATAAAATCACATATAAAGTTTTTTTACTGCCTTAGAGCACATATGAGAATGATAGAATCACATATAAAGTTTTTTTGACTGCCTTAGAAAATATATGAGCATGATATAGTCACATATACAGTTTTTTTACTGCCTTAGTGCATATATGAGCATGGTAGAGTCACATATAGAGTTTTTTTGTATGCCTTAGAACACATATGAGCATGATATAATCACATATATAGTTTTTTGTCTGCCTTTGAACACATATGAGCATAATAGAATCACACATAAAGTTTTTTGACTGCCTTAAAGCACATATGAGCATGATAGAATCACATATACAGTTTTTTTTACTGCCTTACAACACATATGAGCATGATATAATCACATATACAGTTTTTTGCCTCCCTTAGAACACATATGAGCATGATAAAATCCCATATAAAGTTTTTTTACTGCCTTAGAACACATATGAACATGGTAGAATCACATATAGAGTTTTTTTTACTGCCTTAGAACACATATGAGCATGATATAATCACATATATAGTTTTTTGTCTGCCTTAGAACACATGTGAGCATGATAGAATCACATATAAAGTTTTTTGACTGCCTTAGAGCACATATGAGCATGATAGAATCACATATACAATTTTTTTTATTGCCTTAGAGCACATATGAGCATGATTGAATCACATATAAGTTTTTTTTACTGCCTTAAGAACACATATGAGCATGATAGAATCACATATACAGTTTTTTTACTACCTTAGAACACATATGAGTATGATTGAATCACATATAAAGTTTTTTTACTGCCTTAGAACACATATGAGATTGGTAGAATCACATATACATTTTTTTGACTGCCTTCACATATAAGTTTTTTTTACTGCCTTAAGAACACATATGAGCATGATAGAATCACATATACAGTTTTTTAACTGCTTTAGAACACATATGAGCATGATAGAATCACATATACAGTTTTTTTACTGCCTTAAAACACATATGAGGATGATAGAATCACATATAGAGTATAATTTATTTCAATATATTTTGTTTATCAATATTGACCTTTCTTTTCTTGTGTAGGTTGTTGGTGATAATCAGCGTAGTGGAGCTGAAGAGACAGATCAAGGCAATGAACAAGAGGACGCACAAAATCTTGGCGATGATTAGGTTCATGTGTTGAATTTGTTCTACCTTCTTTTTGTTTCAAAAATGTAAATGTTGAATTGTAAATAATTATAACTTGCGAATTTTAAAGTGGATCGATTAATTGCTTTAGTTTCCTTTTATATGTATTTTGATGTGTACTTTATTTTTTATTCACAGGAAATATAAATTGTAGAGGAAATATAAATTATACCATAAGAAATTTTTTCTCGATATTTAATTTTCAAGTATTTTTTTTTATTTTTTTCCTTGTTTGCGACGGATTACTAATTACTATTAACGTTGAATTTAGCGACAACTATAAATCCGTCGCCAAACCAAAGTTGTCGTATAGTAACGACGGCCTTGCGACGGATGTTGGCATTCGTTTTTCCGTCGCAACTTAGCGACGAAACTGGTGATAGATACATTTTGTTGCTACTTAGCGATAGAATGGGTGACATATATATTTTGTCGCCAATTAGCATTGAAAAATTCATGATGAAAGATATATGTCGTTAATCCGTCGCTAAGCTATTTAGCGACGGATTAGCGGTGAATTAGCGACGGATTTAGGTCGTCGTTAATCCACAGGTTTCTTGTAGTCCTCAGCCTATTGGGTTTTAAGTGCATCCCAGTCTAGATGACTCGATTTTTAATGGGATCGGGTTTGAAGAGTAGCCCATGACCTGGCTCATTGGCCCAATGTTCAGCAGGTTGGTCCAGCCTGACCTAAACCTATTTATAGGTTATTTTTGAATGAAGTTCATAGATTAGTTTCTATAATACCAAAAACAATGAATTAAATCAAAGATTAATACACCCATCTAATTATCTTTCTATTGCCCATGTAATCAATGCAACTAATTAGGTAAATAATAATAGTTACCAAGTTACTCTACCACAAGCTATTAAAAACTTAATTAGGTAGCTCAGGCCCATCGAGTTGGCCCAATAGCTCGTGGGTTGACTTGTGCCCAGCCCATGTATATTGTAGGCCGAATTTCAACATGGTAGCTAACTGGTCATGACCTAAAACTTGAACCAAACCTGACTAATGGTGAGCCGGGTTGGCTTGGCTCACTAAGCTGCCAGGTCCATTGCCCACCCCTAGTTGCAGAAAGAGCTCATCTAAAAACTTATGTAAGTTGTGTCAATTTAGATACGAGAAAAAACCTAACCTTAAAACTTTTGATACACCACAAGTGATGTCTCACATATCAAGTTAGGGGTAAATCCTGGGTGAGTTAGGGTGATGTAGTGTCTTCTATTGTCTTTTCTACAATAGAGTCATTTGAAGATGAAGCCTTCGAAAGATGGACTTACTCATGGTGTTGAAAAAATAACTCAAGAACCTGACATTAAACCATGAAACATGTGACACACATACTTGCAGTAGACCTAATATTGTGCCTAGGCAATCATTGATAACCACACTCGTTAGTAGTTTTTGAGATAGGATTGACTATACAAACTTTGGTTTTATACAAATAACGTATCTTATATTGATACAATATGTCTATGTATATGGTGACCAAAACTTTTCTAATTCTCGTAACAGTGATTAGCATGAGTGCATTATATTAAGACCAAACCCCTAGTACATCTTTTAATGGGTTTTAATTATTACACTAGTAAATATGCATATATTAAGTCAAAGTTGTGATTTGCCAAATAAGTATTTTTGTACAATTTTGTTTTCAAGTCATATATGTAATTAGTTTATTAAATTTTAATTTTGGTATCCCCCAAATCTTTACAACTTTAAGAGTTTTATTTTAATTTAAAATATTACCTAATGAGAGAAGACCTTGTCAATTAAAAAAGTATGGTTGAAGCTCGAGATCAATTGACTCTTTTATGTTAATGAAAAATTAGAGTCTCTATATTTTATAAATAAAGAGTCTCACTTTAAGGAGGAGCAATGGCGAAATCCTTCTTGGTAGCCTTGTGCCATGTAATCAAAAGGCAAGCTCAAGTCCACCTCATTTGATGTCCTCCTAGACCTAAGGTAAACACAAAAGCTTGAACTTAATTCTTTTTTTATAATGGTTCAAGTTAAAGCAAGTTGATCTAGCTTTATACGCCTTATTTTTTCTTTCTTTTCAATCAACTTAAATTTAGAGGGCTTTGGTTGATGAATGATATGATTTATCTTTCTCTCTATTTTAATGTTATTACCAAATTATGATTGGATCCTATATCTATATCTATATGTGAGTCAGATCACAACTCAAAATTGAATAACACTTAACATAATCAGCTTACAAAAGCCATAACTTCAAAACCGCATGTCAGAATTTCATGATTTTTGATGTGTTTGAAAGCTTATTCAATTCTCTAAGTTTTGTTTTTAAGCCAAAAGAAATTTATTTTCTTTTATCTCTAAAATTATATTTTAATTAAACAGTTTCTATTTTAGTAGATTCAATAGCTTATTTAAATAAGATTAGTCTTATTTATGATTTTAATTAAAATAAATTCAATAATTATTAATTATAATTACATGTTTGTTTTCAATTATAGGTACTTAAATATTTTAATTTATTATTTATGATCTCATATATTAATTTAAAATATTGATTTGATCTTGAAGAATTCATTTATATAATTAAATTAACATGCCATATGGATCATATATAAAAGTGTATAACTTCTCTCACAATTATGATTATTTCAAATAAATAGAAATAAAATCAAATAAATGTGATTGTTTATCATAGAACAAAGTAGTGAAATTCTACACACTAATTTCAATCATATGTAGACATGACATACTCAATGAATAGTATTCATTATAGTATTTAAATTTTATAAATTTTATAAATTTTATATACTTTTTTTACTATCCCAACCTACCATGCTTTCCAACATTAGGTGGTAGTGTTCTAAATTGATGATGCAATCAAGAAAGCCAAACTAGATACTTAATCAAGAAATAGCTTTTTCCTTTCCAGAATGTGAATTAAAAGTATTTTTTTTCTTATGTTTCACATATAATTAATAACTAAAAGTGTAAAACTAGAAGCTTCCAAAGAGGAATAAAGTGCATATCTACCTACACACTTTAGAGGTTCTTTATATGGCCTAACTTTCTTACTGCAAAGAAGGAAATAATTGAAGAATAGTGGGAAAAAGACACATGGTTAATAAATAGTAACCCAACAAAAAATTGAATTGGAATAAACAACCAACTTTGCTTTTTTGAACGCTATCATTTACCAGCAGATACTACCATTACTAGTGTTTGCACTTATTTGTTTGTTAGAATATTTGGCCAATTAGGGATGGCAGTGGACCAGGGTAGGGGCTGGGGACAAGTTCTCTACCCTTGCCCCGTCTCAACATCATTTCCTCTATCATTGCATAAGTTTTGATTTTGACCTTCATCCTTGTTTCATGTCCTCCATCCTTGGTCTAAACGGGGTGAGGCAGGGTGGGGCCCTGTTTTCCCTCGATCCATTGCCATCCCTAAAGAAGGATTGGGGATGAGGACAGGGACGGGGAGGGGCGGAGCAAGGCAGGGATCAGGACAGGGATGGGCGGGAGAAAGCGTAAGTCCATTCCTGCACGTGTTTTGATTTTAACCTCCATCCTTGCCTCCATCCCCATTTCATATCCTCCATCCACGATCCAAATGGGGCGAGGCAGAGTGGAGCCCCGTTTCCCCCCAATCCACTGCCATCTCTATGGCCAATTGTGCTAATAAGCCAAAATGGGAAAAGACCCTATATGTCATATGACATGTGAGTCTGTAGGGTCCTATGTCGATCGTGGCTTTTCGACTGATGCATTTGGATGGTTAGAATTAACCTACTTTTTATGTGAGAATGTGGACTAATCCTAACCATTGATTGGATGGTTAGGATTGACATATGATGTGATCCATGTTCAAGCCGAACCCGGTGAAAGTAAATGGAATGGCCAAGAATTTGAGGGTTTTTATTGCTCCATGGTTCCATATTTGTGGATTTAAGAGGAATGAAACAGAAATGTTGAACATCAACTCAGGTAATTTGATTAATTGCTAGTCATATAAGCAAGAGATTTAATTATCCTGGTCAAAACATATCTAATATTAGGTTTAAGAGGAAACTATCCCTGCTTTTCTTCTAGGTTTTTGCCATGCCTATGGTCATCGAGCCAACAACATAAAACTCTGAGGCTAGTACCCCTGCCCCCAAGCAGTACATTGCTTCACATTGACTTGTACATAGGGGCGACACCCATAGGAATCAAACCTTGATTGTTCGTCTAGCAGCCAATGCCCCACCCCACTATGCCAACCCCCCTTGGAGCCTTTTCTAGGGAAGCAGATCAGGTCATGCTGAACATGAGCGTTTTTGCTCATGCCGACATCGTGGTCGTCTATTTGCATTTTGGATGAATGCCACATAGTTTTGTTGACTTTTGAGCTTTTTAAAATGCAAATTGGATGGCCACTATGTTAGCATGAGCAAAAACACTCATGTTCAGCATGACCTGATCTACTTCCCTTTTCTAGGGTTGGGATATGAAATGAACCGCTCATGTCTCAGCAGTTAATATATATTTTATAATAAATTTATAATTTAAGTCTTATTGCTTATTGTTTTAAAACAATTCATATATATTTTATAAATGAGTTTGTTTGAGCTTGGCAGCAGGGCCAACTGGTCTCTTTGATATTCGAGGCCACCTCCTAGGGTCTCAAATGAAAAAAAAAAGTTATAACTCTTATATTTTGGAAGCAGATCAGGTCATGCTGAACATGAGCATTTTTGCTCATGTTGACATCGTGGCCATTCAATTTGCATTTTAAAAAGCTCAAAAGTCAACAAAACCACGTGGCAATCATCCAAAATGCAAACAGATGGTTACGATGTCGGCATGAGCAAAAATGCTCATGTTCAGCATGACCTGATATGCTTCCTTATATTTCACATGCTGAGGGCATCCAATGAAACATGGCACATGCATGTGCCTCATGCTGAGGGCCTCTAATGAAAAAAAATTATTGAGAAATATGGGCCTCCAATAAAATATGCCTAGTGCATCAACTTCGGGAGGGTGGTGTGTGTTCTCCACGAAACACAAATTTGTGTGTTCCTGTGTGTATGGAGGAATATCTTGGGACCCGCGATAATTCATATGCCAATGTTGCCCATGATGACTTTATAATAAAATAACATATAAAAAAGGTAGATATGTTTTTGACGAAAATGTCCTCCCGTAAGATAGATATGCGTTGGATGAAAATGTCCTCCTACTCTCCATAAATAGATTTGCACATTTTGCCTTTGTTTTTAGCTTGTGTTACAATACAAGATCGCCTTCTCGTTCCTGCCTAATGAGTTATGGAGCCTGATTCATAGTGTTTTTGCCCTTGCAGGAAGGGGGTCCGGGGGTTCTCTCTGTGCGGGTTCCGCTGCGCGGTTAACGGGCGGGGATCCAGGGGGGCCGCCCCTAGCGGGGGGTCGTGCGGCACAGCGCCCCCCGAAAGAAATTTTTTTGGGCTTATGTTTGAGACTCAATTTTTTTATGGATCTGACCAAACTTTTTTTCTCTCTTTTAACTGTTGAAAAGAGCCATAAGATTTCTCTCTGAGCAGCCGTGGATTTTTTTTATTCTCCCTCTGTTGAAAAGAGTGATTTACAATAGAAATCAGATAAGAGAGTAGCGATTTACAATAAAAATCAAATCAAAGAGTAGCAATTTACAATAGAAATCAGATAAGAGAGTATCAATTTATAATAGAAATCAGATAAGAGATTATCGATTTACAGTAAAAATCAATATAGAGAGTAGCAATTTACAATAGAAATCATATAAGAGAGTAGCGATTTACAGTACAAATCAAATCAAAGAATAGTGATTTACAGTAAAATCAGATTTTTACTGTAAATCGCTACTCTCTTATTTGATTTATATTATAAATCGCTACTCTCTTATCTGATTTATACTGTAAATCGCTATTCTCTGATTTGATTTCTATTGTAAATCGCTACTCTCTTATCTGATTTGTACTGTAAATCACTTTTCTTAGATTTGATTTCTACTATAAATCGTTACTCTCTTATCTGATTTGTATTGTAAATCGCTATTCTCTGATTTAATTTCTACTGTAAATCGCTACTTTCTGATCTAATTTTTACTATAAATCGCTACTCTGATTTGATTTTTACTGTAAATCGTTACTCTCTTATTTGATTTCTACTGTAAATCATTACTCTCTTATCTGATTTTTATTGTAAATCGCTACTCTTTGATTTAATTTTTACTATAAATCGCTTCTCTCTTATTTGATTTATACTGTAAATCGGTATTCTCTGGTGACAACCGAAGACGACAAAAAGTGCGTCATCAATCAGAGCTCCTGTTACAATAGATGGTGCATCGCCAAAGGGTGATCCAAAACGTTTATGGTGACAGATTACGAGGAGCTTCTGTTAAAGCAGAGAAGTTAACTCCTTAGGATGAAAACAATGATGATTTTAACCCTTTCTAGTGGGAGGACATTTTTGTCCTTTACTCGAAACATCATTTTATGGTGCTAATGGCGAGAAAGGGTGCTTAAGTCTTTGCAAACACACCAGACTCTGATGCTAAGTGATGCTGACACACACGAGGAAATGAGCCACACGTGCTTACATATGTGGCACTCATTGAGACCTAAGAACACGCACCTACGTGTTTCGAGAGGGAACATATAACCTGCTTTGATCAACTTCTCTTGAGCCACACCTGCTTGGCAATCCAAATTCTATTGTTTTTAATTTAAAAAATGCATTTTTTTTGTAAAGAAGTTAGCTGGAGTTCAGTTTGTTTAAGTTGCACTACAAGAAAAATGGGCATTAGCGACGGAAGTTTGCGACCGATTTTTTCTATCGCAACTTGGCGATGGATTAACGAGTGAAACACATTCGTCGCTAAAATCTGTAATATTTACGAAAATAGTGACAGAAAAACTTTCGTCGCCAAATCCGTCGCTACTTAGCGATGTTAGGTTTTTGTCATAATATCCGCGACATTCAGTGACGGATTTGACAACGAAAGTTTTTTTGTCGCTACTTAGTGATGACGTTAGTGACGAAAATATTTTGTCACTACCTAGTCATGTAAATTTGCGACGACGTTGCAATGGAAGTAGGCCGTCGCCAAATCCGTCTCTAAGTTTCCCATAAATCCCTAATCAGAACCCTTCTTTCTCTTTCCTATTTCGTCTCTCCCGCTCGACGCAATCCCCTGACCACCGCCCGTCGCTCCCCTCCCACCGCCCGTTGCTCCCCGCCCGCCGCCTCCCAGGTAAGTGGGTCTTGTTTTTTTGTTTTCCGGCAGGGGGTCGCCCCCCCTGCCTCGTTATTTTTTTTCGGCAGGGGGGTTTCCCCCCCTGCCTTATTTTATTTTTTCGGTAGGGGGTCGCCCCCCCTGCCTTGATTTTTATTTCCAACGACGGGGGGGTCGCCCCCTGCTTTTCTGGCAAGGGGCTCACCCCCCATGCTTTTCCGGCAGGGGGCCGCCCCTGCCTCTTTTGTTTTTTGGCAGGTGGGGGGGGGGGGACCCCTGCCACTTTTCTTTTTTTCGGCATGGGGTTGCCCCCTGCCTCATTTTTTATTTCCGATAGGGAGGGTCGCCCCCCTGCTTTCGGTAGGGGGTTGCCCCCCTACTTTTTCGGCAGGGGGAGGTGACCCCCTACATCTTTTTTTTTTTTTGCAGGGGGTCGCCCCCCTTGCCTCATTTTTTTTTCGGCAGAGGGTCGCCCCCCTGCCTTAATTTTTATTTTTGGTAGGGTGGGTCGCACCCCTGCTATTCCGGCAGGGGGTCGCCCCCTGCCTCTTTTTTTTTATAGGAGAGGGGGGGGGGACCCCCTGCCTCTTTTTTTTTCGGCAGGGGGTCGCCCCACTTGCCCTATTTTTTTATTCGGGCAGGGGATCGCCCCCCTTGCCTCATTTTTTTATTCAAGCAGGGGGTTGCCTCTCTACCTCTTTTTTTTTTTCGAGCAGGGGGCGACCCTCTGCCTTATTTTTTTTTCCAACAGGGGGTCGCCCCACCTGCCTCTTTTTTTTTCCGGCATGGGTTGGGTTCCTGAACCATGGCATCGCCCTGTGCTTGCCGCTTCGGGGGACGATCACTGCCTTCGAAGACCTCATGCCGCTGTCGTACATCGCTGGCCTACTGACTGGCCAGCCAAACTCGAAAACTTGTTGGGCCGAACAAAGAGGTGGTCGACACCTGGGAGGCATTATGCCTCGCCAGAATCCCTTTCGACTTCGATATTTATTCTAATTTTTTTCCTTTCAGCAGATGGTGACTTCATTTTAACACAGTGTCTCTTGCAGATTTCTCAACGGATCTCGCTTGTGCCCCGCAACCCTTGGTAAGTAAGTTACAAAATCAATGCAAATCGGGTAAATACCCGTGGTGAATATGTGACGCAAGCGCATCGCATGTTATTTAATTTATTGGATGCAACACTTTACTGTTCACACACTCACTTAGATGTTGATGTCTAGGACTGCTTTGTTGGAGTTTGAAGATCATGTTTAGCATGATTTAAATATATGAGAATAGAAGTGTTCTTATTTTTGGAGTACGGATTTCATGCTAGGCATAGTTGTAGTTAGCAGAATATTAGAGTGTGTTTGCTGCAGGTACATGTTTGACATTTTTTTGATATGAATATTTTCGATGTATTGCAATGTTTGATGTGATTGTATCCATGCTTGCATGTAGTTACTTTCAATTTGATTATGACTTACATGTGAAATTGCATAATGAAAGCATGCTTTAAATGAATGTATCGTGTTATGAATAGTTTGCACATGAAAATATTAAGTTATCAATGCATGCATCATAATTCATGTGATTGAATGACATCATATATTGCATGATAAATTCGATATTTTCTTCATCATAACATTCTGATGATTCTCTTTTAACTGGTTAGGATATTATTCGTAACATCATACGACAAAATGACTGCAAACCGTGAATGAATGTATTATAGGATAGTTGATAATTTGTTATCGCATAAATATATGGATGGTGTTGAAAGTTTTATTGAATTTGCAACGACAAGTGTCAGTACAGTGGACCCCACAGGTCGGATTAGGTATTCCTGCAAGATTTGTAAGAACAATCGATTTATAAAACCTCATGGCGTTAGACATCGCCTATAAAGGAAGAGTTTTGTGAGTGATTATCAGAATTGGATGTTTCATGGTGAAGAATTTAGAAACAATTTTGATGCACGGGTGAATGTGGTGCACGATAATTCATATATGGATTTGATATTTAATGTCGCAGGAACAAAACTTGGTTCTGTTATGGATCCTAATGATGTAATAACTGAAGTAGATGAAGAATCACCAAACGATGCAGCTAGTAGATTTTATGATTTACTTATGCTGATAAACCACTTTGGAACAGTTGCGAGAGTCACACTATCTTGTCTGCAGTTCTTCAACTAATGAATTTGAAGTCCGAGTATAATTTGGGTCAATTATGTTTTGACCGTTTGTGCATGATTGTGAAGAGTATGTTGCCCAAAGATGAGAAATTGCCATAAAATTTCTATCGTGCGAAGGTTATGGTCAACGCTCTAGGTATGGGGTATAAAAAGATAGATGCTTGTCCAAATCACTGTATATTGTATTTCAAGGATCAGGAAAAAATATATCATGCCCGTCTTGTGGGCATCCTCGGTTCAAGCCAAAGACAAGAGGCAATAGTAGCACAAGATCAAAAGAAGTTTTATACAAGTCGCTCTGTTACTTTCCTATCACTCCTAGATTGCAACGATTGTATATGTCTTCAAAGACAGCTAAACACATGAGATGACATGCAAATAAAGTTTGACATGATAAAGACAAGATCATGCATAATGTTGACGCGGAAGCTTGGAAGCACTTTGATCGTACTCATCAGAACTTTGCAATGAAAGTGAGAAATGTTAGACTCGATCTATGTACAGAATGATTCAATTCATTTTGGGGTAAATCAACTTCATACTCATGTTGGCCAGTATTTATAACTCCATACAACCTTCCACCAAGCTTGTGTATGAAGTGTCCAAATCTTTTCTTATCTTTATTGATCCTTGGTCCGACCTCACCTGGCCAAAATCTTGATGTATATTTAAGGCCATTGATTGATGAACTAAAAGTACTGTCGGATGATGGTGTTACCACATATAATCCCCACAAAAAACAAAATTTCAATATAAAGGTCATTGTTTTATGGACAATCAGTGACTTCTCTACATATGGTATGTTATCTGGTTGGAGCACACATGAGAGGTTGGCTTGTCTGTACTACATGGAGGATACAAAAACTTTTAGACTGACGCATGGAAGGAAGCCTCACTGGTTTGAGTGTCATCGTCGATTTCTAACAAGCGGCTATCCGTTCCGACGACAAAAGAATGTGTTTCGAGTAGGCACAACTGAAATGGAAGATCCACCAACAAGATTGTCTGGAATAAAGCTTTTAAGAAGATTGCGATACTTTTCAGATATCTTACATGGTTCAGTAATATAAGTATTTGTGGTTTGTAGACGATTTGATTTGGAGTTGCGAAGAGAAGTTTTGCATCTCACTGATGCAGAAGTACAAAAAGAACGTGAGAATAAGTTTGTGGAGTGCTTGAAAGAGTTGGTAAGGACGCTCACATAAATTATGTACTTGTAAACAACACTAAGTTACCTAATTGATCGTGCTCACAATCATTGTTTATGTTTGTAGGTCCGCCATGATAATGTTAAAGATCAAGGAATATGTGATTTACAAAATGGTCCGACCAAAGTTCTACAATGTTACAACAATAACATCGTAAATGGTTATTGATTCCATACAAAAGACTACGGTATAAACAAATCAATGATGTATAGTAGCGTGTGTGTCAAGGCTAGCAGCTATAAAGTTGTTTACTGCATTGAAACACATATGAGCATGGTAGAATTACATATATAATTTTTTTACTGTCTTAGAGCACATATGAGCATGGTAGATTCACATATAAAGTGTTTTTACTGCCTTGAGAACACATATGAGCATGATTGAATCACATATAAAGTTTTCTAACTGCCTTAGAACATATATGAGCATGATATAATCACATATAAAGTTTTTTTCCTGCCGTAGAACACATATGAGCATGATAGAATCACATATACAGTTTTTTTACTGCCTTAGAGCACATATATATGACTATGATAAAAGTTTTGACTGCCTTGGAGTGCATATGAGCATGATAGAATCCCATATACAGTTTTTTTTTACTGCCTTAAAATATATATAAGCATGATATAATCACATATACAATTTTTCGCCTACCTTAGAACACATATGAGCATGATATAATCACATATACAGTTTTTTGCCTGCCGTAGAACACATATGAGCATTAAAGAATCACATATATAGTTTTTTTACTGCCTTAGAGCACATATATATAAGCACGATATAATCACAAAAGTTGTTTTACTGTCTTTAGAGCACATATGAGCATGATAGAATCACATATAAAGTTTTTTGACTGCCTTAGAGTACATATGAGCATGATAGAATCACATATAAATTTTATTGACTACCTTAGAACACATATGAGCATAATATAATCATATATACGGTTTTTTGCCTGCCTTAGAACATATATGAGCATGATAGAATCACATATACAGTTTTTAGACTGCCTTAGAGCACATATGAGCATGGTAAAATCACATATACAGTTTTTTTGACTGCCTTAGAACACATATGAGTATGATATAATCACATACAAAGTTTTTTGCCTGCCTTAAAACACATGTGAGCATGATATAATCACATATAAAGTTTTTTGCCTGCCTTAGAAAACATATGAGCATGATAGAATCACATATAAAGTTTTTTTACCGCATTAGAACACATAAGAGCATGATAGAATCATATATACATTTTTTTACTGCGTTAGAGCACATATGAGCATGGTAGAATCACACATAAAGTGTTTTTACTGCCTTTAGAACACATATGAGTGTGATTGAATCACATATAAAGTTTTTTAACTGCCTTAGAACACATATGAGCATGATATAATCACATATAAAGTTTTTTGCATGCCTTAGAACACATATGAGCATGATAGAATCACATATACAGTTTTTTTACTTTCTTAGAGTACATATATATGAGTATGATAGAATCATAAAAACAGTTTTTTTACTGTCTTTAGAACACATATGAGCATTATTGAATCACATATAAAGTTTTTTTGCTGCCTTAAAACACATATGAGCATGGTAGAATCACATATACATTTTTTTGACTGCCTTAGAGCACATATGATCATGATTGAATCACATATAAGTTTTTTACTGCCATAAGAACACATATGAGCATGATAGAATCACATATACAGTTTTTTTATTGCCTTAAAAAACATATGAGCATGATATAATCACAAATATAGTTTTTTGTCTGCCTTAGAACACATATGAGCACGATAGAATCACATATACAGTTTTTTGACTGCCTTATAGCACATATGAGCATGATAGAATCACATATACAGTTTTTTTGACTACCTTAGAACACATATGAGCATGATATAATCGCATATACATTTTTTTGCCTATCTTAGAACACATATGAGCATGATATAATCACATATACAGTTTTTTGTCTTCCTTAGAACACATATAAGCATGATAGAATCACATATATAGTTTTTTTTTTGCCTTAGAGCATATATATATGAGCACGATAGAATCACAAAAACAAATTTTTTACTGTCTCTACAACACATATGAGCATGATAGAATCACATATAAAGTTTTTTGACTGCCTTAGAGCACATATGAGCATGATAGAATCACATATAAATTTTATTGACTGTCTTTGAACACATATGAGCATGATATAATCATATATACAGTTTTTTACCTGCCTTAGAACACATATGAGCATGGTAGAATCACATATACAGTTTTTTGATTGCCGTAGAGCACATATGAGCATGGTAGAATCACATATAAAGTTTTTTGCCTGCCTTAAAACATATATGAGCTTGGTATAATCACATAAAGTTTTTCGCCAGCCTTAAAACACATATGAGCATGATAGAATCACATATAAAGTTTTTTTACTGCATTAGAACACATATGAGCATGGTAGAATCACATATACAACTTTTTTACTACCTTAGAGCACATATGAGCAAGGTAGAATCACATATAAAGTGTTTTTACTGCTTTTAGAACACATATGAGCATGATTGATTCACATATAAAGTTTTTTAACAGCCTTAGAACACATATGAGCATGATATAATCACATATAAAGTTTTTTGTCTGCCTTAGAACATATATGAGTATGATAGAATTACATATACTATTTTTTTGTTGCCTTAGAGCACATATATATGAGTATCACTACAAGAAACCTGTGGATTAGCGACGACCTAAATTCGTTGCTTATCCGACGCTAATCCGTTGCTAAACTGTTTAGCGATGGATTAGCGACTGAAAACTTTCATCGCGAATTTTTCGATGCTAATCCGTGCCAAAACTTATCTGCCGCTAAGTCCGTCGCTAATTTGCGACGGATTAGTGACGAATATGATCCATCGCGAGTCCTTCGCTATTTTAAATTAGCGATGGATAATATCCGTTGCTAATCCGTCGTTAAATTTTTAAAAAAAAAATTAAAAAAAAATTTGCTCGCTGCCGGCGCGTTCTCCGGCAAGGAGCAATTTTTTTTCACAGAACCGCGTGTTCCGGCAGGCTGCAACTCTGCGCAGATCCGGGGGAAGCTCCTCTTCAAGTTCCAGGTCTGCCACGAGAACCAGCCGAAGAGCTTCACGACAGTGGCGCGTTCCGGGGGGAGCTCCTCTCTTCAAGTTCCAGGTCTGCCACGAGAACCAGCCGAAGAGCTTCACGGCGGGGGCACTCAGCTTCAGCTGAGACTCTGTGCGGATCTTCGGGAGCTGCAGGGGGAGGAGCAACGAGTACGGCATCTTCGCAACTCCGGCAAGCTCTTCGCGACTTCGTGCGGATCTTCGCGACTCCGGCAGGCTCTTCGCGACTTTGCGCGGATCTTCGCGACTCCGGCTGGCTCCAGTGGCTCCCCAACAGCAGCCACCTCTTCGTCGCCACTCTCTTTGACTCCGGTAGGCTGCAGTGGCTCCCCAACGCCTCCTCTTCGTCGCCCCCTTGACGTCTCGGCTCCGACGAAGCCACGACGGCTCCATTTGCGACTTCTCGTGGGGATCGACTCTTTGTGCGTGTGTCGTCAGCGGAGCTTCGGGGATGGTTTAAATTGAACGGGGGGGGGGGAACAAAGGGCGGAAAATTTTTGAACAGAGGGAGGGAAAATTTTGCGCCTCAGGTGGGACGAAAATTAGCGACGGAATTAGCGAGGGAATTTTTCCGTCCCTAATCCGTCGCTAGTTAGCGACGGATTAGGGACAGAAAAATTCCCTCGCTAATTCCGTCACTAATTAGCATTTTTTTGTAGTGTTTTGGCGACGAAAAAATGTTGTCGCTAATCCCTCGCTAATTAGCGACGACTTTAGCGACAGAGATATCTTCGTCGCTAATTTCGCAAATATTTCAAACGTTAGCGACAAATAGTTTTCGCTCGCTAATCCATCCCTAATTGGCGACGGATAAAATCTGTCACAAATTTCCGTTGCTAAGTAGCATTTTTCTTGTAGTGTATGATAGAATCACAAAAATAGTTTTTTTACTGTCTTTAGAACATATATGAGCATGATTGAATCACATATAAAGGTTTTTTACTGCCTTAGAACAAATATGAGCATGGTAGAATCACATATACATTTTTTTGACTGCCTCACAGCACATTTGATCATGATTGAATCACATATAAGTTTTTTTTACTGCCTTAAGAACACATATGAGCATGACAGAATCACATATACAGTTTTTTTACTGCCTTAGAACACATATGAGCATGATAGAATCACATATACAGTTTTTTTACTGCCTTAGAACACATATGAGCATGATTGAATTACATATAGAGTATAATTTATTTCAGTATATTTTGTTTATCAATACTGACCTTTCTTTTCTCGTGTAGGTTGTTGAAGATAATCAGCGTAGTGAAGCTGAAGGGACAGATTAAGACAATGAACAAGAGGATGCACAAAATCTTGGCAATGATTAGATTCATGTGTTGAATTTGTTCTACCTTCTTTTTGTTTCAAAAATGTAAATATTGAATTGTAAATAATTAGAACTTGCACATTTTACAGTGGATCAATTAATTGTTTTAGTTTTTATTTATATGTATTTTGATGTGTACTTTGTTTTTTATTCACGGGAAATATAAATTATACAGGAAATATAAATTGTATCACGAGAAATTTTTTCTCGATATTTAATTTTCAAATATTTTTTTTTAAATTTTTTTCCTTGTTTGCGACGGATATATCCGTCGCTAATTACTATTAGTGTTGAATGTAGCGACCGATTAGCGATGACTATAATTTTGTCGCAACACCAAAATAGCCGTATAGTAACGACGACCTTACGACGTATGTTGGCATTCGTTATTCTGTCGCAACTTTGCGATGGAACTGGCGACAGATACATTCTGTCACTACTTAGCGACGAAATGTGCGACATATATATTCTGTCGCTAATTAGCGTTCGAAAATTCACGATGAAAGATAGTCGTCATTAATCCTACGCTAATCCGTCGCTAAGTTGTTTAGCGACGGATTTAGGTCGTCGCTAATCCACAAGTTTCTTGTAGTGTTGGGCTTGCCATGAGCTTGAGCTTGGCTTAGCTTAGTAGAAGACCTAACTCCTAACCGAGCTTGAATGCTAGCACCAGGGTCTCGCGTTCCATAGAGCCGTCCTCTTAGTCGTGACACTTGGGTCCACACTTTATTTAGTTTGTTCAACTTGTTTACCTACTCTAGTGATTTCTCACCTTCTCGTCAGTGTTCTAACATTTTTTTTCATAAAAAAAAAACAAAAACAAACTTGAATTTAATCTATACCCTTGCAAGAGCATGCCCTGTGGTAGGGATGGCGCTAGCCCTATATATTGGGCCAAGTCCAGCAACCTAGCCTAGTCTCACCTGGAAAGTAGTTGTGCTAAGTGGATCCAGCTAGATTCAGAGCTCTCATGTCTGTTTTAATGGTCTACATGTCGGATCGAGCCAGATTCAAAATGGGCCAAGTCCTATTGCAGCCAGGCATGTAAGTCCTATGGCATATTGCTTGAGTTTTGGGATGTAAACAGTTTTGATTCAGATTAAATGTGGCCAATACCATATCAGACTAAATAGATGTTGGTAAAATGGAATTTGGATTCGGGTGTGAATAATGAAAAGCTTATAAGAAATCTGTTTTTGTACATTTAAACGGTTTCAAATGTCCATCAAATCCAAATATTCGATAGATTTGGAAGCAAAAGTTTAAAATCATATCAACAACAACAACAACAACTACGCCTTCATCCCAAAACAATTGGGGTCGGCGATATGAACCAACAAAGAAAATCATTCTGGGTCTTCCACATGAATCCTTCTCCTCCATTCATTTCTATCCAATGCCATGTCCTCGGTGAGGTTCAAAGCATTCATATCCTTTCCTATCACCTCCATCCATGTCTTCCTAGGCCTACCCCGACCTCTTTTAACTAATATATTTTCCCATTTCTCCATCCTTCTAACCGGAGCATCATTAGGCCTTCGTCGAATATGTCCAAACCACCGTAAACGATTCTCTCTTATCTTATTTTCAATTGGTGCAACGCCTACCTTCTTACGTATCTCCTCGTTCTGAATCTTATCTTTTATTGTGTTTCCACACATCCATCTCAGCATACGCATCTCAGCTACACTCATTTTTTGAATATGATGTCTCTTGACAGCCCAACATTCTGTATCATATAGTAAAGCGGGCCTAATAGTTGTCCTATAAAACTTTTCCTTCAACCGCAATGGCATTCTACGATCGCACAACACTCCAGTTGCACTCTTCCATTTCATCCACCCAACCTTTATCCTATGATTTACATCTCCATCAATTTCTCCATACTTTTGAATGATAGATCCCAAATAATTGAAAGAATCATCCACCGATATTTCTTGCTCACCAAGCTTCACTACACTCCCATCTCTATTTCGTTGCTTACTAAATCGACATTCCATGTATTTTGTCTTACTCTTACTCAACTTAAAACCTCTTGCTTCTAATGTCTGTCTCCATAATTCTAACTTAGCATTAACCCTAGCTCTAGACTCATCAATCAAAACAATATCATCAGCAAGCAACATACACCACGGCACATTTTCTTGAATTGATCTCGATTATCAGCATCAAATTATAAGGGGATGCTGTTTTGGCTTACCAAACGAAACTAAACATAAACCAATTCTGTCAAATATCAGATAAAATCCAATCCCTTAACATCCCTACATGAGTTAAATCAATGACCATAAATAAAAGTCCTTCCTTTACCTTTTAGACACAAAGGGGGGCACTCATAACTTAAAAGTCAACATCTTTCTTTGAGAGCAGATCAGGTCCAAGGGAATGGCATCCAAGAACTATCAGAAGTTTTATGTTTTGAATGAATATCAGCCGTTCATTTTTGAACCACTGATGCCTTTCTTCTAATCAATGAACATCATCCAAATTTTTTGTGGGACCCAACTAGGTGGGTACCATCCCTTTTGACCATTTATCTTGATGATGGACGGTATCCAAGGTACCTTGTACAGTTTTCGATCCAAGTTAATTTGACCTGATCTGCTCTCGTTTTCTTGTAATAAATAGACTCCAGCAGTGTCAGTTGGACTCCCGATTTGGCCCCACGACCCATGTGCAATGTCAATTATTGAAGGATGACTGACTAAAAAAAGTGGTGGTGGGTGGGCATGCCCTGCGTCCGCCATTATCAGACACTGTGATCTGACCTGTATGAATATGTCCCGTTAGGGTGTCAACGGGTCGGGTTTGGTTTGAATTTAGGTGGAACCAGACTTGGACCCGATTTTTTGGGTATGATATAGGGTCCGGACCCAGGTCTAATTGGGTCTACATAAAAAAAACTTGATGTAAGAGTTTATTTGTAGGTTTTTTCTTATCACGGAGATCACATCCACGTCAGATTTTCCAAAAAACATATCCACATAAGAAATTTGAAGGGAAGGACAGGTGGGTGGTCCATTTAATGGGTACACCATTCTCTTTATTAATATATACCTAACCAAAAAGATGGCAACACCTTTCACATTATATATATATATATATATATATATATATATATATATGATCATGTCTGAGCATAATGACAACATTGTTACCTAGGGGCTGAGCTACAGTGGTGTGTTTGAGTGCTTGTCCAAGCTACGAAAAAACGTGTTTAGAACAGATAAGACAATTGTTTTGTCTTAGACACACTGTCCAATTTGACCTGTATGAATATGTCCCGTTAGGGTATCAACGGGTCAGGTTTGGTTTGAAATTAGGTGAAACCAGACTTGGACCCAATTTTTGGATATGATATCAGGTCCAGAACCAGGTCTAATTAGGTCTACTATAAGAGAAGCCATAGCCGGACCTCATACAAACTACATGAACCAGACCTGGTAAAATAATATTTATTTTAAATTTCATAAACTATACTCAGATTCATTTAATAATCGGACAAGGGTCTTCTTATTTATCACCATACCCGGACCCTATAAGGTTTAGTCCACATCTGTTCCGGGTAAACCCGACCCGTTGACACCCCTATGTCGCTTATATTCATTTGTTAGGAACCAGCTGTTGGTTCATACTTTTTTTATGAAAAAGATGATTATATAAGTATGAAATTTAAAAATTTATGAGCTGTTGATCTTTCAACTATTGGAAAACCATCTTATGTGTTTGAATTCTGACGATTCAAAGGCTGGTCTTCAGTAATTCAACTATTTTAAACACATCTATATTATTGTCATAGTTTTAAAAGAATACATCAAAGTTGGTAAAAGTTTTAGTGCACAACGTGCCTGTGTGTAAATCCGTGCACATCTATCTTTCTTCTCATAGATTTTATATACATATATTCAAATGTTGTCATCGTGGATTCCTAACCCTTCTGGTTGAACTTATGGAGGCAGGCTGTGTGGACCAAATCCGACCCCTTGGCGTGTTCAGCATAAACAAAATTGTTATCCTGAGAAAACATGATTATGATCAAACGAATAAAAATCGACTCTTATATATATATATATATATATATATATATATATATATATATATATATATATATATATATATATATATATATATATATATATATATATATATATATATATATATCAGTTGACCAGGGGTAAACGGGGCCTGCCCTACCTCACCTTGTTTGGACTGAGGATGGAGGATATGAAACAGAGATGAGGTTAAAATCAAAACTCTTGCAGTAATGGAAGCAAGGATGGACTTACACTTTCTCCTGCCCCACCCCGCCCTGTTTTTGATACCTGTTAGTAAAATAACTAAAATACTTTAAGGATTGCAGTGTACCAGGAAGAAAAGGGTCTCGCCCCGCCTCCCTCTGTTTGGACCAGGGATGGATGACATGAAACAAGGATGAAGGCAGGGATAGAGGTTAAAATCAAAACCGGTGCAGAGACGGGGCGGAAGTGAAGACCTTGCCCCCGCCTCTGCCCCGGTGCATTATCATCCCTAATATAGCGAGAGAGGTTATATATATGTGTGTATTTTGACAAATTTGACTGTACAGATCCATGGTTGAAAACCTATAAAAACTAGGATCTAAAAATTAATGCTTTTAATTCCTAAAATCTACATCCACGTCAGATTTTCCAAAAAACATATCTACGTAAGAAATTTGAAGGGAAGGACAAGTGGATGGTCCATTTAATGGGTGGACTAAAATAGATGTAATTGTTTATCACAAAACAAAGTAATGAAATTCTACACACTAATTGTAATCGTATGTAGATATGCTATACTCAATGAATAATATTCATTATAGTATTTAAATTTTACAAATCTTATATACTTTTTTTACTATTCCGACCTACCATGCTTTCCAACATTAGGTGGTGGTATTCTAAATCGATGGTGCAATCAAGAAAGCCAAACTAGTTACTTTAATAAGAAATAGCTTTTTCCTTCCAAGAGAATTAAAAGTGTTTTGTTTTTCTTATGCTTTCACGTATAATTAATAACTAAAAGTGTAAATCCAGAAGCTTCCAAAGCGGAATATAGTGCATATCTACCTAAATACTTTAGAGGTTCTTTATGTGGCCTAACTTCCTAATGAAAAAAGGTACATGGTTAATAAATAGTAACCCAACAAAAAATTGAATTTGCATAAACAACCAACTTTGCTTTTTCCAAAGCTATCATTTACCATGAGAACAAATGCTACCGCTGTTACTGCCATTACTAGTGTTTGCAATTATTTGTTTGTTAGAATATTTGGCCTATTAGGGATGGCAGTGAACCGGGGCAGGGGCGGAGGACATAGTCTTCACCCTCACCTTGTCTCAAAATCCTGCCTTCCATCCCTGTTTCATGTCCTCCATTCTCGGTCCAAACGGGGTGAGGCAAGGTGAGGCCTCATTTTTCCTTGGTTCATTGCCATCCCTAAAGAAGGATTGGAGACGAGGTGGGGCAGGGCAAAGCATAAGTCCATCTTTGCCTCCATCCCCGCACAGGTTTTGATTTTAACCTTTATCCCTGCCTCTATCCCCGTTTCATGTCCTCCATCCTCGGTCCAAACGGGGCAAGGCGGGGTGGGGCCCCTATCTCCCCGGTCCACTGCCATCTCTATAGCCAATTGTGCTAATAAGCCAAAACGAGAAAGGATCCTAAATGTCCTATGACATGTGAGTCTTTAGGGTCCTATGTCAACCATGGACATGCATTTGGATGGTTAGAATTAGACCACTTTTCATGTGAGAATGTAGACTAATCCTAACCGTTGTTTAGACAGTTAGTATTGACGTACGATGTGATCCATGTTCAAGCCAAACCCGGTGACAGTAAATGGAATGGCATCCAAGAGCAGGAAGGTTTTTATTGCTCCAACATGGTTTAATCTTCATGGATTTACGAGGAATGAAGGAGACAACTGAGGTAATTTGATGGATTTTAATTATTCTGGTCAAGACATATCTAATATTAGGTTTAAGAGGAAACTATCCCTGCTTTTCTTTTAGGTTTTTGCCATACCTATGGCCGTTGAGCCGGCAGCACAAAACTCCAAGGCTAGTATCCCTGCCCTCAGGGCCAAATTATGCTATGCATTGGCCAACCACAGGAATGAAACCTTTTCTAGAGTTGGGATATGAAATGAGCTGCTCATGTCTCCAGCATGTAAAGGGCTCCTTTGAACTCATGAAATCGTCTCAGCAATACAAACAGGAACAATGAGTGCTCATCAGCTTGGCTTGATTTGTATAGGCTGGGCAACTAGATATAAATACATTTCATTTTACATATATTTTATATCCTAGTTTGTAGATGGTTAAAGTGTTTGGCCCTTTGGCTTGCAGGCAATAAATTTAGAATTTAAGTCTTGTAATAAATAGGGGTGGCAAAACCTGACAGGACCCGCCAACCCGCCTCTTAGGCGGGTTCGGGTTTGGCAAAAACAAACCCGTTTAATAAACGGGTCAACCTGCCTAACCCGTTTATTAAACGGGTCGGGTTCGTGTTAGGGGTATGCCAACCCGGCTGACCCCATTAATAAATGGGTTAGGCGGGCGAGTCAACCCACCAACCCGACCCGCCAACCTGACCCGCTAACCCGTTTACCCAACCCAACCAGTTTATTAAGCGGGTTGGTGGGTTGGGTCGGGTTCGGATTGAGGTATGCTGACCCGCCAACCGGACCGGATTGCCACTAGGGGTGGCAATTTCTGACACGACCCGCCAACCCGACCCACCAACCCGCCTCTTAGGCGGGTTCGGTTGGGCTTAAGTCAACCCGTTTAATAAACGGGTCGACCCGCGCAACCCGTTTATTAAACAGGTCGGGTTCGGGTTGGGGGTATGCCAACCCGCCAACCCGGCTGACCCGTTTAATAAACGGGTTAGGCGGGTGTGTCAACCCGCCAACCCGACCCGTCAACCCGTCTGCCCGACCCGCCAACCCGACCCGTCAACCCGTCAACCCGACCCGCCAACCCGATCCGTCAACCCGCCAACCTGACCCGCGAACCTGAAAACCCGTTTACCCGACCCAACCCATTTATTAAATGGGTTGGCGGGTCGTGTCGGGTTACCCGTTTATTAAACGGGTCGGGTTCGTGTTTGCCACAGCCGACCCGTTTAATAAACGGGTCGGGTTCGGGTTGAGGTATGCTGACACGCCGATCCGCCAACCCGACCCGCCAACCCGACCCGATTGCCACCCCTAATTGCCACCCCTAGTAATAAATAGACTCCAGCAGTGTCGGTTGGACTCCGAATTTGGCCCCACGACCCATGTAATAAATAGACTCCAGCAGTGTCGGTCGGATTGCCAATTATTGAAGGATGACTGACTAAAAAAAGTGGTGGTGGGTCGGCATGCCCTGTGTCCGCCATTATCAGACACTGTGATCTGACCTGTATGAATCTGTCCCGTTAGGGTGTCAACGGGTCGGGTTTGGTTTGAACTTAGGTGGAACCAGACTTGGACCCGAGTTTTTGGGTGATATCGGGTCCGGACCCAGGTCTAATTGGGTCTACTTCTACATGAACTAGACATGGTAAAATAGTATTTATTTATCATTTTTACATTGAAAAATTATGGGTTTTAATCAGAACTCGGGTCAAGCCCGGGTCTGGTATAAAATTTCATAAACTATACCCAGATTCATTTAATAATCGGACTAGAGTCTTATAATTTATCACCATATCCGGACCCTATAAGGTTTGGTCCAGATCGGTTCCGGGTAAACCCGACCCGTTGACACCCTATGTCGCGTATATTCATTTGTTATGAACCAGCTGCTGGTTCATACTTTTTTTTTATGAAAACTTGCTTGGCAAAAAAAGTGAAAAGCAAATAAAGAGAAAAAAAAAAAAGAAAGCTCTAAGATCTAATGATAATATTCTGGCACGAGATCACTGTAAAATATTAAATTGCCAATTATTACAAGTCTCCAAAATCAACCATCTATCTTGAGATAATTACTGCACTTGGCCTTGCTAAAAGTATGCGAATACTAGAATAAATGAATGGTCAATTACTTCAGTTCGTCCATCTTCAGATGGACGGTTGCCTACTTTCCATAATATAATGTTTCTTCTTCTTTTTTTTCACCCAACCAGATAAAATAAATTTCTGGCCAGGAAGCATTGTTAGATGGGAGAGCTTACTACCAACTAAAAGTCCTTGTTGGAGCACTATTTCTAACTTACCCATTTTTTTGCTGAAATTTTACCAAAAAATACAAGGAAAAAAGGACACAAATTCTCATGAGAATTGAACTGTTGTTATTTTGACATTTTAAACTTTTTTCTCTATGGTCATGGAAGAGGAAAATATTTGGTGATCAAGAACAACGAAATTATACGAAGGTTGAAGCAAATCTGATACATACCTGATTCTTGAGATCATTGTCGAGCAGAGAGAGAAAGGTAGAGAGAGGGGAGCTGTGGAGAGAGATGGATTTGTTGTCCTTGGTGATGAGAAAGCTCAGAGGACTCGCCTGCTCCACTGAAACAAGAGTTGGCTGGAAATCTTGTTGATGTCTGGTTGAATTGAAGGCTACGATGGTATACTTGGGCAGCTTCTTGATGGAGAAGGAGAGCTGGGAAGTTTGTTGGAGCTCTAAAATGGAGTCCCATCCCTTTTGGAGGATGCCTGTGGACAGCATCAGATTGGCCATCTCTATGCCCCCACTGAACCTGCACATACGTACCCACAGAGAGAAATGGACACCATAAATAGAAGCAATCTATATACAGAGAGAAAGAGAAAGAGTGAGAGAGAGAGATTTACAGTTCGGGATCTGATGAATTGGTTGCAGCCATGGCCAACAGAGAGAGAGAGAGAGAGAGAGAGAGAGAGAGAGAGAGAGAGAGAGATTTTCTATTGGATTGTGGAAAATTTAATCAAGTGAGTCCCAGCCAATGGCGATGAAGTGCATCTGAAGCTTCCTTGGTAGTTCTTTAAGATGACTTGTGCTAATGTCTGAACCCATCGACGCGGTTTACAGTTTGAAGATTCTTTGGAAAAATAATATTCAATTTTTGATATTTATAAGAGAAATTACTGTCTTGGTTCCAACATCGTGTCACAGGCTAAGGGACACGTTCACTGTGACCCTATTCCAGAGTTTTGCACCATAAAACTTCTCGAGAACTCTTACCTGCGAAGGATGGATACTTTCAAAAATATCCACCAAGTCTATGTCACATGGACACACTATTTTGTTGCCGTGTCCGTGGTGAAAGGAGCATGCACGTTCTGATACCGTGGACATGGACATTGACAAGTCAATATTTAATAATAATTGTATTGTTCTTTAATAAAATTTCAATAAAATAATTGGACTGGTTGGACTGGTTGTTCAAGTTCAGTCTCTTTACGTGCACCAAGCCTTAAACCTTGCCAAAGCTTTGCTCATTAATTTTTTTGAACGAGTTCAAGCTTAAATGGGTTGAGCACGAGCTAGCTCGACTTGTTGTGCATCACTACTACTAGCACCCACAAACTGGTGGCAGCCATGGTTGTCAGTCGGCTACCCCGCCAATGGATCCCCTGATCCAACCTCAAGAAGGCACTCTTAAAAATTGTAAGCCTCAACTATGTGGATTTATTGATTTCTATTTATTTCTACTTAGTAGATAGTGTCATAATTAAAGGTTGACATGGCTCTTAAGTTTAATTGCTTCAAACATGCCAGTAGTGGATCCAAATTAACTTCTGGTTTTTTTTCGTCCAACGTCCATTATGATCTTAAAAGAACATACCACATTCGAGTTAGCTAATAACTTTTCTATGTTGTCCTGATCCAAGTAGTTATGATCCATATACAGGTCAAGCAGGTGGGTCCATAACTCATAGGTCCCAGGATTAAGAACTTGCCAATTCAAGAATCCAGAATTTCTTGAATTTGCATGCTCTTAGTAGCAATTAATTCAAGAATCTAGTGTTGAGATGAATAGTGTGGTAGATAGTCTTATTTGATGGCTTGAAATAAAAATGTAGCATACCACCTTATTTTCTTAAGTTATAAGCCTTAATTTTACTCCAAATATAACAATTTATATAAAATCAAACTAAGGTCCAAATCAGTGTAGGGGTGCCTATAACAAAAAAATATTTTAATAAATAAATTATGAAAGATCTTCTCTTAGACTTTTGACACAAAGTAATAATATATAAAGACATGATTTTTAAAAATATAAGAGCAAAGAATTACATCGGATTTCAAAAGGCTGGTGGGCTTTACGGAATAAGATGAAGGTAATCATAAGAGGTGATTTAGGGAGTAGTCTAAACATGATAAAACATGTTGGGCGGGAGGGCAGTTTGGGGAGGGGAGAAAATAAGCAGTGGGTCCCTAAAATAATGAGATTCTTGGATGACTGCCTAAAAAATTGTTGTGCAATGTCAATTATTGAAGGATGACTACCTAAAAAAAATGGTGGTGGGTGGGGCATGTCCTGCGTCCGCCATTATCAGACACGTATGAATACGTCCCGTTAGGGTGTCAACGGGTCGGGTTTGGTTTGAACTTATGTGGAATCAGACTTGGACCCGAATTTTGGGTATGATATAGGGTCCGGACCCAGGTCTAATTGGGTCTACATAAAAAAAAAAAACTTGATGTAAGAGTTTATTTGTAGGTTTTTTCTTATCAGGGAGATCACATCCACTTCAGATTTTCCAAAAAACATATCTACATAAGAAATTTGAAGGAAAGGACAGATGGGTGGTCCATTTAATGGTTAGACCATTCTCTTTATTACTATATACCTAACCTAACCAAAAAGATGGCAACACCTTTCACATTATATATATATGATCATGCCTGAGCATAATGACAACAGTGTTACCTAGGGGCTGAGCTACAGTAGTGTGTTTGAGTGCTTGTCCAAGCTACGAAAAAACATGTGTTTAGAACAGATAAGACAGTTGTTTTGTCTTAGACACACTGTCCAATCTGTCCTTGATACATTTTTTTATTTATTTTTAATTTAAGAAAAAGTCTTTGTGCCTACCATTCCAGGAAGGGTGTTACTCACGAAAAAAACCCGTTTCAAGCATCACATGGATGCATGAAACACCGCAGACACGCATCCGTAGTTTGACGAAAACAGTTCCACTACAAGAAAAATGCTAATTAGCTATGGATTTTTTCTATCGCAAATTTGTGATGGAGTAGCGAGAAAACACTATCTGTCGCTAACATTCGAAATATTTGTGAAATTAGCGATGAAAAAAATTTCGTCGTTAATTAGCGACGGATTTGCGACAAAAAAATTATGTCTCAAACTCCATCACAACTTAGCGACGAAAAAATTTTCAGTGTTATTCCCGTCGCTAAGTCACGATGGATTAGCGACGATATTTTTCCATCACCAAACATTACAAGAAAAAATGCTAATTAACGATGAATTAGCAAGGAAATTTTTCTGTCGCTAATCTGTCACTAATTAGTGAGGGAATTTTTTTTGTCTCTAATCCATCCCTAATTAGCAATGGAATTTTTCCATCTCTAACCCATCCCTAATTAGCGACGGATTAGCGATAGAAAAATTCTCTCACTACTTTTCAATTTAAACCGACCCATCTAGGGCGAGAAATTTTCTCTTTCTCTCCGTGCAAAATTTAAACCGACCCAGTCATTCGATTAAAGTGTTGGACGACGTGCTTCTCTTTCAGATCGTCCAGCTTTCTCGAGAAGCCTCGCAGGTGACGACCAAAATATGACTTCATGGCGGAGGAACGCGAGGAAGAAGAGGAGTCAGAGTTGTCGGAAGCATCCTTTGCTCATACTTTCCAACCGGCTATCGAATGGTCGCAGGTCAGCGAACTCAAAACTGCGGCGAGATTTGATCGAATCACGTTTCTTAGATGCTCTTTTATTTTTTTGCCGCGTCTGGGGGTTCTCGGTTTGATTGTCATCTACATCTTCGTTGATTTATGTGTTCAAAGTTTCTTCTGATCGCATTGCCACGTAACTAAGATGCTTTCTTTGTTAACTGAATTTCTTTTGTTGTTTCTTGATGAAATTAGGATTACTGGGCATTGGGTGAGTGTGCTATAATGCAATGCAACAATTAACACGTACCGAGGTAGTCGACCACATCGAGCTTCTTTGAAAGTCTCGTTGTCTTGATGTTTTCTTTTCATGCTTGTGCTTGACCTATTTTCACATTTTCTTCACGCTTGTGCTTGACTTCTCTTCACAACTTCTTTTCACGCTTGTGCTTGACCTTTGGTTGAAGATTCTCTTGAGCTTGACTTATCTTCAAGCTGATTGTTTCAGTCAAACTTTTCAAGTTGTAAAAAGGATTATGTGTGCCTCAGCTTGAGGCGTGCTTTGCCTCGAGGCATGCGCCTCAAGGCATATGAGGCGCACGCTTGAGGGCACTTTTTTTTATTTTAATTTTAATTTTGCAATGAATTAACGACAGATTATATCCGTCGCTAAGTCATCAACAATTTAAATCAGTTAGTGTTTTGTGACAGCCTTTAATCTATCGCTAATCCGTCGCTAACTTGTCAACTAAAAGTTAGCAACGGTTTATATCCAAATATAATCTGTCGCTACGTCATCTTTAATTAGCGACAAATTAACGACAGATAAAGTATGTTGTAATTTAACAATAAAGAATATGCGGCGGATGTTATTCGTCACTAAATACATTAGTGACAAAGTTTGCGATGGATTAGGGATGAATAACATCCGTCGCTAATACACATTTTTCTTATAGTGCATGTCGTGCATCGCGCTGTTTCAAATGTACATGAACGAGCTTGATAAGGACAATTTTGAGGGCTTAAATGGAACGAAAAACGTCCAAGATAAACGACCCATGTCATGGCTAAGTTTGAATATATATATATATATATATATATATATATATATATATATATATATATATATATATATATATATATATATATATATATATATTCTATCATGCAGCTCCGCTCTTATCTTTTCCCTGAGGGAACCTTCAGGGATGCATAGTTGTCGGCCCTTAAACAGATAGCCATCCTGCAAAAAGAAAGAAAAGCATGGGCTTTCTTAGCTCCTGGTGACTCACACTGGTCCACAATCGTGCTGAAGTACGGGTCGGTCTTGTACATATCCTTAATGGCCATAAACCCGACCACTTCTGCAGACATAGTTCCTAAAAGGATCACCCTCCGACGGAGGGCGTTAGCCACCCGATTCTGTGTTCCGAACTTATGCTTAAGTAGGAAGGTGTATTCCTGCAAAAACAACACCCACTTTGCATGCCAGCCGCATTCAAGAACTGCGAAAATCAAAGAAACTCCCTCTTGGCTGAGGTAATCCCCCCGATGGCGTAGAATTCTATATCATAGGGAGAGTTACCTAACTCTTACTCGCCTCATGCCATTTCTCGCTGTAAAAGCCATTATTAGGCTTAGGCTTCCCTCTTGGCTTAAAACTACCCCAATGCTTGGTTCGAAGGGGAGGCATCAGAGTCAACCTCAAATACCTTCTCTCTCATCTATAATCAGGCAAAGCTAAAACGGCTGCCTCGGTCATCTTTCACTTAATCCACTTTCCACTATCATCAGCAGCCTTAGTCCACACAAAACTGTTCAGCTTCATCTTTCACCCAACGACAACCTTTTAATAGCTGCCACTTTTGTGGGAGTGCTGCTATTAAAAGGTTTCATCAATTTGCTCTTCCTCAGCTAGTTAAAAGAATGAAATTGACTCATATTATGACAATTATAGATAAGGTAGTATAGATATCATTATGGGAGAAGTTGATCGTTGAAACGATAATGAAAGAAGCACAAGCGCACAATTCTTTTATAAGATCGGAATCCCTCGTATATATACCCTCTGCACATACCCACCTACGTTTTTTTTTTAAAGTGCGGCATTGCCTCCCTCATATCTGCACCTGTACTTATTTGACGTAACTATCAAGTTAATCTTCTTTTTCTTGCCATTATTACTCTCTCTCTCTCTCTCCAAGTCACTGAAAGCCACTTAATCCATGTTAATAAAAGTAAAGTAATTATGATCCCATTTTTGGAAACTTTATTTAAAAAAACAAGAAAAACAAAGAAGTGTTCTTACAACAGATATAACAAACATAATAAAGTGAGAAATATAACAAACATATAACAATAAGATACCGTGCACATCAATCCTGCATGCATTAAAATTTTAGGTCATATCCCATTGGTAATTGTTGCAGATCTCCGTTTTCATGTAAGTAATGAATGGTGAACTGTAATTAGCGTCCAGATTCTTGTACTCTTCCCACCAAGCCATGAAACTACTGTGCTCTAGGAAAACTGTACGGGATAACTCATGGTTGTTTACCAACTTCATGACATAGTCTTCAAAGTTAATCAAGTCCTTCCTTAGCACATCCAGGCTCCTGCCACCTTCTCCTTCCCCTCTCTTCAATTCATGCAGTTTCAGCGTAGCCTCCTCCACATGAGCCCAGAAGCACGAGTCTTCAGTCAGGCTCGGTGCCTTGTCCTTGTTCCTCGGCTTGGTCGTCTCCTTGTGCCATTTCTCCAGCACATCATAGTGGTGAGCTCTCCCATTGGTCATGTAGTCCCTGTTCTTGGGCTTCCTGTAGTATTCGGCAATGTCAAGTGGTTCGACCATGCGCCGGTAGTTCGTTCCGCCGAAGAGCCAGCGGTCCCGCAGCGGAACATCTGGTGTCTGTGGGTTATTCTCGGCTTTCTCCACCTCCTCCTTCCAGTACTTGGTCAGGATGTTCTTGATCTTAATAACATCTATATCCCTTTCTGAACTTCTGATCCTGAAACAGTCATAGTATTCCATGTTCTTTGCCTCACTCTCTTTCTTGTACCACTCCAATTTGGCCATCTGCTTCTTCACTTCATTGAGCCTCTTGAATGGATTAGGAACACTCTTCCTTCTGATGTACACCTCCCGCTCCCTTTCTTCCATTTTCTTAAGCATCTCGACATGTTTCTGTTGACATTAGAGCAACTGTGAGTAAGATGTTCAGTGGTTGTCACGTAGAGGTGCAAATGGATCAGATCCTGCCTGATTTGAATCTGAATCCAAATTTTGAATATTAGAAAATGAATCTCATATTAAAATAATCAAGATAAATCAAAATCCAATCAGAATGATGCTTTGGACCTTATTTTAAGGATCCGTATATGGAAATAAAGTGTTGCATTCGGATGGCAGGACCAACCAAACCCAATCTCTTTGCATCCTTAATTATTGTCCAAGCTCTGACTAGGAGTGCAGATAGGTTGGATATGGCTTGAGTCATGCTTGACCTGATACCATATATGTTTTAGTAAAATGGGATCTAGAACCAGATTTAGATCCAAATTTTCTGCATAGAATATGGTAAAACTCCTTTGGAAGAGAGAAGCAACCAGCCTGGAACTTATCCAGATTCCTGTATGGTATATATATAATCACCTAAAACAGTGCAGGTCCAGCCAGCACTACTAGTACCCTTTCATATCAAACACATCCAGCTTGTTTTTGTCATCTTGATGGATCCAAGTCTGATTAATATTGGGTCAGGCACTCAAGATACCCGATGGGTTTGGGCTGACTTCACACCAAAATAACCTGGTAAGACCCAGTCTTTACTCAGCCCGAACAGTAAATCAGGCAAGGTTCCAGTCGAAAAAACACCAGAAATCCGATAAAATGTTTAGCACTGTGCCATATTTAGCAGGGGCCTGAATCATATATATATATATATATATATATATATATATATATATATATATATATATATATATATATATATATATGAGAGAGAGAGAGAGAGAGAGGGGTTCAATTACCGGGTGATTGCTTCCAATTCCAACCGCTTCTAATTGTAGAGCTAAACCCACTGTGAGGCTCGAGTAGCCAGTTGTTTGAGTGTTGTTTCTATACTTGATGTTCTCCTTCAGTTGTTTCAGTGTGAAACACGTTGGTTTAGGCCATAGGCTGACCCGGATCCAATTTGTATGTGTTTTCATGTTAATTTCAGGCCTCTCTACTGGATACATGGATACCTTAGGATTGTCAATGCTCAGGAGGTACGACCTCGAAGTTAGCCATTGGTTGAGGTCAGGATCTATATGTGTAAGATCCATACCATGCTCACTGAGGTAAAGCCCCTTTGGAAGAGAGAAGCAACCAGCCTGGAACTTATCCAGATTCCTTTATGGTATATAATCACGCAGGTCCAGCCAGCACTACTAGTACCCTTTCATATCAAACACATCTAGCATGTTTTTGTCATCTTAATGGATCCAAGTCTGATTAATATTGGGCCTTCTCAGGTGCAACCCAAAAGTATACTGAATCTATTTGTATGGGTGGACATCAGATCAGGCACTGAACCTGATACCCCATGCGGCGAGCAGGTTATATGCCCCCGCCCCCCCCCCCCCCCCCCCCCCCCCGATGGGTTTGGGCTAACTTCACAGCAAAATAACCTGATAAGACCCCGTCTTTACTCAGCCCAAACAGTAAATGAGGCAAGGTTCCAGTCGAAAAAACACCAGAAATCCGATAAAATGTTTAGCACTGTGCCATATTTAGCAGGGGCCTGAATCATATATATATATATATATATATATATATATATATATATATATATATATATATATATATATATATATATAGAGAGAGAGAGAGAGAGAGAGAGAGAGAGAGAGAGAGAGAGAGAGAGAGGTTCAATTACCGGGTGATTGCTTCCAATTCCAACAGCTTCTAATTGTAGAGCTAAACCCACTGTGAGGCTCGAGTTGCCAGTTGTTTGAGTGTTGTTTCTATACTTGATGTTCTCCTTCAGTTGTTTCAGTGTGGCACCATAGTCCTTGAGGGGCAACTGTGTTAAGTTCAATCCTCCCAAAATTGGAGTGCTGTGGTCCAGCAATTCGAGAACCGAATCCGGATGATCGATACATGTGCAACTCGATCCAGAACAGAGAAAATAGGTGCCAAAAGGCTTGAACTCCCCGCCTGCACTTGGAACCAACTGAGTCTTTAGCTTTGAGACGACGAAGAGGCGTGGAACAAGGTCGTCGTGTCCGACAACGTGCCAAAATTGGGCCTTCCATTGCTCAATCTTGCCAATGGCTTTCTGGAGACCTTGGTCCCCAATGAAGGGGGATCCATAAGTGATGCATATAGGGAGTGAGGTGGATAACCGGTTCTTTAGGAGCCACAGAGTGACCAAGGCAGCAACTGAGCCTCCTAGCGACTGGCCAACTAGTATGAGTTGGGGTTGGTTCTTGGATGTTAAGGGCTGAATCTGTTCCAAAAAAGAAAATTGAGTGTTAGCTGTTCTGATTGACTTGTTAGAAATAAATTAATTGTATTAAGCAGGTTGCCTTAATAGAAATAAATAAATCCTGCTAAGCTGGATCCAATGATTAAGTTTTTTTGTTTTAAATATTGGAATCATGTAACTCAAGAGTGTGACATATATCACATAAGTTACGGTGGTTCAGTACCACAATCCACAATTAAAATGAACTCAAATTTGTAAAAAAAAAAAATACCAATGATTAGCACCTTAAATTTTCATTTTCAGTTTTTTTCTTCAGACTAGATAGTAGATACCCCTTAGCAGTATTCCTTGAACGCAGTGACTAAGGGCTTGTTGGTGATTATATAAAAGAGTATTTCATAAATAATAGTTGCCAAAACTATGGAAGGAGGTGCAAAAGATTTGCGTGTTCTATTTTTATTGGGGCGTGTGGGGCCATCAGAAACTACATAAGCCCGGGTCTGGTATAAAATTTCATAAACTATACCCAGATTCATTTATTAATCGGACCCCGGGTCTTCTTATTTATCACCATACCCAGAGGGCCAGAGCCTATAAGGTTTGGTCAGGATCGGGTCCGGGTAAACCCGACCCATTGACAGCCCTATATATCTCACGTATATTCATTTGTTAGGAACCAGTTGTTGGTTCATAATTTTTTTTATGAAAAAGATGATTGTATAAGTATGAAATTTAAAAATTTATGAGCTGTTGATCTTTCAACTATTGGAAAACCATCTTATGTGTTGAAATCAGAGGATTCAAAGGCTGGTCTTCAGTAGTTCAACTATTTTATACACATCTATATTATTGTCATAGTTTTAAAATAATACATCAAAGTTGGTAAAAGTTTTAGTGCACAACGTGCCTGTGTGTAAATCCGTGCACATCTATCTTTCTTCTCATAGATTTTATATACATATATGAAAAATGTTGTCATCGTGGATTCCTAACCCCCTCTGATTGAACTTATTCCGACCATTGATGTGTTCAGCATAAACAAAATTGTTATCTTGAGAAAACATGATTATGATCAAAAGAATAAAAATAACTAAAACTCGTTCAGGTGTAGAAGCAGGGATGGGCTTAGGCTTTCTCCTGCCCTGCCCCGTTTCTGATACCCGTTAGTAAAATAACTAAAACACCTTTAAAGATGAAGATGGCAGTGTATCGGGAAGAAAGGGGACTCGCCCGTTTGGACCGGGGATGGATGACATGAAACATCTAAGGATGGTGGGCAGAATTTTGACATGGGGTGGGGGTGAGGACCCTAATATAGAGACAAATTTGACTATACCAGACCTAAACATCAATGCTTTTAATTTTTAAAATTTCTGAAATATTCAACATTATAAAAAATTTGAAGGGAAGGACAGGTGGGTGGTCTATTTAATGGGTAGACCATCCCCTTTATTAATATATACCTAACCAAAAAGATGGCAGCACCTTTCTCATATTTTATATATATGCCTGAGCATAATGACAACATTGGTACCTAGGGGCTGAGCTACAGTGGTGCTACGAAAAAACATGTGATTAGAACAGATAAGACAAAAAATTTGTCTTAGACACACTGTCCAATGTGTCCTGGATACAATTTTTTTAAAAAAATTTAATTTAAGAAAAAGTCTTTGTGCCCACCATTGTTACGGGAAAAACCCGTCGCAAGCATCACATGGATGCACGGAACACCGCAGACATGCATCCGTAGTTTGACGGAAACGGCATGCCGTGCGTCACGCTGTTTCAAATGTACATGAACGAGCTTGACAAGGACAATTTTCATGGCTGAAATGGAACGGGAAACGTCCAAGATGAACGACCCATATCATGGCTCAGTTTGAATATATATGTAAGGGGTGCTCATGTAAACCTTCCCCATTTCTACCACCAAAACATTGTTCTATGTCCTTTGAGAACACCAGGGGCTGCCTCAGGGATTCTTTTCCATCAATCCAAGGGCAACCCCTTAAAAGCTACAGGAGAATAAAGAAATCCAAAACTTCCTTTGCAAACAAAGTGAAAAGCAAATAAAGTGAAAAAAGAAAAAGATAAGCTCTAAGATCTAATGATAATATTCTGGCACGAGATCACTGTAAAATATTAAATTGCCAATTATTACAAGTCTCCAAAATCAACCATCTATCTTGAGATAATTACAGCACTTGGCCTTGGCCCTTGATAAAAGTATGCGAATACTAGAATAAATGAATGGTCAATTACTTCAGTTCGTCCATCTTCAAATGGACGGTTGCCTACTTTCCATAATATAATGTTTCTTCTTCTTTTTTTCAGAATAAAACCCAACCAGATAAAATAAATTTCTGGCCAGGAAGCATTGTTAGATGGGAGAGCTTACTACCAACTAAAAGTCAACCTCACTGTGACATATATCAGCGGTAATTATGAAAATATCTTGAAAAACATGATTTTAAAGTCGTTGTTCTACGTTGCTTTATCACGGTTGGAGCACTATTTCTAACTTAACCCATTTTTTGCTGAAATTTTACCAAAAAATACAAGGAAAAAAGGACACAAATTCTCAAGAGAATTTAACTGTTGTTATTTTGATATTTTAAACTTTTTTCTCTATGGTCATGGAAGAGGAAAATATTTGGTGATCAAGAACAACGAAATTAAACGAAGGTTGAAGCAAAAATCTGATACATACCTGATTCTTGAGATCATTGTCGAGCAGAGAGAGAAAGGTAGAGAGAGGGGAGTTGTGGAGAAGGATGGATTTGTTGTCCTTGGTGATGAGAAAGCTCAGAGGACTCTCCTGCTCCACTGAAACAAGAGTTGGCTGGAAATCTTGTTGATGTCTGGTTGAATTGAAGGCTACGATGGTATACTTGGGCAGCTTCTTGATGGAGAAGGAGAGCTGGGAAGTTTGTTGGAGCTCTAAAATGGAGTCCCATCCCTTTTGGAGGATGCCTGTGCACAGCATCAGATTGGCCATCTCTATGCCCCCACTGAACCTGCACATACGTACCCACGGAGAGAAATGGACACCATAAATAGAAGCAATCTATATACAGAGAGAGAAAGAGAAAGAGAAAGAGTGAGAGAGAGAGAGAGAGATTTACAGTTGGGGAGCTGATGAATTGGTTGCAGCCATGGCCAACAGAGAGAGAGAGAGAGAGAGAGAGAGAGAGAGAGAGAGAGAGAGATCCAATTGGGGGTTTGAGGAAATTATAGCCAATGGAGAGAGAGAGAGAGAGAGAGAGAGAGAGAGAGATTTTCAATTGGAGTGTGGAAAATTTAATCAAGTGAGCCCCAGCCAATGGCGATGAAGTGCATCTGAAGCTTCCTTGGTAGTTCTTTAAGATGACTTGTGATAAATGTCTGAACCCATCGACGCGGTTTACAGTTTGAAGATTCTTTGAAAAAATAATATTCAATTTTAGATATTTAGAAGAGAAATTACTGTCTTGGTTTCAACATCGTGTCACAGGCTAAGGGACACGACACATCGACTGTGACCCTATTCCAGAGTTTTGCACCATAAAACTTCTCGAGAACTCTTACCTGCGATGGATCGATACTTTCAAAAATATCCACTAAGTCTATGTCACATGGACACTCTATTTTGTTGGCGAGTCCGTGGTGAAATGAGAAAGCACGTTCGGATACCGTGGACATGGACATTGACAAGTAAATATTTAATAATAATTTAATAATTGTATTGTTTTTTAATAATATTTCAATAAAATAATTTTTATAACATTAAAAATTTTAAAATTATTTTTATTAAAAAATAATTTTTTTGTGCCCTCATGTTCTCTTAAAAAAAAATTGAACTTTCGATTGGAACCTAATGTAAATCGGTAGCCCGATTTATCAAGAAATAGAACTACGAGATTATCAAGGAGAAAGCAAGAAATTCAAGAAAATTATTGGGAAATAATAAGAAACTACAATAAACTAACAAAAAAGCAGGAAATAACGAAAATAAACAAAAAAGATAAGAATTCTGATTTTCAACTTCAACTCTGAATAAACTCCTAGACGCCCTTATTACTTATAAACATAAGTTTATTAATCCTCAAGAAACAAATAACTTTCTAAATAGTATATCTAAATATCCGTATAAAAAAGACTCTAATAACAAAGAATGTAAAATCTAAAATGAATCTAAATCGGTCCTACTAAACTTGGTTTGCGTTGCTATGCTTATGCATTAGTCTCTTCAGGTTGGATAAGACTTGTCATCAAGTCTGGATCCTGCTGGTGCTTCTTTCAGTTCCGCTCTATTGTTAATTTGTGTCATGTATTGACAATATGCATTTTGAACATAATCAGGCTTCTCAAACTTAAGGCATTGACCAAGACCTACTCAGAGAAGTGTATAAAAGCTAGTCTTTTGGTAGACCTCTATATAAATCTGGATCAAATAAATCTAATACAAGTATGCTCCAATATGCAGTTGCCATGGATATGGGTGGTTTGATCCAGATTGGAGGCAACCCTGGTCACTAGTCGAAAGCCCTATCGATCCTCCTTCCCTCACATCTTCTTTGTGCCTCACCCTCATCGAATTATACTACCTGCCAATGAAAGTCACTCTGGTAGGTTGCTGCCAGCTAGGGATGCACACGAGCCGGGTTCGAGCCAAGCTTGGACTTGCTCGGCTTGACTCGCAAACACTACAAGAAAATAGGTGATTAGCGACGAACTTTAGCGACGAAATTATTCGGTCGCTAGTTAGCGACGGATTAACGAGAAAAACACATCCGTCGCTATAATCAATAAAATTTACAAAAATAACGACGAAATATACTCCCTCGCTAAATCCATCGTTAATTAGCGACGGATTTGGCGACAAAACATTTTGTTGTAACGGACGTACCACGTAGCGACAGATTTTGCGACGGACAATTGTCCGTCGCTATTTGGCGACGGAATTGGCGACAGAATATATTTTGTCGCTATGTTTATAAATTTTATTTACGATGGCGTAGCGACAGAATTAATCTGTCGCTAATTGTCGATAAACCTAATCCAGACCTCTTTTCCTTTTCTTCTTTCGCTGCTCCCGATCCCGCCGTTCGCTCGCTCCCGCTCCCGCCGTTCGCCCACTCTCGCTGCTCCCTTCGTTCGCCCAAAGGAACGTAGGGGTCGCGTTTTTCGACATGGGTAACCCCCTTCCAGAACAGGCAGGGGGTCGACCCCCTGCCTTTCTGGCAGGGTGTTAACCCCTTGCCGGAAAGGCAGGGGGTTAATCCCCTATATTCCGGAAGGGGGTCGACCCCCTGCCGAAAAGCAAGGGGTCAACCCCCTGCGGTTTTCGTCAGGGGGTTGACCCCTGTGTTCCTGAAGGGGGTCGAGCCCCTGCGGATTCGGTAGGTCATTGGGTACTGGGCTTCTCAAGGTCTATACAAAATGTTTTCATTTGCCTCAGTTTTTTTTTTTGTGGTGACTTCATTTTAAAACATTGTTTTTTGCAGATTTCTCAACGGAACCTGCTTGTGCTCATCCACTCGTAGTAAGTGAAAAAACAATGCAAATCGGGTAAATACCCGTGGTGAGTAAGTGATGCAAGTGTATCACATGTTATTTAATTTATTGGATTTAACACTTTATTTTTCACACACTCACTTAGTTGTTGATATTTAGAATAGCTTTGTTGGAGTTCGGAGATCATGCTGAGCATGGTTTTAATGTATGAATATGAAAGTGTTCTCATTTTAAAACATTGTTTTTTGCAAATTTCTCAACGGAACCTGCTTGTGCTCAGCCACCCGTGGTAAGTAAGTGAAAAAAAAATGCAAATCGGGTAAATACCCATGGTGAGTACGTGATGCAAGCGTATCACATGTTATTTAATTTATTAGATGTAACACTTTATTTTTCACACACTCACTTAGTTGTTGATATTTAGGGTTGCTTTGTTGGAGTTCGGAGATCATGATGAGCATGATTTTAATGTATGAATATGGAACTGTTCTTATTTTTGAAGTACAGAGTTCATGCTTGGCATGATAGTAGTTAGTGAAATATTGAAGTGTGTTTGTTGCAGGTACATGTTTGTCATTTGTTTGATATGAATGATTACGATGTATTGCAATGTTTGATGTAATTGTATTCGGGCTTGCATGTAGTTACTTTCAATTTGATTATGGCTTCCATGTGAAACTGTATATTAAATGCATGTTTCAAATGATTGTATCATGTCATTAATAGTTTGCACATGAAAATATTAAGTTATCAATACATGCATCATAATTCTTGTTATTGTATGACATCATATATTGTATGATAAATTTGATATTTTTTTCATCATAGCATTCTGATGGTTCTCTTTTAATTGGTTAGGTTATTATTCATAACATCATAAGAAAATGACTGCAAACCGTGAATGGATGTATCGTAGAATAGTGAACAATGAGTTATCGCATGAATATATGGATGGTGTTAAAAGTTTTATTGAATTTGCAACGGCAAGTGTCAGTACAGTAGATCCTACAGGTCACATTAGGTGTCCCTGCAAGATTTGTAATAATAATCGATTTGTAGAACCTCATGGCGTTAGACATCACCTATACAGGAAGGGTTTTGTGAGTGATTATCAGAACTGAATGTTTCATGGAGAAAAATTTAGAAACAATTTTGATGCACGGGTGAATGTGGTGCACAATAATCCATATATGGATTTGATATTTGATGCCGCAGGAACAGAACTGAGTTCTGCTATGAGTTCTAGTGATATAAGAACTGTCGTAGATGAAGAATCACCAAACGATGCAACTAAAAGATTTTATGATTTACTTAGAGATGCTGATGAGCCACTTTGGAACGGTTGTGAAAGTCACACTATCTTCTCTGCAGTTCTTCAACTAATGAATTTGAAGTCTGAGTATAATTTGAGTCAATCATGTTTTGATCGTTTGTGCATGATTGTGAAGAGTATGTTGCCCAAAGATGAGAAATTGCCACAAAATTTCTATCGTGCGAATGTTATGGTCAACGCTCTAGGTATTGGGTACAAAAAGATTGATGCTTGTCCAAATCACTGCATGTTGTATTTCAATGAGCAGGAAAACAACATATCATGCCCGTCATGTGGGGATCCTCGGTTCAAGCCAAAGACAAGAGGCAATGGTAGCACGAGATCAAAGGAAGTTTCATATAAGTCGCTCCGCTACTTTCCTATCACTCTTAGATTGCAGCGATTGTATATGTCTTCAAGGACAGCTAAACACATGAGATGACATGCAAATAAAGTTCGACACGATGAAAACAAGATCACGCATCCTGTTGACGCTGAAGTTTGGAAGCACTTTGATCGTACTCATCAGAACTTCACAATAGAAGTGCGAAATGTTAGACTCGGTCTATGTACAGATGGATTTAATCCATTTGGGGGTAGATCAACTCCATACTCATGATGGCCAGTATTTGTAACTCCATACAACCTTCCACCAAGCTTGTGTATGAAACGTCCAAATCTTTTCTTGTCTCTGTTGATCCCTGGTTCGACCTCACCTGGCCAAAATCTTGATGTATATTTAAGGTCATTGATTGATGAACTAAAACTATTGTGGGATGACGGTGTTACCACGTGTGATGCCCACAAAAACAAAATTTCAACATGAAGGTCGCTATTCTATGGACAATCAGTGACTTTCCTGCATATGATATACTATCTGGTTGGAGCACACATGGTAGGTTGGCATGTCCATACTGCATGAAGGATTCCAAAGCATTTAGATTGACGCATGTAAGGAAGCATTGCTGGTTTGAGTGCCATTGTTGATTTTACCCAACGACCATCCGTTCCGACGACAAAAGAATGTGTTTAAAGCAGGCACAACTGAAATGCAAGGTCCATCCACAAGATTGTCTGGCATAGAGATTTTAAGAAGATTGCAATACTTTTCAGATGTATTAACAGATGCCTGCAATCCTACACCCTTCTGTGGATTTGGAAAGGATCACAATTGGACGAAGAAATCTATTTTTTGGGAACTACCATATTGGCCGACCCTATTGATACGACATAATTTGAATGCGATGCATGTGGAGAAAAATGTGTTTGATAATGTGTTTAATACAGTAATGAATGTTAAAGGGAAAATGAAGGATAATCCGAAGACCCGTATGGATTTAAAAGTAATATGTAAAAGACCAGAATTGGAACTCAAAGAGTATAATGGCAAAGTACTGAAACCAAAGGCAAAGTACGTGCTTGGACCTGATCAAATAAAACATGTATGCCAATGGTTGAGACAATTGATATTTTCAGATGGATATGTCTCTAACATTGCTCAGGCTGTGAAGATTGACGATGGACAATTATATGGGTTGAAGAGCCATGATTGTCATATCTTTATGCAATGATTGATACCCCTAGCATTCCATGATATGTTAGACAAACCTATATGGGGGGTATTGTCTGAGTTGAGTGAATTTTTTATAACATTGTGCGCGTCGAAAGTCGTAGTATCCGATGTAAAGAATCTCGAGGACTCTGTCATTACCACTGTTTGTCTGCTAGAAAAGATATTTCCGCCAGCATTTTTCGATGTTATGGAACATTTAATCATACATTTGCCATATGAACTAAGGGTTGGTGGCCCTGTGCAATATCGATGGATGTACCCATTTGAAAAGTATATGTTTTTTTTATATTTGTCTCTTTAATGACAGATATTTAAAATTTGAAATGTATATTTTTGCCAGATGCATGTTCGACCTCAAAAAAAAGGTCCGTAATAAAGCAAGAGTAGAAGGATCTATTTGTGAGGCGTACACTTTAGAAGAGATTTCAAATTTCTCATCTATGTACTTTGAACCTCACATTCCAACACTTTACACATGCCCGCCCCGTAACGATGATGGAGAACAAGTAACTGTAGCTGACAAGCTGTCGATATTTCAACCACTTGGGCATGCATTTGGTAGTTGCCGATCAAGGCTCTTGACAGATTGAGAGCAAGATGCAGCACACATCTATATTCTTTTTAATTGCTCAGCGATCGACCCATACATCGAGTAAGTATATGTAGACGCAACACAATTATAAATCCTTTTATGTTCTATACATGGTTCGGTAATATAAGTATTTGTGGTTTGCAAACGATTTGATCTAGAGTTGCAAAGAGAAGTTTCACATCTCACTAATGCAGAAGTACAAAAAGAACGTGAAACTAAGTTTGTGGAGTGGTTGAAACAGTTGGTAAAGAAGCTAACATAAATTTTGTACTTGTAAACAACACTAAGTTACTTAATTGGTCGTGACCATAATCATTGTTAGTGTCTGTGCGTAGGTCCTCCATGGTGATGTTAAAGATCAAGGAATATGTGATTTAGAAAATGGTCCGACCAAAGTTGTGCAATGCTACAACAGGTACATCGTAAATGGTTATTGATTCCATACAAAAGATTACAGTATAAACAAATCAACAATGAATAGTGGCGTGTGTGTCAAGGGTAGCAACTACGGTGAAAATGAACATGATTACTACGATGTTATAGAGGAAATAATGGACTTGACTTACTTAGGCATAAATAACAAGGTAATTTTATTCAAGTGTCATTGGTTTGATCCAACTTCAACAAGACTCGACAAAGCTTCAGGCATTGTGGAGGTGAATCATAAATCCAGGTTTGAAACATATGAACCATTCATATTGGCCTTGCAAGCTCAAGTTTATTATACTTTATATCCGAGTATAAAAAAGTCAGATAGAAATGAATGGTGGGAAGTTTGCAAGGTGAAGTCCAAACTATACCCTGAGTATGATCAGTTACAGGAAGACAAGTTAGTTGAAGACAATGATTACTATCAATCAGATGATATCTATAACTTCGATTATGGTCATGATGTTGCGTATGATATGCATGTTATATTTCCATTGGCCGATGAAACATTCATAGAAGAATGTGATCCAAATGATATACCAAGTGGATGGGTAAACAATGAAGAAGAAGAAGAAGAAGAGTATGAAAGTCAAACAAGTGACGAGGAAGAATTCTTAAGCTAGTGAGCAAAATCTTGTAATACAAACCTCTACTTGAATGCATTGCAATACTTGATGTGAATTATTTGAATTATTTGAATGTATTGTAATACTTGATGCGAATGAATGAGTTCTATTGCAATACTTGATGTAAATGATTTAAATTATTTGAATGTATTGTAATACTTGATATAAATGATTTGAATTATTTGAATACATTGTAATACTTGATGCGAATGAATGAGTTCTATTGCAGTGCTTGATGTGAATGATTTGAATGCATTGCAGTACCTGATATGAATGATTTGAATGCATTGCAATACTTGATGTGAATGATTTGAATTATTTGAATGTATTGTAATACTTGATGTGAATGATTTGAATTATTTGAATATATTGTAATACTTGATGCAAATGATTTGAATGCATTGCAATGCTTGATGTGAATGATTTGAATGCATTGCAGTACCTGATATGAATGATTTGATAGCATTACAATACTTGATGTGAATGACTTGAATGTATTGTAATACTTGATGTTAATGACTTGAATTATTGTAATACTTGATGTGAATGACTTGAATGTATTGTAATACTTGATGCGAATGAATGGGTTATATTATACTTGATGTGAATGATTTGAATTATTTGAATGTATTGTAATACTTGTTGCGAATCATTTGAATGTATTGCAATACTTGATGCGAATGATATGAATGTATTGTAATACTTGATGCGAATTATTTGAATGTATTGTATGACATATGTTATTTGTTAGAATATGGTTCGTGGAGGTTACAGTGGTCGCTCATCCAGTAGTAGCCAGGCCCAGCCTTCATCTTCACGAGCTCCTATGATAGGTATATCGTTTAAGTAATTGGATGCTTGATTAGTTGAAATGCGTATTCTGAGAATTTTTAACGTATTTTTTTACAGACGATGTTTCGCCTGTACACGACCCACCTACACCAGTTGATCACACAAGTCAGGAGCCAATACAGGAAGCAAGGTCTTCTTAGTCTGGCACAGGAAGACTCATTCGAATAGTGTATATCGATAATCGACCGTAAGTATTTTGTTTTCAATTATTGTATATCTTATAAATATTTTATATTGATATTTACTGTGTACAAATTCATGTGCAGCACGAGGTTTGAGCCACAAGAAGTAGTATGCGAGATTAAGAATTCACTTCTTCAACATCTACCAGGACCAGTTGTTTTCATCAATGGAAAGAGTATCCAAAAGAGGTGATAGATAGATTGTGGTCCTCATTCACGGTATATAGTTGTTTCTCATAGTTAATGTGTTTCCTATTTAATTTTTTTTTAGTCATGTCTACTAACTTTCTGAAAATATTTGTAGGCTTCGAATCGCTTCGCAACTACGGTGAAGGAAATTGATGCAAAGAAGGTGTGGCAGAAGGTGGCTGCCAATCGGTTTGCAGACATGCTGCACAATATGAAGACTGCAACAAAAAAAGCATCTGACAGAATAGATGATCCACTATAGTGAAATGGCCATGGCCCTATTACTATCAGGAGAGATTATGGGGATGGAATGTGCGATAAGTGAGCAGGAGATGCATTTCGCAATCGCTCTGCGAAGGCTGCACAAAATCGAGCGAAAATGCCCAAAACTCATCTACACACAGGTGGATCTAAGACATTTGGGAGCCACCTAAAGAAAATGATAACTCATCAATATATAATATTAATTTTATAAGCATTGTTGCAAACTTGTTAACTAAATCTTTTATCATTTAACTTCGCAGGAAGCAGAAAAAGGAGACATTGTACCATATAAGGATGTGTTTGTTAAAACACATAAACGGAAGACCACGGGAGACTTCGTATCAGAGAAGGCGAGAACGACAACAGTATATATTTATTGTATTAATAATCATTGCAATATGCAAGTTATCATAATGTTATCATTAATTATTAATGCATACTTTAAACATTATTTTGTAGGAGGCATATGAGCAACAGATGATAGAGCGATATGGCGATGACGCTACTCATTATCCATCATTTGATCCTGCAGCATGGGTGACTGCAGCAGGTGAACCCAAAAAAGGTCGTGTGTTCGGGTTTGGGAGTAATATGAACACTTCACCTGTTATTGCTTCTTCCAGTTATGGCTCACAGACTTCTTCTGCCGACATAAGCTCCAAGCAGCAGCCTATTGTTTAAGGTGAAGATGTACGCCAGATCGTTAAGGACACAATGTGTGACTACTTCCATGACACCATCGTCGACGTTCTCCGAGCTGAGTTCAACAGTTTTTTGTTGAAGAAGGGAACTTCGATTGCAGGTCCCTCTCAGGTATAATCACATATTCAGTTTTTTGACTGCCTTAGAGCACATATGAGCATAGTAGAATCACATATAGAGTTTTTTGCCTACCTTAGAGCACATATGAGCATGCTATAATCACATATAAAGTTTTTTGTCTGCCTTAGAGCACATATGAGCATGATAGAATCATATATAAAGTTTTTTTGACTGCCTTAAAACACATATGAGCATGCTATAATCACACATTTAGTTTTTTACTACCTTAAAACACATATGAGCATGCTAGAATCACACATTCAGTTTTTTTACTGCCTTAGAACACATATCATTCATGATAGAATCACATATAAAGTTTTTTGCCTGCCTTAGAGCACATATGAGCATGATAGAATCACATATAAAGTTTTTTTGACTCCCTTAGAACACATATGAGCACGCTATAATCATGTATTCAGTTTTTTAACTGCCTTAGAACACATATGAGCATGCTATAATCACACATTTAGTTTTTTGACTACCTTAAAACACATATGAGCATGCTAGAATCGCACATTCAGTTTTTTTATTGCCTTAGAACACATATCATTCATGATAGAATCACATATAAAGTTTTTTGTTTTGCCTGCCTTAGAGCACATATGAGCTTGATAGAATCACATATAGAGTTTTTCTAACTGCCTTAGAACACATATGAGCATGCTATAATCACATATTCAATTTTGCCTTCCTTAGAGCACATATGAGCATGATAGAATCACATATAAAGTTTTTTTACTGCCTTAGAACACATATGAGCACATGATAGAATCACATATAGTATATAATTTATTTCAATATATTTTGTTTATCAATACTGACTGTTCTTTTTTTATGTAGGTTGCTAGCAATAATCAGCGTAGCAGAGCTGAAGGGACAGATCAAGGCAATGAACAAGAAGACACACAAAATCTTGGCGATGATTAGATTAATGTGTTGAAGAAGTTCTATTTTTTTGTTTCGAAATTGTAATTGTTGAATTGTAAATAATTAAACTTGTTAATTTTAAAGTGGAACGATTAATTGTTGTAGATTCCTTTTATATGTACTTTGTTTTTTATTTACAGGAAATATAAATTGTACAGGAAATATAAATTGTAGCGTTCTCGATATTTAATTTTCAAATAAATTTTTTTTTTCTTGTTAGCGACGGATTAGCAACGAATATATCCGTCGCTATACTTACAATTTAGCGACGGCTTAGCGACGGATGTAAATCCGTCGCCAAGCCGAGGTCGCCGTTTAGTACCGGCGGATGTGCGACGGAATATGTCGTTCGTTATTCCGTCGCAATTAGCGATGGAACTGGCGACAAATTTATTCCATCGCCAGTTAGCGTCAAAAAATTCGCGACGTAAGTTATCTGTCGCCTCTTCGTCGCTAATCCGTCGCTAAGCCGGTTAGCAACAGATTAGCGATGGAATAGCGACGAAATGAGGTCATCGCTAATCCATTGCTTTCTTGTGGTGAAAGAAATTTTGGTTGTTCAAGCTCTGCTTGAGCTTGAGCCGAGCTTGAACACCTTTCGCCTGGGATTGGTTTGAGTCGAGTTGGATATCTTTAATTTAATTCTTTTTTTAAGTTTTTAAAAATTATGTCAATAGCATTTTTTAAAGAAGGGAAGACAATGAAATTTGAACTCACATCACTTCCGTGAAAGACCAACAACCCACCCATTAAGGCAAGACCTTGATTTTATAACCATATTATGAACAAAATAATACATTTATAAAGTCTAATTTCTTTATATACCTATGTGATCCAAGCTTAATCAAGCTTATCCTGCTTATTTGAGTTGGACTGGTTGTTCAAGCTCAGTTACTTTATGTGTACCAAGCCTGAAACCTTGCCAAAGCTTGGCTCATTTTTGTTTTTGAACGAGTTCAAGCCGAGCTTAAATGGGTTGAGCACGAGCTAGCTTGGCTTGTTGTGCATCACTACTACTAGCACCCACAAACTGATGGCAGCCATGGTCATCAGTCGGCTACCCTGCCAATGGATCCACAAGTCCGGTGGATGAGGATTATGTATTGAGGCTAAAAATGACTATGGACTGAACTTGGAGAACCTATTCGGGTATCCAAACAACTCGAAAATGACATCAAACACAAGAATATGTTTTCTTAAATTAAATTAAATATGCAGCAAAAAATTTAGATTGATCAGACACTTGCATGCTCATTGAGGAATTTCACCGAACACTTGGTGAGCGCCTCCAAAATAGTTTTTTAAAAAGGTTTTCTCTTAAATTTCTAACACAAAAAATTATGAAAATCGAAATGTGACATGTCTTAATAATACCTTCTAAAGTCCAACAATAAAAATCACAATTCAAACGAACAAGTATCCACAATCATCAACAATTAAAATTCTATAAATCAAATACAAAAACCATCCACAATAGGGCCTATCCTAAATGATACCTTCTAAGAATTCAAAAAAATCAGATTTCATTCAAGATAAATATCAAATTTAATGAATAAGGAACAAACCACAAACAAAAAATTTGATTCAGCTCTAATGGGTGAACAGTCCAACAACGAAAAACAACAAAAATGAAACAACAAAGAAATGGGTTTCTTAGCTCCAACATTGATTCAACATTGGCCTAACTCTATTATTCAATCACAACATGCAGAAAAAACCTTCCCAAGGTCAACTCGTTTGATCGTCTTCTCGGACAACAACTCCTATGTCGTAGGCTGCACACACGAGGTTACCAACAAGAGAGGAAGGGGATGGTGTCTCCTCCTTCACAATTTCTTCTCACTAGGCATCCTTTTTTCAAAGGTTCAAACACAACAATGAGAGAGAGTTCCCCAAACCCCTCTTCAGAGTGGGGTTTTACCAGCAAAGGAGAGAAAGAGGTACTAGGGATGAGAAAGATGTTCCTCCTTGGGGATTCACGGTGCCGCCCAAGAAGCCCCCACCCCTTCTGGTTTTCTACTTTTCTTAAGCAGTAAAATGGGGAAAGAGGAAGAAGAGACAGTGTCTCTCCCCGTTGGATTTCACGAGTTGCCCAAGAGACCCAAATGAGGCGGATTCTTGGGTCCAACAACTAGAAGCTCCCAAATGAGTCCAGCTTGGCCTGGATCTTAACCCACCTAAGGGTGGATCTTAACCCACCCAATGGTGGATCCAGTTTCATCAAAAAAATAATAATAAAAATAAAAATACAAAAAATATCTGAAAACTTGCATAGACCAGCCAATGGCCCAAACGGATCCTAACAAGTCATCAAAACTAAACCTAAGAAAATAAAAATTACAGAGGTTCAAAATAAAAATCTATATATTAGAAACCTATTTTTGGACAAAATATTATCAAACATGCTCAAAAATAAATTCTAAGAATTACCAAAAATTCCAAAAATATTTGTTTTGGTGTGTATATTCACATAAGTATGTATTTCAGTAACTCTTTATAAAGCATGTACAGTCACATGAATATATATATATATATATATATATATATATATATATATATATATATATATATATATATATATATATATATATATATATATATATATATATATATATATATATATATATATATATTCAATGGCATCCTTACACTCAATCCAAATCAATATAAATATCTACAGATCTGGACCAGATCTGCACGTAAGTGGATATCGACAAATTTGTCTATGCACAGAACCTAACAGGTCTGTCCAGATCTATCTATGTACAGAATCAAACACGTTTGTCCAAATTTGTCTTGGTGTAGGAACATGAATGTCTGTCCAAACTTTTTCATGTTTATGTACGCAATTGACCAGTGGCGTAGCTAGGATTCATGTGAGGGGGGGGGCAAACATGGGTGTAGCAAAAAAAAAATTTGTGTGATAGTCGGGGGCAGCGCCCCCGATTTTTTTTTTGAGATAAAATAAAAAATGGCTATAATTATTAATAAAAATCTATTTCATATGGACAAATCAAACTATTTGCTGCAGTCAGGGCTGAGCTAGGACTGGGCTGGGATACAAAAATGGATAAAAATCTATTTCATATGGAATCAGGGTTGGGCTTTAAAAAAAAAATTAAACTGTTTCAGGAGGCAGGACTAGGCTACAGCCCAGTCCTGCCCCCCCCCTAGCTACGCCTTTGCATATGACAGGTCTCTACTTAAGAACGTGTACAAAATATCATTTAGCCCATTTTTCTTTACTTATACAAAAAAAAATCGTTACGCATATCAAATTTGTACATAAAAATCAAAACCTCTATAGGTTCGATGCCTAGAGAAAACTCATCCTTTCACATGTGCAAATCGACACACACACACACACATAATTAGGTTTCTACCTTTATTTTCCACCAAAAACTTCATATAAGTTGGACTTAGGCAGTTTTTCCAGTTCAAATTGTTAGAGGAACCCACACCTTTATTGAAATTAGAAAATAACTAAAAAAATTATCGAATGATCAGAAAGAAAGAGGGTCCCTTCCTCCTCTTTCTTCCTTCTCCTTTCTTCTCTTTTCCCTTTCTTTCTCCTGTCCCACGACATTTTCTTTTTCTCTCTCTCTCTCTTTCTCCTTTCTTTCTTTCCTATTTTTTTTTGGTTTTTATAGAGAATGTAATCTTCTAGAGGGTGACGCTGTGATCGTTGCAAAAAAAAAAAAAATCTCTTTCTTTCTTCCTCCCTTTTAGGGAAAAAAAAAGAAGAAGGGAGAAGAGAAACTCTTTTGAAAGGTATCACTTGACCTTTATTTGAAAAAGATTTAGATTTTAAAAAATTACTCACCTCCGTTTTGAAATTTTTGTGGGAAAATAGAGAAACATGATTCGCCCGTCGGTATGAGGTTCAACCGTTCCTAACGCCTTTATCAGAGGTAATTGAATAAAAGATCGAATCAATGCCATTTGCTTTGCCTAAATTTGTCTAAGTGATTATTCTGAAATCCCAAATGCACATCGAATCATACTTGTGCTTATGAAAAATGCAAAGACGTATGCTTTTGAGAAATGTTTCAGAAATTTTGGATTTTTCCAAGTGATTTTAAAATAAATTTAAAAATAACCTTAAAGAAGTGGTTCAAAAATTGAATTTGATTTGAAAAACTGAAATTTGAATCTAAACTTGAAATTGGAGATTTGAAAAGGGAATTTGAAACTTGGAAGTTGAGATTGCAACTGAAATGAAAGGTTGAAATAGAATTGAGATTTTTAGAGTTTCTGAATTTGAAACTTTGAATTAAAAAAGAAGATTTGAAAAATAGAATTTGGATAAGAATGAAGTAAAAAAAGATTGAATTTTGAAATTGGAGTTCAAGATCGAATTTGGAGTTTGAAATTTAAAGTTTAGAATGAAAATTTGATTCAAATTGAAATCTGAAATTGACTTTGAAATTCGATTTGATGTTTGAAATCAGAATTGGATTGAAAATTCAAATTGGAATTTTGAGTTGATTTTGAAATTAAATTTTATCTTTGAAATTGGAAGTGAATTTAGAAATTTGGAACTTTGAAATTGAAAATAGAATTTGAATTCAGACTTGGGATTTGAAATCAGAAGAGAATTTGAAAATTGGATTGAATTTCAAAGTAAATCTCAAAATCCGATTTGGAATCTCAAAATGAATTTCAAAACTTTGATTTAAGGTTGAATTAAAACTCAAGATTTGAAATAGAATTCAAAAATGGAAATAATGAATTTGAAATAGAATTAAAACTCATGTATAAAAGTGTACAACTTCTTTTAAATAAATAGAAATAAGATCAAATAGATGTAATTGTTTATCACATAACAAAGTAGTGAAATTCTACACACTAATTGCAATCATATGTAGATATGTTATACTCGATGAATAATATTCATTATAATATTTAAATTTTATAATTTTTATAATTTTTTTATACTTTTTTTACTATCCCAACCTACCACGCTTTCCAACATTAGGTGGTAGTATTATAAATCCATGTTGCAATCATGAAAGCCAAACTAGATACTTTACCAAGAAATAGCTTTTGCCTTCCAAGAGAACTAAAAATGTTTTTTTTCTTATGTTTCACATATAATTAATAACTAAAAGTATAAAAATAGAAGCTTCCAAAGAGGAATAAAGTGCATATCTACCTACATACTTTAGAGGTTCTTTATATGGCCTAGCTTTCTTACGGCAAAGAAGGAAATAATTGTATAGTCGGAAAAAGATACATGGTTAATAAATAGTAACCCAACAAAAAATTGAATTGGTATAAAAAACCAACTTTGGTTTTTCGGAAGCTATCATATACCATGAGAACAAAAGCTACAACTGCTACTTCCATTACTAGTGTTTGCAGTTATTTGTTTGTAAGAATATTTGGCTTATTAGGGATGGCAGTGGACTAGGGCGGGGGTGGATGACAAGGTCTCCACCCTCGCCTCATCTCAAAATCCTGCCTTCCATCCCCACCTCCATCCCTGTTTTATGTCCTCCATTCTCGGTTCAAATGGGGTGAGGCAGGGTGGGGCCTCATTTTTTTTTGGTTCATTGTCACCCCTAAAGAAGGATTAGAGACGGGGTGGGGCAGGGCAAAGCATAAGTTCATTCCTGCATGGGTTTTGATATTAACCACTATCCCCGCCTTCATCCCCATTTCATGTCCTCCATCCCCGGTCCAAATGGGGTGAGGCGGGGCAGGGCTCCTACCTCCGGTCCACTGCCATCTCTATGGCCAATTGTGCTAATAAGCCAAAGCAAAAAAGGATCCTAAATGTCCTATGACACGTGAGTCCGTAGCATCCTATGTGACTATGAACTTCCTACTGATGCATTTGGATGGTTAGAATTAGCCCACTTTTCATGTGAGAATGTGGACTAATCCTAACCGTCGTTTGGATGGTTAGTATTGACGTATGATGTGATCCATGTTCAAGCTGAACCCTGTGAAAGTAAATGGGATGGCCAAGAACATGAGGGTTTTTATTGCTCCAACATGGTTTAATCTACGTGGATTTACAAGGAATAAAGCAGATATGTTGAACATCAACTCAGGTAATTTGAGGGATTTAATTATCCTGGTCAACACATATCTAATATTAGGTTTAAGAGGAAACTATCCCTGCTTGTCTTCTAGGTTTTTTGCCATACCTATACCTATGGCCGTTGAGCCGGTAGCATAAAACTCCAAGGCTAGTATACATGCCTTCAGGGCTTATGCTATGTGTTGGCTTGCACATAGGGGCGACAACCACATGAATGAAACCTTGACTGTCCGTCTAGCATCCAAGCCCCCACCCCACTATACCAACACCCCTTGGAGCCTTTTCTAGGGTTGGGTTATAAAATGAGTCTCTCATGTCTCCAGCATGTAAAGGGCTCCTTTGAACTCATGAAATCGTCTCAGCAATACAAACAAGAACAATGAGTGCTCATCAACTTGGCTTGATTTGTATAGGCTGGGCAACTAATAATAAATACATTTTATTTTACATTATATTTTATATCCTAGTTTGTAGATGGTTAAAGTGTTTGTCCCTTTGGCTTGCAGGCAATAAATTTAGAATTTAAGTCTTATTGTTTATTGGTTTAAAACAATGCATATATATTTTATAAATGAGTCTGTTTGCAGGGCCTGCTCGCCTCCGATGAAACATGGCACATGCATGTGCCTCATGCTGAGGGCCTCTAATGAAAAAATATATTGAGAAATATGGGTCTCCAATAAAATATGCCTAGGGCATCAACTTCTTGTTGGGGTTAAAGCGGACGTACCGGGTCTCCCCACAAGTGTGAATCTATGGAAACAATACAACGATGACAGTGAAAGAAATAAAACCAACAAAAATAGCATAAACAAAAATAGCACACAATGATTTACGTGGTTTCCTCTTTACTGAGGTACGTCCACGGTGACCAATAGGTCAGCACCTTCCACTATCTTCAAACAAAGATTATAGAGTGGCCAAAAGGCACAAGCCTTAGAAATACACAAGGTGTAACAAAATGAACAAGAGGATATACCTCACTAAAGAACAAAGAATGAATGATCTGAAGAGCCAGCTTCACGAAGTTGTCCTAAAAGAAGTGCAACAACACTTCTTGCTTTGTTCTTGCCGCACCCCTTCGGTGCCCTAAAAGAGGTTTTCTCTCTTTCCTGTTTTTCGCTCTCTTCCTGGTATGTCACACACACATTTTCTCTCGCATCCATCCCTTTAATAGAGGACGAGACCTGCATTTAATGCGGAAGACAATGTCTTACACAACTTATGATGCGCCTGAAATGCCTTATCACAAATCGCTATCCAGCGATAACCACAAATCGCTATCCAGTAATAACCACAAATCGTCATCCGTCTGAAGCACATAACGTTAACCATAAATCGCTATGTAACTGAAGGCACTCACCACAAATCGTCATCGACAAATCGCTGATCCTCAAACTTTGAACAGTTGAATCGTCATTCAGTTGTGAGGACTTCTATAAATCGCTATCCAGCGAATACTCCAAATTGTCCTCGAGAAGATCAAGCATCGTGTATGGAATTCTGCAGCGATATTGAATGTGCATCAAACCAATGGATCCCTCAAAGGAGGGAAAACCCAACAATTCTCCCCCTTCTCGACTTATGTGGAAGCTTCTTTCATTCCTGCTAGAAATCGACACTTCTCATGCTTGTCCTTGGGCAATGACTTGGTCACCATATCTGATGTATTGTCATAAATATGCACTTTCTCCAGTTGCAGCAGTTTTTCATTCAAGACATCTCAAATCCAGTGATATCAGACATCAATATGTTTCGATCTTGAATAAAAAAGGGAATTCTTACTAAAATGAATAACACTCTGACTATGATAGTGAAGAACATACTCTTCTTGCTTCAAGCCCAAATCTTACAAGAATTTTTTCACTCATAACAATTTCTTATTGGCTTCTGTAATGGCGATGAACTCAGCTTCTGTAGTGGAGAGAGCTACACATTTCTGTAATTTTGACTGTCATGCAACTACTCCTCCTACAAAACTAATCAAATACCTAAAAGTAGACTTTCTACTGTCTACATCACCAACGATATCAGAACCTGTGAACCCTTCAAGAATAGATTTATCCTTTCCAAAGTACAGACTCGTCTTCGAAGTACCCTGAAGATACCTGAGAATCCATTTCCCTGTTGCCCAATATTCTTTCTCTGGATTTGACAAAAATCGACTAACAACTCCAACAACATGTGTTATGTTTGGTCAAGTACAAACCATAGCATACATCAACGAACCAACTGCCAAAGCATAGAGAATTTTTTGTATCTCGATTCCTTCTTCATCATTTGCAGGACATTGACTTGAGCTAAGTTTGAAATGTCCTGCAAGAGGACAATTGACAGGCTTTGCTTTATCTATGTTGAACCTCTCAAGAACCTTTCTGATATACTTTTCTTGAGATAACCAGATCAGCCCATGTGATCTGTCATGAACAATTCTCATCCCAAGAATGTGCTTTGCTGGACCTAAATCCTTCATGGCAAAGGTCTCACTTAGATCCAACTTCAACTTGCTAATCTTGCTGATGTCTTTTCTCACAATCAGCATATCATCCACATAAAGCAAGAGAATGATAAACTTACCATCTGAAAATTTCTTCACAAACACATAATGGTTTGTAGAGGTTCTTGAATATCCATGCTTAGTCATAAAGGAATCAAATTTCTTATACCACGGCCTTGGTGCTTGCTTTAATCCATACAAGCTCTTCTTTATCTTGCAGACTAGGTGCTCTTTACCCTTGTCAATGAAGCCCTCAGGTTGCTCCATATAAATTTCTTTATCCAAGTCACCATGCAGAAATGCAGTCTTCACATCAAGCTGCTCAACTTTCAAATTCATGCTTGCAACTATACCGAGCACAGTTCGGATGGAGGATATCTTTACAACTAGTGAGAAAATCTCATCAAAATCAACTCCTTTCTTCTGAGCAAAATCTTATAAGACGTGCCTTGTATCTAGGTTGAGAGTTGTTTCCATCAGTCTTCTGCTTGAAGACCCATTTGTTCTTCAACACCTTCTTCCCTTTAGATGTCTTATCCAGATCAAATGTATGATTCTCATGCAATGAATTCATTTCTTCTTTTATTGTCTTAAGCCACTCAGACTTGTTTTCTTCCTCTAGAACTTTTTCAAGAGTTTTTGGCTCACCTTGATTTGTAATCATCACATAATCATTTGATGAGTATTTCTTGGATGGTTGTTTCTCTCTAGTAGATCTCGTTATCAAAGTTTGAGGAAATGGCTCTTGGAGTGTAAGGTCCCCGTCAATTTCTGTCTCATCATATCCTTCCTCTACCTCATTATGAGATGACATCTCCTCTACGAATTCACGAACAGTCAGTGCATCTAGGGGATCTAAATCAACAAGACCACCTGTACTGGACTCTGATAGCTCAGACTCACTGATGTCTTCAATGGTCTGATCTTCCAAGAAGACAACATCTCGACTTTTGACCAACTTCTTATCAACAGAGTCATACAGTCTATAGCTAAACTCTTCATGTCCATAGCCAAGGATTATGCACTGCTTGGCTTTTAGATCAAGCTTAGACCACTCTTTCTTCGGAATGTGAACAAATGTTCTACAGTCGAACACTCTTAAGTGTTCATAGGAAGGTTTTTTTCCTATTTAAACTTTCTTTGAAACATCTCCCTTCAAGGGAATAGAAGGAGACAAGTTGATAAAATCAACTACTGTCCTCATTGCCTCACCCCAGAAAGATCTTGGCAATTTAGAGTGTGACAACAAACATCTGACTCTCTCAAGAATGGTGTGATTCATTCTCTCAGAAACCCCATTCTGTTGAGGTGTCATCCTTATAGTCCTTTCATGTTTGATGTCATGATTGGTGCAATACTGATCAAATGACCCAATGTATTCGCCACCATTATCTGAGCGAACACACTTCAATTGCCTGCCAGTTTCTCTTTCAACCATGGTCTGAAAGTGCTTGAATACATCTAGAACTTGGTCTTTAGTTCTCAGTGTATAAGCCCAGACTTTCCTAGAGTGATCATCAATGAAAGTCACGAAATACAATGCACCACCAAGTGTCTTGACCTTCAAAGGTCCACACATACCAGAATGTACAAGATTTAGAATATGAGATTTTCTAGATGCAATGCTTCTATGAAAAGAAACTATGTTTTGTTTACCATGGAAGCAATGAACACAAGGTTTCAAAGATGTATCTGCTGCACCCATCAGAAGCTCTTTCTTAATTAGGACTTGCAACCCCTTCTCACTCATATGCTCAAGCCTATTATGCCATAATTTTGTAGACGAGTCAGTCTCCACAACATTCACAACACTCTTGTAGATCTTCACTTGCAAAGTGTAAAAGGAACAAGCATTTGTTCCTTTGGTTACCACCAAGGAACCCTTGGTTAACTTCCACCTTCCATCACTGAAGGTGTTGTTGTGTCCCTCATCGTGCAACTTTTCGGTAGAGATCAGATTTAGTCGGATGTCTAGTATATGCCTCATATCTTTCAATAACAACTTGCAGCCAACACTTGTTTCCAAGCAAATATCGCCCATGCCAACAATCTTCAACACATCTTCATTTCCCATTTGGACATTACCGAAATCACCTTGCGAGTAAGAAATAAAGAAATCAGCCCGTGAGGTAACATAAAATGAAGCTCCAAAGTCAATCACCCAATCAGTCTCTTGACCGATCAAATTTATGTTGGTGCCATCACAGACAATCATGAGCTCTCCATCTGTGACTGTGGCATCCTGCTTTTTTTTTCCTGAGCTTTTTTCTCTGCTCTGCTCCTTGAGCTTGAGCTTCCTGCACTCCCACTTCATATGCCCCTTCTTGTGGCAATAATAACACTCGGCGTCTTTTTTTGAGCTCGAGTGTGAGTGACATCTGGATTTGCCATGGTAGTGCAGAGCCTTGCTCTTACTCCTGCTTCTCTCCCTGTTTTAATCACAAGCGCCTCAGAGGTAGGACATTATAACTTTCTTCTGGTCTCTTCATTCAACAGACTGCTGGTAACTTGGCTCATCGTTACCGTTCCATTAAGTGCAAAGTTACTGACTTTGACCACCAAGGTTTCCCAACTCTGAGGAAGGAAACTATGGAGCAACAAAGCTTGCAACTCATCATCAAAAGTTATTTTCATTATGAACAACTGATTCACAATTCTTTTGATCTCATTCAGATGCTCTGCAATAGAACCATCCTCTTTATACTTGAGGTTCACAAGCTTTCGAAATAAAAAAACCTTATTCAATGTTGTCTTTCTATTATAAAGGCACTCTAGTTTGGTCTAAAGACTATGTGCCGAAGCTTCTATGGATATATGATGAAAGACATTGTCATCTATTTACTGTCAAATGAAATCGACTGCCTTTCAGTCTAGCTTTCTCCATTCATCGTTTTTCATCTCTTCTGGTTTGTCGCTGACACCCTCAATGGGTCCATCCAAATCTCTACAAACCAAGAGGTCTTCCATTTTAGTTTTTCTTGTCATTCAGTTTGTGCCATTCAAACTGATCATATGCTCGACGTTGTTCTCCATTACTTCACACACAAATATACAAATCAAAGCTTTGATACCAGATGTTGGGGTTAAAGCGGACGTACTGAGTCTCCCCACAAGTGTGAATTGCTAGAAACAATACAACGATGACAATTTAAGAAATAAAACTAACGAAAACAACACACAATGATTTACGTGGTTTCCTCTCTACTGAGGTACGTCTACAGTGACCAATAGGTCAACACCTTTCACTATCTTCAAACAAAGATTATAGAGTGGCCAAAAGGCATAAGCCTTACAAGCACACAAGGTGTAACAAAATGAATAACAAGATATACCTCACTGAAGAACAAAGAACAAAGAACAAAGAACAAAGAACAAATAATCTGAAGAACCAACTTCACGAAGCTGTTCTGAAAGAAGTGCAACAACACTTCTTGCTTTGTTCTCACCGCACCCCTTCGGTGCCTTAAAAGAGTTTTTCTCTCTTTCCTGCTTTTCGCTCTCTTCCTGGTATGTTACATACACGTTTTCTCTCTCTCACATCCATCCCTTAAATAGAGGACGAGATCTGCATTTAATGTGGAAGACTAAACGTCTTGCACAACTTATGATATGCTTGAAGCACCTTATCACAAATCGCTATCCAGCGATAACTACAAATCGTTATCCAGCGATAACCATAAATCGTCATCCGGCTGGAGCACATAACGTTAACCACAAATCGTTATGCAATTGAAGGCACTCACCACAAATCGTCATTGACAAATCGCTGAACCTCAAACTCTGAACAACTGAATCGTCATTCAGCTGTGAGGACTTCTACAAATCGCTATCCAGCGAATACTCCAAACCGTCCTCGAGAAGATCAAGCATCGTGCTTGGAATTCTTCAGCGATATTGAATGTGCATCAAACCAATGGATCTCACAAAGGAGGGAAAACCCGACACTTCTCTTGAGCCGCCCCCACTTGGCATTTCATATTCTAATATTTTTAATTTAAAAAAATGCATTTAATTTTTTTTGTAAAGAAGATAGCTGGAGTTCAGTTTGTTTAAGTCGAGCTTGCCATGAGCTTGAGCTTGGCTGAGCTTAACAGAAGACCTAACTGAGCTTGAGCGCTAGCGCCAGGGTCTCATAACGCTTCATCGGGTCATCGTCTTAGAAGTGACACTTGGGTCCACACTCTATTTAGTTTGTTCAACTTGTTTACCTTCTCTAGTGATTTCTCACCTTCTCGTCAGTGTTCTAACAATATTTTTCATAAAAAAACAAACAAACTTGAACTTAATCTATACCCTTGCAAGAGCATGCCCTGTGGTAGGGATGGCGCTAGCCCTATTGGGCCAAGTCCAGCAACCTAGCCTAGTCACACCCGGAAAGTAGTTGTGCTAAGTGGATCCAGCTAGATCCAGAGCTCTCATGCCTGTTTTAATGGTCTACATGTCAGATCAAGCCGGATTCAAAACGGACCAAGTCCTATTGCAGACAGGCATGTAAGTCCTATGGCATATTGCTTGAGTTTTGAGATGTAAACAGTTTGGATTCGGATTGGATGTGGCCAATACCATATCCAACTAAATAGACGTTGGCAAAATGGAATTTGGATTCGGGTGTGATTAATGAAAAGCTTACAAGAAATCTATTTTTTCACACGTAAACGGCTTCAAATGTCCATCAAATCTGAATATTCGACAGATTTGGTAGCAAAAATTCAAAATGTTAGATTATAATCGGATGCGATTTTGGCTTACCAAATGAAACTAAACATAATTGAATATCATATAAAATCCAATCCATTGACATCCCTACATGAGTTCTATCAATGACCATAAATAAAAGTCCTTCCTTCTTCCTTTTAGCACCAAAGGGGTAACTCATAAGTTAAAAGTCAAGAACTTGGTGGTTTTCTTTGAGAGCAGATCAGGTCCAAGGGGCCTTGGATGCAGTCAATTATCAAAATGAATGGCATCCAAGAACTATCAGAAGTTTTATGTTTTGAATGAATATCAGCCGTTCATTTTTGAACCACTGATGCATTTCTTCTAAACAATTAACAGCATCCAATTTTTTTGTGGAACCCAACTAGGTGTGTACCATCCTTTGGACAACTTTTGCGTGCCATTTATCTTGATGATGGACGGTATCCAAGGTACCTTGTACAGTTTTCAATCCAAGTTAATTTGACCTGATCTGCTCTCGTTATATATTGTAATAAATAGATTCCAGCAATGTCAGTTGGGCACATAATTGCCCCACGACCCATGTGCAATGTCAATTATTGAAGGATGACTGATTAACAAAAGGGAGGGAGGGTGGGTGGGCATGTCCTGCGTCCGCCATTATCAAAGACTGGGACTGTGATCTCTGTATGAATATGTCCTGTTAGGGTGTCAGTAGGGGTGGCAATAGTGTCGGGTTGGCAGGTCGACCCGAATGGTTGGCGGGTCAGCATACCTCAACCCGAACCCGACCCGTTTATTAAACAGGTCGGTTGTGGGAAACACGAACCCGGCCCGTTTAATAAACGGGTAACCCGACACGACCCGCCAACCCATTTAATAAATGGGTTGGGTCGGGTAAACAGGTTCTCAGGTTGACGGGTCAGGTTGGCGGGTTGACCCGCTCACCTAACCCATTTATTAAACGGGTCAGCCGGGTTAGCGGGTTGGCATACCCCAACCCGAACCCGACCCGTTTAATAAACGGGTTAGGCGGGTCGACCCGTTTATTAAATGGGTTGGCTTAAGCCCAATCTGAACCCGCCTAAGAGATGGGTTGGCGGGTCGTGTCAGGTTTTGCCACCCCTAGGTGTCAGGGTTAGGTTTGTACTCAGGTGAAATCAGACTTGGACTCGATTTAGGGTGTCAAAGTCTTCTAATTGAGTCCACTATAAGAGAAACCATACTGTCTCGATAGGAACTACATGAACCAGACCCAGTAAAATAATATTTATTTATCATTTTTACACTGAAAATTTACTGGTCTTAATCAGAACTCGGGTCTGGTATAAAATTTCTTAATCGGAAATGGGTCTTCTTATTTATCATCATACCCGGACCCTATAAGGTTTGGTCAAGATCGGGTCAGGGTAAACCTGATCCGTTGGCACCCCTATGTCGCCTATATTCATTTGTTAGGAACCAGCTGTTGGTTCATACTTTTTTGATGAAAAAAAATGATTATATACGTATGAAATTTAGAAATTTATGAGTTGTTGATCTTTCAACTCCTGGAAAACCATCTTATGTGTTGAAATCTGACGATTCAAAGGTTAGTCTTCAGTAATTCAACTATTTTAAACACATCTATATTGTCATAGTTTTAAAAGAATACATCAAAGTTGGTAAAACTTTTAGTGCACAACGTGCCTGTGTGTAAATCCGTGCACACCTATGTTTCTTCTCATAGATTTTATTTAAATATATAAAAAATGTTGTCATCGTGGATTCTTAACCCGTCTAACTTACAGGCTGTGTGGACCAAATCCGACCCATTGGTGTCTTCAGCATAAACAAAATTGTTATCTTGAGAAAACATGATTAGGATCAAAAGAATAAAAATCAACCCTTAAAATATATATATATATATATATATATATATATATATATATATATGAGAACTGAACATATTAGGCCCACTTTTCTCATTTTGCCCCCATTGGGCCCTATAGTTTAAGGTGCTTTATGATAGATCTGAATCGTTAGATGTATTTAGCATGCTGGATTTAGTGGGAATTGACTCTTGGATCATGTCTATTCAACGAAAAAATATATTTCTATGAGTCTGAAAAAACTGATACCTTTGTAGCCATTGATTTTGGATCACTAGATACGGTGATAAAAAACAGGTTCCCACTAAACAAAACCTATAGATCACATCTATGGTGTTAGTTGTGAGAAAAAACAACAAAAACTACTATTTTTGAATGGGCCTAATGGGGGTAGAAAGAGAAAGTGTGGGGCAGAACCAACACATTACTATATATATATATACCCTCTGCACACCTCACCCAAAGTTTTTTTAAAGTGACGCATTGCCTCACTCATATCTGCACCTGTACTTACGTGACGTAACTATCAAGTTAATAGACTTTCCTTCCTCTTCTTTTTCTTGCAATTATTATTTCCTCTCTACAAGTCACTGAAAGCTACTTAATCCATGTTAATAAAATTAAAGTAATTATGATCCCATTTTTAGAAACTTTATTAAAAAAGAAAAGAAAAACAAAGAAGTGTTCTTACAACATATATAACAAACATATTAAAGTGAGAAATACAAGCTTATATCAATAAGATACCGTGCACATCAATCCTGCATGCATTTATGTATGAAATTTTTAGTTCTCCGTTTTCATGTAAGTAATGAATGGTGAACTGTAATTAGCCTCCAGATTCTTGTACTCTCCCCACCAAGCCATGAAACCACTGTGCTCTAGGAAAACTGTACGGGATAACTCATGGTTGTTGACCAACTTCATGACATAGTCTTCAAAGTTAATCAAGTCCTTCCTTAGCTCATCCAGGCTCCTGCCACCTTCTCCTTCCCCTCTCTTCAATTCATGCAGTTTCAGTGTAGCCTCCTCCACATGAGCCCAGAAACACGAGTCTTCGGTCAGGCTCGGTGCCTTGTCCTTATTCTTCGGCTTGTATGTCTCACTGTGCCATTTCTCCAGCACTTCATAGTGGTGAGCTCTCCCATTGGTCATGTAGTCCCCGTTCCTGGGCTTCTTGTAGTATTTGGCAATGTCAAGTGGTTCGACCATGCGCCGGTAGTTCGTTCCGCCAAAGAGCCAGCGGTCCCGCAGCGGAACATCCGGTGTCTGTGGGTTATTCTCGGCTTTCTCCACCTCCTCCTTCCAGTACTTGGTCAGGATGTCCGTGATCTTGATAACATCTGTATCCCTTGGTGCACTTCTGATCTTGAAACAGTCATAGTAGTCCATGTTCTTTGCCTCACTGTCTTTCTTGTACCACTCCAATAGGGCCATGTGCTTCTTCACTTCATTGAGCCTCTTGAATGGATTAGGAGCACTCTTCCTTGTGAGGTACACCTTCCGCTCCCTTTCTTCCATTTTATCAAGCATCTCAACATGTTTCTGTTGACATTAGAGCAACTGTGAGTAAGATGTTCAGTGGTTGTCAAGTAGAGGTGCAAATGGATCAGATCCTGCCTGATTTGAATCTGAATCCAAATTTTGAATATTAGAAAATGAATCTCATATTAAAATAATCCAGTTAAATCAAAATCCAATCAGAATGCTGCTTTGGACCTTATTTTAAGGATCCGTATCTAGAAATAAAGTGTTGCATTCGGATGGCAGGACCAACCAAACACAATCTGTTTGCAACCTTATTGTCCAAGCTCTGACTAGGAGTGCAGATAGGTTGGATATGGCTTGAATCATGCTTGACCTGATACCATATATGTTTTAGTAAAATGGGATCTAGAACCAGATTTAGATCCAAATTTTCTGCATAGAATATGGAAAATTGTGAAACACGTTGGTTTAGGCCATAGGCTGACCCGGATCCAATTTGTATGTGTTTTCATGTTAATTTCAGGCCTCTCTACTGGATACATGGATACCTTAGGACTGTCAATGCTCAGGAGGTATGACCTCGAAGTTACCCATTGGTTGAGGTCAGGATCTATATGTGTAAGATCCATACCATGCTCACTGAGGTAAAGCCCCTTTGGAAGAGAGAAGCAACCAGCCTGGAACTTATTCGTATCTTGATCAAGATTCCTGTATGGTATATAATCACCTAAAACAGTGCAGGTCCAGCCAGAACTACTAGTACCCTTTCATATCAAACACATCTAGCATGTTTTTGTCATCTTAATGGATCCAAGTCTGATTAATATTGGGCCTTCTCAGGTGCAACCCAAAAGTATACTGAATCTATTTGTATGGGTGGACATCAGGTCAGGCACTGAACCTGATACCCGATGGGTTTGGGCTAACTTCACAGCAAAATAACCTGGTAACACCCAGTCTTTACTCAGCCCAAACAGTAAATCTGGCAAGGCTCCAGTCAAAAAAGCACTGGAAATCTGATAAAATGTTTAGCACTGTGCCATATTTAGTATGGCCCTGATATATATATATATATATATATATATATATATATATATATATATATATATATATATATATATATATATATATATATATATATATATATACAGAGAGAGAGAGAGAGAGAGAGAGAGAGAGAGAGAGAGAGAGAGAGAGGTTCAATTACCGGGTGATTGCTTCCAATTCCAACGGCTTCTAATTGTAGAGCTAAACCCACTGTGAGGCTCGAGTTGCCAGTTGTTTGAGTGTTGTTTCTATACTTGATGTTCTCCTTCAGTTGTTTCAGTGTGGCACCATAGTCCTTGAGGGGCAACTGTGTTAAGTTCAATCCTCCCAAAATTGGAGTGCTGTAGTCCAGCAATTCGAGAACCGAATCTGGATGCTCGATACATGTGCAGCTCGATCCAGAACAGAGAAAATAGGTGCCAAAAGGCTTGAACTCCCCGCCTGCACTTGGAACCAACTGAGTCTTTAGCTTTGAGACGACGAAGAGGCGTGGAACAAGGTCGTCGTGTCCGACAACGTGCCAAAATTGGGCCTTCCATTGCTCAATCTTGCCAATGGCTTTCTGGAGACCTTGGTCCCCAATGAAGGGGGATCCATAAGTGATGCATATAGGGAGTGAGGTGGATAATCGGTTCTTTAGGAGCCATAGAGTGACCAAGGCAGCAACTGAGCCTCCTAGCGACTGGCCAACTAGTATGAGTTGGGGTTGGTTCTTGGATGTTAAAGGCTGAATCTGTTCCAAAAAAGAAAATTGAGTGTTAGCTGTTCTGATTGACTTATTAGAAATAAATTAATTGTATTAAGCAGGTTGCCTTAATAGAAATAAATAAATCCTGCTAAGCTGGATCCAATGATTAAGTTTTTTTTTTTTAAATATTGGAATCATGTAACTCAAGAGTGTGACATATATCACATAAGTTATGGTGGTTCAGTACCACAATCCACAATTAAAATGAACTCAAATTTGTAAAAAAAAAAGTACCAATTATTAGCACCTTATATTTTCATTTTCCTATGTTTAGTTTTCAGTTTTTTTCTTCAGACTAGATACCCCCTAGCAGTATTCCTTGAATGCGGTGACTAAGGGCTTGTTGGTGATTATATAAAAGAGTATTTCATAAATAATAGTTGCCAAAACTATGGAAGGAGGTGCAAAAGATTTGCGTGTTCTATTTTTATTGGGGCATCACGCGGGGCGTTTTGGTGAAAAAACGTTTTTCATGTGTTTAGAACAGATAAGACAATTGTTTTGTTTTAGACACACTGTCCAATCTGTCCTGGATACATTTTTTTTTTTTAAATTTAATTTAAGAAAAAGTCTTTGTGCCCACCATTCAAGGAAGGGTGTTAGGGAAAAAACCCGTCGCAGGCATCACATGGATGCACGGAACACCGCAGACATGCATCCGTAGTTTGACGGAAACCGCATGCCGTGCGTCACGCTGTTTCAAATGTACATGAACGAGCTTGTCAAGGATAATTTTCATGGATGAAATGGAACGTGAAACGTAAAAGATGAACGACCCACATATCATGGCTCAGTTTGAATATATATGTAAGCGGTGCTCATGTAAACCTTCCCCTTTTTCTACCACCAAAACATTGTTCTATGTCTCTTTGAGAACACCAAATAAAGGGAAAAAAAAAAAAGAAAGCTCTAAGATCTAATGATAATATTCTGGCACCTTTATAAAAGAGTTCACTGTAAAATATTAAATTGCCAATTATTAGAAGTCTCCAAAATCAACCATCTATCTTGAGATAATTACTGCACTTGGCCTTGCTAAAAGTATGCGAATACTAGAACAAATGAATGGTCAATTACTTCAGTTCGTCCATCTTCAGATGGACGGCTGCCTACTTTCCATAATATAATGTTTCTTCTTCTTTTTTCACCCAACCAGATAAAATAAATTTCTCGCCAGGAAGCATTGTTAGATGGGAGAGCTTACTACCAACTAAAAGTCAACCTCACTGGAAAATATATCAGCGGTAATTATGAAAATATCTTGAAAAACATGATTTTAAATTCGTTGTTCTACGTTGCATTATCACGGTTGGAGCACTATTTCTAACTTACCCATTTTTTTGCTGAAATTTTACCAAAAAATACAAGGAAAAAAGGACACAAATTCTCATGAGAATTGAACTGTTGTTATTTTGACATTTTAAACTTTTTTCTCTATGGTCATGGAAGAGGAAAATATTTGGTGATCAAGAACAACGAAATTAAACGAAGGTTGAAGCAAAAATCTGATACATACCTGATTCTTGAGATCATTGTCGAGCAGAGAGAGAAAGGTAGAGAGAGGGGAGCTGTGGAGAGATGGATTTGTTGTCCTTGGTGATGAGAAAGCTCAGAGGACTCTCCTGCTCCACTGAAACAAGAGTTGGCTGGAAATCTTGTTGATGTCTGGTTGAATTGAAGGCTACGATGGTATACTTGGGCAGCTTCTTGATGGAGAAGGAGAGCTGGGAAGTTTGTTGGAGCTCTAAAATGGAGTCCCATCCCTTTTGGAGGATGCCTGTGGACAGCATCAGATTGGCCATCTCTATGCCCCCACTGAACCTGCACATACGTACCCACAGAGAGAAATGGACACCATAAATAGAAACAATCTATTTATAGAGAGAGAAAGAGTGAGAGAGAGAGAGATTTACAGTTGGGGAGCTGATGAATAGCTTACAGCCATGGCCAACAGAAGAGAGAGCGAGAGCGAGCGAGAGAGAGATCCAATTGGGGGTTTGAGGAAATTATAGCCAATGTAGAGAGAGAGATTTTCAATTGGAGTGTGGAAAATTTAATCAAGTGAGCCCCAGCCAATGGAGATGAAGTGCATCTGAAGCTTCCTTGGTAGTTCTTTAAGATGACTTGTGTTAATGTCTGAACCCATCGACGCGGTTTACAGTTTGAATTCTTTGGAAAAATAATATTCAATTTTAGATATTTATAAGAGAAATTACTGTCTGGGTTCCAACATCGTGTCACACGCTAAGGGACACGTTGACTGTTACCCTATTCCAGAGTTTTGCACCATAAAACTTCTCGAGAACTCTTACCTGCGAAGGATCGATACTTTCAAAAATATCCACAAGTCTGTCACATGGACACTCTATTTTGTTGGTGTGTCCCGGGTGAAAGGAGCAGCCACGTTCTGGTTCTGATACCGTGGACATGGACATTGACAAGTAAATATTTAATAATAATTGTATTGTTTTTTAATAATATTTCAATAAAATAATTGGACTGGTTGAATTGGACTGGTTGTTCAAGCTCAGTCTCTTTATGTGTACCAAGCCTGAAACCTTGCCAAAGCTTGGCTCATTTATTTTTTTAAACGAGTTCGAGCCAAGCTTAAACGGGTTGAGCACTAGCTAGCTCGGCTTGTTGTGCATCACTACTACTAGCACCCACAAACCGGTGGCAGCTACCCGCCAATGGATCCCCAAGTCCGGTGGGTGAGGATTGTGTATTGAGACCAAAAATGACTATGGATTGAACTTGGAGAACTTATTGTGTTATCCAAACAACTCGAAAATGACATCAAACACAAGAATATGTTTTCTTAAATTAAATTAAATATGCAGCAAAAAATTGAGATTGATCAGCATGCTCATTGAGGCATTTCAGAGAGCCTCCAAAATAGTTTTTTAACAAGGTTTTCTCTTAAATTTCTAACACAAAAATTTATGAAAATCGAAATGTGACATGTCTTAACAATACCTTCTAAAGTCGAACAATAAAAACCACAATTCAAACGAACAAGTATCCACAATCATCAACAATTAAACTTCTATAATTCAAATGCAAAAACCATCCACAATATGGCCTATCCTAAATGATACCTTCTAAGAATACGAAAAATTCAGATTTCATTCAAGATAAAAATCAAATTCAGAATAAGAATTTAGTATCATAGCTGAAAAAAGAGCTAAAGCCCATGGGGGAAATATGGATATTTTCTAATCATTTATCTCCACGGTGAGTGTCCTGTACAAAAGTATGTTCTTTCTTAAAAGCCTTGAATCAATGCATAAAGTGGGGGACATTGTTTCAGTTAGTGGTAAGGTACAATTTATGTTTATTTACTTTTTTACAACAACATTGAATCCTTGTTTTTTTTTTTCTCTGAAAGATAGGGTTGGGACGAAATCATTCTGTTGAAATTTGAGTGCTACTGTTTTCATTTGAAATCTTGGTCATACACTGTTATGAAGCTTCTTCCTTGGAATTGGGATTAGCATTTGAAAGGTGGTATTGACATTTTCGAGAGTTGTGGGAGCCACGTCTTTTTTCCCTAAAATTTTTTCTGTATATCTGATTTGAGTTTTACCTGCCATATGAATTCAGTATCACTGGGACCAACTCTTTCAATTTTATGCCTAAAATGTTAGATATTCTAATAGCATATATATACTGCCAAATTCATAATGGGATTCAAACCTAAGTTATCAAAAGATTGCAAGTCTGCAATGACAACCTTGCACCTTGAAGTGCAATATGTGTACTTGCACAAGCAGGTTTCGTCTCAAATAATATGCTATTAGTGTACAATAATGCCCCTGGCATTACTTCTTATCACTTAGTTCTAATCTTGTGTGTCTCGATAAGTTGTTGAATGGATCTTCACTATAAAATTGTATTGATATAGATGGAAGGATGTGAATTGTGAACCTTCAGAAAATCAGTTGTCTGATTTTTGAAGTTCCAAGGGTCGGTGTATTGCAACAGATTTGACAGTTGTTACTAAACAATCGTACCTCCATGAACATAGCTTCTGGGAGATTTTGCAAACAACCGATACACATGAATTTTGTCTCAATAGTATATTTACTACAACTGATGTGAGATGTGGCAAATATTTTTCCTTTTCTTTTACTAGCTTGTCTTTTCCCTTTGCTCTTTTTTTTCCTTGTCACTAAGACTACTGATTTACGGCTTGGCAGGGCTGCCGGTAGAGACCTATGCTTTTGATGGAAATCAGGTTGGATTAGAAAAAAATGTACCAGGTGATACTTTTTATTTCACTAGTGAACAATTCTCTTGCCTTATTTGAAGTTTTTTTTTAAGGTGGCATATGAATGTATATTCAAGTCTAATTACCTGGGTCTTATCAAGTTTTTGGTGGTAGACTTGGTAAGTTTCTAGCAGAGTATCAAACAAATTTGTCTTATCCAAGTCTGATCATCAACTTTTTTGATATTTATATTTCAAACAAAATTTTTTAATTTTTTTTTTAAATTTTGCGATGGATTAGCGATGGATATTATCCGTCATTAATATTTGGTTTTCGATGAAATGTAATCCGTCGCTAAATTAGTGATGGATTAGCGACGAATATGTATCTATCTCAAAAACAAATCCGTGCTTATTTAGCGACGGATTATGTCTGTCGCTAATTAGCGACAGATCAATTTTGTCACTAATTAGTGACCAAAAATATGTGATGAACACTATCCATCGCAAAACCGTCGTCAATCCATCGCTAAACATCATCAATGATGGATTTGTGATGGATAACGTCTGTCGCTAATCTACATTTTTCTTATAGTGCGAACCCGATGAAAGTAAATGGAATGGCCAAGAGAAGGAGGGTTTTTATTGCTCCAACATGGTTTAATCTACGTGGATTTATGAGGAATGGAGCAGAGATGTTGAATATCAAATCAGGTAATTTGAAGGATTTAATTATCATGGTCAAAACAAATCTAATATTAGGTTTAAGAGGAAACTATTTCTGCCTTTCTTCTAGGTTTTTGCCATACCTATGGCCGTTGAGCCGGGCAGCATAAAACTCCGAGGCTAGTATCCCTCCCCCAAGGGCCTATGCTATGTGTTGGCTTGCACATAGGGGTGACTACTACAGGAATGAAACCTTGATTGTCCGTCCAACATCCAAGGCCCCACCCCACTATACGAACCCCCCTTGGAGTCTTTTCTAGGGTTGGGATATGAAATGAGCCTCTCATGTCTCCAGCATGAAAAGGGTTCCTTTGAACTCATGAAATGGGCTCAGCAATACAAACAGGAACAATGAGTGTTCATCAGCTTGGCTTGATTTGTATAGGCTGGGCAACTAGTAATAAATACATTTCATTTTACATATATTTTATATCGTAGTTTGTAGATGGGTAAAGTGTTTGGCACTTTGGCTTACAGGCAATAAATTTAGAATTTAAGTCTTATTGTTTATTGGTTTAAATACAATTCATATATATTTTATAAATGAGTCCGTTTGAGCTTGGCAGCAGGGCCTGCTGCCCTATTTGATATTTGAGGCCGCTGCCTAGGGTCTCAAATGAAAAAAATATATAACGCTTATATTTCACATGCTGAGGGCCTCTAATGAAAAAATATATTGAGAAATATGGGCCTCCAATAAAATATGCCTAGGGCATCAACTTCTCGTGAGCTGCCCGGCTTGGCAGTCCATATTCTATTATTTTTAATTTAAAAAAATGCATTTAAGTTTTTTTGTAAAGAAGTTAAATGGAGTTCAGTTTGTTTAAGTCGGGCTTGCCATGAGCTTGAGCTTGGCTTAGCTTACCAGAAGACCTAAGTGAGCTTGAGCGCTAGCGCCAGGGTCTCGTCACGCTTCATCGGGTCGTCGACTTAGTCGTGACACTTGGGTACACACTCTATTTAGTTTGTTCAACTTGTTTACCTGCTCTAGTGATTTCTCACCTTCTCGTCAGTGTTCTAACATTTTTTTTCATAAAAAAACAAACAAACTTGAACTTAATCTATACCCTTGCAAGAGCATGCCCTGTGGTAGGGATGGCGCTAGCCCTATATATTGGGCCAAGTCCAGCAACCTAGCCTAGTCACACCCGGAAAGTAGTTGTGCTAAGTGAATCCAGCTAGATCCAGAGCTCTCATGTCTGTTTTAATGGTCTACATGTTGGATCAAGCCGGATTCAAAATGGACCAAGTCCTATTGAAGCTAGGCATGTAAGTCCTATGGCATATTGCTTGAGTTTTGGGACGTAAACAGTTCGGATTTGGATTGGATGTGGCCAATACCATATCCGACTAAATAGATGTTGGCAAAATGAAATTTGGATTCGGGTGTGAATAATGAAGAGTTTATAAGTAATCTGTTTTTTTTACATGTAAAGGGTTTCAATTGTCCATCAAATCTGAATATTCGACAGATTTGGTTGCAAAAATTCAAAATCATATCCGCATCAAATTATAATCGGATGCGGTTTTGGCATACCAAATGAAAGTAAACATAATCAAATTTGGTCAAATATCAGATAAAATCCAATCCATTGACATCCCTACATGAGTTCTAGCAATCATAGTGACAAACGTTTTAAACGGCAATTTCTCGTTTTTAAAAAACTTGCGAGAAATTGAAATTTTTTCATAAATCTTGCATTTTTTTTGGCAAAATCTCAGCAATAAAAAAATAAATTAAAAAATATAAAATTTATTTTTTATAAGAAATTATTGAAATAAAAAATAAAAATACACATTTTTTCGCGATAAATAGCCGTTTAAAACGTAAATATCATGTTTAATTTGCGATATTTATGTTTTTTTGTAAATCTTGAGAGATTTTGAAAATCTCACGAGAAATTACTGTTTTAAACTGTCAGGCAATTTCTTACGATATTATCGGGAGAATTTCATAAATCTCACGATATTTGTCACACTGCTATCAATGACCATAAATAAAAGTCGTTCCTTTTTCTTTTAGCACCAAAGGGGTAACTAATAAGTTAAAAGTCAAGAGCTTGGTGGTTTTCTCTGAGAGCAGATCAGGTCCAAGGGGCCTTGGATGCAGTCAATTATCAAAATGAATGGCATCCAAGAACTATCAGAAGTTTTATGTTTTGAATGAATATCAGCCGTTCATTTTTGAACCACTGATGCATTTCTTCTAAACAATTAACAGCATCCAAATTTTTTGTGGGACCCAACTAGGTGTGTACCATCCTTTGGACAACTTTTGCGTGCCATTTATCTTGATGATGGACGGTATCCAAGGTACCTTGTACAGTTTTCAATCCAAGTTAATTTGACCTGATCTGCTCTCGTTATATTGTAATAAATAGATTCCAGCAATGTCAGTTGGGCACATAATTGCCCCACGACCCATGTGCAATGCCAATTATTGAAGGATGACTGATTAACAGAAGGGAGGGAGGGAGGCTGGGTGGGTGGGCATGTCCTGCGTCCGCCATTATCAAAGACTGGGACTGTGATCTCTGTATGAAGATGTCCCGTTAGGGTGTCAGGGTTAGGTTTGTACCCAGGTGAAATCAGACTTGGACTCGATTTTTGGGTATGGTATCAAGTCTTTTAATTGAGTCCACTATAAGAGAAACCATACTGTCTCAATAGGAACTACATGAACCCGACCCAGTAAAATAATATTTATTTATCATTTTTACACTGAAAATTTACGGGTCTTAATTAGGGGTGGCAAAACCTGACACGACCCGCCAACCCCCCTCTTAGGCGGGTTCGGGTTTGGAAAAAATGAACTCGTTTAATAAATGGGTCGACCCGCCTAACCCGTTTATTAAACGGGTCGGGTTCGTGTTAGAGGTATGCCAACCCGTCAACTCACCTGACCCATTTAATAAACGGGTTAGGCAGGTGGGTCAACCCGCCAACCCGACCCACCAACCCGCCAACTCGTCCACTACAACAGAGCAGTAGATTAGCGACGACCACCTTTCGTCGCTAATCCGTCGCTAATCCGTCGCTAACCATGTTAGCGACGGATTAGCGACAACGCGGCGACAGTATGCTTACGTCGCGAATATTTCGACGCTAACTGGCGACGGAATTATTCCGTCGCCAAGTCCGTCGCTAATTGCGACGGAATAACGAGCGCTATATTCCGTCGCCAATCCGCCGGTACTAAACGGCGACCACGGCGTGGCGACGGATTTAATTCCGTCGCTAAGCCGTCGCTAGATTAATATGAATAGCGACGGAATCATCCGTCGCTAATCCGTCGCAAAAACGAAAAAAAATCAAAAAAAATTTATTTAAAAATTAATTACGGAGAACTGTACAATTTATATTTCCTGTACAATTTATATTTCCTGTAAATAAAAAACAAACCACACAAAAAAATTCATATAACAAGTATCTATAATAATTAATCGTTCCACCTTAAAACTAAGAAGTTTAATTATTTACAATTCAACAATTACAATTAGGAAAAATAAAAAAAATAGAACTTCTTCAACACAGTCCTCTAATCATCGCCAAGATTTTGTGCGTCTTCTTGTTCATTGTCTTTATCTGTCCCTTCAGCTCCACTACCCTGATTATCGCTAGCAGCCTACACAAGAAAAGAACAGTCAGTATTGATAAACAAAATATAATGAAATAAATTACACACTATATGTGATTCTATCATGTGCTCATGTGTGATCTAAGGCAATAAAAAAACTCTATATGTGATTCTATCATGCTCATATGTGTGCTAAGGCAGTCAAAAAATTGAATATGTGATTATAGCATGTTCATATGTGTTCTAAGGCATATAAAAAAACTCTATATGTGATTCTACCATGCTCAGATGTGCTTTAAGGCAAGCAAAAAACTATATATGTGATTCGATCATGCTCGTATGTGTGCTAAGGCAGTAAAAAAATTGAATATGTGAATATAGCATGCTCATATGTGCTCTAAGGCAGGCAAAGCAAAAAATTTTATATGTGATTCTATCATAAATGATATATAACATGTTCATATGTGTTCTAAGGCAGTTAAAAAACTCTATATGTTATTATAGCATGTTCATATGTGTGCTAAGGCAGTCAAAAAACAGAATATGTGATTATAATATGCTCATATGTGTTCTTAGGCAGTAAAAAAACTGAATATGTGATTATAGCATGCTTATGTGTTCTAATGCAATCAAAAAAACTTTATATGTGATTCTATCATGCTCATATGTGCTCTAAGACAGACAAAAAGTTAAATATATATATATGTGATTCTATCATGCTCATATGTGTGCTAAGGCAGTAAAAAAATTGAATATGTGATTATAGCATGTTCATATGTGTTCTAAGGCATCTAGAAAAACTCTATATGTGATTCTACCATGCTCAGATGTGCTTTAAGATAGTCAAAAAAACTATATATGTGATTATACCTGAGAGGGACCTGGAATCGAAGATCCCCTATCCTGAACAGCGGCCTTGATCTCATTTCGGAGAAAGGGGGCGACGGTGTATTGGAAGTAGTTATTCAGTGATTCATTAATGATCTCGCGTACATCATCACCGGAAAGAATAGTCGGCTGCTTGGAGCTTATGTCGGCGCAAGAAGTTGGTGAGCCGTAACTGGAAGAACCAATAACTGGTGAAGTGTTCATATTACTCCCAAACCCGAACACGCGACCTTTTTTGGGTTCACCTGCTGCAGTCACCCATGCTGTAGGATCAAATGATGGATGCTGAGTAGCGTCTTCACCATATCGCTCTACCATTTGTTGCTCATATGCCTCCTACAAAATAATGTTTAAAGTATTCATTAATAATTAATGATAACATTATGATGACTTGCATATATATTGCAATGATTATTAATAGAATTAATACATACCGTTGTCGTTCTCGCCTTCTCTGATACGAAGACTCCCGTGGTCTTCCGTTTATGTGTTTCTACAAACACATCCTTATATGGTACACTGCCTCCTTTTTCTGCTTCCTGCGAAGTTAAATGACAAAAGATTTAGTACACAAATTTGCAACTATACTTATAAAATTAATATTATATATTGATGAGTTACCATTTTCTTTAGGTGGCTCCCAAATGTCTTAGATCCACCTGTGTGTAGATGGGCTTCGGGCATCTTCGATCGATTTTGTGAAGCCTTCGCAGAGCGATTTTTAAATGCATCTCCCGCCCACATATCGCACATTTCATCCCAGTAATCTCTCCTGATAGTAATAGGACCATGGCCCTTCCACAGTAATGGATCATCTACCACGCCAGATGCTTTTTTTGCTGCAGTCTTCATAGTGTGCAGCATGTCTGCAAATCGATTGGCAGCCACCTTCTGCCACACCTTCCTTGCATCATTTTCTTCCACCGTAGTTGCAAAGCGATTCGAAGCCTACAAATATTTTCAGAAAGTTAGTAGACATTGCTTAAATAAATTAAATATGAAACACATTAACTATGAGGAACAACTGTATACCATGAATGAGGACCACAATCTGTCTAATACCTCCTTTGGGTACTCTTTCCATTGAGCAACTGGTCCTGGTAGATGTTGAAGAAGTGAATTCCTAATCTCCCGTACTACTTCTTGTGGCTCAAACCTCGTGCTGCACATGAATTGTTACACAGTAAATATCAATATAAAATATTTAAAAGATATGCAATAATTGAAAACAAAATACTTACGGTCGATTATCGATATACACTATTCGAATGAGTCTTCTTGTGCCAGCCTGTGAAGACCCTGTTTCCTGTGTTGGCTGTTGACTTGTGCGATCAACTGGTGTAGGTGGGTCGTATACAGGCGCAACATCATCTGTAAAAAAATACACACCAAGTTCTCAGAATGTGCATTTGAACTAATCAAGCATCTAATTAGTTATATGATATACCTATCACAGGAGCCCGTGAAGATGAAGGTTGAGCCTGGCTACTACTGGATGAGCGACCACTATAACCTCCACGAACCATATTCTAACAAATAACATATGTCATACAATACATTCAAATAATTCACATCAAGTATTACAATGCATTCAAGTCATTCACATCAAGCATTGCAATGCATTCAAATAATTCAAATCATTGACATCAAGTATTGCACTAATTCAAATCATTCGTTAATTGCATAAATTATAATACATTCAGATAAATTACAATGCATTCGAATCATTCGTATCAAGTATTACAATACATTGAAATAAAATTTTTAATCATTCACACCAAGTATTGCAATACAACTCACATCAAGTATTACAATGCATTTAAATAGAGGTTTGTAGTATAAGATTTTTTTCACTAGCTTGAGAATTCTTCCTCGTCACTAGTTTGACTTTCTTCTTCTTCTTCTTCTTCTTCTTCTTCTTCTTCTTCTTCTTCTTCTTCTTCTTCTTCATTGTTTGCCCATCCACTTGGTACATCATTTGGATCACATTCCTCTATGAATGTTTCATCAGCCAATGGAGATATGACATGCATATCATGCGCAACATCGTGACCATAAGCGAAGTCACAGACATCATCTGATTGATAGTAATCACTGTCTTCAGCTAACTCATCTTCTTGTAACTGATCATACTCGGGGTATAGTTTGGATTTCACCTTGCAAACTGCCCACCATTCATTTCTATCTGACTTTTTTATACTCGGATATGAAGTATAATAAACTTGTTGAGCTTGCGAGGCTAATATGAATGGTTCATATGTTCCAAACCTGGATTTATGATTCACCTCCACAATGCCTGAAGCTTTGTCGAGTCTTGTTGCAGTTGGATCAAACCAATGACACTTGAATACCGTAACCCTGTTATTCATGCCTAAGTAAGTCAACTCCATTATTTCCTCTATAACACCGTAGTAATCATGTTCATTTTCACCGTAGCTGCTACCCTTGACACACACGCCACTATTTATCGTTGATTTGTTTATACCGTAGTCTTTTGTATGGAATCGATAACCATTTACGATATACCCGTTGTAGCATTGCACAACTTTGGTCGGACCATTTTCTAAATCACATATTCCTTGATCTTTAACATCACCATGGCGAACCTACGCACAGACATAAACAATTATTGTGATCACGATCAATTAAGTAACTTAGTGTTGTTTATAAGTACAAAATTTATGTTAGCTTCTTTACCAACTGTTTCAACCACTCCACAAACTTAGTTTCACGTTCTTTTTGTACTTCTGCATTAGTGAGATGTGAAACTTTGCTTTGCAACTCCAGATCAAATCGTCTGCAAACCACAAATACTTATATTACCGAGCCATGTATCCACATATAGAACATAAAAGGATTTATAATTGAGTTGCATATACATATACTTACTCGATGTATGGGTCGATCGCTGAACAATTAAAAAGAATATAGATGTGTGCTGCATCTTGCTCTCGATCTGTCAATAGCCTTGATCGGCAACTACCAAATGCATGCCCAAGTCGTTGAAATATCGACAGCTTGTCAGCTACAGTTACTTGTTCTCCATCATCGTTACGGGGCGGGCATGTGTAACGTGTTGAAATATGAGGTTCGAAGTACATAGATGAGAAATTTGAAATCTCTTCTAAAGTGTACGCCTCACAAATAGAGCCTTCTACTCTTGCTTTATTACGAACCTTTTTTTTTAGGTCGAACATGCATCTGACAAGAATATACATTTCAAATTTTAAATATCTGTCATTAAAGAGACAAATATAAAAAAAACATATACCTTTCAAATGGGTACATCCATCGATATTGCACAGGGCCACCAACCCTTAGTTCATATGGCAGATGTATGATCAAATGTTCCATAACATCGAAAAATGCTGGCGTAAATATCTTTTCTAACAGACAAACAGTGGTGATGACAGAGTCCTCGAGATTCTTTACATCTGATACAATGACCTCCGATGCGCACAATGTTCTGAAAAATCCGCTCAACTCAGACAATACCCCCCATATAGGTTTGTCTAACATATCATGGAATGCTAGGGGTATCAATCGTTGCATAAAGATATGACAATCATGGCTCTTCAACCCATATAACTGTCCATCGTCAATCTTCACAGCCCGAGCAATGTTAGAGACATATCCATCTGGAAATCGCAGTTGTCTCAACCATTGACATACATGTTTTATTTGATCAGGTCCGAGCACGTACTTCGCCTTTGGTTTCAGTACTTTGCCATTATACTCTTTGAGTTCCAATTCTGGTCTTTTACATATTAATTTTAAATCCATACGGGCCTTCGGATTATCCTTCGTTTTTCCTTTAATATTCATTACTGTATTGAACACATTATCAAACACATTTTTCTCTACATGCATCACATCCAAATTATGTCGTATCAATAGGGTCGGCCAATACGGTAGTTCCCAAAAAATAGATTTTTTCGTCCAATTGTGTTCCTTCCCAAATCCACGGAAGGGTGTAGGACTGCGGGCATCTGTTAATACATTTGGAAAGTATCGCAATCTTCTTAAAATCTCTATGCCAGACAATCTTGAGGATGGACCTTCCATTTCAGTTGTGCCTGCTGTAAATGCATTCTTTTGACGTCGGAACGGATGATCGCTGGGTAGAAATCGACGATGACAATCAAACCAGCAAGGCTTCCTTCCATGCCTCAATCTAAAAGCTTTGGAATCCTCCATGCAGTACGGACAAGCCAACCTCCCATGTGTGCTCCAACCAGATAACATACCATATGCAGGGAAGTCACTGATTGTCCATAGAACAGCAGCCTTCATGTTGAAATTTTGTTTTTTGTGGGCATCATACGTGGTAACACCGTCATCCCACAGTACTTTTAATTCATCAATCAATGGCCTTAGATATACATCAAGATTTTGGCCAGGTGAGGTCGGACCAGGGATCAACAGAGACAAGAAAAGATTTGGACGTTTCATACACAAGCTTGGTGGAAGGTTGTATGGAGTTACAAATACTGGCCAGCATGAGTATGGAGTTGATCTACCCCCAAATGGATTAAATCCATCTGTACATAGACCGAGTCTAACATTTCGCACTTCCATTGCGAAGTTCTGATGAGTACGATCAAAGTGCTTCCAAGCTTCAGCGTCAACAGGATGCGTGATCTTGTTTTCATCGTGTCGAACTTTATTTGCATGCCATCTCATGTGTTTAGCTGTCTTTGAAGACATATACAATCGCTGCAATCTAGGAGTGATAGGAAAGTAGCGGAGCGACTTGTATGAAACTTCCTTTGATCTCGTGCTACCATTGCCTCTTGTCTTTGGCTTGAACCGAGGATGCCCACATGACGGGCATGATATGTCGTTTTCCTGCTCCTTGAAATACAACATGCAATGATTTGGACAAGCATCAATCTTTTTGTAACCCATACCTAGAGCGTTGACCATAACTTTCGCACGATAGAAATTTTGTGGCAATTTCTCATCTTTAGGCAACATACTCTTCACAATCATGCACAAACGGTCAAAACATGATTGACTCAAATTATACTCGGACTTCAAATTCATTAGTTGAAGAACTGCAGACAAGATAGTGTGACTCTCACAACCGTTCCAAAGTGGCTCATCAGCATCTTTAAGTAAATCATAAAATCTACTAGCTGCATCGTTTGGTGATTCTTCATCTACGACAGTTCTTACATCACTAGAACTCATAGCAGAACCCAGTTCTGTTCCTGCAGCATCAAATATCAAACTCGTATATGGATTATCGTGCGCCACATTCACCCGTGCATCAAAATCGTTTCTAAATTCTTCTCCATGAAACGCCCAGTTCTGATAATCACTCACAAAACCCTTCCTGTATAGGTGATGTCTAACGCCATGAGGTTCTACAAATCGATTATTCTTACAAATCTTGCAGGGACACCTAATCCGACCTGTGGGATCTACCGTACTGACACTCGCCGTTGCAAATTCAATAAAACTATCGACACCATCCATATATTCATGCGATAACTCATTGTCCACTATCCTACGGTACATCCATTCACGGTTTGCAGTCATTCTGTCGTATGATGTTACGAATAGTATCCTAACGAATTAAGAAAAAAACAATCAGAATGCGACGATGAAGAAAATATCAAATTTATCATGCAATATACTATGTCAAACAATAACAAGAATTTTGATGCATGCATTGATAACTTAATATTTTCATGTGCAAACTATTAATGACATGATACAATCATTTGAAGCATGCTTTTATTATAAAATTTAACATGGAAGTCAAAATCAAATTGAAAGTAACTACATGCAAGCATGGATACAATTACATCAAATATTGCAATACATCATAATCATTCATATCAAATAAATGGCAAACATGTACCTGCAGCAAACACACTTCAATATCTCACTAACTACTACCATGCTTAGCATGGACTCCGTACTCCAAAAATAAGAACACTTCCATATTTCTACATTAAAATCATGCTCAGCATGATCTCCGAACTCCAACAAAGCAGTCCTAGATATCAACAACTAAGTGAGTGTGTGAACAATAAAGTGCTGCATTCAATAAATTAAATAACATGTGATACGTTTGCATCACTTACTCACCACGGGTATTTACCCGATTTGCATTGTTTTTGTCATTTACTTACCACAGGTGGCCGAGCACGAGTTGGTTCCGTTGAGAAATCTGCACAAAAAAACAATTTTTTAAAATGAAGTCACCACGGAAAAAAAACTGTTCTGACAAGGGGTCGACTCCCCTGCTGTTCCGACAGGGGGTCGACCCCCTGCCCGGGTCGACCCCCTACCGGAAAGGCAAGGGGCAAGGGTCCTCTGCCGAAAAATGCAGGGGGTTAACCCCCTTCCGGAAAACGCGGGGGTTAACCCTCTGCCGAAAAACGCGGGGGTTAACCCCCTCCGTTTTCCGGAAGGGGGTTAACCCCCTGCCGGAAACGGGAGGGGGTTAACCCCCTGTGAACCGGGAGGGGGTTAACCCCCTGCCGGAAACGGGAGGGGGTTAACCCCCTGTGAACCGGGAGGGGGTTAACCCCCTGCCGGAAATGGCAGGGGGTTAACCCCCTGCGTGAAAATGGGGGTTAACCCCCTGCGTGAACCGGAAGGGGGTTAACCCCCTGCCGAAAACGGCAGGGGGTTAACCCCTTACGTCAAAACGGGGGTTAACCCCCTGCCGGAAACGACAGGGGGTTAACCCCCTGTGTGAACCGGGAGGAGGTTAACCCCCTGCCAGAAACGGCAGGGGGTTAACCCTCTGCATGAAAATGGGGGTTAACCCCCTGCCGGAAACGGCAGGGGGTTAACCCCCTATGTGAACCGGGAGGGGGTTAACCCCCTGCCAGAAACGGTAGGGGGTTAACCCCCTGTGTGAAAACGGGGGTTAACCCCCTGCCGGAAACGGCAGGGGGTTAACCCCCTGTGTGAACCGGGAGGGGGTTAACCCCTTGCCGGAAACGGGAGGGGGAGGGCGTTACCTTTCTCCGGGCGGCGAACGGTGGGACCAGCGGACGGTGGGACCGGCGGACGGTGGGACCGGCGAACGGCGGGACCGGCGAACGGCGGGAGCGGGACCGGCGAACGGCGGGAGCGGGACCGGCGCAGGAGCAGCGAAAGAAGAAAAGGAAAACCTGGTTGGGATTAGGGTTATTCGAAAGTTAGCGACGGATTAATTCCGTCGCTAAGCCAACGTAAAATCAAATTCACGAAAATAGCGACGGATTATATTCTGTCGCCACATCCGTCGCTAGTTAGCGACGGACTAGTTTCCGTCGCTAACGTCGTCGGTAAATGGTGCGATCGTACCGACAAAACAATCTGTCGCAACATCCGTCGCTAATTAGCGACGGACTAGGCGACGGACTATCTTCCGTCGCTACTTTCTTAAGATTCAGTGATAATAGCGACGAATATTTGTCGCTCGCCAATCCGTCGCTAACTAGCGACGGAATCTTTCCGTCGCTAACGTCCGTCGCTAACAACCTATTTTCTTGTAGTGGTCTGCCAACCCATCAACCCGCCAACCCGACCCGCCAACCTGACCCGTGAACCTGAGAACCCGTTTACCCGACCCAACCCATTTATTAAATGGGTTGGCGGGTCGTGTCGGGTTACCCGTTTATTAAACGGGCCAGGTTAGTGTTTGCCACAGCCGACCCGTTCAATAAACGGGTTAGGTTCGGGTTGAGGTATGCTGACACGCCAACCTGACCCGATTGCCACCCCTAGTCTTAATCAGAACTCGGGTCTGGTATAAAAATTTTTAATCGGACCTGGGTCTTCTTATTTATCATCATATCCGGACCCTATAAGTTTTGGTCCAGATCGGGTCAGGGTAAACCTGACCTGTTGACACCCCTATGTTGCCTATATTCATTTGTTAGGAACCAGCTGTTGGTTCATACTTTTTTGATAAAAAAAATGATTATATAAGTATGAAATTTAAAAATTTATGAGTTGTTGATCTTTCAACTCCTGGAAAACCATCTTATGTGTTGAAATCTGACGATTCAAAGGTTAGTCTTCAGTAATTCAACTATTTTAAACACATCTATATTGTCATAGTTTTAAAAGAATACATCAAAGTTGGTAAAACTTTTAGTGCACAACTTGCCTGTGTTTTAATCCGTGCACACCTATGTTTCTTTTCATAGATTTTTATATACAACAACAACAACAAAGATATGTATGAAGGAGTAGTAACCAATGTCCGCACTTGTGGAGGGGTGACAACCAATTTTCCGATAACGGTTGGGTTACATCAAGGATCTGCTTTAAGCCCTTTCCTATTTGCGATAGTGATGGATGAGCTTACGAGATCAATTCAAGAAAATGTACCGTGGTGTATGTTGTTTGCTGATGATATTGTTTTGATTGATGAGTCTAGAGTTGGGGTTAATGCTAAGTTAGAATTATGGAGACAGACATTGAAAGCTAGAGGTTTTAAGTTGAGTAAGAGTAAGACTGAATATATGGAATGTCGGTTTAGTTAGCAACGAAGTAGTGATGGGAGTGTAGTGAAGCTTGGTGAGCAAGAAATACCGGTGAATGATTATTTCAAATATTTGGGATCCATCATTCAAAAGTATGGAGAAATTGATGGAGATGTAAATCATAGGATAAAGGTTGGGTGGATGAAATGGAAAAGTGCAACTGGAGTGTTGTGCGATCGTAGAATGCCATTGCGGTTGAAGGGAAAGTTTTATAGGACGACTATTAGACCCGCTTTACTATATGGTACGAAATATTGGGCTGCCAAGAGACATCATATTAAAAAAATGAGTGTAGCTGAGATGCGGATGCTTAGATGGATGTGTGGAAATATAATAAAAGATAAGATTCAGAACAAGGAGATACGTAAGAAGGTAGGTGTTGCACCCATTGAAAATAAGATGCGAGAGAATCATTTACGGTGGTTTGGACATATTCAGCGAAGGCCTAATGATGCTCCAGTTAGAAGGTTGGAGAAATGAAAAAATATATTAGTTAAAAGAGGTCGGGGTAGGCCTAGGAAGACTTGGATGGAGATGATAGGAAAGGATATGAATGCTTTGAACCTCACCGAGGACATGGCATTGGATAGAAATGATTGGAGGAAAATGATTCATGTGGAAGACCCAAAATGAATTTCTTTTTTGGTTCATATCGTTGACCCCAATTGTTTTGGGATGAAGGCGTAGTTGTTGTTGTTGTTTTATATACATATATGAAAAATGTTGTAGCGTGGATTCCTAACCCCTCTGGTTGATCTTATGGAGGCAGGTTGTGTGGACCAAATCCGACCCATTGGTGTGTTCAGCATAAACAAAATTGTTATCTTGAGAAAACATGATTCTGATTAGGGGTAGCAGTCGGGTAGAGTCAGCGGGTTGTTGGGTTATATATAAAGAATAGGAATGGCAGTGGACAGGGGTACACGGGGCCTGCCCCGCTTCACCTTGTTTGGACTGGGGATGGAGGATATGAAAGAGGACAAGGAGATGGAGCTTAAAATTAAAACTCGTGCAAGAATGAAAGCAGGGACGGACTTACGCTTTCTCTCGCCCCACCCCGTTTTCGATACCCGTTAGTAAAATAACTAAAATACCTTTAAGGATGGCAGTGTACCAAGGAGAAAGGGGTCTCGCACTGCCTCCCCCTGTTTGGACCGGGGATGAATGATATGAAATGAGGATGGAGGCGGGGATAGAGGTTAAAATCAAAACCCGTGCGAAAATAAAGACAAAGATGGTGGGCAGAATTTTGAGATGGAGGCGGGGGTGAAGACCTTATTCCCGACCTCAGCCCTGGTGCACTATCATTCCTAATAGAGAGAGAGAGGGAGAGAGGTCATCATATATATATATGTGTGTTTTGACATTTTTTACTATATAGATGTAATGTTCTGGACCGCCATTTTTTTCACCTTTTTGCTCTGATGTATATACCTCTTTGGCACTCTAGCGTGCCCCACAAGACCTTACGGCTTAAGAACTCCGTGTATTCGAACCCTCTCTCCCCCTCTTGATGTACTTTGCTTTCAAGTATCTATAAAGAAGCTTTTTGCATCCTTGTCTCTTTGCTCTCTTTGTGTTTGGGCACACGCATACTCTTACTTCCGCTCGTGCGCGTGTGTCGTGTGTTCTTGTGCGCTCAAAAGGCCTGCCTTCGGTGTTTGTGATTGCCCGAAGCTGCGTCACGGGGGCCTTTGCTTCTAAGCCTGTGACAAGTTGGTACCAGAGCCTTGTCGACATCGGGAGTGACAATGACGCCGAAGAAGATTGCTATGACTCCTTCAAGCAGTATGGTTCCTGCTGAAGAGGACTTCATGGCCGATGATTGGTTGTCAAGCATCTCGCGCGATGTGGTGGAGCTGACTGGGTCAATGACCAACATGAAGAAGTTGGTTAATGGAACTTGTGTCGCTTTTAGAGATCTCAATGCAGAGATCAAGACAGTAGTAGAGGGAGTGGAAGACTCGGTGGAAAGTCTTGCCACTAAACTTAACTACTCGGTGGAGGACTTTTCCACCAAATTTGATGATTTGTTGGGTCGGTTCAACATCTTGACTGCTGAATTGGATGTTGTTCGACGAAAGAATGAACAGTTAGAGCGGCAGTTGAGAACTGCCTCGGCTGGCGGTGTTGCGACATATGTGGATAGACCACGTTACAGGCTACCTGAGCCCACAAAGAATAAAGGCACGCGAGACTCAAAGGATCTCAAGAATTTTATCTACGAGATGAACCAATTTTTAGAAGCTGCGAAGATAGAGGAGGACGCAGATAGGCTGCGCACTGCAACAATGTATTTTGCGAATGAAGCGACCCTTTGATGGAGACGTCGCTTAAGTGATGTTCGACGAGGATTGGTTGCTATAGTCTTATGGGAAGACCTCCAGAAAGAAATGCGAGACTACTTTCTACCTAAAAATCAATAGAAAATGGCCCGCAAAAGGTTATTGGCATTGAAACAGACAGGGTCAGTGCATGACTATGTCAAGGCATTATCTTCGATAATGTTGGAAGTTGAGAGAATGGATGATGAGGATCGGTTGTTTTACTTTGGCAACGGGTTGCAAGGATGGGCAAACCAAGAACTCATTCAGCATGACCCCGCAACACTAGCTGAGGCGCTTGCGGTTGCAGAAAAACTTGCCGAGCTGGATAGGAATGACCCTGCATTTCAAGGCAGACAACGGGGAAATGATCGCAACAATCGAAGGGACAATCGAAGGAACGACCAAGGACAAAATGCTAGTCGGGGAAACCAGCAGAATCATGGCCGACAAGATGGACAAAATAATAATCAGAATTAGAATAACTTTCAAGGTGGTAATTATCATCGCCATGACTGTCGCATCTACCATGGGGATCATTGGCAGGATACATGTCCTAATAGAAACCGCGGTCAAGGGAATGGAGATAACCGCACACCCCGAGTTGCGAATGTTGTTCAGGGTGAGGAAGGGGATCAACCTGCAGAGGCGCCAACAGTTGGCGCAATGCAGATGATGAATGCAGTAAAGGTCACAACCAGTGTAGAACCGACAGTATGCAAAAAATTGATGTATTTGGAACTTTTGCTCAACGGAAGACTTACCAAGGCATTGGTAGACACGGGTGTCACGCACAACTTCATCTCACGTGAAGAAGCAGAACGGTTGGGATTACAGTGGGAACAAAAAGAGAGCCACATGAAAGTGGTTAATTCAGAGGCTAAAGCCATCTACGGCGTCGCTCGAGATGTACCAGTGCAGATCCACAACGGATCAGGAAGGATCGCGTTATCAGTCGCACCCATGGATGATTTTAAAGTCATCCTCGGGATGGAATTCTTGAGATGCAACAAGGCAGTGCCAATGCCCCACCTCAACGTTGTCAGATTTAAGAGTGAGAGTCAGCCCTGCATGGTTACTGCGATGACAGGGAAGCCTTGTGAGCGCTTGGTGTCTACGCTCCAGTTGAAGAGAGGCATGAAAAGTGGTGATGAGACTTTTCTTGTCACAATTCGTGCTACAGATGAGACAGAAAAAGTTGCGGATGTCCCAGAGGCCTTAGCGCCAGTATTGAAGGAGTTTGGCAATGTTATGCCCTCCGAGATATCAAAGAAGCTACCTCTGAGGCATGAGGTAGATCATTAGATTGAATTAATATCGGGTGCATGGCCACCCGCAATGGCTCCTTATCGCATGGCAATTCCTGAGTTGCAGGAATTATGCAGACAATTGGATGATATGCTCGAAGCAAGAATCATCCAACTATTCAAAGCTCCCTTTGGAGCGCCCGTGCTCTTTCAAGCAAAACACGATGGGTCGAAGCAGTTGTGTGTCGACTATAGGGCACTGAACAAAATGACGATGAAGAACAAGTACCCGCTTCCTTTGATCGCAGACTTGTTTGATCAACTTGGAAAGGCAAAGGTCTTCTCTAAGTTGGATTTGAGATCTGGTTACTGGCAAGTGAGAGTTGCAGAAGGGGATGAGGCAAAGACTACTTGTGTAACGCGATATGGGGCGTTCGAATTTCTTGTCATGCCCTTTGGCTTGACGAACGTGTCTGCTACCTTTTCGACCCTAATGAATAAGATCTTCTACCTGCACCTCGATAAGTTTGTCGTCGTGTATTTGGATGACATAATAGTGTATAGCGACTCGATGGAGCAGTATGTTCAACACCTTCAGATTGTGTTTCAGACTTTGAAGGACCACAAATTGTATGTCAAGGGAGAGAAGTGCCTATTCGAGCAGAAGGAAGTCCATTTTCTGGGGCATATTGTGGGAGGAGGCACTCTCAAAATGGACCATAAGAAGATTGAAGCTATTCAAGCATGGGAGCCATCCTCTAAGGTTCCTGAGTTGTGCTCTTTCTTGGAGCTTGCAAATTATTACCGACGCTTCATCAAGGGATACTCGCAAATTGTGGTTGCACTCACATATCTGTTGAAGAAAGACAGACCATGGCTATGGTCTGATGCTTGCCAGAAGGCTTTTGATGGGTTAAAACATGTCTTGACAAAGGAGCCAATGCTGAAGTTGCCTGACTGTCGGCAACCCTTTGAAGTGCAGACTGAAGCGTCTGACTTTGCTATTGGTGGGGTGTTGCTCCAAGAAGGACATCCTATCGCATTTGAAAGCAGAAAGTTGAACGACGCTGAACGTCGATACACGGTGCACGAGCGCGAGATGTTGGCGGTCGTGCATTGTCTCCGCACATGGAGACACTATCTCTTGGGATCACAATTCGTTGTGCACACTGACAATGTTGCGACAAGCTATTTCCAAACTCAGAAGAAGTTGACTCCAAGGCAAGCACGTTGGCAGGATTTCTTGGCAGAACTCGATATGGTCCTTGAGTATAAACTAGGCAGGACCAATGTTGTGGCCGACGCCTTGAGTCGAGAGGCGAAACTTGCAGCTTTGCTCACCTAGGATGACAGTGTGAGCCAACCGACGAGTGATCTTCTTGAACAAGTGCGTGAAGCTTCAAAAAGTGACCCAATAGCTCAACAATTGATCACATTGGTGAAGGAAGGAAAGACGCAGAGATTCTGGCTAGATGATGGTTTGCTCCGCGTCGTGAGCGATCGTCTATATATTTCGCGACAAGATACCTTGAGGAGGCGCTTGATGCACGAGTGCCATGATACTACTTGGGCGGGTCACCCAGGACAACAAAGGACCTTGGCATTGTTGGAACGTGCATTCTACTGGCCGCAGATGCGCGATGACGTAGATGCCTATGTGCGGACTTGCTTGATTTGCCAACAAAACAAGCCCATCAATCAGAGACCCGGTGGACTACTGGAGCCCCTACCTGTGCCTAGTCGTCCGTGGAAGTGCATAACCATGGACTTCATTGTAAGCTTGCCGAAAGCACAAGGTTGCAGTTCGATTTATGTGGTTGTGGATAGGTTCTCGAAGTATGCTATCTTCGTGTCTGCCCCTGCCACCTGCTCAGTCGCGGATACTGCAAAGTTATTCATGCGAATGTAATTAAGCATTGGGGAATTCCAGAGAGCATTATCAGTGATCGTGATGCACGCTTCACTGGCAAGTTTTGGCGAGAAGTGTTTCGCTTAATGGGGACAAACTTGCATTTCAGCACAAGTTTCCACCCCCAAACCGACGGACAGACAAAGAGAATAAATGGCATGTTGGAGGAATACCTGCGGCACTTTGTCAGTGCCAACCAAAGGGATTGGGTTGATTTACTTGATGCGGCTCAATTCTGCTACAACCTTCAAAAGAGCGAGTCATCCGGCCATAGTCCATTTGAAGTCGCAACTGGACAACAGCCGCAGACTCCACACTCTCTTGTTGCGCGAGGACGTGGAAAAGCACCTTATGCATACCAGTTTGTCAGGAACTGGCAAGATCAGACAAAGTTGGCAAAGACATATCTAAACAAGGCAACCAAGCGCATGAAGAAATGGGCAGATGAGAAGCATCGCCCAGCAGAATTTCGAGTTGGAGACAAAGTGTTGGCCAAGCTCTTTCCTGACCGCACAACTATCTTTCGGGGCCACCACCGAGGCCTTATTCGCAAGTATGATGACCCTTTCACCATTATTAAACGTGTGGGAAACTTGGCGTACCGGCTGAACTTGCCAGCAAACTTTCAAGTGCACCCGGTATTCCATATATGCAACCTGAAGTCATTCCACGAAGATGAAGGAGATCCTCAATGGAGCATGCCTCAACGTGCCCCAATCCCGCAGCGAGCTCCTTCAACAGTTAGTGTACCAGGCAGAGATCCAGATATCATCCTCAACTATTCCAACAACTATCTAGGGGAACTCAAAAAGTACTTAGTGCAGTGGAAGGGATTGTCAGAATGTGAAGCCACCTGGGAGAAAGTCAGCAGCATGTTTCAGCATCGACAGCTTGTAGAAGGCTACCATGAACAATTGGCGTCGAGGACGGCGCCAACTTAGGCGGGGGAGCGTGTTCCAGACCGCCATGTTTTTCACCTTTTTGCTCTGATGTATATACCTCTTTGGCACTCTAGAGTGCCCCACAAGGCCTTACGGCCTAAGAACTTCGTGTATTCGGACCCTCTCTCCCCCTCTTGATGTACTTTGCTTTCAAGTATCTATAAAGAAGCTTTTTGCATCCTTATCTCTTTGCTCTCTTTGTGTTTGGGCATACGCGTACTCTTGCTTCCGCTTGTGCGTGTGTGCTGTGTGTTCTTGTGCGCTCAAAAGGCCTGCCTTCAGTGTTTGTGATTGCCCGAAGCTGCGTCACGGGGGCCTTCGCTTCTAAGCCCGTGACATGTAACATCCATGGTTGAAAACCTATAAATACTAAGGATCTAAAAATCAATGCTTTTAATTTAAAAAATTTCTGAAATATTAAACATTATAAAATCCTATCTAGAAAACTTGATCGTAGGGTTTATTTTATAGTTTTTTCCTTATCAATGAGATCACATCCACGTCAGATTTTTCAAAAAACATATCTACATAAGAAATTTGAAGGGATGGACAGGTTGGTGGTCTATTTAATGAGTAGACCATCCCCTTTATTAATATATACCTAACCAAAAAGATGGCAGCACCTTTTCCATTATTGTTATTATTATTATTACCTAGGTGCTGAGCTACAGTGGTGTGTTTGAGTCCTTGTCCAAGCTACGAAAAAACATGTGTTTAGAACAGTTAAGACAATTGTTTTGTCTTAGACACATTGAACAATCTGTCCTGGATACATTTTTTTTTTTTTAATTTAAGAAAAAGTCTTTGTGCCTACCATTCCAGGAAGGGCGTTACCGAAAAACCCCGTCCCAAGCATCACATGTATGCACGGAACACCGCAGACACGCATCCGTAGTTTGACGGAAACGGCACGCCGTGCATCACGCTGTTTCAAATGTACATGAACGAGCTTGACAAGGACAATTTTCATGGCTGAAATGGAACTGGATGAACGACCTCTATCATGGCTCGGTTTGAATAAATATGTAAGCGGTGCTCATGTAAACCTTCCCCATTTCTACCACCAAAAATATTGTTCTATGTCCTTTGAGAACACCAGGGGTTGCCTCAAGGATTCTTTTCCATCAATCCCAAGGCAACCCCTTATAAGCTACAGTAGAATAAAGAAATCCAAAACTTGCTTGGCAAAAGTGAAAAGCAAATAAAGATAAAAAAAACAGAAAAAGAAAGCTGTAAGATCTAATGATAATATTCTGGCACCTTTAGAATCACTGTAAAATATTAAATTGCTATTTATTACAAGTCTCCAAAATCAACCATCCATTATGAGGTAATCACTGCACTTGGCCTTGCTAAAAGTCTGCGAATGCTAGAATAAATGAATGGTCAATTAGTTCAGCTCGTCCATCTTCAGATGGACGGTCGCCTACTTTCCATAATATAATATTTCTTAAATTTTTTTCAGAATAAAACCCAACCAGATAAAATAAATTTCTGGCCAGGAAGAGCTTACTACCAACTAAAAGTCAACCACACTGTGACAAATATCAGCGATAATTATGAAAATATCATGAAAACCATGATTTTAAAGTCGCTGTTCTAAGTTGCTTTATCACGGTTGGAGCACTATTTCTAACTTACCCATTTTTTGCTGAAATTTTACCAAAAATAAAAGGAAAAAAAGGACACAAATTCTCATGAGAATTTAGCTGTTGTTATTTTGACATTTTAAACTTTTTTTTCTAAGGTCAACCCCCATGGAAGAGGAAAATATTTGGTGATCAAGAAGAACGAAATTAAATTAAGGTTGAAGCAAATCTCATACTGATTCTTGAGATCATTGTCGAGCAGAGAGAGAAAGGTAAGGAGACGGGAGTTGTGGAGAGCCGAAACAAGATTTCAACATAGCCACGTAAAGGGTCAACAGAGTTTAACCCAAAGAGAACAAAAGCAGAAAAATAAAAGCAGACCAGAAACAAACAGAAGTAAAACAAACAAAAAAATAAGTGGCTCACGCAGGAGCCGCAAAACCATTAAGGTCTGGGGGGAGCGAAGCGATAGCAAGAGGAGATGTTAGATCGAGAAGATGAATACACAGAATCACGTAAACGTCTACTAGGATTTTTTGCACAAGATGATTAATGTTGATCGAAGATTTCTGAAAAAGGGCATTGTTGCACGCCATCCAAACAAACCACCAAGTGGTAAATAACCACGACCTCCAGATTAACCGCCACCGTTTGCTGAGCTGAAGCCAGACCGGACCCAAGATGAGGAATAGTGCAAAGGACTCCTCCATAACCAGGACCTTCAGGTGCCTCCAAGTCCTACGAAAGATCTCCATAAAGGTAGGGTAAGACCAGAAGAGGTGGAACGAGGATTCTTCAGCAGCATGACAAAGTACATACCAGCTCGGAAGCTGGTGATGAGAAATCTCAGAGGACTCGCCTGGTCCACTGAAACAAGAGTTGGCTGAAAATCTTGTTCATGTCTGGTTGAATTGAAGGCTGTGATGGTATACTTGGGCAGCTTCTTGATGGAGAAGGAGGGCAGGGAAGTTTGTTGGAGCTCTAAAATGAAGTCCCATCCCTTTTGGAGGATGCCTGTGGATAGCATCAGATTGACCATCTCTATGCTCCCACTGAACCTGCACATAACCATAGAGAGAAATGGACACCATAAACAGAAGCAATATATATATATATATATATATATATATATATATATATATATAGAGAGAGAGAGAGAGAGAGAGAGATCCAATTGGGGATTTGAGGAAATTATAGCCAATGGAGAGAGAGAGATTTTCAATTGGAGTGCTGGAAATTTAAGTGAGCTCCAACCAATGGCGATGAAGTGCATTTGATGCTTCCTTGTAGTTCTTTAAGACGACTTGTGTTAATGTCTGAACCCATCGACGCAGTTTACAGTTTGATGATTCTTTGGAAAAATAATATTCAATTTTAGATATTTATAAGAGAAATTACTGTCTTGATTCCAACATCGTGTCACAGGCTAAGGGACACGTTGACTGTGACCCGATTCTAGAGTTTTGCACCATAAAACTTCTCGAGAACTCTTATTTATGAAGGATAGATACTTAAAAAAATATCCATGAAGTCTCTCACATGCGAGAGGGTGTTGTGTGTTCCCCCCAGAACACAAATTGCGTGTTTCGGTGTGTACGGAGGAATATTTTGGGACCCGCGATAATTCATATGCCAATGTTGCCCATGATGACTTTATAATAAAATAACATATAAAAAAGGTAGATATGCTTTTGCCAAAAATATCCTCCCGTAAGATAGATATGCATTGGACAAAAATGTCCTCCCACTCCCCGTAAATAGATTTGCATGTTTCGCCTTTGCTTTTAGCTTTTGTTACAACACATGGCCACCTTCTTGTTCCTACCTTGTGTTAGATAGAAAACTTTTTTGGGTTCGTTCCTACCTTGTGGAGATAACTATAAATTGAACGACTGGTTCGATCATTGGTAGATGTCATAGGGAGATTTGTCGGCCATATCTTTTTACAGTCTTCTCTTCTTTTTCATTTTCGTTAGGCAGTATGGAAAAAAGCAATGACGCACAAACATTCCAATAAGTGCCATTAAGGTCACATCATGAGTATCTTTTCATGTCATCATGCTATTGTTGAAGAACGTATGTCGTCGTGAGTGTCATTAAGGCGTTGTTTTGTTATTGTAGGTAGATTTTATCGTTTCAACAATTGGAAACTTGAAGACATTTGTAAGATGCTGGGATCTATTGACAAGAATGCTTGGTTACAGATGTGAGCAAGGGCCTCTACTCCATTTGGTATCGTCCATTCACTCAGTATATTCAATGTAACGTAAATCACGATTGTAGTAGCATATATATCGATTTATGAGATATTGTTTTGTTTATTAATACCGATTTGTAATATATTATACTGAAATGTTGTATATCGATTTGTAATATATTATGTGTTTTCTGGTGTCGATTTGTGAGATATTGTTTTGCTTGATGGTTGAAAATCTCGATTTGTAATATGTTATGTGTTTTTCAGTGTCGATTTGTGAGATATTGTTTTGTTTGTTAATATCGATTTGTAATATATTATATTGAATTATCGTATATCGATCTGTAAGATATTATGTGTTTTCTAGTGCTGATTTGTGAGATATTATTTTGTTTGTTAATCTCGATTTGTAATATATTATGTTGAATTTTCATAAATCGATTTGTAAGATGTTATTTGTTTTTTAGTATCGATTTTTGAGATATTGTTTTAATTGTTATTATCGATTTGTAATATATTTTGATGAATTGCTATAAACGTATGCGCTGGCTAACGTAAATTGATGTTTTGCACATGACAGTATTGTGCATATCAACTTGTTGCAGTTAAGATGATGTGTCTCAATCACTGGAAAGTCATGGAGCAACGAACATTTGTACTATCGACGCACCTCAAGAAGTGAATATGTGCACTAATGATGCACATGATAAGAAGGGTGCATGCATTAAATTCACTCTAGACTTGAATATTCCAACAGACGAAATACAATTCGATAATGAAGTAGACGATCATGACAATGCACTTGACAAAGGTGCAGGCACCTCAAGTTTACATGATAGTACACTTGACTCTGTTCCCGTAAAGAGAATGTAGTTTAATAATGAGAAAGTTGCATACAAATTTTATAATGATTATACCTTAAAACTTGGCTTCAGTGTTATAAGGTATTCTTGGGCAAAAAATGCACAGAGTGTCGTAGTGAGAACGGCATATGTTTGTTCTAAGCAAGGTTGGAAGAAGTCAAGTGGAAATCCAACAAGGAGCAAGCCAAATTCAAGATGTGGCTGTCCAGCGAAAATGGTGTTAAGAAGACTATTGAATGAGAAATATGTAGTTTGTACTTTAATTAATGATCATAACCATGAGTTAGCCCCTTCTTTTATGACTCCTATGTTAAGGTCACATCGTAAAGTAACCGAAGTGCATGTTGCAGTTGTTGAAATAGCTGATAGCACCGACATTGGACCAAGAAAGATATACAATTTGTGCACGCGCATAGATGGTGGCTGCGAGAATGTACCATTCACACCTATGGATCTAATAAACCATTTGAGAAGGAAGAGGTCAGACAACATGAAGAATGAAGAAATATGTTCTTTGGTTGATTACCTACAGAAGAATTCAAGCAATGACCCTGGTTTTTTTAGTGCAATGCAACTGGATGAAGATGAATATGTTGTGAATATGCTTTGGGCAGATTCAAAGTCAAGAGTAGATTATGAATGCTTCAATGATGTGCTTATTTTTTATATGATAATGAAGATTAATACAGAACAATGGCTATTTATGCAGTTTATCAGAGTGAACCATCATTCACGAAATTGCATATTAGGCGACGCTTTTTTGTATGACCAGACCAAGGAAACCTTTGAGTGGTTGTTCAGAGTATTTACACAGACAATGAATGGAAAGCACCCTAGAGTTGTACTTACTGATAGTGATCATGCAATTGTGGTTGTTGTGTCTCATGTATGGTCATATGCATATCATCGCCTATGTTTGTAGCATATCTTTAAAAATACAAACAACATAGGACACATTTTAAATCAAAAAACATGATTTAATAAAATATTTAGAAAATATGTACTTGAGAGCATGAACAAGGTCACTTTTCTGTCGGATTGGGAGCAAATGATTCAGATGTACGACCTTGAAGACCGTATGTGGTTACAAAATTTATATGCAGACAAAGAGAAGTGGGCATTGGCATATGAAAGACTACTTTTGTGCAAGTATGATAAGCACACAAAGTGCTGAATCTATGCTTGTCACACTGAAAAAAAAACTTGTATTCATGTTTAACAATGTTTTGCTTAATGGAACAATATGAATTATTTATAGATAGTCTTAGACAGAATGAGCTTGAACAAGATGTGAAATACTTCAACACCCACCCTGTAAATTTGGGCATGAAAATATTGACGCTATCTGCAGATTTGTATACACTAACTGTATTTGAATGAACTAAGAAGAAGGTTATACAGGTCATGAATTGCAACATAGAAGGATGTGTGCAATATGAGAATATGCACAATTACCATGTTGTATGGGAGGGCAAAGAGCAACCAAAAAGGAAAGAAGCACATGTTACGTACAATGTTGACAATGGAACAATTGAATGTACATGCAAATTGTTTGAATTCAAAGATATTTTATGTCATCATGTATTAAAGGCACATAATCAAGAGAAGATACAAGAAATACCTGAGTCATATATAATGCGAAGATGGATGCGACAAACAAAGATTGAACTGTTGGATAAAAATAATGTCAGTCAATCTAGTGTTGATGAGAAGTGCCACATAGCCTCCCGTTACCAATAACTATGTAGGTCACTTATACATGTTGCAAATTTGGCATCGAAAAGCGAAGAAGCCTATGTATGTATGAGAAAAGTGTCAAGAAAATTACTTGAAAAAGTGCAGTTAATTCACTATGAGTTTGTTGCAACTCATGAAGACCAATCTAAGAAAATGTGATCGAACAACATAGGTGAAATTCACATTTTCTGTGACTCTTATGACAAGTAGCACCGAAACGTCAACGTCATCTTTGACAAGTCAAGAGTAAACCTTGTAGATTATGATGAAAATATTCACTTAGCGAAGGGTATTAAAAGAAAACCTGCCTCTAATCGCAGTCGTCGAAGGATAAAGGGTTCACTGGAATTGATTTGCAAGAAAATGTGTAAGAAACAACCAACCCTTAAGCAACCAAGCCCTTCATATGAACAGGTATGTAATACAGTATATTGGTTTTCGTGTAAATTGTATTACGTGCAACTTATCAATATCTAATTTGTGTAATATCCAACATGCAACAATACCCTACAGACGTACATTACAACGTTGTAACCTGTAATCACCCCAACCTGTTTTAATGGAACAATGACATGAGTTTGACAAGTCTTTTGGTATGTAACAATTTTGAAATGATGTTTGCATTTTTTGTTGAACTTATTGTAGTGCCTGATATTGTTCTATTAAATGACAGACTCAGTTCAATTCAAAAGTGAGCAACACAACACAGGAATCACGTATGGATTCTTCAGCTACAAAATACTTGTAGCATTTAACTTTCATTAGTGTAAATCATTGTAATGTTTAGCATTCTGTAATTTTTTGTTGTAATTCTATAATTCTTTTTTGTAAATCAATAATTCTTTCTTGTAATTCTATAATTCTTTGTTCTAAATCTATAATTCTTTGTTATAATTCTTTCTTGTAATTCTATAATAGAAATCATATTACAAATATCATAAATCTCGTCCCTAGAAAACACATAATATCTCACAAATCGATATACAACAATTGTGCATACTATCTTACACATCGATATACGGCAATTCAACATAATAGCCTACTAATCGATATTAACAAACAAAACAATATCTCAACAATTGACACTAGAAAATACATAACATCTTACAAATCGATATATGACAATTCAACATAATATTACAAATCAATATTAACAAACAGAACAATATCAACAAATCGACACTATATCGGGAAGCTTCATTCTAAAAAAGGCGTGTTGTGGATGCGGTTTCGCCTCATTAATTTTCTCGAGAGAAGAGAGGGTGTGCTAACAAAAACAGTAATCAAACTGACATTAAAAAGCCAAAGATTGAACCCGCTGATGAACCTTTTCCTATTTCATCAATTAATGACCTAAAAGTGACAATTTCTAAGGAAGTTCATAAGAATTTTTACTTCTCTTTGGCTTGATATCTTACAAATCGATTTATGACAATTCAGCATAATATCTTCTAAATCAATATACAACAAATCAGCATAATATATTACAAATCGATATTCACAAATAAAACAATATCTCACAAATCGACATTCGAAAACACATAATATCTTACAAATTGATATATGATAATTCACTAATAATAACTTACAAATTGATATTAACAAACAAAATAATATCTCACAAATCGACACTATATCAAAAAGCTTCATTCTCAAAAAGGTGGGTTGTGAATGCAACTTTGCTTCATTAATTTCCATGAGAAAAGAGTGTGTGTGTGAACACCCCAAATTTTTTAAAAAATTCAAAAATTTCCTTTTTGCCCTTGACCCCCATCTTCTGAATAATTGGGTCAACTTCTGATCAAATTCTAACCATTTCTCAGATTCATTTGGAGATCCGAAATCTAATTTTATCTTCGGTGCTTGATTAAATCCTGAATCCAGATCAAATATCCAGTTCTGAGGCCGATTATCCAATTTCCAATTTAAACTCTAAAAATGCAAAAATAATTTTCTGAATGGCTCAGAATGTTCATCCAATATTCATTTAGATCCATTCATTTCATTTCCTAATTTTTGAGATCCAAACTCGAATATTAACTCAAAATCGCATATCCATTTTGAATCTCAATTTCTGAAATTAACCATGCATTTTCCCAAAAAATCTCATTTAAAAAAATCCTTAAATTTCAAAACAAATATTTTATAAAAAAACCTTTCAAAACCTTTGTTTGGATCCAAGATTTTAAAAATCCTCGTGTTTCCCTCATATTTTCTTAAATTTCACCTTCAAAAATATAAAAGAAAAAGAATTTTAGAAAATGGCCTAAGCCCCCTTTTCTGAAAAACCTTGTAAAAAGAACCACCTTCTTGAAAAACTTCAAAACAAAGAGGGACCCATTTTGAAAACTTTCTAATGGTCTAGCCTTATAAAAATGACCATCGCAGAGGTCGATCGTTATCCATTCTCATCCCCACCACTGCGCAAGATCTGTCTTCACCCCACCAAGCTTCGATCCCCCCCTTCTCCTCTCCTTCTTCTTCCTCTTTTCCTCTAGTTTTCTCTTTTGGTCGATTGAAGGAGCTTGACCCATCTTCAATACCCAAAGGAAACACCATCACTCGATCGATCAAACCCATCAATCCACTCGTCCCTCAGAAGAGGTGCCTCCTTTCTCCAGAGCTCCATCACGGTAAGAACTTCTCATCCTATTCTCCTTCTTTCCTCTTTTCTGTTTTCTTTCACGAATTGCTTTTTTTTATTTTCTCTGCTCTTCGTTGTTTAAAGGCAAGCATTGTTGTAGTCTCGATCTACATATAGCAGCATCGGCCTACACATTGTAATATCGTCGAAATATTCATATTCCAACACTTTTTTTCTTTTTTTCTTCTTCCCTTTTGCAATTTATTTCTGAATCTCTTTGATTTTCACATGTTTTGAATACCTGTTTATATCTGATTTTCTGCTTTCATTTTCATTGTTCGTTACATGTGATTTCTTATTTGCATTTTGATTTCTCATGTTTATTCAATTTTTTTATTTACATTGGATTTCCTGTTTCATTTTGTACATTGTATTGTATATATTTAACCAGCATCAGATTCTCTTCTTCCTAAAATCTGTTGAATGATGATATTTGGACATTTTTTTATCTGATTTTCATTTTGTGCATGATATCAATTTGAATATCCAATAGTACTGATTCAATCCAGCAGTGCTAATTCGATCCAACAATGCTTATTTGATACAGCAATACATATTGATTTCAGCAGTGATCTGAGTGAATATCGTGTGCATCCAACCTCACTTCTCTCCCCCATTCAGCTTTGGTGACATACGACCTGCATAACAAGCACCCAGTATCACCTAGTCATTTCCTGTTTTATGCATCAAAATTTTATGCATTCTATTTTATGTTCAGCATCACGCCTTCACTCTTTGATCTTATTCACAGTTTGTTATCCATCGTCTGTGATTCTGGTGCATGTAGAATCATGGTATCTCAATTGTTAATTCTCATTCAATTCACCTGCATAGCATGATATATCTTATATTTAGTTCATCATTGTTGTATACCATTGCATATCCTTTAGAATTAGGTTCATTTCCACTGTCCCCACTCTGCATCGCACATCAGTAACACCCCGATATTATTGTGCATCAGCATGCTCCATTAATCATCACTCCCTCAACCTCTCAATTTGTATCATCTGTAAATCACATCTCTGTTAAATAGCATTGTATCCTCTGGATTCATTTGTTGTGGCAATGATGTACCACAGTTCATGTTGGTTTATCTACATATTCTCTCCCAATTTGAGAAAAGATGGTTTCATGAGATTTCTGAAGGCTTTACAGTCGTCGGTCTTGGTGACTTCAGCAGGTTCAATAGAGTATATTCTGCTAACATTGAAGAATTGTTAGAATATGGAATGATGTGTGGAGGGATGAAGAAAGAAAATAATTTGTTAAGGAAGCCCTTGTTACTTGAACAGTCCGAGAATAACCAGTTAATCAGTAAGTTGGAGCTGTATGAAAATTTCTTTGCTAAGTTTTCAATTGAAGACATTGATTCCCTGGTCCTTCATTATGTAACAGATTTACAAATTCTCATGTTTATATCATAATAGCTCGTGATTGTCTATAGGCATTTACTTCAGCCCATTTTATACATACCCACTTCTAATTGTTCTGCATCGCTAGCACTTGTTGCCTCACAAATAACATTGGTTTACAACAGGTACAAATCCTCCACCGTTAGGAGTTTTGATTCATACAAACCTCCTGCTGATAGATGGTTTCTCCAAACCAGTTTTTCATGCTTCTGCCGCAGCAGAATGGCTCTGCTTGCGCTAAAATTTTCTGTCTTCTCTCATCTTTGCCTTTCCTTTGGTTTTCTTGATTTCGTTGCCCAAAAGCATAATTAATCAGGCACTACAGGTTTAGCAATGACCTATAGATTGAACTTGAACATGCTGCAAATATATATCTCATGTGGTGTTTATGCAATGTTGAGAATAAGATGATTTTTGTGGAAAGAATACTGCTATACACTCGTATTCCCAGTGAGATCTGCCTTCTCCAACTCTGCTGACATTCTTTTTCTTTTTTAGCAAAAACTTCTGGGCTCGGGATTGGATTTACAGCAAGGTGTAAGCATTTACTTATTTAGTTGGCTGTTGTGGTTTTTGTATGCATTCCCAGCATGTCTATAGCATCCATCTCTCATACCACTTCCTCGCACACACACATACAGTGAGCATACTCACTAAGCTCATTATGAGCACATTATCCCATTCACTAAAGTGTTCTCATTGTCATTTCCGGCACCTGTCTTCACCGACTCACTTGCATATGCACAATACATTACTTACCTCCACAACAGTGTTTGTTATTCTTCACTGCTTCACCTATCCATCAGCCACCACTTGTTACATCTCCCATTCCAAATACTTGTTGCACCTTCTTCACCTGCTATATCCTCTCATCCCAAGCACCTATAACACAGCAGCCCTGTGGGTTGTTGTGCCTTCATGACATAACAACACCTTCCTCTGTCACCTGCACTTCTACAATTCATTATCACTTTTGCATGAGCATTCATTCAGTTCATCTACCTACATTTCATCATTTCAAATTGTGTTTTCCAGTGCATAGCAAATCATATATGATTAGCTTATGCACAACATAAAAACCCAAAACCCACTGTATCTCCTCACTTTCAGCATATTTTGCTATATCACCATCTTGTATACATTCTTATATGTATACCTTCATTAGCATTAGCATTACATATGTATTCTAATATTCTCTCATTAGCTTAGTGCATTACATATGCATTCTAAAATATACATTTTCTCATTAGTGTAGTGCATTACACATGCATTCTAATGTGCATCTTCTCATTAGCATAAGGCATGCCATATGCATCTCTCATTTAGCATAAGCATGATTATATGCATGTTGGTTCCTAGCATGGTATTTTCCATTTTCTTTTATATTTGCATTTTGCTTTGTCCTAACTCAGTTTTTTGCAGAAAAAATATGGAAAATGTTGATTTCTTTTTTTCTTAGATTAGGAATTTTGATATTTCAATTTCAATTTAAAGATTGTAATAATTCCAGATTAATGAGATTTTTTCCTTTTCAGAACTACTTGTTTGTTGAACATTGTTTTATGGGCTTGTGGAGGAGGGGACCAATCAAGTTTTTAATGGCATCGCAACTTTATGATCTTATCTCATTGCTTCCATTATTTGGTATTATTACAAGATATGGACTTTTGAACCCACAAATATTTCAGAAATCTCCTATATATTACTTAATGGTGACTTTAAAACATTAATCAGAGTATCATTATTACTTTTTTAAAGCTTAGAAAGAGACATATTGATGTTCATAACCAAAAAATCATCCAACAAATTTACCATCCATAATTCTAACAAATAATCATGTTAATCAAGGAACTTAGATAAATTGTAAAAGAAAGATATGCTAAACAAGGTTGTTAAATGCGATGAGGCGAAGCGAGGCGTTGAGCATGTTATGAAGCGAGGCGTAAGCCTCGAGGCGTTGAAGCGTAAGCTTCATGATCAGAATAATAAAATCTATAATATTAATAAAATAATGAAATAAGAAGTGAAAATGAGTTATGCATACAATTAGTTCACAGAAGTGAATTACATAATAAAATTGCACTAGATCAATTTCATATAATTAAATAGAAAAATGCATAGGCAGCAGAAAGCACTGTCAAACATGGATCATTAGAAAATGATATAGCATGGTACATCAAAACTGCATATCAGCCAATCATATAGAATTTTGCCTATGTGATGCTAGCAACATAACAACATCTGAGATTGCAGACAGTTTGAGATAAATAGGATCTAGAAGAATATATGTTGGTTCTCAGCACATAAGTGGTGGTATTTAGTACAGCTATCTCAGATAGGACATAGTAGGTAAAACTAATAGTCAATTAAATTAAAAAGAAAAATACTATTATTAGCAGCAGAACAGAAATTTTAAGTAAAGAACAGTGGCTAAAGTACAAGTTTGGAAACAAAAGTTGACTACTAACCTTTTGGCGCCTTGCTTTGGTCTCATGATCAAGCTTAGATCTAGGACCTTTTGAGGCCATATTGCAAACAACTATATCAAGATACGATCCTGCCATTTTGTAGCATTAAGTGGCACCACAGGTTAGGAATGAATTTGTAATTCAAGTTATAGGCTTTGATGTTTCATTGCACTATGACATTAAATTACCTTTATAATATTTTTGTATAGAATTACCTTTTCCCCTACTCCCTCTCTCTTAACGCCTGCCCACCACTCTCATCTTTTCTTTTCCTTTTCAGCTGCCACCATCACCACCACCACCACCATTACCAGCCACCTCTTAATTGGAGAAGAAAGTTCACCACTCATCGGTCCTTGAGTAAAGCTTTCATTCATACCACTTTGTAATATATTTTTTTCTTGTTGTTTTTCTTCTTTCTTCTTTTGCAAGTATTTTGCAAAAAATTGTGTCACCTCATTTGGTGCATGATCACATGGTTTAGCACCCTTGTGACTTCCAGCTAGATGCTCTTTTATTCTTGCTACACCACCTTTATAAACTACCTTACAATACATACATACCAAATTTCCTCTTTTTTCCTTATCATTCAAATCTTCTTCAAAACAATGCTTCGAAGTTGGATCTGTCCTTTTCATTTTTTTTAAGATAAACAACCACCTGCACAAATTTAGATTTTTTTACAACAGTACAATCCATAATCAAGAAAACATATATTTAAGTCAACTTAATAATCAAGTAAAGCAACAAAAGTTTTTAAGTCAACTTAATAATCAAGTAAAGCAACAAAAGTCCATGTTCTGCATAGCAGGGAGCAACATAAGACTATGATAGGTGCAGGCCAGCGCACCAATATCCTGAGGGTAGAATTTCGGTCTTGTGACACTCGTGACAATCAGGATAGCATAGTCAACTAGAGAAGCAACTATGGTTGAGGCACTCCAAATTATGGTTTTATCGACCAAACAAAATGTAAGACAGACCATATAGAAGACTAAATATGGCCAAATGTAGATTATCTGAATCTTCTATCTTCATGTCATGCAGCTATATTTGTGTGTTTCTCCTACTAAGCAGATTACTAGCCAAAGACTTTTGAATTAAAGAATTCGGTAAATCAAATACCATCAGTGGCACCAAGTACACCCAAGATTTGCTCGGTTGATGCATCTGGTTGTTGTCTGTTTTGGCTCCAACCTACCCACCTGTGTCTACACATTTACCACTGAACTTAGGTGGTATTTTCATAATCATCATAGTTTCTAGAGTCTTTCATAGAAGGATATGCATGATTTGTGCTTAAAAGACTTCTATAGAATGTGTCTTGGTAGGAATTACAACTAGCATTAGACATGGAAAGACAAAAAACAGAAACTTATTCAATGTAGGCAAAGAACCAGCAAAAACAAACCACTACAGAACGAAGGTAACATAATAAGAAGTTAAAGACTTATGGCCACCAAAATAGGTAAGACCTCTCATTTGAAATATGCAAAAGGCTACTACAGCCTCAAGTTATACAATATTGTGTAGGCTTAAGATTTGGAACACCCCAGCAGGAACAACTTAAAGGTGAAGGCTTCAGATTGGACATCTACATATACAACTGAAGGCATCTTGCATATGAGGTCCTGAGTGAGCCTTTCATTTGAGGAATATCGAGACCTTATGCTCAGAAAGTTCCTCTGACAATGGGATTCAACATGACAGAGAAAATTGGGAGATAGACTTTCACTAAGATGGGTGCTGAGCCCATATGTCCATCATGTATATAACAATCCCATTTTTGCCCATAATAACTCATTCATCTTATGTCGTATAGCTGAATTCTAAAAATCTAAAATCAGAGTGCATACTAACCCATGACTGTGACCTTTATCTGCCAAAATATACTTAGTCAATATGCTAAAATTACTAGAAGACACACAAAGGAGAGTAAAGAAAATCAGGAGCACACAAAAGCTCTTAAGTGAATGAAAAGCATGACAGGAGTGGATGTGAACAGAAGCATGAAGCATTTAATATTTATGTCTTTGAAAAGGAAACTTTTCTACTTATATACTATATGTTTTTCTAAGCTATGATAAATCTTGTACAGGGTCAAACTGACATGAATCAGCTTGGTAAGATATTTGCAGTATTTGGCACTCCAAGTCTTTCTCAGTGGCAGGACATGACTTTCCTTCCTGACTATGTTGAATATCAACATGTTCCTGCTCAACCATTACGTGTATTATTCCCAATGGCAAGTGAAGATGCACTGGATCTGCTTTCTAAGATGTTCACTTATGATCCAAAAGCTAGAATTTTTGCACAGCAGGCACTGAAGCATAGGTGCATATTGGTCTAATTTTTGTCATATATGTGACATTTTTATTAATAAAGATTTCTAAAATATGTGTTGTTCTATTGGCCAATAGGTACTTTTCCTCTATTCCTTTGCCTACAAAACCAGCACTGCTTCCCAGACCTGCTAGTAAGGTTGAGACTCGTAATCCTTCAATATCTGCAGAGAGAAATTCCCCAGGTCATCTTGTATTATCACCACCCAATAAGGTGAGGCGAGTAAGTATTCCACCTGGAGGTCATGCAGGTAATCCCCATGCCTTGGGGGTGGTTGAGAAGCATGTTAAGGAGACACCAAATCTACCTACGGGAATTCCAATGTCAATAGACACAAATGAGGGTTTTGGTTCAAACTGTGCAAAACAAACAACTGAAGAGCGCTGAAGTAAAGATTCATTAAAAATTTCTGACTGGAATCAAGAAAAGGTTTAACCAATAAAAAAGTTCAAAGAGATTGTATTACTCACACGAGGAAGGAGGCAGCGTCGGCTCCCCTGAGAGGCGTGGATGCAAGGTAGTCGGCGCTGGGAGCGAGAGACGAGGAGAGGAGAGGAGGAGGCAGGTGCAGGCTGACAAAGCCCTCCCTCCCCTGTGCAATTTTTACAGAGGGTTGGGGGAGGCACGAAAAGGGAAATGAGGGGATGCGGCGGGCGGGGGGGGGGGGGGGGGGAGGGGATGAAGGTTTAAAACATTAAAAGAAAGAGAGAAACCCTTTCGTATTTCAATTTTTGGGGGTTGTACATGAGGCGTACGCCTTATAATCGAAGCGGAACTCGAAGCGAGGCGCACGCTTCACTCATGTGAAGCGTGCGCTTCGAACCCACAAACGCTTCATCTAGCGCTTCAGTATTTTTTTTTGGCGCTTCGCCTCTAAGGCGTACGCCTCAGGTACTGAGGCGTACGCCTCTCACAACACTGATGCTAAAGATCCATGGATTCACTGTTAGGATCATTTTGAGATCAAAGGCAATCTAATGCACCCTATTGATTTAGGTCCATGATTTCCTTAAACAAATAACTCATTTGTGGCTAGGCTTCCTTTGCCTATATGCCTTAGACTATATTAGATCAGTTGTGATTGCAACAAGAGGTCACCTTGGCGGAAGCCACGAGACAAGTTAAAAAATGTACCTTGGGTGCCATCGATGCAGGTTGCTGATATAAAAATGTGCAAAAGCTGAGAGGGTGTTGCGTGTTCTCCCCCAAACACGCACTGTATAGTTTGGGTCCCAACTGAGCACTGCGTGGTGCTCAGTCGGGTGTATGGGTTGCCGTACACCACCATACAGCCCGCAGGCTGGCATACGGCGGTGTACGGCGCCTCCATAGACCCGACTGAGTGCCACGTGGTGCTCAGTCGGGACCCAAACACACACTGTAGTTACAGTGCGTGTTCACGGGGTGCACATATAACCTGCCCTGGCAGAAGATCCTTCACCCAACTGCACCATCTTTCTCCAAAGTTCATTTTTTTCCATGCATGCGAAGAGAGTTTCATCTAACCGTATTGAATACCTTAGAGAGATCAAGCTTTAGCAAAAGCGACTTGGTTCAAGATGAGTGAATGGAGTGCACGACTTCATGTCCAAGAGCAAAGCCTTAATGCAGTTTCCTTCCTGAGATGAAGACATTGATTTTTTGAAATGAGTTTATCCAATACAAGTTAGAGGCATGAGACAAGCGCCTTTGAGATACCCAAAGTGTAGTAGGTAGGGCAGCCTTAGAGTGAAACTCTTGAAGCAATACACTAAGATCATCCTTGCAAGCATTGCAAATGCTTTTGTATGCCTCAATCGGGAAACCTTCAACTCCCAGTGCCATACCCAAAGGCATGGACTCATCAATTCTCTTAACTTCCTCCAAATCAATTTGTCTAGTAATGATACTTGATTTTCATCAAACATGTGCAACCACATTTGCATGAGGTCAGGTGGCGGTCTAAGTGAGCATGAGAATCTAACTTGGAATTATTGAGTTAAAAATTCCAAGAGGGTTGGTTGGTCATTCAAGATGGCTATCATTGGAAGGCAAGAACGACATGCAGTTCTATTCCTTATTGTGATGGATGTCCTCACCTCCATAACAATATACTTTTTTCTTTCAAAGAATCCTCTCTTTCTCTGGCGTATGACTTGTCTTTGAGAATGCAGATCAAGGAATCGAGTTTTGCTCCATGGCGTCAATACTTTAGGCTAGGGATGTACACGAACTGGGTTCCAGCCAAGCTTGGGCTGGCTTGGCTTGGCTCGAGAGGAAGATGTGGCTGTTCAAGCTCGGCTCGAGCTCAAGCTGAGCTTGAACAGCCTACGTCCTGGCTCAACTCGAGTTGAGCTCGAGCAAAGCTCGGCTCAAAAGTTTATTTAAAAAAAAATGTATGTGGTGAGATTTGAACCCAGGTTGCTTTCCAAAGAGACAACAAACACATGTACTATGATGCAACCTCTTTTTGTGTCCAAGTATAGAAAAATAATATACATATATAAACTCTAATTTCTTTAGATAACTATGTGAACCGAGCCTAATCGGGTTTTGTCGAGCCTAACCGAGTTGGACTACATGTTCAAGCTTAACTTGTTTACGTGTACAAAGCCTAAACCTTTGTGTAAGTTTTGGCTCATTTATTTTTCGAACGAGCTCGAGCTGAGCTTAAACATGTCGAGCCTGAGCCAAGCTTGAGCTAGCTCGGCTAGTTGTGCATCCCTCCTTTAGGCAGTTGACTTTGAGATGCATCACCTTGCTTGACACCAAGGATCCAATGAGCCGCAAATTGCCATGACTGTTTGACACAGCCAATCACATGACAGCATTTCATGTGGAGGCTTGCACTCTATAACTGTAGGCCTCGTGCAATAGCCATCGTTCTTGGCCGGTCCTTTGATCTCAACTCCCTTGATTGAAGAGTTTATGATGGCCGTGATGCTGTTGGATCGTTACAAAAAGATTAATTTTAATAAATACCAACGACCAATCACATCAAGTGATTAATTTGATACAAATCTGGAGATGATAAATTATCATCGCGTATAAAGAAAAAACCAGCTACTAGCTGCACTAGTCTCTCTCTCTCTCTCTCTCTCTCTCTCTCTCTCTCTCTCTCTATATATATATATATATATATATATATATATATATATATATATATATGGTGTCAATTTCACTATGATCATGTGCAGGGGTTATGCAGACCCCTAGCAGTTTATTGAACTTGAAATTCTATACAAAAGAATACCGTATATCCGCCAAAAAATTGGAGCGACAAAAACCTCTATGGATATCCGTATATTTTTTAATTTACACAGCATAAAAGTAATCTATACGGGACCCTTGTTGGGTTACCGCTACCATCCAAGAAGGATCTCATGCTGTCTGGACGGCCGGAGAGTAATGGGTCTATGCTAAATTGCATTGATGCTAAATCAAAGCTAAAGTGCGTTGATTGAAGGTCACCATGAAAAAACTGCAAAAAACCGTGTAAAAAACATGATTTTTGGGCAAAAAGACTTTTAGTGGCATACTCAAAGCTCCAGTAGAGGTTCCGCTAAAGGTCTGGGACCTTTACTCATGCTTTTAGTGTGCTACAAAAAACCGAGCACATTTTTTTAAAAAGGTCTTTAGTGGCATAATAAAAGGGCCATTAAATGTCCTTGACCTTTAGTGGACCTTCACTAGCGCTTTTAGTGTGCCAGTAAATGATTTTCGACGCAATTTTTATTTTTTACGCACTGACCATCCATCAACACACATGATGAACTTTAACTCTGATTTAGCACCAACTAGATTTAGCACAGACCCATTTCACTATATATACATCAGTGCTAAATATGACATGGTGCTAAATGAACCATTTTATTGGTTTTTTGGTATTTTTTCAAAATTCTAACCATACAGATGTGTTCAGCATGATTGCTTGACTAAAAATCGATACTTGGATCATGCATTTGGATGAAAAAATGGTATTTGAAGCCTCAAAATTTTATAAAATTGTAGGCCATTGATTTTTGAAACCTTATAAAAGCTTATCTATGCGTTAAAATCAAATGCTTCAAGAACTGATTTCTATAAAAAAAAGCATATAGATCACAACTGTATTGTCAAAATTTTGAAAAAAGTGTAATACATAAAAGAATATAATTTTGAAGGGTAATACATAAAATATATATATATATATATATATATATATATATATATATATATATTTCATGCATAAATAACATAATATTTTTGCACGACCCAGCTCTAGTTCACATGTTCCCGCACGGTCCATGATGTAAAACTTTACAAGTAGTCTCTCCCTGCCCATAGTTTTTGCATGTTTACTTTTTTAATCTCTGCAATTATTTTGTTAATCCAATAGTTTTCTATTAGCTTTAACTTTGTTATAAGAAACATGCACCTTGAATATCAAACTTGCAATGTTACTCAACTCAAACTCTTTAAGCCAAATCACCAAGCCAAGTGTATGGAGTCCTTGTGAGCTAGTTGACATATTGAGTGAGAAACCTAATGCTTGGAAAGTCATTAGTACTAATAATTTTATGAGAAATACAAAGAAAAAAAAAGTCTAGTGAAAGTTCCTGTCTGCAATCGATCCCATAAGGGGTTCCATCCTATATTCAATCCTAATTGTCCAATCAACAACTAAAATCAGTCCATATTTTCAGTTTTATGTGGACTTATCCTAGCCGATCAGATGCTTTAGCTGGGCAGTTAGGATGACATAGGATGAAACTGTAGGAACCTGTATGCACGGATGCAGAATTGTAGCGGGAGTGAAGATGTCGTTGTTATGCTCGAAATCGCTAGGGGTTTCACTTTCTCAACCCTTTCAAAGTTTGAATGCCTTTAGTAACTGTAATTGTTACTCTGGTATGACTTCATATATATACCATACCCTTTTCACTGCATTTATAGTTGTGTAAGGGTTCAAGTTTGGGACATACCCCTAGGAGAAATCCCTTCATCCCCTAAGAGACATGTCTCTTTGCATTTGAGAATCGTGACAGTTGGAATGACCTCCAAGAGTCACCTTATGGTCACATGGCCTTACATCTCCCACTTGGTCACAAGGGATTTCCTATGTTTATATGCTTCTTCTCAACCAAAACCTTGCATACACACTTTTTGAGTGATTTTTACTTACACACCACTTAGACATAAATGAGTCTCATCTGACTCACATGTCTAGTGAAAACATCCTCAGTGACTGCCTTGGTTAGTGGATCTGCTACCATGTCACTTGAAGAAATATAGTTCACTGCTATTTCATTTTTCATAAGCATATCATGAATATTGATATTTAACTTCAATATGCTTACTTTTAGAGCTATCAACTCTTGTTTGTATTAGTCTTATAGTAGCTTTATTGTCACAATAAAGTTGAACTGGATCTTTTGGAATATCTAATTTTAATTCATTTAGAAAATAATTTATCTACACACCAAAAGTGGTTACCATGTTATATGTAATATACTCAGCTTCCTGGATATATTATGCTACACACCCTTGTTTCTTGCATGACCATGCAATTTTCCCACCTCCTAACATAAATACATAACCACAGGTGGACTTTGCTTCATCTCTATCACCAACAAAGTCAGCATCTGAGTAGCCTACATGCTTTAAACTATCCGACTGATAGCATAACTTGAGTTCTTTAGTTTTCTTTAAATATCAAAAAAATCTCTTCACTGCTTTCCAGTGAGAGAGCCCATGATTACTTTGATATCTACTCACTAGACTTACAATAAAACTTAAATCAGGTTTAGTATAAAATATTGCATACATCAGGCTTCCAATTGCTTGAGTATAGGAAATATTCAACTTTTTTTATCCATCTTTTGGACAATCATTCTTACTTAGCCTTTGGCCTTTTACTACAGGAGTACCATTTGCCTTGATACTTTCTATTCTAAATTTCTTTAGAATGTGGTCAATATATTTTTCTTGACTTATACATAGCAATCTTGATTTTTTATCTCTTTTTATCTTAATTCCAAGGATATATGAAGCTTCACCATGTCTTTCATTTCAAATCGAGAACTTAACCATGATTTAGTCATATTTTTTATGTCTATATCATTTTCTGCGATTAATATATCATCAACATAGAGTGATAACACAGTAAACTTACTCCCACTATTCTTGGCGTATACACAGTAGTCCAAACTATTTACCTCATAACCCAATTTGGTTATAACATTATGAAAAGTCAAATATCATTATCTTGGTGACTACTTAAGTCCATATAAGGATTTATTTGACTTGTATACTTTACCCTCTTGACCCTTAATTTTGAAACCTTCTGGTTGTTGTATAAAAATAATTTTATTTAGTTTACCATTTAGGAAGATTGTTTTCACATCCATTTGATATAGATCAAGATCAAAATAAGCTACCAATGCCAAGATGATACAAATAGATGTCAGTTCGGTTACAAGAGAGTAAGTTTTTTCATAATCAATCCATTCTTGTTGAGAATAAACTTTTGCTACTAATCTTGCCTTAAATCTATCAATAGATCCATCTATTTTGAGTTTTTTCTTGAGAACCCACTTACTATTAATTGCTCTATATTCACTAGGCAAAGTGGCTAGTTTGCAAACTCCATTCTTTTTTATTGAGTCTAACTCATCTTTCATTGCTTCCTTATATAGTTCAAACTCATTAAAAGCAATTGCATCTTTAAAAGTCAAGTTGTCAAGAGTTTCATCCAAATTTATAGAATAACATAATTCCTCACTCATGAATGTATAATAATCATTCAAATAAGATAAAGGAGTTCTTATTCTTTTCTATCCAATTATTGGTTGTGAATTTTACTCATTATTTACAACTGGATCGTTATGCTCTAACTCTTGATTTGGTACCCCATGATCATTTATGATATCAAGAACGACACCATCATTTTCAAGATTAAAATTGCTTTCTTGAGTTTTTAGGAATTCTACCTCTACACTCTATAATTTTTTTTTTCAAGATTATATAGTCGATATTCCTTTTATCCTTTTGGGTATCCTATGAAAATGCATTTGATAATTTCGCTATCATTTGACGAGGAATCAACACATGAGTAGGTGACCACCACTTTCGTAAATGACTCAAGTTTAGCTTCCTACCAATTCATAATTTATGGGGTATAAGCTCTACAGCCTTAGAAAGAACCATATTTAGGATATATATGGCAGTGCAAATTGCTTCTCCCAAGATTTTTTTTGGAAAAAATTGCATGTGCTAACATGGACCTTGTTATATCCATTAAGGTTATATTCATTCATTTTGCTACACCATTCTATTGTGGTGTATAAAGCATAGTTGTACGAGGAGTTATATTATTACCAATGCAGAGGGTTTTAAATTTATCAAAATTATATTCATCTCCTCTATCAAATTTAATAACTTAGATTTTTTCTTCTAGTAATCCTTTAACTTCATTTTTATATGCCTTAAGCTTTTCTAGAGCTTAAGATTTCTTAAAGATTAGGTATATGTATCCATATCTTGAGTAGTCATCTATAAATATGATGAAATATAATTTATTTTCATGTATTTCTAATGTTAAGGGTCCACAAATATCTGTGTGTACCAAAACTAATAAGTCACACGACCTATTTTCTTTATGAAAAGGTTTTGTAGTCATTTTACTTGATATACATGGTAATAATCGCATGCCAATTATTCTTTTCATTTTATTGACATTTACATGCCCTAATCTAAAATGTCATAAATATGCATCAACATTAAATGCATAATCAATATAACCAAAAATATTTATTGCATTATTTATAGAAGGAGTTACATTTAGACAAAAGAGACCATAGTTAGCATCATAGTGACCCCTGAGCTTCACTTTTTCATCTTTTTCAATAGTGACCTTGTCACCTCAAAAGCGGATTTTGAAGCCCATTTTAGCAAAATCTCTCACTGCTAAAAGATTCATTCTCATGAAAAGTACATAAAGTACATTTATTAGTATGAAGCTGGTCCCTTCTACCTGAAGCCTATAGGTTCATATTTTGATTACATTACTATAGGTGTTATTTCCCATATACACCTTATAATCTTCAGGCTTCAACTCCTTCATCTTCACAAGTCTTTCATTTGTCTTAGACACATGTCGCGCCACCCCTGAATCAATCACTACCTTGGGAGATCACTAACTATGATCAATGATTCAGATACAGTGAATACTAATTCTCATTTTTTATTTACTTGCTTTTCTAGATTCTCTTTTTTGGTTTTATTTGGGCAATTATTCTTGAAATGCCCAACTTTTTTGCAAGAAAAACATGCTCCTCTGGTTGTAGTCTTGGAGTTTTTTGTTTGCACTGGACACTTCTGATTGAACTTATTCTTTTTAAAGTTCTTGAAGAATGTGCCTTTAGGCTTGAACTTGTGAGAGGTTTCCAAAAAAATTCTTAGAAAGGTTTTCAGACAAGGTGATCGGTGGTTGCCACACGACCTTAGATAATGAGGCTTCCACCGGTGAGGATTTTGAGGGCTGAAAAAAAAATCCGGCCAACCTGTGCTTGGTAACAACGACCCGATAGCACCTCTAGCTACAAATCTGACAGGGTTCTGTGCCTCTATTGTTTTTTTTTTTTCGTTTTTCTCTTTTTCCCGTTTCAACGGCTTTAGCCGATACCTTTGCAGGTGTTTTCTGACGGATCAAGCCCCTCAGCAGAGAGAGAGGAAAGAGGGAGCCAAACCCTTTTCCTCTTATCCCTTTTTTTTCTTTTTTCGGCACTGCGACCATTGAGAAACCGGGTGATCACCACCGGTGGTATTTTTTTTTCACTTTCTCTATCTGGAAAAAACAAAAAACCCGAAGAGGGCCAAACCCTCTTCATGTTTTTTTTTGAGTTTACGCAAAACGGGAACGCTTGGTTCACCGATTTGTCTAAATCAGAAAATAAAACTGACATCTTGTTTTTTATTTTTTATTTTTCTTTATGTGCTTTTTTTTTGGCAATGAGTCGTTGCTATCACCAACATTCGATTCTTGTGTCAACACGCCTGCATGCACAGGCTGCTTTCAACACTGTAAGGGACCTGTCGAACCTGACTCTGATACCAATGTAAGGACCTATATGCACGAATGCAGAATTGCAACTGAGGTAAAGATGTCGCTGTTACGCTCAAAATTGCGAGGGGTTTCATACTCTCAACCCTTTCACAATTTGAATGCCTTTAGTAATTGTAATTGAATGCCTTTAGTAACTGTAATCGTTACTTTGGTATGACTTTATATATATATATATATATATATATATATATATATATATATATATATATATATATATATATATATATATATATATATATATATATATATATACATATATATATATATATACTATACCCTTTTCACTGCATATATAGTTGTGTAAAGAGTTCAAGTTTGAGTCACACTCTTGGGTGAAATCTCATCATCCCGCAAGCGACACGTCTCTTTGCATTTGAGCATTGTGACTATTGGAATGACCCCCAATAATCACCTTATGGAAAATGATATCTTTTTGGTCCATTACATTGATGCAATCTATCTACCATTGCATTTCCCTTTACTTTTACTAATTAATTTAATTAGTTTTGCATTTGGTTTGTAAGTTTCTGAAAATTTTCATTTAGTAGACAAGTTTTTCTCTTAATTTCAAAAATGAGTCTCACATCTCCGAATATCCTGGTACAAGCCTTTGCCTTCTTGAAAACTGCCAATCAAATGCCTACCTTTAGGGATGGCTGTGGATCGGGGGACAATGGGGCTCTGCCCCACCTCGCCCCGTTTGGATCGGGGATGAAGGGCATGAAACAGGGATGAAGGCGAGGATGAAGGTTAAAATCTATCCCCGTGCGAAGATGGAGGCGGGGATGAATTTACACTTTTCCTCGCACCGCCCCGTCCCCCTCCCTGCCCCATCCCCAATCCTTTAAGGGATGACTATAGACTAAGGGGAAATGGGGCCCCGCCCTGCCTCGCCCCCGTTTGGACCGGGGATGGAGGACATGAAACGGAGATGGAGGCGGGGGTGGAGGTTAAAATCCATCCCTGTGCAGGGATGAAGGTTCAGATTTTGAAATGGGGCGGGGGTGGAGACCTTGTCCCCCGCCCCCGTCCACGGCCATCCCTACCTACCTTCAACATTATCTATTAATTAAGGTTAAATCGTTTGTCAATTTACAGTACTAACTTTCATAATTAAATGTTGAAGATATATGCCCATTTTCTTTTGATACGGGGTTGAATGCGTTTTTCAATTTCAGAGGACAACACAAGGAATAAAAAAAAATTAGCGATTTTTTAGATGACGAAGGCCCATATAATATTTGACAGTTTTGAGGAAAAAAATTGCCTGTTTCAGTAATTTCAGAAAGTATTTTCCTAATATTTTCAAAGGGAAAAACTCGAAGAGTAAAACCGCTTCCGATGTGTTTGTTTTATATGAAATCCCCAAGGAAGCATCACATGCTCTTCAATGCCATTGGATGAGGATGACATAAATTTCCTCAACCCCCAATTGCATCTCTCTCTCTCTCTCTCTCTCTCTCTCTCTCTCTCTCACACACACACACACACACACACATAAATTTCCTCAACCCCCAATTGCATCTCTCTCTCTCTCTGCCATGGCTGCAACCTATTCATCAGCTCCCCAACTGTAAATCTCTCTCTCTCTCTCTCTCTCTCTCTCTCTCTCTCTCTCTCTCTTGATTGCTTCTATTTATGATGTCCATTTCTCTCTGTGGGTACGTATGTGCAGGTTCAGTGGGGGCATAGAGATGGCCAATCTGATGCTGTCCACAGGCATCCTCCAAAAGGGATGGGACTGCATTTTAGAGCTCCAACAAACTTCCCAAATCTCCTTCTCCATCAAGAAGCTGCCCAAGTATACCATCGTAGCCTTCAATTCAACCAGACATCAACAAGATTTCCAGCCAACTCTTGTTTCAGTGAACCAGGCGAGATCTCTGAGCTTTCTCATCACCAATGACAACAAATCCATCTCTCTCCACAGCTCCCCTCTCTCTACCTTTCTCTCTCTCCCCCGACAATGATCTCGAGCAGGTACTCAGTTTCTTTCTCATTTCCGAATATTTTCCTCTTACAAGCACAGTTGACGAGCGGCACAAACTTTTAAGATGGCAAAATAACAGCGGCCAAAATTTTCATGAGAAAATGAAAACATATTGTTTTCTTAGGCTTTTATTGGTAAAATATCAGTGAAAAAAGAAGTCCGCATCCATCTTATCGGAAAACATGAGTCTTTTTGGTTTATTGTAGTGTCCCTTGAAAATTTGAAAAGTACACATTCATACTCATGGAAAAAGAAAAAATAAACATTTTAACTCTTAATGATGAAGGTCACTGTTGTAATTTGACTTATGGTTTTAACCAATGAATCAATGGATAATAACAAATGCAGGCCCTTGTTTGACAGTTTTCAGAAAAAACAGAGTCCTATATTTGAAATTTAAGAAATGTTCTGTTCATATTTGAAATTATGAGTATATGTTCGCGGCCTAGTTGGAATTTTTCCTTTTTCGTATTAGCATTACTTTTTGCAAAGCAAGTTTTGTCGTCACCCAAGGACGTGGACTTTTCAAAGCGAAGAAGGTTTACATGAGTAACTTGCCTATATATTCAAACCCAGCCGTCACGTGGGCCGTTCATCTTGAACTGTTGGTGTTCTATCTCAGTTTTGAAGATTGTCCTCGTGGGTGCAGTCTTGTGGAAATAGTAGTTGAGCTACCATAGATATGAAGGAGCTTAACGTCCACAAAGGCAATTTTCAGAACAGAAATAGAGCATCAACCTTTCAAGATCAACGGCCCATATAATGTCTCTGTTTCTATATATAGGCAAGGAATTCATGTAAACCTTCATCGTTTTGAAAAGTCCCACCAACAAAACATTGAGATCTGTCCTTTGGGAACACTGGGAGCCACCTCTGAGATTCTTTTCAATACTTTATATATATGACAAGTCATGTTTTGAATGGATTTGATGTGTGAATATTTTATTATCAAATTTTAGTTATTTTTACCTCTTTAAAATAAACATGAACATAAAGATGTAACATGCTTTCTATTGATTAATTAATGATAAACACATCTTATGGTTCCGATCTAGTATAAAACACATAAAACTATTATTTTTAACGGTAACCTAACTGAAAAGGGCAGCACAAAACCCAATATATATGACACAAGATCCGTGCTAAATATGGCACGTTGGTTTTTTGAAATTCTAACAGTACAGATGTGGTCAGCACAATCGATTTACTAAAAATAGACACTTGGATTATGCATTTAAATAAAAAATAATAATATTTGAAGCCTCAAAAGTTTATGAAAATTGTAGGCTTATCAGAACTTCGAAAAAACACAAGAAATCTGATAAAATGTTTAATTTAGCACTTTTCCATATTTAGCATGGATCTTGTATTATATATATATATATATATATATATATATATATATATATATATATATATATATATATGAGTTAGTTCCTTCCATCATACGGTGTTGTGTTCTAATTATTTATTCCTCACATGGAATGCAGACTAAAATGTGGTAACAGATACTAACTGCTGTTGCAGTAATAACTGCAGTAGCTGTAGCAGTTATTTTTACATTAAATGATTGCTCTTCCAAAAAAAAAAATGGGGGCATTTTGGTGACCAGCAAACCATGGTCAAACTAACAACTGTTGAGAGAAGGACAAATTTTATAATAACAGCGAGAAAGGCGAAGACTGATCTGTAAAATGACATAAGGCAGGGACCAATGTGCAAACAAAAAAACCAACTTTTTTATAACATTTAAACTTATCGCATTTGCTATTTATTAACCATGTACTTTTCTTACTATTCTTCCATTCTTCTTTGCAATAATAAAGTAAATATATAGCCTGATATGCACTTAATTTATGTATCCTTGAAAGCTTCTGGTTTTGGACTTTAGTTCACATTCATGGAAGATGCATCTTGGCTTTAGATCCGACGTAGGCTGACTTGAGTTATTGCTTTTTTATTCATATTGCACTATCCATTCAGAAAACAACTACCTAATAATATGGCTTGACTACCATTATTAGTAACTACCTATCTCAGAATGGACAAGCAGTTCTGTTCCTTCACATTTGTCCATGAATTTTGGTTGTCCAGATCGTAACTGCAGGTATATGATAGCATAATAAATGCATTTTTCCAATCTTGATGATGATTCATCATTCATGAACGTTGATAAGATCCCTTAGTTTAGTCTGTCAAGCCTGTCATTAAATTCAAACTTAGTTCAGTCTCAACTAGATAACGAACAAGAATTACCCATATCTAAACAAAATAGAAAACACTTGAGGGGTAATGTTTGCTACCATCATGAACAAAGAATTCTCAAGTGAAAAACTTTATTTTAGTTTTTGTATATCTGAATATTCATCAGATGTGATCCACATGTTTGGTTTACTAGAATCTGGCCTTTGGATCAAGTTTTTTCGCCGGGTATGTTGGAATTTCCACAGGTTGAAAAATCAATGTCCTACAATGCATGTAGAACGAAATTCTCAACCCTCAAAAAATAGTATTTTTTTATGTCGAAAATGCAATCCAAATGTCAATTCCTACTATTTTGACCATGCTGAACACATCCATGAGGTCAGATTCGGTCGAAACCGCTTCCCTTATGAGTTCTAACTAGAGGGTTCCTTAATCCGCGATGATAGCAAATATACTTTCTCACTAATTAATGGATTTCAATTATTTCCAAGAAGGCAATTGAACAGCTAACACTCGATTTTCTTTTTTGAGCACAGTTCAAGGCATTAACGGCCAAGAACCAACCCCGACTCGTACTAGTGGGCCAGTCACTGGGAGGCTCAGTTGCTGCCTTGGTCACTCTATGGCTCCTAAAGAACCGGTCATCCACCTCACTCCCTATATGCATCACTTATGGATCCCCCTTCATTGGGGACCAAGGTCTCCAGAAAGCCATTGGCAAGATTGAGCAATGGAAGGCCCAATTTTGGCACGTTGTCGGACACGACGACCTTGTTCCACGCCTCTTCGTCGTCTCAAAGCTTAAGACTCAGTTGGTTCCAAGTGCAGGCGGGGAGTTCAAGCCTTTTGGCACCTATTTTCTCTGTTCTGGATCAAGTTGCACATGTATCGAGCATCCGGATTCGGTTCTCGAATTGCTGGACTACAGCACTCCAAATTTGGAAGGATTGGACTTAACACAGTTGCCCCTCAAGGACTATGGTGCCACACTAAAACAACTGAAGGAGAACATCGAGTATAGAAACAACACTCAAACAACTGACTACTCAAGCCTCACAGTGGGTTTAGCTCTACAATTACAAGCGGTTGGAATTGGAAGCAATCACCCGGTAATTGAACCTCTCTCTCTCTCTCTCTCTCTCTCTCTATATATATATATATATATATATATATATATATATATATGATTCAGGCCCGTGCTAAATATGGCACAGTGCTAAACATTTTATGGGATTTCCGGTATTTTTTCGACTGGAGCCTTGCCTGATTTACTGTTTGGGCTGAGTAAAGACTGGGTCTTACCAGATTATTTTGCTGTGAAGTCAGCCCAAACCCATCGGGTATCAGGTTGAGTGTCTGACCTGATGTCCACCCATACAAATAGATTCAGTATGATTTTTGGGTTGCACCTTAGAAGGCCCAATATTAATCAGACTTGGATCCATCAAGATGGACAAAAACAAGCTGGATGTGTTTGATATGAAAGGGTACTAGTAGTGCTGGCTGGACCTGCACTGTTTTAGGTGATTATATACCATACAGGAATCTGGATCAAGATCTGAATAAGTTCTAGGCTGGTTGCTTCTCTCTTCCAAAGGGGCTTTACCTCAGTGAGCATGGTATGGATCTTACACATATAGATCCTGACCTCAACCAATGGCTAACTTCAAGAAATATGTGATGTATTGGATAAAATAAAGAAATCCCAAATTCAATTTAACTGCATTATGTTAACTTATTTCTAGAATTTATTCAATCTAAACCACAAACTAAACCATACGTAGCATTTGAAGTGTGTAAAATTATAGTATTCATGTATAATACAATATTTGCAGTTTTACATATATAACTGAACCACCAAAACTTATGGTGATACACACTTAATTTACATAAAATCTAATCTCAAAAAACAAAAAGCAGAATCCAAACATTGGGTCATGCTTGCCGTATTTTATATACTATTTTCATGTGTTAAAGTTGATTCTAACATGATGTTTTATACCAATGTTAAACCACCCTTATTTTCATTCATTGTGAGCCATTGATTTTTCACCTTCTCAAAAATTGAATTTCATGGTGTATTAGAAATTGTAAAACCTCCTAACACAGTAAATAAACCATGTTTGACACATCTGTATGGTTAGATGTAGCATTTGGTGGTTAGATTCACGAAACCCGTGTATTCCTCTCTCTCTCTCTCTCTCTCTCTCTATATATATATATATATATATATATATATATATATGCCATTGCATACAAATGTCCCTAGATCTCTGTTCTGATCCAATCCTACCTCATGGATGGATTCATCATTCAGCATGTTCGAAATGGTGAGAACCAGCTTTTTTATCATGTTTGCTCGATGAAAACACATGATTTTATGACCTGAGAAAGTATCTCATATTGTAGGCTGTGGATTTTTTAATCCTTAATCCGACATCTGTAAGGTTAGTTAATGAAAAACAACAAAAAGAACGAAACATTTGTGAGTAGTGGACGTGACCATATATTATATATATAACCTGTGCATTTGCACAGGAAAAAAAAGAAAATGTGAGATCAAATGGATAAAAGCAGATAAAATATACACATTTAAATCAGGAAAATAGGATTGATTCTACTATAAAATAATATTAATTTTGGATGGTTGATCTGAATCCTGATTCAAATATTCATTGGGAACTGTTCATTGGGAAGTACAAATGTATGGGTTAGATCCTCTCTCTATACATATACAATGGTACCTCCGCTGTATCTTTTGTAGATTCAAGGAAGAAAACTATGACAATGGCTATAGATGCCAGCAGCCTCTTACTCATTATTTTTGAAGAACAACATTCCAAAGTTCAAATTCTAAAAAAATCGAGCAGAGAACAAACTCACAAACAATCACACATTTTTATGTGGTTCGGTCTACTGATCTGACCTACGTCCACGAATTCACTCTCAAGGTTTTTCACCCCATGAGAGGGATTCATTTCATCATGTTTAAATACCGGTTCAAGGCAGACTTTTTCTTGCCTATTTTTCAAGACCTTTACATTAATATTCAGACTCAGAGTCTGATTCATGGGATCGACCTCTGGTTCGGTTTTCAACTTTATCATCATCTTTACATTTGATGGTTATACATTTGCCATTCTTGTTGATAGAGTTACATTCGCTAGATTGACCATATTGACTCTTTCCATGATCATGATTACTACAAGAAAAATGCGTAAAGGCGACGGATGCTATCCGTTGGTAATCCGTCGCTATACATGTTTACGATGAATTTTGCGATGGACTAGTGACGGATATCATCTGTCGCATAACCCTAGTCGCTAAATTGCGACAAAATTTATCTACCGCCAATCCGTCGCTATGTTGCGATGGCTTAGCGACGGATCATGTATGTCACGAATTCATCGTTAAATGGAGACCGATTTGGTTAAGCAACAGAATTTAATCTGTCGCTATTTTCGTCGCTATCATTTATCAACGGATGAATATTCGTCGCTAATTAGCGACGGAGTAGCGACAACTTAAATTCTGCTGCAAGCCGATGACTACCTCAAATTGGCGACAGAGCAGCGACGGATATTATCCATTGCTACTTCGTCGCTAATTTGTTATACAATTTTAAATATTTTTTTTAAATATTTTGAAAATCGAGAAAAATTTCTTGTACAATTCATATATCATGCTTATAAAAAAACAATACAAATAAAAAATGCATACAAATTAAACAGAAATGCTAAATTAAACAAAATTTAACTACCAAGTACAGTTCTTACGAAGTTATAATTAGTTACAAGTTTGTCAAACAAATTAAACAAAAAAATCTAATCCTCATCAGGATTTTGGGCATCATCCTCTTCATTTTCTCGATCTATCCCTTCCTCCATGCCTCCATCAGTTTCTCTACGTTGATCATCTCCATTGTCCTACAAAAGAGAACCAAAATGTTAGTATTTATAAATAAAATATAATGAAATAAATTATATGCAATCCATCTATTCTAATGAAACAAAGTAAATGGCTGAATGACAAATAGACTAGTAATAAACTGAAGAACATTAACAAAATTATAAGAAAAAAATTATAGCAACTCAATCATGCATACCTAATGGGTACCTGAGCTCATGTTGAATGCAGATGAAGTTCTACTTTCCTGAAAAAAGTTGCACAACTCATTACGGACAAGGTTGGTAATGACTTTATTTAAAAAGTGTTGCATTTTATCCTTAAAACGCTGATAAACACCATCCCAAGACACAACAGGGTCAATAGGACGTTGGAAGTTGATGATTGCAAGAGAACTTTGTGAGCTCGGGCTGCAAGAGGCAACGACTGGTGTGGTGTTCATGTTACTCTCAAACCCGAACACACGACCCTTTTTGGGTTCACCTGTAGCAATCACTTATGCTGCAAGATCAAAAAACGGATGCTGAGTGGAGTCATCGCCATATCGTTGTATCATTTGTTGCTCGTATGACTCCTACAAAATAATAATTAGAATATGCATTAATAATTAAGAATTACAATATTTATGATAACATAATTGAAAGTAACTTATATATTACAATATTTATTAATACAATAAATACATATCATTGTCGCTCTCGCCTTCTCTGATACAAAATCTCCCGTGCTCTTACGTTTATGTGTTTCAACAAACATATCCTTGTAAGGCACAATGTTTCCTTTTTCTGCTTCCTGCAATGTGACATGTTATAAAAAATTGATTAATAAGTGTGCAGAAATACTCACAAATTTGAATATATATATATATATATATATATATATATATATATATATATATATATATATATATATATATATATATATATTGATGACTTACCATTTTCTTCTGGTGGCTCCTAAAAGTCCTAGATCCACCTGTGTGTAGATGCGCATCGAGCATCACTGATCGGTTTTGTGCAGCCTTTGCTGAGCGGTTTCAAAAATCATTGCTCGCCCACTTGTCGCACATGCCCTCCCAATAATCTCTCCCGACAGTAGCCGACCCATGGCCCTTCCACTGCAATGGATCATCTATCCCACCAACTAATTTTTTTACTGCAGTCTTCATATTGTGCAACATGTCGATAAATCGATTGGCAACCACCTTTTGCCACACTACCCTCGCGTTCTTCTCCTTGTTTGCACTCGTGAATCGATGGGAGGCCTATAAATACTTTTAAGAAGTTAGCACATATTTCAATAAAACACTGCTTGTTATGATAAATGATTGCATACCATGAATGAGGAAATTAAGTTGTACAACACCTCTCTCAAGTACTCTTTCCATTGTGCTACCGGTCCTGAAAGATGATGCAGTAATGACTTCGTAATTCTTTGTATTACTTCTTGCTGCTCAAACCTCGCATTGCACATGAAAAGATACACATTAACAATCGACCGCCAATATACATTTTTTATAAGTTAAATATTAAATAAGTGACAATGAAATACTTACGATCGACCATCGATATACACTATTTGAATTACTTGTCGTGGGTCGCACGGAAAAGACCTTGCATCCAGCGTATGTGGGTCATGTGTAGGTGAAACAACACCTACAAAACAATGAGTTAGAAATTCATATAATGTAAATTTTAACTAATCAAATATATAATTATTTAAATGATATACCTATCGAAGGAGCCTGTGAAGATGAAGGCTCAGACTAGCTACCACTGGGTGCTCGACGACTGTGTCCTTCACGAACCATATTCTAACAAATTAAAATATACTGGCAATACATTCAAACATTGCATTATATTTCAATATATTCAAATCATTCTAATCATTCAGATCAAATTGAAAAAACCTTCATGCAAGACATTCAAACATTGCAACACATTTCAATATATTCAAATCAATACAATACATTTCAATACATTCAAATCATTCATATGAAATTGAAAAAAACTTCATGTATGACATTCAAACATTGCAACACATTTCAATATATTCAAATCAATACAATACATTTCAATACATTCATATCATTCTAATCATTTAGATCAAATTGAAAAAGCCTTTATGCAAGACATTCAAATATTGCAATACATTTCAATATATTCAAATCATTCTAATCATTTAGATCATTCATATCAAATTTAAAAAAAAAAACTTCATGCAAGACATTCAAATATTGCAACACATTTCAATATATTCAAATCAATACAATACATTTCAATACATTCAAATAATTCTAATCATTCAGATCAAATTGAAAAAGCCTTCATGCAAGACATTCAAACATTGCAATACATTTCAATATATTCAAATCATTCATATCAAATTGAAAAAAACTTTATACAAGCCATTCAAATATTGCAACACATTTCAATATATTCAAATGAATATAATACATTTCAATACATTCAAATCATTCTAATCATTTATATAAAATTGAAAAAAACTTCATGCAAGGCATTCAAACATTGCAATACATTTCAATACATTCATATCATTCTAATCATTTATATCAAATTGAAAAAACCTTCATGGAAGACATTAAAACATTGCAATACATTTCAATATATTCAAATCATTCAGATCATTCATATCAAATTGAAAAAAACTTTATGCAAGACATTCAAACATTGCAACACATTTCAATATATTCAAATTAATATAATACATTTCAATACATTCAAATAATTCTAATCATTCAGATCAAATTGAAAAAACCTTCATGCAATACATTCTAACATTGCAATATATTTCAATATATTCAAATCATTCTAATCATTCAAATGATTCATATCAAATTAAAAAAAACTTCATGCAAGACATTAAAAAATTGCAACACATTTCAATATATTAAAATGAATACAATACATTTCAATACATTCAAATCATTTTAATCAGTTAGATCATTCAGATCAAATTGTATTACAAGTTGTATTTCACTAGCTCATGAATGACTCATCATCACTTGTCTGACTTTCATAGTCTTCTTCCTCTTCCTCCTCCTCTTCGTCATCATCTTCTTCTTCTTCATTTAGCGTTCATCCACTTCGTATATCATTTGGATCACATTCTTCCATGCATGTGCCATGAGCCAATGAAGATATGACATGTATACCATATGCGACATCGTGACCATAAGAGAAGTCATACATATCATCTGATTGATAGTATTCACCATCTTCATCAATCTTGTCTTTCTGTAACTGATTATACTCGGGGTATAGTTTAGACTTCACCTTATAAAGTGCCCATTATTCATTTCTATCTGACTTCCTTGTAGTCGGATATGATGTATAGTACACTTGTTGAGCTTGTGAGGCTAATATGAATGATTCATATATTCCAAACATTGACTTACCATTCACCTCCATAATGCCTGAGACTTTGTCGACTCTAGTTGCTGTGGGATTAAATCATTGACACTTGAATAAAGTTAACCTGTTATTTGTTCATAAGTAAGTCAACTCCATTATTTCTTCTATAACACCGTATTAGTCATGTTCATTTTCACCATAGCTGCTACCCTTGACGCACACACCACTATTCATCATTGACTTATTGACACCGTAGTCTTTTGTATGGAAACGATAACCATTTATGATATACTCGTTGTAACACTGCACAACTTTAGACGGACCATTCTGTAAATCACATATTCATTGATCTTTAACATCACCAAGGTGGACCTACAAGCACAAACAAGGACTATGATCATGACAAGTATCTTATTGTTGTATAAAGGAAAAAATGTATATAATCGTCCTTACCAACTCTTTCAACCATGCCACAAATTTATTTTCACATTCTTTCTGTACTTCTGCATCAGTGAGTTGTGAAAGTTTTCTTCGCAATTCCAGATCAAATCGTTTACACTTAACATAAACATATTTTACTGAACCATGTACACACGTATAGAACTTATTGTTACGTATTAACTATACTTACTCAATGTATGGGTCGATTGCTGAGTAATTGAAAATGATATATATTTGTGCTGTGTCTTGCTCTTGATCTTCCAAGAGACTTGACCGGCACTGCTAAATGCATGTCCAAGTGGTTGAAATATAGACAATTTGTCAGTTTCTCTTTCAAGAGACTTGACCGGCACTGCTAAATGCATGTCCAAGTGGTTGAAATATAGACAATTTGTCAGTTTCAGTTAATTGTTCTCCATCATCATTACGAGCTGGGCATGTGTAGCATGTAGGAATGTGAGGTTCAAAGTATATAGATAAGAAATTTGAAATCTCTTCCAAGGTGTATGCCTCACAAACAGAGCCCTCTAATCTTGCTTTATTTCGAACCTTTTTTTTTAGGTCAAACATGCATCTGTCAACAATATATATCTCGGATTACAATAAATTTCTTAATAGTATTGGAAAAAAAAATGTAAATAAACATATACCTTTCAAATGGGCACTTCCACCAATATTGCACAGGTCCACCAACCCTAAGTTCATATGGCAAATGTATGACCACATGTTTCATAACATCAAAAAATGTTGGTGGAAATATCTTCTCTAGCTGATAAATAGTAGTTACGACAGATTCCTCTAGATTCTTTACCTCAAATACTACAACTTCAGTTGCGCATAATGTTCTGAAAAATCTACTCAACTCGGACAGTACCCCTCATATATGTTTATCTAACATATCATGGAATGCTAGGGGTATCAATCGTTGCATAATGACATGACAATCATGGCTCTTCAACCCATATAACTGTCTATTGTCTATCTTCACTGCCCGAGCAATGTTAGAAATGTAGTAGTCTGGAAATCTCAACTGCGTCAACCATTGACATACCAACTTTACTTTATCTGTACCAAGCACATACCTTGCCTTTGGTTTCAGTACTTTGCCATTGTACTCTTTGAGTTTCAATTCTGATTTTTTACATACCACTTTTAAATCCATATGTGTTTTAGGATTATCCTTCATTTTCCCTTTCACGTTCATTACTGTATTGAATACATTATCGAACACATTTTTTTCTACACGCATGACATCTAAATTATGTTGTATCAATAAGGTTAGCCAATATGGTACTTCTTAAAATATAGATTTTTTTGTCTAATTGTGATCCTTCTCAAATCCAATAAAGGGCGTTGCCCTACGGGCATCTGTCAGTCTACATAAAAGGTATCACAATCTTCTTAAAATATCTATGCCCAGAGAACCTTTTTGGTGGACCTTTCATTTCAGTTGTGCCTGCTCGAAACACATTCTTTTGTCATCGGAATGGATGATCGCTAGGTAGAAATCGACAGTGACAATCAAACCAGCACGACTTCCTTCCATGTGTCAATCTAAACGATTTTATAACCTCCATGCAGTACAGACATGCTAACCTCCCATGTGTGCTCCAACCAGATAACATACCATATGCAGGAAAGTCACTGATTGTTCATAGAATAGCAACCTTCATATTGAAGTTTTGTTTTTTGTGGGCATCGTACGTCAGAACACCGTCATCCCACAATATTTTCAGTTCATCAATCAATGACCTCAAATATACATCAAGATTTTGGTCGGAAAACGTCAGACCAAGGATCAATAGAGACAAGAAAATATTTTGATGCTTCATACACAAGCTTGGAGGAAGGTTGTATAGGGTGACAAATACTGACCAACACGAGTATGGGGTTGATCTACCCCCAAATAGATTAAATTCATCTGTACATAAACCTAACCTAACATTTCTCACTTCCAAAGCGAAGTTCTGATGATACGATCAAAGTGCCTCTAAGCTTCTGCGTCAACAGGTTGTGTGATATTGCCTTCATCATGTCGAACTTTTTTTGCATGCCATATCATTTGTTTAGCTGTCCTCAAAGACATATAAAGACATTGCAATCTAGGGGTGAGAGGGAAGTAACAGAGTGACTTATACGACACTTCTTTTGACCTTGTGCTACTATTTTCCTTTGTCTTTGACTTGAACTGAGGATGTCCACATGATAGACATGATCTGCTTTTTTCTTTATCTTTAAAATACAACATGCAGTGATTGGGGCAAGCATCTATCTTTTGATACCCCATACCTAGAGCATTAACCATAACCTTCGCACGGTAGAAATTTTGTGGTAATTTTTCATCTTTGGGCAACATACTCTTCACAATAGAGCACAGTCAGTCAAAACATGATTTACTCAAATTAAACTCGCACTTCAAATTTAGTAGTTGAAGAACTACAAACAGGATAGTGTGACTCTTGTAACCATTCCACAGTGGTTCTTCAACATCTCTAACTAAGTTATAAAATGTACTAGCTTCATCGTTTGTTGCTTCTTCCTCTATCCTAGTTGGTGCATCACTATGTCTCACAGCAGAACCCATTTTCGATGCTGCGACATCAAATATCAAGTCCACATATAGATTATCGTGCACCACATCTACCCTTGCATCATAAGTATTCTAAAATTCTTCACCATGAAGCGTCCAATTTTGATAACCACTAACAAAACCCTTCCTGTACAGGTGATGTCTAACGCCATGAGGTTCTACAAATTGATTATTCTTACACATCGTGCATGGGCATCTGATTCGACTGGTAGGATCCACTGTACTGACACTTGCCATTGTGAATTCAATAAAACTATCAATACCATTCATATATTCATGTGATACATCATTATCAACTATCCTACAATACATCCATTCACGGTTTGCAGCCATTTTGTCCTAAAATATTACAGATATTTTCATCACTAGTTAAAATAAAATCTTAATAATGCTATGATGACACAAATATATTTATTTGAACAAAAAAATCATGATACAATTTTACATAGAAGGCATAATCAAATAGAAAATAACTTCATGTAAGCATGGATACAGAAATATTAAACATTGCAATACATTCAAATCATTCATATCAAAACAATATCAAACATGTACCTGCAACAAACACACTCCAATATCCTGCTAGCTACTATCATGCCTAGCATGAAATCCGTACTCCAAAAATAAGAACACTTCTATTCTCATACATTAAAGTCATGTTCAACATGATCTCCAAACTTCATTAAAGCAGTCCTAGATATCCATAACTAAGTGAGTGTGTGAACAAAAAAGTGTTGCATCTGATAAATTATATAAATAACATGTGATGCGCTTGCATCACTTACTCACCTTGGGTATTTACTCGATTTGAATTGTTTTTCACCAGAAATCCTTTACAAGCACATTGCTTAGAGCTCCTTATATTTACTGAAAACAGTAAAACCTACTGAAAATCACACCAGAAACTTAGTTGAATGCTAAAATAGATTAAAACAAAATAAAACAAAAATTGAGGCACCCCCTGCCTGTCAGAAAATCACAAAGGCACCCCTCTGCCTGTAAAAAACACACAGAGATAGGGGGGCCTTGCCTGTCGAAAAACCCGAGCGGCAGCGGCCGAGGCCCCTGCCAGACTGTAGGAGGCATGGCCTCGCCCTCCCTGCCGGAAATCCTGAACGGTAGAGACGAAGCCCCGGCCAGACGGAAAGAGGCAGGGCCTCGCTCTGCTTGCTAGAAAGACCCGAGAGACAGGGGCCTCGGCCCCTGCCTGATGGGAGGAGGCAAAGGCCCCTGCCTGCAGATAAACAAAGAGGCGGGGGCGCAGAGCACCTTGTGCTTGTCAGAAGCACAAAGAGGCGGGGGACAAAGCCCCCTCTGCCTGTCAGAAGCACACAGAGGCAAGGGGGCTTTGCCCCTTGCCTGTCGAAAAACCCGAGTGGCAGGGGAGGCCCCTACTAGACAATAGGAGGCAGGGCCTCGCCCTGCCTACCGGAAAGCCCGGATGGCAGAGATGAAGCCCCCGCCAGACAAGAAGAGGCAGAGCCTCGCCCTGCCTACTGGAAAGATACGAGCGGCAGGGCAGAGGCCCTTGCTGAATTGGAGGAGCGAAGAGGAAGAAGACAAACAAAGAGAGGGGTTGTCTCCAGCTGAGGGGTCGCCAGACAGGGGATGTCGGTGGCAATCGAGAAATATAGCGAAGAGAGAGAGAGAGAGAGAGAGCGGACATGCGGCCGGTCGGGGGCCGACGGGAGGCGGGTCGGGGGTGCGACGGGAGGCAGGTCGGGGATGACGGATGTCGGGCTGGGGACGACCGATGCCGGGCAGGGGGGCGACGAGAAGCGACATAGATAAAACAAAAAAGAGAAAGAAAGGAGAAAAAATTAGGGATTTACGAGAAAATTAGCGATGAATTAGCGACAGAAAGTATTCTGTCGATAATCCATCGCAAAGTAGCGATGACTTAGCGACGAAATAGTTCTATCGTTGATCCGTCGGTAAGTTGCAACGAATATGGCGACAGAATAAATTTCATCGCTAATCCGTCACTACTTTGTGACGGATTATCGACAGAATACTTTTCGTCACTAAAATCGCAAATAACTGGTATTTTAGCGACAAATACCTTTTTCTCGCTAATCCGCCGATGTTTTGGGATAGATTTTTTCTGTCGCAAATGGTCGTCGCTAATTAGGATTTTTCTTGTAGTGGATCTCCACTAGACTCACAGTTTCCATCTTTATCTTTAACAACCTCTCACAAGTTCAACGGGGCTAAGGTCACATTGAGCTTGTTACTTAGGAGTTTGAACTGATCAGCAGATAATGGTTTAGTGAAAATATTCACAACTAAATTTTTGAAGGAAATATACTTGACTTGAAGTTGGCCTTTAGCAACTCTTTCATGTACAAAGTGAATATCGATTTCAATATGTTTGCTTCTACTCTGGAACATTGGATCGGCAGAAAGATATGACAGACTGATGTTATGACATAAGGGTCTAACTCCCAATTCTTGAAAAAAGTTTTGGATCCACATAATTTCTACTGCACCATTGGCTAAGGCCCTATATTTAGACTTAGTGTTTGATCTTGAGATTTTGGCTAGCTTTTTGGAGCTCCATGAAACAAAGCTTTTTCCAACCATAACAAAGTAACCTCTTGTAGATTTTTTATTATCTGAACAACATGTTCAATCTGCATCAGAATAGGCAAAAATATTCATATCTTTTGCTGCAGAGATAACTATGCTATAACCAAAGGTTCCTTTTAGGTAGCGAAGGATTCACTTTATTGCACCCCAATGAGTATATGTAAGAGCATGCATAAATTGACATACCACGTCATAATGGCATATTGCAAAGCTTCGACAACACTCTTGTATAGATAATAATCTTTAAAGGTTGATTCAGCTTTTGTAGAGAGTGAGGGAGATGTGACCATGGGTGTTGAGACTGGTCTAGCTCCCTGCAAAGATATTCGTTGAATCAAGTTTAAAATATACTTCTGTTAAAATAGAATCAGAGTGTCCTTTGACTGTGTGGTTTCAATGCCCAATAAATAATGAATTGGCCCTAAGTCCTTTAAAGTAAATTTTGTCCTCAGTTTTGAAATAAGTCCCTTTATATGATAAGATGAGCTTCTCATGATAGTTATATCAGCGACATAAACAAGCATGAACACAGTTATTTCTTCAGATTTGTATATGAAAAGTGATGTATCTGTTTTGGCGCAAATGAATCCCAAAGAGGCCCGATATGAACTTAGTCTAGAAAATCAAGCTTGTGGGGGCTTGTTTTAGATCATAGAGTGCCCTTTGTAGCTTGCAGACATAATTTGGGTATTTTGGATCTTGAAATCCTTGAGGTTGATTCATATAGATGTCTTAAGTGAGAAATCCATGAAGGTATGCATTTTCAACATCTAGTTGTTTGATGAACCATAGTCAATACAATACAAATTGTTGTAGGTTTTACCATGGGACTAAAAGTCTTAAAATAATTCAGTCCTTTCAATTGAATGTACCCCTTTACTACTAAATGAGCTTTGTACCTTTGTAAACTCCCATATGCTCTGCACTTGATTTTGTGTATCCATTTGCATCCTACTATATGTTTGGCAGATTCTAGAGGAGCCAAAGTCCAAGTGTGGTTTTTCAGTAATGCTTGATATTCTTGCTCCATAGCCTCACACCATTTAGGACTTCAATCAGCTTCTTTGAAAGATATAGGTTCATGGTCATGGAGTAATATGAAAATGGGAGCTTTAAGAATAGGATAATGGGTGGATTGATATATCTTGGGTTTAAGGGTTCCATCTTGGAACCTGGTTATCATGGGATGAGTCCGAATTGGAGGTGTATTGGGGTTTTGCCTATAGGGAAATCTTCATATGAATCACTATTGAGAGTAATATCTTTTGATTCAATTTGCACATTGTGATTCACTTGAGGTTATTGATCTGAGGTTTAGGGATTCTAATGTAATTAGTGGACATAATAGGAACTGGAATTGATATGGAAACAAATGAAGGTCTTGAATTATTGTGTTTAGGATGAGAAGTAGAGATATTTTTGAAAGGAAAGTTAAACTCATCAAAGATAACATGATGTGAGATATAAATTTTTCTGTTTTGTAGGTTCATATAATAATATCCATGATGACGCATAGCATATCCAAGAAACACACACTTAGCTGATTTGTAGTCGAGCTTCTGGTGCCTATAGGGTCTCAAACATGGATAGCAAGCACTACCAAAAACTTTTAAAACTGATAGTTTGGCTTGGTTTTGTGAAAAACTTATATAGGAGTTTTGAATCTCAATATTTTGGATGGAGTTCGATTAATCAAATACACTGCAATAAAAAATGCATATGACCAAAATTTGGATGGAACTTTGGATTGAGCCATCATAGACAAACCATAAAAAATATGTCGATGCGGACCCATTATGCTCATGTGTATGAGGACAAAAAATTTTGTGGCCAATTCCATACTCTGTAGGTATTTAGATAAGCCCTGAAATTCTCCTCACCAATCAGTGTAGATATTTTATTTTAAAACTCATAACATTTTCATCATGGATTTAAAAAATTTTAAAGGCTTAAATTACATCAGGTTTACTTTAAAAAAAATAGATTCACACATATTTGAAATAAGCATAAATAAAAATAACATAGTACTTGAAACCATCTGAACTCAAAATAAGGGTTAGGCCCCAAACATCTGAATAAATCACTTCTAGTAGTTGGTGGACAACACCAGATTTTTCTATAAATGAAAGATTATGACTCTTCCCTTGCTAGCATGCTTCACACACGTTATTTAAATAAAACTTTTCATATGGAATGTCAAAGAAATTTAAAACATGTTGAACTATCTTTATAGTAGGATGGCCTAATCTACTATGCCAAATATCAAGAGCAAGATGTTCTCCACTTGATGCTTTTTTGTTCTTGAACCAATTATCTGACTAATTCTTATTCAACTGCTAAAGTCCATCATGGTTTATTCCTTGTAAAAGAATCTTCCTTGTATGACAATCCTTTATACACCAAAAGTCAACATGAAACTAAAAAAACATTATTATCTTGAGTAAAATTTTGAACTAACATCAAATTTATAGTAATCTTAGGTACATGTAAAATGTCTTTCATATGCAATTGATTGAAAAATGAGAAAGAGCCAATATGGTCAATATGCAAACTTGTTCCATCTCTAATCGTGACGTCATCTGGACCTAAATATTCTGAATGGGCTAACAGGTTATTAATGTCATTTATAATATGGTGAGTAGCACCCAAATCTGGGTACCAATTATCATCAAAGAATTGTTGCCCTTGGTTATTCCTTGGTGTGGCTATGTAAGCCTGAGGATAGCTCAATTTTGCTTGAAGGAGGTTTGTATACTGATAGCATGACCAAGCTTGTCACATATCTGGCATATGGGTCATGGTCAATTATTTTGATTGAAGTTTCTACCATTATATGATCTCTCACGCCCATAAAATCTTCTTTGAAAACCCCCACAATCACCTCTTCCTCTGTTATTGAAATTTCTATTTTGATTGAAATTGGATTTGGCAGCCATATTTATTGCATGACTGATATTATCAGTTCTATTTTCTTCCGATTTAGAGAATCGAGCCTCTTGAATTAGAAGCATGCCATGAAGTTCATTTAATGAGATTGGATCCACTTGAGTCTCAGTAGAGATTTTTAATGCTAAATACTCATTCAATAATCATTTCAATATCTGCATAATCATAACATCTTCACCAACATGTTTTGAAGCTATAGCAAGTTGATGAGCAATAAATTTTATTTTTTGAAAATACTCATCAATGGATTTGAATCCCTTTTTAATGTCTTGAGATTGGGATTTTAATCCATCACTCAGAATCTAGGGTGTACAACATAAGATGCTTTTAGAGCATTCTAAACTTCAAAGGTTGATGATAAACCAATTATTTGACTGTGAACTTGTTCAATCTATGAAGATAAAATCTAGCTTAGTAGGGTCTAATCACGTCTAAGCTAAACTATATAATTTGAGACAAAAAAACATGAGAAGAAAGAAATGACTGACCAACCTTGGTGTTGAAGATGTGGAATCAGGTTATGACAACTCTTCCCATAAATTGAAATCCTCATCAAGTGCAGGTGGATCCTGAGCCTTCTGCTTGATAGAAAAATCTGGTTTCAACAATACCAACAAAAATTCCAGCACCAGATGCATTTCATGGAGCTGCATCTCTATACACAACATTTACACTATAACCTGTAGTATGACTCCACACTCCATAGCCTTTAGGTGCTTGATTACTACATAGGCTTCTTGGTGCCCCCATGTGGGCTACCAACATAATCCATATAACCAACACTACCAATTACTTGCTGCCTCATATCCATAGCTAGGTGCCCCATAGTTGGAGGAGCCATATGCAAGAAATCCACTCCATGCTAGTGGAGGTTGTCCATGTTGATTTGCATTTATTCTACCATCATAACTGTAGAAAATGAGGTGATTTGACAGTGGCCACCAGCGTATTGCGTGCAAGATGAAAAGGTTAGGAGATGGACTATAAGAGATGGATGTTGAGGTTGGAATTAACCAGAGTTGTCAGTCGAGGAAAAGGAGCAGGAAGCAATTTGGGAAGCAATAGCAAAAAGCAAGGCACTTCTAAGATTTTAGGAAGTAGGAAGCGCAGAATGACTTAGAAGCAAAACTGAAATCATCTCAGAAGCAAGAAGAAAAGCGAACCGCAAACGGCCTAAAAGGCTAACTAGAAGCAAATAAGGATTCGAAAGAAGGACAAAGAAGAAAAAAGAAGGAAGTGACCTAGGATTCTAATGGGAAACAATAGATAAGAAAAAATTATTATATTTTCTTAATTTATCAAAATATAAGATTTATTTTATCATTAACAAAATAAATATGAGTATCTAAAAATTGAATCATATATGCAAAGTGCAACCATTTAACAACTACATCTGTTGCAAGCATTTAATAAATAATATATGAAGTAAAATTCATAATTCATATTCATATTGCAACCAATTAAAAAATGCATCATATTCCAAGCATTTAATAAATAATATATCAAAAAGATCCATAATTCATATTCTGATTGCAACTATTTAACAAATGCACCTTATTGCAACTTGCAAACATTTAATAAATAATACATCAAGAAAAAATCATAATTCACATTCTTGATACAAACATTTCACAAATGCATTCAAACATTTAATAAATAATGCATTAAGAAAATTAATAAATTTGATTAAGAAGCATACATTTTTCAAGAAAAGAATCAAATGACTTGTTATTTGATGTTATGATCTCTGCAAGATAGAAAATGAGAAATCAATAAACTAAAAGATTACATAGCGATATGGTTATATTTTTAAGTACACAAAACAAATTACACATTTAAGCACTAAAAAGTAAAAACATAATTTAATTTCAAGCATTTGAAAATTTAAAGTATATAGTTATAAACTTTAAACTTTAAAATTAACATAATCAATTAAGTCACTTTATCATGCAAACTTCAAAACAAAAGTACATATCACCAAAATCAAACCAATAAAATATTACAAGTCCATGATAAAAAAAAGTCACCACCAAATGAATAAAGCAACATAAGAGTTTCTAAGTTGGACTACTCTAACTACATAATCAAAAGAATAACCAAGAATTCAAGAGTTTATTTCATTGTCAACAATCAATAATCTATCATCTTTCTCTTTCCCTTTAGGTCAGTAATATATCGAGAACTTTCTGCATCACCACGTCTTTCACACCCTTCATGACTATGCCCTTCGTTCCTTCCTTCATTTTTTATAATGAATATGTTAAAAACTTAAAATATTAAAAAACATTAATTTAAAATATTAGATATATATATATAGGAGAAAGTGAAAATAAAAAAATACAAGATGCATAATGCATACCTTGCCTAGCTCTCCTGCTAAAGAAATGATCAATCTGACCTTGGGGAACTGATGGTCGATATTGTATATTAGCACTAGTTCTAGTCGCTCTTGTATATCGACACTAGTTCTGGGTCTGTTGTATTGATGGTTATCTTCTTCAACCTCATTTGTATGTATGATTATTTGAGGCAATGAAGTTCTTGGTTGTGTATCCTTGGTTTTGAATTTGAAAATAATGCTTGATTGTTGTGCATTATCATCCAAATTTCTTCTGTGCATCTCCTCTAATCTCAATGTATTTTCTTCTATAATAGGAAGTTCTGAATTGATATCTTATTTTTTACTAGGTCCTTCTTTGTAGCGATTGTTGCACCTTTTTATAACAAGAATAAAAAAAGTGAATGTTAACAAATAATCAATGATACATAAATATTTTCCAAGATTTCAAAACAAAAGTATAAAACACTTTAATTATACTTGTCAATCAATCAAAAATTTGAATGAATATACACCAAGGTATCAACACGATCTTCATTGAGCTTATTTCTTTTATCATTATGAATGTAGCTATAGGTGCTCTACACACTTTTTGTCGAATATATGCTAATAGGTTGAGATAAGACCTTAATGGCTAATTTTTTTAACTTGAGCATATCACCACCATAAAAATGCCAGCAATTAAGGACCGACATTATAGGATTCAATGCATTTATTCTTTCTGTATTTTGGCTAAATCTTTCAGTTCTTGATGTAAAAGCCATAAGTTGTGACCTATAAAGTGAAGATAGTTCTTCATTTACAACAGATATGACTTCAAGCGCGAGCATTGCACTATCTTAGATATCATCGTCTTTGTCTACAGAAAAGAAAAGGATTATTTAGCTATAATAAGAAAATATAAATGAAAGATTAAAATAATTAACTCATTTAAGTTTAAACTTTAAATTTTATTAAATAGTTAGAATAAAATTTTTACCAAGAGGAACTCGTTTGACCCTTCTTTGTGCCTGGGATCTTGAGATACTCTTACTCATAATATTTTGGATTAAGCATGTGGGCTAGACTATGGAGGGGCACACTCATTCTATCCCATCTATTTGAGACAAACTTATAAATTCTTTCATACAAATCTAGTTTTTCTTTTATATTGTCTTTGATATCTTTCAACATGTTGTTCATGCCTTCATATACTTCACCAATTATAGGGCATTCCTCATCATAAAATTTGGTCATCTTGTAGATGAGTTTTGTGATCATAAATGCCAAACAAACAGAATCACAATATTCTTTATTAAGAACAATTATTTCTATCGTAATAATCTTTATTTTTATAGCCTCATTAGTGCATGATTGTTTTCACTTACTCCATCTATCTGATATGACTGTAAGCTTCAAGCTCTCCCTTACATCAAGCAAGCACTTCAAAGTAGTATAATGTGAAGCAAATTTTGTTTTTGCAATCTTTATTAGCTCTAATTTTTTATTACTTTTAAAGATTGTTAATGCTTTCGAATGATTGATGATATATTTCATAATTTTTTTGCTTTGCAAATATGTCTCTCTCAACCAATGAAACTTACTTGCCAAATCTTTGAAGATCAAATTAAGAGCGTGCACAACATAAGATGACCAAAAAATATACTTGTATGTTTGTCTTAATTCTTCATCAACTAACTTGTAATTTATTGCATTGTTTGTAATCACTTGCACTATATTAGAAGCCCCCACCATTTTAAATTTAGTTTTAAAAAACATGACAATATGTGTAGCCAATTGTTGCACATCAAAAAAATCACTTGCATATAAGAACATCGATCCAAAATAATTTGATGCAACTATATTTATCAAGTGTTTGTTCTTTATATTTGTTCAACCATATGAGCTAATAAAAACTCCAAACTCCTTAAACTTTTCTTGAAATTCACTTAAATCTTTATAAATACACTCATTTTCATTGTCAAACAACATTGTTTGGGCTTTTTCATCTGATAGGGACTTATATTCAGGCACTACTAATTATTGATATCATCTCTTCCCAATATGGTGATCAAAGCACATTGATGCATGCTATTTGCACATAAAAACCTAATAATTTTATGATTTACATCATCACTTTTTACCTTTTTAAAGGTATCACAAATATCAACTGTGCTTTGACTTTTACTAAAGACAAAAGAAAATATAGTCAGAGTGCTAGGCATTGGTTTATGAATTCTTTGTCTTTTTAACTCAAATATGTCAGATGAAACTTTCACTTGTCGAACTTGCTTCTTAATTTTTCTTGTCTACTCTTCATTTTTTGCAACTGTAGAACAAAAGGCAATCTCAACACTCTTTTTCTTTGGAGCTACCATTAGATGCACAAAAACTCGAGTATATGACCCATGATAAATATTTTTTTGCCGGGCATGCATATAAAAGCATGAGTTCTACCTTGCTTTCCTTGTGCACTCTTCTTTTATTTCAATACATGGCACCATAGCACTGTTGTTTTGTGCATACTAGGTGGTTCTAGGTCATCTTCATTATAGTACTCATCTAATTCATATTTTTCTTTATCTTCCTCATCGAAACAATTTTTTTTTTCTTCCTCAAACTCATATGGACAATCCTATTCCTTATCATTTTTGACATTTTTTATTCCCAACACCACTAGCATATTCATGCTCTAAATTGCAACATCAATCATTCTCATCACCATAATTGTCGATATCATAGTTTTTTATATTCATTAGTGAAGCAAAGAACAAACAAATATACCTGCATCAGTCTAAAGACTCTATATAACAGTTTTTGCATAAAATCATGCCAAAATAAATATATATAAACAACCCAGGATTTTAACATGCATGCATGCCTGCATTCTACAAAGTTACAAACCAAGATTTTAACATGCCATAAATAGTTAAGACACCTGAGTTAAAGCACTTGGAGTCTAAGACTGTAATCATGATTTACAGAACCTCTATCAAAAATTAACATTCAATTGGAATATAAAATGTAAAATGTAAAAGCATGGGTTTATGTGCAATAATCCAAATGCTAAGCAACTTTTTATAAAATACACTTACCAAGATAACAAATAAATTCCGATTTTTTAAACATGGAATCAGGGAAGAAATTGAGGATCCACCAAAATAAACATTAAAAAAATAACGCCTAGATGACAAAATCATCATTTTGTTCAAGACACGAAGAAACTGTCACCTAAATGACCAAATAAACATAAGACTAATGGCATACTAGATCATCATCCTCTGTTCGGCAAGAAACACACAAAAAAACAGAAGAGAAACAAACACCCAAATCACGAATTCATTTCAAAATCCCAATGGTGAAACCAATAACAAAAACCACCAACTGAACACAGAAGCAATGAGATCACATTCAGAACAAAGGATGATAATCTACCCCACTCATAATTTTCTTCTTTTATTTTTAGTGTCTTTTCACGTTTTTAACCAATAAATAGCCTAGTGAATCATGACTTTACAAACAAAGAAAAAAAAGTACATAGAATGTGACTAGCTTATTGAAAGTCATATTAGATCATCATCTTCTGTTCTGCATGAAACACGCAAAAACAATAGAGGACAAACAAATACCCAAATCACAAACTCATTTCTAAACCCGAATGGTGAAACCAATAACAAAAACCAGAGCGACAATGAGAGTGAGTGAGAGTTCGAGAGACAGAGAGAGTGAGAGAAGAGAGCTAGAGAGACAAAGAGAGATAATGAGAGACCCAAATGCATGGGTTCATTACCTTTAAAAATAACCAATATGATCAAAACCATACAAAATCTCAAATTTGAACAAGAAACTATTTGTACCCCAGAAAATATTCATAAATTCATAAGAAATCCAATACAACAACGATCTCAATGATCCTTGATTTGCTGGAGCTGGACTCCTAAATTCAAGTTCTATGAAAGACCTGTCTCAATCACACCAAAGCTGACAGAATGTGAAGTAAGAGTGAGAGAGTATGAGATACATAGATGGTGAGAGTGAGAGTGAGTGAGAGATGGAGAGCGAGCGCGAATGAGAGTGAGTGAGTTAGAGAAGAGAGATGGAGAGACAAAGAGAGTGAGATCGAGAGAAGAGATGGAGATGCAGAGAGAGAGAGAGAGAGAGAGAGAGATGTCATTATTAACTGTTTGGTGGGCCCACTACTTGTAGGGATGAAAGCAATGGATGGTGAAAATGTTGGATCACTTTCTTAAAATGATTTGATAAGTCATCTTATCTGCTGAGAGAAATAGAATGGGCACGTCCTTGGGAACTTAAGAAACTAATTAGGTGTAAATGAAAGAAAATTTTAGATTACGTGGGAAGTAGGTTTTGGTCAGCTAAAATCCAGTGCAGCTTCCCAAACATTAGGCTTTATATATCCAGAGAGAGTGATCGTTAGCTTCTCAATCCATAAGTGCTCAATCGGAGCTCAAGCGTGTTGACCGTTCATCGCACCTGTGATGGACAATCAACACGTAAAAAAACACAAAATATGAAAAAAATGACATTTAGCATTGCTTTCAAAGCATCGCTAAAAAAATAAAATACAAAATACCAGGCGCATCTCCTTGAGGTAAAGCGCCTTAAAAGGGTTTTTATGCAAAAAAACATGTTTTTGCCCTCTTTTTGCTCATTTTTGTGCATTGACCGTTCATCACACATGCACAATGGAGCACGATTGAGTGTGGTTTGAGCACCTATTGATTGAGCAGCCACCAATCTCTCTCTCTCTCTCTTTATATATATATATATATATATATATATATATATATATATATATATATATATATATATATATATATATATATATATATATATATATATATGGGTTAATTTAACATTAACCTAATTGTGTTTAACATTAGATAAATGGTTTCAACCTTAGAATAACTTAAATATCCTTAAAACAATGATATTTTTTAAACTACACTATTACCTTTTCGGATCTTAGAGGTCTTTTGAACTTTTGAACTTGAAGGAAATTGCAAATTCCAACATTTTTTTCAAAAAAAAGCAACTTTATGAATCTATCAAATTTAAATTTTTAACATAAAAAAGTAATCACACATTTTAAAAAATGATATTAAAAGTATTTTATTTATTTTATAAAGTTGAATCCATTTAATCTTAAATACATCTAGTTTAATGTTAATATATATTCATTAGTTCACACGTATACACATTTATGCCCACCCTAATTGGAATTTTTGGCTCCACCTATGCTTTGTTCTAGGCCCATCTTACTCGTTAAGATGCATAATATCAAACATGATACAACCCTTATCTTATCCAACTTGCTTTCCTAGTTAGCCAGTGGTTGCCACTCACAGATGCTCTAATTTCAACAGAAACATGGTGTGATGCTTAATGCCATGAAAACATGGGAGAATGATGCGTACCACAAAAGGAAGAGCGTAACGAACGCCTCCAAGAAGTTAAATGATCTGAAGATTCAGATGGCCTTATTCGAGTGGTACAAGAAGACGTGTGAAAAAAAGGACTTGGACTACTACGACTGTTTCAGGAACAGAAGGACTGAAACGGACACAGACGTCATTAAGTTCCAGACCAAACTCACCGGTTACTGGCAGAAGAAGGTGGAAGAAGCCGAGAACGTCCCGCAGACGCCGGACGATCCGCTGCGGTCCCGCTGGCTCTTTGCCGGAACGACCTACCGGCGCATGATCGAGCCGCTCGAAATCGCTGATTACTACAGGAAGAAGAACAGGGACTACCTGACTAAAGGCAGGGCTCACCACTACGAAATGCTAGAGAAATGGCACAGGGATACGCCAAAGGATACGGAGAAGACGAAGGAGAAGAAGGCGCCGAGCCTGACCGAGGACTCGTGCTTCTGGGCTCATGTGGAAGAGGCTAAATTGAACCTGAAGGAGTTGAAGAGTGGGGGAGAAGAAGGTGGCAGCAGCCGGGATGAGTTAAGGGTGAAGTTGATTCAGTTTGAAGACTATGTTAAGAACTCGGTTGAGAAGTATGAGTTGTCCCCTACGGTTTTCAAAGAGAATGGTGAATTCATGGCTTGGTGGAAAGAGTATGAAAAGAATGTGGAGCCTGGTCATAATTCACAGTTCATTAGATTCATGAAGCGATCAGAATATCTCAAGTACATGAAAAATCAACCAATATCTTTTGCATAGATATATACATGTATGAACACAGGTACATGGTATCCTATTGAACAAGGCCTGTATTTTCGACCTTAATATATTTGGGTCGTATTTGAACTTTTTTTTTTTTTTGCCCTTGAGATTCCCCCTGCTCACCGGGGACACCAGGCTTCAACCTTATGGTAAGGGACACCCTCTGTAGGTTTCAAACACTGGTTATTCCTTGTTAATTAGGTGACAAATCACAGTTGCCCTTAGCCAGGCATGTGGAGCCTTTGTGAGCATCATGTTTGAATGTTTGTAAGAATAGCTTGTTGTTATACTTGTTTTTGTTGTAATAAAAGTTTTCATCTTTGAGAACTGCTTAAAATTGCTTTATTTTTAACAAGAGAACTTTACATATAGTATAGTTTGAAGTGTTTTATGATATATCTGAACTATTAGATGTGTTTTAACATGATCGGTTTAGTGGGAATCGAATCTTGAATCATGTTTTTACGACTAAGTTCTCTTGTTAAAAATGCCATAAATAGTAGTTATAGCACTTAGAGTCTAAGACTGTAATCATGATTTACAGACCTCTATTTAATTGGATTCACCATAAGAAAATGATACCTGGGTCCTATAAAGATTACGTGAACTAGATCCGGTCCATACCTGATAAAAATTAAAAAAATTAACTTTTTTACATTAAAAAAGATCAGGGTTCTTTAATAGTGGATCGTATACGGTCTGGTATGAAATTTCGCAAACCATATCTGGCTCCATATACTAATCAGATTCTATGGATCCGACCCAGATTCTAACCGGACAATTTTCTTTATCATGAAACCCTGACACTAAAGGATTTGGTATGGGTCGGGTCCAAGTCAAACCCAGCTCATTGCCACGCCTATCCGTATCTCAAAGACAGTTGATCACCTAGCGATGACAACGGGTCAGATGTTGGATGTTTTAATTGAATCTGTATCTCAAAGACAGTCAATCACCTATGGATGTCAATCGATTGGATGTTATCCAACATCTAATCCGAATATCCAGCTCTGATTAGTCAGTAAAAAAGATAAAGGAATCCGATTGATATTCGATTTCAGATTAGGTTTAAGATATTCAAATGCAATTATATGAATTTAATAGGATTCAGTATTTTGCCTTTCACATCAGAATCTGACTCCAACTCTAATTAGCCAATATCCGATTAGTGGGATATAGTATTTGGCAAATTCAAAGCATTTACATCCTTAATTACCATCACCCGGCTCATTAAATCAACGGGTCGTGCGGGTCGGGTCAGGAGATGATCACAACACTTAAAAAGTAACAAACTATTAACCATAATTGGAAATTAACAAATCAATAAAACCATGTAGATAATGTAGAAAGCAGAAAACCGAGAAAATCCAATTAATATGTTCTGAGATAAAGAGAGGATCAGAGAAATGAATAAATCGAGACTAAAAATCCCAAAAACCAGACCAAATCATAGTCAGCAATCTCAATGTAAAACATTTCCTTTTCGACAAAAAAATTGAAATCCAAAAAAGAAATATACTCCATGTTTTATAAAAAAACAGCCAAAAATTCATTTTGAGGGAAACATTCTGAAAAACTATATATTTAGAAAAATACTTTTCAACAAAACTCGAAGTTCTCTTGTTAAAACACTTCAAACTATACTATGTAAAGTTCTCTTGTTAAAAATAAAGCAATTATAAGCAGTTCTCAAATATGAAAACTTTTATTACAACAAAAACAAGTATAACAACAAGCTATTCTTACAAACATTCAAACATGACGCTCACAAAGGTGGGTCCTATATTACGTAATATGCCATAAAATTATAAACCAAGATTTTAATATGCCATAAATAGTCAAGACACTAGAGTTATAGCACTTAGAGTCTAAGACTGTAATCATGATTTACAGACCTCTATTAAAGCTTAACTGCGAGAAAGCGACGAGAGAGGAGAGAGAGGCTCTGAAAGAAACCCCAATAGGGTCTGTAGTTTTTGCTTCTGATTAAGTATGCACAGGTACAGTAATTAGGGCACGAAAATACTCATTACATAATATACTAAAATTACAACATGCCATTAATGAGCATGTGCTTTAATAAATAAGCCGAATTGGGTCTGGATCCTAAGATTCAGACCCAATCGTGAATGACGTCTTTTCACCCTCCCTCAAGTTGTACACGATTTTTAACCATGAACAACTTGCCTTTTAACATCCAAAATTTGTCCTTGATAAGTCCTTTTGTAAACAAGTCAGCAACTTGATCAACAGTCCGAACGTATTCTGGTTCAATTTGCTTTTCTTCGACCTTCTATTTTACAAAATATTGATCAATTTCAATATGCTTGGCACGACCGTGGTAGATAGGATTGAATGACATATTGATAGCACTTTGATTGTCACACAAGAGAATGCTTTTGGAAATCGATTCTCCTACTTCCGTTAACAGGTGTTTGATCCATGTTACTTCGGTTGTAGCTGCTACCATTGATCTATATTCAACTTTTGTGCTCGACCTGAATATGACCTTTTATTTTCTACTGCTCCAGGAGACAAGATTTAGGCCAATAAAAACATAGTATCCTGAGACTGACCTGTGCTCATCTGGATCTTCTGCTTAATATGCATCTGTGTAAGTAAGAAGTTCAAGCATGTGATGGTCATGTATACTCTTTCTGTACAAAAGACCATCTCCAATAGTTCCCTTCAATTATCAAAGAATGTGTTTAACAACTTCTATATGCCTAATATGTGGTTCATGCATGAACCAAGATACCTGATTGACAAAATAGACAATGTTAGGTTGAGTGAAGATAAGATACTCAAGCATTCCTACTATCCTACAATATCTTGTAGGGTCCTCATACAAATCTCCATCTTGGGAACTGAGTTTCTGATGAAGTACATTGGGTGTACTTAGAGGCTTGCAATCTGTGATACTTGCCTTGCTAATAACATCAACGATATACTTATATTGAGTAAGTGTCATGCCTTCAGGACACCCGATAACTTCTACTCCAAGAAAGTATCGCAGTTTACCAAGATCATTCATCTTGAATCTATGGTTCAGAAGTTCTTTAACATGTTCAATATGTTCATTAGAGTTACCTGTAATGATATTGTCATCAACATATATCAATAAAAGGGTAACTATATCTTTGCATTTGAATATGAAAAGAGAATGGTCAAGAAGAGACCGAATAAAGCTATATTTTTCTACTTCAAGCAAAAAATTGTCAAACCAAGATCGAGATGCTCGCTTCAGACTATATATAGCTCACTTTAACTTGCACACATATTCTTTAGATTTTCCTTCTGCATACCCAGTGGGTTGCTCCATGTATACTTCCTCCTTCGAAGTTCCATATAGAAACACATTTTTCACATCCAGTTAGCTGAGAGTCCACTGGTGCTCAACAACCAATGATAGTATGATGCAGATGGTGCCCATTTTCATGACCGGACTGAAAGTCTCATCATAGTCTTATCATTGCTCCTGTGTGAAACCTTTGGCAACCAGCCTAGATTTGTATCGCTCGATAGTACCATCTGGCTTATACTTTATCTTATACACCCACATTGACCCAACCACATTTCGATCGTGTGGTCTGGGAACAATATCCCAAGTGACACATTTATGAAGAGCCTTTATTTCTTCGTTCATAGCTTCAATCCATCTCTTAAAATTGATTGCTTGATAAAATGTTATGGGTTGATCTTCCTTGCCCAAAGAGGCTAAGAAGAGTTAAAAATCCATCATAAATTTCTCATAACTAACCCACCTATCAATTGGATGTCGAGATCGGGTAGACCTCCTGTGAACAGGTGATTGAATGAAAATAGAAGGGGAATTTTGCTCCTGATTAGAGCTGAGAGGTATCTCCTTCTCACGTCGAGAGTAAAAAATGCCTTTACACCTTTCTGGGACCGATAGTGACTCAGAAATCACATTGTCTTGAGTTCTTTGCTCAACAGTAGATATGTTTCCCTCATCTCTTTGATGACATTCAGAGGGACAAACATCATCAATACTGGAAAAGAGATCTGAGTTCAACCAAGGGTGATAAACTTCAATTTTAGGAGGAGTGGTAGCATTATGACCAAAATTTGATTCGCCAAACATAATATTTATGAATATTTTAATAAAAAATAATGTTAGAATTTTCAATGTGATAAAAATTATTTTATTGAAATATTATTAAAAACAATAAAAATATTAAATTATTATTAAATATTTATTTGTCAATGTCCATGTCCACGATATCTGAAGGTGCCACCAGGGACATGCCAACAAAATAGAGTGTGCATATGACCGAAGCAGGTTATATGTTCCCCCCCAAAACACGCAGGTGCGTGTTCTCAGGTCTGAATGAGCACTACGTATGTAAGCACGTGGGGCTCGTTTCCCCGTGTGTGTCTGCATCACTTAGCATCAAAGTCTGGTGTGTTTGCAAAGACTTAAGTATCCTTTCCCACCATTAGCGCCATGAAATGCCATTTTGAGTAAAGGACAAAAATGTCCTCCCACCAGAGTTTGCAAATACTTAAGTACCTTTTCCTGCCATTAGTGTTGTGAAACGACATTTTAAGTAAAGGACAAAAATGTCCTCCCGCCAGAAAGGGTTAAAATCATCATCATTTTCTCCCTAAGGAGTAAACTCCTCTGCTTTAACAGGAGCTCCTCGCAATATATTGCCCTAAATATTCTTGATCACCCTTTGACGATGCACCATCTATTGTAACAAGAGCTCCCTTTGATGATGTAACCTTTGTTGTCATCTGCTGTAACAGAAGCTCCCTTTGGCGATGCAACCTTTGTCGTTGTCTGTTGCAGCCAGAGCACCCTTTGTTGTTATCTGCTATCGGTGAAGCACCCTTTACCGTCATTTACTATCGTCGAAGCGTAGTCGGAGCAACGTTGCCAGCATTGACTGCATCTACCTTCTAGGTTTTTCTCCTCCACTATCGAATTAGCAAAACTTGTGTCTTAGAAGATGAGTTTTGTGTAAGTTTTTGTTATATAAACAAATCGATTTATAAATCCGAATGCTAAATCTTACAAGTGGTTATACTATACATGCTAAATAACACCATTTTTCATACTGAAATAAGAGTCATGAAAGAAAACAATATGTACTTATGAAGGCTAAATTTCAATAACGATTTGTAAGTTTGAAATTAACAAAGAGTTATACATTTAATACAGTAGCAATTTATTTAATGCAACAACGATTTATACATTTAAAGCAATAACAATTTGTAATTTATGATTCATGATTTTTATATTTAAAGCAGCAACGATTTATACATTTAATGCAGTAGCGATTTATGATTTACAACGATATATACTTATGAAGGGTTCAATTTCTACAACGATTTATACATTTGAAGGAGCACTTTGTACGTTCAATACAACAACGATTTATACGTTTGAAGTAGCAGTTATGTGTATTTATGATTTATGAAGTTACCATGATTTGTACTTAAGTTTGCTAAATTGTACTACGATGTTGACTTAGGAAGCCAAAATGTTACAACGATATGTACTTATGAAGGGTGCGATTTGTACAATGATTTATACGTTTGAAGGAACAACAATTTAAATGTTTGATGCAGTAGCGATGCGTAATTATGAAGTTACCTCGATTTGTACTTAATTTTACTAAAACGTACTACGATGTTTATTTATCAACAACAACAACAACAACAACTACGCCTTCATCCCAAAACAATTGGTGTCAGCGATATGAACCAACAAAGAAAATCATTCTGGGTCTTCCACATGAATCCTTCTCTTCCAATCATTTCTATCCAATGCCATGTCCTCGGTGAGGTTCAAAGCATTCATATCCTTTTCTATCATCTCCATCCAAGTCTTCCTAGGCCTACCCCGACCTCTTTTAACTAATATATTTTCCCATTTCTCCATCCTTCTAACTGGAGAATCATCAAACCTTCGTCGAATATGTCCAAACCACTGTAAATGATTCTCTCTCATCTTATTTTCAATGGGTGCAACACCTACCTTCTTACGTATCTCCTTGTTCCGAATCTTATCTTTTATTGTATTTCTACACATCCATCTAAGCATACGCATCTCAGCTACGCTCATTTTTTGAATATGATGTCTCTTGGCAGCCCAACATTCCGTATCATATAGTAAAGCGGGTCTAATAGTCGTCCTATAAAACTTTCCCTTCAACCGCAATGGCATTCTACGATCGCACAACACTCCAGTTGCACTTTTCCATTTCATCCACCCAACCTTTATCCTATGATTTACATCTCCATCAATTTCTCCATACTTCTGAATGATAGATCCCAAATATTTGAAACAATCATCCACCGATATTTCTTGCTCACCAAACTTCACTACACTCCCATCACTACTTTGTTGCTTACTAAACCGACATTCCATATATTTTGTCTTACTCGTACTCAACTTAAAACCTCTTGCTTCCAATGTTTGTCTCCATAATTCTATCTTGGCATTAACCCCAGCTCCATACTCATTAATCAAAACAATATCATCAGCAAACAACATACACCATGTCACATTTTCTTGAATTGATCTCGTAATCTCATCTATCACTATAGCACATAGGAAAGGGCTTAAAGCAGATCCTTGATGTAACCCAACCGTTATAGGAAAATTGGTTGTCACCCCTCCACAAGTACGGACATTGGTTACTGCTCCTTCATACATATCCTTAATTATACTAATGTACTTGAGAGAAACACCTTTCTTCATCATTGTCCACCAGAGAACGTCCCTAGGTACTCTATCATATGCCTTCTCCAAATCAATAAAAACCATATGCAAATCTTTGTTCCTATCTCTATTTCTCTCAATAAGTTGTCTAAGAAGATGTATGGCTTCCATAGTTGATCTTCCGGGCATAAAACCAAATTGATTCTCTGATATCATGACAACCTTCCTCAACCTAGACTCAATCACCCTCTCCCAAAGTTTTATAGTATGACTTATGAGTTTTATACCACGATAGTTTGTGTAATCTTGTATATCACCCTTATTCTTATATACAAGCACCAACGTACTCTTCCTCCACTCATTAGGCATCTTATTTGTCTGCCAAATCTTGTTAAAAAGATTTGTCAACCATTCTAAACCTTTCTCCCAAGCATTTACAAGCCTCTATAGGTATACCATCTGGGCCAACTGCCCTTCTTGATTTCATTTTCTTCAAAGCCTCTGCAATTTCTTTCTTTTGAATCTTGCGCATGAAATCATGATTCATCTCATGAAAAAGAATGGACAAGTCTCCAAGATCTTGAGCATGACTTCCATTAAATAGCTTATCAAAATAATCTTTTCATCTCTCCTTAATCTCCTCATCTTTAACTAAAACCCTTTGTGTTTCATCTTTGATACATCTAACCATACCCAGATCCCTCGATCTCCTATCTCTCATCTTTGCAAGCCTATAAATATCATTCTCGCCCTCTTTGGTATCCAATTTGTCATAAACCTCCTTATATACCTTATTCCTCGCGTTTCAAACTACTTTTTTAGCTTCCTTCTTTGTTATCATATACTTCTCCAAATTCTCATTATCACGACTCTTACTTAGATTTCTATAACACTCTCTTTTAACCTTAATAGCTAATTTGACATCCTCGTTCTACCATGATGTATCCTTACCTAGCGATGCAACGCCTTTAGACTCACCCAATACCTCCTTAGCCATCTTTCTCATGCCACCCGCTATCTTATTCCACATTGATTCTGAATCCTCCTCGAGACACCAATCAACTTCCTTAACTACCTGCTCTACAAACATTTCTTGTTTAGCTCCTTTTAGTGCCCACCACTTAATTCTAGGATCTATCCTATGTCTATCCCTTTACGGAATTGTCTAATTCTAAGATCTAAAATTAAGACTCTATATTGTGTAGCTACACTTTCTCCCGGTATAACCTTACAATCGATGCAACAACCCCTATCTCTCTTTCTAAGTAGGAAAAAATCTATCTGACTCGTATTAGCCCCACTTTTAAATGTTACTAAGTGAGGCTTCCTTTTCCTAAACCAAGTGTTTGCTAAGATCATATCATAGGACAAACCAAAATCTAAAATCCTTTCTCCACTTTCGTTTCTTTCTCCTATACCATAGCCTCCATGGATACTCTCAAATCCATCCCTACTAATGCCTACATGTCCATTAAGGTCACCGCCGATGAAAACCTTTTCTCCTTAAGATATCCCTTGTACTACTCCATCTAAATCTTCCCAAAATTGACGCTTAATGGAATCATCTAAACCTACTTGAGGTGATAAACACTAATAATATTTATAATATCTGTACCTAATATTAATTTAATAAGTAAAATCCTATCACCCTTCCTACGGACCTCAACTACATTATCTATAAACTCACGACTCATAATAATCTCTACTCCATTCCTATTTCTATTTATTCATGTATACCAAATCTTATATCCCCAAGGTTCTATCACTTTTGCCTTCTCACCTAAAATGTTTATTTATGAAGCCAAATATTACGACAACTTGTAATGTTGGTGGTTGTTTAACGAATGTGATAATTTATAATAATATATAGTTGGGAAAGTGGCTGTAACATACAATGATGCGGTTAAATTTATGTGTTGTGCAGGTTAGCAATGACTACAATTTGTAAGACAAGAAAGCCTTTGCCGTTTGAGGGAATGACTCTTGGAGAAATCATCCGCCAATCTGATATATGTGAAGGTTATGTAAAGAACATTGAGAATAAAAAAGACAAGAACAAATTGTTGGATATTTATTATACAGAGCCTGATCCTTCAGATATTGAAGATGAAAAGCAAACAAAGAAAGATGAGAAAGAACTAAAGATGAAGAAGAAGAAGAAGAAGAAGGATGACAAAGAGAAGAAAAAACAAAGGAAGAAGGAGGAGGAGAATGAAAACTATGCACACTTATGAGGCAAAAGGATTTCTTATTGCCGACCATGCAAAATTAAATCTAGATACACATCATTCTTCATGTTATCTGTCATGATCGTCAATTGCATCACACTATACTATGCGTTGAGTTGTTATTTACCGTGCCAATAAAAGAAATGACTCATCGCATATGTGTGTTGACAATAGTGATTCAAGAGACAACAATTTAATGACATCTACGATGCTGCAAAGCGATTTCAATTTTAATCGCTAAATGAACAGCGATTTGAATACACACATTGCCACCATAATTGTGCAATAATGTAAATAGTATGTTGAATACAAATATCATACAAATTGACACTAGCAAACACATAGTATGTTACAAATTGATATACATATCGCATAATATATTACAAATCGATATAAAAATTCTGCATAATAGCTTACAAATCGATATTAACAAACAAAAGAATATCTCGCAAATCGATAGTATGTTACTACAACTGTGATTTGCATTATACTATTCCAATATTTTCTATACAAAGGCAAATTGTTGTTGCTTACATAGATGTCATTACTTAAATCGCAAACATCATAACCGAAATCCATGTCTCACAAGGCATATCGATTTTTGACAACGAGCGGGATGTGAAACAATGTTTTTTTTATAAATGAATGACACATATTTTTGAAACAAAGGCATATCGATTTTTGATAATTTATGATTTACACATTTAAAGCCGCAATGATTTATACATTTAATACAATAGAGATTTATGATTTATAAATTTACCAAGATTTATAATCAAGTTTGCTAAATCGTACAACGATGCTTAATGTTGAAGTCCAAACATTACAACTATATGTACTTATGAAGGGTGTGATATCTACATCGATTTGTACGTTTGAAGCAGTGATTTGTACATTTAAAGCATGAACCCTAAAACCCTTAATGCCTTTACCCTAACCCTAAAACCTAAAACCTAAAACCTAAAACATAAACCCTAACCCTAAAACCCTAAAACCCTAAACCTAAATCCTAAACCCTTAATATCTTACTAAATCCTAACCCTAACCCTAACCCTAAACCCTTAACCTAAACCCTTAACCCTTAATATCTTACTAAACCCTAACCCTAAGCCCTAAACCCTTAATATCTTACTAAAACCTAACCCTAAACCCTTAATATCTTACTAAACCATAACCCTAGACCCTAAACCCTAACCCTAAACCCTAAACCCTAAACCCTTAACCTAAACCCTAAACCCTTAATATCTTACTAAACCCTAACCCTAAACACTAAACCCTTAATATCTTACTAAATCCTAACCCTAAACCCTAACCCTAAACCCTTAATATCTTACTAAACCCTAACCCTTAATATCTTACTAAACGGTAATGCTAAACTATAAACCCTTAATATATTACTAAACCCTTTACCCTAAACCCTTAATATCTTACTAAACCATAACCCTAGACCCTAAACCCTAACCCTAAGCCCTCAACCTAAACCCTAAACCCTTAATATCTTATTAAACCATAACTCCAGACCCTAAACTCTAACCCTAAACCCTTAACCTAAACTCTAAACCCTTAATATCTTACTAAACCCTAACCCTAAATCCTTAACCTAAATCCTAAACTCTTAATATCTTACTAAACCCTAACCCTAAACCCTAAACCCTAAACCCTTAATATCTTACTAAACCCTAAACCCTAAACCCTAACCCTAAAACCTATAAACTAAACCCTCGATTATGAAGATGATTTGGTATATCGATTTATAAGCTATAAATAGGAATTTTCATATCGATTTGTATGATATTTGATCATCGATTTGTGTTATACTATGACAATATTTTTGTAACAAAGGCAAATCGACTAAACATTACAACGATTTTTAAGATATCAATAGGATTTGACATATCGATTTAATAAAATGTTTTGATTCTTAATATTGATTTGAGATATTGTTTTGATTCTAAATATCGATTTTTAAGATATCAAAATGAGTTTCCAAATCGATTTAAGATATTGTTCTGAATCTTAATATCAATTTTTTTGCTGATTCTTGATATCGATTTAAATTATTGTTTTGATTCTTAATATTGATTTATATGTTATTGTTATGATTCTAAATACTGAGTTATATGCTGATTTTGTATATCAATTTATAAGCTATCAACAGGACTTTCCATATCGATTTATATGATGCTATGACAATATTTTCGTAACAAAGGCAAATTGACTAAACTGTTGTCACTGAACAAATCGTTGTAAGGATCGACGTTCGTAAATAAAAATCAAACAATCGTTTAGCATTGTGTATAGTAAAAATGCCATTGATTTGCTTTTACAAGTTGTTTCTATCGTGATTTACACAGTTGAGTTAATAAATGTCTGAAACAGTGAATTATGAAACGTAAAAGCAATCTACTAGTAATGAATTGCTTTGCATAAATTTTGATAAATGGCTGAAACGATTTGCATAAACGTGCTCTGTACTCATGCACCATTATTTTATCCAGATATGGCCAATATAGACATCATTGTGTAAATCATTATACCATCGCGATTTACACAATGATGTCTATCTTTTAGACAATGAGCTTTGTCTAAGTGAATGACACGTACCATCGTGATTTACACAATAACGTATGAAGGCCACATGCTATCGTGATTTGCTTTTACAAACACATATCATTCTTGTCGCAATTTCGTAACTACAAATCCACATGATTTAAAACCACATTCATATACAAAAAATATTAGAATTTAGATACAATACATCATGACCAATGGTTTGGCTTAGATACAATACATGACCATCATCAAGAAAGAAAACATATATCATCACAAGTATGAAACCCAAGTCCAAAATAGTGATGCACTTCTGATGCAGTCCAGGTGCGGGAATGTGGAAAGCTATTTATGGGAGGACATTTTCGTCAAACGCATATCTATCTTTATGAGACTCCCATTTTTATAGAAGCAATCACCAAAACATATGTATCGTTTATCGTCGAGTTCATTTCCTAATGCAAAGTGATTCTATTTGCAGTTGTGAATACATCCTCTCCTCAAAAATGTGCTTATTAGTAATGGCATATCACTGCACCATTTCCCGCAAACTGAGGCTGATAGAGACTTGAGAAATGGTGCACCTTGAGAATATGCTTCACAAACTTCAGCTCAGGCACTGTCCCCTTGAAGAGTCGATGGGCTACATCATAAATCTCTTTTACGTATTTGTCATAAAGTATATCGAAGACAAATATGTAAGAGCAATTGGTTATACAACTCCTTGAAGTATAACATTGGTGTAGACCATGACATTATGCATTTGAAAATTTTTTATCTATAAGATTACCGTATCTTCTACTATGGCTCAAAATTTACTTGCTTTTGCATAAACCACAGGTTGGATTTTTCAGAGACATGTTGGATGTCGACATTGGCCCGTGAAGGATTCACGTCGTCGAGGATGCTCATTTACAAAATAATGGCATCGATTGTGACATCTTTATAATGAAGTATATTGAAGCAATATACTATGGACGAGTACCAGAATTCACCGTTGTATGTTATACACTTAAACATATTTTATTATTGTATATTATTGCTGATTATATTTCTATATTGATCTGACTATCGGTTTTTATTTTTTCAATATGATATTCCTAGATTCCGCACGAAACTATGTGAAAAAACTGATGAATTTTCTAATTGTGATGGATACAAAACCCCAGATTGCAGAAATACCTAGAAAGCAACGAAGGATGTGAGGCCCTTAAGAGTAAGAGGAAGTTGTTTTAAATGTCTACCTGTTCTCAAGGATAACGTGAAGAGGGTTACGTTCTACTGTAGAGAGAGAGATAACAAATTTTGGTTCAATATTCAATTTCCTGAAGAGGAGAAATTTTGTGTACAAACATTTGTAACAAATTTTGTAGACTTTGTATACAAATTTTGTAAGACTATTCAAATTTTACATTGATCCATAAACTAATATTATGCACTAGCACATGTGTGTTGAATATGCAAATCGCCACCTTAAGCGCGCAAATCGCAACAATGTCAATTAGACAGGCACACATTTCAAAATCATAATACAAATATCTTTAAAATCAAAACATCTTACAAAATTACGCAACTGGCACTTGTTAATATCGATTAGTAAGCTATTATGCTAATATAGTGTCGATTTGTGATATATTATTTTGTTTGTTAATATCGATTTTAAGCTATTATGGTGAATTATCGTATATCGATTTATAAGATATTATGTGTTTTCTAGTGTCGATTTGTGAGATATTTTTCTGTTTATTAATATTGATTTGTAAACTATTATGCTGCATTATGGTATATCGATTTGTAAGATATTATGTGTTTTCAAATATTAATTTGGTGACATTGTTTTGTTTGTTAATATCGACTTGTAATATATTATGTTGATTTGTCGTACATCGATTTAGAAAATATTATGCTAGACTGTCGTAAATCGATTTGTAAGATATCAAGCCAAAGAGAAGTGAAAATTCTTACGAGCTTTCTTAGAAATGGTCACTTTTAGGTCATTAATTGATGAAATAGGGAAAGATTCATCAACGGTTAAATTTGTCTAAGTGATTATTCTGAAGTCCTAAATGCATAGAGAATCATGCATGTGCAATGAACTTTGAAAATAATGATTTGAAATATGATGCATGTTTTGGATTTTTTTTAGAAATTTGGATGTTCCAAGTGACTTTGAAACAAGTTTGGAAAATATCCTTGAAGAAGTGGTTTAAAAATTGAACTTGATTTGAAAAACTGAAATTTGAATCTAAACATAGAATTTGAAGTGAATTGGAAATTTGAAAAAGGAAATTTGAATTTTGGAAGTTGAAATCATAATTGAAATCAAAAGATTGAAATAGAATTTTGATTTTGAGAGTTTCTGAAATTGAAATTTGAATTGAAAAGGAAGATTTGAAATCGAAAATAGATTTTGGAAAAGAATGAAATTGGAAAATGAAAGATTGAATTTTGAAACTAGAATTTGGTTATGGAATTTGAAATTGAAAGATTTGAAATTGAGATTTGGGATTGAAGTTTAACTTTGAAATTGGAAATGAATTTAGAATGTGAAATTGAAATTGAAAAATAGGAATTCAAAGAATGAATTTAGAAATTGAAAATTTGGAATTTGAAATAAACTTTGAAGTTGGATCCCAAAACTGAAATTAGGATTTGAAATTGGACTTGGAATTTGAAATCAGAATGGAATTTGAAAGTTGAATTGGACTTTGAAATTGGAATATTGAATTGAATTTGAAGATTGATTTAGAAATTGAAAGTAAATCTCAAAATTTGATTTGGAATTTCAAAGTGAATTTTAACACTTTGAATTGAAGTTAAATTAAAACTCAGGATTTGAAATAGAATTCAAAAATGGAAATAATGAATTTGAATGAAATTCAGAAGGGTGAAATTCAGAAATAAGAATTAAAAGTTAGAATTTTGAAATAAGATTTAAAACTAAATGAAATTGAAAATAAAAGATGAATTTGAATTTATAAGTGAAAATTAAAAATGATTTTGAATTTAGAAATGAGAACTATATTTAAAAATTTATCTCAAAACTCACTTGGAATTTGGAAAATAACTTGAAAAATAATTTGGAAAGGAATGCAATTCTATCCTAAATGATGAATGCTTTGAAATTTGTTTAAAGATTAAAATTTAAAAGCACGTTTTATTCTTTAATAGAATTAAAATAAGATTAAATCATAATACATTCATGACTATGGTCCCAAACATATTATAATCTAATCTATATTTAAATTCTAATAAAGAATAAATAAATTTTTGTGCCTCTATAGGATTTAAAATAAAATTTACTTTTAATATATCCATGACTATGGCCACAAATATATTTCAAGTTAATTTATATCTCAAGTTCTAATAGAGGAAGAAAAGAATATTTCAGAAAAATATGATGAAAATCAGATATTATTCAATAAAAGATAAAAATCCTAGGTATTGTTCACATTTTGTCTATGGCCATAAATGTGAATCATTTACTTAGGGTTATTTACTTCTTATTAGAAAGGTGCGTGTGTCATTCATGTTTCACCATTCGTGAATTTTTTAAATAAAGACCAAAATGAGATGTCACAAGCAATTATGAGATCTATATGCTCATATATTCCACAAATTGGTCAATAAACATTTTGCTTTCAAACAATTGACAACTCAAGGAAAGTGATGTAAACCGGATACTAGATTTACTGAGAAAATCTACCAAAAATTACGATTATCTAAAATTATGTAACTTTATTAGGAAAGCAAAAAATGCAAGAAATTAACTGAAATAGATTAAAAATTAACAATTTTGGATTACTCAAGTATGGTTTGATAGCTAGACCTCAAATCCTTTTAAAGAAGAAGATGAAGATTTTCTAATTTTAATTAAAACAAATTACCTATTAAAATAACATTGTAAAAAGATAAAATGAATCCTAAAATTGTGAATCAGATACAATAATCCAAATATCCATTATAAAGACAAAGGTTCAATATAAAACTAGATGTGTCCAAAATTATCCAATGGACTCGGGTCGCTCGATTGCGCTCCTATATCAGAAAGCTTCCCATTATTGTTCTTGGCTCTTCTTTGATCCTCTAATCAATCTTAAATCATGATAATATTGTAGGGGAAGTTATCAAAAAATGCAAAAAAAAAAAGAAAGAAAGAATGTATAGTCTACTTGCCATAGCCATAAGGAACCAATAAGCTTTGATTTTGGTCCCATTATTGTCACCACTAGGCTGTGGTCCATGACCTAATTGCACATTGTTCCTCACTCGAGGTCATGTGGGATCACAATACAGCTGTAGTTCTTGACCAAGCAACTGGGGAAGGCCTCATATTGTGTACTTAGCTCATTATACAAACTTGATTCAAGAATCTTACATGCTAGTGGACTCATGAATTCCTAGATGGACCATGGACTCAGTTTTGGTCCCTTACACTTTCAACTAGTCCATTGACTAGACTAACTCGATCAAGATCTCGGGCTCGAGATCGCATTGAAATCAACATAAAAAGACACTTGTCAGCGATTGACTCAATAAGAATCAAATAATAATTCTATCATGTGCACATAGCCTTGGAATTAAATTGTGAACCTAGGCTCCCCAAGTGTTTGGTCCTATCTAGGGTCCTCCACATGAATCCTTCTCCTCCAATCATTTCTATCCAATGCCATGTCCTCGGTGAGGTTCAAAGCATTCATATCCTTTCCTATCATCTCCATCCAAGTCTTCTTAGGCCTACCTCAACCTCTTTTGACTAATATATTTTTTCATTTGTCCATCCTTCTAATTGGAGCATCATTAGGCCTTCGCCGAATATGTCCAAACCACCGTAAACGATTTTCTCTTATCTTATTTTCAATGGATGCAATGCCTACCGTCTTACGTATCTCCTCGTTTCGAATCTTATCTTTTATTGTATTTCTACGAAGCATACGCATCTCAGCTACACTCATTTTTTGAATATGATGTTTTTTGGCAGACTAGCATTTTGTATCATATAATAAAGCGAGCCTAATTGTCGTCCTATAAAACTTTCCCTTCAACCACAATGGCTTTCTTCCCGAGCTCACCCATCATAATTTATAAGTATATAAGACTGGCTGGTTAAGGTGCTACTCATGAGCACTTGCCATTGACTAAGTCAACAATCGTATGTCACTCAAACGGACCACCGTAGATGTTCATGGTTACCATGAAACGAAATGGATATGAGAGAAGCTCCTGTTAAAAGTAGTATACAGTGGGAAGAAGAATACAATAATGAAGCGATTATGCAAGTGCATAAAAAATGAAAAAGAAATAAATAAAAAGCAATATGAAGTGCGGGCAGAAGCAAATATGAAATGACGTGAATATAATATAAAACCGACCATGTTTTAATTTTCTAATACTAAAATGTAAGAAATGATGAAAGTTACAAGAAGCAAGAGGGAAACTTGAAGCAAATGAAAGGAACTCAATTCAGGAAACAAAGAGGAAGCGGGCTTCCCCACTAAAATAATCAAGTTTTCCATATTTTGGAAGCCGATTTCTCAAAGCTTCTTCTCCTTTAGAGAAAGCAAAGCTTCCCGTAACAAGTTTTTCCATATAGCAAGAACCTTACCGTAACTATGGTTCAACATGATCTATGTGCTAGAGATTGCATATTGTGTTTATTTCAAAGTAAAATCAAATCTTTTGTATAGTAAAAGAATTTTGGTAGATTATGAAGCCATTACTTTTTTTTTTTACATTTATATTAGTTTTTTTTTATACATCATTACATTATGAATAGCCATTGATTTTTTCAAGCCTTTTAAAATATTTCTTATACATCATTACACCATTTAAAGTTTAAACAATTGATTCAGTTCAAAGTAGATGCACCCATGTGCACAGCAAAAGCTGTCACGAGTAACAGTTTGTGGAGTTTTTTCATACTGTGCATGGTTGACACATTTGGGGCTTGGATCAGATCGAGTTGTTTTCAAATCCGAAGATTTTTTATTAAAAAAACTAGCAAAAATAAAAATATGGAAAATAGTTAAACAGAATTTTTTAGAAAAATAAATACAGAAGTAAAAAATTAGTAAATGTCAATGTAGAAAACATTAATAAAGATGATATTTTAAAAGAATATCCATAAAGTAGCATCACAGTTTTTTTTTTTTAACAAAAGGCAAATAGAATTTTATTAATTATGCTCGGGCCTGAAGAGAATTCGACCACAAGCATGGTAAACAGATTTTACACTTTACAAAAAATGTGTCTCAAGCTAATTCTGAACCAATTCTACTCAAATAGACCATTTTTTTTGCATTCAAATGATTCAGCCATAATCAATGGATTTTAGAGGGGGGTGACAACATTAATTCCAACATTCAATATGCAGAATAGGGGTGTCAATGGGTCGGCTTTGGTTCGGATCCAGGTGGAATGGGTATGGTATCGAGTGTGGATTCGGGTCTACTATAAGAGAAACCATACCCGGACCCAATAAGAACTATATGAACCAGACCCATGCCATACCCAGTAAAATAATATTTTTTTATCATTTTTACATTTAAAAATTACGGGTCTTAATTGAAACTCGGGTCGGGCCCGGGTCTGGTATAAAATTTCATAAACTATACCCGGGTCCATGTATTAATGGGACCTTTAGATCCGGACCCGAGTCTTAACCGGGTGTTATTATTTGTCACCATACCCGGACCCTCTAGAGTTTGGTCCGGGTCCAGTCTAGGTAAACCCGACCAGTTGACACCCCTAATACAGACATTCCAAATAGGGGTGGCAATTTCTGACACGCCAACCCGACCCGCCAACCCGCCTCTTAGGCGGGTTCGGGTTGGGCTTAAGCCAACCCGTTTAATAAACGGGTCGACCCGCGTAACCCGTTTATTAAACAGGTCGGGTTCGGGTTGGGGGTATGCCAACCCGCCAACCCGGCTGACCCGTTTAATAAACGGGTTAGGCGGGTGGGTCAACCCGCCAACCCGCCAACCCGACCCGTCGACCCGTCAACCCGACCCGCCAACCTGACTACCTGCCAACCCGATCCATGAACCCGCCAACCCGACCCGCGAACCTGAAAACCCGTTTACCCGACCCAACCCATTTATTAAATGGGTTGGCGGATCGTGTCGGGTTACCCGTTTATTAAACAGGTCGGGTTCGTGTTTGCCACAGCCGACCCGTTTAATAAACGGGTCGGGTTTGGGTTGAGGTATGCTGACACGCCAACCCGCCAACCCGACCCGATTGCCACCCCTAATTCCAAATAGGCAATCGGTTGGAAGTGATTAATACTGAGTAGAGTAATACCAGTGGTCCAAAACATGCACGTGAATTTGCCAAAACTATAACGTGAAGATTCCATTTTTGCATCTACCTCTGGCTGTGGCACGCCATAATCCAATTACACGACGTTCTTATATTGCATATCACATGTTATAAAATGCATAAAAGTATGTAATAAAGGTAATTAAAGTAAATATTAATCATTTGATAGATAAGGTGGATTTAGTTACTTGGTGATTTCAAATATTAGGTTTTTCATACAGCACTGCTGAAGCTTAGCATTCAGCTCACCTCAAAAAGTGCCATGAAGACCCTCACCATGAAAATGTGCTGTATATAACGTAAAAGACTTCAAGTATACCATTAAACATTTAAATTATTTATATTACATGAACATCACTACATTCAAATTAATTTGTTCATCAACTTTTAAATTATGAAATGTTTCGGAAATGCATATATATATATATATATATATGTGTGTGTGTGTGTGTGTGTGTTTATCTAGGGTAAACTAGTTATGTATAATAATAGATGCATTCAATTATTTACAATGATCAAAATACTGATAAAAGCAACGATTATTTCTGGAAACCGAAAGGACCGTTGAGTTTTTTTTCATGAGATTTTGGAACCGAAGAATTGCGGTTCCTTAGTTTTCTTGGGCTCTAGATGTAGAAACTTGTGGTACCCATGTTGGGATTTGTGGTTTTTGTTAAACCTTCTGGGAGATTCATGGGTAATTGGGATTCCCTAATTTCTCTTTTCTTCTTTTCCTGCAGAAACTGAAGGAATTGGTAGCAGTTCTCGTTTGTATCAATTCTGCAATTGAGGATTTTGAAACCCGAGACCAAGATTTTAGAACGAATTTTTGGTTCATTACGAGGGCCTAGAAAGAGAGTAGAACCAGCCTTCTGCTTTTCTTTCTGGAGATTTTGTGCATCAGGATCAGAATCTGGAGATTGTAGTTTTCTCCTCCTTCCTTTGTTGGGCATTAACATTCCTGGGAGGTTTATACAGATGGGTTCCATCCCAAACATTGTCTACTGTTGATGTGTTTTTAAGGGTATGTTTGATGGCTTGTCCAGGGTTGGACGAAATGAACAAAAGGGACGGAACAGAAAATGTCTGTTGTTTGATGATGATGTGCCTCCGGTGACATTGATGGTGGAGATTTGGAGGGTCGATATGGAAAAATCTGGCCGGAGGAGGAGGGGCTCCCCGCCGCTCACCTGGACGAAACGGGATGGTGGTGGTGGAGGGCCCTGGCGAAGCCGTTCAACACTGATTATCTTCCCTGAAACAAAAGATCCCTAGCGACTTCCCAGTCTTCGCGCCTAAAACCAATACAAAATCCTCGTTCGAATTTATCAGAGCATAGACGGGGACTTTGATGAGTCGCTCCTCGATGTCGACGATGGCCATTGCCGGACCTAGCCCACGCACAGCGAGCTCGAGGGAATCCTGATTCCTCGTCGAGACATGGGCCCAGGGCGAGTTTGAGCTCAAACTAGGGTCGAAAACCTCAGAGAAACGACACAACCCCTGCCGGAGGGCCTGCTGGAATTGGTCCCTGATCGATTGCACAGAAATTCCGAGATGGGTCTTCCAATCTGAGCCAAGAGAGCTGAGATTTCGATCACTCACCATGAAAGGAGGTAGATTCTTCGGGTGGGTGTCCTTTTGTTGCTCGAGGAAGGGCTCTGACCGATTGAGACGCTGGGTAAACCTGATCATTTCATCAGTCGGTCGAGCCCTCTCTATCACCCTGCTCTACTCTAAGTAGCCTGGCGCCCGATCAATGAGGCGCTTGAGCGAGAGCTCAATGACGCCGGGCTCCGCCACCTCCATGGTCGGCCGATAGCCGACGGCTGCCGCACTCCACTCGTAGACCAGAGAGAGAGAATACTGGACACGCCCATCAAGGTAATTTATTTTTTTTAAATTTGTTCCCTTTGTTCCTGTTCTTTTTGTAACAGGGGGAGGTGGATCAAAAATTATACACGTTAATGAATGCAGTGAAGGCCACGTGTTCTCGACATTTTTTTTGTCTCATGCTACCCACAAGATGAGCCATCAAACATACCCTAAAGGAACAAGAGTTCTTGCTGCATATAGCCATGGCAATCCAAAGATTGAAAAATAGGCACCTCGCTTACCCACCTATGGATTTGTGTCCTCCAGATTCTAGGGATTGGGGCCACCAATGCTCTCCATCAACAAGCATAGGTGAGTTCTCCTTCATCTCCTTCTCATTTTTTCTCTTTTTTGGGGATTTTTCCTTAGCCGGTTTTTCTAAAATGAACATTTCTTGGGATTTGTGTTGTTTCAGCCTTGGGAACTATGTTCTAACAGCATTGAGCCCTCATACAACCCCATGAACGCCTAGAGATGAGCTCTTTGCTTTTCTTTCATTCATTTCTTGCATTTTTTGTAGCTTTTCCTCAAGCCAATTTGCCTCAACGAAGGTTTCTTAGAATTCATGCCTCATTCCCAACATAAACTATGCTAATTTCTTGTTCGACATAGTTTCAGGACTTCTCTCATATCACTTTGCCTATGATGAAACTTCTGAGAAAATGAGTCAAGTTTGAGTGGTCAGATAAGTGTGATGGCAGCTTTCAGGTGCTTAAGCAAAAATTCACATCAACTCTAGTTTTATCTTTGTCATTAGGCAGTGGTGGTTTTGAGAACTATTCAGATAGATTAGGCATGCATTCGAGGTGTGTTTTGATGCAGCATAGTAAAGTTATAGCTTACGCATCGCGTTAGTTGAAGGTTCACGAGCGCAATTATCTGACACACGATATCGAGTTGGCCGATATAGTCTTCGCATTGAATATATGATAACATTATTTGTATGGTAAGTAATTTAAAGTGTTCATTGATTACAAGAACTTGAAATATTTGTTTTTCCATAAAGAGTTGAATATGCAACAGCATAGATGGTTGGAATTTATTTAGAATTATGATTTTTCTTTATCCTACCATCCGGGTAAGGCTAATGTTATCGTTGATGCGCTTAGTAGAAAGTCTAGTGGTGTTCTATCCAGTTGCCTTAGTACATTATGGAAATTGCTAGAGGATTTTATTTCGTGGAGGCCCTTTGTTGTGGGTCAAGCATGATCAAGCTAGCTAGCCTAGTCGTGCAACCCAATATCTTCATCAGGATCAACGCACTGCAGCAAAAAAAAACTCAATTTGGGAAGTTGAAGGCCCTTACTCAGGTGAGCGACACTTCTTTGTACCTTGTAGAGGACAGGGATATTTGTATAAAGAACCGTATTTGGGTACCTAATGATCCTGACTTGAGGTGTGAACTTCTTGATAAGGCTCACAAATCTCAATATACCATTCACCCTAGCAGTACCAAAATATTCAAAGACCTTCAGTAGCGATATTGGTGGAATGGCATGAAGAAAGACGTTGCAGTTTATGTTTTGAAGTGTCTAACTTACCAACAAGTCAAGATCGAGTATCAGAGACCTTGTGGTCTATTGCAGCCTATTGATATTCCTCAGTGAAAATGGGAGGAGATCACTATAGATTTTATTGTGGGAGTACCCAAGACTTGTCGTCAGTACGATGTCATTTGGGTAATCGTAGATAGATTAACCAAGTCAACTCATTTCTTGCCTATTCAAGTTACTCAGACCCTCGAGAGCCTTCTGGATCTTTATATAAGGGAAGTAGTTTGATTGCATGGTGTGTCTATCTCGATCATATCTTATTGTGGCACTTGCTTCACTTTGCCTTTTTGGGGTCAGTTTCAGCAAGCCTTGGGTACGAAGTTGAAGTTCAATACAATTTTGCACCCTCAGACAAATGGTCAATCTGAGAGGACCATTCATACCCTCGAGGATATGCTTCGAGCTTGTGCCTTAGATTGGCAAGACAAGTGGGATGTTCAACTTATTTTTGTTGAGTTCGCATATAACAATAGTTATTATTCGAGCATTGGTATGACTTCTTATGAGGCACTCTATGGGAGGCCCTATAGACCGCGTATCTACTGGGATAATGCTGGCAGTCATAGCGTTGATTTTCCTATCGTAGTTCAGTACTACACAAATCAGGTGTGGATTATTCACGATCATCTACGCACAACACAGAGCCATCAAAAGAGTTATGTAGATCATCGTTGTAGAGAGCTTATGTTCAAAGTAAACAACTTTGTGTTTATCAAGATTTCTCCTATCAATATCGTGTTTCACTTTGGTAAGAAGGGTAAGCTCAATCTGAGGTATATTGGTCCTTTCAAGATCTTGAAAAGGATTAGGAAGGCAGCTTGTCGCATGAAGTTACCGCCTCAGAACTCACAGATTCATGATGTATTTAACGTATCCATACTAAGAAAGTATGTTCACGACCCTTCTCACATCATTCAGCACGAGGATACAGACATTCAAGAGGATTTGTCTATTATCGAGAAGTTGATTCATATTGTTGACAAAAAAGAGCAGGTATTGCGAACTAGAACCATTCTCTTTGTCAAAGTGCTATGACAGCATCATGGTATCGAGGAGTGCACGTGAGAACCCGAAGTGGGTATGCGAAAAAAACAACTCAAGTTATTTGTAAGCGAGTAAAAAATTTGGAGGCAAAAATTTCTTTTAAGGGGGCAAGATATAAAACCTGTAATATTTAAAAATTATAAATAAAGAAAGAAAAACATCTTTGTCCTCAAGTTAGAAATGTGTTTCTGGTTTTTAAATTTTATTTATTGGTATTTTACATGTTCAATTGCTCATTTTTTACCAGTAAGGGCATAATTGGTATTTTTAAAATTATTTCAGACAATTAACTATTTAAAATATTAAATTTATAGTTAAAATTGTATACTTTAGTGAGTTATGGCTTATCAAAGTGCTTTCAAAGTGTTTTGAGCTTAACAAGGTGTATTTTGGAAGCTTGCAAAAGGATTTTGATTAAAAAGGTATTTTGGTTATAAATAATTTAAGTAGAATATTTTAATCAATATAATTATTAATTTAAGAAAGTACTAAAACAATAGATGATTTAGAGTTAGAATAGTTTATTTTTGTTTTAGCAACATGTAAAATTTAGTTTTGGAAAAAGAAATAGATTTTTTGTATGGACTCAAAACACATGGGTTTGGACCCAATTGGGTCGATCCAAAGTAAGGTTTTTATGAATTTTGAGATAAGTAAATAGGTTTATAACTATTTATATTTATTCTATTTTCAAAATTAAAATGAAATACATATATATTATGTTATATACTATTTTTATAAATTTTTTTCTAGCTTTTAGAAGTCGAATTAGGTTTTTTTACGTATATAACGGATCTAAACCGGATCTGAATTGGACCTAGTTTGGAATAGGTGCACAAGGGGGAGGCAAAATGTGGTTAGGTGGGGCCCACTACGGTACCCCAACCCCTTTTACTCCTTTTCACTCCCTAGGGTTCGACACCCCCATTTTATCCTTTTTTCTCTCTTTGATTTTTGAGAAAACCATTTCCCTTCTTCTCTCAGCCTAGTCGATCCACCTAGGGATTCATGTCTTCCAAATTCTAGGGATTGGTGCCATCCAAACTCTCCATTAACAAGCATAGGTGAGTTCTTCTCCTTTATCTCCTTCTTCTTCCCATGTTTCCTTTCTTTTTTGAAGATTTTTCCTTAACAGATTTCCCTAAAATGGATATTTTTTAGGTTTTGTGCCATTTCAGCCTTGAGAACCATGTCCCAGCAACGTTGAGCCCTCACACAACCCAATGAACGCCTAGAGGTGAGCTCTTTGCTTCTCTTTCATTCGTTTTTTGCATTTTTTATGGATTTTCCCTTGCCAATTTTCCCTAATGGAGGTTTCTTGGAATTTGTGACTCATTCCAAGCATTGAGAATTGTGCACAGCTGAAACTATGCTAATTTACTATTCAGCCATCGCCATTTGCACCGTCTCCATCATTGACACCTTGATCCTCGTCTATTTTTCTAATCGTTGATCAATTTTCCAATGAAATCGAGTTCCTCTTGGAAATAGAGCATTGGGAAGCATGCAACAGCTGCTGGAGATGCCTAGATTTGAATACAGAATAGAGGAGATGCCCAACATAGTCGATCAACCCTGCTGTTATTGTTTTTTGGTATTACTTGGATCAATTCATGAGAAATTGACTTACCCAATTTTCTAATTGTGTTGGTTTTTGTGCCGAGAGATTTTTTGACACCCCCTTGTGTTTTGTGTAGTATTGTAGCACTTTCCAACAATGAGAGAATGCCCCAGTTGAATCCGTTTGTTGTGTTTCTACTTGGTGTTGCACGTACACACCAAGTATTTGGCGAATTGCTAAAGAGGCAATTATGTGCGGAGTTTGCAAAACCCCTTAAATTTTTAGGTTTCGCTATACTTATTTTTTGGATCTACGAAGGTAGGATCCCTAAACTAAACTCTTAGAATGTATAATTAGGTTGTTTGGTATCAATCCGGTATGTTTTTATCGTTATATTGCATGATTCGTGTAGCATAGTATCATGTTTAGCGAATTAGGTTTTGAGATGCCTAATTAGTTGATTTTGCCATTGATGATGCATAAATTATATGTTTTATTAACACATTTTCACTGCATAAATGCATCATCTATAGGTTAAGGGCATACACTTAGGTGCATAATGATATTATAGAGCTTTGGTTCGAATTTCATCGAAATCGGACTTAAATTGAGGAATTATTGCCTTTATAGTGTTGCGGGTCAAACCTCGGAGCAGATTTGAAAGATTTGGATCCAAACGCCCATTTGGGTCTTGGATCTGGGCCGAAACACTTAAAGATCCACTCCAGCAACCCAATTCACGTTTTTCATAAAGTCTTTTCTAAAAAACCCCTGTAGAAAGAGGCGCCCAGTGATTATTTATCTTTTAAGCTTGTTTCTGGCTAAATCACCAAAATAGGCCAAATCGTGTAAAAGGGAGGTGACGCCTTCTCATCCTTCACCTCATGCCATCTCCATTAGAGCCAAGCTTTCTCTCTTGTCCCTCTTCCATACCTTTCCATTTCTTTTTCTTCCATGTTGGCTAATCTCGTGTTTGTTGTGTTTTGCAGGTGCAGCAGAGGTTGGAGACACCTTCTCTTGCGTGGAAGTGTGAGACACTCCAACAAGAGAGATCGGATCTACCTCCATCCGATCTTCTAAGCCACCCGATCGAGAATCGGCTTCATCCTCCATCTTCGGTGGACTTCCAACGTGTTGCAGCAGCCTAATACAGTTCCATGGTGTATTTCCAGCATCAACGAGGTCCTTCGTGGCGCGAGATCATTGCAAAGTCCGCTCTGCCTTTCCCCTCAGTCGTCGGATATCCCTGGAGGTTAGATCTTCTCACCCCTTTCTTCTAGATAAAACCTATATTGTGTGTGTGTTATGTGATGTGTATTTGCTGTTTTTCGTCAGCATTAGTGTAGATTTTTCGTGCATAAACCAGCACGTAGTTGTGTCTAGATGGGTTGTGTGTTTTCTTCTTGAATAAGTATGGTTTTCATTCCAACGTTGGATCTTTTTGGGTGTGTGCGTGTGTTTAGAATTTGTTGTTTGCCATGAGTCTCTGTGTATTTTGTTTTCTAGTCTTAGAGTAATTTGTGTGTGTTGATAGCAATGGTGTTTCTACGTTTTCGTTTGAATTAGTAAGTTATTGTGGAGATCGTGTTCTTTGTAGTTGCATAAAATGAATTGTGTAATTTTAAACCAGTTGTAGTGTGTTTCCTGTATAGTTTTCTGTAGATAGATTATTTGTTTAGTTAAATTGCTGGGTAGATTTAGGTTGTTTTAGCATGATAGTCGATTTAGATCATTATTCTAATTTCTGTTTTAGTTTAATTAGTTGCATAGTAAATTTCTATTTTATCGTGTGATTTGTTAGTTGTTTAATTTGCAGCATGATTAGTTAGTTAGTTTGGGTGTTCTTCGTTTAAATAAATAGTATATATTTCATCGTGTATTAGGTAGTTTAATTCAGGTTTGTGCTTTGTTTCATAGTGATATTTTAATGTAATTTTGTATGGTAGAATTAATGTAGTATTTAATTTTAGTGTAATTTTATTTAAATTCGATAGGTAGCAATATGATAGATTTCTGGTTGACGTGTTTGCTATTAGCATTAGTCATAGAGTAATTACAATTTCTAATTTTCGTTTTAGTTAATTTATTAATTTAATTTTGGGTGTAGTATTTAATTTGATAGATTTATCCAATTCGTTTTTACTCTTTGTGCCCTTGAGTTAGTTGTGTATATATTAGTTTAGTTAGATTAATGCTAGAGTAATTTAGTTAGTTGCTTAATATGATATTGTAGATAAGGGGCATTTGAGTCTTTGTGTTGAGGATATGTTTTTGGTATGAGAGAAACCCCTTCAAATTCGTGAATTGCAATGAAGGAAAGTTTTAATAAGTTTTGTCCAGCCAATTTACCAAGGATTTATTGCTTTAAATGTGTAAACCCATCCTTTGAATTTCAAATGGCTTTCTAAAACATAGTACACGATTTTGGCAAGTGTTGACATGTTCTTTTAAAGCCAGCCAAAATCGTGTACAAGATTTAGAGAAAGGATTTCCAAAAAGGGATAAATGCTTTTAATGAGAAATCAAAAACGCATGAGCCAATAGGCTGGTCGATTTTTGATATTACAAACTTTCCTAATGTGCTATTAAGGCCATTATTAATGGAGTTGGCCCCTACCAAATTCGTGTCTTATCTTTTCTAAGCCCTTGAGTAACTTCCTATTCTAACCTAACCTAAATAGGATAGTGTTAATGTAGCAATTATTGTTTTAGATTAGGATTTGTAAAATCGTGTGTTATGTGTTTAGGCAAGTTCAATATGTAGGTAATGTTGTCATTAGTGTTAGCTTATATTCTAATTAATTAGTATGTAACTTAATTGTGTTAGGTTTTATTATATTTAGTTGTCAATTTTAATTAGCCTAGTTAGTCTATCTAGGTTGGCGTTGACCCTATTCAAGCCATATCCTAAACTGTCACCTAGCTAACCCCTAACCCTAATTAACTTTAGTAACCTTAGTTAGATGATTAACCTTTAGCTAACCCTAGTTATTAGGTTAATAATAGTTAGTAGCTAACCTTAGTAATTAGTTATTCCTAATTAGACTAATCCCTAGGTAGTTAGGTTTAACCTTAGTTAGTAGTTCTAGTTAGTTAACCCTAACCGTACCCTAGAACCCTAAACCGTAGTGAGTTAATTAACTTGAGTAATTCTAATTAACCCTAACCGACCCTTATCAACCATAGTTAAACCCGAGCCTAACCCTAGGTACTAACCGTAATTAGTTTAGCTAAACCCTAGTTATTTTAGTTAAGATATCAACCTTAGCTAGTTAAGTCTAACCCTAGTTAGATAAATACTAGATTGTAGTTAATGTTTCTATTAGATCTTAGGTTTAGTTGTTAAATACTTAGTCAATTACTTAGTTTCAGTTAGATAGTTTAGAATTAGAGTTAGTTAGTTAGTGAGTTTAGGTTAGATTAGACTTAACAAGTGGTGTAGATTAGATTTAATATTCGTTGTTTAGTTTATTTCTTAGATTTATTATAATTAGCTTAATTGTTGTCCTTGCTGTAGTTTAGCAGTAGTTTAGATTAGTGTATGATTGTTTTAATGTGTTTTAATGTGATTGGTGGATGTATAGGAATGAATAGTGCACTGAAGTTCAAAACTGATTTTTAGCATGTCGGGCACTTGTTATTTTATGTGGATATTTTTGAATTTTCCTGAAAAATATTTTTCTATTCTCCACATCTGTGTGTTAAATGTCTGCAAATTTCATCTCGATCCGAGTTGATTTGGTCTGGTTTTTAAGCGTTTTGTGAAAATAGCTTTTTCGGGATTTTAAATTTTGGGTCCTGCGATTTCCAAGATTATCCTGATTTTGAAATGCTTATATCTGGAGATCCAGAACGTATTTTTTCAAATATGTAAAATGTGTCAGATTCTTGGATCTGTCAGTTACAGAACAGAAGTGATTTCAGAAAAATTGGAATTCGTTTGACCTCTCAAATCTGTGATTTGTGAAAAGCTATCAGAGTCCACTTTTGCATTCTTTAGGGACAAAGCAGTCATTTAGTGAATTGTTTGATTTAGTGTAGTTTTCGTATTTTCTAGTATTGTAATTAGTGAAATAACAGTATTTAGATTAATTGTGATTGATTTTCTTAGTTAGTTTAGTTAGACAGTGTAATTTTAGTTTTTCATGTTTATTTAATTATAGTTTAATTGTAAAATTAGTTTAGAACTAATTGTAAATGTAATTTAGGTTTAATTATTACTTGTTTACTGATTTTCTATTTTCTTGGTGTAGGTTGATAAGTTAGAACAGGTTTACAGGTGTATTTTAAAGATGAAGTGCAATTGCACATGTGGTGAAAAGACAATTTTGCCCCTAGAGATTTGTAGAAGACTTAGCTTCCTGCTTAGTTTGTTTTCATAGTTTAGCTTGTTATTTAGTTTAATTTGTAATATTAACATAGTTGTAAACTTTGTTATATTAATAAAGTGTTATTTTAGAGTTATTTCAGAATGTATCTCGTTCCCTGTGGATTCGACCCGTACTCGCCACTCTTTGGAAAGTCGGTTTTTATATCTTTGGTTGACGATTTTCCCAAGTTTTTATTGAAAAATATCTTTTAAAAATATGCATTCCAAAAGTACAACCAGCCATGATTAAATTAGTTAATGTTATGAGCATGTAATTAGTTGATTTAATTCTATAACACATGTTTATAATTCTGAAAATTTAGTTTATGCATTGAGAATTGTGTCACACGCTAAGTGTTTGGCAAAATACCCAAGAGAGAGAAAATTTCAGATTTAGAAGCCATTTTGAATGTGATTTCAAATCAGTTTCAAATGTGAATCATGTGTATTTAAAACCCAGTTTTGAAATGATTTTTTACATAAATGTATTATGGTTATATATGAAAAGCATCCTAAAAAATTATGTGATTGAGCATGAATGTGCATAGTTAACCAAGTTAACACGCACATCGTAAGTGTAGTTTTCGCACATGCTCACACATTGTCTATGTTCGCAATTTGAAAGTGCTTAAAAGCACATATCAATTCAGTTAGAATTATATAAATTTTTAAATGCATGTACCATGCAAATATGCAAATTGTCATGCAGGTACTGTAATTAAATAATATTTAATGCTAAGTATCGCACGCTGCTAAAAAGCCAAAGCACATAAAATGCTATGCAATGGGCAAATCGGGTAAATACCCAAGGTAAGTGAAATGAATGCAAAAGCATCACACAAATAATAATTGTAGTTCAAAGATTATGATGAGCATAATTTAAATATATGAGAATAGAAGTATTTTTTTGTTGTGGTTAAGGAGATCATGCTTAATATAATTTTAGATAGCAGAATATGAAGTATTTTTGCAGGTTCATGTGTGCATATATATATATGTGATTAAAATGAATATTTCGTGATTGATATGAATTCATGGCTAAATTAAATGATTATGCAAATGTTTGCATGCGAAGTATGCCATGTATGCAATGAATGTACCATGCATATGAATTTGAATTTAATGATTCATGCATAGGGGCAAGAATGATTCATAACATATACTATATATCAAAGCATATATATTTGAATGAGTTGTGTATCATGCATGAGTGCATGAATTAAATGTAACATGTATTATGCATAAAGGCATGAGAGAGTTATCTTGTGAGAAAATGGTACTAGAATGTGATATATGACTTTAATGAAAAGATAACCTAGGGACCATGGGTTCAAATGAGACACTGATGAAGTCGGGATCTCAAAGATGGTTGAGTCTATCACAATCTCAATGAGATGGTTGGGTCCTTCTCGATTTTATGTCTTCCTTGGAGAGAGAAAGGCAATACAAACCTTGTAGGGTATTTTGAGATATTGGAGGACTATGTGTACCTTATCCTCGCCCCACATAAGTTACAGGGATAGGACTACTTGGGGATTCATAGGGTAGGGGCAAGACTTTGTAGAGTGAGGAGCGCACGGGGCACAATGCATCATGCGGTGCATGGCGCATAGTGCGCATACGCTGTCGTGTGTCATGCGCTACATGTGGCGCATGATGCATAGTGCACTCACATGGTTGTGCGATGCTGTGTGCTATGGCACGCGACAATGTGTTGTAGCACGCACGTTGACATGTGGTGTTGTGGTGAGTAGCATGTGCAGCAACGTGCATGGCACATGCATGACTGCGTGCACGAAATCTTAAAGGTGAAAGTTCAACCTGCATTTGAAGTTGTTTGGGGCCAAGATCAAAAATACATTGTGTAAACGGACTATGGGGAACACGTTGGAGAAGTCAGATTCCAAGAATTTGAAAATTGAAAAATTTATGGTTCTTTAAGTGTTTTTCTGGTTCCTCCTACCAGCAGGGGTTCAACTCTCAAAACACCTATATAGGGGACCTTCTGCTTGAGATGGTTAGCCTATCTTGGCATCGGCTTGGCATAGGCAACCCCTATATTGCATGAGTAGCACTGAGAGTGCATGGGGTTGTCCATGTGTAGTGCAAATCCCACATGGGACGCGAGCATTGGCCTTGGGTGAGCGGGGAGGTGGCCCTTGGTGCGGCGGTATGGTCTCAACCATGCATGGTGTCACGAGACCGTGTGAGTGCGTGCACGACACTGACAAACGAGTCTAGGTGGTGGTGTTCGCTACGACCTGCAATCATCAACTAGTTTTCTGATTGAGAGTCAAAAGACCTTGTCCCTTTAGTGGCAAGGTTATGTTGGGGTTGTGCTCATAGAACTGTTATACGCTTCATGGCACGTGAGGTTAAGGCATATGTGCGCTCATCGGACTGGAAGACACACAAGGAATAGCCCCTCACCAGGCATCGAATAACCAGCTCAAAATTGGTATGGATAAGGAGAATCTGATTGTTTAATTAAAACAAAGCATTGCGATTGTTGCACACGAAGTCTCAAAGAGCCTTGTAGCGTGCCATGGTATGGGAGTTGGCACGGTGTATGGTGCGAAAGAGAGGGGTGCATGCCACGGACACTACAAGAATTCTGTGGATTAGCGACGGACGTTATCTGATGCTAATCCATCACAAATCCATCGATGAACTGTTTAGCAATGGATTGGCGACAGATTATCGATGGATAACGTCTGTCGCAATTCCTTGGTCACTAATTAGCGACAGAACTGATATGTTGCTACTTTTGTCGCTAATTTGAGATAGATTAGCGAGTGCCATGATCCGTCATGAGACTGACGCTAAATAAATATTGATTTGGTTTTGAGACAGAATATTTGTTGCTATATTGGTGATGGATATTATTCATCACCAAATACCGGTGTCATTTTGTGACTAAATTTTTTTGAAAAATCCATCGTTGAATATTAGCGACGAATAATATCTATCGCTAATCCATCATAAAATTTAAAAAAAAAAATTAAACAATTTTGTTTGAAATATAAATATCGAGAAAAAAATGTGTTATATAATTTATATAAGTTGTGTATAAAAGACAAAGTACACATAAAAAATATATATACAAAGTAGGTGAAACAAATTTAACACAAGTTATAAGTGAAACAAATTTAACAACCCAGTATAATCCTCGCCAAGTTTTAATTAGTTATAAGTGAACATATATAAAGAGTTTCGTTTGAAACAATAAGTACGTGAAACAAATTCAACACATGAAGCTACACCTCGCCAAGATTCGGAGCATCATCCTCTTCATTGTCTCGATCTGCCCCTACATCCATGCATCTATCAGCTCCTCTACGCTGATCATCTCCAGCATCCTACAAGAGAACCGAAATGTTAGTATTGATAAACAAAATGTAATGAAATAAATTATATGCAATGCACATAATCTAAGGCAATCAAAGTAACATGGCTGAATGACACATAGACTAGCAATAAAGTGAAGGACATTAACAGAATTCAAAGGCCAACAAACAATACATGTAGTCCCTAAAAATATTAGTTGAAGTTCTAAGTTGATAGTCATTGCCAATTGGCCCTGAGATTCTGAGTTGAGGTTGTGTCAATGTCCTGCCCAGTACTCATGGCAACACAACAAAGGTTAACAGTGCATGTGTTAATGGCCATACTTTTGCTTCTTCTTTTTTCTCCCCCATTTTGGGGATGATTAGTCAAGGGCTTCATGATGTGGGCATTTGATAAACTTCAGATATGTATTGAAATAAATGTTATACATACCTGACGAGCACCGGAGCTCACGTTGAAGGCAGACGAAGTTTTCTTGTCCCAAAAAAAGTTGCACAACTCATTATGGACAAGGTTGGGAATGGCTTTATGTAAAAAGTCACGTATTGTATCCTGAAGAAGCTGGCGGACACCATCCCAAAAAATATCTGGGTCAATCGGACACTGAGAGTTGATGCTGGCATGAGAACTGTGAGAGCCCTGGCTGGAGGAGGCAACGACTGTTGTGGTGTTCATATTACTCCCAAACTCGAATACACGATCTTTTTTGGGTTCACCGGTTGCAATCACCCATGCTGCAATATATATATATATATATATATATATATATATATATATATATATATATATATATATATATATATATATATATATATATATATATATATATACATTGATGAGTTACCATTTAAAAAGTCGCCTCCTCTATACTACTACCACTCCCCACCACCACGACACCACTATCATTCCCCATCACCAAAGAAGTTTGCTCCACATCCATACTTGCACTAAACTCCAATAGTATTCAATACAACTGTGTTTCACAAATTTCACAAATTCTACTATGCAGCATCCAAAAAAATGCCGGATTAAATCATGAAAGTCAAAAATGGTCCAGGGCAAGAAGAGAATTGAGGCACTATTTATGATTTATGATTTATGTTCATCATTAAGACACACTTTGCATCTGCAATTAGTACATTATGTCCAACTATGGTTCCAAGCATAAGTTTTCCCAGACTTCACAATCTATATTGTGTTAACAAGCATTTGACTAAATACTGCATGATTCACAAGGTACATTGTCTCGGTTTTGACACATAAGGATGGAACATGTTTTGCAATTACAATTTTGCAGGATGAATTTCTTCTTTTTGTTCTTTTTTCCAATATCAGATGGAAATCTTCTTGCTCGTGTACCTTTAAGTAATGCTAATGATGTTGATGCTTCTGTTGCTTAGTTTGATAGCATCGCCTATTTTGCAATTAGTGCTATTATGGAAATCTTGCCACTACCCCAACAAATTGAGGCACCCAAATGACAAGAACAAAATGATCGCTTATGCAGAAAAGGGTTCACCCACTAGAAAAATCTCTACTTACACTGTCATGCCCCTAGTCAGTTGGTTAAGGCGTGTGTCCAAAAAAGTTGAACAACGTTGGGTTTCAGCAAACATCAATGATAAAGTGATGTCTCACAATACAATAACATAAAAGAAGAACACTTTTATACTACGGATTCTTATCAACAGGTCCAACAACATGAAACAATGATGTGAAGAGTATGAAAAAACAAGAACATATACAAATCATTTTCAATGGAAGGTCTCAACAACAAAAGATAATAGTGGAGTTAATAAGTCATGTCAAAAATAGGACAGGATAATATTTCCCCCAGAACCAGTCCCTTCACTAGACGGGCATTGGAAGTAAGTTTTCCAAAGTCTGAAGAAAGAAGTTTTCCTTGTCAGAAGACCTACAGGTTGACGATATCCAGACACCTATATGAATCAATCCTACTTGGGCATAGGCATTCAAATATACACAATGATAGAATGATTATAAGCTAAATCATCAATAACCAAATGGTGAAAACATTGAGCCAGTGCACAATCATAAAGATACATGGAACAAAGTACATGGATTCGAGGTCAAGACCGCCAAGTTATTTGTGATGTTACCTGTACATATTTCATGATTGGCAGAGTTATTCTTCCATATTCTTGGTGAACTATTCATCGTCCCGTGCAACCGGAGTGCAAATTCCTCGTCACCAATCTCACTGTCTGCCTCCTTCTTCGCGTAAACCTTGCTACTACAATTCTCAGCCACCGGAGAACCACCCCTGCCCGGGGAATTCCTCTCTCTTGCAGCGATGGCTGCCAGACCCATGGCTCTCTTCGCTAGAGCAGCGGCCTTCCTAGTGTTCGCAGCCATCCTCAAGACCTTCTCCTTGGCAAGGGAAGCGGTTGCCGCCACCTTCTTTGCCTCCAAATTAGCCTCCCTCACAATCTCCTCCAGCGGACAAGAGGAGTCCCCGAACAGAGATCCCTTTGATCCCTTGGCCGAGCATGAATTGACAGATCTCTCCCTTCACTCCGCCTCCGATCGTCACGCTTGATCGAGGCCCAACCCTTCAACCCATCAGCGTGCCCTAATTATTGAAAGATAGTTGGGTCTAGACTCAATTCTCGTAACTATCGTTACTCTTTCATTTACTTGCTTTACAGTGATTATAATACCATTGTTAAATACAGAAGGAGTTCTTATATACAACAACAGATTCCTAAATAAAGTAAGGGGATAATCCCATCGAGAATCATGGGACACATTAGTAGTGGTTGTAACCATATCAAATGGCCATCGTTATCCCCATTTGTTGTTTAGCAGTGCTGATCCTTATTTGTTATCTGTAATTGTTTCCCGTTTAGATTTTCACACTCCCCCTCAAGTTGGTGGTTTGGATCCAAAAGCGCTAGCTTGTTCTTTAAGTTAACAAATGAGTTGTGGCTCAGAGGTTTAGTAAACAAATCTACTATTTGGCAAAGGGATGGAATGAATTATGTTTGAATTTCACCGGCTTGGATCTTGTCTCTCACTACATGGCAGTCAAACTCTATGTGCTTCGTCATTTCATGAAAGACTGGGTTTGCAGCTATATGCATGGCCTCCTGGTTATCGCAAAAAAGATGCATAGGCTTTTGGTTATTAATCCCCATGTCTTTGAGTAGATATCTTATCCAAGTAAGTTCACAACATGTTGATGCCATTGATCGATATTCGACTTCTGCTGAGGACCTGGACATCGTTGTTTGCTTCTTGGTTTTCCATGTAACTGAACTTTTCCTAGTCATAATGCAGTATCCAATTGTTGACCGATGAGCCATGGGACACAATGCTCAATCTGAGTCATAAAACCTAGTTACGTGAAGGTTGCTTTTTTCTGATAGCAATATCCCATACCTGATTGTGCCCTTGATGTACCTTAGCAATCTGAACATGGTGTCTCGATGGGGAACCCAAGGTTGACTCATAAATTGGCTCAATATGTGAACTGTATGCACAATATTGGGTCGTGTGATTGTCAAGTATATGAGCTTTCCCGCAATCCTCCTGTATTGAGTTGGATTTTTGAGTAACTCTCCCTGTTCATTGTCAAGCTTCAAGTTTTGTTCCATGGGAACATCAGATGGCTTTGCTCCTATGTATCCACCCTCTTGGAGTATTTCAAGAGAGTATTTTCTTTGAGAAAGAAAGATTCCAGCTCTAGACCGAGCCACTTCAATGCCTAAGAAAAATTTCAATTTTCCCAAGTCTTTTAGGCGAAAACGACTATATATTAAATCTTTAAGAGTCGTCATGCCTTGAAGGTCATCACCAGCAATTATTATGTCATTGACATATACAATGACAAAGATTTTACCTCTCTGAGTGATTTTAGAGAATAATGAGTAATCAGCTTTAGATTGAGTGAATCCAATACCTTTGAGAAGATCTGAAAGCTTTGAGAACCAATTCCTAGAAGATTTCTTAAGTCCATACAAGGACTTATTTAGACGACAAACCAACTTCTCCCCCCTGTCTAGAAAAACCAGGTGGCATCTCCATGTATACTTCTTCCCTAAGGTCTCCATGCAAAATGGCATTGTTGACGTCTACCTGAAAGAGATGCCAATTATATATGGCATTGATGGCGAGGATACAACGAATAGTGGTGACCTTGGCAACTGGAGTGAAAGTCTCATTGTAGTCTATTCCTTCTGTCTGGGTATAGCCTTTAGCTACAAGTCGAGCCTTATATCGTTTGATAGTTCCATCAAATTTGTATTTGATTTTGTACACCCATTTGCAATCGATAGTAGTTTTCCCAGGAGGCAATGTTGTGAGAGTCCAAGTATTATTTTGCTCTAAGGCATCAATTTCGGCCTTCATTTCTTGTTGCCAATTAACATCCTTCATGGCCTATTGGAAGGTAGATGGCTCGGTGGATTAAAGTAGGGTAGTCAAAAAACATTTGTGAGTGCAGGAGAAATTCTTGTCATTCATATATGACATTATCGGATAACGGGTCTTTTGTTCTTTTATGGATTCACCACTTGAATGATCTCCCTTGGAATCGGTAGTGCTTGAGAAACATTTGTAATCCTTGAATCGGCTAGGAAATTGTTTTGGCCAAGTGGATCTATGAGAGGATTGGATGTTTTGGTTGTTGGGTTTAGACTGGTCGATGAGGTCGGTTCCTAAATGGTTTTCCTGGGCTTGATTAGGGCAATTTTCATTGCTCTCGGATGGGTAATTTGTATCGGACTCAGTAAATTGGAAAGGACTACTTTCTTCTCCTAGCTCATCATTGAAGGGAAGAGGGATTACAATTCGTCCATCATCTTGGTGCTCATTGTATTGTCTATATGGAAAATCATTTTCATAAACCACCACGTCTCTACTAGTAAAAAGGACTTTTTCTTCTAAATCACAGACTTTATAGGCGAATTGGCCATATGGGTAACCAAGAAATATATATTGCCTAGCACGTTTGTCAAATTTATCGATCTTATGAATGTTATAAGCATAGCATAAACATCCAAAAGTTCGAAGGTGATCATACTTGGGAAATTTCTTATGTAAAATTTCATATGGGGTTTTGTGGGAGATAGCACTTGAAGAAAGACAGTTCAAAAGGTAGGTTGCCATCATAACACCTTCTCCCCAAAACTTATTAGGAAGTTTGGCTTGGAAAAGGAGCGCACAAGCAATGTTTAAAAGATCTCAATGTTTTCGTTCAACCACCCCATTTTGTTGAGGTATTGAAACACAATTGTTCTGGCGGTCAATGCCTTTATCTTGTATAAAGGTTTTCATTTCATGATAAAAAAATTCAGCCCCATTATCACTCCTTATCTTTTTTACTCATACACTAAATTGATTTTCAACAAGTGCTATAAATTATTTTATTAAAGCATATGTTTTAGATTTGTATCTCATTAAATATATTCATATAGATCTAGAAAAATCATCCACAATAGTTAAGAAGTAATGAGCACCTGACAATGAAGGAGTCTTGTATCTCCCCCAAATATCACAATAAATTAGATCGAAAGGTTTAAATGTGGATATAGAACTAGAAGGAAACGGGAGCCTACTTTGTTTCGCTAAATGACAAATGTCACAATTATCAAGGGTTTTATGGGGCAATTCTAAGAAACAAGGTCTAGAAGTAGAAGGGTGGCCAAGATGATAATGCCAAAGTTTGGGTTTGTCAATGGTGGTATTAGCAACAAAACCTGCTTCTTCAAGAACATATAATTTGTTTCTCAATCTACCTGTTTCAATCGTAGTCATCGAGCGACAGTCCTGCAAGATACAAACTTCCTCATTAAACATAACATCACATGCAAAATCCACACAAAGTTTGGGAATGGAAATGAGGTTAAAGCTGAAATTAGGTACATATAGCACTTTGTTTAGACTCAGTTTGGGTGAGAAGACCACTCATCCTTCATGGGTGGCTTGAACACAAGAACCATTGGGAAGGTTAATAGGAGGGCAGTTGGTAGGGATCGGATATTCGATATTGGCAATAGAGTTGGTTATGTGGTTCATAGCACCTGTGTCGATAATCCAAGACTGGGTAGAGGCTACACAAGAAATTAGGTTAAGAATATTACATGTAAGATTGGCCTTTGGCTCGGTATTACCTTGGCTAGGTTTTGACATGAATTTGATGAACTTCTTAAGCATGTCTACTTTCAATTGATCTTGGCTAGAGGTTGAATTCTTTGCTTCTGAAGGCGCGTTAATGGCAGCATTAGCTCTTGGCCTTGCTTGGTTACCAGAAGCATTCTTTTCAGGAAAACCGACTATGAAGTAGCACTTGGATTTCACATGCCCCTGTTTTTTGCAATAATCACAATGGACTCGTGTCGTAGCTTTTCGTTTGGCCTGCCATTCTTTTAGTTGATCATATTGTTGTGATACGGCGACTGCAACAGATTGGGTAATGAACGCAATATTCATTTCTCTGTGTCGCTCTTCTTGGATCAATAATGAATAGGCTTTAGACACCGTGGGAATCGGGTCCATCAAGAGTATTTGACTTCGAACGTGACCATAGCTATCATTGAGTCCCATCAGGAATTGTATGAGCTAGTTCTGGTATTGGTATTCAAGGATGACCTTCATTGCTCCACACGATCATGGAGGTAATAACATATACGTAGCAAGTTCATCCCACAATCCTTTGATTTTAGTATAGTATACTGCTATAGAGGACTGATTTTGTTTGCAACCAATGATTTGTTGTTGGATTTGATAGATGTGCGGAGCATTAGATTGAGAGAAGTGATTGTTTAATTTGGCTCATACCTCTGTCACTGTGTTAGCGTAAATAATAGTGGAGGACAAATCTTTATGTAGTGAATTCAGGATCCAGGACTGCACCATGTTGTTGCAGCGCTCCCATGCGGCTACGAGAGATTGAGGTGCCTCCGATTTAGGAATACAGCCATCAACGAAACTGATCTTATTCTTTACGTTGAGAGCCATTATCATGGCTCTTTGCCACATGACATAGTTCTCTCTTGTTAAATGTTGGGATACGAGCATCATACCTGGATTATCCGAGTGATGAATGTGGTATGGGCTTTCCATACCTTCTTGCATCGGTGCTGGAACTTTGTTATTCTCTTGGGAATTTTTGGTTTCTTTCGTCGACATGTTGGATCATCATGGCTCTGATACCATATTGAAAGATAGTTAGGTCTAGACTCAATTCCCGTAACTATTGTTACTCTTTCATTTACTTGCTTTACATTTATTACAATACCATTGTTAAATACATAAAGAGTTCTTATATACAACAACGGATTCCTAAATAAAGTAAGGGGATAATCCCATCGAGAATCATGGGACACGTTAGTAGTGGTTGTAACCATATCAAATGGCCATCGTTATCCCCATTTGTCATTTAGCAGTGTTGGTCCTCATTTGTTATCTGTAACTGTTTCCCGTTTAGATTTTCACACTAATCCCGGCTGACAATTCCCCAACCCATTGGAACCAACCCTAATCCTAGAAGTGGTCACCCAGCAATCCACGCACACGAACGATTATGGATCCAAATGGGAGGCGAAATTTTGTTGCTGCAACCTGTAGCCATGATGGATGAGGCGGCCACACTCAACGCAAGAGAAGGCAGAGAAGGGATCGAAGAGCTTCAGAAAATAGTAGGATCATACCTCCCTCAAGTCGATGACATCAATGTAGGGGCGCCAGAGAAGCATGATGCGCCACCCGCTCTTGATCGTCTGGAGCTTCATGTCTCTTCCTCCAGCGCCACCATAGATGGTGACGCTCACGCCGCAAGCTTGGCACTCAAAGAGGTTAGGGAAGGGGTGAGAGTTGGGATTGGGGTCGCCTGAGAGGTCTGGCTGGACGGAGGAGGCAGAGTCTGGTGGTGGGGAAGGAGTGTCGCGTCTTAACCTGACGAGGAGGCGCTTCTGGGGAGGAAGGAATTGGTGGTGGCGGTCGCAGTGGAGGTGGGGTTGTTCTCCTCCGCATTCTGGTCGGCATGCACCATTAAGAGGGAAGAGGGTTGCTGGAAAGAAGAAGGGAAGAATTTATGGTGAGCTCATGCCTAGGGTTTCATTTCATGGTGTCAGAGAGAGAGGGAGAGAGAATTTTGTGCCCTAGATGGGTTGTTTTATATCGAAAAGTAGTGACATATTAGCAACAAAAATATCTTATCACAAACGCCACGGCAAATTAGTGACAGAGTAGCGACGAAAAAAATTTGTCGCTCTTCCATCACAAAGTTGCAACGGAGTTTGAGACAGAATGTTTTTGTCGCTAATTAGAGACAGATTTTGAGATAGAATTTTTCTGTCACTAATTCTGTAACTAATTTCAATTTTAGGGACGACTAGTTTTCTCTAGCTAATCCATCATAAATTTGCAACAGATTCTTTTCATCGTAAATTTCCATCGCTAATAAACATTTTTCTTGTAGTGGGAGTGTGTCATGTGTTTGGGTTTGACACTGGTGTTGTGGTCTGACCTCGTTGCTCCCAAGGATCTCACGTCACATTTTGTCGCAGACGCACACTGGGTGTGATACTGACTGTGTTGTGACATGCGCACATGTGCGGCTACTCAATTAGACTCTCATAGGCATGGTGCCTTCACTACGCTCATAGGCATTATACAAAATTATGCACGTAGGCGCTAATCAACAGACATGCACACAGGCTCTAGAAGATCCAACACACATGCAGGCACAATGCCATTTCTGGTGCACGCAGAAAATAAAGGATTTTAAAAAAATACAAAAAAACTATACAGAAATACATTTTCAACAACACCTTATTCATTGAAAAAACAATGAACTAGTGATGTGATACACCCCCAACAACATTCCTAAAATAGGAGAAGAGCATGCATAGTTGCACCTATCTTGGTTATTCTATACTATTTTTTGGCCACCTGCACTAGAAATCTAGAAAAATAATAAAAAGGACAAAGACATTTTGGAGTGTTATCTTTCAAACGCCACAAGCAGTTGGAAAGAAAAGTCCTCTGCAAGATAGATTGTTCGGTTGTTCCTGTTTGCAGAGCATATTTTTGTTTCAGTCTTAGAACTAAAAAACAGAAACCCTAGATGGGTTTTTAGTTCTAGCTCAAAATATAAAGTTATAGGCCTGTGTCTCAGCTTTTGACTATAAAAATACAGGTTTTCGATGACAGATCAGAGAGATACAGGTCTGAGAACCTAAACTATTTTGCAGAAAATTTGCAAATATGTGAATTTTATCATATATATGTGGATTTCTTCATCTATATGTGAAGTTCCTCTTATATGTATTAATTTCCTCATAAACATGAGAATTCCCTCATATATATATGGATTTTCTCATAAACATGTGAATTTCCTCGTAAATATCTAAGAAGTTCCTCTTATATATGCAGATGTCCGTCTAAACATATGAAATTTGCATATATATGAGGAATTTCGCATATATTTAAGAGAAAATTTGCATATATTCATATATTTTAAGTAAAAAATTACATATTTAGGAGAAAATCTTCATATACAGAAGGAACTTCACATGTATTTAGGAGGAATTTTGCATGTTTAGGAGAAAATCCACATATATTTAGGGAAAAAATCACATATATATGAGAATTTTGCATGTTTAAGAGAAAATCCACATATATAAGAACATTCACATATTTTAGAAAGAAATTCACATGTTTAGAAGAAAATCTACATATATAGGAGGAACTTCACATATATTTAGGAGAAAATCCATATGTATATGAGAAAAATTACATGTTTAGAAAAAAAATCACATATTTAAGAGAAAATTGACATATATACGAGGAACTTCACATATATATGAGAAGATCAAAATATATATAAGGAAATTTGCATATTCACATATTTTTCACAAAGTAGTCTCTGCTTTCATATATGTATCTCTTTAATCCGATATTGAAAACCTACATTTTTATAGTCATTGGAAAGTTGAGATATAATCCAATAATGTTACTCTTTTGAGTAAGAATCAAAAACCTCTGTAAGGTTTATGTTTTCGAGTTCTAAGAACGAAACAAAAAATATGCTCTAAAGATAGGAACAATCAAATAGTCTATCTTACAAAAGATGTTTCTTCTCAACCGCTCATCATATCAAGGTGGTCTTGGTGGCGTTGAAAAACTAAAGCCCCGATCTATCTTTTTTTATTATTTTTAAAATCTTTAGTGCAAGTGACTAAAAACATAGTATAGAATAATCAAGATAGGCACAACCATGTCGGTTTATCTCTTATTTTAAGAACACTGTCAGGTTTGTATTTCAGTATCCGTATATCATTTTTCAGTGAATCAGGTATTGTTTGAAAGTTTTTTTTATTTATTTCTTTGTTGTTTTTTTAAAAAAAAATTAATCCTTCATTTTCTGAGTCAAAAATCAGTGACAAAGTTTGTCATTGATCTTGGATAACACATATTTGAAAGGAAAATTGCATATCAAAAGGAAATTCACACATACAAAGGCTAAAATGGGTTTTTTACATTTGACTATTTGCGGTTTTGGTTATCGGGTAGATTTTGGCAAATTGTGAGGGTTTTAAGAAAATGAATCATTTTTATCGTACAATCCCTTTGTCTCAAATGTAAGGGTAAAAGAATCCCCAGATATTTTCAGCAACATTTTATTTGGGTGAAACTTACCACCCATTTCCCCTCAAAAAAATGTTAAAAAAGAAACATGAGGCGTGACTGCCATAAGACATCCTCTGCTTGCCTCGTCGGTGTCTCTTGTCTAGCCAATTCTCTCTCTCTCTCTCTCTCTCTCTCTCTCTCTCTCTCTCTCTCTCTCATGCATATTTAGAGCGAGACAGACTTTCTACCTACAGTATCTTTCTGATCCAATTTTGATATCTTGACTTTTGAATTTGGATTTTAGATATTTAATTAAAGATTAGATTCATCAGAGATCCATAGCATGGAGAGAGAGAGAGAGAAACGAAACATCAACATTACTAAGACAAAGGATCAACAAACGTTGAGCCTCGAGCAAACAAACAGCAGACCCAAACCAAGGGTCGAAAACATGAAAGCAAACAGAAAAACATAAGGACAAAAGTCCAAAAAGAACGAAAATCCGACAAATTCAGCCTGGGTCAGGAGGAAGAGAGGGCGGCTGAAGGCGGTGGAGACCATGGCAGCAGAGGCGCAAAATTGCGTACACATCAGCCAAGATGCAATGCATGAGCTTATTGAAAACAATGGAACGAAATCTAGAACCATAATTACTAATGCTCATCAATCTTTAATCTAGTTGCTTTTATCAGTACACAGTCCAACCCATACGATGTTCCACGTCTGAACACCTAACTCAAAGATTGAGCACTAGTTTGATAGTGGTTTTTCTTTTTCTTTTTTTTATTAAGAGAAGTAAATTCATTCAAAACTGAAGAGTATTTTATTTTTTTAAAGAAAATAATGATTCTATTAATATCAGAATAGATAGCCCCCGACTTTCATCCAAAAAAAAATGTCTTTTCTAAGTAACCCGATCCCTCTCCATGTCAATAGCAGCTAGATCCTTCATACAAATAGACATCTCTTTTCTCTGCATCACAGATCCCATGCCATAAGAAAACTCCTTACATTGCTCCCAAAAATCAGCACTCTCCAACCATGCTTCCTGCAACAACTTTTGAATAAATCACCAAACGACTTTTCCTCCAAGTTATAGAGAACACCTACTAGCCTGATGAAATCCCCACCTCTTGAGATTTATTTGAGTTCTAACTGTAATCTTTTTTAGAGAAAAGAGTTTTAACTTTGTCATGCAGGACCATCCAACCAAAGATTGAACACCTTGGTGTTAGGCCTGCAGGCGTAAGGAACTGTATTGCATTACATATCCAAGAATGTCCACAATTGCCTAACCTATTTACGTATACAATTATTCATTTTTAACTATTTCAATGGAACATGAAAGCTGGATATATAGAATCCACACTTGCCTGAGGAGCAGGGGTGGGAGGTGGTGCTAGGATCGAAACCCAAAAGTGGTAATTTTTTAAATTTTTATAGGATCCAAAAAGCGAGAAGCTCGTTAGAAGCAGCATGGGAACATATAGGAGGCAATATGTAAAATCGTTTCACCATAAAAATCAAGATTCAAGATTCTGATTAATAATTGGGTTTCTGTAGCCAAAATCTGGATCCGATTAATAATCGGATCCGGGTTTGGTTTTAAGTTTTGCATTCAAACTCGAACCCAAATCTGACTAAAACCAAAATCTGACTAAACACCTGACCAGATTAAGTGTAAATACCAGGTTTTAAGCTAGTAGGATCCTTATCTTTTTTCATTCGAACCTGAATCCGACTCTCAACCCGATTAGGCCAAACCCAATTAAGTCAGACTTGGTAATGCCTAGATCCTAATCGAATCCTAACCATTTGCATCCTTACTCAAAAGTCATAGTGCATGCATGTATTATTTCTATTTCTTCATTTAATAAATATGATAGGTATGTGGTGGTTACCCATATGGTTAGCAGAGTCTTGTTCAAGCTGAAGGTTCAGGTTCAGGGGCGGATCCAGGTTGGGCGAGGAGGGGCTCGAGCCCCTCCTAAAGTTTTGAAATTTTTTGCTCCCCCTTTAAGCACAAGTTTTTTGAAATTCTTTGCCCCCCTTTAAGCACAAGTATCTCAGTCATCCACAAGTTTTGAAATTTTAGTTTTATATTTCATTTTATTATAAAAAAAAATTGCCCCCTTTTAAGCAAAATATAAAAATTTATATTACCCCCATTATATTTTAGTTTTATATTTTATTTTATTTTATTATAAAAAATTGTTGCCCCCTTTTAAGCAAAATATAATAACTTATAATTCCCACTTTTATATTTTAGTTTTAGATTTTATTTAAAAAAAAATTTGCTCCCTTTTAAGCAAAATCCTGGATCCGCCACTGCTTTATCACGGTTGGGACATGTAAGGCTAGGTGATCTTATCCTCTACCGGGAGTTGTATACCACGAAGGGAGGCAGGCCCATTTCTCTGTGAGGGTTTTCCATCGTAATAAAAAGAAAAGGGAATACTAGGTTCATATCATTATAAAATGGTTTCCAAAAGGAAAAATAAGTATGCTAAGCATATTTTTATTTGTCCAAATGGCATTTCGAACTTGGATCAAGCATGAAGAAATTAACGTTTATCTTTTGAGTTGTTTTGTCTGATCGATCATATTTGCTCTCTACATGAACCTAGTAAAAAAAATGAATTACTTCATATGGATTTGTTAAAAATACAGAATGCAGTCAATTTGATAAAGTTTGCATGGTATTGCTTCTTTAATCCAAACTAAGATGATTTGCCTTAATATTATTGGCAAACGAAAAAGTGAAATCAAATGGTTGTAACTTTCATGAGTTGGCATAGTTGCCAGTGCAAGGCTTTCTCTATGTGGTGCCCATAGTGGCAGATATTGCTTCATGGCTTTTTGCATGTCAGTCCACAATTGGAATAGAATGTATAACAAGAAAAGCACAGCTAAAAAGAGGTTTGAGTTTGTTGCTTTCAATTATAAAAAAGAAAACAAGGGAAAGCTTCATTTTTTTATTCTTCTCCTACCCTCCAATGGGGGGAATGGTTTACACTTGTCTTCCTTGTCTCCTTCTCTCTGTCTTCTCTGTGCGAGAAATAAATATGGTTTTGATGTATAATGTTCTCATGTAAAACTGAATGTTAAAGAGAAAAGGACTAAACAGTTTGAGGGCACTCAGGGGGAGGGACAGGATACCTATGTCTGTCACTACAGTAATCATAAGTGAGATACTTTTTCCTAATTTGTTGGTAAGCAATCTTTTGCATTTTGGTGAGGCTGCTGTATTTTTCTGCATTCCACCAATAGTTGTCAGAAAAACACAGTGGGGCACTGGAGCCATTAGCTGGGCAGCCATCAATTGAGAAGCCTCTAAAGCTTGCTGTGAATGGTGCATAGCTCCAACTTATCTTTTCTTTTCCACCATTCGTTGCCCAGTCTTCGCCATTCCATATGCTTGCCATCACCTTCACTGGCTTTGATGGATAAACCACACCATTGTATGACTTGTTCATGTAAACTCTGATTGGAACTTCATCCACAAAGAACCTGCTCCAAACACTTCTTATGTGAGAGAGAGAGAGAGGAAATTAGAGTTTGGGAGGAAAAAGAAAATGGTTGCAGACACAGTCAAGTCATATATATATATATATATATATATATATATATATATATATAACAGTGGACAAACATTTGGTCCAATGTTAGTCGGATGCACGATCAACGACGGACATTTATTTTGTGAAAACGGATTTTAGCACGGTCGTGATCACTGCCAAAAGGCGTTTTTTGGCACTGACAATTAGTAGCGGTCAAGGACTGCAGCTAATTCATATAAATCCACATCAGCCACACATCCGAGGATAAACCCGTCCAGTGTTATGGGTTTTCGTGTATATATAGTGGTAGTTGTGGAACCCACAGGTGTGCAGCTGTCTGCGCAATTGCGCTGCCCATGACGGCCACTGCAAAAAATGCTAAAATGCACTACTTGAATGTCATAGCATTTTTAGAGGCGGTTTTTTACGTCCTGGATTCCACTGAGACCTTTAGCATATGTGAAAAACCGTGCTTTTCGTATTTTTTTGTGGTCATCCATCACAGAGCTGTGCACATAAGAGTTGAGCAGCTACCACTCACTATATATATATATATATATATGACTTAATATTATCTACGTGTTGTTTATAGTGGGAATCAGCTTTTGAATATCCAAAATCTAACGTGTGTAAGTTTTTTCAGCGATGCAAAAATCAACGGTTGTAAATGTACCAGTTTTTTTCCAATCAAGAAACATAATTTTTTCATCCAAAAAACATGATCCAAAGGCTGTTTACCACAAAATAGAGCATGGTCTGAATAAATCTATGTGGTTAGATTGAGTCAAAACAACTTGAGATTCCAACTAGATTATACCTATAATTGATGGCATTATAATACAAACTATATATATAGACAGACAGAGGGTCATCCTACCCCAAAAGTAAAGTCACTCATTAGGTTCTCTAAAAATTCATAATTTCAGGTGTTTTCACTTGATCTGAACTGGAAGAAGTGTTTGTTATTGCTTATTTGCTAGAAAAGAAAATGCTTTGAATCAAATTAATTTAATACAAAGCTTGAATATTTTTCTCATCAATTTAGCACAGTATCAGCCATTGTTTTTTCTCTCTCTAAAAACACATTTGAGCATGAAATGTACCTACTGCATATTTTCTACTAAGTAAATTGTAGTAAACACATCTTCCAGCTTAGATCACGGTAAAAACAATTGAAACTGATTGTCAAAGGTATATATATATAACCCTCCTTCGTATCAAATGAGTCAGATGCTCGGTTACACATATAGATGATCGTGCATACAGCGGCGTGCTTGTCCGTTGTAACATCCAACATTTTGCATGTTTGACGTTATATATCGATCGAGAGAGAGAGAGGGATTACACTATCAAGTTTCTATTCCATAGAATTTTGTAAGAGTGGAAGTCTTTTGCAGGATCAAACCAAAGACGAATTTTTTCCTCTCTATTCCCATGACCATTGGCAAACACATTTGTTTGAAGAGCGATTGGCTTCCCCTCTAGATTGCCCAAGAACTCAAAGTCCAATTCATCATGACCACTCGAACTGGAGCTCAACTGCAAACCTCAAAAGTCAAAACAGAGCAATAAATATTCATTTTCTGCATTGATGATAAAGGAAGCACTTCTTTTATTTCGGCCATGATGTTCATGAAAGGTATGCATGCATGTGGAAAATTAAGCCAGACATTTAAACAATTGCGCATTTCTAAAATAATTTACAAAATGCAAGCCTTGGCTGAAAATACCTTAGGTTAATTACTTTATTGGTAGCTTAATAAACACCCATGGGTTTCATTAATGCAGATAGAATACCAAACATCGACATGGTGAAGGTGTTAGTGGCCTTAATGATATTGATGTTAACAAGGTCATGAGCTAAACTATATGCTAGCAATTAGACTTGAAGCTAGAAGAACTTGAAGCCCTAAGCCTCCCTCAAACCTTGATCTGAAAAAATCTCAAATCGGCGAGTCACTTAGTATTTATGTTTAACATCTGAACTTCATTTCTTCTCGGCTTATGCATCTTCCTCGAACTCTCAGACACGAGCTTAATAGGCGAAAGGGAGGAACAGTATTTCTGAGACTGATGGTGAGCAATCCTTTTTAAATCAGAGGTAAGCTGGTACCTGTGAATTTTCTTCAAGAACTTACCCCCAACCCATATATATATATATATATATATATATATATATATATATATATATATATATATATATATATATATATATAGAGAGAGAGAGAGAGAGAGAGAGAGAGAGAGAGAGAGAGAGGAATGGTGGTAGTGGTAGTGATGATGATGATAGTGCTATTTTTGTTAGATAGGAGATGATGAAATTCATCTTACATAGAAGGCCGTAACAATTCCTGCTGTATCTCTATTTGGAATTTTGATGTTCATATGGAAGAGTCCAGAACTGTACTCCAATTTAGACTGAAAGCCTGACCCTATAAAACAAGGAACATCCACTTTAGTGGCTAATATTATGCAACAAATTGGTAAGTGGTTAATCAAGTAATCAAGAAAATTACCAGAAGATTTATCCATAATCAAATGAACCTCTTGCCCTTGATATAATGATTTCACATGGTCTCCTCCCCACGTGATGTTGTAGCTCTTATCAAAATCTGCATCTTCCAATCCCTTGACAAGCACGCCTTGAAGAAAAAGAAACAGAAGGATGGTACTGAAGAAAGCAGATGCCATCTCTCTCTCTCTCTCTCTCTCTCTCTCTCTCTCTCTCTCTCTCTCTCTCAATATATAAGAACAAAGAGTGAGGAATATACATCACACATCCAGGAAAAAGAAAAACAATGGGACAAAATTGTACAGATTTTACCATAATTCCTTAGGCCCATGCTCATCATGCATTATCTATTTCATGGCCATGCATATTTGTAATCATGTAACAACTAACAAACCTAGGTGGTCGGTCGCTGTCTTCCAGCTGTATGACAAAAACATTCTTTTAACCTTTTTGTGCCTCACGAGTGCATACACTTCCCATGCAAGAGAGAGAGAGAGAGAGAGATTATATTGGGGTTCACTAGAAAATGACGAGAGAGACAGAATTTTGTCACACGGACACGCTATGAACGGACACATACGGTCACAGATTTGGATGGCTATTATTTCAATATTTTTAATAAATTTTTATTGCTTTTGGTAATATTTTTATTTAAATATACTTTTTTTATTTAAAAAATAGAAAAAACTTTGTGCCTTTTGTATCTCATTTAAGAAAAATGAACATACTAGCAGAATCTATATCTCGTTTCCTCGTGTCTGCGTATATTTGAGAGATGGAGAGAGAGTGGATAGTTGGGGTTCAGTAGAAATGACAAGATGGAGAAATATCTGTCATACGCATGCCATGATCCATGTACCATGATGACTCTTTGTGTCAAAGATGCCGTTGTGTGGTACGTCACGTTATAGTAGTTGTATGAGAAGGAATATTTGACTTCTTGGTTGTGTCTAGACTGTTCAGATTGTGACTTGGGAAGCATCGTATCTGCAGCAACTGGTTGATTTGGTGGCATCATCATGTCCTTAACTAGAGTTTGATAAAATGAAATAGACTAGGTACCAACTTGGTTAGGAGTTGCATGGAATTAGTATCTTGTTCCCCCACCTGTTTTTTTGTATTGAGCTGGGAATCCCCGTCTCTCCTGTAAGTGAACCTTTAGGGCCTCCTGTTTTTTCTTATTTCGTGGGAAAGGCCATGGATTTCTAAACATTTCTATCAGAGAATGCTTTCATATGAAAGGTGGTGGAAAAAAACTGAAGCCAATGGTGCCAGCATGGCACTTTCTTTTCTTTCTTCTTCTTTTTTTTTTTATGAAGAAGGAACCCTCACCAGGAACCGAATCAATTACTGGGTCTGCCTTCCTGCGAGGTAAAACACACAACCACCCAACCTTACGTACTTGAATCATGATAAAGCAACAGCAACCCCATGCACCAGCGGGATTTGATCTTGCATCTTCAGCTTGACACAGGACCCCACCTACCACATGGGTAACCGCTGTGGTGGTTCTAGCATGGCACTTTCTCACCACGTTTTGATGTTTGTTTCACTTATACTTGAGAAAAGAAAGAAAGAGAAACATGAAACAAATTGGCCCAGGTGTGTTGGACTACCTAAGAAAAGAATGAGTTTTTGTGCTAAAGGTGTATTTGCTTGTTGCATAAAACGGTAGGTTTCCACAAGAAGGCACAGAAACACATGCCTTTTCTGTGGGCCTTACTGGTGGATGTAAGCATGTCACTCGTGGTATCGAAGGAAATTAACTGATTCCCTCATATGACAAATGATGGTTGCCATCATATGTCCCTCACAACCATTGGATGCAATCAATCATGACCGTTCGTGGGATGTCACCCACCACCCTATGCAAGGTAGTCTCTCTCTCAACACATTTATTTTGCTATTCTAATTGATAATCTTATGTAGTAGCACCTCTAGTTAATCTCAATTCCTGATTAATGCAAAAAGTAAAGGAGTTTGCTCTCTTTTGGATCTTAAGATTGAGGGACATTGTGCATGATTTACCTGTGCAAAGAATCAATGAGAATGAACTAAATTATGGTTTACTCTACTTGTCTGGTTTTTGGTCTTCTTTTCTTGTCTGATTTTTGGTCTTCTTTTCTTGTATTTTTTTTTATCCTTCTTCTATGAATCTGAGGTCCTTGCCATCAAATATAATGATGTATTGTCCCTCTTCAAGGAATGATAGAGGATCATAAAGCAAGTTCAAATGGCTAAAGCAAATTCAATATTGGCAATCAAAGGAAAATGTAAATCTCTAAATTAATGTAACTTTCAAATTTATGTGTTTCACCGGAGAGACTCATCAATCGATCAATGACTAAAGCAAATCCAAAGAATAAGATAAAAGAATGATCTCAATGATTTTTTGTCTAAAGCCATAAACTCGTATGAAAGCACAAAATTGACAATAAAAAAAAACCTATTTTTTGCAAAACTAAGTAAAGAGCAAAGAATGCATTGCATCCTTTTTAATTAATATCAATATCATAAAAGAATTTGAAACACATGAGAAAAAGTAATCTCACCATATCCAATTGAGATGTGCTTAAATTAGAGAAAAACCCAACCCAAGAAAAACAAAAAACAAATTTGAAAAAAGATTTTAAAAAATCAAAATAAACTTAGAAAAGGGAAGAGGGAGGATGGAAGGTGTGGGGGGAGGAGAGGGAGAAGAGAAGGTTGGGAGAGAGGTGCAGATCATGTAGGGGGGGAGGGTGGTGTATGTTCTCCCCCGATGATTCACTAAATCCCATGTTTGTGTTCGCGGCGGGGGGGGGTACTTATGTCTTTGCGATGGCACCAAATTATGATGCAATGGGATGCGGACACACATGGGGATACTAGCCGGTCTGCATCTTATACGTGGAGCTCTTTGGGAACCCCCGAACATGAGATGGAGCTACCCGCCCTGTTCGGGGGGGGGGGGGGGTTAACATATAACCTGCTTCGATGTAGGGGCTAGGAAGATGCACACAAAGGGGTAGAGCGGGAAGGATGCCATTTTGTATCATTATTTTGCCTTTGAATGGTAGAATGGCATTTGCCGTTAACGGATGTCAGACTTGCGTACGGTGATGAGTGACGTCCCATGGATGGTCACAATAAGTTGCATCCAACGGTTGTGAGGGACATACCATCATCCCTCCTATGAGGGACCCATCCCCATGGAAAAATCCTTGCCGTTCTTTTTCAATTGAGAACGATCGTTTTGTCACCAAATGGATCAGATGTCCGGAGCACTGGATCTCGTCTCGGTTCTAGTTACCATGAAGGGGAATCAAGTAGGACCCAGCCTAGGTGAATCTGATTGGACCTGATCAGTTACCATGGACTAGGGACCATTAACACTGGCCCAAGTTGGTTAATTAGGAACAGCTCAACATGGAATCAAGGATTCACTCACCCTACACAAGATGGGAACTTGGAAATTCATCTCTCACAACAAAAGCAAATTGGATCCTACCAGGCTATTACCAAATCCTATTAATCAGATCTGTCCTAATTAATAGGAGTCGGATTGGAATTTGGAGTTATGGAAGAACTCAAACCCGATTGCAAGTTTCAAGTTTGGATCAGATCCGCTTTTAGTGTTTACCAAAATATAATTTCTAGTAGTTATCATAATTTTAAAAGTGGATGGATGGCAACTGGTTGAAAGGCAGTCTCTGCATCTGATTGAATTGCAGTAACCACCTGAATCAGATTCAGGCTATTTTTGTTTACCAAACCCGATATATCGCCTGACCAGAGGAAGAGATGCATTAATGACGGTAATGAGAGAGAGAGAGCCAAAAGTAATTCAACATTACCACTCATGAAGATCAACAAAATGTTGAACCCATGAACTGAACAAGAACAAAAGTCAAAATAAATAAAGAAAGCACAAGAGAAAAGAACATTAGACAGATAAAATGGGCTCATGTCGGAGCCGCTTGCCCAGATTGTGACAAAGGATAGGTAGCATTAGCAGGAGGGAGTGGAAGATCACTAAGATGCATACGCAAGATCGCATAAACATCTGCCAAGATTTTATGCACCAGGTTTTGAATGTTAACTCGAATATGACGAAAATGAGCATTGTTTCGCGCCATCTAAACAAACCACCAAGAAGTAAGCAACCACGTCTGCCAGATGAACCTCCACCTCTTGTTGCGCCTAATACAAACCGGCCCCAAGATCAGATCTAGCGCAAAGGACTCCTCCTTAACAAATACTTCTGGATGCCTCCAGGTCCTGCTAAAGATTTCCATAAATATTGGGCAAGACCGGAACAAGTGAAACGTAGATTCTTCTGCAGCTTGACAAAGCACACACCAACTCGGGAGTTGAATGCCCCACTTCTTTAAATTACGGTGGGTCTGGATCCTATCGTGCAAAATTAACCAAGCCAGGACTCGAGAATGGGGGGAAAGACTCTTCACCCAAAGCACATCCTCGGGCAACCAATCAGCCCCTGGCGGTAGCAACGATCTATAGACTTTTTTTGGTGAGAAACTCTCCGCTTGGTGCCAACGCCCATTGCAACCACTGACCAAAATTTCCGGAGACCTCAAAATGGTCTCTAAAGCAGGCTAAAGCCCTCAACCATGATTTACGCAAGTGCGAGAGCGCCAAACCTCGGGTTCCCAGACGAACCAGAATAAGAGTTGGATCCCCATATTTAGCAAGAAGAAAACTAGCACAAGGGTTATCCGGTTGGTGGGCCAACTAACATTGCTTGGCGACAAGAACAATGCTTCGCAGTCTGGGCACCGGAATGCCTAAACCACCCATACGCCAAGGTAGTACCACCGAACGCCAACCAATCAAGTGACGCTTACCTTTGAGTTTACACCCAGACCATAGAAAGCATGCCAGCAAGCGCGTCAGCTGCTTCTCTACTCCCACAGGCATCTCATACAGAGACATGAAAAATTCTGGAATAGTTGAAAGAACATGTCTGACTAAGGTTAGACGTCCAGCGCTAGAGAGATAAGACGACTGCCACGAAAGCAATTTGCGCTTCACTTTTTGAAGTGTCGGAGCTCAAGTCGCTGAAGAGAGGGGCTTCACTTGTAACGGCAAACCAAGGTACATAATAGGCAAGTCAAAAGTAGTGCAATTAAAAATTTTCTTTCCAGTTGCAAGCATATTGGCATTAACATTGAACATGGTAATAGAGTATTTGGTCTCATTTAGAGAAAGCCCGGACATGGAGAGAAAGAATTGAATGATAAGCTTGAACCTAAGCATCTGTTGAACATTTGCACGACCAAAAATGATCATATCATCAGCATAAGTAAGAATATGACTCGGAACGTCGGAAACCTGCAAAGGATCAATGAAACCCGATACAACAACCCGCTTAAGCAAGACCACAAGACCCTCAGCAACTGCATTGAACAACAAAGGTGATAGGGGGCACCCTTGCCGCAAACCCCGCCCTAGCTTGAACCGGTCTCCTCTAATACCATTGATATTTAACATGGACTGGGCATTTGAGACCAGCTCTCTCACCTAACCAGAAAAATGATGACCAATACCGAAATTTGCTAACATTTGAAATAAGAATGGCCAATGCATAGAGTCAAAAGCTTTATGAAAGTCTAATTTAAGGACAAAGTAAGGTTGACCGCTATGCTGCAAGGAATGGACCACCTCGGATGCCATGATGAACGAGTGTTGGACCCTCTTATTACGGATAAAGGTGAAGTGAGAGTCTGAAAAAATCTAGTTAGCCACCGATTTCAGCATATTCGCCAAAACTTTGGCAAACATCCGATAGAGAGCACTCATAACTGAGATTGGTCGGAATCGAGAAATATCATTGGCCTCATCATCTTTCGGAATGAGCGAAATAATAGCAACATGCAAATGATAAGGCAGTCTGGAGTTACGATGAAACTCATCAAACATACTCACCACGTCTGATTTAACACAGTCCCAAAAGATTCTAAAAAAGTCGACATGAAACCCGTCAATGTCAGGCGCTTTCCAACCCGACAGATCCTTAATGGCCGAAAAAAACTCATCTTCAGAGAACCTTCTTTGCATAGATCTGGATTGCTCTGGCTGAATTAAGCCAACTAGGATATTACCAAAGACACCCTACGCAGTTAATAAAGCAGAATATAAGTCCTTAAAGTATAGCGAGACTGCCGGATTAACGTGCTGATTGAGATAAGAAACACCCTCAATGGAGATAGAAGGAACAACCTTCCTCCTATGACGATGTGAAGCATATGAGTGAAAAAATTTAGTGTTGCCATCACCAGTCGCAAGCCATTTCACCCTAGACCTTTGCTTCCAACGAATTTCCTCTTTGATCCTCTAGTTTTTCAAGAGCATAGTTAATTCTAAGGACCTAGCCTGAAGATTGAGAAGTTGCAAATCAGAAAGAGAGTCAGGAGAAGACATAGACTGATACAACTCAGAAAGCTCTTGATCCCATGCAGCTATTTGCTGAAATTTCTCCACCTTATGACTATGAAGCCAAGCTTTGATATCCTTAGCTAGACGAGAAAGCTTATTTTGAACACGTAGCGCGGCCCAATGCTCATCAACAGTTTTGTTCCAAGAATTAGTAATAACCGTGAGAAAATCTGGCTCCTGAAGCCACCATTCTTCAAACGCAAAGCTCCTAGTGGGTTGAAAGTCATCCCCCCAATGAGTGATGATCTGCCCATGATCCGAGATAGAGGGAGCAAACAACACACACTTAACCTCGGGAATGAGGTCCAATAAATTAGGTGTGACAAAGACCCTATCAAGGACCCCACAACACGGACGAGACCGCATATTCGACCAAGAGAAGCGCTCCCCGGTTAAAGGAATAGGGTAGAGAAAATGACGGTGAACAAAGTCTTGGAAACCTCGCATAGAGAGATTAGGAATTACGAGGTTATTAGAGTCATTGATAGATAACAAACAATTGAAATCCCCCATAAGAAGGTGACAATCCGCGCTGAAAACGACAACCCTATCCAAATCATCCCAAAAAGCGAGCCTCATGGCAGCGAGATTAGGTCCATAAACAACAGAAACCACTGCTCTTCTATCAACTGCCTGCAAATTGAAAGCAACAGACAAAGAGAAAAGACTCACATCCAGTTGTGATAAATTTAAAGACTGCTTTCCCAAGATAAGGATACCTCCTGCATGATTTACCGCTGGCTTATAGAAATAGTCAGCTCCCTGCCAGATGCTAGAAACGACCACGAGCGAGATGATCTCCATTTTAGTTTCACATAAAGCAAGAAGGTCAGGCTTTTGCTCCCTAACCAATTAGCCAGAAACAGGCGTTTAGTGGGACAATTTAAGCCCCTAAAGGTCGTTCAGGATTCTGACTTGCCGGATGACGCACCACCCCAGAAAAATCTTTAGAGACTAGATTCATCCCCGATGAATGAGAATGTGAGGGGTTAGATCGTCTTCGCTTTCAGACTGGGTGCCGACGAGAGAGAAAAGATAAGCCGCACTTATGACAATTACAGCGTTTGTGGAAGTTCAAAGAAAAACAATTAGCACACCACCAATCCCCCGGCCTGGCATGACTCAACTGGGATCTATAACGAATAGCATGGAAGGAGCTTTGCCAAGTAGATGGGACCTGCTTCCATCCTCGATCGGCAACCCATTCTGGAAGCTCACGAATGAAGAAAGGAGAAACAAGCAAAGCCTTAACAGAGCACGCTTCGAGAGGCTCCCGTCTAATAGCTCGCAGGAAAACCCTAATGTCCGAAATACGAAGAGAGCCCACATCTAGGCATGATCGGAGGGACTCCGAAAGCTTAGAGAAAAACCAACGATTGAGTCTGAAAGGCAAGACGACATCCAATCCCCATCGGCGAAGCACAAAGGTTGCACCCCAGTCGTTCACTGCTTCCTTGATGAAATGTAGGGCTCGCATGTTAACCCTCAATGGGAGATCGGGAGCAAGTCCCCAAAAATGGCTAGAAGAGGGACGCATAACCGAAAGATGAAAGACACCGATGAAGGAGCCTACGAAACTCTGAAAAAGGAAATAAACAAGATAGAGGCACACCTGCGAGGGTCGGGGGCTCCGGCGGTGATCGGCACAACCAACCAACGCAGCACAAGATAGGGCAACCTCCGTTCGAGCCTGCAGCTTGAAATGCAGACTTTGATGCCTTCGTCAGACTGAAGCTTTGCAGTTGCAGACTTGCAGTCAGATTGCCAACAACTTGAAGAAGAAGATAGATAGCAGAGGAGGGAGAAAACCCACGTCCGATGAAACTGAAAAACCACCGGAGGCAAACGTCGACGGTTCCTGGGCTTAGAATGGCAGCATTGGCCTTCCCTTCGGCACCTGAGAAAAGAGAGAAATGAATTTGTGGCTCCCACGGGTTTTGCAACAATAGGCACCGCGCTGCTCGCCAATCCCAAAACTGGAGGGAGGCTGATGCGGCTGAATGAGTGGCTACACGGCTCAAGCAAACACGAGCTCCCACCGTGAGGATCGACTTGGGTTAGAGAAGAAAAGGAAAACAGTGAGGTCGCCGAAATGGTGGCAGTGGTGGTGCATCGTCAGTGGAAAAAATCAGGGGAAGAAGAAGACATCGTGAGCCGAGGGAGGCAGCTCAGGCATGGTGGATGTCGAGCGTCGCCGAGTTGGTGTCTGCAGCAAAACAGAAAATGGAGCGGAGTTGGGGTTGTCGGCTGGTGGCTGCTGCTTAGGGCGGCCGTGCACCGGGAGATGATTCCACTGCCACGACTAGTCGGCAACGGCTTCTATCGCAAAAGATCACAATGCACCGGAGATGGAGGGATCGAGAGTGTCAATCGAGAGAGAGAGAGAGAGTCTTCACGGCATGAAGGGGCTGCTTGCGGCACAGAGAAACTATATGTATCTCAGATGTCGCTGGACACAGGATTCCATTCTTCCATGGATGAAGGAGCAAAGCCCTAAGCTCGATTTTGGGGCATTTGGTTTCCAGAGAGAGAGAGCAATGAGAGAGAGAGAGACCCTAGTAGTGTCAACTTTTTTTAACAAAAAAGTAATACGAATTAAAAAGTATATTATTTTATGAGATAGTAATAAAATTGAATTTTTAATTTGTTAATAAAATGAGAAAATATCTGTAGAAAAATAAAAATTTTAAAAATAGATATAGTGAACAACAAAAGTATTTCATGTATATTTATCTTTTTTATAAGATAATATTCATTTAATATGTTAAACTATATATTATGTTTAAACTTCATTAATTTCCGCATTTTTATTATCATCGATTTATAGGCTGATTGCTTTTATATATGTATGAAACTGTAGCATATTTTGACAATATTTTAATATATAATTAGGATATTATCATGCTATCCATTTTAAGAGCATGACTAGCGACATAAACTTTCATTTATTCTTTAAATTTTAAATTATTTATAATTTATTAATATAAAATTTATTGTTTTACTGATTAATCACAATTTTGTACGCTTTTGCCTATTAATCACAACTTGGCAAGGAATTTGCATGTCAAGACTGACCATTTCTTTCACGATTAATCGTGATTTGCCGATGAAGGAAAACCCCCAGGAGTTGCCGAGGACGAGTTTGGCTACTATGGCAGAGAGTGCATCTGCGGCGGGCAAACGCGCCCTAATTAAGTAGAATTAGGGGATTAAGGACCATTGCAAAAACTGCAAATGAAATAGCTAAACCCTTCCTAATCCATGTTACCTATTTTAGTGCCCGGATCAGAATGTCCAAAATCATGCAATTGACTATTCCATAAACTCATGATGTTGATTGAACATCAATAATGCAATTGTTGCGTGTAAAATTTGGTTAAGATATGGCTTAGAAAGGTGTTAGGACAACCGTTTTGTTTCTCTCTCCATCTTTGATCATGGCATCTTGACGTGACACTGAAGATTGCGTTTGGGCATCAGCAAGATAGACACCAAGTTCATGATCATCTCCAACACTTTTAGCTATTTTGGCTAGGGATGGCAGTGGACCGGGGGACAATGGGCCCCGCCTCGCCCCGTTTGGACCGGGGATGAAGGGCATGAAACGGGGATGAAGGTTAAAATTTATCCCTGTGCCGGGATGGAGGAGGGGATGGACTTATGCTTTCCCCCGCCCTACCCCGTCCCCGTCTCAATCCCCGCCTTGCTCCGCCCCTCCCCGCCTCACATCCTTTTGGACCGTGGATGAAGGTGGGGGTGGAGGTTAAAATCCATCCCCCTGCAAGGATGGAGGTGGGGATGGAGGTTTGGATTTTGAAACGGGGCGGGGGTGGAGACCTTGTCCCCCGCCCCAGTCCACTGCCATCCCTAATTTTGGCCATGTTGAGGAATTGGATTCACATGAATTATCCATAAGCACCCTTCCCTTGATGGCCAAAGAAAATTCCAATTCCAAGCAATCGAGTTTCAACTCCATAACCGAACAGGCTTCACTGCTGCTGCTTGTGGCATCGTCCTGAAGGGCATCAATTTCTTGGATTCCATTGTTCGTGATCTCGGTCACTTTTTCCTATGAACCAAACATGACCTGTACCCCCTTTGTTCTTGATTTTGACTTCAGATTTTTGTGAAATTTGAATCAAGAAAAAGACAAACCTAATGGATTGATGAAACCCTTGAGTCACATATCCCCTGATAAAGATTGAGCAGGAATGGTCCCCCAAATTATGATATTCCCAGTGCTCAAAACTAACAAGCTACTCAATTTGGACGCAATTCAAGTACTCCAAGCCAATCATTTTAGTTGGTTTATCATATTTAATTCAAAAGGGGTCAGAAATGGATGGACATGCATGGATAATGAACAAATAGAGCCATACCATGTCCTATTTAGACATAGGTCACATCGTGCATGCTGTCAAATATAACCAAATCTGACCTTATCAGCTGGTATAATCCCGAGATGTCATGGGTTCGAATCCCATAGCAGGTATCCCCCAGCTTGACCATCAGAAAAGCAAAAAAAAATTAATGCCTAGGTTGGATATCATATTTGCATTATAGGGTGGTGAGGAGGGAGCAGACTAGAGATGGTCCTAAGATTCTGCCTTTTGCACAAAGTGGTCATGACTCGAACATTATATATATATATATATATAAAATGTGTTCCTTAGGTCTAGTTAGGTCTTTTCAAAAATCATAGTTTTAAGTGTATTTTTTCTCACGTTTAACACAATAGATGTGATCTATAGGTTTTGTTTAGCGTGAACCAGCTTTTGGATCGTCGAAATTTGACGTATATACCAGTTTTTTTGGTAATCCAAAATCAATGGCTATAAAGGTATTAGTTTTTCTCGGCTCAAAAAAATTGTTTTTTTGTCGAAAAATAACATTTAGTCTCTCTCTCTCTCTCTCTCTCTCTCTCTCTATATATATATATATATATATATATATATAGCAAAATGAAATCCTACAAAACAGGCATCATGTTAAATGAAACATGCTATTGGATTTGCAGTTTTTGTTTTCGAAATTTTGACCTTAGATGTGATCCATATGCTTGTTTTTATAGGAATCCTACTAAATGATGCATGGATAGTTTTTTATAAGGTTTCAAAAATCAACGGCCTACAATTTTTTGAGACTCTAGATATCATTTTTTCATCCAAAATGCATAATCCAATTATTGATTTTTAGTAAATCAATCAAGCTGAACACATCTAGGGTTGGAATTTAAAAAGAAAATAACTGAAATCTGTGGGTCCAAGATATGGGTTGGGTCGACTTAAATCCAACCTGTTGACAGACTTGTACCTATATCAATCATATTATTACATAAATCAAGTAACTTTAGCATGGCTGTAGGTAGGTGAGATCTTGTTAGTGATTAGAAACCTATGGTTGAATCTACAACCATGTTACGAGATGTAACTTTGAAGTCACATTCAGATCCAGCTCATCTGCCTAAAAATGCTTCAAGACTATGACCTTCACCCCTCTACTGTGGCAGTGGGTTCTACATTTAATATAGTTGAGTCTGGTTTAATTGATGTCTTCATTTCTTCTTCCGTTTTAACCATCCCTAAGCCAGCTTTATGATATGAACTATGTCATGATCTGATTTTGCCAAACGCTTCTTTTTAATGTTAAAGGCCTTAAAGATGTTCTTATCATGTGAAAACGTGACCAAGTTCATGATTTTTTGTTTTCTAAAAAAATTGAATGTATTGTACAACAAAAATTATGTGTTTTTTAAAAACCTTATAAATTTTTAAAATCTGCCCGTGTTCAAAATCGAAACTTTTTGCTGTAAAAGAACTTTTTCACCTTTCGCTCAGATATCAGAACTTTCCTCTCAAATATTCAAATATGTGAAGTTTCTCCTCATTTTGTGAATTTTCTCTCACATTTATGAATTTTCTCTCAAAATATGAGAATATGTGAATGTCCTCTCAAAAATGTGATTTTCCTTACAAATTATGTGAATGGCATATTATATTTTGTGATTTTCTCTCCAAATACATGCTTTTGAAGCGACACTAAAGGATTTAGTGGCACTTTTGAAATGTCGTTAAATGTTCATCATGCTTTTCAAGTGTCATTAATGTTTTAGTAGTGTTTTTGAAGTTTTTGAAGTATCGTTAAATGTTTATGGTGCTTTTGAAGTGTCACTAAAGGATTTAGTGGTGCTTTTGAAGCGTCAATTTTTTTCATCATACACTTTTTACTAAAAAACGCATAAGAACATAGGCAGGAGGACATTCACAAATATGAGGACATTCTCATGCAAAGGTCATGACATTCTCAAATGTAAAAGCATGCAGGAGGACATTCACAAATGTGTTAGAGAAAATTCACATATTTAGATATTTGAGAGAAAAGTTCACATATTCGAGGAAATTGTGAAAATGTTATTTTACAATAAAAAAGTTATGGTTTTGAACATGGGCGGATTTTCGAAATTTGTAAGGTTTTTTAAAAAAACACGTTATTTTTGTTGTGCAGTACCATCAATTTTTTATTTTTTTTAATAGGTAAGCTGGGTTAGGCAAACCCCCACTAGTTATACAATGTACCATTGGGTTTTGAACTTGCAACGTCCCAACACAAGGTGATGTGCACTGCCAGCCCGGTCAGGTTCATTATCAGGACATGGTCCAGTCAAACGGTTTAATGAAAATGTACCAGTCAGGCTGGAGCTCGAGTGCACGCAGCCTACACCTGGACCAGATGAACTGAGCCATGGTGACCAGTGGGCCATCCTCTCTATAAGTCCCCAAGAACGAGATTTTTTTTTTTTTGAAAAGCAAGCTAGGGGTTAGGCAGACCCTACCGGTTATGCAATTGTACCATTGGGTTTTGAACCTGCATCGTCCCAACACAAGGTGACCTGTACTAGCTCCTCCTACCAGACAAGCAGAGCCCCCGTTGGTCCATGAACGAGATTTCGTTACACAGATTTTATCATGACAGTTGAGTATGAAAAATAAGTTCAGCTAGCCTGTGCTGGCACATGTAAAATTATCAAAGTTCTCTCTATAATCTTATTCACATTTTAAATATGGTTTAATAAATATCATGCCAATTGTTAGTTTGACATTTTTTTTATATTTACACAGAAAAACCACCCCTAGGTTCAGAGGCATATCTGCGTCGGCTTTGCCTGCCGTACTTACGATCACTGTCCTGACAGCGTAAAACTCAGTCGACTTGACTTACCCCTTGCCCCCAGGGAGTCCCCGCGCTTTGGCTTGTTCAAGTGGTGGATGCCCATGGGATTTGAACCTAGATCATCTGCCTTACAGCTTGGTTTGCTTGTCCAACTTATACATGGCTTAATTATAAGCACAAATGGGTGACTAGTCAGTACAAACCACCATCCATACTTGCATCGCTGGTACTTTTTTCGATCTCTTTGAAAATGTTGACCATGTGAATGTGTTCTACATGCTTGATTTTGTAAGTATCGACTCCTGGATCATCTGATTACGATACATGAGCAGGTTTTTTATGGCTTAAAAATCAATAGTTAAATTTTTTGTAAATAGTCAAGCTTCGAAAAATCGTATTTATTCATCAGAAAGCCATGATCCTAGTGTTGATTCCTAGCAAACGAACATATTTGCAGTGTTAGATTTGTTAAAAGCCACCATAATTCCAAGCTCCTGATGATATGGATTGCAGTCTGTACCCAGCAGTTCTCCAAGCCCAAATATATTCAACTTCACAGAAAATTTGTAAATTTTTCATTGTTACAGTAATCAAGTTTCAAGGTGTTATTATTAAGATCAACACAGGTCAGCCTATGTTCATCTACTATGACATCTAAGTTTTGATTAGCATTACAGATACTATTATTTTCAAAATATCACATATTCTGCAAATCACATTTTTTAACATGATATTAATGCAATAAAAGTACCTTTTTGCAGTCTTTATATTATTTATAATTTATTTATATTGATGTTTTTTCAAGATTTTCCAAAAATAGATTTTTCTCATCAATATCTTCCCAAGAACGAGATTTGTGACTGCAGTTCTGATATAGGTATAACGAAATCAGATCTAACTGGACCTCGCTAGCATAATTGGATAGGCCTGATTTGTGAAAAACTACACTTAAAACATAAACTAAGAGGGAAAAGGGTTTTTAGGGAGAAGGAAAGAGAGAAAATTAATCAAAGTTTAGAATAATCTATCATCAAAACTAATTACAAGCTCCTATAATGAATCCTCATAGGGCAAAGTAGGGGTGGCAATCGGGTCGGGTTGGCGGGGCCCAGTGGGTTGGCGGATCAGCATGCCTCAACCCAAACCCGACCCGTTTATTAAACGGGTTGGCTGTGGAAAACATGAACCCAACCCGTTTATTAAACGGGTAACCCGACATGACCCGCCAACCCATTTATAAACGGGTTGGGTCGGGTAAACGGGTTAGCGGGTTAGCGGGCGGGTTGGCGGGTTGACCCGCCCGCCTAACACGTTTATTAAACGGGTTAGCCGGGTTGGTGGGTTGGCATACCCCTAACACGAACCCCACCCATTTAATAAACGGGTTAGGCGGGTCGACCTGTTTATTAAACGGGTTAGTTTAAGCCCAACCCGAACCCACCTAAGAGGCGGGTTGGCGGGTCGGGTTGGCAGCAGGTTTTGCCACCCCTAGGGCAAAGAAAGAAACCCTAGTCTAATATGGATTTGAGATAGATCCAATCCCAAAAAAAAAATCCAAATTCAATATCTAAACTAAATAAGTATCATAAAATCCAAATGACAGAAATGGATCCAAATGGATCTTGTGGCTCAGTTGTATCATGTAATTCCCGCTCCTTCAATAAATGCTCACCAAGCTATTGTCGTTCCTAACTTTGAGTTATGGGCAGCAATTTGCTGTTTAGCACTGAAAATAAGGGGGAGCAGTAAGTCCATCTGGTTTGGGACAGAGTCCAGATTCAAACTGGACATGGTTGCCGAGCCCATATGAGTGCGGATCCTAGCAATTCTGTTGGACTAAGCTATGTGGATTCCAGATCATGTGAAGGTACCTCTGGTAGACCCATGGTTGCAAACAGATTAGATTGGAAATGGGCTTGATCATGACAGCTCCGAATCTGAAATACAAACAGCGGATCCCTTTCAAATCTAGATCAGTAACATATCCAATCAGGTAGTGATGAAGGTGGGTGCAAAAGTACAGGTGATACAACTGAATCTGGTGATAGAATATCAAGAATACGCTTTTGGCGTGTAAATTATGCAATTACATCACATTCTGATATGAATCCAAATTAGATCGGACAAAAAAATGATTTGGATCTAATCCAAAAACCGAAAATAATCTGAGTTAGCAAATCCAAATCCAATCTTGAGTGCACATAAGGATCCGAATCCAGAAATAATATGCTGATTTGGATAAGAAATCCAACTATATCCAATTCATTTGCAACCCTAGATGGACCATGGTCAATGCAAATCGGACCCATCCAATTGTATAATAAGTGGGATGAAAAAAAGAAGCAACATTAGGTAGCCTCACCAGAACCAAGGCCAAACATGCCCCACTGGGGAAGATAATACAGAACTGGTGCTTGATGAAGGCAAAGTCAAGAATTGGCTTTTGGAACTTTGTTCTCTTCTTGCCAAAGCTCAATTTCTTCCAATGTTGCCAGGTCACAAGAGGTTTCTGATTATATACTTTTTTTTATGATAAGGAACCCTCGCCAAAGCGAGGGAAAACCACGGGTGGGGCTCCTCTGAAAGCTACGAACACACCCATGTGTGCTAGCAGGTTTCGATCCTCTAATTATATACTATTCTTTTCACTACTTCTAGAAAATTGACTTGATTTTAGGCAGTTTTTGCGAAGATGTCATGAGAAGAGTGAGGTGGGATGGCTTTTTTCTATGGCGAGTTGTTCATTCTCACTCAGTGTAGGGCATGAGTTAACCTTTGCAAGTAGGCGAAAGCTTGGGTTGTATATTGAGAGCGAAATTGTATTAAAAAAACCATTGCATCAAGGACTTGATCGTAAGTGGAGCAACTATTGCTTGAAAGATAGTTTCTCTAATGCATGCTTCTGAGCATACCTAGTTCAAGCTCAATTTTCGTACCATGTAGTGACTTTTTCCAATGCTTTTATCGATTATGCTACCTATTATGTATCACTCTGCCAAATTGAATCGCTCGAAAAAGACTCAGTCAAGTTATAGAAGGATGATAAAAAATATATAGAATGATGAATACTCTTATGTTTGTTTCTGGATGTCTATACCCTCTCTTGTACCAGGTGTGTTTGAATAACAAGAGAAACAATTAATTAGATTTTTAAGATAACTGCTTTCATGTGCATAATCATATATTATGAACATGTAAAGACTTTTAAGTTTGCATGATTATTGCATATGAATTTTGTTACATGTGAATGAAAAAGACATATTTATACTTGGTCACATAATTTGACCTGTTGTTACAAGCCAAAGACTTGGTTGATGCATGTGTGGTGCTTGTGTGTACAAGGCACACGAGAAGGGTCAAGATAGGCCATGTTCCACTATGATATTTGAATTGCAAAGTTCATAAATATTTTGATAAATGACATATAAATATGTAATGTGTGTCTTAGTCATAAGTGGGACATGAGCATATTTTCTTTTGAGCATAAAGAAAGTGAATAATGGTATTGCAATGTAAATTGCACTTTTACTTCACTTTGGATTATGCTATAAATTGTTAATTTCATTTATTTGTGCAAATGGTTATCATGTATATGAATGATTATGAAATTTAATACCATGAATTAAAGTGAGAATGCTTTTGAGTTTTCATGCATGCAAATGATATAATTATAGATGTCATGCAATGAATGTTGGTTTATGTGATTAAATATCATGTTCTTATTATGATGTGGATTTTCTTGACTCTCATTTCTAAAATGATGAGAATTTCACTTGATTGCATCATTTCAACTTGAATTGCATTCTTCAAGATTAGTTTTAATTTCCTATGGGCATGTGGTTGATGCCCTATAATATTTGCAGATAACCTCATGGAGGATTAAAGTAAAGTGCGAGTTACTGCGTAGCTGAAGGCCCCATTTTTACTAGTACGATTTTTGAAGGGATTAGGCAAAAGTTTTGAGAGATTTAAAAACTTATGTAAATTTTACTTTTTGTCTGAATCCCTACATTTAAAGAAGTGTAATCTTTTTGGAATGAGAACATTTTTAAATTTTGTCATTTCATTCCTATTATGTCTTGCATATGATTTGGAACTTTAAATTTTGATGTAACCCCTCAATTATTTTAAATCTTGATACATTTTGTCTTCCACATTTCTTTTTTTTTCACATGTGAGAAACCTTTAGAGTAATAGTCACAATCAAGTTGTGCCTATGGATGATTTTGTACTGGATCTGATACTAAGAGGCTAATATACACACGTGTTTGCAGTCAAGTGGTCTGTTTAGTATTTGAAACGGTTAGAATGTGGCCATAGATGAACACTCTTGGTCCTATTATTAGGAATGGAATTACTATGAGAAAATAATTAGTTAAGGGTCTTAAATACAGTGTTATGATTATATCATGATTTTATAAAAAAAGCTACTTGTGCATAACTAATTCAAAATTTTATCCTTACTTTTATTTATTAAAGTTGAATGTATCAATAAAACCTAGTATATTTTGAACCAAAACTAATTTTTTGTGCATTACATGTGACCCGGATCTACCCCACGTTACCTGCTAACAAGATGTCATATTACATGGCAAGAAATCAAGAGGAGTTGATCCTTGAAGGAAATGTTTTCAAACAATGCATGGAGTCTTAAACTGATGGATTTTGGATCGGGGTGTGCATGGGAAGACTCGAGAAGAAGATGATTGAGGATTGATTAGCGGCCTGCATCAGAGGGGGTCCTTAAACCTCTTCAGTTATTCTACAAAGGCAGGAGCTGAAGAATTTAACCTCCCCTAGCCGTTATCTAGCCTAATTGTCCCATTGGATTCCCAAACATACTGGGAATCCAATGTGTAATGGGCCCCACCATTATCCTGGTGATACATATCTCAATGGCCTAGTAAGTGGGTCATTGGATTCCATGTGAGATCCATTTGGTTTTACTGGATCCATATCAGGATCCAACTTCTCTCACTTGGTCATATGGAGCGAACACCCATATTTATCATAATCAGTGCATCGTGTATTACACCTAGGACATTATGAGGTTTACATACGCTAGTTGGATTTTTCCTTCATGATATTTTCCTATCATGAAGTTATTCACAAACTAGGTTGTTTTCTTTCATGTTATAAATTTCAAGTATTCACCATTCATTGCATATTAAGACATGCAGTTCATAAATACATCATAATGTGGGTCTCACATAGTCATGGGGTTCTTTGTCTCTTCCATGACTATGCACACAAGTGGAGTAATATGAAATTTATTAATTCATAAATTTGTGATTTGCCAAACATAGCAAATACTCTCACTTTTTATGTGTATTATCACATGTTGATCATTTCAGATCAATATATCTGGATCCAAATAGTTATAAATGTAACTGATCAACATCATTTAGTTTACATGCAAAACTTTAAAACATGAAAAGTATCCTTTCATGTATTCATATCAGCATACTATAGGGAGCATTATGATTATTTATCATTATTAAAGATAAATATCCTTGCATGCATGTGCAAAAATTATAATTCTGCTCTCACTTTTCTAATGCATTTCATTTAAGCAATATTCGCATTAAGCCATGACATCATGTGGTTTTACATACACTAGTTGGATTTCTCCTTCATGATATATCCCTATCATGAGGTTATTTGCAAACTAAATTTTTTTTCTATCATGAAGTCATAAATCCATACCAAAATCTAATTTGGATATACACCAAATCCATTATATCATTTGGATATGCCAAATATAATAAGCCATTACCAGGCTTTAATCAAACTACAAGTTTGAACATTTAAGTTCATATCCATTATCAGATCCATATATATATATATATATATATATATATATATATATATCAAATTTATTAGATTTGTAGGAGTCTATATCCAAAACCGACTTGAGATGTTATCTATCAAGTCTAACACGATCCATATTAAAACGAATCTTCATACAGGCTTAAATAAAACCATGGATCACTCAGGATTTGACCATAATCCAAATCCATATCTGAAACCATATATTTCAAATGTCAATAGATCTATATTACACATCCAGTATTCTACTTATCTGGATCTAACCGTGTAAATCCCGAATCCATACAAAAAATATATATCATTATTAGATCCAAATATCTAGCTTGATACTATCAATATTCAACATAAAACTTGGACAAATCTAAATCCATGTAGTATATGTATATCTATTTAGATTTGTCTCTGGATCAATTATGGATTCATATCCCATATCCGGGCATATCACTCAACCAGATCCAATCTGGATCAAACTAGATCCATATCCGAATATATCACTCAACCAGATCTAATCTGGATCAAACTATATTCATATCTGGATATTTCACTCAACTGGATCCAATCTGGATCAAACTAGATCCATGTCCCATATGGTGATAGGCTTATTCTGATGAATCACAAAATTGGATCCCATATGGTGATTATACTTGAAATTTATAACAAGATGGAAAATAACATAGTTTTTGAATAACCTCATGATAGGAATATATCATGAAGGAAAAATCCAGCTAACGTATGTAAACCTCATAATGTCCTGAGTGCAATACATGATGCACTGGTTATCATAAATATGGGTGTTCGCTTCATATGACCAAGTGAGAGATGTTAGATCCTAGTATGGATCTAGTATGGCCAAATGGATCTCACATGGAATCCAATGACCCACTTACTAGGTCATTGAGATATGCACCACCATGATAATGGTGGAGCCCATTACACATTGGATTCCCAGCATGTTTGGGAATCCAATGAGACGGTTAGGCTGAATATCGGCTACCCAGGGAAGGTTAAATTCTTCATCCATTGCCTCTACAAAATAACTGAAGAGGTTTAAGGATCCCCTCTGATGCAGGTCGTTAATCAATCTTCAATCCTCTTCTCCTAGAGTCTTCTCGTGCACACCCCGATCCAAAATCCATCAATTTTACCAAAACCGTGTGTGGAGAGATTTGAACTCATGTCATCTTCCAAAGAGGCAATGAACCTATCCACAACACCGGTTCACTTTTTTTTCTCTTTCGTTGCTTCACCGGCAACAATGTCTGTCTATAGGGCACGATTGTTTAGTAGACGAGCCTTTCAGGCATTGGGCTCTCTTCCGCGGTAGCCTCTTTGTGGTTGCTGCTATTGTCGGGCACCACTGCACACACTGAAATCATAGCTCTGATACCACTGATGGATTTTAGATCATGGTGTGCATGGGAAGACTCGAGAAAAAAAGGATTGAGGATTGATTAACGGCATGCATCAGAGGGGATCCTTAAACATCTTTAGTTATTCTGTAGAGGCAGGGGCTGGAAAATTTAACCTCCCCTGGGTAGCCGCTATCCAGCCTAACTATCCAATTGGATTCCTAAATATGTTAGGAATTCAATATGTAATGGGCTTCACCATTATTCTGGTGGTGCATATCTCAATAGCCCAGTAAGTGTGTCATTGGATTCCATGTGAGATCTATTTGGTCATACTGGATCCATACCAGGATCCAACATAAACTCTCTTCAAATTTGTAATTCTTTCAACTATTTGCAAATTCTTCTGAGTCCTCCTATCAAATAGAGTTCTAGAAAGTGATGTGGTGCATATGGGTGAGCTTAAAGAGAACATAACGAAGACTTGCTTGTACCTGGTTTGAACCAAGCCTGTAAGACTAAAACGCCCTTTCAGGCTTATTTTTGAGATTAGGAATTAGATTTTGGGTATTTAGGCTATATTTTAAATTAATATAATTTTATTTTGTTGTTTTAGTTTTGAGGTAGTTTTTATTTATTTTTTTTTTTGTATTACCCAGCCTGAATCCACCCTTGAGCGGGTTTGGAACCAACTAACCTATTTTGGGCCAGCCCTACCATTGGACACAAAGACCCACCCTATTGGGTCTTTGGGTAGTGGCTTAAAGTCCTAAGGGGAGAAACATTATTTCTCCCCCACTCTCATGTTGTTAAGAACTCCCCCAAATGCCATGGGATTGGGGCAGCTCTCTCTTGTTTTGTGCTAGTTTTGAAGCCCTTGAAGAATTGCCCCGTCAATATGAAGGAGATGATAATGAGCAACATTTCCCCTATCTCTCTCGTGTGGACGTTACCTTGCGTATGAGCCATCATATGGGAAGACGGTCAGAAGAGTGGACCTTGGGAAGGTCCTCCCCCGTGTGTTGTGTCGAGTGTTGTTGGAGCAGATCTTATCGGTCGACGTGAGCACGCTAGAGCTGTCACCCAATTCCCTCCCCCCTTACCCTCCTTTTCTTTCTTGAACCGATTCACAGTTTAAGGTTTTCATTCCCTTCCCTAACCCTATTGTGTGTTGCTTGTTGCTTAGACATGAAATCTATTTGACATGGTTGTTAATGCTAGAATTTGAGCTTTATTTGAATTTAAAATTTGTTTAGAAACTTATTTAGGGTAGGTGATCTCTCTCGTATTTTATTTTCTTTGTTTTTTGTGAGATTGCGCAAATCATTTGATGTTGAACCAATTTGATGTCTAAACTGAATATATTTTTGAGATTACATTTCATGAGTTACTGTGTTGGGAATGAATTGCTTGCATGTTGCCCGTGTATTGTTTGAGGTGCACACCAATTGTTCAACGAAATTCCCCAACTAGGATTTCGCTCTTTTTTATTCTTTTTTTTTTGTATTTCCAACTTTATGATCATGCATTGATGCATATTTTCTCATTTGTTACTCATTGGTTTAATGCTAGAATCTTATGTCTTCGTGAATGTTCGGTTGCCCATTGGAATCACTTTACATTGAATTCTTATTTGCATCATTGTGAACTAATAAGTGTTTGCCTTCTCTAATTTTGTGTTTCTCATGATTATGAATGAATTTTTAAATCCAATTTCTTTTTGCAACATACTTAGTTGTTTTTTGCAATAGTTAATCTATCGTTTGGTGGTTATTCTTGGGCCGTTTGGGGTTCCAAATAGGTTCCTTAAATTTAGCCCCTTAGTTGCATGAAGTTTAACTTTTAGGCTTTGCTTAGGATGTGCATGCTAGTTGCATAGTTTTTGGTTGGGAACATTTTTGTGAGAACGTTTCTCTTTAGTTTGAATCAGGTTGGTATGAGAGTGCAACCTACCAGATTTTCTAATTCGGTATGGTTCATGTTGCTCATAATGTCTCAAAAGGTTTGCGGCCTAGGCGTGGGTATGTAGTTCTCTGAGACTATTCAGAAACTTCTTCAATGTCATCTCCATCAACATCAAATTAAGGACATGATGCAGAGAATTGATATATTGGAGACTCATGTTTTGCATAAACAGAACCTCGAGCTTCGACACTGGTTAGATACGTTGGTGCAAAGGTCTCATGAAGGTCAAACAAGTGCAATGAGACAACAAAGAGGAAGAACCCCTTCATGAATTTGAGAGTGAACCCATCTTTAATGGAGATGGCAAGGAAGAAGAGGTTCTCCATACTTCTATAGTTTTTGCAGAAGAGTCGCACGATGAACTTCTTCGCAATATCTATGGTGAACCAACTTTCGATGAGTTCGAAGATGATGAGGGTGAAAGGGAAGGCTCCTATGTCACTCTCCTTGGTGTCGAGCCTCTCACAGGTGATGCAATTCCCTTTCCTATTGCATTTGACTCGAGTATGCAGAGTGAGGACAACCTCAATGTGTTTGTCCTTGATGTTGGTGTTGTTTATCTGATGAATACTGGCTATCTCATTTCAAGTACTCCACAACAATATGATAAATTTGTTACTCATAGTGGTCAGGTTGACACATGCTCATTCGAGTACGAAAGTAGGAAGATCATGTTAAGACCCTTTAGAGACCTAGCTACTCCATTGTCCACACCTAAGCATAGCCCAACTAACCCCCCTCTTGTGCTCTTAGCTAGGCCCACATATATTGAGTTTTCTATAGTTGTTTATAGTTTTCAAGGATTAGCTTCATTTCATCATAGATTTATTCAACCTTTTAGTAGTATGGTTGTTTATCTCACTTATTGTATCAAAGAAAAATCTTTTCAGTTGACACCAAAGACAAATAAATCAATTGAGATGTTGAAATTTAAATGGTGTTTTACTTCTATGTTAGTACTTGTTAGTCCCGATTATGTGTTTGAATTATCATTTGATGGATTTAACAGAAAATCATTGTATTCTTTGTTTATGTTAGTTGATAAACTCTTTTTATTGCACAAATGAATTAGATTTTTCTAAGATTTTGTTAGCATTATCCCAAGGACAAATTATTAAATACTCTCTTCTTGATGAAATCTTTTGTAAAGAAAATATTTTGCAAATTTCATATTATCTTTGCATGTTAGTTTTTTTGCAAGAGTAAATAGTAAAGATCCTTGAAGACAAAACAAAATATATTTTGCCTCTTTTTTGTACTTCCAAAATTTTCACAAATATTTCAAAAAAAATAACAAAATGTAATCTTTGAACCCTGTGCCTTGATTATTATAATAAGAAAAATAATGCTTTATCGTATTGTTCTTCTTGAAGTTGCAAAAATAGTTTACAATTTGAATGTTTCTGTCACAGGCTTACTTCAATAGGCCAGTGCAGCGCGACGATCCTTCTTTACCACAACAAGTCTTTTTGGTCGCTCGCTTGGTGTCGCGAAAGCTTTAAGTATAAATAGTACAAGAGAGTGAAAGAGAAGAGAGGGAGAGAAATTGCAATCATTTGAAGGTAATCACAATGAGGGTAAACAAAGAAAGCTCAACGCATTTGCATTCATTCACTATTTTGCCCACAGGCTTATTACAGTTCAAATCTACGGGCTAACCCTTCAGGGCATTGATCAACCTGAACTAAAGTGCAATGGTGGCCCCGAGAAAGTTACAAGTGACTCAACACTTACATCAAGACTCAACCAAAGCAAAACAGACTCTAGACACAATTGTACAAAGTAGGTTTCATTCAATGTATTTATTGCTAAATGTCTTTTCACATATTATGGTGATTCAACTAACAAGGCACAGGATCCGAGGACGAAGCCTTTTGACCTTGGGAGAATTGATGCAGTGCATCTCAGTGAGCTCGAGGAGAATGTAACGAAGACCCTCTCATACCCAACTTGAACCAAGCCTGTAGGACTAAAACTCTCTCTCTCTCTCTCTCTCTCTCTCTCTCTCTCTCTCACACACACACACACACACACACACTCGTTTTGTGCTAGTTTTGAAGCCCTTGAAGAATCGCCCTGTGAAGACAAAGGAAGGAGACGACGACGAGCATTGTTTCCCCTCTCTCGTATGGTGCCTCTTGTAGACGCGACATTGTGTAGGAGCCGCCACACGAGAAGATGGTCGAAAGAGTGGACCTTGGGAAGGTCCTCCCCCGTGTACTGTGTCGAGTGTTGTCGGAGCGAATCTTGTTGGCCGGCGTGAGCATGCTGGGGTTGTCGCCCTCATTCCCATTGGCCACGCCCTCCTCCCTTTTTCATGCTTGAACCAAATCACGGTTTGAGTTTTTTATTCCCTTCCCTAACCCTAGTGTGTGTTGCTTGTTGCTTAGATGTGAAATTTGTTTGACACAAGGGCGTAGCTAGGGGGGGCAGGACTGGGCGTAGCCCATTCCTGCCTCCCGAAACAGTTAATTTTTTTTGTTTTTTTTTTTAAAGCCCAATCCTAGCCCAGCCCTGATTCCATATGAAATAGATTTTTATCCATTTTTGTAGCCCAGTCCAGTCCTAGCCCAGCAGTGACCGCAGCAAATAGTTTGATTTGTCCATATGAAATAGATTTTTATTAATAATTGTAGCCATTTTTTATTTTATCTCAAAAAAAAAAATTCGGGGGCAGCGGCCCCCGAACCCCCGACTATCGCACAAATAAATTTTTTTTTGCTACACCCCTGTTTGCCCCCCCCCCCCCCCCCACATGAATCCTAGCTACGCCCCTGGTTTGACATGGTTGTTAATGATAAAATCTTTGAGTTTGAAATCTATTTAGAAACTGATTTAGGGCAGGTGATCTCTCTCGTATTTCATTTTCTTCTATTTATGTGAGATTATGCTAATCATTTGACGTTCAAACTGAATCTATTCTTGGGATTGAATGTAATGTCTTTATCGAGTCTGATTTTTTCTATGAATTAAACAGTGAATGTATGACCATCTGTTGTTCGATGAAATTACATTTCACGAGTTACTGTGTTGGGAATAAACCGGCCACCCTGTGCTTTGTTTGGGGCTCATGCCAACCGTTCCATGAAATTTCCCAACTTGGAATCTGGCTATGTTTTGATTCCTGTTTTTTGGCTGCGTATTTTCAACTTTATGATTTCTCACTTGTTACTCATTGCTTTAATGTTCAAATATTATGTCTTCTTGAATGACGGGTTTGCCCATTGGAATTGTCAGAATCACTTTACATTGACTTCTCGTTTGCACCATTTGCGCTATTGCATAAATTAGATCTTAATTGTTTATGACAAGAGTTTAGAAATATAACTGCTTAGGACAGGATGATCACAATTATGGACTGATATGTGTTTGGCTTCTCTAATTTCACATTTCTCATGATTATGAATGAATTTTTAAATTTGATTTTTCTGCAGCATACTTGGTTATTTTTTGCAACAATTAATTTATCGTTTGGTGGTTGTTATCGGGCCGATTCGGGTCCCAAATAGGTTCCCCAAATTTAGCCCCTTAGTTGTAGGGATGGCAGTGGGGCGGGGCGGGGGACAAGGTCTCCACCCCCGCCCCGCCTCAAGATTTTATCCTCCACCCCCGCCTTCATCCCCGTTTCATGTCCTCCATCCCCGGTTCAAACGGGGATGAGGCGGGGCGGGGATATTGCGGGGAAAAGTGGTCCGGGTGGGGATGAGGCGGGGATCGTGGCGGGGACGGGGCGGGGCGGGGAAAAGTGCACGTCCATCCCCGCCTCCACCCCCGGACGGGGATGGATTTTAACCTTCATCCCCGCCTCCATCCCTGTTTCATACCCTTCATCCCCGGTCTAAACGGGGCGAGGCGGGGCCCCGCTTTCCCCCGGTCCACTGCCATCCCTACTTGGTTGTGTAAAGTTGTTTAACTTTTAGGCTTTGTTTAGGGCGTGTACACTAGTTAAGTAGTTTGTGGTTGGGAACATTCCCGTGAGCCCCACTCCCTTCTTTTGTTTAGTTTGGCATCATGAACATGGATTTCGGTATCACCCAATCCAAAATCAGGTGTAGCCGAGTTAGCGGCTTGTTGAGATAATACTTAAGTGGGTTTTGGTCTTATAAGATACACCTGTGACCCTTACTAGAAGAGGGCCCGGGCTTGGCTTTTAAGCCTAGAAACATGGTGAAAAGCAAAAGCTTTATAAAAGAATTTGCAAAAGCTTTCTCAAGGTTTTCATAAGGAAAATCCAGGTAATGTATAAAAAAACAAGAATGACGAAGAATAACATAGTGCTAAAATTTTCCAAGGGATCAACCATAATTTTCACCATATTATGATTGAAATTACGACTTTTAACAGGGCTGTTGTCATTTCTCAAGATATCATGATGTTCAAAAAGATAAAAATGTGTCACTCAATGATAATTACAGCAAAAATTTGTGAACTATCAAATCATTAAAAAAAAACAAATTTGAATCATGTGATTGTGATGTTTGTATATATTTTTTTTAGGACCTTCAAAAATGAATGGCCCACAATGTACCAGAATTTCATGATTAAAATTTTTTTATTTTATGTCCAAACATGATACAAAGCATGATTCATATCAAATAAACTATACTAAACACATGTCTATGAAGACTGATTTGGAAGCTGCAAAATAAGTGGTGGCACATGTAAGTATACCGTAATTTGGCATATATATATATATATATGAATGAGTAGGTGGTATCTGCCTACCACTGAGACTTTCAAAGGATTTTTTCACATTTTTCTTAAATCTAATATGTAATCTACATGCTTGATTTTGTAAGAATCTACTCTTAGATCATACGATTACAACATATTTAAAATCAATGGTTTAAAATTTTGTTAAACATTTAAAGCTTAAAGAACCTTGTTTTTTATTGAGAAAACGTTATTTGAGTGTCATTTCCTAACAAATTAACCATGCCAAACACATCTCCAGGGTCAAATTTGTGAAAAACAACTAAAAAATACTCGTTACCATATGGTAGGCTAGAAAAGTGATGGGCAGCTACCACGTTTAATATATATAGGGTAATATATCTATGAAATATGCTAAATGGGCTTTGCAGCTTTTCTGATATTTTTTTTGCAGTTCCTACCCCCATAAATGTGATGGGCATAGTCGATTTACTAAGAATCATCTGGATCGTGTGTTTTCGATGAAAAAAATGATATTTGGAGCCTAAAAAATTTACAAAAATTTTGGACCTTTGATTTTTTGAAAAAACCCACTCATATGTGGAAATTGAATGCTTCAAGAGCTCATTCCTATAAAATCAAGACAGATCACATCTGTGCGGTCAGAATATAAAAATAAAAAGAAAAAACTTGAAAAACCTATTTAACATGTTTCATTTCATTTTGTTTGGCACGGATGTATATATATATATATATATATATATATATATATATATATATATATATATATTTTGTTGAATTCATTAATTGGAACCGTTCGGCGTCATTTAGACGAACCGTTCTTCCCATAACATTAACATTAAATTGTTTTCGTGATCTTCGGATATAATATCGGCTTTGAAACTATCAATTATTCAAAATAATGGCGATATTTATGCCCTGATCTTCCAGGGCAGATGGGCGCCACAGCCTCACACCACCGAGCATTCTTGCAGGGCTCAGAGTCACGTGCCCACCAACAAAATTGGATCAAGACACACCTAAAGTTGCATGATAGAGAAAGAGACACGAAGAGAGAGAGAGAGAGAGAGAGAGAGAGAGAGAGAGAGAGAGTTGGTGTTGCTTATCATTTTCTTCTCAAATCACACACATGAGCGCACTCTGGTACACATATTCTTTGTGTGGTGCACGCCCCTCTTAACCGGGAAATCTGAGAGAGAGAGAGTTGGTGTTGCTTATCATTTTCTTCTCAAATCACACACATGAGCGCACTCTGGTACACATATTCTTTGTGTGGTGCACGCCCCTCTTAACCGGGAAATCTGAGAGAGAGAGAGAGAGCAGGATGACGGCGATGGTGAATGCTCGATCACTCGGGAACGCCGTGAGCACACCTCCATTCCCGACGCCACCGCCATCGAGGCGTGGTTTCAGGGTTCCCTCCAGACGCATCAGAATCCGGGCTCAAGGTGAGCACCCATCTTTGTTTTTGCTTAGCCTCCTTTCATTTCCATCAAATTCGGTATGTGGGTATCTCGAAATTGGTCATATCTCGTTAAAAACATTCTTGTTTCTCAAAAAGTTTTCCTTTAGTGATGGCTGTGAAGTGTCTTTGCAACCCACATGGATTGCAAGAGAGAGACAGAGAGATGGCTTACTTTTTATTGTGGCATTTTGGATATGCCCATTTACCCAGAGACGTAGGAGAATTCTTGATATTGTGTCTTTTGTCCATAATCAGCATGCCCACTTATCCAGAAAAAATGATCCCAATTTTCCAGATAAGTGGGTGCATCCAAAACACCAGATATATGATCAAAATGATTGGGCGGTTTTGCTTTTGTAGTTTGTTGGAATTGAGAGAGTTTATGTGATTGTGAGTGTCTTTCTTATTTTCATTATCATTTTGGGAAGATATTCTATGGGGATCTTGTTCTCATTGTGCTAACCTTAGTTTGGTTGATTGAAAGAATCTTCACACAAGGCTGACAACTGAATCTTGTCATACTGTTAGAATAAGAATGGTCGTTATTCTGAAACATGTTCTATGAGTAACGCTGACTTATTCAGCTAAAATGACATGGTTGAATTTGTGAAATGCAATTTTCTTACTGTTTAGCTTCTTTAATAGATTGCTGAAGACTACTGACACTGAAGAGTGACTTAGTGCTTTTGATGAAACGGAAGGATCTGTTAATCCTATTCCTAACCCATCCTTTAATTTTAAAAAATGGAAAGTAATGGAGATATAGATTTCCAGATGCTGCTACAGTAACTGTCTCTGGTACTCTTATCTCCGAATGAAACTGACTTTGTTGCTCTTTAATGCTTGATGCTTGAGCACATTGCTGTTCCTTTTACCTATTGGACTGTTGATGGATTAGCTTCCAAGGGTTTTCAGTGAACAAGGTGGACTGAAACTGCAGAGGAGTTCTGAAATAACAAAATGTTTGGTCAAAAGTTTTGGGCCTTTTGGCCTTCTTGCTTTGGCTTAAGGCATGCATGTGTGGACAGAGGAAATTTAAAGGGCCTTGATTTTTGGTAAGCTTTTAGAAGGCAACTGTGTCCAATAAAAGGAATTAGGGAAACAGTCTTCTAGAAACTAAAAGGCTGCATTTTTATTTACATGAAATTTAAAGGCAGGCATCTATACACTCGAAGCTTTTGTGTAGAATGATTTTATGGAAATTTGTCACTGATTGTGGTTGTCTATGGTTTTCTTAAGGGATATATGCATGCTTTGAGGACCTTGGTTAATTTGGGGGGGGGGGGGGGGGGGGGTGGGCTCTTTTTCCCTTTATTTTAGAATAAGAAACATTTATTACCAATAAGATGATGAGGGGTCACCAAAATATAAGCATACTTTGAGAACAAGAGAGGCCCTCAGGACCAATGCCAGGTGTACCAATTGAATGAACATTACCGCCCCCCAATACCGATTTAGCTCATTAGATAAATATCCCATTGAATTATTTGATTAAGAGCCTTAAGCTTATTGTTGGCAAATTTGAAGATTCAGCTATTCCTTTCCTATCACACCCTCCACCAGCTCGCTGGCAACCAGCAGCTCCATATTTTCTGCCATCTTTTGATTTCTTTAGGTGCGCTGATCCCCGAAGGAGCTCCCTAAAGCATAAAGCTGGGCAAATTTCCAGGTGAATATGCTGCCAAGCATTTTGAATAGATACTGAAAAGAGTCAAAATACCAAAAAAGGTGGGTTGCTGATTCCAGCTTGTCTACACATTTCACATCTATTAGCCGTCTGGATTCCAGACATCTTTGATATTATCCAGTGTATGTATTCTACCCATGCTCAATACCCATGTGAAAATAGCAGCTCAAGGTGTAGGTCCCCAACCCCACAACACATACTTGGGAAATACATCCTTACCTAGCTCCAGCTCAGGTTTATAGAAGGAATATGTTGAGTAGATACGTCTTTTGAAAATTTTGAGCCAGCAATGTCATCCTGGTCAGCGGGCTTCTTTGAAGAGAGTCTTTGTTCAAGTGTCAGCCTGTCTTGGAATTTGTTCTTCTTTAGGTTTCTAACGAAGGTGATAAACCATCCATCTTACTCAGTCCAGATATGAGCAACAGAGCTGTCTGGTTCTTTTGCTATGGGAAACAGCAAAGAAAATAGTTCCTTAAGGGGCATGTTGTTGAGTCAAATGTCCTTCCAAAATGAGATCATAGTTCCTTTGACAACTTTGCCTGTCGAAAAAGAAAACTTTGCTGAATTTTCCAAAAAGCAGGGGCCTTCCTCCATTGCGGACAACTAGGTTTTAGTAGCTTAGTCCATAAATCATCGGGCCTATCCTCTGCCACCAATTTCCTAACAGTGCTTTGTTCAAAGGCCCTAGACTTCTTAACCCCAGCCCACCTCTCACCTTTGCCTGAGTAATGACCTGCCATGAGACCAAACTTTTGCATGTGTAGCTTTTTCATGAGAAGTTTCCCATGCATCTCGTAATTCTCTGTTCCATTTTTTTCGTCAACCTGAAATTTGTCAGTTGAGAGACCTTTTAAAATGGTTTTCCTGCGTATGTTAATATGCTAGTGAGGGAAGATTGTAAAAGTCTTTCATATCTACCTTTGAAATTTTCATAATATTTTTATGGTTCAAAACAACTTCAAAATTGTTCCTGATTATCCAAATTGAGTTGATTCATTTAGTTCCTTTACATCTTGCATATGTTTTCATTCATATTCATTTTGCTAAATATCCATACCACTGTGCTGTGATAAAATTTCACTTGATACGTGCTACTATTAATGACTAACAAATTAGACTCACAAATTGTGTTTGAAAATTCTCTTGATTGAAAAAAAATTGTGTTTATTGAAGTAAAATGGACTCCTTGCTTATGTTCCTTGGGATAGATCAAGGTTGCCAAACTAGGAAGCGGAAGCGGGAAACGATACGGGAAGCGGAAGCGAGAAGCGAGGCATTTTAAATTTTATACGAAGCGGGAAGTGAAGTTTCAATTTAAAAGCGAAATATGAATAAAAAATGTATCAATATGGAATCAAACAAGAAACAAATAAAAACTAAAATAAAATTGATCATTCTTATATTTCATGATTTTTCTGTAAAAGAGTTAAATTTTTGTTAAAATCTAACAATGATGGTTACCAATTTAAAGACAGTGCATGGAAAGTGAGTGAAAGTGTGAGAGAAAATACATGAAAAAGATGAAAAGAAACGTGAGAAAAGTATATAGTATGCATACACCATGTGTATGAGAAGCATAAAAGAAGCGTGGGGGAATCGAGCTTCCCATGAAGTTTCGGAAGCGAGGAGTATCGCGCTTCTTAAGCGAGTTTCTCGGAAGCGAGCTTCCCACCTACCTAAGAAGCTTCCGGTAACTCTGGGATAGATCCAAAGTTTTACTGTAACATGATTTCTGTTGGCTCCTTTTCCACCTTCGTCTTCACCCGTTTTCTTCAAATGCATTGTTGATAATCTCTCTCAAGATGTTCCATAGCTTCTTCATCCTATCTCCTTTAGAGAGGTGTGCTCCTTTTGGGGAAGTTTTAATCAGATGAATGTCTAGTTTACTTGTTAAAACATCCGATAGATCTAATTTTTTCAAAGGGTAAGTTCTTGGTTACATAGGCAGTTTAATTGTGTTACTTTTCATATATTTGGTGCTACTCTTTTTGAGATAAATTCTTTTTCCTACTCAGAACTGAAAGCTTCATAAACCAATAAGTCATGGCACTTAAGAAAAACCATAATTGCATTGTCAAGATGTGAGTCAACTATGTCACATGGATACAGATGTGGGAACTAGACATGATGCAGATATGCTTGGTACAATACAACAATTTTCAAAAATTAGGATACGTGGACACGGCGTTACACACACATACATGTATGTGTGTGTAAAACAACAATTGTAATTCACTATCGAATAATGAAATTAAGTTGAAATTAAAATGTAATGTAATTAACGACAAATATTTAAAAGAAAACTCAAGTGCTTGCAAAATAAGTAAATAAGATCATAAAAGGAATTAGATAAAGACAAATGACACAATGTTGACTATGTGTGAAGCTGGCTTGATAGTGTCCATGAAGAGTCTGAGTGGCATGTCGTGTCAACATGGGATACTCATGCTAGGTGAAGTGTCCATGTGACATAGTACAGAATCAACCAAAATATTATTTGAGGAGGAACCTTTAAAATACAAGGTTGAAGATGGTATATTTCTCTAGTGATGCTTATTTTATCTTAGGCCTTTTGTTTTTCATACCACCTACTTCTCAAAAATGTGGTTAAGTGGTGATCTACATTATCTATGAGATTTTATTTTGTGAGCCCTGTGTTTTATTAGGTAGCAAATAATAAAAGAATTTCATGTTTATGAATGAGTTATCTTTTTAAGAGGAATTTGAGTTTGTGGACGATGATGCATCCTATTTTACTTGTCATTTTACCCTTGTTCTCTCTTTCTTCTGTGGTATTCAAGTTTTTTTCTTGGATTATCTTCTAGTAGGTAGTTGCAATTGTTCCCTAATATAAGCAGTTGTTAGATGACATTGATTTTCAATTTTTTATTAATTTACCACATTTCTTGATCTCCAGATCAGTTGGGGAAGAATTAAGCTTGATCATTTAATTTCTTGAAACATTTTTTGTGCAGTTGAGCCTTCGGATAAATCCATTGAGATAATGAGGAAGTTTTCTGAGCAATATGCACGTCGCTCAGGGACATACTTTTGTATGGATAAAACAGTCACTGCTGTTGTTATAAAGGTAGAAAGCACAAATCATATGGCCATGTTTTTCCCATCTTCCTTGCATGATAGTCCAGTTCTATTTATCCTAATTTTTATCTTACAAAAGCTTGTGTTTTTGTCTTGATGCAATTATTGCTAGTCTTTCATTGTTGATTGGTCCTTCCTGTGGGGAGGCAGTACAGTCAAAACTCAAAACACCCCTCTCCCATGAACCAACTTCTTATTCCTTAACAATGGATCCTAATTGACATGTCCCTAGGAGTTTCAACTCATGAGTTTGGAGCCAGCAAGTGTAGCTGATATTTTCCCTGTTGTGTGCGTGTATACATACATATATTGCATGCCTTTTTTCTGTTATCCTGGTGATTGTTGAACTGTTGCATCTAATTTACAACCTTCATTTGTTCATCTATAATGCAAACATTATAACGAACAAGGTTGAACCATCATTCACCTTTGATATTTGGTAAGTTTGTTGAAGCAAGCAATCAACATGCTCCATAGTATGTTTTTTTTTCCTTTTCTCTGAAGATGATTTAGAACCATCATTGATCTCTGTTTTTACTGCTTGATTTATATGTTGTATCTTTCCATTTCATTAATAATCTTATCGTGAAATAATGTTTATATGACAAGATACAGACTTAAGCAATTTCTGAAGTTTGTTATGAAGTGGTAATGGATATATCCAAGGTTGTAAGTATCGTATTGTTACCCTTATCAGTTGGGCCCATAGTAACACCGTATCGTATTGTAAACATATCGTAAATTTTTTATAAAAAAAATCAAAAAAATAAAATAAAAAAATAAAAAAATAAGAAAAATCAGGAAATTTTAGCAAAAATCTAAAAAAATCATATCACTTGAAACAATGATGAATTGCACAAAATACAACCATAAAATCACATATGAAGCATGTATGTCTCTATGACCCGCATAAGACATCATCAAACATCAACTAATATAGAATCATATATAATATTGCATGGAGATCTCACAAGAACAATGCAAAATATTAAATATCTTGTAATTAAGAACATGTCACAAGACTCATACTTTCATATTACATAAACAAAAACAAAATAATCAAGTTTATGAACAATTAAGTGTTAAATAAACAAGTTTTTTTAAATCATATTACATAAAACCTCAATAATCATAATCATCTTCATCATCATTATTTTTTTCTTCTTCTCCTCCTTTGACATCCATATCGTCTCCAAGATATGTGGGGTTTTCATCATCTACCTCCTGTGCTCCTTCCACGTTGATCCACTAAATGTGCTCTTCATTCAAAAGAGTCTCTTCTTCTTCAATTCATGCATTCAATTCATCCAAATGTTTCAAACTGATGGAATCAAATTGCTCTTTGTGCTTCCTTGTTGATAACGTTTCGATTTGCCTAAAAAGATGACATAAAAAAATTAAAATTAGTTAGGTTTTAAATTATATAAAAAAACTTTAAATAAACACTTGAAAATGACAAATAAACTTTACAATTTATATACCTCTACCTCAGTCGTAAGTTATAGCGAAACCTAGATGGTCATTGAATATTTTGTGCTCCAATTTATTTCTTCTTTTTCTATGGATTTGTTCAAAAACACTTCAGTTTCTCTTGCATCCACTTGCATTGTATGTTTGGCTAAGAATACGAATTACAAAAGCTCTCAAATTTGAGTGTCACTTTCAAACCTGGTCCACCACATGTCTGAAAAAAAAACAAGAAAATGAGAAATCAATAAGACAATAGCAGATAAGAGGCAAAAACAAATCAATAACATAATAACAATATGAAATTAAAATTGAAATAGACAAAATAAATTACCTGGACGCATCGTGGCACGGTTTCGCATTGTTGCAGGTCTTCTCATATCATACAATGCATTATCATAAGTTTTCATTTCCTTATGAATTTGATCTTGAATGCTATAATCAGGTTCAACCTTTTGATGCAATCCAAAAGTCCCTTGTTGACTTCCTTGCTCATTTTAAACGTAGGGGAGTATCTAAATGCAGGATTTAAATAATATGCTGCAATATAAAGATGTTAATGAAGTTGTCTAGTCTACCTATGATCAATGATATTCTATATAGGTATGTACAAATTTTTTTTTCTTCAAATTATCTCTAATGACCTTTTTTGCCTTATCTATGGCCTCCTAAAGATAACCTATAATTGGTTTATCTTCACTCTCAATCAATCGAAGTACATTCACCAAAAATATAGTTATTTTTAACAACTTCTTGCATGAATCCCAAAATTTACTTTTGAATACAATATCTACAATTTCTTTGGGCTTTCTTTTTTGTGCATGGGGATATGCATTCTACTTATCTGATGAAAACATTTTTTTAGTGCAGCTCTATTTTTTACTAGACTTTGCACTGTCAAAAAAATCGTAGCAAATCTAGTAACTGTACTATGAATCAACTCAGCACCACTAGTGTACTTTCCAGAGTTGTCAGTCGAGGAAGCGGGAGCGGGAAGCGATACGGGAAGCAGAAGCGGTAAGCGAGGCACTTCTAAAATTTTAGGAAGCGAAAAACGCGGGACGACTTAGGAGCGAACCAGGAAGCATCTCGGAAGCGACCTAGGAAGCGTCTCGAAAGCGACCCAGGGAGCGAACCGGAAGCGACCTAAGAAGCGAAGAAGGAAGCGACATAGGATTCGAGTGAGAAGCGAAAGGGAAGCGAATAAGAATCGAAAGGGAAGCGAAAATGTAATTATATATTTTTATTTTATCAAAAACTAAGATTTATGTCATCATTGACAAAATAAAACATGTATATAGACAATAAATAATATAAGTTGTAATTATTTAACAAATGCATCATATTGCAACTGTCAAGCATTTAAAAAATTATACATCAAGAGAAGATCATAATTCACATTCTTGTTGCAACCATTTAACAAATGCATGCAAACACTAAATAATGCATTAAGAAAACAAATAAATTTGATTAAAAAGCGTACATTTTTCAATGAAAGAATCAAATGACTTGTTATTTGATGTTGTAAATCTTGTCATCTCTGCAACATAGAAAATGAGAAATCAATAAACTCAAAGATTACATAGAAATATGGTTAAATTTTTAAGCTATAAATTTCTAAATTATAAATTATAAGCTACAAAGTTCTAAACTCTAAACTTAAAATTAACATAATCCACTACTTCACTTCATTATGCAAGATTCAAAATAAAAGTATACCAAAAAAAGATTGCAAGACCATGACAAAAAAGTAACATAAAAGTTTTTAATTGGACTACTCCAACTACATCATAAAAAATAATAATAATTTAAGAGTTCATTAATCTGTCATCTTTTTTTTCCCCTTCAAGTCAGTAATAAATCGCGAACTTTCTGCATCATCACGTGCTTCTTGTCCTCCACGACCATGTCTTTTGCTCCTTTCTTCATTTCCTATAATGAATACGTTAAAAAATTAAAATGTTCAAAAACCATAATTTAAAATATAAAAAACACAATATCAACATACCTTGCCTAGGTCTCCGGCTAAAGAAACGATCAATCTGACCATGAGGAACTGATGGTCGCTCTTGTATATTTGCAGTTCTACTAGTTCTGTTGGATTGATTCGTATCTTCTTCAACTTCATTTGTACGTATAATTATTGGAGGTAATGGAGTTCTTGGTTGTGCATCTTTATGTTTGGATTTGGAAATAGTGCTTGATTGTTGTGCACTATCATCCAAATCTCTCCATCACATATCCTCTAATCTCAACGTATTTCCTTCTATAATAGGAAGTTCTAGATTGATATCTCATTTTCGACTAGGCCCTTCTTTGTAGCGATTGTTGCACCTTTTATAATAAAAATATAAAATATGAATGCTAATAAACAATCAATGATAGAAAAAGAGAAAAAAAATACCAAAACAAAAGTACAACACAGTTTAATTATACCTGTCAATCAATCGAAGATTGGAATGAATATACACTAAGGTATCAACACGATCTTCATTGAGCCTATTTCTTTTAACATTGTGAATGTAACTATAGGTGTTTCACACTCTTTCTGCAGAAGATGTGCTAATAGGTTGAGAGAAAACCTTAATGGCTAATGCTCTCAACTCAGGTATATCACCACCATAAAAACGCCACCAATTAAGCACTGCCATTGTAGGATTCAGTGCATCTATTCTTGCTGCATTTCGGCTAAATCTTTCACTTCTTGATGCAAAAGCCACAAGTTGTGACCTATAAAGTGTAGATAATTCTTTATTTCCAGAAGATATGACTTCAAGCGCGAGCATTGCACCGTCTAAGATATCATTATCCTTTTCTGCAAAAAAAAATGTTTAGTAACTATAACAAGAAAATGCAAATGAAATAATAAAATAATTAAATCATTAAACTTTAAACTTTATTAAATATGTTCAAGAATAGATGAGATGCACCAAACCCTAGGTGGAGAGAGAGAGAGAGAGGGACGACTGCACAATAATAAAACTCGTTAATCTCAATTAGGGCAGCTACTCTCTATGTTAAATAGAGAGGCCAAAAAGAATAAATTACATCTAAGTCCATAATTAAATTAAAATTTCAAATAACCTCTAATCTAAGAAGGCTTAAACTTAAAACCACCTATTCTCAACACTCCCCCTCAAGCTGGAGCATAGATATCAATCATGCTCAGCTTGTCACAACATTTTGAGAAATTTGGTCTAGCAAGAGGCTTTGTAAACATATCTGCAACTTGGTCTTCTGACTTTAGATATTTGGTAGTGATATGACCAGCTTGAACCATATCTCTTATATAGTGGCAATCAACCTCAATGTGCTTTGTTCTCTCATGAAAGACAGGATTGTTCGCTATATATGTTGCAGCCTGGTTATCACACATCATGGTCATAGGAGAGAAAACCTTCACCTGAAGATCATGAAGAACAATACGAACCCACATCAATTCAGCAGTTGTTTGGGCCATATCCTAATATTCTGATTCTGCACTCGACCTAGAAACCACATTTTGTTTCTTACTTCTCCAAGAAATCAAGTTGTCTCCCAGAAACACACAGAATCCTGTGGTAGATTTTCTATCCACTACAGATCCTGCATAGTCAGCATCAGAATAGGCCACTATCTCCAGAGTTCCACCTTTCCTGAACAATAACCCCTTTTCAGGAGAAGATTTTAGATATATGAGAATCATTATAGCTGCATTCCAGTGTATCTCAGTTGGTTTGTCCATAAACTGGCTAACTTTGCTTACTGCTAAAGCAATATCCGGCCTGGTCATAGTTACATACAGTAGCTTCCCTACTAGGGAGCGATAGCTTTTGCTATCAACCGGTTTTGACCCTTGTTCAAACAACTGAACTTTATGGTCCATGGGAATATTTGTTGGTTTAGCTCCCAACATTCCTGTTTCCTTTAATAAGTCAAGAACATACTTCCGTTGAGACAAAACCATCCCTTCACGGCTCCTGGCAACTTCTATACCCAGAAAATATCTAAGTGAACCAAGGTCTTTTGTAACAAAGTGTTTTTGAAGATGAGCCTTTGTGACTTCAATAGCTTTCACATCATCTCCTGTAAGAATGATGTCATCCACATATACCACCATAACAACTATGCCAGAGTTAGTTTTCTTGATAAATAGTGTATGATCTGCTGCTGACCTATTAAAGCCAAAGCGTGGCATCACTTCAAACAACTTTTGAAACCATGCACGAGGACTTTGTTTCAAGCCATAAATCGTCTTTCTCAATCTACACACCTTCTGACACTCCCCCTCAACCTCGAATCCTGGAGGTTGTTGCATGTAAACGGTCTCAGATAGATCCCCATATAAAAATGCATTTTTCACATCTAATTGATACAAGCTCCAACCATGCTGAACAACTACTGAGAGAACAAGACAAATGGTACCCATCCGTGCAATAGGATAAAAGGTTTCAAAGAAATCAATACTGTATGTTTGAGTATACCCTTTTGCTACTAATCTGGCCTTGTACCTTTCAATAGAACCATCAGATTTGTACTTTATTGTATATATCCATTTACATCCAACAATGTTGGCATCTGCTGGGGAATCAACTAGATCCCATGTATGTTGAGATACTAAAGCATCCAGTTCTTCTTGCATGGCCAGCTTTCAGCGGTTATCAAGCTCTGCCTGTTGATAGTTCAGAGGAATAATTTTAGCAGATAAGGCTGAAATAAAAGTTTTCATCTGATTTTCAATTCTGGCATCGGAGACAAAATGAGATATGGGATATAAGGTATATTGTCGTGTCCCCTTGCGTAGAGCAATAGGCCTGTTATCATCATCATGAAGATCACTATTGTCAGTAGAACTTATCTCAGGGGAAGAAGAAGATGAAGGCACTTGCGGAGGTGGAGCTCTACGCACATATACCAGTGGAAGATTATTAAATCTGGAAGAGGATGAAGTTTGGTTCGGTAATGAGGGCATAGATTCTAAAGGAAAAGGAGGTATAGGTAATGGAAAAGACTCAGTTGGATCAACCTGCAGCGGGGAACCGGTACTAGAGTAATATGGAGTGGATTCCAAAAAAGATACATCCGCAGTGACATACTCTCGGCGAAAAATAGGATCATAACATCGATATCCCTTTTGATTTTTGGGATAACCTATAAATATGCATTTTGTAGCTTGAGCAGTTAATTTATCACGGTCAGGGCCAAGTTTGTGTACAAAACAAACACATCCAAATATTTTTGGTGAGAAAGAAAAGAGTGGGGTATTAGGTTTTAGGATATGTAATGGAATTTGATAACCCACAGAAGACGAAGGCATGCGATTGATAAGATAGCAAGCAGTGTTAATCGCATCATCCCAGTATAACGCAGGAACATTAGATTGAATCATAATGGTCCGGGCAACATCAAGCAGGTGCCGATGTTTTCGCTTAGCCACCCCATTTTGTTGAGATGAATAGGCACAGGAAGTTTGGGGTTGAATGCCATGATCTTGGTAAAATTGTAACAGACCTTTTGATTTAAACTCAAGATCATTATCAGTGCGAACAATCTTAACAATAGATTCAAACTGAGTTTTTATTTCAAGAATTAAGGATTTGATAATACTTGGAACTTCAGATCGTTCTTTTATTAAAAACACCCATGACAACTTAGAAAAATCATCAACAATAACAAGATAGTAACAACACTGAGTCCTAGAGGACCCCATACATCTGCATGAAGAAGTTCAAAAACTTTATTACTAGACTGACTCTGACTCGAAGGGAACGAACTTCGATGATGCTTGCTCAACTGACATGCTTCATACTGAAATGATGTAGTGGAAGGAATTTGAGGGAAGACCGAACGAAGCTTTGACAATGAAGGATGACCAAGGCGACGATGCCACTAAACAGGACTGAATGAGTGTTCCACTGCAGCATGAACATTACCCACTGAATGATGTAGGTAGTAGACTCCATTTTCTTCATAGACTCCACCAATCTTCTTCCCCGTTAGCAAATCCTGAAAATGACAACTCATCGGATCAAATATCACTCTAAAATTTAATTCTTTTGTAAGACAGCTAACAACGAGTAAACTTTGAGGAAAGTTGGGAGCATGAAGAACATTTTTCAACTGTAAGAAGGAGGATATAGAAATGTTTCCCTGACCAACAACCTGTGAGGAACTCCCATCGGCTAATGAGACTCCTCGATGAACAGTCATATCCTTTAGATCTGAAAAAACAAGTGAATTTCCACACAAGTGTCTGGATGCACCAGAGTCAATAATCCACTTACTGTCATTTGGAGGAAGATGATTCCCTGTTGAGTAGGCAACACCGGTTGTAGGAGGGGCGAAGTTCAAGGGGCAAAGAGCTATCAGCTCATCATATTCAGCTCGACTGAGGGTGATACTGTCACTTGCAGAGATATTATCATGTACATTTGTTGCCTCAAGAGTAGTTACATTTGCTTTAGGAGCATATGACTTTGATGAAGAAGTGGTTGGCCGACCATGCTTATCCCAACAACGATCTTCAAGATGTCCAGATTTTCCCCAGAATGTACATTGAAGCTTTCATCTGCCTCTTATACCTCGTCCTTTGATATTCTGAAGATTTTCACGCCCATAACCAGAGGAGACAACTAGAGCAGATGACTGAGTCACATGCTGAGATTATGGAAGAGAGATCGCAAGTCTACTCAGACGATTATATCATTAGCAAGAGTAGGAACATCTAATCCAGTCAACATTTGAACTTTTGCAACAGAGAATTCTGAGGATAGACCTGTAAGAAACCGAGCAACCATAGTCTGTTCTTGATGATCCTTTTGCTTCGAGCAACAAAGAGGCCTGTGAGCATTGAGTCTTTCAAACACAGCCTTGACAGAGGCATAATACTGGGCCAAGGTCTGAACTCCCTACTGTAAATTATATATCTTCTGCTCAACTTGCAGGATACGACTCACATTAGTCTCTTGTGAGTACGTATCTCGGAGATTGTCCCACATCTGTTTGGTTGTATTATAGTAAATTAAACCATCTGCAATATGGGGTTCGACACTGTTCATGATCCATGACATAACTATGTCATTATCTTCATCTCAAGTAACATATTTTCCCACTTTTTCAGTGGGTTCGTCTTCCAACAAAATATGTTTTCTACGATGTCCAGATACCGACATCATAAAAGTTCTAGACCACCTGACATAGTTAGTTTCATTCAACCTTACAGAAGAGCCGTACGAGAAGGGATTGACAAAAGCCTTATACTCCCCAATATGTTCAATTTTGGACTCACATTTCGAAGTTTCAGCCATACTGAAGATTTACTACTATTTCAGCTGAAAAAAAATTTACTCACTTGAACAACAAATTTAAGAATCACGCGTCAGCCAATATGACAACCAGCAGTTGTACTCAACACAGAATGCAAAGACAGTAATGGACAGCAGCCCATAAACAAGGATATTTTCCAACACAACAGGGAATCACGCCTGCTGCCCAACACAGAATCCCACGACAACAGAAAACTTTCACATAAACAGGGACATTTTCCAACATAGCAGGGAATCACGCCTGCTGCCCAACACAGAATCCCACGTCAGCAGAAAAACTTTCACATAAACAGGGATATTTTTCAACACAACAGAGAAACACGCTTGCTGTTTCCACGACAGAACGACAGTCATAAAAAATTTCCACACAAACAGGATAATTTTCAACACAGCAGAGACTTACGCTTGTTGCTTCCACGACATGAGCACAACTGAAACTAACATGCTTCTTTCACAGCATGGAAAAAAAATCACGACAGCATGAAAAAAAAATATCACGACCTAGCATGAATTTTTTTTAAGTCATGTTGAAATCACGACAGATACCACCCAGCAGGAATCACGGGAGATGCTGAAATCATGACAGATTCTGAAATCACGACAGCTGCTGCTAAAACCATATTGACAGATGCTGTAAATCACGACAGCTAAAAAAGGAAGCTCATTTCTTCAAGGGACACGATAAAAAATCACGGCAGCAGCACATCTTGATCACAAATAGCAGCACCTAAAATCTGTTATCAGCTGCCAGACGCAAAAATCACGGCAGGTGGAACTCAAGGGTTACGGCTACCAGACCTGGTTCCAATAAATTTTTTTTTCTCGTTGGTGTAGATCGATTGCAGATTGATCACGATCGATCACGCTCCTAAGATCATAGGCTCTGATACCATGTTCAAGAATAGATGAGATGCATCGAACCCTAGGTGGAGAGAGAGAGAGAGAGAGGGAGAGAGAGAGAGAGAGGGACGGTTGCACAATAATAGAACTCGTTAATCTCAATTAGGGCAGCTACTCTCTATGTTAAATAGAGAGAGGCCAAAAAGAATAAATTACATCTAAGTCCATAATTAAATTAAAATTTCAAATAACCTCTAATCTAAGAAGGCTTAAACTTAAAACCACCTATTCTCAACAAAATAGATAGAATAAAATTTTTATCAGGAGAAACTCGTTTGACCCCTCCTGCTGCTGGGATTTTGAGATACTCTGACTCGTAATATTTTAGAGTAAGCATGTAGGCTAGACTATGGAGAGACACATTCATTCTATCCCATCTATTTGAGACAATCTTATGAATCTTTTCATATAAATCTGGTTGTCTTTTTAGATTGTCTTTGATTTCCCCCAACATGTTGTTCATGCCTTCATACACTTCACCAATTATAGGGCCTTCCTGATCACAAAATTTAATCATCTTATAGATGGGTTTTGTAATCAATAATGCTAAACATACAGAATCCCAATATTCTTCATCAAGAACAATTGTTTCTGTTGTAACAACCCTTTTTTCATAGTTTCATCCGTGCATGATTGCTTCCAATCGCTCCATCTATATGAAATTACTGTGAGCCTTAAGCTCTCCCTCACATCAAGCAAGCGTTTCAAAGTAGTATAATGTGAAGCAAACCTTGTTTTTGCAATCTTTATTAATTCTAATTTTTCATTGCTTCTAAAGATTGATAGTGCTTTTGAATGATTTGTGATATACTTCACAATTTCTTTACTCTGCAAATATGTTTCTCCCAACCAATGAAACTCATGTGCCAAATCCTTGAAGATCAAATTAAGTGTGTGCACAACACAAGGTAACCAAAAAATATACTTGTACGTTTGTTTTAATTCTTCACCTGCTAACTTGCAATTTGCTGCATTGTCTGTAATCACTTGCACTACATTAGAAGGCCCCACAAGTTTAAATTCAGTCTTCAAAAACTCGGCAATGTTTGCAGCTGATTGTTGCACATTAGAAAAATCGCTTGCATATAAGAACATCGAGCCAAAACAGTTTGAGGCAAGTATATTTATCAAGTGTTTGTTCTTGATATTTGTCCAACCGTCTGAGACAATGAAAACTTCAAACTCCTCAAACTTTTCTCGAAATTCATTTAACTCCTTGTAAACGCACTCTTTTTCACTGTCAAGCAACGTTGTTCGCGCTTTTTCATATGATGGGGGTTTATATCCGGGCACTTTACTAACTGCAGATATCATCTCTTCCCAATATGGTGATCGAAGCACATTGAAAGGTATGTCATTTGCACACAAAAATCTGATAATTTTGTAATCTACATCTCTTTCTACTTTTTTAAAGGTATCACGAATATCAACTGCTTTTCGGCTTCCACTAGATGATGTAGTCATACTAATAGGCTTTTTCGGAGTATCAATTCTTGATATCCTCAACTCAAATGCACTTGATGAAACCTTCACTCGACGAACTTGCCTCTTAATTTTTTTTGCCAATTCTGCATTTTTTGCAACTACAGGACAAAAGGCAATCCCAACACTTTGTCCCTTTGGATATCCCATGAGATGTGCAAAAACTCGAGTATATGACCCATGATAAATATTTTTGCAGTGCCTGCACATAAAAACTTGGGTTCCACCTTACTTTCCTTGCCCACTCTTCTTTTGTTTCAATACATGTCGCCATAGCACTGTTGTTTTATGCATGCTAGGTGATTCATCATCTTGGTCATCTTCAGAATAGTAGTCATCCAAGTCATATTCTTCTTCATCTTCCTCATCAAAACAATTTTTGTTTTTGTTCTCAAACTGATATGGACAAGCAGAAGACCTCTTCTTGCCCTTCCCAACACCACTAGATGATTCATGCTCCAAATTGTACAAAGAATTGTCATCGTCATCAGAATTATCGTGATCATAGCTTGAGATGGTCATTAATGAAGCAAAGAACATGCCAATATATCTGCATCATAAAAGTATAAGAATCAGCCTAAAACACTTTAAAAAAGCTATTATTAGCAGTAAATGATGGAGAGTGAAGAACACAAATCATTACTCATAATTTACCAATTACTAAAACAAATAGATAAACATCATTTAAGGAGGTGAAAGATCTATGATTCTATAATATACTATGATAAAGCAAACAAAATTTAAAAAAAAAGGAAGTTCTTTCAAAAGTTTGCATTTATGAAAAAATGCTAAAGAAAGATAACATAACAACGAAGAAAAGCAAAATTCATATTGGCCGACTGTTACTAGCAATAATGATATTTAAAACAACTAGCTGCAGCATGCTAGTTGCCCCACTCTTCTGATAGAGTAAATGAGCCGAGCCTGGGTGTGCCCACGCTCGATATATCAAAGAATTCATACTTAATAGGGATGATAAGCTCAATCATGCTTGGTATACATTTTGTATAATATGTTTTTATAATATGAATTCAAGAATTTTCCTATAATATATTTTTTATATATTATAGGATACTTATAAGTATCTCTTTTGTTTTGTTTCTTTTATCATGCTTGGTTCACTTGATCAACATGTAAGTTCAGAATTCACATAAAACAAAGTCACTTCAAGAGATCAAGGAGAGAATGAAAGTCTGCAAGATCAAACACCATAATGAAACCATAAGACAACTTGTGGAGGCAGAACATGTTTTTCATTGACTTTGAAATTGAAAACAATAAATCAATAATCCACATATATCCAACAGTAAAAGAATAATAAAAGTGATCCAGTCAATCTGATCAGGAATCAGGATTCAAGCAATCGTCAAAATGACTTAAAAGTTAAAACCTACAAGAATGATAAAAAAATACTGCATTAACCCTTATTCATAAAAAAGACGACCAAATAAACTCAGATAAACCACAAAATATGAAATGTTTCTCAACCAATATACTGTTCATTCATGGGACTCAAATAAGAATAGAAATGATCATCATATTGATAACACAAAAGATAAAGACCATTTTTTTTTTCAACAGGAAAATGAAACAAATAGTCTCTAACAATCCCCTGTTCCCTAAATGTACTTTCTAGAGAGAATGAAGGAATCAAACCTCTACTCACGAGCTGAACCTCACACCACAATTAAAAAAAAAATTAAAAACTCAGTCCTAGCCCAGCTCCGATTCCATATGAAATAGATTTTTATCCATTTTTGTAGCCTAGCCCTGACTGCAGCAAATAGTTTGATTTGTCCATATGAAATGGATTTTTATTAATAATTGTAGCCATTTTTTATTTTATCTCAAAAAAAAAACGGGGACGCTGCTCCCGAACCCTTATCACACCAAATTTTTTTTCTTGCTACACCCCTATTTGCCCCCCCCCCCCTTCACATGAATCCTAGCTACGCCACTGCCGGTGGTGCTCCTTGTTGGAGCCTCCTCCCCCAACCTTCTCCCTCTTTGTGTGTCTCTGTCGAGCCACCCCCCCCCCCCCCATGCCCAAGCCACTTGCCATACACAGGTGGTCTGACAGAGGTCCTCCTCTCCCTAGGGCTCGCAGCTGGCAGAACCCAACCGCCATCAACTCCTCACGAGCCCTTTGCATCTTTGTGGTCGGAGGTCACCCTACGCCCAATGTGCCCTTGCTTCGTGTTGGGACTGGTTGAGCCCTCCAACCCAAGTTACAAACCCTTGCTTCTTGCCGTCCCCTTTTCACCAAGGACCCAACAGATCCATATTCGAGATAGAGAGAGTGACAGAGCGTGAGAGAGAGGGGGTAAGAGAAGATAGTGTACCTGAAGGTCCTGAACATCTTCATTGTCGGAAGTCGGTGGAGGCCACCGGATTTTTTTTGAGGTCGTCGGAACTCGGAGCTCGCCGAAAACTCGAGAGAGAGAGAGAGAGAGAGAGAGGAGTCGGAAGATACGAGTGAAAAAACAAAACCCTAAGCCCCTTTCGATTTTATTTTTTCACGGGTTTTGTAAAATACCCATTTTATCCTCAGTAAAAAATATATTTGATGCAAAGCATGCCAAGAACAACAGCAGACAGAGTTTGTCTCGGGTCTGGGTCTTAACTCGAGACCCAGATCCAGTCAAACCCTTTTAAATAGACCCTCTTAGGGTTGCGTGCGGGGATAGAGAATTCAGAATTGCAGCAGCCGTCAGTTTGGTTTTTCCTTTTGTTCTTTTTGGTTTTTGCTGAGTCATTTTCTTTTCCAGTCGGTTTTCCTCTTTCTCCATTATTTTGTCTTTCTGCAGATTTTTTCCTGTTGGCATTTATTCCTTTTTGTCTCATTCAACAACTTTTCTTTTCATTTCTTTATTTCTCTGTCACGTCAGTTTGCAATACCTTTGCTTTTTTTCATTGCTTCCTTTGTTGCCTTTGGTTTTATTTCCCATTGCTTGTTTCAAAGCCTATTGAATAAAATCAGCAGTCCAACATCGTTAGTTGACGGTGATCTCTTTACTCATTTTGGCACATCGCACGATCGTGGAAGTTGTGCCCTTACTTGCTACACCTCAAGTGCATCACTGAATCCGATCTTCACGCTGCATCAACGAGTGTCGACGCCGGCATCCATTAGCGAGAGTTATCGGTTCCTTCACTGCATCAAAATGGTATCAGAGCACAACCCCTCCTCCTTCGTCAACGACATGACGCAAAAAGTGAGGAACGGTCCTATGAGCGAAAAGGCGCGAGAGGAGATCATGAAGCGGCTACTCAACAAATTGACAGAGATGCAAGAAGATATGTTATGCCTAGAAAATGAGGTAGCCGGTCTGTCAAAGCGCATGGATGGGGTCGAAGCACGGATGGATGCGCTTGAATCCAAGGTGGATGCGCACTCAACGTCCACGTTGAAAGCGAGTGATGGATTGGGCATCAATGTGGTTGGCCTCCCGAGTGCGAAGGCAGTCGACCCATGCCCAACAAACCTCCAACTGCCAACTATGCCATCGGAGTTCATCGAAGCGAGCCTGCACAGGGATGTCGGCTGCACGATGCTCCAACAAGAGGCACAAGCAATGTTTGATAACCAATCTGAGAGTCGCCTTTTGCATCAGAAATTGTTTCAACCATTCAGTGAACAACAGTTGCAAGACGATTCAAGTGACTCACCAGGAATTCTCCAAAATTCGGGACTTGACCCACCTGACCAAACATTTGTGAAGGTTTACAAATCTGGCTGTGTTGGGCGATCACTAGACATTGCTCGAGTTAGCAGCTACCATGAGCTTTTGACTCTGTTTGGGATTGCTTTGGGGAACAAGATCCTGGACAGGGATGCCTCTATGGACGGTGAGCAAAGCCACTATGCATCTGGGGCAGATATAGTGAAGTTTTTAGAAGGTGGTCTGATTTTTGGTAAGTATGCTTGTATTGTTAGTATTCTAGCCAAACCCTTAAGACCGCGTGCTGGAGGGACAGAAATTCAGCTTGTGCTTCCATGGGGTGCCATAACAGATGGTATAGACGGTCAATTTCAAGACCAATTTACAGGCTTTAAATTGGAGTCGTCCAGGAATATCGGTACAAGTTGCCTATCGTCAATGTGTTTGATTTATATGCACATCGTGGGTGCCAACAAGTCGTCAGAGCCAACTTCTTCCCACCCCGGGGAGAATGATGCAGAGCAGGCCAAGAACAACAAGCAGAGTTTGTCTCGGGTCCGGGTCTTAACCCGAGACCCAGATCCAGTCAAACCCTTTTAAATTGACCCTCTTAGGGTTGCGTGCGGAGATAGAGAATTCAGAATTGCAGCAACCGTCAGTTTGGTTTTTCCTTTTGTTCTTTTTGGTTTTTGCTGAGTCATTTTCTTTTTCAGTCGGTTTTCCCCTTTCTCCATTATTTTGTCTTTCTGCAAATTTTTTCTTGTTGGCATTTATTCCTTTTTGTCTCATTCATCAGCTTTTCTTTTCATTTCTTTATTTCTCTGTCACGTCAGTTTGCAACACCTTTGTTTTTTTTCATTGCTTCCTTTGTTGCCTTTGGTTTTATTTCCCATTGCTTGTTTCAAAGCCTATTGAATAAAATCAGCAGTCCAGCACCGTTAGTTTACGGTGATCTCTTTACTCATTTTGGCACATCGCACGATCGTGGAAGTTGTGCCCCTACTTGCTACACCTCAAGTGCATCACCGAATCTGATCTTCACGCTGCATCAACGAGTGTCGACGTCGGCATCCATTAGCGAGAGTTATCGGTTCCTTCACTGCATCAATATTCATGTGTAAAAAAAAATTTTAAGGGCAAATTCGACCTTTCCACAATAGTGTCCCCCTTTAAAGGGGTACGCGTACCCCTTTAAAGAGGTATGTGTCTCCCTTTATCGGGGTACATGTCTCCCTTTATCGGGGTACGCGTCCCCCTTTAAAGGGGTATGTGTCCCCCTTTAAAGCGGTGCGCGCTTCTCTTTAAAGGGGGATGCGCTTCCTCAATTGAACCTGCGCTTCCCCGCGCGTTTCGGAAGCGCTGCGTTTCGCGCTTCCGAAGCGCGTCCCGAGGAAGCGCTTTTCCCCTATTCTATAGGTGTTTCCGGTAACTCTGGTACTTTCTCATTATGCTCAAAACTCATACATGATTGTAAATAAATTTAATAATTTCTTAGAATCATTCAATTGTCTGTTGTACCTCATTCATGTTGTCGATGTCTTCAAGCATGAGGTCGATGCAATATGCAGCACACGAGGTCCAAAAGAATGACTTAAATTTTTTTGTCAATTCTCTACCTGCTGCCCTATAATTTGTTGCATTATCAGTAATAAATTGCACATTATTTTGAGGTTCAACATCTTGCAAAACCTAATAAAAAACTCTGAGCAATACATTTGTTGTTTTGGGCGTATCAAACAGATCAATCTACTTTAAAAACATAGTTCCTTTGAGGCAATACACAAAGAAATTTATCAAGGTCTTTGACTTTCTGTCTATGTACCCATCTTCCATGATGCTACACCCAGTTTCTCTCAATGACTGCCTCATCTCATCACAATATGCCTTCACTTCTTTCACATTAACATCTAAAACTTTTTCTCTCAAAGCATGATATGAAGGCATTTTGTAGCCAGGCTCGATGTTGGTTATGACCTGAAAATAAAAGGAATTTACCACATTAAAAGGAATGCGGGTATCATAGAACCATCTCTCAACTGTAACATCAGTTTGTTTGACTAAATGTTGAGGAGTCATAGCAGTACGAATGTCGGGTTGCGTCCCAGAGGTAGTCCTAGAAGGAAAAAATCTCTTAATAGAGCCTTTAGCTCTACTTTCTCTAAAGATCTCCCTCTTCTTTTTGTGCCTGTGGTGGCATTACTACTGGCACTAGCCATACCTTTCTCCTTCGCTGCAGAATTCTTACTTTTGATCCTATGCTATGGGTTGTACGATCAGGAATAGAGAGCTCATCTTCATAATACACATCCTCTCAAGGCTCTGCATACCCCATTTCTGCCTCATTCATCTTTTTCTTGTCTTTTCCTCTCAGATCATCAAGTAATTGTTGGCATTACCATTTCACGGCATTCGAAAATTTTCTTGATGTGCATGTTTGCACATTATGATGTGTCTCGACTAAATGATGCTTCAACCGAGGGATACCACTCAAAAAATAATTTTGGCAATAGTTGCACTTGATTTTTAATCGGTTTTCACTCGTTACTTGAGTGCCCCATTGCCATGTCATATCTTCCGATGCTATCTTCCTCAAAAAATACTCGATAACAATCAAAGAATAGAGATTTTTTACCTTAACACACTTCCTTGAGTGGGAAAATGTGTGAAAATGCACTCTTGAGAAAATCATAAAAGTCCTATCCCTTGCCCTCAAATCGATCTCACGACTCCTAGGATGTGTGGGTTCCCTTCTAACAGCCTCTAGAATAATGGAGAAGTCAGCCTTCAAGAGGCCTTTAAAATCCAAAATGAAAAAAGACAACTTCCAGAATTTTTTAAGTGCACTCATCGTATCGTACGATATGGCATGATACAGGAGTGTATCATACGATACACCTGATATGGCTACGATACGAGTGTGTATCGTATTGTAAAACCAAAAAGTAACAATATGTATCATGCTGTATCACACGATACTGCACGAGACGTACAACACTGGATATAGCCACTTCCTTGGGCTGCACTATTCTTGACTCATAGCAATAAAGGACTTTCATTAAAATTCTGAACTAGGGAGGAACCTCTTTGTTTGTTGCTGTCCTTATCAAATGAATTGAGGGAGCCACACATAATGTTAGGAAAGTGTGCAGCATAATTATAATAGAGATCTGTAGTTGGCTGTCAAAAATAGTGAAGGACAAGTAACTGGATATTTCTGTGTCTGTTTGCTTCACAAGATCCTTCATTGACTGCCAGTGGCTATTCTCTTTTTTTGTGTGGAATATTATTGTGTTTGAACATGGCACTATTAGAACTCAAATCTTGACTTGGAAATGCATCCAGTCAGCTTTTCTGGATCTCTCTTGATGCATTATTTGCAAGTTTGTTAGATTCTTGATTTTACTAGGCAATTTCAATATTCTGGCCTGCAAGTTAATATGGCTTTCTTGGTGGTATATCTTTCCTGTAGATCTGTTGGTTGTGGATTTTGTATATTGCAAATCTTGGATAGATAGGATGCATAAAAAATGAATTCAACTAATGCATTTCTATGATCTTCCCCAAGATCAACTTTAAATATCTTTTTCTCCATCACTTTTAATTCATAATTGCTGGATTAGGAATCATGCAATAGCTTTTTAGTCTACCTTTGTGCTTATTTACTTTAATGTCTATCCCAGGACTTGGTTTCGTGGATTATTTTTGTTTCTGAATGGGGAAATTTTATCTTGTGACAAACAGGGTTTGGCTGACCACAAAGATTCAGTAGGAGCACCTTTGTGCCCTTGTAGGTAAGTACATGATTCCCTTATGAAATGTCCATTTGATATTTGTTTGATAATTCTTTCTACATATTCACATTTAGAATTTTCTGAATTTATAGTTGTTCCAACTTTCAGGCATTATGATGATAAAGCAGCTGAGGTTGGTCAAGGATTTTGGAACTGCCCATGCGTACCCATGAGAGAAAGGTAAATCTCCTGTTCTGATGTCGTCTTCTAATCAAGATTCTTTCAAGATGAATTGTCCACATCTGTGAATATTGTCTTCAACATATTTCTCTAGTTATTCACAAGTTAAACTGGATGGTGATCACCATTTCCAAGGGATTGTTTTCAGCTTTTAGCTAAGCTAAATGTGATGTCTTTCCATAAATCATTCATTGAACATTAAATAGTTTGGCAGACGCCAAAATTTTCACCTTCATGGTTATTTATGATTTCTGTTCACATCCTTGATGAAAATCTCGAGGCACTGAAGAATGTGATTTTCTTGTTTTGGCTGGGAAACATGGGAGGCAAGATTTTTCAGCCATGAGAACAAAAGGACAATAAAGTACATAACTGTGGAAAACTTTCTGCCTATTGCATCTGATTAATTATCTTGTGTCTAATTCTTAAACCTCCTCTGGCTAAGCTTAGCTTTGCAGTTCTTCCCATCATTAAGAATAATTTGTTGCTTTTCCATAATGCCCTAAAACTTTCATGTAGTTTTAGTTTTTGGATTACAAGTCCAATGGGGATGAATCTAATTACTGCATAATTTAAGAAAGTTAGATTTTTTGTTTTTAGCTTAAAAACAGGTCTATTTAAAAAATTGGCCAGTCCCTTTTTTCATGGGTTATCCATGTAGGTCTTGTGACTATCAATTGCACGTTGTATGCTATGCCAGGACAATCCTCAATTTCGCTAAATGAATAATTGTTCATCAAAGCTATTGTAATGTTTTACTTTTCGAGATAAAACTCAAAATTGTTCTCTCTTTCATGTAAATCCCAAAAATTAAATACCTCAACGTTTTGAAGGGACTTTCCAGAACGAAAGAATCTCTATATTTTCAAAATACTGCTAAGCTTGTGTATGATACTGCAAAAATTTTAGAATGATAAGTTGGTAGTATTACAAGGCTATATCCTTATATTGCCCAGTTGCTTGTAATGACCTTTTATTTATGTTCTATCATTTATACTTGCATTTTGAATTTTCTAATAATTTCCTTTTTTTTTGAGAAATATGTTTTTAAAGATCTTTGGATATACTCGTATAAATAAATTTTCCAAGAACGGCATTTTTGAATAAGCTGTCTACTGTCAACTCCTTTTCTGTTGAAAGAGCTAAAAGTTTTAGGTTTGTACAGTGGAACCATCTTTGAAACATTTAATAAGTAGCATGCAAAATTTATCAACTCACATGGCTTGTTTGAGCCTTCACTAACCAAATGTGCTGATGCTCTTTGGTAGGAACCTTCTACTAGATTTGTGTTTTGATATGCCTTACACTCTTGATATAAAGTATCACTATCCACAGCTCGCTACCAAAGGCAAATATGATATTCTGGCAAATAGAAACACTGGTATTCTTGACTTAAGTGACTACTGCTGGTACAAGTACTCAGCTTTAGGCCATTTCTTTGAATTATTATGGCAAGGCCATCAGTGGTCCAAATATATTGACATGCACCTCTATGGTCAACATGTTTGCAATTCAAAAATTTTCATAACATTTTCTAAAACGAGTGTGTGGATACTCTTACGATCTCTTATTTTATGGCTTGCTTTCATATGCTCACATCTTATAGCGTGTTATTTTTATGTCACTCATCATTCGCAGAGTGTGAAGTTATGCACTTTGTCCACTCTGTATATAGTATATAAAGCATAAAATTTGACAAGGGTCTGCTAGTCTTTTGCACAATTTTGATGGCAATAACTAATTTAGTCATTTTACTATCTTGTCCCCTCATTAAGTAACATGAATAACCGATCTCATTTTTATGCACTTATGTTTAAAATCTCCTGCCACATCCTTAAAAGCAATGAGTGCATTCCTGAAGGTTGTGGAGAATCAATAGGTTTTGGGTGTATTTCTTGAAGAATCTGATACCTTTGTGTTTGGGTAATTGATAATATTCCAATATTAAATAACAAAAGAAATGAAGACTAGTTATATGAGAAAAGTACATGAAAAGGGATTCCTAAGGAAAGAATGGCTAAATAGGTTGATACAAAAGGTGGGGTTTTGAAGAAAAAACACAAAAACAAGAATCTAACACAGTTTGTCATGCAGTATCCAACCACCCAAAGACGCATCCAACTGAGAACCTTAATATCTGATTTCAATCCAATTAGTCATGCTTTGCCAAGTGTTTTGCTAACAGCTTCAATAGGGACAATTTTTAAAATTTTAGCTGTTACCCTCCTTGTGAAAGTACCAGGTGAGAATCATTACCTATTCAAATTGGACTGCCACTTGGAGCTTTATGAAGCAAGAAGGGAGGACCAAATAGATGTGCAAAGTGATTAAAACAACTTGACCAAAGCCAGACAAATAAAGTTAGTTGCAGAAAAGGAAGAATGTATGATAATATTGAGAGATGTTCCCATTGTTAATCTCCTAGGATTGTGTTAGCAGCAAAATTTTCTAAGCTAGAGTTTTTTAAATATATTTTGAAGTATCATTTCCTTATCTCCCTTTTCTTCTTTCCATATGTAGTGACTATATTAACCATGTTGGAAAACTCTTTTTAATATAAGTTTTGGTGTGATGCATTTCATGTATCATCTGATTACATTTTTTCCCTCTTACACCGTTTCTAGATATACTAATAAGCAATTCCCTTTGGCAGAAAGGAGTGTCATTGTATGCTGTTTCTTACTCCTGATAATGACTTTGCTGGAAAAGATCAGGTACAGCTTTCTATTCAGATGCATGTTCAAGAATCTGACGTCCAAATCAATTCTGGCCTTGGATGAAAATTGGTTCATGATCAAATTGGATTTTAGTATGGAAGATTGTGCATTCATCAACCATTGTCATTGAATGGCTGTTCTAAAAGTTAAAATTTTAATTTGGCATGCTGAAGTCTTTCTGCTAATGTCAAAGTAGGCACAGGCATGACATCAACACAACCAAATTCCTAGATTCATACACGTGTATGCACCTAAATCCTGTAATAGACTGCAGAAGTGCACATATAGAAAAATATGTTGAAACCCACATGTAAAAGAACACAATCTTCTCGTAGACTTTGTCTGAAAGCAGGTGTCTACTACTTTCATTGTGCTCCTCACCTCCAAGATGAGCTATTGCTTGGACATCCTTGCAGGATTGGTGCCAACTGGTGCCTGCAGGGTTTGCTTTCAACTAGTGAGACGGTAACCACTAATAGAATTGCAAAATCATGCCAACCATTAAATGTTCCCACTTAAAATCAGTGGTATTTGGGGACAAATAAGATAAAACAAGACTTTTTGGGAAAGTAGGCATAGCCTTAAATGTGGCGACATAGTCTTGGGCTTTGTCTTTCAATAATGTCGCCTTGCATTCTTTTTTCATTTTGTAAGCACTCAGGTGCAATTGTAGCATAGGAAAGAAGGATGTAAATGCACATAGGTGCATCTATGGACATACTTGTGCATTCTATGGCGTCCATTTTTTTGTTAGATGGGTGACTGCATTGCATAATGATTTGGGCATGCACTTTCACTGTTTTAAATTTCTAACTGATGTTCTTATTAGAAGTATTTAGTTGACATTAAGTAATTTAACATGTAGATGTAACAAATTCTTCTAAATATCTTCCACTATTTACTTGTGAAAGCCTCATCTTTTGACATTGTTATTTTGGTGGTGGAACATTCTGTCTATTCCTCTTTTATGTGTTGCTTCAACTTACTACAGGCTTGTCTGAAATCCTTTTGAACATCTAATAAACATTATGAAAAACTTGTGGAACCTAGAACTTGATGTTGTTGGTTTTGGTTGGTCTTCCTTCTCTCATCAAACATTTTCATGCATCTGCTAAATACTGTGTTTAATGCTTCCAAGGATTTTAAACATGTACCTCCATGCTTGTAGCTTTTGTAGTGCATAATCATAATAGGCCAGCATAAAATATTTCATGATATAAAGCTGCTTTGAAGTGTTCTATGAGGTGCAATGTACTTCCACCTGCATCAAATTTCCAGCTCCCAATTTCTTGCAAGTATATTCCATGAATTTTGTACAGTCTGTGATAACAAGGGCTTGAAGTTCACAATATTATAACTGGTAGCAACCCCCATATTTTTGCATGCTGAAGTGTTTCTTCATTGCTAGCATCATTTCACGATATATGCTACTTGCAGAAATATCAATTGATGTTTCTAAAATGTCACTGAAGTAGTACTTGTTAGCATGTAATTGTCGTCTCTATGTTGAGCGCCTCTTATTTTTGTTGTCTTTATGATGCAGGCCATTTCACTGGAAGAAATCAGGGAAGCTACTTCCAAAATCTGACCTTTCATTTTCTATCTTGTCATCATCCTTGAGTATTCTTGTATAATTTGTGCTTACGGTTCTTAGTGTCACTATATGAGGCCAAAGATGTAAGAATGTAGTGTCATGTTACACAAGCAATTGCTGGAAGGTGCATGATATTTGCTGGACACAGTCAGTATTCTTTTTCCATATTCCTTCCTAGTCAAATCTGCTAGTAAAATTTTCTAATGCAATCATTTATATTCTCATCCTATGGAAAAAGGAAATGTGGGCTTGAACAGAAATTATATGGTTTCTGGTTGCAATTGTAATGAGTTTTGTTCCAATTCTATTATGCCTGGCTGGCTCTGAAATTGCTGACTGCCTTCTCTTTATGCATTCTGATTCCATTACAGCATTTTTTGAATTGAGTTCTACTCGCGGATAAACAACTAGATCCTGCTATCAGGTTGGTATTTGGTTACCTGCTGATTTTGGTTAACCAGTTAGTATAAGACGTCAATCTTGACATTTCCATGAAGGTCTGAAGGTCTCACTTAGGTGAGTCCCATTGTGCCCATGGATGTCAACCCTACATTTTGTACGGAATATCCTACCAACAAGAATCTGTCCCATTGGAATTGGTGAGTCTCACATGAATTCTGTTAGTGTTGCTCTGAAATGTCAAAACTTTGTGTGCTGCTTTCTAGTTTTTCTTCTTTTACAGGTCCAGAAAGTGCAGTCTAGGAGTTGCATTTACATAATTTCAATGAAAAATTACCACACTGAACTACAAATATGATGCATTTTCTCAAATGCCCTAAAATTTTCAAAATCCACCTGCTGTCCAAAACCGTAAATAGGTAATTTTTAAGGACCTTTTTACCTTTCACACAACTGAATGTCATGAAGTTTGTGCGATATATTGTTTTACCCATTGGCTAAGACAAAACTTTACTTAAATGTATATTCGCACATTTCTTTTTGTAGTCTTCAAGAAGCGCATAAAAATTATGTTATTTATGGGTTTTTTTTTGTTAATCATAAAATGAAAAATACCTTAGTAAAATTGCATATTTTATACCAAAGTTGCGGGAAACCTTGCGAACATCTTTTGTTTTTTTTAACCGTCACTTAAATGTATGTTCACACATATTTGTTTGTGGCCTTCACGAAGCGTGCAAAAACAAGTTTTGTGAACTTCTTTATTATCATAACTTTGTAAATACCTTAGTAAAATCATATATTTTATATCAAAGTCATTATTGACTATGCAATTTTTTTTCTGTAACATTCACTTAAATATATATTTGCACCTTATTTTTTGTGATTCTTACGAAGCATGCCAATATAATTTATGTGAACCTCCTTTAATCGTGACTTCTAAAATAATGCATTAAAATTATATATTTTATAAGAAGATTATATATCTAATGGTGCAGAGAGACTCAAATTTATTTTATAAGAAAACTGTATACATATATTCATTCATTCAAAAATGAATATGTTCATACATATATATTCATTTCAGCCATTCAAAAGTAAACTTGCATATACATATATTCATTTCATTCATTCAAAAAATTAACATGTTACAAACATTCACGTTACATAACTCAACATTATAAAGTTTAATCTTTAACTTCTTAATGTAATTGGAAGGTATGCATCTTGAATTCTGAAGTGCTCTACTTGGGTTCGACAGATTACGTCAGAGGGTCATTAATTGATGAAATATGGAAAGACTTAATATCAGGGGGTTCGGTCTTTGGCTACTTAATGCTAGTCGGGTTATTGTTTTTATCTGTAAACCCTCTTTTTTCTCGATCAAATGATTGGGGTGAAATTTTCTCCTCTGGAATCTAACTTTTGAGCCAACAAATGTTGCAATTCAACCCCAAAGCATGTACTTATTTATCTAAGAGCTCATTTTCAATCCGACATAGCTCTACGTCACATTTTAGGTTTGATCTTTAGCTTCTTAATGATAATTAGATTATTATTTTTATACACGGACCCTCTCTTCTTTCAAACAAATGTTTGAGGTAAAACTATCTCTTCTATGCATTTTCTACAATCGAGACCTTCTCCTTTTGCTAAGGACCATCAATATCATTTACCACCTCAGCATTTGTACTTCATGTCTTCTCCACCTCAGTCATGAAATCCTCCCCTTGTTGTTCCAAAATCTTCTTCACCGTCGCTTTTTAAAGGTGAAAACAAGTCCTAAAATGTTGTTCAGTAAAATATCAAAGTGTCGTTTTATGGGAGAAATTTCACATTTTTGGGAGAAAATTCACATATTGAGGAGGATATATATGTGAACTTAGTATGAATATTTGTGAAGTTTCAAGGTTTGAGTTTAGTAGGATGTTTGCAAATATAATTATAAGAACTTTGTGATGTTCAAAGAAAAATGTGCAGACCTCCTTTGTGATACCCAATGAGCGGAGGGATATATCATGCAAACTTCATGAATTTCGCATATGCGAAAGCTAAAAAGGTTCTTTTACAATTGGCTAATTGCAATTTTGAACATAGACTTTGACAAATTGTAGGTCTTTTGGGAAACACATGCTTTTTGTTGTATAATATGGTTATTTTTCATAATTTTAATGAGTTGTATTATAATAAGCTTGCACCCAATTACAAAGTGAGTCACCATTGTCATGTATTCACATATACAACTCCAAGTCAAGTTCTGGATATTTTGGGAGAAAAGGTATATGGAAATAATGCAAAGTTTGGTTGTTTATAAAATGGAAAATGATCGTATTGCATGGCTAATTTGATACATTTTTTAAAATACCCTATAAATTTTTATATTCTTTTCAAGTCAAAAATCATAAATATCTATATTTGAAAGGACCTTTTTACCCTTCGCACATGCAAACTTCCTCCCAAATGACTTTTTTTTAAAACAATCATTCTTCTCATAGCTATATCTCTTTGATCTTATGTTAAAAACTTGTGTTTTTATAATTGTTGGAAAGTTGAGACACAGGACTATAACTTTCATATTTTGGGTCAGAATCGAAAACCATTCTAGGGTTTTTGTTTCTGAGTTTTAAAACCAGAATAGAAACATACTCTCCAGACGAAAACAACCAAACAATCCATCTTTAGAGGATGTTTTGACTAATAAAATGAAAGATTCTAAAAAAATATAAAAAATAAAAAATAATTTAGATAGAAATATCTTTTCAACAACACCTGATTTGCTGAAAATTGATGGACGAGGGCTAAGATATAACACTGACAATGCTCCTTAAACAAGAGAAGAACTGAAGCAACTGCACCTTTTTTGTCTGTTCTATGATATTTTTTTGCCACGTGCACTAAAGTTATGAAAAACAATAAAAAGAAAAAAGACAGACCGGAATGTTAGCTTTTCAATGCCACCAAGATCTCTGTGATATGATGAGTGATTGGGGAGAAATGTCTTTTTTAAGATAGTGTATTCAATATAGGCAAGGATGATCAGAAATTCTACATAAGTGAGAAAGTTTGCATACAATATATGCAAGGATGAGAAAGTTCGCATAGAATATATGGGAGGATAAAGAAGTCTGCATAAAATGAAGAAGTCTGCACAAAATATATGCATAAAATGAGGAAGTCTGCATAAAAAAAAGTGTGAATATCCTGTTAAATTCAAACTTCAAAACTTTACAAATATCTGATGAAGTTTGCATATACCTCAAAAGTTCGCATAAAAATAGGTGTGAACATCATATTAAACTTAGAAAATTTTATGTATGTAAGAGAAAATTGCATGTTTAGGAGGAAAATCAAATATATAGGAGAAACTACATATATTTAGGAAAAAACCACATGTATAGGAGGAAATCCATATATATTTAAGAGAAAATCACATATTTAGTAGAAAAATACATGTTTAGGAGAAAAATCGCATATATAGAAAGAAAATCGTATATATTTTAAGAGAAAAAATGCATATATATGAGAAAAATTATATATATGTAGGAGAAAATTGTATATAAATTTTATGCAGAATAGTTTCTATTCTCAGATCTGTATCTCTTTGATCCAACATCAAAAACCTATGTTTTTATAGTCGTTGGAAAGTTGAGACACATGCTTATCATTTTCTTGTTTTAAGTCAGAGCGAAAACCTCTCTAAGGTACTCGTTTTGAATTCTAAAAATGAAATAGAAGCATGCTCTGCATACTGAAATAGTCGAATAGTATATCTTCCAAAGAATGTTTTTTCCCAAATCACTCATCAGATCAAGGTGATCTTAGTTGCATTGGAAAGCTAATGAATCGATTTGTCTTTTTTTTTTCTATTTTTTGCGATTTTCAACATAGATGATAAAAAGAAATTTAGCGTAGCTGATCAAAAAACAGTATATAACAAACAGAAAAGGCACAACCATGCATGTTTTAGTCTGCAGAGCATGCTTCTATTTTGATTTTAGAAGTAAAAAATGGAAACCCTAGAGGGTTTTTTATTCTAACTTAAAAAAGAAAAGTTATAGGCCGCTCTATCAGCTTTTCAACAACTATAAAAATACAAGTTTTTGAGGTCGGATCAGAGAGATATAGATTTGAGAACATAGATTGTTCTGCAAAAATAATTACATATTTGAGAGGTAATTCACATTAAGATTTTGGATACAGAGTAGCAAAAATTAAAGTATTTCAAAAAACATGTCAAATTAGTCATACAGTACGATTATTTTTCATTTATAAAACTGAAGCAGTTTTCACATGGTACAGACAAATAAGATATATCTGAACTACTATGCATTGGATTAGGTGGATCCAAATAGGTCCTGTGAGAGATGTTCCTGGGCAATAATTGTAACATGGATGCTGAATACTTTGTCAATGGTTATTCTTGTGTTAATGTTGGGCACCTTGCCCAAGTGGATCACCAAGGTGTTTGGTGCATTGTCTTCTTGATCACAAAACAGGACAATAATGCAGGCGTAGGTTAGGTAAACAAACCTAATATGTTTAGTGAGATTTCGTAAGAGCCTAATGCATAAAGTTAGAAAATATTTGATCTGGTATGGGTCTTGTCAGGCAAGATAAAAAAAAATCAAGCTGGAAAAAGTTCTATGATTAAAAATTCAAGCTGCAAATATTTAAATATTTGCTGCAAAGGGGTTTTGGGATAGTGGGATGGGGTCTAGGCAGTTGGGCAGGCGATCTAGGTTCAAATCCCATGGGTGTCACCCCTTGAGCAAGTCGAAGCTTGATGACTCCATATGAAGGTAAGGGGTAAGCCCACAGAGTTTTACATTGTCAGGACAATAATCGTAAGCAAGGTAGGCGGAGCCAACGGCACTAGGTCTCTGATCTTGGGGGTGGTTTCTCCGTGTGACATTGCCCTAAAGGGGTTTGGCATAGTGGGATGGGGCTTAGGCTGCTAGGCAGGCGGTCTAAGTTTAAATACCATGGGTGTCACCCCTTGCACAAATCTAAGTGTGACGACTCTTTGGGGGTAAGGGATAAGCCCACGAAGTTTTATGCTGCCAAGACAGCAATAATCGTAAGCATGGCAGGCATAGCCAGTGCGGCTAGGTCTCTGATCATGAGGGCAGTTTATCCGCATAAATATTAAAAAAACATTAACTTGGGGTAAGGCTTTAGCCCAAGGGGTTTTACTCTGCCTGGACAGTGGTCGTACGACAAGCTAATTCAGTGTGAGTAGGTCTCTGATCTTGGACGTGGTTTCTCCATGTAAATATAAAAAAGAATAAACATGTATATTTTGCCTTGAGAAGAGCTGTAATCTAATCACCTTTGGATCAGGTAAAGGTCTCCAAACTTGGTTCAAACTTTATAGTCCAATTCAGGGTGCTATAATGTTGTATTGAATTGTGAAAAAATACCAACGCAGGGCTCTGCTTGCTTGTCTGGCAGGAGCAGTTAGTGCACGTCACCTTGTGTTGGGAGGTTGCAAGTTCGAACCCCAAATGGTATGGTTGTATAACTGGTAGGGGGTCTGACTAACCCCAGCTTTCTTTGTCGAAAAAAAAATGATGAAAAATATTGGCTACACTTGTGGTTTCAAACCCTCTAGTTGGAACTCACAGGATAGACGTAGGTTAGGGACAGGTCATGTTAACCAGATCTGGCCTTACGGATATGTTGAGCATATTCAATTTAGTGTAGATTGACTCTTGAACATAATTTTTTGAGGGGTGAAATGTCGATACATTATAGATTGTTGATTTTTCAACCCTCAGAAAAAACTTGCATACACATCATAAGATCATAATCCAAGGGTCAGTCCCTACTTAACCAAATATGTAGATCATATTTGAACGGTCTAATCTAAAAAAATGAAAAAAAAAATAATGTTTTTCACTTGAGGTTTAGAACACACGAGTGTATAGAGCCAACATTTCCACTATTAAACATGTAGACATGGTAGATAAGGGGAAGTAAGAATTGATAGAACTTATGTCTTCACCTAACAGTTACCGAGTCTCAATTCTAATAAGTCATTTTGAAAACAAATATTTGAAGAATCTTCATGCAAATTTCTACCGAACAGTCATAAAACCTCAGGCTATGTCACAGGAACACGCCACTTAGGGTCCCTTGTCATGGGGACACGACACGTGATGCATCAAAATTATCTTTTATCAGTCAAATAACTAAAAATCCATGTCTTTGTGTTCTATTTTTCAAAATATATGTGAATTTGTGTCTAGCAATCGCATGGAGTCCTGGTTAGTGTCTAAGTCTTTATGAGGTAGGTATTACGTAGAATACACGTCATGAAGTCTTTATGAGGTAGGTATTACGTAGAATACACGTCATGAAGGCAATTTGATCTTTGGGGTTTATCACCTTAAAGGTTGGTAGTCTATCAAAACCTCTTGACGATGAGCACTCAGCAAATTGAGATGACACCACCTTGCTATTGGGTGTTCATGTGCTAAAATGTCCACCATTTGGTTTGTACAATTCAAGTGTTCTCACTATCTCTGTCCCCAGCATGATCAGAGAATACTACTTTGCACATGAATATATATATATCATGTATCAAAGTTGTTCTTATTTTTCGGTGACAACAGAGAAACCAAGAGAAAGCACTGTTATGGTTTGAACATCCTATTACAGAGGGAGAGGTGCCATATTGACCGTGGCCCTGTTTCAGTATATGCAATGTAAAACTCTACGAGTATGTTTGCTTTGACCATGTAGCAAGAGATGTGTGCCTTGGATACCGAACTCGTGATGTCCTTTGACTTGAACACCTTAAGCCAACCCACCTAGCCAGGTGCCTAGAGGCCTTGTAGACTGGATCATACATAATGGTGAATGGTGCTTATGGCTTCAAAAGAGTACTTGGTACATGATCACAGCATCTTGATTTTCTGCTTGTGCATTAGGATGCTCAACATGCATAATTTATATGCAACCATTAAATACATGAATGATTCATGAATTGGTTTGGGTCATATTGGTTATAACATGGATGTTAATATTTGTAATACCAATCTAACGTTCTTATTTAGTGAATTTTCTTTACTCAAGACAAAAATTGTAATACTGATATTTTCTTGAGGCCTATTTAGTTGTTATCTGTTGCTTCTGATCAAAACCAATTCATGAGTGGGGTAATTATAGCCATCTACCTGAAGTTTAGTTCAGAGAATCCATAGCTAGATATCTATCAGTGTTTTGGTTACTCACATATTCTGTTAAGATTAAATCTGGCCTAGCAAAAATATGTGGCCTAAAATATTCATTATCAATTGTTTCAAATAATCATTTTGAATCTCTCTGTATTGCCACTTGATAGGAGTGGCATTTTTCTAGTCAAAATATCATTTTGAAAAAAAGGTGTCTCCAACTTGACATAATTGGTTCACTTCTAATGCAGACAACCCAACTTTTTGAGTGTCCTCCATATCAATGTACATTTACTAGGGCACCTTTTTGGATGCCAGAAGCGCTCATTGATTTCCTGGAAGTTCAAATTTTCTACAGTGTAAAACTTTAGGAATCTTAGGATTTTCTGTGATTCCAGGGCCATTACAAATCCACAGTTTTTTGGATTTTAGGCATTTCTATAGGAACTAAATATGTGGAATCCATGATTTTCTGGATTTTCAGAGGCATATGATACCTGCATGCCCTCTTTCACATTCTATGGGTGCATTCTGGGTATTGCTTCAAAATAACATAAGGCACCAACCATGTCTGTGAGAAGTATGGATTAGAAATTTACTTTGTTCTTTTTTACTGGGCAGGATAGTTAGAATGCTCTTTCACATTTGATCTAGTCTCAAGTTGAGTGTGAGAATACATGATTTCCCATTAGGTTGCAAACAAGCCAACAAGGGCAAGATCATAGTTAATTCAAACCCGGATCAGGGTAAGAATGGATCCATCCAAAAGTAAATGAATACAAGAGCTTTGTATGCGAAATGTACAAGCAAATAAGGTTTGAGGTGGATCCGAGGACAGAACCTGCAAAAAAAATACTTATCTGAAACCAAACCCAAACCCCAAAAACTCCAACAAACAAGTCCAATTGCAGTAATCTGGATATTTTGGATCTTTTGTGATACAGACCCAGGAATGAGGTGTACATAGTTGGACTTGGTCATGGTTTTGACCGAATCTGATCTCCTATTTCTCGTGTTGAAATGTAACGTTAAATATGTTTCTACCTGCCAGTTCAGTCCCATAATGATTCCCCCTGCACCTGATAAATGATGCTTTTTTTTTGAGTTATTTAGCATTAATAGAATAGGATGTCCTCTAGTCATGTTGTGGGTCCTGCTTCAATATGGTCCATACCACGTTGCAGAAAATATTCCCAACAGATTTGATACCTCTTGAAGAATATGTGTCCTTTAACATGATACATGCTATCAATATGCACCTTCTTTGATTCTCAACATCCATTCCAAGTCAAGTGAGTCATCATGATCCCATTCATCATCTCAAGAACCATTATGTCACCCCTAGGGGTCTCAACGGGTCGGGTTTACCTGGACCTGACCTGAACCAAACTCTATAGGATCTGGGTATGGTGACAAATAAAAAGATCCAATTGAGACCCGGATCTAGACTCAAAGGTCCGATCAATACATGGACCCTGGTGTAGTTTATGAAATTTTATACCAGACCGGGCCCGACCCAAGTTCCAATTAAGACCTGCAAATTTTCAATGTAAAAATGCTCAAATATATTATTTTACTGGGTCTGGTTCATGCAGTTCTTATCGGGTCTGGAAATGGTTTCTCTTATATTAGACCTGATTAGACCTGGGTCTGCTGGACCCATACCATACCCAAAAATCTGATCCAAGTCTGGTTCCACCTGGGTCCAAACCAAACGACACCCCTACTTTCAGGTAGAAAAAGATTAATGTATAATATGACTTATGATGCTCAGTGTCATATGTTGATCCTAGCCATCCAATCAAATGCATCCTGGCTGTTCACATTCTCACCCATTCGTATGTATGATCCTAATCATCCAGGACGTGTTAATTGGACAGACAGGATTGACATATTATGTGCAGTATAATATATCATAGGATATTATCCTTTTCTATCTTGCCCTGACACAGCGTGTCAAGCAAGAAAAGAAATGCTATCGATTTCATTTTTAGCATTAGAAGAAGCAAAGCGGGAGCTGGTATATACGTGCAGGAGCATCATGAGTTGACTGCATGGCTGCAGAAAGTAGGTGAGAAATTTTTTTAGATAAAAAAGAAATGGTGAGGAATTACTCGGCACAATGCAGTACTATGAAGGACACTGCCAATTCAAGCTATTCAACGTCTGCAGTAGTTACCGACAGATTTTTTACTGTGGTCATCCGTGCATCTCTCTCTCTCTCTCTCTATATATATATATATATATAGAGAGAGAGAGAGAGAGAGATAGAGAGAGAGAGAGAGAGAGAGAGAGAGAGTTAGTAGGGTGTAGTGAACTCACAAAGAGTTCGACGTTATATAGGACGCACGGGTGTTGCTGATCCCGCTTGCAATCAGTGGCGTGCGTGCATTAAAAAGAAAAAGGACCTTTAGCGACGGTACCAGTAAAGGTTTTTTTTTGCCAAGACAATTTGTAAGGTTTGCAAATTTTTCAGATTTTTTAAATCAATAAAAGAAAAACTTTTGTGAATTATTCTGGTAATTAGCTTGAATTAAATATTATTTTTTGGCAAATTAATTAGCTAATATAGTTTGATTAATTGGTGATTATTTATTGATAATATTCTAACATTTATGTAAGTTATTTGATATTTAATTAAAAATTTTATAAAGTCGTGCATGAGGTATTTGGATTTGGACTTCAGTAGAGATCTACGAGAATCAACCACACCAATTAAAGTTTGAACTATTTGAATGATTTGGGTCAACTCAAATGAATTTGGGTAAAGTTTAGACTCATATCAAGGTTTAAACGGGATATAGAAGAGATTTGGATTCATTTGAAACCCAAATTAATCTCTCTCTAAAATAAAAATTGTTTTAGATCTATTTGGACACTCAAATAGATTCTACTAAGAAAAAGGTATTTTAAATTTATTTAAAAAATCAAATAAATCTTACTAAATAGCATAATTTTGAATTCACTTAGAGACCCAATTTGATCTCACTAAGTAAATAAGTTTTTTTTTATCTATTTAAGACCCAAATGAATCACACTTAAATAAATAGGATTTGAGTCAACTAGAACCTAAATGAATCTAATAATATATATCACTACAAGAAAAATGCTAATTAGCAACGGAACTTTGTGACAGATTTTTTTCATCGCAACGTTGCGATGGATTAGCGAGAGCAAACCATCTGTCGCTGATTTCATAAATATTTATAAAATTAACGACGGAAAACATTTTGTCGCCAAATCTGTCGCTAAGTAGCGACGGATTCGCGACCAAAGTTTTATGTCGCAAAACCCATCATACTTAACGACGGATGTAGCGACATATTGTTTTTCGTCACTAGTTAGCGACAACGTTTGCGATGAAAACATTATGTCGCCCATCTGTCGCTAAATGTCAATGTAAAACGCCCTACGACATGAATTTTTTTTTTTGCTCTCACCTGCACCGCTCTCTCTCTCTCTCTCACTCGCGCCGCTCTCCGTCGACCGCCCCCTCCCTCTCTCTGGTGAAACGCTAGGCTGCCAGTGAATCGGCGACCCTCGATGAAGGTCACCCTCCTGTCCGGAGGATGACCCACGACGGAAACCTCAGCAAAGGTAAGGGTTAGCACATTTTGTTTTTGTTTTTGTCGAGGTTGCTCCCTCCACCAGCGATCGATCATGGCTGTCGATCGCCAACTTGGGCAGTTGGCCCTGACGGTCGGTCGATAGCGATGGCAACTGCCGTCAGCCTGCACCACCGGCCTCCCAGCGGAAGCAAAAGGGAAGAAATCCCCTTTTGATGTTGTAAAAACAGAGCCGCCACCTTCTCGGTTGCAGAAGATGGCTCTGGTGAAACCGATGGCGGCAACGATCGGTTGTAGAAGATGGCTCCGCCTTCTGTTTAGTTTTTTTCCCTTTTTTTGGTTTTAAGGATGGGTTTTATTTTGACTCCTGTATTGGGTGCCTGTTAGGGTGTTGTACCGAGAAGAGAGGTGCGGAGTTCGTTCCTGAGTTTGAGGCTGATAGGTGGCTGTGGTGGTGGAATTACTGACGATTTGCATAAGGTAAGAAGCCTGATCGTGATTTATTTACATGGGAATTTCTCGTAGGTTTTGGTTTCTCGTCTCTGTTTTGTGATTTTTCATTGGTGTGCATGGCTTTTTAGTCTTGTCTCATCCTGATTTACTCGTATGTTAATTAATTGCTAAATATTGATTGTTTTGTGCTTTTATGCCTTTTCTTCTTTCTTTCTTTTTCTTTTGCCCCTTTTCTGTGAGACGTTTCCCATGTCTGATCCAGAAATTGAGTGCTACATGTTGATTTTTTGTTGGCTTATTTGCATTTCTTTGTGGTGGTTGTCACTTTGTGGAGACTGTTTCATGCCTGGCTCTCCTTGTCAAAATTTTTACCATCGCACGTTAATGTGTTGTGAAGTGGTGAACTGTAGATATGACAAGGCTTGGAGAGCTTTGAAGTTGTATGGTCCGTCAATATGGAATGAAAATTTTAACTTGGATCAAAGATATTCTTTGATCAGTTTTTTAGAGTTTTATTGTTTTCCCCTGTTTAATGTGATGTTCCATAATCCAATGTAAATTGTTACCTTTGGACACAGTGGCCTGGTCCTCAATTATAGTCCATCCTTTTCCATGAATTGTGAACTGCATCTTCAATCATGTATGAAACGATCTTGTTTAACGGTAGTATTTTCAGAGGGATTTTCCAAAAAGATATCCTAAAAATATGCTACTAATTTTCTGTATTACTAAGTTGGGACTTGTTTAATGTTATGTTGATGTTCAAACGGCATTCTTATGAAAGTATCCTCACACAACATCAAATTTTTGTGATTTTTAAATTATTCTTCATTAAATGGTTGACTGGTTGTTGTTTTGATAAAGTATTGCAAGAACCAAGGGCCCGATATAGTATGTTGGTTTGCTTGTAAGTCCTATTCAATATTTAGTTTATAGCTTTGAGCTCTAGATAAGTTGTTGGTGCACAATTAAGTAAATCAGAGAACAAAAATGATAGAATCACATATAATGTTTTTTTACTGTCTTAGAACACATATGAGCATGATAGAATCACATATAAAGTTTTTTTACTGCCTTGGAACACATATGAGCATGATAGAATCACATATAAGGTTTTTACCGCCTTAGAACACATATGAGCATGATAGAATCACATATAAAGTTTTTTTTACTGCCTTATAACACATATGAGCATGATAAAATCACATATAAGGTTTTTTTACTGCCTTAGAACACATTTGAGCATGATAGAATCACATATAAAGTTTTTTTACTGCCTTAGAACATATTTGAGCATGATAGAATCACATATAAAGTTTTTTTACTGCCTTAGAACACATATGAGCATGATTGAATTAATATGCAATTTTTTGACTGTTTTATAACACATATGAGCATTTTGTTTATATATTGTTTATAAATATTAACAGTTTGGTTCTCTTGTAGGATGTTGGAGATGATCAACGTAGAGGAGCTGACGGAGGTATGGAGAGAGGGGTAGATCGAGAAAATGAAGAGGATGATGCCTCGGATCTTGACGACGATTAGTGTCATGTATTTAATTTGTTTGACGTACTTGTAATTAATTATAACTTGACAAAGACTGTATTTTATTATTTAACTTAGAACATGTGTTAATTTTGTTTCACTTGTATATGTATTTTGTTTTTTATAAGCAGGTTATATGAATTGTATTACGAGAATTTTTTTTCGAGTTTCATAATTCATTTTTTTTTTAAATTAGCAATGGATTAGCGATGGATTGTATCCGTCGCCAATTTCTATCAGGCGATGGTTTGCGACGGACTTTAACCCGTCGCTAATTCATTGCTAACCTGCCGACCAAAAGTTAGCCACAGATTATATTTGAATATACTTCATCGCCAGTCTGTCGCTAATTAGCGATGACTTAGTGACAAAGTAAAGTCATCACTAATCCGCCGCTAAATAGCGACGGATTAGTGATAGATAAATTTCATCGCAATTTAGTGACTAAGATTATGCGACGGACTCCATCCGTCGCGAAACACGTTAGCGATGGATTAGTAGCTACGGATTAGCGGCGAATAGCGTTCGTCGCTGATATGCTTTTTTCTTGTAGTATATATATATATATATATATATATATATATATATAATAGGTTGAATTTAAATTTTATGAGACACAAATGGGTCTCACCAAAATCCAAATCTAAACGCATTTGATTTTTTTCCTTAAAACCAAATGAACCTCACTATATATATAAAGTGAATTGGATTAGGGTCCAATTAGACCCAAGTGTCTCACCAAACCCACTATTTGTTTTTTCCCCTTTAAACCAAAAATTTTGAATCACAAAGCCTTTCCCCCCCTTATTTTTCCTCTTAAACGCTTTGGTTTCCCCCTCTTTCTTTTTTCCTATATAAACCCCCCTCACTCTCGGGAGGGTGTTGTGTGTTCTCCCTCGATGACAAATTTGGGTGTTCCAGTGTGTACGAAGGAATATCTTGAGACCCATGATAATTCATATGCCAATGTTACTCATGATGATTTTATAATAAAATAACTTATAAAAAAGGTAGATATGCGTTTGACGAAAATGTTCTCCCATAAAATAGATATTCGTTTGACAGAAATGTCCTCCCATAAATAGCTTTGTACATTCACGTGACTCTTATCATTGCTTGAGTCGGAGCCCATCGGCTCCTTCAAGGGGACAATGCTTGAGCTGAAGTTTGTAAAACATATTCTCAAGAGTGCACCATTGCTAGAGTCTCTAAAAATTAGCCTCAGTTCGAGAAAAATGGTGCAGTGGGTTGCCATTATTAATGAGTTTATGACTAGTTAGATCAAGAGTGCACCATTGCTAGAGTCTCTACGATCTGCGACTAGTTGGATCAGCTTTGGATCCATATCAGAATTGGATCTGGATTCAGTCTATGACTAGTTAGATTTATTTTGGATCCAATTTAAATTGGGTATGGATCCAGTCTACAACTAAGCAGATCGATTCTAGATATAAATCAAATTTGGGTCTAGATCTAGTTAGTGAGTGGTTTAGTTCTGGATCCCGACTGGAATTGAACTAGATCTAGTCCAGTCTGTCCTAGACTGAACCAATTCTAGATCTTGACTAGAACTGAACTCGATCCAGTTGAGTCTATTTCTGACTGGGATTAAACTGGATTTTGTGCAGTATATTTTTGACTAAAATATAACTGAATTGGTCTAGTTTATTTCCAGTTGAAATAGTTTGGGTCCAGTCCAGTCACACCAAACTGAATATGGATCTGCACCATTTAGTGAGCGAATCTTATATGGAATTTAGAGTATAGATCAGTCTGAACCCAAACCCAGTTGGATCCAGATTAAGTTTAGTAAATCCAATATTCTAAGCTTAGATCGAGCCCAATTTGACTAGGGCTAAATCAGGTTGAATCGCAGTGAGTTGAAATCACAAAATTATCCTTGTATGTATGACTCGATATCAAGTTAGGAAAATGAGCATAACTTTGCATCTTAAACTCATAATTGAGTGAGGTTTGGTGCATTTGATTCTTATCGCTGAGAGGAATCTGCATATCTTATGGTTATGATCAAATTATGGGCACATATATCAAGGTCTGATAGACCACCTCAGAAGGAATATTTTGGTAATTTTGATAAAATATAAATAATTTATGTTTATTAATATAAACATACTTGTGTGATAATCATATTCTACTATTAGAGCTATGTGAGATTCGACTGCATGCTAGAGTGCAGCGTTTGCATTCAAAATTAAAGATATTATAAGCATGTATAGTTAATAATGAACAAGGTTTTTGTCTGAATTTATGAGATAATTACATGAAATTATATATACTTGATAATGCAGTCTTTACCTTGCATGTTATGTAGTTGTATTTCTAGAAATTATGCATCGTTGAGAAATAGAATGAATACATATGAGTTAGCTATCGTGTAAAAAATCATTCTATGTACTCTTGAGTTTCAATATGATATGCATGATTAAAAAAATATTATATTTTAGACAAAAATACATATATTGAACTTAAAAACTTAGAATTATATACATAAAAATATAATTAAGTATTTGAGTAATTTTCTTGGGTCCATTCTTTCAGTTATGTTTATTATGAGATTCGAGTTATCTTACCATGCTAGACTTGATCACATAAATCCTGAAAGTGGTGACAGATGGAAAGGGCTACTTGATAGCCATAAGAGCGAGAGCCGCCATAAGCATGGGCCATCGATGATTTATTGATGTAGAGACACTACATCAATGTATAGATACTACACCTTCTGCATGCTTAGATATTTGTAATATCATAACTCTAGGAATATTCTAAGAAATTTAATTGAGATAGAGAGAAAACAAACTTGAGATAGTTTACGTGGGAAAGTAAGAGTTGCATAAAATATCTTAGGAGTTATTTTCACAGTGAGTGGGATTCTAGGCAGATCATAATATAGTATAAACTATAAACCATAGAGGCAGATATAACTCCTCAGTTTGACTCTTTTGCTAGCTATAAATTGGTCATTTTTCATTGCAATGCCTAGTAATTCATGTCAAAATCGCTTAGAGTGATTCGTTGTTTGACTAACATCATAGAATTTGGATATTCTACATGGGTTGACATGCTTATAGTAGGTTATTACTGTTATAGCCAATCTAGTATATTAGTTAGCATTAATTGAATGTTAACTTGTGAGTTTTATAAAGTTAATGGAAAAAAAATAAAAGAGATAAACTTGTGTGTTCTGTGATAAAAATTAAACTAAGACTAGAGGCTTAGAGCCCACTATTGTTGTAAGTTAGAGTCTTAAATGATTTATAATTACTTCTTATTGAGTTTTAAACTCACCTTAATAATTACAATTGTAGGTTTTAGGAGATCTACCTAAGACAGGTCAACGTAGTTGCTTTCATCCACAGATGTTTGCAAGCAGCCAGAAAGTTGTGTAGAGACTTTTACTTTATTGTCTTTATTTATTGAATCTTATGTAAATATGTGCTTTTGAGTTAGATGATATAGTTGATATGACCTTGATTATGAAATGATAATGTTTTAATTTTGAAAAAAAATTATATCATGTTTACTTTGCACTCACTTTATATTTTTTCCTCTGAGAAGTAATACCTACAAACCCAAACTCGAGAAGTTCAAAATCACAATGTTACACATATTCTCTTTCTCGTGTTTGTTATGTTGAGACATGGCAGACTTATATGCATATCAATCCAAAGTGGGCCTATTTGTGTTGGCACTTGAGGACAAAATACATGAAGCAAATAAATCAAGTTTCAAGCATTGCCCTCAAGATGGTGTGCCATGGGCACTAGGGAGAAAGCTTGTATAAGTGGAGCAGAGGAAAGTATAGAACTAGGAGAGATGAGAGATAGCTTGGAGTTCTATGGAGTACATGAGAGAAAAATGAAAAGAGAAAGAGCAAACTCATAAGAAAAAGAGTGAAGAGGAGAGGAGAGGAGAGGCCGTAATGATAGAGAGAATGGGAGAGTGTTGGGGTATATAAAGGCCCCAACCCAACAACTAGTAATCAAGGCCCATAAAGAGCAATTAGAATGTCCAAATGGCTAGCAATGAATGGCCAAGGCTGGTCAAACGGCAAGGAAAAATAATGCCTAAAAGTCTTGATCAAGAAGGCAAATAGGGAGCTATCGAGGTAAAAAATATTCAAAAACTGGTATGTGGGCACACTACAAGAAAATCGTAGACTAGCGACAGACGATATCCATCACTAATCCATCGTTAAACTGTTTAGCGATGGATTGGAGATAGATTAGCGATGGATAGCGTTCATCACAAATTTCTGGTCGCTAATTAGCGACAAAACTTATCTATCTCTACTTCCGTAGCTAATTTATGACAGATTAGCGACGGACATGATCTGTCACTAGTCTGTTGCTAAATAAGCACAAATTTGGTTTTGCGACAGACATTATCCGTCGCTAATTTTTTTTTTTTAAAAAAAATGCTCCTTGTCGGGCGGTATTTCGACAGCAATAGGTCGGACTTGTACCGCACCCCACAGACGTTGCACAAGGTCTTAGACCCGAGCGGTATGGCCTGCCACTGCAGGGTCTTTTGCACAGAACCGATGCGCTCTTTGATGCCCTCCTGACCTGGTTCCCCGCTTGTCCGACCCGGCTCGACACTGCAGGGTCTTCTGCACAATGCAGGAGAGTGCACCTCCGAACCGGCGCACTCTCCTGCGTTCCTCCGCCACCGTGTTAAAGGAAAGCTTAGCAGCCCCAAATTGGAGGCATACCTTTGCCTTTGAGATGATCTTCATGGCGAAGAGTTGGCCTTTGATTTCGCCCTTTCGAGCCTTAGCAAAGCAGGTGTGACCGAAATGTCCCTCCCGACCTCCTTCCTGAGCTTGTACTTCACTGTGAAACTTTTGTCCAGCGGCTGCTCTGCCTCATCGCCATTCGCTGGTATCAGCCCTTCTGCTTTTGCTTCGCTTTCCCCTGCCACTTGGCCAAGGATGCCTTGATATGCTTCACCAACGACGGTCGAGGAAACGACCACCGAAAGAACCTCTGCAGCATCAATGACCTCGTCGGCGATGGCGTCAACCCGGCCGCAGCAAACTGCTTTGCGCCCTCCACGAAGAAGTCATTCAAACTTCATTGCCCTCCACGAAAAAGTCAGTTTAAATCGAACAACGGAGAGGTCGGATTAAATTTTGCACGGGGAGAGAGGAAAAATTTTGCGCCCTAGATGGGTCGTTTTAAATCAAAAATTAGCCACGAAATTAGTGAGAGAATTTTTCTAACGCTAATTAGGGACGGATTACCGACGAAAAAATTCCCTTGCTAATTCACAACAAAATTTATCTCTCGCAAATTTTCATCACTAATTAATGTTTTTCTTGTATTGAGAATTAGCGACGAAAAACTATCATCGCTAATCCGTTGCTAAGTAGCGACAGATTAGCGATAAAAGTTTTTTCATCGCTAATCCATCACTAATTAGCGACGAATTCATGACAAAAAATTTTTGTCACTAATTTCACAAATCATTCGAATGTTAGCGGCAGATAGTTTTCTCTAGCTAGTTCATCTCAAATTTATGACAGAAAAAATTCATCACAAATTTCCGTCATAAATTAATTTTCGTTGCTAATTAACATTTTTCTTGTAGTGGCAGTATATGAACATTGGAGCATTTAATGGCCATGCAAGAACATTGGTCATGAGCCATATACTAACAAGAGGTTATAGGCCTTAGCCCAACAGCTAATAATCAAACCCCATAAAAAACATTTAAATGGTCCAATCAATGAATGGCCAGGGATTGCAAACGGCTAGAAAAAACTAAGAGCTAAAAGTCTTGGTCAACGGAACAAAGAGGTCCTTATCGAGGTTAAAAACATCCAGAATCTTGTATGCAGTTTATGGTCAATACGCTTGGGCGGTACAGGAACGTTGGAGCATTCAATGGTCATGCAGGAAAGTTGGGTCAATGTTAATGCTCATAAATGGGTTGGACTGGCCTTAAAACTATTGGTCATCATGTCTGTCTAAGACTTGGGGCGAGGCTACTCATGTTGGGTTAAGATTATGCAGGAACTCCCTCTTCATTGCAACCCGATCACTGAGACCACTTGGAACTTTTTAGTCTTAATTATTATTGTAACCAACATCATCCATCTTATATAAGTTTTTTTTTTTAATAGAAAGATAAACAACTATGAGTTAGTCCAAGTTTGGCGCCCCGTCTTAAGGCCTGAAAGGCCTTTCATGAGGTGTGGGTTTCACTATATTTCAGATGAGAAGGTGTTTGGATAGTTAATTTTAGGGCTCCTTTCCATCTGAAGACCCATGATTAAACCATTAAAATAAGAAGAAAAAAAGCTCATTCTCGTGGGAAGGAGCCGTTCTTCACGGGTGAAAATGAAAGCTAAGGAGCGAGCGGAAGTCGCTCAGGTACTCTCTCTCTCTCTCTCTCTCTCTCTGACGTAAACCTACCGTCTTACCTTCTCTTCAACGTCTTCCTCTAATCGTTTGAGCTCATACCAACTCTACGATCACACCCTTGATTTCACATTCTACAACTGAATGATTTGCTGCCAGTCTCGAGCCCAACGATCATGAACAAAAAACTATTGACAATTGAACCTGATGGGTACCCGGATAGTTGTTCACCCTTGCCCGGTTATACACCAGTAGGGTTTGATTGTCTCCTGGAAAGGAGGAGGACCTTAATCCTCCAGATTGATCATAAGAAAAAGGCCAAAATGGGCAGAAAATCCATGAAAGACAGAAGAAAAATGTGAGAAATTAAACAATATATAGCTGGAAAAAAGATTATAGAATACCCATTTTAAGCGTTTCCAACGTGTTTCAGGTGCGTTATTAATGCAATTTTAGTGACAATTTGTCAATAACTCTAGCCTTGAGACTCTGAGAGCATCTGTGGGTACGAGAGAGAGAGAGAGAGAGAGAGAGAGAGAGTTTTGATGTCAACGTTAGACACGAACTTCTCATAATGCATCTTGCACCATCAGTGGAAAGTCTCGAGAGAGAGAGAGAGAGAGAGTTTTGATGTCAACATTAGACATGAAATGCATCTTGCACCATCAGTGGAAAGTCTGGATACTGAACATAATTTATTTTTATTCCATCAGTGGAGTTTTCTTCCAAATATAATTTTTATTTTCCTTCGGGAAAAGAAAACTTAGAAAAGTATATAAATACTGAACATGGCATTCACTGTGCACATGAAAGGAATGATTTGAAGTTGGTAAGGAAACTTATACTTTTTTTGTTTCAAATATATTTATTTTTTTTCATTCAGGGAAAAAGAAAATTAAATAATGAACTATGCACATGAATGGAAAGATCGTGAAGCCTGTTCACATGATACTGGTAAGCTTGAAGTCAGATACAGTAAGATCCCAACATTTTCCCATAAAAAAAAATAATAAAACCCCTCAAAAAAGTAAGATCCCAACATTAAACGGCTAAGGACGAATCTCATGCGTTCAATAGTATGGACAATTGAACCTTTTTTTTAGCACACCTTGCAATTCGTGCACTCTGGAATCTTTTATAATTTGTTAACAGTAGCAATTATGACTTATGAGCCAAGGTTGTTGAGTCAGGTGGGTCCCACTATAGGGCAACCCTTTTCTTTCTAGTCTTTACTAACCCCCCCCCCCCAAACCCCCCCACCACCACCACCACCACACACACACAATTCCCCTCACTAGTGTCTTACTCCAACCAATCTGTGATGTGACTCGTGTGGGAAACCCTAACCCTAGAAATGCTTCACTTTTCACAGCTTTTGAATATCCAAAATATTCTTCAAAATAATGTAATAAATAGCTTTTGCACGTGTCAAAAACTTTATCTTCCTTAGGGTCAAGGATCGCTTTTCTTGTTTTTCTCTTCCACCAATAGTTGAAAAAATCTAGAAGAATGAGTGAGTGGATGAAACTTTTTAGGGCATTTTTGCATTTGGAGCAAGAGGGCCATTTTCAATGGCTTGCAATTCAAAGGCTACTCTATAGTGTGTTTTGAGATCGAATACTTTGAAAAACACATCTCTAAAGTCTTGGTGATAATAAAAAATGTAATTAAGTTTTTTTATATTGTTACAAATGTAAAGTCTTTGTGATAATAAAAAATACAATTAAGTTTTTTAATATTGTTTTTTGAAAGAAGTATGAATAAGTTTTTTTATTATTGTTAAAAACGGACTTAACTTCATGCTCCGACAATTAAAAAACAAATTTCTGCCAATTTAATTTATCATTAACCCAAGTCGAGTTAATAGAATAAGTTACTGATTTGCCTTCAGAACATTTTTTTTTTACTTAAATTATATAAAAAAATCAACACACCTAAGTTTTAGCAATTGCAGTATGACAACTTTGACAGAAATAAATCTCAAGTCTTTTTAATTAATAATAGAAAAGTTTGACTGCGTTTTTAACAACATTGAAAACTTAAGTATGTTTTCTATTATTGCTCATTTTAAAATTTTCCTTTTCTAATTAGCATTACAAATAATAATGGGCTATGTTATGTGTGTTCCTTGCCCATTTTGATTAGAGAATTAGTGTGACATGACATTAGGGGTGTCAACGGGTCGGGTTTGGTTCAGGCTCAGGTGGTACCAGACTTTGACCCGATTTTTGGGTATGGTATCGGGTCTGGACCCGAGTCCAATTGGGTCCACTATAAGAAAAAACATACCCTGACCCATTAAGAACTAGATGAACAAGACCCGTACCATACCTGGTAAAAACCATATTTTTTATCATTTTTTACATTGAAAAATTGCAGGTCTTAATGGGAACTCGAATCGGGTCTGGGTCTGGTATAAAATTTCACAAACCATCCCGAGTCCATGTATCAATCGGACCTTCAGGTTGGGACTCGCATCAGGACTCGGGTCTTATTATTCATCACTATAACCGAATCCTATAGGGTTTGGTTCGGGTCTAGGTAAACCAGGCCCGTTAACACAACTACATGACATAATGCTCAGCCATGAACATGATGGATGTACTACGCTGCAAAGTTGGCCACAGTAAAGCAACAAGATGGATTGGTACCCTATTTTGGGTGGGTCTGGCTACCATTTCATCCCCCGGGACCCATTTTTCTGTTGGCAAGAAAGCTCAACCACAATTTCATGTCTTAACGTGTCTCTCTTGACTATGCGTTCCCTGTCAATTACTACTACTGGGACTTCATGAACTTCATCACATTTTTCTTGAACTTTCTTACAATTCTGGCGCGTACTTATGCAAATGATGGAGTTCATGAACTTAAACATATTTAACTTGAAGTTCATGAACTTAGTCAGGCTTTCTTTGAAAGTGATAAAGTTACCAAGCTTAAGAGGGTTAATTAATATTTAAAAAAAAAAGATGAAATATGCATGTTCAAATCATTTAATGCATCTTCACGTGGGCCTACCAGCATTGCACTGTCGATTGTTGTTACATGAAACGTCATGGACATCATTTTCTCACCATGGTACAACTAGGAATGATTGTGAAAGGTAGGAGCGTCAATGGATCCGACCTGGTTTGGACTCAGGTAGGTCTGAACCTGGATCCGAATTTAAGGTGCTCATACTGGGTTTAGATCCAGGTCTGATCAGATTTATCATAACATGAACCATACTCAGGTCCTATAGGGATTACATGAACCACACCTGGTGGTAAAATAATGATTTTTATATTTTTCAGTTTAAAAAATCACGAATCTTTATCAGAACTCAGGTGATGGGAGTGTAGTGAAGCTTGGTGAGCAAGAAATACCGGTAGATGATTCTTTCAAATATTTGGGATCTATCATTCAAAAGTATGGAGAAATTGATGGAGATGTAAATTATAGGATAAATGTTGGGTGGATGAAATGGAAAAGTGCAACTGGAGTGTTGTGCGATCGTAGAATGCCATTGCGGTTGAAGGAAAAGTTTTATAGAACGACTATTAGGCCCGCTTTACTATATGGTACGGAATGTTGGGCTGCCAAGAGACATCATATTCAAAAAATGAATGTAGCTGAGATGCGTATGCTGAGATGGATGTGTGGAAATACAATAAAAGATAAAATTCAGAACGAGGAGATACGTAAGAAGGTAGGCGTTGCACCCATTGAAAATAAGATGAGAGAGAATCGGTTGCGGTGGTTTGGACATATTCGACGAAGGCCTAATGATGCTCCAGTTAAAAGGATGGAGAAATGGGAAAATATATTAGTTAAAAGAGGTCGGGGTAGGCCTAGGAAGACATGGATGGAGGTGATAGGAAAGGATATAAATGCTTTGAACCTCACCGAGGACATGGCATTGGATAGAAATGAATGGAGGAGAAAGATTCACGTGGAAGACCCATAATGATTTTCTTTGTGGGTTCATATCGCTGACCCCAATTGTTTTGGGATGAAGGCGTAGTTGTTGTTGTTGTTGTTGAAAAAATCACGAATCTTTATCAGAACTCAGGTCGAATCTGGGTTTGGTATGAAATTTCATAAACCATACCTGACTTCGTATATTAATCTGACCCTTTCGGGTCCAACAAGAAATTTAATTGAACCTCTATTATCACCAACCCGACCCGACCCGAACCAAACCCCTATAGGGTCTATAAGGTATGGTGATAAATAAGAAGACCCGATTAAGACCTGGGTCCTGACTCGAAGGTCCGATTAATACATGGACCCAGTTATAGTTTGTGAATTTTATACCTGACACGAGTTTTGATTAAGACCTGCAATTTTTCAATGTAAAAATGATAAAAAAATATGTTTTACCGGGTATGGTTCAGGTTTGGTTCATGTAGTTATTATTGGCTACGGGTATGGTTTTTCTTATAGTAAACCCAATTAGACCCCGGACCTAATACCATACCCAAAAATATGATCCAAATCTGATTCCACCTGGGTCCGAGCCAAACTCGACCAGTTGACACCCCTACTTTTGGGTCCAATTCTAAATTTAATTGAACCTCGTTTATCATCAACCCGACCCGATGACACCCTTAGTAAAAGGCAACCCACTCTAGGATCTGACATATGGGTGCTTTAAAAGAGTTTGCCACGTCCCATTCTATTTTTTTATTGGATATGGATAAAAGTAAAACACCCTGATCCTTGGGTGCCATAGACTAACAAGTGTCAACATGAACAATTAAAAAAAAAGAATAATGGTAACAGTAACTTTTACTTAAAAAAAAATCAGTAGAGTCTAGTATTTCACATTCCCACTGCACCATAATAAAATTTCCTGCTCTTCAAATTTAAGTTCCTTTATTAGTCTTTTTTTTTTTTGTTTTTTGTATATATTGAGAGAGAGAGGAGAGAGAGGTAAATTGGAAGGAGTTGAATTTATCAAATAATTGAACTATTATTGATGTAAATGGGTTCGATTCGGTTCGGATGTAAGCTTTATTGAATCTGACCTAATCGGGTCCTGACAGTATCGAATATGGATCTGACTACCACAGAATAGCTAATTTGATACAATTATAATTTCCGGCTTAAAGCCCTCATACCAACTCTATCCTCCTTATTCTAGCGAAATCAAATTAAATGGGTTCAGATTCAGTTGAATATCCTATCCAAATCCAAACTGTTGAAATCTATAACTTCAAGGGCTCATGCATGATGGCCCATGGCTCAAGAGATCCAACCTCTAGGAGATCATTAACTTGACTCAAGAGTCCCAACTCTAAAATTCCATGTTTATAGTAAATATTTTCCTATTGGGTCCTGACAAGGAAAATCCAATATATGGCTATTGGTTGGGGGCATAGTGACAAAAGTTTTTATCGGCAATTTCTCGTTTTTCAAAAACTGGCAAGAAATTGAAAAAAACCATAATTCTCGCATTTTTTGGCAAAATCTTGGCAATAAAAAAATAATTAAAAATTATAAAAATTATTTTTATAAGAAAATATTATAAAAATTATTTAAAAATAAAAATATAAGATTTTTTTCACGATAAATAGCCGTTTAAAACGTAAATATCATGTTTAAATTGTGGTATTTATGTTTTTTCAAAAATCTCGCCAGAAATTGTCTTTTTAAACTTTCAGGCAATTTCTCGCGTTATTATCGCAAGATTTTCATAAATCTCGCGATATTTGTCACACTGGTTGGGGCAAAACCTTTGCCTACTTGCTCTCTGATCCAAATCTCACTTGGATCTGAGTTGGATATTCTCAACTTGGACCTGGATCTAACCAACCAACCAGGTCTGACACATTCCTATGTAACTTTTTTGCAAAAACCTAAAAAAGTCGAAAAGTTCGAAAGTTATAAGCGTTTGCATGGTGGGGGGCTGGCGTGGGTCCCACACGGCATTATATGTAAAAAGTTGACCCATCTATTTCAAACCATTCGTAGCCCTAGTCTTGATATCGAAAATCCCAAGCAAAAAGGAACCTATTATATGTCAGAGCATCTATGTTGATCTTAACCGTCTAATTAGTGCACCTGAACGATTAGGATTATCGTTTGGACGTTTAAGATCAGTCCGCATCCAAGTGAAAATGTGGATTAACATCAGCTGCTGTTTGGAAGACAAGGATTGAAATTCTCAGATCTAATTAGATAAACAATATTTGGAGGCTCGATAAATTTACAAAGATTTCTACTGGCTTAAGAGCAGCATTTGATTCCGATTCGTGAGTTGAGACCAATGTTATTCGTATCGGTGTTTTTTCGGCCGATACATATCATATCGGCAGAAAATCGATACGCATGTCACGTTCTGATTGGGATGTAATATTTTTTAATTATTTTTTGGCCGAACGATTCCTTTGACATATGCCAGGAGGTGAGCTTGACTCTCGGGTAGGACCCAACTGAGTTGGCAAACCCCAAATTCTTTTGTCTTTGACCAATTTGTGATTACCATTCATTTCCATCCAAAAGTCATTTTACCAAACAATAAAAGAAAGAAAAAATACAAATGGATTGACTTACTAGCATTCATCACTTTCATCTAGAAGTAATTACCAAAAAATTATATATATATATATATATATATATATATATATATATATATATATATATAAATAAATAAATTGACTCTAGGCTCTGATCCACCAGGGTCTAAGAGAGTTGGTAAAGTGCCAAGGGTTCCCTCTTTTGACCAATCTGAGATTACCATTTATCGTTTCCATTTAAAAATAATTACCAAAATTAAAGAGTAGGGTGACCTCAAAGCTTTTACCAACCAGAGGCCAATAAATGTAAGGTCGGTGAAAGAGATATTTTTTTTTATTAAATTATTCAAAAATAATAAATATAAAAAAATACAAAATAAAAATGAAAATAGAAAAGAAAGAAAAGAAATTCCTACTGGTTGTGCCTCTGCTGCTCCTTTTCACGAAAAAGATGCACTATGGTTTTCATCGTAATTTTCATCCATGTGAGGCCTCACTCAAATAACTTGGCGTGTTTTTACTTGCTCTCTTTTCAACACAAACACAGTACTCATCATCATCATGCCTCCCTTCAACCTCCTCCCCCGTATGTCCAGGACACCATCATTACCCCCTCTGTCGCTCCTCTTCCTCCTCTCTTTCTCTCTCTCTACCCACCTCAAGATCCACACTCTCCTTGGCTATTATTATGATGATAACCCTCCTCCTCTCCTGATATGAAGTTGGTCATCCTTCTTCTCTTCTTTCTGTTCGGGGAATCAAGCAGACTTGGTCCGATCTGTGTAGCTACAGAAATACAAGATCTCCTGTGATCATCATCAGCTTAGCTAAGGGTTTCTGTAGATTTAAGGTGAATTCTCTCAAGTATTGTTGGTTTGTCATTTGATTGTCTTAATTAAAGGAGATTATGGTTTGTATTAGTGTCTCCTAATGTTATTATTATTTCATGATGTTGGCGATGAGATCTTGTTTGTTTGTTTCAAAAAAAATGGTGAGGTCTTGTTTGTGATAGATGGTGTCTTAATTTGCAGATGGTAGTAATGGAGGTGGTGTATTTTGCTAATAACTCTTTTCAAGACTGATGTTATGAAGAAGAGATTGAGATGTGTTTGCTTTTTGTTTGGTTGTTAGTCAAAGAGATTTCTTGCTGGTGCAATTTTGTTATCATTTTGGTTGATCTTCTGTTGCAAGGAAATATTTTGATCAGATAAATTTGATGAGTGCTTTCTCATCATATTTGAGTAGTAGTATGGAAGGTATTATTCTATTCTGACTCTCCTTGCCATGACTGATACCATGAAGTGAGATTGAGAAACTGAGTTTGTGTTTTGATGTACGAACACTTCATAGTAATTCTCCCAAGGCACTCTTCGTGCATTAACCTGTGCCTTTTTTATCTACCATCTCAAATCATCCTTGCAAGTCTTGACTAATTCAAAATTAACCTATCCCAAGAGTTTTATGATCGCTTTTTTAAGTCTACAACTCTTGGTTAATTCAAATTAATTGAATCTTTCCAAAGAATGCATTTATTCCCCTGCATTAAAGAAGAGAATCACTTTGTTGGTACTTAATGGCTTTAAACATAATTATGAGATGACCTAGAAAACAACAAGGCCAGATTAGGAAATAATAAAATATGCAGCTCAACTATTTGTTTAAGTTTTGTTCAGTGACTAGTACCCTTTATTCATGCTGCTCCCATTATTATGTCACCCCTTACATGTGATAATTCCATATGGTTGGAACCATAGATTTCATCGTCTCACACTATCACATCATTGCTTTCTCAAAGGCTGTAGAGGGGAAGAGCATGCCTGGTCAGTTGATATGATTGTTTTCACACCTTAAAATGAAATTTGCAGAACTTTGCATTCAATTCACATGAGAATGTGATCGTAATTAGTTTCATAGGCCACGTTTGCAACGCCCTATGAAAGTTAATCATTATATTTTCTCAAGATAATGTGAATGCAAATCGCAAACATAACACTTTCTCAAGTTGTTACTAACATTAGAAAATGCAAGTTGTCATTCTGATTCCCACTTGATAATGCTTTCCCCTTGAAACTTGAAAAAGTTGGTCACAAAACTGACCCCGTGGCCAACTTTCTCAAGCTTGAACTTTCTCAGTTGTTATGGTTCATAACACCTGTGACCAAAGTAAATGTGCCATTATAGTTTCATTATATTTATTGAAAAACAAGAAAGGTCATTCATGCTCATGAAGCCCAAGTTGCCCAAGTTTTTATTCACATAAACCTTATGGTCGTTTATTTTTCTTAATGATCTTTTCTATAAGAAATATTGGAATATATGATTATTGATCATATATCCTGGATGTGGCTAGACATCATAAGAAGCAAAAAAGGCTAAATATGGGTATGGGATATCACTAAGCTGTATTTGGTTGTTAATCAAGCAGCAAAAAACAAAGACACTGAGCTGACAATGGGACTCAGTGGGCTAGCAGATGCTAGGTTAGGGAAGGCTGGATAAATGCAAAAGTTGTCCATAAATGGTATAAGTTATGCATTGTGTTAGCCATAATCATTTTGAATCTCTCTCTCTCTCTATATATATATATATTTGGTTATTTTTTTTTTTTGTAGATCAAATGTTATGGATGTGATCTACATGGTTTGTTTAGTATGTATCTTGCTTTGAATCATGTGATTATGACAAGTAATTAGGTTTTTAAAGGGGGACAAAAATCAACAGCCCACAATGTGCCAAAATTTCATAACTCAAAATATCATATTTTTATATTAGAAAAGCACGATCTAAGCCTTGATCCTTAGCAAACAAACCATGTTAAACACATCTATGTGATTAGATTGAGTGGATGCAACTTTCACCTACAGTTTCTAGATCATTAGCTCCGTAACCAATATTTATCCATATATAGAGAGAAGGTTGTAGTTGCTAAGCACTTTTCTAGCTATTTATTGTGTAAACAAAGCTTTCAAAGGGTTTTTTCATGTTTTCCTTAAATCCTGACAGTACAGATGCGTTCTACATGCTTGAGTTTATAGGAATCGACTCTTGAATCATCTGATTTGGAAACATAGGTAGTTTTTTCTAAGGTTTCAAAAATAGACGGTTTAAGATTTTTTAAATATTCAAGGACTAAAAAAATCATGTTTTTCATCAAAAAACATTATTCAAGTATCGTTTTCTAGTAAATTGACCATGCTGAACACATCTGTATGGTCAAATTTAAGTAATACATAGGCAAATCCTTCAAAAGCATGGTTAGCACGATAGTTAGCTAAAAAAGTGATCAGCAACTCTCTCTCTCTCTCTCTCTCTCTATATATATATATATATATATATATATATATATATATATATATATATGTATATATTGGAGGGGGACCATCCAACCAAAGGAAGGTCTAAAATCTACAACCGATGATAGACATAGGTCCTTCTCTAACGATTGAGTTTTTCATCTATCCAACTTTACATATTGAATATTTATCATTCATTTAGTGAGACACATGTTTTGGATTATGAATTTTCAATGTTTGGATGAGTTTTTGAAAGCGCTAAAAATCAACAGCCCACAATACTTTCTATTGTAAAGTTTCATTACAAAAAAGTTGGTCTTTATTGGCGCAACTTTTGAGCCATTAAAGATATTTACTGGCACAATTGCTACGCCAGTGAAAGTGCACTCGCTAGTGGAAATGCTCTTTCACTGGCGCATTTACTGTGCCAGCGAAACCCTTTCACCCAGTGAAAATCATTCACTGGCGCAATAATAGCGCGAGTAAAAAAAAATCATGAATACATCGATGTTAAAAAAAAAATCTTTTCATGAATACATCGCTGTTACAAATTTTAATGGCAGAACCATATGTTTGAAGCTGAAACAGATAAATAATTCAGTTTGATTGGTAAACCAACAAAATATTAATTAAACACTAAAATTTACCCCTACAGCAACAAAGAGACATGAAAATAATATCAAGGTTAACATTGCATAAAAGTGATTTTCGCCTACAGTAGTTTTAAATACATTGTGAGCAGTCAATTTTTCACGTATTGAAAAACATGTAAATCATATTTCTTACTAAATAAATTATAAAGAAGAAATATATGAGGTTTGTTTGATGAGATGCTCAAGCATTGGAAAAGGAGAGCCATCCGATTGTTTGTAGATTTTAAACCTTCATTTGGTTGGACAGTCCTCCTTCCTTTTATATATATAGTGTTCTTTAGGCCCCCTTTTCATTAGGTCTCGTTAGGGCCCTTCAAAAATTGTAGTTTTAAGTATTTTTTTTTTCATGTCTAACACCATAGATGTGATCTATAGGTTTTGTTTAGTGGAAACCAGTTTTTGGATCATTAGAATCTGACCTTTATATAGGTTTTTTTGTTGATAAAAAATCAATGGCTATGAAGGTGCTAGTTTTTCTCGGCTCATAAAATCATGTTTTTTCATAAAAAAAAACATGATCCAAGAGTTGATTCTCACAAAATCGATCACGGTAAACACATCTAACAATTCAGATCTATCATAAAACACTTAAAACCTATAGAGCAGAATGGGGTCGAACGAGAAATGGGGCTTAATATGTTCAGCTCTCTCTATAGTCACTAGAATATGAGAACATGAATATGAAAACTAGAAATATGGGCATTTTTTTGCAAATCCAACCATGTGGATGTGCTTGGCATGATGAATTTGCTAGGAATCAACCATTGGTTCATGTATTTTTGATGAAAAATGTGATTTTTGAATGCTTGAATATTTATGAAGATTATGAGTCATTTATTTTAATGCCTTAAAAAAATCTCGTTTATGCATCAAAATCAGACGATTCAAGAGCGAGTTCTTATAAAACCAAGCATGTAGATCACATTTGTATGGTTAAGTTAAAAAAAAAGAACAAAAAATCCATGAAAATCGTTGTTCACACATTAGTTATCATATTTACTGTTCTCATATTCTAGTGATTCTATATATATATATAGGGTAACTAACATATGTTTACCAACTAAATATGTTTACTGCTATGAACCAAGATTTTTATAGTTTTTTTTTACTTTTTTTTTTAAATTTACTGTACGAATGTGATCTAGACCCTTAGTTTTGTAGAAATAGACTCTTGGATCATCCGATTATGATGTATAGTAAGGACCTTTTAAGGGTTGAAAATCAATGGCCTAGAATTTTTCATAAATATTCAAGCATAAAAAAATATATTTTTTGATCCGATTACGTTGATCCAAGAGACGATTCCTAGTAAATGGATCATGATAAATGCATCTGCAAGGTTAGATTTGCAAAAAACCTATAAAAATATTGATTCATACTAGTAAACATATTTGGTTGGTAAACATATTCTAGTTTTCTTATATATATATATATATATATATATATATATATATATATATATATATATATATATATATATATATTAGAGAGAGAGAGAGAGAGAGAGAGAGAGAGAGAGAGAGATTCTTCTTCCAGGTAGATAGTATCCAACTACCTTTTCAGATATCCCGAAAAAGAAAGTAGGGTCCCAAAAGATGGTGTCCTGCCAATTGTTACGAGAATATATATGGAGAATGTGGTAGGTGCATGTTTTAATAAATTGACTATATCAATGGTATTGATGCTGTGGATATATATAACATTAAGGAAGCTTTAACATTTCTGCCTTTTTTCTTTATTACATTGGAAGTTGGAAGAAAGATTGTTGTAAGAATAATTACTATCCAAAAAATAATTAACTGTCTTGTATCCTTATTTGACATACATGATTTGGATGTGTTATCGCTATGACATAGCAAAAGCAGTTCCACCATCAATTATCTCAAGTTAATTAACTTCAAAACTTCTCGTTCTAACTAATTTTAAAGCTTTCCAAAAATGATATACCATATTTGACATCCAAAATTCTTTGTCATTATAACATGAAAATATTTAATAATAAAATTTTAAATCATACTAGTTTAAACTTGTGTTTCATGAGCATGAACATATTGCTTATTGCTGTCATGTGATGATGGTCTTACAGATGTCATGAATTTGTGTGGCTGTCCCAAACAGGCATCTTGAAGATGCCTGAAGTTCCATATGCATGTCAAGATATTTTCAAAGGAAAAGCAAAATACTTGTCAGCTTTGAAGTCTCTTCATAAATCTTGAGTCTCTTGACCTAACATGCTTCTTTACAAGTGTCAAGAAGCACCTGTTAGGATTACCTTAGCTTGGAAAGAGAGACACAATCACATGTTTTTCAAAAACTCCAATCTCATGTCTGGGATGTCACTTCATCCAACCACATAGTCTATCATTTAGTCTATCATTGCGTCCATAGACATGAACATTTTTTTTTCTGTATATCATTAAAACTAACTAATTAAGCCTATCTTCATCAAACCGGAGCCCAAAAAATTAAAAGTTTGAAAATAAAATTAAACTCGCATGTGTAAGATAACCAAATTATTATCATAGTATATTTCGTTAGTTTTCAATTCCAAGCTGAAACTAAGTTCAATTCACTTTGTTTTTTGTTTTAATGGCCAAACCTAGCGACTTCTTAGTAATTCTGTTTCTGTTTCTACGTCACTACCTATTTTTCTCCCTATGATTTTTGCAATGACTAATAAATTTCAATGTGATAAAAACACAATAAGACCTTTTAGAACTAGTTCATTTGTTCTATCACTATTTCTGGATTTGACCCTTGTATTTGGTACCTTCTACGAGTTGTAATGCATTCACCCATAGGCCCTACACTTTAAGAAGTCTTTACAAGCCATCCTTTGTTTATATTGTAGCTTGACTTCATGCCAGATCCGACCTCCTCTCAAAAAGAGGAGCTAAGATCTGAGGAATTCTTGTAGGGATGCAAAATGTTCGGATTCGGAACAGCTAAATACATGGAGGGGTTGGATCCAGAACAGCCAAAAATCGCAAAATCCCCATCTTGGATCTGACCCATTTGGGGGCGGGGGCGGGGATGGGCCAACCAGAAATCTGTGGACTTGAGATCTTTGGATCTCAAATCTCTAGAAGCTTAAAATCAGATCCTAGGGTCTCAAACGCACCTTAAAATTTAAGTCAATAGGTATATTAGGTTGAAGGAAATGAAACTCTTAGACTTGCTTTCTTGTGAGACACGAGACTCTTGGACTCCTAGAGAAGGTATGGTGTTTATGATTTTTTAAGGTGATTCTTATAATTAATGGTCCAGATTACTCTGGAGAGGAAGGTACCTTTAAAAGAATAATTAACCTTGGTTAATTGGCTCTCAAAAGATTGCAATATTGCATTGCTGTTGATTAACATCAATTGAAAAAACGAAATAGCACTCCAACCCCTAATTTCGAGTGTCTTGGTGTTGTAATATTAAATACACAATAGAAGACTTTGTCATGAAATTGAAAAATACATACGCTATCAACTTCATCAGTTGAAAGAAAAGCTAGTAGAAAAGTCATGGTTTAAGGCAAGAAAAAGTGCTCGTTACTTTTCTAAGATTACATGCCAAAAAGAGCATTTTAAACTTTTAATTATATACATAAATAAATAGATTATATATATATATATATATATATATATATATATATATATAGAGAGAGAGAGAGAGAGAGAGAGAGAGAGAGAGAGAGAGAGAGAGAGACTGGAATATGTAAACCATCAAAATATGTAAACTATTATGAGCCAAGATTTTCATTTTCATAGGGTTTTTTACAAATCTAACCCTGCATATGCATTCGGCATGGTCCATTTGTTTGGAATCGTCTATTGGATCATCATAAACAGATCAAGAAATGTGATTTTGTGTGCTTGAATATTTTCAAAGTTGGGAGCCATTGATTTTCAAGTCTTAAAAGATCTTTTTTAATATATTGTAATAGGTTGATCTAAGAGTCTTCTTTTATAAAACTAAGCATCTAGATCACATTTATAAAAAAATAAAAAAATAAAACTATGAAATTCTTTGGTGCATACTAGTTTATATATTTTGTTGGGATATATATATATATATATACGGCCACTAAAATATGTTAAATACAAATATGTGAACTAGAGTATGAACACAGATTTATTTTTCTTAAATTTTACTGTACTGCTGTGATCTATATGCTTGGTTTTATAGAAAGAGACTCTTGCATCATATTATGATGCATAAGAAGAATATTTTAAGGCTTGAAAATCAATGGCTCAGAATTTTTGTAAATATTCAAGCATCCAAAAATCATATTCTTTAATCGAAATGACATGATCCCGTAGTCAATTCCTAGCAAATGGACCACGCTGAATGCATATGTAGGGTTGGATTTGCAAAAAAAGTGTTTAAAATGCCTGGTTCATACTCCCATATCCACATATTTTCAGTTAACATATTCTAGTGACCATATATATATATGGGTTAATATTTGATATATATCATTGAAGGTACAAAACCATTGAGTATAAATCATATTCTTTTCTTATCTTTTTGTATTTATTTTGTAGATTAAACCTGATGGACAGGTTTTGTCATTTGAAAATGGATTTTGAATCATGTGATTGTGACATATAAATAGTTTTTTTCAAATGGCTTCTTTAAATCAATGGCCCACAAAACAGTAAATTTTCACCACTCAAAAAACATATATTTTTAGATCATCGAAGGTGTGATCCTGCATGCTGAACACACCCATGTGGTCAGATTGAGTCAATAAAGCTTGAACGTGTAATTTTCAGCTTAATAGTTTTGTGACTCCGAATCCTATAAATATCGGAATTTGATGGATATCCAAATATGTTTACATGTAAAAAAGTAGATCTGGTATGAGCTCTTCACCATCCGAATCTGAATCTGAATTCAAACCCGTTTAGTCAACATCCTATTAGTCAAATATGGTACTAGCTGGCCGGTCGGAATCTGCGACGTTTGCATCCGTGATATTATCTAACCCTAAATATTAACAGCATTGGATGGGGCATATGGATGGTGCAGTGCCGAAAAATGGGCCCAGCTTTAAGCATTCAAACTTAGCTCTTTCTTGTGGCAGGTCAAGACGATTCCTGCCGGTAAAAAGTATGAGTTGAGTTTGAGCTGGCTTGTTCACCAGAAACAAGCATCGTTCAGTAATAACTGGAAGTAATAGGATACCAATGGGGGCTTCGCTTGTTTGGTAAGAGCAGCTAGTGCACATCACCTTGGGTTTGGATATTGCGGGTTCGAAACCCAATGGTATGGTTGTATTACTGGTAGGAGTCTGCCTAACCCCAGCTTACCGTTCAAAAAAAAAAGTAATAGGATATTACAAAAGAAAAAATCATTTCATAACAGGAGATAATATTTTAGCTCTAAGCCTATTGCTGCTTGCAAGTACTTCAATCATTTGTTCCACAGCACTTTATGTGAAATAAAAATATATTTGTTAATACTTAACCAGCCTATGCAAGCAGGGTTGAGCCCACACCTATTGTTCATGTTAGGCTTGCTGAGCCTATTTCACGAGCTCTGCACAAGCCAAACTCATGCCAAGTTCCTGAGTCTCACGAGAGGATCGGGTGCAATCACATTGCACACCAAAAGTGTGTAACTACATCTGACTGCCCTCCATCTCTGGGTACAGGCTGTCAGCTGGTGGGGTCCAACTGTGAGATGGAGGGTGGTCAGGTGCAGTGGCACACTTTTGGTGTGCAATGTGATTGCACCCGATCCTTGGGCCAAGTTCACATTAATGTGATTGCACCTGATCGCTGTGGGGTCCAACTGTGAGGGCGGTGAGGTGCAGTGGGACACTCTTGGTGTGCAATGTGAATGCACCTGATCCTTGGGCCAAGTTCATGAGTTTAGGACGTGACCACGTTCATGACTTTGATCACAAACTTCAGGAACTTGAACATGTTCTACGTGATGCATCGTGTTATATGAAAAAAGAGTCAGACAAAATTTCGTAGTGGGAACTTCATGGCCCATTGCATTTTTTTTAAGAAAAAAAATATCTTGACTAGATAACGTGTCTAACCGCGTTAAATTGAAAGAAAAAAAATTATGGGTAAGGATTAGTCAAGGTAAACATCATTGATTAAAGCCTCATAACATGGAAAACCAAAATAGGGATGTAACCGGTTCGGATTTGGAACCGAAGTCGGTTGAGATTTTTTTTTGTCAGATCTGGATCTGATTATCTTTATACACATTTGATAGAAATTTGTTGCAATCTATTATGGACATATTATTTTCTTGGATTTGGATTTGCAAAAATGAACCAGATATAAACATTTAGCAAGTGAGATATGCAAGTTGCTAACTTGATCCTGCTAAATTACTAATTGATAAGTCATATCCAATTCAGACATGGTCCATTTACATTGTCGGATCCTCTTTTAGTAGGGATGTCAATGGATCATATTTTATTCGATATCTGACCGAATCCGATTCTATTTAGTAGGATTTGGTAAGCCAAAAATCTATCCAATTATAATCAGCTGATGCGAATATGGCTTTGCTTTTTTGCTACGGAATCTGACGATATCCGGATTTGATGGATATCTGAATCTGTTTACATGTAAAAAAGCTAATTTGGTGTGAGCTGTCCATCGTCAAAACTCGAATCGGTTTAGCCAACATCCCATTAGTCAGACATGGCATTGGCCACAAACGACCAGAATATGAACTGTTTACATCCCTACTCATTAGAGACAGGTGGGCCAAGCTTCAACTCAAGTGCCAACAACCCGACCCAACTCTTATTAGATTCTCAGGTTGAATATAAATGTAGACATACCGGCTGGGCCGCAGTAGTTTTTTGTTTTTACCCAGACCCGAGTCCCAACATACTTACTGTTTAGGTTCAAGCCAGACCCGGTTCTGGTATGAAATTTCATAAACCATACTTGGCTCCATATGCTAATTAGGGATGACAGGGCCCTGCCCTGCCTCGCTCAGTTTGGACTGGGGGATGGAGGACATCATAGTGACAAAAGTTTTTATCGCCAATTTTTTGTTTTTCAAAAACTCACAAGAAATTGAAAAAAAATCCATAAATCTTGCATTTTTGGCAAAATCTCAGCAACAAAAAAATATAAAAATATATGATTTTTTTTTGCAACAAATCGCTGTTTAAAACATAAATATCACATTTAAATCATGGTATTTATGTTTTTTTCATAAATCTTGCAAGAAATTGCTGTTTTAAACTTTCAGGCAATTTCTTGCGAAATTATCGCAAGATTTTCATAAATCTCGTGATATTTGTCACTGTGGAGTAGGGGTGGCAATCGGGTCGGGTTGGCGTGTCAGCATACCTCAACCCGAACCCGACCCGTTTATTAAACGGGTCGGCTGTGGCAAACACGAACCCGACCCGTTTAATAAACAGGTAACCCGACACGACCCGCCAACCCATTTAATAAATGGGTTGGGTCGGGTAAACGGGTTTTCAGGTTCACGGGTCAGGTTGGCGGGTTGACGGATCGAGTTGGCAGGTAGGCAGGTTGGCGGGTTTGGTTGACGGGTCGGGTTGGCGGGTTGACGGGTCGGGCAGACAGGTTGGCGGTCGGGTTGGCGGGTCGGGCAGACGGGTTGGCAGGTTGGCGGGTTGACCCACCCGCCTAACCCGTTTACTAAACGGGTCAGCCGGGTTGGCGGGTTGGCATACCCCCAACCCGAACCCGACCTGTTTAATAAACGGGTTACACAGGTCGACCCGTTTATTAAACGGCCCAACCCGAACCCGCCTAAGAGGCGGTTTGGCGGGTCGGGTTGGCGGGTCGTGTCAGAAATTGCCATCCCTACTGTGGAGGACATGAAAACGGGGATGGAGGAGAGGATGGAGGTTAAAATCAAAACCCCTGCGGGGATGGACTTACGCTTTCTCCCACCCCGCCCTGCCCTGTCTCCATCCCAATCCCCACATTGCCCTTTCATGCCTTGTTGATGGCAATGGACGGAGGAGAAATGGGCCCCACCCTGCCTTGCTCTGTTTGGACCGGGAATGAAGGTTAAAATCAAAACCCATGTACCATCTAGGGATGGAGGGCAGAATTTTGAAACGGGGCAGGGGGTAGAGACCTTGTCCCCCGCACTGTCCACTGCCATCCCTAATGCTAATCGGCCTGAATCCAACTCGCCTAGTTAATCAGACCCCATTGATCATTACCAGACATGGATCCTTGACAGAACCTTGAATCCGAATCCTATAGAATCTAGTAGGGGTCAAGATTGGATAGAATGCTAAGGGTATCCATGGGTTGGGCATGAGCAGATCTTGACACATTGGATCCGGCAAGGCCAAGGTTTGATAACACAGACAGGGGTTGGATTAATTATCCCAGTCAGACTGTGATCAGTATACGAAACCGCCTATGGTGATTAAAATTTTATACCAGACCTGGTTCTAGCCCGAATCCTGATTAAGATCCACATTTTTTAAAGTAAAACGTTAGTTTAGTATTTTACCAATCTAGAGTGGGTTTGGTCTACGTTACCATTATAGGACCTCGCTATGGTAGGTCTTGTTGGATTCAAACCCAGACCAGTCTGCATGAATCCGATGAAGGTCCGACTCGTGGACGTCCCTAATATGTGTCAACTAGTAAGTGCTAAGCTTAGTTGCCCCAAGTGGGGTTGGCGCGGTGGGATGAGGTCTTGGCGGCTAGACGGGCAGTCAAGGTTCAATTTTCATGGGTACCCTTTGTGCAACCTCCGCGTAGGGATGACAGTGGATCGGAAGGAAATGGGGCTCCGCCCCGCCTCGCCCTTCTTGGACCGAAAATGGATGGACTTACAATTTTCCCGCCCCGCCCCGCCCCAGCCCAGCCCAGCCTCGATCTCCAATCTTTCCTTAGGATGGTAATGGACCGAGGAGAAACGGAGCCCCGCCCCGCCTTGCCTCGTTTAGTTTAGACCAAGATGAAGGACATTAAAAAGAAAATGGAGGCGAAGGTTAAAATCAAAACCCGTGCGGAATAGAGGGCAGGATTTTGATACGGGGCGAGGGTAAAGATCTTGTCCCCCGCCCCGGTCCACTGCCATCACTATGTGGGCGTACTAGCCGCGTGGAGTTTGGCGCCATCGGCATAAAGACCGTAAATCTGGCAGGGTGAGTAGTTTGGATCGGATCCATTAGGTCCGATATGCCTCGGGATACAAACAACTTAATTGGGAGAGATAGAGAGAAATGCCAAACTAGCCACCATTGCCGTCCATCCACCACCCACAGGCAGCAGTTACTGGTGGCGCTCTTCCAGAGAGACTGCAAATCTTTGACACTCTTGGCTGAAAATGGCTTCCTCCCTTCAACGATTCGATCTTTTCTCGAACACCTAAGTACCATGGAGGCCATAGTTGAAGAGAAGAGGAAGATTGGTCTCGAAAAAATCTGATCTTTGCGCCACTCAAGCGGCGATTTCCTTCGTTGGTCATCATGGGTGGCGGCGGAAGGATCTTCGAGTACTTCGTGGTGTGCGGGATCGGGCCGGAGATCCGGTCTCTCGACGGGAACAAGGGGTATCAGGGGACGGGCGTCATGTACATGCCTTCCTTTCTGGATCAGTTCCCACATTCCAAGGATTCGATCTACCCTCCACCTCCTCCTCAATTGCCCACTGTAATTTTCCTTTCCCTTTTCTTCCGATCTTTTTCGAATTGCGCTCGGTTGATCTTGTTAGTGTGTCTCAATATCTATGATGGGTTTTGATGCATTGGATGCCCAATTTATTATGGTCTCTAAATATGGGATTTATGGAAAAAATTGAATAATTTGTGTTAGATTACTGTTTTTTGTTATCATTTTGCTCTATAGCAAGGTACTGGTAGCATCATTTAGTTCACCATGCTATTTTTATGGATGGTATAGGTCAACCATGAACATAGAAGAGTTGGCTAATTTTTCTATTGGGTACCTTTTAGGATTTTTTTTGGTGGCATTGTAAATTCTTACCATGGGATAAAACATGAAATTGATAGGTAGATGCTGGCACATGCCCAGTTATCTTGTGCAGTTGTAGTGTAGTGATTGCTAGAGATGCATCAGGATCTAAGCCATCTTACTAAAGGTGATTGCGGTTGATTCTTTAATGCTTGGTGGTGGGTAGGTGAAAAATGGTATTGCTAGAGACATGTTTTAAGATTTTGCACTATAGAGCATTAGCATGGGGTTGGGAGAATTGGTTACTGGATTCCAACTCAAAATCATGCCCACTGTTTATGCAAAACAAGGAAATTTGTGGTATTCTTCTGCAGGTCAAGCGAATGGGAATGGTGACATCTTTGGGTTAAATAGTTTGGAACTGAGGCCTTATGATCCCGTATAGGGAGTTAAGAATCTATCTTATTTCACTCATTTATACTCACGTTTAGGTTGGATTGTCGGTAGTCTATGACATTCCTTGCTGCTTAAAAGATTTCTTGCATTATGGATGTTTTCTTGGTAGCTACTTCAACACCTTTCCCTCTCGTAAGAATTTACTGAAACCCATAAATGCAATTCTTTTTAATGAACTGCTAAAGTACCCGATCTTACCGCTTTAAATGCATCACCATCATTCATATTTAGGACAGTTCATATTATCCAAACGTTTTCTGTTTACCTTCAATGCCCAAACTTTGAGCTAGGTCTAAAAGTCAAATTGCTTGTGAGACTATTGAGTTGAGGTCGCCATGGAGTGCTAGACCCGAGTGACTTCAATGTACATGAACCATCATATGCACTTCCTTTTTTATCATTCCCATCAGTCTAACTTTAGATCTAGGTGCCACTGAGAGTGTGCCAAATTTTCCATCATTATTCAGGCATTTTAGAAACTGGATCAGGTGATGAAACTGTGCAATTTCTGAATACTTAAATCGTCATGTTCTGGTTCATCTTATGGGTTACAGAGGCTTGCTGACATGTTAGAGGATGCATAAACTCAGTTTATGTTGACTTGAGTGCAAGATGCCTTGACTTTTTGTTTGGCTTGATTCACATCAATTTAGACTTCTCAAAGAAGTTAACTTGTTTTTTTGTCAAACACATGTTTGAGTACCAAATTCCTGGGGTTAATCTGAATCTTAAACAAGACTCAAACTTTTTTAAACATCAAGGCAATTGAAAGGCAACATAAATAGGGGAGATTGGTGGTTGATGACTTCATGGAGATTTAAAGGGCAGTCGTATGGATTAGAAGAATTAGTGATGAGATTATAATGATTAACTATTTAGAAAATGAACTACTGTTAGCACCACGAGTATAGAAAAGTTCTCACCAATGGATGCTTTAATGTCAGATATATTGAGTGATGAATGCGTGTTGATTGGTGGAGACCTACATGGTCATATTAATGGATGTAAGAAGTGTAAAAGTATCTTCAACAAGATACTAAAGTCAAAGGAACGATATAAAAGTGTGAACATACACACACCAAGAACACTTGGAACACTTGTGCACCAAAAGCACAAAATACGAAATCACAAATGTGCAAATGCACTCATAAGTTTCATAAACACTAAAATGGTTGGGCAATAAACCCCAACACTCTAATACAAATACAATGGAGAGAGCCCATATTTATAGGGCTAAAGGAGACCTTGGAAGGGGCTCCACATAGTCGTTGGAGCCCCTCCAACGGTCACAAATGTGACCGTTGGAGGGGTCCAACGACTAGTGTGTTGGGCCCCTCCCAAGGTAGGTACAAAGCATTTATTGAAAGAAAAAGAAAAAATAAAAATGGGAAAAGAAATTACAAGACATATTCGAAAAAGAATATGTGTAAAAAAGACTAAACTACCCCTAAGACTAAAGATAGAATTATATATATATTTTACATATATAATAGGTAGATACATATACATATATTATATATATGTATATGTATTACCTTATATATGTAAAATATATATACGAAGTAACAAGTTTGGATTACATATTTTAACACCCCCCCTCAAACTTAGGGCAGGATGACCGATAGTTTGCCAAGAAGGAAGTTGAACCGTGGAGCACACAAGGCTTTGGTAAAGAAGTCCGCCAACTGATATTCGGACGTAACATAAGGAAGATCAATGACTCCTCGGAGATATGCTTCGCGAACATAGTGACAGTCCATTTCAATGTGTTTGGTCCGCTCATGGAATGTGTGGTTTTTCGCAATGTAGATTGCGCTCTTGTTGTCGCAACACAGCTTGGTAGGCCCTTCAATTGTGACTCCCATGTCTTCAAGCAGTTGATGAATCCAAACAATCTCCATGGTAGTAGTTGCCATGGCACGATATTCAGCTTCTGTTGAGGAGAGTGACACATTTTGTTGCTTCTTGCATCTCCATGAAATCAGCGAGTCACCTAAAAATACACAAAATCCAGTGGTGGAGTGACGGTTATTTGGGTCACCTCCCCAATCGGAATCAGTATAAGCAATTAATTTTAAATCGGAAGAAGAAGATAGAAAAACTCCCTTATTTAGAGTACCCTTTATGTATCTTACGACTCGTAAGATGGCACTCATGTGAACGGATGTAGGCGCATGCTGAAACTGACTTGCAGTGTGGACTGCATGGGATATATCTGGTCTGGTGATACTTAGATACATCAAAGATCCTACAAGCTGTCTGTAGGGTGTAGGATCCAAAAGTGGAACCCCATCATCAATTTTCATCTTTGCTCCTACAACCGCAGGAGTTTCGCAAAGCTTCTCATCCGTAATACCTGACCTGTCAATGATCTCAGAGGCAAGCTTAGTTTGAGATAAAAAATATCCTCTAAGAGAGTATGCTACTTCAATTCCCAAAAAATAAGTTAGAAAACCCAAGTCAGACATTTCAAATTTATCCTTCAAGATAGATTTTATACTCTTAACCCCGTTAGAGTCACTCCCACTGATGAGCATGTCATCAACATACAGAAGTAAAATTACAATCCCTGCATTGGATTTTCTAACAAATAAAGCAGTGTCAGTAAAACAAGAGGAAAAGCCATTTTCAATCATAACAGAATTAAATCTATCATACCAAGCCTTGGGGGCTTGTTTTAGACCATAGAGTGCTTTTTGAAGACGAAGCACCCTTCCCTCAAGAGCCTCCATTCCAAGAGGAGCATCCATATAAACTTCTTCACTTAAATCACCATTTAAAAAGGCATTTTTAACATCCATTTGATAGATGTTCCACTTGTTGATAGAGGCAACGGTTATTAGACATCGAACAGTGACCATACGGGCTACAGGAGCAAAAGTTTCTTCATAGTCAATACCATATTCTTGACTATATCCTTTTGCAACCAAGCGAGCTTTATACCTTTCAAGGGATCCATCACTTTTAGTTTTTACTTTAAAAACCCATCTGCATCCTATTGTTTTCTTACCTTTAGGAAGATGTTGAAACTCCCAAGTTTTGGCTCTTCTCAGGGCCTCAAGTTCACTGTCCATTGCATTAATCCATTCAGGGCACTTTCGTGCTTCTTCAAAGTTTCTAGGTTCTATATAGGAGTGGATAGCACTAAGGCAGACTCTATATCTTGGTGAAAAAGAGTCATAGGAAATGAACCTAGAGGGAGGCCTTCTACTTCTTTCGGTTCTACGAGGGATTATTTCATTCTGAGAACCACTGGGACTCGCATTACTATATCTGTCAAGGGCACTCCTAAAGTTGTTTTGATCTCTATGAGTATAGGTGATAGGATCTCTAGGTAAGTCAATATTTTAATGTGACGAAGGAGGTAAGAAGGAGTTTTCCTCAGTTTCAACTTCATTTGGGTTACTTTGATCTCACTCATTATCACTAGTATCATCGTCTTTATTTAATAGATCAAATAAAAAGGAGTAATCCATATTTTCATTATGAGGGTCACTTTGTTCGAATCCACTAACATTTTCCAAAAAACTCACATTTCTGGAAACATACAATTTATCACTTTTGATATCATAACAACGAAACCCTTTTTGAGTTTCGGAATAGCAAGAAAGGCACAAGGAATGGCTTTGGGAGAAAGTTTGTCATTCTTATCAGTAAGAACAAAACATTTACATCCAAAGACCCTTAACCTGCTATAATCAGGTTCCTTATCGTATAGTTTTTCAAAGGTAGAAATTTTGTTTAAATTCTTCGATGGGAGTCTGTTTATGAGATAGACAGAGGTAAGGGCTGCCTCAGCCCAGAGATTTTTTGGAATGTTTTGGGAAATGAGTAAAGTTCTGGTTGTTTCAATGATGTGCCTGTGCTTTCGTTCGGCTAACCCATTTTGTTGAGGGGTTTTCGGACAAGATTTTTGGTGAAGAATACCAAAATTTTCAAGATATCTTTTAAATTCATTTGACAGATATTCTCCTCCAGAGTCAGACCTAAAAATTTTTAAACATCCATTGAATTGATTTGAAATCATTGTGTGAAAACTTTTAAAGGTTGAGAAAACTTCATGTTTATGTTTAAGGAAATAAATCCAGCAAAATCTAGTGTAGTCATCTACAAAGATCACATAATACGAGAATCCTCCTTTTGACATTACCGGAGCCGGTCCCCATACATCGGAATGGACGATTTCAAATGGTTTTGTCGTAAACATGGATCTTTGAGGAAAAGGCAAACATTTCATTTTCCCAAGAATGCATTCATTACACAAAAAGTCACTTTTACAAAGATGTTTGACAAAAGGCAAATAAGAGATTTTAACAATATTGGGATGACCCAATCTCTTATGCCATACATGAATATCTTTGTTTTGGACGACGTTGCAAAATTGACTCTTAGGAACTTGTAGAAAATCTACGTAGTAGAGGTCTCCTCTTCTAGAGCCTTCCCCAATCAATCTCCCGGACTGACGATCCTGTATCCAACATTTATCAGAAGAGAATTTTACATCGCAACCATGGTCCGAGAGTTGGGAGACGGAAAGAAGATTTAAATTAAGGTTTGGGATAAAACGAATTTTTGGAACAAAGAAGTCTTGTTTTTCAAAATTACCTATTCCCTTAATCTCAAGGGATGTTCCGTCCGCGGTTGAGACAAAAGATGGAAAAGAATTCTTAGAAAAATTTGAAAGAGAGCAAGAGCTAGGGGTCATGTGAAAGGATGCCCCGGAATCTAAAAGCCAAGATGTCTTACCGGGGGAAGAGGATGACATAGCGGCTCCGGAAGTACCTCCCTTGAGAAGAGGTTGGAGTGCTTCTACAATTTGTTGAAGAGAAAGAGACTCGCTTGACGAAGAAGGTCGTTCTTCAACTTGGGATGCCATGGCCGTTGCAATCAATTTCTTCCATTTAGGACACAAAGGTTTGATATGTCCGGGTTCTTTACAATAGTAGCAAGTTACTTTGCTAGTCTCTTTTGCCATATCGATCATTTCCTCCTTGACCTTGATTCTTGAAATGAGGAGGTCTATAGGTCTTCATGTTGTTTCCCGGTCTTGACACGACATTAGCCATTTCACCATCTTCTTGAGTAGAGGAAGTGACAAGAATGCTAGGATTAATTTTGCCAATCCCCATACGGGTTTCTTCACCACTTAGCTTGGTGATAACATCTTCAAGAGAGGGAGATGTGAAAGCGGAGAGAAGAGAGGACCGAACTTGTTCAAATTCGGGTCTAAGGCCATTTAAAAAATTGAAGAACCGGTCTTCCTCAAGTTGTTTGTGCCTTAATTCGATTGCCTCACCACTCCATTTAGGTTCAAGAATTGCGAGCTCGTCCCAAATAGCGGATAATTCGGCAAAGTACTCCCGAATTGTCATGTCATTTTGTTGGAGAGTCAAAGCCCTCTTTTGGAGAAAGTACTTGTGGGATAGATCTCTTGAGGTGTACATTTTCTCAAGATATACCCAAGCTTCGGAATCCCTTTTAAATTTGATGATGTTGGCGTTTATCTTGGTCTCAACGGATGAGAAAATCCAAGATAAGATCTTGAAGTTCTTCATTTCCCAATCATCATGTTTTTTAGAGTACTCTTCAAGGGCCTTTTGTCTTTCATCCCCTTCGAGGATCTTAATATCCCCTCCTTCAACAATGGTAATTTTGGGTTCCGGTTCCGGTATGGATCCATGGACGTAACCCCAAAGCCCCTTTCCTTTAATACGAGCTTTCATATTACCGGCCCAAAGATGATAGTTTGAGCCATTAAGCTTAAACCCAAGAGAGAAATGGGAGTCTTTTTCGCCCATTAGAGAGGAAAGAAGCTAATGGATAATATGTACCTCAATTACTTTTCGCGTCTTCCTTGACAAGAGAGACTCCAAAATATTGCTCGAAGAAGATGATCCTCTTTGATTTCAAGAAACTTGAAGGCACGCTTTTCAAGGAATGTAAGAGAGGGCGAGTCGCAATTCTTCTCTTTCAACAAGGCTCTGATACCATGTAAAAGTATCTTCAACAAGATACTAAAGTCAAAGGAACGATATAAAAGTGTGAACATACACACACCAAGAACACTTGGAACACTTGTGCACCAAAAGCACAAAATACGAAATCACAAATGTGCAAATGCACTCATAAGTTTCATAAACACTAAAATGGTTGGGCAATAAACCCCAACACTCTAATACAAATACAATGGAGAGAGCCCATATTTATAGGGCTAAAGGAGACCTTGGAAGGGGCTCCACATAGTCGTTGGAGCCCCTCCAACGGTCACAAATGTGACCGTTGGAGGGGTCCAACGACTAGTGTGTTGGGCCCCTACCAAGGTAGTTTCAAAGCATTTATTGAAAGAAAAAGAAAAAATAAAAATGGGAAAAGAAATTACAAGACATTCGAAAAAGAATATGTGTAAAAAAGACTAAACTACCCCTAAGACTAAAGATAGAATTATATATATATTTTACATATATAATAGGTAGATACATATACATATATTATATATATGTATATGTATTACCTTATATATGTAAAATATATATACGAAGTAACAAGTTTGGCTTACATATTTTAACAAGAAGCAGGTATGAAAATGCATGTGAAGGACAATTTTTAGAAAATGTTAAAGGGACAGAGCTTATTCCTAACTTCAGAATGGGAATGGACCTTGCTATAGAAAGTATTTACCTTAAGTAGAATAGTTAACATTATATAATATTTCAAGGATTATGATGATGATTGCATTTGTGCAATATCTCAGTATGGGAGTCTCATTTTGTAAAATAGGTGCACCTTTTGTGGGTGAAAAATGTTAAAGGTTATTTTCATCTCATGCATGCCAAGAAGGAGCCCATGGCCTTGTGTGAAATGAAGAGCATTTCAAAGGATATTTGGCTTTTCCCTTTTAATATTTTATCATGTCTGTTGCCTAAAGAGGCTCACTGAAAATTGTTTTAAACTAATATACTAGCAGTCTGGTATATGATTTTGTGTCTTTTCATATTGAGATTGATGATTGATGGGGGTTATAATTTATTAAGAGTGTTGGTGGGGGTTATAGTTGATTAAGATTGTTGGTTACACCCTGATTAAAGGATTTGTATTTATGAATCCTTAGTCATCGAAGCACACTGTACCATGGTGAATGCTATTCTACACTGTGTGTTGGAATAGTTCTAGAGATGCAATCAGTTGTGATTTAGAAGGATGTTCTCTTGAAATGATAATCAAGGTTGTTTCTTTGAGATAGATTAATTTTCCAGATTTGAGTTCTGCAGTGTGTTCTTCCAGCTGGTGTGGAGTTTTTTACTTCTGGGCCTAACTCTACGGATTTATCAACCTTTCCAAGGAGCTATCCAATTGTTCTGACTGGTATGCTACAACTATCATTTTGTGTTAATTTATATCGTTGAGGGATAATCCTATCAGAAACAAAAAACATAAATATTGATCAGTTTTGCATTGTGGATATCATTAAGTTTTAATACCTGTTTCAGTGTTATAAAGTTTTTCCTACTGAAAGTTTTGTTGCAGAACATTTATTCTAGATATGTATAATTTGCATAAAATTGCATTCGAGTCTCCAAATGATCATGGGTTTTATTGTAAAATTTTGTTGTTATTCCAAACTGAGGAATTTTAGTGCTCGAAACTTGTTCAAACATGTTTTTGATAGATCACATAAGTTACCACCATAAGATCTAGTCATCAGACTCAGCACCCAATCCTACTTTGAAGAGGAAGAGGTTATGTATATTACTGTGGTTTGGTCATAAGAACCTATTTAGTCAAAAGCGCTAGGCGGTGGACCCCTAAAAAGCCTAGTCGGATACTAGGCGGATTTGTTGGTACTTTATTTTAAAAAATAAAGAATATTTAAAATATGCAAATGGACTGCTAAAATTAGTAACAAACATTGTGCAACATAAAATCAATCAACAATAAGCAATAGACCAAAAACAGCACATCGAACATTACAAAAACCTGTCCAAATATTAAAAAAAATTGAATAAGCAAATCAAACAACTATCAACAAATGCCAAATAATTTTAAAATAATCTAAATTCTTAAAAGAAAGTGCTAAAACTAACAAAAAACATGTATCCAATATAAAATTAATCAACAACAAATGCACGAAGCATAATATATTGCTATCGTCAAGCATAGTAAACATGTTATATTGCAAAACCTGCCCAAATATTATTAAAGACTAACAACAAAGATGTATCCAACATAAAATTAATCAACAAATGCACAAAGTACAAAATAACACTATCGTGAAGCATAGCTGCATAGTAAACCTGTTATATTACAAAACCTGACAAAAAATGAAGACACATCTACATACATAAACAAACACATAACAATTCAATGTCACATCTACATAAACAAACACACATAACAAATTAATTAAAAAAAAGCAAAAAATGCACATAACAAGTTGCAGGTAAGGATTTTCCCGCCTAGGCACCTAGGGGGGAAAATTGGTACCCCGGAAGGGAAAAGCTAGGAATCCGGCCGATTCCTAGTTTTTCCCTCGACTAGCCCGACTAGGTGCCTAGTCGGCGCCTTTGACTACAACCATTTGGTTAATTAATTGAAAAACCAAAATCAAGTTACACTGAATGTGGGAATAAAGAATGTAGACAAAGCAAGAGGGCTAAAACTTGTAGGAACTATAGGTGATGTTTGCTATCACCTCTAGTTATATTGTCACAACCATGATAAGACATAACATTAATAAGCTTACTTGAATCATCTGTTGCATGATGTGCAGCAATAGAATCCAAGTATCAGATGTTTTGAACTTTTGAGGTATCAAAGGCTGCATATATTGTTCACTTGTTCTTGCTGTCCATGAATTCATAGTAAAAGTTATGCTGCCATTCATCTGACTCAAAGAGGCACTGAATATATCATCTTGCACGCCTCCCAAAGAAGGACGTGAGGATGTAATAGACTGCATGTGTGCATTATGCCGAGTTTCACTTAAAGAAAGAAAAAGACAAAAGTGTGTCAACAATGAATTGACAGGTGACATGTAAGAGAACATAAATAACAACATGAATTAAAACGGTCATGTTTCCTACACATTTGGCACATCGCTTTACTGCCTTTGGGATTACGATTCATGGATACTGTGGGCCAAAGACCTATGTCACATGGGTGCGGCACTTTCAAAAAACCTGGGTGCGGGGGTGCGACAAAAATATAAAAAATTATATATATATATATATATATATATAAAGTCCAAAAGTTGGACATAAATGACCCTGGGTGTGTTGACTGCACCCAGGGTCAGGTTGACCGCATCGGGTGCGGGTGCAGCACCTAGTTGGATAATCCCTGTGACATATAGGGCAAAAAAAATTTATTGGCAATTTTTTTTTAAGTTCGAGAATTGGACCAAAAAGACCCTGGGTGCATTGACCGCACCCAGGGTCGGGTTGACCGCACCCGGTGCCGCACCCGCACCCGCACCCGCATCGAGTCGCGTCGACGCGGGTGCGGCACCCTGCTAGCCGAATCCCTGTGACATAGCCAAAGACCCTTTTCATGGCGAGCAAAATTTGCTTTGGCTCATACTTTACTGGAGTTAGATGTTCTGAAATTGTCATTATCCTAAGATGGACTTGCACTTGACACCAACCACCTTGACTTCATGATGGGGCTGATTTTCCTCTTAGTCAAAGAAGAATGTTAAACATGACCTCAATTTCTAGTGGCATCAATTTAAGCTCATGGAATGATGGGAGGAACTCATCCAGTGTCCATTGCCACAAACCTATATATTTTGGAGCTTAATCCTTTTACAGTCTGTACACAAATATCCTCATCTGATATAGGACTTCCGATTGCTTCCAGCTGAGTAGTTACATACTTAAATGGTTAAGAAAGTCCAACACATTAGTGTTGGGTGTCTAAGATTGCCAAATCCATACTTCAGATGATTATATCTTAGTACATATTTACTCTAACCACCCATGTAAAATCTGCATAAATCACATGCTGTCACACTTGTAAGGATTGGGAGCGCTTCATGAGACAAGGTTGCTGCTCACATACACACCCATAGATTGTTCATTCTTGTTCCAAGTAATATAATCTTGATTTTGCGCAAGCTCCTTGGCTAGTACCTCCTTTTCTATTGTCACTTTGCTCAACAAAAATTAACTTTGTTGGCACAAGTGTTGATGAGAGGCTAAGGAAGTGAAATGATGCAAGATGAAGTGATAAAAAGCTAAAAACAAACTTCAGTTACAAAACAAAGAATTAGCCAAAGTAATGGTCAGTTGAAAGCTCCAAACAAGAATCAAATTTGGTCTAGCAAATAAGGGTCCAGAATGGTGCACGCAAAACTTACCAATGGGAAAGTAGACTGACTTTTCATCATAAAACAACATTGTCCTTCTTCCTCTGTTCTCATTTTAATATTATAAATATATCATAACAGATTCTAGTATCAGATCGAATAGTCTGATTGTAACAGATACCGCATTGGTGACTAATGTCAACAAATGTGTGACATTAGTATGCACAGATGAAGTTAGCAAATGAATGATACCTTTTTTTTGATGAATCAGATCTAATCTACCTGATTCCACCTTTTTTCTTTTCCTCTATTTTTCCTAAAGGGAGAAAGAGGGTCTAATAAATTGTATTGGAAGAAGAAGAAACGAAAACTGAGTAGAAATAGTACAGAGAAAAAGATGAGAAATAATATAAATGGAAGTGATGAACACAAAAATATGATCCAAAAGAGAAGAGAGGGAGGGAAGAAGCAAGAAATAAAGAAGAGAAGAGAAGAGAAGAGAAGAGAAGAGAAGAGAAGAGAAGGATCATCCACCTTGTTTTAATTGTGACTTACTAAAATTGCCCTCACTGTATGAAGATAAATTTGTAGTTCACGCCTTGTGCAAGGGTAAGAGAAACACAAGAAGAGAGAAAACTTCAGCAAAGAGGATGATAGCTTTGATTAGTGCTACGTGTGCCTCTTTTTATTGTTATTATTATTTCTTAAATTACAAAAATGCTTATCTAGATCTTATAGTTTTATAATGTAAGATAAATTTCAGAAATATCCCTACAATATAAAATATATTACAGAAGCTCTATTGGCACAAGATCCTTAACAAGTGATGCCTCATAACTTGTTCCTTTTGCTTTTTTAATGCATGTGTTTTGTCTGAAGCATAGCAAGCCCCTTATATACTAGACTGAGTTTTCTAGATAATTTTTTATTTTGCTATTTATATTTCCCCTTGTTTTTTGCCTTGTGTTCTGCTTTCTCGAATAATATCTTTTGAGCTGATGCAAATTCACTTGCAGAGGGAGATGGGTCCAAAATTTATGTATCCTGCATTGCATTCAGGGATCCTGTTAGTGAAGACATTGCTGAAGCATACCACATCCCGTCAAAATCCTTTGCTGATAAATGTATCTGCCTTGTTTCTCGATCACCCAGCTTTCATGTCCTCGGTGAAGCTCTGGAAGAATTGTTTAGCCTTTGTTTTTCTTCAGTTGGAGCTAGGTAATCTATTTGAAAGTTGAAACCATGAAAAAGAAGTTTCGGGATGCTTCTTGGACAAACTGCAACAGTTTTTTGATGTAAATGTGAATCTTTATACACAAAAAGACATACATTAGATGTTTTGATGCATTAGTTGATAAAATGCCATGACCTAAAACTTGCCTACATATGTACATACCGATATGTGCATGAGTGTGCATGCCTCCATGCATGTGCTTGCATGCACCTGTGTTTGTGTGCTACTCATGGGGAGTTTTATGATTGGTAGTTACTGGCCTGATGCCAAGAGTTCTTTTATGGGCTAATGATGAAGCAAATAGTGCTTATGCTAGTTCTCCTATAAGAAATTTATAAATTTGGAAGTTTACACTTTCTATATGACAATTTAAGGGCGTATTTTGTACTTAAAATGCCATACTTCAAACTACAATACCACTACAATGAGGAATACCCTCTATGTTGTAAATGAGCAACATCTTGAAATATTGAATATATATTTACTTTACAGTAATATTCAGTTATGTCTGTCTTAAACTCCTAAAGTGCTGTAGTAAATGAAAGTTAAGACTTGCTAGCAAAATGCTATAGTGAGTACTTGTAATCTAAAAATGAAGAAAAATACATGTTTAGCTAATTTTTACTCCAACAATGAGTAGTGAGTAGGGGTAGGCAATGGGCTGGTCCAGCCCAGCTCACTTTTTTGGCCAGGCCAAGTTGTCTGTCTATGGGTTGTGGTTTGGTTCGAGCCAGGTGGGGGTTCAAAACCTTGGCCCAGATGTGCTGGGCCATGGGAAGCCCATGAGCTGCACATGTTGTCTCAAAGGGATGGTTAATCGGGTTCATTTTGGACAGAGCCACACAGCCTGTTTATGGGCCATGGACTGGTTGGATCCTAAAGCCCTACTGCCCGTGATCCAAGTGGTAGGCATGAAAATATTTGTTTGCTGTTGCACACTAGAAATAGAAACTGATGTTTTCATAGCAATCACATACTTCTGTTTCGATCGAGGCATCAACTGAATCCACGATCCATGCCAAAATCACTGGCATTAATTTGTGTGCTTAATATTGTCTTCAAAGGTAGTTATAAAATCATCCTATCAATGCTGTTAGCTGTTTGGTCTCTGCCTATAGCACATTTATATAGCTGCATTTCTATAGTCTATTTTAGCATACAAAATAGCATTGCTCCCCAAAAAAGACACACGTATTTGACAAAAAGTCAAACTTTTGATGTAGAATAATTCCTAAAGAACAAATCTCAGTCAATTGCTGACAACATAGTTATAAAGGGTTGAAAAATATGAGGGACCTTGAAATAAGGATAAATTGTAAAGTTTGTGGTTCAATCATGTAGCGAGTTTGTTAAGATATGCATATATGCATATACATGTATGTAAAGCCCATAAGAGTCCCTCTCTTGTTCTATTTCTTGTTTCACTTTCCAGTAGTTAGAGTATCAAATCGAACCTACATGGTATCAAAGCCTTGATGCTCTTGGGTTGTGACTTGCACGTGAAGATCAAGAGGAGGAGCATTGGTTTATTGGTTTGTTGCCTCGAGAAGCACACTATCAAACTTTTTCAACATATTTCTTGCTATCTTTTTCTTTTCTCTTCTTTCTTTCTAGTTCTCTCTCTTTGTCTCGTCTTGTAAAAATGGAGGATGAAAGAGAAGTTATCATCTCCATTTCCATGAGACTCAATGATACAAACTATCTGATGTGAGCATCTATAGTAAAACACAAAATATGGTAAAAAGGTCTATGGGGTTTGGTTAATGGTACCAAAAGAGAACCTAAGCTTATGCTCACCAAGATCGAGAATGGCAAGGAAGTAACACTTAAAGGAGATGAAATGTCTAAAGTCATTGCTGAATATGATAAAAAATGAAAAGAATGGAGGATGGGTTATTAAAAAATTATTGGATGACTCATCAATAGTGTTGACATCAAGAAGTGCTCAAGTTTGACAAAATTTGATTTTGCTAGTGATATATGGAAGTATCTTAAAGATATGTATTGTCTAAATGATATAGCTCATATATGTAATATGCAAAACAAAGTTAGAATCATGATCCAAGGAGAAATGAGCATTAATGAATACTATAATGCTCTTTCTGTTCTTTGGGATGAATTGACTCTTTTAGAATCTAAGTGACATTGCCCTCAAGACGTAAAACTCCATGAAAATTAAATCAAAATCAACATTTCTACCAATTTGTAAATGAGCTTAGACCTGAATTTGAAGGGACCAAATCAACAATTCTTCATAGACGTGTACCTACCATAGTAGAAACACTTGAAGAATTAACTATGTAGGAAAATAGATTAAAAAAACCTTCTAAAGATGAAGAATAAGTGCTTCTTATGTCAAGGCCTAGAAATCACGCAAGGGCTTACAAGCCCCCAATAATTATGAGAGAAGCTCCAATGAGTATGAGATAAACTCCAATGATTATGGAAGAAATACAAATGATCATTGAAGAAATGGCTATGAATACAAGAAGAGTGGTAAATTAATATGCCATTTTTGCAATGAGTTGGGGTCATATCAAAGCCTTTTTGCCCAAAAAGGAGAAGAGAAGATCAAAGAGATAAAAAGAAGGTGGCTTCCGTGGGACTTATCTTTTGAAATGAATGGTGTAGATGAAAACACCAAAAGTGTTGGCTTAATGTCTCTAGCGCAACTCATGGAGGCACTACAAACTATGTTAAAAAATCAAGCCTCTTCTCTCTCCGGTGCATTTAGTTTATGAAGATTGTATTCTTGGTAAAATGAAATCCTTGCCATTTGGAATTAGTCATTTTATATATAAAAAACCATTTGAGTAAGTGCATTCATATGTATAGGATCAACTCCGGTTGTGTCCAAAGAAGGAATATCGTATTATGTTATTTTCGTGGATGATTATAGTAGCACACTTCGATATATTTTCTTAACCACAAATTCGAAGTATTTGATTGTTTTAAAATATTTCATTATTATGCAAAAACTCAATTTAAAGCCAACATTAAAATTTTTAGATATGATTCTGGAGGAGAATTTTTATCAAATGACTTCAAAAACTATCTTGATTTACATGAGATTATTCATAAATAATTGTGTCCTAATACTCAACAAAATGGGCTAGCTGAAAGGAAACATAAACATATTGTTGAAACTACTAGAACACTTCTTATATCAAGAAATGTTTCTAAAAGATTTTAGGCCAAACCCACCCTTACGACAATTTATTTAATAAATAGAATGCCTTCAAATAATATTGAACTTTTTTCTATATTGAAAAATTATTTAAAACTTTTCCTGATCATAAAAGGTTAAGAGTTTTATGTTATAAATGCTTTGTCTTTACCAACAAAAATGACAAACTTTCTGCTAAAGCTATTCTTTGTGTTTTCTTGGGATATGCCGAAAACCAAAAAGGTTATAGACGTTATGAAATTAGACAGGACAAGCTATATGTTTCAAGAAATGTCACATTTTTTGAAAAAGAAAATGAGTTTGATAAAGATAAAACCAAAGAACATTATGATTTTTCTTTTCTTTTTTTTCTTGCTAATGAGATGATAAAGTTGTTGATTATGATAGTAATGATATTTATAATGTGCATGAGAGTGACAATAAAGACATTCATAATGCACATGAGAATGAAAATGAAGGTCTTGATGACATAGATCATTCAGATAATGAAGTTCAAACTTATACTCGATGTACCGAAGATCATCCTCCATATGCCCTAGAAAAATATTTTCAAAATCAAGACAATCCATGAGGATTTCCAAAGCTCCAAGTAGAACGATCCTTTTATAATGATGCTAAGAATCATCAAGAATGAATTAGAGCCATAAATGATGAATTAAAGCTTTATAAAAGGCAAAAACTTGGGAAATTCAAGCATTATCCAAATGAAAAAAACCATAGGGTGTAGATGGGTTTATAAAATTAAAACCAAAAGTGATGGGGCATTAAAGAGATATAAGGCTATACTTGTAGCCAAAGGATATAGTCAAGAGTGCAGAATAGACTATGATGAAACATTTGAAACTCTTGTTTCTATAACCTCAATTAAAAAATGGTCCATCTTTCAAATGAATGTTAAAAATGCTTTTTTGAATAACCTCGATTAGAACTCTTGTTTATATATATATTTTATCATTGTAATAGGTAAATACTCATAGGCGTATTTTCATCTTTTTATAGTTTTGTAATAGGTTATGCCCATTAGGTGCACAATAGTCTTTTTATCTTTATTTTTATAGGCTAGGTATTTTACTTAAGGTTGAGGACATATTTGTAATCAGCCCATAGAGTCATTGGGACCTCCCCAACGACTTTATTTCTAGCCATTGGGGAGTATCCCAATGGCTCTCAAGGGCCTTGTTGTGTATAAATAGGGGTATCTCCCCTCATATAATGTTTATGCTTTCTCAAGCATTTTGGATATACAAAATTATATATTTTTATTGTGTTCTTGGCCCCTAAGTGGCCTATGTGCATGTGTTTATGTAATTGACCCATAAGTAGTCTTTGTGTTCTTGTAAAGCCTATAAGAAGTACTCTCTTGTTCTTTTTCTTGTTTCATTACAGTGTTATGCATCGAAATATAAGTCACCCAAAGTGAGAAAAAGTATGAAAAACTTGCATGGAGAGATTATGTAGTTTCAACCAAGGTTGTAAGTATTGTATCGGTCGGGCCCGAAGTAATACTGTTTCGTATCGTAAATTTTTAATAAAAAAATTCAAAAATTCCAAAAAAATCAAGAAAAATCAGAAAAAATCAGAAAAAATTCTAAAAAACCATATCACATGAAACAATGATGAATTGCATAAAATACAACCATGAAATCACATATGAAGCATTTATGTCTCTATGTGCAGCATATGACATCATCAAACATCAATTGATATAGAATGATAGATAATATTGTATGCATATCTCGCAAGGACAATGCAAAATATTAAATATCTTGCAATTAAGCACATGCCACAAAACTCATACTTTCATATTATATAAACAAAAAAATATTATAACAATAGTTGCACTCGATTTTCAATCGATTTCCATTCATTACTTGAGTGCGCCATTGCCATGCCGGATCATTTTATGTCATCTTTGTTGGAAGAGTGCGGAGCCTGATTTCTACCTTGATATAAATCTTCAATTTTCGTGGATTCAACTTCGCGGTAAGTTGGCGCGGGGTTGTAGGAGGCAGCGTCCCCTAAGGCAATTTTTTTTTGGAGAGTAACTTTGTAATTTTACTCATAACAAAGATTTTTTACCTTAACCCATTTTCTCGAGTGAAAAAATGGTGAAAATGCACTTTTTTTACTTAAACCCACTTCTTTGGGTGAAAAACGGTGGAAATGCACTTCTAATGGCCTTTAGGCAAATGGAGAAGTCGACCCTCAAAAGGTGTTTAAAACCTAAAGTGAAAAAAATAACTTTTGGCCTTTTTAAAGTGCGCCGAAGGTGTATCGAACAATACACTCGTATCGTGTTATGAGTGTGTATCATATTGCAAAACCCAAAAGTAATGATACGTATTGTACGATATGGTACGATACTTACAACACTGGTTCCAACATATAAAACTCTGAAACATTTGTTATTCCAAGGAAAAAAAATCAAATGGAGCTACTGAAAAAGGAAAACTTACAATAAAAAGCATGAAAAACTAAAACTTCCTAGAACTGAGAGTAATTCAAAGTGTACCTTGCCATGCTGGCATAAAAATGTCCACCATTTAGATTGATTGGGGTGCCTTAACAAATCTTTCTAATGGAAAATAGTCTATTTGTCCAAAAAAAACTTAGATAAAAGTAATCAACTATGGGTTCATAATTAGGAGAAATTCACATTTTCTTGAATTTTGAAGAGAAGTTTCGAAGCAGTTATGCTAGCACCCATGTTAGCTATACGATTATGTGCGAAGCATGAAATTCCACTACAAAAGTGGATTAAGAGGGGGTTGGTTCCTCCAAGCAGCTTTATGAATGGAGCCGGAGATCAAAGAAAAGGGCATAGACCTTTAAACTTTCAAAAAACAATAAAAAGCCAATGCAACCAATGCTCATGTTCCAATGAATCATTTGCGAACACCACCCAATCAGAGGCTAACCGAGGCACCCTGTCCTGTACAAAGCTGCAAGTGAACCTGTCTATGCTGACATAATGCTCTCCTTTTTGTTCAATGGTCCCGACTGAATGCTTAGCCTTGGGGGTGCTTTTATCTTGGTGCCAACATGAGGTTAGGGCACAACCCATGCCTATTTACTGATCACTTTTCCTTCAGGTGTGAAGCTTCCTATTTTTGAATAGAGCTAGATGATAGGCAGGGTGGAGCCACTCAAGGGAACATCTATAGCATGAGGAAAAGAAGAAAAGGAGAAGAGAAGATGACTTGTTGAACTGAAAAATCATAAACATATGTTGATAATGGACAAATGAAGACAATTAGTGAATGAGATGATCTGAGCTTGAGTTGCAAGGCATGATTGTTGTGGATAAAACACAAAACTCTTAACTTTTGATAACATATGACAGAAGGCAAAGGGATGAAGAGAATTCTAATTAATTGAATGAACACATGAAAACACCCAAAAAAATTATATGTAATTAGAAAGAGAAGGAAGAAATAAAAAAGCCATTGGACATATAATCGAGTTCAGCTCAGTAATTTACATTTGTGAGTTATACTTGTGTGCATATGGGATGTCTAAGTGCTATGGTTTTCTATATTATACTACTGCGCGGCAAAAAAATATACACTGAAATTGTAATGAGATGGTTCCCATGTGAATTTTCTTATGATTACTGCTAATCCTCTACATATAATGATGTGAAGTTATTCTTGGTTAGGTATTGTGGTTATACTAGCATACTGCTGGCATTTCATAAGGAACCTCAATATTGTGTGCCAGAAGCACTTTTCCATTTTGACCTTCTGTTTTGCAAAATGATTTCAGCAAGCCATTGTGGGATGTTATCACGCATATGGTACTGAATGTTCCTTTGCCAACACCTGGAAAGGATAGAGTCTTATTTGCAGTTGAGAATTATCTTCTTTGTGTTGAGGTTCCTCCAAAAGATGGCCTTCCCCATGCTGATGTGAGTGCACTTACAATACTGCTGATATTTTGAGGCTTCAAACTTACCTCAGTTCTTGAATACATAAATACAGCTATTACAAATAACCCTATGTAACTTGTACCTTGTTCATGTATTGCAGATCTCATTTCAGCCGCTGGTTCAGTGCCTGGATGTCGACAATTTGATTCGATTTTTTACTGCTGTATTGCTTGAAAAGAGGATCCTAATTCGAGCTAACACGTTAGTTTCTCACATCAAGCATTTTTCTGTCCATTTTTGTTATGTTCTTGGCAAGTGAGCTTAATGTTGCTACTATTTTGTGCTTGATAAATGCATATTTTGTGAGTGAGTCACTTTTAAGGAGACATTCCTGGTAGAGATTTTTTTCTTCATTTTTTAAGGAGTCACTTTTAAGTATATATATATATATATATATATTCATTGATAGCAGACTTGATTCTTATGTACATCGAAATCATTCATTACGCCACTCTATACTTTCTTACCTTTTGGCATTTCTCTGCAACTCTTGCCCTTGATACAGTACAAGGATAATTTTCTCTATATATCCTGCCTGCTATGTCACATAGGTGTGGGTGCGGATGCGACGATGCAGGGTATATATATAATTTTTAACAGTTTTAAGTTAACACTACGTGTATGTGTGTGCATTTATTTTCTTATATATATAATATAGATAAAACTGGACTTGGTTAGGGTTAACTGAATCTACTTTTGGACATAAATGGACTTCAGTGTGGTTGACTTCACCTGACACAAAGGAAGCCATGTCCAAGTGTCGCACCCGCACGGGTGCGGTGCCCTGTTAGAAGAATCCGTGTTACATAGCCTGGCTGCTATTGGTTCATGATATCTGATTTACCTTAGTTATTTATTTTTTAAGACTAAGCAGACAGAAGTTCCAATTGACAGGATATGTGGGTCACCTTGACCACATCTTTCTGATATGTGCTTATTTTGCAAGTTTCCATGCAGGTACTCCCTTTTGACTCTAGTTTCAGAAGCTATTTGTCACCTGATCTATCCATTCAGATGGCAGGTAAGCACTTGGGAACTGTTTCATATTATGTTTCTGGATGGATAGGCTTTGTGGCACACTGCAGAAGACAAATGTGCACAGGCACATAAAACACAAGATTTATACAAAATATGCAGAACTCAGGAGATGCAGGCCTGTGCTCAGATGCATGCATGAAACATATTTCTTTTTTACCCTACAGGTGGCACTTGAACAACATTTAGCATTAACTGCCTAAACTGTCTGGAAGCAGCTTCACTGTTTCAGCTCCTTTAGGAAGACAATTGGCTGTGTTCCATTGCCCACAAATTGTTTGTTGAACAAGCTGAGATTGCTTTAACACATATTACTATGGCTTCACTTTTTTATGCCTCCTAATGAGATAAAACATGTACAGATTAATCAGCCGCCTTCAATTGTAGTATCCTATATTGGTGGACTTGTAACCAAAATCACATCTGGAGTTAGTCCTTTGAGATAGATCAATCTGTGACAGTTTTGGATTGCCTAAATTGTTTGCATTTATATGGTTCTAATTGTTTTAATTGCTTAGACAGAATCTTTATTCATGTGGTTTATGCATCAAAATTTCCCATCTTAATGTGTAATGTTTGGGTGTTGAAGCATGTCTATATTCCACTGCTATTTTTTAGTGGAGTAGACTACATTGATGCCCCGACGCCATATATGATGGGTCTTCATTCAGGAGTTGACACATCTGGCCTCGCTATGGATGGTGTAAGTTTCCTGCACACCAAATAGTTTACTTACCTATGAATGTGATAGATATTATTTCATAAAATTTGAATTTCCAGATTTACTTGTTTCATTTATGTTTTTGCTCTATAATAATTCTCATGTTTCTGTTTAAGCATTTAGCCTGACTAGGCTCATGCTTGCTACAAGATTTGCATTGGTATCTTGCATGTCTTTGATTAGTAATTTCTTTTATTTTGACACAGATTGCATATATGATTATGCATTATAGCAACAATTCACCGCCTCAACCATTTATAAGGCACTTTTCATTTCAAACAATGGCCTAATGTATATAGCACAGTTGTCTGTCTTTATACATCCATTATGAGAAGTTAAAAATTCCCTTTTGGGTTATTGAATAATTAAAAGAGGAATCACCTTATGCCTTTTAGATCCTAAACATCTGGAGAAATATATTTGGTTTCCATGTTGATGGCACTGAAATCAAGAGTTCAAGAAACATGTGTGGCCATTAAAAACATGTTCAATTGATGTTTGAATTAGAACATCTAAGATGATATATACATGAAGATGCGAAGAGGTACAGAGGCATAATTGCTGAAGCGCTGGGAGCAAATATTAGGCGGAAGTGTCTAATTGAACACAGACTTGAAAAAAGTTTGTGTGTGTTTCAGGTCTGGATCTTATACCAGACCCGAGTCCATTCATGTATAGCTTTGTATTTTTTCTTTTATTCCGGGTTTGGATATTATACCAGACCCGAACCCACAATGTACACTAAAATATTAATACAATCCTTAGGTCACGATTTCATTATTGAAATCGTGACAGCCACAGCCTCTTCCTCTTCTATTCCTTTCCATTTCTCTCAACACAGGCTGAAGAGGAGATTCTAAGATGGTATCAGAGCTTAGATCCACTTAGGGCTTGAAGGGGGTTTCCAAAGGTGCGACCAAGGTTTGAGATCTCTCCATTTCTCTCGTTTTCTTCACTTTCGATTTTCTCCATCTCTCTTCTCGTTTCTTTCTTGAAGGATTCACATCTCACGTGAATCCCTAACGTGAATCTCTAAGTCATCACGTGAATCGTGAATCTCAAAAAAAAAAAACTCGTCTCACGTGAATCTACTGTTTCGCGCGAATACCTGAATCGTGAATCTCAAAAAAAAATCTCGTCTCACGTGAATCTACTGTGTCGCGTGAAACCCTAAGGTTCACCCATTTTCTTATTCGTCTAGCATATTTAGATCTGATTGCTTTTGCATCAGATCTGGAATATTTCTCCCCTGCGCATCCTTTTGCCATCTGGGTTGGAATTAAACCTTTGCTGTTCAGATCTGATATTTAACAGCATCTTTTTAATTTGCTTTCATTTCTACCAAGTGTCTCGTCTTTTTGGCATATTTTCTTCTCGTTGTCACAACTGGTACTCAATTAACAGTTGTCTGTCAACGTTATCTTCATCTGTTTTTGTCTGTTTTTGTCCATATCTGAAAACATAATTAGTTTTCAACTTTTGTTCAACACGTGAGGAATCTCAGTTTTCAATTAGTTTTCAATTCCTATTGCGTCAATCTTAGTTTTATAAAAAAAAAGGAGGGAAGGAAGGGAAAATTCAGATCTGATTCTCTTTTGAAATTTAACAGTCTCTAATCGCTAGTTCCTCGAAGGTTGCTCAGCCAAAAAAAAAGGGGTGCGACGAGCTAATTTTTTTGGCAGCAAACTGGGCACTCCGTGAACACTCGAATATCCTTGTTGCATCCTTGTTCAATTCCTCTTCCTCCATGGATTCTCATTCTTCTCAATCGAGTCTCTCTTCAAGTTTCCTCAATCAACTTGTTTCCGAAAAGTTAACCATCTCAAACTTCTTAGTTTGGAAGAGACAAATCATACCTTTTATAAGGAGCCAAGGTCTCTTGGGTCACCTGGATGGAAGCACTCCAGTCCCGCCAGAATTTGTTACGAGAGAAGAGAAAGATGATAAAGGGGCGAGTTTAATTGTGTATGTCAAAAACGCAGAATATCTTATCTGGAAAAGGAAAGATCAATCAGTAGTTGCATACATCACTTCTACATTGTCTCAAGGGGTTCTTGTTGCAATCCCTAACAACTGTACAACCCTGCAACTTTGGGAGAAGTTGGTCCAGACGTATTCACAAGTTTCACAGGCGAGGATGGTTTTTCTCAAGAGGGAATTTCAGCAGCTTAGAAAAGATTTCATGACCATCATGGAATATCTCAACAAGATGAAGACTATCACATATCAATTGCAATCATAGGATGTGCCATGAGTGACAATGATATGGTGCAACAAACTCTCAGTGGATTGTGACCCGACTACAATACGATCGTCACTTCACTATTGTGTCTGCCTACTCTTCCTACTTTTGATGAGTTGCGAGATAAATTGATTCAGTATGAAATGACTTTGAAGGGATTTTCTGAAGAAACACCTCCTCATGTGAATTCTCAACAAGTTTTTTCCACAGGAGTGACTTATGGTCGAGGACGACGACGAGGGGGACAAGGGCGAAATGGACACAGAGGACATGGATTGCTTCCCACTCCAAATATCTTCACTCACACTCAGGGACAAAGGCCAATCCCCACTTGCTTCCTTTGTAACAAAAGGGGGCATATCAAGGCAAATTGTTTGCACAACCCTGAAAATAAAGGAAAGACTCCACAGACAAAGCAAAAAAGAAAGCCCACTAATATCAAAGACAATGGAGAGATTAAAGATCTGTTAATATCTGCCTTGTCAGAATTGAAATTAAAGCAGAATGATCAAGGCACATGGTTCGTTGATTCAGGGGCAGCAACTCACGTGACTGGTGATGCAGGTAAACTTTCTAAACCTATCCCTTATTTTGGCAAAAACAAAATTGTCACTGGAGATGGATCCTATCATCCTGTTTCTCATGTTGAAAAATCTGTCATTCCCATGTCATATTCTACTCTTGAACTTACTGATGTCCTTCATGCTATAAATATCAAGAAAAATATTGTCTCTATTTCTAAGCTTGTTGATGATAATCATGCTTCAGTCGAATTCATTCCCTTCTCTGTGCAGGTCAAGGACCTTCGCACGAGGGAAACATTCGCTGAAGGAAAGAGACGAGGCAATATGTATGTTTTTGAAGAAGCTCCATGTCATCCCGTCCACCTTATTCATCTGGATTCGAAGCCTTCATTAGAGTCGTGTTCCTTCTCTTCAATAAATGTTTTTAGTATTTCTGAATGTAATAAGCCTTCCTTATGGCATAGTCAATTAGGACATTGTGGTAGTCATTTTATTTGAAAAACTTGTTTCTAATAATCTCATTCCAAAAGAAAGTCTCAATGTGGATGAGAAAAGTCAGAAGTGTTCCGATTGTCTTTTATGCAAAAGTCATGTATTGCCTTTCCATTCTATTAATAAGAGAGCTTCAAAGCCTTTTGAGGTAATATGTTCTGATGTATGGGGACCTGCCCCAGCTGCCTCTAGATCTGGGAGCAGATACTACCTAATCTTTATTGATAGTTACTCTCGATACACCTGGATATATTTCATAAAAAATAAGTCGAAAGTTTTCCTTTTGTTCCAAAACTTTCTTTCCTTAGTTAAAAATCAATTCTCTGAGTCCATCCAATTCTTCCAATGCGATGGAGGTGGGGAGTTCTCATCTAGTAACTTTATTTCTTTTCTTCAAAATAATAGGATAGGAAGAAGGGTGTCTTGCCCACACACCCCTCAATAAAATGGAATTGCTGAGCGAAAACACAGGCATATCGTTGAAAGTGCCATGAGTATGATCCATGATAGCAATCTTCACATTAATCTGTGGACAAAAGCTTTTCATTCTACCGTACATGTGATAAATAGATTGCCTATGGTTGTTCTATAAAATAAGTCTCCCTATTACTGTCTTTTTGGAGCTAATCCTAGTTATCATGATTTGCGTGCTTTCGGATGTGTTTGTTATGTGCATATTGATCGGTCCCTAAGAAACAAGTTTCAGGATAAGGCTCAAAAGTGTAGATTTGTAGGATATGCCGAAGAGTACAAAGGATATAGATGTTATGATCCTGTCAACCGACGTATCAGAATCTCAAGAAATGTCATCTTTGATGAACACAATTTTGATCACAAAACTGACACAACGGATATGCCCTCTACCACGACCGAAGTTTATCACCCTTGGATGAATTCAGAACTTTTTGCTAGTTCCAATGAAGTTTGCTCTCCAAATTGTGGACAACAGGAAGAAGAAATGTCTGAGACTATTGGCACATCGGGATTACAGGATGGGGAATAAATTTCATCCGTACCGGGCAGATACAAGGGCATTTGCTATTCTAGACAGAGAACGATAGCACCAAATCTTTCAAATGACACCTCAGCAGCTGCACCTACTTCCTCTCATACTCTTGAGGTCAGAAGATCCAATCGCATGCGACATCCTATTGATAGGTGGGTCAGTTATAACAATTTCTCCTTGGACTTTCAACTCTTCTTAACTGCTTTGAATAAGGAAGATGAACTTATCATGTACTATCAGACAACTACTTCTACCAAATGGGTAGAAGCCATGAATGATGAAATGCAAGCCTTACATGAATGTGGAACCTGAGAAATCGTCCCCAGACCACCTGACAGAAATGTTGTTGGATGTAAATGAGTCTACAAAATAAAGTATAAACCAGATGGAACCATTGAACGATATAAGGCGAGACTGGTTGCAAAAGGATTCACTCAAGAAGCAGGACAAGACTATGATGAGACATTCAGTCCAGTGGTGAGAATGAGAACAATTCAAATTGTTCTTTTATTGGCCGTTGAACATGGATGGAAGCTGAGTCAGCTTGATGTTAAGAATGCCTTCTTACATGGGGATTTGAAGGAGGAAGTCTACCCTGGATATCAAGAGCAAAATTGTAAAACACATGTGTGCAGGCTAAAAAGAGCTATTTATGGCCTAAAACAAGCATCTTGCTCTTGGTTTGACAGCTTCTCCCTTGAGATTCAGAAGCATGGATTCTCACGCTCCCTACTGGATCACTCATTATTTATTTTTAGAAGTCAGAATGTGATCACTCTATTGTTAATTTATGTTGATGATATAGTTATCATAGGAAACTCTGAGGATAACATCAAAGAAGTAAAAGACCTATTAGGACAGAGGTTCAAAATGAAAGATATCGGAGTCTTGCGCTATTTTCTTGGCGTAGAAGTAGATAGCCAGGCTCATGGCTTGACTCTCATTCAACACAAGTATACGATAGATGTTCTCAGCAAGGCAGGTATGAAAGATTGCAAACCTTTAGCAACTCCTAGTGTGCTCCACCAAAAATTAAGTACTCATGATGGAGACCTGTATGAGGATCCCACCAGATACTGCAGTCTAATAGAAATGTTGCAGTATCTTACATTTACTCGACCTGATATTGTTTATTCAGTCAATCAAGTGTCTCAATTTATGCATGCACCATATACTGGACATATGGAGGCAGTTAAGAGAATACTCAGATATCTGAAAGGGACCATTGGAGATGGCTTGGTATATTCTCCACAGTCGTCTGGTAAGAATGTGCGTGAACTTACTGTATATTGTGATGTAGACTGGGCAGGAGATCCTGATGAGCGAATGTCTACGTCGGGATATTATGTTTTTATTTGGAGAAACCTAGTCTCTTGAAGTAGTAGAAAACAAAAGGCTCTTGCTAGATCAAGCAATAAAGCTGAGTATAGATCCATGATTGCCGCTAAAGCTGAAGTCACATGGGTCAGGCATTTACTAACTGAAGTGGGAGAAACGATCTCTCCGTCAACCTTGCTGTGTGACAATCAAAGTGCTCTCAATATGTCATTCAATCCAGTATACCACAGTCGCGCTAAGCATATTGAGATCGACCAACATTTTGTGAGACAAAAGGTTGAAGAAAAAAAGATTGAGCCTGAATTTGTTAACACCGAAAGACAAGTTGCAGACATTTTTACAAGGGCTTGACAAAAGATCACTTTTGGATGCTTAAAGGCAAGTTGTTCATGGTTCAGAACCATGATCAACTTGAGAGGGGGTGAAAAAAGTGTGTATGTTTTGGGTCTGGATCTTATACCAGACCCGAGTCCATTCATGTATAGCTTTGTATTTTTTCTTTTATTCTGGGTCTGGATATTATACCAGACCCGAACCCACAATCTACACTCAAATATTAATACAGTCCTTAGTCCTTAGGTCATGATTTCATTATTGAAATCGTGACAGCCGCAGCCTCTTCCTCTTCTATTCCTTTCCATTTCTCTCAACGCAGGCTGAAGAGGAGATTCTAAGAAGACTGTACCTAAACCATTCCCATTTACAACCATCTTCAAAGAGCTTCATTTACCAAGAAGAGTTTTGCTAAGGAGAAGCTGAAAGCAGAAAGCGACAACTTAATGAAGTTGCAAGCTGTAGACTGATCAGTAGATCTCTTAATGAACTTCTCTCTAAGTGGCTATCCATCTCGATGTTTTCTACACCTAATGAAATGTGTCCTGTCTAGCAGGAAAATTAATACAAGTGTAATGGAGAAGTCAAAAACATGACAAAGAGATGTGAAGCTCTGTAGGTGCACAAACATGGCAAATGCTTCATACACACCATGGTATGGCCTCCTAAGAAATCATGGAGCCTTGTTCCGAAGTTTTGATAAATATAGCAATATGAACATGGGAGGTGATAAACTAGCCATATGATCTGCCTGAGAGATGCTGAGACATGATTTTTGATATATGATAGCACAAACAAACTATCTATGATGGGTAGGTTGTCACTGGCGGCTTGATTCTTTTTCTTCAACTACTCATCAGCATCAATATTTTATCATCTAAATGCAAGCTCTAAAATCTAGATCAGAGGTAAACCTTATTTCAGATTGGAAGTATGTCAGGAGAATAAGCAGCCTTCAATCCCAAAGAAATAATGGAGTGTATATATAAATTGATGATAGGGTGCTCCTAGAGCACCTACTCCCTAATCACTGACTGTTAGATTTGTTAAGATGCAAAGGTTATGAGGGTTAAAATACTGCATACATCTGCTTTTATTATTGGAAACAAAAAATTAAATGAGAAGGTGGGGACCATTTCCAAAGCTAGAAATTAAATGATTTGTTAACTCTCTCTCTCTCTCTCACACATGAATGCATGACTTATACATGCATGCCTCTCTCATCTATTTTATCTCTCTTTCTCTTTGTACTCATGTCTTTGATGTTAGGAATATACATAGCATGCAAGATAGACCATTGTCCATGATATAAGCATGCATGATGGTCCAGCAAAAAGGGAAAAAGAAGCATGCATGGCAGAGCATCATCCATTCGGTTCATCCATGATATTGGTATGCATGATAGTCTAACAAAAAAAGAAAGGAACATGCATGACAGTGCATCATCCATTCAGTTCATCCATGATATAGGCATGCAAGATGGTAAAAAATTGAGGCATGCATAACTGAGCATCATCCATCCAGTTCATCCATGATATAGGCATGCATAATGCTTCAGCAATAAGAAAAAATAAAGATATGCATGACAACAGGGAATCATTCATCCCTACACGCATGAGAGGGAAAGACTGGAGAGAGCTACCATTAATAATGGAAACACATTTAATTTCCAACTTTAGAAATGGTCCCCTTTCCTCTAATTTAGTTCTTGGTTTTTGAATAATAATGGAAAACCATGCACTATTTAAACTATTCAGATATACACAGCCATGAGAAAAAAAGGAAAGGCAAGAACGAAAGAAGATAAACCAAAACTTCATTGAAAATTAATAGAGAGGGTTACACCTCTAAAAGGACCGACACCCTTGTGGTTGCACTACAAGACAAAGAATAACCACTAACTCAAGCTAATGTACAGAATTGCCCTCACTAAACAATCTATGTACGAAAGGGTTTGAAGGGCAACACACAAGAATAATAATATATATATTGCAAAGCGTATTACACTTTCTCAACACTCCTCAAACTTGAGATGATGCTAATGGAATCATCCCAAGTTTGGAAAGAAAGGGTTGAAAGTGTAAAGGAGCTAAACTCTTGGTAAATACATCTGCCACTTACTCCTTTGAGTTCACATGCTCCAACAAATTGATTCCGTCATATGCCCTCCTTCTAAAGTGACAATCAATTTCATTGTGCTTTGTCCTCTCGTGAAATTCAGGATTTTTAACAATATATATGGCACTCATATTATCGCAGTACAAGGCGGTCCTTCCACAAATTTTTACACCAAGCTCCTTAAGTAGCCACCTTATCTAAATAATTTCTGTAGTGACTTGTGCCATGGCTCAGTATTCAGCCTCTGCAGTGGACAAAGCAACTCGCTGTTGCTTTGTGCTCTTTCGGGAAATCAAAGAACTTCCAATAAGCACTCAAAATCCGGTAGTGGAGAGTCGATCCTCCAAAGTTGGAATCATCAGTATGCTCTAATAATTGTGGAGGACAAAGCTGAAAAGAACGTCTAAAAGTGCATAGTGTCTCACATATACTGAATAATCTTTGAGCACAACATATACTGAATAATCTTGAGCATAGTTGCAAGGTGCACTGATGTAGGCAAACTCATAAACTGACTAACTACATGCATAACATAAATAATGTTTGGTCTGGTGATGGTCAAATATATCAAAAGCTACCTACCAACTGCCTGTATACCACAAGATCCTTAAGCATCTCTACATTTGAACTTCTCAGTTTGATATTTGTTTTCATAGGAGTAGATACTCTTTGGTGTCATCCACCAGCCTCGCCTTTGCCTACAAGATTCGCTGCTTATGCTGTGACAAGAAGAACCCTCTTTTTGAGTAAGCAACTTCAAGACCTAGAAAATACTTCAAATACCCTAGGTCTTTTATCTTAAAGATACCAGCCAACCTCTCCTTGGTATCAACAACTTTCTGCACATAATCTCATGTGATAATCATATCATCAATGTACAGGGGCAATATACACTTCCCTTGGGCTGAGGAAGGAGCCTATTTAAGCCCATATAGAGCTTGCCTAAATCTACACATCCTTCCCTGTGAAACTGAATATCCAGGTGGTAGTTCCATATACGCCTCATCTAAATCTCCATTTAGAAAAGAATTTTTCACATCCAAAGCCAAAGGTTTCATTGCCTTATAGCGACAACTGCAAATGATGTTCTTAGTCATGTGTGCTACTGAGGCAAATGTCTCTGCAAAGTCAATTCCGAATTGTTGGCTATATCTCTTAGCCACTAGTGTAGCTTTATACATCTCAATTGACTCATCTGCATTAGTCTTGATCTTGTAAACCCATCTGCACCCAAAAAGCTCCTGAGCCATATCCTGCTGCCATTCCTCCTTAGAAGAGGCCTCTGCATAAGAGTTATGCTCAACATATGAAAATATTAGAGCAAGATAGGCACAATGCTGAGGAGTAAAGGAATCATATGACACAAAATGAGTGGAAGGAACATGCACTCTAGAGTTTCTACGTACCTGAGGAGGTGAGGGAACTGAAGATGACTCTAAACTTGTGTGCTCTGGATCAGCTGGGAGAGAACCATAATTATCCTCTAAGTTCTCTACCTCCTCCATTTCTATATATTGAAGAAAAGGGATCACTACTGCATTTTCTTGTCTTCTACTATAGGTTTGTTCAAACCTGTTACTTCCCTCAAGAACTCCCTCTCTTTGAGCCTCTATACTCTTCTCAACTACTTTTTCTTTAGGAAATGACATCAAGAAGGAGAAGTCAACAACCTCTTTCTTCTTAAGCTCCTTTTTACCAAAATAAGGTGTGTCCTCGTGAAAGATAACATGTCTTGAGATCCAAACCATGGTTGCCAGTTGAGGAAGCGGGAGCGGGAAGCGAGGCACTTTCAAAATTTTAGGAAGCGGGAAGCGTGGGACCACTTAGGAGCGAATCGGGAATCGTCTCGGAAGCGAACCGGAAGCGACCTAGGAAGCGAGGGGGGAAGTGAAAAAAATAAAAATAAAAATAAAAATAAAAAATAAAAAATACAAAAAAACTGAAAAAATGGGGAAGCATGATGGGAAGCGCGCTTCCCATAAAAGGGAAGCACGCTTCCCATTTAAAACTGGCGCTTCCCCACGCATTTCGGAAGCGCGACATTTCGAGCTTTTGAAGCGCGCTTCCCCACTTACCTAGGCGCTTCCGGTAACTCTGATCCAAACTCTTCGTCTTACGAGGTCATAACACTTATAACCCTTTTTCCCATGAGAAAAACTCAAGAAACAACCTTGTCCCTATATCTACCAGGCAAGAGTACAAAACATGTGCAACAAAAAACTTTCATTATTTCATAATTTGGAACAGTTCCATATAACTTTTGGATTGAAGATATGCCTTTGAGTATGCCTGATGGCATTCGATTGATATGATATATTGCCATGCACATTACATTTGCCTAAAAGTCTTGGCAAACATCCACTAAACAGAAATGCTCTAGCAATTTCCAAAATATGCATGTTTTTCTTTTCTGCTACACCATTTTATTTCGGGGTGTATGGACATGTTTTCTGATGTCCAATTCCTTTTTCCTGCAAGAAATTCTCAAACACACCACTAACATACTCTCCACCTGAGTCAGTACGAAGCACTTTCATTTTAATAGAGAATTGATTTTCAATCATCACACAAAATCTCTTAAAGATAACAATCAATTTAAACCTTGCACATTCATCTATAAAAGTAACAAAATATGAAGAACCACCCTTTGACAAAATGGGCGAAGGACCCCATACATCTGAATATACAAGCTCAAAAGGACTCTCAAACTCTCTATCTCTTATCCCAAATGGCAAAGCATGACCCTTTGCCAGCCTACATGTTTCACATTCCTGAACACATTTGGACACTACTAACTCTGATCTACCCAAACTCCCCAAGGTAATTAAATGTTGTAACCTTAACTTGAAAATATGCCCATCTTTGGTGCCACAAAACTAACTCCACTCAGACCAACTCCATAACTCCTCCTATTGAACAATGGAGAACAATGCTCTAAGCATTGAATAACATTTAAGAAGGGGCTTCACCCCTATTTATAAGAAGAGGAAGCCTTGCAGGGGCTCCCACTAGACGTTAGAGCCCCTCCAACGGTTAGAAATTTAACCATTGGAGGGGTCCAACGCCTAGTTTGGACCCCCCCTCAAAGGAGTGCGCAAATGCAACTATGCAAATATCACAATATTCAAAATCAGGTGGACACACCACAAGCTAGCCACAAACAGTAAATATGCCTTTCAAAACATCAATGAGATGCAGCCGATGATACTATCAATGTGATATCCAGCAATAACCAGCCCAAACCCATCACACACATAACCACGCCTTGTAATAAAGGCACCCAAACTAACATAACACTAATTTGAAACTGATACCACGCTACAGCAGTCCAATATCCCACATCATCATAGGCCAACAATAAAGATTATGCAAGAAAATCAACTTCACCCAATTAGATCAGACCACTATACCAATCAGCAAACTCAAGGCTTAGATTCATTCAGCAACCACAAATCAACTATTTCATACACTAGTTTAGTCGACCACCATAGTGTTAAAATAGGTTACGTATATATATATATATATATATTCCTGTAATTTGTATTGCCCCTCAGGGGCATTTTAGTCTTTTTACTGTTTGTAATAGATACTGTTCATTAGGAACAGTTTTTCTGTTTTATTATTATTATTATTAATAATTTTTCTTTGTTGGATTGAGCATGGTCTATATGGTCAAAAGACCATAGAGTCGTTGGGAGCTACCCAATGGTCATATTTATGACAGTTGGGAGCTCCCAACGACTCTATTGGGAGCTCCCCAATAGAGCCCAAGGCCCTCTAATATGTATAAATAAGGGCTGATCCCCTCTCTTGTAATGAATGATTCTCTTAAGCATTTTGTGATCAATTATGACTATATTTTTTATCTTGTGTTTTTCTTTTGACTCTTTGAAGTCTTGTATTTGCACTTTGTGCTTGTATAGTGCCTTAGTGCTCTTGTATTGTCCTTTATTGGACTTGTGTTAGTGCTTGTGCACTTTGTACTTGTTTTCCGCATACTTCGTTACACATAGAACCCATACCAAAGTTCTGGTGATGTCAAAAGAAAAAAATGCTCAAATCTTGCACAAAACTTGGTTACATTAACCAACTATTAACCAGCGCCTGTATCAGTCAATAGCTAAGATCCATACGCCCCTGATGCAAGGTATCTCACACACCATAAACATCAAAATAGGTACCAGAATTGGGGTTTCCCAAATCTGTACCCTAGTTATCGCCACCAAACAGAAAACCAAAAATAAATCCCTAGAAAACCGATACCTTACCCAAATTGGCTGCAACTTGATTTGAAAAACATCTAAAATCAAGGCATGTCAGATGCTGAACTCAAATCTACCATCAGCCCTGCTTCAATCTGGACCATCGATTTGAAGATGATGTCAGCCAGTCTTTTCTGGATCGATTTTCAGCGATGAATCTCCACTGAATGAAGCTTCAAAACAATCATTAATGCCTTCTGACTATGGCTTTGATACCATATTCAGATATACAGCCATGAGAGAAAAATGAAAGGCAAGAAGGAAAGAAGATGAACCAAAACTTCATTGAAAAGCAAAAGAGAGGGTTACACCTCTAAAAAGGTCGACACCCTTGTGGTTACACTACAAGACAAAGAATAACCACTAACTCAAGCTAATGTACATAATTGCCCTCAATAAACAATCTATGTACAAAAGGGTTTGAAGGACAGCACACAAGAATACTATACATATGCTACAAAGCTTATTATACTCTCAACATAAGCCATCATCATAACCATTGCATAAGGTGGTAGACAGTCTTGTTTGCATGGATTTAGTCACCAAATGTTGGATCTAGTGTGTGTGTCTCGTACACTATGGGGATGGTGAGAAGAGATATATTTTACATCTCAGAGGGGCTATAATTAGAGATACCATTGTTTCTGGTACAAAAGTTTCTATATCAATGGGAAATGCCCTACCTTTGAGTGTGGTTTGAACCATTGATTTACGTAATTGGAAGTAACCAATTGGATTTAGGACAAAACCTAGAAATCGATCACTGATCCACTTTGAGTACCTCTGCCGGATAGACCTCAATAGAAAATTGAAGAGTAACAACATCAGGTGATTGAGTTCAGTGGTTCCTCATATAAAATTATTGACTCTAGAGATATGGTAATATGGAGAAGGTAAAATTGTTTGAAGCACGGATAGAACCAGAAGTACCCCTTGTTTCAGGAGTGTGTGTGCGTGTGCATGTGCATTTTTCTGCAGACCAGACCCTACTGATCTGATCTACATGGTTTGTTTAGTAGGAAATGGGTTTTGAATCATGTGTTCTGACCTGTCACCTGGGTGCGGGTGCCGGTGTGGGTATGACATGGCAATTCCAAAAATTGTGGGTACAGGGACACCACTATATATATCACATAAATACAAAATAAATTCAAAATAAACTGAATATAATCTAAATATATATGCTATATCTAAAATATATATTATATACTGAAAATATAAAGTTATAAACTGAAATATAATTATAAATTATAAATTGAATACAAACTTGTATGTATGGAAGGTAAAATGTGTAAGAAAGTATGCGAAAATATATAATAAGAATGCTTAATGCATTCATATGATCCAATAATGGACAAGCAAAAACCCACAATAGGGAATATCGAAATAGTCCACTAAGGGACAACACAAAAAACCTTCAAAGAGGCAACACATAAAAAAATATATGGATCTTTATTGAGTGAGGGATTCAAAAGTCATACAATACAGAGAGGGGAACCCTCTATTTATACAAAAAAAGAGAAGTGGGAGCCATTGGGGGCTCCCACATATGATCGTTGGAGCCCCCAACGGTCATATTTATGAGTGTTGGGGGTCCAACGACTACATGTGAGACCCCCAATGCATTGATAAAAAACCATTTAAAAGGGAAAGCTAAAAAATTAAATAGAGAAAAATATTATATTTAATGAAAATAGTTGTTTCTAAAACAACTATGTGAAATGACTAAAATACCCCTATCAAGTATTTCACACACACACACATATATATATAATATATATATATATAGTACATATATTTTAACAAAATGGTGTGTCCAGGTGTCGATGTGTGTCAACATGGGGACACACTTGTCGACACAGGTACGGAGGGTAAAATGGAGTGTCCGTGTGACATAGGTTCCGACACATAAACAAGTTTTCCATAGTTGTAAAAAATCAAGAGCCCACAATGTACCAAACCTTCACGACTCAAAAAAGTAGTGCTTTTATGTCAGAAAGCACGATCCAAGGTTTGAATGAAAAAACATCTGTGTAATTAGATTGTGTTGATACGGCTTTCTTCTGTGATATCCAGCTCAAAGTTCAGTACCTTCATTAGTACCAAATCTTTACCTATATATATTGTTTCCAATTATTTTTTCCCTAGATTCTTCTTAATTTTGCATGGTTAGTTTGAATTAAATACTGGAAAAACTTTGTTATTGCACTCTCTTTCCTTTGTTCAATTTTTTTATATCCCATTTGCTGTTCATATTTTCCAGTTCTTTTCTGTTCCTATTTAATATTGAAAAAAAAGTTGAATATTGAGAGGAATCTCTTGACTTGAAGTTTAGGCAATTTATTGCTTTTCCTATGGACTGGACAAGTGTTTGATCTTCTTGGTCCTAAAGGATGAAAAAAGGCTCTGGATGGTATGAGTTAATGGCCATAATAAGTTGAGTCATGGTGCAATTTAGAAAAGGTGAATGAAGGTTATTATCTGGGAGTGGACATCAGAAATACAATTCATATTGCAACCATTATCATGTTACGTTGGGCTAATACTGGCACTCAGTGGGCAAAGAATATCCACTTTGATTCCACTTTCAACTGGTCAGTACCACTTCCAATGAAAAAGGAATAATATATGAAAGAACCGAACAAAAATAAAAAAGAAGAGAAAAGAAAATGTAGGTTATCTACTTCTACCTTACAGTTCAATTGACAATATGCTTTTAAATAAAGCATGCTGCTTGTAGAAATGTAATATAATTGATCCTTGTTTTATTAAATCTCCTTTATACGAAAATCTTCTTCCTTGGATGCATTTTTAAATTGCTGAAGTGTCTACCATTCATGAAAAAGATTATCAGCACATGTTATTTGTGAGAAGTTATGTTTATCAAGTAGTGAAGGAAGCAATATTCTTATGGACTAGAAAATTTTGAAGAACAAATGATGATCTTGAAACATTACAAAGTTGTTTTTCTCTGCTATCATTTTCTAATCTTAGAAGGCTCTATCATAACCTATGAAGCTGTTTACTAATTTGAGTACAACCATCATTTTTCAGGTGGTGGTAATAGATCTTGACTACAATCGAATTTCATCAACAGAAGATATACCATCTATTCCAGAGCCGGAATTAGGCTTTCTTCGTGGAGAAATCTTGAAACTATTATATCCAAATGTGGTAGACATAGATCTGATAAAAATGAATGTAGAGGGTGGATTTGGTCGTTCTCTTAGAGGTCTCAGCAAGCCTTGGAGCAAGGACCATGACATTCAATTAAGGTAAGTTTGCGTTTCGCTAAATATTTGCATATGAATAGTTTATATCTGCACAAGTAATTTCTACTTTTTTCTTTTATGATGGAAAGACTTGTTATATCATGCATGCATTTCTTGTAAAAATGTCTTCAAAGAGACTATGTGCACAAAGGCACTAGATTCTCAATATGAAAAGTGTGCACAAAGGCACTTTATGAACACTGACAAGAGAATACAAATGCACAAAGGCATAAAAAATAAAGAGAACATTTATTGAATAATTGAGAGAGCTTTACAAAAGCTTAAATTTACAAAAGGGGTGAATCCCATATTTATAAGCACTAAAAGACCTTTGGAGGGGCTCCCACTTATAGACGTTGGAGCCCCTCCAACGGTCATATTATTGACCGTTGGAGGGCCCAATGTCTATATGATGTGGGCCCTCAATTGCTAAAAGGCAAAAAGGAAAAAATAAATAATAAAAAGAAATAAAAAAAAGAAATAGAAAGAAAAGAAAAGAGCATATTCAAAAGGAATATGCGTGAAGAAGGGAACAAACTGTTTTACCCCTAGTGGGTATTACAAGAATTAAATACATATCTATATATATAGATACATAGACATATATATAAAATATATATGTATATTTATCTCTCTCTATATACATATAGATATATATAGATTCCGTTTTAACATCCCCCCTCCGCCCCCCCCCCCCCCAAAAAAAAAAAAAAAAACTTGAGGTGTAATGACCGAAAGTTTGCCAAAGAGAAGATTAAATCTAGAGTAACAAAGTGCCTTAGTAAAAAAGCTTGCCAGCTGATATTCGGATGTTACATAAGGTAGATCTATGACTTTCTTCATATATTTTTCTCTAACATAGTAACAATCTATCTTGATATGTTTCGTGTGCTCATGAAAAGTGTGGTTCTTGGCAATATATATTGCACTCTTATTATCACAACACAACTTCATGGGTCCTTGAACAGGAACCCGTGAAAATATCTCAAAGGAAATAATGTGCAAAATAAGCACAACCACCACAAAGGGAAATGTGCACAAAGACACAAGAACACTTAGAACAAGATGTACTCAAGGTACAAATAGAGAACACAAATGCAAAAATATAAAGAATTGTCAATCCAAGTAATACATATCCCCTCTTCTATGACCAATCCCAATCCTCTTCTTAGACAATTGATCCTGCACGACACAGTCAACACGAGAGAAAATGACATCACAATTATACTTAGTGATTTGGCAAAAAAAAATTCATAGCTAAATAGGGTATATGATCGACTTGAGAAATATTTAATTTACAACTAAGATAGGAGTTGGAAGAAATACAACCTAATTTGAAAATTGACATAGAGGAACAATCTGCAATATGAAAAACACCACTGCAGGGTTGACAATTGGTCAAGATAAACTCATAAGCTGTCATATGACATGAGGCACCTGAGTCTATCAACTACCCGGAAGCAAAGTCTGAGACACCTGCAAAGGCAGTACCAGAGGAAGAAGACAAAGCAGAGGGGGGGGGGCAGTAGCTGACTGGACAATGAGCTGCAACTGTATCTTCTCTAATATTTGAAGCTAACCACCACTTGATTGTTCCGAGGATCTCTTAGCTGGTGAACCAATAGGATGAACACAAATATCAGTGTGATCATCCTTGGACTTAGTGCCCTCACCATCTCAACCTTTTTTTTTCTAGAGAGTCGTGCAAGAGTTTTTTATGTTACCAAAGCTTTTACAATAGTGACACTGAATAAAGCTCAAGTCACTTCTCCTCTAGCTGTTTTACCATCTCTACCACCAAATTTGTGACCAGATTGCCGAGGGACTGCCATAACACTGTCACTAGATGAATAAGTTTCAAGAGACTTTATCTTAGTCTCTTCTGCAATCAATTCAACTAGGACATTGGTGACCAAGGAAAAAAGTGGTTGATGCAATATGATACTCCTTACCCCGTCAAACTCTGGTAGAAGTGCCTAAGAAACTCAATAACCTTAGTTGTTTCCTTTTGCTGATCAAGAAGCCCTAGACAAGTTTGCCATGAGGTGAATTGCTTACACATTGCATACTTCTTGCATTTGGTTTAGCCCTCTATGAGTGCAAGTGCATCCCAAACTCTTTGCATGTCAGAGTAGAATTCTTCAATTGACTTGTTTTCTTGATGCATAACCCTCAATTATTGTGTGAGTTGGTACCACCTAGCACAATTCTCTTGCTTATAAACTTGTTTGAGGTATGCTCATGCTTCTTTGGCCTCCTGATATTTTGAGAGGTTCATAGCTATCCTCTGTTCTACTGAACCTAATATCCTAATAGTTTCTCATAATCGGCAGCTTTGGTTTGACTTTGGTCTCATACAAATAACTGCCTAACCCCTTTTCAACAATCATGGCTGTCATAAAATCAGCCCAATAAGCATAGTTTGTCCAGTCTAACTTCTCTAGAATAATCTGAATACCTTCTTTCTCCTCACCTCATACAACCCCCAACTACAATATGGAATACCTGCACACAAGCAAAACAAACAAAATACATCCTACCATGCAGCCACACCCCAACTACAAGCTGCACAAACATAAAACCCGGTCCGAGTCACCGAGTTGACCCGCCGAGTCACGAGTCAATAAAGAACGAGTCGAGTCCCGAGTCACGGGTTTTAAAACCTTGCGTAGGACTGAAAGAACGAGAATAATTCCTTCTAGATTTATATCTTACGAATCTTTCTCACCTAAACAGAGCACGCCTTAGTGTTATTTATTCATATGTGGAACCTAAATTTTTTGAAGAAGTCGAATGGAGGGATGCAATGAAAAGTGAACTTAAAGCTCTTAGAAAAGCTAAAACTTGAAATTTTCAAGATCTACCTAAAAGTAAGAGAACAATAAGATGTAGGTGAGTTTTTAAGGTCAAGATTAAAAGAGACGGGTCTCTTGAAAGATATAAAGCTCGTCTCATTGCTAAAGGGTATAGTCAACAATATAGAATAGATTACGATGAAACTTTTGCTCCCGTTGCGCGTATGGTCATTGTTAGGTGTCTTATTACTATTGTCTCCATTAAAAAATGAAACATATATCAAATAGACGTTAAAAATGCATTTTTAAATGGAAACCTAAACGAATAAGCCTATATAGATATTCCTCCAGGTACAAATGTTCATAAAGGAAAAGTTCTCCGTTTACGAAAAACTCTCTATGGTTTGAAACAAGCTTCCAAGGCTTGGTATGATCGGTTTAAGAATTTAATAATAAAAAATGGCTTTACTTCATGTTATACTGGCACTGTTTTGTTTGTCAAGAAATCTAATGCAGGAATTATAATTTTGTTATTATATGTTGATGATATACTAATCACAGGAGATGATACTAAAGGGGATTAAGAGTATCAAGTCCACATTGACAGAAAGATTTGAAATGTTAGACTTAGGATTTCTAATATATTTTCTAGGCATTGAAGTTGCCTACTCTCACAGAGGTTATTTTTTGTCCCCAACTAAACTTGCTCTTGAGATTATTGACAGTTTACGAATTACAGATGATAAAATTTGTGAAACTCCTGAAGTAGTAGAAACAAAGATAAAAATTGATGATGGGGTTCCTCTAGAAGATCCCACCCCTTACAAGCAACTTGGTTCTTTGATGTATACATGTTGCAAGTCAATTTCCGCACGCTCCTACATCAGTTCATATGAGTGTCATCATTTGAATTATCAGATATATGAAGAGGTCGATACACAAGAGAGTATTTTTATCCTCGTCTTCTGAATTAAATTGAATTGCTTATACTGACTCTGGTTGGGAAGGTGATCCAAATAACCGTCACTCCACCACTGATTTTTGTGTGTTCTTAGGAGAATCACTAATTTCTTGGAAATGCAAGAAGCAACAAAAGTGTCTCTATCATCTTCTGAGGCCAAATACCGAGCCATGACAACTACGACCATGAAGATTGTTTGGATTTAGCTGTTGTTGGAAGATATGGAGGTTCTGTTAAATTGTATCTCCTTTTTTGTATACATATATTTATATATATATAAAGAAAGATACATATACATAATATACATATATGTATATGTATTTATCGTTACATATATAAATATATATTATTTTCACATCATATAACCCCCAGGGGTATTTTTGTCTTTTCTTCTTTTTACGCATATCCACGTTAGTGAATATGTTTGTAACTTTTCCTATTCTTTTTTCTTTTTCTTTCTTTTCTTTTTTCTTTTTCTTTCTTTTCTTTGTTGATTTGACCTAATTACTAGTGACTAGTAAAAATATATAAAGGTTTGTCATTTAAATTGTCATTACTAGTGACAAACAACAAAAAATATGACCTAGACATTGGAAATTATAGGAATATGCCCCTAATAAATCGCCTCAACATGTTCCCTATGAAGGATTTCCAAAAGTATAAGTACATTAAAGCATGTAATACAAGTAGGAATATAGATTATTTTGCAATTTGCAAGTCAATTGAATGAATAGCACTAGTTAATACAGAACACGGACCATGAATTGAATTTGGCCTTTTATGGATCATAAATCCTGAATCTGTGGTCTTTATCATTGTCACAAACACCACAAAACAACATCGCCAAGCCTTATTGCATCTATATGAATTAGCCTTTAGAACATTGTCTTAACATAGATACCAAGCTGATGAAATTGAGCATAACTTTGGGTAAAAAACTAAAAAAAAAAATTCAATCTTATATGTTTCCAATGAAGTTTTTTATTCATTCTAATGTTGTGTGCTTCTTAGCAAATATAATAAACACATCTGATAATTTTCATATGCACTAAATGTGAGATAATTTTCATATGCACTAATAAACACATTTGAAAAAAGAAAAAAGTGCCCAAAACTCGCCCGACTCAACCTGAGTCAGCCCGAGTCTGGCCGAGTATTTGCAAAATGAGTTTACCTTGCCGGGTCGACTCGTTGGAGGGCCGAGCCGAGTCGAGTCACCGAGTTGACTCGACGAGTTTTAAAACCTTGGTCCTACGATGATTTATATTATTTATGAAAGTAGGTTCACTAGATTCACTATACTTTTCAATTGCTCTTCTAAAAGTGTTTCTATCTCTATGAGTATAGGTAATAGGTTCACTGGATGATCCTATTTCGGTAGGTTGTTTAAGAATTTGAAAATGAGAATTATTGTTCTTTTGTGTATTTTCATCGTTACTAGGAGTATCATATATCATTTCATCATCGCTAGAAATATCATCATTTCTAGATAACAATTCAAACAAAAAAGAATAATCCATATTATCTCCAAGATGTTCATATTCTTCAAAACCACTAACATTTTCTAAAAAGGTTATATTTCTAGAAACATATAATTTATCATTTTTAACATCATAACATCTAAAACCTTTTTGTGTTTCAGAATATCTAAGAAATGCACAAGAAATAGCTTTTGGTGAAAGTTTATCATTTTTATTGATAAAAACAAAACATTTGCATCCAAAAACTCATAACCTATTGTAGTTGGGTTCTTTTTGATATACAATTTCAAAAGATGCGATTTTATTTAATTTTTTTTAGGGAAGACGATTTATAAGATAAACGGATGCAAGAGCCGCCTCAACCCAAAATCTTTTAGGAATTTTTTGAGAAATAAGCGAGGTTCTAGTGGTTTCAACTATGTGTCTATGTTTTCTTCCGGCTAAACCATTTTGTTGAGGTGTTTTGGGATACAAATTTTGAGAAATAAGCAAGATATGGCCACCTTCTTCTTCTATTTTGGAAAAACCGGTTTAATGTGTCCCAGTTCTTTGCAAAAATGACAAATGATTTTACCATAATCTCTTCCTTGGCATCTTCCATTTTGACCACTATTTTGACCACCATCTTCTCTTGCTCTTTGATTTTGATTTTGATTTTGAAATTTATTGAAGTGAGGGGGTTTATAGGTTTTCAAATTATTTTCCGATCTAGAAATGGCATAAGCTCCTTCATTTTCCTCTTTGATTGGGGGCATAGCAAGAACACTTGGATTGATTTTACTCATTCCCAATCGAGTTTCTTCTCCACTAAGCTTAGTAAAAATATCTTTAAGAGGTGGAGAAGTGAAAGAAGATAGAAGCGAAGATCTTATTTGCTCGAATGCGGGTCTAAGTTCATTAAAAAAATTAAAAAACCGATCTTCTTTCAATTGTTTGTGTCGAAGCTCAATGGCTTCTCCACTCCATTTTGGTTCAAGCATAGCAAGCTCATTCCAAATAGATGATAATTCGATAAAATATTCTCTAATAATCAATTCGCCTTGTTGAAGGGTCAAAGCCTTTTTCTGGAGATAATATTTGTGGGATAAATCTCTCGATGTATATGTCCTCTCAAGATATTCTCATACTTGAGATGCCTTTTTAAATTTCAAAATATTTGCATTGATTATAGTATCAACTGAAGAAAAAATCCATAAGAGAATTTTGTAATTTTTTATCTCCCATTCTTCATGCTTTTGCTCTCTCCTCTCTATTAAGAACTTTTATTTCTCTTTTTTCAACTATAGTGATTTTTGGCTCGGGTTCCGGAATCGTACCTTGGATGTAACTCTAAAGTCTCTTACCTGAGCCTCCATATTGCCGGCCCAAACATGATAGTTTGACCTATTAAGTTTGAAACCAAGAAAAAAGTGAGTCTTTTTCCGCCATTGAGGAGCTTTTATGAGAGACAAAAGAGTCTTAAAAAAAAAATAGAACACTTACCACAACGAGTCTTCTTTAAGCTTACTTGATGTAATGTATCTCACTAGAAGTAGATTGCAAGAGCTTTCCATGCCAAAATACAAGAATAAAGTATGGGTACACTTTTCGAGGCGACCACCATGATGATGCAATACATGAGCTATTCTTTTAGAAGCCAAGCTTTGATACCATGTAAAAATGTCTTCAAAGAGACTATATGCACAAAGGCCCTGGATTCTCAATATGAAAAGTGTGCACAAAGACACTTTATGAACACTCACAAGAGAATACAAATGCACAAAGGCATAAAAAATAAAGAGAACATTTATTGAATAATTGAGAGAGCTTTACAAAAGCTTAAATTTACAAAGGGGGTGAATCACATATTTATAAGTACTAAAAGACCTTTGCAGGGGCTCCCACATATAGACGTTGGAGCCCCTCCAACGGTCATATTATTGACCGTTGGAGGGCCCAATGTCTATATGATGTGGGCCCTCAATTGCTAAAAGACAAAAAGGAAAAAATAAATAATAAAAAGAAATACAAAAAAGAAATAGAAAGAAAAGAAAAGAGCATATTCAAAAGGAATATGCGTGAAGAAGGGAAAAGACTGTTTTACCCCTAGTGGGTATTAGAAGAATTAAATATATATCTATATCTACATCTATATCTATAGATACGTAGACATATATATATATATATATATATATATATATATATATATATATATATATATATATATATATATATATATATATATATATATAGAGAGAGAGAGAGAGAGAGAGAGAGAGAGAGAGAGAGAGAGAGAGAGAGAGAGAGAGAGATTACATTTTAACATTTCCATGTCAAATTTTATGCCTCTGTTAGCAGCAGGCACTGGCTTTTCTTGGGACAGCTTTTTGAGCACAACCACCTGGATGGACTTAGGCCATGCACTTTGATGGGTATATTGACTTGGTCAAAACCATGGTTGCCAGTCGAGGAAGCAAGAGCGGGAAGCGAGACACTTTCAAAATTTTAAGGAGCCTGAAGCGTGAGAGGACTTAGAAGCAAATCACGAACCGTCTTGGAAGCGACCTAGGAAGCGAACCGAAAGCGAAAAAAGAAGAAAAGAAGAAAAAAAGAAAAAAAGAGGGAAGCGAGGGGGACGCGCGCTTCCCATAAATGGGAAGCACATTTCCTATAAAAGGGAAGTGCGCTTCCCATAAAAGGGAAACACGCTTCCCAAAAAAAAGGATGCTTCCCCGCGCGTTTCGGAAGTGCGGCGTTTCGTGCTTTCGAAACGCGTATCGGGGAAGCACGCTTCCCCTACTGCATAGGCGGTTCCGGTAACTCTCGTCAAAACATAGGCCAGTGCATGGTGTAACAACCCTAATTCATAACCCTTAAAAATGTGATTTTTTTTTAAATCAATTGCGAAAATCTTTCCAGAAACCCAGGGCCTTTACAGTTCCACTCTCAATTGGATAAAACAACCAACCACAATAGAGCTTACAATTTTCATCCGTACCAAACCAAACTTTTATTGAAATAATAAGTGATAAATCTCAAGACAATTGCATAAATGAAAACTCAGAGTACAATAACAACTAAATGAAACAAAAAGAAAATAAAAGAAGAGTCACACTGTCCATTTGTGATCTATCTAGCAAGTGCGTGACACCCGTAACTCCTTCAGAAGCCAGTCGCTTCACTACTCAATTGCGGCTGCGAAAAACCACAAAAAGAGGGTGTCAGAAATCTGAAGAATTCTGCGTACGAATCCCTCTAATAAAATAAATGAGCATAAAGAACACAGATACGATTTCATGCAATAATTCAGAAGAATACAATTATGACATTTATATAACTCAATTAAGCATTCATGCAACAATGAGCATTTATTAAGCATGAAAGAATATTAATCAATAACAGGAATCACAATTTAAGTAAGCAAGACATTTAACATGCATTAGAAATTAAACATCGTCCATCCACCAACATGTAACAATTAAGGGAACAGGTAAAATATGCACGTTCTAATATATATCAGGATTATGCATGATTTATGTGAAATGCATGAATACTTTATTATCTTTCATTAAAGTTTTTCTTTTCATATGCATGCCCTATTAAATGCATACCATTTAAGTTTCTTTTTTTTAATTACCGTTGTTCGCGGATACACCAAACAGGTACAATTTTTCAAGGTCAAGTTAGGTTTTCAGGATAGCTTAACACACAAGTTGTATTTTATTACTAGGTTCCAAACTTAACCCTCGACCGAATCAGCTTCGAAACATTAGACCTCCACGTCTAATGTCGGGACACTACCGACCTCCATATCCAGTAGTGTCACTTTCTTGGTATACCAAACGACAGTTGTGTCGAATACACCACCCCCAAGTAAAGTGACAGACTCTTACTAAAACCGTGCCCCAGGAGAAATAACTTAAATATCAGGTTTAGGGGTAATAAGTAAAGCACACAGAGTTTTTGTATCCTCGTGGTCCCCCAAAACCGAATCTCTAAGATGTCCATTCTTTCGATGAGAGATCTCAGATCATACATTGCACTGCTTTTGTTTATTATCTTTTTATTTAAATGCCATTTATTAAGTTTTTCAATTCAGCATGCAAAAGCAAAAACTAGCATCTACCCATGCGAGAGTCATCACGGGACCATCACCCGCGGTAAAACCATGCAAACATAATGCAATAAAAATAAATGTGATTGTTTTGTGATTCATTTAAAGGTAAATAAGGAAGAAGCATTAAGTGCTCGAGGCTCTCCAAGCCTGCGATGATTCATTCGGATCATCGATGCACCACATGCAAAAACCATCATTTACATACCACAATGCATTACTTTTGAATGCTTCACCATGCACACTCAGGTAAGCCAATTAAACATGAGTTTAAAGCGATAATATGCATGTGCACGAACTCACAATTTTACATTCATTGCATACTTTTATTTTATGTGTATATTCATGTCAATTGCAGGCTTTGAACTTACATGTTTTTATGCAATACCCATTTTAACCATCCACGAGACCATTCAAGCAATGGCGGAAATGCCATACTTGTCCATTAGATGTACGCATACACATAAGATGCATTAAAATAATACACCATATAAAAGTATATTCCATTTTTTTTTTTGAATATGATCCAGCGCCCAGCCGACTGCCAGTCGGCTAGGGCCGGCTGTCCCAGGCACAAAACATTTAAAACAGTTTTTTTTTCTCTTACCTGTAACCCAGCCAACCCATGTGGTTGGGTCGGGCACACAGCCAAACCGGACCTTGCCAGGCCTGTCCCAGTCCTGCTCCAGGGCCGGACTGGGCCAGACGGGTCTCTGCCAAGCCGGGCTGTCTGAGTCAGCCCAGCCAACCCTGTTGGCTGGGCCTGACAGCCCATACACAGGCCCCAGTCCGGGCCTGTGTGTGTTGTCAGGGCTGAACAACCACCAACACACACCAACAAAAATAAATAAGTTCATTTTAAAACAAACAGCCCACTAGTCTAATCTGGAAAACAAAATTCTTTTCAGAAACAACTATATATGGATCATGCGAGGTTCCATAATGAACACACTGTAAATATTCTCAAGGTTGCACATACATGTGTTTACAAATTTAAGGGTTAAATATGCAGAGATTAAACATGGTTACATTCACATATGACTGTATCCAAAACAAATCATATGCACCTTCATAAGTCTAACAGGAACACTAAGCCACTTGTGTATGCTTATTCCACAATGCATATGTATTCAATGTTTTCAGCAAGCACATCATTACACACGTTTTTTTTTTCTGAAAAATACCATGCATACACCACTATTTCAACATATAGTTTCATGCATTTATTCAGTCCATGACATGATTCACCCATAGAAATTGATTCTCACAAGAACTAGGCACTAAACGGATGCATAGGCATTACTTAAAAATTCTGTTTTAACACAAAAATAAATATGTACAAAATTTTTGTTTTTGAAAGATGAAAAGAGTAAAAAACGCATGCATGAAAAGGGATTCATAAATCCTCTTTCGTATATCTTAGAGTGATCACATAGATCTACTCTTTTACCATGGTTTTGATCATGGTATAGCATGAGAATCGAATTGGCATTCAATTTCTTACTTAAATCAAAAGAAGAACCCATACCTTGCAAACGATTGAAGAAAATATGAAAACAATGGTGCAGAAAGCTTGGATGTCTGGAGAAGATCTTCTTCTTCTTCCTCTCTTTCCCTTTCTCTTTCTCTCTCTCCTCTTTTTCCTCTCTCTCATTCCTCTTTCTCTCTCTCTCTTTTCTCTTTTTCTAGGTAAAGAATGGGAGCCCCCCCCCTTTTCTCCAGCTCTCTCTAAGAGAGTTCCCAAAAGGTGGAACTCTTAGTTTCCTAATTTTTGAAACTTCACCAAATGTTGACTTTTTCACATTTGGTAGTTTTTCTAACTTTGTAAAACTTTTAAAACTCTCTTTAAGTAAGTATAAGGGCTCTTTTAAGGAGTCCCACTCAGCCCTTAAACCAAAATTCGAAATTAATATCAATTAATTAATTATTAGATATTAATTAATTAAAAATATCTAAAAGATTCCAAAAATAACCAAATTAACCCTAAATCCTTATTAACTATAATAAAACCCAAATTAAAGCTTTATATTGAATTTAAAGCAGAAAAAAAACGTTGGGCTTGGATTTGGATTCAGATCCAGATCCAAGATCCAAACCATACCCAAAACAAAAATGGATCAAGACCTGGATCCAATCCAGATTTAAGTAGGACCTAAATAGAACCCAAATCCATAAAAATTCGGATCCTAGACCTTAGATCCAACTCCGGATCCATTTCAACAAGCTGCTCAATTTTCAGAAAAACGCAATTTCTGGGCCAACCGGGACTCAAATTCAGAAAAGTAAAATATCATCGCTCTCAGAATTCTGAGACGCATCCAACGATATATTACACAAATACAAAAATCTGAATTTCGCCCGAAAATAATCTGAATTTCGCCTGAATTTTGCTTGAATTTAAAGGTCGAAATTAAAACTCTTTCTCACGCTTTGTTTGACTCGCCTCGACCTTGTCGATGAGACCAGGCTTAAGCCCATACCCAAAGACTTCAACCTAAAAATCGAGTCTCAAACAATTTTTCTCCCAGACTTAGTCAAATTTTCATCAAAATTCTAAAATGACTAAGTACTAAAATACACGATATTACACCTGGCCTGTATTTTCCTGTTCAAAGCATAGGGAGATCCCTCGGTCTGCAAGTAGTCTAGTCTGTCTTGGCAGTGTTTGGGCCATGGTTATGACATTGAGATGTAAATGGCAACTTTTTGAAGAGATATGGAAATTTGTGTTGATATATGTTTTAGTTCTATATAGGAACAAATGATGTTGAAACATGACTTGTAATACTGATCCCATATCTCTAATGGAAGGCTTTTAGTTTTCTCATATTTTTCCACGATATCCTTGCCCCAATTTATATTCAAATGCTTAATATGGCCCTGTCTGTAATTTCTAATAATTTCTATAGGATTATTAAAAGCTGAAATTTCCATTTAGTTATTTGTTAATATAAATGTTGGATAAATTGTGTTATCTCGAGACAGACATGCTTTATGTTGTATGATGTGGAAAGCTGATCATTTGCTCTAGAAGTAGCTGAGGTTATTTAAAGTATTTTCATTGTAGTTATTTTATTTGGCCTTGATATGCCCTAGTATATGGCCAAATGCTGAAACATGTTGAGCAAGTGCTGGAATTGTCTCTTCTCAATGATCAACATATCCTTTTTCAATAATTGATGTATTTTCAGGTTGATATTTTTAAGATTCTTTGCGACCATTTTGAGTGGCTACCGTAACTTTCTGGTATGGCTTATAATTTATTTAAATTTTTACTCAATTTATAGTTTTAAGATTAAATCATTGATAATATGCCACATCCATGTATGCTTCTTTTAAATACTGCTAATACACATTTTTTGAGCAGGAAAATACTGCTGTAAATGTCTTCAACTCACAAGCATTTCTTAAGAAACGGTCCCGCATGACCAATCTACCACCAGATCCCATGGTGAGATCATAAAATAAATTCCCATGAGGCTTGTGACATTTTTATCTAGTAGTTTGAGATTCATGCATGTATCATGCTTTTATATTGATATTATTTATTTCCTTCAATTTACAGCTAATGCAGTTTTTAGATTCTCAAGGTTTTCTTGATTATTTGGAGAGGTGTACTCACTCCGATGAGAACAGTAACAATCTTGTTGACAAGTTACAAGATGCAATTGGGAGGGGCCAGAACCCTTCCTCCATTCTTCCCACCATTTCAGCTGAACTTGAAACACTAACAATAGCTGATCCAGTTGTAGGACTTAGAGGTAATCTCTGCAGTTTCCTTTGTAGGTTCCTGCAGGTACTCTTTGTGATTGCTTGTTAGATTTCCTCTTCTAGTGTATTTTATTACACAACTTTAACTTATCTACTATTATTTTGCTTTGATTGCATATTACCAAATATGAAACCTTGGAAAATGTTAGTGCAAATTGAAAGCCAGGGATGTTTTATTTACTAAACCTTCTTCCTTTGTGTCAGGATCTGGGGTGAGATACTGTTATGACCACTTTCCTGCAAATGTTCGGACAGAGGAGCAAGAAGAAAGGAGAAGATCTATTCTTGCTGCGGCAAGTGGTGCCCTAGAGTATCAAGGCAGACATACCCCAAGGTCTTTTTCTTTTCTTAAGTGAACAATATCTGCTTATATTTTGCCATGCAAGATTAACGTGATATGGTAGGTAATTATACCATTATAGTTCATGTAAACTTTTCCTTTTCTTATTCAAACTAAAAACTGTCCTTTTTTCCTATCAGCTCTCCTTCAGTCTCACCTGCAATGGATGCGAAAGCAGAAAGCCTTAGTCCACGTGAAAGAGCTGTAAGTATTCTGTAGATCTCAGTTTGCATATTCAGGAAAGTGAAATACTCTGCAACATCTTGGAATAATTCTTTTTGTCTTAATATTATCAAATACAGTTATGCTTAGTGGTGTAGTATGTAATGACATTTTTGTTTGTAGGCTGAGAGAGAACGAATGGTGTTGGACATAAAAGTGAAATTACAGGTGAAACTTGTTTATCCATTTTTTGTTATTTGAGTTAATCTTATAATGAAAATGGTTTCATGATTTTGCATAGTTGTCTTCTCTTGGTTGGTTTGGTTTGTTCCAAAATTAGTGATTTTGCATAGCTGACTTCTCTTGCTTGGTTTGCTTGGCAGGGACTGTGGCTGCGCCTTCTAAAACTGGGAGCAACTGATGATCCTCTTTTATCGTTTGAATATGGAACAATTCTTGGTATGTCTGGAATTATGTTCTCCCCTATCTGGATTTCTGTCTGTGGGTGCAAGGGTGGTGCTTGTGTAAGTCTTGCATTATGCTTTTGACGTCCAATATTATTGCTTTTGCAGCATTGATTGAATCTGATGCTGAAGGAATTGGTGGAAGTGGGTTTGTTGAATGTATTAGGGAACACATTCACTCGGTGAGGCAGATCTAATTTTGAAAATTTCATACATGTTTATAATATCTATTCTTTTATTTATTTTTGGTTATCATCAGGGATGGCTGTGTCGCTTGACTGATGAACAATTCATTGCTGTAAAAGAGCTAGTAAGTCCATTGGACACTTAATATTAAGATTTCTGAGTGCCAGGATGCTGCAACTATGTTAGAATGCTTTCAATCTATCAATCTCTTTTACATATTGATTTGAGTTCTGGAAATCAGAATAGCTTCCTTTTGGTTGATAGGAAGCTGGTGATATTGAGAAATCCTGAATGTAGTGTCTGCACCTTGATAATTGTTGACTTATTGTTTCTTGGTTTTCAAGATAAGTAATGGGCAAGCTGGAATTTTATTGTCCATACATCACTGTTCAGTGATTTCCTGAAGACTTATTAGTTGGCAGACTACTAACTCTGCTTTTAACTGGATCCATCATGTGTAGGTATATTCTTCACATGCATGAAAATTTATAAGTGTTTTTTTGGTAATTCCATTCAAAATGAGGCATGTTAACTCAAATGGAAATTGGACGATATGCCTGGGATCAGCCTTGCTAGATCTGGGGGACTAATACCCATCAACATAAATATGTATCTGGGTACAGAATATCATAATATCATGTTTGGTACAATGTGAGGGTTGTGCGTACATACATGTGTTCACGCATGTGTGTTTTGGTGTGCTTACGCGTGTCTCCAAAATCTTAGTCCAAATCTAAATCATGAAATTCCTCAAGTAACAATTCCCAGATATTGTAATTAATAAATAAGCCTTAAGATATACAAATGGATAGCAAGAATTACTTCTATGAAATCCATATCCATCCTACATCAAGGGTGATCATGTTTATACAACTTTCCTCAGATGCACATAGCAACTTGATGTGTGATCTTGTTGATACAACTTTCCTCAGGTGCACCTAGCATCTTTATGTGTCTTGTGTTCATGTCTGTGTTTAATGACTAGTTGTGTTGACATGGGATATAGGGTAAGGTAGGCACATCTTTCGGTCAAAGCTTCTCACTACCTCTCAATGTAGCTTGTCAGTTTTTTTATTTTGTTTTTGTGTTAGTCATGAAATATTATTTTTTCTTAAAAAATAGTCTTGGAATAGTATCAGAATCTCCATTGCGGTTGCCTTTACCCCTTTGGTGCATTTATGGTATGTTAATAATGTAGATTTCCTTTTCTCAGGTTCAAATATTATCTTATATATTGAACACATTGTGAAATTAGTTCATATTCTAATGACAGTTTTTTTTTATTTCAGTTAAAAACAGATATTAGTCTTGCGACCTCACGGAATGATATGGCAACCATAAGAGATGCTCTTGAGGTTTCTGCAGAAATGTATAGAAAGGACTCCAGTAACATGCCAGACTATGTTCAGTGCCATCTTTATTCTCTATCTATATGGGATGAGCTGCGGTATGCTTTTTCAAGTTATTAATTGGAAATTGTTTGCTTTTGTAAATTATACAAGAAATCATTTTCTTTATGTGGAAGCTTGCTATGCAACTATGTGTACACTTATGAGATGGTGGTCTCCTTTGAGTACATCTACACCTTTTTGAAACTTCTATATCTTTTTTGTTGTGGTACTTGAAATGCATGCTTTTAATCTTCTTTGAGAATTTTATTTGGCACAAAGTGATCTTGTCCTCCTGCAGCATTGTTTGAAATCTGCTTTATGAAAATATTTTGCTTTGAACTTGTAGTTTATATGGATAACTGACAGCAAGATTGAATTCCCTTGTGAAAGCTAAGCAGCAAGAATCTAAGCAAGAAGATTACTGTGAACATCTTGAGAACAGTATTGGATTTCTAATGATGCTGCTTTAAGAGGCTTCAGTGCATTATGCAAGAAAGAAAGTTTAGGAAGCTTAATTCAAGGATACATGAAGCAGTTTCACTTACATCCTATGGTACCCAGACACACTATTTTGCCCTCTGTACCCGTGTCAACACTCGTCGACACCCGGACACACCATTTTACCCTCCGTACATACAAGTTTGTATTCAATTTATAATTATATTTTCAGTATATAATATATATTTTAGATATATCATATATATTTAGATTATATTCAGTTTATTTTGAATTTATTTTGTATTTATGTGATATTTAATATATATATATATTATAATGAAATATGCGAAGTGCATATGCACAAGTCCACTAGGGACAATACCAAATCACTAAGGCACTGCACAAGAACATAAAAAATATACTCTTTATTGAATAAAATGCTTAGGAAAAGCATTACAAACAAGAGAGGCGAGAAGCCCCAAGTTATACACAAGAGAGGCCTTGGGAAGCTCCCAAGAGACATTAGGAGCTCCCAAGAACTATAAATATAACCGTTGGGAGCATCCCAATGGCTCTATTGTCATTTGACCATTGTGCCCTTAAATAAAAAAAAAAGACTAAAAAACTGTCCCTATTGGACAATCCCTATTACAATTGGTAAAATTATCAAAATGCCCCTGGTTGGCTAATACAAGAAATATTAATAAATATCTATCTATCTATCTATATATATATATATATATATATATATATATATATATGCATACATTTTAACACTTCCCCTCAAACTTATGGTGTGATGTACCAAATGTTTGAAAATGCAAAAAGAAACAAAGGGAAGGATTCGAGTCTTCAATGATAATCTTCATCAAATGCCTATATCGGCTACCTCCATCTTCATGATGCATCAACAATAAAATTTCTTTCTCAACCCATAGTATCTTTAAGAACCTGCGAAGAGAACAAAACAAAGGTTCCAACTACAAAAAAAAAGATGTCCTTACCACATGGTTATATAGTTTCAAAATCATATATATATATATATATTTTTGAACAAGAATAACACTCAAGTATAATTTTTAAATAAGGTAGCAATAATTTTAAGATTTTAGAAACATTAGACAATCATTAAGAAAGATAAGAGTAGCATACCTCAAAGATAAATTTTTATGAAATCAAATCATAAACCCAAAATCAACATATTTTTCAAGAAAACATAAATATTGAGCATAAGAGAATTTGATCACTAAAGGACATAAATTATCTAAAAGAGATAAACAATCACACATAAATAATATCCCAAAAGTTTTAGAAAAACACTTTAAATGAAATAACGAATCATCATTTATATTAAGTGAATATGACAACATGCATATAAAATATAACAATTCAAAAAAGCCCTCAAGAAAAGAGAAGTTAATTAAATTCATTCATACAACAATGTAAACAAGATAATAAAAATGACACACACACATATATATATGTCCAACATGCAGTTAAATCATATTTAATGCACATAATAATGAATTAGAGCAATCTCATAAATCACACAAAGCACATCCCAATAGGGTTCACTCATAAAAAACAAGAAAATTACTCACATAACCCAAAATAGGTTCAAGCACAAAGGGCCACTAATAGGCCAAAAATAGTCTTAAAAAAATATTTTATCAATAAAATGCACATAAAATCTATGAAATTTTATCAATAAACATTTTTCCATGCAAGGGCAAACAAGTAGTAAAAGTTTAGAAATTTCATAGAGAGATTTTTAAAAATCCCACATAACAAACAGACTGATTGCAAATCTAAACACCAATTTGCTTACCATAAGCAACCACCTCTTTGACCTCCAACTCAAAATTCAAGTATATCAGTGCATAGGACAGGTGATCAATCATAATGCTACTTATGGGCTTTACAAACACACAAAATAAGTGAATAAACAAGGACCACTTATGGGTAAATACCAACTACAACCACAAGAGGTGTGCATCCCTCACGTCACAAATGATAATAAAACTGTAAACAACAACTTCAACTACAACAGGTGCACATAACTCACCACAACTATGGTCAACAACAACAACAACAACAACTACACCTTCATCCCAAAACAATTGGGGTCGGCGATATGAACCAAAAAAGAAAATCATTCTGGGTCTTCCACATGAATCCTTCTCCTCCAATCATTTCTATCCAATGCCATGTCCTCCGTGAGGTTCAAAGCATTCATATCCTTTCCTATCACCTCCATCCATGTCTTCCTAGGCCTACCCCGACCTCTTTTAACTAATATATTTTCCCAATTCTCCATCCTTCTAACTGGAGCATCATTAGGCCACTCAAATAAGAGGAAAGAATGGAGAAAGCAAGATCGGCAAATATATTGTAATGAAGACAAACTGATGTCAATAAGGAAGAAGATTTGAAAACAATATTCAAATCAAAGTAATAAATTTTGCAATAATATGAGATTTAATCCATAAGAATCAAATATGGACACAAGCAAATAACAATAGAACCATCACTAACAAAACTCGATACGAGCATCCAATAACCAATAAAGGCCAAATAAACAAATGAGTGATACAACTCACTCGTAGAACCTGAGGTCAATCAACTATCAGGCAGAGCCAAAACATTGGCAATCTATATTGATAAGAAGGCAGAGGTGTAATAAAATAGCGGAAAGTGCCAAAACCAATGCCACTAAGGGCTTACAAGATCACAATAATAAAAGCGCACAGGCACAAACCAATGCCACTAAGGGCTTACAAGATCACAATCATAATGTGCACATGCACAAGTCCACTACGAGACAATAGAATAACCAACAAAGGCAACAACAAAAGTACTAAGTGCATATAAAATATTATAAATAAAAAATACAAAACATAAAAATATTCATCTTTATTGAGCATAAATACTTAAGAGAAGTTTTTTTATAAAAGAGGTGTTCAACTCCTATTTATACACAAAACAACCACTAAGACAGGCTATTGGGAGCTCCTAACGGTCATAAAAATGACCGTTGGGGAGCCCCAACGACTCTTTCGGAGAATACCCAAAAAGCCCTTGGTCTTTTGGGGAATGTACCAAGAATAAAAATAAGAAACAAAAAAAATAAAAGACTATCCCTAGAGGACAGATTTTATTACAAGAAAAAGACCAAAATACCCTTGATAATAACAAAAAATAAAAAATAGCAAAAAACTATACTGTATATATGAATATATATACAAGTATATATATATACATATATTTTAACACCCTTCAAACTTATATTGTGATATACTGAAAGTTTGGAAATACAACAAAGATTCAATGGAAAAGATCCAAGTCTTCAACAGAAATCTCCATCTTTATAACATATTAGAGAGTTTTGCAAATACAAGTCTTCAAATGTCTTTTATTGGTCATGATCCCTAATCGTCTTCTTCTGTTATCTCCGCCTTTATGATGCATCAATGATATTCTTTTTTCAATCCATCACATCTTTAAGAACCTGTAGAAAAAACAAAACAAAGGTCCCAACTACAAAAAGAAGGTATTCTAACCAAATAATTATGAAGTTTCAAAACAAATATATATATATATTTTAAACAAGAATAACACTCAAGAATATTTTTTTAGAAATATTAGTTGACTATTAAGAAAGATAGGAGGAGCATATACCTCAAAATAGAATTTTTTATGAAATCAAATTAAGACAATCATAGACTCAAAATCAACATATTTTTCAGGAAAGCATAAATAATGATCATAAGGGAACTTAATCACTAAAAAACATATCAATTATCAAGAAGAGATAAACAATAATGTATTAATAATATAACAAATTTTTAGAAAAAACTTCAATTAAACCAAATCATCAATTTATATTAAAAACATGCATATAAAGTATAACACTAAAAACAAACTTTCAAGAAAAGAGGAGTTAATTAAATTTATGCATGCAACAATGTGAACACGATAATCAGTATGAAACACACATATATATTCAACATGCAATTAAAGCATATTTAATGCACATAAGACGACAAAACAACTATTTTTATCAATAAAATGCACATAAAATGCACATAAAATGCATGATTTTAATGTAAAAAATCAAAGTCTTAAATTACGAACAAAAGTTTCCACAAATATCAAGTGGACAACACATAGATATTTTCGTAAGGAACACACTTTCAATACCCACAAAGGGGCACACCCAAGGAGGCTCACAATATGAAGAATAAAATTTTGATTAACATCACAAGTTGAAAAATCCATGAAATTTTTATCAATAAACATTTTTCCTTATTAAGGAACACAAGTAGAAGACATTTTTGAAATTTCATGGAGAGATGTTAAAAAAATTTACATAATTCAACAATAGTTCGATCACTACAAGCAATTACCTCACTAGACCTCAAAACATCAAAATTCAAAGTGTATCAATGACTAGAACAAGAACATAGCCAATGGGTGCACATAACTCACCACATTGAAAACATCTCTTGCCTCTATATAATGATACTAAATACAAGTGTATCAACAACTAGAACAAGAGCATAATCACAATGCCAATGATGGGCTAAAATCACACATGAAGGTGTGAATACAGATCTCTTGTCTATATATAATGACACTCAAAACAAGAGCATAATCATCATGCCACTAATGGAATAAAACACATAAAAGTATGAATAAACATTTATTGTCTATATAAAATGACACTTAAATAAGAAGCATAATAAGAGAAAACACAAATGATACAAGAGCTTGTAATAAAAACAAACTAATGTTGTCAATTTGTACAATCTTTTAAAACATCGTGGTTTCAAAATTAGATAGCCATCACAGCATAATTATGAGCATCCAACATAATGACGGCCAAATAAACAAATGAGTGATACAACTCACTCATAAAACCAGAGGTGCATACAACTCACTCCCTCAAACAAACTCTGGATCAATAATAATAAGGCCAAATGAAATGATGCATCATATAAAAGTCTTTGACAACACAAATGCTATAAGAAAGCAATAAATACTCATGAAAATCAATTTTCAAATAAGTGAGTTCATATATAAGAACCAATTTGAAAAAATAAAGTTTCAAATCAAACCCTAATAACGGTAGATGAAAACATCAAATGAATATAGTGCAATTATATGCATAATAAGATGTTGATTGATGCAATCAAATGTAATGCAATCATATCAATATAAGCATGCTATATAGAGAGATAATTCAATTTAGATTACAATATGAGACGATCAATGTCATATGACATTAAAGAAGGCCAAATCATATATAGAGATTCTCAAAGTACCATATAGAAAACCAAGTACATATACAAGTACAACTAATCATGGATACTCATAAAGAGATAAAAAACTCATGTATATGCAAGTGATAGATTAATCCACTAAGGGCACAATATAAAAATTTATATTTTATAAATAACAAGTATGCAATGAATCAAGAGTCTTTTAATCAAGAATACACACATCCACCAAAAATCTAGGTGGACAAGCACGTCCATCAATAATGGACAAGTACTAAAGTGAACCATGAAGGAAACACTGAAAACACCCATTAAGAGCAAACACAAAGAAGTTTCTCATGATTCTCAACTTAATATTTTATTAAAAACTAAGTATGCAACACAATCCCATGCAAAACATATAAAATAATGCTATGAGACTAAGAAAATAACATAATCATAAGTACCACAAAAAGGATCAATAAGAGAAACAACTAATATCATAACTATTGTCCCATAAAAGGACCATAAAAGGCATCTATTAAAGTCAATGACTTCCCATAAGAAATTATGCTCAATAGAATCTTATTCATTATGAAAGGAAATCATAAGTGCACAAGGATCAAATATTAATATAAAAAATATTTATTCATAAGTTAGATCATATTTTTTAACACTTCATATGCTATTTTGATTACACCAAGAGCAAAGAGAAAAATTAAACACAAGTTTAAGCAAAATTTTATAAGATCATACTTGTGAAATACACACATCATTATTTTAAAATATCTCAAATTATTTAAAAATATATGATAATTTTTTAAAAGAGAACAAAACAAAGTTCAATAATAAATACGAAAATGATTTGACATTTATAATTATGACGTTCAAATAAAACATCTAAATGCCAACAATATATGCTCAAGCATACAAGATTATATACATATATATCAAATAAAGCAAGTTTTGAAAAATTAAGAATCAAACATGATTTCAAAAACATATATATATATTGTGAAATTGTGTATAAATGTTTAGTTATACACTGCCGGTCCCAAGCCCGGATAAAGGAGGAGGGTTGCGGTATGCCTGTGACAGCCAACATAAAAACTTAGTCATACCCTATGAAAATGAACCAATTTGAGAATTTCGTTGGGGCGTTCCCTACTGAGCAACGCGTTGTACTCTCTAGGTCCGGAGGCAGTGATAAATGGGCAAGGGTTGCTAGGTCGTAGCTCACTAGGTAAGGATACATCATGGTGGAACGAGGATGTCAAATTAGCTATTAAGGTTAAAAGAGAGTGTTATAAAAATCTAAGAGTCGTGATAATGAGAATTTGGAGAAGTATTTGATAGCAAAGAAGGAAGCTAAAAAAGTAGTTCGAAACGCGAGGGCTAAGTTATATAAGGTGGTTTATGACAAGTTGGATACCAAAGAAGGCGAGAAGGATATTTATAGGCTTGCAAAGATGAGAGATAGGAAATCGAGGGATTTGGGTATGGTTAGATGTATCAAAGATGAAACGTAAAGGGTTTTAGTCAAAGATGAGGAGATTAAGGAGAGATAGAAAGATTATTTTGATAAGCTATTTAATGATAGTCATGCTCAAGATCTTGAAGACTTCTCCGTTCCTTTTCATGAGATAAATCGTGACTTTATGCACAAGATTCAAAAGAAAGAAATTGCAGAGGCTTTGAAGAAAATGAAATCAAGAAGGGCAGTTGGCCCAGATGGTATACCTATCGAGGCTTGGAAATGCTTGGGAGAGAAAGGTTTAAAATGGTTGACAAATCTTTTTAACTTGATTTGGCGAACAAATAAGATGCCTAATGAGTGGAGGAAGAGTACTTTAGTGCCTTTATATAAGAATAAGGGTGATATACAAGATTGCACAAACTATCGTGGTATAAAACTCATGAGTCATACTATGAAACTTTGGGAGAGGGTGATTGAGTCTAGGTTGAGGAAGGTTGTCATGATATCGGAGAATCAATTTGATTTTATGCCTGGAAGATCAACTATGGAAGCTATACATCTTCTTAGACAACTCATTGAAAGATATAGAGAGAGGAACAAAGATTTGCATATGGGTTTTATTGATTTAGAGAAGGCATACGATAGAGTACCTAGGGACGTTCTCTGGTGGACAATGATGAAGAAAGGTGTTTCTCTCAAGTACATTAGTATAATTAAAGATATGTATAAAGGAGTAGTAACCAATGTCCGCACTTGTGGAGGGGTGACAACCAATTTTCCGATAACGGTTGGGTTACATCAAGGATCTGCTTTAAGCCCTTTTCTATTTGCGATAGTGATAGATGAGCTTACGAGATCAATTCAAGAAAATGTACCGTGGTGTATGTTGTTTGCTGATGATATTGTTTTGATTGATGAGTCTAGAGCTGGGGTTAATGCTAAGTTAGAATTATGGAGACAAACATTGGAAGCTAGAGGTTTTAAGTTGAGTAAGAGTAAGACTGAATATATGGAATGTCGGTTTAGTAAGCAACCAAGTAGTGATGGGAGTGTAGTGAAGCTTGGTGAGCAAGAAATACCGGTGAATGATTATTTCAAATATTTGGGATCCATCATTCAAAAGTATGGAGAAATTGATGGAGATGTAAATCATAGGATAAAGGTTGGGTGGATGAAATGGAAAAGTGCAACTGGAGTGCTGTGCGATCGTAGAATGCCATTGCGGTTGAAGGGAAAGTTTTATAGGACGACTATTAGGCCCGCTTTACTATATAGTACAGAATGTTGGGCTGCCAAGAGACATCATATTCAAAAAATGAGTGTAGCTGAGATGCGGATGCTTAGATGGATGTGTGGAGATACAATAAAAGATAAGATTCAGAACGAGGAGATACGTAAGAAGGTAGGTGTTGCACCCATTGAAAATAAGATGCGTGAGAATCGTTTACGGTGGTTTGGACATATTCGGTGAAGGCCTAATGATGCTCCAGTTAGAAGGTTGGAGAAATGGGAAAATATATTAGTTAAAAGAGGTCGGGGTAGGCCTAGGAAGACTTGGATGGAGATGATAGGAAAGGATATGAATGCTTTGAACCTCACCGAGGACATGGCATTGGATAGAAATGATTGGGGGAAAAGGATTCATGTGGAAGACCCAAAATGAATTTCTTTTTTTGGTTCATATCGCTGACCCCAATTATTTTGGGATGAAGGCGTAGTTGTTGTATTGTGAAATTGTCTATGAAGAGAAAAAACGCATACAAGCATAAATACTTTATAAAAGATGTGTACGAAGACACCCTCACAACACTTGAACAAAATACGCAAGAAGCGTAAAAATAGCAAACATGCAATAATGCATGTATTTGATAAAATGAACAAATGCTTGAGACTCTCAAGCTTAGGAATTACAAGGGGGGAACACCCCTATTTATACAAGTGCCAAAAGGTGCAAGAGGGGGGCTCCCAAAGGAGTCGTTGGGGAGCCCCCAACGACTCTATTGGGGGACCCCCAATGCACTTTAAATAATAAAAAATAAAAAAAGAAAAAGTAAAAAAGAATTACAAAAAAATATATAAGAAAATTACAACATATTCCAAATGGAATATGCTTAAGATAGGAAATTACAAGAATACCCTTTTCGGGTAAGATATAAAAAAAGGTATATAAATATATATATTTATATATATAGAGATATATATACATATAATATATTATATGTATATGTATCTCTATGTATATAAATATATATATTTATATTTACAATAATGATTTTAGGAGACACATTTTAACACCCCCCCTCAAACTTACGGTGTGATAACCACAAGTTTGTCAACAAGGAAATGAAATCTGGGCGAACATAGAGCTTTTGTGAAGAAGTCGGCAAGTTGATACTCAGACGTCACGTATGGTAGATCAATGACCTTCTTCAAGTATTCTTCTCTGACATAATGACAGTCCATCTCTATATGCTTTGTTCACTCGTGAAAGGTGTGGTTCTTGGCAATATAGATTGCACTTTTATTGTCAGAGCATAGCTTTGTTGGTTCTTCAACAACCACTCCCATATCTTCCAAAAGGCGTCGAATCCATACAATTTCCATGGTGGTAGATGTCATGGCTCTATATTCGGCTTCAGTGGATGACAAAGAGACATTCTATTGCTTTTTGCATCGCCATGAGATCAAAGATTCAACTAAGAAAATACAAAAACCAGTGGTGGAGTGACGATTACTAGGGTCACCTCTCCAATCAGAGTCAGTATAAGCAAGCAATTTTAATTCAGAGGAAAAAGATATAAATACAACCTTGTTCATTGTTCCCTTCAAATATCTGATGATGCGAAGGACAACACTCATATAAACGGTTGTAGGAGCATGCTGAAACTGACTGGCGATGTGAATAGCATGCGACAAGTCGGGTTTAGTAATGCTAAGGTACATTAAAGAGCCTACCAACTGTCTGTAAGGAGTAGGATCGGTTAGGGGAACACCATCGTCAATCTTCATTTTTGATCCCACGACTTCAGGAGTTTCGCATACTTTGTCATTAGAAATTCCTGATCTGTCAATAATCTCACAAGCAAGCTTAGACTGAGATAAAAAATAACCACGTTGCGAATAGGCAACCTCGATTCCAAGAAAATATGTTAGAAAACCCAAGTCTGACATCTCAAATTTTGAAGTCAAGACGGACTTAATACCCTTAAGTCCTTGAACATCATCACCTGTAATTAACATGTCATCAACATAGAGTAATAGAATCACAATTCCTGCATTAGATCTTCTAGTAAATAGAGCAGTGTCAGTATAACATGATGAAAAACCATTTTCCAACATTACACTGGTAAACCTGTCATACCAGGCCTTGGGGGCCTGTTTCAAACCATAGAGGGCCTTACGAAGACGAAAAACTTTATCTTTAGGAATCTTCGTGCCTGGTGGAGCATCCATATATACTTCTTCGTTAAGATCACCATTTAAAAAGACATTTTTCACATCCATTTGAAAAATGTTCCAATTTTTAATAGATGCAATAGTAATAAGACATCTAACTGTAACCATTCGGGCTACAGGGGCAAAAGTTTCCTCATAATCAATTCCATACTTTTGCCCATACCCTTTAGCAACTAAACGAGCTTTATACCTTTCCAAGGATCCATCGCTCTTAGTTTTAACCTTAAAAACCCATCGACAACCTATAGTTTTCTTTCCTATGGGTAGAGTTTGAAAATCCCAAGTTTCAGCCTTTTTAAGGGCATTAAGTTCATTTTGCATAGCTTCTTGCCATTCTATACATTTTTTAGCTTCTTTAAAATTCCTTGGTTCAAAATAAGAGTGAATGGCACTAAGGCAAGCCCTATATCGGGGTGAGAAAGAATCAAAAGAAACAAAACGAGTTGGAGGTCTTCTATTCCTTTCAGATCTTCAGTGGTCGATAGTAGGAACAAGCTCACTATACTGGTCAATAGCACTTCTAAAGGTGTCTTGGTTTCTACGAGAGTAGGTTATTGGATCACTTGAAAGTCTACTTTCTTGTTCATTGAGTGAGTTATGTTCACCAACGTCACCATTATTTTCCTCATCATGATTTGATGATACATCATCATCACTAGATATATCATCATTACTAGACAATAGATCAAATATGAAAGAATAATCAAAATTATCTTGTTGAGAAACATTTTTTTCAAAGCCACTTTCATTTTCCAAAAAAGTTACATTTCTAGAGACATATAACTTATCATCTCGAAGATCATAACACCGAAACCCTTTTTGAGTTTCGGAATATCCAAGAAAGGCGCAAGGGATAGCCTTGGGAGATAGTTTGTCATTCTTATCCGTAAGTATAAAACACTTACACCCAAAAACTCGTACCTATTATAATCCAGTTCAAGTTTATATAAAATCTCAAAAGGGGATATTTTTCCTAATATCCTAGATGGCAGACGATTTATCAGATAAACAGAAGCAAGAACTGCTTTTGCCCAAAAATTTTTAGGAATGTTTTGGGAAATAAGAAGGGTCCTAGTGGACTCAATGATGTGCCTATGTTTTCTTTCGGCCAACCCATTCTGTTGAGGAGTTTTAGGACAAGACCTTTGATGAACAATTCCATGATCCTCAAGATATACTTTAAATTGATTAGAGAGATATTCCCCTCCAGAATCACTCCTAAATATCTTTATATTACTGTTGAATTGATTCTTGATCATTGAATGAAAGGTTTTAAAACACGAAAAAACTTCATGTTTGAACTTAAGAAAATAAATCCATGAATATCTGAAAAAATCATCCATAAAAATGACATAATAAGAAAAGCCTCCTTTTGAAGTCACAGGTGCGGGTCCCCAAACATCCGAATGAACAATTTCGAAATTTTTGGAAGAGAACATGGTTCTTTGCTCAAAAGGTAAACTTTGCATTTTTCCGAGAATACAATCATTACAAGAAAATGAACTTTTACATAGGTCCTTTGCAAAATGTAAATAAGACAACTTGATGATATTAGGATGACCAAGTCTTTTGTGCCATACATTTATATCTTTGTTTTGGGCCACATTACAAAAAGATTTTGGAACTTGAAGAAATTCCATATAATATAAGTCTCCTTTTCTAAAGCCTTCCCCAATCAATTTTCCGGACCGACGATCCTGTATTAAACATTTATCACAAGAGAACTTAATATCGTAACCATGGTCCGAGAGTTGAGAAACAAAGAGAAGATTTAAGTTTAGTTTAGGTATAAATCTAATTTTTGAAATAAAAAAATCTTGAGTTTCAAAATTACCTATACCTTTAATTTCAAGAGATGTTCCATCCGCAGTGGAAACAAAAGAGGGAGAAACATTTTTTGAGAAATCGGAAAGTGAAAACATGTTTGGGGACATATGAAAAGATGCACCGGAGTCCAAAAGCCAAGAGACTTTACCTGGAAGAGATGAGGTAGACACGACGGCACCGGAGGTAGCTCCCTTGAGTAGAGGTTGAAGGGCTTCCACTATTTGATTTAAAGAGAGTGACCCACTTGATGATGCCTCCTCCTTTTGTGGAACACCGGTGGTAGCCATTGCAAGATGCTTTTTCCATTTGGGACATATTGGTTTGTTATGTCCGGGTTCTTTACAAAAATGACAAATAATTTTACTATAGTCCCTTTTTCCTCTTGGCCCACCATTTTCACCTTGATTTTGTGGTTTAAAATGAGGGGGATGATAGGTTCTTACATTGTTCTCGGGTCTTGATACGACATTGACCTCATTACTTTCTTCATGATTACAAGGAACCACAAGAACACTTGATCCTTGTTTACATAAACTCATACGAGTCTCCTCACCACTTAATTTGGTGAGTACATCTTCAAGAGAGGGAGGAGAAAAAGAGGATAGAAGAGAGGACCTTATTTGCTCAAATTCGGGCCTTAGCCCATTCAAAAAATTGAAGAACCGATCTTCTTCAAGTTGTTTGTGACGGAGTTCAATTGCTTCTCCACTCTATTTTGGTTCAAGCATGGCAAGCTCATCCCAAACGGAGGAGAGATCGGCAAAATATTCCCTAATAGTCATTTCACCTTGAGTAAGAGAGAGAGCCTTCTTTTGAAGATAATACTTATGAGATAGGTCTCTTGATGTATACATTTTTTCAAGATAATGCCAAGTTTCCGATGCTTTTTTGAACTTAATAATGTTGGCATTAATCTTGGTTTCAACGGATGAAAAGAACCAAGAAAGAATCTTGAAATTCTTTATTTCCCACTAATCGTGCTTCTTAGAATACTCTTCAAGAGCTCTAACCCTTTCTTCTCCTTCAAGAATCTTGATCTCACTTCCGTTTACCACGGTTATTTTGGGTTCCGGTTCCGGAATTGTGCCTTGCACATAACCCCATAGCCCCTTCCCTTTTATGTGAGCCTCCATGTTTCCGGCCCAAATATGATAGTTGAACCCATTTAATTTGAAGCCAAGAGTAAAGTGAGACTCTTTTTTACCCATTATGAAGTAGAGAGAAAGGGAAAAATGCCGTACCAACACAATATTCCAAATGCTAGCTTGCGCAAGATTCTTCTAAAATATTTATGAAGCAAGATCCACCACTTCAACCTCCAAAGATCCGAAGGCACGCTTTTCGAGGTACTTTAAAAGAAGAGGATCCCACAATTCTGTATCACCAACCAAGCTCTGATACCATGTGAAATTGTCTATGAAGAGACAATACACATACAGGCATAAATACTTTATAAAAGAAGTGTACGAAGACACCCTCACAACACTTGAACAAAATACGCAAAAAGCGTAAAAATAGCAAACATGCAATAATGCATGTATTTGATAAAAGGAACAAATGCTTGAGACTCTCAAGCTTAGGAATTACAAGAGGGGAACACCCCTATTTATACAAGTGCCAAAAGGTGCAAGAGGGGGGCTCCCAAAGGAGTCGTTGGGGAGCCCCCAACGACTTTATTGGGGGACCCCAATGCACTTTAAATAATAAAAAATAAAAAAAGAAAAAGTAAAAAAGAATTACAAAAAAATAAATAAGAAAATTACAACATATTCCAAATGGAATATGCGCAAGATAGGAAATTACAAGAATACCCTTTTCAGGTAAGAAATAAAAAAAGGTATATAAATATATATATTTATATATAGAGATATATATACATATAATATATTATATGTATATGTATCTCTATGTATATAAATATATATATTTATATTTACAATAATGATTTTAGGAGACACATTTTAACATATATATATATATATATATAGTTATAAGATATTTAATAGAAACAAGTCCAACGATAATTAAAAAAATATTTAAAGTTTTTTTTAATAAAAATAACAAATATATATATATATATATATATATATATATATATATATATATATATATATATATATATATATATATATATATATATATATATTAAAGATATAAAATACATACTGAGTCAATATTTTTCTTGAATCCAAGCCGCACAATGATCATGAATCCTTCACGAAGCATGAACTCGAACCAAAGAATCCAAGACCCAAAAGAGGCAACATTTCAAGAAGAATTTCTTGGCTTTGATACCATGCAATGAAATAGCGAAAAATGCAAAAACAATGCCACTAAGGGCTTGCAAGATCACAATCACAAAAGTACACAGGCATAAACCAATGCCACTAAGGGCTTACAAGATCACAATCACAAAAGTGCACAAGCACAAACTAATGTCACTAATGAAATGAAATGGGGATCTTCGAAACACGAGCTTAGATTAACAAGAGCAAGTGTCAAGAATGACACTAAAGCATAACCCTTAAAAAGGGTATAACTGGAAACAAAATAAAAATAAAAATGTATTCTTTATTGATATGAAAAACCAATTGCTTAAGAAGCATTGGAGTAAAATACAAGAGGGGCTGCACCCCTTTATATACACAGCTGAAAGAGGACTCAATAGAGCTGTTGGGCACAGTCCAACAACTCTATTTAGAGCTGTTGGAATGTGTCAGTCCAACAGCTCTATTAAGAGCTGTTGGACTGTGTCAGTCCAACAACTCTATTGCTAGTCAAGTCTGGACAGGACTTGACTAGCAACAGTCATTCTAGTTCAAACTGAACTAGATGACATAAAGACAAAAAATAAAAATAAAGGAAAAAAATTACAGAAATGAAAACTGTATTTATATATATATAATAATATAATATTATTATATATACGTATTTGTACAGTTTTACATTTTAACACTCCCCCTCAAACTTACGGTGCAATGAGCAAAAGTTTGTTTAAGAGAAAGTGAAATCGGGGAGCAGCGAGAGGCTTTGTAAAGAAGTCTGCTAACTGATATTCTGAAGTGACATATGGCAGATCAATTATCCCGTGTAGATATTCCTCTCTGACGTAGTGACAATCCATTTCGATGTGTTTGGTGCGTTCGTGGAATGTTCTGTTACTGGCAATGTAGATCGCACTTTTGTTGTCACAACACATTTGTGAAACCTTTGTTGCTTCAACTCCCATGTCAGCAAGCAGTCGTCGGAGCCAAACTACTTCCATGGTCGTGGTTGCCATGGCTCTGTATTCAGCTTCGGTGGATGAGAGAGATACCTTCTGCTGCTTTTTACACCTCCACGAGATTAATGATTCCCCTAAAAAGACACAAAAGCCAGTGGTTGAGTGTCTGTTATTGGGATCACCTCCCCAATCAGCATCAGTATATGCAATTAAATCAAGAGAAGAGGAGGAAGATAAGAAAAATCCTCGTGAAAGAGAGGACTTGATGTATCTGATAATACGCATGACTGCTCCCATATGAACAGAAGTAAGAGCATGTTGAAATTGACTTGCTGTATGAACAACATGTGCTATATCTGGTCTGGTAATGGATAGATAGGAAAGTGCCCCGAGAAGCTGTCTGTAAGGAGTAGGGTCTGCAAGAAGTTCTCCATCATCAATATTCATTTTAACATTAACAACTTATGGAGTGTCAACTTTCTTATCATCAGTAATACCAGACTTGAAAACAATATCAAAAGCAAATTTAGTCTGAGATAATAAATATCCTCTAGGAGAATAAGCAACTTCAATGCCTAAAAAATATCTCAACAAACCCAAATCAGTCATTTCAAAATGAGATTTAAGAAGTGTTTTGATTGTTTAAACTCCCTGTTTATCGCTTCCGGTGATGATCATATCATCCACATAGAGAAGAAGCACAATGATCCCTGCATCAGAATTCTTAATAAACAAAGCAGTGTCAGTTAAACAGAATTGAAAACCAATATCAATCATAACACGACTAAACCTATCATACCAAGCTTTTGGTGCTTGTTTAAGTCCATAAAGAGCTTTTTCTAAGCGAAGGACTTTACCCTTAGGAATACTTAGACCAGGAGGGGGTTCCATATATACCTCTTCAACTAGCTTTCCATTTAAAAAAGCATTTTTGACATCCATTTGAAAAATAGATCATTTTTTGATAGAAGCTAATGCAATTAAGGTTCGGACAATAGTCATACGAGCCACCGGAGCAAAGGTTTCTTCATAATCAATCCCATATTCTTGGGCATAACCTTTGGCTACTAAACAGGCTTTATATCTTTCAAGAGTACCATCACTCTTGGTTTTAATTTTATAAACCCATCGACATCCTATAGTTTTCTTCCCTGGAGGAAGATCTTGAATATTCCATGTAAAAGCCTTTTCAAGTGCATCTAATTCAGCTTTCATGGCTTCTATCCATTTGATATCATTTTTTGCTTGAAAATATGTGGATGGTTCTTCATATGAGTGAATTAATGCAATAACTGCCCTATATGTGGGTGAGAAAGACTCGTATGATACAAACTTTCCTGGAGGCCTCGAAATTCGGGATGATTGTCTAGTTGGAATGTTAGAATATTTCTCAAGTGCACATGGAGGATTAGACTCTTGTCGCCTGGAATATTGAATACTAGTATCTTTATGAACTTCTTCATTTTCAACATTAAGATCAATAATTCTTTGATCATCATCAAAGTTACAGTCAAGGTCATATTCATCAGATGTTGATGTTAGATCTAGCAAAAAGGAGTACTCAGTGATGTCTTTTAATTTTCTAAAATCAAAGAAGCTCTCCTTTTCAAGAAAGGAAACATTTCTAGACACATATAGTTTATTATTTTTGAAGTCAAAACATCTATAACCTTTCTGGTCTTCAGCATATCCTAAAAAGGCACAGAGAATCGCACGAGGGGAAAGTTTATCATTTTTGTCAGTAAATATGAAACATTTGCACCCAAATATTCTTAATCTAGAGTAGTCTGGAGAAATGTTCATAAGTTTTTCAATGGGAGTGATATTTTGTAACGAAGAAGATGACATCCTATTAATGAGATAGGTGGCAGTTAAGGCAACTTCTGCCCAAAAGTCTTTAGGGACTTGATTTGCTATTAATAAAGTCCTAGTGGTTTCTATAATATGGCGATGTTTTCGTTCTGCCAGTCCATTTTGTTGAGGTGTATAAGGACAAGATCTTTGATGTGTGATGCCATGCAATTTAAGATAATTTTGAAAATCTGTGGATAAAAACTCTCCCCCTGAATCTGTGCGAAAAATAGTAATATCATTTTGAAACTTGTTTTTAACCATATTATGAAAAGTTTGAAAGTATGAAAATACTTCAGACTTATGTTTGAGAAAGTACATCCACGTATGTCGTGAGAAATCATCGACAAAAATAACATAGTAAACAAATCCTCCTTTAGAAATTACTGGTGCAGGACCCCAAACATCCGAGTGTATTAATTCAAGTGGTCTTGAAGAGAAAAAGGTTCTGTTCTGAAATGGTAATCTTTTCATTTTGCCGAGAATACAATCTTTACAATCAAATGATTCAGAGTTACAAAATTTCCCTAGATTTGGAAAATGTTGGATTTTGGCTATATGTGGGTGACCAAGTCTCTTATGCCACAGTTCCAACTCTATTTTTTGAATATTATAACAAAAAGCTTTCTTCGGCATTTCCAAAAAATCCATGTAATAGAGTCCTCCTTCTCTATGGCCTTCCCCAATCAGCTTGCCTGACTGGCGATCCTGTACCCAACAACATGGGAAGAAAAAGAAATATTACACCCATAATCAGAAATTTGAGATACAGATAAAAGATTTAAATTTAGTTTGGGAACATGTCTAATTTCTGGAATAATTTTTTTTTTGTTTTATAAATTTTTTCAAAATTTCCTATTCCTTCTATTTCAAGACAAGTCCCATCAGCAGTAAAGACCTTTGACACACTTGTTTTATTTTTAACACATTTGGATAGACTTTGATTATTTGGGGTCATATGAAAAGATGCACCAGAGTCAAGAAGCCAAGAAATTTTACCTAGATCAGAAAAAGATGAGGCTGCTGTGCCGGTTGAAGCTTCAGATGAGGAAGATGCACCTTTGATGAGAGGCTGAAGAATCTCCATTAGTTGGGTCAGGGAAACTGGTGCATCCTGATCTTTAGGCTCCGATCCAGCAATTGCAGCTCTTTTTTCTCTCAGCTCCTTAAGTTTGGGACATTGTGGCCTGTAGTGTCCCGGTTCATGACAGTGATGACAAATAACTTTCTTCTTATCATAGTCACCATTTTGTCGGTTAAAGTGAGGAGGCCTATATGATCGAACATGATTCCCTGGTCTAGACACGGCTAAAACGGAATCATCTTCAATTTTTAAAGAACCTTTCCGGAGACGATTTTCTTCCATTGTTAACTCTTCAATAGTTTCAACAATAGAAGTAATTTTTCTCCGGTGAAGTAGGGCCGATTTAGTGGTTTCATATTCCGGCCTTAATCCAGTGATAAACTGGTAAAAATGTTCAGCATCGAGTTGTTTCTGACGAAGCTCGATGTCTTCGGCACAATGCCACTTTGGTTCTAAAAGGGAAAGTTCTTCCCAAAGTTCGGACAACCCATTGTAATATTCACGAATAGTTTTGTCTCCTTTTGTCATCATTCGAACTTTTTCTTGGAGGTTGCACACGTGTGCAATATCTTTAAGGGAATACATATTCTTAAGGTATTCCCATGCCTTATCGGCATGATCAAATTTGGCAAGACTTGAGCATTTTTTAATGTCAACGCTATTGATAAGCCATGACATTATCTTCGCATGAGATATTCTCTATTCTTTCCATTTCTTTTCGTATGAGGCAATAACCTTGATTTTCTCTTCTTCCGATAGAGGGACCTCTTTATCTCCCTCCTTTTTAGTAAGAGATAGCTTAGGTTCCGAATCGGAACCATCCACAATCCCCCATAAGCCTTTTCCCCATATATGGTGCTTTATGATTGAAGCCCATGTTACATAGTTCGTATCGCTTAGTTTCATAGGCATGATGGTGACTTTATCATTGTCATCCATCGATTAGAAGGAGAGAAAGAATAGGGATAGAAGAGAAACAAGAAGGAAAATGAAAAAGAAAGAAAAAAAAAACAATACAACAAGATGTGAAATCTTCTCCAATGAAGTGATAAAATACTTCTGTTCAAGTGGCGAACACTTTTGCAAACGGGCATGGAAACCGAGGCAACTTTTCCTCAAGATTTAGTACTTCCGCGGCTCTGATACCATGAAATGAAATGGGGATCTTCGAAACACGAGCTTAGATTAACAAGAGCAAGTGTCAAGAATGACACTAAAGCATAACCCTTAAAAAGGGTATAACTGGAAACAAAATAAAAATAAAAATGTATTCTTTATTGATATGAAAAACCAATTGCTTAAGAAGCATTGGAGTAAAATACAAGAGGGGCTGCACCCCTTTATATACACAGCTGAAAGAGGACTCAATAGAGCTGTTGGGCACAGTCCAACAACTCTATTAAGAGCTGTTGGACTGTGTCAGTCCAACAGCTCTATTGCTAGTCAAGTCTGGACAGGACTTGACTAGCAACAGTCATTCTAGTTCAAACTGAACTAGATGACATAAAGACAAAAAATAAAAATAAAGGAAAAAAATTACAGAAAAGAAAAAAATGAAAAATGTATTTATATATATATAATAATATAATATTATTATATATACATATATGTACAGTTTTACATTTTAACAACTAAGGGCTTACAAGATAACAATCACAATGTGCACAAGCACAAATCCACTATGGGACAATACAATAACCAACAAAGGGCAACAATAAAAGCACTAAGTGCATATAAAACATTAAAGAACTAAATAAAAAAACACAAAACATAAAAATATTCATCTTTATTGAGCATAAATGTTTAAGAAAAGCATTTTTTATACAAGAGGGGGTTCAACCCCTATTTATACACAAAACAACCGCTAAGAGAGTCTATTGGTAGCTCGCAACGGTCATAAAAATGACCGTTAAGGAGCCCTAACGACTCTTTGGGAGAATACCCAAAGAGCCCTTGGTCTTTTGGGAAATGGACCAAGAATAAAAATAAGAAATAAAAGGATAAAAGACTCTCTATAGGACAAATTTTATTATAAGGGGAAAAGACCAAAGTACCCCTGACAATAACAAAAAATAAAAATGAATAAAAAAATATACTATATATATAAGTATATATATACACATATATTTTAACAAGAGGTGCACACATAACTCACCTCAACAACTAACTCTAGCTCCACAACATCGAGGTGCACAAAAAACAAACGAGTGATACAACACACTCATAAAACCAGAGGTCAATCAACTGTCAGTCTGATCCAAAACATTTGGCAATCTATATTGACAAGAAGATATAGGTGCACACATAACTCACCTCAACAACTAACTCTGGCTCTACAACACAGAATTGCAAATAACTCACCTCGATAAGGCCAAACAAATAATAATGGATGTATCGAAAGAAGATTGATGGACTAAGACATATAAAGAGGCAAATAGGAAAACCTTGAAAGACACATTCCTTGGAACAAGAACCAATTAAAAAAAAATCAAATCAAGTGAAACCCTTAGATTAGTTTAGAAAAACATGCAATAAATCCCATCATATAAAATGCTAAAAAGTCCACCAATGAGAGTCTTTAACATGAATGTCCATCAATAGATACAAAATGGACAAGGACAAGAGTGAACCACAAAGGGTACACTTACAACACCCACAAAGGGCTATGAAATATCACAATCACAAGCCTTCAATCACGAACCAAAATGTCCACCAATATCAAATGAACAAACACAAAGGTGTTCTCTAAGGAACACACTCACAAGAACCCACAAAGTGGTACACACAAGAAGGCTTCCAATGTAAGAAGAATATTTTATTGAATATCAGAAGCACACAAAAATCATAATACTTAGAACTCATGTGAGGTAACATGATATAAAAAAAACATGTAAGATAACGTTCATTAAGGAGTCATGAGTCTAAGAAATATCACAATCACAAGGCATAAACCATTCAAGTGCAATAAAACTACCACCCAAATAAGAACACAATAGAACACACTTAAAAAGCATTCATAAACCTCATTGATAAGTTTAACATAAAATCCACAAGGATGAGTGCATAATTCCCACAAAAGAACAAGTTTTGTATGAAGAGATCATGCTCAATTCCTTATATATAAATAAACAAACTCATTCATCAATACGTATGCAAGACACTCACAAGGCACAAGTGTCATATATCAATATGAAAAACAACATTTATTCAAATTTTTAAAAATAACAAGATATCCATAGACCATGATCACTAAGAACTTAACCACATAAAATCTTTTTATACTATATAAAATATTTTAAGTTTCACATAAGAATACATCAAAGAAAAGAAAAAAAATCAAACCCAATGTTAAGCAAAATCTCATAAAATCATACTTGTGAATGACACACAAAGCCATTTTAAAAATAAATATTTTAAAACATTTTTTTTAAATATTTAACAATATTAGAAAAACAAGACAAAGTTCAATTATAACAAAAAATAACACAATAAATTTGAAGTCATATATAAGAACATGTTTTGACATTTATAACCATGAAGAGCTCGAAAAAAGCATCTAAGTGCCAAAAAGAAAACATGCTCAAGAATCCTAGATTATATACGTACATATTAAGTAAAGAGAGTTCAAAAACTTAAGATTCAAACTAGATCTTATAAAAGTATATAAAAATATCATTTTTGAAAACCAAAATAGATATTATAAACTATTTAAATATGAATCCAAAAATAGATTTGAAAAACATTTAAAGATTTTAGTTTTAACACAACAAATAATTTTTCAAAGATAAGGAAAAATGAGTGACTTATTATGCATAATGCATAAGATAGACAACTCAAGTAAAAACTAAGACATAAGATACATACTCGGTCAAGATGTGACGCCCCAAAATTTTATCAAAAATTTTGAAAATTTTTCTTTTTTTAAATGTTGGCAGCGAAAAACGATTTAATATTGACTCCGGTTTTGAAATTTTTGAGCGAGCCACATGGGTGAAATAAGACAAAGTTATTATCAAAGTGAAAAGCAAAATATTATTTACATCATTTCTGACAAAATATATAGATAGTTCAAAACTTCGGAATACAAAATATTATGAACAAAAGTCCCAAGCTGGTTCCTGGATCCTTTGGGCTAGTTCCTTGATGCCGCTCCTGCCCCACTGCATTCACTGACCTGTACCTAAACAAAAACCCATTAAAGGGTCAGACTTCTGACTGTGTCGTAAGTCTATACCAATTCCGGTAATTCAAAATATTAAACATATTCAGTCAATTCAGATAAAACAATTTTACTAAAAAGTAAGACAGAATACAAAACATAACTGTTTGCATAATTAGGGCATATTTTCATTTTAAGTTGTGACTAAAAAGGATCTTTGTTTCGATAATTAACCATCCACCCTGGTACGTGGGAAAAGTCCATCGTAAACAACCGAGGCATTCCGAGGGTATATTATTCTCAAATGTTTTAATCCCGGGTACTTGACTGTAGCAGACCCAAAGCGGGCGGTCTGTGACTGAGAGAATCACCGTTAAGGTAGTGTTAGGATGCATTCTGCACTACTGCAGTAGTTGGGTATCTATCACGTAAGACACGAGGATAGCCCCGACCTCCGTATACATACGAGTGAGTGAAGACCATTGGAACGTCTCACTCCCAAAAGAACAGAATCACTCGAGGTTGTACCATCTACCCTCTCCAAGGTAGAGATCAGAACAGAATGAGTCAGAAAGGTTATTTTTATTACAGGTATTATTTTAAGTGCCTTATACTGTGTAGGTCAGAATGGGGGTTCAGTAATCCAAGTACCTGTTCCAATCAGTACTTGCTCTGTATATATGAGTATTTTGCCAATGTGGCGGATCAATATCTTAAGTTTTGTGTGTAGGCATATTTTATTTATCAGATAGTGCTTTGTTTCGCACTTTGGGAGTTATTCAAACTCGTACACGAGCTAATCCCAGAACGGAAGTATGCCCTACACACTACTGTGTACCCGAAAGGTCTCTAGGACCTTGGTCTCTTTTGGGCCATAACTTGTTTCGGTTGTGTAGAAAGGTTTCTAGGATCTTGGTCTCTTTTGGGCCGTAACTAGTTTCGGTGCAAACTATTTTATTGTCAGTAGGGTTTTCTGAACTCAGAGCTCTATTCTTGAGCTAAGCAGAGATGCACATTGTTCTATGAATGCTTCAAATATTTTTATCTTAAAAAGGCGAATATGCGGAAATGTAAGCGGAAAGTAATATTTTATTCGGAGTGTGATGTGTACAAAAACTACTATTTTATTTGAAACATAATCCATATGCTTATTATTATTTTGTTCAGAAAATGATTATTTTATTTGAGGCTTGATTATTTTATTCGAAAGGGATGCACGCAATGACTATTTATTTTATTTGAAATATAATCCTTTTTCTTAGAGTATTGTACGTACCTTGTATATATATATTATAATTATTCAAATATAACCGAACATATATGTCTCAAATATATATTTAAGTATTAGGAAATCACACGTATTTGGCAGTAGAACGTACTTTGTAGGGCGCGGTGATAAGAAACGGAAAATTCCCAAAAATCCTGCGGGAATTTTCCTCCAAGATAATCTTTGATGTGCGAAGGTGAAGCCAACCGTGTTGGCGAAATTAAATCGAGTCAAGGTGGCGATGGTCGCAATCCGACCGAATCAAGTCGCCAAAATGGGAGAGGTCAATCGGCTATATAAGGGAGGTGAGTTCGGTATGCAGGCCATGAGAACTCAAAACAGTGAGGTGAGTGGCTGGAACGTGGACTGGGCTCAGACGAGGACAAGACCTAGCTAGATTTGGACCAAATTGAGTGGTCAAGAGGGTGCCAGACTGAGCTGGGTTCGGAGATGCCGTGCTTAATGAAGGGGAATAGGTGTGGGTGCAGTCCGAGCAGGGTTTAAATAGGGCAGACTTAGCAAGTGGATCGGGCTAGCTGGGTGCAGCTGGCTTGGTTGGGTGCAGCTGAGGTGTAGTGTTAGCTTGGTTAGGCTGGGCTAGTGGGTCTGAATGGGTGCATTGTGGTGGTTGCTGGTGGTACAACAATAATAAGAGAAAAGGAGAAGATGGTGTGGAGGAGAGGGAGAAGAACGTGAGAATAAAATGGGTTGAAGGGGAGAGGGGACTGGTCCTATTTATAGGACAAAAAGTGAGCCTTGGTGTTGCCAAATGGCAACACCAAGAGGTTCACGTATAGGGCTGGCTTTATACAAGTGTTGAACAAGTTCAACACTTGTATATTTTAGCAATACCATGGGACCCAAAACAATGGGCGCCCCATGCTCTAGTAAAAAATTGGGGCATGGGTCTTTGGGTTGGATCTTGATGATCCAACCCTAGGTCCAGCTGGCCCAGCCAGTTCAGTTGACTGAACTGGTTGGTCAGCTACTTAGTTACACTAACTAAGCGAGAACTTAGTTAGTGTAACCAAGCCTAGTTATACTTAAGTTATATATATATATATAATTATATATAACTATCTATCTATATATATATATATAGTGTATATATTATATATACATTAATGCCACCCTTAATTCACAAAACCTGGTTGACCTAGGGAATAGATGAAAATGACCTTACTGGTCATAAATGTCCTACGATATTTACAAAAATGACCATTTTACCCTTGGCACTTGATGAGCATGTTTCAAATGCGTTTTAACTCCGATTTTGATGAAATCAAAACCGTTCTTCTTGGTTTTCGATACAAATGCAACCAAGTGTCCAAAACTCATAAAATCAACCTTCAAAATTATGACTTTGCCCTTGAGGTTGTCGGGCATGTTTTGCGAGCTTATGAGCTCCGATTTCGACGAACTTGCATTCTTTTCAGAATTTTGATATGGTCGCAACTGTGTATTCAGAAATCATAAAATAGGTTGCCAAAAATATTCATTACCTTAGATATTAATATTCAAACAAAAATCTCTGAAAAATTGTCGGGTATTACATAAGATCTCCTTTGAATCCAAGCCATACACCAATCACGATTCCTTCACGAAGCACGAACTTGAACCAAGGAATCCCAAAACCCAAAAAGACAACAAATACAAAAAAAAGATTCTTGACTCTGATACCATGTAATTTAATATGCGAAAACACAAAACAAGAGCCTCTAAGGGCTTACAAGATCATAAACACAAAGTGCACATGCACAAGTCTACTAGGGACAATACCAAAGCACTAAGGAACTTCACAAGAACATAAAAAACATACTCTTTCTTGAATAGAATGCTTAGGAAAAGCATTACAAACAAGAGAGGGGAGAAGCCCCAATTTATACACAAGAAAGAGGCCTTGGGAAGCTCCCAAGAGACGTTGGGAGCTCCCAACGGCTCTATGGTTATTTGACCATTGTGCCCTTACATAATATGAAAAAGACACAAAAATAAAAATAAATACAGAAAAAGACTAAAAAACTGTCCCTATTGGACCGTCCCTATTACAGTTGGTAAAATCACCAAAATGCTGCTGGTGGGTCAATACAAGAAATATTAATATATATATATATATATATATATATATATATATATATATATATATATATATATATATAACCGTGTCCCCATACCCACATTTTTTGGAATTGCTGTGTCGTACCCTCCGTACCTGCACCTGCACCCGCACCCGCACCTGTACCCGTACCCAGGTGACATAGCTTACATCCTGCATAAGGGAAACATGATAGATCAACCATTCTGTAATAATAGGACCATTAATTTGAAAAGCTTTCTTTAGACGCCTGCTGGAAGCTGGCTTCCTTCTTATCGTGGCATCATGGAGATTAAAGTTTAATATCACATGCCTTGGTTCATGTCTGATATTTTATTTTTCATATGTGGACACTGTTTAATTCAAATTATTGGCTTCAAGATTTGTGTAGCTTCTAGCTGTTTTGCCATTTTAACCACTCTATATGCAGTGTCAATAAAGAATGGCTTAAGTATTTTTATTTTAACTGCCGCTTCCTACAGTGTTACTCTTCATGATCCTTTACTTATGCCAGTATAAATAGCTGATCTGAGTCCGTCCTAGATGCTTTTTCTACTATGTGCCTTCCACTGAACTGGAGGCAGAATGTTATGGCTGTCATCTTAATCACTCTCCCAGGCAGAATGCTGTATCTAGTTTGCCCCTGTTCATTTTTGTTGTTTAATCATGTTCAACAATGTAGTTAACCATGTTCAACAAGTATCGTGCCAAGTTAACTACCTTATCCATCATATTTATGGTGTCATGAAAACAAAGAAAAACTTATATCCTCATTTATACATGATGCAATTTCCATGTGAAACTAAACCTATTTGTAATACTGCTAAATTCCCTATGTTATACGGGACCTTACTTTTTGGAAAGGCTAATGCGATAGAGATTTTTCTTTGAAGTATAGTGTTAAGGTTTCAAATAGTTTTACCAAATTACTTTAGGCAGTTGAATGCTTACTCATGCAAATGCATTTTGATGCAGTGATGAATTCACCAAGTAATTTCCAAGTCCTTTTGAATGAGCTTGTATAGAATCTATCATAAAGGACGTTGGACATAAAATTTCAGTCTGTTGTCAAACAAGCATCTGCTGAATCACTTAGTCTATGCATGCTAGATCTTTTCCCATTATATAATGTTTAAAAACTTCCAATATAGAATGCTGCTTTTTGTTTTGTTTTGTTTGTTTTTTTGGTGAAGGGCTTTTTAGAGTCATTTTGATTAGAAGTGCCAATGCAGTCTGAATGTTTCGTTAAACATTGTATCGATCTTCTTGATTTGAATTTGAATGTATAAGTTATTGATCTCTAGGCATCTACTTGTATAAGTGCCAGCAAGTTAATAGATGAAGCCTGTGAGAAAGAGAAAGGTGCCCCACTGGTACTTTTTTTTACTTATTGGTTAAAGGTTCTAATTTCTCCATGAAGTTTTGGGGAAGGAGTGGGAAAAGGTGGGAAATGAGAAGGTATGGGAGGATATAGAGGTATTGAAATGAAAAGATAAGGATCGTTCACAATGATTCAACAATGGAAGAGGTGATACTGGAGACACTGGAGAGGCAGAAGAGTGTTAGGACCCTTTGTTATTTTCAAATACAGAACACGGGGAACAAAATTTAACAAAAAAAGCTACATTGTCCAACTGTTGTTGGAGGTTAGGAGCTGAGAGCATTCTGCATGAGAACCAAGATGATAACCGTTCTTGCATATGGAATTTAAGAAGCAGAGGGAATTTGCATTGATTAAGAGCACCCTTAGTGTATGTGACATTGGAGGCGATGCAGGTGGATGGCTCAATAAAATAAAAGGGTGAGTCTGAGAGACGAGGCAAGTGGTCAATGCTAAGTCACCCTTTTCAGTTAATTCTTATTCTTTTCATGTATGGGTGGTATGTCAAAGTCCATTATAACATCAATTATATGGCAATTATTAAAAAAAAGGGAAGATTGATTAGATGGTCAGGGTAAATGAGAATTGTACTGTACACATTACAATAGTATCCTATGAGCTCTTATGTTCATCCATGTTTTCTTGTGAAAGTTCACTTAAGTCAGATGTTTATGTAGTTTGTTTCCCTTTAACCCTTCTGGCTGATTGGTTTTTGCAGCTTTTGGGAAGGATATTTTGATAGTCTGATGGAACGGTCTTCAGACAAGTATGCATCCTATTCTTCCTTTGCATTTTTCTCTTTATAATGACATGCAGTTTGTTTCAGTAAATTTATTGGAGGCTTGATGGTTGATAGACTGGTCATTGTAGACTTCAATTGACTGCAACATGTATCAAGATGTTTATTTACTGGTCATTATTACCAATTCATTGAACATCTTAGGGGCTTCATGGCCCATAAAATGTGTTCATTTCACTGTTCATCTTGTCTTTTGTTCGTCATGCTTTATCTTTAATTAAAATAATAATATGTAAAGAAGCAAATTTACAAAATATGCCATTCAATAGCATTTTGATGAGGCACCGATGTGACTGCAAAATGTTGCATAGAAGTGCCATAATACATTGCCAGCATGCCCAGCTGATTATCTATAGAGATTGCGAGCATATCCAGCTGGTTATCTGCATCAAGTATCTCTGAATGATACACAAAACCATGCAAAAGTTGAAATGCTAGATATTTGGAATACAAAATCCATCTGGCGTAGATCTGCATTGTGTAACTCAGAAACAATAAGCTGTAACCTTTATAGCTCAACTGTGTATGTGTGTGTGTCCATCTGGCATAGATCTGCATGATGTAACTCAGAAACAATAAGCTGTAATCTCTATAGCTCAACTGTGTATTTGTGTGTGTCTGTGGGGGGTGTGGGTGAAAAGATGTCACGACTGGACCCAATCTGTTTTAAGTTTTATTTAAACACATGCTCATTAATGGCATGTTGTAATTTTCATTCTTTATGTAAAGGGTATTTTTGTACCCTAATTACACTGTACGTGTATATAGTTAATGGAGCATTACAGCAGATCCTAGCTTGGGTTTTCTGCAGCCACCGACGTCTCTCTCCCTCTCTATTCCTCTTCCTCTTCAGATTGACAGTAGAATACCATTTCTAACATGGTATCAGAGCATCAAATCCTTCCTTGAAGATCGTGTTCAGCCTCTCTGTCTTCATCCAAGGTATTTTTCTATATCGTTTCTTCTTTTCCTTCTCAATCCAAGATACCCGATTTCTTCTTCTCCTGTTTGTTCCTTCTCTCACCATTCTTTCTTTCCCACCTACTGCATCTGATTCCACCAGTCTCTTTCTTCTCTCTTTCCTGTGGATTTTGGTTCGGTGGTTTTCAGTTGAGCGAACAAAAGTAAACCCCCCCAAGAAATCTACGCTTAGAAAGGCTGACACCATCACCACCACCATCCTCATACGCATTGCTTTCTCCTTCCTTCCTCTCTGTCCCTCTTTCTGCAGAGGCTTGTCCTTCTTCCCCACCTAGTTGTTAAAATCTTGCTAACCTTTTCTGATCCACCCGTCTCCTTCTAATCACGCAAATCAGAATTCATGTTTGCGTGATTTCAAAGATTGAAATCACGTCAAACTCATTCTTCCCTTTCTTCATATTGACGTCAAAACTGAATCCGACCTGAACACAATCTCTATACTGCCTTGATTGCTTGATCTGCCTCTTCACTTGGAATTTTCCCCTTTATAAAGAAAACACGTTATTTTCATATTAACGTGTTTTCTTACTTATTGATACTTATTTTTCTTTAGAGCAGTTTTTCTTTACTGCATATTCTGTTTTCTGCCTCGAGTCTGCAGGTTTAAAAAAAAAAGGGCCGAGTTCTCTGAAATTCAATTATTTGTTCTAAGTTTTTTATTTTGTTTGCTCTAAAGTGACTTCTCTTTTCGTTCTCTTAATCTTTCTCGTTTTTTGTTTTCCATTGACTATGGATTCATTTTTTCCTTCGCAATCTGTTCTTTCTTCCAACTTTCTCAGTCAGCTTGTGTCTGAGAAACTGAATAATTTCAACTTTTTAACCTGAAAAAGACAAATCATCCCATTCATAAGGAGTCATGATCTTTTTGGACATCTGGATGACTCTGTTTCTGTTCCTGCAGAGTTCATATCTCAGAAAGGCAAGAATGAGGAGGGTGACACTTCAATTACTTTTGTTAGAAATCTGGAGTATGTATCCTGGATGAAGCGAGATCAGGCTTTGGTTGCCTACATCACTTCCACTCTGTCACAGGAGGTGCTTCTGGCAATCCCAGATGACTGCTCAACTATGCAGTTATGACATCGTCTTGTTCAAACAGATTCTCAAGTTTCTCGGGCTAGAATTTTATTTTTAAAGAAAGAGTTTCAAATGTTGAGGAAGGACTCCATGACGGTCATGGAGTACTTAAACAAAATGAAGACTATCACAGACCAGTTGGCCATTATGGGTTGCGCGGTCAGTGACAAAGATATGGTGCAACAGACTTTGAGCGGGCTGGGACCCAATTATCACATGATGGTTACTTCCTTGTTGTGTTTGCCAAACTTACCTACATTTGAAGACCTTCGTGCTAAGCTCTTACAACATGAGATGACCTTGAAGGGATTCTCTAGGAACTTACAATCCCATTGGAGCAGACAATGTTCTTGCCATAGAAGTCACTTATGGTCGAGAACGTGGCAGATATGAATCTCGGGAAAGGGGAGGTCAAGAGAAGAATGAACAAGGAGCCCGTGGAATATTACCTACTCCCAGTATGCCTCCTAATCTGCAAAGGCAACGGACAATACCTACCTGCTTTCTCTGTAACAAAAGAGGGCACATCAAAGCAAATTGCTGACATAACCCGCAAAATAGAGGAAAATAATTGGAGACAAGAAATGGAACATATACATTGAAGAATACTGGAGAAGTCAAAGAGTTGTTATCTGCCTTGTCTGAATTGAAAATCAAACAGAATGATCAAGGTACTTTGTATGTTGATTCTGGTGCAGCCACTCATGTCACTGGTGATGCTGGTAAGCTCCTAAATCTTGTTCCTTATGTTGGTAGAAAATAGTACTGTCACTGAAGATGGGTCTCATCACTATATTTCGCATATTGAAAATTCTGTAATTCCTATGCCCAACTCTTCCTTTGTTCTTTCAAATGTTATTCATGCTCCTAATATCAAGAACAATATTGTTTCAGTCTCTAAACTTGTCGATGACATTAATGCTTCAGTTGAATTTACTCCTTTTTCTGTTCATGTTAAGGACCTTCACACGAGGGAAACGTTCGCTGAAGGAAAACAACAAGGGAATATGTACGTGTTCCAAGAGAATTCTTCTTCTTCTCGTGTTTCCTGTTGATTCCATCTTGAAGCTCACATTATCAACTTCAGTTCCTCCTGAGAGTATCCTTAATATTTCTGAATGTATTGAGCCGAATCTTTGGCATGGTCGTCTGGGTCATTGTAGTAGCTGTTTTATTGATAAGCTTGTTTCAAGCAGTCTTCTTCCCAAGTCAAGTCTGAATTTAAGTGTCGATAATAAAAAATATTGTAGTTGTCTTTAGTGTAAGAGTCATTTTCTTCCATTAATAAAAAAGCTTCAAGACCATTTAAAATTTTATGTTCTGATGTTTGGGGTCCAACTCCCGTTCCTTCCATGTCTGGCACTAGATATTATCTCATTTTTATTGATAACTATTCTCGATATATATGGATCTTTTTTATGAAAAGTAAATCGGAAACCTTCAAATTGTTTCAGAATTTTCATTCTTTTGTTCAAAATAAATTCTCTGAGAATATTACTTGTTTCCAATGTGATGGAGGGGGTGAGTTCTCTTCAAATGACTTTATTAATTTCTTCCAGACAAATGTAATAATTAGGCAGATGTCTTGCCCTCATACACCTCAACATAATGGGATTGCTGAACGGAAGCATCACCATATTGTCGAAAGTGCAATGAGCATGATGCATGATAGTAATCTTCTAGTTACCTTATGGGCAGAGGCCTTTCATACAACAACCTATGTCATAAATCGATTGCCCATGAATATCTTGGAAAACAAATCACCCCATTTCTCTTTGCATGGTGTGCATCCAAATTATCATGATTTGCGTGTATTTGGGTGTGTATGTTATGTTCATGTTGACAGTTCAATGCGACACAAGTTTCAGGACAAGGCCTTACAGTGCAGATTTGTGGGATATGCTGATGATTATAAATGATACATATGCTATGATCCCGTGAGCAAGCACATCAAGATATCCAAAAATGTTGTGTTTGCTGAATCAAATTTTGGTCATAATGTTGACACTCTTCCTCACATTGAAATTTATCATCCTTGGTTGAACTCATATCTCTTTTCTGGTATTGATAGTGTTTGTTCTTTAGACTATCATCAAAGCGATGAGGGAAACGTGTCTACTGCTGCGCAATTAACTCAGGAAAATGTGATCTCTGAACCATCATTGGCCCCCGAAAGGTATAAAGGCATTGTTTACTCTCGACGTGAGAAGGAGATATTTCCCAGCTCCAATCCGGAGTTGAATTCTCCTTCTGTTTTCATTCAATCACCTGCTCACAGAAGGTCTACCCGACCTCGACACCCTATTGATAGGTGGGTTAATTATGAGAACTTCACAATGGATTTTCAACTTTTCTTAACCTCTTGGGGCAAGGAAGATCAACACACTACGTTTTATCAAGCAATAAATTCTAAAAGATGAATTGAAGCTATGAACGAAGAAATAGAGGCTCTTCATGAGTGTGGCACTTGGGATATTGTTCGCAGACCACACAGTCGAAATGTGGTTGGCTCAAAATAGGTGTATAAGATAAAGTATAAGCCGGATGGTACTATCGAGCGATACAAGGCTAGACTAGTTGCCAAAGGTTTCACACAGGAGCAATGACAAGACTATGATGAGACCTTCAGTCAAGTCATGAAAATAGGTACTATCCACATCATATTATCGTTGGCTATTGAGCACCAGTGGACTCTCAGTCAACTAGATGTAAAAAATGCATTTCTCCATGGAACTCTGAAGGATGAAGTATACATGGAGCAATCCACTGGGTATGCCGAAGAGAATTCCAAAGAATACGTGTGCAGGTTAAAGAGAGCTATATACGGTCTGAAGCAGGTATCTCGATCTTGGTTTGACAGTTTCTCTCTTGAAGTAGAAAAATATGGCTTTAGTCGGTCTCTTCTTGACCATTCTCTTTTCATATTCAAATGCAAAGATATAGTTACCCTGTTATTGATATATGTTGATGACATTATCATTACAGGTAACTCTAATGAACATATTGAACATGTCAAAGAACTTTTGAACCATAGATTTAAGATGAATGATCTTGGTAAACTGCGATACTTTCTTAGAGTAAAAGTTGACAGGACTCTTGAAGACATGACACTTACTCAACATAAGTATACTGTTGATGTTCTTAGTAAGGCATGTATGACAGATTGCAAGTCTCTAAGCACACCCAGTGTACTTCATCAGAAACTCAGTTCTCAAGATGGAGATTTGTATGATGATCTTACAGGATATCGCAAGGTAGTAGGAATGCTTCGGTATCTTACCTTCACTCAGCCTGACATTGTCTATTCGGTCAATCAGGTATCTCAGTTCATGCATGAATCACATATTGGACATATGGAAGCTGTTAAACACATTATTCGATATTTGAAGGGAACTATTGGAGATGGTCTTCTGTACAGAAAGAGTATGCATGTCCATCACATGCATGAACTTCTTACCTACACAGATGCAGATTGGGCAGGAGATCCAGATGAGCGTAGATCTGTCTCAGGATACTGTGTTTTCATTGGCCTAAATCTTGTCTCCTAGAGCAGTAGAAAACAAAAGGCCATAGCCAGGTTGATCACAGAAGCTGAATATAGATCAATGGCATCTGCTACAACCGAAGTAACATGGACCAGACACCTGTTGGCAGAAGTAGGAGAATCGATTTCTAAAAGCATTCTCTTGTGTGATAATCAAAGTGCTATCAACATGTCATTCAATCCTATCTACCACAGTCGTGCCAAGCATATTGAAATTGATCAACATTTTGTAAGACAGAAGGTCAAAGAGAAGGAAATTGAACCAAAATACATTCGGACTGCTGACCAAGTAGCTGACTTGTTTACAAAAGGACTTATCAAGGACATATTTTGGATGTTAAAAGGCAAGTTGTTCATGGTTCAAAACCATGTACAACTTGAGGGAGGGTGAAAAGATGCCACGACTGGGCCTGGATCTCAGGATCCATACCCAATCTGTTTTAAGTTTTATTTAAATACATGCTCGTTAATGGCGTGTTATAATTTCCATTCTTTATGTAAAGGGTATTTTTGTACCCTAATTACACTGTACGTGTATATAGTTAATGGAGCATTACAGCAGACCCTAGCTTGGGTTTTCTGCAGCCACCGACGCCTCTCTCCCTCTCTATTCCTCTTCCTCTTGATATTGACAGTAGAATACCATTTCTAGGAGTGGGTGCGTGCATGAGTTTGTGTGTGTGGGTGTGTGCATGAGTTTGTGTGTGTGTGTGCGTGCATGCATGTGTGTGTTGTATGTGCACAAGATTATTCCCTTGTTTTGGATTACTCATGTTTTCAAGGCTTCTTTTTTTCTTTTAAAAAATGTTAACACAACAATACCATAACAATATTTTCTCGAGTATATCAATTTCTTAGGCTTTCAAAAAGAATCTCTGAGATTGTTCCAAGAAACAAGTACTTATTTTCATTCCAAACATGAAAAACCCTAGATGACATTGTGAGACTGGCAATTTTCACAATGATATGTGATTGTGTCCATCCGCATGTGTGTGTATGTGTTTAGACTTCAGAACATCCACAGTACTTGGGGACATCAACAGCTTCACCAAGTTCTTTTCTCCCTAACCATTCTTGAAATAATGGTGATTTCATAAGAAGCACAATCACATTTATTAATTGTACTTTGAAATATAAAATGTTCCCATGTATGTGGACTGATTCTTTTATGAGTTGCTAAAAACTCTAGGCATCGAGATGGTATTTCAAATATTTTAGGAGTGAAATAATTTGGCGAACTTATGCCCAATCACATACATGCATGAACCCGCGTATGTGTTCTGAACATGGTTGTAAACATAAAGATGTCTGTTTCCAGTGCACATACTCTTTTTGCAGCAATACTCTGAATGTGACATGTTGAAGCATGCTTCTGTTTGATTGTACTTGATATTGATTATGAAGTTAATTTACATAAAGCAGTTTGCAATGGTGGAATTTGATCATCTTATGTTTGTCTGCTTCAGCAGTAGTTTATTTTTAAGATTGACATGGCTGTAAGGTTGCCTTCAGGTTAGAGCTTATAAAAAATTGGGTATTATTTTGTTTTTGAAAAAAATTAGATGATGATCACTTTAGGTTTTAGGTATTCTCAAGCTGCTAGCCAATTTTATTGAAGAAGTTTAAGTCAATTGGGTTTTCTTGATTTCTGGTACCCAAATAAACTTTTTACTTGTCATGTTTCATAAGGATTGTAAACAACTGTTCTTGTCTATATCTTCTGGGTTAAATTTAGTCATGTTAGTACCAATTGGAGTGTTCCTTGGGCAAATCAGCGACACAATTCCAAAGGTTCACCAAAATTTAGCCTATAAGCATATTTTATTTGATCCATCATTGGATATTTGCTTCTTTTTGTCTTTTTTTTTTGATAGGCAAGCTGTGGGATAACCCCATGGAATTCAAACCACCCCTCGGTTACGATTATGATAGTGCAACTTTTTTGCTTATTAAACTAATGAGAATTTCTTGTCAGCTACATAATATTTCTTTCTAGAAGCAAGCAATGGGTAACTTGTGGTTATCTATTTTCCTTCTCGTTGTGACAGATCAGTCAATTATGCAACTCTTGTGACGGTCCAACTCGCCATAATGGCCTCTCATATGGTGAATTTATACTTTCTATCTCATGATTGATGAACATTCACTTGGAAAATCTTTTACTGAATCTTCATAGTATTATTCCTTATCTACCTTGATGCTGATGGTTTGCATATGTTTCCACAATGCAGGCTGGTTTGGGGCTTTCTGATACTGATTCGTGGTTCATGCTTGAGACAATTGCAGAAAAAAATAATATTGGTTATAAGCAGTTTGTAAGTTGCTGTTCTTTCTTTCAACCGTTCAACAGCAACAAACATCTTAGTTTTTATTTTGCTCTATATTTTTCCCTGAATTTTTTTGTGGATTAACAAGTCAAAGCAGAAATACTGAGGTCATGTCCTTGGGTATAGTCTATCTCAATTATTTCTTAATTCGAATATTTATTTATTTCCTCTGTCAAATTCCAAATTGTCTTGTTTGAAACTTCTATAACTTCTTGAGAAAATCATTTGTATCCTGGGTATTGTTGGTGGCTACTTTGCAACCTACATTATTACCTAGCTGGTTTCACATGCAAATATCTTTAAAATTCATATATTGTGCTTTAAAATTCAGATATTGCTCTATGTTGATCATGACTCCAAATTGTGGACCTAAGTTGAACATAAATTAGATAAGTTAACCAGGGTCCTTATTGCTTAATGTCATGGTTCCAAGTTGTGGACCTGAAGCTCATGAGTACATGGCAGGTCCAAATACGATCTATTTGGTTGATTTTAAATATTTTTTAGAGAAGTTTATACCCGTAGCCGAGTCATAAATGTAATAGAATTTGATGCACTTTCTTGCTTTCACATTTAGACCAGGAAAATTAGTATACAGTTGCTCATGCCGGCTCATGGTTGAGAACAAGTTGGTTCAAATACATGGGCAAATGCATAATAATAATACTAATAGCAATAATTTGTATGGAATTGGAGAAATGAGTGGACTTTATGTCATGCAAACTGATAATCAAATATAGAAGAAAACAAAGACGAAATCCCATTAAGCATATTATTGGGAATAAAATTTGCATGGGCACTACAATTTCCTACATGTGTTTTATGGAGGATTAGGTTTTCTTGTTCTAGAAGAGCATGGTACTTTTTATTAGTCCATTCCTTGACAATTCACATCTTGGGAACAAAATATTTCTTCCTTCCCCCAAAACGTAAATATTCTGGATCCTTCCATTTTATTTTCCTTTTTTTGTTTTTCTTTCTCTGAACCAATAGATTTAGTTAAACATGATTTCACACTGGATGCATGTCGTATTGCAGCTTGTGCTATTCTGATTCAGAGATGTCACATTAAATCCTCCCACTGGAAAAGCTGACTTAGTAAGTTTGGGGCCAAGCTTTTTGGAGTGATCAATGATCAAAATCAAGTTTATCATGTCAAAATCAGATATATTGATTTGAAGCTAATTTATTAGGATTAACTCATGTTAAATTTATTTTTCTTCAAGTTTTAGCTGACACTGAATTGTTGATTCTAATACTTGTTATTCATGAGTTGGTTCTAATGACTGTCATATTGACATGTTTCAGATTAAACTCAGGGGATTGTTATCTCTTATACAACAACTGAGAACTGGGTATTGGGGGCCTTCACCTACAAAAGCTCAGGCAGTGTCATCTTTTGGGGCACCATCTCCACGCTCCCAGGATGTGACTGATGAAAGTCAACAACCTGCTGAGGCTTCTGGGGTTGGACGAAGCTGGGTGCATAGCATGTTTAGTCGGGAAGCTTCCACAAGGGAAAGTTCTTTTCGTGTGCACAAGTTGACATCTGACAGTGGTTCTTTAGGTAATTGTTTCTCTGTGTTGAACTAGCAACAAATTCTGTTAAATTTTTTCTTCTGGAGGTAGTATGTAGCTTGTTCTTATTTAAATTTCAGGTTCAAATGTGAGCTCTAAATCAGCTGTGTCTTCTAGTAAGCCAGAGCCTGCTACAGGGCAAAAGAAAATTCAATCTAGTGTGCGTATACTAAGGGGCCACAAGGGTGCTGTTACTGCTCTGCATTGTGTAACAAGGAGAGATGTCTGGGACCTGGTGGGTGATCGTGAAGATGCAGGCTTTTTCATTAGTGGAAGCACTGACTGCTTGGTAAGTCGCCTTTTCTTCACATTGCAGAGATTGATTTTTTTTTTTGGTGGGGTTGGGTGAGTCCATGCTCCACACTTCGTTCAAACTTGACTGAAGTAACATCCATATAGTTTATCTTTCTATTCACTTGACTAGTCAATCAAAGTTGAGTTCTAGTTTGTGAACAATGTCTACATGCTAGACTTTCTATCAAATGTTTACAAAAAAATTGGTCCACGTGTTTTGTCCTTGTGACTATGTAACATTATTTTTCATTCTCCAAAATGAATGTTGTGTTCTCAAACATGAATGCGGTGGTTTCTCATTATAAAAAAGAACAAACAGTATATGACACCCTGGCCTAATAGAAGTTTGGAATTATTTGGTATTGTGCTATAATTCTGTTTTTGTATCTTTTTTTTGTGAAAGAATTATTTTTCATTGTTATGTCTGTGTGTGAAGTGTGTCCTTTGTACTCGTTTCCTTATTGTGATATCAGAGCTCCAGGATCATATATCTCAATAAGTGTTGACACCATCTCTTTTGCTTTTATAAATTTACCATCAATGCAGAGACCAATGGCTAAAACAAGATCAGGGATTTCATGAATTCAACACCTTCTCACGTCAATGGATATAGAGACAAATGATAGCATTGGTCCAACTCAAAAATAAATGATCAGGGAATTGTCCATGTTGGGCAATTATGTTGTCCTTGTGATAGCAGGCCTTCTATGCAGGAGCGCCAAGGAGTTATCCCAATTGGCTATCAAATCACGGGGAACTGATTGCAGGTTGCACCGAGCTCCTGCGCTAGCCGATTAAGACTCAACATCACTCTAGTCCATCATCGATGAACTTGTAGGTGCTCAGGCGATAGATCATCCCTTAGGCCATGTAGTCAAAAGCATTAGGCAGTGCCTACTCGGTAGACCTCTAAAAAGACTAGTTGAGGACTAGGCAGGATTAGTTGGACTAGTCGGGACCTCAATTAAAATATAAAAAATATAAAAAATATAAAAATATACATAAAAATATGTTTAATTCTTTTGGTAATAATATGTTTTCTGTAATGAAATGGTGATCTTCCACAAAAGCTTACAATAAGTGTCTATTGGAGACACTACAATCACAACCCACAAAAGGGCATAAATGGAAGAACACATGATAAAAATAATAAACTTTATTTCATATGAAAAATGCTTAAGATGCACTGATTACAAAGGAGAGGGGGTCACCCCTATTTATACAAGAGAGTGGGGGAGAAGAGCTGTTAATGAGCTCTTCTCAAAAGAGTCGTTGGAGCTAGTCCATCGGCTCTATTTATAGCTGTTGGACTAGCTTCAATGACTATAAAGCTAGTCAAGATCTAAGTAGATCTTGATTAGTTAAAAAGTCTAGTTTAAACTGAACTAGACAAAAATAAAAAGACAGAAAATAAAGAATAAAAAAATAAAACCATAAAAAAATAAAAAATAAAAAATAAAAAATAAAAAATAAAAAATAAAAAATAAAAAATAAAAAATAAAAAATAAAAAATAAAAATAAAAAATAAAAAATAAAAAATAAAAAATAAAAAATAAAAAATAAAAAACAAAAATAATATTATTATATTATATATTTATATTTTTAACACCCCCCTTAAACTTATGGTACAATGAGCGAAAGTTTGTTTAAGAGGAAATGATATCTAGGAGCAGCGAGAGGTTTGGTGAAGAAATCCGCTAATTGATATTCTGATGTAACGTATGGCAGATCAATGGTTCCATGTAGATACTCCTATCTGACACAGTGATAGTCCATTTCAATATGTTTGCTGTGTTCATAAAATATTCAGTTGCTGACAATATAGATCACACTCTTGTTGTCACAGCACATGCGTGAAACTTGTGTCACTTCAACTCCCATGTCAGCTAGCAGACATCTGAGCCAAATATTTTCATTGTCGTGGTGGCCATGTCTCGATATTCAACTTCGGTGGACGAAAGAGAGACCTTATGCTGTTTTTTCCACCGCCACGAAATCAAGAATTCACCTAAAAACACAAAAAAACCAGTGGTTGAATGCCTCTTATTGGGATCACCTCCCCAGTCAGTATCAATATAAGCAATTAAATCTAATGAAGATGAAGCAGACAAGAAGAGGCCTTGTGAAATGGAGGACTTAATGTATCTAACAATACCCAAAATTGCTCCCATGTGAACAGAAGTTAGAGCGTGCTGAAATTGACTAGCTTTGTGTACAACGTGTGCTATATCAGGTCTAGTAATGAAAAGATAGGAAAGTGCTCCAATAAGCTGTTTGTAAGTAGTAGGATCATCAAGAGCTTCTCTATAATCGATTCTCATTTTGATGTTGACAACTTCTAGAGTATCCAATTTCTTATCATATATAATTTCAGACCTGGAAACAATATTAAAAGAAAATTTAGATTGAGATAATAAATACCCACGAGGGGAATAAACAACTTCAATTCCTAAGAAATAACTCAATAAACCTAAATCAGTCATTTCAAAATAATTTTTAAGAAGCTTTTTAATGTTTTCAACTCCTTGTTTGTCACCTCCAGTGATGATAATGTCATCCAAATAGAGAAGAATAATAATCCCTGCATCAGAAATCTTAATAAATAAAACAATGTCAGTTAAACAAGATCTAAATCCAATATCAAGTATAACATGACTAAACTTGTCATGTCAGGCTTTTAGTGCCTGTTTAAGACCGTAAAAAGCCTTTTTTAAACGAAGAACTTTACCCTTAGGGATACTAATACCCAGGTGGTGCTTCCATATAAACTTCTTCAACTAGATTTCCATTGAGAAAAACATTCTTGACATCCATTTGAAATATGAGTCATTTTCTAATAAAGGCTAAGACTATTAGTGTTCTGATAGTGATCATTCAGGCAATTGGAGCAAAAGTTTCTTCGTTGTCGATGCTATACTCTTGGGCATACCCCTTGCTACTAATATGGTTTTATACCCTTCATGAGTTCCATTACTCTTGGTTTTAACTTTATAAACCCGACGACAACCTATAAGTTTCTTGCCCAGAGGAATATCTTGAATAGTCCAAGTGTTAACCTTTTCTAATGCTTTCAATTCTGCCTTCATGGCTTCTACCTACTCTGTATGATTTTTGGCTTGAGTATAGGATGACGACTCTACATATGACAGTATTAATGCAATAAATGCCTTGAATGTGGGTAAAAAAGATTCGTAGGACACAAATTTTTTGCTAGGTTTAGAAATTCTAGATGACCTAGTTTGTACTTCGGAGTATTTTTCTAATGCACATGGAAGATTGGATTCTCTATGCCTTAAATATTGTAAACTGGTATCCCTATGAGTTTGCTCTTCATTAGCAACATTATTTTCAGAATCAATAATTCCTTGGCCCTCGTCTAAAGTATTCATGGTCATAATCATCAGATACCGAAGTCAAATCTATCAAAAAAGAATATTCAGTTACTTGGTTTTTTCAAAATAAAAAACTTTCCTTTTCTAAGAAGGATATATTTCTTGATTGGTACAATTTTTCATTTTTAAAATCAAAACACCTGTAGCCTTTTTTATTATCTGCATAACCTAAGAAGGCATAAGGAATAGTACAGGAGAAGAATATCATTCTTGTTGGTAAAAACAAAACATTTGCATCCAAAGATTCCTAATGTAGAGTAATCATGAGATAATTTAACAAGTTTCTTAATTGGAGTTATATTTTTCGAAGATGGCATTCAATTAATGAGATAGGTAATAGTTAGGGCAACTTCTGCCTAGAACTCTTTTGGGACTTGATTTGTTATTAATAAAGTCCTAGTGGTTTCCATAATATGTCGATGTTTTCGTTCGGCCAGACCATTTTGTTCTGGTGTGTGTGGACAAGATCTTTGATGTGTGATGTCATGTAAATTGAGATAGTTTTTAAATTCTTTTGACATATATTCTCTTCCTGAATCAGTGCGAAAAATGAAAATATCATTTCGAATTTTGTTTTTAGCCATTTTGTGAAATGTTTGAAAATATGAAAAAACCTCAGATTTATGCTTAAAGAAGTAAATCTAAGTATGCCTAGAGAAGTCATCGACAAAAATTATATAATATGCATATCCGCCTTTAGATATAACCAATGCAGGACCCCAAACATCCAAATATATTAACTCAAGTGGTTTAGATGAAACAAATGTTATTATGAAATGATAATCTTTTCATTTTGCCAAGAATACAATCTTTACAAGTAAAACTTTAAGAATTACAAAATTTTCCTAAACTTGGAAAGTGTTGGATTTTAGATATATGAGGATGGCCAAGCCTTTTGTGCCATAGATCGAACTCTAGTTTTTGGACATTATAACAGAAGGCATTCTTGGGTAATTCCAAAAAAATCTATATAACAGAGTCTTCCTTCTCTATGTTTTTCCCCAATTAGCTTCCCTAACTGGCGATCCTGTACCCAACATCATGAGAAGAAGAGATATTATATCCATAAACAGATATTTGAGAAACAGATAAAATGTTTAGATTTAGTTTAGTAATATATCTAACTTCTGGAATAAAGAATCTTTTGGATTTTGAAGGTTTTCAAAATTTTCTATTCTTTTTATTTTAAGAGATGTACCATCAGCTGTGAAAACTTTTGACACACTTGAGTTATTGTCAAGACATTTAGACAAACTATTGATATTTGGGGTCATATGAAAAGAAGCACCAGAGTCAAGAAGCCAAAGAAAGTTATTGAGATCAGAGAATGATGAAACAACTGCTCTGGTTGAGGCTTCAGTTGAGGAGGATGCTCCTTTGAGAAGAGGTTGAAGGATCTCTATTAATTGTGTCATAGGTACATGTGCATCTTGATCTTTTGATTCTGTACCAACAGATGCAACTTTCTTTTCTTTTCTTCTCTTTAACTTAGGACATTGAGGCTTATAGTGCCCCGGTTCATGACAATGGTGGCAAATGACTTTTCTTTTGTCAAAACCACTATTTTGTCTACCAAAGTGAGGCGGCTTATAAGTGCACACATAATTACCCGATCTAGATATGGCTAAAACAGAATCTTCTTCTTGCTTTGGAGAATTCTTCTTGAGTCTATTTTTCTTCATAGTTAGTTCCTCTATAGTGTCAATGATAGAGGGAACCTTTCTTCGTTGTAAAAGAGTCGATTTGGTTATTTCAAATTTCTGCCTTAAACCATTTATAAATTGATAAAGTGTTCCATATCGAGTTGTTTTTTGCGAAGCTCGATATCTTCGAGACAATGCCATTTTGAAGAGCCAACTATTCCCAAAGTTCGGATTACTCATTATAATATTTTCTAATACTTTTATCCTTTTGAGACAAAGTTCGAACTTTGTCTTGCAAATTGCACACGTGCAATATCTCTAAGGGAATACATATTTCTAAGATATTCCCAAGCTTTAATGATATGCTCAAATTTGGCTAGACTAAATCATTTTTTGATGTTAATGTTATTAATTAGCTATGATATAATTTTGGCATGCCTTATTCTCCATTCTTTCTATTTTTTCTCATAGGTAGCCGAAGCTTTACTTTTCTCTCATTTCGTGAGGTATTTCTTTTTCATTCTCAATTTTTATGAGAATTAGTTTTGGTTCCAGATCAAAACCATCAACTATACTCCACAACCCTTTTCCCCGAATGTGGTGCTTTATGATTGAAGCCCACATCACATAGTTGGTGCTATTTAAGTTCATGGGCATGATGGTGACTTTATCATTGTCATCCATCTTTACAAGGGTGAGAAAAAGAAAGAAAGAGATGGGAAGAGAAAGAAAAGAAAAAGAAAGGAGAACAAAAGAAAAAAATGAAGGAAAAATAGCACAATCACGAATTTGCGTAGCCAATCTCTCCTCCAAACGTCTTCTTTCTTCAATGAGAGTTGCATAAAAATCACTTGAATCACGAACAAGGATGAATCACCTTTTGCTATGGAGGCACAAAAAACGAGGTGGAAACTCTCCAAGATCTAGAAGCTTCCAAGCTTTGATACCATGTAATAAAATGGTGATCTTCCACAAGAGCATAAAAGCTTACAATAGGTGTCTATTGAAGACACTACAATCACAACCCACAAAAGGGCATAAATGGAAGAACACAAGATAAAAATAATAAACTTTATTTCATATGAAAATGCTTAAGAAGCATTGATTACAAAGGAGAGGGGATCACCCCTATTTATATAAGAGGGTGGGGGAGAAGCGCTCTTAATGAGCTCTTCTCAAAGAGTTGTTGGAGCTAGTCCAACCGCTCTATTTATAGCTGTTGGATTAGCTCCAACGACTATAAAGCTAGTCAAGATCTAAGTAGATCTTGACTAGTTAAAAAGTCTAGTTCAAACTGAACTAGACAAAAATAAAAAAGACAAAAAGAAAAGAAAAAATAAAATAATAAAAATAATAACTAAAATATTATATTATTATATTATATATTTATATTTTTAGCATTTTCATCACACAATTACAAAAGTAAACATGTTTTCACAAAATAATTTAATACACATAATGCATAATAAATGTAATGCCCTAAAAATTCAGACTTAAAATTTTTATTAATTTTTTCTCTTTTTAAAACACAACAGAAATTATTTTAAAATATAAACTTGCTCTGATCTTCACGCACATCAGAGGTTGAAAAGTAAATCACAACAATCATTTCAAAAATATTTTATTCCATTGAATGAATATCAGAGTTTATACAAGCCAAAAAACACAAAAGCTTCGAGACAGTTCAAATTAACCTAATTTACATCAAAATTACAATTGACTCCTCATATACTATAGCATGCATCCTTTGATCTCTGTGAACCTGATTTTTTTTAATAAAAACAAGTGAGACAACTTAATGTCAAAGTACTAGCCGACCTTTATTTGGTCTCTAGTATGGGTGAATTATTTCTCAATTCTCATAGATAACATCGTATACATGAATCAAACATATCTTAATTATATGTTTTTCCACAATCACAACGTACTAAGCGTTCATTCACAATCTCATAAATCAAAATGAATCTAACTAATTATAATGAATTGCTTGCATCTCACAATCCATTATAATCTAACAATCATAAAGAATTGCTTACATCTCACATTCTTTATAATTGAAATCTCAAGAGAAAAGGAAAGAGAATAATTGACAGAAAGAAAACTGAGAAAAAAGTAATGGAATAAGGAATATATCAATTAATTTAAATAAACAATTAATTATACATCTACATGCCTATCATATATGCATGAACCATATTCTTATCTTTTAATCTTAAATTTCTTTTGAATTAAATGACATGCTTGCAAACAAATTAAATAATCATTCTAATTTAATATACCGAGACACCACCAACTTGATCGAAACTACAGACAATCAACCTCCACTTCCCAAGGGATATATATATTCAAGCATTTTACTTTCTTTATGTTTTCCCCTATGCCTGCACCAAGTATCCACAATTCCTTCGTCAAGGAATCACTCCACTAGAATATCCCAGTGCACTGTTAACACACATGTATTGTCTAGCTTTGCCAGCCGAGTCCGTCCCCCTAATTATCCGTGATTGAGGGACAAGGTCTCTTTAACCTTTCAATGTCCAAACTACCTAGTGTTGGGAATCTTCCCTCACAGAGACTACTGAAAAACTCTAGATTACCTAGTTTTGGGTCTATATCCTCTCGATACTATCCGCATATGAACAACATTTTTCTTATCAAAGTACTTGCTCTTGGATATAACACCCTCACAGTGAATACTGGAAACCCTCAAGATTGGTGCTTATACTAGTTCACATTTGACCGACTCGCTCGTCCACAATATTTTCTTGTGACAAGCTCCGAATATTTTAGTGCAACTTTTCTTATCTTCCAGAAAACAATTTCTCAATTTATGCCATTTTTTTTATTAATGCAACATGCTCAAATATCACAATGAGTTGCACTTTTGGGTCAATACCTGCATCCATCAATATGCATTTTCAAAATGCACATGCTTATAATTTAAATAGTATGGATTTACAGATGAAGCATAATTTCGCTTTCTCAAACATTTATGCATCACATTGTGTATTTCAAAAATGACTATCATGAAAGATGTAGCGTTTACATCCACACAATTCAGTGCATCATTTATATAATATTCATAAAACTTTTCATACAAAACAACAACAACAACAACAACTACGCCTTCATCCCAAAACAATTGGGGTCAGCGATATGAACCAAAAAGAAATTCATTTTGGGTCTTCCACATGAATCCTTTTCCTCCAATCATTTCTATCCAACGCCATGTCCTCGGTGAGGTTCAAAGCATTCATATCCTTTCCTATCATCTCCATCCAAGTCTTCCTAGGCCTACCCCGACCTCTTTTAACTAATATATTTTCCCATTTCTCCAACCTTCTAACTGGAGCATCATTAGGCCTTCGCCGAATATGTCCAAACCACCGTAAACGATTCTATCGCATCTTATTTTCAATGGGTGCAACACCTACCTTCTTACGTATCTCTTCGTTCCGAATCTTATCTTTTATTGTATTTCCACACATCCATCTAAGCATCCGCATCTCAGCTACACTCATTTTTTGAATATGATGTCTCTTGGCAGCCCAACATTCCGTACCATATAGTAAAGCGGGTCTAATAGTCGTCCTATAAAACTTTCCCTTCAACCGCAATGGCATTCTACGATCGCACAGCACTCCAGTAGCACTTTTCCATTTCATCCACCCAACCTTTATCCTATGATTTACATCTCCATCAATTTCTCCATACTTTTGAATGATGGATCCCAAATATTTGAAATAATCATTCACCGGTATATCTTTCTCACCAAGCTTCACTACACTCCCATCACTACTTGGTTGCTTACTAAACCGACATTCCATATATTCAGTCTTACTCTTACTCAACTTAAAACCTCTAGCTTCCAATGTCTGTCTCCATAATTCTAACTTAGCATTAACCCCAGCTCTAGACTCATCAATCAAAACAATATCATCAGCAAACAACATACACCACGGTACATTTTCTTGAATTGATCTCGTAAGTTCATCCATCACTATCGCAAATAGGAAAGGGCTTAAAGCAGATCCTTGATGTAACCCAACCGTTATCGGAAAATTGGTTGTCACCCCTCCACAAGTGCGGACATTGGTTACTACTCCTTCATACATATCTTTAATTATACTAATGTACTTGAGAGAAACACCTTTCTTCATCATTGTCCACCAGAGAACGTCCCTAGGTACTCTATCGTATGCCTTCTCTAAATCAATAAAAACCATATGCAAATCTTTGTTCATCTCTCTATATCTTTCAATAAGTTGTCTAAGAAGATGTATAGCTTCCATAGTTGATCTTCCAGGCATAAAACTTTTCATGCTTATTCAAAATGCATAAATATACAAAAATCACCATAATTAACATAATTTCACATTACGAAGCATCCTTTGTGTTTCATGCTTAATTTTTACAATAATTTATTCTTTTGGGTCAATACCCATAAAGCTTTTTAGCATGGATCTAAACACAAAATGTTAAATTTAACAATATAAATGTGTTTAATATGATTTATTTATCATACTAATAAATTTAACCATGTACAATATACCAAAACATTATATGTCGATGACTAATTTCATGTTAAAAATTTATTCAACTCATTAATGTCTAAAGCACGTTTAAATGGTACGAGTTTCAATGTACTCCTTTTTAGAGGTGGTCCAGGCAGGGTAGTCGTGGGAACCCACCTAGGGTTTTCCTCGCTTAGGCCAGGGTTCCTCGTCATAAAAAAAAAAGATTTTCCATGTATTATTATCTTCATGCACAACATTTTAATGTTGGTCAAAGTTTACGGTTGCATGGCTGGTTGGATGCTATTAATGAGAATTATTCAGCGACTTCTTTATACATGATATATATATATATATATATATATATATATATATATATATATATATATATAGTCACTACAATATATATGAAAAATAAAAATATGGGTATTTCCAATACTTGTTTTTTTCAAATCCAACAATTTGGATGTGCTTGGCATGGTGAATTTGTTAGTAATCAATCATTGGATTGTGTATTTTTGATAAAAAAATGTGATGTAGTAATTGCCCAAAATTGAATTTTAACATAAATAGCATGAATTCACATCACAAAATATTATTTCATTTCAGAAAACATTTTTGCATTATTGTATGCATTTAAAATCTTTTAATCACATTTGATTTTCATAATTTATTTTTACGAATGATGTAATATTTACATCTATATAATTTAATGTATTATATTATGCATTTTCAATCATTCAATCATGAATGGATCTATGAGCAAGCCCAGAGTCCTGGGTTAGCGTTCATAGCTTAACTAAATCATTCAACATAGAATTTATTCCTTTAAATTCAATTTGAATTCTTTAAGCTCAAATAAGAGAGAATTTCTTATTTTGTCTCACTGTTTATGATTTCAAAAATTTAAGAATAATTCATATCAATCATTCTTTCAATTGTTTTTCCTATTTTGGGATTTTCTGAAATGACATGTGGCATCCTCATTTTTTGGATGTCAAAATTTTGAGATTTTATAAAAAATTGGGCAAAACCTTTCTTAATTCAGTATTGAATTTCTTAATATAATAATGTTTATAAATTTTTTAAAATTGTAAACCATACTTGTTCTGTAATAATTTAAAATTTTAATAATCATTTTGGCAGACTTTCATCTATATAAATTCAAAATTCCAAGGATCTTTCTTTATATTAATTCAAAAATCCAAAAATAACTTCCTGTATAGCAGCTCGAAATTTCTGAAATATTTATAAAAATTTCGACAGAACCACCATTATAAAAAATTCAATAGAACCTCCCCTATAAGAGTTCAAAATAAAAAAAATTGTTTTACAAATTTTTTTAACATAAACCTTCCCTATATGGGGGCATAATGGGATTGAATTTTTAGCATATTTGCCACAATGTAATGCGTATGAGAGATCCTAAAGGTTCAGAAAAGAGTTAGGAAGTCCTACAAGCGTATACAATTGGCCAGATCAGGGCTACGAGTATATACCTTGTTTGTGAGAGTTTGGGGAGCGCTTCCGCAACGCGGTTTCAAAGCCTCTTAAAATTTTGGTAGCGCGTCCGCTATATGTTATCAAATTTTCTGATGATGAGCATAGATTTTGGCAGCCTTACGACATAACATAAGCATATTTCTCGAGTCAAATAAGGGGACACACAACTAGGTGCGGGTTGTGTTGGTCTGCCGCACACAGAAGCGGTGCACATGCGCAGGAGTGCAGGCGCAGTGTTGTGCTATTGTGTGCGCGGCTGGTAGGAAGGTTCACTAGCAAAGGAGGGAAGCCGAGAAGGCCGCCAGTGTCGTAAGTGAACTGTGATATGTGCTTAGGTGTCACCTTTGGATTAGTAAGTTTGTCAACAAAGGAGGGTGGCTGGGAAGGCCTCCGGTGCCTTGAGCAGACCGTGAAAAGCGCCTTAACAAAGGCGAGGGTGTTAAAAAAGGTGTGCAGTGGTGAGGGGTTTCACAAACAAAAGCGAGTGACCCGTTAAGGCCTTCGGTGCTGCGAGTGTCCGTGTAAATACGTCTCAACACCTAGAAGTGCACTCTAAGGGGTGCACGGTAGTGGGGTCTCCATGTCATAGGGGGCAGCCGTTTAAGGCCTCTAGTACTGTAGTTGTACCGTGTGAAGCGTCTCAAATACGCTTCAAGTATTAACCTACATAAGAGGCATACGTGTGCACGACCAAGTCGCATGAGAGTTCAAATTTACTTACCTTTGTCAGACATAACTCTTGCCAGTGAAGCTCTAAAAGCCAGATTTGTTTAGGCAAGGCTCTCCCAAACAAACTGAAATCGTCAAGCTGTAGAGGTGAGGGGCGCGGGGGCTTCTAGCCGAGTGCATCGAAAAATTAATGGAGGTTTGGGTCAGAATTCTAGAGAGAAAGGTCCGAGTTTAGAGAGAAAATTTAAGAAGGGAAGAGGGAGAGATCGAGTGAGGTGGGAGAAAGAGGGACGGGTGGTGGCTATTTATAGCCCCCAAATGAGGTTGGCCCCCTCTAGGTGTCGCAACGAGGAGAGGGGAGGGGGTGACACCCCGTCCTTGGCTAGGTGTCACCACAGAGAGAGGAGGGGCGACTCACCCCCCTTAGGTGGGGCTCATTTTCAAAACCATCGATCAAAACCATCAAATTTGATTTATTATTACTATTATTATTATTTATTTTTTTATTAATTCCATAAATCTTATTTATTTTTACCAAAATAGCCTTGGTCTGATTCCACATAACTAAGTTGCCACTTGGGTTATAAAATTTACTTTTTTGTCCTTTAATATTTTAAATATTTACCTGAATATACCCTTAGGGTGGTAAATTATCATTTTTTCCCTGTACAATTTTGTTATTTAAATGAATATACCCCCTAGGTTATGAAATTACTAATCTACCCTTGGACAATTTAAATATGGATCAAGATAAATATTCAGATCCACTAAAAAATCTATTTTTATTTTTGGATATGGTTATGGATCAATATCTAAATTTGGTTAGAGATCCAGATCTGAATATTATTTGGATCGAGCTTCTGGACTACAGATAATGTCCAAGTCCAGTTCAAGATCCATATATAATGAATTTATTTAACATTAAAAAATTACAGTTATTACAACCAGAATATAGATATATATAGTTGTAGCTCATGCACACACACACATTCAATTATTCATTACATATTCGGTATAATCAGCAAAATATGCTTTCAGCCTTTCACTGAAGCACAATAACACATATATAAATAACATTTTACGTAATCCATAATACTAAACATGCTTTCAGGCTTTTATAGAAAAAATCTTCGAAAACAAAGTAACACAGAATAAGAAACATAATCAATTAAAACTGTGCATGCTTCCAAAAACAAAGTAACACAAACATAATCAATACATATAATTACCTAAGCAATGTTTTCATCATTTCACAAAACAAATCACACAAACACATATAATTATATATATACAAAAAATAACAGAATATATATAAAAATAATAAATGTCTGAACTTCCCTCACGCCTAGGCGGGACAACTTAGTCATTGACTAGGCCCCCTACTCGGTGCCTAGTCAAAAAAATTGGTACCTTTTAAGGTACCCACCTAAGAATTGCAAAGCCTAGGCATTTTACTTACGCCTAGGCAGACTAGTGGGTGCTTTTGACTGCATAGCCCTTAGGTCTTTGGAGGATCATTCCGGCCAACCTCTACCAGAGGAATTGCCGTCCAATGCCTTAGAGCTCTCAGATCATGTGATCGGCTTACCTACAAGCCTACTGCAGGCCAATCCCGACCAGCCAGCACATGTCCAGCCATTTCCGATCTTTCCGACGTTTGTTGTCTCACTCACTCCGTGACACTCAGATCTAATGTTTAAGGTGATTGTGCCAAGTGATTTTCTCGATTGAGTACCCTGTTGTAGTGGTTCATCCACTCCCATGACTCAACCCGTGTGTGCGCAGACTAACAGTCGGCCCAGTCAATCTAGCCAACCAGAGGGTTTTCCAGTGACTTTCTCCTACGCATAATCTAGCCAACCAGAGCTTGGAGGAAGGCTAGATGACTGGACTTGGTTTGGAGATTGCACCCATTCAATGCTTAAATTGATGCAAATGGAAATGTGACAAGACCGAAAACTCAATGCACACTTTCTATCATATGGAGTGTGTTTTTGGCTTAGTTGACTAAGCAAATGGTTGTGCTCAATGCACAACGGAGATCTTCAAAAGTGGTTCAAGTTAGAAGTGCTCAAAGAATGGGTGATCATGGTGGGTCAGTGCTTGGAACTCTACTTAGACTGGCTAGAATGGATGAAACCGGCAATAGGACTACATTGCTGCAATGTGAGGTATGAATTCCCTTCATTTTCTGTTGAGGATCCCTAGAATTGGACATACAAAGCCAACCATTATTTTGCATGCCAAAAATATTCCCTTGGAGAACCATTTGGAGATGGCAATTCATTATTATTTTTAAGAAACTCCTCTCTCGCATAGTGATAATCCATTTCAATGTGATTTGTTCTTTCATGAAATGTGTGGTTGTTGGTGATGTATATAGCACTTCTCTTCTCACAACACAAATTTGAAGCATCCATCATGTAAACTCCCATGTTTTCTAGTAACCTTCTCAACCAAATGACATTCATGGTGGTGGTGGCCATGATTCTATACTCAACTTCAGTAAATGATATGAAAACCTTCTGTTGCTTTTTGCACTTTCACGAGATGAACGAGTCACTTAGAAAAACATAAAAAGTCGTGGTTGAGTGCCTATTGTTAAGATCTCCTCCCTAATCAGAATCAATATATGAGCAATTCAATCTAAGAAATAAGAGGAAGACAAAAAGAAGCCTTTGAAAATTGAGGTTTTAATATATCTAAGAATCTTTATTACGACACTCATGTGGACTGAAATTGAGGCATGCTGCAATTGACTAGTTGTGTGAACTGTATAAGCAATAGAAATATTCTTTGATACCAACTTACAAACTATGGACTTTTTCTTTCCTTTAGAAAGATCTTGTATTTTCTAAGTTTTTGACCTTTTCTCGGGCTTCTAACTCAACATTCATTGCTTCTAACAATTTGGGTATTCTTTGGCTTCTAAATAGGAAGTAGGTTATGGATATGAGTGAATAAGGGCAAAACATGCTTTATACTTGGATGAGAAGGATTCGTAAGACAAAATTTTCAGGTGGCTTAGATATTCTAGAAGATTACCGGTTTGGTCGATTTCTTTTTCTTGATTTTTAGAGTACTATTCAAGTGCACATTGAGGCTTTTCATTCCCATGCCTAGGATATTGCAAATATGTATTTTCAACATTAGATTGACCATCATTAGATCGATCAACATTCTCATCATTAGGCTACTCAACATTTTCAACTTTTACACATTCATCCTGAGGTTCACAATCACAATCAATATCATGCTTAGCAAGAAGATCAAAGGGAAAAGAATATTCAATCATTTCCTCAGGCTTTTCCATGTAAAAAATCTTTCATTTTCAAGAAAGGTAACATTTCTTGAAACATATAATTTGTCAATCTTTGGTTCAAATTACCTGTATACTTTTGTATTTTTGACATATCCTAAGAAAACACATGGTACAACACTAGGAGAGAGTTTGCCATTTTTGTGGAATAAAACAAAGCATTGGCATCTAAAAACTCTTAATCTAGAGCATAGTCACAAATGTCAGTATCAACTATATCTCAGCGAGGCTATTTCTCATAATATTATAGGTTTGGTGATAAATCTCGGGGCTTAAAAAATATAAAAAATATGAAAAATATAAAAAATATAAAAAATAACAAAAATAAGTAAGAAAATATCTTGTTTAGACAAAAAATACCTAAATAATAAAAAACAAGTAAAAAATGTAAAAGAAAGAAGAAAACCACATTTAAAATATAAAAATTAAATGAAAACAATAAAACTAATTGATAATATTGTGATAATATAATGAGACTATCGTGATATTATCAAATTGGTGATCTTTTAAAAATACTTCAATATTTTACCTATATTATCATTTGCTGAATTTACAACGATAATATCGCAATATTTTGAAAATATCACTGATATCTGTGATTGATCTAGAGTAGTCAAGAATAATTTTGAAATGCTTTTTTATGGGTGATAATTTTTGCAAAGATGAAGATGGTATTCTATTTATAAAATAAACTGCTACCATTGCAACTTCAGCTCAAAAAATCTTAAGTACATGATTCGAAATAAGAACGGTCCTTGTTGTTTCTATAATATGCCTATGTTTACTTTTTTTAGTCCAACTTCTCGTGGTGTGTGTGGACAAGATACTTGATAAGTGATGACTCTAAATAAGTTTTAAACTCATTGGATAAAAATTCTTCCCTGAATCTGAGCAAAAATAAAGATGTTATTAGATCTTTTCTTTACTAGTTTATGAAAATTTTACCAAGATTGAAAAACTTCAGATTTATGCCTAAATAAGTAAATCCAAGTGTATCTAAGGTTCTCTTTTTGTTTCTAAATGGACTCTAAGCAAATAAATTCGACAGAAGTCTTGTCACACTTGGTCTCTTCGACTCTCTTCCCTTTGTGTGAATTCTCATAACATCCAAAACTTGTTTCTTATTGTATAAAAATGTTGCAATCCACCTTGCATTGTTCATAACATGTGACACATGTTCCAAACAATCAATATCTTCGAGCATTAAATCAATGCAATAAGCAACACATGATGTAGTGAAAATATTTTGATATTGTTCTTCAAGAATAATTTTTTCTCTTCTATAGTTGCTTCCATTGTTAGTTTCAATTTGAATAATATTTTCATGTCCAATCTCCTCTACTTGAGGATAAAAACTCAAGTACAAATTCTGCATGCATATGTGCAACACCCCAAAATTTCAACTTGTGATTTCAAAAACATTATCGAAAAACCTTTCAAAGATTTAAAGTTTTCACTTTTAAAAGCGACAGCGAAAAACATTATCGAACTACCCTTGCATATTCAAGATTTTTTTTTTCAGAACAGATAATATAGAGAATCAACTAATGCTGCTTTGAAGGCATAAGAATCAAATGAGTGTGTTTGGATCTGGTACAAAAATATAATATATGTTTTTGTTGGAGTAACTGCTACTATTGTCTGGTCTGACCTAGATTTAAATGGCTTTGCGGTAGTTCATCTTTTTTGCTTCTGTGTTGAAGTTTTTTTCAATAATTGGTTATTCTATATCATGTTTTTGTTGCATTCCTTTCTGCTTCAAATATACTAATGTGACTACGTTTAGATATTTTGTTTCTTATATTATCTTATTGTTCGTTCTTTACCCACTTGAAGGTTAAAATTTGGGATCCAAGTCTTCGTGGTTCGGAGCTCAAGGCAACCCTGAAAGGCCACACCAAGTATGTAATATATGTTATTTATGTTTAACATGCATATTTGCTAAAACTACTGTTAGAAAGACGTACATTCATCTGCATGGGCCTGCTTTTCGTAGAAGGTGGCACTTTCTGTGGTGCCCAGAATGGTGGCACAAGGTGTTGTAAAATTGGGCTGTGGAAAACACAGCCTGGGCTTCTCCATTCCAGTGCACATTATGATCAGTGGGGTGGGGACTGGACTCTGTTTTTATGGCATGCTCATCTGAAAAATGGTTTTAGTAATTCAAATACTGCCGTGTGCTCATCAGTAATAGAGAACCATATCCAAACCCGAACCACATCTAACAGTTCTCTTTTTGTTTACTTTAATAAACTGTTTAAGACAATTGCATTGTTGAGAGAGTGCAATATAATTGTAGCATATATATTACTATTTTTGTGTTGTACATAAATTGTTTATTAAGGGCATTTCTGTACTTTAAGAGTTGTTATTTCTTGTCTTGTGCAACCACAAGGGTGTCAACCTTTTTAGAGATGTAACTCTCTTTTTGCTTAGTAACCAAGTTGGCCATTCTTCTTCTATCGTGTTTCTCTTTTCTCCATTTTGAAACCGTAATGGATGTAGACTCTTGAATATGGTATCAGAGCCATACCAAGAGCAAAGGAGTTGAAGACTGTCTTATAGGAAAAGACTTCGTTCATCTCAGTTCAAGGAGCCTCACTGGAAATTGCTGACATAAGCATTGTCTGTACGGAAATCAAGGTTTGAGTCATCTGAACCCACCATTTGGTTGATCTTGATTTTAGAAAGTCTCTAAATCAAGAATCGTGTTCATTGGATCAGCAGTTGATTTTATATGCAATTTTCTTTGATTTTCTGAAAAGGCGTGAACAGTGACCTGTTTCGATGATTTGATTCATTGTGGTTTGTTAGGGGGGTTTAGTGTAATGCAACAAGAAAAAGAATAGAAGACTGCCTCTTATGGGCTTACAATATCAAAGAGCACAAAGACCACTTACGGGTCAACACAAAAACACATGCACATAGGCCACTTAGGAGCCAAGAACACAATAAAAAATATAAGATTTTATATAATCAAAATGCTTGAGAAAGCATTAGTTTACAAGAGGGGAAGCACCCCTATATATACATAAAGACACACACATAAAGCCATTGGGACTCTCCCCAACGACTAGAAATAGAGTTGTTAGGGAGATCCCAACGACTTTATGACCCTTTTACAAAAAGCTCCTCAACTCCAAACCTATTTACTAAGTTACAAAAATAAAAAATATAAAAACTATTGTGCCCCTAATGGGCACAGCCTATTACAATATTATGAAAAGATTAAAATACCCCTAATGGGTATTTCCTATTGCAACACTGTAAATACTATAATATATATATATATATATATATAGAGAGAGAGAGAGAGAGAGAAAGAGAGAGAGAGAAATTGGTAGCTGCTCACACATTAGGTACTAAATGAACGTGCTAAATGGGTTTTTCGGCTTCTCCGGTGCTTTTTACGCGGTTCTGGCCCTATAAATGTGTTGGGCATGGTTGATTTACTAAGAACACACTTAGATCATGTGTTTTCGATGAAAAAAATGATGTTTGGAGCCTCAAAATTTTAAAAGATTTTGGACCGTTGATTTTTAGAACCTTATAAAACCCACCCATGTGTCTAAATTGAGCGCTTCAAGAGCTGATCCCTATAATATCAAATACATAGATCACATCTGTACGGTCAAAATTTATAAATAAAATGAAAAAAGGCTGAAAAACCCATTTAACACATTCATTTAGTATCTAACGTGTGAGCGGTTACCAATCACTATATATATGTACAACTTAACAATACCAAGTCACATATATATAATATCTTAACAGCCCCCTCAAACTCATTGTACCACAACTGAGAGTTTGCCGAGAAGGAATTGAAATCTTAGTGACAGAAGCACTTTGGTGAAGAAGTCCGCAAGTTGATACTCGGATGATACATACGACAATGTAATAGTCTTCAAGAATTCTTCTCTGACATAATGGAAATCCATTTCGATATGTTTGATTCACTCATGAAATGCGTGATTGCTCGTGATGTAAACTGCACTTTTGTTGTCATAATATAATCTCGATGGTTCTACTATGTGAACTCCTAAGTCTTCTAATAATTGTTTCAACTACACCAGCTCAGAAGTAGTAGTTGTCATAGTTCGTTATTCTACTATTATTTAAGATGGGGACACCTGTTGTTTCTTGTATTTCCACGAAATCAAGGAATCATTTATAAAGACACAAAAACCTGTAGTTGAGTGTCAAGCATTCACATCTCCACCCTAATCATAATTTAAATATGTAGTAACTTCTAACGGTGAAGAAGATGTCAAAAATAAACATAACTAATAGTATTCCTGATATATCTAATAATCGTCTTTACAACACTCATATGTACCGTAGTAGGAGAATGCTGAAATTGACTAGTATAATGAATGACATGAGCAGTATCAGGCCGAGTAATAGAAAGGTAAGTTAGAACTCCAATCATTTGTCTGTATGAAGTTGGGTCTTTCAGAGGTTCTCCATTATCCTGTTAAAAGATGACCTTGAATGCAATAGGTTCAAAGTGAACCAATAATCACGCACATAAAGTGTGAATACACAAACCCATTTAAAGGGTTACCAAATGCACATAAAGTGCAAACCCATAAACCCACAAAGGGGTTAAGCCAAAAGGCTAAAAGAATACATCTTTATTAAGAGAGTGAGGGTAAAAAACCTTCACACTAAAAATAATACACTGTAAGGGGGTTTACTCCATATTTATACATGAAGGGAGAGCTAGGGAGAGAGAGTCATTAGGCTCCCAACGGCTCTATTTAGAGTCGTTGGGAGCCCAACGTCTCTCTACCTTTTTGACTAAAGTCAAATGTTGACTTTAGTCAAAAGGTTTACAATGCCAAAAAAGTAAAAAATAAGAAAAATAAAAAGGTTTCCTAACTAAAATAAAAGGAGAACTAATTCCTAGTTAGTCTAGGGGATTACAGAAAAGGGAAATGACCAAAATGCCCTTAACAGGTATTTTGGATAACACACACACACACACACGCACATATATATATATATATATATATATATATATATATATATATATATATATATGGTGTACGTCAATATTTTAACACATCCTTCTTCATCTTGGCATTAATGACCTTAGAAGTATCAACTCATTTTTCATCAGAAAGCCCAGTTCGTTCTATTATCTCGTCTGCTTATCAGTGATAAAAAATAGCCTCAAGGTGAATATACAACTTAAAAACCAAAAAAACAACGTAAAAATCCAAGATCTATTATATCAAAGTTAGCTTTAAAAACATCTTTGATACGAATAACTCCCTACTTATCACCTCCTGTGATAATCACGTCATCCACATAGAGAAGTATACCCTTTTTTATTTTCGTCATATCCCAAAAAAACACAAGAAATAGCTTTAGCGGAAACTGTCATTTTGTAAGGATCAAGGTTGTAAATAGTGTATCGTTACCCGTATCGGTTAGGCCTAAAGTTAGATACGTGTCATAGCGTATCATAATTTTTTAAAAATTTTTTAATCTTTTTAAAATCCCCCCAAAATTTAAAAATTATCAAAAATTCAAAAAAAATCATAACACATGAAACAATGATGAATTGCCTAAAATACAACCATAAAATCACATATGAAGCATTTATGTGTCTATGAGTTGCATAAGACATCATCAAACATCAACTAATATCGATAATATTGCATGTATCTCACAAAAAAAATTAAAATACTAAATATCTTGCAATTAAGAACATGGCACAAGACTCATACTTTCATATTACGGAGTAGACACAATGGGAAGCAAAGAATACATATTTATTACCTTAGCCCACTCCCTTGAGGGAAAAAAATGATGAAAATGCACTATTACGTGTGAAATCCATAAAATCTCTCTTTCTTGCGCACGAATCGACCCCCAAATCACTCTCACGCCTTTTAGGGTGCGTGGGTTCTCCTCTAAGAGCCTCTACACAAATGAGAGAATCGACCCTAGAGAGGTCTTTAAAACCTGCAATTAAAAAAAGTCAAGTTTCAACCCTTTTAAAGTGTGTCAGACACGTATACACCCACATATACACCCTGTATTGTTTCATACATGGTTGTATCGTACAATACAATCGATATGATACACACTTGTATCGTGATATGAGTGTGTATCACATCGAATTAAACCATAGTTACAATACGATATGGTAAGATACAACATTGGTAAGGACAAATCATTTACAAAAAAATCTTTTAACCTTTTATAATTAGAAGGAACTTTAAATAATTTTTCAGTAGGAGAACAATTTTCAATAATGTTGGAAGGCATTCTATTAATCAAATAAACTATCGTAAGAGCGGATTCGGCCCAAAAACTTTTAGAAACATTTTTTGATATAAGGTCCTAGTGGTTTTAATAATATGCCTATGTTTTCTTTCTGCTAGGCCATTTTGTTGAGGAGTATAAGGACAATATTTTGGATGAATAATCTCATGTTCTCTCAGTTCTCTTCCATGATGATGTTACAAGAGTGAAGGAGAGATAGAAGAGAGTAAGAGAGGGGAAGGAAGAAAAGATCTACAATGCTCTAAAGAACTCCATGAACCCCACGATCGCATGATCCACAAGCTCACGTTTGCACGAGCAACTTGCCTTCAAGAGTCAATTCACCAAGGCTCTGATACCATGTAATGGCTCAAGAAAAAGAATACAAGAGTGTCCCTTATGGGCTTACAATATCAAAGAGCACAACGACCACTTATGGGTAAACACAAAAACACATGCACATAAGCCACTTAGGGGCCAAGAACACACTAAAAAATTTAAGATTTTATATAATCAAAATGATGGAGAAAGCATTGGTTTACAAGAGGGGAGGCACCCCTATATATACACAAAGCCACACACATAGAGCCATTGGGACTCTCCCCAATGGCTGGAAATAGAGCCGTTTGGAAGGTCCCAACAACTTTATGGCCCCTCTTACAAAACGGTCCTCAACTCCAAACCTATTTACTAAGTTACAAAAATAAAAAATATAAATCAGCACAACCTATTACAATAATGTGAAAAAACTATAATACCCCTAATGGGTACTTCCTATTACAACACTATAAATACTATAAATTATATATACATATATATTATATGAGTATATATATGTTTATATATACAATGAGAAATAAGCATATATATATATATATATATATATATATATATATATATATATATCAATGTTGTGAATAGCGTTGAATCATAGCGAGGCATATGACCCACTCATAAAGTGAGGCATAAGCTTCACAAAAAATATTAAAAAATTGACAGAAAAGAAAAAAAAGGAAGAAGAAAGATAGAAAAAAGGAACATAGAAGAAGAAAAAGAAAGAAAAGAAAAGAAACGAAAAGAAAAGAAAAAGAAGAAAGAAGGAAAAAATGAAAGAAAAACAGAAGAATGAAATAAAGAAAAGAAGAACAGAGGGTACAAAATAAGAAAGTGGAGAGAGAGAGAGTACCATTTGTAAAGTGCCGGAATGTTGGCGTCGGTCACCAAAATGTTGTTGTTGTAGGTTGAAGGGAGGTGGAGGAGGGAAAAGGGGAACATAGGTTTGCCCTAATCAATTGAAACCCCCCTTTCCTTTCACATTTCTTTTGTTTTTTATTATGACTTAAAAAGGTCAAATGAGGCCTTTGACCCCATTTGACCACATGAGTATGAGGCGTGCGTCTCATGTTTGAGTCTCACCTCGAGGCAAAAGCGTGCCTCAAAGCACATGAGATGCATGCTTCAGCTTCTCTTGCGCTTTCTAGGTGCGCCTCAAGGCATATATGCCTGCCTCTTGCTTTGATGTGTGCTTTTTTCGTCTCGAAGCGAGTTTTTAACAACACTAATATATATAATATATATATATATACAACTTAACAATACCAAGTCACATATATATAATATCTTAACATTTAGATGCTTTGGGTTTGATGCATAAGGATCGTTTTTGGCTATCTTTCCATTGGAGTTCTACTGAGCAGATGATTTGGTGTTTTTGATGCTCTTAATGCATTTTTTGAAGGGTACCTAAGTGACAGTAATAGTGTTGAGGTTATTGCATATTATGTTTTTCTGCATCACTTGACTGCTGAGTGTTAAATCTGGTAGAGATTGGCTGTCTTTGAAGGTTTATTTGAATCTTGAAGTGTGTTGGGAGTATTTTCTTGCCAAAGTCATGTGGTTATGCATTTCAGTGGTATGCTTTGTGTATGACTGATATTTTGCATTGAGGTAGCATCTGCTTATTGAAGTGCTCTCTTCTTTTGCATATACTTGCTATTGTCTCCATTATTTCAATGTTTGTGTGCTGCAATTTAGTTGTAGTCGGGAGTTGAGGTGGAATGGATGTTGGGCTGATTTCATGATAGTCGGAATCATTGGAAAGGGGCTTGGTGGCTATTTGTATGGGACCAAAGTCAAACCGAAGCCTATAGATGCCAACTATGAGAAACTATTTGAAGAATGGATAGTAAATAATGCACGAGTGATGGCTTGGATATTTGGTTTGGTAGAGCAGAGGATAGCTATGAACCTCTCAAATTTTTAGGAGGCCAAAGAAACATGGGCATATCTCAAACAAGTTTACAAGCAAAAGAATTGGTAATATCAGCTTACTCAAGAATTGAGGGGTATGCATCAAGGAAACAAGTCACTTGAGGAATTCTATTTTGACGTGTAAAGAGTTTGGGATGCACTTGCTTTCATGGAGGGCCAAACCAAATGCGAGAAGTGTGCAAAGTATGAGAAGTGCACCTAATGCCAAACTTGTCTGGGGCTTCTTGATCAGCACTAGGAAACAACTAGGGTTATTGAGTTTCTTATGGCACTTTAATCAGAGTTTGATGGGGTAAGGAGTGCCATATTGCATCGACCACTTTTGCCCTCGATCACCGATGTCCTAGCTTAATTGATTGCAGAAGAGATTAAGATAAAGTCTCTTGGAACCTATTCATCCAGTGACATTGTTATGGCAGTCCCTCGATAGTCTGGTGGCAGATTTGGTGGTAGAGGTGGTGGAAGAGCTAGAGGAAGAAGTAACTTGAGCTCTATTCAATGTCACTATTATAAGGGCTTTGGTCACATGAAAAATTCTTGCCTAGCTCTCAAGAAAAAGAAAGGTGGAGCTTATGAAATATCTTCTAATGGTGAGGACTAGAGTAACCGGAAATGCCTAGGCAAGTGGGAAAGCGCGCTTTGCCGAAGCGCGTTTCAGAAGTGCAAAACGTCATGCTTTTGAAACGCACTGGGAAGCGTGCTTTCCCCTTGTTTCTCCTATTTTTTCATTTTTTGTATTTTTATTTTTATTCTTTTTTCTCTTTTTTGCTACCCCCTTGCTTCCAAGGTCACTTCCGATTTGCTTTCTAGGTTGCTTTCGAGACGATTCCTGATTCGCTTCTAAGTCGTCCCATGCTTCCTGTTTCCTAAAATTTTGAAAGTGCCTCGCTTCTCGCTTCCGCTTCCCGTGTCGCTTCCCGCTCCTGCTTCCTCGACTGACAACCATGGTGAGGACACTAAGCCCAAGGATGATCACACTGGTATTGGTGTTCAGCTTGTTGGTTCATCAGCTGAGAGATCCTCATAACAGTCAGGTAGTGGTTAGAGAAGTCTTCCTGATACTGCCTTTACAAGTATCTTAGACTTTGCTTTTTGGTGGTTGATAGTGTTAAATTGTATCAACTCATATATATATATATATATATATATATAGCCCCAAGGGCATTTTTGTCATTTCTCATTTTACGCATATTCACACTTGTGAATGTGCATGTAACTTTTCTTCTTTTTTCTTTTCGCTTTTCTTTTTTCCTTTTTACCTTTTTGACTAAAAGTCAAAGGAGGGGGAGACGTTGGACCCCCCTCCAACGATTAGATTTCTAACCGTTGGAGGGGCTCCAACGTCTAGTAGGCGCCCCTCTTTTTGGTCTCTTCTTGTATTTTAAATAGGGGTGTATCCCCACTATTGTAACTCATTCTTGTGGGAGCCTTTGTGCTCACCTTTGCTCAATAGATTCAATCTTTTGCATTTCAAGTGTTCTCTTTGTACCTTTGTGTACTTTTGTTCAAGTGTTCTTGGTGTGTTTCTACACGTATCCCTTTGTGGAGCTTGTGCTTGTAGTGCACATCTTTGAAGATATTTTTACAGATAGACTTAGGTGTCTCATGCCATATGACAACTCATGAGTTTATCATGGCCAATTGACAACCCTATAATGGTGTTTTTTGTGTTGCCGATGCTTTTTCTATGTAAGTTTCCAAATTAGGTTGCATTTCTTCTAACTCCTATCCTGATTGCAAATTGAACATTTCTCAAGTTTATCTTGTACCCTCTTTAGCTATTAATCTTATTTTTGTTGGCCAAATAACTAATTGTAATTGTAATGTCATATTTTCTTTTGTTGATTGTGTTGTGTGATCAACTATTCGGGAAGAGGATTGGGATTGGCCATAGAAGGGGAAACTTGTATTACTTGGATTGGCTGGACATGGGTACACTGAGGAGTTATGTAGCTAGTTTGAGTGGAGATGTGGTAGATGAGTCTGATTTGTGGCACCAGAGGCTGAGGCATATATCCAACTCTAGGTTGCAACATTTGGTTACTTTGGGGGATTTGGGTAAACCAGAATTAGTAGTGTCTAAGTGTGTGAAACATGTAGGTTGGCAAAGGGTCATGCCTGTAAAGAGTCTGAGAGTCCTTTCAAGCTTGTACATTCAAATGTGTGAGGTCCTTTACTCATTTTGTCTAAGGGTGGTTTTTCATAATTTTTTCACTTTTATAGATGATTATATAAGGTTTACTTGGTTTATTTCATGAAAAATAGAAGTGAACTTTTTGTTATTTTAAGAAATTTTATGCAATGATTGAGATTCAAATTTTTATTAAAATTAATGTGCTTTGTATTGATTCAAGTAGAGAGTATATTGGTGGTGTGTTTGAAAACTTCTTATAGTTTAAAGGAATTGAACATCATAAAACATGTCTATATACTCCCAAGCAGAATGGCCAGAAAGGAAAGACAAGCACATCTTGAAAACTCCAAGAGCACTGCTTTTTGGTGGATGTGTGCCTAGAGATTTTTGGGCAGATATAGTATGTATGATAGTATATCAGATTAATCGGTTGCCATCAGGGGTACTTAAAGGTATATCTCTATTTTAAAAGTTGTATGAAACTGCTCCAAACTATGAGATGAAAACCTTTTGCTTTACTTGATTTATACTATTGCCTGAAAGATATAGAGACAAGCTCTCATCAAAATTTGTGAAGTTTTGTTTCTTGAGATTCTCCCGTGGACAGAAAGGATATAAATGCTATGACCCGACTGAAGGAAGGGTTTGAATATCAAGGCATGCCATTTTTCATTAGGACACACCTTACTTTAGTAAAAGAGACCACGAAGGAAATGAGATTGTCGACTTTTTCTTCTTGATTCCATTTTCTGAATAAAGAGTAGAGAAGAGTGTGGAGGTTCAACAGGAAGAATCTGTTGATATGAGTAACAAATTTGGGCAGACTTATGTTAGAAGGCAAGAAAATGTAGTGGAAATACCTTTTCTGTATTAGGATGGAGTTAGAGGAGATAGGGTCTCTCCTAGCTGATCCAGAGCACACAAGTTCAGAGTGATTCCCAGTCTCCTTCAGGTATGTAGAATCTCCATAGTGTCTGTTCCCCCTACTTGTTTGTGTCCTATGATTCTTTTACTCCTCAACATCGCTCTTATCTCTGATCTTCTCCTATATCGAATCTAACTCTTATGTAGAGGCCTCTTCTAATGAGGAATGGCATCATGTTGAGGAGTTGAGTGCACCAGAGAGGATGCATGCCTGGGATCATGTTCAGCTCCCACAAGGAAAGAATGTGGTCGGGTGCAAATGGGTTTACAAGATCAAGATGAATACAGATGGGTCAATTAAGAGGTATAAAACTATACTGGTAGCTAAGAGATATAGCCAACAATTTGAAATTGATTTTGCAGAAACATTTGCCCCAATTACACACATGACCACTATAAGGGCATTGCTTACTGTTGCTGCAATAAGACAATGAAATCTTTGGCAGTTGGATGTGCAAAATGCATTGCTAAATGGAGACTTGGATGAGAAGGTGTATATGGAACTACCACCAAGATATTCAGATTCTCAGGAAATCAATTGATGCGAGCTTTATATGGGTTCAAGTAGGCCCCTCACAGTTGTGAAGTCATTTGGGTTTGAACAGTCATTATGACCCTACTTTGTTTGTTGCTTCCTCTGCTCAATAGAAGTGTATATCAAGGTTGTAAGTATTGTATTGTTACCCGTATTAGTCGGTCTCAAATCAAGACACTATCGTATCGTAAAATATTATAATTTTGTAATAATTTTTTTTCCAAAATTCAAAAAAATCAATAAAATTTAGAAAAATTTGCAAAAATCCTAAAAAAATTATATCACAAGAAACAATGACGAATTGCACAAAATACAACCATAAAATCACATATGAAGCATTTATGTCTCTATGACCTTCATAAGACATCATCAAACATCAACTATCTTACAAGAACAATGCAAAATATTAAATATCTTGCAATTAAGAACATGCCACAAGACTTATACTTTCATATTACATAAACAAAAATATTATGACAATAGTTTCACTCAATTTTCAATCGGTTTTCACTCATTACTTGAGTGCCCTATTCTCATGCACGATCATCTTATGCCATCTTTGTTGGAGTGTGGAGCCTGATTTCTACCTTGATATAAATCTTTAATTTTAGTGGATTTTTTTAGAGTAGCTTTGTAATTTTACTCATAATAAATTTTTTTTATCTTAACCCAATTTCTTGAGTGAAAAAATGCACTTTTTTACCTTAACCCACTTTTTAGGTAAAAAAAAACTGTGGAATTGCACTTTTAATGGCCTCTAGACAAATGGAGAAGTCGGCCCTCAAAAGGTATTTAAAACTCAAAATAAAAAAATAACTTTAAGCATTTTTAAAGTGCATCGAAGGTGTATCGTACAATATGACAAAAAATGTAATATCAGATTAGTATGAATCACCAAAGATGTGTTTCAGCTGGGAAAAGAGAAGGAGAAAGAGAGAGAGGGAGATGCACAGTGAAAATCAACAACTCGACTAAAAAAATGCCTAGCCCTAGTCTCATATATGGAACAAGTATTACAACAGGTTTATAATGCAAAGAAATTACAGGATTGCCATTACATAAAAAACACATTCTTAATATGAATAGATGCATGGATCTAGATCAGATCCAGATCGAGTGACATCAAAGACATTTTATCACCCTCCCTCAAGTTGTGCATGGTCATGACGATGGACAACTTGTTCTTCAAGAACCAAAATTGATGCCTTTGGTGAACAAATCTACAACTTGGCTTTCTGTATGAATGTGACGAGGCTCAATCTCTTTGTCTTCAACCTTCTGTTTGATGAAATGTTGATCTATATCAATATGCCTTGTGCAACCATGCTGTATAGAATTATAAGCAATGTTAATAGCACTCTGATTATCACACAATAGAAATGATTGTGAGATTCCTTCTCCGAGATCTGCAAGAAGATGCCTGACCCACGTAGTTTCAGCTGTCCCAACTGCCATAGATCTATATTCAGCTTCAATACTGGACCTAGCAATGACTCTTTGTTTTCTGCTACTCCACGACACCAAATTTTTTCCAATGAATATAGAATACCCAGAAACATACCGCCTTTCATCCGGATCCCCAGCCCAATCTGCATCAGTATAACTGATGATCTTATGTTCCTTATTGTAAATCCAATTTCTTTGATAAAGAAGACTGTCACTAATAGTTCCTTTCAAAAATCTTAAAATTCTTTTCACGGCTTCAACATGACCAGTTCTTGGTAGATGCATGAATTGAGAAACTTGATTAACAGAATATACGATGTCTGACCTGGTAAAAGTGAGACACTGAAGCATTCCAACGATACTCCGATATTTGGTCAGATCATCATATATGTCTCCATCATTAGAACTCAGTTTTTGATGCAGAATACAAGGTGTGCTTAGGGGTTTACAATTAGACATACCTGTTTTGCTCAATAGATCAATATATTTATGTTGGAGTAAGAGTTAAAACATCATCTCTTCTATCCACCTCAACCCTGAGAAAATATCTTAAGTCACAAAGATCTTTCATCTTAAAATTTTGCATCAATAATTTTTTCACAATCTGTATATGACTGTTAGAACTTCCTGTAAGAATTATGTCATCAACATAGATAAGTAATAAAGTAGTGACATCCTTATCCTTGAAAATGAAAAGAGAATGATCAAGAGAGCATCTGCGAAAACCATGATTTTGAATTTTGAGAAAAAAACTCTGAAACCAAGGATGAGAGACTTGCTTCAATCCATAAAGAGCTCTTTTTAGTTCACAAACATAATCTTTGGGTTCTCTTTTAGCATATCCAGGAGGTTGCTCCATGAAAGCTTCCTCCTTTAAATCTCCATGTAAGAAGGCATTTTTAACATAAAGCTGACTTAACTGTCAACCATAATCAACAACCAGAGATATAACAACCCGTATTGTTCCCATCTTAACAACAAGACTGAAAGTTTTATCATAGTCTTGCCCATATTCTTGTGTGAAACCACATGCCACAAGTCTTGCTTTATATCTTTCAATACATCCATCAGGTTTGTACTTAATCTTATAAACCCATTTGCACCCAACAACATTTTTCTTTTCAGGTCTAAGAACAATTTCCCAGGTTTGACATTCATGAAGAGCTTCCATTTCCTCATTCATAGCCTCTATCCATTTATGCGATTTAATGGCTTCATGAAAATTAACAGGTTCGTCATACTTCTCTACTTGAGACATGAATAACTGAAATTCATGGAAAAATTATCATAGCTGACCCATTTTTTAATAGGATGACGTATCCTTTCCAATCTTCTCAAAGAAGGTTGACCCATATCCTGCACAACATTGTCTGTGACATTATCTCTTGTCCTTTTGTCATAAACTTGACCAGAAAATCTCTGAAATTCTCTAGGCACTTCATTTTCAGAAAGATGTGAAGGTTCGAGATATTGTTCATTTAAATTCAATTCTTCATAAAATGGCTTTTCACTCTCAAACAGTTCAATATTTAACCAAGGATCATAAACTTCAACATTTCGAGATGAATTCTGCTCTTGAACTAATGCCATGCTCTCAAAATTGTGTTCATCAAAGACAACATTTCTAGAGATCTTGATACACGGTTACGGGATCATAACATTTGTATCCCTTATAATCATCCGCTTATCCAACAAATTTGCACTTCACTGCTTTATCCTGAAATTTATTCGTCAGAGATTTGTCAATATGAACATAACAAACACAACCAAAAGTGCGCAAGTTATTATAATCAGGATGCTTTCTAAGAAGGGTAAAATATGAGGACTTGTCTTCTAAAATTTCCATAGGCAGACAGTTAATCACATGAACTGCAGTATGAAAAGCTTTTGTCCAAAGATTAATAGAAATATTACTATCATAAAGCATACTCATGGCACTTTCAACAATATGTTGATGTTTTTTTTCTGCAACTCTATTCTGTTGAGGGGTGTGTTGACAGGACACACGGCTACTTATCCCAATATATCAAAGAAAATCAAGAAAGTCATTTGAAGAATATTTACCTCCACCATCACATTGAAAATGCACAACATTGGAAGAGAAATGATTCTTAACAAGGGCACAAAATTCTTGAAACAATATAAAAACTTTGGACTTGTGTTTCATGAAATATATCTAGGTGAAACGAGAATAACTGTCAATGAATAAAACATAATATTGACTTCCAGATGAAGAACATACAAGAGCTGCCCCCTATACATCAGAATACACAATTTCAAAGGCTTTTGAGGCTCTTTCATTAACATGATTAAAGGGAAGGACATGACTCTTACATAACTGACAGCTTGAACATTTTTTAACATCTAAGACAAAATATAGACAGAACTCTAGAATCAAAATTTCTGACACAAGTTTCTTAATGAAACCATGACTACAATGACCCAACTGACTGTGCCACAGATTTGGCTTATTACATTAAGAAAAACTAAAAACATATGTATGACAAGGCGTAAGACTCTGAGATGTTTGTTCCAAAAAAGGTGACTTCAAGGTAGAAGAAGAATGAGAAGTTAGATCCTCCTTGAAAAACACATTCTTAATATGAATAGATGCATGGATCTGGATCAGATCTAGATCCGGTGACGTCAAGGACATATTTTTATTACAATACACCATATTTTATCACAATACACCCTGTATCGTACGATACGGCAAAATACAAGGATGCATCACATGATATACCCGATATGGATGCGAGTGTGTATCGTATCACAAAACCCAAAAGTAACGATTACTATACTTACAACACTAGTGTATATTGCTCATGTACGTTGATGACATGATTATTACAAGAGATGATGTTCAAAAAGTTATTGATACCAAAGAGAGGTTAGCTGGTATCTTTTAGATGAAAGACCTAGGGTATTCTAAGTAGCTTTTAGGTCTTGAAGTTGCTTACTGGAAAAGAAGACACTTCTTGTGACTACATAAATATGCAGCAGATCTTGTAAGCCAGGCAAGACTGTGATTCCAAAAGAATATCAACTCCTATGGAGACGAATATCAAGTTGAGAAGTTCGGATGGAGAGATGCTTGAGAATCCTGTTATATATAGGCAGTTGGTAGGTAGCTTGATATATCTGACCCTTACCAGACCAGACATCACTTATATTGTACATGTAAGTCAGTTTATGAGTTCGCCTACAGCAGTGCATCTTGCAACCATACTCAGGATTATTTGATGTGTAAGACACTATGCACTTTGAGATGTTCTTTTCAGCTTCATCCTCCATAGATACTATAGCATACTGTGATTCAGATTAGGATCGACTAAAGATCATCTCTCCGCTACCAATTTTTATGTGTTTATTGGACGCTCTTTGATTTTCTGAAAGAGCAAAAAATGAGTTGCTTTGTCCACTGTAGAGGCTGAATACAAAAACATGGCACAAGTCAGTGCAGAAGTTGTTTGGATAAGATGGCTTCTTAAAGAGCTTGATGTTGAAGTTTGTAGAAGAACCTCCTTGTATTGTGACAATATGAGTACCATACATATTGCTAAAAATCCTGAATTTCATGAGAGAACAAAGAACATTGAAATTGATTGTCACTTTACAAGCAAGGCATATGAAGATGAAATTATTTCGTTAGAGCATGTGAGCTCAAAGGAGCAAGTGGCAGATGTGTTTACCAAGAGTTTAGCTTCTTTACACTTTCAGTCCTTTCTCTCCAAACTTGGGATGATTGTGTTAGCATCATCTCAAGTTTGAGGGGGAGTGTTAAGAAAGTGTAATATAATTGTAGCATATATATTACTATTTTTGTGCTGCCCTATTCTTTCAGTACTTTAGTAGGAGTTAGTGGTTATTTCTTGTCTTGAAGTGCAACAACAAGGGTGTTGGCCTTTTAGCGATGTAACTCTCTTTTTGCTTAGTAACAAAATTCGCCATTCTTTTTCTATTGTGTTTCTCTTTTCTCCATTTTGGAACCCTAATGGATGTAGACTCTTGAATATGCATGAGTTCCTATTTGATGATTGAGCAAGATCTCCAGCACCTACACATTTTATTAAGTTTTTAGTTTTTAGCATATCATTCCACATGACATGTGAGCATTTGATCCTATAACTAGCCTTAACATGTCATTAAAATGCATGAGTTCTGCAATCTTCTTTATACTTGTTGGCACAAAAACAATGAATACTACTACACTTCTTCTTCACAGAGCAAACTCCCATCTGTTCACCATGTGTCAAGTGTTGCCGCCAGACATCTTGATGCACTGGTTCCTAAAAGTAACTTGAGACAAAGAATTCAAGAATAATTTTTATATCTAGTATGGAAAAAATATGCATTGTTATTCTAATTTCTAAATATTCAGGTATCTCTCATTGGGTTATCATTAATAATGAGGCAAATCTAAACTATCTTGACATGAAATAGGAAGATGGATCTTGGTAGTTATAATGTTGGAACAAATTGTAATTCTAATTTCTCAATGTTCAGGTACCTCTCATTGGGTTATCATTAATAACGAGTCAAATCTAAACTATCTTGACATGAAATAGGAAGATGGATCTTGGTATTTATCTTGTTAGAAAAAGTCAGTTTCTTGTAACAGTAAAGAACTTTTTGGGTATATGCAAGCATTCTGATGAAGCCATGCAATTACAGAATCGCAGCTGTGCACTTTTCCCTTGGTATCAATAATAACGCCCTCATTTTTTTAGCCCAGTCATTAGACTATTTCTGGTATTTATTGTTGAATTTAAGTTTCTTCTAAAATATCTAAAGCATTTTGAGAATTCGATGCTTAATTATTCTGGGTCCTTATATGCTTCACTTTTGCCAGGACTGTTCGTGCATTAAGTTCAGATAGAGGTAAAGTGGTTTCAGGATCTGATGATCAATCCGTTATAGTTTGGGACAAGCAAACCTATCAGCTTCTAGAAGAACTAAAGGGCCACAATGCACAGGTTTGATCATCTCTAAAACTTTTTCATTTCAAATGTAGCCTTCTATGCTTGAACACTTTCTGGATAAAATTTGTGGTTAGGCAGTGGATTGGTCATCTATTAATATATGGGGTTGCAAGATCATTGTGTTAGTAAACTTTTCTCTAGGAACATATTTTTTGTTTCTAGAAATCTTGGGGCCTGAACTATTTTATTATCATTCGTGTTCTTCCAACTATGTACAATGTTTCAAAATATATCTCTTAATTTACTTCCTAAAGCAAAAAACTTGTGAAAATATGTGGAGAAGATTGGTGAGAAGCAACATATATGCAACTGAGTAAAGAATTATCCAAGGTAAATATGTTCCTCTGTTGAATAATGACGTGATTACCCTGTTAGTAATGTGTGGATATGGCAAATCCTATATATGGCAACATGTGTGCAACTGATGCGTGTCAATGTGAAAGTTTACAAATGTTGTCATCTCACCATACTTCTTGATGCCTGCTCAAACTGTGCATGTACATATGGACCATCTCCCATTGTTGCTTGTGACCTTGTTGTCCACTAAGGAACTCTTTTTCGATCTCCTGAGCTCTCTTCTTATAGATAGAATATGCCTGAACAGATAGAACTTTGACTATCTTCAGACATTTGGTTCTTTCAAGGCTGTTTAAATTGACCCTTGTCCTTTTGTGTCGTGACTCTTCATAGATAGTTGAACTTCTGTCTATCATGGTCAACAGTGTGTCCCTAATTTCATATGCTCTTTTTCATGATCTTGGTCTTTAATTTATGGTTATTTGCTTTTCAAATGAAAAGATGTCATTTCAAATTTAAACTTGGATTTATTATTTAATATTTAGTAATCATAATTTTTTAAAAGAAGTTGAAGGCAAAGAATTCTCTATACTAACTCATGATTGGAAACTAATGCCGTTTTGTATGTTGAAAGTTGTGACCTCTCTAACAATAATCCACCTTGCTAAATGTTTGGTTTATGTAGCCACAACTAATTTTGAACTAATAAAACTTATTCGAACAGACTCAACAGAGGCTGCAATGCACAATCAAGTGCCAAGTCAAATGGTGATTTCATTGACATTTTTGCTGTTTCGTGAGCTAAAGTGTGCATGTTAATTACTTGGTATAGTATGGCAACTAGATGCATAGGTTAATGGCTCAAGCACCTAACCCTGGTCAGCCTGAGCTTGGGCCTGAACTTGAAGTGAGCTTGATTGAGCCAGAGATAGAATTGGTTTAGTTAACCAGGACAAGATTGGGCCTATGTTTTTTGTTTCATGTGTGTGTGCATGCAAAATCCAGCCTGATCCTGATCTTAGTGTAGGACTGGACCTCTGGCCCTGAGCCCAATTCGGTGAGGTCTAGGTTTAGTTCAATATTCAAGAAAGTGAGCCATCTTGTGTCTGGATTTTCCCTAGAACAGATGGGCCCTTACTGGTCCAACCATGGTCATTCATTGGTTGACCTCATGTCAATGAACTCGTGTCCATCCGTAGTGGTAGTGGAATTACACTAGGAAAATCAAGAATAGAAACTTAATGATGATTTAATGAAGTTGCAACAATAGGACACTGCTGCACAAAGCATCATAAACTAATAGAGCATATCTTTTTCAGAAAAAAGTAGAGAAAACTAGATGTTAAGAGTCACTTTGCATGCCATCTACTGTGAAAATCTCTACAAAAAGAGATTGTGTGTAACACCACAATACAAGAAATACAAAGAGTGCACAAAGGCACAAAGGAGAACACTCACAAGTGCACAAAGGCACGGATACACATGCACAAAAGCATGAAACAAAATGAACTTCAATTCATAAGTTCCCAAGAGGGGCTTTACAAAAGCATTGTTATTGCATATGCACTCACAAAAAAGGATAAGTTTACAAGGGCCACTAAGGCTTATTTATAATGCAAAAAGAAGCCACAGGGTGCAGCTCAATATGACTGTTGGAGCTGCACCCAACGGTCACATTTGTGACTGTTGGGGCAGCTCCAACAGCTATATGGAGCTGTCCCTTTCACAACAGTCAAAAAGAAAAAAAGTGTAAAAAGAAAAAGGTGTAAAAGGCAAAAGTAAATAAAAAAAGAAAAAGTAAAAATGTTAGCCCATTAGGATGGCTGACACCTATTGAGTAAAAGGACTGAAATACCCCTGATGGGTATTTCAGTTTACAGTTAAAAGCGACATAATATTTTAACACTCCTCCTCAAACTTAAGGTGTCCCGACCGAAAGTTTGCCAAGAAGGAAGTTAAATCTTGGAGAACACAGCGCCTTGGTGAAGAAGTCTGCCAGTTGATATTCTGATGTAACATAAGGAAGGTCAATGGTTTTTCTTAAATATTCTTCACGAACATAGTGGCAGTCCATCTCGATATGCTTCGTGCGTTCATGAAATGTGTGATTTTTGGCAATATAGATTGCACTTTTATTATCACAACATAATTTTGTGGGTCCTTGGACTTGAATATTCATATCTTCCTACAAATTGCGAATCCAAACAATCTCCATGGTAGTAGATGCCATGACTCTATACTCAGCTTCGGTGGATGAAAGCGATACCTTTTGCTGCTTCTTGCATCTCCAAGAGATTAATGATTCACCTAAAAAAATACAGAAACTAGTGGTGGAGTGATGGTTATTTATGTCACCTCCCCAATCAGAGTTAGTATAAACAATTAAACTTAATTCAGACGTAGAAGATAGAAATACTCCCTTGTTTACTGTACCCTTTATGTATCTGATGATGCGAAGGATGGCGCTCATATGGACTGAAGTAGGTGCATGTTGAAATTGACTAGCAACATGTACTGCATGAGAAATATCAGGCCTGGTAATGCTGAGATACGTTAGGGATCTAACCAGTTGCCGGTAAGGTGTGAGATCTTTTAGGAGAATCCCATCATCAATTTTCATCTTTGAACCTACTATTTCAGGAGTTTCGCAGACCTTGTCATCTGTGATTTCTGATCTATCAAGAATCTCACAAGCAAGTTTAGTTTGAGACAAAAAATAGCCTCTTTGAGAATAGGCAACCTCAATTTCCAAAAAATATGTCAGAAATCCTAAGTCTGACATTTCAAATCTTGAAGTCAAAATAGATTTAATGCTCTTGATTCCTTTGATATCATCACTTGTTATTAACATATCATCAACATATAACAATAATATAACAATCCCTGCATCAGATTTCCTAACAAACAATGCAATGTCAGTATAGCATGAAGTGAAACCATTTTCAGTCATTACATTGTTAAACCTATCGTGCCAAGCCTTGGGTGCTTGTTTCAGTCCATAAAGAGCTTTACGAATATGAAGAACTTTATTTTTAGGGATTTCCATACCAGGTGGAGCATCCATGTAAACCTCTTCATTAAGATCTCCATTTAAAAAAGCATTTCTGACATCCATTTGGTAAATATTCCATTTTCGAATTGAAGCAATGGTGATAAGACATCTGACAGTAACCATACGAGCTACTGGAGCAAATGTCTCTTCATAGTCAATCCCATATTCTTGACTGTACCCTTTAGCTACAAGACGAGCCTTATAACTTTCAAGAGAACCATCACTCTTAGTCTTGACCTTAAACACCCATCGACATCCTATAGTTTTCTTGCCATTGGGAAGAGATTGAAATTCCCAAGTGTTAGCTTTCTTAAGAGCTTTGAGTTCACTCTCCATGGCTTCTCTCCATTCAGTACATTGTTTGGCTTCTCCAAAAATTTTTGGTTCAAAAAAAGAGTGAATGGCACTCAAACAAGCTCGATATTTAGGAGAGAAAGAATCAAAAGATACGAATCTAGAGGGAGTCCTTCTAGTTCTTTCAGTTCTCCTAGGATGAGAATCATGAGTGAAAATAGTCTCACTAGGTTCACTATATAGTTCATTAGCACTCCTAAAGGTGCTTTTATCTCTATGAGAATAAGTGATGGGTTCTCTAAATACATTTTCTTCTTGAGGGGTAGAAGGGTTAGAGTTATTGTTGATCAGAACCATTTCATTTTCACTATTATATGTTGATTCATCATCACTAGAGATATCATCATCCTTAGATAAAAGGTCAAAAAGAAAGGAGTAGTCGGCATTTTCTAAATGAGATTCATTTTTTTCAAAACCACTATCATTTTCCAAAAAAGTTACATTCCTTGAAACATATAATTTATCATTCTTAGAGTCATAACATCGAAATCCTTTTTGAGTTTCCGAATAGCCAAGGAAAGCACAAGGAATGACTTTTGGTGAGAGTTTATCATTTTTATCGGTAAGAACAAAACACTTACAACCAAAAACTCTCAACCTATTATAATCGGGTTCTTTTTCATATAGAATCTCAAAAGGGAGAAATTTTATCTAAATTTTTGGATGAAAGTTGGTTGATAAGATAGACGGAAGCAAGAGCCGCTTCGACCCAAAAATTTTTAGGAATATTTTGGAAAATGAGAAGGGTTCTAGTGGTTTCAATGATATGCCTATGCTTTCTTTCGGCCAAACCATTTTGTTGTGGGGTCTTAGGACACGATCTTTGATGGACAATGCCACAATCCTCAAGATATTTCTTAAACTCATTAGATAGATATTCACCTCTGGAATTGGTTCTAAATATCTTTAAATTACTATTAAATTGATTTTTTATCATCATATGATATGTTTTAAAACATGAAAAAACTTCATGCTTATGTTTGAGAAAATATATCCAACAATATCGTGAGAAATCATCCACAAAAATCACATAGTAAGTAAAACCATCTTTGGATATGACAGGTGCCGGTCCCCAAACATCTGAGTGAATAATTTCAAAAGGTTTAGTACTAAACATAGTTCTTGGTTCAAAAGGTATACTTCTCATTTTTCCAAGAATACAATCATTACAAGAGAAAATATTTTTACAAAGATCTTTAACAAAATATAGATAGGATAACTTGGTAATGTTGGGACAACCAAGTCTCTTGTGCCAAACATTTATGTTTTTATGTTGGGTCACATTACAAAAGGTGTTTTTAGGAATTTGAAGAAAGTCCAAATAGTACAAGTCTCATTTCCTAGAGCCTTTTCCAATCAATCTCCCGGACCGGTGATCCTATATTAAACATTTATTAGATGAGAATTGAATGTTACACCCAAGGTCCGTGAGTTGAGAAATGGAAAGCAAGTTTAAATTTAATTTTGGTATAAGTTTAATTTTTGGAATAAAGAAGTTTTGTTTTTTAAAATTTCCAATTCCCTTAATTTTGAGAGAAGTACCATCCGCGGTCGAAACAAAAGAAGGTGACACATTTTTAGAATACTCGGAAAGAGATGAAATGTTTGGGGTCATATGAAAGGATGCACCCGAATCTAAGACCCAAGAAGTTTTACCTGGAGGAGAAGAGATGGATACGGCGGCACCGGAAATAGCTCCCTTTAGAAGATGTTGAAGTGCCTCCACAATTTGATTGAGAGATAGAGTTTCGTTTGAAGATTCCTCTTTGGATGGTTGAGATGTAGTTGCCATTGCTAGAAGTTTCTTCCATTTTGGGCAAACCGGTTTGATATGACCCGGTTCTTTGCAAAAGTGACACGAGATTTTGCTATAATATCTTCTTCCTCCTTGATTACCTTGATTTTAATTCTTAAAATGAGGAGGTCTATATGTTCTTAAATTGTTACCGGGTCTAGAAACGGCATTAACACCATCACATTCTTCTTGATTTGTGGACATTGCAAGCACACTAGGATTTTGCTTGCTAATGCCCATACGGGTTTCCTCTCCACTTAATTTAGTTAAGACATCTTCAAGAGAGGGAGAGGTAAAAGAGGATAGGAGAGAAGATCTTATTTGCTCAAACTCGGGCCTTAGCCCATTCAAAAAATTGAAGAATCGGTCTTCTTCTAATTGCTTATGACGAAGCTCTATGGCTTCTCCACTCCACTTGGGTTCAAGCATGGCAAGCTCATCCCAAATTGAAGAGAGTTCCGCAAAATACTCTCTTATAGACATATCACCTTGAACAAGAGTTAACGCTCTCTTTTGAAGATAATACTTATGGGACACGTCCCTAGAAGTATACATCTTCTCAAGATACTCCCATGCTTGAGAAGCCTTTTTAAACTTTATAATGTTGTCATTAATCCTTGTCTCAACGGAAGAGAAAATCTAAGACAAGATCTTGAAATTCTTCATTTCTCATTTCTCATGTTTCCTACTATATTCCTCAAGAGCATTAGTTCTTTTATTTCCCTCAAGGATTTTGATTTCTCCTTCTTTAACCAAAGTAATTTTAGGCTCTGGTTCCGGAATCGAGCCTTGAATGTAACCCCAAAGCCCTTTCCCTTTGATGTGAGCTTCCATATTTCCGGCCCACACGTGATAATTTGAGCCATTTAGCTTGAAACCAAGAGAAAAATGAGAGTCTTTCTCACCCATTAGAGAGGAAAGAAGAAAGAAAAGAATACGTACCACAATAAGATTTTAAATCTTTCTTGTTGTAGTAATCTTCTAAAATATTGAATGAAGAAGAGTCTCCACTCCAATCACCAAAAAGTTGAAGGCACATTTTCCGAAGCACTTGATATTGAGAAGAATCACACCAATTTCTTTCTCCAAACAACCTTGCTCTGATACCATGTGGAAATCTCTACAAAAAGCGATTGTGTGTAACACCACAATACAAGAAATACAAAGAGTGCACAAAGGCACAAAGGAGAACACTCACAAGTGCACAAAGGCACGAATACACATGCACAAAAGCATGAAACAAAATGAACTTCAATTCATAAGTTCCCAAGAGGGGCTTTACAAAAGCATTGTTATTGCATATGCACTCACAAAAAAAGATAAGTTTACAAGGGCCACTAAGGCCTATTTATAATGCAAAAAGAAGCCACAGGGTGCAGCTGACGGTTGGAGCTGCACCCAACGGTCACATTTGTGACTGTTGGGGCAGCTCCAACAGCTATATGGAGCTGTCCCTTTCACAACAGTCAAAAAGAAAAAAAGTGTAAAAAGAAAAAGGTGTAAAAGGCAAAAGTAAATAAAAAAAGAAAAAGTAAAAATGTTAGCCCATTAGGGTGGCTGACACCTATTGAGTAAAAGGACTGAAATACCCCTGATGGGTATTTCAGTTTACAGTTAAAAGAGACATAATATTTTAACACTACCTTACGCAAGTTATGATTGTGCACGTAGTTGTGGATAGATCAGATAAATGCCTCAAAGCCTTCAAAATATCTTGAATCTTTCAAGCTGATGGATACGATGAGCTGGGCTCTGTCCACTAATATGACTAACTAAGATTGCATCTTGGATGTACTTTTGTATATGTTAATTTTGGTCTTCTCATTTCAGGTCAGTTGTGTGAAGATGCTTTCAGGGGAGCGTGTCCTTACGGCTTCACATGATGGTAGTGTAAAGATGTGGGATGTCAGGACAGATACTTGTGTTGCTACAGTTGGTCATTCCTCAAGCGCGGTACTTTGCATGGAATATGATGATTCTACAGGAATACTGGCTGCTGCTGGAAGAGATCCGTATGTAACTAGACAATATACATGCTTTTGTAATATATCTTGATTTTATTTAGGTGCACATTGTGATATCATCATCATCATCATCAGGCCTTCTCCCAACTAAATGGGTCTGCTTCCTGAGTCCTGTTTCTCCATTTTTTTTTTCTAAGTGCTACAACCTCGGTCAGCTTACAAATTTTCATATCACCTTTTACTGCTTCCCTCCAATCTTCCAATGGTCTTCTTTTCCTAATTTATTATGCTTACTTTTTTCAAGCTTTCTTCATGGTGTCTAGTCAGTCTCTGCATATGTCCAAACCATCTTATAGGATGAACTGTGATGTGTGCACATTTTTATATGTCAACTTTAATTTGAACTATTGATGTATACCAGGGTTGCAAATATTTGGGATATCCGAGCTGGAAGGCAGATGCACAAACTTGTGGGGCATACAAAATGGATCCGGTAAACTGACTGAAATATTAATTTTATTCTATACTAGCTAGCTTCGTTTTGAAATACTATTGACTTCTTACCCAAACATGTAGGTCTCTTAGAATGGTAGGAGACACTGTAATTACTGGTAGTGATGACTGGACTGCTAGAATGTGGTCAGTTTCTCGTGGGACATGTGATGCTGTATTAGCATGCCACGCAGGCCCTATTTTATGTGTCGAATACACACCATCAGACAAAGGCATAATTACTGGTGGGTGATTTTGTTCTTTTACTGAGCCTTTTAGAGAGAATATACTCATGCAGATAATATCTGTGAACCTAGGGCAATGTAACTGAATGACTATTCTATTGCATACAGGTTCTACTGATGGATTACTTCGCTTTTGGGAAAATGAAGAAGGTAAGCCTTTTTATTTTTGTCTGTATATACCAATACAGCATAATCTTATATATTGATTTCATTTCACAATATGTTGGTTGAGAAAGAAGTTTATTTATATGAATGTTTCAGAGAATGTTTGATTTTAAAATATGATTTCTGCAACTAGATAACGTGCTATGGTCCATGGTAACTTTAGGATCCCCCAGTGTCTTTGGAGCTCTTTTCCAAACATGCACATGGGGTTGGGGGGAGGAAGGTGGTTATTGGGGGTTGTGGTTTCTTTGAAGCCATTAGAATCATCAATATGCATAATTCCATCATGCTAATTTTATAATTCAACATTAGATTTATCTATCTTTGGTAACAAATCATATAAGAAAGAATACTCGGAGTCATCCTTGTTAGACAGGGCAGATATCGTGCATTTGTATTTGTATTTAAGTTTGGATCTGGATCCGGATCCAAACTACTTGTAACACATCCAGCCAATATTGGGGCATACTTGTAAATACTTGTAACCTATTAGAGTTACCTGTAAAGTACCATGTATTAGGTTTTATTTTATAAACTAAAGGAACAGATCACGATTTTTCCAATTAGGAAAAACGTGAGCAGTTGCAGCCCCATTATCTTTCTTCTTTGCAGTCTCTTGTTCATCGTTCTGGAGAATTTTGACATGGTATCAGAGCAGCTCTGATCCGAGGGCTGAAGGTTTTTCCAATAGGTACGTCTCTAAGAGATCTTATTCCCCTCCTTATTTCTTTTCTACCGGTTCACTGTTCTGCGTCTTCCCCTCCTTATTTCTTTTCTACCTCTTCACTGTTATGCGTCTTCCCCTTTCTAAATATCCTCTTTTATTTCCCCATCTGCTATATCTTTCTCTGAAACTGAATTGCGTTAAATTTCTTTCTTTCTCCAGAATACCCCCTTTCTGATTTGCGTTAAATTTATTCCCTAATCTTCATTTCTCTGAAACTGGATTGGGTCTGTTTTTCAAACCAGTTTCACAGTAACCCTTATCTCCCTCAAACCAGTTGGGTCTGGGACAAACTTGTTTCACGATCCACGATTTCTTTGTTTCCTGAAACTGATTTGGGTTTACGTCAAATCAGTTTCACGAAAATCTTTCCTTTCCTTTCACTTTCACGATTTCATATCGATCTCTTTGTTTCCTGAAACTGGTTTGGGTTTACGTCAAAACAGTTTCACAAAAACCTTTTCTATTAGTTTCACGATTCCATATCGAGTTTAGATTTGCTTCTCTTCCCTAATCCTCGATTTATGATGCTGCTTACTTGCATTCGTTACTGTTGTGTGCAATCATAAATACAAAAAACAACTACGCCTTCATCCCAAAACAATTGGGGTCGGCGATATGGACCAACAAAGAAAATCATTATGGGTCTTCCACATGAATCCTTCTCCTCCATTCATTTCTATCCAATGCCATGTCCTCGGTGAGGTTCAAAGCATTCATATCCTTTCTTATCACCTCCATCCATGTCTTCCTAGGCCTACCCCGACCTCTTTTAACTAATATATTTTCCCATTTCTCCATCCTTCTAACTGAAGCATCATTAGGCCTTCGTCGAATATGTCCAAATCACCGTAAACCATTCTCTCTCATCTTATTTTCAATGGGTGCAACGCCTACCTTCTTACGTATCTCCTCGTTCCGAATCTTATCTTTTATTGTATATTCACACATCCATCTCAGCATACGCATCTCAGCTACATTCATTTTTTTAATATGATGTCTCTTGGCAGCCCAACATTCCGTACTATATAGTAAAGTGGGCCTAATAGTCGTCCTATAAAACTTTCTCTTCAACCGCAATGGCATTATACGATCGCACAACACTCCAGTTGCACTCTTCCATTTCATCCACCCAACCTTTATCCTATGATTTACATCTCTATCAATTTCCCCATACTTTTGAATGATAGATCCCAAATATTTGAAAGAATCATCCACCGGTATTTCTTGCTCACCAAGCTTCACTACACTCCCATCACTACTTCGTTGCTTACTAAATCGACATTCCATGTATTTTGTCTTACTCTTACTCAACTTAAAACCTCTAGCTTCCAATGTCTGTCTCCATAATTCTAACTTAGCATTAACTTCAGCTCTAGACTCATCAATCAAAACAATATCATCAGCAAACAACATACACCACGGCACATTTTCTTGAATTGATCTCGTAAGCTCATCCATCACTATAGCAAATAGGAAAGGGCTTAAAGCAAATCCTTGATGTAACCCAACCGTTATAGAAAAATTGGTTGTCACCCCTCCACAAGTGCGGACATTGGTTACTACTCCTTCATACATATCTTTAATTATACTAATGTACTTGAGAGAAACACCTTTCTTCATCATTGTCCACCGGAGAACGTCCCTAGGTACTCTATCATAAGCTTTCTCCAAATCAATAAAAACCATATGCAAATCTTTGTTCCTCTCTCTATTTCTCTCAATAAGTTGTATAAGAAGATGTATAGATTCCATAGTTGATCTTTCAGGCATAAAACCAAATTGATTCTCCGATATCATGACAATCTTCCTCAACCTAGACTCAATCACCCTCTCCCAAAGTTTCATAGTATGACTCATGAGTTTTATACCACGATAGTTTGTGAAATCTTGTATATCACCCTTATTCTTATATAGAGGCACCAAAGTACTCTTTCTCCACTCATTAGACATCTTATTTGTCCGCCAAATCTTGTTAAAAAGAATTGTCAACCATTCTAAACCTTTCTCTTCCAAGAATTGTGCAATCATAAATAAAAAAAAAATTTGAAATCAGATTACATCTGTACATCAAGCCTGTGATTTCTCATTCACGTTAAGTACTCGAGCCTTCTCCTATAAAAAAAAAGGAGACGAGTCTTATTCTATTGCATCGTGATTGCACACACCAAAAATTTTATTCATGGATTTGCCTTCTCAGTCATTTCTCTCATCTAATTTTCTTGGTCAACTTATTTCTAAAAAATTTACCAATTCGAATTTCCTGATCTGGAAAAGACAAATTCTTCCCTTTATTAAAAGTCATGGTCTCTCTGGACATCTCACTGGATCAATCCCAGCCCCTCCAGAATTTATTAAACAAGGAACTACAAATGGAAATGAGGTTGATTCTCTATAACAAATTTCAAATCCCCTGTACAAGATTTGGATGAAGCGTGATCAGGCTGCAGTTGCTTTTATTATCTCTACTATCTCTCAAGAAGTATTGGTGGGGATTCTAGACGAATGCTCAGCAAAAGAATTGTGGGACAGACTAGTGAAGACGTATTCTCAGATATCAGAGGCTAGAATTTCCTTTCTTCAGCGTGAATTTCAACTTCTGACTAAGGGCTCCATGTCTGTCATGGAGTACTTGAACAAGGTTAAGACTATCAGTGACCAACTTGCTGTTGTAGGGTATGAAGTAACAGATAAAGACAAGGTCAGGCAAACCTTGAATGGATTGGGACCAGAATTTCATGTTCTCTCGACTTCACTGCTATGCCTACCTGATCTACCATCATTTGAAGACTTGCAAGCAAAATTACTTCAATATGAGATGACTCTAAAGGAGATGTCACATGAAACTGGTGGACAGGTTCTTGCTACTGGTGTTTCCTTTAGTCAGGGACGTGGTGATAATAATTTTGGTGGTGGCAGAGGACGAGGACGAGGTACTCTAGGGGGGTGTGAACTATTGCCTACCCCGAATGCTTCACCTCTTTATAATATGAAAAACGTACCCACATGTTATATTTGCAACAAGCGAGGCCATATAAAAGCCAACTATTGGCACAATCCGCAGAACAAAGGAAAGTTTCAAAAGGGTGAGAGCTCGTCAGGACTCAAGGATAATTCTTCAAAGTTTGGTGGATATGTGAAAGAGCTTCTCTTGGCAGCGTTGTCCGAACTTGATCTGAAACACGATGATAAAGGAGTATGGTATATTGATTCTGGGGCAGCTACTCATGTCACAGGTAATGCGAGTAAATTCTCTACTTTAACTCCCTATTTTGGAAAAAGTAGTATAGTCACTGGAGATGGGTCACACCATCCCATCACACACATTGGAAATGTTTCTATTCCCTTCCCTAAATCTCTACTTCATCTTTCCAATGTTCTTCATGCTCCAAATATTACAAAAAGTATTGTTTCCGTTTCTAAGCTTGTTGATCATACCAATTCTTCCGTTGAATTTACTCCGTCTTTTGTTTATGTCAAGGATCTACAAACGAAGGAAACATTCGCTAGAGGGGAACACTGGGGAAATATGTATGTCTTCCAGGAGGATCCTTCTACTTGTGTTCGACCTACCTTGAAGTCTTCTCCTCAGTCTATGTCATCAAAGAATGTTCATGTGTTCAGTTTGCAATCTTCGAATAAATGTAATAAGCCTGATTTTTGGCATTCACGTCTTGGTCATTGTGGTCAAGTATTTGTTGAGCGATTAGTATCCGATGGTCTTATTCCTGAATCTAGTTTGATTCCTAGTTCAGTTAATAAAATGTGTTCAAGTTGTCAAATGTGTAAGAGTCATGTTCTTCCTTTCCATTCAATAAATGAGAGCTTCAAGGCCTTTTGAAATCGTCTGTTCTGATGTGTGGGGACCAGCCCCTAATCCCTCTAACTCTGGCAGCAAATATTATGTTATCTTCATCGATAATTTCTCCTGTTTCACTTGGATATATTTCATGAAGAATAAATCAGAAGTTTTCTCGATTTTTCGTTGCTTTCATGCATTTGTCAAAACTCATTTTTCTTGTAATATTTTACATTTCCAATATGATGGTGGGGGGAATACTCCTCTAGGGATTTTATCAATTATCTCCAAGATAGTGGGATAAATCGTAGAGTATCTTGTCCGCATACGCCCCAACAGAATGGAGTTGCAGAACGGAAACATCGTCACATTGTGGAGAGCGCTATGAGCATGATGCACGGAAGTCGTACTCCCATAAGACTCTGGACAGAGGCCTTTCACTCTGTTGTTTACATTATTAATCGCCTGCCCATGAAGCTTTTAGAAAATAAATCCCCTTATTTTGTACTGTTTGGGAAACATCTTGATTATGATGAACTAAAATTTTTTGGCTGCACGTGTTGTGTTCATATTGACTCTTCTCTGCGAAATAAGTTTCAAGTTAAGGCATCAAAGTGCAAATTTGTTGGATATGCAGATCATCACAAAGGATACAGGTGTTATGATCCTGACAGCAGACGAATCAAGATATCTAGGAATGTCGTTTTTGATGAAAGTGATTTTGGGGATAGAGAACATGTTTCTGCACAAACTAATATGAGTGCGCTATTTTATGATCCATGGCTCATTACAGACCTTTTTCCTGAAACAAACAATGAGTGTTCTTCCTCTTGTAATCAAGGAATATCCTGTCAAGATGGAAACAGTGGCATACATGTGTAATGAAATATGCGGAAAAGAAATGTATGTCCTACAATGGACATTCACACATAGAAATCAAAGAACAAGTCCAAAAGAGGACATACACAAAAGCTAATAATGGCTAGAAAGTATAAAATCTTATAAAGGCACAAAGAGGCTTGAAGAAGCCACACATTACAAAGGGGGAAACCCCACTTATTTATAGGCAAGAAAGGAGTGAGAGAGAGTTAGAGAAAAGAGAGAGAGAGGCACCATTGGGAGTCCCAACAAGGTGTCGTTGGGCTCCCAACGGTCACAATTGTGACCGTTGGGGGCCCAACGACTCTTTGTTGGGGCCCCCAATGGATGTGCATTTAATGCACAAAAAATACAAAAAAAAAACAAAAAAAGAAATAAGAAAAAAAGAAAAGGAAAAAAAGAAGAAAGGGGAAAAAGACTACAATGCCCCTATTGGGCGAATTTACAGAACTACCCCTTATCGGGTAGGTGGATAAATATATTTATATATATATATAAATAAATTGATTACATACATTTTAACACCCTCCCTCAAGCTTTACGGGGATACAACCGAAAGCTTGTTGAGAAGAAACATGAAACGAGGAGCAGCAAGGGCTTTGGTGAAGAAGTCTGCCAACTGGTACTCGGATGTGACGTAGGCAGTGCTATGGTTTCTTTTAGGTATTCATCTCGAACATAGTGGCAATCCATATCTATGTGTTTAGTACGCTCATGGAAGGTGTGATTGCTTGCAATATAGATAGCACTCTTGTTATCACAACACATCTTCGAAGGAATTGAGATGACTATGCCCATATCACTGAGGATACTTCTAAGCCACACAAGCTCCATGGTTGTAGTGGCCATTGCACGATACTCCGCTTCTGTTGAGGACAATGACACTTCGTGCTGCTTCTTGCATCTCCAAGAAATCATAGTCACCTAAGAAAACACAAAAACCAATAGTTGAGACTCTATCATTGGGATTTCCTCCCCAATCAGCATCAGTACAAGCAATTAAATCAAGAGATGATGAAGAAAGAAAAACTCCCTTAGTTATGGTGTCTTTAATATATCTGACAATTCTTAAGACTGCACTCATGTGCACAGTTGTAGGTGCATGTTGAAACTGACTGACGGAGTGAACTGCATGAGCTATGTCTGGCCGAGTGATGGATAAGTATGTCAGAGACCCAACAAGTTGACGGTAGGGAGTAGGATTCTCGAGAAGTGTCCCATCTTCCAGCCTTAACTTTGCATTGATAACCTCAGGGGTTTCTGTGTTCTTATCATCCGAAATTCCAGACTTGGAACAAATGTCAGCAGCAAGTTTCATCTGAGAGAGAATATACCCTCAGGGAGAATATGCAACCTCAATACCTAGAAAATATCTTAAGAAACCAAGGTCAGACATGTCAAAATTTTCTTTTAAAATTTTCTTAATATCACGGATTCCTTGCGCATCACTTCCAGTGATGATCATATCATCAACATATAGTAGTAGAATAACTACTGAGGACCTTGCACTTTTCACAAACAACGCAGTGTCAGTATAACATGAACGAAAATTTAAGCTAGTCATTACATTGCTAAATCTGTCATGCCAAGCCTTTGGAGCTTGCTTTAACCCATATAGTGTCTTTTTAAGTTTAAGAATTTTATTTTCACCAATAGATATTCACTTAGGATCCATATAAACCTCTTCACTTAATTCACCATTAAGAAATGCGTTCTTAACATCTAATTGATAGATAGGTCATTTTTTAACGGATGCAACCGCAATAAGAGTCCTAACACTAGTCATTCTAGCTACGGGAGCGAAGGTTTCTTCATAGTCTATTCCGTATTCTTGAGCATATCCTTTGGCTACCAACCTAGCTTTATAACGTTCTAATGACCCATCACTTTTAGTTTTAATTTTGAAGACCCATCTACATCCAATAGACTTCTTTCCAGTGGGTAATGAAGTTATTTCTCAAGTTTTAGCCTTTTCAAGGGCACTAAGTTCTAGTTTCATGGCTTCAACCCATTGAGGAATGTTTTGGCTTCATTATAGTGTGATGGTTCATGGCATGCCCTATATTTAGGTGTTAGGGACTCATAGGAAACAAACCTATTAGGAGGATTGGAGATTCGGCTAGATCTCCTTAAAGAGGTTTCTTCTATGTTAGAATTTTGAGAATATTTTTCTAAAGCACTTATGGGAGCTTCTTGACCACGCCTAGCATAGGTTTGAATTGACCTATTCTCAAAATTATTACTTTCATTTTCAACATTACTAAGAGGAGTATCCTCTAAATCATTAGGAACTTCCTCTTCGTGAGGAGTCACATCTTCTTGAGAGAGAAAATCAAATAAGAAAGCATATTCACTTTCATCAATATCTTTATTTTTCTCAAAGCCGTTCTCATTTTCTAAAAATGTAACATCTTTGGATATATATAGTTTGTTGCTTTTGGGGTCAAAGCATCTAAAACCTTTTTTATTTTCTCCGTATCCTAAGAACACACATTCGATAGCTTTTGGAGATAACTTATCTCTTTTATGTATAAGGACAAAACATTTACACCCAAAAATTCTTAATCTATTAAAATCAGGTGTTCTTTCAAAAAGTTTTTCATATGGAGATATATTTTGTAGGGATGAGGATATCATTCTATTTATCAAATAAGTGGAAGTTAAGGCGACTTCGGCCCAATAGCACTTTGGAATTTCTTTAGAAATGAGAAGAGTCCTAGTGGTTTCCAAAATGTGTCTATGCTTTCTTTCGGCTAAACCGTTTTGTTGAGGAGTCCTAGGACATGACTTTGATGACAAATGTCATTGGTTTCCATGTATTCTTGAAATTCATTTGATAGATATTCCCCACCGGAATCGGATCGAAGAATGGAGATATTACTTGAAAATTGTTTTTGACAATCATATGAAATTTTTTAAAGAAATTAAAAACTTCGGATTTTAGATTGAGAAAATAGATCCACACATATCGAGTGTAGTTATCAATGAAAGTAATATAATAGGAGTATCCTCCTTTTGATATGACCGGAGAAGGACCCCAAACATCCTAATGGACTAATTCAAAGGGTCTTTTGGACACAAATATTCTATTTGGAAAAGGGGTGGATTTCATTTTTCCAAAAATACAACTCTTGCAAACAAAATGTTTCTCATTACAAAATTTCTTTCCAAAGGGAAATGAGTACATTTTTTAGAAGCTTGGATGTCCAAGTCTTTGATGCCAAGTTTCAATATTTTTATCTTGGACATGATTACAAAATGAGTTAGTGGGAAGTTTCAAATTGTTCATGTAGTAGAGATCTCCCCTCCTATGGCCTTGCCCAATCCACTTCCCGGACTGGAGATCCTGTATAGAGCAATCCTTGGTTGAGAAGAAGATTTCACATCCATGATCACATATTTGAGAAACAGATAAAAGATTTAAATTAAGTTGAGGTACTACCCTTACGTTTGGCACAAAAAAATCTTTTGAAAAGTCTAAAGTTCCAAAACTTTTAACTTGTAAAGAGGTACCATCGGCGGTGGAAACAAAAGAATTTTTGGAGTTGCTACATAAATTGGATAGTCCATTTTCAATAGGGGTCATATGAAAGGATGCTCCAGAATCAAGAATCTAAGAAGACATACCTGGAGGAGAAGAAGAGGCAATGGCGGCTCCTGAAGTTGACGGCGATTTGAGTTGAATTTGAAGTGCTTCGGATAGTTGAGCAAGGGAAAAAGACTATTTCCCTTTCATTGGCTCCTCCTTCTTTTGTGAGGTTTCTTCAATAATAGCAACTTTACCTTTTGGAGGTTCATTTATCTTCGGACAATTAGGTCTTATATGACCCGGTTCTTGACAATGATGGCAAATGGCTTTTCTATAATTGCCATTATAGTTATTTTGCCTCCCAAAGTGTGGAGGCTTATAAGCTTTCATATAATTGTCGTGTTTAGACACGGCTAGAACTTCATCTCCTCCTTTAATCATGCCAAGACGCGTTTCTTCTTGGCATATTTCGGCTATGGCATCTTCCAATGGAAGAGGTTTAGATCTATGAAGAAGGGAGAACCTAACTTATTCATATTCGGGCCTAAGCCCATGTAAAAATTGGAAAAAGTGTTCTTTTTCCATTTGTTATTTTCTCATTTCCACATCTTCACTAGACACCCATTTTGGTTCTAGAAGGGATAGCTCATCCCATAAAGGTCCAAGAGTGCTATAGTAATCTCTTACACTCATTTCACCTTGCTTAATGGTACAGATTTTTTCTTGGATAAAGAATTGACGAGCAAGGTCTTTTTGAGTATACATACCTTTCATAAATAATCATGCTTCATTTGCTAGGCGGAATTTAGCAATGTTGGCGCAAATTTTTAGCTCCACGTTATTCATGAACTGTGCAAGAATTTTTGCGTGCTTACTTTCCCAATCTTCGACCTTAGATTGGTGATCTTCAATAGCCTTCATGCGAGCATTTCCTTCTAGAGCTTTTTCTTGATCACCATCCATTTTCGTAAGTTGAAGTTGAGGTTCCCTAATGGTGCCCATAACATATCCCCAAAGCTTTTTACCTTTGAAGTTGTTCTCCATGGCGGCGGCCCACATCATGTAATTAGTACCATTAAGCTTGAAGGAGAGATCAATCTTTTGTTCTTCTTCCATCATAGAATCAAGAATGGAGGACAAACCAAGAGAGAGGTATAACTAGTCAACTAGCTATACAAATCAAGAGCATAACCAAGGCTCTGATACCATGTAATGAAATATGCGGAAAAGAAATGTATGTCCTACAATGGACATTCACACATAGAAATCAAGGAACAAGTCTAAAAGAGGCCATACACAAAACCCAATAATGGCTAGAAAGCATAAAATCTTATAAAGGCACAAAGAGGCTTGAAGAAGCCACATATTACAAAGGGGGAGACCCCACTTATTTATAGGCAAGAGAGGAGTGAGAGAGAGTTAGAGAAAAGAGAGAGAGGGGCACCATTGGGAGTCCCAACAAGGTGTCGTTGAGGCCCCCAATGGATGTGCATTTAATGCATAAAAAATACAAAAAAGAAACAAAAAAGGAAATAAGAAAAAAAAGGAAAAAGAAAAGGGAAAAAAGAAGAAAGGGGAAAAAGACTACAATGCCCCTATTGGGCGAATTTACAAAACTACCCCTTATCGGGTAGGTGGATAAATATATATATATATATATATATATATATATATATATATATATATATTTTAACAACATGAACTTGAAATAGAACATCCTCTAGAGATTAACAAGTTTGTTGGACAAGTTTATAGGAGAAGAGAAAGGGACTCACTCTTGACTCCATATGGTATTGAACAAGAAGCTCCTACGCTTCATTCAACCAATGATGTTACTTCTCCAGTATCTAATACAATAGCACTTCCAATCAGGCGATCTGAAAGAGTTCGACATCCCATTGAAAGATGGGTCAGTTATGAAAATTTTACCATGGACTTTCAGTTATTTTTATCACAGATTGAGAAAGAGACTGAGCCTAAACATTTTCATGAAGCCATTAATTCCAAAAAATGGATTCAAGCCATGAATGAAGAGATGGAAGCCTTGTACCAGTGTCAAACATGGACAATTGTTCCTTGACCCTCAGATAAAAATGTTGTTGGGTCACGATGGGTCTACAAAATCAAATACAAACCGGATGGGAGTGTTGAACGATACAAAGCTCGTCTCGTAGCAAAGGGATTCACCCAAGAGTTTGGACAGGACTATGATGACACTTTTAGTCCAGTTGTGAAAATGGGCACTATCCGTATAGTTCTTTCATTGGTTGTAGATTATGGTTGGAGAATAAGTCAGCTAGATGTGAAAAATGCTTTCCTTCATGGGGATTTGAAGGAAGAAGTATACATGGAACAACCACCAGGATATACAGAAGGAGATTCAAAGGAATATGTATGCAGACTAAATCGAGCACTCTATGGACTGAAACAAGCGTCTCGATCTTGGTTCGAGAGCTTCTTCCTAGAAATTCAAAGACATGGTTTTTATCGATCACAATTGGATCATTCTCTCTTTATTCTTCAAGGTAAGGAGTTTACTATATTCTTGTTTATATATGTTGATGATATAATTATTACAGGAAACAGTGAGAACCATGTTCTAGAAACTAAGGATCTTCTGAGTCAAAGGTTCAAAATGAAAGACCTTGGAAATCTTTGGTACTTTCTTGGAGTAGAGGTGGATAATCAAGAAAATAAACTTACTTTGACTCAACATAAATACACTCTGGATTTGTTAGAAAAGGGTGGGATGAAAGATTGCAAGCCTCTTGCTACTCCTAGTGTAATTAACCAGAAACTAAGTGTACGAGACAAAAACTTGTATCATGATCCCACCAAATATCGGAGTCTAGTGGGAATGCTTCAATATCTCACCTTTACCAGGCCCGATATCACATATTCAGTCAATCAAGTTTCTCAATTCATGCATGAGCCAAGGACGGGGCACATGGATGCAGTAAAAAGAATATTGCGGTACTTGAAGAGTACTGTTGGAGATGGACTTTTGTATACCAAAAGCAAATCCGTGAATAATGCTCATGACATCATTGCTTATTCAGATGCAGACTGGGCCGGAGATCCTGATGATCGAAAGTCAGTTTCAGGATATGGGGTTTTCATTGGTGCCAATCTTGTTTCCTGGAGTAGTAAAAAACAGAAGGCAGTGGCTAGATCTAGCACGGAAGCCGAATACAAGGTGATGGCTGCTGCTATGGCAGAAGTAACATGGACTAGACATTTGTTAACAGAATTAAAGGAACTGATTGCTAGTTGCTTTTTTCTTTGTGACAACCAAAGTGCTATTCAAATATCTCTTAATCCTATTCATCACAACAAGACCAAACACATTGAGATTGATCAGCATTTTATCAGGCAAAAGATTGAAGAGAAAGAGATTGAGCCTCATTATGTTAGAACAGAAGACCAAGTGGCTGATTTGTTCACTAAGGGACTCACAAAGTATCGTTTTTGGTTCCTAAAAAGCAAGTTGTGCATGATTCAAAATCATACACAACTTGAGGGGGACTGTTAGACAGGGCAGATATCGTGCATTTGTATTTGTATTTAAGTTTGGATCCGGATCCGGATCCAAACTACTTGTAACACATCCAGCCAATATTGGGGCATACTTGTAACCTATTAGAGTTACCTGTAAAGTACCATGTATTAGGTTTTATTTTATAAACTAAAGGAACAAATCACGATTTTTCCAATTAGGAAAAACATGAGCAGTTGCAGCCCCATTATCTTTCTTCTCTGCAGTCTCTTGTTCATCGTTCTGGAGAATTTTGACAATCCTTAGGCTTATCCATATTAAAACCATTTTCCTTTTCAAGAAAATTTATATTTCTTGAAATATACAATTTGTCAATTTTCAAATCATAGCATTTATATTCTTTTTGGTTTTCCGCATAACCAAGGAACACACATTCCATGGCTTTAGGAGATAGTTTATCTTTCTTTTCAATAATTATAAGACATTTATATAAAAAAAAAACTCTTAATCTACTTAAATTGGGAGTGGTTTGGTAGAGTTTTTCAATTGGAAAGATATTTTTCAAGGAGGATGAGGGCATTCGGTTTATAAGATATAATGTGGTTAGTGCACCTCTAGCCCAAACTTTTTTTGGAACGTTCTTTGAAGTAAACAGAGTCCTTGTGGTTTCAATGATATGACAATGTTTTCTTTCGGCAAAACCATTTTGTTGAGGAGTTTTTCGACAAGATCTTTGGTGTGAAATGTCATTTTCTTTCACATAATTTTTGAAATCATTGGATAAATACTCTCCTCCTGAGTTGGATCGAAAAGTGACAATATTGGTTTGAAATTGATTTTCACAAGCTTATGAAATTCTTTAAAACATGAAAACACTTTGGATTTTAACCTAAGGAAATAAATCCATGTATATCTACTAGAACAACAACAACAACTACGCCTTCATCCCAAAACAATTGGGGTCGGCGATATGAACCAAAAAAGAAAATCATTCTGGGTCCTCCACATGAATCCTTCTCCTCCAATCATTTCTATCCAATGCCATGTCCTCGGTGAGGTTCAAAGCATTCATATCCTTTCCTATCATCTTCATCCAAGTCTTCTTAGGCCTACCTCGACCTCTTTTGACTAATATATTTTTCCATTTGTCCATCCTTCTAACTGGAGCATCATTAGGCCTTCGCCGAATATGTCCAAACCACCGTAAACGATTTTCCCTCATCTTATTTTTAATGGATGCAACGCCTACCTTATTACGTATCTCCTCGTTTCAAATCTTATCTTTTATTGTATTTCCACACATCCATCGAAGCATACGCATCTCAGCTACACTCATTTTTTGAATATGATGTCTCTTGGCAGCCTAGCATTCCGTACCATATAATAAAGCGGGCCTAATTGTCGTCCTATAAAACTTTCCCTTCAACCACAATGGCATTCTACGATCGCACAACACTCTAGTTGCACTTTTCCATTTCATCCACCCAACCTTTATCCTATGGTTTACATCTCCATCAATTTCTCAATCATTTCAAATGATAGATCCTAAATATTTGAAATAGTCATCCACCGATATTTCTTACTCGCCAAGCTTCACTACACTCTCATCACTACTGCGTTGCTTACTAAACCGACATTCCATATATTCTGTCTTACTATTAACGTAAAACCTCTTGCTTCCAATGTCTGTCTCCATAATTCTAACTTAGCATTAACCCCAGCTCTAGACTCATCAATCAAGACAATATCATCAGCAAACAACATACATCACGGCACATTTTCTTGAATTGATTTCGTAAGCTCATCCATCAATATAGCAAATAGGAAAGGGCTTAATGTAGATCCTTGATGTAACCCAACTGTTATAGGAAAATTGTTTGTCACCCCTCCACAAGTGCGGACATTGGTTACCACTCCTTCGTACATATCTTTAATTATACTAATGTACTTGAGAGAAACATCTTTCTTCATCATTGTCCACCAGAGAACATCCCTAGGTATTCTATCGTATGTCTTTTCTAAATCAATAAAAACCATATGCAAATCTTTGTTCCTCTCTTTATATCTCTCAATAATTTGTCTAAGAAGATGTATAGCTTCCATAGTTGATCTTTCAGGCATAAAACCAAATTGATTCTACGATATCATGACAACCTTCATCAACCTATGCTCAATCACCGTCTCCCAAAGTTTCATAGTATGACTCATGAGTTTTATACCACGATAGTTTGTGCAATCTTGTATGTCACCCTTATCCTTATATAGAGGCACCAAAGTACTCTTCCTTCACTCCTTAGGCATTTTATTTGTCCGCCAAATCTTGTTAAAAAGATTTGTCAACCATTTTAAACCATTCTCACCCAAGCATTTTCAAGCCTCGATAGGTATACCATCTGGTCCAACTGACTTTCTTGATTTCATTTTCTTTAAAGCCTCTGCAATTTCTTTCTTTTGAATCTTGCGCATGAAGTCACGATTCATCTCATGAGAAGGAATGGAGAAGTCTCCAAGATCCTGAGCATGACTTCCATTAAAAAGCTTATCAAAATAATCTTTCCATCTCTCCTTAATCTCCTCATCTTTGACTAAAACCCTTTGAGTTTCATCTTTGATGCATCTAACCATACCGAGATCCCTCGATTTCCTATCTCTCATCTTTGCAAGCCTATAAATATCTTTCTCTCTCTCTTTAGTATCCAACTTGTCATAAACCTCCTTATATACCTTATCCCTTGCGTTTCGAACTACTTTCTTAGCTTCCTTCTTTGCTATCATATATTTTTTCCATGTATATCTACTATAATCATCAATAAACACAACATAATAGGAAAGGCCTCATTTCGATACGATGGGAGTCGGTTCCCATACATCTGAGTGCACAAGTTCAAAAGGTTTTTGGGAGACAAAGGTTCTAGAACCAAATGGAATGGATTTCATTACATATAAATTCTTTTTCAATATAAGAATCTTTCAAACAAAAGAAAAAGAGGATTTAAATACATTTGGATGGTCCAATTTTTTGTGCCATAAATCAATATTTGTTTCCTTAATAAAATTACAAAATGATTATTTAGGAATATGAAGAAAATTCATGTAGTAGATATCTCCCCTTCTATGGCCATTCCCAATCAGGTTCCCTAACTAACGATCCTGCACCCACCATTTCTTAGATGAGGAGACCTCATACCCACAATCCGAAATTTGAGATATGAAAAATAAATTTGAATTAAGTTTGGGAACAACTCTACTTTAGGAACTTGAAAATATTTTGAAATATTTTTTAAAGTTCCAATGCTTTTGATTTTTAAATTAGTTTCATTGCCAGTAGAAACACAAGAACTATAAAAGGGTTTAGTCCATTCGGATAAAAGGGATTCCAATGTGGACACAAAAGTGTTGGAGGTATGAGTTGAGGACGACTTAAGGAATTGTTGAAGTGCCTTCATTAATTGATTAATGGTATCCTTAAGATCTCCTTTCTTGTTTGCCTCATCACCCTTTTTGAATGATTCAACGGTTGCCACCTTCTTCTTGAGCTTGGGACATTCTGGTTTAATATATCTTGGTTCATTATAAAAATGATATATCATTCTTCTCCCTCCACCGTAGTTGTTTCTTCCAAAGTGAGGAGGCTTATATATTTTGATGTTGTTACTGGGTCGTCTTAATACATCAAGAACTTCCTCGTCCCCTTTAAACATGCCAAGTCGGGTCTTCACTTGGTACACTTCGGCAAGTGCTTCGTTAAGAGAGGTAGCAATGGTCCTATGCAAGATTGAGGACTTAACTTGCTCAAATTCAGGTCTCAATCCAAATAGGAACATGAGAAGTTGTTCCTTCTCTAATTGTTTTTGCCTCATTTTGATGGTCGGGCCTTTCCATTTAGGCTCAAGCAAGGCCAACTCATCTCAAAGAGGAGAGTGTAACGTCCTTAAAAAATCTAATCTTTTTAAAACTTTCCCAAACCCCAAATTTTGAGAAAAATTTAAAACTTTTTAATTATATAAACAATTCAAATGGTTTTCGAAAGTAATATGCCAACAAGTTCATCTATGGCTACATTCCAACCATTCCAAATACTAGACGACCCACTTGAGCGCAAGTGCAAGTGTATATTAGCCTTACAGTATCAGATCCAGTACAAAATCATTCATAGATACAACTGGATTGAGACTATTACTCTAAGGGCTTCTCACGTGTGAAAAAGGAAATGTGGAAGACAAAATGTATCAAGATTTAAGATAATTGAGGAGTTACATAAAAATTTAAAGTTCTAAACCATATGTAAGAACATAATAGGAATGAAATGACAAAATTTAAAAATGTTCTCATGCCAAAATATTACACTTCTGAACACAAGTTTTTAACTATCTCAAAACTTTTACCTAATCCCTCAAGGAATCATAGTAGGTAAGAGTGAAGCCTTCAGTCATGTAGCAACCCGCACTTCGCTTCAATCCTCCATGAGGTTATCTGTAAATATTGTATGGCATCAACCACATACCCATAGGAAACCAAAATTAAACTTGAAGAATGTAATTCAAGTTGAAATGATGCAATCAAGTGTAATTCTCATCATTTTAGAAATGAGAGTCAAAGGAATCTACATCATAATAAAAACATGATATTCAATCAGATAAAACATCATTCATTTTATGGCATTCATAATTACATCACTTGCATGTATGGAAACTCAAATTCATTCTCATTTTAATTCATGACATTCAATTTTATATTTATTCATATACATGATAATCATTTGCATAAATGAATGAAACTAACAGTTTATAGCATACTCCAAAGTGGAGTAAAAGTGCAATATATCATGTAATGCCATCATTCACTTTCTTTATGCTCAAAAGGAACATACTCATGTCCAACTTATGACTAAGGCATGCATTATTTCAAATACATATTCATGTCATTTATTAGAATATTTATGCACTCTACAATTCAAATATCATAATGGAACAGGTCATATCTTGACCCATCCCGTGTGCCTCGCACGCACGAGCACCTCACATGCATTAACCAAGTCATTGGCTTGTAACAACAGGTCAAATCACATGACCAATCTTATACATGTCTTTTTCATTCACATGTAACAATTCATATGCAATACTCATGCAAAACCTTATAAGTCTCTACATGGTCAAAATATATGATTATGCATATGAAAGCAGATATCCTAAAAATTTAATTAATTGCTTCTCTTGTTATTCAAACTCATCTAGTATAAAAGAGTTTATAGACATCTAAAAACAACCATAGGAGTATTTATTATTCTATGTATTTTTTATTATCCTCCTATGACTTAACTACTTCTTTCCCGAGCGATTCAACCCTGCAGTGCAGCGGTTGGGAGAACGGACTCATGGTCCTAAGTCTTGGCCTACGCTAAACCAAAATCGCCGGCGAAAAAATTGAGCATCTACCACCTAGGACTCATTGGTAGATCTATCCCCTAACCTCCGTGGGACGGGGACAAGAGGCGTCTTCAGCCCTCGAAACACGTCTCACGAAGCTTGTATCGCCCTTCCCTTTCTAGGGAGGACACGAGATCAGAATAGATTCAGCCATCTCAGAGAGCCCAGCCTTGCTGGCGCCTCAAATGAAACCATGGTTCGGGATTATCTTTATTATTAAGTCATAGGTCAGAGCCAAGTATTATATTTTCATAAGATAACACTATCATGCTCTCGTGCATGAATTCAAAAGTCTATGCCACTTACATAACTTACATGCTCTCATGCATGATATCAAAGTCTATGTCACTCGCATAATTCAAATTTACATGCTTTCATGCATAGTATAAAAATCTATGTCACTTGCATAAATTCAAATTTACACGCTCTCATGCATGTTCATAACAAATTTATATTCACTTTCCTGCGTGACCCTATCATGTCAGGATTCAACTATAGATGCTCACATGCATAATTCAATTCTAACATGATTCCATGCATAATTTAATCTCAACATGCTTAACACAAGATACACTAACATGAGCTATTACGCATGCATAGATAATTCCATTATTTTATGCGCAAAACACATCACATCATATTTGCACACATTAATAAGATATACTAAAAAATGTAATCTTATTTACAAGCATGATACATTCATTTTAGGCATATTTTCTTGATACAAATTTCACATGCACGACAAGCTCAATAAAAAATAATAATGTCATGCAAGCATTTCATGCATTCAATTCAAGTACAACAATACATTCAATCATTCATTTCACAACAATGTCAAACATGTACCTGCAACAAATACACTCCAATATCCCACTAACTACAACCATGTCCAACATGGTCTTCGAACTATATTTGTCAGCAGTCTTAGATATCCACAACTAAGTGAGTGTATGATCAGTGTAATGAAAAGAGGCGGAAGCACCAATAGAGCAAAAACACTCTTTAAGAGTGACCACAAGAGCGAAGAACACAAATACCAAAGGTGTTCACACAAAACTCACAAAAGTAGAAAATGACTTGAAGTCATAAGTTGAATATTATTGAAGAAAGGAAGAGACGGGTGAAAACCCAATACTTTACAAGAGGAGAAACCTCCTCTATTTATAGAGGAGGGAGTCATAAGAAGGGGACCACAAGGGGCTCCCATGTAGTCGTTGGGAGCCCCAACGGTCATAAATCTGACCGTTGGGGCCCCAACGACTACATGTGTGGGGCCCTTGTGGTCTTACAAAAAGCAAAAAATAAAAAGGAAAAAGGGGAAAAAGAAAAAAGAAGAAAAGAAAAAATATAAAAAGAAAAAGATTACATGTGGTTTTACCAAAATACCCCTATCGAGTATTTTGAGAAAAGAAAGAGAAAAACTGTATATATATATACATATATGTATATATATATACTTATATATATACGAATGTATATATATATAAATATATGTATATATATATACATAATTTAACACACCCCCTCAAACTTTACGGGGAGAAGACCGAAAGTTTGCCAAGAAGAAACATAAATCGTGGAGTTGGGAGCGCTTTGGTGAAGAAGTCAGCTAGTTGATACTCTGAAGTGACGTATGGTAATGTGATAGTCCCTCTGAGGAATTCATCTCGAACGTAGTGGCAATCCATCTCGATATGCTTGGTCCGTTCGTGAAACGTATGATTGCTTGCAATGTAGATCACACTTTTGTTGTCACAGCAGAGCTTGGTGGGTGATGAGATGAGGATACCCATGTCCCCAAGGAGTCCTCTGAGCCACACGATTTTCATTGTTGTCATTGTCATAGCCTGATATTCAGCTTCAGTGGATGATAGAGAAACCTTTTGCTGCTTCTTACATCTCCACGCGATGAGCGATTCACCTAAAAAAATGCAAAGACCAGTAATTGAGATTCGATCATTGGGATTTCCTCCCCAGTCAGCATCAGTAAAAGCAGTTAATTCAAGAGATAAGGAAGAGGATAAGAAGAGTCCTTTGGAGATGGTATTTTTGATGTATCGCACAATTCTCATTATTTATGCCATATGAACCGAAGTAGGTGCATGCTGAAACTGGCTTGCTGCATGAACCGCATGAGCTATATCTGGACGTGTGATGGATAGATAGGTGAGGGATCCAATTAATTGACAGAAGTGGGTTGGATCCTCAAGAAGAACACCATCTTCAAGTCTCAGTTTTGCATTGATAACTTCGGGAGTCTCAACTTTCTTTTCATCAGATATTCCTGATTTGGTACAAATTTCTGCAGCTAATTTCATTTGAGATAGGATATATCCTCATGCGGAATAAGCCACTTCAATTCCTAAAAAATATCTCAAGTATCCAAGATCAGACATATCAAAAGTTTCTTTTAATATAGACTTTACATCATTTACCCCCTTTTTGTCATTCCCAGTGATGATCATATCATCAACATATAGCAGAAGCATAACAATGGAGTCACCTGTCTTCTTAACAAAAAGAGCAGTGCCAGTATAACAAGAAGAAAATCCTGAATTGATTAATACATTACTAAATTTGCCATACCAAGCTTTAGGAGCTTGCTTAAGTCCATATAAGGCCTTTTTTAATTTTAAATTTTTTCCATTTAAATTCATACTTGGAGGAGGTTCCATATAAACTTCTTCATTTAAATTTTCATTCAAAAAGGCATTTTTGACATCAAGTTGAAAGATAGGCCATTTTTTAACAGATGCTATAGCAATAAGAGCTCGAACACTAGTCGTTCGAGCAACTGGGGCAAAAGTTTCATCATAATCTACCCCATACTCTTGGGCATATCCTTTGGCTACTAACCTAGCCTTATATCTTTCTAATGAACCATTACTCTTAGTTTTTACTTTAAAAACCCATCTACATCCAATGAGCTTCTTGCCATTAGGAGGATCAATGATTTCCCAAGTTTGTGCCTTTTTAAGAGCATTAAGTTCTAGTTCCATAGCTTCATTCCAATGAGCATATTGTTTAGCATCATTGTAATGAGATGGTTCATGAAAGGAGTGAAGAGCAAGTAGCCATGCTCGAAAGTTAGGAGAAAAAGAATCATAAGAAACAAATCTATTTGGTACTTTGGAAATACAATTCGATCTTCTTTGAGAGGTTTCTTCGATCAACTCACTTTGAGAGAATTTTTCAAGGGCACATGGAGGATTTCTTTCATTCCTTCTAGTAGACTTGTATTTGTCTTGAAACATTTTCTTCTAAATTTTGATCATCATTTGGATGTTCAAAATGATCTTCAATAAGAGGTTCACTAGGATCAATATGATCATCTATGATGTTTTCTTGAGGCAACAAGTCAAATAAAAAGGAATAATCAATATTTTCATTTGGTTGGTGCGAAAAACCATTTTCTTCTTCTAGGAATGTGACATCTTTTGAGATATAAAGTTTGTTTTTGAGTATGTCAAAACATCGATAACCTTTTTGTTTTTCGCCGTATCCTAAGAAAATACATTCAATAGCCCTAGGAGAAAGTTTATCATTTTTGTGAGTTAGAACAAAGCATTTACATCCAAAAATTCTTAGTCTTTTATAATCGGGAGACATATTGTAAAGTTTTTCAAATGGAGAAAGATTTTTCAAAGAAAATGAAGGAGTTCTATTGATAAGGTATGTTGAGGTTAGAACCGCTTCGGCCCAAAAGGATTTTGAAATATTTTTTTAAATTAATAACGTTCTTGTGGTTTCTATTATGTGTCTATGCTTTCTTTCCGCAAGACCATTTTGTTGCGGAGTGTTGGGACAAGAACGTTGATGAAAATTCCATTTTCTTTTAAATAGCTTTGAAAATCATTGGACATATATTCGCCTCCCGAATCGGACCTAAGAATAGATAGATTTCCCAAAAATTGATTTTTAACCATCGCATGGAATTCTTTAAAGAAGGAGAAAACTTTGGATTTGCGACTTAGGAAGTAAATCCATGTAAATAGAGTGAAGTCATCAATAAAGACCACATAGTACGAAAATCCTCCTTTAGACAAAATAGGGGAAGGTCCCCACACATCGGAATGAACAAGTTCAAAAGGTCGAGTGGTGAAGTAACTTCTTTGAGGAAATGGAGTAGCTTTAGATTTCCCAAAAATGCAATCTTTACAAGTCATGTGATTGTCTTTACAAGTATTGTTAAAAAAAGGAAAAAGAGACATTTTTACAAAATTTGGATGACCAAGTCTCTCATGCCAAATTCCAATACTTTTGTCTTTTACAAGATTGCAAGATGACTTAGATGGAAGAGTCAAAAAATTCATAAAATAGAGATCACCCCTTTTATGGCCTTGCCCAATCAGCTTCCCTGACTGGAGATCCTGCACGGTGCAATCTTTAGGTAAGAAAGAGACTTGGCATCCATGATCGGTGATTTGGGAAACGGAAAAAAGATTTAAATTAATTTTTGGAACGATTCTAACTTTAGGAACAAAAAAGTTTTGAGAATTTTTAAAATCAAGTGTTCCAATACTTTCAATTTTCAAAGATGTTCCATCGGCTGTTGAAACACAAGAGGATATGGGTTCGGAAAAAACATTTGAAAGAGAGTTTTTATGAGATGTCATATGAAAAGAAGCACCGGAGTCTAGTATCCACATACCTGGAGGTGATGAAGAATAGGTGATGGCGGCTCCGAATGTTGAAGAAGAAGTCTTGAGAAGATGTTGGAGAACTTCGGAGATGTGATTAAGTGTTTCTTTGATATCTCCCTCTTTGGCACTTTCTTCTTCCTTCTTTGGAGAATTTTCTCCAACCGCGGCTACTTTTCCCTTAAGTTTGGGACAAACCGGTCTAATGTGTCCCGGTTCATTACAATAATGACATATCACTCCCTTTCTAAGCCCATTACTATTTTTGTTAAAGTGAGGAGGTCTATATGCTTTTACATTTGATCTGGGCCTAGTAACGGCCAAAACTTCATCACTCTTAACACTTAAGCCAAGTCGAGTTTCCTCTTGGCATATTTCGGCAAGGGCGTCTTCAATGGGTAAGGCTTTGCTTCTATGGAGAAGGGATGCCCTAACTTGTTCAAATTCCGGGCGAAGACCATGAAGAAATTGGAAAAAGTGCTCATTTTCAATTTGTTCCTTTCTTAACTCAATATCTTCCGGAGCCACCCATTTAGGCTCAAGAAGAGCAAGTTCATCCCAAAGAGGGGTTAGAGAGCTAAAGTAATCCCGGACACTCATATTCATTTGTTTGGTGAAACGGATTTTTTCTTGACAAAAGAATTGTCGAGCAAGATCCTTTTGGGTATACATACCCTTAAGGAAAAACCATGCCTCATTGGCCCTTCTAAATTTGACAATATTAGCACAATTTTTAAGATCTACATTGTTCATAAACCATGCCAAAATTTTGGCATGGTTACTCTCCCAATCCTCAACTTTGGATTGATGGTCATTGATAGCTTTGATGTGCTCATCGCCATTTAAAGCTTTTTCAACCTCATTTTCGATTTTAGTGAGAACAAGAGAGGGTTCGGGAGTAGTTCTCATAACAAAACCCCAAAGTTTCTTACCTCTTAGATGATTTTCCATAGCGGAGGCCCACATAAGATAGTTGGACCCATTGAGCTTAAAAGAAAGCTCAACTTTAGAATCACGTTCCATCGGCACCAAATATTCTTCCTTTCTTCAAACGCTTGAGAGGCACGCGTTCCAAGATAACAAAGAGAAGCCCAATCACCAATCGAGCTCTGATACCATGTAATGAAAAGAGGCGGAAGCACCAATAGAGCAAAAACACTCTTTAAGAGTGACCACAAGAGCGAAGAACACAAACACTAAAGGTGTTCACACAAAACTCACAAAAGTAGAAAATGACTTCAAGTCATAAGTTGAATATTATTGAAGAAAGGAAGAGAAGGGTGAAAACCCAATACTTTACAAGAGGAGAAACCTCCTCTATTTATAGAGGAGGGAGTCATAGGAAGGGGACCACAAGGGGCTCCCATGTAGTCGTTGGGAGCCCCAACGGTCATAAATCTGACCGTTGGGGCCCCAACGACTACATGTGTGGGGCCCTTGTGGTCTTACAAAAAGCAAAAAATAAAAATGAAAAAGGAGAAAAAGAAAAAATATAAAAAGAAAAAGATTACATGTGGTTTTACCAAAATACCCCTATCGAGTATTTTGAGAAAAGAAAGAGAAAAAACTGTATATATATACTTATATGTATATATATTTATATATATAAGTATATGTATATATATATATATAATTTAACAATCAGGAGAGTGTTGCATTCAAGAAAGTAATTAACCTGTGATGCGCTTGCACTACTTACTTACCATGGGTAGTTACCCAATTTGCATGCTTTTGCATTTGTATTTTTCTTATTTCTTTTTACATGGCATTTTTAGCCGCTTGCGATGCTTAGCATTAATCATCACGCAATTGGCTTAACTATGCACGGATTCAGTATGCGTGCAAGCTAACCTTTAGATTTTTATCATACAATATAAATAACATTCTAAAATTTTAGTTTAGGAATCCTACCTTTTCGATACAACGAAAGGTAAAACGAAACTCGGGATCCAGAAGTCCAGTGCAACTGCCACACAACACAATCTACTCGTCCCTCTCACAAAGCGAGGTCGCTACAACCACACACACCACTGACAACTTAGTGAACTTCGCTCTCGCATATGAGCGACGGAAATCAAAACGCGAATCGGTAACCCGATTGTGAAAAATAAAAAAATAGCATGTTCACAAGCCCATAAAAAAAGTGGACAACCGTGTGGAGTAAATCCCACTGCTGCACGCAGTCCAAAGCATCACCCCTTGTGATGGCACAAAAATCGAGGCACTCAGTTTTGAAGGAGAGTTTTGTATTCCTTTGGGAATATAAACCACAACTGAAAAACCAACACAAAATGGTTGTTAAAATAGGTATTCTTGCTGTCGTGCAATGGCAGCCCTGCATGATTCCCAATGTTAGGAATCAAGTGCACAGGCTATGTCGTGAAGACAACAAGACTCGGCTAGCATGAAAGATAAAAAAACAATAATAGGAAAATCAATCTAACGCATATACGTAATTCAGCCCATCATCATCACGAAAGGAAAATGATCCTGATCGGTTGGGGCTCGGGTTCCTAAGTGGGGAACTATGTCACATGGGTGCAGGTGCGGGTGCGGGTGCGGCACTTTCAAAAACCTTGGGTGCGGGGTGCGACAGGGGCAAATATATATATATATATATATATATATATATATATATATATATATATATATATATATATATATATATATATATATAAGGGGTCCGGGGTTCCCCTGGCACGGGTCCCACTGCGCGGTCGGCGGGGGTCCAGTTTTTTTGCTGGTGTTTGTTTGAAGACTGTTGTTGTTACCCACGTTCTGCTTGTTGTATACTTTGGCGCAACTGGACAAAATTGATGAACCTAAGGGATTGGCATCTGATCGACCCAGCCTGCTGCGTTCTGCTGACTGTCATGATTCAATCATGTCTGAAACTCCCTAATCTTTATGAAAAAAAATATAAGCAAAAGGTTTGATGTGGTTTTTTGGAGAGAGTTTTCACGAGGCCTACGGCTCCACTGCCACGTCACTGCTTGGGGTTCTTCAAATTTCATTGCATATACAGTTTCACACAGATCTCTGTCTGGATGACAGCTAAAAGAAATTTATTGGATTTGACATGCAGAAAAAGAGAGGTCTACACCAGGCTACGGCTAGAGCACCTATCTCGTTCATCTTTCTAGGCCTCGTCCCATTGCCTCCCATATTCCCCATCCTATCTTCAAAATTAATTAAAATAGAACCAAGGTGTGAGAAATTAGTAGAGGAGAAAAGTGAATACTAATAGCCACCAAGGCTACCACCATCATTATCATTATTATGGAGAGAGAAAATCCTTGACGAAGAAAGATTCGGATGGTTGAAGGATAAATCCAAAAAATGGGTTTGGGTACAAAACCTGCTCTCTCATCAGAGAAAAGAGAAGAGAGGGTGAGACAGTGGGTGATGGGGTCGTGGCGCCGTGAGGTGCCTCCCATGGAGGAGACGGTGCAGGCGTTGATCGACACACTAGTGTCTCCTCTCCAACCTAGGCGTTCCTCTTCCAGAACTCCTTCTGAATCCCTCCAGCAGTCCGTCGGGAAGCAGGTTCCATCTCTATCTCTCTGCTTCCTGATTTTTTCCCTCTTTCTTGCTTTCTGTTTGAAACCAAAAGTTGGTGCTTGTGAAACATTCATTTTTTTTGTGATTTTTCTTGGGGACAAACACATCTTTTTTGGTGAACTTGTTTTTTTTTTGGGTTCGCATTACGCCCCCCTCAGAACAATTTTTTTTTTAAAATGGACACAAATGACCCTGGGTGCGGTCAACGCACCTAGGGTCGGGTTGACCGCACCCGCGTCGCGTCGACACGGGTGCGGCACCCGGTTTGCCGAGTCCCTGTGACATAGGTGGGGAACATGCAAACATTCGAGAAAGCCCTGATTAGGGTCATGCGCTTTGGTAAAAAAAAATATTAGGTTGTACACATTAGGGTAACCGACGATTGAAAATCGTTGTGAAAAAAAAAAAAAAAACCTATTTTGGTGGTTGCAGACATGATAAATGCAATTTTGTGGCACAAAAATGTTCGTCCATTAACAAAATCCGAAACTGAATTACTCCAAAGATCGAAATCCCTATTCCGATGGTCATTCCAAAAGGAAAAGCCATAAACTCACTACCCCAATAAATCGACACCCCAACGGAAGAAGAATGAAGAGAAGAATTTTGGAGACGGACTCACCTTAACGCAGGAACTCGGACGACTCTGAACTTTTCTTGATGCCCAACAGGGAACACGTGAACCAATGGCGTGATCTCCGACAGAAGGGCGTGCGACCACCCCTATGCAAAGATCTGATCGAGCAAGTGCAACCGGGTCTCAAGCATGGTTTCTCCGACAATGGCAGCCTTGACATGGTGAGGAAGGTCGAGAGGAGGGGTCGGCGATGGCACCCAGCTCCGGCCGGTCTCCGAATGGGGAAGGAACAGAGAAGAAAGGAGGGGAGAAGAAGAGGGAGACAGGGGAAAGAAGAGAGTAGGGAGGAGTTGGCGCCGCAGATGAGCCGGCGGCGGTGGCATAGAGCGGCGACAGAGGTGGAGTGAGGGAAGGAGGAGGTGGTGGTCACGACGGTGGCACAGAGTGTTCTGTTGGGGTGGGCGACGATGCTGCTCCAGTGAGACTGCGGCTGGGGAAGGAAGAAGAGGTAGTTGGCTCCGTCTGAGGTAAAAGAGGGGAATAAATGAGAGAGGGGGTCGGGCGCCCTAATGGCCTCACCCTTCCCCTTTTGTTGAAAGGAGACTGGGTTCGGATCGGATCCGGTTTGGGTCTGATTCGGTCCCAAACCAAAAGACATAAAAAGTAAAGAAAAACAATAAAAATAAATAAAAGAAATAAAACAATGAAGACCGTAAACTAGGGGTGGCAATTTCTGACATGACCCACCAACCCGCCTCTTAGGCGGGTTCGGGTTGGGCTTAAGCCAACCCGTTTAATAAACGGGTCGACCCGCGTAACCCGTTTATTAAACAGGTCGGGTTTGGGTTCGGGGTATGCCAACCCGGCTGACCCGTTTAATAAACGGGTTAGGCGGGTGGGTCAACCCGCCAACCTGTCTGCCCGACCCGTCAACCCGCCAACCTGCCAACCCGATCCGTCAACCCGCCAACCTGAAAACCCGTTTACCCGACCCAACCCATTTATTAAATGGGTTGGCGGGTCGTGTCGGGTTACCCGTTTATTAAACGGGTCGGGTTCGTGTTTGCCACAGCCGACCCGTTTAATAAACGGTTCGGGTTGAGGTATGCTGACACGCCAACCCGCCAACCCGACCTGATTGCCACCCCTACCGTAAACCTATTTAACGAATATCAATATATTTTTAGACAAAAATTTTGATTCTAAATCAATAATTTATTTAATTAAAACAATTCCCGTAGTTAGTTTTATGACCAAAATACACTTTTACAAAATCATTCTGAGAACCATTAAAATATATCCCATTAAGTTCGAAACACCTCAAAAATGTTTAAATGGTTTTGTGACTCATTAAAACGATTAAGTTGAATATTTTAATAATATTTTATTTATAGCAATGGTCGAAATAACCATTTTACCCTTATTTGTCAGAAAGATAAAATTAAGCATATAAACACACAAAATTGACAATAAACGATAAAAACACATTTTTAACTCGAATTAAGGTAATTCCTTTATTTATTTTCTCTTGAAAATTTACAGGTTTTACATAGAGAGAGAGTCCCATAATAATATCACACTCTTATTTCCTTGTTTTGTAGTTTGAATATTTTAATTGGAGAAAATATTGTCGTTCTAAGTCTCTTTGCACAAACATATTTTTGAGAAAGATCCACACATCACAAGTATTTTTGAACTTCACAATGCTAGCGGCTATCTTTAGTTTTGTGCTATTTAGAAACCAAGATAGGATTTGAGCATTCTTGGCTTCCCAATCTTCCACTTTGATATGATATTCTTTCAGAGCTTTCTCTCTTTCTTTGTCATCAATAGCTTTAATTTGATCTCCATCTTTTTTTTTGTTAGTATGAGTTCGGACTCACAAGTAGTGTCTCTCACATACCCCAAGGGTTTATTTCCCATGAAATGATTTTCCATAGCGGCGGGTCACATAAGGTAGTTCAAATCATTAAGTTTGAAGGTGACCACCGTCATGGGTTCCTTTTCGGCCATCTTTGGAGGATAAGGCTAATGCTTCAAGAAGACCCCTTCTTTACCGCAACCACGATCTTTAAAGAGGCACCACATGATACTATGTAAAGAAACAAAGAGAAATACAAAGAAACGGCCACTAAGGGCATACAAGAATTAAAGTAATGTGCACAGGCACTAGTCCACCAAGGGACAATATAGAAGCCACTTAATGAGAAATACAAAAATTCAAAATACACACAAAAGCCACCAATTGGAAAGCACAAGTAAAAAATAAGTCTTTATTCACACACTTTGTCATATACACTGCCGGTGTAGTTATACACTGCCGGTCCCAAGCCCGGATAAAGGAGGAGGGTTGCGGTAGGCCTGTGACAGCCAGCATAAAAACTTTGTCATATCCTATGAAAATGAACCAATATGAGAATTTCGTTGGGGCGTTCCCTACTGAGCGACGCGCTGTACTCTCTAGGCCCGGAGGCAGTGATAAATGTGCAAGGGTTGCTAGGTCGTCGCCCAGAAGCGACGCGTCACACCGGCGCCCGGGTGTGGTGTCAAATAGGCAAGGGTTCCCTCACTTTGTTGGACGGGTGGGGGTAAAGAAGTTAGTCCAAGACCATAAAATTAGGTTAGCCACTTGGAACATAGGGTCTTTAACTGGTAAGTTGGTAGAGTTAGTAGATGTTATGTGTAGGAGAAAGATTGATATTTTATGTCTTCAAGAGACCAAATGGGTAGGTGAGAAAGCTAAAGTGATAGAACCTTGGGGATATAAGATTTGGTATACAGGAATAAATAGGAATAGGAATGGAGTAGGGATTGTTATGAGTCGTCAGTTTATAGATAATGTAGTTGAGGTCCGTAGGAAGGGTGATAGAATTTTACTTATTAAATTAGTATTAGGTACGGATATTATTAATATTATTAGTGTTTATGCACCTCAAGTAGGTTTAGATGATTCCATTAAGCATCAATTTTGGGAAGATTTAGATGGAGTAGTACAAGAGACATCTTATGGAGAAAAGCTTTTCATCGGCGGTGACCTTAATGGACATGTAGGCATTAGTAGGGATGGATTTGAGAATATCCATGGAGGCTATGGTATAGGAGAAAGAAATGAAAGTGGAGAAAGGATTTTAGATTTTTGTTTGTCCTATGATATGATCTTAGCAAACACTTGGTTTAGGAAGAGGGAGTCTCACCTAGTAACATTTAAAAGTGGGGTTAATACGAGTCAGATAGATTTTTTCCTACTTAGAAAGAGAGATAGGGGTTGTTGCATCGATTGTAAGGTTATACCAGGAGAAAGTGTAGCTACACAACATAGAGTCTTAATTTTAGATCTTAGAATTAGACAATGCCGCAAAAGGGATAGACATAGGATAGATCCTAGAATTAAGTGGTGGGCACTGAAAGGAGCTAAACAAGGAATGTTTGTAGAGCAGGTAGTTAAGGAAGTTGATTGGTGTCTCGAGGAGGATTCAAAATCAATGTGGAATAAGATAGCGGGTGGTATGAGAAAAGTAGCTAAGGAGGTATTGGGTGAGTCTAAAGGCGGTGCACCACTAGGTAAGGATACATCATGGTGGAACGAGGATGTCAAATTAGCTATTAAGGTTAAAAGAGAGTGTTATAGAAATCTAAGTAAGAGTCGTGATAATGAGAATTTGGAGAAGTATATGATAGCAAAGAAGGAAGCTAAAAAAGTTGTTCGAAACGCGAGGGCTAAGGTATATAAGGAGGTTTATGACAAGTTGGATACCAAAGAAGGCGAGAAGGATATTTATAGGCTTGCAAAGATGAGAGATAGGAAATCGAAGGATTTGGGTATGGTTAGATGTATCAAAGATGAAACGCAAAGGGTTTTAGTCAAAGATGAGGAGATTAAGGAGAGATGGAAAGATTATTTTGATAAGCTATTTAATGATAGTCATGCTCAAGATCTTGGAGACTTCTCCATTCCTTTTCATGAGATAAATCGTGACTTCATGCGCAAGATTCAAAAGAAAGAAATTGCAGAGGCTTTGAAGAAAATGAAATCAAGAAGGGCAGTTGGCCCAGATGGTATACCTATCGAGGCTTGGAAATGCTTGGGAGAGAAAGGTTTAGAATGGTTGACAAATCTTTTTAACTTGATTTGGCGAACAAATAAGATGCCTAATGAGTGGAGGAAGAGTACTTTGGTGCCTTTATATAAGAATAAGGATGATATACAAGATTGCACAAACTATCGTGGTATAAAACTCATGAGTCATACTATGAAACTTTGGGAGAGGGTGATTGAGTCTAGGTTGAGGAAGGTTGTCATGATATCGGAGAATCAATTTGGTTTTATGCCTGGAAGATCAACTATGGAAGCTATACATCTTCTTAGACAACTTATTGAAAGATATAGAGAGAGGAACAAAGATTTGCATATGGTTTTTATTGATTTAGAGAAGGCATACGATAGAGTACCTAGGGACGTTCTCTGGTGGACAATGATGAAGAAAGGTGTTTCTCTCAAGTACATTAGTATAATTAAAGATATGTATGAAGGAGTAGTAACCAATGTGGTGTATGTTGTTTGCTGATGATATTGTTTTGATTGATGAGTCTAGAGCTGGGGTTAATGCTAAGTTAGAATTATGGAGACAGACATTGGAAGCTAGAGGTTTTAAGTTGAGTAAGAGTAAGACTGAATGTATGGAATGTCGGTTTAGTAAGCAACGAAGTAGTGATGGGAGTGTAGTGAAGCTTGGTGAGCAAGATATACCGGTGAATGATTATTTCAAATATTTGGGATCCATCATTCAAAAGTATGGAGAAATTGATGGAGATGTAAATCATAGGATAAAGGTTGGGTGGATGAAATGGAAAAGTGCTACTGGAGTGCTGTGCGATCGTAGAATGCCATTGCGGTTGAAGGGAAAGTTTTATAGGACGACTATTAGACCCGCTTTACTATATGGTACGGAATGTTGGGCTGCCAAGAGACATCATATTCAAAAAATGAGTGTAGCTGAGATGCGGATGCTTAGATTGATGTGTGGAAATACAATAAAAGATAAGATTCGGAACGAAGAGATACGTAAGAAGGTAGGTGTTGCACCCATTGAAAATAAGATGCGAGAGAATCGTTTACGGTGGTTTGGACATATTCGGCGAAGGCCTAATGATGCTCCAGTTAGAAGGTTGGAGAAATGGGAAAATATATTAGTTAAAAGAGGTCGGGGTAGGCCTAGGAAGACTTGGATGGAGATGATAGGAAAGGATATGAATGCTTTGAACCTCACCGAGGACATGGCGTTGGATAGAAATGATTGGAGGAAAAGGATTCATGTGGAAGACCCAAAATGAATTTCTTTTTTGGTTCATATCGCTGACCCCAATTGTTTTGGGATGAAGGCGTAGTTGTTGTTGTTGTTGTTGTTGTTGTATTCACACAAATATGCTTGAGAAAGCATACAAACAAGGGAAAGTACCCCTTTTTATAGAGCAAACAGCAAACAAAGGGGGGCTAGCCAACTAGCCGTTGGGCTAGTCCAATGGCTACTAGTCCCCAACATCTAGAATACAAAAAATAAAAAACAAAAAGAACAGAAAATAATAAAAACGGAAAGTGACCTTAATGGCACTACTTATTACACATTTAGTAAATGGCAAAAGTGCCCCTAATGGACATAACCTATTACATTTAGAAAACAGTCATGTATATATATATATATATATATATATATATATGTATATATACATGTATATAATATAGGTATATAAGTATGTATATACACAAGTGTATACCTATGCAACTTAACAATATCAACATAAATTCAGATTTTATTAAAATGAAAATATCATGATATGTTCCTTAAAAATCAGTTTTTGTTTTTCGTGTTCGACTTTTATTTTTATTGAAAGAATTTGAGATTTTCGTGATATTCAGAAGGCTTGATTCCATGAAAGATACAATAGTTTTTTTTTTTAACTATTTTTTTACATATTTATGCAGGAGGAATACGATGTGTGAAGAATGTGACTATTCATTCTTCTTCCATCCTTTCTATCAATGCTGGGGAGCACTGGCTTGGCATTGGTGCTGCAGATAATTCCATGTCTCTCTTCCATCGGCCTCAAGAAAGATTTGGCAGCTTCTCTGGGCCAGGATCCAAGATGGCAGGATGGCAATTGTATAGAACTCCACAACGAACTGTTGCTATGGTATTGTTTCTCTCCTGCGTACTTTGTTTTTATCGTGTCAGGAAGCGAATCCTTTGTTCTATTATAGATTTGCAATTTTCGTTGTTCACGTTTCTTGAGTGATGATACTTTCCACGCCAAACATGAATTTTCATGACACTGGATTGTTTGTGTCATCTTATGCCTTGAAATGATGGCATTTGGATGTTTCTTGTAAACCCATAAGTTCTTGATTCACAGAGCTTTGTATTGCTTCATTATTACGTCAATCAAACTCCCCTTGTTACTCTTAGCACATGCATGTTCCTCATTCGTTTGATTTTATTTAATTTTGTGTTATTTTATGTCTAGACCAATCACAATTTTCAAGTTTTTCATCATCTTGAAGTGGGTTGTTGTGACTGATTCTGACAGTTTCTGTACTTGGGTAATATGCTAATACATTCTAACTGTAAAAGTCACATATAAAAGGGAAGCTGTGAAATAAGCAGTGTCAGTATTCACATATGTGCAGATGGAACTTTGTTCATGATTCATGCATGGAGGATCTGGGGATATATTTTGCAGTGTTTTCCAGTTAGATTGATATACTAAGTTTTTCTTATTGATATTTTATGCTTCTACCATGCAGGTCCGATGTGTTGCATCTGACCTTGACCGGAAGAGGATATGCAGTGGAGGCCGCAATGGACTTCTCCGGCTTTGGGAAGCTACTATCAACATATAAGTGTATCTTAGTGATTGTTGGTAACTTGTGTGTATGTGTGTGTACATGCATGAGAGAGAGAGAGAGAGAGAGAGAGAGAGATTTTTAGGCATTACAAGTGCAAAACGGTAAACATGTATTTCAATAGTTGTGCCTTTTTCGTACCCTACGTATCTAAATGTTTTTCCATCTATAAAGAGTTTTTCTTTTCCTTTTCTTTTTTGGCCCACAAAAAAAAAAACCATCACCGGCCTCACATCGGTAGGCTTCTGGTTGGTAAAGCCCTTGAGGTCCTCCTTGGCCACTTTGGATGTACAGTCAGCTTTGACCTTGTAGCAAGGGACGTTCCCTGTGGATTTCAAGCTCATGATGTCCAGTCAGCTTGATGGCATTCACATGTGGCCCCTACTAGATGAGGGGAGTCCTTGTGGACATGAAATTCTTTGCTTTACAAATGAGAGGCTATTATAAAAACTAGGCCCTACTAAAAAGTGCCTGAAGGACTGAACTGGGTGTACTCATCCCTAGTTGGCAAGGGAGACCTGGGGTTTTTACATCAATGAGCTTGCGAGTAGGGTGGTTTTATCCGATTATGCTTAACTTCTATGCTTTTGTCTTGTTGGGGAGAGAGAGAGAGAGAGAGAGAGAGAGAGAGAGAGAGAGAGAGAGAGAGATGTTTCTAGTGAAAGTCACCAGGTTCATGAAGCAACTTGCTAACCTTGTAATATAAGAAGCTTTAACAGCAAAGTCACAGATCGATTCAGAATTCAGATTCCACATGCAATTTTCTTGAATTTCTGAATTTTCAGCTACTGAAAGTCAGGTCAATATTACAAGACATTTGAATGAAGTATGTCCAAAATTTCCCAGAATTTTGCAAATCCTACCAAGAGCAAACTATCGACCAAATAAATCAATTAAAATGTATTAAGAAGAATAAAAGAAAAAATTCATAAAAACTAAAGTAACCTGGTTTATTCACCAGAAATAGGTATTAAAAATGAAAAATATTGTCATAATATCATTGTATTTTGAAAATACCACTATATTTTACCTGCTCAAGACAATGACTAAATTATGGTATTTTTGGTTAAAATGCTAACCCACAATAGCAGGGCAAGCAGTACCTTCCAAAGCAGGACAGGCACTAGATGGTTAGGTGAAACCATAGTGAGCAATACGTGAAATGCCAAAAAAATTGAAAGGTTTTGCATTTAAAAAAACAGTTGAAAAAACAGCATAAAAAAGAGTGCGAAAAAATCAGCAAACAATACATTGGTTGTAATTTGGTTTTCATTTTATAAAACGGGGTAAAAAAGCAACATATATGCGAGTCTTTTCCTTGATTGTCCTTCATTGTAGTGTCCTTTTTCTCAAAAATGACGTGCTTAGTTAATTGAAGTTGCAAAAAGGCCTGAAACTTGGCTCACCTAGATCGTCTTTGACCTGAGCAACTTATGTTTCAGCTTCTTGATGCTCACCCATCAAAACAAGATACATCTTGGTGCTATACGTAAGCAATATCTTAGCTTCACTTGCATTCTCCTTCCCATAGACTATAATATCCTTTATTGTCCCTTCTAACAAACTTGGCTCTTGCCCAACTAGTGCTATATGCTCCCTTATTGACCTTAGGTTGTATAACCTTATGCCTTTGCCATCGATCTCAACTGTTCTTTTATCTGGTCATATAATCTCTCTGTCATACCAAATGTTGTCAGTATCGGAATCGGACCTGTATCTTTTGGCTCTCAAGTGAATCGTTGTATCAATCAGAACGTGACATGTGTTAAACCAATAAAAAATTATTAAAATAATATTAAAAATTTTAATTGTAAGCTGTATTTACATTTATTAAAAAATGGCCAGCTCGGCTCGAACTCAGCTGGTGTGCACCCCTAGCCACATATCCCTGGGTACCACACCCATAAGCTTTTTCGATCTATCACTCGAAGAAACTGCACCTAGCATGAATGCTTGCTCACGCTGGCTCAGCCTCCCATACCTGCAGTTATCAAGACGGAGCATAAGTTAACAGCACCTTCTTTGCATAGATCAGGGCAGGTACGGTTCAAGAGAAGTTGAGGCCCTAGGCATATTTTATTGGAGGCCCATATTTTTCCATATATTTTTTTCATTGGAGGCCCTCAACATGGGGCCCTCAGCATGTGCCACGTTTCATTGGAGGCCCTCAGCATGTGAAATATAAACGTTATATTTTTTTTTCATTTGAGGCCCTAGGTAGTGGCATCAAATCTCAAAGATGCCAGCCAGCCCTAGATAAGGGTATCATGAGATGTAACTTTACACTACAATGAACAAAGTCAATAACGACGACTCTTTAACTGAAACAAAAAAAGTCGCTGCTATTGACTTAGAAATAACGGTGACATTAGATATTCTCGTGAATGCCTTGGCCCCACACAAATGTTGTCATTAAAAACATGTCTATAATGACACCATATATCACCGTTATAAGTATGTTTATAACAGCAAACATTATATGGTCGTTAAATATGTCGTTGTTATAAACAAACCTATAACAACAACTTTAGATATCGCCGTTATGAACATGTTTATAACTGTGACATTATATGACCATTACTTATTGTCGTTAAAAACTTTTACTGTAATATTTAATGATCATATAATATCACCACTATATTGATATATAACGGCAAGATAAAAAGGTCTTTGTTATAGCCTTTCTCTATAACGATGACATGTTAGTCGATTTTATAACATTTTTTTTTCATAACGACGACATTTCTATCATCGTTATAGCCTAGTATTTTAAAAGGATCCGACATACTCTTTTTCTTTTTTCCTCTTCTTCTCTCTCTCTCTCTCTCTCTCTCTCTCTCTCTCTCTCTCTCTCTCTCTCTCTCTCTCTCTCTCTCTCTCTCTCTGATCTCTAAGTATATTTTTGGTTTTTCTCCTCAATCTCAATTTTCTCTATCCTCCCAGAGATAGCGGCAATACCGCAATACTCAGTAACTCCCATCGGTGTCACAATGATGACCAGTGAGTTTTGTCTGTCTGTCTCTCTCTCTCTGAAATGTGAACCGAAAGAAAGTTGTGACCTCTTTTGGTTATGGAGGAGGGGAAGGGGGAAGGAGAACCTTTCTCTCTCTTTGAAACGTGAGGGTTGTGACAGTGATGGTGTGATCTTTGTCTGACTCTGATGGGATCATGGAGGAAGATGAGGGGAAGGAAAACCTTTCTCTCTGAAATGTGAGGGTTGTGATGGTGACGGTGTGACCTCTGGCTGACTCTGATGGGGTCATGGAGGAGGCAGAGGAGGATAAGGGAAACCTCTTTCTCTGAAACATGAACCGAAAGAGGATATATTGATCATAATCACTCTAGACCTTTTTGGTGTATGGGTTATGCACCTAACATCGCAAAGAATGGTTCGTGTGTCACACCCTACTAAGCTGGTAAATATGAAAGTATACAGAGGAGTGGTAGTCCCTAACCCTAACCCTAGTTTTAATTTAAGAAATAGAAGCACATATGGTGGTTTTGCTTTTAACCCTAACACTAACCCTAATTTTAATTTGGGAAGAGTGAGAGATGGTTTTAGTGGTTTCAACACTAGCCATAATCCCAAATTCAATTCATGGAGAGGGAGAAGAAGAGATTTTTTTGTCCTTCATCACAATTCTAGTTTTGATTTGGGAAGAGAGGGCGGGTGACACTTTGAAAGCCCTAGTTCAGGCTGAAAGTTTTACCATAGATCAATGGTGGATGATTCATGGAAGGTTTTGGTGCCGATTGAGGGAAGCTTGCTAATAGCTTGGCAGATTTAGCAACTTCAGAATTATAGAGGTTGTGGCTTATGGAATCAATTGGTACAAAAAGGCAAAAGCTATAGAGGGCATAAGCAGGTTGAATATGTGATCTAGCATTGTCGATTACTTGGTTTAATCACTCGAGGATGTCATTCACGACTTTCTTGATGTTTGAGAGGAGAACAGTTTGATGGGACTAATTGTTCAGGCGTTCAACAATGTGAATTTTGCCATAGCTATGAATTTTTATCTATTGCAGAGGAAGATCATTTGAAATTTTTATTATATCATGGGTGATTGATGATTCGTTTGAGTTGCACTCATTCAATTGCAATGCCAACATCCTATATTGTGTAATATATTGTAGATTATTTGAGACCAATGATATTGTGAATCATGGTGATTATTTGAGGCCAATGATATTGTGAATCATGATAAGCATTTACACTATAGAACATGGATAATAGTCCAAAAAATCATAGAGGGCATGATATTGTGAATCATGCCTTAGAGAGAGTAGGAGGTACAAGCCTGTAGTAACCTATATGTTGTTGGAGGGAGCAAAAGCATCCTAGAGGGCCTCTAGTCACTCAAGTTCGAACGTCGAGATTATCGACATGTCCTAGGTGATAGACCTCAACTTCTACAGTAAGTTTATGATGCATTCTAATCAATGGATAGTGGCCTCTGGGGAGTTTCTATTGGTCATGATACCATCCCCTTTAGATTAGATTTAGCTAGTCACTCAAGTTATTAAATTACAGAGCATAATAAACCCCCGAGTGATATCAGTTTAAATAAGCTAGTGGCCCTGTGAGTACCCACAGAGAAAATAAATATTGAAACAAAGACCTTCTTTACATAGATTGATATGAAGATATGCCTTATTAATACAACATAAAAATGTGATCTTTTGTGCATTATTGTTTTCTGAAGAATGTATTTTCCTATAGAATTATTAAATGGTTTGTGACATCTGAATTGCTCAAATTAATTTGTTAAATGAACTGTGGTATCTGAGTTGCTAAAAATATGTTTTAATGTTATAAATTACCTGAGATTGTTATATATACTTACCAGCTTTTCATAAGTCTGACTCCATTTTATGGGGAATACAGGCTCAGGTACAAGACATTTTGCACAGTGAGGAATGTTGGACAGGAGCGACATTAAGGATCAGAACTTCCTGGATCCAGGGCAAATCTTAGTATTTTGTTTTAATCCAAAGTGTTTATTAAACTGAACATTTTTGTTAAAGACTTTTTATATATAATGTGCATGATTTTATTTCATACTTTGATTTGTATATTGTGGTTCCAAGAATGTAACCTGCTCGAGATTTTAAACTTAAGTTTGAAAATGTTTTCATTATTTATTTAAAAAGAAAAGAAAGGCTTTAATATTTACGCATTTTTAAGAGATTAAAAATCTTGGGGCATTACAATTGGTATCAGAGCAGAGTTCTGAAAATTCAGGAAGACAGTCACGTCTCAGGGGTCTTTCAATAGATATGAGCTCTCATATCCAAACCTGCAAAGATTAATACAAGGATTAATACAAATTAATACACAATATAGTATATTAATAATGTTATATAATGTTTGAGTATAATAAAGAAATAAATAGCTTCAACAAAACCAACATGATGACTATGTTTCTTCTTTCATGCCTCATGCTACTAAAACTTTCATATAGATGTGAAAGTGAAGCTACTCATGCATATTCATTGATGCGATCTAAGTCTTGCAACAATTGAATGATTGAGTTGTTAAACATCTTTCCACCAGTATCGATTAATATGCATGTGCCAAAGAAGTAAAACAAGAATGCCCTCACCTCCATGTACAACCTAGCACCGCCCTTCCTTCCAACACAAGGTAACTTTTCATTCATTCTCCTCGCCCTGTCGGGGTCATAGTGGTTCCTCAACCATGATAACTTCAGCATTTCACCTTTGAACAACTGAAGTTATCATCTTCTCACCAGTATCGATGAATACACGTGTTAAAAAAGTAGAACAATAATGCTCTCACCTTCGTGTCCAACCTAGCACTGCCTTTCCCTCCAACACATAGTAACTTTTTCTTTATTCTTCTCACCCTGCTGAGGTCATAGTGGTTCCTCAATCATGATAACTTCATTGATTGACTCTCCACGATACTTAATACGAGTGATTCCTGCCATGTCTTTCAACGTGATGGTCATTTCAATATCTTCGAACTGGAATATGTTGGTTGTTGGATTTCAGAACTACACAATGGCTTCTAAGAGATTGTAATTAATATTTTATAGTGTGATCTTCAAGAATATTAAAAAATGCATTTGATTCAACCAATCCTTCGCATCCTTTGTTAGTGTTACAAATCACTCATGTGTTTGAAACTAGTAAAACTAATGCATATAGCTTGTTGGATCTTTTGAATCTTGACACTGCAGATCCTATAATCACGATTAATTTTGATGGAATCAGTCAAATTAATTATTTATTTATACACATAGATATAACATTTTAAATATTAAAGTGTACTATATACATGATAATTTAATCATAGATTGAATGTAAAATTGTCAATGATTGCAAACATCTTACAAATACATATATACGAAATAACAAATGAACAAAGTACCTATCCACGAGCACCGAAAGTTATTCCCCATTGAGACTCCCTCCTCGGAGCACTGGACTTTGTTCTTCGTTGCATTTGATCCTGTGCACTCTCCACCACAACCTTAACCTTTGGTTGAGCATCTGATCCACCGACCTCCACTTCCTGAGGACCCTCCACATTAACCTCAACCTTAGGGTTCACATTCTCTCCTTGATGATGTACCTTCTCAATCACGCCACTGTAAATGAAGTGATCACATCTCCAACTTATTCTATCTGAAGATTAAAGTTAACAACTTTAGAGTGAGCCAATGTGTGAAACTTCTTCACCACTGAGTCTCCCTCATTAGATGCTTCTGGGATGGGACACATCAATATAGCCACATACTCGTTAACAATTTTTTTATATTTATCCTTAGATTTGGGCCACGCTTGAAATGTTTGTTGTTGTTTGGCATGTTTTAAAGGTGTTATATGATGTGAGTTTGAGCGTAAAAGTCTGAATCTCAATTTATCAATGTTGCATTTATTCTGATTTATGTCAGGCACTCAGACTTTTGGCTACAGAGCAAGCTCCCTATCTAATCACATGTCAAGCCTAATCTGCACTTCATAATATGAATTATCACCAAGTATGTAATTTTTCTTCCTTTGCCCACGTGTTTCAACAGTATCAGATATTGTAGGTATGGCCCCCTTTGAGTCAGTATTCTCAGTCGCCATACTAAACAAATTCAGAATTTTCTATAATTACAACACATGAAATATAGATAAACATGCGGGCAACAAAGAGAGTATAGGCTATTGAAAAAACATTGCAAAAAACAAGAAAACTATCAAAAGAAACAAAGAGTGTTTCCTAATCATGGTTATATACAATATAAGATACGCAACATATAATCATGCAGTCACTCACACACAAATTATTTAGTAAAAAATAGAATAGGCTATTGAACATGAAAAGATAACTTGAAAACCATGCAATTCTTTCGCAATATAACTAACCCATGCTAATATTAAAAAAAAAAAATTGACTCAAACCGTTGTTTTAAAAAAAATAATAGGTTCAGTCGTTAAAGTTGTGCTCATCAGAAAAATGCCCCGATTTTTTATTTTCATCGATGAAGTATTGTTGATGAATAGTCATTGATGATTCACCAAAAATAGTTGTCAAGATTTTTTGTCAGGGGAAAGCACATTGGGGACTACAAAAAACTTTAGTTTATGCAAAAATGGCCCTAGGTGTAACAATCGATTTTTATATAAATGAAGAAAATTCACATTTAATGCTCATAAGGAAATCTGCAAACATACATGTTTGCAATGACATGATTTGTGAAGTTAGCACCTAATTTGCAGACTTCTTGAGGATCATAGGATGTTCTCACTATATCCTACGAATTTAGTACAGTAATTGCGAAGTCACAATATATTAATATGACGCTCACATTATATCTCATAAATTTCATATTATATATATGAATTTAGTACGATATTTGCGACGTTTTGAGGTTTCAGTTCAACAAGTTCACAAATATATTTATGCGAACTTCGTGAGGCTCACAAAAAAAATCGTATGAATCGACCTTTAAGTGAGAAGGTACGATACCTGAGGAGCATACTGATATATCGCACGAACCTCAAGAGGCTCACTGTGCGAAGGTTAAAATGGTCCTTTTAACGCCAAACACTTGCAGTTTTTGACATCAAGCAAATTTTCAAAAATTATATGGTTTTTTTCGAGAAACACATCATTTTTGTTGTAAAGTATGGTCATTTTTTATAGTTTTTTATGCCCACACTTGCGAATTCAAGCTCAGGTTAGGTTGGATAGCCAATATAAACCTGACCCATTGACTACCTTAGATAGGGTAACTCAACCCATAATCCTCGCCGCTAAGGGCCAGTTTAGTTTCAAGGGGTATGCCCTTCGTATATTGAAATTAATTTTTTTTTCTTGTGTACATGCTATGTCACATAGGTGCGGGTACGGGTGCAGATGCGGCACTTTAAAAAAACTTGGGTATAAGAAGGATATATATATATATATAATTTTTAACAGTTTTAAGTTAACACTATGTATTTGTGTGCATTTATGTATTTATATATATAATATAGATAAAAATAGACTTGATTAGGGTTAACTGAATCTACTTTTGGATAAAAATGAACCTCAGTGTGGTTGACTTCACCTAACACAAAGAAAGTTGTGTCCAAGTGTCACACATGCCTGAATGCATGTGCAACGAGGGTGCAGTGCCCTGTTAGAAGACTCTGTGTGACACAGCGCACATGGTATATGCCAAAATCAGATCTTCTGCCAGATCAAGCTTGACCCGACCCATGTCTGAGCCATTTTCATATCTCTTGAGGTTGGGTGGCCAAGCTTTTTTTATATATATTTACACGGAGAAACCACCACCAGGATCAGAGACCTAGCCATGCTGGCTCTGCTGGCCGTACTTACGATCATGATCCTCGCAGCATAAAACTCTGTGGGCTTACCCCCTTGCCCCAAGGGGTGGCCAAGCTTTTGAAAGAGTAATATTTTGTAACTAAAGAATAGAAATGTGAAAACATTGTTAAACATACAAACATCAATTTATACCATAAAAGCACATACAAACATCAAACATGAAGCTTTCTTTGCTGATACACAATCCTTGTTAGTGACATTGAATCAAGTCAACCCACTATGAATATAGCTTTTGTTGAAGATTACAGTCTGATCTATTGGAGAGATGGAAAGCATGCAATCAGCAAAAAACACAGCTGTTGCAGCTTAATGAATTAGCAATTTGTTACATACAAAGATTACACAAGAAAAACTGAAATGCACAATCATCTTCCGCCAAGGGAGTTACCATTTGCATTAGACTCTAAAGATGCTACTGATGACCTATCTGGTTCAAAAAACTTCTCTATTTCTCTAGCAATCTGAATATCAGAGGGTCTAAAATGCTGCTTGATAAGCTTTAGCACAAAGCGTGGCATTACAGCTGCTACAAGGACGAGAGCTAGGACCAGCCACAATGATGGACATGTCGGAAAATGGTAGATCGCCCTGCAAATAAAACAAAAGTTATATGAAACCCAAGTTTTCCTATGAAAAATTACAACCAGTTAGTATAAGTACCAGTATCCCGGCAACTGTTTTATGGAATCGATGATGATCATGCAAATGCAAGTAGTGAGTATCGAGCCCCATAAAACAGCATGAATAATCCATGTCCAACGCATTATGTCCATAGCCAAGTGGATGTTCACAAGAATGACTACAGCCAGGATCCACAGATCACCCATACGCGATGCATCCATTGTGCTAACTCTGTATGTGTAATAAGGCAGGTAAAAGACAACCACACTTTGCCACAATGTATCCAACATGATTAACCAAAACAGTCCTGTATTGTAGCATTCCTGTCTCTGCCCAGCCCCATAAAGTTGTGGATACTTGAGCAATGTCCTATGACTTGAATCTATATCTAGGATGCCAACTACAATGGTGGGCAAAGATGTATAAATGATGGAATATAACATGCTGCTCCAATCAGTGATTGCTGTTGTTAGGGTGTATGCTGTGTAAAGTACATACCTGCAACCAAAAATTCAAATTTTCAGAAAATGGGTAATGTGCATGGTGTGTTTGATTTCGGACAGTAGTTTGTTATCAATGATGCTCACCAGAAAAGCATGATTACGTAAACTGCATTCCTGTAAAAATTGTACAGTATCATGTATCCCATCCGCTGGTAATTCCAGTGTCCATGGACCAACAGCAGGGGCACCAAAAATCTAAACTGTCCCATTGCAAAATCTGATGCCATGACAGCTTGGCTACCTTCCTGCCCACTGATACCTATACCAACATCAGCCATTTGGATCATTGAAACATCATTTGCACCTGCATGAAAAATTGACAAAAACCATCACTTTCATTAGCAAAATCAGAACTACCAACAGTAGGATGATCAATGGATTACATACACACACAAACGCGCATACATATGCACCCACAAGAGTATGATTTTATATATGTATATATTTATATAAAAATAAACATGAATTCAAGATTATGAATGTATAATTTGCTACAACTGCCAGGATTTTACTCTAGCATTCCATTTGGTGAAGTTGAGCCAAGCAGGAAGCTGAGGCGCCCAAGTGGGATATGCCTTTTTCCAATTGGTATGTCAATGTTGGCCATCTAGCTCCTCCATCTAGAGATTAACTGTTTTTATTAACATTGGCAAAACTGTCTTTACGTAACCTGAGTTGCTTATAAAGTCAAATATTCAAATGTAGTCATCTGATTTTGACAAATTTTATGTTTTTTATAGTAACACAATCTATCACATTTGTAAATTTGCTAATACATTATATTCCAAAGGATATATCTCACCCTTTGTATTGTAGATTTCTGTAAATTTGATAATATATTTTATTCCAAAGGAATAAAATGTATCTGCTGTTTTGGAATAAAATGTATCTGCTAAAAATCACGTAATATCTGCTGTTTTTGTTATTTGACAGAACATGAATGCACACACACGTCTAGTCTTTGTCCCACTTGAAAGGAGATATCAGATCCTAGTATTTGCAATCTAAGCACAATGCGGTGATCAAATATTCCACACCAGTTCATATAAATGAATCAACAGCAGTAGTACTCACCATCTCCAATGGCAAGGGTCATGTCATCTGTCCTGGTTTTTATGAGTGCAACTATGCCAGCTTTCTGCATCGGAGCCACTCGACAGCACAACACCACATTGCATTGTCTAGCTAAGTGGAACAGCTGCACATTATAATGCAAAAATCAGGAGAGGAATGCGGAAAGCAGTACAGAAGAAAATAAAACAACTATAGTTAAAAAATCAAGATGTCGACTAACAGGCTGACCTCATCTTCCAACTCTGTTTCAAGAATGTAAACAAGGCTGGTACCATCGATAATTAAAGCCAACAGTTTCTGGTTATCAGAACTCCCCTCTGTTGGTCTTATACTATCTGCCAAATGTTTACTGACCATGGCCTTAGCATCTTGAAGACTCTTTCTACAGGATTCCTTCGAGCAGCTGTTTATTACGATCTGTGTCATTTCCTTTGTCAGAAGCTTACAAGAATACCCAATTGAAATGGCTGTTTCTTGCTTATCACCTGTCAACACCCACACCTTGATCCCTGCTTGCCGAAGAGATTCTATAGCTTCAGGAACACCTTCTTGAAGTTTATCTTCAATAGCAGAAGCTCCCAAGAGACCGAGATTGCTTTCAATTTTGGCAGCAATAGACCTCAGTAAACTTGCCCGACCAATCAATGAAGTACTAGCTCTCTCATACTCCAACTGCCACTGCTCAAACTCTGAACCACAAAGTTCTCGAACAGCAACAACAAGTGTTCTTAGACCAAGAAACGAGTAGCCATGAAGATGGGCCTCTGTTTCATGGACCACATCTAAATTCATGGATTTGTCGATAACACCAAACATCGAACTATCAGCACCCTTCACAAATAACTTCACAGTATTATCAGGGCAACAAACTACCACGGACATCCTTTTGCGGTCACTATCAAATTCATGCAATCCCAAAATGTTGAATCTACCAAGTCAAGAAAAGAAAAACATAGTCTTCATAAATTTACCACAACAGAAAAGGGAAGTATGGATACAAAAACAGAAAAAGGAAAAAAGAAATATGAATAGAAGTGAGTTACCTCTGCTTGTTTCCGTGTACATCAATATCAATGTGACCAGACGTCCGTTCAATGAGTGTATATCCATGGGCAGCAGCAGCATAAACCAGTGCTTGCTCATCTGGAGATTCCCCTTGATAATCAATCAACTTCGCCCCCTCGTCTGAGGTCTCCGAAGTCAGGGGAACTATGGTATTGCAAGCAGCTAAAGCAAGGAAAAAATCCTCAGCATGCTTCCTTTCTTCTGTATCTTTGCCACTTCTCAGTAATTGCAGCAGATCCTGATTCGCCTTCACCTTCATCCTAGGCTTCAAAATTTGTTCACTCACTGATTCAGAGACAATGACAGAATACAAGTTAGGAGAAGGAAATTTCTTCACTCTAACGGACTATAACTGCAAACCAGAATTGTTTCAAACCTTGTACCAGATGACTGTCCTCTTCACTCCCCACAAAGCTACTACGATAATCGACTCCCCAAATGCTCGCGCACTGGAATTCCATCTTGTTTTCTGTTAAGGTCCCTGTTTTGTCCGAAAACACATACTTAATCTGCCCAAGATCTTCATTTATATTCAGTGCACGGCATTGGAACCTTGAATTCGATGCCTCATCATAAAGCCTAGTATCCCCGATCATAAAATACACCTGACCAAGGCGGACAATTTCCATGGATATGTAGAGAGAAATTGGGATTATGATCTGAAACATAATGACTGACCTGAGAACTGTAAAAAATATCTCCTTAGACGTTCCAGTTGCATCGCCATCACCATTTTTCGAAAATTCTTGCTTCCGTAAAAATGGAGCAGTATCAAGTTCATCCCTGTTGCGAACAATCCATGCACCCGACAACGTTGAAACTATAGAACACATAGCAATCAGAAGCAAGGACAACAGAATTATCTCCCTGTTCATCTGTCTTTCCAGCCGACTACGCTTCGATGGCGCACCGGAGCTGTTCAGCATCGCCTTTGTCTCCTGACCTGCATAAACTACAACTCCAACTGCCCATGCAGTGTTCTTCAGCTCACAACCACGAAGAACAATGTTCGAAGGCCCAAGCGAGAACCTTTTTCCATCAAGTTCCATATTCGCCTGGAAGCCATAGATATTACGATTCGGGTTTTCACACCTAATGATCCCTGAGATCCCCTCCTTCTCGGGCATTTTCGAGAGTGTTTCCTGCTTAGCGTATCGCGTCTTCAGATTGGACTCCCCATCTAGATTGGTTGTCTGAATGTAAGCCACACCAGTAGCATCACTTGTGGACAGCAGGATCATGTCGCAGGACAGAGTCTCATTAGCATGAACCTTAACGATCTCGCCTACGTGAATGTCCTTCCACCTCTTCTTCTCAAACTTATCCCTGACTAAGACATGAGCCATCCTACTGTTCTCAATCTTATCGGATCGATGCCGCCTGAAATCCTCATAGGCATCCTTAATGGCAGTAACAAGAAGCACAAAGAGCAGGGGAAGGAAAGCAACTTCCTTTGCATAGACTGCTAACTCAGGGACCTGATTCAATACCGCAAGCACAAGGAAGTAAAGGTAAGCTACCCTATGGAACTGCTCAAAGAGGTTCCTCGGCAGGAAGGTGAAAACCGAATACTTGCTGGTTCGAATCTCGTTACCGGCAAATTCAAAATGATTGTTGGTCTGCTGGGGTTCATTGATATGAACCAAACGCGAGGACTCCTCGCTCAGCTCCCTCTGAGAGCTCACAAGAACCTCAGAATCCCTACCTCTAGACCCATACCTCTTCCGATTCGAGCTTGAAAGCCCTGTGCTTTCAATTGAAAAGGACGAATTAGCCATCCCCAGATTTTGAACCGGAAATTCAGCAAAATCCTCGTCAACAGAGAACCAAGAAACCCCCGTTGTCGACAACAAAGAGACGCTCCTGCGGGAAGAGGGGGAGCTGAGGGTGATACGGTTCTCGTGGTGGGCTTCCGCAGGTTCGATTACGGCTTGGTGCTTCTCTACTGAGGGGCAGTCTTCCATTTGGGAAGGTGGGTGTTCTTGTTTTGAGGAGATATGAAGATGGTGTTCCTAGTTTTAACAATCCTACGAGATTTTGTGGGGTTTTGGGAGATGGGATAGGGAGGGGTCGTTCTGAAACCATGAACTTAGTACCAGAGGGATCTTTACAGAAGATGATAACCTCATAGAATACATTATAAACGAACCAATTTTCAGTAACTCTACCAAGAATACAAAAAGAGAAACCAACAAACGAAATGAATAATTTAAGAGAAAAACTGTAACTCAGCAAACTAACTTGGTTCTTGGCAATGGATGGTCAATTGAGGAAGTGGCCTTGGTGGCGAAGACGAGTAGCGAGAAGAAGAATGGGGAGTGGAAAATGCGACGTATTAGAGAGAGAAGGTGAGGGAATTGAAAATTGACTCATGATGAGAGAGCGCGGTTGGATTTTTAAGTCGTTTGTTTATTTTGTGTCTGGTTTCTCTAATATTTTCTGTCGAACTTTTATTGTGTGTATTTTAGAGAGAGAGAGAGAGAGAGAGAGGCGGCCCATATTTTTAACAGATCGATGGCTATAAAACGAGTCCAATTTGGTTTGCTATAAGGATGCAAATGGGTCGGATCTAGGATGGAGGTTTTGCAACTTTTAGCTGTTTCGCATCTTATTTCTATCGGATCCCTGGTGTAAGCTGGTTGGCTTTGGTTTGAATCTATGTAGACCAAACCCAAACCTGACTTGAGATGATGGTAACGGGTTTGAATATGGGTCTAACCAGATCCATCATAAAAAAACCATACCCAAATTCTATAAGAATTACATGAACCAGATCCGGACTATATTTTTTATTATTTTTACATTGAAAATTTGCAGATCTTAATTAAAACTCGGGTCGGGCAGGGTATGAAATTTCACAAACCATAGCCGCCTCCATATATTAATAGGACCCTGATTCTAATCTAGCCTTCTTATTTATCACCAAACCCTGACCTTATAAGATATGGTATGTGTCAGGTCCGGGTCAATCCCAACTCATTGACACCCTTAATCTCATGTATTTAGCTTATCTGGATCCAAACCATTTGATGTCAACATCTTAAGGTCCAAGTTGGCTGACCTACCCTGCCTCCCATCTGCCAAATCAACTCCTTTGGATATATGGTGGGACCACCAATCACCAATATCTTATTCAGAAGAACTCAACTGTCCATCCTCACCGTACATGTGTAACCGATCCATGGTGGTGGGATCCACTATCATAGAAAAAGCAAAAGGAATTGTTCATGGAAGGCTCATGGGAGTTGAATATTAAAGTAGGTAGTTATTGGGAGTAGTTACATGCTTACAGAATCCCCAAGCTCATCACCTGAGGTCATCAGATCCATCAGCACATGAGACATGAACCCAGTGTGGTTAACAAATGGCTTGTTTACAAAAACCATACACAGATTATTTAAATAATTCATTTCCATTATTATTTTAATATTTTCTCATATTCCAATCACATGCATTATTACCTCTCTTTTTCTATTTTAATTAATGGCAACTTGCCAACTGTTTTTTGTCGTCCTTATAATTAATAAGGGTGTTAACCAGTCGGGTTTGGTTCGGACCCAGGTGAAACCAGCCTTGGTTGGGGTTTTCGGGTAAGGACCGAAGGTATCGGGAATGGATTTGGGTTTAATGGGTTCCACTATAAGGAAAATCATACCCGAACCCGATAAGAACATGAACCAAACTCGGACCATACCCGGTAAAATCATATTTTTTTTTATCATTTTTACATTGAAAAATTGCAGGTCTTAATTGGAACTCGGGTTGGGTCTGGGTCTGGTATAAAATTTTACAAACTATACCCGGGTTCATGTATTAATCGGACCTTCGAGTTTGGACCCGGGTCTTAATCGAATCTTCTTATTTATCACCATACTTGGACCCTATAGGGTTTGGTTTGGGTCGAGGCCGTGTAAACAAGGCTACTTATAATCATGCATTGAAAATCATTTTGGAAAAAACCAAACAAACAATGACTGATTTGTAAATGGGAAGAACATATTAACCAACCGGTCAGGTACATAGGAGAGCCAGAAATCCAAATTAGGATGGGCACAAATGTGTATGTGTTGGGCACCCACACATGTATGAGTGCAGGCAGGCATCTCTCTCTATATATATATAGAGAGAGAGAGCTAGGTGATTGAGATTAGGGGTGGCAATTGGGTTGGGTTGGCGTGTCAGCATACCTCAACCCGAACCCGACCCGTTGATTAAACGGGTCGGCTGTGGCAAACACTAACCCGACCCATTTAATAAACGGGTAACCCGACATGACCCGCCAACCCGTTTAATAAATGGGTTGGGTCGGGAAAACGGGTTGGCGGGTAGCAGGCGGGTTGGCGGGTCGGGTTGGTGGGCGGGTTGGTGGGTCGACGGGTCGGGTTGGCGGGTTGACCCGCCCGCCTAACCCGTTTATTAAACGGGTCAGTCGGGTTGGCGGGTTGGCATACCCCCAACCCGAACCTGACCTGATTAATAAACGGGTTAGGCGGGTTGACCCGTTTATTAAACGGGTTGGCTTAAGCCCAACCCGAACCCGCCTAAGAGGCGGGTTGGCGGGTCGGGTTGGCAGGTCGTGTCAGGTTTTGCCACCCCTAATTGAGATACATGCTTGATGGGTTTTTCAGGATTTTTTTTTTTATTTTTAAATTTCGACTCTGCAGATGTGATTTATGTACTTGATTTTATAAGGATCAACTCTTGAAGTCAATACATGGGTGGATTTTTATAAGGTTCCTAAAATCAATGGTCTAAAATCTTTGTAAATTTTTAAGACTCCAAATATCTTTTTTTCATAGAAAACACATGATCCAAGTGTGGATTCCTCATAAATCGAACACACACACACACACACACACATATATATATACACTACAAGAAAATATGTTGTTAGCGATGGACTTTAGAGACGGAAATATGCTGTCGCTAGTTAGTGACGGATTAACGAGCGACAAACATTCGTCGCTATAATTAATGAAGCTTACGAAAATAGCGACGGAATATAGTCCGCCGCCTAGTCTGTCGCTACTTAGTGACGGATTTTGCGACATACTGTTTTGTCGTTACGGCCGCACCATTTGGCGATGACGTTTGCGACAAAATCTAGTCTGTCGCTACTTAGCGACGGACTTGGAGACGGAATATAGTCTGTCGCACGTTTCATAAATTTGATTTATGTTGGCTTAGCGACGGATTAATTCCGTCGCTAAGTTTCGAATAACCCTAACCCCAAACAGCTTTTCCTTTTCTTCTTTCGCTGCTCCCACCATTCGCCGCTCCCGCCGTTCGCCGGTCCTACCGCCCGGAGACAGGTAAAGGACCCCCTCTGCGTTTTCCGGCAGGGGGTCGACCCCCCGCCTTTCCGGCATGGGGTCGACCCCGGCAGGGGGTCGACTCACTGGCAGAAAGGCTGGGGGTCGACCCCCTGCCCGAACAGGGGGTCAGTTAACCCCCTATGTTCCGTAGGGAGGTTAACGCCCTATGTTCCGTAACGGGGTCGACCCCCTGTCGGAACAGCAGGGGAGTCGGCCCCTTGCCGGAACAACCTCTGTTTTTTTTTCGTGGTGATTATTTTAAAACAGCATTTTTTTGTGTAGATTTTTCAACGGAACCAGCTCGTGCTCAGCCACCTGTGGTAAGTAAGTGACAAAAACAATGCAAATCGGGTAAATACCCGTGGTGAGTAAGTGATGTAAGCGTATCACATGTTATTTAATTTTGTTAGATGTAACACTTTATTGTTCGCACACTCACTTAGTTGTTGATATTTAGGGTTGCTTTGTTGGAGTTCGGAGATCATGCTGAGCATGATTTTAATGTATAATATTGAAGTGTTCTTATTTTTGGAGTACGGAGTCCATGCTAGGCATGGTAGTAGTTACTGAGATATTGAAGTGTGTTTGTTGCAGGTACATGTTTGTCATTTGTTTGATATGAATGATTACGTTGTATTGCAATGTTTGATGTAATTGTATCCATGCTTGCATGTAGTTACTTTCAATTTAATTATGACTTCCATGTGAAATTGTATAATGAAAGCATGTTTCAAATGATTGTATCGTGTCATTAATAGTTTGCACATGAAAATATTAAGTTATCAATGCATGCATCAAAATTCTTGTTATTGTATGACATCATATATTGCATGATAAATTTGATTTTTCTTCATCGTAGCATTCTGATTGTTCTCTTTTAATTCATTAGGCTATTATTTGTAACATCATAAGAAAATGACTGCAAACTGTGAGTGGATGTACTGTAGGATAGTGGGCAATAAGTTATCGCATGAATATATGGATGATGTTGACAGTTTTATTGAATTTGCAACGGCAAGTGTCAGTACAGTGGATCCCACAGGTCAGATTAGGTGTCCCTGCAAGATTTGTAAGAATAATCGATTTGTAGAACCTTATAGCGTTAAACATCACCTATACAGGAGAGGTTTTGTGAGTGATTATCAGAACTGGACGTTTCATGAAGAAGAATTTAGAAACGATTTTGATGCACAGGTGAATACGGTGCACGATAATCCATATACAAATTTAATATTTGATGTCGCAAAAACGAAACTAGGTTCTGCTATGAGTTCTAGTGATGTAAGAACTGCCGTAGATAAAGAATCACCAAACGATGCAGCTAGTGGATTTTATGATTTACTTAGAGATGTTGATGAGCCACTTTGGAACGGTTGCGAGAGTCATACTATCTTGTCTGCAGTTCTTCAACTAATGAATTTGAAGTCTGAGTATAATTTGAGTCAATCATGTTTTGACCGTTTGTGCATGATTGTGAAGAGTATGTTGCCCAAAGATGAGAAATTGCCACAAAATTTCTATCGTGCGAAAATTATGGTCAACGCTCTAAATATGAGTTACAAAAAGATTGATGATTGTCCAAATCACTGCATGTTGTATTTCAAGGAGCAGGAAAACAACATATCATGCCCGTCATGTGGGCATCATTGGTTCAAGCCAAAGACAAGAGGCAATGGTAGCACGAGATCAAAGGAAGTTTCATACAAGTCGTTCCGCTACTTTCCTATCACTCCTAGATTGCAGCGATTGTATATGTCTTCAAGGACAGCTAAACACATGAGATGACATGCAAATAAAGTTCGACACGATGAAAACAAGATCACGCATCATGTTGACGCTGAAGCTTGGAAGCACTTTGATTGTACTCATCAGAACTTCGCAATGGAAGTGCAAAATGTTAGACTTGATCTATGTACAGATGGATTTAATCCATTTGGGGGTAGATCAACTCCATACTCTTGCTGGCCAGTATTTGTAACTCCATACAACCTTCCACCAAGCTTATGTATGAAACGTCCAAATCTTTTCTTGTCTCTGTTGATCCCTGGTCCGACCTCACCTGGCTAAAATTTTGATGTATATTTAAGGCCATTGATTGATGAACTAAAAGTACTGTGGGATGACGGTGCTACCACGTATAATGCCCACAAAAAACAAAATTTCAACATGAAGACCGTTGTTCTATGGACAATCAGTGATTTCTCTGCATATGGTATGCTATCTGGTTGGAGCACACATGGGAGGTTGGCATGTCTGTACTGCATGGGGGATTCAAAAGCTTTTAGATTGAGGCATGGAATGAAGCCTTGCTGGTTTGAGTGCCATCATCGATTTCTACCTAGCGTTCATCTGTTCCGACGACAAAAGAATGCGTTTAAAGCAGGCACAACTGAAGCAGAAGGTTCATCCTCAAGATTGTTTGGCATAGAGATTCTAAGAAGATTGCTATACTTTCCAGATGTATTAACAGATGCCCGCAGTCCTACACCCAGTCCTACACCCTTCCGTGGATTTGGGAAGGATCACAATTGGACGAATAAATCTATTTTTTGGGAACTACCGTATTGGCCGACCCTATCCATACGATATAATTTAAATGTGATGCATGTGGAGAAAAATGTGTTTGATAATGTGTTCAATACAGTAATAGATGTTAAAGAAAAAATGAAGAATAATCCGAAGGCCCGTATGGATTTAAAATTAATATATAAATGACCAGAATTGGAACTCAAAGAGTATAATGGTAAAGTACTGAAACCAAAGGCAAATTACGTGCTTGGACCTGATCAAATAAAACATGTATGTCAATGGTTGAGACAATTGAGATTTCCAGATGGATATGTCTCTAACATTGCTCGGGCTGTGAAGATTGACGATGGACAGTTATAAGGGTTGAAGAGCCATGATTGTCATATCTTTATGCAACGATTGATACCCCTAGCATTCCATGATATGTTAGACAAACCTATATGGGGGGGGTATTGTCTGAGTTGAGCAGATTTTTCAGAACATTGTGTGCATCGGAGGTCGTAGTATCAAATGTAAAGAATCTCGAGGACTCTGTCATCACTACTGTTTGTCTGTTAGAAAAGATATTTCCGCCAACATTTTTCGATGTTATGGGACATTTGATCATATATTTGCCATATGAACTAAGGGTTGGTGACCATGTGCAATATCGATGGATGTACCCATTTGAAAGGTATATATTTTTTTATATTTGTCTCTTTAATGGCAGATATTTAAAATTTGAAATGTATATTTTTGCCAGATGCATGTTCGACCTCAAAAAAAAGGTTCGTAATAAAGCAAGAGTAGAATGCTATATTTGTGAGGCGTACACTTTAGAAGAGATTTCAAATTTCTCATCTATGTACTTCGAACCTCATATTCCAACACGTTACACATGCCCGCCCCGTAACGATGATGAAGAACAAGCAACTGTAGCTGACAAGCTGTCGATATTTCAACCACTTGGGCATACATTTGGTAGTTGCCAATCAAGGCTCTTGACAGATCGAGAGCAAGACGCAACACACATTTATATTCTTTTTAATTGCTCAGCGATCGACCCATACATCGAGTAAGTATATGTAGACGCAACACAATTATGAATCCTTTTATGTTCTATATGTGGATACATGGCTCGGTAATATAAGTATTTGTGGTTTGCAGACGATTTGATCTGGAGTTGCAAAGAGAAGTTTCACATCTCACTGATGCAGAAGTACAAAAAGAACGTGAAACTAAGTTTGTGGAGTGGTTGAAACAGTTGGTAAAAAAGCTAACATAAATTTTGTACTTATAAACAACACTAAGTTACTTAATTGATCGTGATCACAATCATTGTTTATGTTTGTGCGTTGGTCCGCCATGGTGATGTTAAAGATCAAGGAATATGTGATTTAGAAAATGGTCCGACCAAAGTTGTGCAATGCTACAACGGGTACATCGTAAATGGTTATCGATTTCATACAAAAGATTACAGTATAAACAAATCAACGATGAATAGTGGCGTGTGTGTCAGGGGTAGCAGCTATGGTGAAAATGAACATGATTACTACGGTGTTATAGAGGAAATAATGGAGTTGACTTACTTAGGCATAAATAACAGAGTAACTTTATTCAAGTGTCATTGGTTTGATCCAACTGCAACAAGACTCGACAAAGCTTCAGGCATTGTGGAGGTGAATCATAAATTCAGGTTTGCAACATATAAACCATTCATATTAGCCTCGCAAGCTCAACAAGTTTATTATACTTCATATCCGAGTATAAAAAAGTCAGATAGAAATGAATGGTGGGCAGTTTACAAGGTGAAGTCCAAACTATACTCTGAGTATGATCAGTTACAGGAAGATGGGTTAGCTGAAGGCAGCGATTACTATCAATCAGATGATATCTATGACTTCGCTTATGGTCACGATGTTGCGCATGATATGCATGTCATATCTCCATTGGCCGATGAAACATTCATAGAGGAATGTGATCCAAATGATGTACCAAGTGGATGGGTAAACAATGAAGAAGAAGAAGAAGAAGAAGAAAGTCAAACAAGTGACGAGGAAGAATTCTCAAGCTAGTGAGCAAAATCTTGTAATACAAACCTCTATTTAAATGCATTGCAATACTTGATGTGAATGATTAGAATTATTTGAATGTATTGTAATACTTGATGCGAATGAATGAGTTGTATTGCAATACTTGATGTGAATGATTAAAAAATTTATTTAAATGTATTGTAATACTTGATACGAATTATTAGAATGCATTGTAATACTTGATGTGAATGATTTAAATTATTTGAATGTATTGTAATACTTGATGCAAATGAATGAGTTATTTTGCAATACTTGATGTAAATGATTTGAATTATTTGAATGTATTGTAATACTTGATATGAATGATTTGAATGCATTGGAATACTTGATGTGAATGATTTGAATTATTTGAATGTATTGTAATAGTTGATGCGAATGAATGAGTTGTATTGCAATACTTGATGTGAATGATTAAAAATTTTATTTGAATGTATTGTAATACTTGATACGAATTATTTGAATGCATTGCAATACTTGATGTGAATGATTTGAATTATTTGAATGCATTGTAATACTTGATGTGAATGATTTGAATGCATTGCAATGCTTGATGTGAATGACTTAAATGCATTGCAGTACCTGATATGAATGATTTGAATGTATTATAATACTTGTTACGAATCATTTGAATGTATTGCAATACTTGATGCAAATGATTTGAATTATTGTAATATTTGATGCGAATGACTTGAATGTATTGTAATACTTGATGTGAATTATTTGAATATATTGTGACATATGTTATTTGTTAGAATATGGTTCATGGAGGTTACAGTGGTCGATCATCCAGTAGTAGTCAGGCTCAACCTTCATCTTCACGGGCTCCTGTGATAGGTATATCATTTAACTAATTGGATACTTGATTAGTTCAAATGCGCATTCTGAGAATTTCTAACGTATTTTTTTACAGATGATGTTTCGCCTGTACACTACCCACCTACACCAGTTGATCACACAAGTCATAAGTCAACACAGAAAGCAGGGTCTTCTAAGTCTGGCACAAGAAGACTCATTCGAATAGTGTATATCGATAAACGACCGTAAGTATTTCATTTTCAATTATTGCATATCTTATAAATATTTTATATTGATATTTACTATGTACCAATTCATGTGCAGTACGAGGTTTGAGCCACAAGAAGTAGTACGAGAGATTAGGAATTCACTTCTTCAACATCTACCAGGACCGGTTGCTCAATGGAAAGAGTACCCAAATGAGGTGTTAGACAGATTGTGGTCATCATTCACGGTATACAGTTGTTCCTCATAGTTAGTGTGTTTTATATTTAATTTTTTTAAGTAATGTCTACTAACTTTCTGAAAATATTTGTAGGCTTCGAATCGCTTCGCAACTATGGTGGAAGAAAATGATGCAAGGAAGGTATGGCAGAAGGTGGCTGCCAATCGATTTGCAGACATGTTGCACAATATGAAGACTGCAACAAAAAAGCATCTGGCATAATAGATGATCCACTACAGTGAAAGGGCCATGACCCTATTACTATCAGGAGAGATTATTGGGATGAAATGTGCGATAAGTGGGCAGAAGATGCATTTCGAAATCGCTCTGCGAAGGCTGCACAAAATCGAGCGAAAATGCCCAAAGCTCATCTACACACAAGTGGATCTAAGACATTTGGGAGCCACCTGAAGAAAATGGTAATTCATCAATATATAATATTAATTTTATAAGTATTGTTGCAAACTTGTGAACTAAATCTTTTGTCCTTTAACTTCGCAGGAAGCAGAAAAAGGAGGCATTGTACCATATAAGGATGTGTTTGTTGAAACACATAAACAGAAAACCACGAGAGTCTTCGTATCAGAGAAGGCGAGAACAACAACGATATATATTTATTCTATTAATAATTATTGCAATATGCAAGTTATCATAATATTATCATTAATTATTAATGCATACTTTAAACATTATTTTATAGGAAACATATGAGCAACAAATGGTAGAACGATATGACGATGACGCTACTCAGCATCCATCATTTGATCCTGCAGCATGGGTGACTGCAACAGGTGAACCCAAAAAATGTCGCATGTTCGGGTTTAGGAGTAATCTGAACACTTCACTAGTTATTGTTTCTTCCAGTTACGGCTCACAGACTTCTTTCGCCGACATAAGCTCCAAGCAGCAGCCTATTCTTTCTGGTGATGATGTACGCCGGATCATTAAGGACACAATGAATGACTACTTCCATGACACTGTCGCCCCCTTTCTCCGAGATGAGATCAACAATCTTGTGTTGAACAGGGGATCTTCGATTGCAGGTCCTTCTCAGGTATAATCACATATTTAGTTTTTTGACTGCCTTAGAACACATATGAGCATGATAGAATCACATATACAGTTTTTTGTCTGCCTTAGAGCACATATGAGCATGATAGAATCACATATAAAGTTTTTTGCCTGCCTTAGAGCACATATGAGCATGATAGAATCACATATAAAGTTTTTTTGACTGCCTTAGAGCACATATGAGCATGATAGAATCACATATAGAGTTTTTTGCCTGCCTTAGAGCACATATGAGCATGCTATAATCACATATAAAGTTTTTTGCCTGCCTTAGAGCACATATGAGCATGATAGAATCACATATAAAGTTTTTTTGACTGTCTTAGAATACATATGAGCATGCTATAATCACATATTCAGTTTTTTGACTGCTTGAGAACACATATGAGCATGTTATAATCACAAATTCAGTTTTTTGACTACCTTAAAACACATATGAGCATGCCAAAATCACATATAGAGTTTTTTTGCTGCATTAGAACATATATCATTCATGATAGAATCACATACAGAGTTTTTTGCCTGGCTTAGAGCACATATGAGCATGATAGAATCACATATAAAGTTTTTTGTTTTGCCTGCTATGAGCACATATGAGCATGATAGAATCACATATAGAGTGTTTTTGTCTGCCTTAGAACACATATGAGCATGCTATAATCACATATTCAATTTTTTGATTGCCTTAGCACACATACGAGCATGATCGAATCACATATATAGCTGTTGCTTGCCTTAAAGCACATATGAGCATGGTAAAATCACATATAGAGTTTTTCTAGCTACCTTAGAACTCATCTGAGCATGATATAATCGCATATAAAAATTTTTTAATGCCTTAAAACACATATAATTCATGATAGAATCACATATAGAGTTTTTTGCCTACCTTAGAGCACATATGAGCATGATAGAATCACATATAAAGTTTTTTTATTGCCTTAGAATACATATGAGCACATGATAGAATCACATATAGTGTGTAATTTATTTCATTATATTTTGTTTATCAATACTGACTGTTCTTTTCTTATGTAGGCTGCTAGCGATAATCAGCGTAGCGGAGTTGAAGGGACAGATAAAGGCAATGAACAAGAAGACGCACAAAATCTTGGCGATGATTAGAGAACTGTGTTGAAGAAGTTCTATTTTTTTTTTCCTAATTGTAATTGTTGAATTGTAAATAATTAAACTTGTTAATTTTAAGGTAGAACAATTAATTGTTGTAGTTTTCTTTTATATGGATTTTTTTGTGTAGTTTGTTTTTTATTTACAAGAAATATAAATTGTACAGGAAATATAAATTGTACTTTTTCGGTATTTAATTTTTAATTAATTTTTTTTATTTTTTTTCGTGTTTGCGACGGATGTTTCCGTCGCTATGCATATAAATCTAGCGACGGCTTAGCGACGAACATAAATCCGTCGCCAAGCCGAGGTCGCCGTTTAGTACCGGCGGATTGGCGACGGAATACATCGCTCGTTATTCCGTCGCAATTAGCGACGGACCTGACGACGAATTTATTCCGTCGCCAGTTTGCGTCGAAAAATTCGCGACGTAAGCATACCGTCGCCTCGTCGTCGCTAAACCCGTTAGCGACGGAATGTGGTCGTCGCTAATCCACTGCTTTGTTGTGGTGATATATATATATATATATATATATATATATATATATATATATATATATATATATATATATATATATATATATATATATATATATATATAATCACTAAAATATGAGAACCGAAAATATGAGAACTAATTGTGAACCGTGATTTTCATGAATTTTTGTCATTTTCTCTTGAATCTAACCGTGCGAATATGATTTACATGCTTGGATTTATAAGTACCCGTTCTTGAATCATCCAATTTTGATGCATAAACGTTATTTTTTTAAGGTTTTAAAATCAATGGCTCATAATCTTCATAAATATTCAAGCATTCAAAAAGCATATTTTTTCATCCAAAGTACATGATCCAATGGTTGATTCTTAGCAAATTCACCGTGCTGAACATATTTACATGGTTGAATTTGCAAAAAAAATGTTGAAAATGCCTGCAGTACTTATATTTTAGTTCTTATATACTAGTGCATATATACACACACAAACACGAAAACAGGGATCATTGAACACCTTTAGCTCAAACCAGCTGGAACATGCATAAAAAAAATAATTCAAAAATGTGAGTTTTTAGCAATGGTTATTGACAAAGACCTGGTTTTCACCTAAGTCTTTAAGTCTTTAGCGGTGGTCAATGCCGAAAACAAAAATAATTCAAAAATGTGAGTTTTTAGCAGTGGTTATTGACAAAGACCTGGTTTTCACCCAAGTCTTTAGCGGTGGTCAATGCCGAAAACAAAAATAATTCAAAAATGTGAGTTTTTAGCAGTGGTTATTGACAAAGACCTGGTTTTCACCCAAGTCTTTAGCGGTGGTCAATGCTGAAAACAAAAATAATTCAAAAATGTGAGCTTTTAGCAGTGGTTATTGACAAAGACCTGGTTTTCACCCAAGTCTTTAGCAGTGGTCAATGCCGAAAACTGTAAAACACAAAAAAATTGTGCCAATCGCGCATGATCGGCATGATCGGCAGCGTAAAAATTATCCATTTTGTGCTGAACTACTTGCCAACTTGATGATATGCCCAACTTTATATATATATATATATATATATATATATATATATATATATATATATATATATATATATATATATATATATATATATATAAAGAGAGAGAGACGATCAACATTACTTAAAAGTGAAACTCAATAAAGCGTTGAATCCCACAAGCACAAACACAGCAGCAAAACATGAAAAAACCATTTACACAAAAAACAGAAAAAACACAAACACAAAACAAAAAACTCATCAAGGACAAAACCCGAATACAAAACAAAAAACTCATCAAGGACCACTAGATGAGGATCGGTTAGAGGCAAAGGCAAGTCTTTGAGATATATGCGTAAGATAGCATACACATCAGCCAGAGAGAGAGAGAGAGGGGGGCCTGTTCTATTTGTTTGCTTGCATACTCATAAGAATCGAACCTTCACTGCCCGTCTAGCAGCCAAGGCCCCCACCCCACTACGCCAACTTGGGGCTACTGGTTAATCGTGGTTAGCTTGATGCTAACTTAATGATAGAATTTTTTTTTCAGTAACGGTGTAAAAGGCAGGGAGCCAAGGGCCAATTTGAAAATCTTGTAAGGCAGAGAGTATTTTTGCAAAAAAAGCACCTGTCTCACCAACCAAGTGGTATCCCATGTGATAAGCGCGGTCCTGTGCCAAGCTGAAGGCCCAGGTTCGAATCCCTCTGCCACATGGGGCTTAAGAGATATCTGGTTGGGGTCTGCCTAACCCCAGCTTGCCTTTCAAAAAAAAAAAAAAACACCCCTTTCTTTTGTCTTTTTTTTTAAACAAGCTGAGGTTAGGCAGGCACCCACGAACTTACCATGGGGTTTTGAACCTGCAACTTCCCACCACAGGGAGACTTGCACTGACAGATCTTACCAACTACACGAGAGCCCGTTGGTAGAACTGAAGATATCTAAGAACCAATGTTGTCATCTGAATTGGACCAGTATGGTTTGGCCAACGATTCAAGTGCCAATTCTCAATTGAATCGTTTTGAATAGGAAAAAAAAAATTAAAAATTATTATGTCAATTATGATGTATTTAAGCCATTAAAATAATATTAAAATTATCTAAGTATGTGCTTTAGCTTGAATACCTTAACCTAACCCACTTCAAAGGTTTATCTCTCTCTCCCAATATAAGAAACGAGTTAATGAGTTGCACCCTAATTCACTCAAAGACAATCTCAAGAATAGTTTTACACAGCTCACCAACATAAGCTGGAGCTAGGGATGGCAGTGGACCGGGGGAAAGCGGGGCCCCGCCCCGCCTTGCCCCGTATGGACCGGGGATGAAGGGTATGAAACGGGGATAGAGGCGGGGGTGGAGGATAAAATCCATCCCCACCGCGGAGGCGGGGCAGGGGTGGACGTGCACTTTTCCCCACCCCGCCCCGATCCCCGCCTCATCCCCGTTTGGACCGGGGATGAAGGGTATGAAACGGGGATGGAGGCGGGGGTGGAGGATAAAATCCATCCCCGCCGCGGAGGCGGGCGGGGGTGGAGGATAAATTTTTGAGGCGGGGCGGGGGTGGAAACCTTGTCCCCCGCCCCGCCCCCGCCACGATCCCCGCCTCATCCCCGTTTGGACCGGGGATGAAGGGTATGAAACGGGGATGGAGGCGGGGGTGGAGGATAAAATTCATCCCCGCCGCGGAGGCGGGGCGGGGGTGGAGGATAAATTTTTGAGGCGGGGCGGGGGTGGAAACCTTGTCCCCCGCCCCGCCCCCGCCACGATCCCCGCCTCATCCCCGTTTGGACCGGGGATGAAGGGTATGAAACGGGGATGGAGGCGGGGGTGGAGGATAAAATTCATCCCCGCCGCGGAGGCGGGGCGGGGGTGGAGGATAAAATTTTGAGGCGGGCGGGAGTGGAAACCTTGTCCCCCGCCCCGCCCCACTGCCATCCCTAGCTGGAGCTAAAATAATAACCACATAGCAAATCAAACCCACAAAGCTTGACCCAAATCGACTGTGTTCAAGTCCAAACCACAAGCCGAGTCACAATGATGACTTGACCAAACACCATGAACCAATAAGTCAGTCCAACCACCATTCACAAACGGACCACATGCCAACTCAATCGAGCCATCGGTGATTTGGTCAGACTAGACTTGGACACCATATTCGCATAGGTGGAACCACCAAGTCAACAGGGTTCAAACCAATGGCTGGGTGAACCCACAGTCAAAATGTGTCCTTCAAACTTCACTCAAAGCCACTAGTTGACTGTTGAAGAAAGGAAGAAATCATGGAATCAAAGGATGTTGGGAATGCCAATTACGTCCTTGTTGTGGGGCTGATGTCAATAGGGCCAGGTTGTTGCATGTTATAATCTTTATGATGATGACAAGGAGCTTATTGTGATGTGTATCTCCTAATATTATGCACTGCATCATGATGATGTGACAAATGTTAATATGTGATGTACATGCATGTAAAATGATAAAATGTATATCGCTAATACATGTTATTAAACTATGTTAATACATGTGGCATCCCTTGCCCTACGGTCGAAGGGCTATGTACTCCCTGGTGGATAGAGGAGACCTCAATAGTGATAGAGGTTCCCTTCAACTATCTAAAAAAGCAGAATATGATAGCTATAATTTATAATATTATCAATATTTGGTGGCAGAAAATCGATATGTAAATTCACCCTTGAATCGGCTATTTTTAATAAATATAAAAAATACTTAAATTTATTTTTTTTAATATTATTTTAATAATTTTAACATGTATCATGTTATGATTGACACAATAAATTTTTATTATTTTTTAGCTGATAAAGAACGATTCACTTGAGTATCAGTATGCCGATACAACTGAATCAGTGGCCAAACGATTCAAGGCTGATATTGATACTGACAACATTGATAATTTTCTTTCTTGGCAATAAAAATCATATTCTTAGCTTTTGAATGCCCCAAAAATACACGGATACGCCGTTCAAGGTCAGATCTGACATGAAATCCATCTTAATGAAACCGGTGATCTTAGATCTAGGTGTGGCAATCGGCGGGTTGGCGGGTTGACCCGCCCGGCTAACCCGTTTATTAAACGGGTTGGCGGGTTGGTATACCCCTAACACGAACCCGACCCGTTTAATAAATGGGTTAGGCGGGTCAACCCATTTATTAAACGGGTTCATTTTTGCCAAATCCGAACCTGCCTAAGAGGCGGGTTGGCGGGTCGTGTCAGGTTTTCCCACCCCCTACTTAGATCCTTGAATACGAGATCCTCCTTACTTATCATTGAGAAGTACATTAACATAAATATGACAGTAAGAAGAGGTAATACAAAAGTGTGTAAACTATGAAAACAGATCAAACCCACACTAACACTTTTGAGTAATAACTCTACAAAAGGTGATCTCACACCAAGACACAATTTTGATTACCTAATAACCAATTTGATCTTAAGGTAAAGAATAACCAATTACACAAACGATGCAGTCAATATAGCCAGCCAGAACTACACATGTAACCTCTGCGCCAATCTATAGTTTTCTGATTCGATGTGAGATGGACTGGTTAATTTAAATGCACCATACATTGGAAAGGTTTTGTCATGGAAAGAGAATTTTTTCAAAAGAAATTATAATAAAATAAAAAACAAAAACAAAATACACTTTTCATAGGTGATAAAGGGGTAATATTTGGTCACATCAACCTGACTGCTCAAATGAGCTAAAAAGAGAGGGTGGTGAATGTTCCCCCTCGAACACGGGGCCACGTGTTTCGGGGTCCGAATGAGTGCCACGTTGGCACTCATTTGTCAGTTTGGGTGTGTACGAAGGAATATTATGGATCCCAAGATATTCCTCCGTACATAACTCCCGAATGAGTGCCAACGTGGCACTCATTTGGACCCCGAACATGCGGCCCCGTGTTCGCGGGGGAACATACAACCTGCTCGCAGCTAAAAATCATAGGTGTCGGTTGTGTTGACCCAATCGATCATCTTTTGTTTTTTTTTACAAAAAACACAAATCTTATGAGCCAAAAAAATATTGTATATTGTAAGCTGTTGGTTCTTCAAACAATATAAGGATACAAGCAATATATCTCACCCTGTTGCCCTATTTCTCGCCATTATAGGCCTATAACATAAAATCATCTGCAAAAGCTCATAAAATCATGTTATATTTGAAAGATGCAAGAGCTAATTCTCACTAATGAAACCATGTAGATGGCATCTGCAAAGTTGGTTTTATGAAAAAAACAAAATAATGAGTATGAAGTTCATCCAATGGCCTTTGTTTGAGCCTGATATACCTAGGGCTGTCAATAGGGATGGCAACCCACACCGTCTCAAGATTAGAAAGGGGATGGATTTTAACCTCCACCCCCCGCCACTCGGATATAGTTTGTGAAATTTTATCCCAGACCCGACCTGAGTTCTAATCAAAACCCGCAATTTTTCAATGTAAAATGATAAAAAATATGGTTTTACCAGGTTTGGTTCATGTAGTTCACATCGGGCCCTGGTATAGTTTTTCTTATAATGGACCCGATTAGACCTGGGTCTGAACTCGATACCATACCCAAAAATATGGTTCCACCTGAGTCCGAACCAAACCCGACCCGTAGACACCACTAATGCTAAGACCATTTTTCATCGATCCCATTTTTTTAAATTTCTTAATTCTGCATAATTGGAAAACTTAAATGCTTTTACAAAATGTTTATCACACACACACGTAGAGATCAGGTCCTATTAAATATAATGGATTCATCGGTTACATTGAATCCCCACTGCACATTTCACTTGATAGAGATATGCATGAGCCCCATTCTCACAATCCCCAAATGAGATGCACTATTTTCAAGTGATGTGTGGTGAGGATTGAATATAACTGATGATTAATTGATTGTCTTGAGAGTAGGATAGTAAACAAGCCAAACAAACTGACATTGAGGTGTGCAAGCCTGGTTCATTTTTGTGATGAGTTGTGTTAGTTTGAACTGGGTTGTTTAATAGATGGTCTCAAATCTGGAAGTAATAGGATTTGAACTATAGACCTGTTGAGCCAACCTCAAGCTGACTCGTTGCGAAAAAACAGAAAAATACATTGGTTCTAGATGCAACAGGATTTGAACAATAAACCTACTGCTTGCAAGTTAAACATTTCAACTATTTATACTACATATGTGATATAAATGACATCTTAAATGTATTTATTACTAAGTATCGAGCTCGTGCAAGTAGGGGCGAAACTGGGTTAGGTATACCCGATCCGAACTGAACCCGTTTGTACCTGACTCACATTTTATTCCCGACATAAACGATTCCAAAGAATGCAAAACCAAACTGACCCAAACCTGAACCCACTTTGTACCAGAACAGATTATGTACCCAAATCCGTTTTATATGTGAACCAACTCGAACCGAACCCATTGAAACCTAAACCCCTATTAGAACTCGAACTGGTTTTTTAATATGATATATAATTGATGCCTTTTTTATTTCAACTTGAAATGATTGACTGGTATCAAAATATTCTTTTTATATTTAGATTTTGGCAATATTTAGAATGGTTAATAAACTTCTCATTTGTTGGCATATAATCTTTGAAAAATGATTCTACCGTATGATAAAAATGGCGTGCTTATCTAAAACCCTCACAATTTACCAAAATCCACCTGATATTTAAAATCGTAAATAGCCAACTTTGTTAAGACCATTTTACCTTTTGCATGTGTAAATCTCATGAAGTTTGCACGATATATCACTCTGCTAGTCGGGTATCGCAAACTCCTACTTAAAAAAAAGTATGCACATCTTTTTGCGGATATCATGAAGTTCACACAATAATATTTATAAACATCAATTTAAGACCAAACCTTGAAACTTTGAAAATACCCAAGTTTGCATATATAATATGAAATTTACATTAAAAAATATGCAAACTTTCTGTTAAAATAAACTTTGTAACCTCACAAATATCCATCTTAATCCGCATGTACCACATGAAGTTCATATGAAAATATATGCGAAGTTAATTTGAACCACGTAATTTTTGCAAATACTAAACTAAAGATGCATATATGTAGCGAACTTCTTGAAATTGAAACCTCTCAAAACTTGCAGGATCCGCATGAAAATAACTCATTCATATAACTATATTCAATTCATTCCTTCTAAATATGATCATACATACATTCATTTAATTCATTAAAAAATGAACCTATTCATACATATATTCATTCCAGTTATTAAAAAATGAACATGCTTATATGTATTCATTTCATTCATTCAAAATGAATATGTTACAAGCATTCATAGTATATATAGATTCAAAGAACTACGCTGCATAGGCTCATTAATTGATGAAATAGAGAAAGGCTCAACATGATGGGGCTCGTTCTTTGGCTTCTTAATGTTAATCAAGTTACTGTTTTTGTTCATACATCGTCTCCTCTCTCGAGCAAATGATTGAGGCAAAACCGTCTTCTCTACAATCCGACTCTTGAGCTTGCGAATCTTACAATTCAACCCAAAGCATGCACTTGTTCCTTCAAGAGATTATTTAAAGTCAGACATAGCATTTTAAGTTTGATTTCGGCTTTTTAATACCAGTCGGATTACTATTTTTGTCTACATACCCTCTCTTCTCTCGAGCAAATGATTAAAGCAAAACCACTTCCTCTATGTACTCTCCATAATTGAGGTTTGCTCCTTTTGTTGAAGACCATCAACATCATTTGTCACATCATCATGGCCACCTCTTATCTTCTCTAAAATCTTTTTCACCTTAGCTACAACATCCTCCTCTTGTTTTAAAATCTTCTATACCATCATTTTTTAAAGGCAAAAACAAACCCTAAAATGTGAACCATCATTTTTTTTACTATCGAAGTGTCACAATTAATGCTTATAGGGACTTTCAAAAAAATATGAAGAGGTTTGAATTTAAGTCTTCAGTAAAATTGTGAATCTCCTGTGTAATATTTTTAAAGTTTCGACATGTTTTAGTTATAGAAAGTTCATAGATACATTTATGCAAACTCCATTCTATATATGCAAATTTTATGAAAATATATGTGAAGTTAAACTAAACTACATAATTTCATAAATATTAGATGAAGTTCGTGTATATTTTATGAAAATACTAGAATAAGTTTGTATATACCTCATGGACTTCCTCATCCTCTCATATAAGGACTAGAGGCTTGTCATGTTTGGCGAGAATCCACAAATTAAAGCTTTATGTTGTATTAGACATTAAGAACTCATATCTTTTTGTTGCAAAGTGACTATTAGCTCAACATTTCAATTTCACATTAGTAACAACATAATTGTTCGCAGTTTCTTCTTGCTCTCAAAATTTTAAAAAAATAATTGCAATATTGACATGTGGTTGCTAGAGTTGCACTCCACTAAAGTGCATTGAGTGGTAAACCAAATTTCTTAGAATTTTTTTGTCAAATACTTCATGCAATATCCAACATGACATGTAGGTCATATGTAGGGAACAACATACTTTAGACCTTCATGCCTATCTAAGATAATTAAAATTTGTATTCACTTATTACATTTGTCGAAGTGTATGAGATTTTTCTTTAGATGCCCTAAAAATTATGTCCATGAATTCTTTGACTCCTTATCAACAACTGCAAATGTTATTAGAAACATCGCACTACAATGATCAAAACATCGCACTACATTGACTCCTTATCAACAATTGCCATTTACAATAAGAACTTGAGGACGTCATTTCAAAGACTCATTGATGCTTGAACAGAAGGATAAGAGCATGTTGAAATCGATCTTTTCGATCAGTCTCAACGTACTCTAGCGATCCTTGATTAGCCTTCATCAAATAATCCAAATAGGTGAAAATATCCTGAAAGACTGTTCAAATGAACCATATAACAACTCCTTAGTTCATTCTCATACACGCTATGTTTGTTTGTAAGTAACCTCTACACCTTCTTCACTACTAAAGGCATTCATGATTTTTCCTAGAGTTATATTTGGGTTATTGTGCATGCATTTGTGAATAACACCTAAAATCTACTTGGAAGACACTTTTTCCACTACAAGGTTGTCCAGTGATCCACCATATGTGTGCTCGCTTTAATACTTTTTTTTAAAGAACTCTGCTTTGTGCACCTTTGTGCAATAAATCTTTTAGAGGTAAACCATTATTTGTGGGTTCTTTCTCGTGCATACGACAGTGAGTCTCTTATTGCAGCTCTTTAAGAAATTTACTTTATAGTTATTCATGATCACATGACTTTTTAAAAACTTGCGATAGTGCTAGAGATCAATAAACCTTTTGCCAAAAGCAATTTCTCAATCATTTGATCATCTTGTTAGCCACTGAAATTGTTCATAATCATTAAGTTGTTCATTATACAAGTTGTCAAACAAACAAGATGTCGCTTCAATGATTTTCAATTGATCTTCATCGTAAGAGAATGCATCAAACGAGAACCTATTCAACCATGTCTCATTAGTGTAATAACATAAAATTGTTATACTACCCAGCAAATGCTTATATAACTTATAAAATATACCAAGGGTTTGATTTTTCAAATGCCATTTATCTCATGTCATCATTGTCTTCCTCTTCTCCCATCGACATAGAATAGTCGTCATCATCGATATTATCTAATTTTTCACTGTCAACATGATAATTACTACCACTAATTGATTGTTCAGTTGCACAAACTAAATCAAAATTCATTGTATCTATTACTTCTTTTGGTTTTATTCATTCAACATTCATGCATATTCAACGTTCAAGATTAACCATAAAAACTTTACTGGCACATACTCAGAGTTTTACGAAATCCATTCAAATTACTGCATAAATTATAAAGTCCAACAAATTATACCTAGCTTTGTCATGTGCCTGAAAAAATCGAATGTCATTCAAATTACTATGATGAAGATTATTGACATACATTGGTTTTCTCATGTGGTTCTATATCCTTTGTAGTGATCATTTGATCCGGTACAACATCAATTGTTCATTCTTCATTGTCTGCACGTCGAACATCAAGATCTCTAATCAGTTTAGGCAACTGTATGCATGAGTTGAATATTTGGGACATCAATATCATTCACTATTTGAGACAGTTAGATGATCGCCAAAAGACTGAGCTCAATAGATGATGCCTCAAATAGATGCACATTCTCAACTTCTTCTTTAGCTTTATGAGTAAATAATTAAATGACATGACAAAATAACATTGATTTCATGTCATCATCGCCCAACACATCTATTCATATATGTTGGTTATCTAGGTTCGGAGAAAAACTATATCAAATTATCATAGACTTTTTTACATATTCGGTTTTATGAGACATCAAAGCCATAAATTCCTCATAGCTACTTTTTTTAAAGACGATTATAGATGTCTAATCAATGCTAAAGTAGTGTACTCTAACCATTTCAGAGTTCGTCATTAACTGTCTACACCAACCACATAATATATCATTCATATAATAAAAATAACACGTGAAAAAAGACCATCTATATACACTTTGTACATTCAATTAACATAACTACCTACAACAACCATTCTAAAAACTAACTACTCACCATAACCCCCTAACTCATATTTAATGGTTATGCATAATAAACGTTAACCACATGACACCAACACAAAAATATTGAATAATAACTAAAAGACAAACAAACAAACAAATATATATATATATATATATATATATATATATATATATATAAAAGAAATCCTAAACATAGCAAACCCTAAATGGTAAATTCAATGGCAAATATTAAATAAAACAAAAAAAAATATACAAAAACTATCCACAAGCTCATATCTACAAAAAAGAAAAAAGCTTGGAATGAAATATAACAATATATATATATATATATATATATATATATATATTGTTCGTATAAAACTCAACTTTTGACCTAATCGGAAAAGTCAACGAGAATGATGATATCGCTACCTTATGAGAATGCAACAAAAATTTTTCATGTGACTCACCGCAAGGAGAGAGAAAATATTTAGGGTTCTAAAGGAAAAATGGCTACGATTCTTTTAAAAAACAAATAAAAAAGAGAAACAACAAATTTATATATGATTCATCAAAGTATGAAAAGTTACACAGGTTCACATGCCAAAAAATTGCATAGATCAATATGTAATTGCGGATCTATTGGGAGAAAATTTGCATATTTGAGAAAAAAATTGCATATTTGGGAGCAACTTCACATATTTGGAGAAACTTTGCATATGTGGAGGAACTTCACTGTAATTGTAACACCCCAACAAATTGGACGGAAATTTTGATTTTTTTTTTGAAATAGTGGAAGTGACAAGTCCAATAGTCGGGTGAATTATAGGGTAAAATAGAAAAGTACTAAAAAGCATTTCATTCATTAACTAAAGCATTAATGTCATTAATTACATCTCATAACTGAAACGTAAATCTACTAATCAGAGTCTAAGCATGAACACTGAAAACTGAGATCTCATGGCTACTTCTGTTGCGACACCCGTGATCGCTCCATTCATTCGCTACCTGAAAAAAAAATTAATGCAGAAAGGGTCAAACCCTCTGTCTGCGTAAGAAGCATTATATTTATATGTTGTGCTTAGTGTCATGTGTACAAATATGTGCAACATTTACAATTATTACAATTGTAAAATTCTATGCAACATAACATGCTAAGAAAGAAAATTTCATTAAGACATGCATGCTTTCTACTTTACTAAGAAACAATGTAAAAATACCAGATACATGCTCATTCTTATAGGCATTACTTATTTTCTATAATTTCTAAGATCTAAGACAAGGATTACAAATCGTACTTAGAATCTATAAGAAAACTATAAAACTTTTATGTTCATCTTTCACTTACCCTGTGGGTACACACAGGTATTCGACATTGTATCGGAATGAGACTATATGGGGGTATATTATTTAATAACCCATATGACTAGCCATACGAATATCCAAAGAGGATGGTTCGTGACCGAGAGAGAACTCCTCAATGGCTAGAACAAGAATTAGGATGCACTCTGAGCACTTTTGCAGAAGACTTTGATCTACCACCTAGGACGCATTGGTAGTCTTATCCCCCTAACACCGTGGACTAGGGACCGGATGAGATGCCTAGCTCTCACAAAAATTCAACTGTCCCACGGAGCTTGTACCATCTATCCTCTTCAAGGTAAACCACGAGTCTGTTAACATACACCATCTTTCAGGTGTACCCAGAGCCCAGAGAATCCAGTAACATATATTATCTTTTAGGTATACCCATAATCTCGAAAACTTTATATTTATGCATACATTTATATTTTTCATTTATGTTTTTGTGCGAGCCATCTCACCACGAGGGGTTCGGTAACATACACCGTCTTTCAGGTGTACCTAGAGCCTAGAGAATCTGATAACATGTATTATCTTTCAGGTATACCCAGAGTCTCACAAAAAAAAATTATGCATACATTTTTATTTTCTTGTGTGAGCCATCGCACCACGAGGGATTTCCAAAATCCCAAACCCGCAAATAGGTTCAAACACACAATATGCATCTACCATTTGGGGTGTCTCATAAGCACTACCCAATTATGTATATTCTCAGAATTCGGCTCGACTCGGAGCCCACATTTAAACATTTGTTTTCTGAGCTAGGGCGTACACATTCGTACCCCATGAACAATGTCATTCACGTGGCATGTTTTGCTTGATATACTTCTTCTTTAGAATCACCAAAATCTTGTGAAATTGTATTATATCTTTATTTTTTTCTTCTGATATATATATATATATATATATATATATATATATATATATATATATATATATATATATATATTCTAGGGTATACATATCATACCCCACTAATATTGTCACCACAGGGCGAGTACCACATCCTATAAGTGCTTTAATGGCACCAAAAGAGCTCAACAGGTTTGGTTACAATTTTGTACCATCATGTCTCAAAGTGTTTGTAACTATGTTAATATTCAGCCAATACTCATGACTCTAAGTCACCCACACTCAGACCATGATCATCATCTCATATGCAAAACAACTTATTCAATCTACATGCAAACCAATCAGTACTTCTCACCCGATTATGCATATTTCTAGCATATCATTAACAATCATGCTGCGGTAACATTGGCCAACAAGAGTCATTAATCATGGTCTGACAAAAACCAACTTCCATGGCCCAGTCTGACCCAAGAAGGTATGCAGCCTGGGCCCCCTATTTAAATTTCCAGGGTCATTGTTATAACTATATACACATATATGATAAAATCACATATGTGCAAATTACTTTTGAAAGTCATACATGGTACAGGCCTTGCATGCTAAGGTCGGGTATCCATCTGTCGACTAGCTGATGGCCTGCTGCCAAGAGTTGCAGCAGTGCCTAGCACACTGAGGTCGTGCCAGGCGAAGGACATTTGTTGAAAGTTGAATTTAGCTTCATATCGTTATATCACCAAATGTTTGTTTGGCATATATATATATATATATATATATATATATATATATATATATATATATATATATATATATATATATATATATATATATATATATATATATATATATAATAGGGAGTATCTCCAGGAATGCATAGCTACAGGTGCAAAGGAAGTTCAAAAGAATAAAGGCCTATGTTGTGCCATATAACTCTGGCGTTCTTTTCCTTTTTTAGCTTATGTCATCAATAATACCTACGCACACTGAAATAATAACTGAATTCAATTGAATATTATAGTGGGAGGCATCCAGTGAGACGATAGCACCTTCCGTAAATGCTATCAAACCACAAGCATGACACAACCAAAACGATATTCAGTAAAATTTTAGAACTTATGAAGGAAGAATCATGACCCAATCATGTATGTCATTATCATGCATACATGCTGCATACGTACAATGATCTACCTCTAATTTGTTTACATGAGTTTGTAACCATGTTGTAATTTTTTTTTTAAAGAACTAACCTAAGGAATAAACTTTCTATCAATGCATGGTGTGTACAACATACCTGCTTAGAACTTAATTCCCATAGTCACCCTACGGTCTCCTACATGCTATGTTTATCAACATACCCAAATATATAAACATACTCTCAACCCTATCGTGGTCACACAGGTAGCATAAGTTAAATCCCCCCCCCCCTTTTAAACCCTGCTGGCTACGACAAACCCTTACTGGACTGCAACTTGTAGCACTAGCAACACCATCCCACTTCGGGTTACACTGGGTCAACCTAGGTCGATTGAAGGTAGATTGACCAGACTGGCCAGTCGTGATTTTCACCAGAAAAAAATGAGACTGAGGTTTGAATCGGCCCCTGCCCGTTCACCACATCCGTTGCACACTCACAAATACACTGAATAATAACTGAATGAAATTTAATATCATACAGGGAGACATCAGGCAAGACGATAGCACTTTCCTTCATTGAGATTAAACCTATAAGCACCACCTAACCCAAATGGTATTCAATAAAATTTCATGACTTGTGAAGGAAGAATCAAAACCCTATCTTGTATGTCATGACACCCTATCGTGCATACATGTTGTATGTGTTTAATGATCTACATCAAACTTTTAACATGAGTCTGGGACCATGCAAAAAATCCTCTTTTTTTTTGAAGAACTAACCGAAGAAATCAACTTTCTATCAACGCATGGTGTATGCAACATGCTGAGTTAGAACTAGATTTCTATGGTCACCCTACGGTCTCTCTCTCATGCTATTTTTTTTTCAACACAACCAAAAGAAAGCATGGGGCAGATCGAGTGCCCAAATCTCTGCACTTGTATTCTCAATCTTGCTCTGCCACACACCCATCAACGAGTTATGTGGTGGCATCCGTGACCGACTTACATAATTTTTTTTCTAATGTTTCGACATGCACTGAACGCATGTTACATGGCATTAGGTGCAGAAATAAAAATATCATACCGGATTATTCTAAACGGTTGTATGTTCTTACATAAAATTGAATGGTGTTGCAACATACTTGTGCTACAAGGCACCGAACTCATACACATAGATAACATACCCCTTACCTTATTCGGAAGATCGAGCCGGTGAAGATGAAGCTTTCTTCTTCGGTTGGAGCTCTACATAAGGCAAAGAAGAGAGCTTCTCGCGTCCACAATGGTGTCTGAGAGAGAGAGAGAGAGAGAGAGAGAGAGAGAGCAAAATCGTAGATTCACGATTTGCTAAGAGAGCTCCTCCCTATTTTATCTCCTTCAAATTAGGTTAGTTTAAAAAAAATTGAAACACATGAAACCGTCCCCATCACCCATGATTTTTTTTCTCTCACTTCCCATATTGCCCCTTCCCTATTTTGAACATTGTTCTTCTAACTAATGTTTTTCTCATTTTCGTGGTACCCTTCCTCCACTTGTGGTGAGATTCCCCTCAAAACATGGAAAAGTGAGAGGAGTAGCAAGTCTCCTCTCACGTTTTTATGGAGAAGGGCTAAAATGTAAGGGTTCTTTGGCCCCACATTTTTTTACTTTTTTTCAAAAAGGTAAAAATGCTAGTAATTCATACAAAAAGCCAAGTGCACAGAAGGTTTCGAACTAAGGTCCATTCCCATAAGTGCAACAAACCCCACCACTATGCTATGTTCAATTTTGTTGCAATTAATGCAAAATTTATTATACTTAAACCTATCTGAGCCTATTTTCATTTTTTTTGTGTAAAAAAAAATATTTTTCTTTATACAACACATGTGCACACAATGGGTTTTGAACCTGTGTCAAACCTCAAGAGGTAACAAGCCTCACCATTACACCATACTTTCCTTTATTGCTTGTTTTGGCGAAATTAATTTATATAAGTCTTTGTTGACATTTTTCTTCTTTGACGGGCTTCCACGTTTCCAAGTGGATCCTCCCGATTCCTCTTACACACTTACAAAATTTCATTAATTGCTTTTCGAGTCTTGAATAAGGTCTTATAAGATATTTGGATCTATCGAGATCCAATTGCAATCGAGTTGGGATTCGAATCTCAAATCCGAGTTGGGTCTAAAATATACTTTAGATCTTCTAAACTCTCTAACTAGATTTTTGGATCTTGATTGAGATTCAATCGTATTTGGATCCAATTGAATTCAAATTGGATTTTGGATCCATCAAGGATCCAAATCCACTTGCCCTAACCGAATCCAATTACTGGATTCATTTGATCTTATTCAGATTCAAGATCCATTTGGATCAAATCCATATCATACTATCGTATTTATTTTAAAGAATTTTAACATTTATTTATTTTGATAATTACCAAAATTCTGCAGGTTTTACAGTAATACCTTAAAATTTATCCAATTTTAGGCTAGTTTTTTTATAGAGAAATATTCAAAGTGAAGTTGGAAAATTTTAAGCAATTATAGATAAATTTGTATTTGACAAAAACATTGACATAAATACTATTTAACTAAAATTTGAAGTATTACATCCCTCAAAATAAAACTAATTAAAAATGTTTGGAACCATCAAGACAAAATCCCAAATTAGCAAGGAAAGATGTGATCTTCACAACTCCAGTGAAGCCTCCCGTAATAGCTCTTGTTGATCATTCATCTTGATTTGTAAAATTATTAATATTGAAGGGTCAGACTTCTCAAGTCTCAGTAGAGAATCTCTTCTCAAGGTAAGCAAGGTGTCAAGCATATAAGAACTTATTGAAATTTAACATGTCATTCATTCAACATAAGTACAATTAATCTCAGAACATGTCAAAAGTAACCATAAGTATGCATCTAAGCAATAACATAAAATTATTCACTTAGTAGTCATCAATACTTGGAAATTGAATACAGAACATGCCTCAATGGATATCTAAACCAATAGAAGTGCATCAACATAATTACACACATGCATAAATAACTAATTATGGAAATGTCAAGTTGTACAATTAAAATTTATATTTCACTTAATTAATCCCCTGTAGATATGCACAGTTTGAATACGCCGAGAGAAATGAGACCATTTGGGAATTTATTATACATGAGTGTTTTAATATCTTGAATGACTATCTGAATCAAATTTCTAAAAGGGTAGTATAATGATCGATAGAAAACTTCTAAAGACTGAGACAAACTCGATGCATTCAACTTCTGCAGAAGTTTATAAGACCTACTCGCCTAGAACAAATATTGAGTAGTTTGGGTCTCCTAACTATGTGGGCTGAGGATCATCAAACTATTGTTGCTCATAGCATAATATCAAACGTTGTATGTTTCAACAACAACAACTCAACAAAGTGTGTACTATCTACCCTCTCTAAGGTAGTCTCACATTGGATGGGTATCCATTTCTTTTTTTTTAACCTAATTCATTTAGGTTATCTATATCAGCCTCTCTTGGGCAAACCAGGGTTTCAAAAGGCCGAGTACCACAGTAGGTTACACACAAAATCTGCCTCTAAGGCAGGAATGCAGACTATACAAAAGAGGTAATCATAAACATTTATATTTTTATTTGTTACATTCAGATCCCCCATCCAGTGAGCTCGTGATACATTTAAACCAACGAATGTCGAAAGAATGCCCCAATACATTTAATACATTTAAACTAGCTAGACATTTACTTAGGATTGTGTGCATGTAGTTATTTAAATTAATAACTTGGGTGTACCCATTGGTCTTTTTCAACCCATATGCATAGTCCCAAGCAAACACACAAGTGTACGAAATACACTACTAAACCACAATACATAGTTTGCAATGCACACATAAAATACCATAAGTGTTTGTGTGGTACCACTAAAGGTTTGGAAAGAACTCATGATCATTTTTTAGCCTTTTTATTAACATGATCCCACAAAAAATCATTGTAATAGAATATATTAAAATCATGTAACTAATAGAACGAGGTCTGTGAATGAGATCCAATCATATCATTATGAGATGAGACATATTTCTTTTACAAGCGAAATAATGAGTACAATTATCAATTTATGTATTACTTAAAACAACACAAATAATAAAGTATGCAACTTTTGTGAAAACATGTCCGTGTACATATTTCCCATGAAATGATGGCCAAAACAATGAAATTGGTGCATTCCACTGACTTGTTGAATAGAACAACATATTTTGGATCATGTGTAACTGAAATGTGTGAATTAAGACCCTCCCCATATGAATAATCATACTTAAGGGTTTGTGTTTCATGCACATATTAAAAGTGTTGAGAATTGAATAGATAGTTCAGTTATATATATATATATACACACACACACACACACACACAGAGAGATGTGACGAATCACCTTCGGTCAGACCATGCACACCACGGATGGGAGGTACATCTGTTATATATTTATATTATATGTATATTTATATATTGATTGGGTTGCAGTAGACCACTATCGGTCCTACCACGCACCCATTGGTTTGAATTTGCATTGTCCCAAACCAGGTGGCGTGCACTACCTAGTTTGAAAGGCCAGTTGGGTTGTGGCAAACTCTATCAGGTCAGCAACCGGCCATAGGCCATGGTTGGCAGCGCACCGGCAGAGTGGCATGCCCTGCTAGTCACCCGAACATGCAAAGAGGAGGATGGCTGGGATCGGGCTGACCTCAACCTATCACACTCGATAGGGTGCAGCGTTGTTGTGCACCTCAAGAGGAGCAGCAGGCTGGGACCGGGCAGACCCCGTGTTTGCAGCATCCTAGCAGCGCCCTGCTGCCCTGTTGTGACCCTGTTATGCCCAGCCACTGTGACGTGCACTAATTGTGTGTAAAGGACTTCTTGCTTGTGCTAAAAAAAATGATGGGGTAGGGACTTGTCATGGACTTGCTCACAGGCTATCAATTGTTTATATAATCATTAATTGCTATTGTCTGCTGCAGTCAGATGACTTATTTGTCACATGACTTATTTGTCACCTAATTGATTTATTCTTTTCTCAAAAAAAATAAACATTTCCACCTACAAGTGTAGAATACTTGAAATTTATATTTCTCATAATATGACAAATTAGATCGTCAACAAAACAAAATTATAAACCGAAGTGACATTAGCCTCTAACAAGATGCATGATACAAAAACTTAGGCATGGATGCATTTTTCATGTTTTCTAGTAAACTTTTTTTCTCATCATAAAGACAAAAGACAGCTCTTATAAAGAACAAACTTGTAGTGAAACATGAAACCTTGATTAATCAGTCATATAAAAATTTCAATAGCACAAAAACTTGTGAAAAAACGTAAAAGCATCACAACTTTTAGTCAATGCAATCCATCTAAAAAATAACGATAGAAAAATAAAAGACAACCAATGGAAAGTATATCCACTTGATATGTTAACATATATATATATATATATATATATATATATATATATATATATATATATATATATATATATATATTCTTTTTATTCAACTAACCCATACACGTATTAGCGTGGTTCAATCGCACACAATATGCCATTGATCTCACCTGATACATGTGTGGTCCATGTTGGCCCATCACCCACGCACGATAGAAAAAGAGCCCTACCTCCCGTATTTGTCTAATTGGCAAAGATCGAATGTGGTCTTGGTCGAACCTTGGACGTGTGCAACAAGCCATCAAAGAAAATCTCCACCGTATGGTATGTAGGTGAAAGAGAAAAAGAGGAGAGGTATTGAGATAGGGAGAGATGTGAGAAAAATAGAGATAAGAGAGAAATGAGAGGGGTGAGAGATGAAAAAGAATGCCCCAAGTCCCTACGGGACTCTCAATTTATAGGGAGTCCATTAAATGAGATGGGAGGAGAAGAGCCTATCACTAATGGAGGCATGTTGTATGTCCCCTCCCTCGAACACGCGACCCACGTGTTCAGGGTCCGAATGAGTGCCACATTGGTGCTCATTCGGCTTTCGCGTACGGAGGAATATCTTGAGACCCGTGATATTCCTCCTTACACACCCAAACAGCTGAATGAGCACCAATGTGGTGCTCATTTAGACCCCGAACACGTCCCCCCCGGGGGGGAACATACAACCTGCTCTCATCTTGAATGGTCTCTTCTCCTTCCAAGTTATTTAATTGACTGTATACCTACTTATTATATTATTTAAAAACCTATTAATATATCTATTTTATATTGTACTTTAAGATTTCTTTTTAACTTCTTTAGAAGATAAGTGGGTTATGAAAAAGAGAGAGAAACTTAAATGCCTCTTTATTATTTTTTAATGCCCCATAATATTATTTTATCTATTATGCCTTCTTCTTCTTTTTTAAACTCCTTTAGAGAATAGGGAGGGTCGGTCCATCCTTCCCTCTTCCTCTACTCATTATTCTCAAAAAATGTGGGTCCTTATTAATTTAAGGCGGAGCCCACTTTTGTCTCTTTTTCTTTGTTTATTATTTTACCATTTAGCTTAGTTTATCTTTTACATAGCTTAGATTAATTTTGAAAAAAATCATTAGGATAATTTGTTAGCTCTTAAGTGATATATATATATTAAATAAATATACTATCTAACACTAAATCTTAAAATATTTAATTAAAACCAAACTTTATATTTCTTATTGGATCCTGGATCCAAATTGGATCCAATTCTATTTGGATTAAACCCATACCTTATCTAAATCCAAAGTGAATTTTGGATCATCTTTAGATCCAGATCTAAATACCAAACCCAATTATTTTCTTTAATGGATTTTGAATCCTTGTGCGATCCAAATTCAGATACTGGATCTGCTTAACTTAGATAATGAATTTTGGATCTTTCTAAGATCTAGATTCAAAAGTCCAAATCTAAATGGATTTCAAATTGCAAACTTAAATTTCAAGTTTTAAATTTCTTGAAACCTTTAATTTTGCTCGAATTGACATTTCAGATTCCTATTCGGTTATGAACAGTTGATAATTTCGAAATTGCAGTAAAAACTGTTTTTGATTTGTTATATAATTCACAAAAAATTTATAGGTTTTACATTCACACATTAGGAGTATATATATATATATATGCGAACTTACTTAGGTATTTGCAAAGTTTTGAGGTTTGGACTTAAAAAGATGTTCATAAATATTATTATGCGAACTTCGTGATTTAAAAAAAAATTGTGCAGACCTCATTTTAAGTGGGAGTTTGTAATACTTGACGAGCAAAGTGATATATCACGTGAACTTCTTGAGTTTCGCATATGCGAAGGATAAAAAGGTGCTAATAAAATTGGCTATTTACGGTTTTGGCCATCGGGCAAATTTTGGCAAATTATAGGCTTTTTAAGAAAATGTGTCATTTTTGTTGTATAATGTGGTCATTTTCTATGTAATATTCTTAATGAATAGTTGATTTCATTAATTTTATATATTTTTTGATTTACAGGTAATTAGTTCTAAAATACCAATCATACCAAGACCCGAGTTGAAACCCAAACCCATTAAAATCCAAACCAATCATATTTGAACATGTTAACCCATATGAGTCTATATTTTCAGCTACACCCAGACCCAAACCGGGACCCAAATCAAAATGGGTTAGGCATGAATTTAATTTTTAGACTCGAATAAAAAACAGGTCTACATACCCAAACCCATTAACCTATATGGGTCCATAAATTTCACTTGTATCCAATGTAACATATGAGGATTTTTAAGGAATTTTCTACTGATTTAATATGATATTTCAATTGATTTTCCTATTTAGATCATTATTTTTGAGTGTTTGAACTCACTCGCTATCAAGGATCCAAACTGGACTGAATTATGATTCAGGATCCAAAACCCTACCTGAGAATCTAAAATAAATTTGAATCTAAATTGAATTTGAAATGATTTGATCCATATTAAAAATAAGCATTTAGTATGAATTTAATCTAAATTTTAGTAGGATTTCAATTCAATTAATTTGGGTTTAATGTGGAATTAGTTTGATTTAAATTTTAGAAGAATTAGAATTTAAAGTAAAGTTGAATTTCATTTAAAGTTGATTTAAATTGACATTTCAGTGGAATTAACTTGGAGTTTCATTTGAGTTTGAATTTGGAAAATTCAAAATTTAAGAAGTGAATTGGATTTAAATCTCATTAGAGGTGGATTTCAAATTTAATCTCGTGTGATTTAGAATTTAATTGGTGAGAATTTTGAATTGCATTTGGAAATTTGAATTTAGGATAATTGGTATTAACTGGATATTCATGTCATTAGAAGGACTTCTATGAAATGTAAAATTTAAATATGGATTTTTGTAGAATTTGAATTTCACCTAAAATTAAAAGTTTGATTTTTTATTGGGAGTTAAATTTAGGATTTTTTGAATTTTAGTGGGTCCACATCAAGAAAAGCTGCTTAATTAAGGCAAATAGGTTAGGTAAGAAAAATTAATTTGGATATCCTCTTAATCTTTTTAAGGGGCTAATGGAAAATTAGCTTTAGTAATTTTTTGTTTTGGATCTTAATAGTATTGGATTTTGGGGAAATATGAAATCCATTTTAGAATTGGATTTGGATTTTTGGTTGATTCAGAGTAGAATAGAATCCAAATTTGGATCCAGGATAAATTAGAAAACTTAAAATGAGAGTTTTAATTAATACTGAAACTAAACATAATTTTTAAGTTTATAGAAGATAGGGTGGATCGCCCCCTAGTGGGACCCACCCACCATAGAGGGGAAAATTGACTCCCCCTTCTCTCTTATTTTGGCATGTGAGACAAAATTCAAGAAAAAATATATAGAAAGTAAATTACACCAATAATAAGAGAAAAAACAAATAAAGAAAAAAAACAATTCAAGGAGTGTAAGAAAAGGGGGTTGGCGCCCCCTCTCTATTCTCATTTTTCATGAGTGGTCCTCAAGGAAAGAGCCACACTCACACACAACCAACCTCAGCTGCATATATCTCATTTTGGAAAGGAAAGTAAGCAATTAAAAACCAAAAGATAAGCAAAATAAAAGAATTCAATACTTACCTTAGATCGAGAAACAACTAATGGTGGGCAAGATAGTGGTGTGTCCCCTCATCCTTTTCCTTTCTGTGTGAGCTCACTAGGGAAGGGCAACATCACACGCCCAGCTGCCTCTCACACACTTTCCTTTCTTTCGATCCCTCTCTCAACACCCCCCCCCTCTCTCTCTCTCTCTCTGTCTCTCTCTCTCTCTCTTCCATCTCACACGATTTGTGTGAAGAGCCTCATCGACATAGAGGTGTGGTGTGGTGTGATATGGTGCTCGTAAGCACACACCGGATAGTCGGTTGATCTCTCCATTCCTGCGATTCTGTTGTTCTAACAAACATTAAGGTAGTGGTTCTTGAACTTTAGTATGGAGATGACGGACCAACATGCAGGACCATGCTGGATGCCCATTACAGCTACATCGATCCACCTTGAATTGGTGGGATCGATGACATCATGTGTTTGAATCAAACACTGCCATTGTGCCTGTGTTTTGATTTAAACATACAGATTTTGTTTATCTCTTTTAACATCTGTTCAAAATCCTGAAATCTGATTTTTTTTTCTTGTTATGTATGATTACCATTCAGATTTGAAGTTACATGTTTTAAATTTATCATCCATCGTATGTAAATAGATTTTTTTTTACCAGATGTGGTTAATGGATCTGAAAATGCTACATATCCATATGATTGTCATCGCATGTTAGTTATGGGTTCTTTACATGTATATAAATTTTATTTAATGCGTTTCATGAATCTGTTAGTTCAATATATATTTTGAGCATCTATTCTTGACTATATGATATTCAGAAAGTTTGATTTCTGTTTCAGATCTGAGTATTATTTACATGTCATTAATTCATAATGGTTATGACGTAAGTTAGATATGCGCTCGTTTTAAGAGTGACAACCTTTAAATTTAAATCTGATTTAAACCTGAATATTCTATCAATAGATGAGGTTCATTCTATGCATTCGATTTTAATCTGATTTTTTTTTCATTACATAAGGGTCTTTGTATAGATTGAAGTTTTAAACCAAATCTAAGGTCTGTATATTTTCAAAATACAATATTGTTTACTCTAATTTATTCTTGAGTGAATATCGGATTAAATTCAAGGCTTTGATCTTATGTTTTCCCAAAGTTTAGTTGGATTTCGATTTGATAAATTCCGTTTTGTTTCGGATCTGAAATCATTTTAAGGTTTCGAACACCAGTGCGCACACACTGGCACATTTGACAAAAAAAAAATGAATGGATGCTGCAGACCACCAGTCGGCTGCCTCTCTCTTGTGTTACAGCAGGGCGTTGCACCCTGTTAAACACAACAGTTGCATTCTGGTATTGAGCAGGATAGGGTTGCAGCTGCTGCACCTACTTAGGTGCAGTAGGCTGGGTTCAACTGAACCAGCCTGCAATGAAAAAATAAATAAATATAATAATATGCTTTATCAGGGTGACCTTGCGGGTGCACCACCGGTGAATGCAGGAGGCTGCAGTTCCATCACGGACTGTTGCAGCCTAATTGCAGTTCACAATACTTATATAGTAAGTATATATATGTTTGAAATATGAATATAAATATATGTGCACAGATATATAATTAAATCAGAAATTGTTTGCATATGTGCATTATTCATGTATTAAATTGCTCATTGATTTGAATTAATAGTTTCATTTGGATATGCAGCAAAGAAAAAATAATAATAATAAGATTTTTTTATGGACATTTTATCTGATTCAGTGTAAATATAAGTTGCAATTTCTATCTCTTATGTACGGAAAGATTTAAGTTTCTATTTTAACTTTGTGAAAATGTATATGCATTTATTGTTTCACATGAATTTATGTATTTATGTTATGGCCATAGTTCTGGATATGAATACATGTTATTTCATGCATGCGTTTGATAAATTACAAGTGTGGTTCATGATTACACGAAAGCTCAAGAATGAGCAAGGCGGGTTCAACAGAACCTATGATGTTTGCTTGTGTTTTATGCTTTGGTGTTCGCCTATGAGCTGGGTTGGTGGTCGAATTGGACTAACATGGCGCTCTACAAATGCCCAAAACTAAAAATAATGGATAAATGCATGAACACAAACATAAGTCAAAGCCCGACTGATTTTGTACCAAGTCTTGGTTTCGGACCTCGTCGGTGTTCCAACACCATGAGTACACTGAATGGGTAATCATAAATACCAATAAATAATATTTGACTACCACACTGTTCTTGAAGCCCTGATTGGCCAATGAGGCAGGTACAATAGTATTATAAATGTTAGAATAATAAGGTTGATGCTTATCTAGTCTTGGGGCTACCTCGAAGATGTTAGATGGTACAAACTCAGATATGTTGAGGATGTATTCTTATAACTTATGTAGAAGTGAGATGTATTCTGAACTGACATTTAGGGGGTTTTCTCGATCATTACACCGTTCTTAGAGAATCCAATTCAGGTATTGGTATAAAACATAAAAAAAAAAAACATAATAAACCCTCGGATGGTCTGATATGTATCAATGTAAAATGAATTGAGTGTATCCGCAGAGACTTAATTGTGAAACATAAATGATATCTATACAACTTTACATTTTAAATACAATTGATTTTACCTATTGAATCTTGTTAATCTATTATGGTTAAGATGGATATGCTTGATTTATGTTGTATTTTTTATATTAACAGATAATATTTTAAAATTAAATTATATAAATGCATGTTTGTATATGTTGATACATTGTTTGTGTGCTTTGAGACAAGTTCTCTAACAAGACTAGATGCATATTGACGGGATTTATCCCAAAAACCTTCAGGTCAATAATGACGTTGCAAGAGCCGACGGTAGATGCCGAAGATATAGTTATGATTTACACAATCTTTGAAGATCCTGGCCACTGTATTTTTTGAATATTTTTCTGTTTAATTTGATAAACTTATTTGTAATGAATATTTTAAATTCCTATGTCACAAACCTCTGATTTTAAGTATTTAAATTGATATCATGTTTGGATGCTGACACCTTTAAGTCATCCAAGATTTTAGCCACTCTTCTAAAATTTATTTTCATTCTACTTACTATTTAAAAAAAAAATACCAAAAATTTTTAGGTGAAATTTTAGAGGGTTACACCCAAACATGAGCTCTGACCTGAATTAGATTGGGTCAGTTTGGATCTAACTTTTAGACTCGATTTGGAATCGGGTCTATAAGATCAGACCCAAACATAACCCATTAGACCCTTATGTACAAGCCAAGCCAGGTTGATAGTCTCTCGTAATTTTGCGAGCGAGAATGAGCTCTTTATAAGTCGAACATGAGTTGAAACCATAAGTAGTTCTTGTTGTACAACTTTGAAAGACTTTTAAAGCATGACTAGTAAGGGAATCAACGGGTCAGACCTGGTAAAGTTAGTGTGTATGTCAAAATTGACTTTGAAGTGTTGGTACAAGGTCCCCATTTTCAGTTGGAATCACAATAAGAGAGACTATACTCAGATCATACAAGGATTACATGAACTATATCCGATCTCAATAAAATAATATTTTTATTTTTTTTACATTGAAAATTTGTATATCTTAATTAAAACTCAAGCTGGACCTGGGTGTGGTATGAATTTCATAAATCATACCCAACTCCATGTACTAATCGGCTTTATGGGTCTGACCTAGATTCTAGTTGGACCTCCCTCTTATCACAAAACCCTGACTCTATCGGGTCGAACCCAACCCATTGACCCCCTTGACCAGCTTGGGTCTGCAAGCCAACACCCAAGATCAGACTAGCCCTAATCCCTAGGCATAACTTGGATCTAAATCCGACCCGTTTTAGCGGACTTGTGTGGACCTCTTTATATATATATATATATATATATATATATATATATATATATATATAGAGAGAGAGAGAGAGAGAGAGAGAGAGAGAGAGAGAGAGAGAGGGTGATGGCAGGTGCGGCAGAGGTTGCATTCAAGGTTTTGGCGGGTGGGCTTGGGATGGCCACCGTCTACCTCACAGGAGTTTGTGCAGTCAACCTCTTCAGAGGGTTTTCCTTTCACCACTCTCAACCCGTATGCCTTTTCCCCTCACACACCAACTTCCCCAAGTTGGCTAAAAATTGATTTGCACCCTCTCCTTTCTTATGAATCTTGTTGGTTTGGTTGTTTTGTGATCAAATGAGTTATAAACTTAATATGCAAGTTATAGGATTTTGTCTTCTCACAAGATTTGGGTGGCTTGATTATGATTTGAGCATTGATTCATGTGTGCAATCAAAATCTTTTTGATGGGTATTCTTGATCAGCCGTGTGTATGGAGAAGGTTATATGTGGTTTATGATATTTTTGGTAGAATTCATTGTTACTAAGAAGTTGTTGGAAGTAAATGGGTAGGTTTCTGTTAGGACTAGTGGGGCGTCTCTACTACTAAAATTGTGTGAAATATGATTGCTGAGTTCTTAAACAAAAGAAGAAACTGCGTCTATCGAGGGTGGTCGAGTTTATGATCTGCTTGTTGACAGTGTTCTTACCTTCATTTTGTTCATAATGGATGCTATTGTATTTCTCCTCACACTTCTTATGTGTACATGATTTGTGTTTGTTTGTTTTTTCTTTTTCCTTTTTTTGGTGGGGTTGTTAGCATGAGTTCTATGTGTTAATCGGGATTTCGATAGTAATTGCATGTTTTTTTTGCCTTTATGCGAAGAGTTCCTTAAGCAATTACCATTTTTGTGTGGGATTATGTTAGATCTGATTCTTGCAGCTACTATATGTGGGAACTTTTGTTTTGTGAATAACGTTGATCATCGGGAAATTATAGACAATGTTTGTTGGTGATTAGTTTTACTGGTTAAGCGAGTTGAATAGTTCAACATGGCCCAAAATGTCAAGAGTGGATCATTACCAGAAGCGTTACATAACTTTCAATGCATGTCGGAGACAACATTAGTTAATCGATGAAAGTGGAAAGGAAGTCATAATGGAAGGAAGAAATCTGGGCTTAATTTGTTAATTGTTATCTTAAAGTGCACTTTATAAAATATATATGTTGGACATCTTAAAGATGAGCCACACTTCTAATGCTTAGGAGACCTGAGAATTATACAATAAGAAGAGAAGCTTATGGAACGTCTCTCTTTGGCCTTGGAGAAGCATGACACATGTTTCTCCTTGAACTATCCAATGCAAGGAAAGACCTGGTGGAGTAAAATCATGGTGTCAAAATGCCTTTGGAAATGTGTTCTACTTTGGATGGATGTAATTTTGTGAACAATAAGCATAAAAACAGAAGGGCCTTTTTTCTTGTACTATCTAAATAAGGTCTATGAGAAATTGGCTTTGGAGAATTCTTATTTAAAATTTGTCAATCAAGAAATTGGATCCAGATTTAAATTAAAAAGATGTACAAAATATTAGAATCTGGAGTAGCCTAACGAGTAGACGTGCATGAAGCATTGCCCAGAAAGAAAAATCTCTCTTTTATGCCTATACATTATGTACTTATTATGAGACGAGATAAAAAATCTTGTTTGACAAAAATGTGCCTGTTGATGTAAAACAAGGAGTACAATAACAGACCAAATTGTTGTGCCATATCATCATCAATAATTGATATTGAGCTTTCTGGAACTGTTTCTGACAATATCTTGCGAGGTTCCTCGTCATGAATTCCCTCCCATGTATTCTTTTTATTTCATGCCCGTTGAAGCATTTTTAGCTTGACTGAATTTATTGTAGAACCTATGACCATAACAGTGTGGCAACAAAGATGAAGATATCTATCATAAAACTAAATGTCAAAGACCGACAGAGAACCACATCACTGAACTGAGATATGGTTGGAAGTTCATTATCTGGCCAGATATGAGCTTGAGTGCACTAGATATCATTGTGGACCCTATATTTGTGGTCATCAGATTTACTACAGCAACACGCAGAGGAAAATAAATGTATTACCAAACTAGAGCATGAAATAGAAGATACCATGATGATATGCTTACAAGCTCCTGAATATATGAAATGGGCAAACAATAGGAAGTATGCTACGTTGAAGAGGTGGTAGGATATAAACATGAACCATCTGCACAAATATGTGAGACAGGAAAAGGGTACCGTCTAGTAACTCCAGTCACCAAATATAACCTTAAGAGCAGTTAGGGCATGAATTGTATGCACTTAATGCCTAACATTGAGTTTGAACCATAGTTGCTAGAGCAGGAAGTAATATGATAATCAGAAGATGGAAGCAACTACTTAAATTTTAAAAGGATTTGAGAAATAAGAAACTGAAGCGAAGCAGTACGGGAATTTGTTCTGGAAAGCAAGATAGAATCAGTGAGTCAAATGGTGAACGAGCCAAAGAAGTGAAACTATGTGGGGCATGGATATTGTAATTTATAAGTTATTTTATGACATCATTGATTAAGTTAACTTGACCATGTTGATTATAGTATTGGCTAAAAGTTGAATATAGTAGTGACCAAAATGGAGAGTAAAATTTCCTGTGCCTCATACACTGGAGTACTGACCAACTTAGTTTGTACTATGGATCTAAGTCATTCTTTTAAATTTGTTTTTTATGATTTGAGACTCAGGAGATTGTTGATTGATGCATCCATAAATAATGGCATCATGGTATTAATCACGTTGCAACCATATAAGCAGAAATACTGAAACAACAACAACTACGCCTTCATCCCAAAACAATTGGGGTCGGCGATATGAACCAAAAAAGAAAATCATTCTGGATCTTCCACATGAATCCTTCTCCTCCAATCATTTCTATCCAATACCAATCCTCGGTGAGGTAGAAATACTGAAAGCTTCAAGAAAAAAACAATGGATTTTAAATCTATTATTATGCAATTCATTAGACATTGGGATGTTGAGGGAACTTGTGAACTGATTCTAGAATATTTTTCTTTTCCTTTTGTTTTGACAAGGACTAAAACAAACTCGGTAATCCCAAAATCACAATTTGTCATGAGACAACAGTTGTCGCCACCAGAGTAAGATGAAAACATTGTGGTCATGGCTAGATTACAAGTGATGGCTATAGGAAAATATGGCTGCTCAGGACCTCTGGCAAGGGATGCTGCTAGTTGTGGGGCCTCTGTGGCATCAGGAGAAGATATAGTAGCTAGTATAATAAGTTAGCAGGATATCCCAAAATTTAGCTGATAATTCAGTGTCTCATTAAAGATCCACCATAGATTGGTCCACTGTTTGATACTAAAGAAACTCGTTTTGATAATAGTGCATGTTGCAACTGAATGCATTTATTTGTCTATTTTGTTGGGTGATTTTTATTTTCTTGTCTTTTCTCACCACATTTATGTTCCCTTAACAATAAAACTCTTGTATTTCAAAAGGATTTGTATGTTTAGGGGGCATATTTGAATGTTCTCTTTGCTTGCCATACTGCTTGGAAAGTTAATGATGTTCAATTCTGATTAACATTAGATATTTGACGCAGTGGTCAGGTCCTTGGGTACTATATCTTGGACTTGGTCTAGTCTAGCCTTGCATAAACTCAGTCTCTTTTCCTCCGTCTCCCATTTTTTATGCAGAAAAACGTCAAGGATGATTCTCAAGATCGAAGTCAATGAAATATCATGGTCGAAGCCCATAACTTCTGTCACAAGTTGCTGCTTTGGATTTGACTTCTGGATTTGCTGTTTAAGTTTAACCTTTCTGTTCCAGAATAAGAAAATGTCCAAAGAAGTGCGAGGACAGGAACTCTGTTCTTTTTTGTTGTATCCCTGGCAAAACATGCATTGATACATCTCTATTGACTAAATTTTATATTTCAAATTGGCATCTTTGACTTGCAAAGAGAATAATACAGTACCTCAATGGGAATGTGATTATTTAGGGCAGATCCACATATAAAAGGCACAATCTAGTGGCTGTGGTTAATCTATGGCTTGTAGTAATTTATTCATTTTTATTAATTTTGTTCAAATCCTGCCAGTGGCTGTTCCCCATCTTGTCCATCTGAAAAAAGCAAAAGAAAGATCTCATATATAACACATTGTTTCAAAAAATTCAAAAAATGGAATGTACCATGGAGATCTGTGATGGGTCAAAGAGACAATGGTTCATCTTTCTGCTAGTGTCGATGACATTTGCAGCATGATATTTGTTCAACACTCTTTGTTGAGCAGTGGGACATACATTGTGATACCATCCTCTTAACCCTTTGCTTAAAATCCATTACTGAACTCCATATACCGGATTAAGATGACACTTATCAAATTTAAGCCAAGGGGAATCACCATCACCAATAGTCTCTGCAAAAACATAATCCATCCTTAAAATGATGAAACCGATCTGCATCTCTGATTATAAGCTCTCGCTTTGTAACCTCTGAAACGAACTTTGAATATGTGTGACAATCATCACAGATTCAAAGATTCTTGGTGATACGAATTGTATCTCCAATGCTGGTATTAATAATCCCAAAAGCAATAGCCAGTTTCTCACTATGATACATGAGCATGTGTTCTTTCAGTTTATCGTCTATGTTGTACGCTACAGCGGCTGTGTTCGGCATGTAACCACATCTTTCAATAAAGGATCAAAGACTGCTAATTGCTTAAATATCTTCTCTGTATCAGGATGTGTTCGATCTTCCACGATGAACTTGTGTATTTTGTTTCTGATCTCGATGAAACTACACCCTGCTGTCTTCTTCAATCCTTGATCTTTCAAAGATACTCTCATTCTCACATCATCCCATCTCCCTGCTGCAGCATACATGTTGGCTAGCAGCACACAATGGCCGATGCTATGTGGATTTAATTTTAAAATTTGTTTCTCGACAAACTCAGCAAGCTTGCAATTTCCATGTAGATGGCAAGTGCCAAGGAAGCTTCCCTAAACAACACCATCTGCTTCCATGGGCATGCTCCTGATCAGCTGATGAGCTTCATCTAGTCTGCCAGCTCGCCCAAGGAGATCAACCATACAGCTATAGTGCTTCAACGCTGGCTGAATGCCATAATCCTTCTCCATTTGATGAAAAAATTGGTATCCCTCATTCACTAGGCCAGAATGACTGCAAGCAGATAGCAAGGAAATAAAGGTCACTTCATTTGGCTTCAAGCCTTGTTGCACCATCTTCCTAAACAGTTCAAGCGCTCGTCTTTCCTCTCCATGCATTCCTCCCTCTGCCCCTATCATTGCTCTCCATGAAACCACACTCTTTTCTGTCATTTTGGAGAAAATTTCTCTAGCCATTTCTGTGTTGCCATATTTGGCATACATGTCAATAAGCGCTGATGCTAGCCGAGAATTTGACCCCAAATCAATCTCCAGTGCATAGTCATGCATCAGTTTTGCCTGATGTGAGGCTCACAACTGTGAACATGCTGAGAGAACACTGACCATGGTGACTTCATTGGGTTTTATTGCAATCTTCAAAGCTAGCATCTCATAGAAGAGCTGCAAAACCAGCAATCATAGCACTCCAAGAAACCACATTCTTTCTCTTAATTCTGTCGAAAACCTCGCGAGCAAGCTCCAAATTCCCACACTTGAAATGCATGTCCACCAATGCAATGGCAAGCACGACATCGTCCAGAAAGCTTTCATTCAAAAATATCCCTCTTAACCACATACACATGCAAACATTTTTCCATCTCACAGCTACCCAAACTCCCACAGCACAATGCAACTGTGAGAAGGGTAATGCGTGATGGAGCGATCATCTAACAGCATGCAGATGAAGATGAGAAGAATGTAAATTCTATAGATGGTCTTCTTCAGGAGGGGATGTGCTTCCTCAAGTTTGCTTTTGTTTTTGCACATTCTCTTGAGTAAGCCCTCTCCCTTTAAATAAAGAAGAAAGGGTGCTGGGGATTTTCACCCTCATGGGTAGCCAAGTGTAAGTGGGACTTGCCGATTTTCTCTTTAAAGAGAGAAAATCGAAAACCGTTTCACAGCTATGAGTTTATCCAAAATGAAGCAGACTTCATTTGGATAAGGCCTTATACTGGGTGGTTTCACACGTTGGAGAGAGAGTAGGCTCACCTCTCTTCTCAACCCGTGAGACCCTTTGTGAAAACATGGCCATGAAGGTCACGTATAACCAACATAAAACATTGACTGGCCTCTAGTTGATAAAACCCTTAAGGTCATCGCTGCCCACCGTAAGTACACCCAGCTTCGACCTTTCAGCAAGAGATATCACATGTGAATTTTGAACTTGTGACATCCAGTCAGCTTGGTGACATTTACAAGTTGCCCCTATCAGATGAGCGAGAAGGAGAATACACTTCAAATGAATTTTTTGAATATTGCAAGGTCAGTGGGATCAGATCGTAAACTACAACTCCTAACATACTTCAACAAAATGGTGTGGCTGAAAGATTTAATAGGACTCTCCTCAATATGATTAGATATATGTTAGCTAATGCTTCATTATCCAAAATATTTTAGAGAAAAGCAATACATACAACAACATATATTTTAAATAAGGTTCCTTGTAAAACTATTGTTTCTACACCTTATGAATCATGGACAGAAAGAAAACCTAATATAGGTCATCTTCATAGATAGGGTTTAGTAGCTCATATAAAGGCTATAAAGCGATCTAAAAATAAACTTGATATTAAATCTATAAGGTGTATCTTTATTGGATATCTCAAAGGATCCAAATGCTATAGATTTTATCACATAGATAAGGGTTTAATTGAAAGTAAAAATGTTATTTTCTTGAAATATCAAAACATGAAAGAAATCATTTCTCAAATAAGCTAAGATGATCCTCTTGATGTGTATTATGACTTTGATGACTTATAAGAACATTTAAGTAATGACGACCCCCCTGCAATCTCTCCATCTTCTTCTAATTGGTCTCAGGTTAGGCACAACAGGTATAGAGTTCCTTCGTCTTACTTAGATGGCTATTATGTCTATTTGTCAAAGGAACTGTGTGATACTTTAGATATAGATGACATAGAAGATAACCTTTCATATAATGAGGTAATAAACTTATGAGAGTCAACAGATTCGGTAAAAGCTATGGATGAGGAAAATGAGTCTATTGCGAAAAATCAGGTCTGAGAATTGATTAATTTACCTGAGAAAAGAAAAGTCATTGGATGTAAATAGATTTTAAAGAAGAAATTCAAGTTTGATGGTAATATTGATAAATTTAAAGCAAGATTAGTTGCTAAGGGTTTTTCTCAGACATAAGTATTAGATTATGTTGACATATATTCATCAGTTGCAAAATTTGTCTCAATTAGAATAATAATTACTATTATAGCTCATTATGATCTAGATTTACATCAAATGGATGTTAAAACCGTATTTCTTAATGATGATCTTAAAGAAATCATATTCATGAATCAACCTATATAATAAAAGATAAAGAAGATATAGTATATAGGTTAAAAAAATCTTTATACGGACTCAAGCAATCACTACGTCAGTGGTACTTAAAGTTTCATAAGACAATTACGTTATTAGGTTTGTGGCAAATAAATTTGACCACTGTGTTTATGTTTGAAAAAGTGAGTAATTAATTTGTCATTCTCTCAATTTTTGTAGATGACATTCTTTTGACTAGAAATGACAATGAGATGATTATCTAAACCAAGTCATGGTTGAACTCTCAGTTTGAAATAAAAGATATGGGAGAAGCATCCTATGTTCTTAGAATTGCAATCACTCGAGATAGGAACTCAAAACTTTTAAGCTTGAGTCAAGAAATGTATATAAATCATATACTCAAGAAATTTAAAATGAGTGATAGCAAGCATGTTGAGACTCCTGTGGTAAAATGTGTCAAACTGAGTAAGAATGATAGTCCTAGTGATAGACAAGATAGGCTAAATATCTCTTATACACAAGATGTTGGAAGCTTGATGTATGTTATGCTTTGTACAAAACTTGATATCAGCTTTGTTGTTGGCCTCGTTAGTCGCTACCAAAGTAATCTTGGTTGGCCTCACTGGCAAGCAGTAAAAAAAATATTTTAATATTTAAAAGGGACTATAAACTTGAAATTATGTTTTCAAGTTGATACTTTAGAATTTACTGGCAGCAAAGATGATAGTAAATCCATTTTTAGATATATTTTTCTCATCGGAGGAGGAGCAATTTGTTGGTCATATAAGAAACAAGGTTGTGTAGCTCAACATACTAAAGAAACAAAATATATTTCATGCAATGCAACTGCTACATTTGCCGTTTGGATAAGCTGATTCATTAATGATTTGAAGTAGGATATAACCAATGAGCTGGTCCAAATTTATTGTGATAATTAGGCTACCATCTCTCTTATGAATAGTGGAACGGATAATTCTAAAAGTAAACATATAATGGTAAAGTATCATTATATTCATGATATGATTAAAATGAACAAAATCAAATTCAGTTACTTACCTACATCTGATATGATTGTTGATATTTTGACAAATGGCATATCAGAGAAAATATTTTCAAAACATGTATCCTGTATGGGATTAAGATGTCTAATGAAGACATATAGTTGTATGAGAAACTAAAGAATATAACTCATTCTATGAATGTTGACACAAATAAAATATCCCCAATAATGAGAGATAAAATCTTGTATCATGATTAGTTTGACATGGCTAAGTGGGAGATGTTGGTCATACGTGCGGAGGGTCTCACGCGTTGAGGAGAGAGGTGGACCCAGTCTCTCTGCAACATGTGATATTGCCCAAAATAGAGCCTTATTTAATTGAAGTAGTGAAACGGTTAGAGAGAAAATCGGCAAGTCCCACTTACGCTAAGTTATCGACTACCTAGGAGGGTGAGAATCTATGAGCATGGTAGAATCACATATAGAGTTTTTTTAAATGTGTTAGAACACATATCATTCATGATAGAATCACTTATAAAGTTTTTTGCTTTGCCTGCCTTAGAGCACATATGAGCATGATAGAATCACATATAGAGTTTTTCTGACTGCCTTAGAAGACATATGAGCATGCTATAATCACATATTCAATTTTTTGACTGCCTCAACACACATATGAACATGATCGAATCACATATATAGCTTTTTGCCTGCCTTAGAGCACATATGAGCATGGTGGAATCACATATAGAGTTTTTCTAGCTGCCTTAGAACACATATGAGCATGATATAATCGCATATAAAGTTTTTTACTGCCTTAGAACACATATCATTCATGATAGAATCACAAATAGACCATTCCATTAAAAATGTTCAAGGCATTCTCTAGATTACCACATTTCGAAATCATCTACGGGGGTATTTCCTATCGCAATGTCTTCTTCAAATCCAACTTTAATACTGAAACAGTGAATTGATTCGCCTTGGGTCAAAGAACCCAATGATCTGCAGGCAATAAGAAGGCTTGCAACTGCAACAAGATCAACTCCAATCCCTTCTGATCGCATCCGAAACAACACATCCAAGGCACCATCAACACAACCACTATGAGAAAACACAAAAATAAGGGTTGTCCAAGCCACCAAATCTCTTTGGGGCATTCTAACAAACACAGAACAGCTGCATTTGCCATACATATGAATAGTTGACACAGGGAGACATCTAACAATCAAGCCCACACGTTCAGGCACACATAGAAGGAGGTAACCGCCCAGTCTGATTTCAAACTTAGAAGTTCATCCAGGGTCATGAAATCAAGCTAGCCTCTTGCCAATGATTGGAGCTTTTATTTGAACGTAGGGATGTCAATGAATTGGATTTTATCCAATATCCGACCAAATTCAATTCTGTTTAGTTGTGTTTGATTAGCCAAAACCATATCCTATTTGTTTTAATGAATTTGACAAATATTTGATTTTGACAGATATCCGAATCCATTTAGTTTTCACCAGCTAATCCAAATTTAAATCCATTTAGCCAACATATGATTAGTCGAATATGCTATTGGCCGCATCGGATAAGAATCTGAACCGTCACTACAAGAAAATACGTTGTTAGCGACAGAATCTTTCCGTCGCTAGTTAGCGACAGATTAACGAGCGACAAACATCCGTCGCTATAATTAATAAAGTTTACGAAAATAGCGACGTAATATAGTCTGCCGCCCAGTCCGTCGCTACTTAGCGACGAATTTTGCGACGTAATGTTTTGTCGTTACGGTCGCACCATTTGCCGATGAAGTTGGCGACCGAATCTAGTTCGTCGCTACTTAGCGACGAACATGGCGACAGAATATAGTCTGTTGCTCGTTCCGTAAATTTGATTTATGTTGGCTTAGCGACGGAATTAATCCGTCGCTAAGCCGTCTCTAATTTTTGAATAACCCTAATCCCAGACAGTTTTTCCTTTTCTTCTTTTGCTGCTCCCGCCGTTCACCGGTCTCACTCCCGTTGTTCGTCGGTCCCACCGTTCGCCAGTTCCCACCGTTCGTCGGAGACAGGTAAAAGAAGGCACCCCCCGCCCCGAAAAACGCGGGGGTTAACCCCCTGCCATTTCCGGCAGGGGGTTGACCGCGACAGGGGGTTAACCTCGGCAGGGGGTTAACCTCCTGCTTGTTCCGGCAGGGAGTCGACCCCGGCAGGGGGTTAACCCCCTGACTTTCCGGCATGGGTTTGACCCCCTGCTAGAACAGGCAGGGGGTCGACTCACTGGCAGAAAGGCTGGGGGTCGACCCCCTGCCCGAACAGGGGGTCAGTTAACCCCTTATGTTCTGTAAGGGGGTTAACCCCCTATGTTTCGTAAGGGGGTCGACTCCCTGCCGAAACAGCAGGGGAGTCGACCCCTTGCCGGAACAACCTCTTTTTTTTGTGGGGACTTCATTTTAAAACTGTGCTTTTTTGTGCAGATTTTTCAACGGAACCAGCTCGTGCTCAGCCACCTGTGGTAAGTAAGTGACAAAAACAATGCAAATCGGGTAAATACTCGTGGTAAGTAAGTGATGCAAGTGTATCACATGTTATTTAATTTATTAGATGTAACACTTTATTGTTCACACACTCACTTAGTTGTTGATATTTAGGGTTGCTTTGTTGGAGTTCGGAGATCATGCCGAGCATGATTTTAATGTATGAATATTGAAGTGTTCTTATTTTTGGAGTACGGAGTCCATGCTAGGCATAGTAGTAGATAGTGAGATATTGAAGTGTGTTTGCTATAGGTACATGTTTGTTATTTGTTTGATATGAATGATTACGATGTATTGCAATGTTTGATGTAATTGTATCCATGCTTGCATGTAGTTACTTTCAATTTGATTATGACTTCCATGTAAAATTGTATAATGAATGCATGTTTCAAATGATTGTATCGTGTCATTAATAGTTTGCACATGAAAATATTAAGTTATCAATGCATGCATCAAAATTCTTGTTATTGCATGACATCATATATTGCATGATAAATTTGATATTTTCTTCATCGTAGCATTCTCATTGTTCTCTTTTAATTCGTTAGGCTATTATTCGTAACATCATAAGAAAATGACTGCAAATCGTGAATGGATGTATCGTAGGATAGTGGACAATGAGTTATTGCATGAATATATGTATGGTGTTGACAATTTTTTAGAATTTGTATCGTAGGATACTAGACGTTTCATAGAGAAGAATTTAGAAATGATTTTGATGCATGGGTGAATGTGGTGCACGATAATCCATATATGGATTTGATATTTGATGCTGCAGGAACAGAACTGGGTTCTGCTATGAGTTCTAGTGATGTAAGAACTGCCGTAGATGAAGAATCACTAAGCGATGCAGCTATTAGATTTTATGATTTACTTAGAGATGTTGATGAGCCACTTTGGAACGATTGTGAGAGTCACACTATCTTGTCTGCAGTTCTTCAACTAATGAATTTGAAGTTCGAGTATAATTTGAGTCAATCATGTTTTGATCGTTTGTGCATGATTGTGAAGAGTATGTTGCCCAAAGATGAGAAATTGCCACAAAATTTCTATCGTGCGAAAGTTATGGTCAACGCTCTAGGTATGAGTTACAAAAAGATTGATGCTTGTCCAAATCACTGCATGTTGTATTTCAAGGAGTAGAAAAACAACATATTATATCCGTCATGTGGGCATCCTCGGTTCAAGTCAAAGACAAGAGGCAATGATAGCACGAGATCAAAGGAAGTTTCATACAAGTAGCTCTGCTACTTTTCTATCACTCCTAGATTGCAGCGATTGTATATGTCTTCAAGGACAACTAAACACATGAGATGGCATGCAAATAAAGTTCGACACGATGAAAATAAAATCACGCATCCTGTTGACGCTGAAGCTTGGAAGCACTTTGATTGTACTCATCAGAACTTCGCAATGGAAGTGCGAAATGTTAGACTCGGTCTATGTACAGATGAATTTAATCCATTTGGGGGTAGATCAACTCGATACTCATGCTGGCCAGTATTTGTAACTCCATACAACCTTCCCCCAAGCTTGTGTATGAAACGTCTAAATCTTTTCTTGTCTTTGTTGATCCCTGGTCCGACCTCACATGGCCAAAATCTTGATGTATATTTAAGGCCATTGATTGATGAACTAAAAGTACTGTGGGATGATGGTGTTACCACGTATGATGCCCACCAAAAACAAAATTTCAACATGAAGGCCGTTGTTCTATGGACAATCAGTGACTTCCCTGCATATGGTACGCTATCTGGTTGGAGCACACATGGTAGCTTGGCATGTCCGTACTGCATGGAGGATTCCAAAGCTTTTAGATTGAGGCATGGAAGAAAGCCTTGCTGGTTTGAGTGCCATCGTCGATTTCTACCTAGCGACCATATGTTCCGACGACAAAAGAATGCGTTTAAAGTAGGCACAACTGAAACAGAAGGTTCATCCTCAAGATTGTCTGACATAGAGATTCTAAGAAGATTGTGATACTTTCCAGATGTATTAACAGATGCTCGCAGTCCTACACCCTTTCGTGGATTTGGGAAGGATCATAATTAGACAAAGAAATCTATTTTTTGGGAACCACCGTTCTGGCCGACCCTATTGATACGACATAATTTGGATATGATGCATGTGGAGAAAAATGTGTTTGATAATGTATTCAATACAGTAATGAATGTTAAAGGAAAAACGAAGAATAATCTGAAGGCCCGTAAGGATTTAAAATTAATATGTAAAAGACCAGAATTGGAACTCAAAGAGTATAATGGCAAAGTACTGAAACCAAAGGCAAAATACATGCTCGGACCTGATCAAATAAAACATGTATGTCAATGGTTGAGAAAATTGAGATTTCCAGATGGATATGTCTCTAACATTGCTCGGGCTATGAAGATTGACGATGGACAGTTATATGGGTTGAAGAGCCATGATTGTCTTATCTTTATGCAACGATTGATACCCCTAGCATTCCATGATATGTTAGACAAACCTATATGGGGGGTACTGTCTGAGTTGAGCGGATTTTTTAGAACATTGTGCGCATTGGAGGTCGTAGTATCGGATGTAAAGAATCTCGAGGACTCTGTCATCACCACAGTTTGTCTGCTAGAAAAGATATTTCCGTCAGCATTTTTCGATGTTATGGAACATTTGATCATACATCTTCCATATGAACTAAGGGTTGGTGGCCCTGTGCAATATCGATGGATGTACCAATTTGAAAGGTATATGTTTTTTTATATTTGTCTCTTTAATGACAGATATTCAAAATTTGAAATGTATATTTTTGCCAGATGCATGTTCGACCTCAAAAAAAAGGTTCGTAATAAAGCAAGAGTAGAAGGCTCTATTTGTGAGGCGTACACTTTAGAAGAGATTTCAAATTTCTCATCTATGTACTTCGAACCTCATATTCTAACACATTACACATGCCTGCCCCGTAACGATAATGGAGAACAAGTAACTGTAGCTGACAAGCTGTCGATATTTCAACCACTTGGGCATGCATTTGGTAGTTGTTGATCAAGGCTCTTGACAGATCGAGAGCAAGACGCAACACATATCTATATTCTTTTTAATTGCTCAGCAATCGACCCATACATCGAGTAAGTATATGTAGACGCAACACAATTATAAATCCTTTTATGTTTTATATGTGGATACATGGCTCGGTAATATAAGTATTTGTGGTTTGCAGACGATTTGATCTGGAGTTGCAAAGAGAAGTTTCGCATCTCACTGATGCAGAAGTACAAAAAGAACGTGAAACTAAGTTTGTGGAGTGGTTGAAACAGTTGGTAAAGTAGCTAACATAAATTTTATACTTATAAACAACACTAAGTTACTTAATTGATCGTGATCACAATCATTGTTTATGTTTGTGCGTAGGTCCGCCATGGTGATGTTAAGGATCAAGGAATATGTGATTTAGAAAATGGTCCGACCAAAGTTGTGCAATGCTACAACGGGTACATCGTAAATGGTTATCGATTTCATACAAAAGATTACAGTATAAACAAATCAACGATGAATAGTGGCGTGTGTGTCAGGGGTAGCAGCTATGGTGAAAATGAACATGATTACTACGGTGTTATAGAGGAAATAATGGAGTTGACTTACTTAGGCATAAATAACAGGGTAACTTTATTCAAGTGTCATTGGTTTGATCCAACTGCAACAAGACTCGACAAAGCTTCAAGCATTGTGGAGGTGAATCATAAATCCAGGTTTGGAACATATGAACCATTCATATTAGCCTCGCAAGCTCAACAAGTTTATTATACTTCATATCCGAGTATAAAAAAGTCAGATAGAAATGAATGGTGGGCAGTTTGCAAGGTGAAGTCCAAACTATACCCTGAGTATGATCAGTTACAGGAAGATGAGTTAGCTGAAGACATCAATTACTACCAATCAGATGATGTCTATGACTTCGCTTATGGTCACGATGTTGTGCATGATATGCATGTCATATCTCCATTGGCCGATGAAACATTCATAGAGGAATGTGATCCAAATGATGTACCAAGTGGATGGGCAAACAATGAAGAAGAAAAAGAAGAAGAAAAAGAAGAAGAAGAAAGTCAAACAAGTGACGAGGAAGAATTCTCAAGCTAGTGAGTGAGCAAAATCTTGTAATACAAACCTCTATTTAAATGCATTGCAATACTTGATGTGAATGATTTGAATTATTTAAATGTATTGTAATACTTGATGCGAATGAATGAGTTATATTGCAATACTTGATATGAATGATTAAAAATTTTATTTGAATGTATTGTAATACTTGATACGAATTATTTGAATGCATTGTAATACTTGATGTGAAATGATTTGAATTATTTGAATGTATTATAATACTTGATACGAATGATTCGAATGCATTGCAATACTTGATGTGAATGATTTGAATTATTTGAATGTATTGTAATTTATGCAATGAATGATTTGAATTATTGCAATACTTGATGTGAATGGTTTGAATTATTTGAATGCATTGTAATACTTGATGCGAATGATTTGAATGCATTGCAATGCTTGGTGTGAATGACTTGAATGCATTGCAGTACCTGATATGAATGATTTGAATGTATTGTAATACTTGATGTGAATCATTTGAATGTATTGCAATACTTGATGCGAATGATTTGAATTATTGTAATACTTGATGCGAATGACTTGAATGTATTGTAATACTTGATGTGAATTATTTGAATATATTGTATGACATATGTTATTTGTTAGAATATGGTTCATGGAGGTTACAGTGGTCGCTCATCCAGTAGTAGCCAGGCCCAACCTTCATCTTCACGGGCTCCTGTGATAGGTATATCATTTAACTAATTAGATGCTTGATTAGTTCAAATGCGTATTTTGAGAAAATCTTATATATTTTTTTACAGATGATGTTTCGCCTGTACACAGCCCACCTACACCAGTTGATCACACAAGTCATGAGCCAACATAGGAAGCATGGTCTTCTCAGTCTGGCACAAGAAGACTCATTCGAATAGTGTATATCGATAATCGACCGTAAGTATTTCATTTTTAATTATTGCATATCTTATAAATATTTTATATTGATATTTACTGTGTACCAATTCATGTGCAGCACGAGGTTTGAGCCACAAGAAGTAGTACGAGAGATTAGGAATTCATTTCTTCAACATCTACCAGGACCGGTGGCTCAATGGAAAGAGTACCCAAAGGAGGTGTTAGACAGATTGTGGTCCTCATTTATGGTATACAGTTGTTTCTCATAGTTAATGTGTTTCATATTTAATTTATTTAAGTAATGTCTACTAACTTTATGGAAATATTTGTAGGCTTCGAATCGCTTCGCAACTACGGTGAAAGAAAATGATGCAAGGAAGGTGTGACAGAAGGTGGTTGTCAATCGATTTGCAGATATGTTGCATAATATGAAGACTGCAGCAAAAAAAGCATCTGACGTAATAGATGATCCACTACAGTGGAAGGGCCATGACCCTATTACTATCAGGAGAGATTATTGGGATGAAATGTGCGATAAGTGGGCGGGAGATGCATTTTGAAATCGCTCTGCGAAGGCTGCACAAAATCAAGCAAAAATGCCCGAAGCTCATCTACACACAGGTAGATCTAAGACATTTGGGAGCCACCTGAAGAAAATGGTAACTCATCAATATATCATATTAATTTTATAAGTATTGTTGCAAACTTGTGAACTAAATCTTTTGTCCTTTAACTTCGCAGGAAGCAGAAAAAGGAGGCACTGTACCATATAAGTATGTGTTTGTTGAAACACATAAACGGAAGACCACGGGAGTCTTCGTATTAGAGAATGTGAGAACGACAACGATATGTATTTATTCTATTAATAATCATTGCAATATGCAAGTTATCATAATGTTATCATTAATTATTAATGCATACTTTAAACATTATTTTGTAGAAGGCATATGAGCAACAGATGGTAGAGCGATATGGCAATGACGCTACTCAGCATCCATCATTTGATCCTGCAGCATGTGTGACTACAGCAGGTGAACCAAAAAAAGGTCGCATTTTCAGGTTTGGGAGTAATCTGAACACTTCACCAGTTATTGCTTCTTCCAATTACGGCTCGCAGACTTCTTTCGTCGACATAATTTCCAAGCAGCAACATATTCTTTCCGGTGATGATGTACGCCAGATCATTAAGGACACAATGAATGACTACTTCCATGACACTGTCGCCCCTTTTCTCCGAGATGAGATCAACAATCTTGTGCTGAACAGAGGATCTTCGATTGCAGGTCCCTCTCAGGTATAATCACATATTCAGTTTTTTGTCCGTCTGCCTTAGAACACATATGAGCATAATCGAATCACAGATATAACTTTTTGCCTGCCTTAGAGCACATATGAGCATGATAGAATCACATATAGAGTTTTTTGTCTGCCTTAGAGCACATATGAGCATGCTATAATCACATATAAAGTTTTTTGCCTGCCTTAGAGCGCATATGAGCATGATAGAATCACATATAAAGTTTTTTTGACTACCTTAGAGCACATATGAGCATGATAGAATCACATATAGAGTTTTTTGTCTGCCTTAGAGCACATATGAGCATGCTATAATCACATATAAAGTTTTTTGCCTGCCTTAGAGCACATATGAGCATGATAGAATCATATATAAAGTTTTTATGACTGCCTTAGAACACATATGAGCATGCTATAATCACATATTCAGTTTTTTGACTGACTGAGAACACATATGAGCATGTTATAATCACATATTCAGTTTTTTGACTGCCTGAGAACACATATGAGCATGCCAAAATCACATATAGATTTTTTTTACTGCCTTAGAACATATATCATTCATGATATATTCACATATAAAGTTTTTTGCTTTGCTTTCCTTAGAGCACATATGAGCATGATAGAATCACATATAGAATTTTTTTGTCTGCCTTAGAATACATGTGAGCATGCTATAATCACATATTCAATTTTTTGACTGCCTTATCACACATATGAGCATGATCAAATCACATATATAGTTTTTTGCCTGCCTTAGAGCACATATGAGCATGATAGAATCACATATAAAGTTTTTTTATTACCTTAGAACACATGATAGAATCAGATATAGTGTGTAAATTATTTCATTGTATTTTGTTTATCAATACTGACTGTTCTTTTCTTGTGTAGGCTGCTAGCGATAATCAGTGTAGCGGAGCTGAAGGGACAGATAAAGGCAATGAAGAAGAAGACGCACAAAATCTTGACGATAATAAAAGAACTGTGTTGAAGTTCTATTTGTTTTTGTTTCTTAAATGTAATTATTGAATTATAGTTAATTGAACTTGTTAATTTTAAGGTGAAACGATTAATTGTTGTAGATTCCTTTTATATGGAATTTTTTATGTGGTTTGTTTTTTATTTACAGGAAATATAAATTGTACAGGAAATATAAATTGTACCGTTCTCGGTATTTAATTTTCAAATAAATTTTTTTATTTTTTTTCGTGTTTGCGACAGATTAGCGACGGTACCATCCGTCGCTATGCATTTAAATCTAGTGACGGCTTAGCGACGGACGTAAATCCGTCGCCAAGCCGAGGTCGTCGTTTAATACCGGTGGATTGGCGACGGAATACATCGCTCGTTATTCTGTTGCAATTAGCGACGGACCTAGCGACGAATTTATTCCGTCGCCAGTTAGCGTCGAAAAATTCGCGACGTAAGCATACCCTCGCCTAGTCGTCGCTAAGCCTGTTAGCGATGGGATAGCGATGGAATGTGGTCGTCGCTAATCCACGGCTTTGTTGTGGTGAGTTTACATCCCTACTTGAATGAAGCATTGGGGGTTCAACCAATCATTTTGTAAAATGATAATACTATCAAGTTGTTGATTTGAAGAATAAGCACAAATAACTGCCTGCTGCCATATGTAAAGATTTCACAGGTTTGCTTTAGGATCTCTTTCATCTTTCGGTTAAAATACCGCTACTTTCATACAATGGCAGCATCATAGGGGAAGCTTTGATTCTTTTGTGGTTCAACAAGTTGATGTGTTCTTACATAAAATTGAATTAGTTATGCACATAGTGAAGAATGGATAAATGGACAATTAAATGGCCATATTGTGACGATCATATCATCTACCTTGAAATATCACTTTTTTTATCATTGTATTAAAGCAATAAAAGTACTTCCTGATACTTTTGTATATTTTAATTTTTATGGTATATATTATATGTATTTTCATTTTTTTGTGTGATATTTTCTAAAGAAAAACAGGAATTTACAAAGTATGGCGGGATTTTCCCTTGCCAAGATTTCTGTGAAAACAAGATATGTGACATATGTTCAAAGTGTCATGCAACGATGCAAATCTCTCTCTCTCTCTCTCTCTCTCTCTCTCTCTATATATATATATATATATATATATATATATATATAAACTAGTTGTATTTAAGAATAGATGGATTAATAAATTAATAAAATGGCTAGAATATCCTTAAACAAATGGCATTTTAAAAAATACATAGTTGTTTTTCTCGGCATTAAAAGGCTTGATCTTGAGGGGAAATGAAAAGTCACATCTTTTTCAAAAAAGTAATGAATCTATCAAAGTTATTTTTAACCTCAAAAAGTAATCTTGTATTTTCTAAATTACTATTCATTTAAGGATATTTTAATCATTTTAATAAGGTTGAATCTATCTATTGTTAAATACAATCAGTTTAGCATTAGATTAACCCTATATATAATGCATTGGTTATGCCCACTTTCTCATTTTGTCCCTTCAAAATCATAGTTTTTTAGTATTTTTTCTTACATCTAACACCATAGATGTGATCTATAGGTTTTATTTAGTGGTAACCAGCTTTTGGATCATCCGCTGTATACAAATTTTTTTTAGCTCATAAAAATATATTTTTTTGTCAAAAAAATATAATCCAAGAGTTGATTCTCGCTAAATCAATCATGCTAAACACACCTAACGATTCAAATCTATCATAAAACTCATCAAACTATGGGGCAAAACAAGAAAATAGACTCTGATATATATATATATATATATATATATATATATATATATATATATATATAGAGAGAGAGAGAGAGAGAGACTAAAACGTATCAACCCTAATCACTAAGAATTTTTTTGGCATTTTTTTGAAATTCTAACCTTACGTATGTGTTCATCATGATTGATTTACTAGAAATTGACACTTAAGATCATGCATTTTGGATGGAAAAAACGGTATTTAAAGCCTAGAAAAAAATTATAAAAACTGTACACCTTATCTTTGAATCTTATAAAATCATTTTCATGCATCAAATCAAATGATGCAAGTACCAATTTATAGTAAATCAATCATGCTAAACACATCTCTAAGATTAGAATTAAAAAAAAAACACCAAAAATTGATGATCCCCAACAATCGATAACCATCAGTCAGGTAGCTTCCCACTACTCATAGAGAGAGAGAAATGGAAACCTACCATATAGAAAACATACCAATCCTACCTACTAAGATTTTTTTGACGTTTTTTTGGAAATTCTGACCTTACAGATGCGTTCAACATGATTGATTTACTGGAAATTGACACTTAGGATAATGAATTTTGGATGAAAAAAAATAGCTGAAGCTTAAAAAATTTATGAAAATTGTAGCCCGTTGACATTTTAACCTTATAAGAACCTATCCATGCACCAGAATCATATGATCCAAGCATCAATTTCTAGTAAATCAATAATGAAGAACACAGAACACATCTGTAAGGTCATAATTTAAAAAAAACACCAAAAATTGACGGTCCTAAGCAATCAGGAACCATCTTGTAGGGATGCAGTCGGGCAGCTTACCACTACTATAAATATATATAGGAAAATGGAAAGCTACCTGACATCATCCATGCTCGACCCGTACCAGAGTTTTTTTTTTCAAAAATTTTGTGCTTTTTTGAAATTATAACCTTACAGATATGTTCTACATGCTTGTTTTCATAGGAATCAGATATTGGATCATTTGATTCCGATGTGGATAGGCTTTCATAAGATTTTAAAATCAACGGTCTAAAAATTTTAAAATTTTTCAAAGCTCAAAAGCCATTTTTTCATCTAAAATGCATGATCCAAGAGTCGATTTCTAGTGAATCGATCATGCAGAACACATCCATAAGGTCAGATTTTCGAAAAAAAAAACCCATCTGGTACAAGTAGGGCAGGGATGGGGTCAAGTATATTACCTTTGCTCTCTCTCTCTCTCTCTCTCCATATATATATATATATATATATATGGAGAAGTTCATTGTGTGAGAAGAGCCAACGACTGTAACCATAATGATAAACATTGGTGTTGCCATTAGAAGACCGCTGAACTGTTGCCCCCACAACCTCACGATAACAGAGAGAACGCTTCAACCCTCAAGCTCATGTACATTAATTTTCTTGCTCATTTCTATAAAATATTACACGCCATGTGAGCTAAATTAATGCTACAAAAATCAGTGATACAAAATACTGTAGGAGTTCTAGTATGAACATTCAAGCTGCTGCAGCCATTAGCTCTGTTCCTGTTCTATCATCTACATCAAGGCTCCTCCGGTGCTTCATATCATTGTTGGCATCTTTAGCAGACACACTCATGCCAGGAAGAGGAATATCAGAATCAAGCAATGTAACAAGGACCTTTTTTGCAGATCGATGTTCTGGTCTTTTCGATAATGAGAGCAATTTTTTAAACTGGGGCTGCTGACAAACTATTCGGCCATTGCTCCATGGTGCAAAACTGAAGCATGATGAGGTTTGCTGTCTAAGGAATGAATACACTGCATTGGCTACAGGGAATACTCTCGAGTCAGAGTTTTTCTCCATGTCACCCCTTCTGATAATCACAAAAAGAGAAAAGAAAAAAAAAATAAGTGAGCTGGGTTGTGTAATCTGCCATACTGTTACATTCTGAAGCAAACAAACAAGAAAAACTCGATTTTGTGAAGTAACAAATCAAAGAGGAAAGAGAAATATAAGACTTACACAACCACAACAGTTGCAAGCTCAGGAAGATCATCCCCATTCACCATCATGTTGCATATGTCATTTAACCAAACTGATACAGCTGTAAGTGAACCACCAACAGACATCCTGACAAGGAAACAATCAAATGTGTTTACGGTGAGCAAAGACAAAAAATAACTGTAATTTAACCCAGTGATTGAGAATTGGAATTCATCAAAATAGAGTTCTTAACATGTCAGTGATGTCACCTTTGTCTTTGCTCAAATGTGCTTACGGTGAGCAAAGACAAAAAATAACTGTAATTTAACCCAGTGATTGAGAATTGGAATTCATCAAAATAGAGTTCTTAACATGTCAGTGATGTCACCTTTGTGTCATATGCAAGATGAATGCACATTGAACATAAATGCACTATGATGCTTATTAGGACGAGAACATGTGTGTGGGTGTGCATGTGCGTGTGGGTGTGAGTGTGTGAGAATAGTTTGATATACTAAGGTAGTTAGTTTTTTCACTGGAAGTAGATAGGCTAATAGTTTATGATGATCATTGCCCATTTAGTAGCAAAAGGTGCTTTTTTTTATTGAGCTCCTGGATACTTAAAAACTACTTTCAATAGCATTATTTTGATGATAGCTCCACTGATTTTTTGCTTTCCCTAAAAGCCACAAAAGCTACCTTGGCTTTTAAACCACTTCATTTCAAGACATATTACCTATTAAAAGATCATGGTTATTACAACTTACTGTTTGATCAAAACTAGAATGGTGAAATTGGTGATATTTACTCGAGTATACCCATTATGATAGCACCCTCAGTTATATAGTGTTTGTGGGGCTGGAAAGTTTGGACCTCTGCTGCAACATGTTAGAGGATTCTCACCTCATCTAAGCTGGAGAAAAGTAGGTATTTCATGGCCAAAACCTTAACACCCCTCCCCTAGTTTGGTCTTGGCTGGATTTAATACTGTTTACTAGGAGGCTGGGACTAAAATTAACTAATAGATCCTCCTTTCAGATGCTCATTTTCAGCTATTAAATTCATTTTTATTATGGAAGTTCCTGCAATGCACTATATTATCTAATGAAAAAAATAAAAAATTTGAACTTTGGGTTCGTGTGATCATGGTATTCCATTACTTCTGATCAATATGTGCTGGCAAGAACAAAGGTGAGCAGAATAACTATCAGAAGCGAAGAAAGATAAAAGGTTACCTGTGAACATCCACCGACCACACAAGTTTGGTGCAACGGAATAGCTCTGGATATAGTCCACGCTTTGTTGCTTCTTGGAGAACTCTTGCAGCCCTTGCTTTCTGACCAAGCCACCATAGTGCATCCAAGAGGGCATTATAGAATCTCAATCCCAGACCACGGCCTTCACAGTTAACTTTGTCAAAGACATACTCCACCATCTGCCAATTGGATTCATCATCATATTCCCCCTTGATCATTGTTCCAACCACTTGATGAGCATTGGAAACTCTTGATGTTTGCATTTCATCCAGTACTTCATAAGCTTCAGCCCATCTACAATTTTGAGATGAAACAACAAGTACAGAATATGAGACAATTCTAAAATTGTAGCAGATCTCATTGAAATGTATGATGGTAGGCACTGGCTGCTGGAAAAATAATGAGGTTGCTTCCTTGCCATTGCAATGGTCTAATTAGCTGACCAGTTTGCACTAAAGCATGCAACATGCAGCCTGATCAGCTCAACCAAACAGTTGGTATTTCTTGGTGACGTAATTCATCAAATAAACTAACAAAAGCAAGTGGAAGCCAACAAGAGAGGAAGCAGGAAAATTATCTAGCATGAAACAATTCTCATAAGAGAAAAAGCTAGGATTCTTGCCTTAGGGCAATATCCAAAATGGAAGGGGGCTGCATATGCATTTTTTTGAAAGTCACTCTTTCTGTCATTTGCACCTATTAAAACAATGACTCCAATCATACTAGCTATCAAAAAACAAGCATCACCACAATGTGAAACTAAGAGTGGAATTAGCAATCATGGGTATCATTTTGCAAATGAAAAGCTATAACATTATAAATGTACTTCAAAACTTATCATGCACATGTAGAAAGTTTTATGCCAATAATGTACATCATTCAAATACTACATGAAAATATGAATAATCACTCACTTTATAGGAGAACAATTTCACTTCAATGTGCATGACTAATAGGAGCCAATGTGTATGCCATTTTTCACTCACAAAACAAGCCACCACCATGGTATTTGAAGAAACATTGGCAGCAAAAAACAGATTGACTCCATGAGTAAGCAAGGCCTCTCTCATCATTGGCTGTGAATTTCCATCACAACCAACAGGAAAGGACTGAACTTATGACCTGCCTAGGTGGCCTTTTTGCCAGAGATCCCCTCTTGGATAAGTTTACCTTACAAATCTTTACTTATTCCTAAGCATATATATTAATAAACAGAAAGCATTTAGCTTTGCATTTTATTTTCGCTTCATCTCTTTCTTGAGTATAAACCATATCACAGTATCAGAACAGATGAACTAAGCATACTTGTTAGTTTTATTTTTATATATGTTTAATGCTTGGAATCTAGCACGTTGAAAATTTTCAACCTTCTAAGATTAACAAGAATGGTTTATGTGTACAGATCAATCTCAATGTTTAGGTTTCCTTGGATACTAGTATGAATATGCCCATTGGAACCACAAAACCAACCACTCGAATTACAGATTTAACAATTATATTGCATATTAAGACCTTCAATGCACTAAAGGGAGATTTAATAATGAAAAAAGGAAATTGAAAACCAATCAATATATATATATATATATATATATATGTGGAATCACTATAAACAATGTTGAAACACCTAGTTTATTCAGTATGGCAAGATTGACATGGAACTATAGATATGGTTTACAAAAAATTTGAAGAGCCATTACTGATAAAGGATCTTCCATGGTCTAAAAGCTGTCAACCACCAAATCTGAGTCAAGATTTATTTTTTAACAAGCAAACACAGAATATTTTCCAAATCTTACAACCTCTTTCTGTCAGTACATATGCGTGTGACATTTTAGCACCGGTTAACAAAGATGGTGCAAATTTTATAAGATTTGTGGATTGGAGGCTCTAAGTTACTAATCTATGTAGTAAAAAAACGCAGACTAGGCACTGACTAGCCTGCCTAGTTGGCCTAGGCATAAGTAAAATGCCTAGGCTTTGCAATTCCTAGGTGGGTACTATAAAAGGTACCAATTTTTTCAACTAGGCATCAACTAGGGCACCTAGTCAGCAACTAGGGGCATGGGCAGTTTAGTCATTTTTTATTTTTATAATTTTGTTTTTAAATGTACAAAGGGAGGGGTTTAATTTTAAATAATTATGTTTTTTTAGATATGTGTGTTTTAATTTGTTTCTGATGAATTTGTCTGTTAAAAACTTAAAGGCTGAAAGTAAGATATAAATGTGTGATTTTTGTTTGTATATATGTGGGTTTTTTTGTAAATTTTTTTGTAGAAGTCTGAAAGCATGTTTAGTATTACTGATTATGTAATATGTTACTTATATATGTATGTGTTACCATGCTTCTGTGATTTTTTCTGTGAAAGGCAAAAAGTATGAATTTTGGGATATATATTCTGATTATGCTATGAATAAAATATGTGTGTGCATTACAATCAATTTTTCTGTGAAAGGGTGAAAGCATATATAATTGTGTACTTTTCTGAAGAAAACATCTTATTACCAAAAGAACTAAACATATTTTTATGTATTTTTGTATATTTTTTAACTTTTTAATTGGGGTACCAACTAGTCCGACTAATCTCGCCTAGTCTTTTTAGGAGTCTATCAACTAGGCACTGCCTAGCGCTTTTGACTACATAGTTACTAACTAAAGATTGGTGTGGATAACGATTGAAGAACCTTCTTTGAGGTAGAGACCAAGGTTGCCAGACTAGGAAGCGGAAGCAGGAAACGATACGGGAAGCGGAAGCGAGAAGCGATGCATTTTAAAATATATAGGAAGCGGGAAGCGAGGAATAAAAAAATATATACAAATTGAATGAGAATCAAAATAAAACACAAATAAAAGTGACTAATATTAAATTTCATGATTTTTTAGTGTAAGAATTAATTTTTTAACAAAATCTAAAAATGATGACTACCAATTTAGCGAAAGCACATGGAAGTCAGTGAGAAGAGTCAGAGAAAACACATAAAAAGCATTAAAAGTTGAGTAAGAGAACATATAATAAGAATAAATGAAGCGTGTGGAAAGCATAGGAGAAGCGTGGGGGAATCAAGGTTCTCATCAAGTTTCGGAAGTGAAGAGTATCGCGCTTCCGAAGCAAGTTTCTGGGAAGTGAGATTCCCACCTATCTAAGAAGCTTCCGGTAACTCTGGTAGAGACCCATTATGTTCAATTAGAAATTTTAAAGATGACAAACAAAATGGAGATTATGTTCCAGAAATTCCAGATTCAGAAATTCATCTTAAGAGAAGAATATTTAAACCATATTTTGGCCTTGCCTAGGAAATGAGGATTAGAAGGGTACTTGACATAATATCCAGTAAAAGAAAGTAGATCATTAGTTAGCAACACAGAATCGATGGACGTCTCTCTATTATGTAAAGCCCACCTTATCAGCATGATATTCTACAGCCTTTTAGCAAATTGCTTGTTGATATTCAAATGCATAGCCAGTTGAAATAAAAAATAAAAGCACAAATGAAGCTGCTGCTTCAACAAAGAGGGTGATAAAGTTCAACTGATGTATCTGATGGGCTGGAGTTCTCTCATAGAATCAAAAAATGGTGACCGGAAGATTAAAACAACAAAAACAACTAAGAATTTGAAGTTCAAACTTAAAAATTGACAGCAACCAGCCATGGGCGAGAGAAACTAATAAGGCTTTGATGACTATGAGGACCTGTGAGAGATAGTGGATAGCCATGAGCAAGAGGATTAAAGGATAAGTATGAACCAATATGTTTGCAATAATCCCAACATAATCTGAAATTAAAGATGAGGATTGTGTATGAGATGTTATCAGAATACATGCATGTCTTTGGTACACAGAAAATACTTGAGAAGAGGTGGATTTTGATTACAAGAATTCTCAAAATGAGATAGTTTAGAAAAAACTAAAACAATATTTCTGCTAAATATAACTATCAAATTCTTGTAATATACAAAAGTAAACTTTGATGTAGCACAGCTGAAGGATGATTTGCCATTAGAAATTTTAATCATCCTTAACATATATTTAATAATTCAACTAACAGATTGCTCAAATCTTTTAGATATTAGTTTGGGAAACTTATCCATTCAGCAGATGTTTTTCTCTTTCTTATTTGATTGGATCTACAAATGGTTTGTGTTTACCATTTAGAGTCTATCTTTTCTAGGATTCTCTTAGTCAAGTATGCTGCTTGTCAAAATCTTTTGGACTATTATTTAACCAATAAACAAATGGAATGACATGGTTCATCCTCCATGTTGGCTTTTGGAGATTCATTCCCTATGCACCTATTAATCTCCTTGCTGCCAAGCAAGATTACCTTCAGCTTGATACAACAAATTCGGCAGTAGTATGGGCATCAGCGGTACTCAAGGAATCAAGTTACAACTATGTCAATCTTTAAGGTTTTTATGCAAGAAAACTAATAACATATGCCTGAGACCCAACGATTTTTGGTTGATGAAACACATGGAATGTAAACAAATCCAAAACACTGATGACTCGTGACCATAAAATAAGCTTGCGGACAAGCAGACCAGCTCTGGATCAAGGTTCAGACTGAATCCTTACAGAACGTCCATGCTCTTCAGAACCATCCAAAGGATGAAGAGGATATCATCCTCCAATAAAGGAATGGGTAACAATTATTGATGGAAATGGTTGCACTAAAAGAGATTACATATAATTCTAACCTGTCATTCTTTGCAAAAACTGACACCAATTGACAGTAGGAGATGACACTCGGCATTACTCCAGATTCTTTTATCGCCAGGAACTGCTCTTTGCTCTCCTCAACAAGACCTGCTGAACAGTACACATTCAAAACAGCCTCCAAAGTCTGCTCATTTGGTGTGCATCTAGCCTTCTGTATCTCCATATATGCAGTAAGTGCATCTTCATATTTTCCACTCTGGCTAAAGCTTTCTATAAGACCGTTGAAAGAGTCTTTGCTCCTCTGAATTTCTGATTCATTCATTCGTGCAACGATTGCTTGAGATTCCTTATAAAGCCCCCCTCTAGCAAACATAGCTATAAGAGAGTTGTAGGTCTCAATGGTTGGTATACTCCCGACCTCTTGCATCGTGTTGAATGCAACAAGCGCTTCCTAAATAAAATCTCCTAAGAATTAGTTCCAGCCATTAACAAATGATATAAAAGAAAAACAAAGAAAACCTTTATTACCTCATAGAGTGCTGCCTGACCATATGCCTCTATTACTCCGTTATAAACACTCGAACTAGGTACAATACCATTACTCTGCATATGCAAAAGGATTTTCTTCGCATCTTCGTGAAGGCCACCCTTTCCACAAGCAAAAATCAATCCTTCATATGTCTCCATATTGGGTTCTACCTTTTCCTCCACCATATCATGGAACAATGTCACTACCTCACTAAAATAGCCACCTTCACCAAAAACCTGTATCAAAATGTTATAAGTTGCAGCATCCGGTTCAGTGCTGCTAACTTTCATCTCAAGGAAAAGGTCCCTCACTTCATCATATCTGCCGTACTTACCATACAGGTTCAGCAGAATGCTATAAGTTGATGCATTATGGGCACATCCCACCCTTTGCATCTGCCTGAAAACACTCACGGCCTCATTGATAGAACCTGACTTAGAGTATGCTTCTAGCAACACATTGTAAGATGTAACGTCGGGCAGATTTCCGGCCAACTCCATCTCCTTCAGAAGTTCTGAAACCTTCCCCAGCTTGTTCAATTTACCGAATGCCTGGACAAGGTAAGTATGCGTAGTGACATCCGGCACTATGCCCGCCTCGTTCATCGTCCTAAACACCATCTCTGCTTCATCCCCAAGACCTCTGCCACCACAAGCACTTAACAGTGTGTTATAAGTAACAAGATCAGGCTGAATTCCCTCATGCCTCATCTGCGCAAACAGTCCCAGCAATCCTTCCCAATCCAGCCCTCCCCTCGCACACGAATTGATAACCGTATTGTACGTCAACAAACTCGGCGCAATCTTCTCCCTCTTCATCCGAGAGAGAAGCTGCAGCGACGTCTCGTATTGTCCGTTGCGGCCATAAGCATTGATCAGTGCAGTGAAAGAGAAAACACTCCAACTAACACCATGGTTAGGCATTTCCTCAAAAATCTCAGAGCATTTCTCTAGTAACCCTTCTCTGCCCAAAATTCCTATCATTATCGTGTAGATATGTTCGTTTGGTTTACACCATAGTTGTCTCTGCATATACTTAAACAACCTAAGGGACCTCTGCCAGTCTCCCCTCTGTGCAAACTCCACAAAAACCAATGCAAAATCGTTCAAGGAGAGTTTGTTCTTGAAGACATCAAGGCATCTCGCAATACTACCACGAGGGGGCAGGCTGCTGAGTTTATTAATCAAAGTTTCAACATCATAACTGTATTTCCCTTTCTCAACTGTCACAGAGGGGTTGCCCAAGATGAGTTCCTTGGGTTTTGCTCTAGCTATGAAGGAAGATAACCCACTTTTAGGGTGAGCCCTGGAGGGTGAGAAACCCCATTCAGAGGGGGAATTCGAAGATGGGCACCTCTTGTTTCTTCTCAAAAGTGGGAAAAACGAATACCCAAGTGAGGAATTGGGGGATAAGGAGGGTTTTACGAGTGTACCTTGAGGAGTGAAGCTGTAGATGGAGGTGAGAGCCATCTTTTATCTCAACCCTTCACTCTGATGGGCAGAGAAGGTTGCGTGATTGCTTTCATGCATTTCATTCGGTGGTGGGAGGGAGGAGAGAAATTTGGGATTGGGATGTTTGAAACTGAGAAAAATGTCGAGGAGAGTGTTGTTTCAGTTTGGTGTTTCTGCTAAAGATAGATTTTTACACGTTAGAGAGAGAGAGAACAGGTTCAGCTATCTGGATGAATGGATAACGAATTTCATGGTTCGGTCATTCGGATCCGATTGGGACGATCTGAACCAAATAGGTTGAGTAAGGATCACGGGTCGCAGATCACAGGTTTGGATAGACTGTCCACTTAGCCAGGTTGCAGCAAATTAATTGGATGACGCAACGTTGTTAGAATCGTATCGGACCCTGAATCCATTCAGAGATTCTGAACCGATTCCCATTCTGAACCTAATGGAGCTGAATCGGGCAATGTTTAACCAGCAAATGACACCTTGCCAAGAAAACATTAAATTAATATTTAAAATTATTTAAAAATGTTAAAAGATCATTTTTAAATTTTATTTCAAAAGAAGCTTGAACCAACTCAGTTTGGTATCGATTTTTAGTCGATACGATACGATACATGATCGGCTGATTCGCAATGTAAAAAGAATAAAATAACAAAAACGCGAAAGGATGTTTTTTCTTGATATATGGCCGAGAAAAATGTAAAAAATATTGTGATCAAATTGTGATAATTAAAAAAGATCTCATGATATATCGCAAAAGATCATGAGATCTTTGAGATATTTCAAGAAATCTCGCCATATTTGTCACCATGCCTAGGTTAATCCGATAACCCATGAGGTAACTATGATAAAAATTTATATGTTATAATGACAGATGGAACCCAAAAAAAATAATTAAAACATATTTTTTATTTCAAAACTTCAACAATGGTCCTCACTAAGATGTGCAAAGGGGGTTGAATATAAGTGATCATAACCATAGTGACAGACTTTTTTTTTGGCAAAATCTCGTTTTTCGAAAACTCGTGAGAAATTGAAAATTTTTCATAAATCTTGCATTTTTTAGGCAAAATCTCAGCAATAAAAAATAAATTTAAAAATAAAATTTTTTATTTTTTATAAGAAAATATTAATAAAAATTATTTAAAAATAAAAATACATGTTTTTTTTTCATGATAAATAGCAGTTTAAAACGTAAATATCATGTTTAAATCATGGTATTTATGTTTTTTCATAAATCTCGCGATATTTTGAAAATCTCGCAAGAAATTACTGTTTTAAACTTTCAGGCAATTTCTCGCAATATTATCGTGAGATTTTCATAAATGTCGCGATATTTGTCACTATGAATTCATAACTTCTATCGTAGAACTGACTTCTATTAGATTTGGTTGTAGTTGCAAAAGCTTTGTTCTTTACATGAACTATCTAGTGAAGTGGAGGCTATTTTTACTGATGACTTTGACAAGCCTCCATATAGAACTCGGTTGCATTTGATGTTTAATTACATGCTCCACATGTGAAATGACAGCTTCAAATGCCTTGACCACACAATTAGCACACTAAACTAAACCGTGGCACCTCTTTATGCCCTAGCTATGCCACCAGACTAGTGCAGGTAGGGCACATTGGCCCAAAAACAAGCCAATAAGGCAACACTTATAGGCACATTAGCAGCCGATTTTAACTAACAAGCTCCCTTGTTTCTTGACATTAAGGTGCCCTACATGGCTTCTATCTGATGTCATTGCCTTATACAAAGTTTTAGATACTTTCTGCAGTTTATAGACACCTTTCCTGCTGTTAAAAGAACGATTCTTTACAGAATCCAAAGTTGCCTATTCATTGCAAATGCAACATAGGTGAAGAATGAGTAGCCTTGATCTATCAAGCCATGAGAATACCAACCATTCTTTTGTCATCAATCCTGTACTTCTCAAAAAGGTTTCAAAATCACATAATTATTATATAATTCCTGGTTTTCTCTTAATGCAGTGATAAGGAGGATCTCAGCTGATCCTCACAAAATCAATACCATAGCTAAAACCTTAGTTTTTATGAAAGCAAGAATTAATGAAAAAATAACTAAAAATCAATAATAATTCATTCATCTAACCCTCTTTTGTCTCTCTACAATGAATATTTATAATAAAGAGAAAAAACTCTAGGTACCCTAAATCTACTACGGATCTGAAACAGATCTGATACTCAACTAAGATTTGAATAAGATCTAAAAACCAATATCCAACTAGAATAATTAAAGAAAAACAAAAATAATTAAGATAAATCCAAATGGACCCTTCGGCCCTGTTTATGCTTTTTTGAGTTCTTCTCTACCATTCGGGTCGTGCATATACAATATACAATGTGAACAATGCCATGCTCTTTAAACTGAGGATACCAAGCATGACCCCATATGAGAAGTATAGAAAAACCAAGTATGTTCTAAACCATATATAATATTTTATGAGTCCTCTATGTGGCTTTGGATCAAATTGGATCGAACATATTCAATACAAGAATTATATGCCAACCTGAGGTACCCATCATCACTCCATGCTCCACACGTTGATGATAATCCATGATGCATCTTGAGATTTGTAAAAAGTCTAGATATGGTTTAAGAAAATTGGACGTAGGGTGCTTTTGAAAATGAATACTAGGTTTGGTTTGAGAGGATTCATTATAGCCAAGATTCAATATGTTTTGGGTATCAAAATTTTGGTCTTGGGATTTGTTTATGATATAGGAAGGCTCTTTGTGGTTTGAATCTAAGTAGTTTAGGGTCATATCTAAATTGGGTTCAACTATGGATGAGCTAATGAATTCTAGATTGGGTTTCAAAGGATCCAATAAAAGGAATTTAGATCCAAATCTTTTTTAATTAGATTTGGGTCTTTAGGAAGGTCATGGGTAAGTTCCAATGGAGGTTTATCTGAATTGGTTTCTAAATCAGTTTCACCTACTTGGGTTTGGGTGTTCTTGTGATAGGAAAAAAAAAACAACTTAAATCATGCAGATCATATTTACAGATAAGGTCGTCCAAAGAAAAATTAAGAAAATGTTTTTTAAAGTTCAACCACAAAGAGCCACAGACGGCACAACGCCAGAACACTGATCAGAAAACGAAACCAAAAACTACATATGCTTACACCCTAGCACTAATCTCCATGAGGAAAAGAAATCTCGAAACATTTTCAAGATTTAGCTTGTCTTGAAATAAATGAAACATTTCAATATCCTGATCTTGGTGGCCATATACTTTCTAACATATATAAGCATCACATAAATTTGTGATATTTAAAAAAAGATGTCATTATCCAAACACCGGCAAACCATGTTTAGAGAAAGTTTGGCTCCGGATCCATTGTTTTTTGGCGTAGCCAAGTAAGCCTTAAGCAGCTTTGGGGCCCACTTTCTGAAAAATATAAACACAGGCTCACACGATTTTTAACATGGTTCGGTATTAAGTCCACCAACTCTCTCTCTCTCTCTCTCTCTCTCTCTCTCTCTCTCTCTCTCTCTCTCTCTCTCTCTCTCTCTCTCTCTCACACACACACACACACACAACAAAGAGGAGGAGGAGGGGGTCTCTCTTTATTTATAATAACATGGTTAGGTTTCATCTTTAGAGAGGTCTCTAATATAGTTTAACCTCTTAAGAATACATTCAATCTTGGAAAGCTTACAAGATTGATCTTTAGAGTTCATGCTAGACGATCCATTGGGCATCCCACCTTTTCTTGAACTCACGTTGGATAGAGTCCTTGATTCACGTTGGGAGTCCTTTCATTAGCTACTGTCTTCACATTAGAACTCTTCACACAAGAACCAACGTTGGAATATGTTTTCTTTCTTCTTGGACTCATATTAATATGTTTCTTCAAACAAGACCGCTATTGACCCTCATCCTTATGGTGAATGATCGTGATTGATCCAACAATGAATCTGCATCCTGATTTTGATTACGTGGTAGAGCAGGATAGATCTTGATCTTGGTCATACGGTGGAGCTGGGGATGGATGTGGATCTTGACCACACGATGGAGCGTCTCCTGGTATCTTAACACTTTCTCCATTCTTTGGTAATCTGAACACCACTCTCATAACAGGTAAGCATACATTTTCGAACAATAATATCCATTTCAATAAGCTTAGGTTTGCCTTCAAAGATATAGAACTCACCTGATGCTTTTTCTTTTCTTTTCTAGAGAGAGGAAAATGATTCATTAAACTCACAGAAGTGAAACAAGTTCATACCAGAATTCACCTGAGTTGATTTTTGTTAGGTGTAAGAAGGGAGAAAGATAGAATTCCAAGAAGAAACGTGCCACATGTAAACTCATACACTTGTTCTTGTGAACAAGAGAGTAGAATGACCACCACACACGCGCGCGCCCGCCCGTCGTGCCGGGCTGGGTTCGGGTAATTGGCCCTTTAGAGCCATATCCAATCAAGATCAAAGTACCTTAACGGGTCACGACTCCTCATATTCCGTGCCCGTTATGGCTCTTCGGATTCTGTAACGGATCTCGATCCTTCGAAGTCCGTTATGGGTCACGTCCCCTCGGATTTCGTAACGGGTCTCATCCACGCCTTGTAATCGTTCGTGGGTTATAAAAGCATGGGTAGGGACGGGGTTACAGATAGATTCGAGACGCTTAAGAGAGCTCGGCGATTTCCCATCTTCCCGGTTGTTCTTTCTCTCTTTCCTGAGTTTTCCAAGAAAGGTTGTTCTGCAACATTTGGTTCGAAGAGGTTGTTTTCGAAGGATGACTCATCGGAGTGCACCGTTCGGTTCGTCGTGGCTATTGTATCCTGGGGGAAGGACGCCGAACCCTGATTTGCACTGTATGTGGGGGTGAATCTTCTCTAAGGGGAGTACTTTTGTACGCCTTAGCCTATTACACAATATTAACATGCTTCTTTTATGTTTATTGTGTTCCATGTATATGTTTGTTCATATGCTGCTGTCTGGATTTTGGTTTTATGCGGAATCGGTCATGCTTGCTCCCTGTTATGGTTTCGATTGTCTGTTAATCATGTTGTATACATTGTTGTATTTACTGTTTTATATCGTGTATTCCATCATGATGACGATTGTGAAACTGTGTAATCTGAAATATGATCCAACAGTCTTAGAGAAGATTCTAAGCATGTCGACCTCTTCCGCTTTTCTACCAAAAGTGGACATGTCCGGTATGCCGGAAAAGTTTGCCGGTCAGAATTTCAAGTGTTGGCAGCAACGCATGAAAATCTGGTTCACCACGATAGGGCTGCTGTCAGTTCTGGAAATCGATTGCCCTTCGGTTTCTGATACTGACCCTGCTGCAGTCACTGCGGCAGTCCAGTGGAAAGAAAAAGACAGTATATGTCGTGGCTGCATACTGTTGGCTTTGTCCAACATATTGTTCGATGTGTACTGTTCTTCGTCTACCACTGCTAAGAGCCTATGGGATCAACTTGACAAGAAGTACAATACCGAAGATCAAGGTCTTGAAAAGTACTATGTTGCCAAGTTTCTGAAATATCAGATGGTAGAAGGCAAGTCGGTCACTGAGCAGGCACACGAGTTTCTGCTACTGCTCCATAGTTTGGTTGAGGCTGAAATGAAACTTCCTGAGAAGTTTCAAGTTATGACCATCGTAGAGAAATTTCCTAAGTCTTGGGTAGACTTCGGCATGTCTCTCAAGCACCGTAGAGGAAAGATTTCCCTAGATGATCTTATGGTAGCCATTGCCATTGAAGATGATCATAGGAGCCAGAAACAGATCGTGATGCCAACTGAACCGCCTAAGGTGAACATGATGACCGGAGCTTTTAAAGGCAAAGGACAAAAATCGAAATCTGCAATGAAAAACCAGTTTAAACCTAAGACCAAAATCCAGAAAAAGGCAAAGAACAAACCGTGTTGGAACTGTGGGCAGGTTGGGCACTGGGCTAAGGAATGTCCTTCCAAGAAGGCCAAAGCTCATGGGACCACAGACGGAACGCCTCAAGTCAACATGATGACTGAGGTCGTTGGGACCAGTACTGGGTATGTTTCTGTTAACCCACAAATCTATCACGTTTATGAGCCAACAAAGTGGCTGGTTGACACTAGGGCTAATGTGCACGTTTGTGCTGATAAGTCTGTCTTTGTCTCATACCAGGCTGCTGCAGGCAGATCCGTGACTATGGGCAATTCAACGACTGCAAAGGTGTTAGGGATTGGACGCGTGGATCTGAAGTTTCCTTCAGGACGAGTTCTAACTTTACACAGAGTGCACGATGTGCCTGTAGTTAGAAGAAACATTCTAAGTGGTTCATGTCTTGTTAGAGAGGGTTATGAATTTAACTTTAAATGTAATAAAGTTGTTATTTTACATTCTGGAACTTTTATTGGCAAGGGGTATTTAGATGATGGTTTGTTTAAACTTCGTGTTGAACATGTTTGCAGTGATAAATTAGAAAATGATGTTTCATTTGATTCATTGTCTAATGTTGCATATAACATAGAATCATCTGATTTGTGGCATAATAGATTAGGTCATGTGAATTTCAACTCTGTGAAACGCATGATAAACTTGAAAATGATTTCTGAGCATTCCATTGATAAAACTAAAAAATGTGAAATTTATGTGCAAGCAAAACAATGTAGGAAACCATTCCATACGATTGTTAGAGATTCTGAAATATTGGATCTGGTGCATACAGATATCTGTGAGTTTAATGGAGTATTAACCAGAAATCATAAAAAGTATTTTATCACTTTTATAGATGATGGCACTAAATACTGTTATGTGTATCTGCTAAAATCAAAAGATGAAGCTTTTGATAAGTTTCTTAATTTTAAGAATAAAGCAGAAACACAAACTGGTAGAAAACTTAAAAGATTGAGGTCTGATAGAGGAGAAGAATATACCTCTAATAAACTCGATGAATATTGCAAGTCTGTTGGAATAGTTCATGAGTTTACTGCTCCATATTCTCCTCAATTCAATGAGATTGCAGAAAGAAAGAATAGAACCCTAACTGACATGATAAATACTCTACTTGGGAGTTCTGGATTACCTACCTATATGTGGGGGGATGCTCTGAATACGGCTTGTCATATTCTGAATAGAGTACCTCAGAAGCATAAGGATAGTAGCCCTTTTGAACTCTGGAGAAATAGGAAAGCCAGCTTAAAATACCTTAAAGTGTGGGGGTGTCTGGCTAAGGTACTTGTCCCAGAACACAATAGGAAAAAGCTGAGACCTAAAACAGTAGATGTTGTCTTTTTGGGTTATGTAGAGAACAACTATGCCTACAAGTTCTTAGTAATTAAGTCTGAGATATCTGGCATAGATGTTAACTCTATTGTAGAGCTTCGAGAAGCTACATTCTTTGAGGATGTATTTTCCATGAAAGTTGGTGTACCTCAGAATCTTTCTTCTTTAGATATACCTTCAACTTCTGGTTCCATTCCTGAACATGTGGAAAGGATGACAGATGTGGGGGTAGAACCATCTTGTTCTCATCCTAGACCCGGTGAGTCTGAGAAAGTGGTTGGACCTAGAAGGAGCAAGAGACCAAGGATTACCAAGGATTTGGGAAGTGACTTTATCATTTACCTTATCGAAGATGATCCTCCCACTTTCCAAGATGCAATGGCTTCACCTGAAGCAAAGCATTGGAAAGATGCCATCAAGAGTGAAATGGACTTCATTATCTCTAATGGTACTTGGGAACTGGTTGACCTCCCTAGTGGTAGTTCCACAATTGGGTGCAAATGGATCTTTAAGAAGAAGTTGAAACCAGATGGATCCATTGACAAGTACAAGGCAAGACTGGTTGCCAAGGGGTTCAAACAAAAGGAGGGAATAGACTATTTTGATACCTATTCTCCGGTTACCCGGATGATCACTATTAGAGTGCTTATTGCACTGGCTTCCATTTATGATCTCTCGGTTCATCAAATGGACGTGAAGACCGCTTTCTTACATGGCGATCTTGAAGAAGAGATCTATATGGATCAACCTGAGGGTTATGTGGCTCTTGGTAATGAAGATAAAGTTTGTAGACTGGTTAAGTCATTATATGGACTAAAATAAGCCCCTAAACAATGGCATGAAAAGTTTGATAATATTATTTTATCATTTCGCTTTGTTGTCAATGAATCTGATAAGTGTGTTTATTGTAAAGTTAAAAGTGATGGTTGTATTATTTTATGCCTGTATGTAAATGACATTCTATTGTTTGGTTCTAATATGGGAATTGTTAATGAGACAAAGTCGTTTCTTAGTAGCAAGTTTGACATGAAGGATATGGGTGTTGCAAATGTGATCTTAGGCTTAAAGCTGACTCGTTCAGCTGAAGGGTTAACCATTTCTCAATCTCACTTTGTTGAGAAAATACTTGTGAAATTTGGCTATAACCAAGGAAGATCTGTAGCAACTCCATATGACCCTTCTATCCCCCTTCATAAGAATACGACTGGTGTTTCTGTGTCTCAATTGAGGTATTCCCAGATTATTAGAAGTTTGATGTATCTTGCAAATTGCACAAGACCGGATATTTCGTTCTCCGTGACAAAATTAAGTAGATACACAAGTTGTCCAAATCGCACTCATTGGAAGGCATTAGACAAGGTACTTAGATACCTAAAAGGAACTATATCCTTGAGTTTGCATTACAAGAGATTCCCTGCAGTTCTTGAGGAATATAGTGATGCAAGCTGGATAGCCATGAACTCTGGCAGTTATGGCATGACAGGGTATGTATTTACCTTGGGTGGCGGCGCAGTCGCCTGGAGATCAGTAAAACAGACCATCTTGTCTCAGTCTACTTTTGAGGCTGAACTCTGTGCTTTAGATGTTATAGAATTGGAAGTTGAATGGTTAAAGGGACTTCTTGAGAAACTTCCTATAATGTGCAAGCCAATTCCTGCGATATCTGTGCATTGTGACAATATGGCCACTATTGCAAAGATTAAAAGCACAAAATATAACCAAAAGCAGAGAAGACACATCCAAGTCAGAATAAAATCTGTAAGGGAACTGGTGTCTCAGTTAGTGGTTGTTGTGGGATATGTTGGATCCAAAGAGAACACAGTTGATCCATTAACGAAATGACTAGATAAGTCGTTAATCCTAAAATCCAGAGAGAGGATGGAACTGAAACCCATCAGTAGTTCATCTGCAGTAGCAACCCAACCTATCTGAGTGGAGATCCCACAAAGTAGGTTCAATGTGGTAATAACAAGCTGTAGGGTGAACTGGATAGCACCTTATTAAATATGATACATTGTATCTGTGTCTGTTCCCCTGTTTACTCTGGAAAGGTGCTATAGCTGCAAGTTAAGGAAGAGTTAAAACTCTGAATGAGTTCAAAGCCTTCTAGGCGAGATGTTAGCAGTGCATCTTTGAAGAAGCCCACCTATGTGAGTGTGACTGTGTGGCCGCAGTTTAAGAAATTGGGTTATTCCTGAAGTCACTCATGAAACAGGATTCGGGTGCATGGTCTTTAACGCGCCGCCCCTAAAGATTACAACCAGAACCTTTATCATGTTGTTGCTGATGAACACTCCTACACCAAAGGTTCAAGTTCAAGACTTCAGTTCACTTCGTTCCTGTGGGGGTAAAGTTAGTCAACTCAGGTAGTGGTTCAAACCGGAAGGTACCATTGCTGAAAGCATGATATGTCCTGTTGCAGATTGTATCATCTTGCATCATTGTTTCCTCCCGTTTCATTTTTTGAATTTGTGGGAGAATGTTAGGTGTAAGAAGGGAGAAAGATAGAATTCCAAGAAGAAACGTGGGTTGTTTCTACTTTTTGGAAAAAGGCTTTGGTTTTGGATAGTCCCATATTGATTGTGCATGAGTTTGTTATGGGCTTTATAAGCCACATGTAAACTCATACACTTGTTCTTGTGAACAAGAGAGTGGGATGACCACCACACACACGTGCGCGCGCGCCCGCCCGTTGTGCCGAGCCGAGCCGAGCCGGGCTCAGGTTCGGGTTCGGGTAATTGGCCCTTTAGGGCCATATCCAATCAAGACCAAAGTACCTTTTTGCCCAAAGTTTCTTTGGATTCTGTAACGGGTTATGGGAATGGATAACGGATCACGACTCCTCGTATTCTGTGCCCGTTATGGCTCTTCGGATTCTGTAACGGATCTCGATCCTTCGAAGTCCGTTATGGGTCACGTCCCCTCGGATTCCGTAACGGGTCTCATCCACGCCTTGTAACCGTTCGTGGGTTATAAAAGCATGGGTAGGGACGGGGTTACAGATAGATTCGAGACGCTTAAGAGAGCTCGACGATTTCCCATCTTCCCGGTTGCTCTCTCTCTCTTTCCTGAGTTTTCCAAGAAAGGTTGTTCTGCAACATTTGGTTCGAAGAGGTTGTTTTCGAAGGACGACTCGTCGGAGTGCACCGTTCGGTTCGTCGTGGCTATTGTATCCTGGGGGAAGGACGCCGGACCCTGATTTGCACTGTATGTGGGGGCGAATCTTCTCTAAGGGGAGTACTTTTGTACGCCTTAGCCTATTACACAGTATTAACATGCTTCTTTTATGTTTATTGTGTTCCATGTATATGTTTGTTCATATGCTGATGTCTGGATTTTGGTTTTATGCAGAACCGGTCATGCTTGCTCCCTGTTATGGTTTCGATTGTCTGTTAATCATGCTGTATACATTGTTGTATTTACTGTTTTATATCGTGTATTCCATCATGATGACGATTGTGAAACTGTGTAATCTGAAATATGATCCAACAATTTTCTCTTTGACTCTGCTGAATTATATCGGCATGAAGATTGTGGAAGTTACCGACCAACCACCTACTAAAGCTACAATGGGAAGCTTATATATATTGTTAGATCTCAGGGAAGCTTCCCACGACCATTAAGTTTTAGTAGGTGAATTGTCTGCATACTTCCACAACCTCCAGCAGATATGTATCAACACTCGAGCTGTTTTTCCCTGCAAATGCAGAAGATCCTCATCTATATTAGATGTGTGTGTATACACGTACCCAAAGACAAGTAATTAAAAACCCAAGTCTTGTTAATTTAGATTCAGAGTTGAATGGTAAATGAGATCCTTCGTTTTTCCTGTATGACTACTATACAACAATATTAATTATTTGTTCAAACTTTGTGGAAGAAAAAAAATATATAATATGGAAACATGGAAGTGGAAGCAAAACCCAAGGAAGAGCACCACCAGAAAACAATGAATTAAGAGAGGAAAGATCTTGGAAAACTACATACCTTTTTGCTTCTCCTGTGCTGAGGAATGCATACCCCTTTCTCTTCTATTTATATACTGAACATGGTCAGTATCTTTAATGAACACGGTGTTAGAACCAAGCTGAACCTCCGTGTTTGGCAAGTGATAATTGACGTAGAAATCAAACAGCTTACCAACCCCCGAGACTCCTAATTATTTCGGTTTGTTTTCTAATTAAATTTAACCTGTTTGCACTAGGACTGCACACAAGCTGAGTTCAGGTTTGGTTTGTTAACTTTGAGTTTGGTCACCAAGTGGCCTTGGATCTAGCTCAAGCCCAGTTCAAGCTGGTTCAGCCAAGTGCGAATGCGACTTTATTTTTTATATTTAACTAGATGGAACGTGATGAGATGGGCCGGCCTAGACCGGTCAATCGATTGGGTTTGTATTGATACACAACCCAATCCTAAGTTGAATTTTCGGGTACGGGCATAAAAAGTGCCAATCCAAAAAATATTCAGGTCGATCCAAACCCATCCCAAATAATATGTGGATGAGGTTCTGGTTATCCCACCCGACTTGAGTGTTTTATATGCATTTTAAAATTTTAAAATTATACGGATCCGGGTTTGAGATTTCATTTTCAATGGATTTGGGTATGGCTCAAATATGGATCATTGTTTGAGTTAGGGTTGAGAAAGTCTGGATAATGGGCTTGGGTAAGGTTGTATTGGATTATGACTGGATTGGGCATATTATGAGTCGTCGGACCCCAAAATAGGGTAAGACCGAGCCTGGATCGGGTTTGAGAGATAATAGGTCTGGTTTGGATCTGACCCAGGTCCATAAAGTGGTTGGGTATATATGGTTTTGGCCTTGTGCAATTCCAAGCTGGAGCTCTGTTCATATTCGATTAGGCCAAGTTTCAATCGATTCTATAGATTTGGGACTAAAATAGTAAGCTTGGGTTTGTTCCAGGTGAGTGCCTGAATCAGAAACGGTCACAAATAGATGAGTTTGGGAGCTTCACACTGGATCTAGGACCGAACCAATAAGCGGTCCAAAAATCCTTGAACCAGCTCCTTTTAATGAATCAGAACTAGGGGTCGCAAAACCTGACATGACCCGCCAACCTGCCTCTTAGGCGGGTTCTGGTTGGGCAAAAAAGAACCCGTTTAATAAACGGGTTGACCTGCCTAACCCGTTTATTAAACGGGCCAGGTTCGTGTTAGGGGTATGCCAACCCGGCTGACCCGACCTGTTTAATAAACGGGTTAGGCGGGCAGGTCAACCCACCAACCCGTCCGCCAACCCGACCCACCAACCCGACCCGATTGCCACCCCTAATCAGAACCAAATAGGATGTAACTTCACGTTGATTGGTGGCCACCCATGGCCATGGTGTAGAAGCATCCTGCGACCATGGAACATCACCGAAAAACTTGTTCACCGGCAGCCTCAATTGTTGTTGATCATAGCTATCTTCGGACAACAACTATAATGCCCAAAATTTTAGAGATTTTTTCTTTGAAATATCTTTTGTTTTTCTTTTACTAAACATAGCTAAAGTTTTTTTACTTTGAAAACTTTTTTCCAAAGCGTTGGTCCCATGAAATGACTATGAAACAAGACTTTTGCTCAATCTAGCTAAAACATAATTTCATTTATTTTTAAATGATAAGTGTTACAAATTTTTTCATCAGTACAACAATTTTTTTCATCAGAGTTCAAAAACCAAAATCCCCACAAAATCAGTCCCAGATTTGTGTCCTTCGATGTCTTCGAGCTTCCTGGTGTGTCTCTTTCGTCTATCGCTAAGTGCCTGGAAAAAAATTCAAATAAAGAAGTTAGACAACATGAGTCTCAATATGGTTTTACCCTTAGACACAATCACTTAGCTAGATAGCAAAAATAGTTGAAAACACCATTTGGCAACCGATTCAAATTTTAAAACAGGAAGAGTCAATCCTTAACTATAGGCATCGTCCTTCAGGTGTACTCAACATGTTAGTATGAACATCGAGGAGTCGACCCTAGATTAACTAGGGCAACCCTTAGGTGCCTAGGTGCACCAAACCCATCATGCAGTGAATGTCTAAATGCATGAATATTTTAATTAATCTTTTCATTTAGTAGCTTTAGCATTAGGTGCCATGCTCGTACATATCATTCAGTTCTGACCTAGATTATCGCCATGAGGGCACCATTTTTTGACAAATTGGGTGCCCTCGACCTGCTTAAGAGGTGTTCATTAAACTATTTTATTGTTCATTTTAGCCCTCGAGAGACACTGAGACACTTGCTCAAGAGTTTGGGATCTTTCGTTAAAGCATCCCTCTCCCTAGGACTCAAAGTCCGAAACCTCATCTTTATCCCTGTAATCACGCAGTGCACTACTAAAGCATACAATCACAACTCTACCTCTGCCTCGAGTATAAGAGTACATTGTCCCAAAAGTTGGTGGAGAACAGGTCTACAACTGACCCTATGAAGAGACTGCACAAGGCTCATCTATGCCATAGATAAAATCTAACTATCGCCCACGGGATTGGTGCAACTCGTTCCCATTTGATAAGTAATGTCACCTCATATTTCAGAGTTTAACTGTGTAACTGAGTATTAATTAATTTATGCCATTCATATGAAAAATGTCACCATACATACAAAACCCAAAGTATGTAGTGTCAACACCTAAAAATCCCTCAATCTAGTCACATTCTCACCATGCCAGTTCATGACTTCTCACAAGAACTAGGTCTTTCAAACCCTTACAACACATGTAATGCAATACTGATTTCCTTAAATCCACCTATATGCTAGTTAAAAGTTTCAAGTTTTTATCTCAAGAAAAACTCAAAAACACAACACCAAAATTGGTCCATTATCCATTATATATATATATATATATATATATATATATATATATATATATATATATATATATATATATATATATATATAGTGCTCCTGCAGTACCTACTCCCTGGATCTTTTAAGATCTAATGGCTAATAAGAATACATATCTTTCACTTTAAATATGTATGCATACCTTAAATGTCACACTCTCTCATCATTTTTCATGCAGTTGCCTTAATGGCACTCTCTTTTTCTCATCCTTTTCCCATGCAAATGCTTTAAATGACTTTCACTCTCTCATCATTTCCCATATGGTGGTGGATATTAGTTGAAATAGACATGGATGATGGCATGTGCTTGCATACCATATCCATGTAGTTGCATGTATTTTGGAGTTTTGATAAAAAAAAATAGACCCAAACCATATATCAGAATGGATTTAGGCCTAACTTTTAGAACCAGATTTTTATACTGTTAGTATTCATATATATTCAAAGCAATAGGGATGTAAAACTTATTTGGGTTAGATGTTGACAATACTTGATTCAACAAATTAGATAGAGGCATTAGTGGACCTCTCGTCCAGCAGGAGAGGAGAGAGAGAGACTACTAGTTTTTTTTTACTAAGACTCTAAAATACATGCAACTACATGGATATAGTATGTAAGCACATGCCATCATGTATGTTCATTTAAGCTAATATCCACCACCGTATGAAAAATGATCATGGGAGAGAAAGAGAGTTGTTTAAAGCATTTGCACGAGAAAGGATGAGAAAGAGAAGAGAGTGCCTTTAAGACAATTGCATGAAAAATGATGAGAGAGAGTGACATTTAAAGTATGCATGCATATTTAAAGTGGGAGATATGCATGCTTATTAGCCATTAGATCTCAAAAGATCCAACGGCTAGTAAGGAGAACGTGCTCACGGAGCACCAGAGTGCCTTTAAGACAATTGCATGAAAAATGATGAGAGAGAGTGACATTTAAGGTATGCATGCATATTTAAAGTGGGGGATATGCATGCTTATTAGCCATTAGATCTCAAAAGATCCAACGGCTAGTAAGGAGTACGTACTCAGGGAGCACCATATATATATATATATATATATATATATATATATATATATATATATATATATATATATATATATGTGTGTGTGTGTGTGTGTGTGTGTGTGTGTGTGTTTTCAAAAGCCATATCGGTCATGCTTAAGAAGGCACTTAGACAACCAAATTACTTGAAGGATTTTCTGCATAGGACACTAACACAACATGCTTACAAGACACATAGAAACAACAACATTAACTTACAGAAAATTTTGCTCAAGATATTTGAAATAAACTTAAAACATATTAAAAAAATAAAATTTGAGATGTAGAAAATTTTTGTTACATACATAACTATAACAACATGCTTAAATCTCTTAAAACACATACACATGAGTGCAGAAAAATTCTACGCATTAAAGACTATAACAAAATGTTTAAATAACATTTAGAAACATCAAAATGAATTGCAGAAAAGTTCTGTACATAGAGATCTAAAATCAAATGCTTATAACCACTTAAAAACAACAATTATACATTTAGAAAACTGAATTGCAGAAAAAAATTGGGATCTAAAATCAGCATGCTTTTAACCACTTAAAAACAATAACTATACACTTAGAAACGTCAAACTGAATTGCAAAAAAAATCTGCACATAAGGATCTAAAATCAGCATGCTTAAAAACATTCAAAAACATATTTGAAACATGATCATGTTGTCCACTAGCTAAACATTCATGGAGGGAGGAACCATAATGCGAAAACACAATCACCAAAACAAAATGCCAAAAAACACTAAATAAACCTTTTAAATTGTCAGCTCTCCAAACACCATTGTCGACCTCCTCAAATCAATAAAAAAAACAAAAAAGAGGGGAAATACATTGGAGAGAGAGAAGGGGATCACGAGAGAGAGGGTGAGACAGATGGTAGTGAGAGAGTGAGAGTGATGAGAGTGAGAGATGTTAGGGAGTCAGGGAGTAGAGAGAAATGATGGAGGGAGTATGGGAGAGAAAGAGAGAAAGAAAAATAAAATAATAATAAAAAAAAGTAGCAGGAGAGGAAGAAGTGGTTCAATGAGAGTCAAGGTAAGGGACAAGTGGCTGCCCCACTTGACTCTTGTCCATGCATTTGGACCAAAATGCCCTTCCAACAAAAACTGATGTCAACAGTGGGTTTTTCTTGCAAAAGATAGGTTTCGCAAGAGAAAGAGAGAAAGAGAAATTATAAAAGAAAAAAAAAGTAGCAATGATGGGGAGGTAGAAGGGGTTCAATGGGGCCAAGTGGCTGCCCCACTTGACTCTTGCCCATGCATTTGGACCAAAATGCTCCTCCAACAAAAACTAATGTCAATAGTGGGTTTTTATTGCCCAAAATGCTCCTAGCTCAAAAAAAACCTACCCCTACCAAAAATACCTCTAAAAAAATATAATTCTAAAAATGCCATATGGGTTGATTGGACTTGGATTTGGACCCAAAACTAATTTCATATGGGTCGCCACACTATATGATGCTTTGAATTTTCGCGTTGCCATGCGATGTTGCTTGTCGATAGCCATGCTGGTTGTCGATCTGAGTAGGCATATGACATGATGCTACTCTTTGGATTGAATCCTTTGATAAATCTTAATCTAACATGATTGTTTTCTTGAATCATTTCGATTAAACAAATTAAGGCAAACCATTCTCTTTACCCTTCTAAGATATTTCCTCAACCTTCACAATAAGGCAATAATCAAGGAGACAAATGAAGCTCTGATACCAATTTACTGTAGTGATCAGGAGGATTGCTCTTGAACCCCACAAAATCAATACCTTAGCTAAAACCTTAATTTTTATAAAAAAAGAAATAACAAAAAATTGAAGAAAAATAACTAGAAATCAATAATAATTCATACATTTAATCCCTTTATTTTGTCTACAATGAATATTTATAATAAAGAGAGAAAATCTTAGAAAACCTAATCCTATTATGAATCTGAGATAGATCTAAAACTAAACTAAGATTTGAACAAAATCCAAATCCAAATCCAAATATCCAACTAGAAGAATTAAAAAAAATGCAAACAATTAAGATGGATCCATCCAAAATTAACCCTAAGGACCACCCATCCCGCTCCTGCATCATCTCCTTAAAGTAATATATGGTCAACTCGCTAGAGCATGCCTTATAGATGGCATATGACACCATTAAGGTAGCTCTCCATGTAGCATAAATGTGTGAGACAATGACACAAAGCACCTCTTAGCTTGTTTGCATACGACATTTATTACACCATTTTCATATGCATAATTAAGCATGTGGTACTTTATAGTCACAAATATCTTTGAGATTTTGCCCACAAGGGCTTCACTTTCTTGGTGAGGAAGTCAATGTGTATATCTCAAGTTGAAGAGACATCACAAGTTTGACACTTTGAAGGTGTGTCCTGCATTGTAAAGGCCAAAGGTGGGGTTTGTATGATTACTTGTCCAAGCATGGACAAAATAGATAGAACACGTGTTTTATTCATAATAGGAACAACTATACTTGTTTAGTGTTTGTTTCAACTGGACAAGGACATGTATTCCTTGTGTTTGACATTTGTTTGCTTGTTGTGTGGACAACTTGGATATATATGGATAATGGGTAGGATAACTTTGTTTTAGATCATACGACCTAATCCGCCCTATCGTATGAGTGTTTGAACATGTTTATTAAGGATTTTAGCCATGAATATAGATCTTGGATTGGATCCAAATACAAAAAAGTATAAAATTTATGTAATTTGAAAAAACAAAAATTCATATTTTTTATATACAAATGCTTTAATGGGTATCATATTGGATCCAATTATAAAAATATGGGTCTCTACTAGATCCAATTACAAAAATACTTAAAATTGGGTAATTTTTATATAAATTGGAAATTCAAAAAGTGTGCTCAAAATCACATTTTACATTCAAATACATAAAATGATTTATCATGAGATTTTCAACTTTTTTATTTTTCTTAAATTCTTATTGCCAAAATTTTTTGAAATTAAAAAATAAATAATTTATCAACAAAATCTTGAAATTTTTTAAACATAAAAGCCGTATCAAATCAAACCCTAATTTAAAAGCCCTAATCAATCAAACCCTAATTCAAAAGTCCTAATCAATCAAACCCTAATTCAAAAGCCCTATTTTGAAATCTCTAGTCAATCAACCCCTAATTCAAGAACCTTTATAATTAAACTCTAATTTAAAATTCCTAATCCAAAAACCCCAATCAATCAAACCTTAATTCAATATCCCTAATAAATCTACCATTAATTCAAAAGCCCTAATAAATCAAACCCTAAGCATCCGTAGACCACAATGAGAGAGAAACAAACAAACAAATCTGGGATGCGGCGGATGCACATTCCACATGTCTGTTGCGTCTAGCGTTGTCTGGGACCATGTCTTGCACAATGCATGGGACGCTCAATCAAGCAGCCCTTGAGATTTTACACCAGCACACAAAGTCTAATAAGTGACCATACTTGCCAGTGATCAGAAAATCAGTGGTTTTCTTCTCAATTATGCAAAAGGGAAAACCGAGATTGAAAATATCATAATATGGAAACCCTCATATTATTGAAAGATTTTCAAAATCTCACCTATTCGCAATGTCATAATCTATGTCATATATAGTGGCAAGCTATTTAGAGTGCATGTCATGGGTTACACAAGCTAGAAATGTTATGACACATTAACATGACTTTGAAATGCTGGTTATTTAAATGTTTTCCTTTTAATATTTTTAATAATATGTTAATCAAAATTCATTTTTATAAATTTAAATTATAATAAATATTGGTTTCTATTATTATGTAAAAAATCATATAAATGTGTACAAGTGACAAATACTAGAGACATTTTCAAAATATTGCAAAAAACATTATTTGTAAACTCACTATTTTATATTGTAAAATCATGTGCTATTTGCAAAATATTGTGACATATTTGATAAAATGTAAATATCATAATTTAATCATAATATTTATGTTTTAAACCTGAAATTTTCATAAAATATAGATAGTTAACTCTATGAAAATTATTTAAGATGCATTGAAATAATGTTATTTATGGCAAAATCTCTCTTTATTATCATTGAATTCATTACTCTCTCTCTCTCTCTCTTTGCCCATTGAGTGCCAAAGATGTTAATGAACCAGATTTTATCCAATATCCGACCAAATCCAATTTTTTTAATTGTATTTGGTAAGCCAAAACAATATCCGATTATAATTGGACGTGGATGTCGTTTATATTTTTTGCTATCAAATCCAAAAAATATCTGAATTTGATAGATATTCCAATCCGTTTACATATAAAAAAGCAGATCTGGCATGAACTTGTCACCATTTGAATCCAAATCTAAATTTGAATCAGTACAACCAATATCCGATTAATCAAATATTGTATTGGTCACATCTATAACAAATCTGATCTGTTTACATCCCTATTGTAATAATCGTATTTTTTTATTTGTTTGAATTTTTTTTCTATTATAATGCATAAATTATTTGATTTGGCCCTGGGATCCAAGTTTCAGATCCAGGACCCATAAAAGACCCATAGATAAAAATACATATAATATCATGTAAACCAATTAGAAAAGAAAGAAATATTTAAATAAATAATAATATTATTATTATATATAAATATATATAATAAACATAGGAAATATATATTACTCAAGGATCCGTTCGGATCCAACTTGTGGAACCTCATTGTATGGGTGAGGCACGGACCCAACTATATGTTGGTTTCTGGGTCTCGGGTCAGGACCCGAACCCCGCCCCGCTTAAAAAAAAAGGGGATAGATAAAGGCAACCCGATACGGGTTGCCCGATAAAAAGAGAGGGTTAGGATTCAAAGTGAACCCTAACCTCGTAATAAAGGAATCACAATGCGGAGGGGGTTGGAGCGCAACCGCCGAGAGGTAGGTCGTCTCCTCCCATTCTGGGCTTTCCCCTACAAAAATGGGATCCCGAGTTGGTTCCCCTCGCTCTCCCCTCTTCCTCCCTCTCTCTTTGCCGACCTTGCTTCTCGTTGACCCTCTATCTCTCGGCTTTTCTCTCTCTTCCTCTCAGAATCCCCTTCAAGGCGCCGGAGCAGTCGAGGCCAGTGGAAGCACTCGCCTTATCGCAACAGTCGCAGCCAACAAGCACCGGTTCAGAGGTACGGGTTCTCTTTTGATTTCGAATAAGATTGGGAACATAGATTTGTATCCCATGCAATAGTTGGGTAGAGTCGAGGAGTATGTTGTATTCTTGTGTCCTCTGGTTTTCACCTTCTAGAGTTGATAGAAGAATGGCATTTTCATAAGTTTTGTATTGTAGTACCTGACATCTCCCTGTATGTTTCAGAATTTTTTGCTTACAGCATCACAGATTGATGCTTGTTGCTTGTTGCTTGCTGCTTGCTGAGGGAAATATGTTTTCACTTGTGTTTATTGTTCATAGAAGTGTCCCATCCATTATCCTTGGTGTTCTAGTTATTCTTTTATGTGTTGTGTGAGATCATTATTCTTTTTTCTGTGTTGTCTAAGTGCATGTGTCTGTAGTATTATCATGTCATAACTGGTGGAACATAACACATGGAGAGAAATTTTCAATTACTTAGGTAAATGGGTGATGTGTCTGATGTCGGTAATTTGTTAAGTATCCTATGTTGGTACAATTACATCATGTCTGGCATGCTATCCACAAATTATAGGAAGTTGTCTTCGATGCCTTAACCATGCAAAGTTATCAGATGTCTCATTGCTCTGCTTCCTGACATCAGGTTATTACTAACACTTTTTTTTGTCTTGCATCATGCTGGTGCCTTTTGTTTCTTGGTGCCAACTTTCAAAATGTTCACAACTGTTATTCTAAACCCAAATTGATGCTACCTTATTTTGTGTTTGGTGGAATATTTCCTTATTCCTAAAAGACTTACGGACTCTTATGTTTGTAGGGAGGGTCACCAAATTGATTGTTTTTAGATGTAACATATCACTTATTTACTAAAGATCATCAACGAATCTTTGTGCATGATTTTTGCCATTTGGCTTATGTTGGTGTGTAATTCAAACTGGTGTATTCTTTCCTTTTCTTTTCCTTGGGTTACTGAAATTCCCCTTTTTGATTTATCCTTTTAAGTGTTAAAAGACTTGGTTGTAATGTTTGTGTTTTGCATAATAAAGTGGGATAAATTGCAGTACCACATAATCTATGATCCATGTAGGTATATCAGCCTAACCTTTTTAATATCAGTCGTAGCTGCATTGGTTTTGCTATATTATAAGTTTATAACAAGCACACACTTGACCCAATTCCCGTTACATTGACAATGATTGTTGTTAATCGAACCAATCGGTTGGGTGCTGGACTAATCCCTATATATATATATATATATATATATATATATATATATATATATATATATATTCGGTCATATATGCAAACTTTCAGATTTGGTTCAGTGTAGGTAATTTGATTTCATTATATGCTAAGAATGGCACTTTCCACATGATTTGGCTGGTTATGATATGCATAGGCATTATGTCATTCCAAGTTTTGTTTATGATGCAAGTGTATTTATAAAATGAAAATGTACAACTATGTAATTAAGTTTCTAGATTTTTCATTATTTGCACCAGACTTATGTATGTTGAAGGATGGAAGATTCTTGTATTGCCACCTAAGTTTCCAAAAGTCACTAATAAAAATGGACTTAGTTAAGCATGCTAAAATAATGAGTTTTTCCTCATGCATCATCAAGTGTTATATGCATAGTCTGCTTCTTGGGTACATGAATCAGACACGCTATTGTGCGAACCTACTTGCATAAGTATTCATAGGTGATATGTGAAGGGGAGTTCTACATGAAAGCATGCATTTGATATGAACATGTGAATTAAATGAAAGCATTCATTTAACATGGTTATGTGAACTCGTATGCAAGCATATGAATATTATTGTTGTTTCAAGCATATCTTTGAATTGACGTGCATGATTTTACATTGAAAGACATGTGATATGAAAAGAATGCATTGGCATGTTCCTTAAGATTTTTGCATATGAATGCATATATGATCAAGATGGATAATCATAGGTTGTGGATTCCTTGAGCCAGTGTGCTCCTTGCCTTACTTGTTTATGCATTACAAATATTATGATTGATATTATAGTTTTAATTGCACTGTTCTGTTGTTGCCACGAGTGGTAGACCATGAAGAGTTGTGCATGCTGATTTGTGAGCTTATATTTGCAAGTTGATTTGCAAGCTTATTTTATTAATTCTGAATGTTGATTTTTAAATGAAAAGAGATGAATTAATAACAAGATAAAAAAGTAAAGAATAGTGTAATTTATGTTTTCTTGATGTCTCTTCTTTAGTGTGAGAATCTTAGATATTACGATTTTGAGAAAACGGTGAGGATACTAAAACTTCGTATGCATTATTGTTGCCCATAAACCCGATATTGAGGTTTTTCTCTTGGCCACAGTTTTAGGAAGAGACTGTCACTTTGCATGGGGGTGGTGTGTAGACAAAATTGTTGTTTTGGTATACCAAGAAAAGTGACACTTGTGGATGCTGATGTTCCTGATATTAGATGTTATTTTCTAATATTCTGATGGATGGTGTTGTTTCCTGATATCGGTCGAGGACTAAGTTTGGAACCCAATAATAAAATATAAATTTTTTTACTAAGTTACCCTAAGAACCTAACTTGACCTCAAGGATTTTACTCGTTTTGAGTATCCACGGGCGAGGGTAATATAAAGTGGAACGTAAAAGTGTGTGTATCTTAATAGGGACATGCATATAAAATAAAACTTAATTTAAGACAATAAATTATGCATGTATTGCATTAAAATCATGCATATTTCTGTTATGCATTAGATCGTGCATATTTACTTGTTCCCTAAATTATGATATATTGATGAATGCATGATGTTGTTCCTTAATGCATGTTAAATATCTTTAATGCTTAGTTTGTGATCTTTGTTGTTATTCAATTGTTTCCTCAGGTATAATAATTGTTTTCTGTTGCATGAAGGATTAATTGAATTATGAATGTGTTATATTTATGTCTTTCTAAAATATTGCTTAAATCTTATTTATGTTCTTTGTTCTTGTTTGATTCATTAGAGGAACCTGTACGCAGGATTCTTTGGATTCTAACACCCTACTTTTTGTGTTTTTCGCAGCATCAGATGCTTAGTGGAGATGACTTGCTTTTGAGAAGAGTCATGAGGGAACTACATGGCAGATTCTTTGGATGGTGTAGCTCTTTCCTTTTGTCTTTCCTTTTGCTTTCTTTACTTTTAATTAATTATGTCTCAGATTCTTTACATTTGAATAAATGAAGTTTGGTTTGATTATGGTTTGGTATGAAAGATGAGTATAAGATCCTTTGTTATGGTGGATGTGTTTAACTGTAAAGGCCTTGGATCTCTGGAATTGTTTCTGCAATTGTTTAAAAAAAAAATCATTTTTTTAAGGGGTATGAATTGAGGTCGTTACAGGTTTGGTAGCAGAGTCCACCACAAAATCTTATATCTTATCATCTTTTCATACCAAAAATTCTCTTTTGGTAAGTGAGTCATGTCTAAGAATGCCAGCAAGTCGTGCCTCGTACTCTAGAGCAGTTTCCTTCACTGATAAGGATATAAGGTACTTTTATGAAAGTATGTAAATTTTCTATGTATTCATCATAATTTTGATATACTAATTAAGGGATGTTATTGCGCGTGTAATAATTATAATTATGGTAAAAATCCTAAGGGGGTATGTTCGGTAAGGGTCTAATTTTGTGCAAAAAATATATGTGTTGTAGATGTCGTATTCATGCAAAGGTGCTTCATCCTCTACTAGTGCTCCCGCGAACTGGCTGAAGCAAAGGGGCTTCATGATGAAAGTCATTCACACCTTAACCGAGATCATGACGGCACAGGAGATGCATACAGCATAGGTGGTGCAGGCCATGTAGGTGGCACAGACTGCGCAGGCAGCACAGGCTGCGCAGGCAGCACAATCTGCGCAGGCAGCTACACGTGACTCTCCTGTTGAGGTTGTTCCAAACATAGGCAGCGTTTCCTTCGAGGGGTTCTTAAAGTTGGACCCACTGATTTTTGCGGGTAAGGCCTACCCTGAAGCAGCAAAGAGCTGGGTTGAGGAGATTGAGCGAACGTTCGACGTCCTACCTGTCCCCGAGGATAGGAAGACACCTTTCAGCATGTACCGTCTGAAGGTTGATGCCAAAAAGTGGTAGGACACCCTGCAAAGGGTGAAGTATGCTGACTTGAACGTGATTCGCTGAGAGATGTTCAGGGAGGAGTTTTTGGATACTTATTTTCCCTCTTACGTCGAGGAGCAGATGCAACAGAGGTTCCTCGACTTGACTCAAGGTAACATGAGTCTGGTAGACTACACCACTAGATTCTAGAGTCTCGAGGTATTGCCTGAACCTCTTCAAGAATGATAAGGCGAGGGCAATGAAGTATGTACGCTGGCTGTAGAACGGACTCTGAGTACGAGTGTTGAGAGGTCGGCCCACTACACTGACAGAGGCGATTGAGACTGCAACAGTCCTGAACGGGGAATGGGAAAGGTTCAGGGGTGACTCGCAGAAGAAGGGCAACAATGAAGCTAGTTCGGCTGATAGTGCGAGGAAGAACCCACCCGCAAGTGGGAAGGAGCAGGGAGGCAAGAGGCAGCGGACCCAGGGGGATGGTCAATGGGGCGTGTAGCAAGGACGACCTCAGCAGAGACAACAGTAGGGGAAGGTCCAATCGATGTGTCGCAGGTGTAACGAAAGTCATCCTCATGGTTTTTGTTTGATCTTCAAGGATGTTTGCTACCAGTGTCAGCACCCTAGGTACATCGCTCCCTATTGTTTGAACCAGCCAATGACCCATGGGGGGACAACAGCAGCATCCACAACAACAACAGTCGTAGAGGCCTCAACCATAGCAAGGTCAGCAAAGGACCAATAGGAGAGTTTATGCCGTTACGGCCACTACGCAGGATGACCAGATTGATCTGATCGAAGGTATCTTCTTAGTTGTCGATCATTAGACTCGTGTGATATTTGATTTTGGTGCTACCCACACGTATTCAGTAGGTTCTAATTTTGAGGACAAAATTCTTTTAAGGGGGTAGGGATGTAATGACCATATTTTTGTTATTTGTTTGAATTTTTTTCTATTATAATGCGTAAATTATTTGATTTGGGCCTAAGATCCAAATTTCGAATTCAAGACCCATAAAAAATCCATAGATAAAAATACATATAATATCATGTAAACCTATTTGAAAAGAAAGAAATATTTAAATAAATAATAATAATAATAATAATATATATAATAAACATAGGAAATATATAACTCAAGGATCCACTATTGGATCCATTCAGATCCAACTTATGGATCCTCATCGTATGGGTGAGGCAGAAACCCAACTATATATTGGTTTTCGAGTCTCGGGTAAGGACCCGGACCCCGCCCCGCTTAAAAAAAAGGGGGTAGATAAAGGCAACCCGATATGGGTTGCCTGATAAAAAGAGAGGGTTAGGGTTCAGAGTGAACCCTAACCCTGCAATAAGAAAATCGCAATGGGGAGGGGGTCGGAGCGCAGTCGCCAAGCGGTAGGTCGTCTCCTCCCTTTCCGGGCTTTCCCCTTCAAAAGGGGGATCCCAAGTTGGTTCCCCTTGCTCTCCTCTCTTCCTTCCTCTATCTTCGCTGACCTCTCCTCTCGTTGTCCCTCTATCTCTTGGATTCTCTTTCTCTCTTCCTCTTAGAATCTCCTTCACAGCATCGGCACAGTCGAGGTCGGTGGAAGCACTCTTCTTCTCGCAACAGCCGTAGCCCCCAAGCATCGGTTCGGAGGTACGAGTTCTCTTTTGATTTCGAATAAGATTGAGAACATAGATTTGTATCCCATGCAATAGTTGGGTAGAGTCGAGGAGTATGTTGTATTCTTGTGTCCTCTGGTTTTCACCTTCTAGAGTTGATAGAAGAATGGCATTTTCATAAGTTTTGTACTGTACTGCCTGGCATCTCCCTGTATGATTCAGAATTTTTTGCTTACAGCATCACAGATTGATGCTTGTTGCTTTCTGCTTGTTGAGGGAAATATGTTTTCACTTGTGTTTATTGTTCATAGAAGTGTCTCATCCATTATCCTTGGTGTTCTAGTTATTCTTTTATGTGTTGTGTGAGGTCATTATTCATTTTTCTGTGCTGTCTAAGTGCATGTGTCTGTAGTATTATCATGTCATAACTGGTGGAACATAATACATGGAGAGAAATTTTCAATTACTTAGGTAAATGGGTGATGTGTTTGATGCTAGTAATTAGTTAAGTATCCTATGTTGGTACAATTACATCATGTATGGCATGCTATCCACAAATTCTAGGAAGTTGTCTTTGATGCCTTAACGATGCAAAGTTATCAGATGTCTCATTGCTTTGCTTCCTGACATCAGGTTATTACTAACACTTTTTTTTGTCTTGCATCATGCGGGTGCCTTTTGTTTCTTGGTGCCAACTTTCAACATGTTCACAATTGTTATTCTAAACCCAAATTGATGCTACCTTATTTTGTGTTTGGTGGAATATTTCCTTATTCCTAAAAGACTTATGGACTCTTATGCTTGTAAGGAGGGTCACCAAATTGATTGTTTTTAGATGTATCATATCACTTATTTACTAAAGATCATCAACGAATCTTTGTGCATGATTTTCGCCATTTGGCTTATGTTGGTGTGTAATTCAAACTGGCGTATTCTTTCCTTTTCTTTTCCTTAGGTTACTGAAATTCCCCTTGTTAATTTAGTCTTTTAAGTGTTAAAAGACTTGGTTGTAATGGTTGTGTAGGTATATCACCTAACCTTTTTAATATCAGACATAGCTGCATTGGTTTTGCTCTATTATAAGTTTATAACAAGTGCACACTTGACCCAATTCCCGTTACATTGACAATAATTGTTGTTAATCGAACCAGTCGGCTGGGTGTTGGACTAATCCCTATATATATGTATATATAAATATTCGGTCATATATGCAAACTTTCAGATTTGGTTCAGTGTAGGTAATTTGATTTCATTATATGCTAAGAATGGCACTTTCCACATGATTTGGATGGTTATGATATGCATAGGCATTATGTCATTCCAAGTTTTGTTTATGGTGCAAGTTTATTTATAAAATGAAAATGTACAACTATGTAATTAAGTTTCTAGATTTTTCATTATTTGCACCAGACTTATGTATGCTGAAGGATAGAAGATTCTTGTATTGCCACCTAAGTTTCCAAAAGTCACTAATAGAAACAGACTTAGTTAAGCATGCTAAAATAATGAGTTTTCCCTCATGCATCATCAAGTGTTATATGCATAGTCTGCTTCTTGGGTATATGAATCAGACACGCTATTGCGTGAACCTACTTGCATAAGTATTCATAGGTGATATGTGAAGAGGAGTTCTAAATGAAAGCATGCATTTGATATGAACATGTGAATTAAATGAAAGCATTCAACTTACATGGTTATAAGAACTCGTATGCATGCATATGAATATTATTGTTGTTTCAAGCATATCTCTGAATTGACGTAAATGATTTTACATTGAAAGACATGTGATATGAAAAGAATGCATTGGCATGTTCCTTAAAATTTTTGCATATGAATGCATATATGATCAAGATGGATAATCATAGGTAGTGGATGCCTTGAGCCAGTGTGCTCCTTGCCTTACTTGTTTATGTATTACAAATATTATGTTTGATATTATAGCTTTAATTGCACTGTTCTGTTATTGCCACGAGTGGTAGACCATGAAGAGTTGTGCATGCTGATTTGCGAGCTTATATTTGCAAGTTGATTTGCAAGCTTGTGTTATTAATTCTGAAAGTTGATTTGCAAATGAAAAGAGATGAATGAATAACAAGATAAAAAAGTAAAAAACAGTGTAATTTATGTTTTCTTGATGTCCCTTCTTTAGTACGGGAATCTAAGATATTACGGTTTTGAGAAAACTGTGAGGATACTAAAACTATGTATGCGTTGTTGTTGCCCTTAAACCCGATATTGAGGTTTTTCTCTTGGCCACAATTTTAGGAAGAGACTGTCACTTTGCATGGGGTTGGTGTGTAGACACAATTATTGTTTTGGTATACCAAAAAAAATGACACTTGTGAATGTTGATGTTCCTGACATTAGATGTTGTTTTCTAATATTCTGATGGATGGTGTTGTTTCCTGATATCGGTCGAGGACTAAGTTTGGAACCCAATAATAAAATATAAATTTTTTTACTAAGTTACCCTAAGAACCTAACTTGACCTTAAGGATTTTACTCGTTTTGAGTATCCACGGGCGAGGGTAATGTAAAGTGGAACGTAAAAGTGTGTGTATCTTAATAGGGACATGCATATAAAATAAAACTTAATTTAAGACAATAAATTATGCATGCATTGCATTAAAATCATGCATATTTCTGTTATGCATTAGATCATGCATATTTACTTGTTCCCTTAATTATGATATATTGATGAATGCATGATGTTGTTCCTTAATGCATGTTAAATATCTTTAATGCTTAGTTTATGATTTTAGTTGTTATTCAATTGTTTTCTCAGGTATAATAATTGTTCCCTGTTGCTTGAAGGATTAATTGAATTATGAATTTGTTATATTTATGTTCCTCTAAAATATTGCTTGAATCTTATTTATGTTCTTTGTTCTTATTTGATTCATTAGAGGGACCTGTACGCAAGATTTTTTAGATTCTGACACCCTACTTTTTATATTTTTCGCAGCTTCAAATGCTTAGTGGGGAGGACTTGCTTTTGAGAAGAGTCACAAGGATACTACACGACTACATGGCAGATTCTTTGGATGGCGTGGCTCTTTCCTTTTGCTTTCTTTACTTTTAATTAATTATGTCTCAGACTATTTACATTTGAATAAATGAAGTTTGGTTTGATCATGGTTTGGTATGAAAGATGAATATAAGATCCCTTGTGGTGGTGAATGTGTTTAACTGTAAAGGCCCCAGATCTCTCAGATTGTTTTCTCACTTGTTTAAAAAAAATCCTATTTTTTTAAGGTGTATGAATTGGGGTCGTTACACCTATTGAGTGTTAATAAAGCTCCTCTCATCCACCATAGGGTGAGATGAGATGCTTGATCATACTTAAGCTTGTGTTCGGCACGTAAAGAGCTCGTTCAAACTCGTAAAATAGGCTCAGCAAACCCAATGCGAAGAGTAGGTTTTCAGCTTGACTCGACTCATATAATCTCATTAACTAGTAATTGATATATTATATATATTTTATATCATGGATCAGATATGGTTTAAGTGTTGAGCTTGCAAGCAATAAGTTTAGAGTTAAAAAAATCTTATTGCTCAGATCATTAAAACAATGCATTAACTTTTAAATAAGTTTAAAAATATCATGTTTGAGTGGCAAAAGCAACAATTATTGAGAGTATCACACTAAAAATCACTATTTAAAAATATTGAGATCTTTGTGACTTTGGTTACGAGTGATTCCTTTTGGAAAAGATCTCCATTAAGGGCATTATTGGTCTTACACCGAAAGTTAAATGATGTCTTCTCATGTTAGTAAATAAAATTAACATGAAAAATTGATATGTTTCAACCCACCATAGATTAGAGGATTTAACGGGCCTGGTTTACATGGACCCATCCCGACCCGAACCAAACCCTATAGGGTCCAGGTATGGTGATAAATAAGAAGACCCGATTAAGACTCGGGCCTGGACCTGAAGGTCCGATTTATACATGAACCCACAGGTATAGTTTGTGAAATTTTATATTGGACCCAACCCAAGTTCCGATTAAGACCTATGATTTTTCAATGTAAAAATGATAAAAAATATGATTTTACAGGGTTTGGTCCATGTAGTTCTTATCGGTTTCGGGTATGATTTTTCATATAGTAGACCCTATTAAACCTAAGTCCGAACCCGATACCATACCCAAAAATCTGGTCCAGTCTGGTTTCAACCAGACCCGTTGACTATAGATGCATTTGGCATGGTTCTTTTTTTTAAGAATTGACACCCATAGTGACAAACGTTTTTTCCGCAAAAATCTTGTTTTTCAAAAACTTGCAAGAAATTGAAAAATTTTCATAAAGCTTGCATTTTTTGGCAACATCTCGGCAATAAAAAAATAAATTAAAAAATATAAAAAAATCACAACAAAAATATTAATAAAAAATATTTAAAAATAAAAATACACAGTTTTTCATGATAAATAGTTGTTTAAAACATAAATATCACGTTTAAATCACGATATTTATGTTTTTCATAAATCTCGCAATATTTTGAAAATCTTACAAGAAAGTTTAAACTTTTAGGCATTTTCTCACGATATTATCATGAGATTTTCATAAATCTTGTGATATTTGTCACTATGTTGCCACCTCGATTGTGTTTCATTCGATAAATAAATATAAATTTTTTGAGGCTTGTATGTCACTAAAATTTTGAAATGGTTGATTTTTTTAAACTGAAAAACCTACTCATGTGTCATAATCGGTCAATCCAAGAGCCGATACCTACAAAATCAAGCATCTTAAACACATCATTATGGTTAAATTACTAAAAAAAAAAAGAGAGAGAAAGTCCAAAAGAGTTCAAACAATGATGGTTCATGCTGTGGTTTGTATAGATGCAGTTCTTATATACCAATATGGACTTAATTATTTAGTGAAAAGAAAATTAACCTGTGGAACTGTTAAAGGCAATGATTCAAGTGTGAGGAAATCTTCATCCCTGTTCTTACCACTAAAATATTGTCATGTGCATCAGGCCTTTGGTTCATTTTAAAATAGGCGAGTCACATCTTTCATGAAACTCTTCGAGAAGCTTTAGATGATAAATGCTAAAAAAAATCTTCCTAAGTAAAAATGAGTCTTTGAAGACCTGTGATATTTCACCTACAAGTGTTTTGTGTACCTGACTACTGAATTGGCTCAAGGCGTTCAAGTGGAAGGACGTCAAGAGTTCAATATCTGTGGTGTGCATCCTTGCCTCAAGGCGGCGCTGGTTTACCCGGACCTGACTCAAACCAAACCTTAAAGGGTCTGGGTATGGCGATAAATAAGAATACCCAATTAAGACATGAGTCTGGATCCAAAGGTCCGATTAATACAGTTGTGAAATTTTATACCAGAACCAGGCCCGACCAGAGTTCTGATTAAGACCTGAAATTTTCTAATATAAAAATGATAAAACATATGGTTTTACCGGGTCTGGTTCATGTAGTTCTTATCGGGTCTGGTTCATGTAGTTTTTATCGGGTCCGAATATGGTTTCTCTTATGGTGGGTCCTATTAGAGTCGAGTCTAGACCCACTACCATACCCGAAAATTGGGGTCAGGTCTGGTTCTACCTGGGTCCGAACCAAAATCGACCCGTTGACATTAGGGATGGCAGTGGGGCGGGGCGGGGCGGGGGACAAGGTTTCCACCCCCGCCTCAAAATTTTATCCTCCACCCCCACCCCGCCTCCGCGGCGGGGATGGATTTTATCCTCAACCCCCGCCTCCATCCCCGTTTCATACCCTTCATCCCCGGTCCAAACGGGGATGAGGCAGGGCGGGGATATTGCGGGGAAAAGTGGTCGGGGTGGGGTTGGGGCGGGGATTAGGCCGGGATCATGGCGGGGACGGGGCGGGGCGGGGAAAAGTGCACGTCCACCCCCGCCCCGCCTCCGCGGCGGGGATGGATTTTATCCTCCACCCCCGCCTCCATCCCCGTTTCATACCCTTCATCCCCGGTCCAAATGGGGCGAGACAGGGCGGGGCCCCGCTTTCCCCCGGTCCACTGCCATCCCTAGTTGACATGGTAGGAAAGAAGAACAGTCAAAGAGTTTAATTGTTTGTGGTGGGTTATATATATATATATATCGCATCAATTTCTCCCGAGCTCTAATTAGGGTTTTCTTTGTTAAATATTGGGATATGCCCACGGAGTTTTACACTGACAGGACAGTGATCGTAAGTACATCAGGTAGAACCAGCGCCGCTGACAGGATAGTGATAATAAGTACTCCAAGCAGAGCCAGCGGTGTCTTTCATCCTTGGGGCGGTTTCTCTGTGTAAAATATAAAAAAAAAAACTATGGTGTTTCTCTGTGGGACCAAAACAGTACTTTTCTAAACTTGTCGACTACAATCTTTGTTAGTTTCTTCTCTAGTTTCACATATTTAATCTCAACTTGCTCCATTTTTATCCATTAGAATACTCAAGTTCCTATGCTTATTTAAATTCTTTTTTATAACATAATTACCCTCGATGATGACTTGCACTCCATCATTTGTCAGTAGATCTTTCAAAAAACTGTGTGCTCCAAATTAAAGCCTTTTTGACCTTCAACATTCTAGTGAAGCTGCCAAATCATAGAAGGGTGATTCCTTCCCTTCATAATATATACTGATTTTCTTCTGTAAAATGATAAATGCAGACAAGAACAAAACTATTGGAAACTAGAAAACATAATGAAAATTTCTGGGCAAATGATTTTTTGGATAGCTGAGCTACAATTGCTTAAAAGTTTTCTCAAACGAAGTTCATTTTCTGCTTCTAGTCAACAACCAGTTGAAAGGAACCTCACAGGCTCACAAGAGCTTCACGTACCTGGCTATCTGGGTCTGCTTAAGGCTTTCAGCTTGAACAAAAAATCGCGAGTTCGATATCCAGGGTGCATGTTCTTTTGTTGCAAGGTCGACGCCGATGGAAAACTATATCTGGTGTTCAGGAAGGCATTACTCACACCAAAACAGGCTCACCGTCAACACAGCACCTTTAGTTTCATAACAGGATGTCTGGCTGGGAAACAAGCCAAGCAGCTAGTGGCTGGCTCATAAAGATCTCGTTCAAACTCATAAAATAGGCTTAGCAAGCTAAACATGAACAATAGGTACTCGGCTCAGTTCGACTTCTACGTGCTTGTTATGTAGTAAAAAATATATTTTAGATATATTTTACATCAAATAGTATAAAACGTATGGTTGACTATTTGGCTTGCAAAAAATAGGTTTAGTGGTAAAATCTTATCACTCACTTCTAGCTTTGAAACAATGCATTTTTTTTGTAATGTTATGTCTTCCAGCTCTAAAACAACATATTTTTTCTGTAAGCAAGCCAGCTCAAACTTGGCTCTTTTAACTCGGGCTCATTATGAGCTTGAACTCAGCTTGGCTCACCACAAGAATGAGCTAAGTTTGAACACTTTAAGCTCGGCTTGTTTGGCTTCTTTACCAGCCCTACGTAGCGCGCGGTTGTTTTTCTCCATTACACAAAAAAAAAACTCGCAGGAAAGTGACAAACCACAAGAACTAACTAAACGTAGGGAAACATTCTTAATAGCTCTCATGAAAAGGATAGGCGAACGGGATAACATTATCTTTGAGCTTACAGGACTTGTCAACTCTATGATTAAGAACATTATTAGTCTAACCATACCAATATTAAATATTGGCCTGATATCAGATGATAGAAAATATCTGATTTAGGAGCAATTGCACATGATCCCAATATCATGTATGCATTATTATACAGATTTTGTGGGCACTTGCATAAATACATATCTTGTGAAATGGACTGACATATTTCAGGCACTAGTGCATCTGCAACTTGATTTGGTGATTGAGTGTGGATTAGATTATAGGATTCCATATTGTGTCCCATGACGACGTACCAATAGGCCTGCCAGTTCTACAAAAGACAGAAAACCATTGATGAGAAACTGCAAATGCAACATTTCCTCAGTGAGAGAAAGTGGCCTGAATCTTGCACTTACAGTGGTCCTCAAGCAACATTGATTGAGTGCTATTCCCATAGGACATGTTCAAATTGGTCCCTTAAATTCAAACATATTTATCATGCATCATGCGGTCCACTTTCGCATGTAAAATTAATAAAATAAAACTCTCTCATGAGGAAAAATTAAATGACATACCAATGGGAGAAAATATTCTTAGCATATATGTTATTATCTATGAGCATATTATAGAGTCAAAGCCACACATGCATACATATTTACATATATGTCTTATAAAATAGGCATTGAAATACATTCAAAGAATTAATAACTAGACTAGAACCTTGTGAGAAAAGTGGAGCAGGGCCCCTATTTTCTGCCTTATATCTCTTGCATAATCTCTCTCAGGCCACACTGATAATGCTGCTTTTGTTATCCAGATCTCCACTCCTGAGGCTTGCCATTGTCTGAAAAGCAGAATGTCTGGCATTATGTTGATCAGAAAGTTTCGCCGACAATGGTGACGGTGACATACCGAACCCAGGATCAGAATTCATCATTCCGAGAGGCACACTTGCAAACACAGGAACAGGCTTCACAATCTTTGCTTCCACGGATTCCCCTGGTTGGCTTGATGCATTTACAGTTTCTTCATCCAACACCATGGGGGTTGGAGAAACTGGCAAGCTCTCCAATGAGAGATCCAAGCTATCAGACCCCGGCTTATGACTCGGGTTGTTCTGATCCATATTTGGTTCCTCTTCCACAGGAAAACAGGGGAGCTGCAAAACATTTTATGTAACATCAACCAACTCGAACAGTAATTATCATGGAAAACAGAGGAATGATAACGTGTACTCGAACTCAAGCTAACCAAACAATTTTTAGATGAATCATAAACTCATGATTGTAGGGATGAAAAGATTTTGAATTATAAAGACCAGTAAACATCTGCAGATTTGTATTTGATTATAAATTTACATCACCAACTTCTGGGATTTCATCACTGATCAGAAACAGTATTGATCACACGAACACACACATCGCTAAAGATCAAGATCAGCAATTCTCAGCCCACAAGGGCTCCGCTCATTTGGTAGGGGCGACTTGTGAATGTCACCAAGTTGACCAGATGTCACAAGTTCGAACTTGCCTCAAGGTCGAAGCTGGGTATACTCAGCGGGCAGGGGACCTCAAAGGGTTTTACCAACTGGAGGCCAGCCAATGTGCAGTAGGGGGGATGGGGATTCTTTTTTTTCCTTGGACCATAAAAAACGAGAACAACAATTCTCAAGGTTTAATTCTAGACTCCGCCATTGAAACTTTGATGATCTTATAGTTCATACCATCAATCTTGAAGACGTCCTTTGTCAATTAATAAGCAGATCCCCACAAATCTGGGTCATTTCAGACACTAAATTAAGAACTCATGCTCAACTCGCCTAATCAATCATGATGCAACCTTGGAAACTACAAGTCATTTACTCCAGTAAAAATCATAGCTTCACCATAATGACCATGCAATTTCAAGATTGAAATTAATAGATCATCTAAACAATATTGAACATGGCCAAAGGTAAATTTGATAAAAATCATGTGGAAATACTCACTGTATCTGTGGTGATATCAAAAAGGCTAGATCGCCGTCTCCTACGGTTAAGATTATTACGCCGGATAAAATACTTCTGCGCATGACTAGCCACCTGAGTTGGGGTCCTGGTCTTGACAAAGTTTCTAGAAATTCCCCTCCAATCTCCTTTTCCAACCCTCTGCAATCCAAGAAGAAAGAGCCTGTGCTCTTCTTCTGTCCATGGCACTCCTGCAAAAATCATACCATACTTTTCATGCCATCAAGATCTATAAATTGAAGGTGAGATATAAGCAGAAATGATCAGATTTTATCAAAAAAAAACGAAAAGAAATGATTAGATATTATTGAGACTGCCTGTACCTCTCTTTCTTTCCCGAGATCTTCCAGCCACATTGATGTCATCGGACGTGTAGCCGGAGGCTGTGGCATCTAAATTCTGTTGGTGTTGATCTGCGTGCTCGTACTGTGACAGGTTGTTCATACTAACACACTTGCGGATCGATCCGTCGGTCACCACACGCACCCCGAAAAGCATGAAGCCATTTTCTGTACATGTTCGGGAGTTGTGGCCATTGTGGCCGCACTGCGAGCAAGTATGAGAAGACATGGTGGTGGTGGTGGTAGTAGTAGCGGCAACAATGTTGATAGGAAATGGAAGAGCTCTCGGCCTTTTATGACAAGGTTGCAAATGACCCTTCCTCTATTTTTCCTATTTGATTTGATTGGATTGAGAGGCTATATTATGCTAGAAAGGATTGGTGGAGGAAGGAGTCGACCTCCACCGTCGGCTTAGCATATTCCATCTGTTTTTCTATTTTTATTTTTTATTTTTTATTTTTTATTTTTTATTTTTTAATTTTTAATTTTTACATTGGTGATCTTTCCCACGTCACTGGCTGCTATTTGTTTCAATGGATCTCCTTGACTTTATTTTGGATTTTTTTTTATTTAGTCGATTTTTTTAGTATGGATGTGGTTGGATGGATAAGGAAAGCGACCAATCAAGAGGTGGCAATGTTCCCTTTCATTGGTTTACTTTAGAATCTTTTTACACCATGTTCTATGTGTTCTTTTCACTTTATTATTTCTTTGGTATATTTTTTTATCTTCTATTTTGGTGAAGCATGTGTGCATGTGAGTGTACATGCATAGAAAGCACCTGTTCCAAGGGAGGGTGGTGTGTGTTCTTCCCTAAACACAAATTGAGTGTTCTTGTATGTACTGAGGAATATCTTGGGACCCGCAATAATTCATATGCCAATGTTGCCCACGATGACTTTATAATAAAATAACATATAAAAAAGGTAAATATGTTTTTGACGAAAATGTCCTCCGATAAGATAGATATGCCTTGGATGAAAATGTCCTCTCGCACCCCGTAAATAGATTTGCACGTTTTGCCTTTGTTTTTAGCTTGTGTTACAACACATGGTTGCTTTATCGTTTCTGCCTGGTGAGTTATGGAGCCTAATTCAAAGTTTTTGCCCTTGTAGGAAGGGTGGACCGGGGGCTCCCCTCGGCGCGGGTCTCGAGGGGGCGCCCCTGACGGGGGGTCGTGGGGGGGCAGCGCTCCCCCGAAAGAATTTTTTTGGGGGCTTATGTTTGAGACTCGGTTTCTTATGGATCAGACCCAACTTGTTTAGATTTAGGGTTGTCGCCCTTGCCTTGTATAAATTCTTTTTTTTTCTTTCTCTCGTGTAACTGTTGAAAAGAGCAATAAGATTTCTCTCTGAGCGGTCGTGGTTTTTTTTATTCTCTCTCTGTTGAAAAAAGCGATTTATAGTAGAAATCAAATCAGAAAGTAGTGATTTACAGTAGAAATCAAATCAGAGAGTAGCGATTTATATTTTTACTATAAATCGCTACTCTTTGATCTGATTTTTACTGTAAATTGCTACTCTCTGATCTGATTTCTACTGTAAATCGTTACTCTTTGATTTGATTTTTACTATAAATCGCTACTCTCTTATCTAATTTTTATTGTAAATCGTTACTTTTATATCTTATTTTTACTATAAATCGCTACTCTCTGATTTGATTTATACTGTAAATCACTACTTTCTAATTTGATTTCTGTTGTAAATCGCTACTCTCTTATCTGATTTCTACAGTAAATTATTACTCTCTAATTTGATTTTTACTGTAAATCGCTACTTTCTTATCTGATTTCTACTATAAATCGCTATTCTCTGATTTGATTTTTACTGTAAATTGTTATTCTTTAATCTTATTTCTACTATAAATCGTTATTCTCTGATTTAATTTTTACTGTAAATCGTTATTCTTTGATCTGATTTTTACTATAAATCGTTACTCTCTGATTTGATTTATACTGTAAATTGCTACTCTCTTATCTGATTTCTACTGTAAATCACTATTCTCTTATTTGATTTCTATTGTAAATCGTTGCTCTCTGATTTGATTTTTACTGTAAATTGTTACTCTCTTATCTGATTTCTATTATAAATCGCTACTCTACTCAGTTTGACGTTGTCATTATTATCTCTGTTGTAAATCGTTATTCTCTGTCTACTTAGTTCGGCGTTTGCACCCTCGTATCATAATGAATAACAGACAGAATGCTAATTTTTCTGGTAGTTCAACTATTTCTCATGAACAGACGATGATAAAGGGTGCTCCGACGATAATAGACGACGACAAAGGGTGCTCTGACGGTAGCAAACGATGACAAAGGGTGCTCCGATGACAACAGATGGCAACAAAGGGTGCTTCGGCGGTAGCAGACGACGGCAAAGGGTGTGTCGTCAATCGAAGCTCCTGTTACAGCAGATGGTGCATCACCAAAGGGTGATCCAGAACATTTAGGGCAATATATTGCAATGAGCTCCTGTTAAAGCAGAGAAGTTTACTCCTTAGAGCGAAAACAATGATGATTTTAACCCTTTCTGGCGGGAGGACATTTTTTGTCCTTTACTCGAAACATCGTTTTATGGTGCTAATGGCGGGAAAGGGTACTTAAGTCTTTGCAAACGCACCAAACTCCGATGCTAAGTGATGCTGACACACACGAGGAAATGAGCTCCACGTGCTTACATACGTGGTGCTCATTCAGACCCAAAAACACGCACCTGCGTGTTCCGGGGGGGGCATATAACCTGCTTCGTGTTCCAAGACATCCATCAGTATTCAGTGTTATTTATCAATGGGCTGCTAGATCCTGACCCAAGACCAACGTTCTACGTGTGGACCATGACCCACCAAGTGGGTCTGTGAAGCTTAGTAATAAGCAAGCTTACTTAGAAGACCTAATGTGATGTTTGAGGCCAAGACTTGGATATGATCAGGTTAGTTTAAATTTTATCTGCAAGGATTAATTGAAAACTTACTATATTAAGCCTTGTTTGGCTTTCAACATCAAAACCTTGTTTCGCTAAACCGGGTTTTGGGTGTGTTTGACTGATTCCCAAAATCCATTTCGCATGAAAGCAGGTTTTTGAGAAAATCTGGGTTTCAACCCAGTTCTTGCAACTTGGGTTAGCCACCCTAACCCAGTCTTCTGAGAACTAATCATATTGAGGCAAACCCCCCAAAAAAGTTGGCTCGTCAGATATGTGACTCAACCAGGTCAGAGTCGAACCAAAGGGCAAAAAACTCTAGCCCAAGGTGACTCATGTTTTTTTTTGTTCTTTTCTTCGTTTTCTTTTGTAAGTTTTTTTTTTGATGTTTTACAGGAAGAAATCGGACCTCGATCGATATTGACTTAGATGCACTGGGTTAACCTACCAAGCTTACGACCTCACACCTAGGTGTAAAAAATTCAGTGGCTAGAACCCTTGCCCCCAGGGATGTACTTGGTTAGGCTAGCACACAGGTGCTGCCTTCCCAGAGTTTCAAGTACATGATGTGTGGTATGCACTGCCCCCTCATTGGACCCCCTTAGTCAGGAGGATGGCCCCTGCGGGGCTTCTTTCTTTCTTTTTTTAATGATGAGAGACCCTTGACAAGAACCAGGTTACTTAACGACCTTTGCTTGCCTTCCTGTGAGGTAAACTTGACTGGGGTACTGACAGCCAAGCCCTTATGGAGCCCACCTGTTAAAGGCACCGACACACCTGGTGAGAGTTGAACCTGAGACAAAAGAGTCGGCACCTTCTATCCAGGCCCACTGCAACTCGAGCAACCGGGGCGATCGACTCCGAGTTTACAGCGATAGTTTTTATTTAATCTTTTAAATGTTTTGTCCTTATTGCCACTGCTAAGCCTGTTAGTAGAATCAAGCCATCCCAGCCACTGAATCACGGCATTCACTGAGTACAGTCCAAACCAAAAGCTTTTACCAACAATGCACCTAATGCAAGGCAGACCACTCTTTTGGTTGGTGGGGGCACTATCAATTCTAGCAGACCAAGTATATATATATATATATATATATATATATATATATATATATATATATATATATATATATATATATATATATATATATATATATATATATATATATATTTCCTTCTTCAGTTACTGTTTTCTTTATTAGGTTTTGACAACTTCACATCCCTAGGGCAAGTGCCACACTTGACAATAAAAAAATGGAATTTGGTGTGCTCAGTGTCTTCTCTTTTATATCTCCCTTTTTTATTCTTCAGTGTCATTGGTAGCATGTGCTGCTTGTTACATTTATATAATTTAATCCTAAGTGGGGCAACTTAAATGGTTTACCTTGAAGCCTTGAACAATAAAAATTTTCAGGGCAATTCCCAAATCAACTGGGCTTGATTCTTGCCAGATTTAATCAAGTAAATAGACCAAAAGACTATGTAAAGTTGTAAGTTGGCATGAAACCTGCAGGTTGAAGATTCATATGGACTATACTCATCTGGTAGAGGCTACTTGTGAATGTAACTAAGTTGACAGGATATCACGAGTTCAAAACCAACAACAACCTCTCTTGCAGCAAAGGTCAAAGCTGGATGAAATCTCCCATGGGCAGGGTGACCTTACCGTTTTAACAGGAGACCTACCAATGTGTGGTTGATGAAGAAGGGGTTTTCTCTTGGCCTAACTAAAAATAAGAAAACTGGCTGAAGCTCATGTGGTGAATACCTCTCTCTCTCTCTCTCTCTGGCCTAACTAAAAATAAGGAAACTGGCTGAAGCTCATGTGGTGAATACCTCTCTCTCTCTCTCTCTCTCTCTCTCTCTCTCTCTCTCTCTCTCTCTCTCTGGATCCAAATCTAAGTATAAATGCCTAAACTGGGTAGCCCAACTGAATTAGCCTCTAAACCTAAATATAGGCTGGTCCATGATCGGTACAGTATCCAATTATGGCTATAGATATTACTAATTATAGTGGACCTATAAACCTACATCTATGGAGAGGCTTATCTCAGCCTAAAATTGCTAATGGACAGACTAGATGGGTAACAAGGTAAGATGACCCATAATAGGCTGCTATTAAAAGAACCATTTAAGCAATGACTCGAGGGTGCTTTACTATAAGTAGAAAAGGGAAATCCTGTGCTTACAGACAACTAAATTGCACTCCCAACTTTTAAAAAGTTGATTCCATTTCCTGGTTGGGGTAACTCCACATGGACATAAATGATGTGAAACTGTTTTACATTAACCAAATATGGAAGGTGTGCCTATACAAGGGCTCCTCACACCTGGCTTGGTTGATTGGCTTAAAGCATCCCAGCTGAAGGATGTCAAGGGTTCGATATTCAATGTCACCACACGGCCAAACCAACTGCCTTTCTTTTTTCTGGGGTTAGGCAGACCGCTACCAGTTATACAATCATACCATTTGGATTCGAACTTGCAACGCCCCAACACAAGGTTACTAGCACTAGCGGTTCCTACCAGACAAGCGGAGCCCCCTGCCCCCGTGTTGGTAGGTGGCCTCAGGGTTTTACATTGGTGAGTGCGGCCACCACAGCTCAGCAGGACTTTACAGCAATTGGCAGGTCACCCAACCTGGCGTCAGTTTCCGAATGTAATAAACAAAAAAAATAAAATATGAAAGGTGTATCATTTTAAGCCAGGATTTTTGGCAACCAGGCATGTTTGGTTCAGTTTTTGCTTTATCAAGAATCTGGGATTTTTTTTTCTGTGAGAAACAGAGAAACCACCCCTGAAGTAAGAGACCTGATTGCACCGGATAATGCCTACTGTTGCTTCTCTGACGGCATAGAACCGTGGTGCACCCCTCGCCTACAGGGAGCCTCCGGCTTCGGCTTGTGCAGGGAGTGACGCTCATCGGATTTGAAACTGGACCGCTTGTCTAGCGGCCTAGGCTCCATCCCACTACTGCAAACAGCTTGCGGCTAGGAAAGTGGGATTTGAACCCTAAGTCCTTTGGATTACATTTTGTAACAACCTGACAAGGAAAAAATGTCACCTGGCATGCCATTTCATGGTTATTTTCTAGCCACCTTGGTAAGTACCTCCTCAACTAGGTAAAAAATAAGAAGCAACATGACAGGATTTATCAGAGTAATTCTATAGCTTTGCATTGCCAAATTTGCAGTTTCTATGTGCGATGTTTTGTTTTTGAGGGCATATGTATTACTGCAAGATTCTCATGCAGACAATTAGTAAACATGGCAACCTTAGTAAACTCATTATAATCAATCAATGAAGTTGGAGTACTCTCTCTCTCTCTCTCTCAGACAATCAGTAATAGTAATTCTTCATGAACTCAATACTAGATCCTTAGTGAAATTTCTCAGCAAATTGCCACTGTGGCAGCAAAATTATTTTCATTTAAAATCACAATCAAAAGTTCAAGAAAGCTTTTTCAAAACAGAACTGCACCAAGTATCCAGAAGGGCAACCCCAAAGTGATTAATCTAGGTGTGATCACCTTTTGCATGTGTATGTACGGAAAGGAAGGGTCCAAAAATATATCCCCAGTTCCCACAGAAAACATGACTAGTACATGGCATCCGCATGATGAACAACAGCTTTTTCAAGTGGACTAACAATTAATACAAGGCTAGAAAAGAGGACTTGTATACGACCATCCAGATATACTTTTTGATTTGCTTCTTCTAAGAAGCCTCTTTAATCAATCTGAATGGTAGTGGATAGGAATATTTGTCAAGATTGATTAGGATAATCGATCTTCACCTGTCATACTTTGTACAGTAAAAGTAAATGCTTAAATAAGCAGATACATGGTTTAACTATATTTGATTGTTAGATGTCTTCTTATATTTATTTTGATAATAATTATTGAGAAATTTTTATTTAGAGTCCCACCTTTAGCCTCATACTCCAAAAAGGGTTTTATGTTATCTGAAAAGACATTTCAGGACCCAACTTTTCATGAAACTGTCAAATATATAAACATCTTATATAAAGAGTTATTTATGGAAAAATCACTAAACCAACCTTATTTCTTAGTAAAATAAGAAAAACCCACATTTTCAAATCAAAGGTTAAAATGATGTTTTATGTGGATCTCAACCATGAAATTAGCTTCAGATATTTTTTTGACAGTTAAGGTAAAAAGTTGGGTCTTGAAATATCTTTTCAGAATGCTTGGACTCTTTTTTGGGATATGAGGCAGCACGAGTCCCTAAATGATATTTTATCATGTCAGTATATTACACCTACATCAGTAAATAGGGAATGTCAACCGTTCCTTTTTGGGTCGGATATCCAACCATGTCCTAATCCATTTAGTCAAATTCGGTAGACCAAACAATATACGATTAAGAATTGGATTTGGATTCAGTGTTCAATTTCACATCTGGATCCAAATCCAAATTTGAGAAAATCTGAATATTTAGATATTTGGATCCAGTTACATGTATAAATGGTATCCAATTAGCTATTTAAGCTAATCATATCTCGATTCCATATCACCTTCTCTCACCTGTATTCAAATTCGACTACTAATCGGATTCAATAATGCCTACATCAGAACTGAATCCAACCCATTTACATCTCTAGCCGTAAATATAAAAGCATACTATTTTTTTTCGAATTATTTCTCATTTTGAAGTAACGAATGCCTTAACAAGAACTTTCTTTTTTTCGAATTATAACTCGAAGAAACTGCATTTGGCAAGAAGACCTGTTCGCATTGGCTCATTCCGCCATACATACGTCCATTGTGCCAGCAGCATAAAACTCTGAGGCTAAGACCCCTGCCCTTGGAGCCTATGTTGGGCATCGGCTTGCGCAGAGGGACGACGCCCATGAGAATCAAACCTTGAATGTCGGTCTAGCAGCCAAGGCCCACACCCACTAAGCACCAACCCCCCTTGGGGCTGCCCTAACAAGGACTTGACAGTGGCAACTCCAACATGGTCAAGCCAAGCCACCTGAATGATTTGGACCTATTATTGTGTAAAAAGAGTGCACTGATCACATGCCTAAGATATTGGCACTAAAAAATTATTCTTGAAATGGACCATACACACAGTTGTGGTGATTATAAATGGAAATATTATAAGTTGATAGTTTCATCATTAACTAATGGATCTAGCACAAAATACCATTCCATTAAAAAGGAAAGGACCAAGAACTAATGCTCTAAGTTCTTTGGACACACGCTAGTGATGGTGGGAACACCAAACCATAAAGGTAATGCTACACCGACAGATTGAGAAAAGATACAAGACATAAATGAAAAGCATCCCTTTTGATTGCCTCCCTTATATTAGCTTAGTTTCACCACTTATTTAGCATCTCTTCATTCCGTTGACTCAATGGAGGGGAAGATTGGGTATTATAGTTTCCACAAAGTTGGAATTAGGCTAGTGGATGTTTGATGAACCAAGCATATGAAACTATTTTGATGTCTCCGTTATGCTAGTGAAAAGATGATTGCACAAATATTTGTACATTAAGCATCTGCCTGTCAGGTGTGGGACCCAAGACCTGATGGAGGGTTATCGAGGTCGTAATGCACAAAATTTTGTGCAATCATATTGCACCCGATCCGGACTCATTATGCTAGGAGACCCCCCCCCTCTCTCTCTCTCTCTCTCTCTCTATATATATATATATATATATATATATATATATATATATATATATATATATATATATATATATATATATATACTCTTAAATCATTCAATTACAATGTATAAGAAGGATCTTTTATGGCTTGAAAATCAATGGCTCAGAATTTTTGTAAATATTCAAGTATACAAAATCACATTTCTTGATCCGATTATGATGATGCAATAGTTGATTTCAAGATATATATATATATATATATATATATATATATATATATATATATATATATATATATATATATATATATATATATATATATATATATATATATATATGTATGTGTGAACTAAGCATTTGCAACACTTGCAAATCCAACCATGTAGATATGTTCCACACGGTAAATTTGCTGAGAATCAACTGTTGATGATTTTTTCTTTTGAATATTTATGATGATTATGAGTTGTTGATTTTAAACCCTTAAAAAATCTTGTTTATGTATCATAATAGGATGATTCAAGAGTTGGTTCTTATCAAACCAATCCTGTAGATGGCATCGGTACAATTAAAGTTAAGAGAAAAGAACAAAATTTTCATAAAAATCATAATTTATAAAATAGTTCTCATATATATATATATATATATATATATATATGCACGTACTGAAATCCATCCAATCATACAGATGCCTCCGGCACATTCTTACTAAGTTTTGAAAGTTTTAAAATTTTTGGGTCCTTGATTTTCAAACTTTCAAAAACCAATGTACATGTTGAATTCAGACAATTCAAAAGCCTATTCCTACTAAATTGACCGTGTAGAACACATCTTGCAGTCAGCTTTCAAAAAAAGGAAAAAAATGGAAAATGGACGTGCTGTGCGTATATATTATATATATTATTTATTTATTCCTTCTTCCTACTTCATTGAAATTATAAAGGCTTATTTTATGTGAATACTTCCCCCCAAAAGGACAAAAGAATGATCATAAACAAAGCTGAAGGACCCAGATGCTTTTTCTTTTCCATGTTCTTTTTATCTTTTCCACAATTTCAGTGAAGAATCACAGTCAAAGTAATGCGTTCCCACTTCCCATCAAATTTTATTAGAGTCCAAAAACCAATGTTCACTATGGTTGCGTATCGGCCCATACATAGTATCGGCAGAACATCGATATACTTCACCCCTGAATCGGCTATTTTTAAAAACTGCAAAAAATACTAAACAATGTTATTTTAATACTATTTTAATGGTTTAACATGTGTACTGTTATGATTGACATGTAATATTTTTTATTATTTATTGGCCATTTGATTGTGTAGGCATTAAATGCATATTTTAGAATTTGTTTGGACCATATAAGTCATTATTTACTTCATTTCTGTATTGTTTTTGAATTTTTATTTTTTATGATTTATTTATTTTTCAAATTAAGGTTTTAAAAAGCTGATTAAAAACAAATTCGATTCAATTCTGAATCGGCCAATTCTCTGAATCATTTTGCAAAACGATTTGGTTCATAAACCGATTGTAATTAACATTGTCACAAAAAATCACCCTGTTATTAACATCATCCATCTACATAATGATATTCTCTTATTTTTCAGAAGATTTGACTTTCCAAAGAAAAAAAAACTCAAATGGCACATTGGGAGTTCATTTAAGATCTTATTAAAAATTATGCCATAATAGATATATGTTAATTTCAAAGCAGTTAAGGAAATTGTTTCCATTTTTTATTGAAACCTTGTGTTTATGATATAGGTAAATGCATGTTTTTTTAAAAAAAAAATCTTTACAAGGTTTCAAGTTTACCTTAATCATTTTTGTGTTTCAACCTTATTATTTTGGCTAGTACCTATACCGACATTAGAACAATTGACACTAGAGAGACCAAGATATTTGAACCATGTTTCTATCTGACCCAATCAATTCAGTCAGTCATGCACCATCTATTTTCATTGTTCAATTTTTTATCACATGAAAAAAAATCAAAAGCTTTCTTCTACATCCCTATTTTCTATTAAAAGGTTGGAGTGGCAGAAAAAGGTTTGCTTTAGTGTGTGTTTGATTATGGCCTATCTTTGAGGAGAATTGAGGTTTCGTGGATCGAATAAACAAACACAAAAAAGCTAAAAGGGAAAAAATAGTTACACACGAAAACAAGAATTTTTCGTGGTTCGGCGAGAACTACCTATGTTCGCGATCGCACGGGTCCTCTATTTCATTGAAATATACAATACAAAGGAGGATGTCTCTTTAAACAAGAGTCTACTAATTTCATGTAGACGACAAGTGTTGCTAGATACAACAAGGAGTCTAGAATAAAATTACAAACAATTGGCTTCTTAAAAATTAAGGATTTATATTTAGGTAAGAAACAAGCTTCATACTCCTCCAAGAAGTTGATGCCTTGATCCAATCTCTACTCCAATAGATCTCAAAACCAAGGTTTTGAACTTTTTAGGCCAAACCCCCTATGAAAGGAGGTGACCTCAAGATCGTTGGATCTTTAATTTAAAGATCTCTGGTTTAAAAAACTTGGATCTTAGATTAGAGGTAAACAAATGCACCCTTAGTGACCCTTTCAATCAAGAATTCAAGAATTGGGACCTCATAATCACTAATTGTACATGTAGAGAGAGTGCCTCGGAGAGGCTAGATTTCCTAAATCTCATTTGAACTGCAAGCAAATTAGTGCAATATTATACGCTTCAATGAGTGAAAACAAAGAAGAATAATTGCCAAACATGTGTGCCTGCCATTGTGTCTTATCCTAAGGCACAGTTTTGTCAACAGTTTGATGCAACTGTCATTTTCAAATAATTTGGGAATCTTTTTTTGTCCTTTGAAATAATTTACACTGATCTAGTGGATGCAGAATGACTGTTTCATAAAGATAAGTTCTTAATTATGGCCATTAAAGTTGTTAAGGTGTTGGCAATTGAATATCTTTGCAAAGACTCCTGATTGATTTTTCATTTTTAAAAGGGACGATCCTAATGCTAGAAACCAACTTTTTGGGTTATGCATTTTAGATTAAAAAAATGAATTTATGAGCCATCAACTGGAGCTCCTTTAGATTGGTAGGAGCTGTCAATGCACGTTTCCTTGTGGTACGTTGAATAACTGGTGGGTCTGCCTAACCTAGGGATGGCAGTGGACCAGGGGATACTAGGATACTGAGGCCCCGCCCCGTTTGGACCGGGGATGAAGGGCATGGAAAGGGGATGGAGGCAAGGATGAAGGTTAAAATCTATCCTCATGCGGGGATGGAGGCGGGAATGGACTTACGCTTTCCCCCGCCCTGCCCTGCGCCATCCCCATCCCCATCTCAATCCCCGCCTTTTCCCGCCCCGTCCCATCCCGTTCCCAATCCTTTAAGAAATGACTATAGACCGAGGGAAAATGAGGCCCTGCCCTGCCTCACCCCCGTTTGGACTGGGGATGGAGGACATGAGGCGCGGGTGGAAGTTAAAATTCATCCCCGTGTCCGGATGGAGGCAGGGATGAAGGTTCAAATTTTGAAACGGGGCAGGGGTGGAGACCTTGTCCTCCGCCCACGGGCATCCCTAGCCTAACCCCTGCTGGATTTTCAAAAAACAAAAAATATCACGTACAAATATTGTATGCTCATGATTTTTTGAGGGTCATAAAAACGTATCTACACCAAAGGGAGCTCCGCTTGTGTGGTAAGAGTAGCTAGTGCACGTCACACCTTGTGATGGGACAATGCAGGTTAAAAACCCAATGGTATAGTTGTTGTTTAACCGTTTGGGTCTGCCTAACCCCAGCTTGCCTTTCAAAATAAAAACATATGGACACTCTAACAGCCGATTCTCACTAACCAAACCATGAAAAAAAGATTTCTTCAAATTACCCAAGTTTGGACAAGCTGAACTTGCGTGGTACAAATTCTCTCAAACCTTGATTATGCTGACTGTGTCACAAAGATATAGCCAATGTAACAATCCATAATTTTTTGGTATTTTTAATTAACGATAATATTTAAGTGGTGGATATTTTAATGACTTATTTTATAATTTTTGAATTTACAACGAAATTGATTTCATCAAAATCAGAGTTTGTGTGAGCTCAAAGTGTTATGGACAACACCAATGGTAAAATAATAATTTTTAAGATTTATTTTATAATTTTTGAACACGTGATTGCATTCATAAAGAAATTTCAAGAAGAACGGTCTTGATTTCATTTAAAATCAAGTTAAAATGAGCTTGAAATGCTCCCGGCAAGTTCCGGAGGCATAATATTAATTTTAGAGAATTTCATGAACATGACCTCGGGGTCATAGTCATCTAAGCCCAGGTTGACAGCCAACCATTTCTTTTGTACTTAATGGCAAAATTGTGCTCTTATATATATTTTTATTTTTTTAGAGACTCTTTTAATAAATACATAAAACATAAATGACCTAGTTTAACTAACTAGGTTATGACCTAGTTAGTGAAACCCTACTTAAATCCCAACTACAAATTGAATCTGAATTGGATCCAGACCCACATCACCAAGATAGCCACTGCTTTTAGCCCCTTGATTTGCAAAGCCAAATTCGTTCTCCCTCTCCCCCTCTACACTTGCTCTCTCATTTTTCGCAAATGGCACCCTCCTATTGCCACTTGTCAACACCCCAACTCCCTTCTCTCACTATAAATAGCCCTCACCTATGAGCCTTTCTCTCATCTCCCACTTGGCCTACTTGCTCTCTCCCACTCTCCTTCCCGCCTTCTATTCTCAACACTCTCTCGTTTTTGGTGTTTGCACCACCTGCAACCATCATCCTACACCCAGTAGGTGTTACTGTTGTGCTTCCAGCAGCGCCAGCGCCCCCCTCTTCCTTTTTTCTTCCTTGTGTTACCAGCGCCACCACCTGCCGATAGTGTAGTTTTGCACATGATCACCAACCTCCATTGGTGCTGCCGTAAACACCAGCTTAGCTTGGCCTAGATTTTTACTCGGTTTGATACTACGCCAAACCCAAAACAACCCTCTCTCTCATTTTTGGTGGTTGCACCACCTGCCCAAGCCTGGTTCGATCATCATCAAATTCCCCTCGGTTTGACCACGGTTGAGCCTCCTTGCTGACTCAGTTCGCCGTCGCTCGTGCTCTATTGAGCCACCATATCAGCTTTGTTTGAACACCCGCGATTCGACCCGAATTGGCCATGCACATCGAAGATTCATATTTTTGGAGGAAGATTCCCTCGAGTATATTTGAAAATTTTCCGTCTCTAATAGATATGCTCTATGAGGTATGTTCTTATACCAAAAGCTCATACTTTTGATATTAAATTCATATTTTTGTTACACTTGTACTCATATATAATTTATTTACATTTTGTTAATTTCGCTTGTATTTTTGTTACATGCATCGTGTTGCATGAAAATTAATATTTAGTTTGCATGCATCATTTGAAGTAAAGAAAAAAAGAAACAATATTTAAATCACATGCACCATTTTATGAGTAAATTAACATTTGATTCATATTTAATTTGCATGCATCACTTTACAAATAAAATAATATTTTATGCATCGCTTTATGAATCAAACAATATTCAATTTGCATGCCTCGCTTTACAAATAAAATAATATTTTATGCATTGCTTTATGAGTAAAACAATATTCAATTTGCTTACATTGCTTTACAAATAAAATAATAATTTATGCATCACTGTATAAATAAAATAATATTCAATCTACAAGCATCACTTTATAAATAAAATAATATTTTATGCAACACTTTATAAATAAAACAATATTCAATCCACATGCATCGCTTTGCAAATAAAAATAATATTTACTTTGTATGCATCGCTTTACAAATAAAATAATATTTTAAGCATCGCCTTAAAACAATATTCACTCTGCATGAATCAATTTACAATGAAAATCATCTTAAATCAATATCATGCATCACCTTATAAGTAAAATAATGCCTCGTATAAGTTATTCCAAGCATGCATATTTGCAATGATTGTTGTAGCTCAATATTGAGGCTAGGGTTTGCAAAACCCTGCAGGCAATTAATTTCTCATACCTAAAAATGAAAGAAATAAATCAATTGTGGCCCAAAAGAGGGTTAAGGTTCAAAGAAACTTTTTGGTGCCATAAGTGCACAATAGTTAGAGTTTGGCTCGTGTGTGAGCTCATGATAATTTAAACACTTGAAGTGCGAAAAAAGACACTATATGATAAGTGAAACATGCCTACACATGCTAGAAAAAAATTGATCTGCCTTACAGGTAAAGTGCTCATATATATATATATATATACTGAGCAAACACTGAGTGGGTTGGCTACACAAGACTATAATTTACCCTGAATGGGTACCTAGGTCACTAAACTCTATTCTGGCCTACAAGAGTAAGACACATAAAATAATGATCCTTGTAATAAAGATAACCCTTAAGATCCATTCTGAAATGATATATGCTTTAGATAAGGTAGATGGTACAACCTCGAGTGATTTCGATATATTTTTGGGAGCAAGGCATCCCAATGCTCTTTAATCATAGGTTTTAGAATTCGAGGCTATCCACGTATACATGTATCTTAGGTAATAGATCATCAACCACTGCACTTAGTACATGATGCATTATATTTTCATTGTGCCTTAGCAGTGACTTCTTTTAGTTACGAAACACCTACTTTGGCTCTGCTTTAGTCAAGCACCCAAGTTAAAATATCTGAGAATATTAGTATACCTCCAGTATGCTTTAGCTGTTTATAATGGTTGTCACCCATGTGCTAGGATGGATGGTTAAATATCCTTTGAATCACACAGTTTTAGATGAAAATATACTCGGATAATGCAAAGCAACTAAGTCTGTTCTTTTCTATGTATTGTTCATACCTTTTTATGGAAATGACTTTAGTCCTAGCTAGAGATAAATTATGACATATGAGTTGCATCAGTATAGCTAAATTATGCTACTTGAATATGTTTTAATATTTTGAATTACTTGAAATTGATACAAACTTAGCATACTATGAGAAGTCTGACCCTTTAATAGGGTTTTATTAAGGTATAGTATAATGAATGCAACGAGGCCAGAGCTACATCAAGAACCAGCACTCTTCAAAAGATCTAAGGCTCAACTTGTGATTTTGTTCATAATCTTTTGTTTTTTCCAAGCTTTATATTTTGAACACTACATTTTGATGGTGATTATGTAAATAATATTTTAGTTTTACTTTGATATGATGGATGGTGATTCACCCCTATTACCCAATCGTAATTGTGAAACCCAGTAACAACAACATAAAACTTTATTTTATGTTGCCTATATTAAAAAAAAAAAATTAAATTTTTAATAGATTTTCAGGTTTTTCAATTTTGAGGCATGACAGAAAGAGTTGGTATTAGAGCCCTGATCTGGAAAGTTTGGTGATATGTCGTACTGTCGACATTACACTGTAAGTTATGCTTAAATTTTTATGCATATAGAATACTAGTAGGTTGTGTATTACCAAAAGCAACTCCTTTAATTAGATATTTTACAATGACATGATTGAGGCTATCAATGCCTTGACTCGAGGTAATCGAGCAACAACGAATGGCTATGCACAACATGGGACAACAAATAGAAGAGTTGATTCGCAGAGCCGACAGCCCCGAGCTTTCGGGTGAATGTTGTTGATAACAGGTAATGTATCCGAAGCATATATGCCCACTTAAGCAATTAGACAACCAATTTTGTGGTGAAGTAGGACATACTCACTTTGAGTGCCACATGAGAAAGGGTTATGAACGAAGAAAACAAGTTGCAGAAACCCTATCTAATACAAAATCACATGTCAGTGTCCTATAATTAACCCCAATAGAAATCATCTCTTAATACTCATCTGTGCTTATGACTAACTAAGGAGAACCTACAAACTCTCTGGTATAGCACCTATTTGCTAACATATGGACAGAGGATCTGAGTTTTTTGGACCATTTCTCAAAAAATGTACCATGAGATAAGAAATTAAATTGCTAATTACAACTCAATATCCCATATATCTTAGTAGGAGCTGTCAGTGAATGTCTCCCTGTGGTGGGACGTTGCAGGTTCAAAACCCCAATGGTATGTTGAATAATAATAACTGGTGGGGCTCTGCCTAACCCCAACTTGCCTTTCAAAAAAAACATAAAAAGGGTGTATCTGGGTTAGGCATTTCCTGACCCTAACTGTTCAGATTCAACCCAATCTGATCTTGATAGACCTGTGGATTTTTGTCGGTCTGAGATATGGACACTTCTTAGAAAAATGTCTATTTTCGAAAAATCAAAATACAAATCCGAACCTGCCTGTCCTGTTTTTTATACCCAACACAAATGATTTCATACAATTTGTACATGCACCTATCCGAAACAAAATCCATACCCAAACTAAACCCTGAACCCACCCAAACTTGAACCAACCCATCTCTCGAACTGACCTAATCCTGAACCCAGTTTGTATCCAAACTCATTTCACGTAATGTTCTTTTGATCTCTAAATTTAATTTTTTATTCTTTAAATAAATGATCTTTGTACGCTTTTCAATTTGTGTGCATATAGTAGAGGCTGTAAATTATACTCTTGCTAAAGGGCAATATCAGACCCGATCCAAAAAAGAATACATTTAAAACTTGACACGTTATACCTGACCAATTTATGTTTGAACTGGTTACCTATAATTGAACGTCTAGAAGTTTAGTAATACCCAGAACTGAACCCAAACCCAAACCCTAACCAAATATATATACTTGGGTCTGGGTCTAATTTTTAGAACCAACTAAAGAATCTAGCCAGTTTATACCCGACCTTGTTTGTATTTGAAGTCATTAAAATGTACAGGTCTCTTTTTTTAGCCATATTACCGAGACCCATACACAAACCTCAACAAAAGTGGGTTAAGGTCAGGGTTCAATATTAAGAAAGAAATGAAAATCCCAGGTTTTCTATTTCTCATCTTACCTTGCCATGCGGCAAATTGTTGTGCTCCATTTTCATAACATCAAGTGAGCCTTCAAGTTCAAGACCCATGGGTGGCAACTAGGGATGTCAACAGGTCCACTTTGTACTGGGTACCTGACCCGAACCTGATTTTTTGGGTATGGGCAAGTAAAGTACCGACCTGAATAATATTTGGGTTGATCCGAACCCTAATTGAGCAATATGTGGGTCGAGTTTGGGTCATGATTTTTGCCAAGCACTCGACCCGAGTATTATATATATATGAAAAATATTTGCTACTGTAAGAAACTAATGAACTGAAAATCATAGGTGCAAGTTGTATTGACTCAACCTAAACCACATAGATGTGTTCAACATGGTTTGTTTGCTAAGGATCAAGCCTTGGATTGTGTTTTTTTTATATTAAAATGTGATCTTTTGAGTTGTAAAATTTGGCACATTGTGGACCATTGATTTTTAGACCCTTTTAAAAACCTAATTACTTGTCATAATCACATGATTCAAAACAAGTTTCCTACTAAACAAACCATATAGATCACATCCCTAACATTTGATTTATAAAAAATTAGAATTTTTTTTAAGAAAAGAGTGATTTATACTCATTAGTTCCCTACCTTTGTTAGTAGCGAATATTTACCGATATATATATATATATATATATATATATATATATTACTTGTCATAATCACATGATTCGAAACAAGTTTCCTACTAAACAAACCATATAGTTCACATCCCTAACATTTGATTTATAAAAAAATTAGAATTTTTTTTAAGAAAAGAGTGATTTATACTCATTAGTTCCCTACCTTTGTTAGTAGCAAATATTTACCGATATATATATATATATATATATATATATATATATATATATATATATATATATATATATATATATATATATATATATATATATATATATATATGTGTGTGTGTGTGTGTGTGTGTGTGTGTGTGTGTGTGTGTAAAATTTTAAAATATGTGGATCCGGGCATGTGATTTTATTTTTATGACCCGATCGATAGAACCCCAACCTCATTAGTACTTATATGGGTGGGTTCGGGTCAACCCTGACATGGGCCTGGCCTGACCTGACCCATAGACAGCCATATTGTATCCCTTATTGCAAGGTCGAAGCTGGGTGTACTCTTTGGTAGGAAGGGGGCCTCAAGGGTTTTACCAATCAGAGGCTGGCCTATATACGGTCAGTGATTTGGGGTCAGGGGTGGGGGTTTGTTTCCTTGGATTGTCCACAAAATAAGAAAAACCATGTGATCCTTGATTTGTATGAGTTAATGGAAAAAATGGGAACTATATGTCTTTACATTAGGCTCCGCTTGGAAACTAGTAGCTGGGATGGGAGTTAAAGCAAAAAGCAATTGGGTAAAAACTTGGTCAAACTGTCTTGGTGGTTGTTAATGTAAAATTGTTCTAGCACAGGACGGACAGAATTAACGTGGTTCGACCAAGAGATGGTCTAAGAACTAGATCCTCGCAAATAGGGTGGTGGTCAGGGTTTCATTCTCATGAGCGTCTATGTTCTTTATACTCAGTAACCGACCCATTTTCTAATAGGTCTATATTTTGGACTGAGCGCAAACCCATGAGTCTACACAGACCAGGTCCTGCCGAGTCTAATTGATTCATGACTTTATGGCAGGTCGGGTATAGGTATACCCCTATACCTGAAATAGGGATGGCAGTGAACCGGGGCAGGGGCGGGGGACAAGGTCTCCACCCGCCATGCCGTCTCAAAATTCTGCCCTTCATCCCTGCATGAGTTTTGATTTTAACTTTCATCCCCGCCTCCATTCTTATATTATGTCCTCCATCTCCAGTCAAAATGAGGGGAGGCAGGGCAGAGCTCCGTTTTCTCTCAGTCCACTATCATCCCTAAAGAGTGCATTTTATCAACGGAGATCAGGGATGGGCCCAGGCAGAGGCGGAGCTGGGGGGGGAGCAGGACTGGGCTGTAGCCCAGTCCTGCCTCCCGAAACAGTTAATTTTTTTTTTAAAGCCCAGCCCTGATTCCATATGAAATAGATTTTTATCCATTTTTTTAGCCCAGTCCAGTCCTAGCCCAGCCCTGACTGCAGCAAATAGTTTGATTTGTCCATATGAAATAGACTTTTATTAATAATTGTAGCCATTTTTTATTTTATCTAAAAAAAAAAATCGCCCCCGAACCCCTGTTTGCCCCCCCCCCCCCCTCACATGAATCCTAGCTACGCCACGGGGCTCGGGAGAAAGTGTAAGTCCATCCCCGCCTCCATCATTTTAACCTCCGTCCCCATTTCATGTCCTCCATCCCTGGTCAAAAACTCCATCTTCATTTCATGTCCTCCGTCCCTGGTGGGTGCTGTTACACCTGGGACACTGACATCCCTAACCTGAAATTCTTATGTGGCAGTCTTCATAAAATCTGTGGCCCGTCAGTACCGTTTCAAAAAATTAGAGATAAATGGTTGGCCTTTAAAACGGAATTTTCTGTAAGGCCGTGTAAAGTACCAATTATTTTGAAAATTAATTACTGTTTTGTCGCAATATTAACACGATAAAAACAGTTGCCGATATTTTCCTGACATTTTAACAAGAAAAACCAAAGCTTTTAAAAAATTCATGTGAGTATAAGATACGGGCATGTCTGTATAGACTTGGGTTGGACCTAAGTGCTAACAAAGTGTACTCGGATTTTGCTTATGAGGTTGTGTGTGTTCAAGAGCAACGTGAATGACTAGCATGGTCAAGCTTGTGTACTCAAGAACAAGGTTTAAGGATCAGATTTCATTTTGCAACTGAGGCGTCCAAAAGACATGGTGACAGAAATATGAGTTGCAAGCCCATATTTACACGAGAATTTAAACTTCACAAGCTTTCAAGACTTTCATATTTACAGATCACAAAAACGTTTCATCGCGATTTTATGAGAATATGAGGATACATCCTTTGCAAGCGAACGAGCTCGTTAGTAACAACAGCCCACTCCACCATTTTTCTGGGACCAAAGCCGATTCTTAGAGTCTCCAGTAACGGTGGACTTTTAAGAATATGCTTCACCAACTTCAATTCAAGCTCTGTACCCTTAAAAGAACCCATGCTCACTCTCACAAGGTGAGCAAGCAGACAACCAGCAGGTTCATATGATGGTCCCATTTTTGGGTATGAGAGAGAGCTGCATTCTTTTGTCATCAAAAGTGAACATAATATGAACTAGTATCACTACTTTGACCCAAAATCTGGGTAATAGGATGGTTTCAATCAATAAGAAGAAATAAACCAATTTGTTCTGAGAATTACCGAGAACTCACTTTCAAAACAGAATCTATGCAGAAAAGGAGAATTTTCAAGTAGAGATGCTACATCTTGGGGAAACAATTTCCTCAAACATGGACGAATAACCAGCGTTTCTAGCTTGCTGAACAGAGGTTGTCGAATGCTATCCTTTAGACATGCACCATAAAAAAATTATCAAGAAGAACAAGAATAAAGAAAAAGAAGGGCACTCATAACTTGTCAACATGACATTATCTTAAAAGTAGATTGACAGCTATGTTGAGACACATTCTATTTATTGGATGTAAATCGCAATTCAATAAATAAAGAACTTGTTTAAATCAAACAAAAAACTCAAATCATAAAATGATTTCTCTTTATTGTCATTTCATAAGTCCAACATTGTGCAACTACATACCTGAAAAACGCAGGTGCAAGCCTTGAGTCTTTACTCGATCCATGCCCCAAAAAAGTTTACTTGAACAACCCTTCTCAGCCCGTTTAGATTGCCAGTCGAACTCGAAGGACTGCAGGCAGGGTGCAGTAATCTCCATGTTGGTAAACTCAGATTCCACAATCCTTAAGGTCGAGAGTTGTCACGCAGATATGTGCGTATTATCTATTTCGGCAAAAGCTTTCAAGCCGTGGGCAAGTGCAAAGCATTTTAGATAACTCATCTATATCAAAAGAAAGATTGCCCAAGCTAAGAGTCTTGAGAGAGCGGAGGAGGGCTTCACCACCCACCTGACAACAAAAACCACGACAACTCAACTTCAAGTGCAGTAAGGACCCAGAGTCGAATAAATTTAGAGGCAGCTCATAGATTGGCTCGGGTTCATCTTCAGCATGACAGTCAAAAAACTTAAGAACTGGTTTGTCAACATGACGAGTTTCCAGACACAGCTCTTCAACTTTCTTTACGGCAATCACATGTTGTAGCCAACTATCAAGGAGTCTCTTCTCTGAATCGTTTCTTAGGGTCAAGTGCAGGCTAAACCTGCGAAGGTGCGCATCATGGTTCAACAAGAAGCGATTGACAGCGGTGAAGAGATCGTTTCCTTCTAGCGGCGAGTGTGACTCGCCGAGCTTCTTCCGTCTCTTGAGTTGCTCCTACCTGCCGACATGCCTTGCCGCAACAGCGTGTCCAACACCTATCAAACATGCCACCCCTTCCTCCATTGCTACAACTTTTGCTATCAGGTCACGCCCATCCTTTGGCAACCCACATGTGTTTCCCTCTTTAGAGGCATGCCTCGTTCCATTTGCCCAGATCCGTAGAACCAATTTTCGTGAGAGTTAGGGTATTAACAGTGGTATCAAACCACTGTTATAAGACCTATGTCAACCAAATTCACTGCATTGAAAGATGCTTTCAATGCAGCAAGAGTCCACACCTTTCACGATTTTTTACTGCCCTCAAACCTATTCCCCTACTTCTTTTTTGCTGTATAAGGCCATAATTACGTATTTATTCGAGTGCAAAACTTATTAATAAGAAAATTTTAAAAAAAACACACAATATATCAGATATTTGCTGAAACCGACCCAACAATTGGGTTATTACATTTAACTGCCTATTTCTTGTGAGTTTATTTTAGATAACTTGTCCTCTTTGCGAGTAAACAACTCCTTGTGGTGTTTTTATTTTTTGTTGAAAAAATAGACAGTAGGGGGCTTTTAGGTCACTTTCTCTAACCGAGAAAATGTCTACTGATTTTAGGGCCAAGCTTGCTTTTGAAATGTAACTTATAAAAGCAGGTGGTGAAATGTAAAGGTTGAAACAATTGATGACTTTTGGCAAATACTTGATAGGTTAGGTTGTTTTTAATAAATTATTGGGAATAAAAATAAATTATAATAACAGATATACCCAACTTAGTTACTCATCAAGCCAAACATAAGCCCTAATATTCTTGATTGTAACCAAAATTATCAAGAGTGCTGGCACTCTCCATAATCGAGTGCTCAAAGCAGTCCAATCAAAATGTAAAAAAATTGATTGGAACTTAAAATAAGTATGCCTAAATCATAAGTATGCCAAAATCAAAATGCCAAAATTTGTTTGGAACTTAAAATCTCCATAATTGAGCAGATTTATTATACAATCATAAGTATGCCAAAATCTAAATGTAAAAAAATTTGTTATTTCTAAACCAATCAATTATATCAACTTAAAATAGACATGAATGTTATATCATATTCAAAATGAATCAAAATAAACAGTTCCAGATTTGGATCGGGTATATATAATTAACTTTGTGCATAAACGGGTTTGGGATCAGGTTGGTTCTGATACATACCGGGTTTGGGTCAGTTTGAGTAAGAAGTCGGTTCGGGTACATATAGGGTTTGGGTTCAGGTCAATTCAGATATCGATTGTGTCAAACCGTTTCATCATATATAAAAGAAGGGTTAAGTCTAAACAGGTTTGGGTCTATGTTTCTTATACTCAGGAACTGACCCATTTTCTAATAGGTCTATATTTTGGACTGAGGGCAAACCCACGGGTCTAGACAGACCAGGTCCTGCCGGGTCTAATCAATTCATGATTTCAGGGCAGGTCGGGTATATAGGTATACACCCCTATACCTGAAATAGAGATGGAAGTGTCCGGATCGGGTGCAATTACATGTGCTGAATTAATTATATCTATAAATGTATTAATGTGTGTGTGTGTGTGTGAACTTATCCTTATATTAATATCAGCAGTTTTCTTTTTTTTATAAACAAAAAAAGCTTCTTTTAATCCTGAGTCAAACCCGCTAATTCATTGGAGTCCAGATCGGGTGAAATCACATGGCACACAATTTGTGCATTAAATACCTGATTGCCCTCTATCAGACCTTCGGCCCCACAATCGACACGCCTATCCTCAAGATGGACGGTGATCAGGTGATTAATGCACAAATATTTGTACCATCATTTGCACCTCCACTGCGCTATACGGCCTGTTGCAAGTCAAACCCTTATATTAATATCAGCAGTTTTCCACTTATTGAAAACTGCTAAAGACCCTCAAAATCTATGTTTATTTTGAAAACATGTAGTTATTCTTTGGGTAGAATAGTCCTTCACTTTGAAGAGAAAAAAAAACCACCCCTATTTTTTCAAAAAGTAACAAAAAAGTGAATTTGTAAAATTACTTTAAAAAATAAAAATAATTTTATTACCTTAATTAGAAACTTTTTATTTTTTAAATTACCATAGCTTTTGAGGGTATAGTATTTCAGACAGTTGACCGCTATTTGCATTTAATTAACAGTTAAAAATTTAATTAATGAGAGAAAAAGGTAATTCATACCGTTATTGATAGCTTGAAACTTTGAATACAAGGGCCACATCCATCCCACAAAGAAAGCCAAGATTTCAATGAACTGTGCATTAATCACTTTGACAAAATCACTAAGCCACTAATCATCGTTTTGAGCTAGAAAAAAAAACCAAAAAGTTTTGGTGGGGAAGGATGGGGAGTGAAACAAGGGGGAGGTCGTGGATGAGCAAACAAGAGCACAATAATTTTTTGTCAAGAGTATAGTGAGTAAAACACTGCTCACCCCAGAGGAAAGACCAGGTCGACCCCATCACATTAATTATCATGATATGATATACTGACTTAATGGCGTTTAAAACCAGAAAGGGTTTTGTTAATTATTCAAAAGGAAGTTGGCAAGTATCCAATTTGGCCACCATCCCAGTTTTTCGTCACCACCTTTGCATATCTTTCCCCCGTTTCCCTCCTCATGGCTCATGGGCAATGAGAGAGAGAGAGAGAGTAATGACTTCGTATACCCATATCTTGAATCGGCCCCTGATTTGGTTCTCATGATAATATAACATATTGGAATAATGAAGAAGAGATATCCAAGAGTTCATAAACTCTTTCTCTCTCTTGTTTTTCTCCTCATTCATGATTTTTGTGTTTTCCTATTTCTTTACTTAAGACTTAATGGCGTTTAAAACCAGAAAGGGTTTTGTTAATTATTCAAAAGGAAGTTGGGAGTATCCAATTTGGCCACCCAGTTTTTCGTCACCACCTTTGCATATCTTTCCCTCCTCATGGCTCATGGGCAATCAGAGAGATAGAGAGAGAGTAATGACTTCGTATACCCATATCTTGAATCAGCACCTGATTTGGTTCTCATGATAATACAACATATTCGAATAATGAAGAGAGAAAGACTTCACACCTATATCTTGGATTTGGATTGGATAAACATGTGTTGTAATTTAGTTCAAAATATACTTAGTTTTTTGGCAAAATAACTTTTTTGTCAAGTTATTCTAGGAAGCCTTTTGAAAGGAAAAACCAACTTTACGAGAGTTTACTTAAAAGAGCAAGGCTTTCTAGGGCTTTAGATTTTGGGCTTGTCAATTGAATATCGAATGTTAAAAGAATTTTTGTACCTCATAAAAAGGTTGGCTTGTAACTTGCGAAATTCTTTGTTACACGTTTTTTTTTTTTCGACCTTTGACAAATATGTGATCGGCTCATTGACCAACAAAGTGTCCGGATCTGATTGTAGTTGTGTGTTAAACAGCATCAATGTGTACTCAAGATCAAGGTAAAGATAGATTTCATTTTGCAACCTGAGACATCCAAAAGACGACAAAAAATAGGACTTGTAAGCCCATATTTACATGAGACTTTAAAGTTATCAAGCTTTCAAAATTATCATATTTACACAAAAGATGATAAAAACCACCCCACGAGTCAAAATGACTCTACGTGCAACTGCGGATACGTCCTCTGCAAGGAGAGGAGCTCATTGGTAACCAACGCCCACTGTACCCTCTTTCTCGGTCTTAAACAGATTCTTAAAGACTTTAAAATTGGTGAGCTTTTGACAATAAGCTTGACCATCTTCAGTTCAAGCACCGAACCCTTGAAGGAATCGATTCTGAGACTCTCAAGGTGCTGAAGCACTATATCAGCAGGTTCATATGGAGGTCCCCATTTTGGGTAGGTGAGAGAGCTGCATTCTTTTGTCATCAAAAGTGAACATAATATGAACTAGTATCACTACTTTGATGCAAAATCTGGGTAATAGGATGGTTCCAATCAATAAGAAGAAATAAACCAATTTGTTGAGAATTAACCAAAACTCACTTTCAAAGCAGAATCTATGCAGAAGTGGAGAATTCCCAAGTAGAGATGCTACATCTTGGGGAAACAATTTCCTCGAACATGGACGAATAACCAGCGTTTCCAGCTTGCTGAACAGAGGTTGTCGAATGCTATCCTTTAGATATGCACCATAAAAAAATTGTCAAGAAGAACAAGAATAAAGAAAAAGAAGGGCACTCATAACTTGTGAACATGACATTATCTTGGAAGTAGATTGGAAGCGTCCAACATTGTGCAACCATTTACCTGAAAAACGCAGGTGCAAGCCTTGAGAGTCTTTACTCGATCAATGCCCCCAAAACACTTACTTGAACAATCCTTCACAGACCCCTTTGATTCACAGTCGAACTCGAAGGACTGCAGGCAGGGTGCAGTAATCTCCATGTTGGTAAACTCAGAATCCACGATCCTTAAGGTCGAGAGTTGTCGGGCAGAGATGTGTGTATTATCTGTTTCGGCCAAACAATTGCATAGGCACAAGCTTTCAAGCCGTAGGCAAGCGCAAAGCATTTCAGATAACTAATCTACACCAAAAAAAATATTGCCCAAGCTAAGAGTTTTGAGAGAGCGGAGGAGGGCCTCATCACTCACCGGACAACAAAAAACACAACGAATCAACTTCAAGTACACTAAGGACCCAGAGTCGAATAAATTTAAAGGCAGCTCATAGATTGTCTCGGGTTCATATTCAACATGACAGCCAAAAAACTTAACAAGTGGTTTGTTAACAGGACGAGTTTCCAGACACAGCTCTTCGACTTTCTTTACGGCAATCACATGCCGTAGCCAACTATCAAGGAGTCTCTTCTCCGAATCGTTTCTCAGGGTCAAGCGCAGGCTAAACCTGCGAAGGTGCACATCATGGTTCAACAAGAAGCGATTGACAGCAGTGAAGAGATTGTTTCTTTCTAGCGACGAGTGCGACTCGCCGGGCTTTTTCTGTCTCTTGAGTTGTTCTATGATCGAAGGAAAATGATCCTCGTCGAATTCTGCCAAAGGGATTGCAATGGGAAAATACCTCCATCTCTCGGACAAGATGCTGGTCCTCACTGCAGCTTTGATGGGGGAGAAAGGAAAGAATGTGTAGCAATAGCGAATCAGACAATGCATTGATCCTGCAGCACCCGGTGGCTTTCATTATCGTTCCTCACCTTTTACAGAAGATCTGACTTTCTGGATGGTCTCACAGAACAACTATCTCATACCCTGAAAATTGAAGAGCGCAGAGATGAAATAAAGGGCTCCCCAAAGAAAGGGGGAAAGGGTGATGATCCCCATGTTAGCCCGTACAGATTGCAGCCTACTCTACCTGCCAAAAAATATTAGCTCAGATTTTGATTTCCTGCCGCCAGATTTTGTAGCAGGGCCTTGTTCAGAGATGTAATGATCATGGAATACAGCCTTTCTTTAGGAATGTAATGAATATGATCAAAACCTGACGAGGTTGGTTACCATTCAAAAGTAGTTCAATTATTTAACTAGGAGAGTAACTAAAAGAGTTGGATAAGAAACCAATCATATATGTCTGGCCCCTATCCCACCCTTTTTTTGGTTTCCTCTTATCGGATTCATGAAACCCAATCAGTAGGAAATAGAGATGTAAACGGTTTGGATTCTTATCGAATGCGAGATTCGATTATTTTGGGATGTTGGCTAGGGATCGCAGTGGACCTAAGGGAAACAGCGTCTCTCGCCCTGTTTGGGTGCCTTTCACTGGTGGGCTGTCCTGCCCACGAGAATAGCCCCGGACAAGGACGGTAAAATGTTTTTTCGTTTTCCAAAAGTGTCTGTCCTGTCCTGTCCTATTCAATCCTGTTTGGGGAGGAGGGTGGAACACTCACCCGTCCGTGCGTCCCACGTTTGCATGGGAGCGCATGGGCCCAATGCATTGCACGGACGGTGGAGACCGCTGTCTGAAATCAATCGCCCCCTGATGGTGATGAAAATGTAGACGACAATGGTGATTGAAGTCCAGAATTAAACTAAGCAACTCTATCTTGGCAGAGTTTCTGGCGATTTAGGTGAAGTTTATACAAGAAAAATCCATGTTTAAGCAAATAACATGGATTTGCATGAAGATGCCAGCAACCCTCTTCATTTCACGCTGCAAGGGAATTCTATATTCAGATGCGGATTTTTTCTCTGCAACTTCACCAGCTCGTTAAAATCATAGGAAACTCCAACTTGTTCACATAACCAAAGGTGAATCTCGCTGATTCTAGCAATGGTACACTCTAGAAAATATGCTTTACCAACATTACCTCCGGTTCTGCTACATTATTGCACAACTGAAAACCAAGGTATCACCACGGGGTCACCCATGTGTTCAGCAGGGTGGCTGTGAGGGTGCTGAGATGAAGGCTCCAGATCAAGCCCTGCTGGTGTATGGGTGTGTCCGTATCTTTCAGAGGTGGGTCATGTAAGGAAGTGGGGCCCCGTTTTCCTAGCTTCAGTGAGGGTTCCTTGTCATCAAAAAAACAAAAACAAGTAGGGTATAAATACATCGGATGTGATCAGATATCCAATCCAAATCTGATAATTGTTTTCAAATGTGGATCTCAAAAATAAATATTCAGATCAAAATCACACTTATGTGATTGAACTTTTTCAAAATCGAATTCAGGTCAATATGTGCTATCAGATTTATGTTTGCATGTGGATAAATCAATCCATTTGCACATGTACACCTAAAACCCTCACTTCCAACCTTTTGTACCAAACCCTGTAGTACCATGTAAAATTCAGCCCCAGATTCAACTCTATCCGATCGTATGACTGAGATTCTAGTAAAATTCAACTTGTGTTTATCTTTGCGACTGTAGACACTTATATACCATGACTGACTACATGAGTTGGCTTGTGTCAGGGATCGGTGGCCGTTCATCTGCAGGTAGAGGCAATGGGCTGGGATACCATCTTGGGGCCTTTCATCCTTAAGATGAACGACATGTGAAGGCCATAGTTAGAAAACACATGTAATCACATGATTTTTTTCCATGAGGGATTGAAAAACCACCCCCGGAGTAAGAAACCTGGTCGCACTGGTCAATGCTCTACAGTTGCAACTCTGGCAACGTAAAACTGTGGCGCACCCTCTCCTGCCCTGAGGGAGTCGCCTCGCATCGGCTACAATGCAAGAGATTGATACTCATGAGATAACCTGGATCTCCAGTCTAGCGGCCCACGCCCCATCCCACTGCACCAAATCCCTTGGAGCTGTAACTACACATGATTCCAAATCATGAGTAAACTCACCCCAATCGTGATTTGAAATCTCATTGTAAAAATTTTTTCATGTTTGTTCACGTGAGAGAGAAAAAGCAAAAGAGAATCGTTTTCTTGCAATCGTGAGAATGAATCTCATTTGGGCCAACCAAATATATTGACCGCGACTTGGATGAATGGCGTTTTCAGGTCTTCAGAATCAACGGCCAAGAACTGATCTTATCGGCATGGCCTTGAAGGGCCATAGAGATGAACAGTATGGCGGATGGATAGGCCACCGGGAGCTTCAAACCCGAGACCTCTGGGTTGAGATTGTGAAACCCCACTGATCTAGTGTCACCTCGAGGAAGAAGTCAAATATGATCTATGAAGGCGATGACATTTCTTTATTTACCAGAATTTCCAAATCTTTTCTCCTTGTTACTCTTTCACCCTGTTAACATTTTTCCTTTAAATTTAGTATCACTTGTACCATTTAGAGCATGTACAAATCCATATCATTTACTTTTACGCAGTGAAGCAGCCAGACTCCCTCCCGTTTGGTCGCGATGATAGCAATGAGGCTATCTCGTAATAGTCAATCCTCGTGAACAAAACATACTTTTACATCAAAATGCTATGTAAAATTTACCAGTAAATTGCAGAAATTTGTATCCATCATCTCAGCTGGCCTACAACCCACTAAAATCTCACCCACCGTGTAAAAAATTAAGAACAGAGAACCTTGAATCGCACTATTATGGCTAATTATAAAAAAGTAACATTTTTATGCAGCAGTGCAACATGCTAAGCATGCAGCTCTGATGCTGATGACCACCCATTTAAACATTTCTGGAGACAGACATCACATATCTAGAGAAACACTAAGATGTGTGGCTGTCAAGCAGGTCTCGCTGCATGCGCACCATGCAGCAATGCTGCATATAAATGTGGACACTTATAAAAAGGCCAGGCTAACCCAAATTTATAAAAGCGACCCTACTAATCCCACCATCTTTACAAACGGTTACCATCGAACTGCATTGCTATCAGGATATATGCAAGTCGCCAGAAGGCAAAATTTGAATCAGAGACAACACTAGGACAATCGCCAACAGCATGAAGATCTTTCCAATATCTGAACTAAGAAAGAAAATGCAGCCAGGTAAAGAGTAAAACAAGATGAAGGAAAAACAAGACAAATAACTACATGCATAATAAAGGCAGCAAGAATGAGGAAGCATTAAATCGAAACTGGCCTTTGCATGGGTTCCGTGGGCAGCAATCCATCAGAAAAAAAAAATTCCTTGGAGACCAAGGCCAACCTCGAGAGTTGATTTTTTTGCCTCAAGCGCCTCGGTTCAAAAAAACCCACAAAAGGAAAGAATAATCTCCCCCGACCTCGTGTCTCAGTGAGAAAAAATGGATGGCATTTCTTTTCTGAAGAACGTCTCTCTCTCTCTCTCAAAATCAAATGATATGCCATTATGATGTTGAAGAGGCAGGGGATTATATCAAAAAAAGAATTAAGGAAGCAAGTCAGTTGAGCTCAAGCTGCATGGGTCCCAAGCACACTTCTGCCGATATGGGACAGCCTTGAGGATGGAATAAGGGGCACTTCTTCATCTGCATCAGCACTTGCTTGCAAGGAATTGCCTCCGTTGTTGCCGCTATTAGGATATAGATCGGATGACTTCTTATCCAGCTTCCATTCCTGTCAGTGAAACGTTCAAAATAATTACAACAATGGTGATGTTTAACACAACTGAGCCACACAAGGCAGCCCTGACACAACGCGCCCTATGCGCTTTCAACCAGACCTGGTCAGCTGAATCAGCTATCCTAAAGCCATATCTGTGTCACACAGCACCAATGGCGGGCTGTACGGCTAAATGCCCATTATCTATTTAGCCAGCAAAGGTGGTGGCATGACTGCAGTAACTTGTCCATCAAATATGGTTGCCTAATCAATCCAACTTGTTATATGGAAAGCTGGCAACAAGAGAGTTAAAACCAATTGTTGAAAATGACACATAATTCAGACAAACCCTACACGGGTTCACCCACAGACAGTGATTCGAGCAAGGAAAGTACTGAGGAACAGACAACTTTTGTAGACATCACAAAGAGATGAACCTATCAACCCTGATATAAAAAGTTAGACTGCCTACCTTTGGTGTCCTTTCTGAAAGAATTTCAGCAGTAGAAGCGTGCACATCCTTGACTTTCAAGTAATTGTACATTACAACACCAATCAGAGCTGCAAATAAACATCTTTTAAATGATGAGAAAATATGGGTGTGTCAGGTGCAAGGCAAATGTAAGCATGAAAGTATGGGGTCTGAGCATCAGACGAAGCCTACCGATGGCATAGCCAATAATATTCAGGCCAGTAATTGTTGATTCTGGAAATATAACAGTTGAGAGAGCAATCAATATCCAATCCTTCAAAACACCCGCAACACGGATGGTAACAGCTCCTGTTCTTCCAATTACCAAGAATATTGAGAAATTCAAAGCTAAAGCACAGACGGCATTCGAGAAAAAAATCCAGAAGTTGAATTGGATTTGTGAAACTTCCATCCCAGGCTTCTCCAACAAAAACCAAGGCACAAACAGAAACAGGAAACTGCACAAAAAGAAACAATTAAAACGTGATTGTGATGCATGAAACATGAACTATACGACAAGATTGTGTAGTAGTGTTGCTAGTTGCTACTTCAAAAGGATGGCGTATGTCTGATACATACCATCAACAGGCATTAGAAAATAAACATGCGACCGTACTGAGCCATTTAAAAATTACTGTCCCCAGACCCAATCATCTTTTGGTCATAGTGAACTAGTGGGGATACTGTTAGAATCAAAACCAGGACCATGTTGTAAAAAGGATTTTCATATAACATGATATGCAAATAAAACATTTGATTCAAATCGTAACAAGGTTCAAACATGTCATATACGGTTTTAAACCAAAATCCAAATCAGATCAAAAGATCAAACATATGCATTGAACAGAATAAAAACAACAAAGAAAGCATGTTATTATTCTGCAAAAGGCTAAGGCGTATTAAAATACTCTCCTTAGAGAAGATTCACCCCCACATACGATGCAAAAAGAGTTCGGGATCCTTCCCCCAGGATACAGTAGCCTCGACGATCTGGATCGGTGCACTCCTATGGTAGATCATCCTTCAAAAACAACCTCAACGAACGGATGATGCAGACCATCTCTTTCAGGGGAACACCCACAGGAAAAACCGAGAGAGAGATACAGCAGGAAGAGAGAAAACCAACATTTTCGTATGTCTGTCTGTGTAATCTCAGTCCTCTAACCCCGTTTTATAACCCCTGAAAGGTTACAAAACGCGGACGTGACCCATTACATATTACGAAGTGACATGACCCGATAACGGATCGACCCGTTATTCATTTCTCTTATCTCATTATTTAATCCAAATAAAACAATAATGCGGGACAAAAAGAACATTGGACTTAGAATGGATATGGCCCTAAAGGGCTAATTACCCGAACCCGGACCCGACCCGGCCCGGCTCGGCACGGCGCGGCCGGCAGGCGGGCGCGCGTGTGGTAGCCATCTCATCCACTTGTTCTTTGGAACAAGTGTTAGAATCTCTACGTAGGTTATAAAGCCCACAACTTTTTTGAGATTCTTCAATGTGGGACTATTCCACGTTATCAAAGTCCAAACACACTCCATAAAGGAGTGGTCCCCACATGTTTTCTTTATTTGAATTACCTCCTCATCTCTTCCTACATCCAACATTCCCCCACAAATTCAAAGAATGAAACAGGAGGAAACAAAGATGCAAGGTGAAGTAATCTGCAGCAGGATATATCATGCTTTCAGTAATAGTACATTCCGGTTTGAACCACTACCTTAGTTGACTAACTTTACCCCCACAGGAACAAAGTGAACTAAAGTCTTGAACTTGAACCTTTGGTGTAGGAGTGTCCATTAGCAACAACACGATAAATGTTCTGGTTGTAATCCTTAAGGGTGGCGCGTTAATGGTCATGCGCCTGAATCATGTTTCATGAGTGACTTCAGGAATAACCCAATTCCTTAAACTGCGGTCATATAGTCACACTCACATAGGTGAACTTCTCTAGAGATGCACTGCTAACATCTCGCCAAGAAGGCTTTGAACTCATTCAGAGTTTTCACTCTTCCTAAACTTGCAGCTACAACACCTTTCCAGAGTAATCAGGAAAAAAGACACAGATACTTAGTATCACATTAAGAAGGTGATATTCAGTTCATCCTACAACTTATTATTACCACATTGAACCTACCTATATGTGGGGGGATGCTCTGAATACGGCTCGCCATATTCCGAATAGAGTTCACCAGAAGTATAAGAATAGTAGCCCATTTGAACTCTAGAGAAATAGGAAATCTAGCTTAATATACCTCAAAGTGTAGGGGTGTCTTGCAAAGGTACTTGTCTCAGAGCACAACAGGAAGAAACTGTGTCCTAAAACTGTAGATGTTGTCTTTTGGGGTTATATAAAAAATATCTATGCCTATAAGTTCTTAGTAATTAAGTCTGAGATATCTGGCATAGATGTAAACTCTATTGTTGAGCTTCGAGAAACTACATTCTTTGAGGATGTATTTCCCATGAAAGTTTGTGGAATCTTTCTTCGTCAGATGTACCTTCAACTTCTGGTTTCATTCCCGAACATATGAAAAGGATGACAGATGTGGGGGTGTCTTGCAAAGGTACTTGTCCCAGAACACAACAGAAAGAAGCTGGGTACTAAAACTGTAGATGTTTTTTTGGGTTATGTAGAGAACACCTATGCCTATAAGTTCTTAGTAATTAAGTCTGAGATATCTAGCATAAATGTAAACTCTATTGTTGAGCTTCGAGAAGCTACATTCTTTGATGATGTATTTCCCATGAAAGTTTGTGTACCTCAGAATCTTTTTTCGTCAGATGTACCTTCAACTTCTGGTTTCATTCTCAAACATGTAAAAAGAATGACTGATGTGGGGGTTGAGCCATCTTGTTCTCACTCTAGAACAACTGAGTTTAAGGAAGTGGTTGAACCAAGAAGAAGCAAGAGACCATGGATTACCAAGGATTTGGGAAGTTATTATATCACTTACCTTATCGAGGATGATCCTCCCACTTTCCGAGATATAATGGCAAGAAATGTTGGATGTAGGAAGAGATGAAGAGGTAATTCAAATAAAGAAAACATGTGGGGACCACTCCTTTACGGAGTGTGTTTGGACTTTGATGATGTGAATAGTCTCATATTGAAGAATCTCAAAAAAGTTATGGGCTTTATAACCTACATAGAGATTCTAACACTTGTTCCAAAGAACAAGGGGATGGGATGGCTACTACACACACGCGACGCGCGCGCGCGCGCGCCCGCCGTGCCGTGCTGAGCCGAGTTTGGGTTCAAGTTTGGCTAATTGGCCATTTAGGGCCATATCCATTCTAAGTCCGATGTTCTTTTTGTCCCACATTATTGTTTTATTTGGATTAAATAATGGGATAAGACAAATGGATAACGGGTCGATCCGTTATCGGGTCATGTCACTTCGTAATGTGTAATGGGTCACGTTCGCGTTTTGTAATCGTTCAGGGGTTATAAAACGGGTTAGAGGACTGAGATTCATACGAAGACGTTGGTTTTCTCTCTTCCTACTGTATCGCTCTCTCGGTTTTCCCTGTGGGTGTTTCCCTGAAAAGGAAGTTTTGCATCATCCGTTCGCTGAGGTTGTTTTCGAAGGACAATCTACCATCAGAGTGCACCGATCCAGATCATCGAGGCTACTGTATCCAGGGAGAAGGACGCCAGACCCTTTTTGCACCGTATGTGAGGGCGAATCTTCTCTAAGGAGAGTATTTTAATACGCCTTAGCCTTTTGCAGAATAATAACATGTTTTCTTTGTTGTTTTTATTTTGTTCAATGCATATGTTTGATCTGGTCTGGATTTTGGTTTAAAACCGTATATGACATGCTTGAACCCTGTTACGATTTGAATCAAATGTTTTATTTGCATATCATGTTATATGAAAATCATTTTTACAACATGATCCTGATTTTGATTCTAACAGTTGCCATCATCTATAAAAGTGATAAAATACTTTTTATTATTTTTATTTAACACTTCATTAAATTCACAAATATCTGTGTGCACCAGATCCAATATTTCAGAATCTCTAACAATCGTATGGAATGGTTTCCTACATTGTTTTGTTTGCACACAAATCTCACATTTTTTAGTTTTATCCATGGAATGTTTAGGAATCATCTTCAAGTTCATCATGTGTTTTACAGAATTAAAATTCACATAACCCAATCTATTATACTATAAATAAGATGATTTTATATTATAAGCAACATTAGACAATGAATCAAAAGAAACATCATTCTCTAATTTATTACTGCAAACATGTTCAACACGAAGTTTAAACAAACTATCATCTAAATACTTCTTGACAATAAATGTTCGAAAATGTAAAATAACAACTTTATTACATTTAAAATTAAACTCATAACCCTCTCTAACTAGACATGAACTACTTAAAATATTTTTTCTAACTACAGACACATGGTGTACTATATCTAGAGATAGAACTCGTCCTGAAGGAAACTTCAGGTTCACGCATCCAATCCCTAACACTTTTGTAGTTGTTGAATTGCCCATAGTTACGGATCTGCCTGCAGCAGCCTGATAGGAGACAAAGACAGACTTATCAGCACAAACGTGCACATTAGCCCCAGTGTCAACCAGTCACTCAGTTGGCTCATAAACATGATAGATTTGCGGGTTAACAGACAAATACCCAATACTGGTCCCAACAACCTCAGTCACCATATTGACTTGAGGCGTTTCATCCGTAGTCCCATGAGTCTTGGCCTTCTTAGAAGGACATTATGTAGCCCAGTGCCCGACCTGTTGACGGTTCCAGCAAGGTTTGTTCTTTGCCTTCTTCCGGATTTTGGCCTTAGGTTTAAATTGGTTTTTCATTACAGGTTTCGCTCTTTGTCCCTTGCCTTTAAAAGATCCGGTCATCATATTCACTTTAGGTTGTTCAGTTGGCATCACAAATTGTTTCTGAATCTTATGTTCTTCCTCAATGGTTATGGCTACTATAAGATCATCCAAGGAGATCTTTCCTCTACGGTGCTTGAGAGACATGCCAAAATCTATCCAAGACTTAGAAAATTTTTCCACGATGGTCATTACTTGAAACTTCTTAGGAAGTTTCATATCAGCCTCAGTCAAACTATGGAGCAACAGCAGAAACTCGTACGCTTGTTTAGTGACCGACTTGCCCTCAACCATCTGATATTTCAGAAACTTGGCAACCAAATACTTCTCAAGACCTTGCTCTTCGGTATTGTACTTTTTGTCAAGTTGATCCCATAGAGCTTTAGCAATTGTAGATGAAGAACAATATACATCGAACAAAGTGTTGGACAGAGCCAACAGAATGCAACCACGACATATACCATCCTTCTCTTTCCACTCTACAGCCGCATTAACAGCAGCAGGATCAGGATCAATCTCGAACACCGAAGGGCGTTCGAGTTCTAGAACAAACAGCAAGCCTATAGTCGTGAACCAGATTTTCATGCGTTGTTTCCAGCGCTTGAAATTCTGACCGGCAAATTTTTCAAGCATACCGAACATGTCTACTTTCAGTATAAAACCTGATGCAATCGACATGCTTAGAAGAATCTTCTCTAAGACTTTCTCTAAGACTGTTAAAATCAAAACCTGGATCATGTTATATGAAAATCCATTTTACAACATGATCTTGGTTTTGATTTGGGCCTCAATAGTAGAAATATCTATGAAACTTAACAATTTTACCAGATAACAACCAAAACAGGAGCTAATCTACCCAGATATTCATTACATAGTACCTATATTTTTCTGTCGGGGAGAAACCACCAATTTTTTGGGTCACCGAGTGGTGCAACATTGACTGAGCCCTTTCCGAGTGGCACCTGTACTACAAAGATCTGGGAGGAAGCTTAGGACAGGCTCCAACTGGTCAAATTTACACCTGGACATATGAAGAACCTGGTCCTACCTGGTCCAAGTCCAAACTGGTTCTTAACTCTACATTTAGGATTGGCTCATCATTTTAGTAACGTTGACAATCAGCGCAATGGAGGGAGCCCATTGAAGAATCATCAAACTTGGCTACGCAATTGATTCTGGTGAGATTACAAGCAGGAAAACAGCTGAAACTGTTTGCCTCCTCCTAAGCCTATGAGAAAATTCATCCATGACACTTGAAAACAGAATTCTAAGCGTAACCTAATAATTCCACCTGTCTCAGAAGCTCCAAAACACTATCAAGCAGCCAAAATGAACTAGACACAAAATTAAAGGTTCTAAGTGCCAGCTAGCCTATATTTGTATTTTGTAGGTTCACTACTAGCTTCTATAGTATCTAAATTCCTTGAGGCCTATTCAAGAACTGCATTAAATGAAGCAAAATACTGCATGTTACACAACATACATAATGCAGCACCATTTTCAAGGGTATGGTCATTCTCCTAGTTCAAAGAAGAAATAAATTCAATTTATACATAAAAGTTCCAGAACATGGCATACAGACATTATAGCTGGATCAGAACAGCAGCACCATCCTGGTTGAGGGTCCCCAGTTACGAATCCCACTATAGGCATTCCAACTAAGGTTGCCAAATGAAAGCAGGAAAAAAAAGAAAAAACCCATAACACACTAGTTTGCCAGGAATAAATCCTTGAGTGTTATTATTCTTTTTAGCTGCTCTTGTGGTTATTGCTTCAAAAAGAATTACTTTTCGCCATTTTCTACAGTTTTAACTAGAATATATAACACAAAAGTATTTGATTTGACATTTTTCTGCCTACCTCTTATGCCAATGGCCACTCTTGTCAATGTTCTACTTCGGCATTATGCTTCATATATCTATTATGGTCGGAAAATTTTGGAGAGGAACTTTAGTTGTCCAGCGAAGAAGAGAATAAATCAAGGTTGCTAGACTAGGAAGCGGAAGCAGGAAACGATACGGGAAGCAGAAGCTATGCATTTTAAAATGTGTAGGAAGTGGGAAGAGAGAAATAAATATATATATATATATAGAAGAATTGAATGGGAATCAAAATGAAACACAAATAAAAACTAAAATAAAAGTGACTGATATTACATTTCATGATTTTTTAGTGTAAAAATTAAATTTTTAACAAAATCTAAAAATGATGACTACCAATTTAGAGAAATCGCATGAAAGTTAGTGAGAAGCGTGAGAGAAAACACATAAAAACATGAAAAGTTGAGTAAGAGAACATATAAGAATAATAGATGAAGCATGCGGAAAACATAGGAAAAGCATGGGGGGAATCGAGGTTCTCATCAAGTTTCGGAAGCGAGGAGTATCGCGCTTCCGAAGCAATTCCGGAAAGCGAGCTTCCCACCTACCTAAGAAGCTTCCGGTAACTCTGGAATAAATAGATAAGACAATCCCTCAACATAAGATCAACCATGATGATGTTACTCTATTTCTCTTTTGTAGCCCATACATGCTCATTTTATTGAGAAAGTAAGAAAGAAAATTTCAAACCTAATTCAAAAGTACATACCTGCAGGGTGCTATGTAATACAAGCTGGTAATAGGATTCAGTGTCAAGCCCTTCTTCTGAAGGAGGACTTGAGTTAAGACCAGCCTAAGAGCTTCTGCAAATATACCCGTCACCTGGTACACTGTTCCAACTATATTAAAATGAATCTCCCCATAGGACGAAATAACAACTCCAATGCTGACCAACACCATATTCGAGAACACGTCACACCTCAATTTGTCAGTGCCACATATAACAGCCATTAGGAAAGTTGCAACTGGCACTGTAACAGAAAACAGAACATAGATGTAAGATGAAGACTAATTATGTTACAAGAATATTATTTCAAAAGGAGATAGAAGTACATACTGAGGGCTTTAAGCATCTGGATGAAGGCCACTGAAATATGCAGATAAGCAGTGTTACCAAACCTGTGATCACAGAGAATGTGTTGCAAAAACTAAGACAAAAGGTGTTCAAAGATGCAGATAAGACACCCAACAAGAAAAAATCGCTAAACTTTTGGGGAGAAAAAAAACACTAAAGTAGAAAATTTTGCAAGAAAATCTACATAAAAGCTTTGACAATCTTTGTATGATCTGCAGTTCATTATGTTATTCATTATGAAACTGATCACTGTGTTCCACAGATTAAGAGACATACCACAGGCTTGATGCAAAGAAAGCACTGATAGGAATCACACAAGTTGCATATCTGCAAGACAGATGAACATCATTAAGGGAGATGGAAACAAGGTGAGAAATTAAAAAAAAAAACATTCAGTATTCTTACATTTCAAATGTCATATTGACAGGTGCAACAACCTGAATAAGACAACTAGACTTGTTAGACAACCAAAGAGGGATAGAGTGACATAGTCTACAATGTTCCAACCATATGGGAGAAAAGAAAGAACAAACAAGAAAGAAAGAATTCCAGAAACAAAGAACACATTCGTGTAGATGAACATGCAGAATTCCAGAAACAAAGAACGCATTCATGTAGATGAACATGCAATGGGCGGTCCTTTTTGTGACCATGCACATTGTATAGAAGAACATGTGCGTGCATGCAAAACCAAAACAACAAACTCACAGAACCAAACAAGATGAAATCTGAACAAACTTCCAGTTCAACATAAGAAGTGCAAAAGATGACAGTACAGGAAACAGGACAGAAGGCAAGCTACATTATCATAAACAACATTATCCTCTGTTAAAATTCTCAAACATCCATAAGACAAATGAGAGGTAGGAATTCAAGCCACTTTTAATAAAGACAAATGGTATAACATCCGGAAACAACTATTTCCATCACTTCCTAAATTTTAAATTGAAAAGGACAAAGAACTGACTGATCGTTCAATTGATTGATTTAATATGGCTTTCCAGAGAAAAAGGAGACACTAAAAACCTTAATATTGTTTTTTCCTTTTATTTTGTAATTGCGTTCACATACCTTTATAATTGTTTTCCAAAGAAGCAATATGAGATGATGTCTTCAGGATATTGTTACAAAAAATTTATTTAAACTAGTTCGCGAACAATGAGAAATTGTGCCTTTGACTAGCTCCTTTCCAAACCTCAGAAAATACCATGATCCTTTAAAATATCCAAAATTGCATAGTAGACGAGTGCACACACACACACACACACACCCAACATATCATTAGAACAAAAAAGAAAAATAAGAGTAAAATCAGAATATTAAACATCGCCTATTGGTGACATAAATAGCAGTTTTGTGCAAAGGCTAGGGAAGATCAGGAAGGACACAGTATAACAAGGGAACATCAACTGCACTATATAGCATCTAAAAGAGAACAAAACCATACCTTGAGAACACGAACAAGAATGAATGCAACGGCGCCAGAAAATCCCATGTGAATCATGGTAAGTGTTATGGGAAATGGAAAATTGAAATATTTTGGAGATAGGACCCACTGCAGGAGCAAAAATAAAACACTTTTAACAATCAAGCTCCAGAAAGGCCTATTTTGAGACAATACCAATTAGAAGCCACATACATACATATGAATATGTATGCACATGTGCATCTGCAGCCTTCCATGGACATTAACAACTTCAGCACAAATTTACATCTCTAATAAAGTTTTTAAAAAATAAATAACACATGGTGGTCTCATGTTATAGAGGTAAATGACAAATTTATGAAGCAGAAACATTAAAAAGTTTCAAATGATCTATGCATGTTTATGAACTTCAAAGAGAACAATTAAAATTGGCATCTATAAGGGCCTTGCTACATTTTAGCCATAGCTCCCAGATTCTCCAGTGAAATCTGCAAACCATGACCCACCAAACTGTAGCATCGGATAGTTTACTGGGTTTTCATGCATGTGTCAACCTGCAATCCACAATCAATGATCCTGGTGACTGTTATCATACCACTCCATCTCTTGGTTATGTTTAACATTAATAGATTTCTCTTTCTCCCTTTCAGGAACATGTCTCCAATCCACTTTATATTTTGTGTGATGCACTCTTAGCTTTGCTGACTACAAGTCAATAGCATACAATAATAAACTGACAAAATAATGATACCCATGGTTTCCAAAATTTTCAAATCGAGATAGCACCACTGGATAGGAAATTCCTCCAAGTTGGAACTTCCCTTTGGCATGCAGAAATCTGAAACTCTAAAATAGTAATCTTGGATAACAATTTAGCAACTTCTAGTGAAGATAATCTAGGTGATTTTATCAAGAAGTAAAAATCATGGAAGTATTGGTACTTGACTACCCATGCTTCCACCACCCCGCTACCTATCCGACACACATGTATGTATATGTGTGTGTGTTGTTGCTGATTCATGGAAATTTGGGACAATTTTCCATAGGTCTGCAAATCGATTTCATTGTTTCAGATATCATTTCTAGTTCTCATTATCGCTTTATGTCTTATGTGATCCTCCAATGACATCTTTTCTCCATTTTATTTTCCATTTGAAATACTACCATAGATACAGGAGAAACAACCATACTACTCATTAAACAAGCGGGAGATGACATTGCAAATAAATATCGACACCGCAAAAGAAAACTGAATGTTTCAATTTCAATCCTTTCTCTGAGTTGCACAATGAAACCATATAATTGGCAAGGAAACCTAGCTATCACTTTCCAATGAAACATTACATGCTTATATTATCTCAACATCTATTAGTCAAAAGCAAATTTAAGAATCACAATGCCAAAAAACGAAGAAAGGAAAGATGCTTAACCTTGTTATACAAAATAACTCCAGATGACAGCAATATGTATATTAGTAGGTAGAGATAGGTAAGCATAAGTGGCTTGTTGATCAACATGTCTAATCTCTTCACTGACAACAGCAAATGACCTTTTAGTAATATTCTTAGCTAAACAGCATCAAGCATCTAACAACTGGAGGTATCCCATTTTATATCTCTGATGCCAGAATCCTGGTGGCATGATCTTCTACGGAGCAAAGGCAGGTCTTGCACTACAACATGGCCACAAATATCGTTCAAAATAAGGCAGCATTATTGGAAACGAACCAATCTCTTGACACAACACGATCTACCCTTTCCACCTAAAACATCATAAGACATGCATAAATTAGGATATGCGAGCGAGGCATCTACACAGAAGCACCCAAACAATAGTACCAATTGACTTCACAAATATATGTTCTCAATTCTCAAACCCTGCCCACAAGAAAAGAAAGTCATAAACTAACAACTTCATGCTTGCATCTAAAGTATAAAATATTTTACTTAGATATGGAATTTTGATCCCTGAAAATAAAAAACAAGAATAAAAATTTAAAAATAATATTATACTTATGCATTCCAAAATATACATCCTTTTCGGCAATTCCCAAATAGAAAAAAAAACTGATAAATGAATAGTAAAGCGTCTTGGAGCCATCCATCTCAAAGTATATAGTCTTGTCTATGGACCAACTTATAACGCAAAGTCAGCTGATTGTATTTCACAGTTTTGATCATCAAAATTCCCCAAGAACAAATACAATAAGATGAACAGGCATACTAACATTTATCCAAGCTAAGTTTTCCAAGTTTCCTACGCGAAACAAGATAAATGAGTCAATTTATACAGAACTTCTTCCACATTATTAAACTTCATTGTCCCAGTAATTTTAGTAAATCTTGCCACAAAATTAAACGAAAACATTGGAAATCCTGCCGTACTTCACCTAATGTAGGCAAATTGCTTTAACAATTTTAACAGTATAAATATTTACACCATAGAAAAATTCAAACTAAATAACGAAAAAACCGTTTATTTGAAAGATGAACTTCTAAGGGTCTTGAAATCAGATTTACATGTCTAGGAACGAAAAGACACAGAAAGAACCCCCAAGAAAATATGATGTTTCCACATTTTGACCTACTTTTGCAAACTAAAGCATTTCTCGTAGCTTCAAAATTTAGATTGATGAGAAAGTAAAGAAGGAAAACATCGTTTCTGAGAAAGAAAGTGCGATAAAGATTACTAAAAAACTGAGATCTGTACGCTTCACACAGAAAAGACGGGATCCAAAAGACTTCTCAATTGTTTTACCCCTAATCTTTTACAATGTGATTATCCTCTTCTTTATAATCAATCTTTTTCAAAAATTAGAAGAATCGAGAGAAAGAGAGCGAAAGAGAGAGAACTTAGGGTTTCCACAAGAGAGAAGTGGAAGGGAAAACGATAGGAAACGAGTTGGAAGAAGATACAGACCTTCGCCTCCTCGTTCTCTGTCCACTCTCTTCCCTCCCTCTCTTCGAATTCACACAAGAAGAAGAGGGTAAAAACAAACAAATCTTGAGAAAACACATTAACTCGTGAACGTTCTCTCGTTATATAGTGGCCGGCAGATCGAGCTCGTGGCCGGTCGGAGGACACCTTTGTAAATAAACTCAAATAGAAGGGGAATTTACATGGAATTAAGACGGCTTTAAGTTTAGCTCTAATCTTCTTTGATTGCGTGTTTTTAAAGGACTTCAAACTGACAGCTTATAATACGAAAAATATGACATCTTTTCATAAATGCCTTGCAATTTTAGCTGTGTTTCCCAAGTCCAAAATTGCAAATATCTAAATTCAACTTTTTAACCGTGTGCGAAACTGGTGCGATATATCGCTCCACTCTAAAGATAACACAAACAACGACTTAAATGCAGTTCTGCACGTTTTTTTTTCGAACATTATGAAAGTCGCATAAAATTTATATGTGAAATTTCTATTAATCTCAAACTTTGCAATATAGCACATATGTCATGAAGTTTGCACATATTTCATAAAGTTGGCAAAACTAATTTTACATGAACCTTGTTGTACTCTCAATCTTCAAAACATCGCTAAAAACTCATGAAGTTCGCACTTATTTCATAAAGTTCACAAATAATTTACGTGCTAAAGTTGTAAGTATAAAAACTGAAACTTTACCTTCCAGAATTTTTAAGGTTATTTGTAGTCGCCAACCAGCGGTCTCCAACCAATTGCCCCATCCTGTTTTCTATTGCTACTTTTCTGGCAACTATTTTGTTTGGACTTCATCTTCAAGTATTCTGAAATTTTTCACTGTATTTTTTCGATAAGCACATATTTAATTGATAAACCAGTTACTTTTTTTAAACACCATTTTTTTGAAACATGATTTAACAATGACATGCTGTGGATGTTTATATATATATATATATATATATATATATATATATATATATATATATATATATATATATATATATATATATATATTTATTTATTTATTTATTTATTTAAATTTGGTTGTTGTTGTTGCTCTATTTTATGTGTCGCCATATATTTACCGTTTAGGGTTTACTATGTTTATGATTTTTTTTCATATATGTATATACAAAAATAAGTAGGTGCCAGACGCTTTTTGTGCCTACTGCATGCCTACCAAGCTTGGATAGGGGTTTTCAAGTTGTTTTTCAAAAATATGACCCGAAAAATGTGTTTTGCGTAATTGATTGGCTAAAAAATCATACTTGGATCATGTTTTTTTGAGAAAAAATGATTTTTAAGCATTGAATATTTTTTAAAATTACAAAGCATTGATTTTTTAATCTCATAAAAACCTAACTTGGTGTTGGAATCGAATAATCCAAAAGTCAATTCTCATGAAATCAAGCATGTAGATCACATCTGTATGGTCAAATTTTAGAAAAAATAGAAACAATCTTTCCAAAACTCAGTAAGCATGTGGTAGGCACAAAAAAACATTAGGCACCTACCCATCACTTGATATATATATATAGAGAGAGAGAGAGATAAATAAGTTTGTGTTAAATGAAACATAATAAATGGGGTTTTCTGCTCTTCTGGTGCTTGTTTCGCAGTTTCAACCCCATAAATGTGTTGGGCACGGTCGATTTACGAGGAATCCACACCTGGATCATGTGTTTTCGATAAATAAAAAATGATATTTAGAGCCTCAAAAATTTATAAAGATTTTGGACCGTTGATTTTTTGAATGTTATAAAAACTCACCCATGTGTCAAAATTGACCACTTCAAAAGTTGGTCCCTATAAAATCAAGTACATAGATCACATATGGTCAGAATTTAAAATAAAAAACTGGAATAACTCATTTAGCATATTTTATTAGCAGAGACCCATTACTCTCTCTATCTTTCAACACACTGATGTCTACTCATTGGCTCTCATGGCACTTCAATCCAATGATTCGTGTCACGTCCTTCAACGTGATGATCATTTCAAAATATTCGAAATAGAATATGTCCATTGTCAGATTCTAGAACTGTACAATGACCTCTAAGAAGGAGCAACCGATGTTCCATGGTATGATCTCAAATAATTATAAAAAATGTATCTCATGCAGTAACTCCTTCACTTCCTTTGTTAGTCTTAGGTACTATTGGTGTGCTTGAAACCAGTAGAACTGTTGAAAGTGGGATTATATATCTTTTGACACTTTTGGTTGCAGATCTTGCAATTATAATTAATTTTGTTAGAATCAATCAAATGAATCATTTTATGAAATATATATAGCAGTTTACACATTATACTGCAAGAATCAAACTAGTTATCTTAACATGTTTCACACATACATGAATCAACAAGAAAATAATAGTTCATTATTCATACATATACACAAACATATATAGTCACTAGAATATGAGAACTAAAAATATAGGCATTTTCAACACTTTTTTTATAAATCTAACCACGCGGATGTGCTTGGCATGATGAATTTGCTAAGAATCAACCATTGGATCATGTATTTTTTATGAAAAATATGATTTTTGAATGCTTGAATATTTATAAAGATTATGATCCATTGATTTTAAAGCCTTAAAAAAAATCTCGTTTGTGCATCAAGATCAAATGATTCAAGAGTGGGTTCTTATAAAACTAAGCATGTAGATCATATCCATATAATTAAATTTAGAAGAAAAGAACAAAAAATCCATGAAATCATCGTTCACACATTAGTGCTTATATTTTCAGTTTTCCTTGTTCTCCACTGCAATATCTCCTTCAGAGCTTGCACTTTCTCCGCTAAGATCAGATGCTTTGACTTGTGAGATTCACCCCCCTTATAATCGTTTAATGCACTTTCCATCTCAGCCTGAACATCTCCCTCAACATCCAAAATAACCACATGATCATGTGATATATCTACTTCCTGAAACTCAACCTTAAGTTTTTCATCATCTACTTGGTGAGGTAAATTCATTCTCGTCTCACCACTGCTATAGCAACTGGCCGCATCTCCAGCCTTATTTATTCAGATATTTAGGTCTGCAATAATATCAAAATGAGTCAATGGGTCGCTCTTTTTTATCACTGAGTGATCTTTTTTCTCTTTAGATACTTTTAGGATGAAAGATAAGATTGTGCCCACAAACCCTTCAACTTTTTCTATGCATTTTTTCTTAGATATGGGCCATTATGAAATGACTAGCTGCTATTTGGCAAACTTGTTTTGCATTTTCTACTTAGTGTGTGAGTACAATTTTCTAAGTTTACGAAGAATGCCTTTTTCATGAAAAATATCAGACATCCAAACTTTTGACATTGGATGTGGTACCCTCTATCCACGAGTCAAGCAAGTTCCTTGTTTCATAATACCAATTATGAGCCAATTCATTTTTTTTTTTGTACACTAACAATTAAAGAGTATGAATCCCTTTGATATAGTCCTTTCAGTTTGCATGTTATATTAAACAAATTAAGAATTCCATGCAATACCAAGGCATGAAATATAGGTAAACACACGTGCAAAAGATATATGTAGACAAAAAACCCAAATCGTTAAGAAAATAAAAAAACCAACCAGTATGCCAACATAACATGTTTATTGTACAAGATTCACAAAATATAAACAACAAAACTAGAGGATGGAACAGAAGCATACAAATCGTTGAAACAAATGAAGAAAATTTGTGTTTAAAAAAAAATAGTTCAACAGTTAAATATGTGCTTACTGAAAAAAATATCATTGAAGATTTCAGAATACTTGAGGATGAAGTCTCGCTAGAATAGTTGCCAAAAAAAGTCACTATCGTAAAGTAGGTTGGGGACCACTGTTTTGGGACTGCAAATAACCCTAAAAATTCTATGAAAAGATTTTGGGTTGCGGTATTTCGATTTTATATTCATGACGTTTGCACATAAATCGCTTGCGAATTTTGTGAAATATGTGCGAACTTCATGAGTTTTTTTGCGATGTTATGAAGTTTGAGCGAAGTTCAAACATAAATTATTTGGAAACTTTATGAGTTTTCTATGATGTTTAAAAGTTTGAGAGTAAAACAAGGTTCACATAAAATTATTTACGAACTTTGTGAAATATGTGCGAACTTTGAGACATATGTGTGATGTTATGAAGTTCAAGATTAACAGAAAATTCACACATAAATTTTATGCGACCTTTGTGATGTCTGCAAGAAAAAATGTGCAGAACTGTACTTAAGTGGTTGTTTGCGTTAGCCAAGGAGCGGAGCGATATATCTTAAAAAGGTCATAGTGAATTTGGGTATTTGTGATTTTGAACATTGAGGGAATAGCGAAAATTGCAAGGCATTTCTGAAAACAGGTTATATTTTTCATTTATAATAAACCCAGAAGTACCACCCTGATCATTATAGGGTCTACCTAACCCATACCCAAACCTAGGGGTGGACATTGGCCCGGCCCAAATCCATGCCCACTTGCCCCAACAGGCCCGACCCAATCAGTGACCTGCCCAAAACCTGACCCTTCCCTTGTCGGGTTTGGGTTTGGGTTTGGGTTTGGGTTTGTCACGGTTTTATCGAGCTAGTTTTGGTTCAAATAGGGATGTAAATGCATCTGTCTGGGGTTGGATTCTAGGAATACATAGTCCGACCTAACTAGATCTGACCTAATCAAGTTTGGATTTTGATTCAGTCATATGGGATCAGCTAAAACCCATTCCTGATATTGATTAAGTTTAAAAGACATTTATATGAGATTTTGTCGGTTTTGGATCTTAATTGGATTCAAACTCAGATTCGAATGCAAAACAAGACACCAGTCCGGATCCAATAACTCATTGGATTTGATTTTGGCTACCGAATGGTCTGACTAATGGGATTTGGAATCAGGTCAGATGTCAGATAATATCCAATCCTTTGACATCCCTAGGTTCAAGTCAAGTCTGGCCCTTTCAAGCATGATGGGTTCAACGTAGAGATGCAAATGGTTCGGATCCTTAACATCTAAATACATGGGGATTCAATTTGGAATCGGATCCGAACAGCCAAAAATTGCAAAAACCCCATCCTGGATCCGACTCATTTGCATCCCTAGTTCAATAGATAACTCTCCATTGACATGTCTCTTCATGCACAGTCAAACCCCTGCCAGGGAGGGTTCAGTTCTATCTGGCTTCGAGCCACACATGTAGTCAAAGCCCGGACCACCTCGGGTTGGGCACCAAATAATCCATATCCAAGCCAAGTCAAACCCAATCCACTTGCACCCAAATTGGCATTAACCTCAACCCATTAACCCGTATGGGCACTTGATAAACGTCATAACTTATACCCAAGCCTAAAGCCAGTTAGTATTGGTTCGGGTTTAGGCCTAATTTCATACTATTTAAATTAAGGGCTAATTATGCTAGACTTGCTTATAATCAACCTGCCATAACCGAAACCCAAATATCATGTGATCATGTTATAATATATTCAAGACCCATTCGATTTGAAACTTTGAATGTATCATTTGATACAAAATTGGATCTAACAAAATCCAGCCAAACCCAACTTCAAATATATATTTTCTGTAATCAATTATAGTTACAATCTAGTTGGAATTTCGCCATGCAAGCTGTTTCAACTCAATTTAATATATGTTCAGCATAAACCAGTTGGTGAGAATCAACCATCATATCATATTTTTTCAATGAAAAGACATATTTATGATCATATATAAATGAACATAGATTTAACAAAAAAAGTGGGCTAAGTTGTTGCAGGCATAGTGACAAATATCGCAAAAATTTCATGATAATATCGTGAGAAATTGCCTGAAAGTTTAAAACGGCAAATTCTGATAAGATTTATGAAAAACATAAATACTGTGATTTAAATGAGATATTTATGTTTTAAACATCTATTTATCATGAAAAACCCTGTATTTTTATTTTTAAATAATTTTTATTAATATTTTCTTTTAAAAATTATCTTTTATATTTTTTAATATATTTTTTTATTGCCGAGATTTTGCCAAAAATGCAAGATTTATGAAAAAATTTCAATTTCTCACAAGTTTTTAAAAAATGAGATTTTGCCATTTTTACCGATTGTCACTATGGTTGTAGGTACAATCTATTATAGCAAATATAGGCCTCCCACCTTCATCGGGCTCGCTTAGATTCTCACACATTGTGTGATGAGTTGTGGAGTTTGATTCAAAGTTTTTTGCCCTTGTAGAAAGGAGGTTTCGGGGGCTCCCCCAATGCAGGTCCCGAGGAGGCCACCCCTGGTGGGGGGTCGTGGGGGGCAGCGCTCCTCGAAAGATTTTTTTTAGAGCTTATGTTTGAGACCCGGTTTCTTATGGATCAGACCCGATTTGTTTATGTTTAGAGTTGTTGCCCTTGCCTTGTATAAATACTTTGTTTTCTTTCTCTCTTGTAACAGTCGAAGAAGAACAATAAAGTTTCTCTGAGCAGCCGTGGTTTTTTACTCTCTCTCGAATTTAAGGAAAAGTTTTCCCACATAAATCTTTGTGTCTTTATTGTGTTTAGTTTCATCGTTCTTGTCTATTGTTTCCTTCGGTTGTTTCTTGCTTGCGGTTTTCCTAACATTGTGCATACAAGTTTGTTGGTATTAGGGATGCAAATGGACCAGATCCAGTATGGAACTTTTATGGTTTTTTGGCAGTTTCGACCCAATCCATATCCGACTTCTCATGTATTTAGCTGATCCTGATATGATTCATTTGCATCCCTAGTTGAAATGCTTGGATCAACTATAGAACTTCATACATGCAAGATAATTAATGTTTGATAAGGTCATTGTGAAGGTATTAAATAGGTAGCTTTGGGTCTCATTGATGATCTTGGTGTTTTGGGTCTCTCTCGTTTTTCCACTTTACAGTATGCAGATGATTTTCTGGTAATTGGAAAGTCAATTCTGTGCAGCAGATGGCTAGAATCTGGTAGGTCATCAAGAATTTTTAGGCCATATCTGGCCTCTCTATCAGCAAGGAGAAATGTTAATTAGTCCTCCTCAATGCAGCGCATGCTAGTGTTGACTTGGCCAAAGCCTTTTTTGGTGGACATGCTTTTGATTTAACTATCAAAGGCATGAAGATTGACATTTGGAACCCAAGCTCTCGAAGGAAGAACTGCATTTGCAACGACCTTATATTCAGCCTCTGTATTGGACCTGAAGACAACACTTCTTAGAACTATAGAAAATAAGATTTGATCCATGAGTGGAGGTGGACTTCACGATCATCTGAGGAGTCAGCCCAGTCAGCATCAGGGGGCGTAGCGCACAAACAGGGGTGTAGCGAAAAAAAAATTGTGTGATAGTCTGGGGTTCGAGGGCAGCGCCCCCGAAAAAAAAATTGAGATAAAATAAAAAATGGCTACAATTATTAATAAAAATCTATTTCATATGGACAAATCAAACTATTTGCTGCAGTCAGGGCTGGGCTAGGACTGGGCTTTTTAAAAAATAATAACTGGGCCGGGAGGCAGGACTGGGCTACAGCCCAGTTCTGCCCCCGCCGCCCCAGCTCCGCCTATGATCAGCATACAGACATAGTGTGGTCAACCTGCTAGGAGAGAATTTTATATAATGCTGGATGGTAAACTTAGCAGAATGTGTTCCACCTGCAGACCAGAGTCCAAACTATGTGCCTTGACAATCTAGAGAAGAAGATTATTTGTAAGACTCATAGCTGGTGTGCTCGGTAATTATCTTTTGCAGGCTGATCGGTTCTTCTACAACATTCCCTCAGCCAGCTTTAAAGAGGATCATCTGCCCTTTGTAAGGTATCTCAAAATTGAATAATAGAGTTTCAATGCAGGCAATTCTTGCCGAACCACATAAATCTTTATTCTTTCGTGTGGTTTGATTTCTTCTTTTGTTTCTTCCCATTTATTTATTTATCGATTCATCGGTTGTGTGCCTATCATTTTCCAACACATGGCCTACCCGCCCCGCCGAATAAAGCATGGGGTTCTCATAATTGGAAAGGCTGGTTGAAGGCTTTTGATTTTCTTCTTGCCAATGGATTTAAGGATAGGGCTGGTTCTGGCAACTTCACTGGGAAACTCACGACTGATGGTGCTTTCTCAGTTGCATCTCTACTTTGCTTCTGATGCAGAGTTATAATGAATCATTTTCCTTATTCTACAAGAAAAAACATATTTCTCTTAGGTCCAAAACTAATGAATGGTAGTGAATCTAAGAGACTTTAGGTCAAAGCCAAAGCACACCTAGTTGAATTATATCAAATATTAGAATTAGTCGGATCACCTTGTATTTGGGTTGGTCCTCGGTTAAATAGGTTTGATCCACATTGAATCATTGATCAGTTTAGCTGACAAAAGGTTTCGATGGGTCTATCCATAATTTACAAAACCATGTTAATCTTGTTTTTTTTTCGTTTTTCCAACGAAAATATTTAAAGAGAAGTAGTTGAGTCTCATTCCAACCAAAAAATAAGTTAGCAAATCTCACACTTATTAAATAAGACAATTAGGAGCCTGATCCAGTTGCTCAGTGGTTAGGGCAGTGCTTCCTAGGACGGTGGGACCCTTTCTTGCCCGAGATCGATTCTCCATAGAATCATACTAGTGGCTTGCCTGACAGGTGTCCCTTGAGGGCTAGGGCACTCACCTACAGTTTACTCTCTAGGACAGAAGTAACCATTAAACAACCCCTGTTTCCAGGGAGGTTCCTCGTCATATAAATGGATAAATAAGTTGGTTATGTTTACTCTTAAGATTCAGTCATTTGGCATTGACTTGCATGGTCGGGCCATAATATTGAAGAAGGTTAAAGATTTAATTTCACTTTGTAACTGAGCTTCAGATAATTTCACTTGTTCAGTTGACGAAAACGAAATGAAGGTATATTATTTGCAACTCCAACCAAAAGTAGATGGGACAAATGGATGACAATATTAATGATGATGAAAATGAAGATGATCAAGGTGATGGGAGTTACAGAGTTAAATTAAACAGCTCTTAATTGCGTAATTTCTTCCATTCCCAAGTCCATTGTGCACAAGAAACACTCCATTGCAATTAGAGCAGAAAAACAAGCCTTTCTCCATTTCTTACCGATCCATAATAATACTTTGTTACTGTGACGGATGCCTAGACAGATTAAGCTCGTCCATATATTGCATCCACCTGATTCATCTTCTATTTTAAATTAAGAAAATCTATTATTAGCTTTGGATACATTCTCTGCAAGCGCAGCAACTCGTTAGTAGCAGCAGCCAACTCTGATACTTCCATCGAACCAAGTGTGATCCTCAAAGATTCTAGTGATGGTGCAAGATTGAGAATATTCTTCACCAACATCAGTTCAACTTCTGTTCCGTTGAAAAAACCAATGCTCACCCTTTGAAGGTGCTTATTCTTACTCAGATGAACAACAGGTTTATATGGAGCACCTGCTTTTGGACAACAGAGAGAGCTGCAATCTTTCCAATCCAAAGGAATATAGAATGAACCATTGTCAGCACTTACTTTCGAACAGAGAGCTGCAAAATTTGGGTGAAACAATTGCGATCCAGAAGAAGACACCAACCAGCTTGTTATGATAACTTACTTTCAATGCATAGTCTACGCAGGCGTGGAGACCTTCTCAGTAGAAATGCAACACCTTCTGATCTCAATTTCCTTGAACATGGACGAATAATGGCTCCTTCCAACTTTTCGAATCGAGGCCAATGCAAGGCATCTTTCCGCTTGTAGAAAACCTTCAAGCATGCACCAGAAAAGTTTGTGAAGAAAAACAAAAAGATAAAAAGTACTTGGTTATAACTTATAACATAAAAGTGAACATGATTTCTGGGAAACAGCTTGTCAGCTGTGTTCAGATCACATCTGACTTGTTGGATTCTGATTAGAACCCATTATATGGGACTCAATGCAGTCAGATCCTCTGCTTATGAAATCGGATAAGAAAAAGTCTAGTTCCCTCTGTCGGTTCAGTTGGATAGTAACAGAGAGTTGGGGCTAACAAGCCTAATTAAAGTAAAATGAACAATATGTAGAACCAAAATCTGCAATCTAAACTAAAACAGTTATGTAGAATCTCCCAATGTACAAATCTTCATCAGTTAACACCACGGGGTTGGATTGACAGAAGTCAAGAGAATCTTTACTTAATAAGGCCATGGCAAGATGAGCAGTTTGTCATCACGATAGGGGTGAAGAACAATCTTGTGTTTGCACAAGGCTCCTAGATGGATTTGCTGCCAAGCACAAGCCTGGCAAGCTTCAGGAGGGTCTTGCCTATTAAACAGAACACTGTGATCATCAGTGCTTTTTGTTAGCACCCTAACAATCATTACACACATGGCAGCACCAGAATGCTTGCTTGCTCTTCAGGATGCATCAGCAAACACCTCTTCATGATTAAAAGGAAAAAAAAGGCATAAACACAAAGAATAGTTACAAGTCTTGTTATCAAAAGTTTCTCTGTAAAGGAAAATCTTGAGATAAATTGAAAAAAATCGTTTTTCTCAGAAAATCTCAGGAAAATGACTATATTTAAATCTAAGAATATAAAAATATAAGAAAAACATTACAAATATAAAAAAGCAAAAGACACATTTTTCAAAATGTGTATTTTTAAAATATCATGTTTTTTCTTGGAATTATATTGATTTTTGAAAATCTGGCAGTAAAATGGGGAGATTTTAAAACTTAACCGATAATTTGCATGGATGAAAGATAAAAGGCACGAACACCACTTACTTCAACAACGCAAGCACAGGCCTTGAGAGTCTTCACTCCACTTATACACCAAGGGAAATTGGTTAAACAATAATCGTCTACCACCTTGGAATGACAATCAAACTCGAAGGATTGCAGGAATGGTTCATTGATACACATGTTTGTAAAAACAGAAGCTATAATCCTCAAGCTCGTGAGCTGTAGTGAACAGAAATAGATTGGTGCCTCATTTGTCCTAACAGAACAATTGTCTAAGATCAGGCTTTCAAGCTGTGGGCAAGCGTTACGCATGATGGAAATCTGATCTCCATGCAGTTCATAATCATGCAAACTTAGGCTCTTGAGGGAAGAAAGGACGACGCCACCATATTTTGCAGAGTCAAAAAGACAACCAAGCAACTTTAACTGCAGTATGGAGCTGAAGTCGATTGAATCAAAAGGCAGCTCATAGCCTACTGTGCCATTATTGTAAATTTTGAGACTCAACTCTTCAACTTTCTTTACTGCAACAACATGGCGTAACCAATTACCAAGGAGTCTTCTCTCTGAAGTGTTTCTCACAGTCAAGCACAGGCTAAAGCTGCGAAGGCATCCATCATGGCTAAGCAATAGATGATTGACAACTGTAAAGAGATCAGCTCTCTTCGTGGACATAGAGAAGTCATTTTCATTGAGTTCCATAGAGGGGATCACCGTCCAGAGATACCTCCATCTTTGGGAGAGGATGCTGGTTCTTACTGCGGTTTTGATGGGGAGAAAGCAGAGAGTGTGTACCAGAATTGAATCAGGTAATGCATCGATTCTGCACTCGGTGGTGTTCTCCATTGCTGCTCTACAAACAGAATGTTATGATCACACTAAATGAATGATGAGAGTGCTATAATCCTGCACTGTAAATGAGAATTGTAATGGTAAGAATGCAATTATCTCGCAATGCAAAAGAGAAATGCAACAAACAAAATAAGCACGCCTTTGGATGAAAATTTGAAAGAGCAGAAAATTAATTCCGTTTCTTTCGTTCTTTTTCTTTTTTTTTAATAATAGTCTTTCCTATTTTTCTTGGTTGAGCTGTGACAAAATGTGAAGCGATAAGAGAAGAAGGAAGAAAGAGGAGGCGAGATTTTACGTGGTTCGGCATTGAGCATACATCCACGGGAAAAAGAACAACTCTTATGATTCACTACATTGTTCTGCGCACCGGGGTACTTCACGTTTTTATAAGGCATAAGGGATCGGCTGTGGTTCTTATCTTTGATAAGGATTAATGGTGTCACACGTTATCCTTGATAAGGATAACATGTATGCCGTGTGCGACATATGAGGAAACAGACTGTTGTGATAACACAGGTGGTGGAACTGCATATTGTGTGTTAAGGATAACACGGGCAGTGTAACAACATATGTAACGTGATACAATGTAGCGTGATCACGTTATCCTTGATCAAATGATGATCTTTAACACTCCCCCTCAAGTCAGGACACGATGTTGATTAGTCCCAACTTGGTTCCAATGTATCGAAGCTTATCACTGCCGACGGCTTTAATGAGAATGTCTACCAACTTATCGGCACTTTTAACATGTGGGGTGGATATGATCCCTACGTGAACTTTCTCCCTCACAAAATGGCATTCGACTTCGATGTGCTTTGTCCATTCATGGAAAACTGGATTCACCCCGATATGGATGGCCGCTTGATTGCCACACTTTAACTCCATGGGCACGGTGTCTGAAAAACCCATGTCGTGTAAGACGGCTTTAATCCATATGAGCTCGCAGGATGTAGAGGCCATGGTCCGATACTCGGCTTCCGCACTAGATCTGGCCATAATGTTTTGTTTTTTGCTTCTCCACGTAACCAAATTTTCTCCCACAAACGTGGCACGTACCCTGATATGAACCTCCTGTCATTCGGATCTCCAGTCCAATCCGCATCCAAATATCCTGTAATTTTGGTGTGACCATACCAGTGCATGAGGATTCATGTGCCCGGTGAGGACTTGACGTACCTTAGGATCCTGTGGGCGATGGCCAAGTGAGGGATCCTTGGTTCATGCATGAACTGGCTGATGAGGTTGACCGCATATGTAATGTCAAGTCTCGTGGCTAAGAGGTAGATCAGGAGTCCCACAAGTCTTTAAAAACTGCCGATGTCACGTACGAGTTCTCCCTCATTCTTGGTCACCTTGTGGTTTTGGTCAATCGATGTATTTATGGGCTTTGCTCCCAACATGTTGGCTTCTTTAAGTAAATCCATGGCATATTTTCTTTTAATACAAAAAATATTCCTTTGTTTGACTGGGCAACTTCGATACCAATGAAGTAACAGAGTTTTTCGAGGTTTTTGATTTCAAATTTTTGATGTAGGTGCTCCTTCACGTTGTTGATCAACTTGGGGTCGTCTTCTATTATGATGATATCATCTACGTAGACGAGAATGATGGTCATGCATGTGGTACTCCTCTAACTGAACATGGAATGCTCAGATGAACTTCTATGAAAACCAAACTATGTGAGAGCATTACTAAGTTTGGCAAACCAGGCACAAGACGACTACTGGAGACCATACAAAGATTTCTTTAGTCAGCAGACGAGGTTCTTGTCGCAGGTATTGGGGTGCCATGGAAGTAATTCCATGTATACCTCTTCTTGGAGGTCTCCACGTAGGAAAGCGTTCTTAACGTCAAGTTGATATAGAGGCCATCTTTAGTTGATAGCGATGGACAAGAGTATCCTTATGGAATTCATTTTGGTAACTAGGGCAAATGTCTCGTGGTAATCAGTCTCTTTCACCTGGGTGTAACCTTTTGCGACGAGTCTTGCCTTATACCTTTCAATCGTTCCGTCACTGCGATACTTGATTTTGTAGGTTCAACAGCAACCCACCGGTCTTTTGCCTGGAGGAAGGAGAATGATCTCTCATGTCTCATTTTTTTTTAAGTTGCAAGTTCTTCGTCCATACAACAACAACAACAACAACTACGACTTCATCCCAAAACAATTGGGGTCAGTGAAATTCATTTTGGGTCTTCCACATGAATCCTTTTCCTCCAATCATTTCTATCCAATGCCATGTCCTCGGTGAGGTTCAAAGCATTCATATCCTTTCCTATCATCTCCATCCAAGTCTTCCTAGGCCTACCCCGACCTCTTTTAACTAATATATTTTCCCATTTCTCCAACCTTCTAACTGGAGCATCATTAGGCCTTCGCCGAATATGTCCAAACCACCGTAAACGATTCTCTCGCATCTTATTTTCAATGGGTGCAACACCTACCTTCTTACGTATCTCCTCGTTCCGAATCTTATCTTTTATTGTATTTCCACACATCCATCTAAGCATCCGCATCTCAGCTACACTCATTTTTTGAATATGATGTCTCTTGGCAGCCCAACATTCCGTACCATATAGTAAAGCGGGTTTAATAGTCGTCCTATAAAACTTTGCCTTCAACCGCAATGGCATTCTACGATCGCACAGCACTCCAGCTGCACTTTTCCATTTCATCCAACCAACCTTTATCCTATGATTTACATCTCCATCAATTTCTCCATACTTTTGAATGATGGATCCCAAATATTTGAAATAATCATTCACCGGTATTTCTTGCTCACCAAGCTTCACTACACTCCCATCACTACTTCGTTGCTTACTAAACCGACATTCCATATATTCAGTCTTACTCTTACTCAACTTAAAACCTCTAGCTTCCAATGTCTTTCTCCATAATTCTAACTTAGCATTAACCCCAACTCTAGACTCATCAATCAAAACAATATCATCAGCAAACAACATACACCACGGTACATTTTCTTGAATTGATCTCGTAAGCTCATCCATCACTATCGCAAATAGGAAAGGGCTTAAAGCAGATCCTTGATGTAACCCAACCGTTATCGGAAAATTGGTTGTCACCCCTCCACAAGTGCGGACATTGGTTACTACTCCTTCATACATATCTTTAATTATACTAATGTACTTGAGAGAAACACCTTTCTTCATCATTGTCCACCAGAGAACGTCCCTAGGTACTCTATCGTATGCCTTCTCTAAATCAATAAAAACCATATGCAAATCTTTGTTCCTCTCTCTATATCTTTCAATAAGTTGTCTAAGAAGATGTATAGCTTTCATAGTTTATCTTTCAGGCATAAAACCAAATTGATTCTCCGATATCATGACAACCTTCCTCAACCTAGACTCAATCACCCTCTCCCAAAGTTTCATAGTATGACTCATGAGTTTTATACCACGATAGTTTGTGCAATCTTGTATATCACCCTTATTCTTATATAAAGGCACCAAAGTACTCTTCCTCCACTCATTAGGCATCTTATTAGTTCGCCAAATCAAGTTAAAAAGATTTGTCAACCATTCTAAACCTTTCTCTCCCAAGCATTTCCAAGCCTCGATAGGTATACCATCTGGGCCAACTGCCCTTCTTGATTTCATTTTCTTCAAAGCCTCTGCAATTTCTTTCTTTTGAATCTTGCGCATAAAGTCACGATTTATCTCATGAAAATGAATGGAGAAGTCTCCAAGATCTTGAGCATGACTATCATTAAATAGCTTATCAAAATAATCTTTCCATCTCTCCTTAATCTCCTCATCTTTGACTAAAACCCTTCGCGTTTCATCTTTGATACATCTAACCATACCCAAATCCTTCGATTTCCTATCTCTCATCTTTGCAAGCCTATAAATATCCTTCTCGCCTTTTGGTATCCAACTTGTCATAAACCTCCTTATATACATTAGCCTTCGCGTTTCGAACAACTTTTTTAGCTTCCTTCTTTGCTATCATATACTTCTCCAAATTCTCATTATCACGACTCTTACTTAGATTTCTATAACACTCTCTTTTAACCTTAATAGCTAATTTGACATCCACGTTCCACCATGATGTATCCTTACCTAATGGTGCACCGCCTTTAGACTCACCCAATACCTCTTTAGCCACTTTTCTCATGCCACCCGCTATCTTATTCCACATTGATTCTGAATCTTCCTCGAGACACCAATCAACTTCCTTAACTACCTGCTCTACAAACATTCCTTGTTTAGCTCCTTTCAGTGCCCACCACTTAATTCTAGGATCTATCCTATGTCTATTCCTTTTGCGGCATTGTCTAATTCTAAGATCTAAAATTAAGACTCTATGTTGTGTAGCTACACTTTCTCCCGGTATAACCTTACAATCGATGCAACAACCCCTATCTCTCTTTCTAAGTAGGAAAAAATCTATCTGACTCGTATTAACCCCACTTTTAAATGTTACTAGGTGAGACTCCCTCTTCCTAAACCAAGTGTTTGCTAAGATCATATCATAGGACAAACAAAAATCTAAAATCCTTTCTCCACTTTCATTTTTTTCTCCTATACCATAGCCTCCATGGATACTCTCAAATCCATCCCTACTAATGCCTACATGTCCATTAAGGTCACCGCCGATGAAAAGCTTATCTCCATAAGATATCCCTTGTACTACTCCATCTAAATCTTCCCAAAATTGATGCTTAATGGAATCATCTAAACCTACTTGAGGTGCATAAACACTAATAATATTAATAATATCCGTACCTAATACTAATTTAATAAGTAAAATTCTATCACCCTTCCTACGGACCTCAACTACATTATCTATAAATTGACGACTCATAACAATCCCTACTACATTCCTATTCCTATTTATTCCTGTATACCAAATCTTATATCCCCAAGGTTCTATCACTTTAGCTTTCTCACCTACCCATTTGGTCTCTTGAAGACATAAAATATTAATTTTTCTCCTACACATAACATCTACTAACTCTACCAACTTACCAGTTAAAGACCCTATGTTCCAAGAGGCTAACCTAATTTTATGGTCTTGGACTAACTTCTTTACCCCCACCCGTCCAACAAAGTGAGGGAACCCTTGCCTATTTGACACCACACCCAGGCGCCGGTGTGACGCGTCGCTTCTGGGCGACGACCTAGCAACCCTTGCCCATTTATCACTGCCTCCGGGCCTAGAGAGTACAGCGCGTCGCTCAGTAGGGAACGCCCCAACGAAATTCTCATATTGGTTCATTTTCATAGGATATGACAAAGTTTTTATGCTGGCTGTCACAAGCCTACCGCAACCCTCCTCCTTTATCCGGGCTTGGGACCGACAGTGTATAACTAAATAGTTATACACAGGCGGAGTTGCAAGTTCTTTGTCCATAGCTGCTTTATATACTTTTTTTTTGGGGTGTTGGTTTCGCTGAATATGGATGGCTCGATCGACATGTGATGAGTGCTCCCCCCTGGAGTTCATCATTAAATAAGTCTTTGTTTTGGTAGTAAGGCTCTTCTTCGAAGAACTCGACGTCACGAGAGAAAAAAAGTCTCTTGCTTAGGGGATAGTAACACTTGTATCCCTTTTTTATGGAGGAGTATCCCAAGAATATGCACTTAATCGCCTTTCTTTCTAGTTTGTCCCTATGTCGCTCTTGTAGGTGAACAAAATACTTACACCCAAAACCTCATAAGTGCGACAAGAACAGTTTTTTCCTCTTAATCATTTCCACGGGGGTCATGTAATTAATGGCTTGGTTGGGTAGACGGTATAATGAAATGGACTAAATCCAAGAATGTCGCTTATGGACAAACAAGAACACACTTAAATCAAATAGAATACTTGATTGAATAATCCAAACCACCCTCATAAGGGTCAAAAATATATATATCAGTGCTTGAGTGAAGAAGTCCACTAGTTGATACTCTGAAGGAACATAAGGCAATGTGATAGTCTTCTGCAGGAATTCTTCACGAACATAGTGGCAATCAATTTCAATGTGTTTCGTCCAGTGATGGAACATATGATTGCTTGCAATGTATACAACACTCTTGTTGTCACAACATAATCTGAAGGGTTCTGTGATGTGAATCCCCAGATCTTCCAGTAGTTGTCGCAATCATACTAACTCAGACGTAGTCGTTGCTATGGCACGATACTCAGCTTCAATGGAATAAAGAGATACCTTTTCTTGCTTCTTGCATCACCATAAGATTAGAAAATCACCTACAAAAATACATAAACCAATAGTTGAGCGTCAATCATTCACATTCCCTCTTCAGTCAAAATCAGAGTATACGATGACTTCTAACGAGAAAGAGGATGACAGAAACAATTCATGACTTATGAAATTCTTAATATATCTAATAATTCTTATTAGAGCACTCATATGTATTGTAGTGAGAGCATGCTGAAATGAACTAACAAAGTGAATAGCATGAGAAATATCAAGACGAGTAATAGAAAGGTAAGACAAAGCTCCAATCATTTGTCTGTATGGGGTTGGATCTTGCAGAGGTTCTCCATCATCTTTCTTCATTTTTTGCATTTATGACCTCTAGAGTGTCAACCCATTTTCATATGAGAGTCCTGACCGCTCAATGAACTTTGTTGCATACTTAGTCTATGACAAAAAATACCCCGAGGTGAGTATGTCACTTCAATTCTAAGAAAATATCGTAAAAAGTCAAGATCTGTCATAATGAAGTGGTCTTTGAGCATTTCTTTGATATGATTAACTCTCTGCTTATCGCTTCATGTGATTATCATAACATCTACTTAAAGTAATAATATAATCATTCATGCATTTGAAGACTTAACAAACAATGCAGTGTCAGTAAAACAAGATTTAAAATGAAGTTGTGTCATCACATTAATGAACCTATCATACCAAGCTTTGAGAGCTTGTTTTAAGCCATACAAGGGTTTTCGTAGCAAAAGAGTTTTCCCATGTGCTAAATTCAAACCTAGTAGAGGATCCATATAAACCTCCTCGTCCAGATTATCATTTAAAAATGCATTTTTTACATCCATTTGAAATATAAATCATTTTTTAATTGATGTTATAGAGATAAGAGTTCTAAGAGTCGTCATTCGAACAACTAGAGCAAAGGTTTCATCATAGTCAGTTCCACATTCTTGACCGCATCCCTTAGCTATCAGTCAAGCTTTATATCTTTTCAATGTTCCATCAACTTTAGTTTTTATTTTGTAGACCCATCTAAATCCTATATTTTTCTGTCCTTTAGGCAATGTTTGAATTTCCCCAGTTTTTGCTTTCTAAAGCTTCTAATTCAATCTATTCTTGATGATTTTTAGCTTCATGATAAGATGATAGTTTTTTATATGAGTGTATAGCCATAAAACATGATCTATACCTAGGTTCAAAAGAATCATAGGATACAAATCTACTAGGGGCTTTTAAAATTTTTACCAATTTTCTAATATTAGTAGAATCTACATTTTGATTTTGAGAATATCTTTCTAAAGCACATGGTGGGTGATCTTCGGTACGTCGAGTATAGGTTTGTATGTTATTATGAGATAGGTCATCGTATACATTCTCACTTGCATCATGAGTCTTCATTTTCACTCTCATGCTCATTATAAATGTTTTAATACCATTCATATTCGTTGACAAGACAAAAAAGAAATGAATAATCATAGTTCTCTTGGATTTTTTTCTTTGCTAAAACCATTTTCATTTTCAAGAAAAGTAACATCTCGTGAAACATATAATTTGTTTCTTTCTATCATAACATCTATATCCCTTTTGATTTTTTGCATAGCCTAAAAAGACATAAGGGATTGATTTTGAGAAAAGTTTGTCATTCTTATTAGTAAAAACAAAACATTTATATCCAAAGCCTCTTAACCTTTTATAATCGAGAGATGTTCTAAACAAATTTTCAATAGGAAATATATTTTTAATATTTTTTTAAAGCATTCTATTTATCAAATAAACTGTCGTAAGAGCGGCTTCGGCCCAAAACACTTTTGTAACATTTCTTGATACAAGAAGTGTTCTAGTGGTCTCAATAATATGTTTATTCTTTCTTTCAGCTAGTCCATTTTGTTGAAGAGTGTATGGACAAGATTTTTTATGAATAATCCCATTTAGATCAAGAAATTTTTTGAATTCTTTTGATACAAATTCTCTTTCAGAATCGGATCTAAAAATTTGAATCTTGGTTTTGAATCGAGTCTTTACATAGTAATGAAACTTTTTAAAGCAATCAAATACTTCTTATTTTTGCTTAAGAAAAAAGATCCAAGAACGTCTATTATAGTCATCCACAAACACAACATAGTACGATTCCCGCCTTTGGATATAATTATGAAAATCTCTATAAAAAGAGATTATGTGTAACACCACAATACAAGAAATACAAAGAGTGCACAAAGGCACAAACGAGAACACTCACAAGTGCATGAAGGCACGGATACACATGCACAAAAGCATGAAACAAAATGAACTTCAATTCATAAGTTCCCAAGAGGGGCTTTACAAAAGCATTGTTATTGCATATGCACTCATAAAAAAGGATATGTTCACAAGGGCCACTAAGGCCTATTTATAATGAAAAAAAGAAGCCACAGGGTGTAGCTCAATATGACTCTTGGGGCAGCTCCAACAGCTATATAGAGTTGTCCCTTTCACAACAGTCAAAAAGAAAAAAAGTGTAAAAAGAAAAAGGTGTAAAAGGCAAAAGTAAATAAAAAAAAAGAAAAAGTAAAAATGTTAGCCCATTAGGGTGGCTGACACCTATTGAGTAAAAGGACTAAAATACCCCTAATGGGTATTTCAGTTTACAGTTAAAAGAGACATAATATTTTAACACTCCCCCTCAAACTTAGGGTGTCAAGACCGAAAGTTTGCCAAGAAGGAAGTTAAATCTTGGAGAACACAACGCCTTGGTGAAGAAGTCTGTCAGTTGATATTCTGATGTAACATAAGGAAGGTCAATGGTTTTTCTTAAATATTCTTCACGAACATAGTGGCAGTCCATCTCGATATGCTTCGTGCGCTCATGAAATGTGTGATTTTTGGCAATGTAGATTGCACTTTTATTATCACAACATAATTTTGTGGGCCCTTGAACTTGAATATTCATATCTTCCAACAAGTTGCAAATCCAAACAATCTCCATGGTAGTAGATGCCATGGCTCTATACTCAGCTTCGGTGGATGAAAACGATACTTTTTGTTGCTTCTTGCATCTCCAAGAGATTAATGATTCACCTAAAAAAATACAGAAACAAGTGGTAGAGTGGTGCATGCACATATGTGTCTGTTGTGTGACAAATACCAGTGATGTTTTGAAAATATTACAAAAAGATGCTTTTTTGGTTGGCATTTTAAACAGCCAAAATATTCTGATATTTTCAATATATTTCATTACAAAACAACAACAACAACAACTACCCCTTCATCCCAAAACAATTAGGGTCGGCGATATGAACCAAAAAAGAAATTCATTTTGGGTCTTCCACATGAATCCTTTTCCTCCAATCATTTCTATCCAATGCCATGTCCTCGGTGAGGTTCAAAGCATTCATATCCTTTCCTATCATCTCCATCCAAGTCTTCCTAGGCCTACCCCGACCTCTTTTAACTAATATATTTTCCCATTTCTCCAACCTTCTAACTGGAGCATCATTAGGCCTTCGCCGAATATGTCCAAACCACCGTAAACGATTCTCTCGCATCTTATTTTCAATGGGTGCAACACCTACCTCATTTCGGCGAATCCATCTAAGCATCCGCATCTCAGCTACACTCATTTTTTGAATATGATGTCTCTTGGCAGCCCAACATTCCGTACCATATAGTAAAGCGGGTCTAATAGTCGTCCTATAAAACTTTCCCTTCAACCGCAATGGCATTCTACGATCGCACAGCACTCCAGTTGCACTTTTCCATTTCATCCACCCAACCTTTATCCTATGATTTACATCTTCATCAATTTCTCCATACTTTTGAATGATGGATCCCAAATATTTGAAATAATCACCCACCAGTATTTCTTGCTCACCAAGCTTCACTACACTCCCATCACTACTTCGTTGCTTACTAAACCGACATTCCATATATTCAGTCTTACTCTTACTCAACTTAAATCTCTAGCTTCCAATGTCTGTCTCCATAATTCTAACTTAGCATTAACCCCAACTCTAGACTCATCAATGAAAACAATATCATCAGGAAACAACATACACCACGGTACATTTTCTTGAATTGATCTCGTAAGCTCATCCATCACTATAGCAAATAGGAAAGGGCTTAAAGCAGATCCTTGATGTAACCCAACCGTTATCGGAAAATTGGTTGTCACCCCTCCACAAGTGCGGACATTGGTTACTACTCCTTCATACATATCTTTAATTATACTAATGTACTTGAGAGAAACACTTTTCTTCATCATTGTCCACCAGAGAACGTCCCTAGGTACTCTATCGTATGCCTTCTCTAAATCAATAAAAACCATATGCAAATCTTTGTTCCTCTCTCTATATCTTTCAATAAGTTGTCTAAGAAGATGTATAGCTTCCATAGTTGATCTTCCAGGCATAAAACCAAATTGATTCTCCGATATCATGACAACCTTCCTCAACCTAGACTCAATCACCCTCTCCCAAAGTTTCATAGTATGACTCATGAGTTTTATACCACGATAGTTTGTGCAATCTTGTATATCACCCTTATTCTTATATAAAGGCACCAAAGTACTCTTCCTCCACTCATTAGGCATCTTATTAGTTCGCCAAATCAAGTTAAAAAGATTTGTCAACCATTTTAAACCTTTCTCTCCCAAGCATTTCCAAGCCTCGATAGGTATACCATCTGGGCCAACTGCCCTTCTTGATTTCATTTTCTTCAAAGCCTCTGCAATTTCTTTCTTTTGAATCTTGTGCATAAAGTCACGATTTATCTCATGAAAAGGAATGGAGAAGTCTCCAAGATCTTGAGCATGACTATCATTAAATAGCTTATCAAAATAATCTTTCCATCTCTCCTTAATCTCCTCATCTTTGACTAAAACCCTTCGCGTTTCATCTTTGATACATCTAACCATACCCAAATCCTTCAATTTCCTATCTCTCATCTTTGCAAGCCTATAAATATCCTTCTCGCCTTCTTTGGTATCCAACTTGTCATAAACCTCCTTATATACATTAGCCTTCGCGTTTCGAACAACTTTTTTAGCTTCCTTCTTTGCTATCATATACTTCTCCAAATTCTCATTATCACGACTCTTACTTAGATTTCTATAACACTCTCTTTTAACCTTAATAGCTAATTTGACATCCACGTTCCACCATGATGTATCCTTACCTAATGGTGCACCGCCTTTAGACTCACCCAATACCTCTTTAGCCACTTTTCTCATGCCACCCGCTATCTTATTCCACATTGATTCTGAATCTTCCTCGAGACACCAATCAACTTCCTTAACTACCTGCTCTACAAACATTCCTTGTTTAGCTCCTTTCAGTGCCCACCACTTAATTCTAGGATCTATCCTATGTCTATCCCTTTTGCGGCATTGTCTAATTCTAAGATCTAAAATTAAGACTCTATGTTGTGTAGCTAAACTTTCTCCCGGTATAACCTTACAATCGATGCAACAACCCCTGTCTCTCTTTCTAAGTAGGAAAAAATCTATCTGACTCGTATTAACCCCACTTTTAAATGTTACTAGGTGAGACTCCCTCTTCCTAAACCAAGTGTTTGCTAAGATCATATCATAGGACAAATCAAAATCTAAAATCCTTTCTCCACTTTCATTTCTTTCTCCTATATCATAGCCTCCATGGATACTCTCAAATCCATCCCTACTAACGCCTACATGTCCATTAAGGTCACTGCCGATGAAAAGCTTTTCTCCATAAGATATCCCTTGTACTACTCCATCTAAATCTTCCCAAAATTGATGCTTAATGGAATCATCTAAACCTACTTGAGGTGCATAAACACTAATAATATTAATAATATTTGTACCTAATACTAATTTAATAAATAAAATCCTATCACCCTTCCTACGGACCTCAACTACATTATCTATAAACTCACGACTCATAACAATCCCTACTCCATTCTTATTCCTATTTATTCCTGTATACCAAATCTTATATCCCCAAGGTTCTATCACTTTTGCTTTCTCACCTACCCATTTGGTCTCTTGTAGACATAAAATATTAATCTTTCTCCTACACATAACATCTATTAACTCTACCAACTTACTAGTTAAAGACCCTATGTTCTAAGTGGCTAACCTAATTTTATGGTCTTGGACTAACTTCTTTACCCCCACCCGTCCAACAAAGTGAGGGAACCCTTGCCTATTTGACACCACACCCGGGCGCCGGTGTGACGCGTCGCTTCTGAGCGACGACCTAGCAACCCTTGCCCATTTATCACTGCCTCTCGGCCTAGAGAGTACAGCGCGTCGCTCAGTAGGGAACGCCCCAACGAAATTCTTATATTGGTTCATTTTCATAGGGTATGACTAAGTTTTTATGTTGGCTGTCACTGGCCTACCTCAACCCTCCTCCTTTGTCCGGGCTTGGGACCGGCAGTGTATAACTAAACAGTTATACACAGGCGGAGTTTTTCAATATGTTTCATTAACATGTAAATAATGTGATCTTACTGTGATAGTAAAATTCCTATTTTCTAGGTTTTGTAAAAAAATGGGAGATTTTTTTATATGTTTTTTTATATATACTTTTATTTTTAATTTTTTATTGTTATGATTATTTGCCAATAAAAAGGACAGAACTGTGAAAATTTTCTATTTCTCATGTAAATTTGGCAGTTGTTATTTTTTTGTTTTTAACGTTTGTCATGTGTATGTGTAGGTAGGTCTAGAACTTACGTTAACAAGACCTGAACAATTCCTAGGTTAATCAACTAAAATCACCATTTCTTAAGAGTTCATAGGTAGAATTTTTAAATCTGAATTGGGTTTCAAGTTGGAGTTAGATCTGTTTTGCAAGAAAAATATAGGTTCATTTACTACTTAGAGAGTAATGTGTAGCTTCCAGACCGTCCCATACCCTTTTTAAAAACATACCTGGGTTTATTTGCATAATCCAAACCTGTAGATGTATTTATCATTATTTATTTACTAAAAACCATGCTTTGGATTGAATCAATCTAATAAGAGTTCTTGATTTTTAGTTAATCAAAATTTTGGTGCAATATATGCTGTTGATTTTTTGTGGAGCTAAAAACACATCTAAAAATGAAAAAATGCTTAAACCAATACATGATTTCTACTAAATAAATCATAGAGATCGTATCTACTGGAGTGCGGTGCGATCGTAGAATGCCATTGCGGTTGAAGGGAAAGTTTTATAGGACGACTATTAGACCCGCTTTACTTTATGGTACGGAATGTTGGGCTGCCAAGAGACATCATATTCAAAAAATGAGTGTAGCTGAGATGCGGATGCTTAGATGGATGTGTGGAAATACAATAAAAGATAAGATTCGGAACGAAGAGATACGTAAGAAGGTAGGTGTTGCACCCATTGAAAATAAGATGCGAGAGAATCGTTTACGGTGGTTTGGACATATTCGGCGAAGGCCTAATGATGCTCCAGTTAGAAGGTTGGAGAAATGGGAAAATATATTAGTTAAAAGAGGTCGGGGTAGGCCTAGGAAGACTTGGATGGAGATGATAGGAAAGGATATGAATGCTTTGAACCTCACCGAGGACATGGCGTTGGATAGAAATGATTGGAGGAAAAGGATTCATGTGGAAGACCCAAAATGAATTTCTTTTTTGGTTCATATCGCTGACCCCAATTGTTTTGGGATGAAGGCGTAGTTGTTGTTGTTGTTGTATGCTGTAAAATCTACATCTTAAACATCTAAAATCATGTGAACCAAAGGATAGTGCAGTTGCCTAGCACAACAAGATTTACATAGTTTGGCAATATGCTTAAATTCTACATTTTTTTCTTTGAACTAGTAACGAAGCAAAGCAATATCTATACAAGAGAACCAACTGAAAAACAGAAAGCAAAGGTCATACCTTCGTTTTCAGCTAGCAGCATACATTCCTCTTTCACTAGCTACAATAGAAATCATATTCCCATTCATGGTTGTGATGGTGTTTCAATAAGGAAAAGAAATTACCCAAAAGATGTAAGCCACTGTCTTGCCCAGCCTTCAATGAGGAAACCCAAAAGACAAGAAAAAAAAAACAAAGCTTGGGCTCTTTATTTATCTTTCTCTCTCTTTCTGTAGCTTCTTTTCTGCATTTCTTAGCCTCGAAGGAAGAAGGGAAAACATCTCAAATGGTGTTGGCTTTTGAGATTCCATACATCACACGTCTCTAGAAAGGTAAACGGGTCGGATTCAGCTCGAATGTTAAGTCCAATGTAAATAAATGTGGCCTAAACGAATTTGGAGTCAGGTTAAGGTATGGATGGAGCAGGCCGCTACCGAATCTTGATCTTGATCTGATTATCTATTTTAGCTAATTGGATCCACTTTTACGCATATCTGGTTTGTTTCACATGTTAATCACATTCGGGTTTGGGTGTATACTCTAAAATCGTATCCAAACCATTTAGTTAATCGGATCATCAGAGATGCTTTACAAAACATGACCAAGGAGTAATCGAACATCCAGATATCCACTTCAAATTCAATTGCTTTGAGTACATCTCGACTTTGTTGGGTTTCCAAAAGATGATTCTTAGGAGACAAGGTGACATGGAATGTAGAATTCCATTTAAAGTTGGATCCATTCAAGCCACACAACACTTGGTAACATTTGAGTGTGAGTGGATGTAAGTTCAAAACATGTTACGTAAGAAGGGCAATCAAATGTGTATTTGTAGTGAATAAGGGTAAGAATTTTAAAGCACTTTATATAAATATAAAAAAAAAATAAAAAATAAAATTTCATATTTATAAAACATAATTTACAAATGAATTAAATTTTATATTTAAAAAATATATTTATGTTTGGGTCTCAAGTCAATCATAAAATGACAAACCCAAACCCCTTATAAAAAGATAGTGAAGGGCTCTTCCCCTTTTATAACACATAGAGGGGCCTTACTTTCTTTGATTCTTTGATATGGGGCTATTCATCCTACAAGATAATTATGTATGTGTTGACACCCAAAATTTTATGGGTTCCTCCAAACCAACTTCAATTGTTGGTTCGCGACATCATGATATGGCATGACTCATTGGAAATCAGAATATGTTCATTGACATTCCTCGAGATTTAGAGTGTGAACCTTTTATACTTCATTATTCATCCATAATACAAAAAAGAGTCTTATATGTTTTTGAAGTCCTATTTGATAAATGCATTCCTAAGAATATTTTTAAATGTTTTTGATGTTTTTGGGTCTTTTTTAGAGTAAAATTGGTTTTTAACGAACATTGACTTATAAACTAACATCTACGACCTCTCAACCAAAAGTGGGGGTATAACTTTCAAACGAACTAAAAATCACTTTGATACGATGCCATAGTGAAAAGTTATAGCCAAAAAATGATTTTGGATTTCGAAATAACTTGTTTAGAAAGTATAGCCTATTTTAAAGGAATTTTTGTCCTTCTAAATGGTTGAATTAGAGATTTTGTACAGGAGGATGTTAGTTTTTCAACACACCAAATTGTTTGTCTAACGAACTTATACAACCCAAGATATGGGCATTTTATCAAAGCCGGTCAGAATAGCCCTAGGTCTACACTAGTTGCACTAACTGGTGTTGATCCTTATTAGTGTCTGTGAAGTCCAACAGGAATTCTGCATAAGGAGCCTATAAATACCCCTCTTGGTTCTCATTTTTCATACATCTTGAGCTTGGGTGAGCTCCTCTACTTAAGTACTTGGGTCCCGGTGGAGAATTGGGAGCATCCACCTTCTTCCTTTCTTTCCCTCGCTTCGGGGAATAACCTTACGAGGTAAATTTCTTAAGTTTCTTCCTAGGCTAGCTAGCTTTTCTAGCTAGTTTTCTTACGTCCTAGGCTAGCTTTCTTAGGTTGGCTACCAACTTGTGATTTATTTATTTTATTCATTGTTCACTAATTTGCATACATTTTCTTTGCTTGTCTAAGCCTTGATTAGGTCTGTCACTCTAGACTTACTATACAAGTGCTCAAATGAGGCTTTTTGAAGGTCAACTTTCTTAAGAAACCTTTGTAAATAAACTCATATAGAAGAAAACATTTCATGAAATTAAGGCAGCTTTAAGTTCAGCCCTAATTTTCTTTGATTGTGTGTTTTTAAGAGACTTGACAGTTTTATAATAACCCCAAGCAGTACCACCCCTGATCATTATAGGGTCTACCCAACCCATACCCGTACCTAGGGGTGGACATTGGCTTGGTTAATCCGTGCCCACTTGATCTGAAAGACTGTCCCAATCAATGACCTGCTCAAAACCTGGTTATTCCCTTGTCAGGTTTGTGTTAGGAATACAGAGTCTGACCTAAGTAGATTTGACCTAATCTAGTTTGGATTTTGATTCAGAGTCATATGAGATTAGCTAAAATCCATTATTGATACTGATTAGGTTTAAAATCAAACATTTACACATAATTTGGATCTTAATCGGACATCCAGAGTATGATGAAAGATCTAGGTCCAATGCCCAGGATCTAAACGTCACTTTCAGAACCCTTTGGGTGTCCGACCCACCAAGTTGATGACATGGAAGCTGACATGACTTCTCTAATGATGGACAAGTCAACGATCTAGATTCCAAGTCAAGAGAAGGAGAAGCAGAAGGCCGAAAGGCATGACAATTAGAGAGTGGGGTCCACCTAAGGGTATGCAATGCTAGAGAGTCCTATGGGACATCCCATAGTTCTTGAATTGGTTAATTATTAGTTCTTTCGAGAGAGTCCTATGGGACAACAACTTTCTCTCAGCATCACTAAATCAATTTTCACACATTTTAGGGGAAGTTTTTTCTTTTTTAAAATCATTCCAAATTTAATCGAATCAGATTGTTACTGAACCGAACCATTTTGAAGCTCAATGTTCTATTTAATTTTATTTTTATGAGTAGGTTCAGGGTGAAATAGCACCCATTGGGCAAAAAATTGGGTAACACGAAGCTAGAAAGGTATAAACCTGCTACGGTTTGGGCAATCAAGGTGGCCTCACTCTAGACTCGGGCTTACCATGAAAAGAAGAGAACCATGTTCAGACCAAGTCATGTCACTTGACTCATCTCAGAGGTAATTGTCCATAATTGAATAAAGCACAAAGATATTGATGAGAGAGAGAGAGAGAGATTGCTACCTTCTTCTTCAAGAGATCAAATATGGCCTTTGAATTCCATAGCCTACTCGTATTCCAAACATCTTCTTGTTCTTGGCAAACTATGTCCCTCCACTTATCTCGAATCAGATCATGCATAAGAAACTGCATGAGCGACCTTTGCTCAAGGAATTTAATAGCCACCACAGGGTGCCAGCTCTATAACAAATACCGTGAGATTTATAAAAAAATCTCGCGATAATATCGTGAGAAATTGCCTGAAAGTTTAAAACTGCAATTTCTCCCAAGATTCTCAATCCGTGACAAATATCGCTATATTTACCATTTTAGCAGATATTTATCGCAAGATTTTCATTTTTAAGTGTGTTTTATTTATATTTTTCTATAAATTTATTTTTTTTTTATATTTTTTAATTGTTTTTTTTTATTACCAAGATTTTGCCAAAAAAATGTGAGATTCATGAAATATGTCAAAATCTCTTGAGTTTTTGACTCCCAAGATTTTGCCGTTTTTAACTTTTGTCACTATGGGTGCCATCCATGATCTTCCTGCAAATAAGTTGCTCTTTCACTATCCTTACCAATAAAAAAATATGATATGTCTAGAAATACTTTGTGTTTCTCAGTCGAGACTATCATAACTTAATTATCATCAAATTTTCCCCTTAATATTTTGATTCAAATCTTTTTGCAACATTGCCAGTATATCTCTCCATTATGTATCATCTATCTTTTCAGATAAAAGTGAATCAAATACTTCAAGGGCTAAGGGTACCATTCCAGCAGCCACAACAAACTCATTTAATAAGCCATTGCACTTCCTCTCTTCTGGTTCACGACCCTTGAAGCTAAATTTCTTGATCAGACTAACAGATTCAACATTTTTCAATAAATCAATGTTATAAATTTGACTCTTTTTTCACATCATTTTTGTAAATCCTTGTTTCTTGATGTGATTGACGTTCACACTCTTTGTACCAAACAAATCCCTTCCAATAGCTAATGCATTTAATTATTTTGTATCATCAACATCATCTAGAATGACTCGAATCTTCTTAGACTTGATCACACTTATTCCTTTATCAATGCTGCTTATGGATGAGGATAGGAATCCCTCTTCAAGTTTTAAGATGTCACGAATAAGTTGCTTCTGTAACTCAAGTTTGTCTCTTTCAAACCTTTCCCGGATATCTGCAACGAAAGCACAGGCATCAAACTCAAGAAACAATTCATTATAAACCTTGGCAATGATGGTCTTTTCGGTGACCCCAACCCTTGGATTCTGATCATATGCACGCCCCTTTCTTCACTCAGACGGTTTATCACTTCCTCAACACGAGATTCAATTCCAACTGGGTACTTTGCAACATCAAAGATAACATCATCTAGTAGAGATTGTACCCTCCTAACAATCTTGATTTTTAGTTTTGCCTTATTACTGACATTAGCAAACAAAGAGCTTAAGCACCAATTGCTTGTATAGTAAATCCACATAAATTGTCTTGAAAGAAGATATCCACTAAGCAAAGATTATGTTATTGTGAAGGACAACTGGGGATTGTTCAGGGATATTGGGAAATTGGTACACATGCAGAGAAAGAGAGAGATTTCCAATGTGGAGATTGTAAGAACATTGGGATTTTGTAGGTAAAAAAATCATTTTTTGAGGCATGCACAAGATATTCATCGTCAAAGAACTAAGAGGGCAAAATTAAAGTTATACAGAGTATCTCAAGTCAAATCTGTTGGAATTTTTGGTATTTTTTTTGCAATGCATTTGTCAGATTCATGGAGCATCTCAAGTCAAATCACTTGGTCAAATTTTCCATGCCATTACTTTGAAGCTTGTTTTAATCCATATGACTTAAACAGTTTGTAAAATTATTTTCTTGATCAAGAACTATAAGACCTTCATGTTGCTCTATGTAAATTTCTTTTTCTAAATTATCATTTTGAAATGTAGTTTTCTTTCTAATATATCTTATTAGGTGAGTACATTGCTTCAGAAAAGGTTAATGGATCTTTATCAATCATGTAAAGATAAAAATTTGTTCCAAAATCCTTTGGGTCATTTGCTCTCATACTTTTTCTAATTTTTAGATTTTCATGTTCTAAAACACATATTTTGGATACAGTTTTCTAAAAATTATTTGGAGAAAGATTTTGCAAAACTTTTAAACTTAAATCTTCTCTAAATTCAGCTTATATAGATTTACAAATTACTTTAGTCTCTAAGTTCATAAATCTATATGTTTTGCTATTTTGAGAGTAGCCAATAAAAACACCTACTAGTTTTAGGTTTTAATTTAATTTGTTTAGATTCATTAATAAACAACACAACCCCAAACTTTAAGGTAACTTAAATTTTATTTTTTTATTTTTTTATAATTTATAAGGACTAACTTTTAATTTCAAGTAAGATACACGATTTAAGATATAAAAAACAAAGTAAAGCTTTTTTCACAAACTAAAATCAAGACAAGAATTAATGAGCATTCCATTCACCATATTAATGGGCAATCGGCACCCACTAATGTCCCAACGTTCTTGGACATGTTGAGACTAGCCATTAAGGTTAGGTTTCGCCTTCTAGTAAAGTCATAAATGACCATCAAAATGTTTAAAAAAAATAAATCTTATTAAGTGATATTATGAGGTATAAATTTATCTAAAAACTAATAAAAATATTAGTCAAAGTCAAACCATGACCAAGACCGAATCAGATCGAATCAAACCAAACCGGGCCAAATTTGAATCTGAGTCCAAGTCATGTGTTGTCTGAAGATTGTCAAAAAGGAAAGCAAGCAAAGGCCTACTAGGGTGGGTGCTTCTCACTGACTAAATTAAGAGGGCCAAATCCTGTGCTGACCAACCCACGACCAAGTCTTTGAGTAGATCTTTGAGGCACTAGGAAAGGTTAAGGCCATTCCAAAAATCATGGAAAATTGCCTGCATAAAGCCACATGACCAAAACAAGTGTATCGTGGATTCTTCATGTTTGAATCACATTCAATATCTGTTGCTCAACTAAATTCCTTTCTTTTGAGATTTAGTTCAGTCTTGATTTTATCCTGCATCACACACCAACCCACTATTAAGCCCTTGGGAGGGAAGCCCTTGTCCCTCCACTAGGCCCTATTGGGAAGCCATTGCACCATTGAGAATCTAAGAGCCCAATTGCATGGGCTCACTGTAAAGAAGTCATTTGAGGAAAATGGCCAACATATTTCATATTGGATTGCATTAAGCCTAAAGAGCTCTAATAGACTCTAACAACTTTGTTGTAATTTTTGAGGCTCATGCCTATGATCACACTAGGTTGGATCTGATATTGAAGCGATTAGAGAACACAAACTATCACAGTAAAAAACTAACAAATAAGCAAATAACCACAACACAAGTGGGTTTTACGTAGTTTGGCAAAATTGCATACATTCATGGAGAGAGTACTGAGAGCGTTTATTAATATAATCAATCATTGATACAAGAGAAAATAAATAAAATAAAAAATGAAAACAACTGTACATGTCGTTTGACTCAACAAGAAGATCAATGTGTGCAATCCAAAACTTCATCTCACTCACTAAGAAGTCGTCACATTCTCTCTCATTTTTTTCAAAATTCAAAAGAAGCCTCAAGCAACAGAGAACCACCCAAGAGAATGAAATCACCTCTTTCAACACCAAAAGAGAAATATCCTCACTTTTCTTCTTTCTCAAGCCAAGAAGTACCTCTTCATTTTTCCAAAGAGAGCACACACTCTATTTATATTTCTCAAAGGTAGAATCCTTATTCATTAAGGAACCTCATGTGGTTCCTATTTCACATCTCATATAAAATTCTAAATAAGAGTCCAAAAAAAGGCTTCTTTATGTGACAGAGACTCATTCAAGTCACAATTAACATTCTCCATCTTTGCTTGAATGTTCTTTAACCAACTATCTTTAAACATCCTCTATAGCAAGCTATCTCATGATTAAACCTGAGAAGATCTTAATAAAGAACCATCACCCCTTCCTTTATTCTTAATTTTGTACTCGACCTGCAACAAAGTTTTCTTTGTTATCTTTACCTTTTAAACACCTTGTTTAAATAAACAAATATTTAACCCTTCTTTTTCATAATGAAAAGTTTTCTTTTTCATCAAATTTTTCTATCTCAAACTTAAAATTCATCACCCTTGAAGCATGTCAGATCTTTCCTATAACCAATAGCTCTGATACCACTTGTGATTTTTAAGGCTCGTGCTTATGATTACACTAGTTCGGATATGATATTGATTTAATTAAGGAACACTAACAATCACAAAACAACACCAACAACAAAGAAGCAAAGAACTACAAAATAAGAGGATTTTACATAGTTTAACAAAATTATTTACTTCCATGGAGAGAGTACTGAGAGCCTTTATTTATATAATTAGTCATCAATATAAGTTAAAATAAATAAAATAAAAAACAAAAATAACTGCATCTGTTTTGTGATTTTTAGGGTCCGTACGTACCAAGATTACACTAAGTTAGATATGATATTGATGTGATTAAGAAACATTGACAATCACAATAAAATTAGCAAAGAAGCAAATAACCACAAGACAAGAGGATTTTAAGTGATTCGACAAAACCGCCTACATCCACAAAAAGAGTACCGAGAGCCTTTTTTAATAGAATCAATCATATATATAAGAGAGAATAAATAAAACCACAAATAAGAACAATCGCACATGTCATTCGACCTATCAAAAATATTGATACATGCAACTCAAAACTTTATCTCACTCACCAAGAAGTCGTCATATTCTTACATTTCTCTCAAAATTCAAGAAAAGCCCCAAACATTGAAGAACCCTTAAGAGAGCAAAAGCACTATCTTTTAGTACCAAAAAAGTGATACTCTCTATTTTCTCTCTCTCTTAAGTCAAGAAGTAGCTTTTCATCTTTCCAAAAAAGAACACACCCATTATTTATAATTTTCAAACATAGAGTTTTTATCCATTAAGAAACCTTATATGGTTTCTATTTCTCATATCATATGGGATTCTAAACAAGAGTCCAAAATGAACTTCTTTATGTAGCAAAGTGAGTCCTAGTTCAATAAAGACACATTCAAGCAATAATCAACAAACTTAAGCATTTGAGAGGCCTCAACTACCATTCTCCAATCGCATGGATCTGATAAGACTATCTTTATTTTTTAGTTGACTCTAAAATTGTTTTTTCTTTTTAAGAAAAGATGACTCTAAAATTATTATTGCCTTAAGTTTTAAATTTTTATTTTTTGGCTTTGTCATTTGTGAAAGTCTTTAATTGGTGTTGATGTACTTGCCAAAGTTTTCTTGTTTATAATTTAATCTGGCCTACCATTTGTGATCAACAATTTCATTTTGCATAACCGAAGCAGGGATGCCAGTGGATGGGATATCCAACCAAATATGAATCCATTGACTCCAATTCGCTAGAACATAGCACAAAATCTGATTTAATAATTGTATTCAATATTAATGTGAATCGAATCTAGTCCAGCCAATAAGCTTAAGAAGAATACATGTAAAAGTTATCCAAGTTGGATTCAGATTAAATTAATTTTTCATTCAACTCTAAATGTGCATCCCCAATCCGAATCCAATTAGATATATTGTATTAAGTAAATGCCTTCATCTTAATCAAGTTTTAACACTTTTACATCCCCCTTCATTACCTCAATTGAAGGGGTATTGAGCCAAAACTATTTTAGATCCTAATCAAGTATGAACACTCAGCCAAGTGTGAAGGTTCTCTTGCCATAATGTCAAAGTTTGGTATGCTTTCTATGGGCAAGGAGAATGATGTAAATCGAGAGGGATATATTTGTGAGAAAACTACCTAAGAGTAGTTCAAATTATTCTGGTATGTGTTTGGGAGCTCAAAATATTCTTTCCGAACCAACCAAAGTTATATGCATTTTGATAATGATCTGGGTCAAAGGGATCAAATGGATCTAGTGTAGGCTTGATCCGATGTGAAGAAATTGCTCAATAAAGGATCTTAACCACTTGCTTTGTCACTGAGCTCTAAAAATGCTAGTTCAGAACATGGCTTTAGACCCATGAAAAAATTGAGAAACTCAAATCCACTAAAGAACGAATGGGGGTATGAAGGCTCGTACTGATGCATATGGTCTCTAAACCAGTCCGATTAGGATTCAAACTGGCTTGAAACTGCTCTGAATCGGTGGAAAGCTTAGACCTTCTTTTTTATTAGGTCTCATTAGGCCCATTCAAAAATCACAGTTTTAGGTATTTTTTCTAATTTTTGACTGTAGATGTGATCTATAGGTTTTGTTTAGTGAAAACCGAATTTTAGATCGCCGAAATTTGACCATTATACAAGTTTTTATGGTGATCCAAAATCAATGGCTATGAAGTTACTAATTTTCCCAGCTCATAAAAATATGTTTTTTCTGTCAAAAAAATATGATCCAAGGGATGATTTTCACTAAATAGAGCATGCTAAATACATCTAATGGTTCAGATCTATCATAAAATACTTAAAATCTATAGTACAGAATGGGTCACAATGAGAAATGGAGCCTAATATGTCCAGTTCTCTCTCTCTCTCTCACACACACACTCATATTATTACATTTCCAATCAATAAGATAATATGACCCAACGAACAATGGAGAAGTGAAGCATTTTCTTTTCTTTTCTTTTTGTTTCTCAATGAGAAAAGTCTCTTATGGAAAATTGAATCTCCTTTAGCTTCATAATTGGCCAAAGCATTTTACCATAAGCCATGCACACTTGGCTTCAGAGAGAGAGCTGAAAGTAATTCAACATTACCACTCATGAAGATCAACAAAATGTTGAACCCATGAACTGAACAAGAGCAAAAGCCAAAACAAAAAAAGAAAGCACAAGAGAAAAGAACATCAGACAAATAAAACAGGCTCACGCCGTAGCCGCTTGCCCTGATTGCAACAAAAGAGAGGAAGCGTCAGCAAGAGGGAGCGAAAGATCACTAAGATGAATACGCAAGATCGCATAAACATCTACCAAAATTTTATGCACCAGGTTTTGAATGTTAACTGGAATTTGACGAAAATGAGCATCGTTTCGCGCCATCCAAACAAACAACCAAGAAGTAAGCAACCACGTCCGCCAGATGAACCTCCACCTCTTGCTGCACCTAATACAAACCGGACCCAAGATCAGATCTAGCGCAAAGGACTCCTCCTTAAAAAATGCTTTTGGATGCCTCCAGGTCCTGCTAAAGAGTTCCACAAATATTGGGCAAGACCAGAACAAGTGAAACGTAGATTTTTCTACAGCTTGACAATGCACGCACCAACTCGGGAGTTGAATGCCCCACTTTATTAAATTACCGTGGGTCTGGATCCTATCGTGCAAAATTAACCAAGCCAGGACTCGAGAACGGGGAGAAGGACCCTTCGCCCAAAGCACATCCTCGGGCAACCAATCAGCCTCCGGCAGGAGCAAGGATCTATAGACTTTTTTTGTGAGAAACTCTTTGCTTGGCGCCAACGCCCATTGCAACCACTGACCAACATTTCTGGAGTCCTCAAAATGGTCTCTAAAGCAGGCTAAAGCCCTCAACCATGATTTACGCAAGTGCGAGAGCGCCAAACCTCGGGTTCCCAGATGAACCGGGATAAGAGCTGGAGCCCCATATTTAGCAAGAAGCAAACTAGCACAAGGGTTATCTGGTTGGTGGGCCAACCAACATTGATTGGCGACAAGAACAATGCTTCGCAGTCTGGGCACAAGAATGCCTAAATCAGCCATACGTCGAGGTAAGACCACCGAACACCAACCAATCAAGTGATGCTTACCCTTGAGTTGACACCCAGACCATAGAAACCCTGCCAGCAAGCGCGTCAGCTGCTTCTCTACTCCCACAGACATCACAAACATATACATGAACAATTCTGGAATAGTTGAAAGAACATGTCTGACTAAGGTTAGACGGCCAGCGATGGGGAGATAAGATGACTGCCATGAAAGCAATTTGTGCTTTACTTTTTGAAGCGTCGGAGCCCAAGCAGCAGAAGAGATGTGCTTCACTTGTAACAGCAAGCCCAGGTACATAATAGGCAAGTCATAAATAGTGCAATTAAAAATTTTCTTTCCAACTGCAATCATATTGGCATTAACATTGAACATGGTAATAGAGCATTAGGTCTCATTTAAAGAAAGCCCAGATAGGGAGAGAAAGAACTGAATGATAAGCTTGAACCTAAGCATCTGTTGAACATTTGCATGACAAAAAATGATCATATCATCAGCATAAGTAAGAATATGACCCGGGAAGTAAAAAACCTGCAAAGGATCAATGAAACACGATACAACAGCCCACTTAAGCAAGACCCTCAACAACTGCATTGAACAACAAAGGCAATAGGGGGCACCCTTGCCGCAAACCCCGCCCCAGCTTGAACCAGTCTCCTCTAACACCATTGATATTTAACATGGTCTGGGCATTTGAGACCAGCTCCTTCACCCAACTAGAAAAATGATGACCAATACCGAAATTTGCTAACATTTGAAATAAGAATGGCCAATGCACAAAGTCAAAAGCTTTATGAAAGTGTAATTTAAGGATAAAGTAAGGTTGACCACTATGCTGCAAGGATAGAACAACCTCGAACGCTATGATGAACGAGTGTTGGACCCTCTTATTACGGATAAAGGCGAACTGAGAGTCTGAAAAAATCTGGTTAGCCACCGATTTCAGCCTATTCACCAAAACCTTGGCAAACATCTGATAGAGAGCACTCATAACTGAGATTGGGCAGAATCATGAAATATCAGTGGCATCATCATCTTTCGGAATGAGTGAAATAATAACAACATGAAAATGATAAGGCAGTCCGGAGTTACGATGGAACTCATCAAACATGCTCACCACATCTGATTTAACACAGTCCCAAAAGATTCTAAAAAAGTCGACATAAAACCCGTCAATGCTAGACGCTTTCCAACCTGACAGATCCTTAATGTCCTTAAAAATCTCATCGTCAGAGAACCTCCTTTGCATAGATCTAGCTTGCTCAGGCTGAATTGACCCAACTAAGATATTATCAAAGACACCATCTGCAGTTAACGAAGCAGAATATAAGTCCTTAAAATATAGCGAGACTGCCGAATTAACGTGTTGATTGAGATAAGAAACACCTTCAATGGAGATAGAAGGAACAACCTTCCTTCTATGACGATGGGAAGTATATGAGTGAAAAAATTTAGTGTTGCCATCACCAACCGCAAGCCATTTCACCCTAGACCTCTGCTTCCAACGAATTTCCTCTTTGATCTTCCAGCTTTTCAAGAGCATAGTTAATTCTAAAGACCTGGCCTGGAGACTGAGAAGTTGCAAATCAGAAAGAGAGTCAGGAGAAGACATAGACTAATACAACACAGAAATCTCTTGATCCCATACGGCCATTTGCTGAAATTTCTCCACCTTATGACTATGAAGCCAAGCTTTGATATCCTTAGCTAGACGAGAAAACTTATTTTGAGCTTCAGAGAGAGAGACAGAGACTTATTCACAGATTGAATGCATTTTTATCCCAATTCCCTGAAAACCATTTCGAAAACGGGAAACACTGCGTTTATGAAAAGTATAGGAAAAACCAACAAATTTATGGGAAACACATTTTCCACCATAAGGAAAACATGTTTCCCATACTCTAGAAAACGTGTTTCTCACCCTCAGGAATACGTGTTTCTCGCCCTCAGGGAAACTTTTGTGTTTACCATGCAATGGGAAATTCCCAAATTTGCGAAATGAGCTTCCCTTTCTTGGATCGTATTTCCTTCATGGGATTCAAGTTTCTTATATTTGGTTTTATTCATTTATTATATTTATTAAGGCTGTTCTTTTTCTTAAATGTTTCCTATTCATTTCTCAGTCGTTTCCCGATTATTTTTCTGGTTGTTTACCGTTTCCCATTTCATGTGTTCCTGGAAAACCTCGTTTGTTTTGCTTCCCTTCCTGACAATCTTGAATTTTACACATGCTTGTGAATTGTTCTAGTATTCTTACAGGTTTCGCCTTTATATTCTGTGAAGCTTGGGTTAAGAAAAGATTGAGATGAGAATCACCGCAACAAACCATGTGGGGATTAGTATGAAACGATGAAGTCAAATTTGCTTGAATCAACAAACTCGGAAAGATGGCTAAGAAATTAAACTTTTAGAAGAATCGATATCATAGGTATTGTAGTCTGGTCCGTATGCTGTCCATTCGCTTCACTTCTTGCTGCAATGAAGTTCTATGTTGAGTTGTGGATACATTTTCTGCAAGCACAGAAACTCATTCGTGAGAGTGAACCCCAATATTTCCTTCGATTCAAGGGTGATTCTTAGGAATTCTAGTGATGGTGCACTCTTGAGAATATGCTTCACCAACTTTAACTCAGTTTTTGTCGCATTGAAGAAACCAAAACTCACTCTTCGAAGGTGCTGAAGCATCCAATCAAAAGGTTCATATGGAGTATCTGCGCCTGGAGAAGAAATAAAGCTGCATTCTATTCCACCAAAGTCACATAAAGTGAACCAGTTTCAGTACTCTGCAAAATCTGGATAAACAATTGCACAAAAGAAAAAGAAATAGAACTTGTCTTCAAAACTCACTTTCAATATAGAGTCTACACAGATGTGGAGAACTTCCCAGCAGAGATGCAACATCTTCTACTCTCAATTCCCTTGAACATGGACATATAATGATCGCTTCCAGCTGGCTGAATTGAGGATGCTCAGTGCCATCATTCTGCCTATAAAGAGCCTTCACACATGCACCCCAAAAATGTCAGAGAGAGAGAGAGACAATGGTTATCTTCCTAGCTAAAAAGTATTTATCAACTGCGTTCAGATCACAACTGGTGACTTGTGGATGCTGATTAGAATCCAATAATGTACTTGATCTGATCTCTATTTATTAAATTTGATGAGAAAATGTTTAGCCCCCTTCATCAGTTCAGTTGGTTAGCAACAGAGCAGGGGTTGGGCACTAATACCAAAAAACAGAGATCAGTTTAAATAAACAAAATGTAGGATCCACAATAAAAAAATAATCCAAACAATCACGTAGATTCAAACAAGGCATTGTCTCCAAGTAGCACCCAGTTTTGTGGGCTTTTAGTGAGGTTTTAATCATAAAGTCAGCTAGGCAAGACCCCAAAGGATTGCTCACAGGGCCTCGGGCTTGTGAATAGGGAGCTTTACCCTTGTCCCAAGTATGAATCCTCATGTGAACACCTTCCTCAAGGCGAAGTAGGAGGCTCCTTGGGGTAGAGGTGGGTGGTCGGTGTTCTCCTCAACCAAATGACACCCTCAATGAGCCCAAGTCACAATGTCAAGAGGTGAGCAAGACCCTTGAACTCCAGAAAAGGTGAGAGACCTATAACACATAGGTAGTACTTATCACACTGCTACGGGTCTCCAATTTATAGAGAGATCTCGTAATGAGGTTATAATGGGCATACATGAACAGTTATGAGACCTCATAAAAAACTCTCATGTGTCCTTTGATGTGCTCATGTTAATATGGGTCACATCTAAGTTGGATCCGATCCTATCCAAAATCCAACAATTTTCCATGTAACCCCAAAAAAACAAGGTAGCTAGGCAATCATGATTCCATTCAATGTCCATGCTTATGTTATCTGCGGGCTTGTTTCATGGGGAAGACGATTGCATAACCCATCAACTTGCGTTTACAGTTCCCACATAAAGGCTCCTTTTTGTGTGAAGTTGCACAGAAATGAAAGATTGTCATCATAAAACGTTTTCCTTTTATTTCCTTGTCAATTTTTTTTTTAAATATCATTGCACACATGGAAACACAAGAATATTGGTTTGATTTCAGCATTCTCTCAGCAGTCACCCAATCACGATCAAAGCAAGAAAAAGGAGGAATAAACATAAAAAAAAACAAATTTAAGGTAGAGAGATACCACCCACCTCAAAAATGCATTTGCAAACCTTGAGGGTCTTCAAGCAATAAATATCCCCAAAGAGCTTAGTTAAACAACTCCTCCCAGCCTCCCTAGATCGACAATCGAACTCGAAAGATTGCAAGCGTGCTGCAACGATCTCCATATTTGTAAAATCAGAATTTATGATCCTCAAGCTCATGAGTTGTGGTGCAACGATCTCCATATTTGTAAAATCAGAATTTATGATCCTCAAGCTCATGAGTTGTGGTGCAGAGATCTTCATATCACTTGTTTTCGCAGAACTATGATCCAGGCTCAAGCTTTCAAGCTGCGGGCAAGCGCAAAGCATGCGAGAAAAGTGAGCTACATCAAAAATTATATTATGCAAGCTTAGGCTCCTGACGGAGCAGAGGACCAGCTCACTATCTTGTTTATTATCAAAGCAGCAACCACTCAACTTCAAGTGCAGTATAGACCGGCAGTCGAATAGATTAAAAAGCAACTCATAGCATGCAGTGGGATTGTCAATAAGGTTACTTCTGAGACTAAACTCTTCGACTTTCTTTACTGCAATGACATGGCGAATCCAACTACCAAGGAGTCTCCTTTCTGATTTGTTTTTCAAATCCAAGGACAGGCTAAAGCTGCGGAGACGCCCGTCATGGCTCAACAACAATTGGTTCACAACTGTGAAGAGATCGGTTCCATCTAATGGTGAGTGTGACTGCTGCAGCATCTGTCGGATGGCTTCCTCCATTGACAGAGGGAAGTCTTTCTTATCAAATTCCAGGGAGGGAATGGCCGTACAAAGATACCTCCATCTTTTGGAGAGGATGCTGGTTCTTACTGCAGTTTTCATGGGAAGAAAGCAGAGTATGTGTTGCAGAATTGAATCAGGTAATGTGTTGATTCTGCACTCGGTTGTGTTCTCCATTTCTGATCTACAACCAGTCTGCCTTTCCTCTGGATGATGAGAATGTTACAAATCTAACGCTGAAAAAAAAAAGAAATATAATTGCAAAACATAATAAGCTTGCACTGCAAAAGAAAAATACAATGGCAGAATTAAGTGCTCTTTCACATAACATCATAGGTCAAGGAAATCAGGTGACAAGAGACCATAGGTTTCAAACTATGGTCGTCCCAAATCAGGTGGCAAACCTCAATCACCCTTAGCCTGGAAAGCAGAGTCCTTTTGCGCGAACCAAAGAAAACTTAATAAAGAGAACCGACCGAAAAACAGGGAGAAAGAATCAATATCAACTTTTATCTTCAGCTAGCAGCAAGCAACCCTCTCTCACCAAAGAGAGAAACCCACAAAGGCAACAAACCATGGTCATGAATCAAAGCAAAGTTTACACAGGAGAGCCAACTAGAAAACAGAAGAAACATAAATTTAATACCTTTTATCTTTAGCTAGCAGCACTTCACTAGAATGAGTAAACCCCAAAGGCAAATAAAGAAGACAAAAAAAAAAGCATGGTTACTTTATTCATCATTCACAACTTTTTATTGTTCCTTGTCTGTATTCCTCAGAAAGAAGACAGAAAGAAAAGCATGGATACTTTATTCATCATTCTAAACTTTTTATTTTTCCTTCTCTGTATTCCTTAGAAAAGACAAAGAAAAGCATGGTTTATTCATCAGTTTCAACTTTATATATCTCTTTCTATGTATTCCTTAGCCTCGAAGGAAAGGTAAGAATCTATACTGCAGTTGCTTTTTGGGAGTCACATTCAGGTATGGTTGGAGCAGGTTATCACCCCACTCTTGATCTGATGTGATTTTCCATTTGAGCTACTTGATTCCACATGTTAATGGGATTGGGATTTGAATGTAAGCTCTAAACTGTCACAAAGACACGGTTGCATACAGAATCACAGATACCTGACTTACCTACCGCACAGGGTTGGAAAAAACTTTGAAAAGTGGCAGACGAGGACGTCTCTCTCTCTCTCTCTCTCTCTCTCTATCTATCTATCTATATATATATATATATATATATATATATATATATATATATATATATATAAAGTGGTTGTTGTTTGACCACTTTTGAGCCTGACCCAAATGGACGTGCGCAGCGCGCACCCATGTCAAAAATGACCTTTAGGCTTTTTACATGCATGCTTTTTTGCTGGGTGTAGAGCAGGCAGCTATATATATTAGTTAAAAGAGGTCGGGGTAGGCCTAGGAAGACATGGATGGAGGTGATAGGAAAGGATATGAATGCTTTGAACCTCACCGAAGACATGGCATTGAATAGAAATGAATGGAGGAGAAGGATTCATGTGGAAGACTCAGAATGATTTTCTTTGTTGGTTCATATCGCCGACCCCAATTGTTTTGGGATGAAGGCGTAGTTGTTGTTGTTTATATATATATATATATATATAGGCAACCATCAATGCTCTCAGATGAAAAGCAGCTTTCATTGGAGAAGGATGCATCAAGAATTGACACCGGGCTCGGATGAGCAGAATCATTTAGAAATCGAAATCTGGAAGTCTTTATTTTTGCATCAAGAATTGACACTTTTCTCTCTCTCTCTCTCTCTCTCTCTCTCTCTCTCTATATATATATATATATATATATATATATATATATATATATATATATATATGAACACCACAAGAATTTCATGGCTTCCTTTCTTTTTTTTCTTAAGTATGGCTAGGGTTGTGAATGGGTCAGGTTTGGTTCGGACCCAAGCGAAACCAGATCTGGCCTCGATTTTTGGTTATGGTATCGGGTCCAGACTCAGGTCTAATCGAACCCACCATAAGAGAAACCATACTCGGACCCAATAAAAACTACATGAACCAAACCGAGCCATACCCGATAAAACCATATTTTGTATCATTTTTACATTAAAAATTTGTGGGTCTTATTCGAAACTTGGGTCGGGTCCGAGTTTAGTATAAAATTTCACAAACTATACTTGGGTTCATTTATTAATCGAACCTTAGGGTGGAGACACGGGTCTTCTTTTTAATCACCATATTGGGACCCTATAGGGTTTGGTTCGGGCCCGAGTAAACTTGACACCCCTAAGTATGACGATACCGATGTGATCTGCATATATAGTTAGTTTTAAAGGGACCAGCTCTTGAATTTGCCCATAGTGACACATAAGTAGGATTTTTAAGGCTTGAAAATCAGCGACTCAGAATTTTCATAAATATTCAAGCATCCAAAGATCATGTTTTTTACAAAAAAAAAAAACCATGATCCAACAGTTTATCTCCAAAAAAATGGACCATGTTGAACATATCTGTAGGGTTGGATTTGCAAAAAGAATATAAAAAATGCAAAATCAATGGCTTCAAATTTTCATAGATATTTAAGGTTCCAAAATCATGTTTTTTATTTTTTGTCGAAAAAGAATGATCCACCAGTCTATTCTCTGGAAATGAACCATGAACACATATGCGTGGTTGGATTTTCACAAAAAAAAAACTGCGAAAATGCCTAGCTCGCACCCTAGTTCTCATATTTTAGTGGCACTTTATATAGGGTTTATGTTTGGTATTAATTAAGGCACAAACTATTGATCTACAAATCATATATACAAGTTGTATTGACTCAGTCTAACCACATAGGTGTGTTCAACATGATTTGTTTACTAAAAAGATCAAACCTTAGGTCATGTTTTTTGCAATGTAAAAATATGACTTTTTGAGTGATGAAATTTTGGGATATTTTTGGCAGTTGATTTTTGAAGTCCTTTAAAATCATGCTTACAGGTCACTATCACATGGTTCAAAACCCATTTTCTAGTAAACAAACACTGTAAATCAAATCCATATGATTTGATATACAAAAATCATTAAAAAATATGAAAAGATGGTGACTGCTCAATAGTTTCATACTTTCATCCGTATAAAATATTTACCAAATAAATAAATATATATGTATATATATAGAGAGAGAAAGCCACCTGTACCATTGGATGAGCAAATCGTCCACTGTAGTGTCGGACACTCGCCCATCGCTAATTGTGGGTGAGTGTTAAGCCAAAAAAGAGGCTTTATCAACGATTGTGACTACCACTAAATCTTGGTTTTTTGCCCAGATCATTAGCGGCGATCAAGGACCATGCACCAATAAAAACCCAAAAATCACATAGATTAACAATGAGCGTGCGTTCGACATGCATCTGACATTTTTCTGTCGACTGTTAGCTCAATTGACACATGACAGAGACAAAGATGATTAAGAACGAAACAATTAAGCATTAAATCAAGTCAGATACAGACAAGGCTAAGTCCTTGTAGGGGGAGAGTTGGTCCCATGCTATCTGTTCCTTTCATTGAGCTTATGGCCATTTTTGTGAGACGACCCTTCATGACTCGGGAGAGTTTTTCTTTTTTGGCTCTTTTTTTTTTTTGTGAGACGACCCTTCTTGTCTGGTGAGCTCAGATCAATCACGTTTATCTGATTGACTTTTTTATTCTCCCATAAAATTCCTCTTCCTTGTACTCTTCATTCTCCTTGATAACAGATCTTGGGTATTAAAGGCATCAAGCAGTTACTACAAATAAGGGCTCGTGGAATGCAAACCATTGTATTGACGGAGGACCCTTGTTCCATATTGTTCTCCGAGAACTAGTTCTCTCTTGCCTCACATGCTTGAACCGCTTTTTCTATGGTATGATCGTTGTTGATGAGCATTGACTGTTCTTCATTTACCTGTAGTTATCCATTGTCTATGTGGTCTTGGTTAATGTGACTCAGGATAAAACATTCCTCAATGTCGTGTCTTACAACTCTGTGGTATCAACAATACTTAGTCGGGTTAGTTCCTTTCATTTGTGGTGGGTTAGATACCTCAGAGAGCTTGAGTAGGTCATCCTATAACAATATATCTAGGACCTGTGAGTGAGGCTGCTCGAACTTGGCGAACGTTTGATCTCAGATCCACTTAGGATTTGCCCCATATATGTTCTCATTTTTCTTCTTTGTAGAGCTCTTCGGATTGTATGCCCTCGGCCCCTTTTTATTCTTTTTGAAGTTTTGTCTTGAGGTTCTCACAATATTGACCTGGCCTTTAGATGGGTCTGACTTCCTGTATATGTTGTTGTTTTCGTTGTTCTTTAAGAACCCATTATATACTCCTCTTTTGATGCCTACTTCAAAGGCGATAGCTTTTTTGATAAGTTCAACATATGTTTCAACATGATCCATGCTGAAGAGGCTCTGTAACGGTTGAGAGAAGTTGTCCATTAGGATGGCCAGTGCATGAAAATATGAGATCAGCTCCTTCTTTTGATTGGCTATGGACCGTCATTGGTTGATGAGCTCATGAGCACCTTCTTCCTTCTTTTGTTTTAGATCGTACAGTTGGTCGATGGTGGGAAGGGCCTCAACATTATATATGAACCATTTCATGAATAGGTTTATGATCTACTTAAATTCTCTTATGTTTTAGAGGTTCAAGATGGCAAACCATTCTAACGCCTCTTTCTATAGGCTTTTACGGAACCAATTAATTAATCTCTTATCATTATTTCGATATTTGGTCATACTTCCCATGAATAGGGACAAGTAAATCCTTGGGTCACCATTTCTATTGAACTTTAAAAATTTTGGAGGGGTCTCATCATCACCATCACATCCCTCAGGTAAGAAGTTGTCCATAGAGTATTTCCTATGGTTCATACCCACGTATCTCATTCTCAATGTTAGCCTCTAGATCGTTTCTTCTAGTGATTTGATCTTTGTGTCAGCTTCAGACGACATGGTTTGTACTGAACTGGTTGGCTTGGATTTGTGGACTCTTCTCTCCATATTAGACACTTGAGACTCTTCTCACTGACTGTATTCTATATCCTCTTGTAGCTTTGCAGTTCATTCGGTCCTTCTAATTTCTGTGTTAAACCGTGCCTTTTCATATTCCGACTCATGGACTCTTCAGGCTCTCCTTTCAACTTTTGTCTAATACCGTCTCAAATGTTTTTGGATCTCTTTTATCTTCTCCTCCATCCTTTCCATATTCTGTCTAACCTGTGCTAGCACATCTTCTTCCTTGAACCAAGCTTTGAAATGCGAGGTCTTAACAGTTTGTCTCCTAGAAGACTCACTTGTACTAGAGTTGTCTGTCTTGTAACCCGCATAAGGGACTTTACGAGATTGATAGGGGTGTCATTCTTCAGACCAAGCTTTGAAATGCAAGGTTTTGTGGACTCATCTTTTGGTAGACTCTTCTATCCTAGAACTACTCATCTTGTAACCCGCATGGAGGATTTTACGAGACCGATGATGGTACTCACATGAGCTGAACTCAGGAAGCATTGGGATCTTTCTCCTTTTTCGGTCATCTATAGAATTATCAGGAATGTTCATGTGGGTTCTTTCTTCAAGATCCTTATCAAATATGATGTTTTGAATCATATGGGGTGGCATCTCGTATGTGAAATTCTTTAGAGGTGGTTCCTCTAAGATCAATTGGATTTGGAGTTTGTGAGCTTTAGATTTTGCATACATTATACACCAGACAATCGGTTGACACAAACCCAAACAAGTAACAAGAGATTTTCAAAACAATTAGGTACTCTAAAAAGATTTATTCACTGATATGAAAGATGTCTTCGGGTTCTAGGAATTTAAGGATCCCTTCTAGGTCTACACTGATGTACCCAAGCTAACAACTTAAGGGTACTAGTGTATAGAATTCGACTCCAATGTTACCACCACCGATATACCTCAGCTAACAACTGAAAAGTATTAGTGGGAGGATCCAAGGATTCAAATGATAGGACAAGAGGATTTAGCACTGCCTGTCAGTAGATAGTAGAACCTACAGGCACAAGGATCTACAAACGACACTGCCAGTCAACGAACGATAGAAGCTATAGATGCTAGAATCTGCAGATAGTACTACCAGTTAGCGAATGGCAGAACCTATAGATGTGAGGATCTACAAATAGTCAAACATAACTGAACGACAATATTAGCAGACAATGTTGTCTAACAAAAGATGACCAAACGTGCAGACGCGGGGGCTTGCGAATGACCAAACACAACTGGACGACGTTGTTTGCCAGAACTTGCCAGCAAATGCAGCCGAACAACGAAACTTGGATGGCTAAAAGTCGGTTGATGGCAGTCAGTGGATGGCCAAAGCTCAGTGGATGGAAAACCCAGGATTGTCATCCGAAAAGAGACAGAAAGTTCAAAAAACCAAGTTTTTAATTTTTTTTTTGTAATGCAATTATTTCTACAAAAAATTAAGAAAAAGTATGACATCCCATCTTGGTCGCCAAAAACTGTTGATGAATATTTTTAGTGTAGGAAAATGGGACTTACATGGATTCACAAAATCTTATTTTAAAATCATAGGAAATGTCGTTACAATCTCTGACCATCCTTTGCCTGAAAAGAAGGTAAAGACGAGGTAGGTTTCTCGATATTTGTAGCTTGAATCACACTGCCATGGATTCCAATATGCAATCAAATATAAAATGTGCATAAACACCTAATCCAAAAAATAAATGAAATAGAAATAAACATATTAGGGATTTAGAAAAAAATATTTTTCAAACACGAGGATTTCTTTTATCTTTTAGGCTCATTCTCCTACTTATTAGCATATAAATATGAGTGTTTTTCAATGGTGTTTGGACATCGTGTTAGCAAGGCTGAAGTAAGTTTGATCTTAAAGGGTCACTACTTAGGTATGTAATTTTTAGATGATTCAAGGTATAGGGGTGAGCCCAAGTTTTATAGATTTTATAATGAGATAGGGATCACTCATCAAGGAGAGTCCTCTCGTATGAAAACTCATCCAAGGAGTCCTTCCCACCCTCAAAGACATTAGAGATAAGCCTTGAAATGAGGAGGTTGAGTTCTCTCCCTAGAGGATTATCTTATTGGAACAAAAACAAATGGTTCAGACTAGGCCAAACTAAAAAGAGTTGGATTGATTGGAAATGGAGGAATATATTCAGATGGATTGGTAGAATCCTGTGAACTTAGCATGTTGTGATTTTGAGAATCCGGTGTAGTGTCATTTAGACTGGCAATATCAGTTTCCTGGAGTGAAAGTGGACCATCTGGTGTGGAATCAAAGAAGGAAATGGGTAGGACAATATCTTCATCATTTAGTGGTGTATATGTATCAGATTGAAATGAAAAAACATGTTCATGAAAGATCACGTCTCTGCTAGTGAAGGTAACATGGGACTCAAGATCATACAAACGATATGCAACTTGGCCATATGGATATCCAATGAAAATGCATTTCCTTGCTCTACTATCAAATTTGTGAGAGTGGTTTATATTGTGAGCATAGCATAGACACCCAAAAACTGAGGTATTTATAATTAAGACTTTTATGGAACAAGATATCATGAGGAGTTCGTTCATTTAGAGCTTTGCTAGGGACACATTTTATGATATATGTGGCAGTTATAATACATTTCCCCCAAAATTTGATAGAAAGGTTTGATTGAAAACACAAGGCCCAAGCCATATTGAGAAGATCCCGGTGCTTGCGTTCGACCACTCCATTTTGTTGGAGGTATATACACAACTATGTTGATAGAAAATACCCTGATTGCAAAAAAATGTCTACATTTCATTAGAAAAAAGTTCACTCTCATTATCACTCCTAACCTTCTAGATTTGGATTTTAAATTGGGTTTTGATCATGGCAAACAAATCTTAGATAAGGAAAAAGGTTTCGAATTTATAACGCATTAGGTAAACCCAAGTTGAACAAGAGTAATCATCTACAATGGTTAGAAAGTAATGTGCACAAGATAATAATGAAGTTTGATGCCCACCTCATAAATCAATGTAAATGAGTTTGAAAACTGATGTAGAGTTAATAGAACTATTTGGAAATAAAAGACACAATTGTTTAGCCAAAGGACATATTGAACATATTCTATCAAACTTGCAAGAGTTTATTTTATTAGAATCAACCAGATATTGAAAACGAGAATGCAAAATATGCCCAAGACGATAATGCAAAAGGTAAGCATAACTGAAATTAGAAGTGTGACTTCACTCTTGATTTCAAACATATAAAGGCCATTTTGCATTTTACCCATTCCAATCGTCCACTTCGAGTGACGATCTTGAAAAATACAATTCATTGGTGAAAACATCACATTTTAAATCTTTTATCAATTTGCTAATGGATATCAAGTTGTATTTAAAACTAGGGACATATAAGACATCAGTTAGGCATATTTGTGAATTGATGCTTGCACTACCAATGTGGGTAACTGAAGCAGACAATCCGGTGGGTAATCCTATTGGTGGGCAAATAATGGGTCATGGAGAATATAACAAATTTAAACTAGAAACTATGTGATCGGTAGCCCTAATGTTTATTATCCAACAAGAAGAGCAAGAAATGAAGGCTAAAGTTTTACCTACTATGTTGACTTGTGGTTCCAGTTTACCTTGTAACATAAGGGTTATGCGATATTTATATCGTTCGGGTGTGATATGAGGTGTGACAACACCTTCACTTGATGTAGTTGAATTCACCCTTTGTGTTGCCATTGTTGGTTGAGTTCGGATAACCGTGAAGTTGATAGCATTGAGCCTTGATGAGACATAATTTACCGCAATGGTTACATTTGGGTCTTGGACGATTTGGACGTGGTCTTGGTTGGAGAAATCTTGGATTCATGCCCTTATTGCCCTTACCTTCAATTATGGCAGCTAACATGACGTATTCATTGGATGATGAATGAAGAACCCATATCTCTCTTTGCCTCTATTTTTGAATGATGAGGGCATATGTCTTCGAGATAGATGAAATCAGTTTCATTAAGAGAATTTGGCTTTGAATAGAGTTGTAGCTATTATTAAGCCCCATCAAAAATTGCATCAATCGATCTCTTTGTTGCAGGTCTTGTATTGCCTTCATTGCTCCATAAAAGCAAGTCGGATATAAGACATATAAAGCTAACTCATTCCACATTCCTTTGAGTTTCGTAAAATAAACGGTAATGGATGATTGATGTTGTTTGTGGTTAATTATATCAAACTGAATTTGATAAATATGTGGTGCATTTGATTGAGAAAACCGCTCATGAAGTTCATTCCAGACATCAAATGCAGTTTCTGAATATATAAAACTTGAGGATACATCCTTATGGATTGAGTTCAAAATCCATGAAAGCACCATGTCATTCCACCTTTGTCATATTGCAAACAAAGTGAAATAAGTATTCGGTCATGAGATCGATCCATCGATGAAATCGAGCTTATTTTTTGTGCTTAGAGCCATACACATAACTCGTTTTCATGTCGAATACCAACATTGTACATGGGTTGTCTGAGTGATGCAAAAAATACAGGCTAGCGACTAACTCCATTGATGAATCTCCTTTGGTGTTGATTGATTTCACAGTTTCAGCATCCATTTTTCTTTGCGTAATTTTGCAATAAAAAAACAGTCAACCATTGTGATTGGATCGGTTGCTATTGTGAAAAGCAGCTTTACAAATAGTACTTGATCAAGATCATTGAAGTGAATAACACCAACAGACTGGTACTTAGTCCAGCAAACAAAAATGTGCAGTGTAGTGTACGATCTAACAGTGGGATATCAGGATGAACAAAGAAAAACTAACACTGGCTTTGATACCATGTTAAATGACGATTGGAAAATAAGAGAGAAAATAGATGAAATTTTGTGAGAGGAAAATTACTTAATTTACTTATCACGTACAATGCTTTATACAAATAAACTATGAACTTGCTTTTTTGTATAGCTCTCATCCAAAGATGATGTTCATTCTCGTAGCCTGACATCTTAACCAATTCGGTGAGATCTTGATAAGATCTCTAGCTCATTTGGTTTATCTCTAACACATATGTTGTTCATTCGCTTCACTTCTTGCTGCAATGAAGTTTTATGTTTAGTTGTGGATACCTTTTCTGCAAGCGCAGAAACTCATTCATGAGAGTGAACCCCAATATTTCCATCGAATCAATGGTGACTTTCAGGGATTCTAGTGACGGTGCACTCTTGAGAATATGTTTCACCAACTTTAACTCAGTTTCTGTCCCATTGAAGGAACCAAAACTCACTTTTCGAAAGTGCTGAAGCATACAATCAGAAGGTTCATATGGAGTATCTGCGCCTGGAGGAGAAATAAAGCTACATTCTATTCCACCAAAGTCAAATAAAGTGAACCAGTTTCAGTACTCTGCAAAATCTGGATAAACAATTGCACAAAAGAAAAAGAAATAGAACTTGTCTTCAAAACTCACTTTCAATATAGAGTCTACACAGATGTGGAGAACTTCCCAGCAGAGATACCACATCTTCTAGTCTCAATTCCCTTGAACATGGATATATAATGATCGCTTCCAGCTGGCTGAATTGAGGATTCTCAGTGCTATCATTCTGCTTATAAAGAGCCTTCACACATGCACCCCAAAAATGTCAGAGAGAGAGAGAGAGAGAGAATGGTTATCTTCCTAGCTAAAAAGTATTATCAACTGTGTTCAGATCACAGCTGGTGACTTGTGGACGCTGATTAGAAACCAATAATGTACTTGATCTCATCTCTATTTATTAAATTTGATGAGAAAATGTTTAGCCCCCCTCATCAGTTCAGTTGGTTAGCAACAGATCAGGGGGTTGTGTAGTAATACCAAAAAACAGAGACCAGTTGAAATAAACAAAATGTAGGATCCACAATAAAAAAAATAAACCAAACAATCACGCATATTCAAACAACAAGGCATTGTCTCTAAGTGGCACCCAGTTTTGTGGGATTTTAGCGAGGTTTTAATCATAAAGTCAGCTAGGCAAGACCCCAAAGGATTGCTCACAGGGCCTCGGGCTTGTGGATAGGGAGCTTTCCCCTGGTCCCAAGTACCAATCCCCATGTGAACACCATCCTCAAGGCAAAGTAGGTAGGAGGCTCCTTGGGGGTTGAGGCCAGTGCCTATGAAGTTTTATGCCATGTATGGTAGGCTAAGACCAGCATGATCAGATCCTAAATGTGATTTCAGTTGGCTTAAATGGATGGGGAGAAGTACCACTTATAGGATGCGGTCATGGACGATCCTAACAACACTTTGGTAGAGGTGGGTGGCCGGCGTTATCTTCAACCAATCGACACCCTCAACGAGTCTAGGCTAGAAAGTTGAGAGGTGAGCAAGACCCTTAAACCCTAAAAGCGGTGAGAGACCGATAACCCGTTGGTAGTACTCATCACACTGTTACCGGTCTCCTATTTATAGGGAGAACAGGTAATGGATCCATAATGGTCATACATAAATAGTTATGAGACATCATAAAAAAGACTCTCTCACGTATGTCCCTTGATGAGCCAATGTTAATATGGGTCACATCTAGGTTGGATCCGATCTTATCCAAAATCCAACAATTTCTCCGTGTAACCCAAAAAACCAAGGTAACTAACGAAGCATGATTCATTAAATGCCCATGATTATGTTATCTGCGGGCTTGTTTCGCTACAACCTTTTAATGGGGAAAATGATTGCATAACCCATCATCTTGAGTTTACAGTTTTCACAGAAAGGCTCCTTTTTGTGTGAAGTTGCACAGAAATGAATTGTTTATATATCAAGCATAAGATTGCCATCATAAAACGTTTTCCTTTTATTTCCTTGTCAATTTTTTTTAAATACCATTGCACACATGGAAACACAAGAATATTGGTTTGATTTCACCATTCTCTCAGCAGTCACCCTATCACGATCAAGGCAAGAAAAAAGAGGAATAAACAAAAAAAAAACAAATTGAAGGTAGAGATACCACCTACCTCAAAAATGCATGTGCAAGCCTTGAGGGTCTTCACGCAATAAATATCCCCAAAGAGCTTAGTTAAACAACTCCTCTCAGCTTCCCTAGATCGACAATCGAACTCGAAAGATTGCAAGCGTGGTGCAACGATCTCCATATTTGTAAAATCAGAATTTATGATCCTCAAGCTCATGAGTTGTGGTGCAGAGATCTTCATATCACTTGTTTCCGCAAAACTATAATCCAGGCTCAAGCTTTCAAGCTGCGGGCAAGCGCAAAGCATGCGGGAAAAGAGAGCTGCATCAAAAATTATATTATGCAAGCTTAGGCTCCTGACGGAGCAGAGGACCACCTCACTATCTTGTTTATTATCAAAGCAGCAACCACTCAACTTCAAGTGCAGTATAGACCGGCAGTCGAATAGATTAAAAAGCAACTCATAGCATGCAGTGGGATTGTCAATAAGGTTACTTCTGAGACTAAACTCTTCGACTTTCTTTACTGCAATGACATGGCGAATCCAACTACCAAGGAGTCTCCTTTCTGATTTGTTTTTCAAATCCAAGCACAGGCTAAAGCTGCGGAGACGCCCGTCATGGCTCAACAACAATTGGTTCACAACTGTGAAGAGATCGGTTCCATCTAATGGTGAGTGTGACTGCTGCAGCATCTGTCGGATGGCTTCCTCCATTGACAGAGGGAAGTCTTTCTTATCAAATTCCAGGGAGGGAATGGCCGTACAAAGATACCTCCATCTTTTGGAGAGGATGCTGGTTCTTACTGCAGTTTTCATGGGAAGAAAGCAGAGTATGTGTTGCAGAATTGAATCAGGTAATGTGTTGATTCTGCACTCGGTTGTGTTCTCCATTTCTGATCTACAACCAGTCTGCCTTTCCTCTGGATGATGATGAATGATGAGAATATTACAAATCTAACGCTGAAAAAAGGAAATATAATTGTAAAACATAATAAGCTTGCACTGCAAAAGAAAAACACGCAGAATTAAGTGCTCTTTCACATAACATCATCGGTCAAGGAAATCAGGTGACAAGAGACCATAAGTTTCAAACTATGGTCGTCCCAAATCAGGTGACAAACCTCAATCACCCTTAGCCTGGAAAGCAGAGTCCTTTTGCACAAACCAAAGAAAAGTTTAGAAAGAGAACCAACTGAAAAACAGGGAGAAAGAAACAGTATCAACTTTTATCTTCAGCTAGCAGCAAGCAACCCTCTCTCACAAAAGAGAGAAACCGACAAAGGCAACTAAAGGAAGCAGACCATGGTTATTAATCAAAGCAAAGTTTACACAGAAGTACCAACGGGGGGCTCCGCTTATCTGGTAGGAGCAGCTAGTGCACGTCACGTTGCAGGTTCAAAACCCAAAGGTATAGTTGTATAACTGGTAGGGGTCTGCCTAACCCCAGCTTGCCTATAAAAAAAAAGCATGGTTATTAGCTAGCATCACTTCACTAGAATGAGAAAACCCCAAAGGCAAATAAATAAGACAGAAAAGTTACTGTATTCATCATTCTCAACTTATTTTTCCTTCTCTGTATTCCTTAGAAAGAAGACAGAAAGAAAAGGATGGTAACTTAATTCATCATACTCAACTTTTTAATTTTCCTTCTCTGTATTCCTTAAAAAGAAGACGAAAAAAAAAGCATGGTTACTTTATTCATCATTCTCAACTTTTTATTTTTCCTTGTCTGTATTCCTTAGAAGAAAGAAGACTGGAAAAAAAACATGGTTACTTTATTCATCATTCTCAACTTTTTATTTTTCCTTCTCTGTATCCTTAGAAACGGAAAAAAAAGCATGGTTACTTTATTCATCATTCTCAACTTTTTATTTTTCTTTCTCTGTATTCCTTAGCCTCGAAGGAAAGGTAAGAATCTATAATGCTGTTGCTTTTTGGGAGTCACAGTCAGGTATGATTGGAGCAGGCTATCACCGCATTCTTGATCTGATTTTCTATTTGAGATACTTGATTCCACATGTTAACGGGATTGGGATTTGAATGTAAGCTCTAAATTGTCACAAAGACACGGTTGCTTACAGATACGTGACTTGCCAACGGAAGTGGCAGCTGCCTGACCACTTTTGGGCCTGACGGCATGTTAAAAATGAACTTTCCCTTTTGAAGTGTCCATAAAGGTCTGGCCGGAAATTAGACCTTTAGCAGCTTTTTACACACATGGTTTTTGCTGTAAGTAAAGGGCGGCGCTTCAAAGTTTTGGGCAAAAAATTAAAGTTTTAGGGCACTTCAAAAGCATCGCTAAAGGCACATTAAATTGCTACAATACATTGAGTGCAAAAGTGGTTAGGAAGCTCCTACTCCCTATATATATATATAAACTAAAAAATATGTAAACTAGTATGAAGCAAGAATTTTATAGTTTTTTTTGCAGATCTAACCCTGCAGATGCATTTGGCCTGGTCCATTTGCTTAGAATCGGCTATTGGATCATCATAATCCGATCAAGAAATATGATTTTGTATGCTTTAATATTTATGAAAATCATGAGCCATTGATTTTCAAACCTTAAAAGACCCTTCTTATACATCTTAATCGGATGATCTAAGAGTCTCTTTCTACAAAACCAAGCATCTAGATCCCATCCGTACGGTAAAATATTAAAAAAAATAAAAAAAAAACCTATAAAAATTTTGTTACACACTAGTTTACATATTGTTATTTTACATATTGCAGTTACCCTATATATGTGTGTGTGTGTGTTGTTTCTGCCCACTTTCTTGTTTTGCCCCCTCAAAATCATAGTTTTTGTGGTATTTGCTCTCACATCTAACACCAGTTTTTTTTAGTGGGAACCGGCTTTTGGATCACCGAAATCTGATAGGTTTTTTCGATAATCCAAAATCAATAGCTATAAAAGAATCAATTTTTTTGGCTCATAAAAATACAACTTTTCATCAAAAAAATATGATCCAAGAGTTGATTCCTACTAAATTGAGCATCCTAAACACATCTAACAGATCAGATCTATCATAAAACACTTCAAACTATGAGGTTGAACGAGAAAAGTAGGCCTAATATGTTTAGTTCTCATATATATAATGGTAGCTGCCTACCACTTTTTTAGCCTACTGCAAGTGAACAGTGTTTTTGGATTGTTTTTCGCATATCTAACCCTGCAGATGTGGTAGCTGCCTACCGCAAGTGAACTGTATTTGTAGATAAGAAAAACATGAAAAAACCCTTCCAAAGCCTGGTTAGCTAGGCCGTTAGCTAAAAAAGTGGTTAGCAGCTACCACCATCTCTATTTATATATAAGTATAATTAATTTCAAAAATGTTATATAATAATATAATATTAAATTTTAATATATTAATGAGAGCTATTAATTTTGTATGCATGGGTTGGCATCAATTTTGAAGAGAGAGAGAGAGAGAGAGAGATCATTTGACAATGCAAGCATGCTTGTATTTTGTGAATCGTGAAAGACATTATGAAAACAATTTTATAGATTATGGACAAAATTAAAAGAATCATGAATTGTGGATTGAATTAAATAGTTATTTGAGCATCTCACACTCTCAAACACCTCAGCCCCTCTTGGATCTTGATAATTTAATCTAGTGTGGCTATAGGGGCTCATACTAAAATATAATGAGTTAAGCAATGGTGAGCTCGTAACTCACATAGCGTGTGAGTTAAAACATCCTTATAACATATTAAATGAGATTAAAAACCTCCTGGGTAAACGGCTACCCAGGGAAGGAAGGATTATTAATCTCTACCCCTTGTGCACTACAAGTATACATAGCAGAAACCCCTTGACACAAGTCATTTTTCACAATTTTTTTATCTTCTTTTTCTTCTCTCTATTCTCTCATTTCTCACTCTATGCACATCTCAATCCGGATTCCAACTGCGGTATCAGAGCCCAGGGAAGAATACATGATACAAAATAAAAAAAATAGAACAAAGGAAGGATGTGTATTGTTGGAATCTGACAGACTCGACAAGGGTAGATCAAACCTTTTTACCTTGATCCTCCTATATTGGGAAACCTCTACATCGAAAACCCTTTTTTCGCCAAGAAAACCCCTTCACAGGGAACCATCATTGAAAAAACTATGATTGTTGACAGCGGTGCTACCTGAGGTACGTGGCTGCTAGATAGAGGCCATCCCCACTGGATCAGTTGTGCAGAGGTGTCTGCTCCTTGACCAGAAAACTCATCGGTCAGTTGAACTGTGTTAAAACACCAGTGAGAGGAGGCGACACAAGGTGGAATAGATCCCGATGTCAGATTGATCAAAGGCCTTGACGCCCTCTATTGCCAGTGTCAAGCCGTTTGGGTAGAGGGATAGAGGAAACCCCTCTGTCGGATAGTGTCCGACCTTGACAGCCTCGTTGTCGGCGTTGTTAGAACATGAGTATGGGAGGGATGATAATGAATCGCAAGAGAGTGATAGAGGATTTACGTGGTTCGACTCTTGGGTCTACATCCACGGATGAGAGAGGGATATTCTTATTCACAATATAAAATTATGTACAATCAACAGTGACCATTGAGGATATATATGGTCCATCGTAGCAGGGACTATATTAGCCATTTTTGTGATTATCGTTTCAACTACACGATAATGATATGGCCGAGATTATCTCCATGTCATGGGTAGGACCTCAACTGCATTTGGTCTGGACGATTATCCAAGAATCCCTCTCCGAATATGCTAACAATCTCCCTCTCAAGTTGGTGCACTGATGTCGATCAGTCTCAACTTGCTCGTTAGATATTTGAAACAATCCCTTGTTGAAGCTTTGGTGAATACATCGGCTATTTGGTCTTCACTCTTAACATAGGGAGTAACAATGGTCTTATCTTGTATGTGTTCTCGTATGTAGTGGCAATCAACCTCTATGTGCTTTATTCTCTCATGGAACACCGGATTGGCTTCGATATGGATTGGCGTCTGATTATCGCATCTGAGTTGCATGGAGTCTTTGACTTCGAAACCCATCTCTTGCATTAAGGATTTTATCCAAATAAGTTTGTTGGTGGCAGAAGCCATGGCTCTATATTCAGCCTCGACACTTGATTTGGAGGTAACTTTCTATTTTTTACTCTTCCATGTCACCACATTTCCTCCTATGAAGGTATAATAGCCGGTCGTGGATTGTCTGTCGTTTGGGTCTCTAGTCCAGTCGGCATCCGAATATCCGACAATGTCAAGCGATTCATTTTTGTTCATGAGGATTCCTTTGCCAGGGGTCCCCTTTAGGTACCTTAATATCTGGTGTGCCACTTCTAAGTGTGGAACCCTTGGTGCATGCATGTGTTGGCTTATGGTATTGACGACGTAGGTGATATCCGGCCATGTGACTGTCAGGTAGATGAGGCATCCTATAGCCTTTGGAAGCTGCCAACTTCCTCGATGAGTTCTGTGTCTTTCAGGACCTTTTTGTTGACTTTCACTGGAGTTTTTGTCAGTTTTGCTCCTCTCATACTTGTCTCTTTAAGCAAGTCAAGGGTGTAATTTCTTTGGCATAAAAATATCCCTTTATCAGAGTGTGATACCTTTATGTCCAAAAAATATGGAAGTCTCCCAAGGTCCTTGATTTTGAACTTCGTTTTCAAGTATGTCTTATACTCGGTGATGACTCTTTGATCATTCTCGGTTATTATGATGTCATCGATGTAAATCAGCATAATTGTGATGCTTGTTCCTTGCTTGAGGATAAACATGGAATAGTCGGACATGACCCTTTTGAATCCGAATGAGAGGAGAGCCTCACTGAGCTTGGAAAACCAAGCTCTAGGAGACATTTTCAAACCGTATAATGCCTTCTTGAGTTTGCACACTTTTCCTTGTCTTTCTTCAAGTTTCATACCTTGGGGAATCTCCATGTAGACCTCCTCTTCCAGGTTACCATGAAGGAACGCATTTTTTATGTCCAACTGGTACATAGAACACTTCTGGTTGGCAACAATAGACAATAGTATCCGTATGAAATTCATCTTTGCTACGGGCGTGAAGGTCTCATTGAAGTCCACTCCCTCTTTCTATGTATATCCCTTGGCGATGAGCCTCGTATTATAGCATTCAATTGACCCATCGCTATTGAATTTTATCTTGTATGTCCAGTGACATCTCACTGGTCGTTCGTTTGTCTTCTGAAAGAGGAACTATATCCCAGGTGTGATTTTTTTTAGAGCGTTCAACTCTTCTAGCATGGCGTCTCTCTATTGATTACTCTTGATGGATTCCTCATACATTTTTGGTTCAGTTGTGCAGTAGACTCAACTCAAGAAGGTGTGGTACTGATGAGACACTTTTCTGAAATCTATTTACTCTTCTATAAAGTGCTTGGTGCATTTTGAAGAAATGTAGGTGTAGAAGTCTCTTAGGCAAATTAGAGGTTGAGCTTGATGTGTTGATCTTCTTAGATTCTCGCACGGGTTATGGTCAATGAGAGTTTCCTGTTGTTCACTTGAGGCTTCAATGGACACATTTTGAGTGTCATTTTGGACGTCAAGTTCTTCGATGATATTGATCGCACCTTCTGAGTCAGCCGTGGTCAGAGTCGGCTCTTGACGAGTTGGGATCACTTGAGGTTCGGTCCAGTTTGTGCCTTTCTATTCATCCTTTGAAAAGTATGCTTGTTGCTAAAAAAAATTGAACATCACGAGAGTAATAAACTTTATTGTTTAGAGGATCATAACATTTATAACCTTTTCTCACACTCGAGTATCCAAAAAAGGCACATTTCATTGTTCTTTTTTCTAACTTGTTTTTGTGGTGCGCTTGAATATGGACATAGCATACGCATCCAAAAACGCGTAGGTGTGTAAGGCTCATAGCTTTGTTGTACACAATATCCAGGGGCCTTTTATTGTTGATGGACTTGGAGGGCAATCTGTTCATGAGGTAGCATGCAACGGCGATGGTTTCAGGCTAATACTTTTGGAGAACATTAGTTTGAAACATGATGACCCTAGCGATGTTGAGAAGTTTCATGTTCTTGCGCTCGAATACCCCATTTTGTTGAGGGGTTCTAGCACAAGTGTGTTGTGGCAGAATGACATGCTCAGAGAGGTATGAATCAAACAAAGTATTGGCATATTCCCCCCCCCCCCCCCATTATCAGACCTCAAAACTTTAACATTGGCATGAAATTGTGCCATGATCATAGATATGAATACTTAAAAACATTTAAAGACTTCATTCTTATTCTTGAGAAAGTATATCCATGCTGCTCGAGATTTGTCATCGGCAAAGGTCACAAAATAATTATAGCTCGAATATGAGGTAACGGGGACAAGTCCTCATATGTCACTGTGTATGAGTTCAAAAACTGACTCGCTCCCATTAACTGAATCAGAAAAAGGCAAGTTGTTTTGCTTAGCTAATTGACATGCGTCACACGGAAAAGAAATAGACTTTAAACTTGGAAACAGAAGTTTAACAGATCTTTCTGAGGGATGCCTGAGCTTGTGATGCCAGAGTTTATATTCGTCCTCCCAACTTTGAGCGACCAGAGCTTTGTAATTTGATTCTAGCACATATAAGTTGTTGTATTTGTGTCCCCTACCAATCATTTCCTTCGTAGTCAGATCCTGTAACTCAACATGCTCGGAGAAAAATATGACTTTACAATTCAGATGCTTTGTGAGTTTCCTAACAGATATCAAGTTGACATGTATGTTGGGGACATATAGGACGTCCCTGATGTTGGTGCCCATGAGGATTTCAATGGTTCCAATTCCTGCAACATCAAGGGAGTTCCCATCAACAATGCTAACAGATGAAATTTCTTTTTTTTCAAAAATTCTTAATGAGTTCAAACCTATTTGTCATGTGGTCGCTCGCCTCTGAGTCAAGGATCCACTGGTTGCTAAAAGCGTTAACAAAAAATGCAGAGTGCATACCTGGGTCATTGCCATCATTGGTTTGAGTTTATGGTATGATGGCAACAATGGATTGGCTCAGTGCATGAGTGGTCTTTATACGTTGAAGTAGTCCCTCCAGATCTGCCATGGTGGGAATGTATTGATCATCATGCTTGGGTGTCTGCCCTCGCCCTTTGTTGGGTCTTTCTACGATGTCCTAGCACTTTTCTTTGAAGTGGCCCAACTTATGGCAGTGGGTGCACTTGAGGCGCCCTTATCCTTTGCTAAATTTGCTAATGTTCTTCTCATGGGTTTCCTTTTTCACGTTAAATGCCACCTTCTCATGAGCGCCATTTGTGTTTTTTGTATCAATCGAATTGACGCCCATCACGTTGCGCCTGATTTCTTCCCTTTGGACACTGGAGCATACTGTATTGAGAGATAGGGGAGTGGACGCCATCAAGATTTGGCTTCTTATGGACTCATATTCTTGGCCTAAACTGGCAAGAACTTTGAATACCAATTTTCTTCTACCCTTTGATTGATGGTGAGTATGTCGTCTGTCACGGGATGGTATTGGGCAATCTCTTGCCACATGATCCTGAGCATACCGATGTAAGATTAAAAATGTTGATTACCTTTTTCTAGACAACTAATCTTCTGCTGAAGTTGATATATTCTGGCCATGTAATTTTGTTGTCCATAGATCTGATTTAGTGTCTCTCACATATCTTTGGCTGTCTCGGTGAACAAAAAACCCTCAGCGATTTGGGGCTCCATGGAGTTCAAGAGCCATAACATAACGAGGTGGTTTCCTGATTCCCACTCATCGTAACCGGAATCAACTTTATCGGGAGGGAGGTATTTCCCTTTGATATAGCCGATCTTTGATTTTTCGCTCAGGTATAATGTGGCTGCTTTGTCCCATGATAGATAATTTCCTCCATTTAATGACACTGTGGTGATCTTCAAGGTGGGATTCTTCTCTTGCACAATTACTTTGAGAGTGTTGTTGTTTTTGGTGTTTCTGCTTGATCCCTGGTTGGTGGAGCCACTGGCGCCTGCTTCAACCATGGAGGGAAAGAAGAGGATGACCACAATCTTTATGAAAAATTCTGTTTTGATACCATGTTAGAACATGAGTACGAGAGGGATGATAATGAATCACAAGCGAGTGACAACGAATTTATGTGGTTCGATCCTTGGGTCTACATCCACGGATGAGAGAGGGATATTCTTATTCACAATATAAAATTGTGTATAATCAGCAGTGACCATTGAGGATATATATGGTCCATCGTAACAGGGACTACATTAGCCATTTTTGTGATTATTGTTTCAACTACACAATAATGATATGGCCGAGATTATCTCCATGCCATGCATAGGACCTCAACTGCATTTGGTCTGGACGATTACTTAAGAATCCCTCTTCGAATATGCTAACAGGCGTTGCAGGGGAGGTGAAGGAATATCCTCTACCTATCGGCTCAATGAACCGTTGCAAGTAAGTTGCCAGCAAGAGGGAGAAGAAAGAAAAAAGAAAGGGGGAAACAATGTTGTGTCCACCATGCTCGACAGACGTTTGTCCCTGGATGGATGTAGAGAAGAGGAGCATGCCTTCGTCGGACTGTTGTGCTCGACGATTCTTACCACCAAAGAGGAGCCCTCTATCGGGCAATGGTGGTGGCACTTGGGTGAGCAGTAGTGGCGCTCAGGTGAGAGGTGGCGGCTCAGGACCATACCTGGCATAGGCAGGCCGAGCCCATTGGTGATGCAGGAGAAAGCGACGATCAACTACCACTGGTAGAGGGCTGGGCTTCGACGACAGTTCCCATCCTCTCTCGGTGATGGCGGTGAATGCCCTTTGGAGGCCAATGAGCTTCTTCTTCTCATTCTCCGTTCAAGGAAGAGTAGAGAGGGTCTGGGGCTCGCTGGTCGTCGGTGGGCCACACTCCAGTAGCTGCCCCACCTCCCCGTTCTTCCTCTCTCTTATTTTTCCCCCCTTTTTAGTAAAAGGGGAAACCGGTAAGGCTTCCATTTTATGGGAAAGGGTGAAAAAGAAAAGGGAAAGAACAAAGAAAAATAATAAGGGTTGAGAAACCCATAAGGATCCTTTTTTGCCTAATTTTATGAATCTGTCCTTTATCTTTTTAGATTATTCTGCTTATGCCCCTTGTTTACAACCTAGTCTCTGTTGTCTGAAAAATATGACAAGGAACTTTTCTATTTAACTCAGTAAATTCTAAAAGTTTTGTTTCAGGGTTTTGATTTGTTGTTGTACTTAAAACAAACATCTAACTTTTTAGATTTTATAGAAAAAGTAGTTTTTGATTTGCTGAAAATCTCTTAGTATTTTATTTTGACAAATTTGGCTTGAATCTAATTATGATTTGAGTTGAGAATAAGTTTAGATTTAGATTAGCATGATGGGATCCAAAATTTATTTGTATTGGCATATTTGCTCTATTATGTGTGTGTGCTTTGTTTGATACCTCTTTAGATCCTTTGATTTTATTATGTTTAGATTTGATCTAGTTTTTATAGTAGATCTTGATTATTATCAAGAGAAGTTTTTTTTGACCTAATAATATGTTTTTGGTATAGATGTAGTTTTGATCCAATTTTGATGAATTCTAATAATAGCATATTGGACATGTTTTGGATCTATGTGTCGATCTTGTTTTAGTCCTAATTTATATGGATCTGGTATGACCTAGTATTGATCGAGTTTCTTATGATGGATCAAGTTGTTATTGAATCAAGATTCATTAGATCAGATATTTGGATCAAGTAAGATGACATAGACCTGGTTGGATCATTTAAAGTAATATTAGATCTTGTTGAACTTAAACGGATCTGAATATATCCAATTGAATATTTTTATTCAAGAAACACCAATGAACATGCTTGCACTATTATCCTGATTGAATCAATTATGTTATGAGTTTTGAGATTATTTGAATATTGAGCAAATAACTGAACATGGATAAGTATGTAGATATAATTTTGAATCTGTTTTATGACTCAAAACTCATGATGTGAAATTTGTACATGATACAGGTAAGTTGGATGCATATGAGATTTAAAGATGTTTTATATAATTGAATTGGATGTGCTTATGAATATGCTTGTTTAGTTTTATGGACCTATTGTGGAACCATTTATGGTTTATATAATTTGGATAGTTCTTTATTGGGTTCTTTTATTGTGCGCATCTAGTGATAGATCCAAAAAAAGTATAATGTTGGATATGTTGTATAGATTCAAATTTGATCAAGAGATGAATTTAAAAATTATATTGGTAGATATATGGTATGGATCTAGATTTGATCCAAATTTTATGGTGAATCTAGATAGAATCAGGCAAAGTTTTTAGACCTAAAAACATGTGTTGGATGTGTGGTGTAAATCCATTTAAATTTGGAATATAAGGATATGGATTTAGACCACGAATAAATCCTATGTAATTTACGGGTTTGATCTTAAGCTTGCATGTAGATTCATTTTTTTCTTTCTATGGATCATGTCCATGCGTAAGAAGCTTATGCATGGTATGCAACATAGTATTTTTAGTAATACTTATGACTATTTAAATATATATATATTGGTCCAAAATGATTTGGTGGTGGTTAACCTGATGAGAATTCAAATATGTTGCATGTGATGATAATGAACATGAATAGTGGGAATATGGACTATGGTGGAAGTTTTGAAAAGTGAGAGTATTTATTATGTTTGGCAAATCATATTTTATCATAGATTAATGAGTTGATAAAATTCATAATACTTCACGAGTGTCTATATGAATATAATGATGTCCTAAGATAGGGTTATGGAAAAGTCATAAGAACCCTATGATTAATTAAGAAAGTGAGACCTATACTGTGATGTATTGAAATGAATATAACATTATGATATATGGCCTGATAATGCACATTAAAGAATATTATTTAAATCTTGACATGATGGAAAACTCATATAGTTATGTAAAACAAGTGCATGATCATAATGCTTGGCTTAACTCATACGATATCTAGAATAAATCATAGTTCATATGATGATGAAAAGACCATGTGACTATGTAAAAAATAATCGATAGCATGTATAAAAAACATCATACTTGAAAATTTTGAAAATACACATGGTTATGTAGAAAATAACCTATAGCATGTGTGAAAACTTCATACTTGAAATTGAATGATGAAAAAGTTTATATAATTATGTGAAAAATAACTATACCATATTTAAATATTGATATAACCTAAGAAATTGTGTAGATTGATTAAGTGCATGATTTATCATGAAGTGTTATATACAATACATGATACATCATTTATGATACAATATAGGTGTGCCTCATATGGCCAAGTAAGAGGTGTTGGATCTTGATAATTGGATCTAGTGTGACCATAGGGGCTCACACTGGAATCCAATGAGCCACACAATGGTGAACTTGTAACTCACATAATGTATGAGTTAAAACCTCATTATAACATATTTAATAGGATTAAAAACCTCATTCAAAGCTGAAAAATAACTACCCAGAATAGGGATATTAATATTCAACCCCTGTGTTGCAGACAAAGCAAAAAAAAAACCTTGACGCAGGCTGTTTTCTCACAAATTTTTCATCTTCCTCTTCTTCTCTATATTCTCTCCTCCCTCACTATGCGTACACCCTAATCCGAATTCCAACAGCCCCAACCACCCGAGTCTCTTATAACCATCGCGGCTCTACCTTCTGCTATCAGAAAATGACCCAACTTCTTCCTCTCTTTTTTTTTATATTGTGCTAAATATGCAGTAATTTTTTTATGAGGTGTGGCTAGAAAATGGTTGAAAGTTTTTCTTGTTTCTCAAACCTGTTTTTTTTTTCAGCCACCCATCAGCAGAAAAATAACTAAGCTAGTACCATCAACATGTACGGTATCATTCCAGTTTTTTTCAGCTGGTGGGTGGCTGGCACATGGCCCATCCTTTTTATTTTTTTTATTTATTTTTTGGAGTTTTCAATGGAATAAAGCATAAAGTTCTACCAAGTTCTGGCATTAGATTTTATAAAACCTAGACTTTACCCACGTCATCTAAATGCTAATTAAATAATAAATGCACATAAAATACCTAAATCAAACTTGCTTGACATAGAACATGCTCTAGCCAAACAACGACACTAATGGTACTATTGAAGGCTAATTCCTATAAATATTTGTGAAATGTGATTGCACACTTTTAGTGTGCTGCTACACGTGATCACCGTCCATCTTTATGAGAAAGGCTGTCCGCTGTGGGACTCAAGCAATGATAGAATGATAGAGGGTGATAAGGCACTGCAGCACACTTAAAGTGTGCAATTACATAGCACCTGATTTTTCAACCAGGTCATTTTGGCATCTCATGCTCAGCAACACCTCAGCCCCTGGCCACCCCACTCCCTTCTTACCACCATGGCTCCCCCTTCGGCCACCGGAAAATGGTTGAACCTCTCTCTCTCTCTCTCTCTCTCTATATATATATATATATATATATATATATATATATATATATATATATATATATATATATTGTGCTACATATGCAGTCATTTTCTGATTAGGTGAGTGGCCACAAAATGGTTGAAAGTTTTCTTCTTTCTCAAACCTATTTTTTTTAGCCAAACATTGGCAGAAAAATATCTAAGTAGTTACATTGAGTTCATCCTTCGTCGTCAACTATGTAATTGTACCATTGTAGTCAGTAGCGTAGCTAGGATTCATGTGAGGGGGGGGGGGCAAACAGGGGTGTAGCAAAAAAATTTTTTGTGATAGCCGGGGTTCGGGGGTAGCGCCCCCGAATTTTTTTTTGAGATAAAATAAAAAATGGCTACAATTATTAATAAAAATCTATTTCATATGGACGAATCAAACTATTTGCTGCAGTCAGGGCTGGGCTAGGACTGGGCTTTTAAAAAAATAATTTTTTTAACTGTTTCGGGAGGCAAGACTGGGCTACAGCCCAATCCTGCCCCCCCCCCCCCCTAGCTATGCCTTTGATTGTAGTCTAGTTGAAGGAATGAAAGGAGAAAACACGCAAATCCCCAATATTATTAGAGTTATATTTTGAAAATCATGACATTTTGATTATTGATTTTAAACTAATGTTGTCAGTATCGGTGTGCATATCGGCATGCATCGGTCGATACATATCGTGTTGGCAGACAATCGATACACATCACCCTTGAATATGCTATTTTTTAATAAATATAAAAATACTAAAAATAAATTTTAATAATATTTTAATGGTTCTAACACGTGTGACATAATATTTGTTTTATTATTTTTTGGCAGATACAAAACGATTCACTTGAGTATGATACAATTGAATCGTTGGCCAAACGATTCAGGAGAAACTAATGTGTCTCTGAGCTCATTGATCCAAGAGAGAGCTGAAAAGTGTATTGGCATCATCAGAACACCTGCCCTCAAAGCTAAGCTGGAAAGAATATAGGGGTCAGTAACTGATATATTGTCCAAGTGGGTTTAAATGTTCTTTGGTCTTAGATAGTTAAGCATGTTTTGTCCAAGTGGGTTTAAATGTTCTTTGGTCTTAGACAGTTAAGCATGTTCTTTGTTGGTCTTAGACAGTTAGCCTTGAGATATGATTAGTTAAACGATCTTTGGTCTTAGACAGTTAGCATGTTCTTTATTGGTACTGTATGTCTATGCATGTACTGGGTAATCAAAGATTTTATGATTGCTATGGTGACTAGTGTGAGAGCGTTACATAAAGACCAAACCTCTATTATATCTTTCATTACGATCCAAAGGTTGATTCCTACTATTTTAGTCATCTTAAACACATCCATGCGGTTAGATTTGGTTAAAACCACCTTGTCATATGAGTTCCAACTAAGGGGCTCCTTACACACAAGAGTTCCAAATATTAGCTACTAATGAAGGTACAAAACTAATGAGCTAGAAATCATAAGTACAAGTTGCATAGACTGAATCTAACCACATAGATGTGCTCAGCATGGTTTGTTTGCTAAGGATGAAGCCATGGATCATGCTTTTCTGATGTAAAAATGTGATCTTTTGATTTATGAAATTTTGGCACATTGTGGGTCATTGATTTTTTTACCCTTTTAAAAAACCTAATTATTTTTCACAATCAAATGATTCAAAATAAGTTCCCTACTAAAAAAACCATGTAGATCAGATCCATAACATTTGATCTACAAAAAATATAAATTTTTGAAGAAAAAAGTGATTTCTACTCATTAGCTCCATACCTTCATTAGTAGCCAATATATATATATATATATATATATATATATATATATATATATATATATATATATATATATATATATATATATATAGAGAGAGAGAGAGAGAGATAGATAGATAGATAGATAGATAGACACACACACACACGAGCACTGGAATGTGGGTGGCTAGGTTCAGTTTGGACCTATTAATGGTTCAGCCCTGTTGAGCATATGCCAAAACTACTTGAGTTGGGGTTGTCAGACCCAGAACAGTGTGAGTATCAAAAGAACAGATCGGACTCCAAGTCTCCAACTCTAGGTCTGAACTATATCTAATATAGAAGAATTTAACCAAGTTTCAAATTTTATGTGGTAGTGCTGGATCTAGTGAAAAAAAGTTGGAAACAAGACTTTCACAAGTAAAATGTGAAAACATGTCAGATTTGGAATTCTATTCAAATGCAATGCAAAATATTGATCTGGACACAGACCCGGCTCAAGAAAAGTAGAATTTGGTCTAAACTGTTTGGTATCATCAAACTTTACCAGATTCCCTATACACTAGGTTCAGTCTATATATTTTGGTCTCTCTCTCTCTCTCTCTCTTGTTTGATGTTAGCATTAGCAACTTTCATGCTAATTGAAATGATCAAAACAGTTCCCTGAATGTCTCAAAACACATTAGGTCATTTATTTTCAAAGAAAAAGAAAAAAGAATATAATTTTCAAAAAGTAAAAAAAGTTAATTTGTATTATTAATTTAATGAATTAAGGCACTTTTTAGATTTGAAGAAAACATGAGCAATTCACAGCAGATAAGTTGTATTTTGACACTAGGTAATTTTTCAGACCAAGGCAAGCTGCTCTTTCCTTGTAAAGCTTTGGGTTGTTATCCTTGAGTCAAGTGGAGCAAGCAGAATATATGCACATGCGATGAACCATAGATCGAATTAAAACCAGTCATTCAAGCATTCAAATAATATAATATATGCTAAAAGCGCGATTACTTTAAAGTTTACTCAAAATGAAAATCTAGTTCCTGAACCAAAAAAGGATCCCACCCTTTGACATAGGATAGGTTCCATCCTTCCAATGACTCCAAACTTCACTTTTTTTTCTTTTTGATAGGCACTATTCTGAACATTTTTGATGAATTATCTGTTTACAGAAACTTGATGGCAAAACATTACGAGCAAACCCAACCAAAAACAGGTAGAATGCGACACTGAAGATGAATACAATGCAGATCAAAGTTATATAATCAAATAACACAGATCTTAATAGAGTAACTTTTACTGTAAAACCCCCTTCGTCAAAATTTTTGAACAGAATAAAGTCAAAAAAAGAAGAAGAGAAAGATGGTTCCTCCCTGTAACAATCTTTGGGACAAGGATAAACCTCAACCCCCACAATCGGCAGGAGGAGGAGGAGGTTATTATCTTCACCCCACCATGAGGGCTATAAATAGCCCTCACGGTGCATCCCCTCCCCTATCGACCAAGCGAGCAGCAAAGGGAGAGGAACACAAGAAAAAAAAGAAAAATTCAAAGAGCATACCTAGAATCGGTTCGACGACAATGTAAGAACCTTCACCTTCTTCTTCTTTTTCTCTTTTTTCGGTCGATTGTGGGCCAACAACCATAACAAACGGTGAGCTATAGAGAAACACAAAAAATGAGAGAGAGAGAGAGAGAGAGAGAGAGAGAGAGAGAGAGAGAGAGAGAGAGAGAGAGTCAGCCCCTCTGCCGCATGGAGGAAGGAGGGAGAGGTTCGGCCCCTCTGCACATGAGAAAATAGAAGGGGTGTTGCGCCTTTTGCTTTTGGGTTTTTGGTTTTAAAGGGGACAAACCAGTTGGTCTGGGCGCGGCCCAAACTGAACCAAATCAGTCTGGGTTGCACTCAGACCAAACCAGATCGTTTAAAAAAAAGAATCGGGTCGAACCGGTTTGGACCAAACCAGGCCAGACTGAATCGGTTTGGACCAAACCAAATCAGACTGAACCGGTTCAGACCAACTCAGACAGACTAACCTAGTCTGAGTTTGGACTAGACTGAGTCACATCTGACTGAGTCTCGGGTCTCGATTCAGGATCCAGTTTGATTTGGATCAGACCAATTCTGAATCCAATTAACTTGAACCGATCCAAATGAAACTGGATCTAGAGAGATCTGGGTTTGGACCTAGATTGATTGTTATGAATCCAAAACAAAACTGAATTTGATTAAGATCAGTACTGGATCTAGATCAAATTAGTACTGGATCTAGATCAGAACTGAATTTGGATCAAATTGAATGGATCGATTCTGAATCTATATCAGAAATGGGTTTGGATCCAGTTCGACAGTTCTAGATCCGAATTAGTATTGGGTCTGGATCCAGTCATACAGTTTTGAATCCACATCAGAAATGGATCTGGATCGAGTTGTGATTTAATTTTGAATATTAAAAATAATTATTGAAATAACCAAAGTACCCTTTATGTACCCAAGATCCGTTTTGGCAAAATGGGCATAACTTTGCACTCTGAACTCGAAATCGAGTGAGGTTTAGTGCGTTGAACTTGTATTGTAAAGGAGAATGTTGTTATCCTTGATTTTTATTAAATCAAGGGCATAAAAATTTAGGTGTCATGAGTCAATTCTAGAGAAGTATTTTGGTAATTTTATTATAATATAAGAGGTGATGTGTATTAATACGAATATGATTGTGTAATTATCAGATCCTACTATTAGAGTTGTTTGAGACTCGATTGCAACCAGAACACAAGATTTGTATTCGAGGTAAGAGATATTATAAGTAATTTTAGATATAAATAAACATTTTTTGCATTGCATGTTATTATAATATTATAAATGAGCATGATTAGCATAATAACTTTTAAGTGATAATATGATTTGTATAAAATGATCATGCATGATATTATGAGATGATTGCATACATATGTTAGTTGTGATATGTTATATAGAGTAGAAATAAATTATTTTGTGATAGCATGTCTGTGTGATAAATTGTTAATAACGCACATTGTGATGAGATTGTATTTAAACTTGAGTCATCTTTTATTTTATTCATGTTATATGAATGGATATATTGAGATTAGTATACATAACTCCTTAAATCCTGAAAGTGACAACCTGTGGTAAGGGCTACTTGGTTCGCGGCTAGAGTGCAACCACCATGAAGAGTGGGTCGCCGGTGATTTAACGATGTAGAGACCTTATATCGTTGTGTGTGTATTATGAGATAAGTGTGAACTCTAATGTCATCCTGAGATTAAAGAGTGAGATCTGTTGTGATAGTGAAATATGAGTTTAAAAATGTAGTTCAATGTGTTGAACTTAGCTCATTACTTAGGGTTATACTCATACAGTGTTTGAAACTCTAGATGACCATGGATGGTTGATATTCATCATAGTTAGAATGTAGCATGAATTATATCGAGATTGAGCATGACCTCCCGACTAACTATCGGTGGGGTCTCTTTTTTATTTTACTGCAGTGCTTAGTGGTCTGGAGATCACTGAAAGTAAATGGTTCATTGTCTGGCCAACATATAAAATTAGGGTGTCATACGTGGGCTGCTATGCCCATAGGCGGTTATGACCAGTATAACCGACCTAGGATTAGTTTGGTATGATAGGGTGTTTAAGAGAGTAATGAGAGGATAATTAAAACATACAAACTTGTATGGTGTATCAAAAACTAAACTCAGACCAAGCGCTTAAAGCTCATAAGTTAAAGTGTTTATTTACTTATAATTATTTCTTATTAGGCTGTAGATTCATCTTCCTGTATAATTATAATTGTAGGTTTCAGGCACACAAGCACATGTAAGACATGATCGACTACTTCTTCGGTACAGTATTTGGTAGTTTTTATTTTTTTTGTCATTTAACATTTATGTATTTGTTATTTCTTATGTTATGAACGATGAACATTGTAAAAAAAAGTGAGTTATTGAAAATATATAATGAAAAAAAATAGCCATGTTTTTTCTGTGTGAATTTTGTATATTTTATCTCTGGAAAGTAATATCAACCGAACTCGGACTTCTGAAGTCTCAAATCGGGGTGTTACATAAACAATCTCTCATATTTACAGAAAAGAACATATCCATAAACCATGACACCCACAACGAGCTTACATTGGTTAGGCTCATCCATACAATCAATCCCCTTCATTTCCTACTGCCAAGAAACACCATGTTTAGTTGTGGATACATTCTCTGCAAATGTAAAAGCTCAATCATGGCAGACAACCCTAAAACTGCAGTCGAATCAATGACAATTCTCATGGATTTTAGTGATGGTGCACCCTCAAGAATATGCTTCGCCAATGCTAGCTCAGCTTCTCTCCCGTTGAAAGAAAGGATACACTCCCTTTGAAGCTGTTGAAGCAGAAGACACCACATCCCACACATCCCGACACTTTGGAAAAACAAAAAACATGTGTCCATGTATAGAGATGTCCACATACAATACAGAACATGGTGTCCTTGTCCTCCCCTGTCAGCCCCCCTCAAGACTTGTTGAGGGTTAATGGAAAACTGTAACAGAGTTGGGCTTGATAAGGGTGCAAATGAGTCAGTATTATCTTTATAGGTCCAAATATAAACCAGTATTTTAAGCAAGTCTGAATCTAAACGTGGATCCATATCCAACTATTATCCTTCATGATCAGATCTTGTAAAAGAAGCTGGAAAAGAAGGATTTTACAAGTAAAAAGTGCAAATGCATGAATCAGATTTTATTAGGTTCAATACAAATCTGATTGAAAATATTGATCCAAACCCAAATCCGACTTCAAAAAAGTCTGAATACTTGATCTAAATTCACTCCAAATAGACATTTGTATTTCACTTTGAGATCTGCATCTGAAAATAATGTTCCTAATGTTAAATCGGATATCTGAGTAAATCCAATTCTTTTGCTTCCCTGCCTGGACCACTTCCACTGAGTCCCAACTCTGTGCTAGTCAAAAAATTGATTACATTACAAACAATACTAATCTAACATGATTATCAAAAAATAAATAATATATCGTATATTCATATGAGCTTTTCAGATTTTAAAAGGTGAAAGATGTAGATGTAGATCACAAATACTCAAGCCAAGTTAGCTAATATTAAGACCAACATGCTACAGACCCAATCCAAAAATGTTACACACCATGTTGAGGACTTGATTAGGTTGTAGGGTTGATAACGGTTTCGATATAGAGCAAGCCATGCTTGGCCTACATTGTATCTGACTTTTGAAAGAGTGGTGCCCTGGTTTCGTATCTTAATTCATTCAGGATCTAATCAGGGAGGTTAAAAACAGGCTAACTTGTTTTGGCTATAACATTTTATTTGAAAAATCAATTTGAGATAATTTTTGATGTATTGAAAAGCTAATATTCTCAACTTTAATTCAGCTTTTAAGTAAAAAACCAAATTCGATCATTTTGATAGTTAAAAATAGGTTTGAAATGGGCCTTACTTGGAAAACAAACTTTTTACTAAACAAGTTATCTTGTTTTAGTTATAACTTTCTATCCTAATTTCAAATTGACTTGATTTTTTGTTCTTTGAAAAGCTGAAGTCTTCTAGTTTAGTTTGACTTTGAACAAAAACTTCAAAAACTTTATTTTAAAGGTCAAAAAATAAAATTAAACATTATTTTATTTTTTTATCAATTTTAGTACTTTTAAATAAGATGCCATGATTCTCACACGTGTGAACCATTATTTTAATATTTTTATCAATTTTAGTACTTTTAAATAGAAAATGAATTTATTGACTTTTTTTTCCCAAAAAAAATCAAACTCAGATGTGGATGACCTCATCTTTGGGTCATATATATATATATATATATAGCTCAAGGTGGTCTCATTCTACTGCCCACCTTGTCTAGTCTGTATCTCCTGTCCAAGTCACGTGTACGCTTCACAATTTTGAATCTCTTTCATTTTCTTGCTGACCGCGTAGCCGTCTGAACATGTCTTACCGAGTACTCTTGGGACAACAACTACCTTGTCCCTTTTATGAAAGAACCGTAACCTCTATTTTATACAACAGACATGAAATCCCTTTCATTTTCTTGCTGACCGCGTAGCCGTGTGAACAAAGGCCGCAGAATTTTTTTGGTTGGTATGCATGTCTTGCAGAGTTATTCTTGTGCCACCAACTCTACCTTGTCCCTTTTATAAAAGAAGCAGGATGGAAGGACGGAATTCCAACCGTAAAGCTCTATTTATACAACAGACAAGAAATCAACAGCAAACACTTTTACCGACGGAATGGCTCTCTGCAATGTTTTGATCAACTTGCTGGTTGTCATACGTGACCTTGCAGCCCTTATTCTCTTCAGGATTAAAGCTAAAGGGACGCCACGGCCACTGCTGCCGCCTCCGCCACCACCTCTGCCTTCACCAAGTTCACGGATGGGTCAAAAAACCACACGTAATCCAGGTTCTCCGAGTTGAGACCATGATGCCGAAGAAAAGCAGCACTAGCTAGACCTTGATCTAGTGAGTCCTTGTGCATGCCTTGTATTTTATGGCTGAGAAGGATTGAGAGGATAATAGAAGTATGAAATAAGGCTTTTTTCTTTCTTTCTTTCTTTCTTTTGGAGGACATGAAATAAGACTTCTCTATGTGCTTCTCCATGTTTGCGGTATCATGATATCTGTATATTTGTTAAAAAAAATAGTACAAATATCATGACACCCCCCATACATGAAAAAACAACCCACCACATAGAGAAGTATTATTTCATGTCCTGCCAAAGAAAAAAAGAAAGAAAAAAACTTATTTCATACCTCTGTATTTTGTTTTGGTGATGGATAAGCATTCCTTCTGGGGTGACTCACGTGTGTATGTTGTCATGATATTTTATGCTTTGTTTTGGTAATGGATATAAGCCTTAACTGGTGGCTTATGTGTATGTTGTAATCATATCTGTACTTTTCATGTATAATGGAGCAAGCCAACCCAAGGTTCTTTATAGTTTTTTAATATTGTTGGTTGAAGGAACAGCATGAGAGACACTCCAAAGTGAAAAGTAAAAAACTACCTCACTCCCTTCAGAACCACCTTGGTGGAAAAAACCAAGTTCCCTATTCCCCACCGAGCAACACACTTAAGTGTGGTCATCTGGCCCGGCTGTCAGGTACCTGGCTCGAAAGGGCTGCACTTTGCAGCCCGAGCCCGATTAGGTAATCCGACCGTGGACTCATGTGCAAAATGCATAGAGCCTGATGACCCCGACCCATTAACTAGGTCAGGCTTAAAGGAGCCTGGCCTGATTGTTCCCAACAAAGGGTTGCACTATAAAAAAAAAAATTGTTAAATTATTTTTTAGCTTAAGCTCGGGGTAGGGATGGCAGTGGACCGGGGGAAAGCGGGGCCTCGCCTCGTTTGGACCCGGGATGAAGGGTATGAAACGGGGATGGAGGCAGGGACGAAGGTTAAAATCCATCCCCGTCCGGGGGTGGAGGCGGGGATGGATGTGCACTTTTCCCCGCCCCGCCCCGTCCCCACCATGATCCCTGCCTCATCCCTGCCCCAACCCCGCCCCGACCACTTTTCCCCGCAATATCCCCGCCCCGCCTCATCCCCGTTTGAACCGGGGATGGAGGACATGAAACGGGGATGAAGGCGGGGATGGAGGATAAAATCCATTCCCCACCGGGAATGGAGGCGGGGGTGGAGGATAAAATCTTGAGGCGGGGCGGGGGTGGAGACCTTGTCCCCTGCCCCGCCCCGCCCCACTGCCATCCCTTGCTAGCTCGGGGGCTTCTTTCAGCTTGATTGACCAGGCCTTTGGGCTTAGCCTTTTTTTGTTGACTGAGTCACATGGTCCTCCCTCTCTGACCCCACCTACTTGGCTGCACCTCAACTCCTGCTTTCTCGAGGGTACAGCAGGTGTATCCGCTCTACAATCACCCTTTAATCCAATCTCTAAGGATACAAGAGCAACAAGTCAAGCCCTAATGGGGCCAGCCTGGCCGGACCCAATGTCCACCCCTAAATACACTCAGTTTCGGCCTTGCAGTAAAGTGGTGCACACAACCAAACCCATGGAGGTCAGATCAGGTGATACTAGAAACCCAACTTTTTTTGTGTTTTGAAATCATTACCATTCAAATGGTGGAACCAAGATACCATGCATGGTTGAAATTCAGCAATGAAATCAACAAGTCAAATATTCTCAAAAAAAAAAGAAAAAAAAATCAACAAGTCAAATGGTTGAAACTCAACAACAGCAGACCACACAAAATAGCGCACGTGTGAAAAAACAGAGATAAAGAGAGTTGAACAAGAAGAGTTTCATACAATCAAACCAAGAATTTCCACATGTCAAGCATCATGTTCAATGCACATGTTTGATTGTAAACTCTTCCCTCATCTTATTTGCAAGACTTTTGGACGATTATGTTGAGTCCATCTTTCCTTCTCCCACACCGATTACTCATCATGTAGTGAGGCACCTCTTTCAGGTACAATAATTTTAAGGTTGGTCAGACCGTCAGGCACCCTCCTCAACTCTGGACACGCATATATCCAAATCCAATGAGAAAATGTTAAATCGGAATCTGAATATAAGCTGGATCCGGAACAAATAAAAGAAAAACAAGCTATTTATATGTAAAAATGCAACCAGATCGGATTTTGTTTCGATCAATTTCAGATTGAACTTAAAATGCTAATCCAAATCTGAACCGAATCAAAAAATAATCCAATTAAGCATATCCGAATCCAATGAGAATGCACATTTGGATTGAATTTTATTTAAAAGGTCCAAGTCCTAAAATTGAATATCCAACCGTATCCAATCCATTTGCAGCCCTACCCTTCACCCACCACAGGGCCTACCATTTTGGTCTAGCGGCAAAAGAAGGCATACCAAAACACCAAACTCTCTGACTTATTTCAGTTTCAAGGCCTTAAGTTGAGCCGCTAGCCGTGTGCAGAGCTCTCATGAGCTAAAAAGCCTATTTTTTTTATACAGTGAAAAAAAAATCTGATAGAAGCCTAGAATATTGGTTCATAAGGCTTCTAACAGATTTTGTTTTCACCCCTAAAAAAGAAAACCAGAATTTTTAGATTCAAATTCTGTAAAAGTGGATTAGAAAAAGAAGGTGGTGAGATGAGAATAACAACAAGCCATGCATTATATTAGCATGAAACTCAAATATTTACACAATTCATCAACCTTGGGATATTGAATCATATGAAAGACTATCCAGTATTTTTTTTCTCCATTTCCCCATTATTTTCTAGAGTTTCGGATTAAACCATCTTATGGGTTAGGTTTTGGTGAGAATGTGTAAGGCCAATCAGATCCAATTCCCTAAATGGATCGAATCCTATTTTAGATTTCCACTCTCAAACTTATTGACTGGAGTAACTTTGGAAGTGTAACAAAGCCAGGGGAATAGCTAACATAGGAACCAGGTGTGGTAAAGCCTTGTCCATGGATATGTGCATCCGATTGGTACTGCCCACACCCAATCTGAATCTTATATATTTACATCTCCACGATGTAGGGCTGGCAAATGAATCATGATGCATGTGGTCGGCTTGAGCTTTCCACGCTGAAGTCTTGTTCAAGTTTGAGAACAAAGCTCACAACCTGAGCTCAACCAAGTCCAAGCCAAGGACTGCTCAAGCTTCCACTCAATAGGTAGCACATACTATATTGTGTATACATGCACGTATGCATGAGTGTGTCTGTGTGTGAGTGATTGAGTTCATGCAAGTGTAATTGGCATTTCTGTTGCATCTTACAACCTCATTCCTGCTTAGTGACTCCCTTTTCCTCCTAGAAAATCAGGCTTTTTTTTATTTTTTAACGAGGAACCCTCGCCGACGGAGGCAAACCCTGTGTGGGGCCCACGACCACTATGTGGCCCACCTTGGAAAGCTATGGACACACTCTTGTACCAGTGGGTTTGATCCAGCGCCTTCATCTCAACACCTTCACAACTACCCCGCCGGCCATGCGGGCGACCCCCACAGTGGTAGAGAATCCCTGATTTGTCATATGCATCTCTCTGGTTCTTTTAAGAAGAAATTTTCAAACCTTTATTTTTGGCATGCTTGAGCTCCATTAGAACTGGGCCTGTTGTTCAAGCTGATCCAATCCTATTCACACCCCTTCACATAGGAAGTGCAAGAGAGAAACTTGACTCAACAGAAGGATTGGTCAGCTCAGCCTGGCCATGGGCACTTGGCTTGTTTCATGTGAAGTAACTGGCAATGGTAGGCTCTGTAATTGCAACTGAACAGCAATGCATAAAAAGCATTCGCTATGGCGACTGCTAGAGTTTAATTCATATGAACTGGAAAAGTGACACTGTAAGGTAGACCCTCTTCTTGCCATTAGAAGCTTCTTTTGAGGTGAACTCCATTGTTTGGAACCAATGCCAACAGCTCTCTGATTGTCCAATCGAATGGTGAAACCCAAAGCTTTTAACACCCCACTGAGATTAAACAGCTCTCTGATTGTCCAATCGAATGGTGAAACCCAAAGCTTTTAACACCCCACTGAGATTAAACAGCTCTCTGATTGTCCAATCGAATGGTGAAACCCAAAGCTTTTAACACCCCACTGAGATTAAACAGCTCTCTGATCGTAACCCAAAGCTTTTAACACCCCACTGAGATTAAACAGCTCTCTGATCGTCCAATCGAATGGTGAAACCCAAAGCTTTTAACCCCACTGAGATTAATGAGATTCATTCTGTATAGACTGGGAAGATACAAACCAACACGGTGAAACTGCTTGTCATTCTACTCCACTATCAAATTTCATAGTAAACGGTAATCTAAATTATTAGATGGCAAAACTCATGGATTGATTTTGCACACCTGACCAGGTGGGTTGGTTTAAGACGTTCAAATTGAAAGACTTGTGAGTTCAATACTTGGGATGTGTCCCTTGATCAAGGTCAAGGTGCTGATTACAGGATACGACCACCTGAAGGTAGAGAGAATTCATACTAAAAAACCAACATAATGGGCCTGTGATAAGCTCATGGAGGTGAAGGCCTAATGGCACCAGGTTGGCTCAATCATTTACCTGCGGGCGACTCAGTATGTCAAAATTACCTTGGAAAGGCTAAGCAGGCTTAGGCAAAAGCATCAGAACCTAGACCTGACAATTAACAGAGCAAGACTATTACTAAATTTGTTTTCGATAAAGAAACTATATTTTTTTTTACATATGGCAGCCATGATCTAGCCCAGTTCTACATAAAACTGGACTAGCAAGCAAAGAAGACTTGAAAACCGATTGCTAAATTCTCTTTGATAGTCTAGTTTTTATACACCTGTTGGTTTTAAGATACTATCGCGCAGATGGAATAAAGTGATCTTCTTTCTTATTTCAGGTCACATGGGGATCATTTCAAGCAACAACAATTCCTTGCTACTGTTTGAAGCCGCTTTTCTTTTTCAAAAGCTTATAGCATGATTATTATTGCTTGTACAACTCTTTTACAGTAGCTGTCCTTGACCTTCCTGACCTCAAATTATTGAAATAAGTCCACATAAGTCTAACAAACCTGGTACTCGATGCTAGTTGAGCATGCGTTGGTGAATCTCAGGAGAGAAGAAGACCATGATGATGACAAGCAAGTATAATGTAATCTAAATTGAACCATTCTACCGCATGGAGTGAAAATTGCTTCCTTCAAGTATCTGTTGCTCAGAGCTATACTGCATATACGTCACATATTGAGTCCATAAGATATGAAAGACATCAGAGGAAGTAATACTACCTTGAGATGAAACATGACGATGGAATCTACTAGGTGACGTCTCATGCTTATTAGCTTATTTGAACTAAAACTTGATAAATATAAATATAGAACTATGCATCTCGGGCCATCCTCGTGCAACCTTCCTTGGAGGACCTTCAGCAGAATAGGTGCCTTTTGGCTAGTCAATCAGTTGCTGAAAATATCATGAGGGAGTAATACCCAGATCTCCTGAAGTGTGGCCGTAACTGATGCAAACAAGCACTCTGCCTTATTTTTCAGATGTAGCAAAGCAACAATATTATCACCATCGCTTCTCAGACAAAGAAATGAGCTGCAAGGACCAAACCCCAAAGGCAACTGTCAACAAGATAGGCGGTGAACAACTCTCAATGCACACACACATGCATGCATGCGCGCACACACACACACACAGGACCATACACAATTCCTTTCAAACAATTCGTTCCAGCAACCAAAAACTAGATCCCATCATATCATGCATGTAGGGAGTATTGTTCCCCACTATATCCAATGAAGAGTATTTATCCAAGTGGCTATGCAGAAAAAAAATGAGAACGAATGGTAGGATATAATTTGCCAATGAAGCTGTGGTATTTCATGTTAAAACATGGTGAACAATTCATTATCACCTATTTGATTTCAAATACGAAATTCAATATCTTTTATGAAGCCAATCTCTTAAATGCAGTGTCCTCGATAGTGCAGTGCCTCTAGCAGAATATTAGATTTTCAAAGGTTTTCATTGATTGTTCTGTGGATCTAGACCATACAGATGTAGTCTACATTGTCCTACTGGAAAACTTGCATTAGATCAATATGTTAGGATATGTATATAGGTTTTAAAATGAAGTCTAGAACTCAACAGCCCATACGGCACCAAAGCATCACCACAAAGAAAAACAATTTGTAAATTAAAACAATTAGACCCAAAATATGTTCCTAACCATACAAAACATGACAAACACATTTACAGGGCTCTATTGACCAGATAATACCGGCAGCCGACGTTTTCTGCTAGAGTACAGTACCCTCGAGAGTAGCAAAGTGAAGCATTATATGAAATGACGCATATCAGGCTGCATCAACTTACATATCTCTCAGAATTATGGCCAAAAATTTTGACATGCGTGTCAACATTAACTAGACACGATGGACTAGGTCACCACCACAAATATGCAGCTAATACTAGTCTCCACAGCCTAAAAGGTCAAGTTCACTAAATCCTTTGCAACAAAAACATTATGAAATAGTTTCAGTTTCCTACACTAAATGTCACCATCAAGGGTAATCAAATAATTTCACACAAAGTAAACTGTAGAAGGCACTTTTGGTCCTATCTGATGAGGCTTCACAGGCGTACATCTTGCTGCGCTTTGAGCATAGAATGTCTCATCCATATTCCACAAGACATGCTTTGCCTGTGAAATGATGGTGTTGATATATATATAGCAGCGGTTTTTGACAGCTAATAATTGTCCAAATAACAGAAACCTCCAACACATCCCTTCGTTTGATTAGCAATTTAACACTCATTTACATTGTTCTATTTTCCGTAATTGAAATTCATGAAATTGCTGATTGTTTACTTATTTTTTATCTTTTAATGCTTCAATTTCTTTCTGAAGCTTACACCTTGATACTTTCCAACCCCTACTTATTGCCCCCAAATTACTCCTACAGCCACACTTCACTTTCCATCCTTTCAATTAGTTCAACTATGAGAATGTCAGTCTTTTCTTTTTCCAAGGCAAAGAACAAATAATTTTTCAAAAGAACCAACATGGCATTTGAAAATTCATTACAAACAAGAAACTTTTCTGGACTTGTTAATGTTTGTACGCAAAAACATGGGGATCAACCAAGATTGAATGATATTGTGCATGGTAATCATCGTTAGTTTCATTGAATGATAACATGTGTGCTACAAACAGCATCGAGGTTGAGGAGAATAGATTATTAAAACAGGGATATAAGTGTATTACTGACTTTTTTCTTTTATTTTCGGTAGGAAACCAAAAGAATTATCTTGTTATAACAATTTATGTGGAGTTTAACTTGAAGCAAATCTAGAGCCATTTATACAATCTTGATCCACCTAAGTACAATCAACATCCAAGAAATGAGTTTGGATTATACCAAAATATAGCCAACTGGAGCCCTACCCTAATCCAAGATAAACTTATGTGGCTTGACTGGTACCATAGCTGAACCCACATGCACTTGACCTTGATCCACCTATGTTGACCAAGTGCATGGATGGAATCTAGGCCGAACCTAATCATATTACGTATCTCTAAACTTTAATTGATTCACCAATAGGGACAAAAAGTATGCATTTGACATTAAGTACCATGGTTGAATTTAGTTAGTATTTGGAAATTATTACTATTATGCATGATGACACAAATAGTTTGTAAATCATGATGTGTGTGTGTGTATTGAGAGAGAGAGAGAGAGATCTAATGTGGAGATACAAAGAAATGGATTCAGAGCGGGCACACAGAGACACAACACGAGAGACATACACACAGACAGGATCCACACACACACATGACTCATCCTGCAAAGTCAGATCTAGGGATCTCAAACTCTGTCAACTGATATCCGAAATTTGGATCCAGATTTAGTACTTAGTAAAACATAGTCAACTCCAAGCTGCCTCAAGTTGAATTTAGCAGACTTCCAACTATTGGAACCCATATTATAATGCTGATCTTCAAAGTTTTAAATGTTTCATTCTGGATTTTACATGTCCAAAGCCCGTCTGAAGCACAGGCAGAGCATCCTTGTTTTGTAAATTTTGTTACTTCTTAGCCAAGCCAGAGGATTAACCCAGAAAATCAACCCTACCAAATAATTCTTAGCCACAAAATAAAGATACAATGGAACTAACAACTTACCAATTGCCTTCAAATAGGATAGGGACATGACAGTGTAATCATTACAAAACTAGCACCATAATGCATATCGCATCACAATTAGGTGGTTAAAAAATAATAGAAAACAATAACGATAAAGGGAAAAAATCAAGCAAAGACAGAATATGCAACAGATATGCATGATGAAAGAATATCACTAACCTGACGGGCCACCTGTACCAACCGCCTGCTGTCCCGGGATAACTCTGTCACCATGCCAGACTCAAGTGGCTTGTGCAAGATGCGGCGTCTTCTGGCTGACCTCTTCTTTGAACATGGCTTCTTCTCCTCGACAATATTTTCAGTCTTGTTGCATAGAACCTCCCTCTTACGTTTCCTATGAAATGTATATTTCAAAAGCTTATCATTCACAGATCGAACAGGAGCAGCAACAGTTTCACAAGGTTTTTCATTCATATCAGAATTTTGTGACGAAGCCTCAGATGCCATGACCATCTCTTTTATAGAAGTAGCGCCTAGAACTTTTTCAACTTCAGAATCTTGCTTGATGCGTTTTAGATCATCGATAACTTCTTGCCCTTGTGTGTCATTATGAACATCCCCAGTTGTGGCCAATGTGTTCTCTTCACTATTATTTTCACAGTCACCACTTCCTTTCTTACCAGCTACATATGAAGCCAAGAACGAGGAAATGCCAGCACTTTGAGAACCAATAGAAGGGCATCCAGCAGCTTTCTCTCCCAAGATGTTAGCCTCCTTTGTAAGAAGTCCAGATTCAGATATCCCAGTAGTTGCATTCAGATTATCCAATGGCATAAACTCAACCTCACTCAGGTGAGGTGCAGAGCAGTTGTCAACTGAAAATACTCCCACATGTTCTTTACACTCGTTATGAGTTTTTTTATCATTTTCAGCAGATATCTGTTGTAAATTAGATTCAGAGTCATTATCAAACTTTTTTATAACATTTGAAAAAATATTTTCACCTGACATAGGCATATTAGCCAATGCACTTTGCATATCTCGAGACAAAGGTTTGCCAGGATAAAAATCTGCAACCAACACTTGATCCAAAGGATTCCTATTACTAACCTTGTTGTGCTGAGAGACAGTCTTTCTTTTCCTCAAAGAAAGTTTAGGAAAGAACTCATCCGCTTGTCTATTATCAGTATTTCTATCAACATGGACCACATCCTCAAGACATGTCAGACTTGCATTCTTAGTCCTAGTGTTATCATGTTTATCCACAGCAGAGGGAATAGCAGAAGGTGGTTCTTTTGCATTAGTGACATCAAATCCCTTCAAAAAGGAGTGTCCATTACTATCTCCTTCAGGATGAGGCCAACGTTCAGCAAGCAAGTTATGTTCAAATGCATGAATTCGTTGAGTACATCCATTCCTGTATGATTCTGTTTCTTTACGTCTCATAATTATTGAGGCTAAGTCCGGATCATGTACATCAGCGTTCTTCAAGGATGCAGTATTTGCTAGAACACTGTGCGATCTTGAGTTATCTCCATGTTGGAAACCATTTGAAGTCCTTGAATTCATATCCCTATCCTTGACATCAGAACACACAAGTGCTTCATGCTGAGGAGAAACAGTATTCAAAGATTTAAATTTGCCTCCACTACAAGCATCATGAAGGGGAGCATCAAGCATGTCTTTTTTCTTGTCAAACTCTTTTGATATTCTGTTCAACTCAGTTCTAAGGCTTTTGATTGTGTCTTCTGCTTCCACAAGTCGAAACTCAAGCTCCTTAATCCTTCTGCTTTGAATTAATGATGCCTTTTCCCCTTCAGCAATCTGAAAACAAAGAGAGTTTGCCTAAGTAATCATGCCTTCTGCAAATTATCAGAAAAGACTTCCACACAATACAAAACTGAAACTCAAGTAATAAGTTTCTTGTTATGTAAATTTTTCTTTTTCACTTATTACATTACCCATAAGCCAATCACCAACACTAGAAACTCATAATCCGCTCCAAGTGAAGTCCCACTCCCTCAAATTACCAAGACAAACTAAAATTCTATAGGTCTCCAAAGATACATCAGACACAAAATTAGCCATGTATAAAAACCATATGCATAAGAATCACAAATGAATTAAGGAAAAATTGGACAACCATCACAACATGAGGCTTCGGCGGCCCAGCCGCCACACAAACTCTAGAACTAGATCAAGATGAATACCAAATCTATAACATTTTACTCATTCAACAAATGCTAAATAAAGAATCTGTAAGCTAGTAATACCTAGCAGGCACAACCATCTCACTACAAAATAATCATACGAAACATAAATGGTACCAACCTATACATTTGAGACAGGCAGACATAATAAATTTGATCGGAACAAATGGACATCATAAGTAGACCAAGCGGAGGCAGTACCATGGCAAGATAAGTAGCAAGTAACATGAATTAGATAATCATGAAGGAAAGTATGAAGCAAGACAGTCCATGCTACAATCCACAAGAAAAAACACAAGAAAAAAAAAACAGGGGGCGACAAATATAGATCACCATAGTATCAGATGGTTGTCTCTTAGACTTCATGTGTAAAGGTTTCTCCAGTATACCAAAATACAGCAAATCACATTGGTATAATTCCAGCACTCAAGCAAATTACAGTTATAACTTCCAAAGTTTTGCAGAGCGTAGGATTTTGATGTGAGTTTTACTTATATTATTCAGCATCACCTCATATGAGCATTTACGCACTTCAATTTCAAGGGAAAAGCTGTTATTCTTTGAGAATTATATCATGATGCAACATTTTAGTGCCTTAATTCTCCCACTACATCTCTTATGTTCTTCACCATCTTAAACTATCCTATAACTGCTGTACTCACCAATGTCAATGTTCTCCTCCATTTTAGTTCAGTATAAACTTGTATACCAGTATAATCAATGTCATCACAGCTCACTTTAGTGAAACCTTAACAAGAACTGAATCTCAACATGAATCACTAACTGGCATCAAGAATCCAAAATCCACTGTCCACATTACATGATACATTTTTCAAAGCCTCAATTCAAGAAGCTGCACTAAATTTACAACCAGCACATATATCAACTGAAGCGCTACAAATATCATACCAAAAGCGCCATAATCCATCAAAAGAAAACATACACATCAAACCACAAAACGTGATAAATGATCCCCAGTATTGGAAAATGGAAAACTATTGTTGCTCCGAATCAGCATATGATGATTTCAGGATCCAAACATCAGAGCTATCAATTATCAACAATCGCAAAGCCAAAACTTTCAACACCAAATCTTCATGGGTGATAACAGATTACTGTAAACAACAAAGGAAGGAAGAAAACCATCTAAAGCATCGAAAGCAACCACAGAATGTGAAACCTATAACAATTCCTCAATGCTCAGAGGAACAAACCTGTTCATTGACAACCTGAAACTTTAATTCCAAGAAACCACAAAGAATAACAAACAAAAATAACATTATCAATCATGAAAACGAAAGCAGAACAAAAAAAGAAGCACCCACAATCCACCATCTTCACAAAAGACACACAACCAATCCATCATCCACCTTCCAAAATGCAACCACCAATCGAAGAAGCAACAAAAACCAAGTTTTGGAAAGACCACCTCTCACCTTTGAATCCATCATCTGCTTCAACCGAACCAGCATCTTGACGGCCTCCTCCTTGGCAGCAGCCAAGTCCTGCTGGAACCGAACTGCCTTGCGCTCGGCGACCAGAATCTTCGCCGCTGCGTCTCTGGCGACGCTTTGGATGGTCTCCTGGGAAACCCATTTGGGAGGAAGCCTCAGATTGCAAGAACCCACGGTTAGCGATGCAGAAATGGTGGGCTGCAGAGAAACCATCACCTGCAAAAGTTTTCAGAGAGAGAGACCTCAGTGAAGGCAATAAAGGGACATAAATCTGAGTGAGAGAGCAGATAAAAATGAAGGGATGTAAAGGCTCTCCCTTTTTGGGTAGAGAGAGAAAGTAGGGAGCTTTTAACAGAGGAAGCCTCAGATGGTGGTGGAAATCCTTGGTGATGCAAAAATGGTGGGTTGCAGAACCATCATCAGCTGCAAAACTTTCGAAAGAAAAACGGATACATAGATGCATACATATATATATAGAGAGAGAGAGCAGCCCAAAGACAACACAATGAAGAGATAGAAATCTGAGTGAAGGACTGCAGAAAATGGGGAGGGATGAAAAAAATCTCCTTTTTGGTAGAGAGAAAGAGATAAATAGATAGATGAATAGAGAGAGAGAGGGAGGTTTTTCAGTTTACCTCTGCATCATCCATTTCAACGGAAGTGAGGAAGGAGATGGACTGTTTTGAGTTTCTGAGACCACCCTGTGCAAGGGGTTCGGTGGTGGTTTCTTTGCAGCTGCAGCTGTTATTGGAACAGGTAGGTTGAATTACATAAACACCCTCCTGCCTATGCCAAACTAACCAAACAGGTCTTCACCAGCTCTTGCTTCGTAACGGAGGAGGCCTAGGCTTATGGTTTTGTGGGGGTGGTCATTACCTTTTGGTTGGATGGGCCACTGGGTCCGGGTCTGTTTCAGTTGCTGGTGAATGTTTTTGAGTCAGTTATGAGTTTCAGTACTTGTATGGACCCCATTCGGGTTCAAGCAAATTTGAGGCCATATGGACCCCATGACTCGAACTAGATATAGGCCAAACCTGATTCAGCCCATGGGATCCTTGTCGGATCAAACCGGTTTCGAAAAGCGACAACTTTGTTAGAATTTAGCCTAATCCAATGTGATCTCAAAATGGCTAGATTAGAATTGGATTTTGGTCAATTATGCACAATCTAGAGCTCTCTACATGTGCTTTGAATTAATAATAAGCAACACAATGTACCATAGTTACCAGAAGCACTTCTAATCAGTGTTGTGAGAGGCGTAAGCCTCAGAGGCGAAGCGCAGGCTCAACGCCTCGCTTCGCCTCATCGCATTTACAACCTTGCTTGAGAGTCTCACGTTGTGAGAGGCGTACGCCTCCGAAGCGCAGGCTCAACGCCTCGCTTCGCCTCATCGCATTTAACAACCTTGCTTATAATGATATAGTCCATGCTTCACAAAAGGGGAAGTGTGGCGAAAACTTGCTTCTATTCAGCTTCTCCTTCGTTTTCCACTCGCTTCTTTCTTAATTTTCTCACTTTTTTCTTCTTATTTTTTCGCTTTTCCCTCGCTTGTCATGCTTTTCTCTTGATTTCTACTTGTTTCCTACACAAATCTTTTTTTTCCTTTTCACACACTTTCAAACAAATCTTCCTTCCTGCTTAACAGTTAACACTACTTTTTAATACTTGCTTTCTGGTACCTATACAATATATTAATGAGTGATATTTTAGATAATAAAGCCTAATTAAAAACTTTTGTTGGGAGTGGCATTTCTATAATTTACTGAAATACCATGGGGAGTTTTATTACAATGAGGGCTTGAGGGGAGTTAGTTGTTGCTTCCGCCGCCTTCACAAGCCGATGATTTCGTTTGGTAAGAACGTTGACTTTTAAAATCTGACGGAAATGATCCTCTAACCGACGTAGGGCTTCGGTTGCAAATGGATCGGATACGGATCTGGTGATGCCTGACCCAAAAATGTTTCCTACATTCCTACTTTCGAAGTGCGGGTCCGGATATAGATCTAGATCCGAAATGGATCTTACAATGAATTCTCGGATAGACCCCTGGTAATGGATCCATTAAAAGTAGATGAAAGGTAAAACGGGCTGGATTAGACCCTGTTTAGATCTGAATCTGATGGTATTCGTCTACCCGCTTCCAATCAGGATCCAACTAAACCCGACCGTGTTCATCTGAAATCTGACCTGCATTAGGGCGTATACTGCCCGGATCCAATAATATGGGTTTGACCCAGTTCAGAAGTCTGATACATTTGTGTTGCTACTGTGGCATGCATGCCAGACTCTTCTGGGCCTTGGTTCTGGATCTTTGGGCCGACTCATCTAATTTATAAGTAGTTACTAGTCTCATCAGTGTAACGGACCTGGGTTAGTTCTTGTTTGTGCATCTAAGAGTGATTTGAACCTTATTGGGTCCTAGATCAATCTGGATCAGATACTGATCTGAGATCCACACCAGACCTGAGTCAGATAATCTGTTAACTGAAGCAAAGATCCAGCATGAAACTACATAACAATAATTTGGAAAGTGAGCATTTTGTTGCCCAATTTAGTTGGGCCAGGGAAATATGGTTTATTTGGATAATATCAAATAGATCCAGGAACCCATCTAGGCTTAGTAGAAGCAAGACCTGAAAATGGACCCATAGAGTGCGGCATGTTCACGACCAACTTTCAAGTAAGATTAGGGTCTTCATTGCCACTGATGATCCACCACAAGTCCATAAGGCCCAAGTTATAGGATGATTGCCCCGACCCTGATGCTGGTTTGGGTAGCAAGTAGGTCCGATTAGCTGGATCTCCCATTCTAATTTAGCACATCACTTTCAGGTATGGAACTCAGAAAAGAATTTCAATGTGCTTTGACATCGGAATTGAACTTGTATAGGGGTATCAATGGGTCAGGTTTGACCCGTTCCTGACCCATACCAAACCCTATAGGGTCAGGGTTTGGTGATAAAAAAAAGAGGTCTGATTAGAAACTGGGTCGGACCCAAAGGGTCCGATTAGTATATGGAGCAAGGTATGGTTTGTGAAATTTCTTACCAGACCGAGGTCCAACCTGAGTTCCGATTAAGACACATGATTTTTCAATATAAAGAAGATTTAAAAAATGTTATTTTACTGGGTATGGACCCAGTGTGGTTCATGTAATCCTTATGGGATCCGGGTATGGTGTTTCTTTTAGCAAACCTTATAGGATCCGGGTCCGGACCAAGTACCAGCACCTCAAAAAACAGATACAGGTTCAGACTCACCTGGGTCTGAACCAGAACCGGCCCGTTGACACCCCTAAACTTGTATGATCAGGCTTTCTTTTCAGATCCAAACATTGAATCGGGTCAACATTTTATGCAAAATTCTGATTCAGATCAAATATGATCATTTTGTTATTTTTATTTGCCAAAGGCTTGTTTTTTATCTTTTTCAATTTTGCTGGATGGACTGGATCTGATGATATCGTGCAATGCTTACATCGAGGATTGAATTCTACTGCATCAGATTTACCTCAGATTTGGATTTGGATTTGGATTCAGAGTCAGTGTTTAATAATTTGGACCAGCTATGATCCACCCATATCTGATCCATTTGCACGTTCTGATGAATCATATGGCGATTGCATGATGGGTCTCAGAGCAATGTAACCGTGAGAATATATGGTTCAATACAAACCCTATAGAACCAATATTTCTTGCTGCTGAGAACAGGTAGCTTTTCGATCTGGATCCAACTCCACTTTATCCAAATTTCCTGGTTATCAATGTGGTATATATGGCTTGCAGCACATGGATCTAGATAAATTACCCCAAACCCATCTTGGAACTATATGAGACTTTGATGCGAGACATTTTCGTATACCATGAGTTAGATGCATATGGGTTTGGTTCAATTGGATTCAGTTAGAACCAAACTTATGTCTTGACTAGACATTATGGCTGGTACTAGGGCCCGTAAACGAACCGAACTGAGGGTGTTCAAGCTTGACTCATTTTTTGTGTCGAGCCAAGCTGAGCTTGAGCTCATGAAAAGCCTGAGCTAAACGAGCCAAGCACGAGCAAGCTCTTTTACAAAAAAATATATGTTTTTTAAAAGTTGAAAACAATAGAATTTGGAACCTAAATCTACTAAACCAATTTCACACTAGTTCATTACAAAATAAATAATTGTTTCAAACTTGTAAGCAATAGGATTTGAACTCTAGACTTATTGCTTACAAGTCAAACACTTCAACCATCTTCATTCTATAATATAAAATATATATACAAAAATAGTTATTATTAATAAACGAGAGTATATGAGCTGAGCCGAGCTGAAGTTCATGCTTGAGCCTGTTGAGCCCACTTCATGAGTGCGAACAAGCTCTTTACAAGCCAAGCATGAGCCACAAGCAGCTCATCTCATTTCCCAGCCCTAGCTAGTACACAAGCCAAACAGCTCATGGCTGGGCTAGGTTCTGCTCATGTGAAACTTGTTTGGACTAATCAAACGGGTTAGGCGAGCCAAGCCAGGAGTTATTCATGAACAATAGGTGTTTGGCTTGGCTCAGCTCATGTAGACCCATTAAACTAAGCATATATCATATATTATATATACGAGTTTATATCAAAATTGACATAAGTCAAATGGCTGTTTAATGGGTTCAGATGTTTCCGAACAGGTACTGATCATAAATATGGATCCAGGATGGTTTCCAAATGGACCTGAATAATCCATTAATGACTTCCTGATCTGAAGACAGATCCAAATCCAGATCCATAGGAAACAAACCCAGTCCGTACTCCAGAAAGCTCTAAGTTTTTATTCTGAAAAGCCGTGGGTGCTCAGACTCAAAACCAACACAATAGTACTGCCACCAACATGGGGTAATTTACATATTGGCACCTAACATATTCTAAATTTACAAATTAGCAGTCTCTGTTTCCAAATATTCAAGATAAGTTCCTAACCTTTTAAGAAATTGCTTAGATGACCAACCGATTGAATTAGTTTATGTACCACTCAACTTTAATTAAATTTTAAAATTGGCATTTTTTTAACTTTCTTATTTCTTTAATTGGTGGAATTTCACATTTGTAGCTCTCCATTTATGTAGCTATAATTAATGGCAATTTCATTGAGTAAAAGAAACTAAAGGCAGTTACTCAAGTAATTTCTTGAAAATGTAGGCATTTATCTTAAACATTTGAAAATTGAGGTGGCTACAGATAAATTTGCCATACAATAGGCACCTATATATAAATTACCCAATGTATAACTACCCAAAATCTATACTTTCATGTAGGCTTCAATTTGGAAATGTGAGGCTTGACGACACAGAGCATACTAAGGCAGTACATATCGATGGAAAGGCTATATTCAGCCTTCTTGGTAAAGGTATTAATTGACCAAGATGGTTAGGAATGACCAAGCTTTCATATTGGTGACACTCAGAAAGTTCTATCTTGTCAATAACACAAGGCACATGCTTCATGCTTCAGTGGGGCATTTCCTTGGAATCATGATTGTTTCTTAGTGGGGTATTTCCAAATATGTTATCTTTTTTGGGTACAAATGCAGGAATTTTGCAACACACACACACATTGTGTGTGTGTGTGTGTGTGTGTGAGAGAGAGAGAGAGAGAGAGAGAGAGAGAGTCCTAATGTTATATCCAGTTGCATACTCCTAGGGATGCCAGTTGATCAGGTAGGGTGGGATGTCCAACTAAAAATTACCATTTACCTGTATTTAGTAACCCCCCTTCAAGACCTGACTATATCAGACTGGTTATTGTGCTTTCAAAGCTGAATCAGGTGTAGTTGTAAAAATAGATTCAGCAATGACCCCCCCCCCCCCCCAAAAAAAAAAAAAACACAATGAGGCATGATAAAAGCTAGGGATATCCAAATTTGGATCTGTACCCAATTAACTGAATATAGGATTATAAAGGCATTAATAATTATGCCCAAGTAAAAGAGGGAAGGCCAGGCCAAGAGCGTAGGAAAGATTCCCTCTCTAGGAACGGCCTATGATCCATCATTCCTCCACATAGCTGGCCAACCAAATTTTACCATATACTTGTTGCTAGCAATACCAACCTGCTTTTGAGATGGGATCAGGTCAGAGTGTGTTCTGACGGTATTCCCCCACCTCTGGATGCCGTTGATATGAAAATGAACAGCATCCAAAACCTTTAAGAATGGGATGCCCATCACTTGGATGAACCCACTCTTTTTTCCAATGTCGTTCGTATTTCGGATGAATGGCATCGAAATGGTTTTAAATGAATGGCTGACAATGAGTTTGTTCATTGTTTTGATGGGTGTTTAAGATGAATGGCATCCAAGGCGCCTCAGAGGTGCCTCTGACGTGATCCCCTCTCCCTGTTTTTCTGAGAGAGAGAGAGAGAGACTGTGCTGCACATTTTCTGCTGAACCTATTGACCTATTTCAGCTGACCTAGAAAAAGAAGGTAACTTGATACATCAAAACATGGATATAATGAACTATTCCTCTGCAAGACCCTGGCACTCTCTCCACCAAACAGTTTGATTGTTGATGTGTCTGTAACAGGGTTATACATTCCATTTTAGGGCAACCCCACACCTCAAGCACAGTGGAAATGAACTCCAGGAGGCTAACAAACTTTCATATCCTCTTTAGACGTATTCATTGGTTTTGTTAGAAGATTTTGCAGAATTGGCTCAACAAAAGAGGTGTATACTGAGTGACAAGAATCTCACTAAGAATGAATTGTGTTAGTGAGTGGGTGATTATTCTTACCATCTCAGAGGAAGTCCTTTGGAAGCTTTATCAAATGTAAGACTCAAAACTTTCACATCCTTCAGTACTGACCTACAGTGTGTCCCCTGCTAAATAAAATATTATGTCGACTATAATTTTGTATTAAAAAGCCAGAAATATTTTTGGCATGCAAAAAAATGGCTGTTTTTTAGCAAATCTTATAGAGAAAACAAAGCTTCACATCAAACAATTGATCTTCATACAAGATCTAATCTGACCAGAAATATCTTACCTTCTCTGGTAATAATTTTCATAGTATATAAGAAACCATAGTTACAGGAAGCTTCTTGCTACATGGAAAGACTCGTTTCCCCGGAGGCTTGCTTCGGAAGTGGGAAATTCCTTGCTTCCCCTAAAAGAGGGAAAGCTTTGGGAAACCCGCTTCCAAAATATGAGAAACTTGATTCCCTTTAGTGGGAAGCCAGCTTCCTCTTCATTTCCTAAATTGATTCCCTTTTGCTTAGAGTTTTTCTCTCGCTTGTCATTTTCCCCTCAGCTCTTACATTTTTTATATTAGAAAATTATAATTTTTTATAACAGGCTTGCATGTTGGTTTCACATCATTGTATATTTGTGTTCACATCATTTCTTATTTGCTTCTGCTCGCACATCATATTGCTTTTTATGTATTTCCTTTTCATTTCCTATGCACTTACACAATCACGCTTCCCCACTTTTGCTTCACGAATCAATTCTCGTATCCATTTCATTGCCCGGTAACTATGTAAGAAACACCTTAAGCTCAAAAGGCCACAATTCCTAATGAACAAACTCATGACCCATCTATGATTTTCCTTCCATCACTTGAACGCTCACATCTCCCCCCACATTTTCAGTTCACTCCCCAAACATCTTCATTTCATCCCACTTCTAGACTATTAAGTATGACTTCTGCTAAGAACTTCAATCCTCCTAATATCTAGGCCACTAAAAATTGCATAGGGAGATGTCACCAAGTTTTAGAAGCCTATTGTAAGTAAAGGGTTTAGTGAAGATCAGTGTTTGAACTGCCGGAACCTGACCTGTGTGCAGGATTTCCTAGTGATTCCAAAATCAACATCTGTAAAAATATCAAAATTTTATAGACTTAAAAATCATATTTTTTTGTCAAACACAGTCCAAGTGTCAATTCCTAACAAATGGATCATGCTGAATCCAACTATTGGTCACACTTGATCAAAACAACTTGCAAGAATCAGATTCCAGTACTGCTATGATAAAAGGACATGAGTTAGGGGATAAGTGGAACCTGTTAGCAATGAGCTTCATAGGCTTTTTCTTTGTCCAGCTATAGACGGTCCACATTTCACTAAATGAACAGACAAGAAGGTGCAGGTAGCTTCACCACATTATCCATCATTGGGACACAAGCAGAAGAATCTAGGAAAAATGATTATTTTCTAAAAGAAGAAATTAAGGGTTAAGGGAATTTTAAAAAAGAAGGTTTTTTTGCAATAATCAGAAACATTCCCAAGTTTTTAAAATTGAGGAAAAAGCACCTTAGTTTTTCTTCTTTAATCAAAACAGATTTCCATGGGGAAAAATCAAGTTCTCCTCATGAAGTTAGTATGCTAAACTTACAATTTTCCAGGAAGTTCATCTCTCTCTCCCTCACTTTATATAAAACTTTAATCCCATTTCTATGACCTGCACATTTGGATGCCAAATCAATCATTCAACCCGATAGTTATGTAACACCCCAAGGACCTTTTAGTCCGGTTGGTATTACTTTCTAGAGGAAAATCATACAGAGTTCACACAGAGAAAACATGGCTAAATTCTTTTTTTTAAATTCTTTTACCAATAACTCATTTTCTTTCACAATGTTCATCATTCACAACATGAGAAAATAGCAAGTACATGAATATCCAATGATAAGAAAAATAAAAACGACCAAGTACTCTGCTGAAGTAGAAGTAGTCGGTCCCATCCTGCCTATGCTAATGTGCCTAGGACATACAGTTGTAACTATATAAAAGGTGAGTCTACAACCCAGTAAAAAATATTAAGCAAATAAGAACTTTAACTTACAACAGTAGTGGGCTTTAAGCTCTTAGTCGAAATTTAGTTTTCAATATAGAACACAAGTTTGTATATTTTAATTATCCTTCATTTGACTCTCTCAAACACTCACTCAAACCAAACTAAAACACTAGGTCGACTATACCGATCATAGCCGTATATGATCGTAGCAACCCACGTAGAATACCCCAATTGTACATGTTTGTTAGACTATGAACCATACACTCTCAATGATCCCCGAACCACCAGGTACTGTAATAAAGAAAAAAAAAGAAACCTCACTGGTAGCTAGCCGGAAGGTCAGACTAAATCTCAATATCAGCATGGTTCATGCTACATCCTAACCATGATGACTTTCAACTATCCATGATTGTTTAGAGTCTCAACACTGTGTAAATATAACCTTAAGGCATATCTTGAGTTCATACATTGAACCATATTCTCAAACTCGTGTTTCACTCATTTTCTCACGAGTGATATCGTGACATGATCACGACAAATCTTACTCTCAATCTTATAATGGCATTAGGGTTCACACTTATCTCATACTAAGCACGCAACGATATAGAGTCCCTACATCGTTAAATCACCAACGACCCACTCTCCATATTGGCTACAATCTAACCGCGAACCAAGTAGCCCTTTCCACAGGTCACCACTTTCAGGATTTAAAAAGTTATGCATATTAATCTCAATGTAAAAGTCATTCGACATAACTAGAATAAAGGGACTCAAGTCAATTACAATCTCCTCACAATGCATGTTATTTGCAGATTTTAACATACATATACTATCACAAAAACAATATATTTCTAACATGCATGACATATTACGACTAACATAGTATGGAATCATCTCATAATTTCATGCATGATCATTTTATACATATCATGTTCATACTCAAGAGTTATCTTTTTAATCATGCTAATACACAACATCAACAATAACATGCAACGTAAAAAGGTTTATTCACAACTAAAATTACTTATAATATCTCTTACCTCGAATATGAATGTTGTGCTCTAGCCGCAATCGAGTATGAAGAGGCTCTAACAGTAGGATCTGATCATCACACAAGCATGTTCATATCAATACACATAACTTATATTTTGACAAAATTACCAAAATACCTCTCCCGATTTGACTCGTCAGACCTCGATTTGTGTACCCCTGATTTGACTAGAATCAAATGACAAGAAGATTATCTTCTACGATACATGTCCAACGCACCAAACCTTACTCAATTCTGAGTTTGGAATGCAAAGTTATGCCCATTTTACCTAAACGGATCTTGAGTACACACAATGGCACTTTGGTCATTTTGACAGTTATTCTTAAAATTCAAAAATTAATTACAAATTGGATCTAGATCCATTTTAGATCTGGATCCAAAATTATCTTATTGAATCCAGACCCATTTCTGATATGGATTCAGAACTAATCCATCCAATATGAGTTTGATCTTGATCCGCTCTGATCTGGATCCAAACCCAATTCAGATCTGGATCCAGTATTGATCCAAACTAGATCCAGTTCTATTCTAGATCCATATCAATCAGATAAGATCTAGACCCAGATCTAGCTGGATCCATTTTTATTTGGATCGATCCAGACTAACTAGACCAGACTGGATCTAGATTCGGTCTTATCCAGATTAGATTGGATCCAAACTGAGAACCGAGACCCAGTCAGACCCGACTCAGTCTGGTTCACACCCAGATTGGTTCGGTCAGGATCTAGACCCAGATCTATTTAGATCTGGTTTCATTTGGATCAGTCCATACCGATTGGATCAGACTGGATCCAGATTTGGTCTTATCCAGATTAGATCAGATCCAAACTGAGAACAGAGATTGAGTCAGACCCGACTCAGTCTGGTTCACACCCTGACTGTGTTGGTCTGAACTAGTTCGATTTAGATCGGTTCAATCTAAATCGGTTTGGTCCAGACCGATTCAGTCTGAGCAGATTCGATCTAAACCGGTTTGACCCGAAACCTTTAAAAAAAAAACTTACCTAGTTCGGCCAGGGGGCGACCCAGACCAACCCGGTTCGGTCCCATGTAAACAAAAACAACAGGCGAAAGGGGCATCACCCCTTCTGTCTTTCCTCTTCTTCTCAAACACGGAGAGGCCGACCGCCATAGCCGACCATCTCTTTGTTTCTCTCTGTTATAAAGGAATAGGCCACCAACACCGATCTCTCTCTCTCTCTCTCTCTCTCTCTCTCTCTCTCTCTCTCTCTCTCTCTCTCTCTCTCTCTCATGTAGGTTTTTTTTCCCTACTTTTTTTTTCACGTCTCTCTTGTTCGATCAGTGGTAGGTGAGGCGCACCGTGAGGGTTTTTATAGCCCTCAGAGTGGGTGAGGACCTACCCCACCACACACACCACTTTTTTTTTTATTTACTCCGCCATGATGACTTGGTCGGGGGTGGTTTTACAAGTTATAACACATACATTTTCTCAAATAACTTTTTTGTTATAAATGAAGCCTATAAAAATCTAATGAACATGTACATCATATTTAAGTAAGCTCTTGTTCTTGAAATTATAATAAAGCATAAAAAGATGAAGGCATTATGATACCTTCTACAACCAAGAGATGATAGCCTTTATTTACAAGAATTTCAAGCCAAAATTGTTCTGCAAATTATAGAGACAAAAAAAACATAAAATTGTCACAACATTAAGCATGTGAGCCCACAACATTAGAAGCAAGATTGGCAGTTCTTCTCAAGAAGTAGAGCCCGGTAGGTTCCAAATGGTGTAAAGATAGGTGATTACATTATAGTACCACCACTACGTGATAGCACTCCATGAAAATAATAAATATCACAATAAGGTTACAAAAAATCCATTTCTTTGTGAAATTACATAAGAAATATCTAACAGTTCAGTGGTTTTTTTTACTAGTTATACTAAGATAACAAATTAACACAAGGAGTAAAACAAAATATAAACCCTATATTGTTAACTAACATAAAAACTAAGTAAACAAGCACATAGAAAATAAAAATAAATAGAAAGTTTAGCAAAAGCTGAGTATCAATAAATTGTCACAAACTAAACTAAAATACTAAAGAAACAAAAGTATACAACTACATTCAAGCAAAAGAATTAAAGAAGAAATAAACTTATTTTCTTTTTTAATTCAAGAAACAACTAAAGATTAATAATTTACAAAAGGTATCTGCAATTTCCAAAAACATGCAACTAAAAAATATTGCCACAAACTAGGCTTTTTACGAGTACCACCGGAAAACAAAGAACACTCAAAACTGAAACAGATCAATACATCTCAAAGAGTCTGAAAAACAAAAGTAAGATTTACATTTCTCACTAGTCAGAATTCCCATCCAGTGAAAACCATCATTTCCCAAAGATCCAACATACATTATCAGCCTACTCACTGAAAATTCACAAACAACAATTGCCAAAAAAAAACTTTCTTCTTTTTAAAAATGATGAAACAACATTAGTTATTGCTCAAACCGTTGGTCTCTGATGCAGAAACCGGCCGCTGCTTCTCCACTACTATCTCTTCTTGTGCATCTTCCTCGTCCGAGTCCAGCGTGAAATGCACTGGATCCACACTCCCCATCTCCTGCAACTCTTCGTTCCCATCTCTCACACCGATCCGCTTATAACTCCCGTAGCTCTCGTTATTCACCTTCCTTCGCAGCACCGAAAACGCACCCACGGTCAAGATCGTGAGCGCCGCGAGATGCAAATTGAATTGTAGCGTGGCGATGGCTCTGCTCCGGTGGTACTCCGCGTGTCCTTTACATTTGATGGTGTAATTCCCCCTGCTTCTCTCGTGCAGAAAGCATCCGTGTGTGATCCAACTCGTGAAAAATGAGATCCCCATTTGCAGAAACCACGTTCCCTGCAGAATCAAGCCGATCCCGAGCCCCAACGGGGGGAATCGGGAACGCGGGTACGAGATCTCCAGAATGGTGCAGCAGATGCAGATAGCAATAGGCACCAGGAGGAGGCTGAAGTAGCGATTCTCGACCCCGGCAGAGTCCTTCTTCTGGTAATAGAAGACGTAGAATTCTTCGAGGAAGGCGAAGAGGGCGATGAGGTTCGGGACCGAGGCGGGCAACGGGAGGGAATTGGTGAAGAAATCAACGATACCCACTACAGAATAGAGGAGGAAGAGAGAGGAAACGGCGGAGTTCTGGAGTTGGAGGGCGAAGCCAAGGTGGTCCGAAATTTCTAGCGTTTTGAGGGTAAGGACGAAGGAGTTAAGAAGGAAGAGGAAGGAGACGATGGCGATTAGGGTCAGCTCGAGGGAGTAGATGGGTTTCCTCCTCTCTGAGATTGGGGAAGAAGGGGGTGAAATTGATGCCCTAAATGCACGGAAGGACCCGATTGCTATGAATCCTAACCCACCAAGGAAGGTTGTCATGAAGGAACCCATTACTTCCTCTTCTTCTCTGAGACCCTAACCCTAATTCTGAATGTAGTCAGCAACTCCCATCTTTGAGTTCTGTCCCAATGAAGGAGGAGGTCATCGAGTTGACCTTTTGAAACTGGATGTTTTCCATCAATCATATTTGTCATATAGTTTGTGTGGGGCTATGCTTTCTGCATGGCAAGTGGGTCCCACTTAGTGGGTCCCCCCAAGTCATGATCTCATTACCAGTTAGGGTTAGGGTTTGGTAACAAAAAAAAAGGGGTCCGATTAACTGTCCAAATCCAACTCATGAAGTCCAATTAACGCACCGACTCAGTAGGGATTCAAAAAGATCGGATCCGGATGAGTTAAATACATAGGAATGTCTCATCTGAATCAAATTGGAACAGCAAAAAATCATAAAACTTTTATACTGAATCCAGTCCGTTTGCACCCCTAGCAGCCAGGCATGGTTTATTGGATTTCATTCAAAAGCAGAATCTTCCCCAAGTTTCAATTGATATATGCATTTTTTTCAACTTAAAAAAACATTAAATTTTTTTATTTTGATAGGTGTTAAGTAGGACTGATTCATGTAATTTTTGTAGGACCTGGGTATGGTTTTTTCTATGATAGATTCAGTCAGAATCAGGTCTGACTGAAGGTCCCAACCAATGTTGTTAATGTCATTGTGAATCAGCCTGAATTGGCCGTATGTATTGGTTCAAAATCGACGGCTCATTTTTGAAAAATACATAAAATGATTAAAAATATTTTTAAATATTTTAAATATTTTACTGACACGTGCCAAATCATAATTGAAAACCGGTTTGAAAATCGATTCAGGGCGGGTAACGGATACTGACAACTTTGGTCCCAATCATTGACACCCCTACAAGCCAAACAAAGCCTATTATAAGGCTACTTCAAAATGCTCTTCGTGAATTGTACGAACTAGCTTATCAGGAACCTAAAATGAATGAGCTTTCTCAAGCTGCATTTTTAACCGTGTGCATGTGCCCGAGGGCTCCCCTCAATTGGTTGGGTTCGATCTTGAAGGTCACTAAGGGCAAGGGCACGTTTGATGTGCTGTTCTCGTTGAGAACAGAGATTTTTAACAAACGTTGGACACGGCGGATGGCGTTCCGCATGCCCGCCGCGTCCATTATAGTGTGTAATTTTTTATCCACCTCCCCCTGTTACAAAACGAACAAGAACGAAGGGGACGAAAAAAAAAACATCGACGGGCATACTGCACCCGTCGATGCGTACGATGCGTCTCTCTCTCTCTCTCTCTCTCTCTCTCTCTCTCTCTCTCTCTCTCTCTCCTTCGAAGTTCCTCCCCTCTCCCTGCGACCTTGTGAACCTATCATCGCGCAATTCTAACCATGAACCTCTCCCTCTCCTGCATGCTGCCATCCTAGTCAGGGTAGCTTCATCCCTACGATCATGGTCGGAAGAAGAAGCACGCCTCGACATCAAATTAGGGCTTCTGTGTTCCCGCGTAACCGCTCACGGCATCCTTCTGAAGGTGTCATTGTTTAATTCTCTTCGTCAAGAATATTCTCCATTGCACTTCGAATCCATGAGGATCGACTGAATTATCGTCGATTGCTCGCTGTTTTCTTTTTCGATTCTCAAGATTGAGGCCCACAGAGTTTATTTTGACCTAAAATTCAGGTTTCTTGGCTCATTCTTTATTGTTTTTTTAGTTTTTTCTTTCTTTTTTGTGCTTTCTTGTTTGGAAGAGGTGTTTGTAGTTTTAGTGGCTTTGCCTATTAATTTTGAGGTTTGGTGGAATTCAAGGGAAAATGATCGGTTACAAAGATCTAGTTACTCAGTCGCGGTGAGGAAGAAGAAAAGCATTGTGTTGCTTGATCCGGAGGTGTGTTGAAATTTGATTTTGTTAGATTTTTGGGTTGTCTATATGGTGTTGTCGATTGGAGATCGTTATGTTGGGTTTTCCTCTTTTGTGGGATCCATTGGTTCGATGCACATTCAGTATTGCTGCAGAATTTCAAGCACGATGCATGATCTTCTTGAGGACGATTTTCGTATTCTCTGGATAACGATTTGTAGAAGTCCTCTCAGCTGAATGACGATTCAGCTATTCAGAGATTGGGGATTAGTGATTTGTCGATAACAATTTAGCGAAGATTGCTTTAACCTAAATAGCGATTTGCAGTATCGCTGGATAGCGATTTGTGGTATCACTGCATAGTGATTTGTGGTATCGTTGCATAGCGATTGTAGTAGTCACTGGATAGCGATTTGTGGTATCGCTGCATAGCGATTTGTAGTATCGTTGCATAGCGATTTGTAGTAGTCACTAGATAGCGATTTATGGTATCGCAGCATAGTGATTTGTGGTATCGTTGCATAGCGATTTGTAGTAGTCGTTGGATAGCGATTTGTGACTTTAAGTGGATAGCGATTTGTGCTAATGCACTTCAGACGCATTGTAAGTTGTGCAAGACGTTTAGTCTTTCACATTAAATGAGGGTCACGTCCTCTATTTAAAGGATGGATGAGAGAGCAAAATAAGGAGCAGAAAAGAGCCAAAAGGTGTGAGAAACCTTTTTAGGGTACCGAAAGGGTGTGGAGTGAACAAAAGCAAGAAGTGTTGCTACACTTCTTTCAAGACAACTTCGTCAAGCTGGTTCTTCAGATCATTCGTTCTTTGTTCCTCAGTGAGGTATATCATTCTATTCTTTTCGTTACACCTAGTGTGTTTGTAAGGCTTGTGCCTTTTGGCCACTCTGTAATCTTTGTTGGAAGAAAGTGGAAGTTGTTGACCCATTGGTCGTCGTGGGTGTACCTCAGTTGAAAGGGAACCACGTAAATTGTTGTGTGTTGTTTTGTTTTTGTTGTTGGTTTGTTTTGGTTTTATTTCTTCCACTATCATTGCATTATTGTTTCTATCGATTTACACTTGTAGGGAGACCCGGTACGTCCGGTTTAACCCCAATATCTGGTATCAAAGCTTTAGTTCATATATTTGTGTGTAAAGTCATGGAGAACAACGTCGATCGTATGATCAGTTTGAATGGCATAAACTGGATTACCTGAAAAACAAAGATGGAAGACCTCTTGATTTGTAAAGATTTAAATGGACCCATAGAGGGTGTCAACGGCAAACCAGAAGAGATGAAAGATGACGAATAGAGAAAGCTAGACCGAAAGGCAATCGGTTTCATTTGGCAATTGATAGATAATAGTGTCTTTCATCATATATCCATAGAAACTTTGGCGCATGGTCTTTGGACCAAACTGGAAAGTCTTTATGATAAAAAGATGACAGTGAATAAGGCATTTCTATTTCAAAAGCTTGTAAACCTCAAGTATAAAGAGAGTGGCTCTATTGCAGAGCATTTGAATGAGATCAAAAGCATTGTGAATCAGTTAACCACTATGAAAATCGCTTTTGATGATAAGTTACAAGCCTTGTTGCTCTTTAATTCCCTTCTTGAGAGTTGGGAAACCTTGATGGTCACAGTCAGTAACTCTGCACCTGATGAAACAGTAACAATGAGCCAAGTTACCAGTAGTCTTCTGAATAAAGAGACAAGAAAAAAGTCATCAGGTCCTTCTACATCTAAGGCACTTATGATTGAAAATCGGGAGAGAAGTAGAAGTAAGAGCAAAACTCTGCAATACCGTGGCAAATCCAGAGCACACTTACACTCGAGCTCAAAGAAAGACGTCAAGTGTTATTATTGCCACAAGAAGGGCATATGAAGCGGGAGTGTAGGAAGTTCAAGTTCAATGAGCAGAGAAAAGAGAAGAGCTCAGAAGAAAAGTAGAGTGCCACAACCGTAGTCACAGATGGAGAGCTCATGGTTATCTGTTATGGCACTAGCATCAATCTGATCGGTCAAGAGACTGATTGGGTTATTGACTCTAAAGCTTCATTTCATGTTACCTCACGGGCTGATTTCTTCACTTCCTACTCGCAAGGTGACTTCGAAAATGTCTGAATGGGAAATGAAGATGTGTCGAGGATTGTTGGCATTAGCGACATTTGCTTGAAAACAAACGTTGACTATAAATTATTGCGGAAAGATGTGAGGCATGTACCAGACATCCGACTGAATCTGATCATTGTCGGAAAGTTGGATGATGAGGGCTACAACAACACCTTTAGTGATGGAAGGTGAAAGTTAACCAAAGGTTTCTTGGTGGTAGCAAGAGGAACTAAGACCTGATCCTTCTACACTTTGCAAGCGAAGACCTACAAGAGTGTTGTGAATGTTGTGGAGACTGACTCGTCCATAGAGATATGGCATAAAAGGCTCAGGCATATGAGCAAAAAGGGACTGCAAGTCCTAGTTAAGAAAGAGCTCCTGACGGGTGCAGCAGGTACATCTTTGGAACCTTGTGTTCATTGCTTCCATGGTAAACAGAACAGAGTTTCTTTCCATAGAAGCATTGCATCTAGAAAATCTCATATTCTAGATCTTGTACATTCTGATGTCTGTGGACCTTTGAAGGTTAAGACACTTGGTGGTAAATTGTACTTTGTGACTTTCATTGATGATCACACTAAGAAAGTTTGGGCTTATATACTAAGAACTAAAGACCAAGTTCTAGATGTATTCAAGCATTTTCAGGCCATGACTGAAAGAAAAACTGGCAGGCAGTTGAAGTGTGTTCGCTCGAATAATGGTGGCAAATACATTGGGCCATTTAATCAGTATTGTACCAATCATGGCATCAAGCATGAAAGGACTGTGAGGATGACACCTTAATAGAATGGGGTTGCTGAGAGAATGAATCGCACCATCCTCGAGAAAGTCAGATGTTTGTTGTTACACTCTAAATTGCCAAGATCTTTCTAGGGTGAGGCAATAAGGACAGCAGTCGATCTTATCAACTTGTCTCCTTCTATTCCCTTGAAGGGAGATGTTTCAGAGAAAGTTTGGACAGGGAAAGAACCTTCCTATGGACACTTAAGAGTGTTCGACTGCACAACTTTTGTTCATGTTCCGAAGAAAGAGAGGTCCAAGCTTGATCCAAAAACCAAGCAGTGCATATTTCTTGGTTATGAACATAAAGAATTTGGCTTCAGACTCTATGACCCTATTGATAAAAATGTGGTCAGAAGTTGAGATGTTGTCTTCTTGGAAGATCAGACCATTGAAGACATTGGTAAGTCTGAGCCATCAAAGTCCATTAAAGGTGATCTTGTTGACTTAGATCCCCTTGATGCATCGGTTGTTTGTGATTTTATGGAGGAGATGTCACCTCCTCACAATGATGCAGAGGAAGAATATGATGAGACAGAAATTGAGAGGGAGCCAACACCCCAAGAGTCACTTCCTCATACTCTGATAAGGAGGTCTACTAAAGAGAAACAACCATCAAGGAAATACTCATCGAATGAGTATGTGATGAATACAGATCAAGGTGAGCCAAAAACTTTTGAAGAAGTTTTGGAGAACGAAAACCAAACTGACTGGCTTAAGGCAATGAAAGAGAAAATGAATTCATTGCATGAGAATCACACCTTTGATCTAGTAAAGACACCTAAAGGGAAGAAGGTGTTGAAGAACAAGTGGGTCTTCAGGCATAAGATTGATGGGATCAACTCTTAACCTAGATACAAGACTCGACTTGTAGTGAAAGGTTTTGCTCAGAAGAAGAGAGTTGATTTTGATGAAATCTTCTCACCAGTTGTAAGGATGTCCTCCATCTAAACTGTGCTCGGTATAGCTGCAAGCATGAATTTGAGAGTTGATCAGCCTGATGTGAAGACTACATTTCTGCATAGTGACTTGGAAGAAGAAATTTATATGGAGCAACATGAGTGCTTCATTGACAACGGTAAAGAGCACCTAGTCTGCAAGCTGAAGAAGAGCTTGTATGGATTGAAGCAAGCACCAAGACAGTGGTATAAGAAGTTTGATTCCTTTATGACTGAGCATGGATATTCAAGAACCTCCACAGACCATTGTGTGTTTGTGAAAAAAAATTTAAATGGTAATTTTACCATTCTCTTGCTTTATGTAGATGATATGCTGATTGTGGGCCAAGACATCAGCAGGATAAACAAATTAAAGTTAGAGTTGAGTGAGACCTTTGTCATGAAGAATTTAGGTCCAGCAAAGCAGATTCTTGGGATGAGAGTCATTCATGACAGATCATATGGGATGATCTGGTTATCGCAAGAGAATTATATCAGAAAGGTTCTTAAGAGGTTCAATATGAACAAAGCAAAGCCTGTTAATTGTTCACTTGCAAGCCATTTCAAACTTAGCTCAAGTCAATATTCTGCAATTGATGAATAAGAATTGAGATGCAGAAAATTCCCTATGCTTCAGTAGTAGGTTCATTGATGTATGCTATGGTCTATACTCAACCAGACATAGCTCATGTTGTTGGAGTTGTTAGTCGATTTCTGTCAAATCCAGGGAAGGAACATTGGGCAGCAGTGAAATGGATTCTGAGGTATCTTCAGGGCACTTCAAAGTTGAGCCTGTGTTTTAGAAATGGTGAACATATTCTTGATGGGTTCACAGATTCTGATATGACTGGTGATGTAAACAGTAGAAAGTCTACTTTTGGGTATTTGATTACTTTTGTTAAAGGAGCAGTTGCATGGCAGTCAAAATTACAGAAATGTATAGCTCTCTCCACTACAGAAGATGAGTTCATCGCTATTACAAAAGCCAGTAAGGAATTGTTGTGGTTGAAGAAATTCTTGCAAGAGTTGGGCTTGAAGCAAAAAGTGTATGTTCTTTATTGTGATAGCTAGAGTGTGATTTACTTGAGTAAGAATTCCTTGTTTCATTCAAGATCAAAACATATCCATGTTCGATACCACTTGATTTGAGATGTCTTGAATGAAAAATTGTTGCAACTAGAGAAAGTGCATACTGATGACAATACATCAGATATGTTGACCAAGTCATTGCCCAAGGACAAGCATGAGAAGTGTTGATTCCTTGCAGGAATGGAAGAAGCTTCCACAGAAGTTGGGAAGGAGGAGAATTGTTGGGTTTTCCTCCTTTGTGGGATCTATTGGTTCGATGCACATTCAGTATCGCTGCAGAATTCCAAGCATGATGCATGATCTTCTTGAGGAAGATTTTCGTATTCGCTGGATAGCGATTTGTAGATGTCCTCTCAGTTGAATGATGATTCAGTTGTTCAGAGTTTGAGGATCAATGATTTGTCGATAACGATTTGGCGAAGAGTGCTTTAACCTAAATAGCGATTTGCAGTATCGTTGGATAGCGATTTGTGGTATCACTGCATAATGATTTGTGGTATAGTTGTATAGCGATTTGTAGTAGTCGCTGGATAGCGATTTATGGTATCATTGCATAGCGATTTGTAGTAGTCATTGGATAGCGATTTGTGCCTTCAGGTGGATAGCAATTTGTATTAATGCGCTTCAGGCGCATTGTAAGTTGTGCAAAACGTTTAGTCTTCCACATTAAATGTGGGTCTCATCCTCTATTTAAGGGATGTATGAGAGAGCAAAATAAGAAGCAGAAGAGAGCGAAAAGGTGTGAGAAACCTTTTTAGGGCACCGAAAGGGTGTGGAGTGAACAAAAGCAAGAAGTGTTGTTACACTTCTTTCAGGACAGCTTTGTCAAGTTGGTTCTTCAGATCATTCGTTCTTTGTTCCTCAGTGAGGTATATCCTCTTGTTCTTTTCGTTACACCCAGTGTGTTTGTAAGGCTTATGCCTTTTGGCCACTCTGTAATCTTTGTTGGAAGAAAGTGGAAGTTGTTGACCCATTGGTCGTTGTGGACGTACCTCAGTTGAGAGGGAACCACGTAAATCGTTGTGTGTTATTTTGTTTTCGTTGTTGGTTTGTTTTGGTTTTATTTCTTCTACTATCATTGCATTATTGTTTTCATCGATTCACACTTGTGGAGAGATCTGGTACGTCCGGTTTAACACCAACGCGTTATGCATCTTACTATTTGTAGTCTTGTTTCGATTTTGTTAGCCAGTTCATGCTTCAAGCTTGTAGTCTTATTCTTTTTTTTTTTTAATATTATTTTTTATAAGTCTTAGTGTTTTTGTTGATTTTGAGTAAAGTATGACACGAGGGAAATCTCTTTCATTGTTTATCATGCCTTTCTTTCAATAATTCAATAAAGTGAAGCCTGAAAAACTGATAAGAAGGTTTTTGTGTAAATTACAGGGGATTTCATTGCATAATGCTCTTGAAAATATATTGGGAGAAAGGCAGCCTGGAAGGAGGGTGATGGATTCATTCCTTCACGTAATTCTTGGTCATTGCCAAGTGTGCATTAGTGATATAGTTTTCCAGATACATATTTCCATCAATTATGGACAACCTTTGGGAAGTAATGCTTGGAAAGAACTTCATTCTCTTTGCATAAGCATTAGCGAATTTAGTGTAAGGGGTCAGCTTAGTGGGTACTGCAAACTGCTTAACACCATTGTTGAGTTGCTTATCATGGATAGGGATGTGACCCATTTGGTTTTCAATTTCAAAGATTTGTATGTTAAGTTGAAAGCAAGATACCAGTCACCATGCCAGCTGTATTTTTTCAATCGAGAGTCTATCACTAACTGTTGGAATGAAAAAACTTCAGCCTTTACACTTTGAGGTTGATATCCCAAAAGTTGATATCGGGCTTTCACATGTAGGCCTTTCTGTCATTATTCTTGTGCATGAAATGCTAAATACATAGAGCAGCATAATGCTGTCATTAGAATATGGTGGACTTCTATCTGAAGATGTTTAAGCTGCTAGAAGTGGTAAGGTATTGTGAAAGAGGAAAGGGTCTTTAGTCCTAATGTGCTGCCATTTTGTGGATCTTACAATTTCACCACTCGCTAAGTGTTCGGTGAAATGCCTATGTGAGATCGAATTTCAGAATTGAATGTGGTTTCCAACAGAGTTTCAAAAAGATTTTTAAATATCGTATATGCATGTTTGAAACTGTTTTTTTAAACAGGTTTTCTTACATGTTATAGATATATTATTGATTTTGTAGTTTACATCATGAACATGCACTTGAGAATGCGTGAAAGTGCGTAGTTAACCATGTTAACACGCATATCACGGGTGCGATCTTTGCACGTACACGTGCATAGTTTATGTTAGCAAATGGAATGTGCTTAGATGAATTTAATAGTTTAGTAGAAATAGTAAAAATGCTTAGAGTTATATATATATATATTACACTGTACTGATTTAATTACAGGTACAAAAAAAATAAATGATACTTATTGCTAAGTATCGCTTGCAGTTAGAAAAGCCATGGACATTGAAAACAATGTAAATTGCAAATTGGGTGTTTACCTATAGTAGGTATGTGGTGCAAATGCATAACACCATGAATTTATTTTTATTGTATGCAACATTTTCCTACTCACACATGCCACTTAGTTGTGGATATCTAAGACTGTTGTGATTGTAGTTCGGAGATCATGCTGAGCATGATTTGAATATATAAGAATAAAAGTGTGTGTATGCCACATCATTATATGCATACACGTCACTTACTTGTGAATATTTAGGACTGTTGTGGTTGTAATTCGGAGATCATGTTGATCATGATTTGAATGTATGAGAATATAAGTATTTTTCTTGATGTGGTTCAGGAGATCATGCTAGTCATGATTTTAAATAGTGGAATATGAAGTGTGTTTGTCGCAGATACATGTTTGAGCATGCATTGTGTGAAATGTATGTTACATAAATTGATATGTTTGACATGACTATAATGAATGTTAGTGTAAAATAATAATTGTATAAAGCATGTCATATATGTAAATTATGTATCATAAGTTTCTCTAACTTTTTTAAGACTTTGAGGTAATCCAAAAATGTTGACCTTGTAAAAATTTTAATCACTTTTTTTTGATAAATGAGCACAATGTAGAATAGTTTTTGAAAAAACATATTTTGGGCCAAAAACCAATTTAATATCCATATTCGGGTCAAAAATCCATATTTGGGGCAAAATCCAATTAGACATCTATATTCGTGGCAAATATCAATTTCAAGATCCATATTCAAGGTAAAAATCTAATTTGAGATCCATATTCGAGGCAAAAATCCAATTTGAGATCCCCATCCAGAGCAAAAATTTATATTCAGAACAAAAATCTCATTCTAGATCCATATTCGAGATAAAAATCCAATTCAAGATCCATATTCGAGGCAAAAATCTAATTTGAGATCCATATTCAGAGCAAAATTTCATATTCGAGGCAAAAATCTCATTCGAGATCTATATTCGGGGCAAAAATCCAATTCCAAATCCATATTTAAGGCAAAAATTCATGATTTTTGGATAGAATTGCGTAATTGGATTCATATTCAGGCAAAAAACCATAATAAACTTGTTAAAACATGTAAAATGGTGAACGGATCGTGTCATACGAACCAAAATGAAGTAATTTGACCCATTATCCATGACTATCCAAGTTGCCCCGTATATTGTCATCAAACAACGAACATCTAGAACATAGCATTTGAGTACTATCCAAACAAACGTTGGACTTGAAACAGTTATTACAGAATGAACATAACCATTGTTCAATTCCGTTCTTTTTTTTTTTCATTTTACCCAAACCTGGACAAGCCATCAAACATGCTCTAAGAGACGGATGGTCACAAGTTTGAAACCAACAGGTGCATCCTTTGCCATGACACTAAATCCGGGTGTACTCCTTGTTGGGCAAAGTTACCAAACCAATGGCCATGAGCTCGAAACCTATAGGTGTGTCCTTTGCCGCAAGAGTCTGAATCAGGTACAATCACATGGCACAAAATTTGTGCATTAAGCACCAGATTGACCTCCATCAGGCCTAGGGCTCCACAACTGACAGGCCCTGTCCCCAAGATGGAGGGTGATCAGATGCTTAATGCACAAATATTTGTGCAATCATATTGCACTTGATCTTTTCACTTGCCGCCGAGCTAAAGCTGGGTGCACTCCCTGTTGGGCAAAGTATCCAAGCTGACCAAATGGTCACCAGTTCTAAACCAACAAGTGTGCGCCCTTCGCCGTGAAGCTGAAGCCGAGTGACCTACTTGTTTAGCAAAGAAGCTCTAATGTTTTACACCAATGAACTCGCTAAACCAGGCAGTTTTCCCCTAGTTATCCATAAAAAATGAGAAATCACATCAGAAGATGTCGTCCATCTTAAAAATTGAATGACACCCATCAAAACAATGATCAAGCTCATTGGAGCCGTTCATGTTAAACCATTCTGTTGCCATTCATCCGAAACATGAACAACATCAGAAAACAGAGTGAGCCCATCAAAGTGATGGGCATCCCATTCATAAAGGTTTAGGATCCCGTTCATTTTCAGATCAACGGCATCCAGAGGTGCACTGACAGAACACCGTCAAAGCACACTCTGATACGATTTCATCCCCAAAAATTTTGAGGCAAACTCTCAAGTATGGCCCCTTTCGCCAAACATTTTGGCAAACGATGTACGCTGCTGCCTCACATTGGCTGAAAAATTCAAAACGGTTTTTTCTATGAGTAAACATGACTCCTCACCGGACATTAGAACGCCATCCTTAAACATGATTTTTGCTATAAACTGCCTCGAACCAATAACTCAAAGAGAATAGTATTGTTACCGGCTTAGAAGCGAAGGCCCCCGCAACATAGCTTCAGTTTCGGAACAAGTATAGCCTTTTTTCTATGGTGAGGAACCCACACGAGGATCGATCAAATTGACCCCTCTACCCCCGGAGAGTGAACCAGCCCCACAGTACTATTAGCTACAAATCGCTAGTATCCTTTTTTTCTGATTTATAACATGAAGAAACTGCACCAGGCACAAAGACCTGGTCGCTGGCTCAGCCTGCCATACCTACTGTCGTCATGACGACAGCGAAAAACTCTGAGGCTAGGATTCCAGCATCCTTCAACCGTTCATCACCAAGATCGTGGTGTATAATTGGGTTAAGCATGAGCAACAACTTTGTAATTTACCCACAGATTATGCAGTAAATCGTTCTCACATAGAGTAGGCCTTGGCCCCGTTTAGGGTCAGGTCAGTCTGCTTACTGGGTTACTAAAGGATACTGCGAACATTCAATTAATTGGAAACGTTGTTGAAGTATATGAAGGTTCCACTTCTTCCTAACAAAAAATTTGCATACTAAATAGGCACAAGAACAAGTTACATTTCTGGCCTTCAAAAATGGGCCATTTTATAAATTTTTATGCTTGGCATGTAGGACAACTTACACCAAATTGATGCCCATACAAAGCTTATATCAGACTGAGATCCTATGTCCCTGTTGATACAGCCAATAATAAGAAAAGGAAAACCTAATACAAGATGATGAACTAGGCTTTATCGAGTGATACATACTACAATCGTAAAATAGTTCGAAGGGTATCACCAAGATTCTGAATGGTTTGCTGCTCTTGTGCTGCCTGCAACCCTTGAAGTGGCATTTCCTCATAGCACCTGCGACAATATAATTATGTTAATGGAAAAATGGTTTGGAAGATCCAAAACCAAAAATACTGGTATCTGCTAGCAACATCATAATGGAGGCAGTCAATCAAATATGGTCGAAATCTGATTCAAATCCAATATGGCACCTATGGGTACATAAGAAATATATCGAATAGATTCCCTTTAATGAATAGATCTGATCTCAACTTTGAATATGGAATTCAAACTGATCAAATAGGAAATGATTGCCCATTATACATAAGGGCGTGAAATGAATCAAATAATTTTGCAAAATATTCCAGTTCAACTCAATAAAGACTTGGATTTTGTTTGCCAACATAATGAAGCAAACTTGATCTCAAATTTGAGCTTGTTTTCTAAACAAACTGAACCTCAAACTCTCGTGAAGGCTCATGAAATTGAGTTTGTTTGCTGAATTGTTTGCCTATTAAAAAGACACTTTTTTAGTTTAGAAATCTCATCTTTTTTTTTTCCCGTGCTTTATCAAGTCAAAACTTCAACCTTAATCAACAAAAACAACAGACTTAAAAAGTTTACTAAAATACCATCTAAAAATTGTACATCTAATCTGGAATAATTCATGAAAAAGGAATCAATCTTTCATTTGTTCAAAAAATAAAGAACTAACTAGGATAAATACCTATGCAAAAATGAAAAGAAGTTGATCAATACATACATCTTATGATAAGCAAGGGCCTGTGCCAGATTGCGAAGAGTTGAACTAGTAGCTAGTCTTTGAGACACACTTGGTGGCAGAGGAACCTGCAATAAAGCAATCTCCCATGCCAGACAAACCTCATTATTTGGAAATAAAGTATGATGGAATCACATAAATGGCGATGTAGACAAACCTCATTATTTGGTGTCCTCCGACCCTTTTTCGACTGCCCCTCACCATTGTAAAGCTCTTGAACAGCTTCCAGTGCAAAACTATGACCACCTCTAAATTGCCTACCTTTATTTATGTGGTTTGATACCAAAGCAAGAGGAGATATGTCTGTGGCCTTCAAGAACGGTATTGGAATGGTATTGCCAGCTGCATATATGGACCATAACTGCAGAGCAGTTTCCCAGCAAAAGAAATAATTGTTAAAGACATTTCAATCATCTTGAACAGCCAGTCATGATTTGTTAAGCATAATCATGATTGGTTGTTATGAGACTAACCCATTTCCCACCAAAAAAGTAAATTCTTTGTCCAGCTGAGGATATTGCTGCTTTACCTTATCCTGCAAAGCAAAAGCTTGGTGACTTGAGGATTTCAGTGTACCAGCATCAGCAGCAGCAGCAGCACCACCACCACCACCAACAGAAGTACCAGATAGGGTATCTGGCTGTAAGTTTTGATCTGAAGAACCAAGGGAAGATGGCAATATATCATGTGAGGCCTGACTGTCAGCAGTTGTCTCCAACTTCATGGTCTTCGTTGTCTTTTCCTTCCTGGCAGGAGTGGCAAGAAACAACAAAGTTCGCATGCAACAGATACAATACAATTACGATAATCAAATGAAAAGATATTAAGTGGAAGAATAAATTGAAAGCTACAAAAAAGAAAATGAAAAGAGAGGACAAAACAGAAAAGGTACGCTCAGGAATATCAATATGTATTCTTCAGGAAAAGTTAGTTCACAAAATCCACCGGCTGCAGATAGCTGCTTTTGAGAGCAGGCTTTTTGTTGACCAGCTAATGGTATTTTCATGAATGCTTTTTTATTTGGTTAATAATGTTTAGTTTCACTGAAAAAATAGAAAAATTGAATTAACAGAAATTTGAAAAAGAAAACAGCTTAAATTAGAATAGGCAACAGCAGCAGCTTCAAGAGCAGTACAGCAGCAGAACATGTTGATCCCACATTGTGACTTTTAGCTGTGAAAGAAAAGTTTTCCATTAACACCCAAGATTGTTATTATTATTATTACTACTACTACTATCTGCAGCATCACGACCGGAAGCTACTACTACTACTATTGTTGTGGCTGCAGATTCCGCTACCACTATCGCTATGATTATTATCATGATTGTCATCATCATCATCATCCTCACCATCCTCTCTGTATTATGTTGTAATGGTTATTTTTTTGTTGGTTTCCAACTTTCCACATCTATATGCCATGACTTTATATATATATATATATATATATATATATATATATATATATATATATATATATATATATATATATATATATATATATATATATATATATATATATATATATAGAGAGAGAGAGAGAGAGAGAGAGAGAGAGAGAGAAGGGGGATGGTCCACCCCTTGTCCTCCCCTTCAAAATCTGAATGTTAGATATGTTTTTTTGGCAAATCTGACCATACGGATGTGATCTCCATGGTTGAAAACATATGATTAGACTCTTGGATCAAATTTTTTTGATGTGTAGGTAAGATTTTATAACATAGAAAATTTCAGAAATTTCAAAACCAATGTTGTAAGTATCATGGTGTATCGTACGATACGTATCATATCTAATGGGGTATTCCGATACGATACACCCCGGTATCCTACAATACACTCTGATACAGGGTGTATCTTAATATAGGCTATAAATGCATTTATTGCAATTTTTTTTCAAAAACATATAAGGCCCCTTGGGGCTAGTTCATATTCATTATTAAAGAGTTTAAGAGTGATTTAGAGAGATTTTTTTCCAAAAAAAAGGAAGATGATGATGATGATACTCAATAATCGACGTTATCTAATTCATTTTTGTTTGAAATTTTTAAAAAAAATAGTTATGTAAAAATTTTAAGCATTAAAAAAACACTGATTTTTTTCTTATTTATGTAAACACACATTATTATGAATCTTGTGACTTATTAGCTTAGATTTGTTATTTAATATGCATATTATTTCATAGTTTCAATTTTCTTATGAGATATGCATGCCATTTATAGCATATTAACTTGATTATTTAATGTTTGATATCTTATGCATGCCATTTATAGCACATAAGTGTTTTAATATGTAATATTATAGTTTTATATTATGAAATTCATCATTTTTTGATGACGTCTTATGCAGCTCATAGAGACATAAATGCTTTGTATGTGATTTTATGGTTGTATTTTGTGCAATTAGTCATTGTTTCATGTGATTTTTTTAGAATTTTTGCTAACTTTTTGTGATTTTTCTTGATTTTTTTGGAATTTTTGAAAAAAAATTATTATAAATTACGAGTTTTTACGATGCGCTATGATACGTATTTTTTTTTGGGCCCGACCAATAGGGGTAAGTTAATGATACGATACTTACAAGTTACAACCTTGTTCAGAACTGTGGATTTTTGGATCCTTGTAAAATCCTGTCTAAGTTTGATCCAAGAGTTTATTCATATGTTTTCAATAGGGGTGGCAATTTCTGACACGACCCGCCAACCCGACCCGCCAACCCGCCTCTTAGGCGGGTTTGGGTTGGGCTTAAGCCAACCCGTTTAATAAACGGGTCGACCCGCGTAACCCGTTTATTAAACAGGTCGGGTTCGGGTTGGGGGTATGCCAACCCGCCAACCCGGCTGACCCGTTTAATAAACGGATTAGGCGGGTGGGTCAACCCGCCAACCCGCCAACCCGACCCGCCAACCCGACCTGTCAACCCGTCAACCCGACCCGCCAACCAGCCTACCTGCCAACCCGATCCGTCAACCTCCAACCCGACCCACCAACCCGACCCGCCAATCTGACCCGCGAACCTGAAAACCCGTTTACCCGACCCAACCCATTTATTAAATGGGTTGGCGGGTCGTGTCGGGTTACCCGTTTATTAAACGGGTCGGGTTCGTGTTTGCCACAGCTGACCCGTTTAATAAACGGGTCGGGTTCGGGTTGAGGTATGCTGACACGCCAACCCGCCAACCCGACCCGATTGCCACCCCTAGTTTTCAACCATGGAGATCACATCCATATGGTCAGATTTGCCAGAAAACATATCTAACATACAGATTTTGAAGGGGAGGATAGGGGTCTCTCTCTCTCTCTCTCTCTCTCTCTCTCTCTCTCTCTCTCTATATATATATATATATATATATATATATATATATATAATTTATTTAATGTTATGCAGCTTTTCTTGTATCCAAATTTCACCAAAGGCCATCCCCTAGATCATCAACTGAAACAAGAATTACACAAACCAAACAAGTCCAAAATAAAGTTTCAGAAAACTAAGGACTATATTTTGCAGAACAAATCAAGTCCTAGCTTACAGACATGACAAACCAGCAAAATAATACCATAATAAAGTGATACCAAAAAAAAGGTTGTAAAAGAAAAGCTTTAATCTTGTGAGTACTACCATATTCCTTTTCAAAGGGATAGTTGTGATGGCAGTCAGTTGAGATGACAATAAAGGTAGTCGTGAGTTGAGGTAGTGCTCTAACAATGCAATTGGAGATGGTAACAACAGCAATTGTGTGTGAATCTGATGGGCCCTTCAATGATTAATAAAGATGGCCGCGTAAGTGGTTCAATATGTTAGCAATTGGTTAAGTTCTGCAATATTTTAGTAATTGGTCAAGTTCTGGCCGGATGGACATAATGGGAGGATCCAAACAGAATAAGTTGGCAATATCTTTTTGTTAAGTCCAGCTTTTTCAATCTTATTGACTTTTAACAATAACATATTAATCAGTCTCATTTCTAAGCACCACTCCATTCATGACACCTCACGTACCCGTGTCGACACACGCGGACACGGGTACGTGTCGGGTTGGGTTCAGCTTGAACCCAACCCAAAAAACCCAATTTTTTGTTGTTGTTTCACGGCAGTCAAAAGGCAAGCCCCCATTTTCAAAACCCTTGCCTCCTTTCCACCTTCGATTGCGCGATGAGAGAGAGAGAGACCTGTCCCTCCTCGTTCTCCTTCATCTTCTTCTTTTCCTCTTCATTTTCCTTCATCTTCTTCTCCTCCTCGTGCTCCTTTTTATCCAAAGAGAGAGAGAGAGAGAGACGATGGGGGTGGGGTGGGCTCAATTCGTAACTCACACGCACCCGTACCCATGTGACATAGCATTCATGAGTAATTGGTTGTCCTTTCTGGGGTTTCTCGTCATCTAGATTACTTATGGCTCCGATGCAGTCCCTTGATCAGAGCCAACAGAAGAATCATTAGTTTGAATTATCTATTCCCTATCTGATGGTTCAATGAAAACATTGGGATGATAAGAAACGTTAGGCCAACATGCAGGGTGGCCTTCTATTATAGGACAAGAACTGTTAAGTCTGTATCCAGATAACTCATGCAAACCTCAAGAAAGATGATTGCTAGCACAAGCAGAACATGTGAGGAGAAAAGAAAATGATATAAAAGGACAAAAGCATCCTATAACAGAAAGACGGCATGCACAATAACTGATACTTGCGGACACCCATCCAATACAACAAATAATTTCAAAATACAGTTAAAATCATTCAAAGACAGCAAAGGTTATGGCATAATTCTTCGAATATGGTTTGCGGCCAATAAAATAGGTCACACCAATTTCACAATCACGATACCACTACAAAATGTAAAGAAAACTGGAAAATTAAACTGAACTCACAGAATTATTGGCTGTAAGAACAGATGCAATATATAAATCAGTTAGCGCGTGAATTTCCTCCATGTTATGCTATTTCATCTTATTCGTACATCAGCAAGTGCATATCCCAAAAATATTTGCTTTAACAGGAAAATATGGATGATGCATGGATAATCTGAATGTTACAAAAAGCACAAAGTGGTAAAGAAAAATAAAATAACAAAGCAAATAACAAGAAAATGTACATGATTTCTGGTGATTTATCTCCATTCAGATATGAGGAAGGAACTCCAGCATTTTTGGCAGAGGAAGTTGCTAGATTGGTAGCAGGAGTTGGTGCACCCAGGTTTGTGTCACGTAAAACAGATGACGTATGAACTATGACAGTCCCAAAATCACCTGCTCAGCTCAGTTTAAGAATGCTAATTCAGTCATGGTATAGAAAGATCATCCAAAACCTTTTAGGAACAGAGGTTTTTTAACAACAGCAGATTCTTACATGGTAAATGTTCACCATACTTTTTTGGTTTCTAACAAAACTACAATATTTGATAATTGCAACACAAAATGCATTTTATATGGAAACAAACATCCAATGCTCTTGCTACATAATACAAAATTTCTTTGTTTTAGAAACTAGAAGTCAAGCACTTGTTCAGTACTATATAAAATGTTTTTTTCCTTTTTTGAACAGTTAGCAAAAAAAACTGAGCATGCAACTAAAAAAGATCAAAGGTGAGAAGCACTTACAAGAAGCTAATCTAGATTCCATGCTTGGTCTTAATTGTGAGAAAGAAACTCTGAATGGACAAATGGCTCAAGCCAATGAAAATATTGGACTGTAGTAGAAGGAAAATTTCACTAAAGAATGGATTCCATGAACATTGTCATGTTTCTCAGAAAACTTGGTCAGAATTTTCCATCTGTGATTGGGTCAAAGCTTTGTATCAGCAAAGTGTAGTAACCTAGGTCAGTTTTTCTCTCTAATCATGGCATTTGAGTGCAACCTAGCCCATCAACTTTTATCATTCTTGAAAATGCTGCTTGAGCATCTAAACTGCCTGATCCAAAACCAAGTCATTAACTAAATGGGACTTGCTGATTGCATAAATGAGCAAATCTGCAAGACAATCTTAAGTTGATAAGGTTTACCAAGGTTGTACATAGCGTATCATTACCCGCATCGATCGGGCCAATACTAACACCGTATTGTATCGCATCGAAAATTTTTAATAAAAAATTTCAAAAAATCCAAAAATATCCAAAAAAAAACAAGAAAAATCAGAAAAAAATAGTAAAAAAATTTTAAAAATCACATCACATGAAATAATGATGAATTGCACAAACTACAACCATAAAATAACAAATGAAGCATTTATGTCTCTATGAGCTGCAAATGACATCATCAAACATCAACTATCTCACAAGAACAATGCAAAATATTAAATATCTTGCAATTAAGAACATGTCACAAGACTCATACTTTCATACTACATAAGCAAAAATATTATGTGTCACATGGGTGCGGGTGCGGGTGCGGGTGCGGGTGCGGGTGCGGGTGCGGGGATTCAGCACTTCCAAAAAACCCGGGTGCGGGGGTGCGGCAGGGGCAAAAATGTAAAAAAAAAATTATATATATAAAGGGGGTCGGGGGTTCCCCGACGCAGGTTTTTCTGCTGACAGCTGCTGTCAGCAGAATTTTTTTTAAAAAAAAAATCGCAGCCCTGACAAACAGCACAGCAACTGTCTGCTGTCTGTCAGCAGAATTTTTTTTTAAAAAAAATTCGCAGCCCATTTCATAGGGCAATTTTAAAAAAAAAAATCCAAAAAAAATGGACCTAAATGATCCTGGGTGCGGTCAACGCACCCGGTGCCGCACCCGCACCCCCGTCGAGTCGCGTCGACGCGGGTGCGGCACCCTGCTAGCCGAATCCCTGTGACATATCACTCATTACTTGAGTACCCCGAGGCAAACAAAATTGTAGCTTTGTAATCTTTAATTGCAAATCTTTATTATGAGTAGCTTTGTAATTTTACTCATAAATTTTTTTTTACCTTAACCCATTTTCTTGAGTGAACAAATGACAGAAATGCTTTTTTTTACCTTAACCCACTTTTTTGGGTAAAAAAACGATGGAAATGCACTTCTAATGGCCTCTAGACAAATGGAGAAGTTGGCCCTCAAAAGGTATTTAAAACCCAAAATGAAAAAAAAAATAATTTCAGCCTTTTTAAAGTGTGTTGAAGCTGTATCGTACGATACGGCTCGATACGGGTACGATACATACTTGTATCGCGATACGAGTGTATCGTATTGTAAACTTCAAAAGTAACGATATGTATTGTACCGTATCGTACAATACGGACAACCTTGATGTTTACATTAAAAAAGAACATGTTAAACATTACATATTTACATATCAGTGCAGAAGCTATGAGGGTGTCCAATGTTGTGTAAAAAATGGAAAAAAAAAACTCTCGTTGTATATGTAGGCAAAAGGAAGATATAAGTGACAATAAGGGTTGATTCTGACACAACTGCACGGGCTATGGAATTAAAAAAAAAAAGTCAGGGGTTTCATATGTCAGAGAACTGATAAGCTGTAGTAATTATGTCAAGAGAAGAGTTCATCAGAGCCAGTGATGGGAATAATACTCACACACTTCGATAACAACAAACATTTATTAGTCACCATAAAGGATAAGGTACATATAAGATTAGCCACTTTAAAACAAGTCAAAGCAGAAAATACAAAAAAATGAGTATCTCCATGAAGCTCTAATGCATTATCAGTAAGGGATCCATTGAAAAAAGCAATTTTAATGTACTAGATGAAGAAATAAGCTTGCATGCAGTTGCAAAGTGCACAGAATACAACTTCATGTAAAAAGCAAAGTGCAAGCAATACAAAGGAAATCTATATAGTGGAATACCGGTAAGAAACAATACTACCTTCCATATTTTCCTCCACTTCATTAGTACTTTTGTGTCCAGGATTGTCCTCTACATTAATTGCCTCTTGAACTTCTTGAATTGGGACTTTGTTGGGTCTAGATGGTACAGTATCACCATAATCTTCATTTACAGCGGAAGATCCTGAAACATCTATAGATGCTTGGGCAACCATTGCAGCTTTGATCTGCTTAGCTTTTTCAATTTTGGGTAACATTGCAGAAGCTCCCCATTTGCATTTCTCAATGAATTTGTGCTGTTGTCAAAAATACATGCATAGGTTTCAATACTACAGATGATGAATTGAAATTAATAAGAAAACACAAAAGAAAAAGGACTATTCAATATTTACTATAGCGAAAACTTGAAACATCACAAATGGCAAATGGGTGTTTAGCAGCTTATAGAACAGCCCGAGTACAAAAAAAATAGATTAAAACAGGAATTCATTCTCTACCACTATCCACCAAATAAGAACAAGACTGCTGGTGGTGAATGTAAAAGATCAACCATGGAGAAGAAGAGAGCTTCAAAAAGGGAAAATAATGTTTTCATTACTTAAATGCATAACGGAAATCACATATCAATTATCATGCGCTGAACAATTGACAAGATTAAAACAGGAACTCATTCTTTACCACTATCCACCAAATAAGAACAATACTGCGGTGGTGAACATAAAAGACCAAACATGGAGAAGAAGAGAGCTTCAAAAAGGGAAAATAATCCTTTCATTACTCAAATGCATAACAGAGATCACATATCAATTACCATGTGATGAACAATATAAGTTCACAATGTAAAAATGAAGTGTCCGTGTAGGTGTGACATGCTGAAATACTCATATATTCAGCATGCACAATGATGTCTAACATGTACATCACCATCTATAACATTGAGTCAAATAAGACATCAGCAGTGTCAGTATCTTAACCAAACGGCCTTGAGTTTAGATATCACCAGGGACTATCATATATAGTTATCATTATGAAATATTCACCTTTAGCATCTCCATGGCAGTCGGACGTGCTCGAGGTTCCTTCGTAAGGCACTTTGCTATAAAATCATGAAAGACTAAAGACCTAAACATAGTCATTCAAAAGGAAAAATCAGCATCTAAGCTATGGGTTGAGACCATCACACTGTATACCAAACAACACAGAGTATTGCTTCATAAGAAAGCTATAACCAAATACATGCCTTTACAAAAAAATATGTTATTCACAGTCAATGATATAGTTGTTAGTAGTTGAGATTGTGTGTGCAAGCATGTTACATAGTCTTAAGCTTGCGAATTTGTGACTATGGAGCATACATTGCGAGTATGAAGCCTCCTGCACAATTTTGTTGTCTAATCTTACTCTTATAAATTGCGTGTGAACTCACTTGCATGATTTTGTTGCTTAAACTTTGCCTTCATCACTAATTCAAGTTCAAATAAGACTTACTAGAGTTAGTTTTACACTCATTCAGCTCATTTGCCATAAGGAGCACAATAATAACATTGGATTAAATGCTAGAGATGTTGCTAGATATAAGGCAGTGACAACTACTAAGAGGATATAGCATGAAACACAAAAATACAAGTGTTAATTAAAAACAAGGTTCACATAGAAAAATGAGCAGCAAAATAATATTTGAGAAAACAGTTAATAACTGGTTGCTGCACTGTTTATAATGGTGATGGAAGTACTTTTGGCTTAAAGGAACTGCAAGCAAAAAAGCCAAATGATGCCTCTTTCACACATGATTCAGAGAAGACAAGCCATTCTAAAAAGATATGAGAAGGCAAAACAAAATATGTTAGGAACGACATTACTAGGATCAATTAATACCTATCAACCAGAGCTACTTGACTACACAAAGAAATGAAAAAAAATGTATTCCTTCAATGAGAGATCACATATACATTGCCTAAAGAATACCAACTACAATAGTTATATAACAAACAAGACACTAACTTTATGACAGTCGATCACTTTATGTGCATAGCCCTCCAATACATTTAGGGTAAATGTAAATGATCTTAGTACCATACACGAGGCAAGAAAAGCATAAGAGTCGGTCACTTATCTACATCAATTAAACACTTTCTGGACAACAGATTTGTGAAACATACCATTTTTCTTTGTCCTCAAGCATGGGAGCAGGCTCGATTGATATCATGAACAGTACCTATATGAAAATTTAATGTCAAAAGATGCACTCTAGGAAGCAAAACTTGGGAATATGAAATTAAAAAGGTTTGCCCAAGGCATGTAAAATGTACCTTAAAGAAAACATAAACCTATAAGAGAATAAGCATCAAACTGAAAAGACAGAAAAGTGACAAAATACAGAGTACAAAATGTTGCAATGGATGTGAGACAAGACAAAGTTCACAGAATAGTCATAAATCCATACAAAGTTCAATCTTATAGGGTGATCATTAGATTCTTTTAACATATATAATATGAAGTATGAAGACGATGGCTGCAGGGAAATATCCAATTGCAGTGAAAGCCCATGGAGAAAGAAATATTACTATCAAATTACAAGAATAACCAGCTATTGGTGAAATGAAGTTTTTCAGTGTCCTATTATTGTTGGAAGCATTAAGAAATAAGAATTACCAACAGCTTAATATCATTGGACTGCCACCATTCTTGAAAGAAAAGAATTAGGTGTAATAGACATCATGTGATCATGATACATCACAAATAGTGGCAATAATTTGAAAATATCATAATATATTAAAAAATGATAATGTTTGCCACCGTGAAGAACAACAAACTTTTAGCAGCTTCCCAATTTGTTATCTTACAACCGGAAGAAGGCCATTGCTCTTGGAAGTAACCAGCACCAAAGTAAAAGAACATCCAAACACTAAAACAACTGTTTCAAGACAATCAACCATATTCCTTAAGTTGTACGCTAACAGACGATACCTGTGTAGATAAATTCCAAGCAAAAAAGCATTTTCTAGACTGAAGCATTTTGCTCCTTCCAAACATTTCACATAATAATTATCTATGCAAATGATCAATAATGGGCACATAAAGTCCAGGATTCAGAAAGTAGTTAAATGAAATTTGATGAGATAAACACAGGTTTGGCCAACACTCAAAACGGTGTTCTGCTGGGCAAACTTATGGTACCCATCCCCTTCCTACTCCTTCCCCTTGCTTCACTTATGGTACCCATCCGCCCTCTCACCTTCCAATACACATTCAGATGCGGGTGGCCATAAAAGGTTGCACACCTAGAAAGGCACCATTCACACCATTTTCCAGCTGGGCCAACAAGCTGACTGTCCTTCCGACTTCCAGCCCATCAGGCTACCTGAAAATGCTAGAAAATGTGGGATAATACAGTGAATGAGAGGAGAAAGGAGATGAGTGAAAATGACCTTGACGATAACCATGATTTAAGATTATGATGATGTTAACACTTGGTTATTGAAGAAAATGATGTCAGTCATAATGGTGGCAATGGTGAAAAGTAATAAACATAACAAAGGCGATGGTGATGATGAATGAAGAAAATGATGATAATGGCAGATTTCATAGTTGAGCATGAACCAAGGTGATGATGACAATGATAAAAAGAAGAAATCATGATGACAGTGAAGATGGATGAAAAAGGAGGATGAAGATCATGTTGATGACAACAATGAATAGAATGATGACATGGTGAAGTAAAGAACAATACCTAGGAATCAGGATGGGTTCTTTGGCCATCTCCCCCCACTTCTGGATGCACATCAATGGAAAAAAAACGTGACCATGGTGGGATTATCCATCCCCTAAGTTTTTTTAAGCAGCTTTTATTCGATCCAAATAACAGCAACTTCAAAGGAAGCTAACAGGTAGTTCCTCAATCATACTTCCTCAAAAGACCATATCATTATAAGTTGAGCGATGATAAAGATGAACAGATGACGAAAATTATGAAGACCATGATAAGGGTAATGATGATGATGACAAAGTGGAAACTAGAAAGGACAATAAGAAGATAAATAAATGGTAATGACGATGATAAAAAGAATGATACTTGTAATGAATGACTAGATGCAAAAGAGAAAAGAAGGAAAAATGAAATGTTCTTGCTCTTGTTGTTGCACTCGGTCAAAGGGCAGAAGACGGATACAGATTAAAATAAAGACCTTAGATATAAGAAATGTTGCTGTTGTTGATGTTGATAATGATGAGATATTTGGATTTTAGAAACCAATTTTTGTCATTAAAGCACCTTCTCAAAAAAGAATAGATTAAGGTTGTGCCATCCAAACGCTAAATTAGGTTTGAAAATAAGGTCTGGAAAAACTATCTTTGAATAATGAACTAACACAAAACCTTGTTATTAAAAGTGGAGCCTGAAGTTTATACAGAAAAAATGGCAGCCTGAATGCATGAACTGATTGCTGTGTGACTAGAAACTGAAACTATTATAATCTTTAATGTTGCAAGATCACTTCTGCTCATGAAAGTGACCTTATCCAAATAAAGATCTTCATAGTTAAATACTCATCAGAGCATGTCTATCAGCACAACAATAATACAGCAATGTACGTCAAATAGCAACCCAAAACAGTAGAAAGCACATATACTAACTCTCATAGGATGCACAGTGGATCTTGGTGGAAGCCCCTGAAAAAGATAGAGAAAAGAACAAGCATTAGATAGGTGAAGGAACCTTTTTGTAATTCTAAAGACTTCATGCAAACGCTGGGAAGCATGCCAGGAAAAATAAAATTTGCAAGCACCAGAAATTCAGGAAAAGGTACAGTATCGGACAGCACACCTCGGCCATTTCAATTGCTGATACACCAAGTGCCCAAACATCAACCTGTAAAGAGGTAAAAATAAAATTGCTGTAAAATATGAAAAGAAGCCAATATGTCTTAAAGAGAATGAGTCACCCTTTTAGTAAAAAACAATGAAAGAGAAAAGAATCACAGATAACAATAGGATTTTCAGATAATCTCATAGAAACCCCAAAATTCTGTCCGACCATGAAGTGTCAAAATAACACAAACTACGAATACATTCAAACTATATAAAACATCTCACCTCAACCACAGCACCCAAAATGACAAATAACAGTCTTTTCTGTTAGAGATCCAGAAAGGAACAGTACAAATTGAAATTATGCTTATATTTCTTTTCTTATTGTGATACCTTTCCATCATAGCGGCTTTCTTGAATAACCTCAGGAGCCATCCAATGAGGAGTACCAATAAACTGAAAAAGTCAAGAACAAATTAATAACAGAAATTCTGCACTGGATTACATTATAGAATCACAATACCAAGAATATTTACCTTGCAATGAGAAAATTCTACAACATACAGAAACCTTTTTTGAATGAAAGCCTCATCTTAATCCAGAACCACAGTTTGGTGTGTGCATATATTACTTCATGACAGTGCTGGTGGTGGGTGCATTTAGGTGTCAGCTATATGTACCAAGGTTGTAAGTTTCGTACCCATATCGGTCGGGCCCAAAATAAGATGTATGGTATAATAAAGCTAACTCATCCCAAAGGAGAGAGAGCATTAGAGTATTTTTGTATGCTCATGTCTCCTTGGGTCATGGTTCTCACTTTGTTTTGGAGGATACATACATGAGCAATATTCTTTAAAGAGTACATATCTTTGAGATATTTTCAAGCATCACTAGCATAATCAAATTTTGCTAAGCTAGCATACTTCTTGATGTCCACACTATTAATGAGCCACACCATAATCTTGGAGTGACCTATCTTTCATTCCTTATGTCTCTTCTCATAATCGGTAACGGCTTTGAACATGTCATCTCCTTGAAGTGCTACTTCTTTTCCGTTGTTGTTCTTGGTGAACACAAGTTTTGGCTCCTTCTCGGTGTCATCCACCAAACCCCATAAACCTTTGCTCCAAATTTGATGTTTCACGATTGAGGCCCACATCACATTGTTGGTATCATAGAGTCTCACTGGAATGGTGATCATGGTTTATCGTTCCTCTTCCATGGTGATTACCGAGATGAAGGAGAAAGAGAAAGAGAGGGAAGGAGAAAAAAGAAACGAAGATCTTTTAGATACCACGATCACACAATACACGAACTCACGTTCACATGAGCAACTCGTCCACAAATATTTCAAATCTCTGATACCATGTAATGAAATGAAAGAGCTCCAACACACCTCATCCAAGAGGCAAAAAACAACCCACAATGGGTTAAAACACAAGAGACACTAAGGGCCAAAGAGAGGGAAGGCTCAACACTTAAAAATAATATCTTTATTAGGGAACAAATGCACAAGAAATGCATTAGTTACAAAGGGTCAAGAAGTCCCTATTTATACACATAAAGAGGGCTAAACAAGGCCCGTATTAGCAGCTAGAAATATAGCCATTGACCCCAACGGCTATATGGTCTTTTAACCATATTTCCCTTAGCAATAAATAAAAAGACAAAACATAAAAAAATACAAAATGGCAATTCTGCCCCTAATGGGCAGAACCTATTACACATGAAAATTACCAAAATACTCCTAGAGGGTATTTTCTATTACAATATTAGAAAAACATATATATATAAACATATATATAGTGAGTGGTAGCTGTTTAATCCATACATGATCGATGAAAACACACTCATGTTGAGCGTCCATCGCACGCGCAATGGACACTCAACATTTTTTTGCGCAAAACACACAAAAAATGCAAAAATTAACTTTTAGCGGTGATTTTTGAAGGGCCGCTAAAGCATCCTTTTTGTGTTTTAATTTTTAAAGCACTTTCGCACGTTTTTTTTGCACATTTTTGTTTGTTGACCATCCATCACGTGCGGGATGGATGGTCAGCGAGCGTGCATTCCGTTTAGGCAGCTATGGATTAAGCAGCTACCACTTTTCCTATATATATATATATTATACAAGAACTATATCTTAACAATTCATACTTGATGTCAACCAGAGTCGGCTTGAGCTTGTGAACTAACTCATAATCATTACCACAAGCTTGGCTTGTTAAAATAAGTTGACACCTGTCACAATGATTTAGAGACTCAAGGACGTGGGATTCAGATTCGACACAAAAGTTTGATTTTTTTTCAAAAAATTGGGATACGTCACGGAAAAAAATTTAATCAATAAAAAACTAATTTTTGAACATTGTTTGTAACATAAAGAAATGTTTTTTTATTGAAATAAGATTAAAATGTAATAAAATATTATTTAAAAATATTAAAATAATGTTGTACATGTCGATGTCCAAGCATGTCCACTCATGTCACCAAGGACACGCAGTAAAAATGGTGTGTCCCTGTGACATAGCTTGACACATAAGAGATTCAAATACTAGGCTCCATCCAATGTAAAAAAACTTAATAGTTAGAAAATGTATCATAATCATCAACATCAAGCCCTAACCCAACTTACACAGACCCGGCCTTTAAGAGTCATGTTTCTTCATACTTTCCTATCTAGAGCTACAACCAAATTCACCTCACAACTGTTCATCTTGTAGCCTCCCTCAAAGTATTTATTGGTCCTTTCTTTTGTATTCATCTTGCTTGAATTTTTGTCACCCCTTCTCACAAATGCAATATCAGATCTCTGTGAAACATATCCCAGAACATCTTAGACAACAGTTCTTAAATTCTTATACATTTGTTTGGGAGGGTGATTCTTTCACCTTAGCATTAATGAACTTTTTGGATTTAGTACTCTGAGTAAAAGAGAGAAATACAACCACTAATTTCATAGGATATGGCAAGAACTTCAAGACCAACTGCTAATGAGTGCCAACATCACCCATGCTTGGGATTGGCACTAGCAGAGGAAACAAAAATGGAGTTTATTTATATGACAATATCATGATATTTCTCATCTTTTTTTATCTTTTAACAAATTTCTGCCTTTTCTTTATGCTTTCAAACAATATAACCAAAAAATAGTTTTCTGATTTATTGTAGTTTAAAAAGTTTATTTTTCAAAAAAAATATATATTCCAAGGTTTTAGAGAAAAACCTATAATATTTTGAGAGACTGCCTTTCTGAGATATTGCCAAGACCAACATTGGCAACTATCACACGCACACGCACACACACACACACACACACACACACACACACACACACACACACACACACACACACACACACACGGATGCATGCACTAAGCAGCCAGATCATGTGGGTGGCCGGAGAGACCCCCATGGCATGGAGAAAAAAAAATTATTTTCCAAGGTTTTAGAGAAAAACCTATAAAATTTTGAGAGTGCCTTTCTGAGATATTGCCAAGACTAACATTGGCAACTATCACACACACACACACACGGATGCATGCACTAAGCAGCCAGATCATGCTATCACTTGGATTACATGAAACAATCAGTTGCGTAGATTGTCAAAAAAATTACATAAAGAATTACTATAAAAGAGAACATATAATATTTAACATTATAGGGAACCATAAATTCATGAAACAGTATTAACTAGACTGAATAACTTAAGAGTATGGTGACTATGGCCTCATAACTTGGTAGACAAAAGGCTATTTAGGAAGCCAATTACTAACCCCCAGAGTACAAGTCAGCAAATACACTAAAGAAACCATTGTTTTTAAAATCATAGCATAAAGTGCACCATATATAAAAGAGAACATACTGTATTGCGTTTTGACATAGTCCGCGTGAGCTGGGCAGCAACACCAAAGTCACCTACAAAACAACCAGAAATGCATTGGTGCTGAATACTTTAAGAAGACAAAATTTAAGTATAGATCATTAATGCCCAAGACAGCAGGCTAAACAAAACAATCCACCAGAAAAAAATTATTTACAGATCTTCTACAGTAAATTATAGCCTGGTATACATTTTGAAAGAATGCACAGAAACCTATTACTTTATAAATTTTTCTGATGCACTATTACTTGGGGTAATGTGCCCAAATTCATTACATAGGGATGCAAATGGTTTGGATATCGGATACCAAAATACAATGGGAAGTCGAATCGGTTTGGATCCAAGACAGACAAATTTTGCAAATTCACCTTCCTGAATCTGACCCGTTTACAACCCTATCATTACGGCATAAATAGGTTTCCAAATCAATTATCCATAAACATTTCATGTCTACTTCAACAGAATATGCCTCTAAACATCATTTTATTTGTTCATTAATAAAGAAACCACAAGCTTCATTGCCCACCCATACACGAATATATAGGACCCAAGGTCCCAAACTATCACATAAGCATGGCCATTTTAGTGTTAATGAGGAACAATGTGTTCTTCTATTTGGGCTGCTATCTCAGGTTTCACATGCCAAAAACAACACAGCCTGTAACCCAACAGCTGCAGCGGTTTTCGCAGGCGACAACTTACATCGTGCTTAACATTTTTCGGAGACCACTTAGACAAGTGGTTTGACCAAGGCACCTCATTTTTCAGGTGACAAAAGAGAAAACTCGTCAAGAAAAAAAATAATTGGCCATATTTGTTATATTTTCTAATTTGCAGCCAATCTCGGTATTGTGCCCAAAAGCTAGTGCCATCTAAGTCTTTACGAGTTAATATTTTCCTCGATTCAGAAAACTCAACTCGCAGAAGCAATGAAACCTAATCTTTTTTAACTTTGAAAAAACTCAACAATGATGTACTAGCCATCAAGAAAAAAAGAGAAATCATGCATTTTTAATCATCCATGCACAGAAGCTGATCCAAAACCTAATTTCTGGTTATACTAAAGTGCATCAAATGAAACAGATGCAAGAGAAACTTTCGACTGAGCTAACTTCGAGGTTTATTTCACTGTAGAGATATTTTTAAAATCTGCAACAAGAAAAACATAGTTGGAAGTCGAATCGATGGCAAAAATAAGAAAAGCTGAAAAAATGAAAGCAAAGATGACTCACCTAATTTTACCTCTCCTTGTTCTGTAAGCAAGATATTACCACCTTTTATATCTCTATGAACCTTAAAGATGGAGTGCAAATATGATAATCCCTGCACTAAAGAAAATATGATCCTTGATTAATATTTCATCCCAAAAGTGATAAACCAACAATTAAGATATGTCGTAAAAAAAAAAATAACATAATACAAGTACGTCAAAACATATAAACACATGCAATCAAGAAAACTTACAAGATAAACTAGCATTAAATAGACAAGAGAAATATAGGCCAAGAAGTACTCATGTTTGTGCATGCAAGATAAGATTTTCTTAGTAACACGATCATGTTTGAAACCATGAATAGGATGTCGCTCTAATCTTAAGCCTTCAACTCACATGCAAAGTCATCTCCTTTCTTTTTCATAGACATTCCAAACCAAAAGTTGCAAGGAGGGATATCATAGGCTTCTGGAAGCAGCATAAAACACAAAGTCTGATCTATATAGATACAGGTATTGCAAATCCCATGAAGTTTAGCTTTACATTCCAAAAAAGTTACAATTCATTGAAGATATGTCTATCTTTTTCAAGGAAAAATATTGTGAGATAAAAATTATGTTCTTTTCATCTATGAAGTGCCACACATGTCACAGAAGTTACCTTAGCATCTATGTCACATGGGTGTGGTGCGGTGCGGGGGTGCGGCACTTTCAAAAAACTTGGGGTGCGGCAAAATTATATATATATATATATATATATATATATATATATATATATATATATATATATATAAAGTCCAAACGTTGGACATAAATGACCCTGGGTGTGTTGACTGCACCCAGGTTCAGGTTGACCGCATCGGGTGTGGGTGCGGCACCTAGTTGGAGAGTCCCTGTGACATATGAGCAACTGACTTTTTAGAATGTTTATCAGTTTAACTTTTATTGTAAAAATTCTCAGCATTTGGTTCTTGGTTGCTAAAGTTGTCAATATTGTTGTATTATGTATGGCATATGCTCAATAGTTTGAAAATTTTACGCCTATTGATGGTTTAGTATCTTTATCTTGTCCTGCTGCCCTTCAAGGGTATGTGGCCACACCTTGACAAGTTTAGGAAGGGAAATTTTGTTTTTCTAGATGAGGAATGTTTGGTATCTATGATATGACTTATGACATTTATGGAATGAAGATGGAAAATCAACATTTCACAACTTGAGTGATAGAAGAATCTAATGCCTACACAATGGAAGTGTCTGTGCATAAGTAGACTGAGGATCAATCTTATGATATTTTCTCTGTTGTGTGGATACATTAATATGACGCAGAATATGGTTATTTCATGGGCTTATCCCATTAAGAATCTCATAATGGTATGGATGCGGATATAGCATGAGTAAGCAGGAATCTTATGGTGTAGCTTGTTTGCCTGAAACTGTTACATGATTGTGATGAGATTGAATTGGCAAGAATGTGCATTCTCCATGTTTCTAGTCTGAATTCTTTTCAACCCTCTTCACAAATGCTAATACAAAACACAAAAACTTTTTATTGCACTTCTTGTTAATTGTAGCAAATGATATCGATAAGTGGTATTTCCTTTTGACTCTCAAAAACTTTTTATTGCATTTCTCTCAAAAAAAAATTTGTCCGAAAATTGGACGAAAATGACCCTGGGTGCGGTCAATGAACCCAGGGTCGTGTTGACCGCACCGAGTGCCGCACCTGCATCGCGTCAAGTCGACGCGGGTGCGGCACCTGCTTTGCCGAATCCGTGTGACTTAGCTTAGCATGAGATATACAGCCTGACTAGTAGTAGAGAACCTCAAGTTGTGAAATGAAGCAAAAGCATTCCATATTTGTTTTCTTGACAACCAATTCAGCTCACTAAAAAGGTAGGCATTTGCAGCAACACATAAACAAGTGCTCTTATATGAAGAACTATGTATAGAACCTTCAAAGCTTCTCTACATATGTAGGCAATCTGCTGTTCATCCAGAGGTTCTTCAGTAACATTCATTAAATCAGCAACACTTCCGCCCCCACAATACTCCATCACTATCTGCAAATATGTATGTATATTTAGTGAAAAGCAAAGTGTTCAAGCATTAAACTCCAGATATAATTAATACAAGCAAGAAACCATGATAGTTTTCAACCATCATTCACTAAAGCTAAAAAGGAAAAAAATCAAAAGCCATAAACTTGTTCAATAAAAAAATTTCAGATCCACAAACATAATAACGCGTGATTGCACATTCCAACATGAAAATCATGCTAATCTTACTTGAGGGAGGAATAGTGTGATATTTCTTATATTTAGATTTTCAAATTAAAAGTACAATTTTGCATTGCTTCAAATGAATATGTACCAATAATTCCAATATGACAAGTCCATTCCAAAAAGATGGAGACATCGAGCACATGATATGATGGCATAATAAACACCATCCTGTAGCCATGAAAAATAGGAGACTAATGGCATCATGTCTAGAGTAGAAACATTTCCAAAATGAAGAATAAACTCACAAGAATTGTTCATAAAAAATAGAAGACCAATAGTATTTGTTTCCTAAATTAGAAGCATTTCCCAAAATGACACATGAGCTCATAGGGATTGCCGAGCACAAATGCCTACAAGTTTGTGAGTGTGTATTGTTTAAAGTGCCCATGACTGAAATGCGCCTAACATAAAACTTACTAACACAATAAATTAATCAATGAAAATTTTAAATGCACAACTCTGAAAGAAAACACATGCCATGTTCTTAAGGGTATGACAATCATGCTAACAGACAATGTCATCTTACAACATATTTCACAAGGATGCTACTAAATAATCTGGTGATAAAAAACAATAAGGTGGTCATCCTCAAATGCTATTACCCAAAGATAGTCTTCCCCTTGGTAGCTTCCAAGATATCGCACAACATTTGGATGATTACACTGCTGCAGCATTTCAATCTCACCACAAATTTCTTCATACCCCTCCTCCTGAGAAGAACAATAGAGAATCAAGAGGATTTACAGAATAAACAAAGCAATCATTCTAAAGGCCAAATTTGGCTTCTTTCTCACTTTTCTCCCGGTTTTACTCTGATTCTTTAAAGAAAAAGCAAAATAAAAACTTTAAAAAAAAAAAGTGCTGACAAAACGAACCCCTTCACTTAGTGATATAACTTTGATGGCAACCAACTCAGAAGTCTTCAAGTCTCTAGCTTTATAAACTGCCCCGTATGAGCCTTTCCCTATAAAAGAGAGCAAACAATATATCATTCATAAGCACACCAAGAAAAGTCAGACTTGTGACATCATATACAAAAGTTTAATTCAAACTACAATTTCAAACTAAGAAAAAAAATATAAAATGTAAAATAGCAGGCTTGCTTATGCAAAACGCAAGTACATTGCCCCAATAAAAGCACCACGTTGGTGTCAATATTTGAAGATACATCATAAATGCTTTTGTAACGAAAGCAATAATATACATGTCACCTAAATCCATGAGCAGTTTTGTTGTTTTCACATCAATCCATGTTGCCATACAGACAACACAACCAATAAAAGCAACACTTTTAAGTCATAATCATGAGCCTTTATGATAAATGTTCTAATTTTTTCTTTGACGCAACATAAGTATGCTGTTTCACCATTAATCCACTCCATGACATTACATAACCCATGGAATTGCCTGCACATCCCAGTACTATCAATTGGGGATCTCCCAATAACCTTAGAGATCTATAATTAACCAAAGGTTTGCACTTTGCACCGATTAAAAATCCAAAAAGCTGATACTGTGACAAGCGTATCCAATATAAACCAAACAGGATATGATATGGAGAGAACAAAGCATGACATTTTAAAAATCAATCAAAGCCTAAACTGCACAAATCGAGCACAATAGAAATAAAATAGGAAATAATAAAGAAACTGCTCGGCTATCACATTGATCAAACGAAGTAGAACTAAATGAAACTGAGTGCTAATCCATACAAATTTATTTCAATTTTGAAGAGAATAAATGGAAAGCTTTGCAGATATCAGCTCATGGACCGATCGAGGTGTAGTTCAACACTTCAACTAGAAGGGGAGAAATTTTGTCAAAGAGACCAGAAATATACAAAAGTAGATAGGAAAAAATAAAAGAAAAAGGCCAGAAATCAACTCACCGAGCTCATTGAGCAACTCGTACTTCGTCGAGGGATCCTCCCTTACCACGACAGTATCTGGAACCGAGCTAACAGACCCCTTCCTCACCGACCTTCTCGTATCCTCATCCACGTCAAAACCTTCTTTCCTCTGCTGCAGAAACCCTAGCTCTGGCCCTCTCAACCTCTCCTCCGCCCGCCTGACACCGCCGACCGAAAACGGAAGCCCACTGCCGCTGCCGCTGCCGCCGCCTGACCGGCGGATCACGGTACCGAGGAACGATTCGCGAGGGCTCCCTTCACTCGGCTTTACGACGAACGTCGAGTAGGGATCGTCGTCCTGGTCGGCCTTCCTAGAAACCCCCCAATTCCGCTCCCTGAGGTAGGGTTTCCGCGCGGTCCGATTGCGGCGGATCACGACGGTGCCGGAGCCGCCGATCTCCTCCTCGTCGTCGTCGTCGTCGACGCCCACGCCGAAGTCCTCCGGGAGGCGTTGCAGGAGCGGAGGGAGGTAGGAATAGTCCGGCTCGGCGTCAGCCCTCCGGACGACGGTGGCGTATACGTCATCATCATCGTCCGACCGGTCGCCGCCTCCCCCGTCGGAGCTGTCGGAGTGGATCACGACAGTGGAGTACATCTCCGGCGCCGGAGGTTTCCTTGCTCTCCGGGGAGCAGAGAACGAATCCATCGCGTGGGGCCGAGGTCTAGAGGGGAGGGAATGTGGATTCCGAGTTCCCGGAAATCATTTTCCCGCGATTCCTTTTCCCCCGTTCCTCTCAGCGAGACAGACAATGACGATGATGATGATGCCAGTTCGTCTGCCAGCCGTCGCGCATTGCAGTCTCGAAATCCGGACGATACGGTCGTGACGAGTCGTTCTAAGACCGAGTAATTTAGGTTTCGATTCGGAATGGTGCTGACCAGTGGATGAGTTTAAGAATAAGCCCACAAATAAGATCTGCTAAACAAGCTTACCTCGGCTCGTTTACTAGTGGATAGGGGTGGCAATCGGGTCGGGTTGGCGTGTCAGCATACCTCAACCTGAACCCGACCCGTTTATTAAACGGGTTGGCTGTGGCAAACACTAACCCGACCCATTTAATAAACGGGTAACCCGACATGACCCGCCAACCCGTTTAATAAATGGGTTGGGTTGGGAAAACGGGTTGGCGGGCGGGTTAGCGGGTCGGGTTGGTGGGTCAGGTTGGCAGACGGGTTGGCGGGTTGGCTAACGGGTTTGCGGGTCAGCGGGTCGGGTTGGCGGGTTGGCGGGTTGACCTGCCCGCCTAACCCGTTTATTAAACGGGTCAGCCGGGTTGGCATACCCCCAACCCGAACCCGACCCGTTTAATAAACGGGTTGGCGGGTCATGTCAGGTTTTGCCACCCTTACTAGTGGATTTAGGCAAGCTTAGCTTGCTTGTCCCTTGATGAGTTGGCTCGTGCAAAAAGCTAAGTTGAGCTTGCTATATATATATATATATATACATACATACATATATATATATATATATACTTTATTTTTTTTATGATGAGAACCCTCACAAAAGCTAGGTAAAACCCCTAATGGGTATGTATATATTTTTCATGCATCTTGCTTTTTTATATATATTTCATACTATTCTTTTTGTAATATTAAAAATATAATATTATATAAAAAATAAATATTTTTTTATCTAAGTGGAACACCCCGTTCGGGCTCAACTCATTTAAGCTAAACAAGCTACATGTCGCTTGGCTCACCAGCTATACTAACCACGAACCAGGCAATGCTGCCACACCCACTATTTCCCCTTCTTTTGGAGCACAAAACTCAAGGTTAGGACCCCTTCTTTTGGAGCTTATGCTATGTGTTGGCTTGCGCAGATGAACAATGCCTATGAAAAATCGGATTTTGAGTCCCAGACCAGCTAGTTGATGGGTCATGGGCCGATGATCCGGCATGTTACCGATTCAAATATGGTCAAATCTTGACCTCAGTCATGTTGGCTCATCCTAGGGATGTCAATGGATTGGATTTTATCTCATATTTGACGAAATCCATTTCTATTTAGTCAAATTTAGTAAGCCAAAACCATATCCGAATATAATTATATTTGGATATGGTTTTGAATTTTTGCTATTAAATCCAACCAATATTCTCATTTGATGGAATTTCAATCCAATTACATATAAAAAAATGGATTTGGTATGAGCTTCTTCTCCATCCAAATTCAAATCTGACTCTCATTCCCTCTAGCAAATATATCCAATTAGTTGGATCCTGTATTAGCCACACCTGACATGAATCTGAACAGTTTACATCCTAGCTGGGTTGTTGTTTGTGTTAGGTGTAAGAAGGAAGGGAAGAGAGAATTCAAATATGAAACTGGGTTGTTTTGGAAAAAGTGGTTTTGATGACGTGGAATAGTCCCATATTGATTGTGTTTGAGTTTGTTGTGGGCTTTATAAGCCACATGTAAACTCTTACATTTGTTCCTGAGAATAAGAGGTTGGGATGACTACCACACACACGTGCGCGCGCGCCCGCCCACCGTGTCGGGTCGGGTTCGGGTTCGGGTAATTGGCCTTTTAGGGCCATATCCAATCAAGACCAAAGTTTCTGTGGATATTTGGATTTGTTAACGGGTTATGAGAAATGATAACGGATCACGACTCCTTGGAGTCCGTGCCTGTTATGACTCTTTTCCTTTAACGGATCTCAACTCTTCTTGGGGTTACAATAGATCAGAGACGCTCTAATTTCTGAAGAAAGAAGAGTTTGCGGTTTCCATTTCCCTGTTGTTCTCTCTCTCTTTCCTGTGTTATCCCGAAAGGGGTTTTTTGCAACTTCGGTTCGTTGAGGTTGTTTTCGAAGGACGATCGTCGGAGTGCACCGGTCTGATTGTCGAGGCTATTGTATCCTGGGGGAAAGACGCCAGACCCTGTTTTGCATTGTATGTGGGGGCGAATCTTCTCTAAGGGGAGTATTTTCGTACGCCTTAACCGTTTATACAATATTAACATGCTTTTGTTGTTTATGTTATGTTCTATGCATATGTTTGTTCATTTGCATATGTCTGAATTTTGGTATATGGTGGAACCCGACGTGTTTGCTCCCTGTTTATGTTTCGATCTGCTGAAAATCATGATTTATATTTTGTTGCATATTATGATTTATATCATGATTATGATTGTGAAACTGTGTGATCCGAAAATCGATCCAACAGTTTGTTGATAGGGATGCAAATGGGTCGGATCCAGGATGGGGTTTTTGCAATTTTTAGTTGTTGCAGATTAGATTTGGATTCAAATCCCCATGTATTTAGCTGTTCTGGATCCGAACTGTTTGTATCTCTATTTGATGAGAGTTGTTCATAAGCCGCTTATATGTCTAAGTTGGACTTTGGTCATAATTTTGATGCTCACCTAAACCACAACTAGGCTTAGGCAAGGACCACCCTTTGATGGGTAAGGTTTGACCTGAAAATATTGTGATATTTCTAAAATAATCTATTTTTTTGAATATTTATTCTCAAGAAAAATATCATCATGCATACATTTGACAAATACAAGAAAACATATAAAGTACCTAAGGATGGACGCAACTATATAAAATATATATCTCACAGAGTAATTTTGCTAACCAATTTGCATTAAGGTAGATATAGATCTCTTAAGAAAAACCTTGCTCAGATCTGTTTCTATTTAATGCTTACAAAAATAAATTGAAGCACATTTTATAAAGACGATACTTGCCCATATTTTTGTTATTAAGTGAATGTTTGGATTACCAACTATTTAAATTCTAATGAATAAAAAAGAAGATTAGTTAATAGTGGTGATGATGGATGGTAGCGGTGGTGATGGTAATGGTAGTGATGGTAGTAGATGGTGGTGGTGATTGTAGTAGCAATGGTGGTGATGGACTGACAGTGGTGGTGATAGTAGTGGTGGTGGTGGTGATGGTAAATTGGAAGAAAATAAACAATTTGCGAAAAATATAAGTAGGTCACCTTCTATTTTTGGAAAAATTGGTGAAATTTATAAAATATCATTAAAAAATAAAAATATATGATCCAAACACACTACCCATCGCGGCTTCGCTTGTCTGGTAGGAGCAGCTATTGCATGTCACATTTTGTTGGGACGTTGCCTGTTCAAAACCCAATGATACAGTTGTATAACTGGTACAGGTCTACCTAACCTCAGCTTGCCTATAAAAAAAAAAGATGATTCAACATGCTACTTAAAATATGTATAAATGGTAAGGCACAATTTATAAAGTGATCCAAGCGAAAAGAGGAGAAGGGGGAGTATAATCAAAGTTTTTTTCTGTTATAGGTCAAGCGAAAAGTCTACCATCACCCAGAGCACATTAATAGGATTCCAGTTGGTAAAACATTAAAGTCCCCTCTGCCCACTAAAGAGTATACCCAGCTTAGGCCTTGCAGTACAGGATGTCTATATGGGTAGAGGGATGGCAGTGGACTGGGGTGGGAGGGGGGACAAGGTCTCTACCCCTTCTTCATCTCAAAATTGTATCCTTCATCTCTGCATGGGTTTTGATTTTTAACCAACATCCCAGCCTCCATTCCCGTTTCATGTCCTTTATCCCCGGTCCAAATAGAGCAAGGGGGGTGGGGGCCCGTCCCCCCCCCCCCGGATCTACTGTCATCCTTATCTATGGGTTTGGAACTTGTGATGTCCCTTCAGTTTGGTGAAGTTCGTAACTTCCCCTAACTAGATGAATGGAGCCCTTGTGGACGAAGTTGGTGATTATTAAGTAAATATTGATTGTCAAACTGGTAAAAAAATCATGACATTTAAGTTTTGTTTATTATTATTATTATTATTATTATTATTATTATTATTATTATTATTATTATTATTATTATTATTATTATGAAGGAAAACCCTCACTCAGAACCAAATCACTTAATGGGTCCACTCCCATGTGCTAGTGGGATTCAATCTTGGGCCTTCAGCTTGACTTAGGACCCCACTGACCACATGGGTAACCATCGCCGCCGTGAGTTTTATTGAGTTGATAATTGCTCATAAAAAGATGTTGCAAGGTCGAAGCTGGGTGTACTTCCCTGTAGGGGTGGCAATCGGGTTAGGTTGGTGGGTTTGTGGGTCGGGTTAATGGGTTGGCGGGTCAGAATACCTCAACATGAACACGACCTGTTTATTAAACGGGTCGGATGAGGTAAACACGAGCACTGCCCATTTATTAAACGGGTAACCCGATATGACACGGTTAACCCGTTTAATAAACAGGTCAGGTCGACATGACACAGCGACCCATTTATTAAACGTGTCGACCCGATAACATAGACATGATAACCGACCCGAGTAACCTGAATAACCTGTCTAACCCGAATAACACAATTAGAAACACACACAAAAAAAGGATGATTCAACATGCTACTTAAAATATGTATAAATGGTAAGGCACGGTTTATAAAGTGATCGAAGCGAAAAGAGGAAAGGGGGAAGTATAATCAAAGTTTTTTTTCTGTTATAGGTCAAGCAAAAAGTCTACCATCACCTAGAGCACATTAGTAGGATTCCAGTTGGTAAAACATTAAAGTCCCCTCTGCCCACTAAAGAGTATACCCAGCTTAGGCCTTGCAGTACAGGATGTCTATATGGGTAGAGGGATGGCAGTGGACTGGGGTGGGAGGGGGGGACAAGGTCTCTACCCCTTCTCCATCTCAAAATTGCATCCTTCATCCCTGCATGGGTTTTGATTTTTAACCTCCATCCCTGCCTTCATTCTTGTTTCATGTCCTTCATCCCCGGTCCAAATAGAGCGAGCCCCCCCCCCATCCTTATCTATGGGTTTCAAACTTGTGATGTCCCTTCAGTTTGGTGAAGTTCGTAACTTCCCCCAACTAGATGAATGGAGCCCTTGTGGACAAAGTTGGAGATTATTAAGTAAATGTTGAGTGTCAAACTCGCAAAAAAATCATGACATTTAAGTTTTGTTTATTATTATTATTATTATTATTATTATTATTATTATTATTATTATTATTATTATTATTATTATGAAGGAAAACCCTCACTCAGAACCAAATCACTTAATGGGTCCACTCCCATGCGCTAGTGGGATTCAATCTTGGGCCTTCAGCTTGACTTAGGACCCAACTGACCACATGGGTAACCACCGTCGCCGTGAGTTTTATTGAGTTGATAATTGCTCATAAAAAGATGTTGCAAGGTTGAAGCTGGGTGTACTTCCCGGTAGGGGTGGCAATCGGGTCAGGTTGGTGGGTTGGTGGGTCGGGTTAATGGGTTGGCGGGTCAGAATACCTCAACATGAACACGACCTGTTTATTAAACGGGTCAGATGTGGTAAACACGAACACGACCCATTTGTTAAACGGGTAACCCGATACGACATAGTTAACCCGTTTAATAAATGGGTTGGGTCGACACGACACGACGACCCCATTTATTAAACGTGTCGACCCGATAACATAGACATGATAACCGACTCGAGTAACCCGGATAACCTGTAATAACACAATTAGAAACACAAAAATATATTATATTTTTTTTTGCAAATCTCAATATGAAATTATACTACCAACATTAACATAAAACATCAACATAAAGTCATAAACATAAAACAACGTCAACATAATTGTCTTACAAGTTACAACCATACTACAAACATATCCACCAAGTTGTCTTACAATCACCAAGATAAACATAAATAATTAAACCCGCCTAACCCGTTTATTAAACGGGTCAAACGGGTTGACGGGTTGGCATACCCCGAACATGACCTGTTTAATAAACAGGTTAGGCGGGTCGACCCATTTATGACACGAACCGTTTAAGCCAAACCCTAACCCGACTAAGAAGCGGGTCGGGTCAGATTTTGCCACCCTTACTCCTTGGTAGCTTGGCTGACCTTAAGGGTTACCAACCGGAGGCCATCCAAGGTGCAGTCAGTGATAGGGGGTTTGTCTTGGATTATAAAAAAAAAAAACTTTCTTATAAATATTTGATGGTGATCCAATTCTCTTTTCCCAAAGTTTAAAGACCTACTGTCTGTCGCCAAGATGTTTTTATAATAAAACATGTGCTGAGGAATGACAAAAGCTATGAGGACTTTTGAAAACATGTTGAACTCTTGTACTCTAAAGAAAGAATAGTTATGCTGCTATCTGATTAGGGAAATCAATTATATGAAGAAGTAAGAAGAATCACTTAGGATTTGTTGTTAATTGCTCACATGACATCATGGTTTTTGAATTGAGAGGTTTTTATTGATGTATATATTAATGATTCTATATACCTAGGCTGATGTCAACTCAAGTTAGTGCTTATACTATCTAGTGTAAGTCTATTTAAAACTAATTGGGGGCATCCCTTGTCATAAGGTCAAAGCTTGGTGCATTCCTCCTTGAGCAACAAGGACCTCAAAGGTTTTACCAACTAGATACCAGATACCCACTAGACCCAACTGGGGTTGGTGTAGTGGGGTGGGGGCTTGACTGCTAGATGGGCTGTCAAGGTTCCATTCTCATGGGTGAGCAAGCCAATGTGTAGCATAGGCTTAAGGGGCAGGGGTCCTAGCCTCAGAGTTTTACACTGCCGGCACCATGACCGGAGCGTGATTAGGTCTTATTAGATTTGTTACATCTTTTATATTGTAGGATGACATGATTTTTCTAATGTAAGTATAGTATTGAAAATTATTGTATAAGCTGAATGATGTTTATTTTACTAAATAAATTTCAGCAGGCATCCACCTCAGTTCATGTGGCTTGAGAATTAGATATTTGAAGGGCACCATAACTAAAAGGTTTTTTGTATCTTTTCCTTGTCTCTAAACTTAAATTGTTTATACCGACTCTAATTTGAAAGAGCAATCCTAATGATTTGAGAGGTCTATCATAAGTTGTTAAATATTTTATTTCTCTCTCTCTTTCTGTTTTTTTTTTTTAGGTCAATGGGCTAAAGTCGTATCATGGCGAGCTTAGAATAATTTTTTTCTCTTATTTGTCATTGGTATTATGATATATTCGCATGTAGCCAAGACAAATCTTGCAAAAATATCATGAGAAATTACCTTAAAGTTAAAAATGGCAATTTCTCATGATTTTTTCATCAGAAACATAAATATCACGTTTAAAATCTGATATTTATGTTTTTTATCGGCTATTTATCATAAAAAGTATGTTTTTTTATTTTTTAACATTTATTGCATTTTTATTTCTTTATAGAAATTTATTTTTTATTGCCAAGATTTTGCTAAAAAACATGAAATTTACATTTTTTTATTTTTCAAGATTTTTTAGCAAACAAGATTTTGTCGATTTTTACTTTCGTCACTATGAGGCAAGGGCGTTATGCTAAACAATTAAAATTTATCATTCTTGTGCATCACAAAAGCTAAGGCAAAGTGAAACAATAGATGATCCAATCACAATTGTTTTGCAGAAATGGACAAATAAAAGTGCAAAAGCTTTATATTAAAAGAGTACTTGCTTTTGGTTGGTTTAGAAAATAGCACCAAAAAATGGCAAAAGTATTGTGTTTTGATCTAATTCTTTTTTTTTAAAGGAAGTTGTGGTTAGGCAGACCCCTACCAGTTATACAACTATACCATTGGGTTTTGAATCGTCCCAACACAAGGTGATGTGCACTTGCGGCAAGTTATGGTTAGGCAGACCCCTACCAGTTATACAACTATACCATTGGGTTTTGAATCGTCCCAACACAAGGTGATGTGCACTAGAGGCAAGTTAGGCGAACTCCTACCAGAACAACAGTCGCCCATGTGGCAGAGGGATTCTATCATGGGCCTTCAGCTTGACACAAGACCCCGCTTACCACATGGGATGTGACCTCGGTGGTAATTATCATTTGTCTTTGATGTCATACAGATTAGTAATTAAAAATATTACAGTTTTTTTAAGTCATATATTATCTTACGCGCGAACCAAGATTATTCTATGTTCAAGCTGGAAGCCAAGCTCCAGCCTAAATTAGATCATTCAAGTTCGATGGGTCACCCACACTACTACATACTTATTGTATTAGGCGAGCCCAAGCCAGACTTAAATGATCTTAGCTTGGTCTTACTAGGGTCATTGTGCACCTCCTAAGAAGGCACACCCATGTCAAGGCCGGCAGTCTCCTTAGTGACATCAGGAAACTGATGTTAACCCAATTAGGCTGTCTTGGTTGTATCTTAAAAGCAAAGTTGTGCTTATATCTATTATTAAAAAGACAATTGTCACTTGAAAGAAAGCACCATTGTGGCAAATCTTCAAGCACTCTGAACATTCCAATTCTATACTGATTTTTTGCATCTAATTTTCTCTTTCTCTCTCTCTCTCTCTCTCTCTCTATATATATATATATATATATATATATATATATATATATATATATAAAAACCCATAACAATATCAAGAGGATGGGGTTTCAGTTTCCCAATTGCCGTGTGTTTTGTCGACAGGCTGAAGAAACCACACAATATCTTTTTTGGTCGTGTGAAGTGTTTCGGGAATTGTTTTCTAAAACTTGGAGGGCTCCATCAGTTGTTGTGCGGGAGGAGTGCTTTGCGTTAGATCTTATCATTGACCCTGCTATAATTAGACGCGAAAAGAAGTGGAGGACTATTTGGAGAGTCTGGTTATTTACAGTGTGGTGGTTCATATGGATGGCCAGAAACGATGCTACTTTTTGGGATGTCCCGTTCAACCTTAATTGTTTGACTCATAGGGTCTTGGCTGATGTGTATGCTATCTTACGCATATATCTCAAAGATCTGCCTCTGCCTCTAACCAATCCTCATCTAGATGTCTGTGGTCCTTGATGAGTTTTCTGTTTTGTGTTCGGGTTTTTTTGTTTTTATGTAAATGGTGTTTTCATGTAGGGATGTTGTGTTTGTGCTTGTGGGACTCAAGGCTTTGTTGAGTTTCACTTTTAAGTAATGTTGATATCTCTCTCTCTCTCTCTCTATATATATATATATATATATATATATATATATATATATATATATATATATATATATGTCCTCCTAACTGTCCATAGAGTGGATAATACTGTTTCCATGTTTCATTAATTTGACTTTATAAATGGATTCAACATGGCTCATTTACCAGGAATCAACGGTTGAATCATGTTTTTCTTATGAAAATATGATTTTATGAGTCTCTAAATTTTATTAAAAAAAATTTGAGTTATTGATTTTTGAAGCTTTTAAAAACTTAGACATGATAATCAGATAATCCAAAAGCCTATTTATACTAAACAGCTTGCATATAGTGCATTTGTAAGGTCAGATTTCAAAAACAATAAACAACAATAAGTGAAAAATAAAATTGTCCACGGTCTAAGGAGGAACCAATATATATACATAGCGAGAGAAAGAGACTCACACTTTGGGTGTGAAATGAACGTGCTAAATGGTTTTTTCATTTTATTTTTAAATTCTAACCATACAAAATGTGATCTTTGTACTTGATTTTATAGGGATCAGTTCTTGAAGCATTCAATTCTGACACATGGGTGAGTTTTTTATAAGGTTTATAAAATCATAATTGGAGGATTCCTGTTTAGTACCGCTTAACACCAACTCTTTTTTTAGTCTTTCATCTTGTCCTACTATATTTTGATAGATGAGATTTTTCAAAGATGGGCAAAGGCTGAAATTTCAAACGGGACCACCAGGGGCGTAGCTAGGATTCATGTGAGGGGGGGGGGGGGGGGGGGGGGGCAAACAGGGGTGTAGCAAAAACAAATTATTTGTGCGATAGTCGGGGGTTCGGGGGCAGCGCTCCCGAAAAAAAATTGAGATAAAATAAAAAATGGCTACAATTATTAATAAAAATCTATTTCATATGGACAAATCAAACTATTTGCTGCAGTCAGGGCTGGGCTAGGACTGGGCTGGGCTAAAAAAATGGATAAAAATCTATTTCATATGGAATCAGGGCTGGGCTAGGACTGGGCTTTTAAAAAAAAAAAATAACTGTTTCGGGAGGCAGGACTGGGCTACAGCCCAGTTCTGCCCCCCCCCCCCCTAGCTACGCCTTTGGGGACCACCATGGGCATTTGACCAAGATTTTGCATCAGGAACACTACTAAATGCATGAATGCCCAACCTAGCATCGAGATTCCAAACATGCTCTTATGCACTCGGAAAAGTACAACTCGTATTAGCCAAACTCATCCTCGGCAAATCGTGATTAATCAAGAAAAAGATTGGGCAACCTCAGCTTGCAAACTCCTTAAATCATGATTAATTGGCCCGCTTTATCATCCAGCTGGTGATTCACCCGATTTTCTTTGAAAATTGGGATCTCCAAATCGCCTGCAAAGCAGATCGGGATTCATGAACGATTTCGTCGATGAATTGCCGATCTCGGCAAAACTGAGTGAGACCACCTCCCTTTTGTATTTGCACTAAAAACTGGATTTGCTAACTACCACCCACTAAAGGTGGTAAGCTAGTTGTTATCATAGTGACAAAAGTTAACAACTGCAAAATATGGCAGCATAAAAAACTTGAGAGATTTTAAAAATTTCATAAATCTCAGCAATTTTTTTTCGGTAAAATCTCGGCAATAAAAGATAAATTAAAATTATAAAAAAATATTTTTATAAGAAAATATAAATAAAATATATTTAACAACAAAAAACTTTAAGGTTTTTATGATAAATATCTGCTAAAAACATAAATATCATGATATTTGTCACAGTTTAAAAATCTAACAAAAAAAACGTTTTAAACTTTAAGGCAAATTCTTGCAAGATTATCATAAATCTCGCGATATTTGTCACTATGGTTGCTACCAAAGTAGGAATTGACAACTAATACTTTTTCAAAATGCATAAACTTACTAGGAGTATCAATTTCCAAACAAAGCCTTGAAACAAAAAGTGACAAACCTCTTTGTACATTTATGTAGTCAAATTGACTACAAATGCATGATTTAATGAAATTTTACAAATTTATGCTAAAGTTTGGTCTAAGGCTTATCCATATATACATGTGTGATATATACGTGTGTGTACAAGGGCCCTTTGTTAGCTACAATACTTTCAAATTTGGCACCTTCCACGAATTGAGATGCTATCACTTAGCATTACCAATTATGTGGCTTTCTAATAACTAGAGATGCAAATGGGTCATATTTTTTTTACTCGAAGAAACCGCTCCAGACCCAGAGACCTAGTCGCACTGGCTCAACCTGCATTACTTATGGTTTTTATCCATGTCGACCTAAAATTGTAAATAGATTGTATTTAAGCATTACTAAATCCAACTTAATCCAATTTGGCACCTTCGACGAATTGAGATGCTATCACTTAGCAATACCAATTATGTGGCTTTGTAATAACTAGAGATGCAAATGGGTCATATTTTTTTTACTCGAAGAAACCGCTCCAGACATAGAGACCTAGTCGCACTGGCTCAACCTGCATTACTTATGGTTTTTATCCATGTCGACCTAAAATTGTAAATAGATTGTATTTAAGCATTACTAAATCTAACTTAATCCAAGACGAATTGAGATGCTATCACTTAGCAATACCAATTATGTGGCTTTGTAATAACTAGAGATGCAAATGGGTCATATTTTTTCTACTCTAAGGAACTGCTCCAGGCGCAGAGACCTAGTCGCACTGGCTCAACCTGTAGTACCTACGGTTTTTGTCCATGTCGGCCTAAAATTGTAAATAGATTGTTCTTAAGCATTACTAAATCCAACTTAATCGGTATCGGATGCCGACTATCTTAAAATCTGGCATTTATGGGTACTTAGGTTTGGATTCAGATCTTAGTTGGACTGAGATTTGGATTCATATTCAAAACTCGATATGGAATCCAAATGTGATTATTAATAGGATTTAACTTTGATGACCTAAGGGTCCAAAAAGATTTGGATTTGGGTTTGATGGACATCCCTAGTCATCAATTCCAATTCAAATTTATCATTATTGTCATGAAATTATTTGGGAATCTTTTGAAGTGAAAGTCTAAAACCCACAACTCCATGACCCATGAGCTTGTCTGGTTGTGTGGGACATGACCTGTTGTCACTCAGGTACTAACCTAATGTGAATTTTGTACTACCTTAAGCTATCTGCCAAGAAAAAAAAAGTAAAAAACAAATTATTTTTACCAAAAAGACCTGACAAAAGATTGAAATTTTGTTAAGAAATAGAGTTCTTAAAAATAAAATGGATCTTTTCTTCAAAAAAAATAAAAAGATCTGATCCAAATCCATTACATACCAACCTCAGCTTGACAAGAATAGCTCAATGGGTCTTTTCAACCCATATCCAGACAACAGTAATGAGGTTCAAGTTGGAGGTCTGACCATATCATACCTATACCCACCTGCACTATTCCCAGCTCATGCCATTGATGCCTAAGAATAGATATGTAAATGGTTCATATTTGGGTTGGATGTAACCAATACCAGATCTAACTAATCGGAGGTTGGCTAAAAGGATATGGATTCTAATTCAGAGGCCTATGGTGAAATGCTCATATCGAATTCAGTTTTTTACATGTAATCGGATTGGACATCCATCCATCAAATCCGTACCAATAAATCAAAATCAAAACCATATCTACATCCTATTTAAATCGGATATAGTTTTAGCTTATAACATCCAACTAAATGGAGTCAGTTTTGGACGGGCATCGGATAAGATCCTTTGATATCCCTACCTACAAACTTCTTCAAATTCAACCGAATACTGATAAGAGTCCACAAAATATGGATCCCGACCCGACCCGAACACAGTGGTGTCCCACTAGACTGTTTCAGTCAAACTCCACCAAACTATCAATTAAACTAATTAGTGCTCCCAAACTCCCAAAATCAAACTAATCTTGTCATTATTAGACACACATAAGCATTTAATTACTGTTTGATTATCAAATCAACAATTCTCTCTCTCTCTCTCTCATGGTCAATGGTAGCCGGCCTCTCTTTTGAGACGAGCCACTCCTTTCTCTCTCTCATGAGAAAAACCAAGCATTCCATTTCTTCCTGCCTAACCTTTCCCACAAAAAACCCTTGCCTTGGCAACCTGAAGAGAAACTCGGTCAAAGGCTTTCCAACACATCCACTACTTAGGCACTCGTATGCTTCTGCTTTGATACCAGTTGTCACGGGCTAATTTTTCCACGGCCAAATTTTTTTCGTCTTTCAAGCCAAGGAACGCTTGTGCGGCACTAGGTCTCATGGCCTAGTGGTGTGAGTTTTATGAAAACCCTTTTTAAAACAATATTTTTAATGAAAATCCGGTGAAAGCCAGACACCAAAAATATAAAAACCGGCTCGCACAAGTGGTGGAGTCCGGGTCGATCTCAGGGAACGGAAAATACTTCGTATTCAAACACACAATCTAACTACTCTTTATTGCCAAAATAAAAAGAATTAATTAAATAATTAACTACGAGAGTACGGCCCTACGCAGAGGGCTTAAACAAAATAAATAAATGGTTTTATTACAAACCCAATTAATAAAATAAAATAAAACCCTAATCTAAAAAGAAAAGAAAGGCTTCAGTGCTTCGAGTCTTCTTGTCCCTTCTTGAGGTAATGTATGTTTTCTTGAACTTTTGCTTTTCTAAGGGCTCTTTGAGGACCTTTCTGAGGGTCTAAGGGTCACTTGAGGGGACCTCAGAGGGCTCTTTAGAAGCTCGAGATCACTTCTCTCGCACGTCCAAACGCTTTCCTGCAACACACAAAAACAAAACAAAAAGCAGTACGAGGAAGACTAACTAGGAATTTCCTAACAAATGACAAAAAAATTTAACACAAACAGGATTTGACTTAACTAAACTAAACTAAACATGAGCTGAACTATGAACGAACATGTAACAACCTACACTAAAAGCCAGAGTAGCAAAACTACCTAACTAACTAAAAAAATCAAGAAAACAATTGTAGTAGCTAAACTTAACTAATTCAAGAAGCAATAGATTAACTAAAGTGAATTAAAAAAAATCAAGAAGGTAATCAGCTGAACCTATTAACTAATATTAACAAGTAATGACATGAACGAGAACTAAAAATTGGCTGAAGGTAAATTACCCTAATTGGCTAATCCCGAATTGATTAAAACTACTTATTAACTATGTGCAAGATAACAAAAATTATTAACTAACTAATGAATGACAAAATAAACTAATTCAGTCTAAATTCTATGTTGTAAGGAAGATGAATATAAACTAATAGAATCTGGAAATAAAACACAAATATATGTTTGACCCAACTATGATAAAACATATGTCAATGCAATGATAACATAGCAATCAGCTACCCTGTTTTTTACTACATATGCATGCTCAATAACCCTACAACAAATCACGTGAGTTCAATGTAATATAAACTAACTAAATAAAACTACCCTAAGCTATCGCTACAGGCAATGCACTAGTTGACAAAACAAAACCCGTTAATAGGAAGCAACAAAAAGAAGGCTAAAACGTTACTTGAATCTGCCTAAAGTATGATTCACTAACCTATGTAAAAATCAAATAACCTTACCTACATAAAAATCTGTTAACTGCAATTGCTTAAAACGTTGGTTAAGGAATAAATGGATGAAACATATAACTAATGAAATTAAAAGCTAAGGCACTTAAGCATGTATCGACTAAACTATGTTATTGACTTAAGAAAATGCTGATGTTAAACTGAATCACGCTGTAAAACAAAGATGTTGAACCTACAGAAACAAAAACGTTGAACAAGAATGAATAAAACAAACACAATGAAGCAAAATAAACTACCGGCTCAAAAAAATATTGCTGAACCTAACACTATATGCACAGACTGAGCCGACCGTTGAGAAGGAATCAAAATAAAAGATCAAACACGTTGCTACCCTTTTTTTTCTCTTTTTTTAAATTTTGACAGACAAAAAACAAAGAAACTGTATACCATGTAGATCTAACTATACGGTACACACCACACACATTAACCCTAAAGACAAAAGAAGGAAACAATTTACGCAGAATTTAGGATATGATTTTTTTTTATTCTTTTCAGCAAAAAAAAAAATAAGAAACTATTCTGAACACGTAAAAAAAAGAGGGGAGAAGAAGTTACCGAGTGGATCGGCTGGACTGGTTGAGGGAAGAACGGTCTCTCCCTATATCAGATTTTCACGTTGCCTCCCTTTTGCTGAAGGAAGAAGAGGAACCCGCTGGCTAGAAAGAAGAAGAAGAAGAAGAAGAAGAAGAAGAAGAAGAAGAACCGGCTGAAGGTAGAGAGAGAGAGAGAGAGAGACGTCAATCCCAAAGAGAGAGACATCTTTTTTTTTTTGCTGTAGAAGATTACTTATAATACTAAATTAGGGTAAAAGAAAATTTTCAAAACAAGTCCACAATTTTCCATATTTTTCAAAAGACCCATTTTAGTAAAACAACTTTTATTGTCTAAAAACAAACAAACAAACTTCCTAAAAATTAAAAAACCTAAGCAAACTAAACTATGATTAAAACATTCTAACTATAATAGAAACACTAAAGAAAATATATGCAGGGAAAGCTTTGAAAAATATGAATTTCTGATAAAATTCAATTCAATGCAATTTCTCAGAACTAACAATAAAAATGGTTTTTTAGATCGATTTTAACACGGATCATGCATAAATAATGATTAATAAAATGCAAGTATTATGCATGATCAAATACCCCCATGCTTATTGTTTGCTAGTCTTCGGGCAAACTGAAGCAAAAACAAAAATACTAAACTAGACACACAATAAATACCTAACTCACTTTCGTAGGAATCACGGTTCCATTTAGCATATGCAACAAGCCCTTTCAACCCCTGATTTACCCCAGTGGACGAGTAAGGTCTCGTGAGGGTTTGCAGAGATGCTACCCACAAACATCTGTGTCAAGTATGCATAAGAATTTTAAAACACAAAGCATTAGGCAGTTAAGGAGTTCGTTTCCACAAATATTTCATGCCATTGCATCATCAAAACATGATTAGAGTCATCTACTTGCCACCACAGAATAAAATATTTTCTTTCACTTTTATAAATAGCATAATCATTTATGTTTCGTCCTTAGAAATTCAAATACATACATATCATTATTTACTTATCCTCACTCAGATGTGTTCTGCACAGGTTTTCTCAATATTTGCTTTTAAGCAATGAACTTTTCTCTTTTACGCTCTTTTCTCTTTCTTGATTTTCAATTTTCCACATTTTTCAATCAAATTTTTTTCTGAGCACTATACCCAATTTCCAGTTTTTGTGACCCATGTAGCGAGCTTTGGGTCAGTGACTCCCAGGCCAGACGACCTTAGGGCACCAGATACAAAGTATCCCTCAGACTTAATTGCTCGAGTCACTAGACCTTCAATTTTCTATAGTTTACGTATAGTCTACTTCTCTGTCATGTGCAATGTCAATATCTATTAGGCTCTCTATAAAGTCCATGTAATGAGCTTTCGGGCCGATGACTCTGAAACCAGATGGCTTTAGGGTACCAGGTGTAAACACCCCTCAGGCTCTACTTGCTCGAACAAAATAGGCCACAGATATCAACGTAGACAAAGAATTGACTTCCTTCGTTATCCTTTTCAACATGGACTCAAACACTTCAACTTGTGTCTAAGCCCAGCTACTAGGGAGTACGAAGATGTCAAACAACTAAACGTATGCTCGTTTCACTTTTTAAGCTCTTTTGCAACGTTGTTCATTTGCTTAGTTTTCAAAAATAAAACTGTGCATATTCATACTTGTGATTCAAAATAAACTCTAACATGCATCCATAATCATTTCTTTGAAATCCACATAAACAACCATGGTTTTCTAGATTCGTGTTAGAAAAAGTTTTTCGTGGGGCTTAAAAATTTTCTAAAAATATTAGATGTTGCAAAGCAGTCATATAAGTTCAAACTCATTCCCTAAAAGCCTAATTTTAATGAGTTGACATAAAAAATGCAAGTATAAAGACATGAAAAGTTTAGGTGTGCAAACTACACCCTCCCCCATGCTTGAATGACACTGTCCTCAGTGACACTCCCCCATGCTTGTATGAAACTAAGAGGCTGTACTTGAGAACAAAATAATTGGGAGAAAAGAGCAGAAGTCACCTGAGATGACATATGAATGCATGTCCTACGATTACACAAGAATGCATACCTGATCTAACAAAACACTCATGAGATACAAGAAAGCAAAGCAAAATAACGAAAAACCATCTATGATATTTACTAGATCCTACTAAAAATACAACATACAAACCTGTGCTCCCCCTCATGCATCCACGAGGTTAATAGCCTCAATGTCTTGCTGCACCACCATATCAGAAATGTAGGGCTTCAGTCGCTGCCCATTAACTTTGAAAATGCTACCCGTTCGAGGCTCCAAAAGATCTATCGCTCCATGTGGAAAAACTCTATGGACTATGAATGGTCCATCCCATCTGGACTTCAGCTTTCCTGGAAAAAGATGGAGACGTGAATGATAAAGCCACACCTTTTGACCAGGCTCGAACTGCTTCCTCACAATATGTTGATCATGGAAATGCTTGGTTCGAGCCTTGTATATTTTGGCACTCTCGTAGGCTTCATTGCGCAACTCCTCAAGCTCACTCAACTACAACTTCCTCTCAGCGCCAGCTTGGGCCATATCAAAATTGAACTTCTTGATAGCCCAATATGCCCTATGCTCCAATTCAACAGGAAGGTGGCATGGTTTCCCAAAAACCAATCGGTATGGGGACATGCCAATCGGAGTCTTGAAAGCAGTCCTATAGGCCCAAAGGGCATCATCAAGGCGCTGAGACCAGTCCTTGCGGTCTGGCCGGACTGTTTTTTCAAGAATCCGCTTGATCTCCCTATTGGAGACCTCGACTTGGCCACTAGTCTGTGGGTGGTACGGTGTGGCAATCCGATGATGTACCAAGTATTTCCTAAGTAAGGAAGCTACTTGTACATTACGAAAGTGCGTACCACCATCACTAATGATCGCTCTAGGGACTCTGAACCGACTAAAAATGTTGTGCTTGATAAATCGAAGCACCTCCTTATGATCATTGGTTCGGGTGGCCACGACCTCGACCCATTTTGAGACATAATCAACCGCCACTAGAATATAAATAAATCCGAACGAAGGCGGGAAAGGACACATAAAATCAATGCCACACACATCAAAAATCTCAACAATCAAAATAGGAAGGAGGGGCATCATATCACGCTTGGCGATGCGTCCTGTCTGCTGACAGCGCAAGCACCTCCTACAAAAATCATGGGCATCTCTATGCAGTGTCGGCCACCAAAATCCTGACTGGAGGACCTTCACGGCGGTCTTTCGACTAGAAAAATGGCCTCCACAAGCCAAGGAATGACAAAATGATAGAATGGAGTCATACTCCTCCTCAGAAACACACCTCTGAATCATCTGATCTGGGCATAATCGAAACAACTCTGGTTCCTCCCAAAAATAGTGCTTTACCTGCGAGAAAAATCGATCTCTCTCATTGCGGTTCCAGTGCGCAGGGTACTCTCCAGTCACCAGAAAGTTGATGATATGTGCAAACCAAGGCAGATGCTTGACATGAAAGAGCTGCTCATCCGAAAATGAATCATCAATCTGCCCCTGATCAGTAGATGTCTCCATTGTCAGTCTGGATAAATGATCTGCTACAAGATTCTCACATCCCCTCTTATCTCGAATCTCGAGATCAAATTCTTGTAACAGAAGGATCCATCGAATGAGACGCGGTTTGGCATCCTTTTTACTCATTAAATATCGCAATGCTGCATGATCTGAGTAAATGATGACCTTGGAGCCTAACAAATATGAGCGGAACTTCTCGAGAGCAAAAACTACGGCTAGTAATTCCTTCTCTGTGGTGGTATAGTGCATTTGTACATCAGAGAGGGTCCTACTAGCATAATAAATTACATGAGATCGTCGCTCAATCTTCTGACCGAGAATCACTCCAACCGCGTAATTTGACGCGTCACACATAATCTCAAATGGCATGGACCACTCAGGAGATCGAAGAATAGGAGCAGTAGTCAGAGCCTCCTTCAAGGCCAAGAATGCCTTCAGACAGGCATCATCAAACACAAACGGCTGATCTTTTGTTAGCAGGTTGCACAACGGTCGAGAAATCTGGCTAAAGTCCTTAATGAACCTTCTATAAAAACCTGCGTGCCCTAGAAATGATCGCACCTGCCGCACAGAGGTTGGTGGGGCTAATTTTTCAATGGTCTCCACCTTGGCCTTATCAACCTCGATCCCTTTCTCAGACACAATATGTCCAAGAACAATCCCTTGTCTCACCATGAAATGACTCTTTTCCCAACTAAGAACCAGATTTGTCTCCCTACAACGCTGAAGCACACGCGATAACTTTTGGAGACAATCGTCAAATGAAGAGCCATAGACCGAGAAATCGTCCATGAAGATCTCAAGGACATCATCCATCATATGTGAGAAGATCGCCATCATGCACCGCTGAAATGTTGTCGGGGCATTGCAGAGCCCAAACGGCATTCTCCTATAAGCAAAAGTGCCATATGGACAGGTGAACGTCGTTTTCTCCTGGTCCTTGGGATGAACGACCACCTGATTGTATCCTGAATAACCATCCAGGAAACAAAAATACTGCTGACCCGCGAGTTTCTCCAAGATCTGGTCGATGAACGATAGAGGGAAGTGATCCTTCCTAGTTGCACTGTTCAACTTTCTATAATCTATGCATACTCGCCATCCCGTGGTAGTTCTCATGGGGACACTCTCTCCTTTTTCATTCATCTCTACAGTGAGCCCAGACTTCTTGGGGACAACCTGGGTAGGGCTCACCCACTGGCTGTCGGAGATGGGATAAATGATCCCAGCATCCAACCATTTGACTACCTCCTTCTTTACCACCTCCTTCATATGGGGATTTAGTCTCCTTTGCACCTCTCTTGAGGGTTTAGCCCCCTCATCCATGATAATCCGATGCATGCAAAAGGAGGGGTCTATCCCCTTCAGATCTGCCACCGACCATCCAATCGCCTCTTTATGCTCGTGCAAGACTTGTAAAAGCTGACACTCCTGTGTGTCAGTCAGGTCTGCAGAAATAATGACGGGGAGAGTCTGGTCCTTGCCTAGGAAGGCATACTTGAGTGTGTCCGGTAAGGGCTTCAACTCAAGCTCAGACGGACTCTCTATGGATGGTCGGGCCGGCTTTTCTGCCAATTCAGGAAGCGGCTCGAAGTGCCAGGTCCAACTCAGCTCACCTGTCTGACTCTCTATTGACCCATGAAAATCTTCTTCGAGTGATTCATCAACCTCCTCATGAGGTGGTTCACTCAATAACCAGGTATGCTCTGCTTCTACCAGGTCCTGAATGAAGTCGACCTCGAAAGAAGCCTCATCGCCGGCAGGTCCCATCGCCGCATGAAAAATGTTCAACCTCATCTTCCTGTTGCCAAATGAGACATCCATCGCACCAGTGCGGCAATTAATGCACGCATTGGTAGTGGCCAGAAAGGGGCGTTCAAGAATAATGGGGTCTGTCGCATATCATTAACTCCCTCCATATCTAAAATGATGAAGTCGACAGGGAAGTAGAAGTCCTCTACCTTGACTAAAACATCTTCCAAAATCCCTCGCGGGACCTTGATTGATCTATCTGCAAGCTGCAGGGTCATAGGTGTTGGTTTAATCTCCTTTAATCCAAATTTGTCATAAAAGAAACCCGGCAAGATATTGACACTTGCCCCAAGGTCGAGCAATGCACGCTCGACAGTGATGTCTCCTATGACACACGAAATAATTGGAGTCCCTGGGTCCTTAAGCTTTGGTGGGGTTTGGTGTTGCAGCACCGCACTCACCTGCTCAGTCAAGTATATCTTCTTCGGCACTTGTGACTTCAACTTTCTTTTCTGCGTACAAAGCTCCTTTAGAAACTTTGCGTATGCAGGGACTTGTTGAATGGCATCAAGCAAGGGGAGGTTTATCTGGACGTGCTTGAATATCTCAAGCATCTCCTGCATGTTCACTCCATGCTTGCCTAATGACTTCGGTCTCTCTAGCGCCTCAAGAAAGGGGGCTTTGGGAGTATAGGACTTTGAAGGCTCAGTTGGTAGAGCCCTTTCGCTTTCCTGAGGTGGGATGGTAGGGACAGGCTGCTTCTCACTCGTTCTCTCTCTTTCTTCTGCAGCCTCCCTCGCCTAGTATTGCTTCCCATTCCTAAGGGTTATTACCGCTTGAGCTTGCTCTTGATGGGCATCTGTCATGTGCAAGCCATGCATCGGCTCCTTACCCCTAGGGTTCACCATCGGTTGGCTAGGTAAAGCCCTCTCACTCCGTCTGCTAAGCGCCTCGGCGAGTTGTCCCATCTGCGTCTCAAGCTTCGCAATAGAATGTGTATGGGAGCTCAGGTTTGCCTTGATATTCGAGAAGGCTTGCAGCATCTTGTCCTCAAAGGACTGGCTGGATGAAGGCTCCTGAGACTGGGGTTGATTATAAGTAGGCTAAGCTGAAGGGTAGCTAGTTCTCTGAAATCCAGGCGCATAACCGCCTTGCCTGGGTTGGCTTTGGGAAGGGTTGAGAGGTTGGGCTTGTGGATTTCTCCATGAAAAATTAGGATGATTCCGCCAGCCCGGGTTATATGTACTGGAATATGGATTGGGTGCGGGCCTAGCGAAACTCTGCACCATCTGAGCTTGCTCCTGGACAAACTCAGGGTACTGTGGCGCAACGGGGCAATCAACAACATGGTGTGCAGAGCTAGCACACAACGCACACACCTGTAGGACTGGAGAAGGACCCGACAACAACTGATCTAATTTCTGAGACAGTTGGTCGACCTTGTTTTGCAACTCAAGGTGCGTCCCTATCTCGAATATACCAGCCTTCTTCGCGCCATCTTGCACAGATGTGGCCCTCTCAGATCGTGAAGCAGAAGCATGGTGCATGGAGTTCTCGCTTAAGGTCTCAAAAAGGGCCCATGCTTCATCTTCACTTTTGAGCATAAAAGTGCCCCCACAGGCAGCGTCAACCATTTGACGGTTCTTCTCAGTGAGACCATCATAAAAATATTGCACCAGTTGCCAGCGGGGCACCTGGTGGTGGGGACACTTGCGAAAAAGATCTTTCATCCTCTCCCACGTTTCATGAAACATTTCTCCCTCGATCTGTGAAAAGCTAGTGATGGCTTTTCGATACTGGTTCGTCTTACCAATTGGGAAGTATTTCTTTAAAAACTCCCTTTGCATATGTTCCCAAGTGGTAATTTGAACTGTATCGAGGGCCTTCAGCCAATGCTTGGCTTTATCCTTAAGGGAGAAGGGGAATAACGTCAACCTTAACGCGTCATCTCCAAAATTGTTGATTCGCACCGTAGAGCAGATCTCGAGAAATTCGTCGAGATGACGGTATGGGTCTTCGTTGCTAAGGCCATAAAAGGAGGGTAACATCTGGATGACACTGGCCTTGATTTCAAAATGGTTCGCTCCCACATCAGGTCTTGTGATGCAGGAGGCAGGAGTGTATGTGTTGGGCATGAAGTACTCCCTAAGAGGACGGATCAACTGCTGATCTTCAGCCATGGGGCTGGATTGATGGGCTCTCCTAAAGAAAGATTCGGGATCCTCAACAAATTCGGCAAGCTCAGGTTCAAGCGAACGTCGCCCGTGCATGCACCAAAGGGTAGACCGGTGCAGCAACCGTCCTAAATTGGGGTTTTCTACCTAACTAACGCGCTAGCGGCCAAACCACACAAACCACAAAACGAGTAACAAAAACAATTACTGAAAACAAGAAATAACAAGCACCACGCAGTTGCACTCAGTAGAGAATTTATGAAAATGAAATCTATGTGCACGGTACCAATCGTACACAGTCACTTCTACGGGGATCCTAATGGGTGAGCTGTGCAGAAAAGTAAGCTTGTCTCTACGGTATGCACACACGTGGTTCTAAGCCTAAATGCGAAAAGCAACTAAACAATCCTAATTAAAGAACTGAATTAAACTAACAACCTATAAATACGAGAACAAACACAAGGCAATAAAGTGAATACTAGTATTTCGCCGTTCCCCGGCAACGGCGCCAAAATTTGGTGTGAGTTTTATGAAAACCCTTTTTAAAACAATATTTTTAATGAAAATCCGGTGAAAGCCAGACACCAAAAATATAAAAACCGGCTCGCACAAGTGGTGGAGTCCGGGTCGATCTCAGGGAACGGAAAATACTTCGTATTCAAACACACAATCTAACTACTCTTTATTGCCAAAATAAAAAGAATTAATTAAATAATTAACTACGAGAGTACGGCCCTACGCAGAGGGCTTAAACAAAATAAATAAATGGTTTTATTACAGACCCAATTAATAAAATAAAATAAAACCCAAATCTAAAAAGAAAAGAAAGGCTTCAGTGCTTCGAGTCTTCTTGTCCCTTCTTGAGGTAATGTATGTTTTCTTGAACTTTTGCTTTTCTAAGGGCTCTTTGAGGACCTTTCTGAGGGTCTAAGGGTCACTTGAGGGGACCTCAGAGGGCTCTTTAGAAGCTCGAGATCACTTCTCTCGCACGTCCAAACGCTTTCCTGCAACACACAAAAACAAAACAAAAAGCAGTACGAGGAAGACTAACTAGGAATTTCCTAACAAATGACAAAAAAATTTAACACAAACAGGATTTGACTTAACTAAACTAAACTAAACATGAGCTGAACTATGAACGAACATGTAACAACCTACACTAAAAGCCAGAGTAGCAAAACTACCTAACTAACTAAAAAAATCAAGAAAACAATTGTAGTAGCTAAACTTAACTAATTCAAGAAGCAATAGATTAACTAAAGTGAATTAAAAAAAATCAAGAAGGTAATCAGCTGAACCTATTAACTAATATTAACAAGTAATGACATGAACGAGAACTAAAAATTGGCTGAAGGTAAATTACCCTAATTGGCTAATCCCGAATTGATTAAAACTACTTATTAACTATGTGCAAGATAACAAAAATTATTAACTAACTAATGAATGACAAAATAAACTAATTCAGTCTAAATTCTATGTTGTAAGGAAGATGAATATAAACTAATAGAATCTGGAAATAAAACACAAATATATGTTTGACCCAACTATGATAAAACATATGTCAATGCAATGATAACATAGCAATCAGCTACCCTGTTTTTTACTACATATGCATGCTCAATAACCCTACAACAAATCACGTGAGTTCAATGTAATATAAACTAACTAAATAAAACTACCCTAAGCTATCGCTACAGGCAATGCACTAGTTGACAAAACAAAACCCGTTAATAGGAAGCAACAAAAAGAAGGCTAAAACGTTACTTGAATCTGCCTAAAGTATGATTCACTAACCTATGTAAAAATCAAATAACCTTACCTACATAAAAATCTGTTAACTGCAATTGCTTAAAACGTTGGTTAAGGAATAAATGGATGAAACATATAACTAATGAAATTAAAAGCTAAGGCACTTAAGCATGTATCGACTAAACTATGTTATTGACTTAAGAAAATGCTGATGTTAAACTGAATCACGCTGTAAAACAAAGATGTTGAACCTACAGAAACAAAAATGTTGAACAAGAATGAATAAAACAAACACAATGAAGCAAAATAAACTACCGGCCCAAAAAAATATTGCTGAACCTAACACTATATGCACAGACTGAGCCGACCGTTGAGAAGGAATCAAAATAAAAGATCAAACACGTTGCTACCCTTTTTTTTCTCTTTTTTTAAATTTTGACAGACAAAAAACAAAGAAACTGTATACCATGTAGATCTAACTATACGGTACACACCACACACATTAACCCTAAAGACAAAAGAAGGAAACAATTTACGCAGAATTTAGGATATGATTTTTTTTTATTCTTTTCAGCAAAAAAAAAAAATAAGAAACTATTCTGAACACGTAAAAAAAAGAGGGGAGAAGAAGTTACCGAGTGGATCGGCTGGACTGGTTGAGGGAAGAACGGTCTCTCCCTATATCAGATTTTCACGTTGCCTCCCTTTTGCTGAAGGAAGAAGAGGAACCCGCTGGCTAGAAAGAAGAAGAAGAAGAAGAAGAAGAAGAAGAACCGGCTGAAGGTAGAGAGAGAGAGAGAGAGAGAGAGAGAGAGAGAGAGAGAGAGAGAGAGAGAGAGAGAGAGAGAGAGAGAGAGACGTCTTTTTTTTTTGGCTGTAGAAGATTACTTATAATACTAAATTAGGGTAAAAGAAAAATTTCAAAACAAGTCCACAATTTTCCATATTTTTCAAAAGACCCATTTTAGTAAAACAACTTTTATTGTCTAAAAACAAACAAACAAACTTCCTAAAAATTAAAAAACCTAAGCAAACTAAACTATGATTAAAACATTCTAACTATAATAGAAACACTAAAGAAAATATATGCAGGGAAAACTTTGAAAAATACGAATTTCTGATAAAATGCAATTCAATGCAATTTCTCAGAACTAACAATAAAAATGGGTTTTTAGATCGATTTTAACACGGATCATGCATAAATAATGATTAATAAAATGCAAGTATTATGCATGATCACCTAGTCAGCCTCACAGCACGTGTTTCTCACACGTAAACTTCTTACCCAGCGAAACATCAACTTAGCAAACTCTTCCTTTTAGGAAATCCTTTCGAACATGGTCTATCGTGCATCTGATCGTCACTTATGTGCATAGTCGTCCCATACCGGCTAGCACCTTCAACCGTCGAGTCAAACGTGACTTAATACTCCCACAAGCAAGCACACATTGACAAGAGTTAAAACATGCCTTCGCAGTACTACCGACTTAACCAACATCCAACACGGATCATGAGGAACATAACACATCCCAAAGCCTTTACCGATGCATGACATGCCTCGAACCATCATTGCAAGCCACCTTTACTCAATTCCAACCATCCGAGCCAACAACGCACGGATGCCTTAGCCTCGCGTGCCATGGAGCAGATAGCGGCCCCATGGCCACGCCCCAACCATAACCTCACCACCGAAGGGACAAGGTCTTTCGACCCCCAGTCCGAAGACCAGTTGATGATTCCATGACATAGCGAAAAGCACCACCCAAACTCATTCGCTGGCGTTGTGCACTCACGTACACAACCTCGTGCCACTATGCACGGTTGGGATCGCACCGCCGTACCAAGAGTCGCCTACCCACGCACCCAAGGCCTTTGCCTACGTCCCATGGGGGATTTGCACTACACACAGACACCCTCATGCACTCCCAGTGCTGCTTGTGCGATATAGAGGGTGCCTATGCCAAGCTGCTGCAACATGTGCCAGACAACTCAAACAGGAGGTCCCCTATATAGGTGTTTTAGGAGCCAGGCCCCTGCCAGCAAGAGAAACCCGAAAAACACTTGGGGAACCATAAATTTCTCAACTTCAGAATTCTTCAAATCTGCCTTCACCCATGCATTCCCCACAGTCCATTTACACGGTGAATCTTCGATCTTGGCCCCAAACAACTTCAAATGCTCGTTGGATTATCACCTCAAAGATTGTGCACGTAATTCAGAAATCGACAACCACCATTAACTTAATGGCTGCAGTAATGCTACATTAGTCTTAATAGGGTTACAATCATTTTACAAAGACAAAAGTGCCCTGTATTAGTAACACATGCTACATTAGAATACAAAACAAAACTCGTGAATGGATATGGATCCTTTATCGAATCCATATCTAATTCATATTCTAATACCCTCCCTTAAGTTGTGCATGGGAGTGAACCATGTGCAACTTGTTCTTCAGATACCAGAAATAGTGACTTGTAAGACCTTTTGTAAACATATCAGCAACTTGGTCTTCTGAAGGCACATAAACTGGTTCAATCTCTTTGTCTGCTATCTTTTGTCTGATGAAATGTGGATCAATCTCAATATGCTTAGTCCGACTGTGATGAATAGGGTTGAATGCAATTTGTATGACACTTCTATTATCACACATAAGTGTCGAATTTGAGATATCCTCTCCCATTTCTGTAAGTAGATGCTTAATCCAGGTCACTTCTGCTGTGGCAACTGCCATAGATCTATACTCTGCCTCTGTGCTAGATCTTGCCAAAGCCTTCTGTTTTCTGCTACTCCATGAGACAAGATTTCTCCCAATGAAAACACAGTATCCTGAAACAGACCTCCTCTCATCTGGATCACCTACCTAATCTGCATCTGTATAGGCCAGTATGTCATGTTTTAGTGTCTTCCATGAAGATTGAATATATATGAGTCAATCACCCACCGTTCCTTTTAGATAGCGAAGGATGCGTTTGACAGCATCCATGTGACCAGTCTTTGGTTCATGCATGAATTGAGATACTTGATTAACAAAACATACAATGTTTGGTCGAGTAAAAGTAAGGTATTGCAACATACCCACTAAACTGCGATATTTGACTGCATCAGGATATAACTCACCATCACAAATATTGAGCTTTTGGTTGACAACACTGGGTGTGGGTAGAGGTTTACAATCTGTCATTTCTGCTTTAGCTAGAAGATCAAGAGTGTATTTGTGTTGAGTTAATGACATTTTTTCATCTTGTCTGTCCACCTCTACACCAAGAAAATATCTCAATTCCACAAGGTCTTTCATTTTGAACCGCATACTCAATAAAGCTTTAATTCGTTAAATGTGGTCTGGAGCATTACCAGTGATCACAATATCATCAACATATATAAGTAAGAAAACCACAATGGTACTATTCATGTATATAAACAGAGAATGGTCAAGTTGAGAACGAAAGAAACCATGTTTCTGAATTTCTAAGGAAAAACTTTCAAACCATGACCTAGAAGCTTGCTTCAAACCATACAAAGCTCTGGTTAATTTGCATACATATTCTTTTGTGTCTCCCCTTGCACAACCTTGAAGTTGCTCCATGTAAACATCTTCCTTTAAGTCCCCATAAAGGAATGCATTCTTAACATCAAGCTGACTAAGGGTCCAACCATGTTTAATTGCTAAGCCAAGAATAATGCGAATAGTTCCCATTTTCACCACTAGGCTGAATGTCTCATCATAATCCTGACCATATTCTTGAGTGAAACCCTTGGCTACAAGACGTGCCTTGTACCGTTCAATACTACCATTCGGTTTATATTTAATTTTATATACCCATTTGCAACCAACAACATTTTTATCTGGAGGACGACCAACTATCTCCCATGTTTGACACTCATGAAGTGCCCCGATCTCCCCATTCATCGCTTCAATCCATTTATTGGATTGGATAGCTTGATGAAAACCAAGTGGTTCATCGTGTTTTTCAATCTTGGATAGGAAAATCTGAAAGTCCATAGAAAAGTTGTCATAACTAACCCATTTTTCAATAGGATGCCTTATCCTGCCTGATCTTCTTGGTGCTTCTCTGTTATTAGACAATGCAATGTGTTCTTCAGCAGGTACATTTGTTTGCTCTCTGGGTCTGCTGGTATACACATTACCTTTGTATCTCAGACATTCTGTTTGTGATGCATTATCCGAAACTGTCTCACCATGTATGCTTTCAGGGGTCAAAGTAGTATGTTCAACAGTTTGTGAAATAAGTTCAGCACTAAGTCATGGATCATACCAATCAGCAACTGCATTAATATGTTCACGATTGACATCTGCTTCTTTTCCCAGAAAACTATTTTCATCAAAAACAACATTTCTGGAAATTCTTATCTTCTTATTGACGGGATCATAGCACCTGTAACCCTTGTATTCATCTGTATAACCTACAAATTGGCATATAGAGGCTTTGTCTTCGAATTTAGTCCTCATGGATTTGTCAATATGTACATAACATCTGCATCAAAAAACTTGTAACTCATTATAATCGGGATGTGCACCAAAGAGAACATAATAGGGAGATTGATTTTCAAGAATAGGCATAAGAAGACGATTTATCACATGAGTGGTAGTGTGAAAAGCTTCAGTCCAAAGACTAATGGGTAAGTTACTCCCATGTATCATACTCATTGCACTTTCCACAATATGTTTGTGTTTACGTTTAACCATTCCATTTTATTGTGGAGTGTACGGGCAAGAAACTCTATGATGCATCCCATTATTTTGAAGAAAATCTAAAAATTCTTTGAAGGAATACTCACCACCTCCATCACATTAAAGAATTTGAATATTTTGAGAGAATTGATTTTTAACATAGGCATGAAAGTGACGAAAAATGAGAAAAACATCTGATTTGTGTTTCATAAAGAATATCTAGGTAAAACGAAAGAAACTGTCAATAAAAGATACATAATATTTACTTCCAGAAGAAGAAGGATTGGGGGTTGGCCCCCAAACATCTGAACATATTATCTCAAAAGGCATGGAGGCTCTTTTATTTATTTAATGAAAAGGAAGTACATGACTTTTGCAAACTTGACAACTGAGATATATTTTATCCTTCAATGAAGGTGAAACATACTCTAAAAGAAAACCATTTGACATTAACTTTTCAATAAAGACTTGACTACAATGACCAAGACGAGAATGTCAGAGATCTGACTTATTGCATTTGAATGTACTTAGGACGCTTTTAGAGACAAGATCAGACTTGGGCTTCATGATACTGGAGGCTGGATCTTCATTAAAGACATACATGTCTCCACGTCGCTCTCCTTTAGTGAACATCTCCTTCGTTTGAAGATCCTTGACAAAGACAGAAGTAAGAGTAAATTCCGCAGATGAATTGGTAGAATCAACAAGCTTAGAAATAAAGACAATATTTTTCTTTATATTTGGTGCATGAACAACATCAAATAAAGGAATAGATGACTCAAATAAAGGAATGAGGACGTTGCCTATGTTTGAAATAGGGTGGTGAGTCCCATCTCCAGTTATAATATTAGATTTTTCAAAATAGGGAGTCAAAGTAGAGAACTTACCTGCATTGTCAGTCACATGGGTTGCTACCCCAGAGTCAACATACCATATTCCATTATCATTTTGCTTCAGATTCAAGTTGGCCATAGCAGATAGTAGAAGTTTCTTAGCATCATCACTGACCTGAAACGTACCTGCAGTTCCTGATGTACCAACATTTCTAGCATTTTGCATCCTATTCCAATTTTGTGGGTTGAACCAGCAGTTGGCTTTGATGTGACCTCATTTGTTACATTGATAGCATGTAGGAACATTCTTTGAAAAACTAACAGTGGAATTTGGTGTAGGTAGTAACCCACGTCCACCCTGGATTGGATTTTCCTTGCCTCTGCCAAGTCCTCCTTGTGCACAATCAGCTATCACCCCTGTGGCAAGAACCTCATGCGTAGATGATTGTCCTGTTGGAGCTTCAAACATGCTTTTCAGTGTCATCTCATACTGAAAGAGTTTGGCGTGTAATTCCTCAAAACTGAGCAACGTAAGCAAGCATAATAAGGATGTAACAAGAACATGATATTCTGAACCCAGTGCATTCAGTGTCTGTTGCACCTTTTCTTTATCTGACACTGGATACCAAACCATAGCTAATTGATCTGTGATGCTTTTGACTTGATTTAAGAATTCAATAATGCTCATGGTGCCCTTTTTAACATTTGAAATTCGCGTTTAAGAAACAACACTTTAGCCTCTAATATTTGAGAGTAGGTCTGAGCTAAAGCCTCCCACAAAACTTTAGATGTGCAATCATCATGAATGGAAATCAAGACTTCTTGTGACAATGTGGAAATGATGTACGCAACGAGGGCCTGATCGCGCTTCATCCAAGTAACAAACGCAAGGTTGCGAATAATATTTGGCAATCCTCCATCCTCTTTGGCTTCAGTTGTGAAAAATTATGGAGGCATTGGAGTGGATCCATCTAAGTGGCTTGAAAGATCTTGACTCTGAATAAAAGGAGCAATCTGCCTTTTCCAAGTCAGATAGTTGTTGGTAGTTAGCTTTTCTGAAACTAATTGCCCCAGAAAACTAGAAGAGAGACCCGAATTGGCTGAAGAGTCCATTTGAATATGGCTGAAGATTTGTTGACAGGAATTGAAATGAAAAACACTGGTGGCTGAATATGATGAGGCAACAGTAACGTCGATCTGGTCTTTCACAAGAGAGAATGAAATCAGATCACTAACATGACATATAGAAACAAAAGAAATTTTAGGGCAAGAAACAGAAATGAAAGAATGTTTTAGGATAGGCATGACAGGCAAAATCCAGATCAACACTAATGTGAAGCTGGTCTTTCGTAGGAAAGAGTGGAACCAGATCCACTCAGGCAGGGACTCGGGTTTATGAAACTAGAGGTGAACTCGACCTTTGCACGAAAGAGGCAACAAAGAATATGTTTCAGGTCTGCGACAGAGAGATTCAACAAAGAAAAATAAAGGCAATAGAAGAATAAACCAAAATGCTGAAATGTAATATAGACTAAGGATGAAACAGATAGCAGATATGAAAATATTTCAGATCTGTGACAGAAGTCCAAAGCAGTCGAAGATAAAGAGTAAGAAGAAGGCAACAGAAGATGGGGACAGGAAGGAAATAGGATAAAGAAGAAGGAATAGGAACGAGACCTGTTGATAGCAAGTAGCGATACCTGTTGACAGCAAAAAGAAGTCGACTTTTACATCGACTGAGCAAGCCGGTCACACACAGAAGTTCTGTGGCTGGTTGACGGTAAGGAGAAGTCGATCTTCATGTCGACTGAGCAAAGCCTTTCACGCCCAGAGGATCCTCTGCTTTGATACCATGATAAATTTGCTTATGAACAGACGTGTTCTGCTGCAAGTACGAGAAAGGATGAAGAGAAAGGAGAGAGATTTCAGAAAATTTATCAGATACTATCTGATCTTTGTTGATAACTATTCTCGATACACTTGGATATATTTCATAAAAAATAAGTCAGAAGTCTTCCCTTTGTTTCAAAATTTCCTTTCCTTGGTTAAAAATCAATTTTCTGAGTCCATTCAACTTTTCCAATATGATGGAGGCGGGGAGGTCTCATCTCATGATTTTATTTCTTTTCTTTAAAATAACGGAATAGGAAGAAGGGTGTCATGTCCACACACCCCACAACAAAATGGGATTGCTGAGCGAAAACATAGGCATATCGTTGAAAGTGCCATGAGTATGCTTCATGACAATAATCTTCCCATCAACCTATGGACAAAAACTAGGGTTGAACTCGATGATCCAATTAGCATATGGAATTGGGTATAGTTTATGAAATTTCATACTAGACCTGAGTTCCGATTACAATTTGCAACTTTTTAATGCAAAAATTACAAGAATATATTATTTTACCAAGTCTGGTCCAGCATAACGATGTAAACGAGTTGGATTTAGCCATTACCTAGTCCTAATTGGATATGACATATTCGGATTAGAATTCAGAGTCAGATAGGATCAGACCAAACCAAACCCAGATCCAACTAGCTTAAAATCCAATACTTACACATAATCAGATTCGGATCTTAGTTAGATTTATATTCGGACTCGGATGCAACTTATCAGAATCGGATTTGGGTTGGATGTAACTTATCGGAATCGGATTTGGGTTGGATGTCGGATTACATCACCCTCCCTACTCTACATCCAAGGCCCTAACCATAAAAAATAAAGATGAACAATAAATCATTTTTTTATATATATTTACACAAAAAACCACCTTCAAAATCAGAGACCTAGCCGCACTGGCTCTGCCTACTGTACTTATGATCACTGTCCTGGCAGTGTAAAATTCTGTGAGCTTACCCTTGCCCGAAGAGTCACCAAGCTTCGGCTTGCGCAAAGGGTGGCGCACATGAGACAGTATTTCAATGAAAAAGATAACACCTTAAAGAACATTGGATGCAGTTGGATGGTATGCAATGAGTTTGGTTTGTAAAAATGGTGACATGCTCATCTCAATTCTCAAATACGAACTTGGGCGGCTCCATCTGTCATACAGCCAATGCACAAACACCTGAGCCATCCTTCGAAGCAGGATCAGGTGCATGCCTTCTTAGTTCTTACACACACAGTACACTTTTTCAAATACATTACAGAACATAAATCAACACACCTTCATAAATATGTCTCCCAATGTTGTCACGCTTCATCCATCACATCTTCATTACCTTCATTACCTCTCTCTCTCTCTCTCTAACCTTATTCCCCACAACTATAAATCAAGGATCAAGTAGTGCAGCAGGAAGCAAGAAGGAGTTGAATATGAAGATGAGAAGTGCAGAACCGCCGGCGCCGGCAAGAGCAATACAGCCACCTCACTAAGACTGCATTGGTAGCCATGATCACCTCAGTGCTTCTAGTAGCCATCCGGCACCTCCTCCTGCTGCTGCTCTTGCACAGGCAACGGCCTCCGCTAGCGCAGCCTATCCTGTTCCTGCTGCTTCATGTCATTGTAGGATCCATCTTGATCACCTCCATGAAGGTGCCACCGCCGATCGATGAGATCTGCAGGCCTCGGCCGAGGAAGTGAACGCAAAGGTGGAGGCTTTCATAGCAAACTTCAGGAGGCAGTTGGTGATGCAGAGGAGAGTTCACTCCAGGAGGCAGCATGGCTTGTGATGAAGTTTACATTTTTCATGCTGAATCCTAACATCCTTGTGGTATGTTTAGTCAAATCCTGGATCTGATTTCACTGATGTTTAGAGCTTCAACATCCTAACCAATGGATATATTGTGATAATAAAATAAATAAGTTTTTGCAAGTCCAATGTAAAGCAATTGGCAATAGAAAAGTCAGCAAAAAGGGGGTTATTAAAAAGTGTGTTCACAAGTTAACGAGTGGGTGATGAAAAAATATTTTTTTGGAAGGAGGAAAGTGGGAACAGTGAATAAGCAAATCCATGTGTATATTTTTGCAAGAAGGGCAGGTAAACTTTTTAACAGAAAAGCGGGTCATTTCTTTAAAAAAGTAAACACACAAAAGAGGGTCAAACAGTCAACATTCTTCAGTCAAAACCACACCCATCAACCATTTGCATATATATATATATGAGGTTAATATTGGCTATTAACGAAGGCACATAACTAATGAGCTAGAAATCATAGGTGCAAGTTGTATCGACTCAATCAAACCACATAGATGTGTTGAGCATGGTTTGTTTGCTAAGAATCAGACATGAATGGTGTTTTTCTATGTAAATATGTGATCTTTTGAGTTATAAAATTTTGGCACATTATGGGCCATTGATTTTTGAAAAACCTAATTGATTATCATAATCACCTCATTCAAAATAAGTTTCTTACTAAACAAACCACGTATATCACGTAGATCACATCTGTCACATTTGATCTACCAAAAATTGATTTTTTTTGGGGAAAAATATGATTTTTACTCATTACTTTAGTAGCCAATATATGTATATATATATATATATATAAAATGTATATGGTGGCTTGGAAGGAACCATATTTTATAGAACTATTGAGCTGAAAATCATACATTTTTTTTTGTAAATTAAATCTTATGGATGTAATCTAGTGAGAAATGAGTTTTGAATTATATGATTGTGACACAAAAGCAGTTTTTTTAATGGCTTAAAAAATGAACAGTCTACAATGCACTAAAATTTTATGACTCAAAAAACTGTACTTTTGGATTGAAATAACTCGATAAAAGACTTGATCCTTTGTAAACAAACCTTTTTTAACACATTTGTGGTCATATTGAGTTGATAAAGCCCGCACCTATGATTTTTAACTCCATAGATCCATATAATTTGGTGCCTTCAAAGGCACAATATATATATATATATATATATATATATATATATATATATATATATATATATATATATATATATATATATATATATATCGAGGGAGAGTCCCTAGAACATAAGATATAAAAATATACGAGCTACCATGTTAAATTGGCATTTTCAACACTTTTTTTGCAAATCCAATCACGTAGATGTGTTTGACGTAGTGAATTTCTTGGAATCAACAATTGAATCATGTATTTTCAATAAAAAATATGAGTTTTGGATGCTTAAATCTTTATAAAGATTATGGGTCGTCGACTTATTTATGCATCATAATCGTCCTTAAATTTAAGAGCTGGTCCTTATAAAACCAAGCATGTAGATCACATTTACATGGTTAGTTTCAAGAGAAAAGAACAAAAAGTCCATCAAAATAGTGGTTCACATGTTACTTCGCATATTCTAGTGACTCATATATATAGGCAAACCCATATCATCGAACGGTTTTTCATCAAACATGGTTCGGACGCATGGTCATGCACCACACATCGATAAAAAATAAAAAAAGAAGGTTTTAAACCACCGCTTAAAACTATAAAAAATGCATTTTTTTTGAACCGCTGATCACGAGCGCGATCAGCAGCACAAGTTTTTGTGTCATTTTGTGCTACTGTCCTAAATGATCGGATGGTCACAAAAGCCTTACAAATTTCATATACATGGTTTGTTTAATAAGAGCCCCATTTTGGGCCATATATCATTGTGATGTGTAAAAAGGGTTTTGGAGGACGCAAAAAAAAAATAATGGCTCAAGTTGCACCAAAATTTTACCACTTAAAAGATCATAATTTATTTCGAAAAAACATGATCTTTGTTATGATTTCTAACAACAAACTATCCTTTAAAACATACACGGGTTTGATTGAGAGAGATGCTCCTGACTCTGCACGGTGGCACACCAAAACTTAGGTTTCTCTCTCTCTCTCTCTCTCTCTAGTCTCTCTCTCTCTCTATATATATATATGTTTTATACATATATTATATGTAGTATACATATGTTATATACATTATCAAGCTTTAAAAAACACTAATTTTTTTTAGACAACGAGCCATCTCATGATTGGGTATTTATGAGCTCATGAGCCGAGTCCGAGCAGGTCTGTACCCTTAACAAGCCGAGTCCGAACAGGCCCAGCTCTGCTCGTTGGCATCGTTTATCAGCCCTAACTGGAGGGCAAGGGTCCCCTGGGTTCTCAACCAGTGTTGTGAGAGGCGTACGCCTCAGTACCTGAAGCGTACGCCTCAGAGGCGAGGCGCACGCTCAAGGTACTGAGGCATTGCTGTGATGCGCCCCTCATCAACCACCGACCAGTTGTGACCACCGACCACCAGAGTTGTTGTGCTGCAGCTGCTGCTCAGTCTTCTCCGACCACCGGACGACCGGCATATCCCTCGCTTCCGTACCAGCTGGGCGCGTGGTCCTTCTCTTACTGCCTCCCCTCCCACCGCTTCACTTCCATTCCAGTTGTGAGAGGCGTACGCCTCAGTACCTGAGGCGTACGCCTCAGAGGCGAAGCGCAGGCTCAACGCCTCGCTTCGCCTCATCGCATTTAACAACCTTGTTCTCAACTTCATTTCTTAAGCCAATGAACTTTGGTGAGTTAGGTAATTTTTATTCAGTGATTCGCAAAAAAGAGTCTCTCTCTCTGTTTTCCTTATGTGTATGCGTGTATATAACCATGAAATATTCGAAGCAGGTTATATGTTCCCCCCCGATGATTCACTGAATCCCACGTCTGTGTTCGGGGCTTTGAATGAGCACCACGTATACAAGCACATGGGGCTCGTATTCCCGTGTATGTTGACATAACTTTGCATCGGACTCTGGTGATGTTGCAAAGACTTAATCACCCTTACTTGCTTTTCTTGCCCTGAAATGACGGTTCGAGGAAATGACAAAAATATCCTCCATTCAAAAGTTGTGAAACGACGAGTGGGGAAAAGGACAAAAAAGCAGAAATTTCAGAAAGTTTGATGTTAACCATTTAAAGTGGAGACGTTCGCCTGCGCCATCTGCTGTAACGGTGCTCCCATTATCAACGTTCCAGTGTTACAAAACATTCCAGTGTCTTCTCTGCATTACTGCTTTCGTTAGGCATCATGGAAGAAAGCAATGATTCACAAACATTCCAACCAGTGCCATCAACCCTCTCACTCTCTCTCTCTCCCTTCTATTTCTGCTTCTGTGCACATCCATTAGAAGATCATACATTGCTCCATCAAGCACCGACTGACCTGCACATTGACTGTTGTGGAGCCTGATTCAAAGTTTTTACCCTTACAGGAGGAGGGTTTGGGGGCTCATCCCAGTGTGGGTAGCATCATTCAACTCTCTCTCTCTCTCTCTCCCTTCTATTTCTGCTTTTGTGCACATCCATTAGAAGATCATACATTGCTCCATCAAGCACCGACTGACCTGCACATTTACTGTTGTGGAGCCTGATTCAGAGTTTTTACCCTTACAGGAGGAGGGTCTGGGGGCTCCTCTCAGCGTGGGTAGCATCATTCAACTTGAAGAGTTGTGGAGTCTGATTTAGAGTTTTTACCCTTACAGAAAGGGGGGTCTGAGAGCTCCTCCCAGTGTGGGTAGCATCATTCAACTTGAAGAGTTATGGAGTCTGATTTAGAGCTTTTACCCTTACAGAAGGGAGGTCTGAGGGCTCCTCCCAGCGTGTTCATGGCCTTTTGCCCTTACAGGAGGGGGGTCCGGGGGCTCATCAACCCTCTCTCTCTCTCTCTCCCTTCTATTTATGCTTTTGTGCACATCCATCAGAAGATCCTACATTGCTCCATTAAGCACCGACTGACCTGCACATTGACTGTTGTGGGTCCTTACTGATGAGCTGCCTCTAAATTTATTCGACTCTGGGTCCTTACTGCACTTGAAGTTGAGTCGTTGTATTTTTTGTTATTCGGTGGGTGGTGAGGCCCTCCTCTACTCTCTCAAGACTCTTAGCTTGGGCAATCTTTCTTTTGATGATTGTGGTTGTAATGTATTGTTGAAGTTAAAATGGGGAATGAACTGACAATAGAAATCGCTGAAAATTTACAAAAATAAACTAGACTCAATAACGAAGACACCACTTTTTACGGATTTGGAATATGACCTCCGGTTAGGGAGATATGGCCCTGACAAGTTGGTCCTAATTCGGGTCAGGATTTACAGTGATTTGCTTACTGAATAACACTACAAATCGCTATAGCGATTTGCGGAAGACACTACAAATCGCTATAGCGATTTGCGGAATTATTTACAGAGCCGGTACTGAGATCTCATGTTCGGGGGTTCCAAACCGGGCCACGTATAAGATGCAGACCCGCATGTATCCCCATGTGGGTCGCCATCATATTGCATCGTAATTTGGTGCCGCAGCAAAGACTCAAGTAACCTTTACCGCCATTCGCTTCCTCTTCCTCGGACGGACATAAATGCCCTCCCTCTAGAAAACTGAATCGTCGGTTCGTGAAAATGACAAAACTGCCCTCCATCGATATCGCGGGAAAATGTTCCGCAGGTGGTTGTAATGTATCGTTGAAGTTAAAATGGGGAATGAAATTACAATAGATATCGCTGAAAATTTACAGAAATAAATGCCCTCCTTCTAGAAAACTGAATCATAGATTCCTTTTCCTCGGACGAACATAAATGCCCTCCTTCTAGAAAACTGAATCATCGGTTCATGAAAATGACAAAACTGCCCTCCATCGATATCGCGGGAAAACGTTCCGCAGAGTTTGCGTATGTAGCAAGTGTTGTGTTGTATGATACAAATAGTTCAAAAAAATCCTTTTCCGCTCTAAGCACTCTACCGGAGATTCTTTGCTTTCATCTCGAGTTGCCGGAGCATCCTTTCCTTTTTACCAGAGCATCTGTTTCCGTCTTACGCGCAGTCGCAGCATCGTTGCCACCTTCTGTTGCGTATTAGTTGTTACTGTTGCTTACTCTACAGTTGGAATATCCAAATTCCCATCGTTTCGGTGAGTTTCGTGTAAGTTTTCTTTCTTTAATCTGAAGATTGGTTCTTATACAAGGATTTGTATTATGAACCCAAATATTCCGACGATTTCTAATGATGATGATCGTGTATTGTGTTGTGCAGGTTAGCAATGTCTACGCCTCATCAGATTAGAGATACCCCGTCGTTCTATGGGTTGTCTATTAGAGAAGTGATCCGCCAGTCCCATCTATCTAAAGTTTTTGAAAGATACCAAAATATACTTAAGATTGAGAACGATGAAGACAAGGAAAAAGCCTTGGAATCGTATTTTGCGGAGGATTATCCATCAGATATCGAGGCTGCGGACCAAAGGAAGAACTCTGAAGAACGGAAGATGCAAAACAAGGATGACGAAGAGAAGGCAAAGGCAAGAAATATTGCTGAGAATTTGAGAAGAAGGCTGAGGATTGACGCACATGCAAGGGAAAAGAGGAAGAAGAATACGGAGGAGTGGGAAAGGGATGTTAGCAATATGATGGCGGAGGCTCATAGGAGAAACTTGGAGAGTAGATCAATGCGATAGAAGGAGGCGGAGGAGAGGCAAAGGCAAATGAATAAGGAGGAAGAGAAGGAACAGAATATTCCTCAGTTTGAGGAAGAAAAGGAAAGGCGAAGGAGGGAGTTGGAGTTCGAGGAAGCTAAGGAAATACAAAGGCGGCAGAAGGAGAATGAGGAAAAGAAGGAAAGGCAACGGAGGGAGATGGAGGAGGAGGTAGAGAAGGAAAGAGAAAGGAAGAAGCAGGAGGAAGAATTGCAGGAAAGAAGGAAACAACTGCAAGAGAAAGAAAGGCGGTGGAAGGAGAAGGAGGAAGAAAAGGAAAGGGAAAGGAAGAAACAGGTGGAAGAACTGCTGCAAAGAAGGAAACAAGAAATCGAGGAGAAAGAAAGGCGGCTGAAGGAGAAGGAGGAGGAAGAAAAGGAAAGGGAAAGGAAGAAGTAGGAGGAAGAGGCGAAAAGGGAGAGACAAAGGAAGCAGAAGGAGGAGGAGAAAAGGCAGAGAGAAAGAAAGAAGGAGATAAAGGAGAGAGAAAGGAAGGAGAAGGAGGAGGATGCGAAAAAGGAGAGAGAAAGGATGCAGGAGGAGAAAAGGGAGAGAGAAAGGAAGGAGAAGGAGGAGGAGAAAAGGCAGAGAGAAAGGAAGCAGAAGGAGGAGGAGGAGAAAAGGGAGAGAGAAAGGAAGGAGAAGGAGGAGGAGAAAAGGCAGAGAGAAAGGAAGCAGAAGGAGGAGGAGGAGAAAAGGGAGAGAGAAAGAAAGGAGGAGGAGGAGAAAAGGGAGAGAGAAAGGAAGCAGAAGGAGGAAGAGATAAAGGAGAGAGAAAGGAAGGAGAAGGAGGAGTGTGCGAAAAAGGAGAGAGAAAGGATGCAGGAGGAGAAAAGGGAGAGAGAAAGGAAGGAGGAGGAGGAGGAGAAAAGGCAGAGAGAAAGGAAGCAGAAGGAGGAGGAGGAGAAAAGGCAGAGAGAAAGGAAGCAGAAGGAGGAGGACAAAAGGGAGAGAGAAAGGAAGGAGGAGGAGGAGAAAAGGGAGAGAGAAATGAATGAGAAGGAGGAGGAGAAACGCGAGAGAGAAAGGAATCAGAAGGAGCAGGCGGAAAAGGAGAGAGAAAGGAAGCAGAAGGAGGAGGAGGAGAATAGGGACAGAGAAAGGAAGCAGAAGGAGAATGAGAAAAGGAAGGCGAGAGAAAGGAAGGCGAGAGAAAGGAAGGCGACGGTGGAGCCGGTAGAGATGGAGATTGAAAGCCAGTTCGAGGCAGTGGACCCACCAGAAAGTCCCAGGTTGGAGCGAGAACAGCAGAAAATAGCGACCAAGGTAAATATATCTGTCTTGTCTGCAAAGATTTAATAATATGTTTAGCGATTTTGGTATAGCGATTACTGTGTTAGGTATTGATATTTATAGCGATTACTGCGATAGTATGTCTGCAACCGATATTATTTATAGCGGTTAGTAGAATAGTATTTATAAGTACAAATGGAAGTAATTTATAATTTGTAGGAATGATATGTTATTTTGTGTTACAGGGAGGTCACAGGAGAAGTAGAGCACCAGGTGAAAAGCTCGGAGGTCGCTGTCAATGGCCTGTAGTTCTGTCTTGGTATGGTCAACTGAGTGCATATCAGAAGGACCGACTACGAAATATGCACTTCGGTGGCCTTTTGGACCAGCAATATTTTGAAACTTGCTGGAATACCATGACTCACCTGGTAAATAAGTGGAATGATAAGACTAACACATTCTAGTTTGATTCTTTTGAGATCACCATGACTCTAGAAGATATGGCGAGGATCACTGGCCTTAAGTGCGCTGGCAGTGCTGTCCTATTACGGCATTCAAACTATAACGCAAGGGAAAACTGCACTGCCCTTCTAGGAATGTCGATGGACGAATGGAGTCAATGTATTTCTGGTGGAAGCAATTCCACATCAATGAAGGTCTCAGTTTTCCGTAATAAATGGGAAGGCCACTCCGCTACTTGTGCATCTGAAACAACTGACCAAGAGTTGCGCGGCTTCCTTCTATATTTTTTTGCTCTTACATTATTTTTCGATTGTTCTGGTTCGAGAATAAGTTCCATGTGGCTGCAGTACCTGGCAGACTTAGACGAAGTCGACAACTATGCCTGGGGTGCCGCTATGCTCGCACACCTGTACAGTCAACTCCACCGTGCGAGTAATGGTACGAAAACAGTTGGCGGATTTTGGCCATTTGTTCAGGTATTTGTTGATTACATACTTAGTATTTGTAGGCAAATCTCATTGTAGTCTGTGGCGTTGCTAATAATATTTTTTTTTGTTAGGCCTGGGCATTGGAACATATTATCCCATTGCGTCCACGGTGTGACCCTCCGATTTGTGGTTTTCCAAAGATCGGTCGCTGGGCCAGAATAAACGTCGCAGTTTATAATGCTAAGTCCATTTTGGATGGGCTGCAATTAAACGAGGTAAACATTCTAAAATTGTTTACAATCGCGTCAGCATTTACCATTGAGTATTATAAGTCGTTGTAATGTTCAACATTCTTAAGTATACATCGCTGCAGGATTGTCTTCCGTAGTGCATATCGTTGTTTCCATATCATGCGTAAATAAATTTTAATATATTTGTCATTCGTTATTAAAAAGAATTACCAATGTACAGGTTTTGTGGAGACCTTATAGAGATGGGGAGGACGATGATGAAGACGTTGTTGCGGAGGCTGCCAGATTGTCTGGCCGCGATTTGTGGCTATTCTGCAATTTTGAAGCCGAGATGCAGCAAGGTAGTCGAGTTCTCCTACAATCTGGCTTGGGGCAGTCTATCCTAAAAAAGCCTTTGGAGGTGAGAAGGAAGATGAATAATGGTGGGGGCAGGCACGTGAATTGGAGCGATCGGTACAGGGACAAATTATTGAATTGGAACTCAGGTGGTGTCCGTGCCGTACCGTATGATCATGAAGGACGACAATTTGATCCCTTCTATTTCGAAAGCTATTGGGAACCAATGCGGCTAAATCGGAAGATTGAGAAAATTGTCAACCCATGCCTCCCAACTGTCCCTTCTCATGTTGTAGCCCAGCCTCTACAACCAAAACGTCGTCTCGGTCAGGTTAACACGACTAGTCCATCAGTAACAAATCACGAGGAAGACCGAACTCTTGCTCCAAAAGAGAAGACTGTCTCTGCCGCAAGGTTCGAACTTATTGAGAAGGAGAATAAGAAATTAAGGACAGAAGTAAGCACTATGGGGACCCAATTGAATGCAGTGGTGGACATGATGACCAGTCTTCTTAGGCAAGGTGTCGCAACGTGGAGGCCACCCAGGATAGACGGTCCACCAATAAAAAGTGAGAGACAAGTCTATGAAATTTCATCAGATTCATCCAGTGACTCGGAATAAATCCTAGATTTTATTTTTTATCACGCTATACATTTGTTTTAATTGTATAATGAGTTGCGGTAACGTGAAATTCTTTTACTTTTTAATTCTTTATTATTACATCTTTCCGACTTTGGGTCTCGGTAATAAATAAACTTTCCTCTATGGGAGGATTAGTAGGTTGATAAGAAGGATGGTTGTCTTCATCTATATTTTCTTTTTTACTAAACTAATTGAGTTCATCATCAATAAAAATATCATCATTTCTAAATAGTAACTTAAACAAGAAAGAGTAATCCATATTCTCTTTATGGGATTCATCCTTCTCAAAACCACTAACGTTATCTAAGAAAGTCACATTCCTAGAAACGTATAGTTTGTCGTTCTTAACATCATAGCATCTAAATCTTTTTTGAGTTTCAGAATATCCAAGAAATGCATTAAGAATGACTTTTGGTGAGAGTTTGTCATTTTTGTCGGTAAGGACAAAACATTTACATCCAAAGATTCTTAACCTATTTTAGTCGGGTTCCTTTTGGTATAAAATTTTAAAAGCTGAAGTTTTGTTTAGATTTTTTGAAGAAATGTGATTTATAAGATAAACGGATGTAAGAGCCGCCTCGGCCCAAAAACTTTTTGGAATGTTTTGAGAAATGAGTAAAGTTCTAGTTGTTTCAATAATATACCTGTGTTTTCTTTCAGCTAGACTGTTTTGTTGTGATGTTTTTGGACAAGATCTATGATGAACTATTCTATGGTTTTCAAGATAGTTTTTAAAATCATTTGAAAGATACTCTCCTCCGGAATCAACTCTAAAGATTTTAAAATTATCATTAAATTAATTTTTAATCATCATATGATATGTCTTAAACGATGCAAAGACTTCATGCTTATGTTTAAGGTAGTATATCCAACAAAATCTTGAATAATCATAAAAAAAATAACATAGTAAGCTAATCCTCCCTTAGATACTACGGGTGTCTTCGCCTCGAAAGAATAGCGCGCAAAGTATTGGCGAAGACAAATACAGCGATTGTTTGCCATCGCTGATTACAGCGATGCAAATAATCAATAGATAAGGAAAGGATTTGTTGCCATCGCTGGATACTTCGTGCTTTGAGTCGGACAGCGATCTGTGGCATCGCAGCATAAATCCGAGTGCACAAGTTGAAAAGATTTGTTTGTAAACGTAGATCTTTGTTCGGAAGTCAAGCTTCTCATTTTTCCAAAAATGCAATGATTACAATTGAAATTACTATTACAGAGATCTTTGTCTTCGCAATCGTTGTATTTGTCTTCGCCTCGAAAGAATAGCGCGCAAAGTATTGGCGAAGACAAATACAGCGATTGTTTGCCATCGCTGACTACAGCGATGCAAATAATCAATAGATAAGGAAAGGATTTGTTGCCATCGCTGGATACTTCGTGCTTTGAGTCGGAGAGCGATCTGTGGCATCGCAGCATAAATCCGAGTGCACAAGTTGAAAAGATTTGTTTGTAAACATAGATCTTTGTTCGGTAGTCAAGCTTCTCATTTTTCCAAAAATGCAATGATTACAATTGAAATTACTATTACAGAGATCTTTGTCTTCGCAATCGCTGTATTTGTCTTCGCCTCGAAAGAATAGCGCGCAAAGTATTGGCGAAGACAAATACCGCGATTGTTTGCCATCGCTGATTACAACGATGCAAATAATCAATAGATAAGGAAAGGATTTGTTGCCATCGCTGGATACTTCGTGCTTTGAGTCGGAGAGAGATCTGTGGCATCGCAGCATAAATCCGAGTGCACAAGTTGAAAAGATTTGTTTGTAAACGTAGATCTTTGTTCGGTAGTCAAGCTTCTCATTTTTCCAAAAATGCAATGATTACAATTGAAATTACTATTACAGAGATCTTTGTCTTCGCAATCGCTGTATTTGTCTTCGCCTCGAAAGAATAGCGTGCAAAGTATTGGCGAAGGCAAATACAACGATTGTTTGCTATCGCTGATTACAGTGATGCAAATAATCAATAAATAAGGAAAGGATTTGTTGTCATCGCTGGATACTTCGTGCTTTGAGTCGGAGAGCGATCTGTGGCATCGCAGCATAAATCCGAGTGCACAAGTTGAAAAGATTTGTTTGTAAACGTAGATCTTTGTTCGGTAGTCAAGCTTCTCATTTTTCCAAAAATGCAATGATTACAATTGAAATTACTATTACAGAGATCTTTGTCTTCGCAATCACTGTATTTGTCTTCGCCTCGAAAGAATAGCGCAAAGTATTGGCGAAGACAAATACAGAGATTGTTTGCCATCGCTGATTACAGCGATGCAAATAATCAATAAATAAGGAAAGGATTTGTTGTCATCGCTGGATACTTCGTGCTTTGAGTCGGAGAGCGATCTGTGGCATCGCAGCATAAATCCGAGTGCACAAGTTGAAAAGATTTGTTTATAAACGTAGATCTTTGTTCAGAAGTCAAGCTTCTCATTTTTCCAAAAATGCAATGATTACAATTGAAATTACTATTACAGAGATCTTTGTCTTCGCAATCGCTGTATTTGTCTTCGCCTCGAAAGAATAGCGCGCAAAGTATTGGCGAAGACAAATACAGCGATTGTTTGCCATCGCTGATTACAGCGATGCAAATAATCAATAGATAAGGAAAGGATTTGTTGCCATCGCTGGATACTTCGTGCTTTGAGTCAGAGAGCGATCTGTGGCATCGCAGCATAAATCCGAGTGCACAAGTTGAAAAGATTTGTTTGTAAACGTAGATCTTTGTTCGGAAGTCAAGCTTCTCATTTTTCCAAAAATGCAATGATTACAATTGAAATTACTATTACAGAGATCTTTGTCTTCGCAATCGTTGTATTTGTCTTCGCCTCGAAAGAATAGCGCGCAAAGTATTGGCGAAGACAAATACAGCGATTGTTTGCCATCGCTGACTACAGCGATGCAAATAATCAATAGATAAGGAAAGGATTTGTTGCCATCGCTGGATACTTCGTGCTTTGAGTCGGAGAGCGATCTGTGGCATCGCAGCATAAATCCGAGTGCACAAGTTGAAAAGATTTGTTTGTAAACATAGATCTTTGTTCGGTAGTCAAGCTTCTCATTTTTCCAAAAATGCAATGATTACAATTGAAATTACTATTACAGAGATCTTTGTCTTCGCAATCGCTGTATTTGTCTTCGCCTCGAAAGAATAGCGCGCAAAGTATTGGCGAAGACAAATACCGCGATTGTTTGCCATCGCTGATTACAACGATGCAAATAATCAATAGATAAGGAAAGGATTTGTTGCCATCGCTGGATACTTCGTGCTTTGAGTCGGAGAGAGATCTGTGGCATCGCAGCATAAATCCGAGTGCACAAGTTGAAAAGATTTGTTTGTAAACGTAGATCTTTGTTCGGTAGTCAAGCTTCTCATTTTTCCAAAAATGCAATGATTACAATTGAAATTACTATTACAGAGATCTTTGTCTTCGCAATCGCTGTATTTGTCTTCGCCTCGAAAGAATAGCGTGCAAAGTATTGGCGAAGGCAAATACAACGATTGTTTGCTATCGCTGATTACAGTGATGCAAATAATCAATAGATAAGGAAAGGATTTGTTGTCATCGCTGGATACTTCGTGCTTTGAGTCGGAGAGCGATCTGTGGCATCGCAGCATAAATCCGAGTGCACAAGTTGAAAAGATTTGTTTGTAAACGTAGATCTTTGTTCGGTAGTCAAGCTTCTCATTTTTCCAAAAATGCAATGATTACAATTGAAATTACTATTACAGAGATCTTTGTCTTCGCAATCACTGTATTTGTCTTCGCCTCGAAAGAATAGCGCAAAGTATTGGCGAAGACAAATACAGAGATTGTTTGCCATCGCTGACAACATTGGAACAAATATATGCAAGATTGAATCACTAGAATTTTTTTGACAACCGTAGAACACATATATGCATGATTCAATCACTATAATTTTTTTTTACAAACTTAGAACACATATATGCATAATTAAATCACTATAGCATTTTTCTACAGCGGTAAAACACATATATGCATGATTGAATCATTATAATTTTTTTTCTTCAAAAGCTTAGAACATATTTATGCATGATTGAATCACTATTAATTTTTTTTTTTTACAACCTCAGAACACATATATTCAATATTGAACCACTATGATATTTTTTTGACAGCCTTATAACACTTTTTTGCGTGATTGAATCACTATGATTTTTTTTTATGAGAGCCTTAGAATACATATATGCAAGATTGAGTCACTATGAAATTTTTTTTGGTAGCCTTAGAACACATATATGCATGATTGAATCACTATGATTTTTTTTCACAACCTTAGAACACATATATTTAATCACAAATATATGCATGATTCAATGTCTAAGATATTTTTTTTGACAGCAATAGAGCACATATATGCATGAGTGAATCACTATAATGTTTTTTGACAAGCTTAGAACACATATATTCATGATTGAATCAATATAAAAAAATATTGACAGCGTTAGAACACATATATGCATGATTGAGTCACTATAAAATTATTTGGCAACATTACAACCCATATATGCATGATTGAATCAACATAATTTTTTTTTTATCGACTTACAACACATATATGCATGATTGAATCACTATGAGTTTTTTTTTACAACCTACGAACATATATATGCAAGATTGAATCACTATGATTTTTTTAGGGCCTTAGAATACATATGTGCAAGTTTGAAATTTTTTTGAAAGCCTTGGAACACATATATGCATGATCGAATCACTAAAATTTTTTTTAACAACCTTAGAACACATATATGCATGATTAAATCACTATGAAATTTTTTTGTCAAACTTAGAACACATATATGCATGATTGATTCTAAATGAACTTTTCTTTACAGCCTTAGAGCACATATGCATGATTGAATCACTATGAATTTTGTGTCAAACTTAGAACACATATATGCATGATTGCTTCTAAATGAACTTTTTTTTACAGCCTTAGAACACATATGCATGATTGAATCACTATGAATTTTTTGTCAAACTTAGAACACATATATGCATGATTGATTCTAAATGAACTTTTTTTTACAGCCTTAGAGCACATATGCATGATTGAATCACTATGAATTTTGTGTCAAACTTAGAACACATATATGCATGATTGCTTCTAAATGAACTTTTTGTTACAGCCTTAGAACACATATGCATGATTGAATCACTATGAATTTTTTGTCAAACTTAGAACACATATATGCATGATTGCTTCTAAATGAACTTTTTTTTACAGCCTTAGAATACATATGCATGATTGAATCACTATGAATTTTGTGTCAAACTTAGAACACATATATGCATGATTGCTTCTAAATGAACTTTTTTTTACAGCCTTAGAACACATATGCATGATTGAATCACTAATTGGCCACATCGATTTATCATAATCAGGTTACAATTTACCGAATAGAACATACCCATCAGGCTATGTTTTACAAAAATGAAACAGTCGAAATCGGCTAATGGAAATTAACATAATCAGGTTATATTTTTCAGAAGAAAACACATGTTATTGGCCAACATAGATTTATCATACTCAGGTTACAATTTACCGAATAGAACATACCCATCAGGCTATGTTTTACAAAAATGAAACAGTCGAAATAGGCTAATGGAAATTAACATAATCAGGTTATATTTTTCAGAAGAAAACACATGTTATTGGCCAACATAGATTTATCATACTCAGGTTACAATTTACCGAATAGAACATACAGGTTACATGTTATTGGCCAAAAGCCGTATTTATATTTTTTTAAACGCAATCAATTAATTAGCTTCGTGCTTTGAGTCGGAGAGCGATTTGTGGCATCGCAGCTTAGTGATTTGTGGGTATTGTTCGAATGTCAAATCACACGTGGAAAACATATTTTTGAATATTTAAAACCTAATGAGCGGCATGGAAAGACGTATTTTTGAATACTTTGAACGAAAGCATTTAATTTGGCGCGGTTATCAAAAAAAGGCGGCATGCGAAAAGCCGTATTTATATTTTTTTTAAACGCAATCAATTAATTAGCGGGTTGTTTTCAACAAATGGCTGCACGTTAAAGGACTTTACCTTTGGACGGCGTTTCAGTATCTCCGTTTCAAAGGTGCCATCGATATCTCCGTCCAAGCATGGCGCCGAAGAAGGGGACAATCAGAGCAGTACGACCAGCCATGGCGGACAAGAAGAGGACTAGTGGAGCAATACGACCCGGCACGACGCCAAAGACGATGGGAGCCCTATGACCGGGCACGGCGCCAACGAAGAGGACGATGGTAGCAAAACGACCAGGCACAGCGCCAGAGGAGTGGACGAGGGGAGAAAAACGACCAGGCACGGAGCAAACGGATAGGAGGATGGGAGCTAAACGACCGGGCACGTTCCCAATGGAGTGGACGATGGCAGCAAAACGGCCACGCACGGCTCGGAACAAGAAGACAACCACATCCACAGTCTCGGGTGGGCGGCAACGCCCTGACGAGTTCGTAGATGACATCGAGCAGATGCAAGATGAATTTGCAGATGGGAACACTATCAGTAATTTTGTAAGTATTTGTCCACTATCAATTTCTAGGTCATCGGTTTGCATGTTCTGAAGTTCGTAACTTTGTGCAACCAGACAATGTATGATTTTGTCAATTACATTCAGAGCAACCCAACGAGCAATACAGTACGCATCCTCAGCCCGTATTTCATGGTATGTCTGTGCCGCTGTTGTTCTGTTTGCTTTCATGACGTACTCACATTTCTTGGTGATTAAACCTTGCTATTTCGTGCAACAGATGTACGTCCGGCGAAAGCCATACGGCATAGGATTCGACGATGCACTACCTTGTTGGAACAGCGATGATGAGTGCATAGACATTTCGAAATTTGGAAAGGTAAGTGAACAAACCTCTTATCCAAGGTTTATTCGTAACATCCCCATCACGATAAGTCTCTGGAACGAAAAATGATTTTATCGATTCGCAGATTTTACTCCCTACACTCTGGCAACATCCAGACCATTGGGTCCTATACGAGATGAATTTTCAGCTAAAACAACTATGGTGCTACAACTCATTGGACTGCCACAGTGGTGTTGAACGCGATGCTATGTATTTGGTAAGCTTGTACCCAAAGGTAAAGTAGCTATTCGCGGTGGACCGGACTGTAATATATTATCCCTTTTTCACAGGCGGGATTCCTTAACGGGCAAATGGGTGTCGACATTGATGAGTGGATGTTGCTCTGTGCTGACGATGCTCCGTTACAAAGTAATGGGGTCGATTGTGGCATATTCGTAATGAAGCATATTGAAGCAATATACAATGGAGAACAACCTTGTTTCCACGCTGTATGAGCTTCGTATCCGATGTTATTGGGTATTCCTGTTATATATTGGATTTCACATTACCTGTTTTGTTGCAGGAACATATTCCGGTAATACGCGACGAAATATGCGGAAAATTGATTGAGTTTAAAACGAACGGCAGACAGAATAGTATAAAGTGAAACCTATCGATTGCTCTGTCTGTACAACCTAACGAGGCCCTCCATCACCGTTCTCGCCGTCCTCCTCGACAGTAACCCAGTGGTGCAGTCGCGCTGAGGGTGGCCAGCAGGAGCTCCGCCAAGTCATGTAGTGTATAACTGTAATGTTTCAAGGTGTTAGTGGGTATCTAAATTTTTGTCATGTAGTGTAAAAGAGGTTCGACCGCTATATGTTGTAACCTTTTCAGGGTTTTGCGCTAATGAAGCTTAAGTTGTCTTCCCTCTCTATTCTCCTCTCTTCTCCTTTTGTTCTTGCTGGTTTCCCGATTTCAATATGATATCAGAGCTCTATTGAAAATGAAAGGGTGCTTTGTTGAAGATCGGTGAGAGGAAGAAGCTTCATCTGCATCGGTCGTGCTGGGACCCACCTCAGCTTGTGTTCTCCACAGCTGACGTCCGTACCAACCTTGAAGTCTTGAACTTTTGGCCGATTGATGTTGGATTCCATTAGCTCTTGATTTTTGTGATTGAATGAATCAAGAATTTTAATGGTCGAATGAAATCTCAATTTTTAGTGGATTTAATTGTATTTTCTGAAAAAACTGATGAACAGTACCCTGAATGCAAAAAGTTTGTGATTGTGATGCTATCGGTGGGTTTTGTTTGCCCAAATCAATTGTAATCTGGTCATTTTTTGGTGTGATAGATTGGGACTGATTTGAAGGGCTATTTGGGTGTTTGGGTGCAATTTTGATGATAGATTTGGGTTCCTAGTTCAGGCGGTAACCCATTTTCTGTAGTTTTTCTCTGTTTTGACCAGCATATTGTGTTGGGTTGCTGGTGCTTTCGACCAGCACAAGTACGACCAGCATATTTTTCTCTGGCGAAAGATATTTCTAAATATCGCATTACGTGAACTTATCAATAAGAAAGGTTTGTTCTTAGAAATCGCTGTATTGATGAACCGACGGTAATGTACACCTAAGGCGATTTCTTTAGACGTACTTGTGGATTTATTTGAGACCCAAAGATTCGGTCCAATCGCATTGACTACCATTCAGAATAGGCCTCTGGCATGACATTGTTTTCTTTAATGCGGAGTGCTTTTTTATTTAAGATATGCTTTTGGTTTAATGAAACTGACGTATATACTGGAAAACTGACGGATGGTGATAGGACGTTTCATTAATATTTGAATGACACAACACACAGTTCCACTTTGCTTCGCGAATAAGGAACCGACATAATCGACAATTCCTGCATACACTACTTATTCTTCAATCGAGTGCATAGGCGGCTTCGACGCAGTTGTCGTATCCGTCTATACCTTTTTCATAGGTCTGTAAGATCATAATTGAAGAAACCGTCATTTAAAATTCAAGCAATTTTCAAATGCTGGCACAGGTTTTCATGGTCGTAGCAGTGTAGTTTGACGTTAGACCACCAAGCGTATCGCTTTGTACTATTCGTAAAATAAGAACGCGACATTGAAGCGATGTTTAAGCATACAACATTTCATAGCGATGTTGAATATTATCATTTCGAACATTAGAAGTCTTTGTTCATTGCACACATCGCAGTCTCACCCTGTGACTGTCAATCACGCTGGTTGAGCGCACATCTTTTATCAATTACAAGCCTTTTAGACCTCGCCTCCGTCAGTTTCTCCTCCGAAATGAGAAACGACGTCAACTTTTTGCAGAGTTCTTCGCGGAATCCGGGTATATCAACCTGCATAAACAGATTGTAAACTAGAAGCAATAGACATGCCCTTAATTGCCAATAACAAAGGCCAAGGAATGGCATACAGCGTTGAAACAGGGTTCTGCACCATTGTATATCGCTTCAATGTACTTCATTACAAATACGCCGCAATCAACGCCATTATCTTATAAAGGAGCATGGTATGCCGTGCGAAAGATCCACTCGCTGACATCGACTCCCAAAATGGCTATGAGGAAACCGATCTGAGAATAATGCGACCGAAAGTAAATTCATGACCCCAATACACTACACGATACTCATATAGATGGAATCTTACGAGATGGGAAATGTCTAGCCGTAAACCACTGTCAACTTCCAACGAATTGTAACACCATAGTTGTTTTTCGCGTAAATCCATCACGTATAAGACCCAATGCTTTTCAGACTGCCAGAGTGTAGGAATCGGTATCTGCAAATAGATCGAAAAAATGTTGTTACCACTGTCAAGCTGTAATATTGCACTGTAGGTTTGTTTGCTTACATTTTCACTTGTCATAAGGTCTCTGCAGTGATTACCGTTAACCCAATAAGGTTTTTCGTCTTGAAATCCACTGGAGTATGGCAAACGGCGTAATATAGTCTGCAAACCGAAAGAAACATTGCTAACACCAACGTTAACATATGAATCAATTGGACTAAATCAATAATGAAAAGCAACATAAAATACAACCGATATACCATGAAATATGGGCTGACGACGCTCACAGTCTGGCTTGGTGTGTTGATTTTAATATAATTTACGAAATCGGATATAGTCTGTTTGCAGCAAATATGGTGTTGTATTGATCATACGTACACATGGCTTACGTTTATAGACAACTACTACTAGTTTAATACTAACAAAATTACTGATCATGTTGCATTGTGCGAATTCACTGCGCATTCGGTTGATGTCCTCCAGGAGTGATTGACTAAGTTTTCGCCCAACTTCGTCGGTGGATGTTCGACTGAAATGAATGCGGACATTACAACGACCGATATTTAAATTACATTATATAGTACACAAAAACAAATCGCAAAAAATGCATGAAAGAGACGGATTTTGCTGAACATGTAGACTATGTGTAGACAATATACCCATGATTCGCCATTGTTGGTCGTGTAGCTGTCTTCGTCTGCCTCACCGACTATAATTTTCTATGTTCGAGGGCGGATCTCCAGGTTTATGAAGGAACCGTCAGTTTGGTTGTTGCTGGTTCACGAAGTAGAAGAAAAACACACCTTCTAGTGCTTGTGCGACTATTTATAACCTAAAAGATGTACTGCTCAACCAACATGATCAATGGCTACTGTACGATAACTCAAACATTTATGGGTATCCGTTGGAAAATACACATTGAGTAGCCTTTTATTTATAATATATGGATACAACTTTTCACAAGAGAACTGACAATAATGATTTCAAAAGGCAAGTGGAGGTGTCGGGAACGCGAAAGATTTGCTGGAGAAGAAGTTCACTGGAGGTGTATGGCGATTTGTGGTTATCGTTGAATAGCGATCTGTGGCATCGCAGCACAGTGATTGGCAGTCCTACGCTGCGATGCCATACATCGCAGCACACTTGAACAATCCTTCGCATCACGCTAAGATTGGCAGTCCAACAATAATCAACAACGTTCTACGCTGCGATGCCACATATCGCTATCCACGTGTGATTAGACATTCGAACAATACCCAAAAATCACCATGCTGCGATGCCACAGATCGCTCTCCGACTCAAAGCACGAAGCTAATTAATTGATTGTGTTTAAAAAAAATATAAATACGGCTTTTCGCATGCCGCCTTTTTTTGATAACCGCCGCCAAATTAAATGCTTGTGTTCGAAGCATTCAAAAATATGTCTTTCCATGCCGCTCATTAAGTTTTAAATATTCAAAAATACGTTTTCCACGTGTGATTTGACATTCGAACAATACCCACAAATCAATGTGCTGCGATGCCACAGATCGCTCTCCGACTCAAAGCACGAAGTATCCAGCGATGGCAACAAATCCTTTCTTTATCTATTGATTATTTGCATCGCTGTAATCAGCGATGACAAACAATCGCTGTATTTGTCTTCGCCAATACTTTGCACGCTATTCTTTCGAGGCGAAGACAAATACTGCGATTGCGAAGACAAAGATCTCTGTAATAGTAATTTCAATTGTAATCATTGCATTTTTGGAAAAATGAGAAGCTTGACTACCGAACAAAGATCTACGTTTACAAACAAATCTTTTCAACTTGTGCACTCGGATTTATACTGCGATGCCACAGATCGCTGTCCGACTCAAAGCACGAAGTATCCAGCGATGGCAACAAATCCTTTCCTTATCTATTGATTATTTGCATCGCTGTAGTCAGCGATGGCAAACAATCGTTGTATTTGTCTTCGCCAATACTTTGCGCGCTATTCTTTCGAGGCGAAGACAAATACAGCGATTGCGAAGACAAAGATCTTTGTAATAGTAATTTCAATTGTAATCATTGCATTTTTGGAAAAATGAGAAGCTTGACTTCCGAACAAAGATATACGTTTACAAACAAATCTTTTCAACTTGTGCACTCGGATTTATGCTGCGATGCCACAGATCGCTCTCCGACTCAAAGCACGAAGTATCCAGCGATGGCAACAAATCCTTTCCTTATCTATTGATTATTTGCATCGCTGTAATCAGCGATGGCAAACAATCGCTGTACTTGTCTTCGCCAATACTTTGCGCGCTATTCTTTCGAGGCGAAGACAAATACAGCGATTGCGAAGACAAAGATCTCTGTAATAGTAATTTCAATTGTAATCATTGCATTTTTGGAAAAATGAGAAGCTTGACTACCGAACAAAGATCTACGTTTACAAACAAATCTTTTCAACTTGTGCACTCGGATTTATGTTGTGATGCCACAGATCGCTGTCCGACTCAAAGCACGAAGTATCCAGCGATGGCAACAAATCCTTTCCTTATCTATTGATTATTTGCATCGCTATAGTCAGCGATGGCAAACAATCGTTGTATTTGTCTTCGCCAATACTTTGTGCGCTATTCTTTCGAGGCGAAGACAAATACAGCGATTGCGAAGACAAAGATCTCTGTAATAGTAATTTCAATTGTAATCATTGCATTTTTGGAAAAATGAGAAGCTTGACTTCCGAACAAAGATCTACGTTTACAAACAAATCTTTTCAACTTGTGCACTCGGATTTATGCTGCGATGCCACAGATCACTGTCCGACTCAAAGCACGAAGTATTCAGCGATGACAACAAATCCTTTCCTTATCTATTGATTATTTGCATCGCTGTAATCAGCGATGGCAAACAATCGCTGTATTTGTCTTCGCCAATACTTTGCGCGCTATTCTTTCGAGGCGAAGACAAATACAGCGATTGCGAAGACAAAGATCTCTGTAACAGTAATTTCAATTGTAATCATTGCATTTTTGGAAAAATGAGAAGCTTGACTTCCGAACAAAGATCTACGTTTACAAACAAATCTTTTCAACTTGTGCACTCGGATTTATGCTGTGATGCCACAGATCGTTGTCTGACTCAAAGCACGAAGTATCCAGCGATGGCAACAAATCCTTTCCTCATCTATTGATTATTTGCATCGCTGTAGTCAGCGATGACAAATAATCGCTGTATTTGTCTTCGCCAATACTTTGCGCGCTATTCTTTCGAGGCGAAGACACCCGTAGTATCTAAGGGAGGATTTGCTTACTATGTTATTTTTTTTATGATTATTCAAGATTTTGTTGGATATACTACCTTAAACATAAGCATGAAGTCTTTGCATCGTTTAAGACATAACATATGATGATTAAAAATCAATTTAATGATAATTTAAAAATCTTTAGAGTTGATTCCGGAGGCGAGTATCTTTTAAATGATTTTAAAAATTATCTTGAAAACCATAGAATAGTTCATCATAGATCTTGTCCAAAAACACCACAACAAAACAGTCTAGCTGAAAGAAAACAATGGTATATTATTGAAACAACTAGAACAACTAGAAGCAAAAACCCGCTATCTATCGATTTTAACAAATTCAACCACGAACCGCAAGTCGTCAATGACAAACGACTATAAACTCTCCAAAAACCCGGCATTGTGGAGATCGGGTCATGCAAAGAGGCATGCCAACTAAGTTAATAGCCCACACGAGATTCCTGTGTCCCAAACCAATCGGTCGACTGCATCGTAGCCTGTCATGAAAGAGAAAATATTAGACACTGAATTAAGTTTCACAAGAAATGCCTACCTCCTCGCAACATCGATAACATACCAAAAGCCTTGTAAAACTGTAGCGATTGTTGCCGGAAATCTGGTCGGGAGGAATGTAGGTTTGAACATTTGCCGGTACTTCTGCAGGGTATTGCTGCATGATGGACATTACACGACTTAGCTATTTGACAAGCTTCACGCAATGGGGAGCGATATAATGTTTTACATACCTGTTCATTCGAAGGGCTTTGTTGTTTTTTATTACAGGTTGGTTGTTTCTTAGTCCTTTTCTTGCCAACCAATTCTAGTGCACCCTTTGCCCTCCGACGACTGCGATCAGAGGCAGGTTTTCTTTTGATACCCTTTGCTTCATGAATATGTCCATCATAATCAACAACGTTCACTACTGACTTGTTGAAGATAATGTTTACGCTTCGGTGCAACTTCTCGGGAGTGTCAAGCGAGACATGATTTTGACTTACGTTGTTCGATCCCATTATCTTCGGCTGGTATTCATTCGCTGCAAAAGACTTAATATGAATTAACTCCACGTTTTCAAGTAACTCCGTTGCAGCTTTTCTCGCACATGCATAGCCTTCTTCGCTTCTCGATGCCAAATCAGCAACATGCATGAATGACCTACACAGTTGTTGGTAACGGGAGGCTATGTGGCACTTCTCGTCAACACCAGATTTACTCGCATTGTCCATAACGAGCATTTCAATCTTCGCGCGTCTCGTCCATCTTCGCATTACGTAAGACTCAGGTATTTCTTGTATCTTCTCTTGATTGAGTACCTTTAATGCATGACAGCATAGGATACCTTTGAATTCATACATTTTGCACGAACATTCTACCCTTCCGTTGTCGACATTGTACGTGACATGCGCTTCTTGCCTTTCCTGATGCTTTTCGCCCTGACAAAAAATATGGTATTTGTGCATATTCTCGGTTTGCACCAGTTCTTCTATTCTGCAATTCATGACATGAAACACCTCTTTCTTGATCCATTCAAATACAGTTAGTGTATACAGAGGTGCAGGTCGCATCAATATTTTCATGCCAAAAGTTAAAGGTCGTGTATTGAAGCATTTCACGTCTTGTTCAAGCTCATTCTGTCTTAGACCGTCTACAAATAATTCATATTGTTCCATGAAACGAAACATTGTTAAACATGAATACAGGGTTTTCTTCAGCGTGGCATGCATAGATTCGGCTCTTTGTGTGCTTATCATACCTGCACAAAAGTATTGTCTTCCATATGCCAATGCCCACTTCTCTTTTTCTGTATATAAATTTTGTAACCACAGACAGTCAGCAAGGTCGTATGTCTTAATCATTTTGTCCCAATCTGACTTAAAGGTGACATCGTCTACGCTATGAAGTACACACCTTGTAAAATGTTTGTCAAACCCTGTATTCTGATTAAATATGTGTCCTATGTTCTTTGCTGCATTTTGAAAGATATGCCACAAACACAGGCGATGATGTGCATCTGGCCACACATGAAGCACTGCAGCCGCAATTGCGTGATCACCATCTGTGAGTACAGTTTCAGGATGCTTCCCGTTCATTGCCTGTGTAAATACTCTGAACAACCACTCAAAGGTTTCCTTGGTCTGGTCATACACAAAAGCACCGCCTAATATACAACTCTGTGCGTGATGGTTCACTCCCACAAACTGCGCAAATGGCCATTGTTCAGTGTTAATCTTTACTGTAGTATCAAACACAATCACATCATTGAAGCATTCATAATCTAATCTAGACCTTGAATCTGACCAAAACATATTCACGGCATATCCATCTGCGTCCACTTGCATTGCACTAAAGAAACCATGTTCATTGCTTGATTTATTCTGTAAGTAACGAACCAAACAACATATTTCTCCGTTCTTCATGTTATCTGTCATCTTCCTGCTCAAGTGGTTTCTAAGATCCAAAGGTGTGAATGGCACATTTTCGCGACCACCATCTATGCGGGTAAACAAATTGTATGTCTTCCTTGGTGCAATGCCAGCGCTATCGGCTATTTCAGCCATTGCAGCATGAGCTACAGTTACTTTACGATGTGACCTTAGCATAGGAGTCATAAATGATGCAGATAAATCATGATTATGATCACTGATTAAAGTATGCACGACAAATTTCCCATTCGGATGTCTTCTCAAAACCAATCTCGCCTGACATCCACATCTTGATTCTGGCGTGCTCCTAGTTGGATTTCCCATTGATTTCTTCCAACCTTGCTTGGAACAGACATATGTCTTTCTAACCAAGACACCCTGTGCATTTTTTGACCAAGAAAACCTTCTCACACTGAAGCCAACTTTTAAGGCATAATCATTGTAAAATTTATATGCATCTTCTTCGTTATTAAAATGCATTCCTTCTACAGGAACATAGTCAAGTGCAATTCCATGTACATTCCCAGTTCCTACGGTTTTCTTAAGTATACTGACATCAAAATCAGGATCATTACTGAATTGCATTTCTTCTCCTGGAACATTGAAGTCAGGTGTACATCCGTGTACATTCCCGGTGCATACACTTTTATTATGTGCGTTGTCATGGTAGTCTACCTCATCATTGAATTGCATTTCTTCCACTGGAACATTCAAGTCAATAGTGGGTCTAATGCCTGCACCTTTCTTTTCATGTGCATCGTTAGTGCAGATGTTCAATTCTTCAGTTGGGTCATAAGTATAGATATTCAATTCTCCAGATCTTTCTATTGATTGAGCTACATCGTCTTTATTACAACCTGATGATAAGCTCAATAATGTTTTAAGCAATATATCAATTTGTGTTTGCAGTAACATGGCAAACAAGTCGATATTATCTCACAAAAATGAGAGTCTGTTACTAATACAGCGATTTGAGATACAATGCATATGATGAGTGAATGTAGGATACCTGATGGGGTAGAGGCCCTTCCTAGCATCTGCAAACAAGCATTCCTGTCAACAGGTCCCAGCGTCTTACAAATATCGATAAGTTTCCAACCTTCGTAAGAACAAGATCTACCTGCAATAACCAAACAAAGCCTTAATGACACACAAGACGACATGCCTTCTTCATCGATAGCATGATGCTGGGAAGCTACTCACGCCGCCTTGATGGAACTGGTTGGAATGTTTGTGCATCATTGTTTTCTTCCTTAATGCCTAACAACAACGACAAATAAAAGAAGACAGTGGAATGTTTTGTAAGCAATATATCAATTTCCGTTAGCAAGCGGCATAGGTTTACTACGATTTAATCAGGATGCATATAAGAACGGATACCACTAGGGTTACGCAAGTCAAAGCAACAATTTAATGAATGAAAGTATCAAAGCAAGTGCGATTTGATGTTTGCTTGTGCTGAGCATCGACGTGTCGCTTACCATGCCAATAAAATAAACATGTCGTACATGTGTGTTGACGATAACGCTCTCATAATATCCACGAGGCTCTAAAGCGAGTTCAATAGAAGTCGCTGAGAGAGCAACGATATGCATGCGAAAATTGCCCCGCCATGCGTGTCAAGATGTGTTTCTGCACCCAAACGTTTTCAAAGTCTGTATACAAATATCTTACAAATATATATTACAAAACATATAATATCTTACAAAACGATATGTATAGCGATTTGTCAGATATTGAAAATCGATACAGCAGTTCAGTTTTTATAACTTATAACTCGACGATACAAAAACATACTATCTAAAAGGTCGATAAATATATCGCACAATAAATTACAAATCGATAAGGAAGAACTTGAACATAATAGCAAACAAATCGATATTAACTAACAAAAATGTATCTCACAAAAACGAGAGTCTTACTAATACAGCGGTTTGAGATACAATGCATATGATGAGTGACTGTAGGATACCTGATGGGGTAGAGGCCCTTCCTAGAATCTGCAAACAAGCGTTCTTGTCAACAGGTTCCAGCGTCTTACAAATATCGATAAGTTTCCAACCTTCGTAATAACAAAATCTACCTGCAATAACCAAACAATGCCTTAATGGCACACAAGACGACGTGCCTTCTTCATCGATAGCATGATGAGATGAAAAGCTACTCACTGTGCCTTGATGGCACTGGTTGGAATGTTTGTGAATCATTGCTTTCTTCCATGATGCCTAACGACAGCAGTAATGAAGAGAAGACACTGGAATGTTTTGTAACACTGGAACGTTGATAACAAACCAACGTTGATAACAAACCAAAGAAGACACTGGAATGTTTTGCTGATCAGGTTCAGGATTAACAAACCAAATTTGTTGTCATTTGTTGAATTGTCTCCAGTGATGGAGAGTGTAAGCAATGGAAAGATAACCCCCCTGATTGATCTGCTTATGCGACCATTCAGTAAGGGTGCTAGAATGCAAGTGAAGGAGATTTAAGCCCAGCTTGTTAATAGAAAAAAAAAGGAAAAGTAGAATCACAACAAAGTAATGGCATATAGTAAATATCAACAACATTGCAATTAATGAATATAAGTCGGGAAATCAATAAATTGAACTCTTATTACAACTTGACTTTTTTGTGATTTTATCATGGTATAGTCGTGATAAATTCAACAAACTTCCAATATTTGTGACATACAATAGATTTGAGCAAAAAATCATCAATTACAATGTTGTACAATAGATTTGAAACTTTCATATTCAGGGCAAAAATCAAATTTCAAATCCATATTCAGGGCAAAAATTCATGATTTTAGATATAATTTTGCAATTGGATCCATATCCGGGCAAAAAAACATAATAAACTTGTTAGAATTAGGGGTGGCAGCAATTTCTGACATGACCCGCCAACCCGCTTCTTAGGCGGGTTCGGGTTTAGCTTAAACGTGTTCGTGTCGTAAATGGGTCGATCCGCCTAACCCGTTTATAAAACGGGTCATGTTCGTGTTAGGGGTATGCCAACCCGCCAACCCGTTTAATAAACGGGTTAGGCGGGTCGAGTCAACCCGTTGACCCGAACCCGACCCGTTTATTAAACGGGTTAACCGTGTCGTGTCGGGTTACCCGTTTAATAAATGGGTCGGGTTCGTATTTGCCACAGCCAACCCGTTTAATAAACGGGTCGGGTTCGTGTTGAGGTATGCTAACCCGCCAACCCGTCGACACGACCCGATTGCCACCCCTAGTTCGAACATGTAAAATAGTAGACGGATTGGGTCATATGATCCAAAACAAAGTAATTTGATCTATTATCCATGATTGTTCAAGTTGTTCCGCACATCGTCATCAAACAATGGGCATTTAGAACATAGCATTTGAGTACGGTCCAAACAAACGTTGTACTTGGAACAGTTGTTACGGAACGACCCTGGACAAGCCATTTAACATACCCTTAGTGAACATCACGGGAACTATTGTCCCGGACTTTTTTTTTTTTTTACCACTCTCCATCAACATATAGTAGCCACTAGGGACATCCCAAAATATCCCATTTTCCCTTAGTCCAAACACACCCTAAATTTCAGGCCGCATACTTAACCAAGCCCCCCCTTCTCATAGGCTCATAGCCATCATCTTTGCCCTGTCACACCTACATGAGTTGTTTCACATCCTTCGTGATGTCAAATGCCCAATCAAAAAGCCCACATAAAAGACCAATCATTTGACAAAATCTATACATGGCTAAGGAACCCCTTGGTTGGAACTCAGGGGGAGGTTATTTTAACCAAATCTGACCTCACGTGTTCAACATGAACAAAAATAGTAAGAATCAACCGTTGGATTTTAGTTTTTCGACAAAAAAAAAAATTTGAGGTTTAAAAATTTAGTATATTGTAGGCCAGTGTTGTGAAAAGCGTTGAGGCGTAGCGAGGCGCTCCACCAAAATCTGAGGCGAGGCGTAAGCCTTGAGGCGCAAAGCGTAAGCTCAAAAAAAATATTTTTTTAACTTAAAAAAATTATAAAATATATCTAAAATTATAAATAAATAATAAATGCTTTATTGATTTTTCAATCCTCATAAATTCTGACATTTTTTGCCAAAAAAATATGATCTCAAGGTCAGTTTCTACTAAACTAATACCTAGATCACATCTTTGTAATGAAACAAGGTACAATGGAACAATAGTGAAACAAACACAATGCCAACAAAGGGCTTTAATAAACTCACTTGGTCACTAATGGACCAAATACAATCTCAAGAGAGATAAAAATATCAAAATAGCACAAGAGGCATACAAGCCTATAAGATGGGAAAAAACTCTAGAAAAAAACCCTCAAATGCTTCTTAAAGCATTGAGGAATAACAAGGGAGTGAGGCTCTATTTATAGAGCCTCACTCCAACACATGGGAGGCAGTCCAGCTCTTTGGACTGCCTTCCAACAGTCATTATTATGACTGTTGGGTGGCAGTCCAACGTCTAGTTGGACTGCTGCCCAGCAGTCATAGTGCACAACAGTCAAAATATGACTATTGGGCACAACAGTCATAGATATGACTGTTGGGTTTGAACTGTATGACAGTTTATTTATTACAATGCTAAATTACATTTTAGTCTTTAGTGGACTGTACTATATGATAAAAAGATAAAAATACCCTTATCGGGTATTTGAATACAATTTTATTTTTAACACTCCTCCTCAAACTTATGGGGAAATCACCGAAAGTTTGCTAAGAAGATACAAAAATTGAGGTAGTGGAAGAGCTTTGGTGAAGAAGTCTACAATCTGAAATTCGGACTGGACATATGGTAACGTAATGGTCCCCTTCAAATATTCTTCGCGAACATAGTGACAATCCATCTCAATGTGTTTTGTTCGTTCGTGAAATGTGTGATTGCTGGCTATATATATGGCACTTTTATTATCACAGCATAGCTTTGAAGGTTCTGAGACATCAACACCCATATCGGAAAGTAGTGCTCTCATCCACACAACTTCAGTGGTTGTGGTAGTCATTGCCCTGTACTCAGCTTCCGTAGAGGATAAAGACACTTTCTGTTGTTTTTTGCATCGCCAAGAAATGAGAGAATCACCTAAAAACACACAAAAGCCAGTAGTTGAGTGACGGTTATTGGGATCTCCTCCTCAGTCAGAATCAGTGTAAGAAATAAGACTTAAATATGAGCAAGAGGATAAGAATAGTCCTTTAGATATAGTTTTCTTGATATATCGAACTATTCTTAATACTGCACTCATGTGGACGGTTGTGGGTGCATGTTGAAATTGACTTGCAGAATGTACAACATGCGTAATATCTGGCCTTGTAATGGAGAGGTACATCAACGATCTAATAAGTTGTCGATAAGGGGTTGGATCATCTAATAATACTCCATCTTCAGCTCGCATTTTTGCATTTATTACTTCAGGAGTATCAGCATATTTTGTGTTTGTGATTCCTAAACGCTCAACAATATCAGCTGCAAACTTGATTTGAGATAAAATATATCCTCTTGGTGAGTATGCTACTTCAATTCCTAAAAAGTATCTCAAAAAACCAAGATCAATCATATCAAAAGACTTTTTAAGTAAAATTTTAATATCTTTAATTTCCTTTTGATCATTCTCTGTCATGATCATATCATCAACATACAAAAGAAGAATGGTCAATGAGGTACCTGTAGATCTCACAAAAAGAGTAGTGTCAGTGTAACAAGATTTAAATCCAAGTTTTAATATCGTACCACTGAACCGATCATACCATGCTTTAGGGGCTTGTTTAAGCTCGTATAGGGCTTTTTGAAGACGAAGGATCATGCCTTTTTCAATAGACAGACCAGGGGGAGGATCCATATATACTTCTTCATTTAAGTTTCTGTTCAAGAATGCATTTTTAACATCTAACTGGTATATCGGCCATTTTCGAATAGATCCTATAGCAACTAGAGTTCTAACTGTAGTCATACGAGCTATTGGGGTAAAGGTTTCTTCATAATCTATACCATATTCTTGAGAATATCCTTTTGCAACAAGTCTTGCTTTATATCTCTCAAGAGACCCGTCACTTTTTGTTTTAATTTTAAACACCCATCTACACCCTATTGTCTTCTTTCCGAAAGGAAAAGGTTGAATTGTCCAAGTGTGAGCCTTGTGTAATGCATCTAATTCAATTTTCATGGCTTTAACCCATTCGTTTATATTTTTGGCCTCGTTATAGTTGGATGGTTCATGATAGGAATGAATAGCTAGAAGACATGCCCTGTAGTTTGGTAAGAAGGATTCATATGAGACAAACCTACTTGGAGGTCTATGTGTTCGTTCTGACCTTCTAACCCTAGTTTCTTCAGTATTTGTTAATTGATTATATCTGTCAAGGGCACATGGATGCTCCCCAGTATTTCGTCTAGAGTATTGAAGAAGATCTTGAGATGGTTCACTACTTGAGTCATTAATAGACTCGAAGGTTTTAATATCATTACTAATACCTTTATTGGGTAACAAATCAAATAAGAAAGCATACTCGGATTCTTCCTTAGGAACTTCAAAATCAAATCCACTCTCATTTTCTAGAAAGGTAACATTTCTAGAAACATAGAGTTTATCATTTGTTTTATCATAACATTGATATCCTTTTTTATTATCTGCATAACCAAGAAAGACACATTTTATGGCTTTAGGAGAGAGTTTGCTATATTTTTCAAGAAGCACGAAGCATTTACAACCAAATACCCTTAGCCTTTTTAAATCAGGAGAAATTTTAAAGAGTTTTTCAATAGGAGACTTGTTTTCCAAAGTTTGAGAAGGCATTCTATTTATTAGATAGACTGCGGTTAGGGCAGCTTCAGCCCAAAATTGCTTTGGAATTTCTTTTGAAATAAGTAGGGTTCTAGTAGTTTCAATGATATGACGATGTTTTCTTTCAGAAATCCCATTTTGTTGAGGTGTCCTAGGGCATGATTTTTGATGCACAATTCCATGATTTTTTAGATATAATTGAAATCCATTTGAAAGAAACTCTCCCCCAGAGTCGGAGCAGAAGACTTTAATATTTGTTTTAAATTGATTTTTAACTAGATTGTGAAAGTTTTTAAAACATGAAAAAACTTCGGATTTGAGTTTTAGAAAGTAAATCCAAGTATGTCTACTAAAATCATCTATAAATGTAACATAGTACGAATAGCCACCTTTTGACATAACAGGGGCGGGACCCCACACATCCGAATGCACTAATTCAAAATTTTTATGTGTCACAGAGGTTCTAGACCCAAAAGGTATCATTTGCATTTTTCCAAGTATACAATCTTCACATACAAAATTTTTATCTTTACAAAATTTTTTCAAAAATGGAAAAAGAGATAATTTGGATATACTTGGGTGTCCTAATCTTTTATGCCAAAGATCTATATTAATGTCTTTGACATGATTACAAAACGAGTATTTTGGTAAACACAGGAAATCCATGTAGTAAAGGTCTCCTGGTCTATGGCCTTGCCCAATCAGCTTCCCTGACTGGAGACCCTGCACCCAACACGCCTTAGATGAGAAGAATACTTTACAACCATAATCAGCAATTTGAGAGACTGAAAAAAGATTTAAATCCAGTTTGGGAATGACTCGCACTTTTGGAACAAAGAATTTTTTTGAAATATCATCAAGGTTTCCTAAGCTTTTGACTTTTAAAGAGGTACCATCGGCAGTTGACACACATGAGAAATATGATTTAGTGCAATCGGATAATAGAGATTCATTATGAGTCATGTGGAAAGAAGCACCTGAGTCTAGAATCCAAGAGGTCTTACCTAGAGGAGACGAGGAAGAGATGGCAGCTCCGGATGTAGAAGGTGCAGCCTTAAGAAGTTGTGAGACGACTTCTGCTATTTGAGCAAGATTTAATTCATTGAAGCTGCCCCCTTTTCTTGATTCTTGAGGTTCTTCACTTAAGGCGGCCACCTTTTTAAATTTGGGATATTCCGGTCTTATATGTCTGGGTTCCTTACAATGATGACAAATAATTTTTCCTTTGTATCCTCCCTTGTATCCTCCTCCATTATGTCCTTCCCCATTGAACTTCTTCTCAAAGTGAGGTGGTTTATATGTTTTCACAAAATTTCTGGGCCTTGCCATGGCAAGGACCTCATCATTAGACTTATGCATTCCAAGTCTTGTCTCTTCTTAACAAATTTGAGCAAGGGCCTCACTTATAGAAGGAGAAGTGGTCCTATGAAGTAAGGAAGATCTTACTTGCTGAAATTCCGGTCGAAGGCCATAAAGAAATGAGAAAAGATTTTCTCTTTCGATTTGGGTCTTTCTCATATCAATAGTCGAACCTTCCCATTTTGGTTTCAACATGGCTAATTCATCCCAAATAGGAGATAAAATACCGTAAAAATCTCTTACACTTTTATCTCCTTGTTTTGAATTACGTACCTTGTCTTGGAGATAATAAAGTCTAGCCATATCCTTTTGGATAAAGGTACTTCTTAGAAAGCTTCATGCGTCACATGCCTTCTTGAATTTGATGATATTGGTGGCGATCTTGAACTCCATGGTATTCATAAACCATGAGAGTATTTGTGCATTGCTTGCCTCCCAATCTTCCAATTTATTTTTGAAATTCTTCCAAGGCTTTGACTTGATCTCCTTCTCTTCTAGTCAATTTGAGTTGTGGTTCACTAGTAGAACCACTAACAAAACCCCACAATTTTTTTCCTTGATATGATTCTCCATAGCCGTCGCTCACATCAAGTAGTTGTTTTCATTGAGTTTGTAGGTGATGACGGTGGCGGACTCTCTTTCTCCCATAATGAATACTTAGAGTTTAAATTAGAGGAGATAGGGAATGATCAATGATCGAAGAACACTTCCTTCATGAGATTCTCCTTCTTTCAAGAGCCTAGCTCTGATACCATGTAATGAAACAAGGTACAATGGAACAATAGTGAAACAAACACAATGCCAACAAAGGGCTTTAATAAACTCACTTGGTCACTAATGGACCAAATACAATCTCAAGAGAGATAAAAATACCAAAACAGCACAAGAGGCATACAAGCCTATAAGATGGGAAAAAACTCTAGAAAAAAACCCTCAAATGCTTCTTAAAGCATTGAGGAATAACAAGGGAGTGAGGCTCTATAATAAATAATGACTATTGGGTGGCAGTCCAACGTCTAGTTGGACTGCTGCCCAACAGTCATATTTTGACTGTTGTGCTTGAACTGTATGGCAGTTTATTTATTATAATGCTAAATTACATTTCAGTCCTTAGTGAACTGTACTATATGATAAAAAGACAAAAATACCCTTATCGGGTATTTGAATACAATTTTATTTTTAACAATCTTAAGGATCAGAAATGCAAAAAAAACCTGAAAAAAATCAAAAAATTTACTTTTCTTCTAGTCAAACATTACCCTCGATCATATGGTACTCTCTAGTAGGAAGTAGTCGTTTTTTCATATTTGTTTTGCAAATCAAACCCTATAGATATTATCTATATAGTCTTTTTAGTTAAAAACATGTTTTAAGAGCTGCAAAAATCAACATGTAATGTGCCAAAATTTCACAACTGAAAAAAAAATCATGTTTTTACATTAAAAGCACTTGATCCAAACCATGCTAAACGCATCTATGATGTCGTTCGCCAATGAGATACAAAGCTAGGGGAGAAAGTGTTGGGTGCAAAGACTAATGACTCACTTCCAATGTAGTTTGGCTGCAAATCAAACAATTTGTGACCAAAATCATGGCTGAAGCTCGAATGATAGAAATGCATAGAAGTATGCCTCATGTTTGTAGGAATATAATCATAGGAACCTCATTAGTCCCATGGACAGATATAAAGAGAGGCTCAATGTAGTATGAATCAGTGAGTTCCATACTTGCATATTACCATATTACATAGAGCCATGCATGATCAAGCATATATACATACACAAGAAATGTGCAGCAAAAAAGATTCTGAAGTTGGCCAAATCCATGTTAAACCATTCATATGCAATCTCATCTACTCTAAGTGATTGCTTGGAAGTTGATCAGCAAAACAAAGTCCCACATTAGTAGATACTTGAAGAAGTTGGGATTCCGAGAATAGCTCACCACATTGTAAATCCTCTCTTGGATTTTACATAACTTTGGAGAAAACTACTGTAAAACCACAATCTAAGAGCAAGGACAGCACCTGATTTTCAGTCACTCCCAGAGTGTAAAACAGACTTATTATCTTTCTTCTCTCTTCCTAATTAATGTACTTAAACAAGCAAACGATCAATTTGTGGTTAAAGTAGCCAGCACTTCACAGAAAACAATCAATGTTTAAAAATGCTCCATCTTGAGGAATCGAGGGACCTAACTCAACTTTGTATGTCATTTGGATTCATATTAAATGGAAACTGAAAACAACTGAGTGACGATCGCTTTCATCACTAAAAATTTATCTCACATGATCATGTAATTTACTTCTGTGTTCAGCCCATTTGTATGTTATTCTTAATGAGAAACTGCACAATAATAGCATGTCAAGCAACCTTTTAGGTGTGTCCATGTGGCATATCTAGAGATAAAAATAGTTACTGTATTTATGTAAATTCTGCATCAATTACTGAGTTTATCTAATATTAACAAATTTAGAATGTTAACTAATGATGGTAAACTCTCTTATCAACAGAATCAAGAGACTAGATTCTGCAGATAACCCTTTTGAGAGCTTGTGTGGTAAAAAATCTCAAAATGTAATCCACATCATTTGATACTTCTATAAGCTAAATTCCCACATGGTTAACTGGTTAGTTTCCTACTTAGATCTGCAGTCTAGTTTCATCTGTCATCTGATGGACAAGAGTATAACAGCCACTAGAAGCCACCAGCAAACTGACAATGACCCATATGGTGAAAGGAGCACAGAATTTTCCTGCATGTGCACTCTGTCCTGGGCATGTGTTGCTCAGAATGAATTAGCTGAAGGTACAAGTTTCATTTGAAAAATACAGCATCAGTATAATTCCTTATATATTGCCACTGTCCAATTTGAGGGTTCGTAAACACTACTGTGCTGCAAAAAAGTAACTGGGGCAAGGGTATGATGTGATAGTAAATGAGATTTATACAGGTAAGTCAAACTCCACATAATTCACCACAGCACATCAATCGGTTGAGAAGATGAAATTAGCTCAATAGAACAATCGGTCATTTAAGTGTAAAATTCAACATAAAGGATTGAACTTTTCTGCAAGCACGTATATACTGCCATAGGCATAAAAGATGCAGAGTTTCTAACCATAAAGAAGCTTCCTTCCGCACACAGCTTTTCCTACCAATATGACTCACAAGTTTCACCAATATCCCAAATTTTGCACCAAACAGAAAAACATAACCACAGAAATCTGTCAATTTTTCCACTGAAAGATTTTTCATAAAAAAAAGTTACTGTTTCCACATCAACTGATGGAGGTAGCAAATTTTTTTGTTTTATTAGCACTAATAAATTTCCCTTTATCATTTCCCTTGCTTGTATTCCACAGATCATTGTAGTCACTTTAGCTATTAGGCTCTTGCCATAACTTCAGGCAGTTCTGTTATTTCATCATGAAGGAGTTAACGTTGTACCAGCATAAGAAGCAAATCTCCAAAACAAATTTGTTGGGTGTCTGCATCAGTACATTTCACTCTATTATATACAACAATTTTGCATGACTTAAAACCTGCTTCTGGGATACGTGAAGAGTTATTTCATGTGAGCATTCATCATCAATTTTATTTTACCATGTACACTTTTTTTATTTATAACCTGAAGAAACCGCACCCAGCACGAAGACCTGGTCGTGCTGGCTCAGCCTGCCATACCTACGGTTGTCGTGCCGGCAGCGTAAAACTCTGAGGCTAGGACCCCTGCCCCCGGGGCCTATGCTATGCGTTGGTTACCATGTACACCTGCTTCTGAGATTTTTTCTTTAAGCATACAATGGTAGTTGCCTCCATACTTGGACTCCACTTCCCTGGCATCGAGTCCTGTCCCAAAAGAGACATCTAGGCTATTGTATCAAGTTATCAACCACCTATCAAGAATCAGTAGCTCACTATGGCTATGTTTTTCAAATTTATTTGATATGTGTTATTTTCCATTGGAGATCACTTTTTCTTCGACTACTTGACATTTTATGATCTTTTGAAGTGTATTAGTCATATTTACACCTTTAGGTCCTATATTTTACCATTAAAGCCTCATGCAAAGAGGTGTTCTATTTTGCTAGTTTCATGGAAAATTAGCAATTTATGCAACTATAGCAACTGCTTTATAGAAATCCAGAATGGTGGCACCCTTCCTCAATCTTATCATTAGTGGTTGCTGCTTTCTAGCAGAAAGGAAAATCATCAGTAACATTCATGAAAGACATCCATAGCACTTTTTCAATAGAAAACGTCTTATAAAAAATATGAGATGCCTATTATGACAAAGAATGGGAATTACACAAACAATAATAATAAATACATTAAACTTCAAAGCTTTACTACATTACCATGTCAATGAAACTATTTCTCGCAAGTGCATAGAAAAATTCATTTTATGGTCATACATACAGGACTTTGGTTTGATCAGTCTATGACCTGCTAAAGCAGAATTTCCAAGGATGAATGGTATATCTTGAGCAACTATCCTCCCTTTATCAGACTCAGCATATTCAAGTTTCTCAAATAGATACAACAATTACAAAGTACTCTTCCCTTTTGATCTACACCTCAGAAATAATTAATCCTCCCTGCTTTACCATTCATGTTTGATGTTAATCTGAGAGAACATGCCCCCATGCAATAAAGAAACCAATCATGTTTTCTATTTAGTAAATAATGTTCTGATGAAAGGGAAGATAATTCAATAAAAGGAGAAAGAAACAGAAGCAACATATGCAGCTTTGTGCAAACGTTAGTGTGATCACTTGCGTATCTTTAACCTTGACATCTTGCCTACGGCAGTTGCTATTTACATAACCCCAAACAACATTTTCACCTTTTCAGACTGTTCAGATCTTATCATTTCCAGTTTCAAGGTTATGCACGCTACATGTTCATTTATTTCCCTCACAGGATTCTAACCACACTTTTATGGACCTATCCCTTCTATAGATAATCAACCATTTCCAACAGCATGTTTCAAATAGATTGAAACCACTGGAAGACAAAGCTCAGTCAGTTGAGTTTCCAATTGGTTTCAATCATATATGAACCAGCTGGTTGAGTAGCGCAGCTAGAGGAACCGGTCTTTGTGTTAAAACAAGTCACCCCCCAGTATTCAAAACCAGCCTGAACAATTACCAGATGGAACAAAAGCCTCAAATCTAGGAAGCAACGAGTAAACTGCAGAGTGGACAAACCATGGAAAATTTATTGGGCAACCACACAGTCTAACATGAACCGCCAGGTCTCATAATTAGGAGTTAAGCATTAGAGCCTTTCTGTCAGGTGATGCTACATATCCATTTAATCAATACTAAAACTCATTCACACCAAAAGAAAAGCCTTAAACTACCTCTGAAAATGTGTATATGCATGTGTGCACGTGTCCAAGGCTTGAAACAGATTATCTGTCTGTGCACAAATTCTCATTTATTCAAATTAAATTCGACCATCTAACTAAACCTACTTAAAATGGAAAAGCAAAAAGAGGGGGGAACTTTGGTTATCACATCAAAAGGAAGATGGGACATATTTTTACCACATGTAAATAATCGAGGCATAATTTGCAGAATATTCTCAATTAACGACTTCCAAGCATACAGTAAGGAGAACAGTTAGCACGCCCAAACAGTGGAATGAATGCCTAATAAGCGCTAAAATAATAATTGTTTTGATCATAAATGATAGCATGAGATTCTTTGAAGCATACGTGATGAAACTCATGAAAAGCAAAAAAGGTTCAGAATATTACACAGAAAGGAATTGACACAAAGTACATTAATTCTAGGAAAAGAGTGAAATTTGAAGATCCTACAAAATCCAACATACCATGCAAATACAACAATACAACACTGAAGTGAAGATCAGAGGAATTCATTCACTACCGATGATTCGTTTCTTCACTTGCGGATGCCAGTTTATTCAAGACGCTCCTCGTCCTCCTTGTTTACTACCATCGGGAACTCATCAAAATGTTCAGAGAAATCAGACTGCTCGCCCATGCTCTTGAGTAACTGGTAGACCTGAAACATAGATGCCCTTTCTTTCGGTCGGGGTGCCACACAAGAAAATGTGACCCTGAGGAACTGCATGATCTCATCGTCGTGACCCTTCCCGCACAAAGACTTATCAATGGCATCCTTAAGACGGCCAGCGGCTGCAAGCTGATTCACCCAATCAACCAAGTTCCCCTTGAATCCTTCATCGGCATTGGACACATCCATCGGCTTCTGCCCAGTCACCAACTCCAACAGCAGCACCCCAAATCCATACACATCCCCCTTCAATGAAGCAACCAATGTGCTCGAGTACTCAGGCGCGACATACCCGAAATCACCAAAATCACCATTAATGAATGTACTAAGATTATTGTCGGAAGAAGCCAGCAACCTGGCGAGCCCGAAATCCATAATTCGCGCTTCGTAGTCCTCGTTCAAGAGCACGATGGCGGAACTTATGTTCTGGTGGATGAATGGTGGCTGGTAGCCATGATGAAGCCAAGCTAGGCCTCTGGCTGCCCCAATGCCAATCTTCAACCTCATCGCCCAATCGAGCGAGCTCGGACGCATCACACCATTGCCGTGTAGGAGCGACCACAGGGTCCCATTGGGCATGTGTTTATACACCAAGAGCCTTTCTTCCTCAACGATGCAATAGCCCAACAGCGGCACCAAATTGGGGTGCCTGAGCTGCCCAAGCCTACCCATCTCAGACCGGAACTGTTTCTCCGACAACGGGCAGTTCGGCAGCCGCTTGATCAGCAATGCAGATCCATCGGACAGATACGCCCGGTAGGAAGTGCCGGTTCGGCTCGACAAAATGATGTTTTCGGGATCGAAATTGTTGGTAGCAGCCATCAGATCGGCCAATTTGATCTTGACGATGGGATTCTGAAACATGAACACATGAACAAATTTGTGTGCCCTTAATCTATCCACCCAGCCGTAGCCCCCACTATCGACGCCGGCGTGCCTTCCCTTCCTGCCACCGAAGTACCACCACCGAATGAAGAATCCGAACAGCAGCGAGATGCCGGCGCCGAAGACTCCGGCTGCGATGATGATGATCATGCTAGTCCTGCCCAGCCCGCCGCACTTCGATCCGAGCGGGCGGCCGCAGAGCTTTCTGTTGCCACTGAACCAGGAAGGATCGAACCCGGCGAAGGACGACGGGATCGCGCCGGAAAGCATGTTGTTCGCAACCGGGAACTTCTTCAGGCGGTCGAGGCGAGAGAGCTGGTAGGGGATCGGGCCCGATAGCTGGTTATCGCTGAGGACGAGGGTGTTGAGGAAGCGGCAATCGGCGAGCTCCGGAGGGATCGAGCCGGAGAAGCGATTTTGCGACAGGTCGAGGGTGACGAGGTAGGGGAGCCACGAGCAGATTCCGGGAGGGATGGCGCCGGAGAAATCGTTGTTCGAGAGGTCGAGGGAGGTCATGCTGGAGCAGTACCGGAGGGAGTCGGAGATCTGGCCGGAGAGCTTCAAGCTGCCCAGGTGGAGCTCGAGCACCCGATTCTCGCGATCGTTCCAGCAGCTGACTCCGGCGAAGTTGCAGATGAAGCCGACCGTCGAGTTGCTGAAGTTCCACGTCAGCAGGTTATCCGCGGGGTCGGAGAGATACTGCTTCAACCCCTTGAGGCAGAGGACGTCGTCCTCCGCCCTAAAACGATGAAGGAACACAGACGCCGCGAGGAACATGAGAAGAAGATGATGGAAGAATGGGGTTTTCACCATGGTGGCGATTGTTGGTTTTGCAGAAAGACGGGGGAGAAGACGGAAGGCTGAAGAATTAGGCCTTCTTCTCCTTCGTAGATGAATCGCTATGGATAAATCATGAATTCTTGTGGTGGTTGGGATTGTTGGTGTTGCAGAAAAGAGGGATAGGAGACGAATAGATGTCAAATCATGGTTTCCACTCCTCCATGGACGTATGATACGAGGAACTTAGGCTTTTTCAAGATGTGGGTATAGCTAGCTTCTGATGGTTATGCAGAAGGGAGGAGAAGATGATAGATAGGAAGAGGAATTAGGAGTTCTTCCTTTTCATTTACGAAGAACTCATGGTTTGTTTTATCTTGGTGGGTGGTGGTTCTGCAGAAGATGGGTGGGAATATTAGGGGGGTTTCTCTCCTAATAGATGGATGAGGACAAGGAAATTAGGTGTTGGCGTTGGTGGGGATTGCTCTCTCTGCAGAAAGAAGGGAGAAGAAGATGAACAGAAGGAAAATCAGAGCTTCCTCTTCCTCATGGAATGACCACCATGAGAAAGCAAGGTTTTTTTGTGGGAAAGGTTAGGCAGGAAGAAATGGGATGCCTGGTTTTCTCATGGGAGAGAGAAAGGAGTAGCTCGTCTCAAAAGAGAGGCCGGCGGCCATTGACCATGAAGAGAGAGAGAGAGAGAGAGAGAGAGAAAGAGAGAGAATTGTTGATTTGATAATCAAACAGTAATTAAATGCTTATGTGTGTCTAATAATGACAAGATTAGTTTGATTTTGGGAGTTTGGGAGCACTAATTAGTTTAATTAATAGTTTGGTGGAGTTTGACTGCAACAGTCTAGTGGGACACCACTGTGTTCGGGTCGGGTCAGGATCCATATTTTGTGGACTCTTATCTGTATTCGGTTGAATTTGAAGAAGTTTGTAGGTACGGATATCAAAGGATCTTATCCGATGCCCGTCCAAATCTGACTCCATTTAGTTGAATTTAATAAGCTAAAATTATATCCGATTTAAATAGGATGTAGATATGGTTTTGATTTTGATTTCTTGGTATCGGCGCATATCCGGATTTGATGGATGGATGTCCAATCCGATTACATGTAAAAAACTGAATTTGATATGAGCTTTTCACCATAGGCCTCTGAATTAGAATCCATATCCTTTTAGCCAACCTCCGATTAGTTAGATCTGGTATTGGTTACATCCAACCCAAATATGAACCATTTACATATCTATTCTTAGGCATCAATGGCATGAGCTGGGAATAGTGCAGGTGGGTATAGATATGATATGGTCAGACCTCCAACTTGAACCTCATTACTGTTGTCTGGATATGGGTCGAAAAGACCCATTGGGCTATTCTTGTCAAGCTGAGATTGGTATGTAATGGATTTGGATCAGATCTTTTTATTTTTTTTTTGAAGAAAAGATCCATTTTATTTTTAAGAACTCTATTTCTTAACAAAATTTCAATCTTTTGTCAGGTCTTTTTGGTAAAAATAATTTGTTTTTTTACTTTTTTTATTCTTGGCAGATAGCTTAAGGTGGTACAAAATTCACATTAGGAGTGCTAACAGGTCATGTCCCACACAACCAGACAAGCTCATGGGTCATTCATTGTACATGGAGTTGTGGGCTTGGACTTTCACTTCAAAAGATTCCCAAATAATTCCATTGCAATAATGATCAATTTGAATTAGGATTGTGATCACTACTACAGATTGGATGTGATTGATAATTGTTATCTTTGGAATTGATTACTAAGGATGTCCATCAAACCCAAATCCAAATCTATTTAGACCCTTCCGTCATCAAAGTTAAATCCGATTAATAATCAGATTTGGATTCGATATCGAGTTTTGAATATGAATCCAAATCCCAGTCCAACTAAGATCTGAATCCAACTAAAATCCAAACCTATGTACCCATAAATGTCAGATTTTAAGATAGTCGGCATCCGATACCGATTAAGTTGGATTTAGTAATGCTTAAATACAATCTATTTACAATTTTAGGCCGACATGGACTAAAACCGTAAGTACTACAGGTTGAGCCAGTGCGACTAGGTGTTTGGGTCTGGAGCGGTTTCTTCGAGTAAAAAAAACATGACCCATTTGCATCTCTAGTTATTACAAAGCCACATAATTGGTATTGCTAAGTGATAGCATCTCAATTCGTGGAAGGTGCCAAATTGGATTAAGTTGGATTTAGTAATGCTTAAATACAATCTATTTACATTTTTAGGTTGACATGGATAAAAACCATAAGTAATGCAGGTTGAGCCAGTGCGACTAGGTCTCTGGGTCTGGAGCGGTTTCTTCGAGTAAAAAAAATATGACCCATTTGCATCTCTAGTTATTACAAAGCCACATAATTGGTAATGCTAAGTGATAGCATCTCAATTCGTGGAAGGTGCTAAATTTGAAAGTATTGCAGCTAACAAAGGGCCCTTGTACACACACGTATATATCACACATGTATATATGGATAAGCCTTAGACCAAACTTTAGCATAAATTTGTAAAATTTCATTAAATCATGCATTTGTAGTCAATTTGACTACATAAATGTACAAAGAGGTTTGTCACTTTTTGTTTCAAGGCTTTGTTTGGAAATTGATACTCCTAGTAAGTTTATGCATTTTGAAAAAGTATTAGTTGTCAATTCCTACTTTGGTGGCAACCATAGTGACAAATATCGAGAGATTTATGAAAATCTTGCATGAATTTGCCTTAAAGTTTAAAACAGCAATTTTTTGCTAGATTTTTAAACTGTGACAAATATCATGATATTTATGTTTTTAGCAGCTATTTATCATAAAAATCCTAAAGTTTTTTGTTTTTAAATATGTTTTATTTATATTTTCTTATATTTTTTATTATAATTTTAATTTATCTTTTATTCCTGAGATTTTACGGAAAAAAAATGCTGAGATTTTTGAAAATTTTCAAAATCTCTCAAGTTTTTTACTGCCATATTTTGCAGTTGTTAACTTTTGTCACTATGATAACAACTAGCTTACCACTTGGTAGTTACCAAATCCAAATTTTAGTGCAAATACAAAAGGGAGGTGGTCGCACACAGTGTAGCCGAGATCGGTGATTCATCGACCAAATTGTTCATGAATTTCGATCTGCTTCCCAGGCGATTTGGAGATCCCAATTTTCAAAGAAAGCCGGGTGGATCACCAGCTGAATGATAAAGCGGGCCAATTAATCATGATTTAAGGAGTTTGCAAGCTGAGGTTGCTCAATCTTTTTTCTTGATTAATCACGATTTGCCATATTCGACGAAGGCCTAATGATGCTCCAGTTAGAAGGATGGAGAAATAGAAAAATATATTAGTTAAAAGAGGTCAGGGTAGGCTTAGGAAGACATGGATGGAGGTGATAGGAAAGGATATGAATGCTTTGAACCTCACCGAGGACATGGCATTGGATAAAAATGAATGGAGGAGAAGGATTCATGTGGAAGACCCAGAATGATTTTCTTTGTTGGTTCATATCGCCGACCCCAATTGTTTTGGGATAAAGGCGTAGTTGTTGTTGTTGTTGAATCACGATTTGCCAAGGATGAGTTTGGCTAATACGAGTCTCACGTACTTTTCTCAGTGCATAAGGGCATGTTTGGAATCTCGATGCTAGGATGGGCATTCATGCTTTTAGTAGTGTTCCTGATGCAAAATCTTGGTCAAATGCCCATGGTGGTCCCGTTGGAAATTTCAGCCTTTGCCCATCTTTGAAAAATCTCATCTATCAAAATATAGTAGGATAAGATGAAAGACTAAAAAAAGAGTTGGTGTTAAGCGGTACTAAACAGGAATCCTCCAATTATGATTTTATAAACCTTATAAAAAACTCACCCATGTGTCAGAATTGAATGCTTCAAGAACTGATCCCTATAAAATCAAGTACAAAGATCACATTTTGTATGGTTAGAATTTAAAAATAAAATGAAAAAACCATTTAGCACGTTCATTTCACACCCAAAGTGTGAGTCTCTTTATATATATATATATATATATATATATATATATATATATATATATATATTGGTTCCTCCTTATGGTGGAAGAGCGTGGACAATTTTATTTTTCACTTATTGTTTTTGAAATCTGACCTTACAAATGCAATATGTGCAAGCTGTTTAGTATGAATAGGCTTTTGGATTATCTGATTATCATGTCTAAGTTTTTAAAAGCTTGGCTTCAAAAATCAATAACTCATTTTTTCTTAATAAAATTTAGAGACTCATAAAATCATATTTTCATAAGAAAAACATGATTCAACTGTTGATTCCTGGTAAATGAGTATGTTGAATACATTTATAAGGTCAAATTAATGAAACATGAAAACAGTATTATACGGATAGAAAGACATTATATATATATATATAAAAAGAGAGAAAGAAAGCTATCAACATTACTTAAAAGTGAAACTCAACAAACAGCACTATATGAAAAAACCACAACACAAAACAAAAAACTCATCAAGGACCACAGACATCCAGATGAGGATCGATTGGAGGCAGAGGCAGGTCTTTGACCCCATCCTTTTGATATTGTTATGGGTTTATATATATATATATATATATATATATAAACCTTCTGAGTGACGAACAACATGCTTTCCGGCGCGATCCCGTCGTCCTTCGCCGTGTTCGATCCTTCCTGGTTCAGTCACAACAGAAAGCTCTGCGGTCGCCCGCTCGGATAGAAGTGCGGCGGGCTGGGCAGGACTAGCATGATCATCATCATCGTAGCCGGAGTCTTCGGCGCCGGCATCTCGCTGCTGTTCGGATTCTTCATTCGGTGGTGGTACTTCGGTGGCAGGAAGGGAAGGCACGCCGGCGTGGATAGTGGGGGCTACGGCTGGGTGGATAGATTAAGGGCACACAAATTTGTTCATGTGTTCATGTTTCAGAAGCCCATCGTCAAGATCAAATTGGCCAATCTGGTGGCTGCCACCAACAATTTCGATCCCGAAAACATCATTTTGTCGAGCCGAACCGGCACTTCCTACCGGGCGTATCTGTCCGATGGATCTGCATTGCTGATCAAGCGGCTGCCGAACTGCCCCTTGTCGGAGAGACAGTTCCGGTCTGAGATGAGTAGGCTTGGGCAGCTCAGGCACCCCAATTTGGTGCCGCTGTTGGGCTATTGCATCGTTGAGGAAGAAATGCTCTTGGTGTATAAACACATGCCCAATGGGACCCTGTGGTCGCTCCTACACGGCAATGGTGTGATGCGTCCGAGCTCGCTCGATTGGGCGATGAGGTTGAAGATTGGCATTGGGGCAGCCAGAGGCCTAGCTTGGCTTCATCATGGCTGCCAACCACCATTCATCCACCAGAACATAAGTTCCGTCATCGTGCTCTTGAACGAGGACTACGAAGCGCGAATTATGGATTTCGGGCTCGCCAGGTTGCTGGCTTCTTCCGACAATAATCTTAGTACATTCATTAATGGTGATTTTGGTGATTTCGGGTATGTCGCGCCTGAGCACTCGAGCACATTGGTTGCTTCATTGAAGGGGGATGTGTATGGATTTGGGGTGCTGCTGTTGGAGTTGGTGACTGGGCAGAAGCCGATGGATGTGTCCAATGCCGATGAAGGATTCAAGGGGAACTTGGTTGATTGGGTGAATCAGCTTGCAGCCGCTGGCCGTCTTAAGGATGCCATTGATAAGTCTTTGTGCGGGAAGGGTCACGACGATGAGATCATGCAGTTCCTCAAGATCACATTTTCTTGTGTGGCACCCCGACCGAAAGAAAGGGCATCTATGTATCAGGTCTACCAGTTACTCAAGAGCATGGGCGAGCAGTCTGGTTTCTCTGAACATTTTGATGACTTCCCGATGGTAGTAAACAAGGAGGACGAGGAGCGTCTTGAATAAACTGGCATCCGCAAGTGAAGAAACGGATCATCGGTAGTGAATGAATTCCTCTGATCTTCACTTCAGTGTTGTATTGTTGTATGGTATGTTGGATTTTATAGGATCTTCAAATTTCACTTTTTTCCTAGAATTAATGTACTTTGTGTCAATTCCTTTCTGTGTAATATTCTGAACCTTTTTTGCTTTTCATGAGTTTCATCACGTACGCTTCAAAGAATCTCATACTATCATTTATGATCAAAACAATTATTATTTTAGCGCTTATTAGGCGTTCATTCCACTGTTTGGGCGTGCTAACTGTTCTCCTTACTGTATGCTTGGAAGTCGTTAATTGAGAATATTCTGCAAATTATGCCTCGATTATTTACATGGTAAAAATATGTCCCATCTTCCTTTTGATGTGATAACCAAAGTTCCCCCCTCTTTTTGCTTTTCCATTTTAAGTAGGTTTAGTTAGATGGTCGAATTTAATTTGAATAAATGAGAATTTGTGCACAGACAGATAATCTGTTTCAAGCCTTGGACACGTGCACACATGCATATACACATTTTCAGAGGTAGTTTAAGGCTTTTCTTTTGGTGTGAATGAGTTTTAGTATTGATTAAATGGATATGTAGCATCACCTGACAGAAAGGCTCTAATGCTTAACTCCTAATTATGAGACCTGGCGGTTCATGTTAGACTGTGTGGTTGCCCAATAAATTTTCCATGGTTTGTCCACTCTGCAGTTTACTCGTTGCTTCCTAGATTTGAGGCTTTTGTTCCATCTGGTAATTGTTCAGGCTGGTTTTGAATACTGGGGGGTGACTTGTTTTAACACAAAGATCGGTTCCTCTAGCTGCGCTACTCAACCAGCTGGTTCATATATGATTGAAACCAATTGGAAACTCAACCGACTGAGCTTTTGTCTTCCAGTGGTTTCAATCTATTTGAAACATGCTGTTGGAAATGGTTGAGTATCTATAGAAGCGATAGGTCCATAAAAGTGTGATTAGAATCCTGTGAGGGAAATAAATGAACATGTAGCGTGCATAACCTTGCAACTGGAAATGATAAGATCTGAACAGTCTGAAAAGGTGAAAATGTTGTTTGGGGTTAGGTAAATAGCAACTGCCGTAGGCAAGATGTCAAGGTTAAAGATACGCAAGTGATCACACTAACGTTTGCACAAAGCTGCATATGTTGCTTCTGTTTCTTTCTCCTTTTATTGAATTATCTTCCCTTTCATCAGAACATTATTTACTAAATAGAAAACATGATTGGATTCTTTATTGCATGGGGGCATGTTCTCTCAGATTAACATCAAACATGAATGGTAAAGCAGGAAGGATTAATTATTTCTGAGGTGTAGATCAAAAGGGAAGAGTACTTGGTAATTGTTGTATCTATTTGAGAAACATGAATATACTGAGTCTGATAAAGGGAGGGTAGTTGCTCAAGATATACCATTCATCCTTGGAAATTCTGCTTTAGCAGGTCATAGACTGATCAAACCAAAGTCCTGTATGTATGACCATAAAATGAATTTTTCCATGCACTTGCGAGAAATAGTTTCATTGACATGGTAATGTAGTAAAGCTTTGAAGTTTAATGTATTTATTATTATTTTTTGTGTAATTCCCATTCTTTGTCATAATAGGCATCTCATATTTTTTATAAGACGTTTTCTATTGAAAAAGTGCTATGGATGTCTTTCATGAATGTTACTGATGATTTTTCTTTCTGCTAGAAAGCAGCAACCGCTAATGATAAGATTGAGGAAGGGTGCCACCATTCTGGATTTCTAAAAAGCATTTGCTATAGTTGCATAAATTGCTAATTTTCCGTGAAACTAGCAAAATAGAACACCTCTTTGCATGAGGCTTTAATGGTAAAATATAGGACCTAAAGGTGTAAATATGATTAATACACTTCAAAAGATCATAAAATGTCAAGTAGTCGAAGAAAAAGTGATCTCCAATGGAAAATAACACATATCAAGGTTGTTACAAGCAATCTGACACAGGCAGGATAAATTTGAAAAACATAGCCATAGTGAGCTACTGATTCTTGATAGGTGGTTGATAACTTGATACAATAGCCTAGATGTCTCTTTTGGGACAGGACTCGATGCCAGGGAAGTGGAGTCCAAGTATGGAGGCAACTACCATTGTATGATTAAAGAAAAAATCTCAGAAGCAGGTGTACATGGTAACCAACGCTTAGCATAGGCCCCGGGGGCAAGGGTCCTAGCCTCAGAGTTTTACGCTGCCGGCACGACAACCGTAGGTATGGCAGGCTGAGCCAGCACGACCAGGTCTTCGTGCTGGGTGCGGTTTCTTCAGGTTATAAATAAAAAAAGTGTACATGGTAAAATAAAATTGATGATGAATGCTCACATGAAATAACTCTTCACGTATCCCAGAAGCAGGTTTTAATTCATGCAAAATTGTTGTATATAATAGAGTGAAATGTACTGATGCAGACACCCAACAAATTTGTTTTGAAGATTTGCTTCTTATGCTGGCACAACGTTAACTCCTTCATGATGAAATAACAGAACTGCCTGAAGTTATGGCAAGAGCCTAATAGCTAAAGTGACTACAATGATCTGTGGAATACAAGCAAGGGAAATGATAAAGGGAAATTTATTAGTGCTAATAAAACAAAAAAATTTGCTACCTCCATCAGTTGATGTGGAAACAGTAACTTTTTTTTTGAAAAATCTTTCAGTGGAAAAATTGACAGATTTCTGTGGTTATGTTTTTCTGTTTGGTGCAAAATTTGGGATATTGGTGAAACTTGTGAGTCATATTGGTAGGAAAAGCTGTGTGCCGAAGGAAGCTTCTTTATGGTTAGAAACTCTGCATCTTTTATGCCTATGGCAGTATATACGTGCTTGTAGAAAAGTTCAATCCTTTATGTTGAATTTTACACTTAAATGACCGATTGTTCTATTGAGCTAATTTCATCTTCTCAACCGATTGATGTGCTGTGGTGAACTATGTGGAGTTTGACTTACCTGTATAAATCTCATTTACTATCACATCATACCCTTGCCCCAGTTACTTCTTTGCAGCACAGTAGTGTTTAGGAACCCTCAAATTGGACAGTGGCAATATATAAGGAATTATACTGATGCTGTATTTTTCAAATGAAACTTGTACTTTCAGCTAATTCATTCTGAGCAACACATGCCCAGGACAGAGTGCACATGCAGGAAAATTCTGTGCTCCTTTCACCATATGGGTCATTGTCAGTTTGCTGGTGGCTTCTAGTGGCCGTTATACTCTTGTCCATCAGATGACAGATGAAACTAGACTTCAGATCTAAGTAGGAAACTAACCAGTCAACCATGTGGAAATTTAGCTTATAGAAGTATCAAATGATGTGGATTACATTTTGAGATTTTTTACCACACAAGCTCTGAAAGGGTTATCTGCAGAATCTAGTCTCTTGATTCTGTTGATAAGAGAGTTTACCATCATTAGTTAGCATTCTAAATTTGTTAATATTAGATAAACTCAGTAATTGATGCAGAATTTACATAAATACAGTAACTATTTTTATCTCTAGCTATGCCACATGGACACACCTAAAAGGTTGCTTGACATGCTATTATTGTGCAGTTTCTCATTAAGAATAACATACAAATGGGCTGAACACAGAAGTAAATTACATGATCATGTGAGATAAATTTTTAGTGATGAAAGTGTTCGTCACTCAGTTGTTTTCAGTTTCCATTTAATATGAATCCAAATGACATACAAAGTTGAGTTAGGTCCCTCGATTCCTCAAGATGGAGCATTTTTAGACATTGATTGTTTTCTGTGAAGTGCTGGCTACTTTAACCACAAATTGATCGTTTGCTTGTTTAAGTACATTAATTAGGAGAAGAGAAGAAAGATAATAAGTCTGTTTTACACTCTGGGAGTGACTGAAAATCAGGTGCTGTCCTTGCTCTTAGATTGTGGTTTTACAGTAGTTTTCTCCAAAGTTATGTAAAATCCAAGAGAGGATTTGCAATGTGGTGAGCTATTCTCGGAATCCCAACTTTTTCAAGTATCTACTAATATGGGACTTTGTTTTGCTGATCAACTTCCAAGCAATCACTTAGAGTAGATGAGATTGCATATGAATGGTTTAACATGGAGTTGGCCAACTTCAGAATCTTTTTTGCTGCACATTTCTTGTATATGTATATATGCTTGATCATGCATGGCTCTATGTAATATGGTAATATGCAAGTATGGAACTCACTGATTCATACTACATTGAGCCTCTCTTTATATCTGTCCATGGGACTAATGAGGTTCCTATGATTATATTCCTACAAACATGAGGCATACTTCTATGCATTTCTATCATTCGAGCTTCAGCCATGATTTTGGTCACAAATTAGGGATGGCAGTGGGGCGGGGCGGGGGACAAGGTCTCCACCCCGCCCCACCTCAAAATTAGAACCTCCATCCCCGCCTCCATCTCCGCACGAGGATGGATTTTAACCTCCACCCCCACCTTCATCCCCGTTTCATGTCCTCCATCCCCGGTTCAAATGGGGATGAGGCGGGGCGGGGTGGGGATATTGCAGGGAAAAGTGGCGGGGACAGCTGGGGTGGGGAAAAGTGTACGTCCATCCCTACCTCCATCCTCGAACGGGGATGGATTTTAACCTTCATCCCTGCCTCCATCCTCGTTTCATACCCTTCATCCCCGGTCCAAACGGGGCGGGGCGGGGGCCCGCTTTCCCCCGGTCCACTGCCATCCCTATCACAAATTGTTTGATTTGCAGCCAAACTACATTGGAAGTGAGTCATTAGTCTTTGCACCCAACACTTTCTCCCCTAACTTTGTATCTCATTGGCCAACGACATCATAGATGCGTTTAGCATGGTTTGGATCAAGTGCTTTTAATGTAAAAAACATGATTTTTTTTTCACTTGTGAAATTTTGGCACATTACATGTTGATTTTTGCAGCTCTTAAAACATGTTTTTAAGTAAAAAGACTATATAGATAATATCTATAGGGTTTGATTTGCAAAACAAATATGAAAAAACGACTACTTCCTACTAGAGAGTACCATATGGTCGAGGGTAATGTTTGACTAGAAGAAAAGTAACTTTTTTTTCAGTTTTTTTTTGCATATCTGGTCCTCAAGATGTGATCTAGGTATTTGTTTATTAGAAACTAACCTTGGGATCATATTTTTCTGGCATAAATGTCAGAATTGATGAGGATTGAAAAATCAACGGCCTACAGTATACTAAATTTTCAAACCTCAAAAAAATATATTTTTTTGGTAGAAAAACTAGAATCCAACGGTTGATTCTTACTATTTTTGTTCATGCTGAACACATCCATGAGGTCAGATTTGGTTAAAATAACCTCCCTCTGAGTTCCAACCAAGGGGTTCCTTAGCCATGTATAGATTTTGTCAAAATGATTGGTCTTTTTATGTGGGCTTTTTGATTGGGCGTTTGACATCATGAAGGATGTGAGACAACTCATGTAGGTGTGACAGGGCAAAGATGATGGCTATGAGCCTATGAGAAAGGGGGCTTAGTTAAGTACGCGGCCTGAAATTTAGGGTGTGTTTGGATTAAGGGAAAATGGGGTATTTTGGGATGCCCCTAGTGGCTACTATATGTTGATGGAGAGTGGTAAAAAAAAAGAAAGAAAGTCCGGGACAATAGTTCCCGTGATGTTCACTAAAGTCACGGGAATCCTGGACTGATGGGGCCTTGTGGAAAATTCTTGTGAACATTTTCTGCCATTATTAATGGCTTGATATGTGGGAAATCAATATTTCATGGTTATATACACGCATACTGTTCGGACTCGGCTTGTTAAGGGTACAGACCTGCTCGGACTCGGCTCATGAGCTCATTACTACCCAATCATGAGATGGCTCGTTGTCTAAAAAAAACAAAAAAAGGTGTTTTTTAAAGCTTGATAATGTATATAACATATGTATACTACATATAATATATGTATAAAACATATATAATATGTATATTATATATAATATATTAATTTATAAATATATAATATGTAAAACGAGCCAAGCCGAGCCAAGCTTGTCAAGTTTGTCCTCGGCTCATTTACCTAAATGAACTGCATCATAGCTAGGCTGGCCGAGCTCAATTTTTGAGCCGATTCGAGCCAAACGATCGATGAGCTTCCCGCTTCGTTTCTCATCCCTACCTCCAGTGAATACACCCAACTTCAGTCTCATGGGAAAAAGACATACACTTGTGGATTTCGAACTTGTGATGTCTAATCACCTTGGTGACCTTCACAAGTTCTTCATATGCTATTGGGGACTCTCTTTAATAACACTTATTGTTGATTAAACACATAAATCTCCTTTTAATAAATAGCATGAAAAAAGTTTAATGACTTCAATTTTTTTTTTTTAAATATGTACCCATGTATAAGGCTGGTAAGCGAAGCGATACGCTTGTGATTTGAGTTGGTTTGGCTCCTTCCTATGGCTCGAAAATTTAGCTCACCAAGTTGTACTTGTAGAGCTTATGTTCTTTAAGTAGGGTTCTTAAGAGCTTGATAGAATCAAGTCTACAATGCACCAAAATTTAATGATAAAAAAGTGAATCATGTTTCTATGTGAAACTATTTGATCCAATTTGCTAATCCTGATAAACGATGTTGAACACATCTTGTGGGGACAAATGAATGAGGTAATGTGCATAAGTATGACTTTTTGCCACAAAATTCAGTGTACTGAAAAAAATTCACACACACACACACATAATGACTTTTTGCCACAAAATTCAGTGTAGTAAAAAAAATTCACACACACACACACACACACACACACACACACACACACACACACACACACACACATATATATATATATATATATATATAGAGAGAGAGAGAGAGAGAGAGAGAGAGAGAAACCTGAGTTTTGGTGTGCCACCGTGCAGAGTCAGGAGCATCTCTCTCAATCAAACCCGTGTATGTTTTAAAGGATAGTTTGTTGTTAGAAATTATAACAAAGATCATGTTTTTCGAAATAAATTATGATCTTTTAAGTGGTAAAATTTTGGTGCAACTTGAGCCATTATTTTTTTTTTGCGTCCTCCAAAACCCTTTTTACACATCACAATAATATATGGCCCAAAATGGGGCTCTTATTAAACAAACCATGTATATGAAATTTGTAAGGCTTTTGTGACCATCCGATCATTTAGGACAGTAGCACAAAATGACACAAAAACTTGTGCTGCTGTTCGTGCTCGTGATCAGCGGTGCAAAAAACTGTGTGGTGCATGACCACGCGTCCGAACCATGTTTGATGAAAAACGGTTCGATGATATGGGTTTGCGTATATATATGAGTCACTAGAATATGCGAAGTAACATGTGAAGCACTATTTTGATGGACTTTTTGTTCTTTTCTCTTGAAACTAACCATGTAAATGTGATATACATGCTTGGTTTTATAAGGACCAGCTCTTAAATTTAAGGACGATTATGATGCATAAATAAGTTGACGACCCATAATCTTTATAAAGATTTAAGCATCCAAAACTCATATTTTTTTATTGAAAATACATGATTCAATAGTTGATTCCAAGAAATTCACTACGTCAAACACATCTACATGATTGGATTTGCAAAAAAAGTGTTGAAAATGCCAATTTAACATGGTAGCTCGTATATTTTTATATCTTATGTTCTAGGGACTCTCTCTCGATATATATATATATATATAGTGCCTTTGAAGGCACCAAATTATATGGATCTATGGAGTTAAAAATCATAGGTGCGAGCTTTATCAACTCAATATGACCACAAATGTGTTAAAAAAAGTTTGTTTACAAAGGATCAAGTCTTTTATCGAGTTATTTCAATCCAAAAGTACAGTTTTTTGAGTCATAAAATTTTAGTGAATTGTAGACTGTTCATTTTTTAATCCATTAAAAAACCTGCTTTTGTGTCACAATCATATAATTCAAAACTCATTTCTCACTAGATCACATCCATAAGATTTAATTTACAAAAAAAAAAATGTATGATTTTCAGCTCAATAGTTCTATAAAATATGGTGCCTTCCAAGGCACCATATATATATATATATATATATATATATATATATATATATATATATATATATATATATATATATATATATATATATATATATATATTGGCTACTAAAGTAATGAGTAAAAATCATATTTTTCCTCAAAATATTTCAATTTTTGGTAGATCAAATGTTACAGATGTGATCTACGTGATATACGTGGTTTGTTTAGTAAGAAACTTATTTTGAATGAGGTGATTATGATAAGCAATTAGGTTTTTAAAGGAGTCCAAAAATCAATGGCCCATAATTAATGTGCCAAAATTTTATAACTCAAAAGATCACATTTTTACATAGAAAAACACCATTCAAGGCTGATCCTTAGCAAACAAACCATTCCGAACACATCTATGTGGTTTGATTGAGTCGATACAACTTGCACCTATGATTTCTAGCTCATTAGTTCTGTGCCTTCGTTAATAGCCAATATTAACCTCACACACACATATATATATATATGCAAGTGGTTGATGGGTGTGGTTTTGATTGAAGAATATCGACTGTTTGACCCTCTTTTGTGTGTTTACTTTTTTAAAGAAATGACCCGCTTTTGTGTTAAAAAGTTTACCTGCCCTTCTTGCAAAAATATACACATGGATTTGCTTATTCCCTGTTCCCACTTTCCTCCTTCCAAAAAAATATTTTTTCATCACCCACTCGTTAACTTGTGCACACACTTTTTAATAACCCCCTTTTTGCTGACTTTTCAATTGCCAATTGCTGTACATTGGACTTGCAAAATTTTATTTATTTTATTAACACAATATATCCTTAGGATGTTGAAGCTCTAAACATCAGTGAAATAAGATCCAGGATTTGACTAAACATACCACAAGGATGTTAGGATTCTGCATGAAACATGTAAACTTCATCACAAGCCATGCTGCCTCCTGGAGTGAACTCTCCTCTGCATCACCAACTGCCTCCTGAAGTTTGCTATGAAAGCCTCCACCTTTGCGTTCACTTCCTCGGCCGAGGCCTGCAGATCGTCGTCGTTGTCGTCTTTGCGCCATTCATGTTTGTTCAGTGTGTTCAACTTCACCTTCCTTTTCTTCTCATCGATCGGCGGTGGCGCCTTCATGGAGGTGATCAAGATGGATCCTACAATGACATGAAGCAGCAGGAACAGTATAGGCTGCGCTAGCGGAGGCCGTTGCCTCTGCAAGAGCAGCAGCAGCAGGAGGTGCCGGATGGCTACTAGAAGCACTGAGGTGATCATGGCTACCAATGCAGTCTTAGTGAGGTGGCTGTATTGCTCTTGCCGGCGCCGGCGGTTCTGCTCTTCTTCTGCACTTCTCATCTTCATATTCAACTCCTTGCTTCCTACTGCACTACTTGATCCTTGATTTATAGTTGTGGGGAATAAGGTTACAGAGAGAGAGAGAGAGAGAGAGAGAGAGAGGTAATGAAGATGTCATGGATGAAGCGTGACAACATTGGGAGACATATTTATGAAGGTGTGTTGCTTTATGTTCTGTAATGTATTTGAAAAAGTGTACTGTGTGTGTAAGAACTAAGAAGGCATGCACTCCCTAATGATTCTCTTTTCACAAAGCAGCTTTGGAAGAGGTCAACCTTGTTCTGCTTTTGTTGTGTGCAGGAAGTTGGTGTGCAAGTGCATGACTGCCCTCCATCTCAAAGATGAACGGTGCTCAACAAGAGGTTGGTTGGTACATATGGGGGCCACCTTGGAAGCATGTCGACTATTCTCAATTAGCCCTGCTGAGGCTTTGATAACCATTATGTGTGTAAGATGGATGGCAGATATTGTACATAACTTTACTTACATTGCAATGGATCGGAAGTGATGCTTTTCACTGTTCACTTTTAAAGAGAAGGGTGAGCGTTGGGATCAGGTGAAATCACATTGCACAAATGCAATGTGCGGCTGCGCCTGATCACCATCCATCAGATGTTGTGCCCCACTCTGTCAGGCTGTACAACAGAGGGTTATCAGGTACCGCGGCACATCCCATTTGTGCAATGTGATTGCACCTGATCCTGCTTCGAAGGATGGCCCAGGTGTTTGTGCATTGGCTGTATGACAGATGGAGCCGCCCAAGTTCGTATTTGAGAATTGAGATGAGCATGTCACCACTTTTACAAACCAAACTCATTGCATACCATCCAACTGCATCCAATGTTCTTTAAGGTGTCATCTTTTTCATTGAAATACTGTCTCATGTGCGCCACCCTTTGCGCAAGCCGAAGCTTGGTGACTCTCTTCGGGCAAGGGTAAGCTCACAGAATTTTACGCTGCCAGGACAGTGATCATAAGTACAGTAGGCAGAGCCAGTGCGGCTAGGTCTATGATCTTGAAGGCGGTTTTTTGTGTAAATATATATAAAAAAAAATGATTTATTGTTCATCTTTATTTTTTATGGTTAGGGCCTTGGATGTAGAGTAGGGAGGGTGATGGTTAGGTGATCGGGACTAATGCATATAGTGATTTTCTGTGTTAAGCACAAACACAGAAAATCGCTACAGGGGCAGTGATTTTCTGTGTTTTTGTATGGCCCACGGGCGTAGCTAGGATTCATGTGAAGTGGGGGCAAACAGGGGTGTAGCAAAAAAAAAAATTTGTGTGATAGTCTGGGGTTGGAGGCAGCGCCCCCCATTTTTTTTTTTTTGAGATAAAATAAAAAATGGCTACAATTATTAATAAAAATCTATTTCATATGGACAAATCAAACTATTTGCTGCAGTCAGGGCTGGGCTACAAAAATGGATAAAAATCTATTTCATATGGAATCAGGGCTGGGTTAGGACTGGGCTTTTAAATTTTATTTTATTTTTTTAACTGGGCCGGGAGGCAGGACTGTACCCCCCCCCCCAGCTCCGCCTATGGTATGGCCCCAGTATTTTGTAAAGTACTCAGGCCCGATCACTAGATCTGCTCTATGTGGGGAGGTGCATGCATACTTTGTAAAATACTCAGTTCCGATCACTAGATCTGCTCTGCATGGGAGGTGCTGATGTTTTGAGTGTAAAAACTTCAGGTTCCCCTTGCCCACCAATATTGTCCACCAGTGCTGAACTGACTTATATTGATGAATCCGGGTAGTATATATTTGAATTTGGGTCAGATCCAAAACAAATATGTTGGAGACTAGTCTGATTGAACCTGATCTTTGCCTGACAAAATTGGATAAATCCTCATTTAATTCTCTGCGTGTGCTTGTGCATGCACGCATGCAAAAACTAGGAACCAACATAATTTGAACCCAAGATCCGTAGGGGAGAATTGACCAACTGTACCATCCAACCACCACAATTGATCTTAAAATATTCAAATCCTTCCAAAGTTGGTCTAAATTAATGGCAGATTTACTCTCTAATGTATGACTCCATGAAAATGCATGAATTGTTAGATCGAAAAAGTGATTGTACTGAATGACAAAAATGATGTGATTTTTGAAAAATCCTACAATTTTAGAAAACTTGCCCAATGTTCAAAACCACAACTTTTCGGTTGTAAAAGAACCTTTTCACCCTTCACACTTGCTAATTTCTTCTAATATGTGATCTTTCCTCTCAAATATCCAAGTATGTGAATTTTAGCCCGTATTTGTGATTTTTCTTACAAATATAAGAATTTCCTCCCACACATTTTTGAATGTCTCCTGCCTATGCTGCTTATTTGTTTTTTAGTAAAAAGATTTTTTTGAGAAAAATCAACACTTCAAAAGTGCGATGGGCCTTTAGAGAAGCTTCAAAAGCACTATGGGCCTTCACAATACTTCAAAAGCACGTATTTGTGGAAAAATTACAAAATATAGTATGCCATTCACAAATTTTGGGAGAAAAATAACATATTTGAGAGGACATTTATATATATATTCTCATATTTTGAGAGAATTCACAAATGTGTAGGAGAAAATTTACATATTTGAAAGAAAATTCGTATATTTGAGAAGAAAGTTCACATATCTAGAAGAAATTCGCATGTGTAAAGAGTGAAAAGGTTCTTTTACAACCGAAAAGTTAAGATTTTGAACATCAGGCAGTTTTTTGAAAAATATAGGGTTTTTCGAAAAATGCATCATTTTGTCATATAGTATGAAAATTTTCCATTGTTAGATTATCATAAGAATGATAAAGAATGCATCTTAAATTCCCTTATTGATTTATTTCATACATTGTTACTAGCTACAATAACCTTCAATGAGGGTGTGAATTTACATGATTATATCCAACCACCGTATTCCAACCCTGCTATGCATGTGTTAATTATTTGAGTACTCAAGAGAGAATTTAAAAGATCAATTATTTCTAGAAGAGTTGTTTTTCTATTTGTGAACTTCCAAGAAAAATATTAAAGAAACATTGCACCTTTTTGAAAGCTCGAGCATTTGGTATAGAACTTATGCATTGTTTAATACATTGATTAAGGTAACCAAGTTTGTGACCTCGAGATGATGAGACCCATGTAGTTCACCAGTTTGGCCATGATGAAGTTCACGAAGTTGGTCAAGTTTCACATGTCACCCACCTATCCCTTAGGTTGGTGAACCATGTCCCTCGATTAGCTAAGTTAGGGTGTCAATGGGTCTGACCTTCACAAAACCTGGGTGGTTCCAGACCCAACTCAGGGTTGCTGATTGCGAGTTCAGGTCCGACCGGTCCTTCCATAGGCAAAACCTGGGTGTCAATGGGTAGGATGTAATCCGATATCCAACCCAAATCCGATTCCGATAAGTTGCATCCGAGTCCGAATATAAATCTAACTAAGATCCGAATCTGATTATGTGTAAGTATTGGAATTTAAGCTAGTTGGATCTGGGTTTGGTTTGGTCTGATCCCATCTGACTCTGAATTCTAATCCGATTATGTCATATCCAATTAGGTTGGACTTGGTAATGGCTAAATCCAACTTGTTTACATCCTTATGCTGGACCAGACATGGTAAAATAATATATTCTTCTAATTTTTGCATTAAAAAGTTGCAGATCGTAATCGGAACTCAGGTCTAGTATGAAATTTCATAAACTATACCCAGTTCCATATGCTAATTGGATCCTCGGGTTCAACCCAAATAGTTAATCGGACCTCTTTCCTTATTACCAAATGTGTATGGTACCAGACCCTGTATGGTTTTGGATCAGGTCATACCCAACCCATCAACACCCCTTAATGGCCTGACACTAAAAGCCGTAGATCACTACATGATGTGGTCTTTCTGGGTCAGCACCTGCAGTACTCATATGCACTCGTGATGAGATCAACACGAGCTTCATGGAAAGGGATGTGGTCCAATGTGGCTTTCTTAGGAAAGTTGAAACGCTTTACTAGAGAAAAAGCTGCACCAACAAGTCTTTGTAACTAGGAAGGAGCAACCAGATGGCACTACCCACAAATTGACCGAGCTGGACCAAGTCAAGCCTGGCCCAATTCGGGCCTTGGGCCCAAAAAGCCAGCATTTCATGGTCCCCACAGCAACAGAATGCAGGCCCCACTCAAAATGCGGCCATGTGATTGGCTGTGGCACACAAGGGATCACTTAAAGAGACCCCTGGATCCAAGTAGGGGATAACCCCAAAAACTCACACCCAAGACCCCTCGGTTATGATTGTGTAACCTGATCATTCAGTTATCTCATTGACCCCAAATTTGACAGATTTCGGATGAGAAACAACCATGAATCCATGATTGGGTCAAAATGAACTGAACTAGGTCATGTAACCATTCATGTAGATGAAAGTTAAATCACAACTACTACACCTAGGGATGTAAATGGTTCAGATTCTGATCAGATGTGGCTAATACTAGATCCTACTCAGATATTGGCTAAATGGATTTGGATTCAGAATCGGATGGTAAAAAGCTCATACCCAATCTAGTTTTTTCACATGTAAACACATTCCCATATCCGTCAAATTCAAATATCCATAGGATACAGTAGCAGAAACTCAAAACCATATAAACACATTTTTATAAATCAGATATTGTTTTGGCTTACCAAATCTGTCTAAATGAAGTCGAATTCAGTCAGACATCAGATAACATCTGATCCATTGACATCCCTAACTCTACCAACCCAAACTGCTGTTTGAAAGCTTGGTTTTGAGAGATGGAAGTGGTGACGAGGATGGCAATGGGAGTGGAGATGGCCTCTCATTTCTCCATTTCAACTGCATCCTGAAAAGGATGCAGCAGACAACACTCTCATCACCCATTTTCTTCTCCACTCCATCACCCTTCTCATCTCTTCACCAATACCACCTCCCAACCAAAGCCTAAATTGTTTCATTTTCAGTGTAAGAAATCCATGCCAACAAGTGCAAGATCGGAATCAGTCCACCACAAACTATACAGAAGATGCCAGAAAAAGAAACAAAAACAAACCATGTAGAAGATGCCAAAAAAATATCAAAACCATTAAAGAGTTCCATCAATCCGTCCTTTACAACATGATAAAAATATACACTATCAAGAATATAAACAAATCCACTATTTTACATGATACAGCAAGAGGAGAGAATAACATCAAGTTTTCAAAACCAAAGTTTCATAAACGGCACTCAAAGTTTTTTCCTGAACAAATTTGCAATGAATTTGTACAGCTATTCTCAAGTATAAATTCCCTGGATAATATTGCCTGAAAAACTGCAATTGCTCCACTCTTCACTATGATACAACCGTTGAGAGTCCAAACCTACCTAGCAATAGACCATTTAAGAGAGCAAACACCACTAAGTAGCCCATCTTCTCAACTATTGTGCACGAACGAAATTCACCTCATGAGGTTTCAAAGCACCCTGCACACTATCTTGCACAGTTCTGTTGCGTCGACAAACATCAGACAATTCTTCAAGTGGGCCAATAAGAGCAGAACTATCTGCTTCGGATGCCAACTTTGACAGAGCACTAAGAAATCTGGAACTCTCAGACTCAGTAACAGCTGCCGGTGGGATGAGTGATATAGCTTCTTTTGCCCATTCACACACCCTCACACCATAAGACCTTGTTAGGGAACGCAAAACATATGATACCTGAAAAGACAGAATACATGTTTTAGATCACGAAAAACCTTTAGTCAGAGAGAGAGAAGTTTAGGAGGTCTCTGAAGGCAACAGTGGGAACCTTTCAATGAAAGCACAAAAAATCTCCTGATCATTCCTATCATGAGCAGTCTCCCATCTTTAAACCACTCACAAATATCACTATACGCAGCCATACTTTAGGCATCTGATCATAAATTGGGCCTGGTCCTCAATTTATAGGATGGACTATGAAAGTAAAGATTGATATGACCTGAAACTTTAGGCTTTTTCTTTTTTTCTACTTACTCCTCCCCTTTCCAAATCCCCCAGGATCTTGTATAAAGTCAACCAGATATATGACTAGTTGAACGTTCTGGTTCAGTTATATTTTTCACAACATTATTGGGCTCATACGCAGACAGAGAGAAAGACACATTTGACAAGTTCAATAAAATGTTTGTAAAACAAACCTCTTCAAGCCGAGATGTTGGAAGTGCACCAGTAATTGAGGCTATCAAAATTCTAGTGATATTTGAACCTCTGGGAAGGACCACATTGTCTATTACAGAACGACACTCCTTCCCATTAGCAGAACTTGCAAGATCAAAAACATCAGACATGAAGGTCAAGATGGAATTGCAAGCTTCCCTGTCACAATTGGAAAAGTTACAAGTTCAGATTTATAGAAATGTTTGAGAAATCTGTATTTCAAACACAACCTGGAAAAAATCAAAGGAACAACCTACAGAATTGAGACATTGTGTCAGTTGCAAAGGCTACAGGAATCACAAACTTATCTTTCAAGCAGATAAAGTCATAAAACTTCAAATTATTACTCATGACAAAACAATGTTTTCCACAAAATAGCATAAAAAATTCCATTATTTTGTAATTATTGAAAGCTGAACTGGCATTTGTAGTAAAGTAACTTGGCAAGGCTACTAACATCACCTCTCTCATTATGCTAACATCACATATTTTCTCATTATTTATCAATAAAGATTTGATCAACTAAAAGAATCATTAATATCAGTTTCTATTGATCAAATAAAAGAGTTAATAATATGAATTTCTATTAATCAACTAAAAGAATCAATTATATCAGTTTCAATTTTTACAATTTTTTTTGAATTTATAACCCGAAGAAACCGCACCCGGTACGAAGACCTGGTCGCGCTGGCTCAGCCTGCCATACCTACGGTCGTCATGTTGGCTGCGCAAAACTCTGAGCCTAGGACCCCTGCCCCAGGGCCTATGCTACGGATTGGCTTGCGCAGAGGGGTGACACCCATGGGAATCAAACCTTGACTGCCCATCTAGCAGCCAAGGCCCCACCCTACTAAGCCAACCCCCCTTGGGAATTTACGTTTTTTCTGCAGCAATGCTGATCCATCGATGTTTGTTAAACACAATGTTCATAGAACTTTGATTTTACTTGTATATGTTGATGATATGATACTGACAGGGAGCGATAATGAACTCATAAAGGAATTCATTTATAAAATTGAGCATGAGTTTCATGTCAAAGATATGGATTGTTTACATTATTTCCTGGGTATTGAAGTTGATTACAATTCCCAGTGCATATTCTTGTGCCAAGAAAAGTATGCAGGGGATCTTTTGGAACGTGCTCAAATGCAAGTGTAAATCTATTGCCAATCCCATAGCCAAAAAATATCAATCCAATCTCCTAGACAAATTTCATGATCCAAACCAATACAAAAGCCTCCTGATCAGAGTTACCGGAAGCTTCTTAGGTAGGTGGGAAACTCGCTTCCCGGAAACTTGCTTCGGAAGTGCGATACTCCTCGCTTCTGAAACTTCATGGGAATCTCGATTCCCTCACACTTCTTCTTTGTTTCCTACACACATGGTCTATGGTTCCTATATGTTTTTCTCACGCTTCTTTTCATGCATTTTCTCTCACGCTTTCACTCACTTTCCATGTACTTTCTTTAAATTAGTAACCATCATTGTTAGATTTTAACAAAAAATGAACTCTTTTACTGAAAAATCACGAAATATAAGAATGATCAATTTTATTTTAGTTTTTATTTGTTTCTTGTTTGATTCCTATTCAATTACTATATTGCTTCATTTTTTTAATATTTGGATTTTAAATTGATACTTCGCTTCCCGCTTCCTATAAATTTTAAAATGCCTCGCTTCTCGCTTATGCTTCCCGTATCGATTCCTGCTTCCACTTTCTAGTTTGGAAACCTTGCTCCTGACAAATTTCAGTATCTAACCATCACCCGTCCTAAGATATCCTTCAGTGTTAATTATATAAGTCAGCTTATGCATGATCTCAAGGCTGGTCATTTTTAGGCTCTCAAACGTACTCTCAGGTAAATTAAAGGAACTGTTGATTTTGGCTTACGTATATTGAAGCAAAGTACTCTTGATCTCTATGGCTTCTTAGACGCAGACTGGGCAGGGTGCCTCGACACAAGGCAATTTACTACCGGGTTTTGTACTTTTCTTGATAATATCATTTCTTGGAGTGCCAAGAAACAAAACACCATGGCCCGATCTAGTGCAGAGGCTGAGTACAAATCCACGCCTCTACAACAGCTGAAATCACCTGGATATCATTTATTCTCAGAGACATTGGAATTCCGCTATTCAATGCGCCTATTCTTCACTATGACAATATTAGTGCTCTTCACATGTCTGCCAATCCAGTTTTTCATAGTGAAGAATAGGCACATTGAATAGCAGAATCCCAATATATCTGAGAATAAATGATATCGAGGTGATTTCAGTTGCTGTAGAGGCCATGGATTTGTTCATGTAAAGTCATTTTGGGCTGTAAAACATGAATCCTCATATCAAGTAACCCTTAAAAGATAACTACTGATCTAGCAAGTAGGTCAATGTTGTAAAAGCCAAAAAGGTCAATCAAATATAGAAGTTTGAAAATGCATGAAGTCCATGGCCATAGGAAGCTAGAATTGTAGCAAATGGGTAAGAACCATGGCAATTTGCAGGTGCACATGGAAAATGCCAAGCTTAATGGAAACTAATTTTAAACATGCAAGTAATAGAAAAGCACAAAAGGAGCAAAAGAAAATGAAAAAAAGGAAGAAACACAAATATCATGAAAAATTTTATGGACTTATCTAATAAAGGAAGAACAAAAAGCTTATAAGAAAGCAGAAATATCTGATGCAAAAAATATCTTCCAAGCAAATTAACATTGAGAAGCAATTAGCAAGATCCAAACATTATGATTGTATATTAAGGAGTTATCTAGACACGGATATCATGTTGGAAAAGAGTCCAGACTGATGAGTTATAATATGCTAAAATTCTGAGCCAAGTCTCTTAAGAATTCCAACCAGATGACAAATTTTATTCTATGCTGCATTTATTTATTGCAGACCAGTGAACATCCCAACCAAAGAGCACAAATAGGGGAAGAAACTTAAATACTGATTGGTTGGAGACTATACTTAGCTCTCTTAATTATGCTCCATACAGAAAAACTACCCGTAAAGTTCAAGTAAAAAAACTAAAAAGAAAGAAAAGAACAATGAAAAACAAGTTTCGAATTTTTAACTAAAGGTGTTCTTGTTGTCATACATTCAACCCAACAGCACCTGCTCAGCACTTGTACTTTTGAGGGCACTGTAATTATTTGTTTAGTAGCGGCAAGAACTGAGAATGATCCGAGGAACCAAGGTTTTGTAAATGACCATGTGACTGCTCCAAATTAGTGATACTTTAAGTAAAAAGAGACTTACCATTTAACTTTTCTGGTAGACTCTCTTATATTTTATTCTCCGTTTTTATGGATCAGAGAAGGCACACTTTGGACAATACATCATTTAAGTCAGTCTCCTGCTATTACAGAAACTTGCAATTTGCAAGTCATTTTTGCTGGTAGCATCTCTTGCATCTTTTCTTTTGTTCTTATAGATCAGCAGAAGCACCATTTAAGTTAGTTTTCTGCTGTCATAGAAGTTTCAGTTCCATCATTTCCTTCTTTACAAGGATTGCAGTCAATACCTGTGTTGCACAGTGGTCCCGATTATGGAACAGTCCACTAGTGATGAGAAAATTGATGTTGGAACAAATATATGAGGGCAATATCTGATACATCTTGAAGCCAACAGGAAACAATCATCTGCTATGTCCGGTCTTGCAGTAAAATCCTACCAAAAAAGGAAAATCATTATCTTCTTTAGATGTCTAAATAAAAATAAATAAATAAATAAATCTAGGCTAACAACATTACCTCAATTTTTGTCAGTAGGTGTGTTGTATGACGGAAGAGTGACTCTATTAAACATCCAAGATAGTTGGCACAAGACGGTTCGGATCCAAATAACTTTGCCACATTATAGTAAAGTAAATTATCAGGAAGAAGGATCTGAGACAGGATAAACAAATGAAACCACTAGGACTAAACAAACCTTAATAACTTCACTAGAAAGATATAGGAAGCATGACTGATGATGCAATTGATACTGTCCTTGAATCACAGTCAACATATCGCCAATCGAGACTACAATAAACTTCCCAGAAGTCCTTACCTGTAACACATTGATAAGAAATCATCCACATAAGTTGATGAAGGTTAAGCTGAACTGATATTTCATCTAAATTGGAACTATTCTATCAAAAATAGAAAATATCCATGTTCCAGCCAATGAAGACAGCATAAGAATCATTGACAGTTATGAGCACAAACTTGCAATTCACAAAACTTGCCATTGAAATCACAACAGACATAAAATTTGCATTAAAATGGCATGGAAAAATACATCAAATTTGCTCTTTAAAATTGCATTGAAAAATAATACTCAAATTAAATAGCCATTAGTTGAAAAGGTGGAAAGCATTTTCTTTTCCTACTAAATGACATTTCCTAACTTGTAGAACTTACAGCATATTTGCAACCTCGGCATAATGCCTCCATTGTCCTCATGTCCCATGCACGACTGCAGATCACATGAACAATTTCAGAACACTGTAAAGGCCATATTCTTAACAGTAAATTAGCATTTAAACACCTACTTTTATTAAACAAAAATCATAATTAGATCAAGATTTTCACTTTTTGAAGTATCTTTCTAAACAGCAAAGTCATTTGCTGTAAATCTAGAAAAATTACAATTCATGGTGCCCATTGATGACACACCAGCATGTAGTTTTAAAGCTTACAAGGGAAACAAAAGTTAGTGAACATGTTAATGTCTATGACAATCAATTGACATTAACAGAACAGATGTTGGCCCCTTCATCACATCAAGGTTCTTAAAGAAAGAAAAAAAGAAGAATTTCTTCTGTTTGAAGCAAAATCTTCTTTTCCTGTAGCTGCCTCCGCTGCCAACATGGAAACATTATTGGATTTGGTGCTGGGTTTGCTCAGGCTTGGAGGGCTTACGCACATCAACACACGCGTACCTGTACGTTTGCATGCACATCTACACACGCATACCTGTATGTTTGCACACACACACACACACACACACTTACTGATCAAAGATGGCCTTAAATAATGGCCATATTCTTTGGAATGCATCTCCCACAGCTTCAGGGTGATTTACGTATCTAGAAATTGCATCAGCACATAAATGTCAACTCATTCACTAGAACAAAGTTTTTGAGCATTAAGCGGACAAGAATAAGACCTGAAAATATTGGCTAAACGATCTATATGAATGGTAAATTGAGCCGGATTCAACTGCTTGATTGACTCAATGCCTTGATTCATAATTTCCTGTTAACATAGACACTAATATTAGTGACAGATAACTAGTGCTGAAGAAAAGGAATTGCAGCTGAAACAGGGGAAACCTGTAGAGGATTCACTGCTGGCAAGCACAATGCCTCAAGAGCCTTTTTAGCTTGATCCAATGAAAGTTCTGTTATAACCACACTTCATATAAAAAGGAATTTACAAATAAGCCAGAAGTGAATAATCATCAACATATGAAATAAATACTGCGTGACATCTTTGAATGTTAGAAAAGCATCCTTATAAGTATGTGAACTCCTTCCCAACAGAGTACCTCAAAGCTTCAACTAGTTGCAATGAATCCTCTGTACATACTTTATAGCTGCCTTCTCCACCAACAGCTCTGTGATAGATATGGAAAAGCCCATCTAGAGAACCACATAGTTTTGCCCTGCAAGCTAGTAAAAGAAGCAAACATTTACCTGGAATCAGAATGGGGCATGTTGTATCATATCTGAAAAACCAACCATTTTAGATGGTAAAAGAAAGAACCACATAAAATCAATAGCAGAGATTGGATGTCATACTTTGATAAACAGCTTAAATTGATTAGCCTAAAAGCATGAAAGCCAAGTTCTTCAATTCTTAAATGATCCAAGCCTAGAAACAAATGTTAATATTTTACCCTATGTAGCTAAAAGTGCTAGTTGGCGCCTAGTTGCCAGGCTCCTAAAAGACCTAAAGGCACATAGGCAGGACTAGAGGGGACTAGTTGGTCTAGTCCTGACCCCCCCCAAAAAAGGAAAAAAAAAAGAAAATTTACAATGAAGTGCTCTTGGAGCACCTACTCCCACGGTCCCACCTAATAGAAGCTTTAGATTTTCAAATTTCTTGAACTTTTTTTTGTTGATCAGAACTTATAGATCTGATCTATAAGCATTATTTAGTATAAAACAAGTTTTGGATCATGTGATTATTGTTAGAATTTACACCTGTATTGAGAAAGGATAGAGAGAGAAACGAAGAAGAGAATGCAAGAGGGGTCTGCGGCTGTCACGATTTCTGTGTTGTAGAAATCGTGACCTAACTTTATATTTATATTTGGATGTACAACATGGGTCTGGATCTATTATAATATCCAAACCCGAAACAAAAGTAACAAAACGTACATACAAGAGATAGTTGTGGGTCGGTTCGGACCCCAACACCTAAAACACCTTTTTCACCCCCCCTCAAGTTGATCATGGTTTTGAATCATGAACAACTTGTCTTTAAGCATCCAAAAACGATCTTTTGTCTAGCCCTTTGTAAATACGTCTGCAACTTGTCTTTCAGTGTTGACAAACTCAGGCTCAATCTCTTTTTCCTCAACTTTTTGTCTTACAAAATGTTGGTCAATTTCAATATGCTTAGCACGACTGTGGTGAACTGGATTGAATGACATGTTGAGAGCACTTTGATTATCACACAGCAAGATAGAGCGAGCAATCGTTTCTCCTACTTCAGTTAGGAGATGTCTAACCCACGTGACTTCGACAGTAGCTGCAGCCATAGATTTATACCCTGCCTCAGTGCTTGATCTAGCAACAACCTTTTATTTCCTGCTGCTCCAAGAGACTAAATTCCTTCCAATAAAGACACAATATCCCGATGTAGATCTTCGTTCATCGGGATCCCTTGCCCAGTCTGCATAACAGTATACAATAAGTTCGCGCTCATTCTTGCCCAACGACTGCGGTGAATATATCAATCTGTCCCCAACGGTCCCTTTCAGATATCTAAGTATCCTCTTAACCGCTTCCATATGTCCAGTACGTGGTGCATGCATAAACTCAGACACTTGGTTGGCTGAATAAACAATATCAGGTCGAGTGAATGTGAGATACTGCAACATTCCTATTAGACTGTGATACCTGGTGGGATCGTCACACAAATCTCCATCATGAGCATTGAGTTTTTGGTGAAGCACACTTGGAGTAACTAGAGGTTTGCAGTCTTTCATGCATACCTTGCTGAGAACATCCACGATATACTTGTGTTGAGTGAGCGTCAAGCCATGAGCCTGGTTATCAACTTCTACACCAAGAAAATAGCGCAAGGCACCAAGGTCTTTCATCTTGAACCTCTGACCTAGTAAGTTTTTTACTTTTTGGCTAAGTCACACGGACTCGGCTAGGGAGGTCCCGCACCCGAGTCGACACGCCCGACATGAGTGCGGACATGGGTGCGGCTTCGGACTCGGCCTGGACTCGGTCAACGCCGAGTCGGACTCGGTCAACGAGTCAAGGCCGAGTCTGTCCACATTTTGGACTCGGTCAACTTTGACCGAGTCCAAAAATGTCTATTTGTAGGGTGAAAAAACTAAAAAATTGATTTTTTTTATATTTTTTATTTAAAATTATATATATATAAAAAGAGACTGTGTTGTGCACAGTCACGGTGCATTGTGCTGTGCACAGTCACAGTGTTGTGCATAGTGGACTGTGTTGTGCACAGTGGACTGTGTTGTGCTGCAGTTACAGACACAGTCACAGACTGTGCTGTGTCTGGGCACTTTTTTAAAAAAATAAAATAATATATATATACATATAACAGAGTCCCCGTGTCCAAAATTTTTAAAATTGCGCTGCACCCGTGTCGCACCCGCATCCATGTGACATAGCTTCTTGGATGTGAGCTTCAGAGTTCCCTGTGACGACGATATCATCAACATAAATTAATAGTAGAGTAGTCACATTCTAACTTCTAAAAATAAATAGTGAGTGGTCCAACACGGAACGAGCAAATCCATGTTTTTGAATCTCAAGCAAGAAGCTATCAAACCAAGAGCGAAATGCTTGTTTTAGCTCTCTTTAACATGCACACATGTGTTTTGCAATTGTGTTCTTGAAATCCAGGGGGTTGCTCCATATAGACTTCCTCCTTCAAATCTCCATGCAAGAATGCATTTTTCACATCAAGCTGACTCAACTTTCATCCATGTTCAACAGTTAGGGAAAGAATAATTTGAATTGTTCCCATTCTCACCATCGGACTGAGGGTCTCATCATAGTCTTGCCCAGCTTCTTGAGTGAACCCTTTTGTCATAAGTCTTGCCTTGTATCGTTCAATGGTCCCATCTGGCTTATACTTTATTTTGTAGACCTATTTGCATCCGACAACATTTTTGTCAGGTGGTCTAGGAACTGTAAAAGTATCTTCAACAAGATACTTTAGTCGATAACACAACAACCTTAAGAATAAATGTGTGAACATACACACCCAAGAACACTTGTGCACAACAAACACAACACACCGAATCACAAATGTGCACTTGCACCCATAAGTTTCATAAACACTAAAGAGGTTGGGCTATAATCCCAAATCCCTTGAGAAAATACAAGAGGAGCTGCCCATATAAATAGGGCTTGGAGGAGGCCTTGGGAGGGGCTCCACATAGTCGTTGGAGCCCCTCCAACGGTCACATTTGTGACCGTTGGAGGGGTCCAACGACTAGTGGGTTGGGCCCCTCCCAATGCATGTACAATGCATTAAATGCAAAAAAACAAAAATACAAAAAGAAAAAGAAAAAAGAAAATACAAAAAAAACATATTCTTGAAAAAAAAAATGTGTAAAATTCCTAAACTACCCTTACTATGACTATATATATTTTATATATATAATTGGTAAATACATATACATATATTATATATATGTATATGTATTACCTTATATATATAAAATATATATACGAAATTACAAGTTTGATTACATAATTTAACACCCCCCCTCAAACTTAGGGCAAGATGACCGATAGTTTGCCAAGAAGGAAGTTGAACCGCGGAGCGCACAGGGCTTTAGTAAAGAAATCGGCCAACTGATATTCGGACGTGACATAAGGAAGGTTGATAACTCCTCGGAGATATGCTTCACGAACATAGTGACAGTCCATTTCGATGTGTTTTGTCCGCTCATGAAAGGTGTGGTTCTTTGCAATGTAGATTGCACTTTTGTTGTCGCAGCATAGCTTGGTGGGTCCTTCAATTTTGATCCCCATGTCTTCTAGCAGTTGGTGAATCCAAACAATCTCCATGGTAGTAGTGGCCATGGCACGATATTCAGCTTCAGTTGAGGAGAGCGACACCTTTTGTTGCTTCTTGCATCTCCACGAAATTAGTGAGTCTCCTAAGAACACACAAAAACCAGTGGTGGAGTGACGGTTATTTGGGTCACCTCCCCAATCTGAGTCAGTATAAGCAATCAATTTTAAATCAGAGGAAGAGGACAGAAAAACTCCCTTATTTAGAGTACCCTTTATGTATCTTACGACCCGTAAGATGGCACTCATGTGAACGGATGTAGGCGCATGCTGAAATTGACTTGCAGTATGGACCGCATGGGATATATCTGGTCTGGTAATACTCAGATACATCAGGGACCCTACAAGCTGTCTGTAAGGTGTAGGATCCAATAGGGGAACTCCATCATCAATTTTCATCTTTGCTCCTACTACCGCAGGAGTTTCACACAGCTTCTCATCTGTAATACCTGACCTGTCAATGATCTCAGAAGCAAGCTTAGTTTGAGATAAGAAATATCCTCGAAGAGAGTATGCCACTTCAATTCCCAAAAAATAAGTTAAAAAACCCAAGTCAGACATTTCAAATTTATCTTTTAAGATAGATTTTATACTTTTAACCCCGTTAGAATCACTCCCAGTGATGAACATGTCATCAACATACAGAAGTAAAATAACAATCCCTGCATTGGATTTTCTAACAAATAGAGCAGTGTCAGTAAAACAAGAGGAAAAACCATTCTCAATCATAACAGAGTTAAATCTATCATACCAAGCCTTGGGAGCTTGTTTTAGGCCATAGAGTGCTTTCTGAAGACGAAACACCTTTCCCTTAGGAGTCTCCATTCCAGAAGGAGCATCCATGTAGACTTCTTCGCTTAAATCGCCATTTAAAAAGGCATTTTTCACATCCATTTGATAGATGTTCCATTTGTTGATAGAGGCAACAGTTATAAGACATCGAACAGTGACCATACGAGCTACAAGAGCAAAAGTTTCTTCATAGTCAATACCATATTCTTGACTATATCCTTTTGCAACCAAGCGAGCTTTATACCTTTCAAGGGATCCATCACTTTTAGTTTTTACTTTGAAAACCCATCTGCACCCTATTGTTTTCTTACCTTTAGGAAGATTTTGGAATTCCCAGGTTTTGGCTCTTCTCAGAGCCTCAAGTTCATTGTCCATGGCATTAATCCATTCAGGGCATTTACGTGCTTCTTCAAAATTTCTAGGTTCTATATAAGAGTGGATGGCACTAAGGCAGGCTCTATATCTTGGTGAGAAAGAGTCATAGGAAATGAACCTAGAAGGAGGCCTTCTACTTCTCTCAGTTCTACGAGGGATCACTTCATTCTGAGAGGCACTGGAACTGGCATCATTATATCTGTCAAGAGCACTCCTAAAGTTGTTTTGATCTCTATGAGAGTAGGTGATAGGGTCTCTAGGTAATTCAATAGGTTGATGTGACGAAGGAGACAAGGAGATGTTTTCCTCGGTTTCCAGTTCATTTGGGTTACCTTGATCTGACTCATTATCACTAGTATCATCATCCTTATTCAGTAAATCAAATAAAAAGGAGTAATCCATATTTTCATTATGGGGGTCACAACTTTCAAATCCACTAACATTTTCCAAAAAACTCACGTTCCTGGAAACATACAACTTATCACTTTTGATATCATAACAACGAAACCCCTTTTGGGTTTCAGAATAGCCAAGAAAGGCACAAGGAATGGCCTTTGGAGAAAGTTTGTCATTCTTATCAGTAAAAACAAAACACTTACACCCAAAGACCCTTAACCTGCAATAATCAGGTTCCTTATCATACAGTTTTTCAAAGGGAGAAATTTTGTTTAAATTTTTCGATGGAAGTCGGTTTATGAGATAGACAGAGGTAAGAGCTGCCTCAGCCCAAAGATTTTTTGGAATGTTTTGAGAAATGAGCAAAGTCCTAGTTGTTTCAATGATGTGCCTGTGTTTTCGTTCGGCTAACCCATTTTGTTGAGGGGTTTTTGGACATGATTTTTGGTGAAGAATTCCAAAATTTTCAAGATAACCCTTAAATTCATTTGAGAGGTATTCTCCTCCAGAGTCAGACCTAAAAATTTTTAAAGATCCATTGAATTGATTTGAAATCATCATGTGAAAATTTTTAAAGGTTGAAAAAACTTCATGTTTATGTTTAAGGAAATAGATCCAACAAAACCTAGTATAGTCATCCACAAAGATTACATAATATGAAAAACCTCCTTTAGACATTACCGGAGCCGGTCCCCATACATCGGAATGGACAATTTCAAATGGTTTTGTCGTAAACATGGATCTTTGAGGAAAGGGCAAACATTTCATTTTCCCAAGAATGCATTCATTACACAAAAAGTCACTTTTACAAAGATGTTTAACAAAAGGCAAGTACGAGATTTTAACAATATTGGGATGACCCAATCTCTTATGCCATACATGAATGTCTTTGTTTTGGACGACGTTGCAAAATTGACTCTTGGGAACTTGAAGAAAATCTACGTAGTAGAGGTCTCCTCTTCTAGAGCCTTCCCCAATCAATCTCCCGGACTGGCGATCCTGTATCCAACATTTATTAGAAGAAAATTTTATATCGCAACCATGGTCCGAGAGTTGGGAAACAGAAAGAAGATTTAGGTTAAGGTTTGGGATAAAACGAATTTTTGGAACAAAGAAGTCTTGTTTTTCAAAATTACCTATTCCTTTAATCTCAAGAGATGTACCGTCCGCGGTTGATACAAAGGATGGAAAAGCACTTTTAGAAAAATTTGAAAGAGTGCAATAACTAGGGGTCATGTGAAAGGATGCCCCGGAATCTAAAAGCCATGATGTCTTACCGGGGGAAGAGGATGACATAGCGGCTCCGGAAGTACCTCCCTTGAGAAGAGGTTGTAGGGCTTCCACGATTTGTTGAAGAGAAAGAGACTCACTTGATAAAGGGGGTCGTTCTTCAACTTGAGATGCCATAGCCGTTGCAATCAATTTCTTCCATTTAGGACACAAGGGTTTGATATGTCCGGGTTCTTTACAATGATAGCAAGTTACTTTGCTATAGTCTCTTTTGCCATACCGATCATTTCCTCCTTGACCTTGATTCTTGAAATGAGGAGGTCTATAGGTCCTCATGTTATTTCCCGGTCTTGACACGGCATTAGCCATTTCACCATCTTCTTGAGTAGAAGAAGTAACAAGAATGCTAGGGTTATTTTTGCCAATCCCCATACGGGTTTCTTCACCACTTAACTTGGTGATAACATCTTCGAGTGAGGGGGATGTGAAGGCGGAGAGAAGAGAGGACCGAACTTGTTCAAATTCGGGTCTAAGGCCATTTAAAAAATTGAAGAACCGGTCTTCTTCAAGTTGTTTGTGCCTTAATTCGATAGCCTCACCACTCCATTTAGGTTCAAGAATTGCGAGCTCGTCCCAAATAGAGGATAATTCGGCAAAGTACTCCCGAATGGTCATGTCATTTTGTTGGAGAGTCAAAGCCCTCTTTTGAAGAAAGTACTTGTGGGATAGATCTCTTGAGGTGTACATTTTCTCAAGATATACCCAAGCTTCGGAAGCCCTTTTAAATTTGATGATGTTGGCATTTATCTTGGTCTCAACGGATGAGAAAATCCAAGATAATATCTTGAAGTTCTTCATTTCCCAATCATCATGTTTCTTAGAATACTCTTCAAGGGCCTTTTGTCTTTCATCCCCTTCAAGAATCTTAATATCACCTCCTTCAACAATGGTAATTTTGGGTTCCGGTTCCGGTATGGATCCATAAACGTAACCCCAAAGCCCCTTTCCTTTAATATGGGCTTCCATATTACCGGCCCAAACATGATAGTTTGAGCCATTAAGCTTAAACCCAAGAGAGAAATGGGAGTCTTTTTCGCCCATTAGAGAGGAAAGAATGCAAGAGATAGTATGTACCTTAATTACTTTTTGCGTCTTTCTTGACAAAAGGAGCTCCTAAAATATTGCTCGAAGAAGATGATCCTCTTTGATTTCAAAAAACTTGAAGGCACGCTTCCCGAGGAATGCAAAAGAAGGCGAGTCACAATTCTTCTTCTTCAACGAGGCTCTGATACCATGTAAAAGTATCTTCAACAAGATACTTTAGTCGATAACACAACAACCTTAAGAATAAATGTGTGAACATACACACCCAAGAACACTTGTGCACAACAAACACAACACACCGAATCACAAATGTGCACTTGCACCCATAAGTTTCATAAACACTAAAGAGGTTGGGCTATAATCCCAAATCCCTTGAGAAAATACAAGAGGAGCTGCCCATATAAATAGGGCTTGGAGGAGGCCTTGGGAGGGGCTCCACATAGTCGTTGGAGCCCCTCCAACGGTCACATTTGTGACCGTTGGAGGGGTCCAACGACTAGTGGGTTGGGCCCCTCCCAATGCATGTACAATGCATTAAATGCAAAAAAACAAAAAGAAAAAGAAAAAAGAAAATACAAAAAAAACATATTCTTGAAAAAAGAATATGTGTAAAATTCCTAAACTACCCTTACTATGACTATATATATTTTATATATATAATTGGTAAATACATATACATATATTATATATATGTATATGTATTACCTTATATATATAAAATATATATACGAAATTACAAGTTTGATTACATAATTTAACAGGAACAACTTCCCAGGTTTCACATTCATGCAATGCCTGCATTTCATCATTCATGGCTTCTACCCATTTGGTAGAAGTGACTGCCTGATAGTACATAGTGGGCTCATCTTCCTTATTGAGTGCAGTTAAAAAAAGCTGAAAATCCAAGGAGAAGTTGTTATAGCTGACCCACCTGTCAATAGAATGTCGTATGCGATTTGATTTTCTGACCTCAAGAGTATGAGAGGGAGTAGGATCGGTGACTGAGACATGATTTGGATGATTTGATACTTTCGGTCTCTGTCTAGAATAGGAAATGCCTTTGTATCTGCCTGATACGAATGATGGTGCTCCCTCCTCATTTTGCGATCCCGATGTCCCAGTGTTCTCGAACATCTCTTCTTCTCGTTGTATATAATCTCTTCTTCTCGTTGTATATAACAAAAAGTTCTAAACTCAGCCAAGGATAGTAAAGTTCAGTTGTGTTAGGGGACATATCCATTGTGTCGGTACCATGATCAAAATTTTTCTCATCAAAGACAACATTTCTTGAGATTCTAATGCGCCTGTTGATTGGATCATAACACCTATATTCTTTGTAGTCATCTGCGTATCCCACAAACCTACACTTCTGAGCCTTATCCTGAAACTTGTTTCTCAGGGACTAATCAATATGCACATAACAAACACATCCAAAGACACGCAGATCGTGATAACTAGGGTGAGCTCCAAAAAGACAATAATAAGGAGACTTATTTTCCAGAACCATAGGCAGTCTATTTATCACATGAACGGCAGAATGAAAAGTTTTTGTCCATAGGTTGATGGGAAGATTACTGTCATGAAGCATACTCATGGCACTTTCACTATATGCCTATGTTTTCGCTCAGCAATCCCATTTTGTTGTGGGTGTGTAGACAGAACACCTTTCTTCCTATTCCGTTATTTTGAAGAAAAGAAATAAAATCACGAGCTAAGAACTCTCCACCTCCATCACATTGGAAAATTGAATGGACTCAAAAAATTGATTTTTAACCAAGGAAAGAAAATTTTGAAACAAAGGGAAGACTTCCGACTTATTTTTTATGAAATATATCCAAGTGTATCGAGAATAGTTATCAACAAAGATCAGGTAGTATCTGCTCCCGGATCCAGAAACAATTGGGGCAGGTCCCCATACATCGGAACAAATTAACTCAAAAGGTTTTGAAGCTCTCTTATTAATGGAATGAAAAGGCAATACATGACTTTCGCATGAAGGACAACTGAGACACTTCTGACTTCTCTCATCCCCATTGAGACTTTCTTTTGGAATGAGATTATTAGAGACAAGTTTCTCAATAAAATGACTCCCACAATGTCCTAATCGACTATGTCATAAGAATGACTTATTACATTCAGAAATACTAAAAACATTAGCAGAAGAGGATGAACACGACTCTAATGAAGACTTCGAATCCAGATGAACAGGGCGGGCGGAATGACATGGAGCTTCTTCAAAGACATATATATTGTTTCGTCTCTTTCCTTCAGCAAATGTTTTCCTCGTACGTAGGTCCTTGACCTGCACAGAGAAGGGAGTAAATTCAACTGAAGCATTATTATCATTAATAAGTTTGGAAACGGAGATAATATTTTTCTTGATGTCGAGAGCATGAAGAACATCAGAAAGTGTAAGAGTAGAATATGACATAGGAATGACAATTTTTTCAACATGGGAAACAGGATGGTTGGATCCATCTCCAGTGACAATCTTACTTTTTCCAAAATAAGGAATAGGGTTAGAAAGTTTACCTGCATCGCAGGTTACATGAGTCGCTGCCCCTGAGTCGACAAACCAAGTGCCTTCATCACTTTGCTTCAATTTTAACTCTGACAAAGTGGATATCAGCAGATCTTTAATCTCTCCACTGTCACTGATATTTGTGAACTTTCTTTTGGTTTCTGTCTATGGACCCTTTCCTTTATTCTATGGATTATGCCAACAATTCGCCTTGATATGCCCCATTTTGTTACAAAGGAAGCAAGTGGGGATGGATCTTTGTCCCTGCGCATGAGCTAATATATTGGGCGTGGGAAGTAGACCACGTTCTTCGTGTCCACTTCGCCCTTGTCCTCCTCGTCCTCTACCATAAGTCACTCTTGTGGCAAAAACTTCTTGGGAATTTGTGTGAATGTGAGTTTCTTCAGAGAAACCTTTCAGAGTCATTTCATACTGAATCAATTTAGCTCGTAGCTCATCAAAGGTAGGAAGGACAAGAAGGCACAATAGTGAAGTGACTATCATATTGTAGTCAGATCCCAATCCACTCAGAGTTTGTTGCACCATGTCACTGTCACTTACCGCACATCCTATAACTGCAAGTTGATCTGTGATAATCTTTATCTTGTTCAAATATTCCATGATGGTCATAGAATCTTTTCTTAGCAACTGAAATTTTCTTTTGAGAAAAAACATCCTTGCTTGTGAAACCTGCGAATACGTCTGAATCAGTCGCTCCCAGAGTTGTAGTGTTGTACAATTGTCAGGGATGGCAACAAGGACCTCTTGAGACAGGGTTGAAGTGATGTATGCAACAACTGATTGATCTTTCTTTTCCCAGTTGAGAAATTCTACATTTTTTACATACACGATCGAACTCGCCCCTTTATCATCTTTCTCTTCACTCGGGACAAATTCTGGTGGGACTGGAGTGGTTTCATCCAGGTAACCTAAGAGACCTTGGCTCCTTATAAAAGGAACAATTTGTCTTTTCCAAATCAAGAAGTTTAAGGTATTCAACTTTTCAGAAACGAGTTGGTTGAGAAAACTTGAAGAAAGATTTGATTGAGAGGAATAAGGATCCATTGAGAATGAAAATCAACAAGAGTGTTCACGAAATGCTCAGCCCCTTTTTTCTTTTGGCTGTCAGATTCTGAGAATAGAGAGACTGAACATTTTTCTATACACTCCAAAAACTGAGATTGACGTGATGAAAAATACTTTCACACGTTAGATGTATTTTCAGACAAGTATAGAAATGGATAATCAAGAAGTAAATTGCATAGCAAAACAATAAGGAATCACGAGAAAAGTTGTAATATTCGAATATGCAAAGGTAGATTCGTGGAGGAGATTGGGCAAAAGGAAGATCAAACAAATAGTACCAACAAAGGAGATCAAGCAGATAATATTAAACGAAAACAGATTTGAATTAGCAATCGTGATTGGTTTGGTGTTTCACGTGAATCGATTTCAACGATTCACGTGAAATACTGTCACCCCTTTTTCACGGTCTGGGTTCACGTGAACAGGATTCACGTGAATCTCAGATCCACTAGAATGTAAAACCCACGCGAGATGTGGGTACACAGGAAATTTTAGAAAGAGGAGAAGAATGAGAGAGGAAGAAAGGAAATGAAGAAGAATAGAAGAGTAGAAAGGGAAGGAACAAAAAACCTCAAATTTCTGATCATCGCACCTGTCGGAATCCTCTTCGGCCTTTAGATGGATCTCCGCTCTGATACCATGTTAGAATTTTCACCTGTACCTGTATTGAGAAAGGATAGAGAGAGAAATGAAGAAGAAAATGCAAGAGGGGTCTGCGGCTGTCACGATTTGTGTTGTAGAAATCGTGACCTAACTTTATATTTATATTTGGATGTACAACATGGGTCTGGATCTATTATAATATCCAGACCCGAAACAAAAGTAACAAAACGTACATACAAGAGATAGTTGTGGGTCAAGTTTGGATAGTTGTGGGTCGGGTTCGGACCCGAACACCTAAAACACCTTTTTCAATTATAGCATACATGTAGGCTTTTTAAGACCTTTAAAAATCAATGGCTCATAATGTATCAAATTTTTATGACTTAAAAAATCTTTTTTTTATGTGCAGAAACATGAACCAAAGCATGATCCCTTAACTATGTTGAGTACATCCATAAGGTCTGATTACGAAGATACAACCTACAACTATGATTTCCAGTATGTGGGAGTAGGTGCTCCTGGAGCACCGGAGCATTACCCTCTCTCTCTCTAAATTTGATGATTCTAAAAATCACGTTTTTACATTTGAATCAACCCGATCAAAAGTGTATTCCTAGTAAATATATCTTTACTGGGACAAACTCTTGTATGGATCTAGCCAAAAAATGGTAGATATAATACAGATGTGTTTAACATGGTTTAATCACTATGTTAGGAGGTTTTATCATGTCTAATACACCACAAGATTCAATTTCTTAGATGGTGAAATAAATGAACTCACAATTCATGAAAGATGGGTGGTTTAGAAATTATGTAAAACATCATATTAGAGTAACACATGAAAAATAGTAAATAGAACACGCTGAACATGATCCAAGAGTTAGATTTTGCTTTTGGAGATTAGATCAACGTAATGTACCACCGTAAGTTATGGCCACAATAGATGCATATATATATATATATATACATAGCAAGAGAAAGAGAGAGAACATGGATCATCCTGCCCCCTTTTTTGTTAGGTCACTTTTCGGGCCCTCTAAAAATCATAGTTTGAGGTGTTTTATGCTCTATCTGAACCGTTCGATGTGTTTATCATTGCTTATTTATTAATAAATAAGCTTTGTTTCAAATTGCTTCAACGTAAAAGTGTTAATATTTATCATCAAATTTTACTACAATTACAGCTGTTAATCTTTTTATCGCTTTAAAATACACATGTGAGCACAAAGATGTTTAATCAAATACATGTTCTCTATTGAATAAACAATGACATAACACATCTAATGATTCAAATAGAGCGTAAAACACCTAAAACTATGATTTTTGGAGCGTCCTAATGGTGACCTAACAAAAAGGGGGCAGGATGATAGTGAAGGGTAGATACTTAATCAATAGGTGCTTGAACACCTACTTGATGTTGCCGAGCTTCCATTGCGTGCACGATGGATGGACGCTCAATCTTTTTTTACGCAAAAACACGCAAAAATGGATGAAAAAGGGTATTAGCAGCGCTTTAGCGCCGGTAAAGATCTCAATTCTGCTGGGACCTTTAATGACGCATAAAAACGCTTGAAGCGCGGCTAAAGCTTTATTTGGCGCAAAAAGACAAAATTTTAGCGTCTTTACCATTTTTTGTCGACCGTATCAAGTGGCTACACATTTCCAATATATATATGGTTAAGATTTTCTACAAACGATTGTATGTGCAATCAACCTAGCAAATGGGGCAGAATCCCCTTGTTTGTTTTAATCTCACATCAAACACCATAGATGTAATCTACATGTTTTGTTTAGTGGGAGCTGACTTTTGGATCGCCGAAATCCGACCTGTATACAAGTTTATCCGGCGATCCAAAAATCAACGGCTATGAAGGCATCAATTTTTTTCAACTCATAAACGCATGTTTTTTTGTCGAAAAAACATGATCCAAGAGTCGATTCCTACTAAATCGAGCATGTTGAACCATAGTCACAAATATCGGCAATATTTTCAAAATATTGTAATTGTTCCCTTGTGACCTACTTTGTACAGTTGTGTCTAGAGTCTGTTTTGCTTTGGTTGAGTCTTGATGTAAGTCTTGAGTCACTTGTAACTTTCTCCGAGCCACCCTTGCACTTTGGTTCAGGTTGATCAATACCTTGAAGGGTTAGCCCGTAGATCTGAATTGTAATGAGCATGCGGGCAAAATTATGAATGAATGCAAATGCGTTGAGATTTCTTTTGTTCACCCTTATTGTGATTACTTTCAAGTGATTGCAATTTCTCTCCCTCTATTCTCTCTCGCTCTCTTGCACTCTCTATTATCAAAGCTTCCACAGCGGCAAACGAGTGACCGAAAGGCTTGCAGCGGTAAGGAAGGATCTTCGCGCCGCACTGGCCTATTAAAAAAATAAGCCTATGACAAGTGGTACCAGAGCACGTTCTCGAGCTGAGGAAGAAACTCCAGAGTCGGTGTCGAGAGATGCGCCGACAGGCCGTGATTTGTGAGCAAGACATTGTGGCACCCCAATAAAACTTGTGTAGCACCAAAGGTAAGGCAATCACCAAGATCGAAGAGATGAGTTCACTTCGAGGCCATGCGCAAATGGCCGAGACTGTCAATAGACTGGTGGTTGATGTGACTTCGCACGAGAAAGCGATTTCACGCGCATTTGAGTCGTTCGGAGGACTAGACGATAAGGTGACGAGCCTCTCAGAGCAGGTGAACTTGCTGATGAGACAAGTTACTTCGGTTACTACGATATTTACCACTCTGCAGAATAAAGTAAATGAGCTTCAATTAAAGAAGTGCACTTTGCAACAGACAGTGAGACCCTAAATGGCAAAAATGGTGATATGCCATCAAAGATAGATGTGTCGAGGCCATCGAAGTTCAATGGTTCAAGAGATAACAAGGCCACAGAGAACTTTTTGTTCCAGGTGAAAGATTACTTGGATATTCAGAACGTATTGGCCGAAGTAGCAGCTCTCCTCGACGGAGATGCTATAGCCTAGTGGAGAAGGAAACATAACGATATAGAAAGAGGGCGTTGCGTAATTGATACTTTTGAGGCATTCAAAACTGAGCTATGAAACGACTTTATGTCGAGGAATGTATAACGCCAAACTTATCAGATGGTGTCAGAATTGAAGCACACTGTAGCCTTGATAGACTACATCAGGACGTTCCAGAAGCTCATGCTGGACATACCCAATATGCTAGATAAAGACAGACTCAACTGGTTTATTGTGGGACTACAGCCATGGGCACAGTCTGAAATGAAAATGAGCAATCTCAAGATTTTGGAAGATGTGTATGCGACGGCCGAGCGACTAGTGGATACACAGTGCAAGTCCTTCACTTCATCGACTAAGGCTGGAAAGAAGCTGAACCACGGATGCAAGGAGGATCGACGTAACAAGGGTGAGGCGTCGACCCAACACCATTTCGACAAGAAGCAGAATTACAAGTACAACAATAACGATAAAAAAGGGCGGGTTGTGACTTGTTGGTTCTGTAGCGATAGACATATCGCAAGGCAATGTCTAAAACACTTCGTGAAGGACGACGGGCAGGCCAATGCAATACAAGCAGAGAGTAGTGATGTCGAGGTCGTGCAGCCTAGGATGGGGGCCATGCAGACCATAAATGCGGTCAGAAGTTGTGCAGTCGAAAGCATACCGATTAGCAAAGAACTCATGTATTTGGAAGTCATTGTAAATGAGAAGTCTGCTATGACAATGATAGGCTCCGAGGCCACACATAACTTTGTCTCGCGGAAAGAGGCAGAGCGGTTGGGCTTGAAGCCCGAGCCAAAGCAAAGGACCATCAAGACGGTGAACTCTGAGGCCAAGACCATCTTTGGTGAAACAAGGGATGTGGCTATTCACATTGGGAGTTGGGCCGGCAAAGCCAACTTCTCAGTGGTGTCCATAGACGATTTTCGAATGAATTTGGACATGAAGTTTCTTCGCAGCCAAAATATGATGATGTTGTCGAAGTTCAACTCGTTAACGATCATGGAGCCAAACTCTTTGCACACGGTGCAATGCCATATTCTTAGAGGCAAGACTTCAATGCTATCTGCTATACAATTGAAGAAGGGTGTCAAGCGGGGAGAGCAGACATTCCTAATTGTCGTGCGTACCGAAGAAGGGAAGGTGGAAGCAACAGTGCCGCCGACCCTTGACCCACTATTGACAGAGTTTCGGAAAGTGATGTCCCTAGAACTGCTGAAGCCTCTGTCGCTGAAACGCGAGGTTGACCATAGGATTGAGTTGACCCCTCAAGCAAACCCCTTGCCATGGTCCCTTATCGCATGGAACCGGCTGAATTGAATACTTTTTCAGGTGAAACATGATGGTTCTAAAAGGCTATGTATGGATTACCGTGTGTTGAACAAGGTCATGGTAAAAAACAAGTGTTCGTTGCCACTGATAGCAGATTTATTCGATTAGCTAGGCAGTGCCCATGTCTTTTAGAAGCTAGATCTGCGACTGGGTTACTGATAAGTGAGGATTGCTGACAGTGATGAGCCCAAGACAACTTGTGTCACTCGTTATGATGCCTACGAATTCCTGGTGGTGCCATTTTGGTTGACTAATGCTCCGGTCACATTCACAACATTGAAAAACAAGATCTTCTACCTGTTAGATTTTCAATCTCCAGGTCGTTCCACGCGTGAGATCTGAGAAACAGAGAGAGATAGAGAAAGGGAGAGAGAAGTTGGGGAAAAAACCGATACCCAGTTGTGTTAGGGTCGGCTGCTGTGTATACTCCTTTATATTAACATGCTATTACAAAATTAGGTTACTAAAATACCCTCATTACAATAAATTATATTACACAATGCCATTAATGAGAAGTCACGGGTCTGGATCTCCAGATCCATGACCCGTTACCAGAGAAAACACTTCTTTTCACCCTCCCTCAAGTTGTGCATGATCTTGAACCATGAACAACTTGCCTTTTAACATCCAAAATCTGTTTTTTGTCAATCCTTTTGTAAATATATTCGCCACTTGATCTGTAGTTCGAACAAATTCAGGCTCAATCTCTTTCTCTTCTACCTTTTGTCTCATAAAATGCTGGTCTATTTCAATATGTTTGGCACGACTGTGATGGATTGGATTAAAGGACATAATAATGGCACTCTGGTTGTCACACAAAAGAAGTGATCGAGAGATCGATTCTCCGACTTCTGTCAGTAGATGTCTAATCCAAGTAGCCTCAGCAGTGGCGGCTGCCATTGACCTGTATTCAGCCTCTGTACTGGATCTGGCAACAACCTTTTGTTTCTTACTACTCCAAGAAACCAAATTCATCCCAACAAATACACAATAGCCGGATACTTATCTGCGTTCATCTGGATCTCCCGCCCAGTCCGCATCAGAATAAATAGTGATCTCATGTGCATTTTGCCCATTTGTCTTTCGCTTATATATGAGACCATCCCCAACCGTTCCCTTCAGACATCGTAGTATCCGTTTAACTGCTTCCATATGCCCTTCACATGGTGCATGCATAAACTGAGAAACTTGATTCACAGAGTAGACTATATCAGGGCGAGTAAAAGTGAGGTATTGTAACATACCCACTATGCTACGGTACTGTGTGGGATTATCAAAAGGATCTCCGTCTTAAGAACTAAGCCTTTGATGAAGAACGCTAGGAGTGCTCAAGGGCTTGCAGTCTTTCATACCCGCTTTATTGAGAACATCAATGGTATACTTATGTTGAGTGAGAGTCATTTTTTCAGAAGTACTGTCAACTTCAACTCCAAGAAAGTACTGTAGTTTGCCAAGGTCCTTCATTTTGAACCTCTGATTCAAGAGACGTTTGACTTCTTCAATGTGCTCATTGGAATTACCAGTGATGATGATATCATCCACATATATCAACAACAGAGTAATTGTGTCTTGGTTCTTAAATATAAATAAGGAGTGGTCAAGAAGAGATTTCCTAAAACCATATTTTTGTATTTCAAGAGAAAAGTTGTCGAACCAAGATCGAGATGCCTGCTTCAATCCATATATCGCCCTTTTAGTCTGCAGACATATTTTATAGGATTACCTTCTGCGTAACCAGTGGGTTGTTCCATGTATACTTCTTCTCTCAAATCTCCATGAAGAAAAGCATTCTTCACATCAAGTTGGCTAATAGTCCATTGGTGTTCAATAGCTAAAGAAAGTATGACTCTGATTGTCCCCATCCTCACCACTGGACTAGAAGTTTCATCATAATCTTGTCCTTGCTCCTGTGTAAATCCTTTGGCTACAAGTCTCGCCTTGTATCGCTCTATAGTCCCATCTGGTTTATACTTTATTTTGTACACCCATTTCGAACCAACAATGTTTCTGTCAGGTGGTCTTGGTACGACATCCCACGTACCACATTCATGTAGAGCTTTCATCTCTTCATTCATTGCATCAATCCATATTCTAGAATTTGACGCTTGAGAGAACGTTGTGGGTTCATCTTCTTTATTCAAGGCTGTTAGAAAGAGTTGAAAATCTAATGAGAAATTTTCATAACTGACCCACCTTTCAATTGGATGGCGAGAACATGTGGGTCTTCTAGTATCAACGATGTTGGATGTAGAGGATGCGTCCATATCCGAATTAACTGTGGTAGGCGGCTCTCTTTCTCGTCGAGTGTAGACGAGGCCTTTATACCTTTCTGGATTCAAAGTTGGGTTTGTATTTTCATGGGCAATCATTTCATCAGTAGACACAGGTCTCTTATCCTTTTGAATGCAATTTGAGCAAACATCACTAGCTCCTGAGAGAAGTTCATAATTCAACCAAGGATAATAAGCCTCAACTTTAGGTTTTGATTCTGAAGAACAAGTACATCGACAATCAAAATTCAATTCATCGAAGATGACATTTCTTGATATTTTGATGCGCTTGCTCACCGGATTATAGCACCTGTACCCTTTATAGTCATCAGCATAACCCACAAACCTGCACTTCAGGGCCTTATCCTGAAACTTATGTCTCATTGAACTGTCAACATGAACATAGCATAAATAACCAAACAAATGCAACTCATAGTAGTTGGGATGTACACCAAAAAGAGACAAGGAGACTTGTTTTCCAAAACAGTCATGGGCAATCGATTTATCACATGAACTGCAGAATGAAAAGCCTCTGTCCATAAAGTGATCGGAAGACTACTGTCATGCATCATGCTCGTCGCACTCTCAACAATATGGCAATGCTTCCTTTCAGCAATCCCATTTTGCTGAGGTGTGTGTGGGCAAGACACCGTTTTCCTTATCCCGTTACTTTAAAGAAAGTTAGTAAAGTCAATGGAAGAGAATTCACCTCCTCCGTCACATTGGAAACTTAGGATGTTTTCAGAAAATTGGTTTTTGACAAAGGAATGGAAGTTACGAAACAACTTGAAAGTCTCATATTTATGTTTCATGAAAAATATCCAAGAATAGCGAGAATAACTGTCAACAAATAAAAGATAATATCTAGTTCCAGATATGGAAGCAACTGGAGCAGGCCCCCAAACATCAGAACAGATAGTCTCAAAACGTCTTGAAGCTCTTTTATTGATAGAATGAAATGGTAAAACATGACTCTTACATAAGAGAACTAGAACATTTGTTGTCATTGACATTTATTCCTAAACTTGACTTGGGAATGAGGTTATTTGAAACAAGCTTTTCAATGAAACTACTACTGAGTGACCTAGACGACCATGCCAAAGATTTGGCTTATTGATTTCAGAGACACTAAAAACGCAGGTAGGATTTTCAGAAGGCAACGATGATTGGAGCTTCAAGTTTGGGTCTGCAGAGCGAATATGTGCTGAAGGATCTTTTTGAAAAACATACATATTGCCTTGCCGTTTTCCTCTAGCGAACGTCTCCTTCGTGCAGAGATCCTTGACAAGAACAGAAGAGGGAGTAAATTCAACTGAGGCTTTGATATCATCAACAAGTTTAGAAACTGAAATGATGTTTTTCTTGATATTAGGAGCATAAAGAACCTTTGAAAGGTTGATGGAAGATTCGGGCAGGGGTATAATGGAGTTTCCAATATGCGAGACAGAGTGGTGTGATCCATCTCCAGTAACTATACTACTTCTACCAATGTAAGGAACAAGTTTTAGGAGCTTACCTGCATCACCAGTACCTTGCTCATTTTGTTTCAGATTCAATTCTGCTAAGGCTGACAACAATAACTCCTTTACTTCTTTGTTGGTCCTTGTACTGTCTGTGCCTCTTTTTGCTTCAGTTTGTGTTGATTTTCCTTTATTTAGGGGATTGAACCAGCAGTTAGCTTTGATATGCCCCTTTTTATTACACAGAAAGCAGGTAGGAATTGGCCTCTGTCTTTGTGGATTGGTATATGTGTTGGGTGTAGGCAATAATCCACGACCTCCTTGACCGCTTCTCTCTTGTGCTTCCTTTCCCTTGATATCATAACTTCCTCGTCCTCGTGCATAAGTAACCCCTGTAGCAAGCACTTCTTGTGTCCCAGTATGCATAGATGATTCTTCAGAAAATCCCTTTAGATTCATCTCATATTGTAACAATTTTGCACTCAGATCTTCAAAGTTGGGCAGCTCAAGTAAACATAACAGGGAAGTGACAATCATATGATAGTCGTGTCCCAATCCTTTGAGGGTTTGCTGTACCAAATTTTTATCAGTAACTGTACTTCCAACAACTGCTAGCTGATCTGTGATAACCTTCATTTTTGTTCAAATATTCCATGATGGTCATGGAATCCTTTCTTAACATTTGAAATTCTCTTTTAAGAAACATAATCCTGGCCTGAGAAACCTGTGAGTATGTCTAAACAAGTCTGTTCCAAAGTTGCATGGCAGTGCAGTCATCAGGAATGGCCACAAGTACCTCTTGTGACAGTGCAGATGTAATATAAGCAACTAGTGCTTGGTCTCTTTTCATCCAAGCCACAAATTCAGGATTTCTAACATATACTGTAGTAGATTCCCCTTTGTTGTCCCTTTCTTCTCGTGATATAAACTCAAGAGGAACTGGAATGGATCCATCCAGATGTCCAGAAAGATCCTGACTCTTAATGAAAGGTATGATTTGCCTCTTCCAAGTCAAGAAGTTACCATTATTTAATTTTTCAGACACGAGTTGGCTGAGGAAACTTGAAGAAAGAACCGACTGGCTAGGAAGTGAATCCATGTTTCACAGTATTAAGAGTGTTTTCAGCACAATCTGCCGACAGTTTTTGTAACTCCTTTTTTTTGTAGAAACTAATTCAGATCAATGGCTATCAGATTGCTGATTTGAAACAGAAATTGAATATCTATCAAATTTCTGATTTGTATAGGAAATGGAATATTGGGTATGAAAATAAAAAATTTTGTGAATATGAATTCCCACTTGGTATTGACGCAATGCTTTCAAGCTAAAAGTGATAAAGTAGAAGAAATGAGGATATATCGGCTTGATCAGATCTGATCAAGGATGCAGCTGAATCAAAATAGGGCCCCGATTGCGTGATTAGATCACGCTACGATTAAGAACGATAAACAGGGTATATTAATGACAGAATGAAGAATGAAGGAAAAGGTATTTTCAACAAAGGATTTGGATCGAAAATCTAGGCTGAGTCACCCAGTCCTCTCTGAGTTGACTCAAATTAGGTAGGGAGATAATTTGATCAGATCTGATGAAGTTCAAGGGACATAGAACATAGAATGCAGATCAAGTCTGATTGGGGAGAGAAGAATGGACTGGGTCAGTCGTGAACCAGAAAAAAAATATCAGATGAGATGGGGAGACAGACCCAAAAATGGGTTGGGTCAGTCGTGAACCAGAAAAAAAATCAGATGAGATGGGGAGACAGACAAAAAAAAATATTTTCTTGACTTAGAAGAGGAAATCGAGAGGGGATAGATCTTTCAGACGTACCTTTGAGATCGATTCCAGTTTCAACTAAAGCGTAGCTCTGATACCATGTTAGATTTTCAATCTCCAGGTCGTTCCACGCGTGAGAGCTGAGAAACAGAGAGAGATAGAGAAAGGGAGAAAGAAGTTGGGGAAAAAACCGATACCCAGTTGTGTCAGGGTCGGCTGCTGTGTATACTCCTTTATATTACCATGCTATTACAAAATTAGGGTACTAAAATACCCTCATTACAATAAATTATATTACACAATGCCATTAATGAGAAGTCACGGGTCTGGATCTCAAGATCCATGACCCGTTACCAGAGAAAACACTTCTTTTCACTACCCTCAGATAAGTTCATGGTAGTCTATATTGATGACATCGTGATCTAAAGCAGCAGCATGGAGGAACATGTCGGGCACTTGCGAACAGTGTTTCAGGTGCTGAAGGAGAATGACCTTTGTGTCAAGCGAGAGAAGTGTCTCTTCGGCCAAGAGTAGATCAACTTCCTTGGCCACGTCGTGGGGCGTGGTTTGCTACACATGGACGGGCCGAAAATAAGAGTCTCAACCAAAGTGTCAGAGTAGTAGTCATTCCTTGGCTTGGAAAACTACTATCGGCAGTTCATCGAAGGTTACTCTCTCATTATTGCACCCCTTACAGATTTGCTGAAGAAGAATCAAATATGACTCTAGACAGGAGCCTGGCAAGATGCCTTTAATGGCTTGAAGAAGGCCCTGATGAGAGAACCAGTGATGCGGTTGTCGGACCACACAAGACCCTTTAAAGTCCACACAGATGCTTCAGACTTCGCCATCGATAGAGTTATCATGCAGGAGGGTTATCTGATTGCTTACAAGAGTCGGAAGTTAAAAGATGCGGAGAGGAGCTACACTGTGCACAAGCGTGAGATGATGGTCATCGTGCACTGCCTCAAGACTTTGCGGCACTATCTTCTGAGTGCATAGTTCATCATTAAGACGAACAATGTCACCATGAGCTATTTTCAGACGCAGAAAAAGCTGACACCCAAGCAAGCTCGATGGCAAACGTTTCTAGTTGAGTTCGACTTCGGTTTGGAGTATAAGGTGGGGAAGACCAACATTGTTGTGAACGCCCTTAGTCGCAAGAATGAAGTGGCAGTTGTGCGAGCGAAGCCTTCCAAAGTTCACTTGGAGGGCGCATTGTTGAACCGCATCCGCAAAGGAATGCAACAAGACCCGACAGCGCAACACTTTGTCTCCTTAGCGCTGGCAAAAAAATACTCGACGATTCTGGCTACGAGACGGCCTCCTCGAGACTAAAGAGAGATGCGTCTTCGTGCCGCGGTAGGAAGCCTTCATCGCGAATTGCTCAAGGAGTGTCATGATACATTATGGGTCAGTCATCCAGGACAATAGCAGACTTTAGCACTCATTGAGCACGGTTACTATTGGCCGCAGATGAGAGACGATGTGGAGGGGTATGTGCGAACGTGCCTCGCATGCCAACAAGACAAGGGAACCCACCAGAAGACTGTCGGCCTCCTTGAGCCTCTAGATATTCTAGAACGTCCTTGGAAAAGCATTTTCATTGACTTCATTGTTAGTCTATCAAAGGTAGATGGCTTTAGCTCCATCCTAGTGGTGGTGGATCGTTTCTCTAAATATGTCACCTTCATCCCAGCTTCCAATGAGTGCCCTGCAAAGAAGATTACAAAGTTATTCGTCAAGCACGTTGTGAAGTACTGGGGTATACCAAGAAGCATTGTGAGTGATTGTGATACTTCAAGGGCAAATTCTGGAGTGAAGTGTTTCGGCTATTCGGCTCTGATTTGCTATTTTCAAAAAGTTTCCACCCCTAGACGGATGGGCATCAACGGGTTGTTGGAGCAATACCTCAGGCACTTTGTTAGTGCCAATCGGAAAGATTGGGTGAAGCTCCTGGATGTGGCTCAATTCTGCTACAATCTTCCGAAGAGAGAGTTTTCAGGCCACAGCCCGTTCGAGATAGCTACGGGGTAGTAACCGCTGACTCCACATACTCTAGCCGCACAAGAACATGGAAGGCCATCATTTGCCTATCAGTTTGTTCAAGACTGACATGAGCAAACCGAACTGGCGAAGGCGTTTCTGCACAAGGCGGCTAAGAGGATGAAAAAGTTGGCGAACAAGCGTTGACGGCCTGCTGAGTTCCATGTTAGGGACCAGGTGTTGGTGAAACTTTACCCGTATCGCACAGGCATCTTCCGTGGATGACACCGCGGACTAAACAGGAAGTATGATGGACTATTCACCATCATCAAGAAAGCAGGCAAACTAGCGTACAAGCTGGACCTACCCCAAGACTTCAAGGTGCACCCGGTATTTAACGTGTGTAACCTGAAACCGTTCTATGCTGACGAGGGAGATCCAGAACGTAGCATGCCACAATGCGCTCCTATCCTGTAGAGGGCTTCAGCAACACAACGTGCCGAAAAGCCTCTCAGCAAGAACCTTTGGCACAAGGTCAACTACTTGGGCGAAGCGAAGAAGTATTTTGTACAATGAGAGACAACAGAACCAACGTGGGAGTCAGCATTCCGGATGAAGAGTCGTTATCCAGATGAAGTCAGGGCCTATCATGAAACAGATGATGCCGAGGGCGACGCATGATTTAAAGGGGGGAGCCTGTTCCCCTATGACCTACTTTATACAGTTGTATCTAGAGTCTGTTTTACTTTGGTTGAGCCTTGATGTAAGTGTTGAGTCACTTGTAACTTTCTTCGGGCCACTCTTGCACTTTGGTTCAGGTTAATCAATACCCTGAAGGGTTAGCCCATAGATCTGAACTGTAATGAGCCTGAGGGAAAAATTGTGAATGAATGCAAATGTGTTGAACTTTCTTTTGTTCACCCTCGTTGTGATTACTTTCAAGTGATTGTAATTTCTCTCCCTCTATTCTCTCTCGCTCTCTTGCACTCTCTATTATCAAAGCTTTTGCAGTGATATCATTGTTGTAAATTCAGCAAACGATAATATAGGTAAAATATCAGGATATTTTAAAAATATTGTCAATTTGAAAATATATTGATATTATCACAAAAATATTGTGTTATTCTCGTGATATTATCAATTAGTTTTACTGTTTTTATTTATTTTTTATATTTTAAATATGTTTTTCTTCTTTCATTTATATTTTTACTTATTTCTTTTATTATTTATGTATTTTTTACCTAAACATAATATTTTCTTATTTTTTATTTTTCAAGATTTATCACCAAACCTATAATATAGCGAGAAATAGCCTTACCGAGATATTGCCGATAGTGATATTTGTAACTCTGTTGAACACATCTATGGTGCTAGATTGTGTCAAAACAACTCACATGGTGAGATTCAAACTAGATTGTAAGTACAATTGATTGTAGCAAATATAAACATATATATGTGTGTGTGTGTGTGTGTGCGCTCGCGCTTTCGCACACATACATACATATATGTATTTGTATAAATACTTTTGACATGGTTATATGCATAATTTAATATCAATTCTTTGGCTAAACTTTGATACTTTGATGCATTACAATATATATATAGATAGAGAGAGAGAGAGAAATTTTCTAGGCCTTATTTTCGTTAGGCCCCGACAAAAAATGCGGTTGTAGCCTTGTAGGTGTTTTATGTCGAATATGAAATTGTAGATGTGTTTGCAATTGTTTATTTACCAAGGAACATGTTTTGGATTGAATCAATTTACCAAAAAAAATAGAATCTTCTATTGTCAAATTTTAGCACAATATGAGCCATTGATTTTTCACCCCCCTCTAAAAAAATGTGCATGAAAAATACATAATTTAATGCATGTTAACTACCCAGTAAACTATGATAAACACATTTATTAGTTTAGATCAGTGTTGTGAAAGCGTTGAGGCGTAGCGAGGCGCTCCACCAAAAACCGAGGCAAGGTGTAAAGCGTAAGCCTCAAAATTTTTTTTGAAAACTTTAAAAAATTTATAAAAAATATCTAAAAAATATAAAGAAATAAAGAAATGCTTTATTGATGAAATAGCAACCAATAAGAAATAGAAAATCTCAAATAAGTACTAAAAAATATGAGATTAACATATAAAAGTAACTAAAAACTTATTATATAACTGGAAAATATATGAAATTAACCAAAAAAAGTTAAAATATACTAAGAAACTGATTACATAACTGAAATAACTGGAAAATACATGAGATTAACCTACAAAAGTTAAAATATATGAGATTGTTCTAAAAAATATGAGATTAACATATAAAAGTAACTAAAACAATGATTACATAACTGGAAAATATATGAGATTAACCGACAAAATATAAAATATACTAAGAAACCGATTACATAACTGAAAAATATATGAGATCAACCAACAAAAGTTAAAATATATGAGATTATTCTAAAAAATATGAGATTAACATATAAAAGTAACTAAAAAACTGATTACATAACTGGAAAATATATGAGATTAACCAAAAAAAGTTAAAATATACTAAGAAACTGATTACATAACTGAAATAACTGGAAAATATATAAGATTAACCTACAACAGTTAAAATATATGAGATTATTCTAAAAAATGTGAGATTAACATATAAAAGTAACTAAAAACTGATTACATAACTGGAAAATATATGAGATTAAGCAACAAAAGTTAAAATATACTAAGAAACTGATTACATAACTGAAAAATATATGAGATTAACCTACAAAAGTTAAAATATATGAGATTATTCTAAAAAATATGAGATAAACATATAAAAGTAACTAAAAACTGATTACATAACTGAAAAATATATGAGATTAACCAACAAAAGTTAAAATATATTAAGAAACTAATTACATGACTAAAATAACTGAAAAATATACGAGATTAACCAACAAAAGTTAAAATATAGTAATATACTAAGAAACTTATTATATAACTGAAATAACTGGAAAATATATGAGATTAACCTACAAAAACTGTTGATTATGTCTCATAAATCTTTTTGTAAAAAAAAAATTGTGCCTCAAGCTTGCGGCTTGAGACACAGAGGGCCGCGCCTCAAGGCGAGGCACGCCTTTTGCGCCTCAAGGCGCGTTTTTTATAACACTGGTTTAGATCAAACAAAAATCAATTGCAGCCACGTTTTTTGTTGGGACCTAACTTGGCGCCTAACAAAAATGGGACCTGACTAGAACATTCCCCATATATATAAGGGATTCAAATAAGTATAGAAACATATGCAACACAGTAGTTAGCAATATTCGTACATACAACACAGTAGTTAGCAATCATTTACTGATTATACACAATAGCTAGCATTTCTACATTGAATACTTATAGCGGCGATAACCAAATAACCAGTAATATGAATAAAACCAATCCAAGAAGAATAAACGAAGGTTAAGTGAATAAGCACCATGCCACTATAATGGCTTACCAAACCGATTAATCCACCTAAGCATAAGTAAAATGCCTAGGCGTTGTAATTCCTAGGTGGGTATCTTAAAAGGTACCAATTTTGCCGACTAGGCCTTGCCTAAGGCGCCTAATCGGTGACTAAGCTGACCTCACCTACATATTGCTTTTGAGATTTTTTCTGTGAAACGTTGAAAGTAAATAAATAAATATATGTATATATAATATATATGTATTCTGATTATGCTATGAATATAATATATATGTGTGTTAAAATCAATTTATCTGTGAAAGACAAAGCATTTTGTTGATTATACTGAATATGTAATGAATATTTGGATATATGTGTGTTCAGTTATATATATGTATATTCTGGTTATGTATATTTTGTGAAAGCATGTGTAATTTTGTATTTGTGAGATGAAAATTTGAAAACATCTTATTACTAAAAGAATTAAACATATTTTGTATACTTTTTTTTTAATTGATGTACCTACTAGTCCCGCCTTGTCCTCAGAAGTCTTTTTAGGGGTCTACCGATCAGGCACCGCCTAGCGCTTTTGACTACGTAGTATGAGAACAATAAAAAATTAATAACTAAAATGATTAATAAAAGAGTAGTGAACAGTCACATACAACACACATCCGTGCATGTGCACACACAGAGAGTAACATGAATTAGCTCCATGCCACTACAATGGTCACCAAACTGATTAATAAAAGAAAAACTAATACGAAAACAGGGCTACACAGTCATGCACACAGTGATACAGAGTCATACTCACACATGCAGTCATAAACACACGGGGCTATACACACACACACACACACAAGTCATAGAGTCACACCTTAGTAGTTAAAACCACACCTAGATGCCTAGGTGACCTAGGTACAAGCCAAATGCCTAGAAGTCCCTAAGTAGCTAGGCGAGCACCTGGGTGGCAGTGCACCTAAGTTAGTGTTTCGATTTTGTTGTTTATAATGTTTTAAAACATTATAATCATGTTGGAGATGCATATTTTGAAATACTTAAGTATTTGCAAATTTTCTTCTGATTTATGATTTGTTTATACTTTTATATCAAATAATTCTTTTTTGTGGGCCTCTAGGTATGAACTCGCCTAGGCAATGCCTAGCACCTAGGGGAGTCATCACAGGTGTCGCCTAACGCTTTTGACTACTCAGAGGGCACACAAACGGCACACAAACATACGCAAATACATGAACAACACAACCACAAGAAGGGGGACCAGAAGAAGAAAAGAACACAGAATAGACAGGTCTTGACTACAACTGTGCATCATGGTCTGCAATGTCAACTAATGGAGAAAAAGACCTAGATTGCCTTCCTCTTCCTCTGATCAGCTAGGGCAAGAGAGAGAGAGAGAGATGCATGACTTTGACCCCCCATTCAGCCCAGGCAAGGGCAGACAAGTCCACGTCCAGTCAGCCTAATCACCGACTAGTCACCCAGGACCTAGCCAATCAACTAGGTGTGTGGGCTTAGGCATTAGACCTATGTCAACTAGGAACATAGTTGACTGACCAGACGCACTTTTTGACCACTAGGATTTCATCCCTAATTTAAGACCAAGAAATGAAGATGGACCAGACATGAGCACCATTAACACGGTGTACAGGAAAGGCAAGCACAAAAGAGAGACAACACAATAAAAACCAATCTACTAGAATACCCATTAAAAGTAGTCCATCGCATTAGCAAATACATAAGAAATGTGAAAAGTCATACTAGGCTAAAGTATAGATACTAGGTCACAGCAAACATACCATCACAAACATGGCGGAATGCCATACATGCAGCAGCTGCACAATCTTCAGATGTACTCATGCCTCTAGTAAGAATATCAATTAATGATGGCAGAAGAGGTAATGCAGCTGAAGAAGCATTCAACCAGGTTGCATATGCTCCAATAGTAAAACAAGCTGTGTTTAATATCCAAAAAAATAGATGTAGATATCAAACCGCCTAATAAGATGTCTAGAAGAGGCCATAAGGGAAAGCACAAAGAATATTACTTGTCTGAAGCAACTGGGGCTGATGCGGCAGTTTAGGAAGAAAATTGAAAAGCTACAGCAACAAAAATACACAATCAAATTTCTTTCGCATGTGCAATGCAGACAAGCCAGCAATTAATAACAAATATAGCTAGAGTCCTAATAGACAATCAACCAATTAATAAAATGAATAAATAGAGTGCTAGTGCAAAAGCAAGCCAACACGCTTTAAGTATCGAAAGAAAGGATTGCAACTCATAGAACATCATTCTATCATCATAATGTAGCCTGTGAGCAAACAAAAACAATAATATCAAACATTTTGTGTACCTCAGGTATTACAGGCCAAGTTTATAGAGGCCAATGAATGAACAAAACAAGCACTCAAACATCAACAAGCTCCACACAGCAAACTCATGATTTTCTCCTTTGCACTCTTGAGAACACATAGAAAACATGAAACACCTAAGTGGGACTGCACTATATAAAGCAAAAGACCACAAAAGAGTACTAAAAAAATAGTAATGATTTTTTATGGAACTAATTCAGAAATCAAAAAGACATTTTCATCAACAACCTCAAAACCCCAACAAAAATATCAATTTTTGCCATAATGCTGTTCTCGAGAATTCATCAGCAAGGGGAATATCTAGAGGGATATTCAAAAGAATTATTTTCTGATAAAGTCACAATTTCTTATGAAAAAATTGGAAAAAATAAAATACTTAAAAGACTCAATTTAATTACAGATAAAGGATTAATATTGGGATACTCTCATGCTGACATCCTAATAATATCATCATAAATTTGAAGACACATTGGGAATATGAATATTTTCAGGATTTTTTACAACAACAACAAATTGGGTAAAGTATTGTAGCATTTTATCACATGGAGATATTTAAGACATGGATCACAGCCATACTTTTCAGGCTCTCTACATTGGAAAGCAAACTGCAACCCATGATCTATGCCACATGGGTACAGGTATGGTTGCAGGTATGAAAGGTATGGTACAACGATTTTAAAGAATGCGGGTATGGGGACACAACTATATATATATATATATATATATATATATATATATATATATATATATATATATATATATATATATATATATATAACATTCTGAATTCGCTTGGATCAAAATCCAAATCCATTGGAAAATAAACACCTTTTATTTTTAAAAATAAAAAAGGTGGGCCAAACACCCTTTCCCCTCTCTTTGTCTCTCTTCGTAAAAAAGAAAAGAAGAGGGTATTTTTGAGAATCTCTCCACCCCCTCATAAATGAAAAAGGAAGAGGGCAGCAGGGTCGAAAATATCCTCTCTCTCTCTCTCTCTCTCTTTTAGAGAAAAAGGGGAAGGGCATTTTTGGGAACCCCCTCCCCCCTCATAAATGAATACGGAAGAGTGGGAGGCAGGGAGGGTAATTTTTGAGAACCCGCTGCCCTAAACGAAAATGGAGGGGAGTTAGATGTTTCTTGAGAATACCCCCTCCTCTCTCACTCTCACAGAAGAAGACAAAGAAGAGGAGGAGGAGGTAAGTACTGTTAGAAAATGACATATATATGTATATACTTGAATATATATATATACATACTTTTCGTAATACAAGACTATGTATATGTATATATATATGTATATAACTATATATTTAAAGTATATACTTATATTCTTGTAATACTTTTTTATTTATTTATTTTTGTAATTTTATTTCTTTCTTATTTTTTTTGTCTTTTTGTCAAACAGTCATAATTGACTAGAGCTGTTGGACTGTCAAAACAGCCAACAGCCTTTTTGTCAGGTTCTGTCAAACAGTCAAAATGTTGACTGTTTGAATAGAGCTGTTGGGCTACTCCCAACGGCTCTAATTAGAGCTGTTGGGAGTAGCCCAACAGCTATTTTAATAGCTCCTCTCATGTAACCTCTCTATAAATAAGGGCATGCTGCCCATTGTAATTATAATACAAAGGTAGAGGGTTTTACCTCTTACATATTCAGATTCAAGTGCATTTATGCACTATTCTTATGTTTGTGCTGTGGAGCATTTTGTATGCTATTTTGGTTTACCATATTGGGTGAATGTATGTTTTGTCAAGTTGTTTGTAGACTTGATTGTGTGTAAGACTCTTTACATGGTATCAAAGCTTGGTGTATGATCAACCGCGCATTGGTGAGCTGCCTCGTAAAGCGTGTCTTCTTTCTTTCGTGATTGGTGGTTCCTTTTTTTCTTTGGATTCATCATGGGTGAATTTTTTCCGCACAATACAAGCAACTCCAACTTCATTCCGTCATTCAAACTTGAAGGAAGCAACTATAACATTTGGGTGGGACACTTGGAGACATTCATCAAGGGTCAAGGTTTGTGGGGATTTGTAAGAGGTACTATTCTTGAACCCACTCCCAAAATTACATTAGGTGAAAATGACGTTAAGACTAGTCTTGAAGAAAAAAACGAAGTCATGGAAGAATACTACAAAAAATTAGATGAATGGGAAATGAAAAATGCCAAAATTCTTTCATGGATGCTTAGTGGAGTTGAGACAAAAATTGCCTCAAACCTTTTGTGTTACAAAAAGGCAAATGAAGCATGGGAATATCTTAGAGGTATGTTTACCGAAAAAGATAAGGCTCATAAGTATTATCTCCAAGAAAAAGTTAGAAACATTAAACAAGGAGATAAGAATATAAGAGATTATTTTATGAAGTTATCTTCCATTTGGACCCAACTTGCCCAATTTGAACCCAAATGGGAAGGAAAGTGTATAGAAATGCGGAGAGTTCAAGTTGAAGAAGAGAGACTTTTTGCTTTTCTCTATGGTTTGAGACCCGAGTTTGAACAAACAAGGGCCTCCTTGCTATCATTTTCATCACCTCCTCCTATTCATGAGATTCTCACTAAACTTAGTGGAGAAAAGGCTAGGCTAAACATGAGTAAAAATGTTAGTGTGCTTGCTACTTCTAGCAATGGTCAAGAAGAGTATTGCGCACTTGCCGCATCAAAACCAGGACACTATATCAAGCCATATAAACCTCCTCATTTTAATAAGAATCGAGGAGAATCAAAAATCATTTGCCATAATTGTAATGAGCCCAGTCATATTAGGCCTCAATGTCCTAGATACAAATATAGGCCTCAAGAAAAGTGTGTTGCGGCTGCACCATCAAAACAAGATGAAGATACTTTGAATCTTAAAGACCTCACCAAATCATTATCTCAACTGACGGAGGCATTGCAACCACTGTTTAAAGGATCTACCTTAGGAGCGACCATTGCAACCTTTTCTACTCCTGGTATGTGCTCTTGGCTTCTTGATTCAGGAGCTTCTTTTCATATGACCCCACATAGATCTATACTATCCGAATGTCAACCTAATTCAAATGCATCATTTGTTTCTACTGCCGATGGTACTGCCTTGGAAATAAAGGGTGTTGGAATTTTTAAAAATGATTTGTCAAAACATAACAACTTTTATATTCTGAAAATAAGACTTATACCAAAACTTCATCTTAATCTACTTTCTGTTTCTCAAATCTCGGATTATGGATGTGATGTCATTTTCTCATCAAGTAAATGTTGGGTGCAGGATCGCCAGTCCGGGAAATTGATTGGGGAAGGTTCTAGGCAAGGAGATCTCTATTATATGGATTTCCTTTGTATTCCAAAGGAATCATTTTGCAACACTGCCCAAACAAAAGACATACGGACTTGGCATCATAGACTTGGGCATCCAAATATAAGAAAATTAAATTTTGTACCTATTACCAAGAATCTTTGTAAAGATAATTTTGAATGCAAAGAATGTTTACTTGGTAAAATGACAGTCTTGCCTTATGGTCAAAGAACTTTTTACTCCTCAATGCCTTTTGAATTAGTTCATTCGGATGTATGGGGTCCTGCTCCTGTAGCCTCTAAAGGCGGATTCTCCTACTATGTTGTGTTTATTGATGACTTCACTAGATATTGTTGGATTTACTATCTTAAGTATAAATCAGATGTATTTGCAACCTTCAAAACATTCCATAACATGATTAAAAATCAATTTGAAAGTAAACTCAAAATTCTCAGAACTGACTCTGGAGGAGAATACTTGTCAAATGAGTTTAAACAATTTTTAGAAAATGAAGGAATTTTACATCAAAGATCATGTCCTAGAACCCCGCAACAAAATGGAATTTCAGAAAAGAAACACAGACATATTATGGAAACTACAAGAACTCTTCTTATTGCTAAAAATGTTCCAAAAAATCTTTGGGTTGAAGCTGCATTAACCTCAGTATATCTTATAAATAGGATGCCTTCCAAAACTTTATCTAATGAAATTCCTTTTGAAAAATTATTCAAATATCAACCTGACTATCAAAGACTGAGAATCTTTGGTTGCAAATGTTATGTTTTGAATGATAAAGGAGATAAACTATCTTCTAAAGCTATTTCCTGTGCGTTCATTGGTTATTCAGAAACACAAAAAGGATTTAAATGTTATGATACCAAAAATGATAAACTTCTCATTTCAAGGAATGCTAATTTTGTTGAAAATGAAAGTGGATTTGAAGAAAACATGTCAGAAGACATAAACTCTGATTATTCTTTCTTGTTCAAACTATTGTCTAATGATGAAAATATTTATGTAGAACCTCTTATTGAAAATAGAACAATAGTTGAACCAATAGTATACACTAGAAGAAATCGAAATGCATTCAATGAAGGTGTAAATCAAAGTAATCATGAAGCATCAGAAATTCCTTCAGAACAAACCACTATTCGTAGATCAGAACGAACCTCAAGAATCCTAAATAAATTTGTGTCTTATGATTCATTCTCTCCTAAACATAAAGCATGTCTTATAGCTATCCACTCATATTTTGAACCCTCATGTTACAATGAAGCAAAAAAATTACCTGAATGGATAAAAGCTATGCACATAGAATTAGAAGCTCTTAAAGATGCTAATACTTGGGAAATTCTGGATTTACCTATAGGAAAAAAGACAATAGGTTGTAGATGGGTTTTTAAAGTAAAAACCAAAAGTGATGGATCCTTGGAAAGGCATAAAGCCAGATTAATTGCCAAAGGATATTCTCAAGAATACGGAGTAGATTACGAAGAAACTTTTGCTCATGTTACCAGGATGACCATTGTTCGAATGCTTGTAGCTATTTCAGCTATTAAAAATTGGAATATATTTCAAATGGATGTTAAAAATGCATTTTTAAATGGGAATCTCAATGAGGAAGTATATATGGATATTCCACCTGGATTAATAATTCCTTCAGGTAAAGTGCTTAAATTAAAAAAGGCATTATATGGCCTCAAACAAGCACCTAAAGCTTGGTTTGATACTTTTAACAATGTTATTACAAGGTATGGTTTTAAACCATGCTATACTGATACAGCTTTGTTTATCAAGAACTCTTCTGTTGGTATTATAATTTTACTTTTATATGTTGATGATATGTTAATTACAGGTAGTGACAAGGAGGGAATCAAGAAAGTAAAACAGTTTTTGAAAAGTTCTTTTGAAATGACAGATCTTGGGTTTCTAACATACTTTCTTGGTATAGAAGTTTCATACTCTAACCGAGGATACATATTGTCACAAACAAAGTTTGCTTCAGATATTATTGACAAGTCAGGACTTTCAGATGATAAAGTTGTTGATACTCCAGAGATTGTTGGAATGAAAATGCGAGCCGATGATGGAGTTCCTTTGGACAATCCAACTCCCTTCAGACAGCTAGTGGGATCTCTTATGTATTTAAGTATTACAAGACCAGACATAGCCCATGTTGTACATATAGCCAGTCAATTTCAACATGCTCCAACATCAGCTCATATGAGTGCAGTCATGAGAATTATTAAATACATCAGAGGCACTATAAATAAGGGAGTCTTTCTGTCCACTTCTTCCTCCTTAAATCTTATTGCATATTCTGATGCTGATTGGGAAGGAGATCCAAATAACAGGCGCTCAACAACTGGTTTTTGTATATTTCTAGGTGAATCTTTGATTTCATGGAGGTGCAAGAAACAACAAAAGGTGTCATTATCATCTACAAAAGCTTAATATAGAGCAATGGCAACTACTACTATGGAAGTCGTGTGGCTCAAACAACTGATTTCAGATATGGGGATTTACCTTCAGAATCCTACAAGATTGTGTTGTGACAATAAGAGTTTGATATACATTGCTCGAAATCATACATTTCATGAAAGAACTAAGCATATAGAGATGGATTGTCATTTTGTTCGTGAAGAATATTTGAAGAAGACTATTGATCTTCCCTATGTGACATCAGAATATCAACTTGCTGACTTCTTCACCAAGGCACTATGCTCACCAAGATTCAACTTTTTACTTGACAAACTTTCGGTGATTTCACCATAAGTTTGAGGGAGACTCTTAGAAAATGACATATATATGTATATACTTGAATATATATATATATATACATACTTTTCGTAATACAAGAGTATGTATATGTAAATATATATATATATATATAACTATATATTTAAAGTATATACTTATATTCTTGTAATACTTTTTTTTTATTTATTTTTGTAATTTTATTTCTTTCTTATTTTTTTGTCTTTTTGTCAAACAGTCATAATTGACTAGAGCTGTTGGACTGTCAAAACAGCCAACAGCCTTTTTGTCAGGTTCTGTCAAACAATCAAAATGTTAACTGTTTGAATAGAGTTGTTGGGCTACTCCCAACGGCTCTAATTAGAGCTGTTGGGAGTAGCCCAACAGCTATTTTAATAGCTCCTCTCATGTAACCTCTATAAATAAGGGCATGCTGCCCATTGTAATTATAATACAAAGGTAGAGGGTTTTACCTCTTACATATTCAGATTCAAGTGCATTTATGTACTATTCTTATGTTTGTGCTGTGGAGCATTTTGTATGCTATTTTGGTTTACCATATTGGGTGAATGTATGTTTTGTCAAGTTGTTTGTAGACTTGATTGTGTGTAAGACTCTTTACAAGTACACCCTTCCCCTCTCTTTCTCTTTTAGCCACTGCATTCTTCATATTCTTTCTCCTCCTCCAACTCCTCTTCTTCTTTTTCCCCCTTTTCCTCACAAAAAAAAGGGTTTGGGTTGGGTCCTGGCTGGACCCAACTCAGATGCAGAGACCCATCACATTCCTATGCCTCAACCGGTACTTGTACCCGTGTCTGGGCATGTTGACACGGGTACAAGGGGTCTACAGGAGTTTCTCTGTGACATAGCCCATGATCCATCATTTCAAGCATATTCAAACCAAGGCCTTTGAACCTTCACAACCCACGATGCACAACCAGAAAACTTTGTAATGTTCTCCAAACACATGATTCACCACGCTAATATTTGACTTTATATCAGAAATGCATTTCCATGTGCTTGTATTATAGTGTCCAACTTTCAATCCCTGACCTAAATATATAAAGAGAGGCACTTGTGGCACAATAGTCCAATATCTTCAAGTCGGTGTAATTGTGATGCTCACTATAGTAGTTTAGTTGCTTATAATACGAACTCTTTTAATGAAGTTGCTTATAAATATGATGAATCTACATCCCATGCTTAATACACTTTTAATACTTAGATACTAGTTATATCACGAACACTTTTATGTTAATTTTTTATGTCAAAGAACATTTGAAAATTGTACACAACTCCTCCGTTTACACAATTTATGTTTAATACTTTTCATATAAAATGAAAGTCTATAAAACCTGGCTGAATAATTGGGCAGACCCAGCTGAGTCCTAAGTCAAGTTACAAGTCACTAAGTTTTCAAATTATGGCTGATAGATATATGTTCTGAGAATTATGCAACGCATTTAATCAAAACATAAATGGTTGTTATTTTTTCATATATTCTATTTCAGAGAACAAAGGCAATATTTTTCATCAGATGCAATTCAGACCACTTCCTGTTTATTCTTGATATCGATTATCGAGCTACTTATAGTATCATTTCAGGAAATTGTGTATTATTACTCAGACCATAAGGCCATGGTTGGAGGTTGCAATTTGTTGGCTGCCCAATGATACTAGTGTCATCACACATACACATGTGCATGAGCGTGTGCGACTCAGAGAACAAAGGCAATATTTTTCATCAGATGCAATTCAGACCACTTCCTGTTTATTCTTGATATCGAGCTACTTATAGTATCATTTCAGGAAATTGTGTATTATTACTCTCAGACCATAAGGCCATGGTTGCAGGTTGCAATTTGTTGGTTACCCAATGATACTAGTGTCATCACACATACACATGTGCATGAGTGTGTGCGAACACACACACACAAATATATACACCCATTAGCATACACTCATACATGTATGTTATTTAGGGGTGAAAATGGAGAGAGTTTGGTACAACCACCAATTTAAATCCAACACTTTATTTCTGGATACAGATCACTAGAGTAAGACTGAAAAGGTATTTGGATAGAATTCACATTTGCACATTTGGATAATTTTTGGATTAAGATCAGATTCAGATCAATGTTTTAAGCTGGATCTATGTTTGGCTTCTGATTTTATCTGATTCATCTGCACATAACCTTGATTCTTGTCTTCTTTAATGGATACATATTTTAGCAAATTTCCATTGCACTAAATTTCCGTTAAGTTTGTGGATACATAAAAGGTTGGACCCAAGATCCAAAGGCATAATGATAAGGAGATTTATTTCAACAATGAGATCATGGATTCAAAGCACACTTACAATATTTAGGGGAAGGAGAAAGATGGTTGTTTGAGAAGGAAATCATGAACATGATAAAAAGTGCGAATAGTGTTAAGAATAGGTATACATACTTGAGGCATTACTTCAACTTCACTGGAAGGGACAGAATTGGCAACAGCTCGAATACAATATAGTGCCGCCTCTGTAGTATGCCAATCCCAAGAATCACCAATGTCAAAGGAGCCTACAGCCTATCTTAAAAAAATAAAGTGGAACACCAGAAATCAAACCAAGCACTATCAATTACATGGCAAGGAATAATTAACATTATGGTGTTGCTTCAAATCCTTAGAATGAAATAATCACAGACAACATATTGCAAACAAAATAGCCCATGCAATCCATTGACATGCCTTGGAAGTTCATGCCCATCAAGAAAGCTACTATATATATAAGTATGATACATGCATATAGTCACAAATATCAGTATTGGCTATATCAGGGCGAGGCTATTTCTTGCAATATTATAGGTTAGGTGATAAATCTGGGGGCTTAAAAAATTTCAAAATATAAAAACAACAAAAATAAGCAAGAAAATATCATGTTTAGACAATAAACTGTAGAATGAGACAATGCGAAAAGAAACAGCAGTTTGGAACATCTTGCCAGAGTTACCATCAGCATTCATCTATAATAAATGGCATAAGAAAGCAAAATGTACAGAGTGTAACTTACATCCTCCATGCCTACCAAACCTAACAAGCTCACATAAACCTTCTCCACTGGCAATTTTCTGAATATTCGGTTGGCACACTACATCAATTTTCATTACTATGATATTTCAGTTTTATTAAAAGGTCCAGACTCCAGACTGTATTTGTTAGTTGTACTTGTACTTGGTAATCAAACAACTTTTTGACAAATCATATATGGTTTCTTGATAAATTACTAAAAATAACCTCAAAATTTCCAGAATGTTATGGAAAAAAGAGCTGAACTTTTTAACATCCATCTAAACCAGTGGACTTCAACTCCAAGTATATGTATGTATGCATTCATACATAGAGTAACGGGTAGGTGCTAAATGAAATATGTTAAATGATACGTGCTAAATGGGGTTTTCTGCTCTTTCAGTGTTTTTTTCGCAGTTCCGACCCCATAAATGTGTTGGGCATGGTCGATTTATGAGGAATCCACACCTGGATCATGTGATTTTGATGAAAAAAATTATATTTGGAGCCTTGAAAAATTACAAAGATTTTGGACCGTTGATTTTTTGAACCTTATAGAAACCCACCCATGTGTCGGAATCAAACACTTAAAGAGATGATTCCTATAAAATCAAGTACATAGATCACATCTGTATGGTCAGAATTTAAAAATAAAACGAAAAAGACCTGAAAGACCCATTTATCATGTATCATTTAGCATATTTCATTTAGCACCTACCCATTACTCTTCATACATATATTCGTAAATTTATGTGTATATATTTAGTGTCTACATGCACGCATATGTGCTTGTGCATGTTCCTAAGCATGTCTAGGATGGTGACTTTTTATTGGCTTTGCAGTGACAGAAACACAATGGAAACATGCAAATATTGCTGTTTGCTTGAACTTCGTATCATAGTAAGTGTAGAACATATACTTAATTATACTGTTTACCACCCATTGCACACCCATATTTCTTACCCTTTAGTCATTGTCCAAGTACTGCTTTACCATATTTCCCTTTTGCACCACATTGCACCAGTTTTATTTTTAATATAAGTGCAAGTTTTGCCCTCAGTTGTTATCTTATGACCCCACAAACAATTCAGTTATATGCTGGAGTAATATCTGCAACAATGATATGGACCTAATATCTTTATCCACATGTTCATGATTTTGTTGTCAAAGCTCTCCCTCCTTGAAGGCTATGTTACCGGGACACACCACTTTAGGTGCCCGTACCCATGTTGACACGGGTATGGGCATATGCCATTTGGAGTGTCCTATATTATATTATATTATATTATATTATATTATATTTTCAGTATATAATATATTATATTCAGTTTATTTTGAATTTATGTGATATTTAATATATATATACATATATATATAGCCGTGTCCCCGTTCCCACATTTTTTGGAATTGCCGTTCGTACCAGTACCCAGGTGAGATAGCTTGAAGGTTATTTTGCAGGCAGTGCTTCATAGCCACGACTCACCTTGTTTTGCATCTTAAAAGCACTGTTCTTAAGGTCCATCATAATGCCCCTTCACTTGCATGGGATGCCCTTCATCAGCTGTGTGATCTAGCATGACAAGTCTTCTTCCATTATGCTCACCATAAAACCTCCTATATGCGCATTACTATTACTGGGTCTTTGAGAGCTCTCATCCATCTGTGCTTTGAAGATCCTTAGTGATAGTTTCAGACTAAGTAGGAATGATGACCTCATTCATTTTCCCTAAATTATTTTGCTCTATCAGTGATTGATTTCAAAGTAGCTACAGAAACATGTAAGAGCTACTAAAAAGATGAAATCAACTGGGACCCCAAAGCCTCCAGATACCATGCAACTTAAGATCAGCTAGTACATTCTCCCTCTGCAAAATGAGTTGCCAATAGTATAGTGCATCCATGGAATTTGCAGTTGTGGCTCACTCAGCATCATAATGCATTTTATCTCAATATTTTTGTTAGACACTTTAATTTTTTATTTTAATAAAAAAGAATTTCACAAGAGTGGACTGTGGTTGTCAACTAAGGTGAAGAAACAAAAGACATCCTAATTGCTGATGAGGCAAAGGTATGACAAGAAAATGGCAATAAAATCTGCTACCAAAAGAACAACGACCAGATAAGAAAGATACATCTCGTGCTAATGACATTCAATAGCTCAATCACTATAATGTTTGAGATATCAGTATGAAATTATAAGAGATAAGTATAAACTTATGTTCAGTATGCTTCTAAAATATTGCACGTGCATTGCAATCATGTATCTACATCACTTTGGAGATCATTATTTTTTTTAGCTAAGCATCTGCAAGGAACAAGTATCTTCCATAGCCAGTCAGATTTCCATGATTTATTGAATAATGCAAATACTATACACCAGCATAGTTTTGAAACTATAGAATTTTCAATAGAAACAATTTCCATAAGAAGGGTTTCCAAATATAGATTACAATGAATGTTATGATATAAAAAACACAAAAAAATAAATTCACCCAACCTTCATAAAATTTAAAAAGAGGATCTTCACAACGGTATCACCACCCAAAACTGATGCAGCATCAATTAAAATGTCCCCAACAGCTAAAACAAAGTAAAAACAATAAACATTCCATAAGTATCACTTGGTACACAAGTTTATAGATAGCATGCATAATCGATGTCAATCTCACCTACTAAAATAAAGAAAGCAACAATGCATGAAACAACTTATAAAAGCACAAACAAAATTTCAATAATTTATGAAGGCTTTAAAAGTTTAAATATTTATATGTACAACAGATTTAGATGCAGTCTGGCAGATAAGACTTGCAATTATATTGCAGATTGTTTTAGCTTAGATTAGCCATGATGGATCAAAATCGAATATGGAAGGATAAGCCACCAGAGTGGTTTCCTGACACAAAGAACTTGTAAATCATAATGGTTATGATCCACTAAGGCTCGCCTAACCCCAGCTTGCCTATCAGAAGAAAGGGTTCCAAACTCAGTAGTGGCAACTACACACGAGGGTTGTGCTCGTTGCAGGACTTAACCCAACACCTTATGGCAAAAAAACACATCTACAATTTACAGAATATAATGATAACAAGCACACAGAAGTGGAAACTATGGAATAGAAAGAAATGAGACAAAATTAGAATTGTCCCCCCAATTCAAAACATATTAACGCCTACAATTTCAAACCACATTATGCTTAATGGAACTTTGATCAACTAATGTACATACCCCTTTTTCAGTTTGGTCCAACATGAAATGAACTTACAATGTGATGATGGAGCCAATTCCATAATATACTTTCATGACCCCCAGCCAGTTTCCGATTTGGCATAAAAAATCTACTTATTCTTATATTTCAGTTAAGTGAATAAAAGAGATCTTGAACTAAGAAATTGACACATTTTGCATTGAAAAGCACAATTTAAGTGGGGTTAGCGAATGATAACAGAACGGTGACTGCAGTATCATCATTGAGATGTCTCATGGTGAATCTCAGCAGGATGAGAACCAGATTCATGATAATAATTTTGGAGAAAAATCAATTTGAAACTGTATGCATATGAATAATATTACCAACTTTTTGTTCACTTTTTTTGGTTCGCATTTTAAACACATTAAAATCAGTATTTCTAAAAAGGTACAAGATATTACTAGGTTGTTCATAACTGTACTTACTTTGTATAATCATACAATTAATGAATCCCTTTTATCCACTCAGATGGCCTACAGAGAAACAGGCAACCATGGTTTTGAGTAGCCCAATCCATACAGCACATTGTCCCTGCATGTAGATGTGGCCCAGCAAGACAAGAAGAGGAAGAAAAGAAATCAAAATATGACCCAAAAAAAGCATTCTTGGTACGGGAATTGCTCAGCGAACCCGACAAAGACTTGATCTATTTTAATACATCACCTATCCAGTTATACCTAAAGATCTCCTTGAATTGATGAAAGCACCACTAATACAATAACTAGCAAGTAGATTCAAGTTCTGAGGGTCAAATGTTGAATAGTTCAATGATTCCTCCAGCTTCCACCAAGGCAAGGTATTAACCTGAAATTTCTACTATTACTAATCCAATGCAGCTATATTAACCGTTGGCCGATATGGTTATTATTTTACCTATCGGCCTTGACTCCTGTAACCACATGAAGCACATTGAAATAGATTGACACATTACAAAAGAGAGCAGCTCTTCGATGCAATCTTTGCTTTGCAATACCTCATTGCCAGTCTTCATTTCTTGCATATCAAGAGCTCAATGATATCACCATGAGCTCTAGAGAGGTTATAGTATATGGTAACATATGTCACCTCTTCCTACTATGGTATAATATTACATATGGCCCAAAGAATCATCATACAATGTCTTTGATGCAAACCAGACTAGACACTCACATGTTCTTTATAAACAAGCCAGAGATTTTCAAAATCATAATTTTGATTTTTTTTGGTCACTCTTGCGAACTGTGCCAAACTGCACACCTAGTCCCAAAAAAAAGACATTTTTCATCTATGCTATCAAAAGTGAATGGTGTGAATGGTGGTGACATAGGTTATTGTGTCTGTGTGCTGCCCCACCCTCATTGCTTAGGCACAAAAGGCATCATGCTTAGTTGCACATCAAACGTAGAAATTAAAAGACAAAAGTGCAAGAAATCTTGAAGCATCAACAGGTAGCGGTGCACAATGGGTTGGCCCAAATTGTAAGGCTCGTGGTTTTAAAAAAAATGTTTTGGATCCAGGTTGGATCCAGATCGCAGCCACCCCCACCACCACATGTTCTATTTAAACCCCGCATAGGGGGGGTTTCTTTTTTTAAAACACCTGAAGCCTGACCCCAAGCCACCCCTGACTCTTTCCCCTCACCGAAGCCCCCTTCTCAGCTCTGAGCACCCTCGTCTCTCGCCTCTTACCCCTCGCCGGAGCCCTCCTGATTTCTCCTTGAGCCCCGACCTCCCCTCGCCGGAGGCCCTTGTTTCTCTGACGCCTCCTGCCTCTCTCTCCTCCCTCTTCTTTCTCCCTCGTCTTCTTCTTCCTATCGCCGACACACCCGGACCGACGCTGCCCCCCTCCCCTCAGGTACGCTTCCTGTTGCCTCTTCCCTCTCCTTCTCGGTAGTGGCGGCACCGTCTGGTGCCGCCGCTCTGCCAAAAGTAGTGGCACCACGCAGGTGTCGCTGCTCCCTCTTCTTCTCCTCAATTTGTTGCTGGCAGACTGAACGTCGCCGGGGGGGGGGGTGCCGACCACCCTCTTCTTTCTCCTCTGTCTGTCGTCGGCAGATCGGACCTCACCGAGGAGGGAGGGTGCCGACCAGAGCCACCACTGTCGGTGGCTCTGGCTCGCCAGGAGGAAGGGTGTCGAGCACCCTCTCCTCTCATCTATTTCCTTGTTTTCTGCAGGCTGCCTAGAGCCCCCTGCGATGGTGGCTCTGGCATGCCTGAAGGGAGGGTGTCGAGCACCCTCCCTTTTTTTCCCTTCCTTTTCGTTTCCAACAACAACCATAGGTTGTTGTTGCTGTTGTGGTAGGGACGACTGACAGGGGATGGTTGAGGTCGTTCCCCTGTCGCCCCTCCCTCGTTTGCCTCTCCTTTCTCTCTCTCTCTCCTTTCCTTTGTCAAGAGGGTGTCGCCCTTCTTGCCTATTTTTGTTCTTTTGACAGGAGGGTGCAGCCCTCCTGCCCGTCTCATTTTTTTTCAGCAAGAGGCGGGAGGGCGCTACCCTCCTGCCTGGCCCTTTCTACCGAGCTGAGCTCTCAGTTGAAGGAGTGAGCCTAAGCTCGGTCCTGTCTTGTTTGGGGGCCAGATCCAGCTCGGCTATCACAAAGAGCAGCCCAAGTCGGCCCTGTATCCCGAGCCGACTCGTGTGTGCTAAGTCTGACTCGATTCCTTCAAGTCCGGCTTGATCCGGTCTGTTCGAACCGGATTTAAGTTTGACCGTTGCGACGTAATCGTTGCTGCCTTTCGTCAAAATCTAAGAACTTAACACAATACAATCAATTGCAACATACTACTTCAGTACAATGGACAAGACACGTTTACCGAAGCACGAGCTTTAAGAACCTATGCTCAGAATCGTCAATGAGTCAGATCATCTCCGAGGTAGGGGAAAGTTGCATACGAGAACAAATGACGGAATACTTATAAGTATATATATGCTTTTAACTCAATGATGCAGTTTTGTGTATTTTTGTCCATTTAAATTATGTTATTTATTTTACAGTCGCATTGCAATGTGCACAGGCTACTGCTTACGCAATTTATTTAGCCGACGTACAGTTTCGTACATTGTGCATCGCTTACACAATTTATTTAGTCGATGTGTGGTTTCGTACATCGCGCATCGCTTATGCAGTTTATTTAGCCAATGTATGGTTTCGTACATCGTGCATCGCTTACGCAATTTATTTAGCCGATGTACGGTTTCGTATATCGTGTATCGCTTATGTAATTTATTTAGTTCGATGTATAGTTTCGCACATCGGGCCTTGCTTTATGTCATTTACTTTGTTGTCGCGTTGTAATGTGCATAGGCTTATACTTTAATATATATGTATTCTATATACATATATAACTTTATAAAATATGTAGTTTTGGGTACTCCTGTCTACTTTAGATTACGCATGTATGTTTTTTAAAGACGCGTCTTTGCCGAGTCTCTATTTTTAAAAAAGGATTTCACATGCGAGTTTTTAAGCTCATACTATTCATTGTCTCAAAAAGCAAAAACAAGTATTTGGTGTATGGGTATTCGCAACCGAGTTTTTTCCTCACACCTACGTAACAGAAAAGCTTCGACTACGTAACCCTAGGTGGTACGTACGTTCAAACCTTCTTTTTGGTATCCAAAATGAATCGGATATTCCCCGGCCTAAAGCACGGGACTTTGAAATTTCTAAATAATGTTGGGGTTTCTTTCTGAGAAACTGATATATTTCTTATCGTAGTAGTACTATCAGACATGCATGACATGTTAGTACTACGATGATTGGACTGGAGGTTTATGGTAACCTCGTAGCGTGAAAATGCACGATGATTAAAAGAAAATCATAAAAATTGTGATGATCGCCTTCACAGGCAAGATGCTCGATTTGGTTTAAAAGACCAGAGCATGGATAATGGGTCGTCAGTTAAAATAGAACCTGACATACCCATTCGTCTCTTTGGTTCCTTCAAGAGAGAGGATGAGATGGTATAAAAACTCTGATGGACAAGTTGTTAGCAACTACGCTCCTCGAGTAGCAATGACTCGGTGACCCCAGTCATCGAAGTTAAGGGACTGGGCTACCAAAAAATATCCTAGATGGTAGATCTCAATGACTTATACAGAAGTTCGGATGTATCTCCTTGAACAAGTGGCCTCTGGAAAATTCTCTCGGTCATTGGTCGTCCCCCTTAAGAGCAGATTCAGCTAGTTGTTCGCGGTATCAAAATACATAGAATAAAAAAACCCGGGCAGTATCAGTTGTTTCTACGTTTTTTCTGTACGTACCCTCAGGACAGTTAATTATCGAAACAAGATTATTATGCTTATTTTACTTATTCTAAACTCCACATCACAAAAGGAACAACATATATGTTAGTTTTGTTCTAAATTTTGATATCTATGCACCTACTAGATTTTTATAAGTCTGGCCTGTTTTATGGGGTATAAGTAATGATTAGGTCGGTACGGCAGGCGATGACGTGATGATATCAAGATCCCACTCTTTCTCTGATGTTTCGTTCCTAAGCACGTTTTGTAATTTTGCATAAGGGCTTCCTTTGAAATTTCTCTTTTCATATAAACTTTAATTATTAAAAACCTCGTGTTGAATCTTTATGGTTTCAATGATTGTATGGGTATACAAATCTATTGTGTAAAGGAAAGTTCACCTGTAATGGACTCAAGGTCCGTTGACTTGTTATTTCAAACACAATTTTTTTGCTGAAATGTCATTTTAAACTCTGAAAAAGGATTGATTGCAAAGCATTTAAAAATTTCTTTCCTAAAAGATTACAAGTTAGAGATTTTGAGGTGTTACACAAATTGACATGCACACATTTAGCTTCTGTCCACTAGGCTATTTGGGGTGACCAAGCCCATTTACTAACAGGCCAAGTTTTCTCCTAGTTCTTATTGGACTTGGATCTTAGGGAGGACTCACAGCCGCCTACTGGCCACAAAAGAATGTTTTCAGCCAGTCAGGGCCATTAAAAAATGCACTTCTACAGAAAGAGAAATTACAAGAAAGGAGAGAGAAGGAATAGGAAGAAGAGGATTAAGTAAAAGAAGAGTAGATCCACAGGAAGAGGAGGATGAGAAAAAGACAAAGTTAATTTACTAATATTAGGGCTGGTCACCATTTCCGCCACCAGTTATTGCCATAGGTCATCATCACTAGCTGCCACTAGGGCTGCACAACGAGTCGAGTTAGCTCGGCTCGTTTAAGCCCAGCTTGGACTCGTCCGAGTAAATAAACAAGCCAAGCTTGAGCAGAATCTCAGGCTCATTAAATATAAACGATCCGAGCTTGATCAAGCATTAGAGCTCGGTTAATAGTCATACAGTGGCTAGTTTGGGGATATGTATAATTTTTTTGGTATAAAAGGCACAAACAAAGGTTTCATCCAAGTGGGTAGTGTATTTGATGTTTGTACGAGAGGTGGGTGTTTTGAATCCCACCCTTCAGACTTTCATTGAAAAAGTTTTTTTTCAAAAAATCAACTTGGCTCAAGCCGAGTCGAGCTTGAACATGTCTTTTTCTGAATGAGCCAAGCTTTTTGAGCCTAAGCTCGGCTCGAGCTCGGCTTGTGTGCACCCCTAGCTGCCAGATAAAGCTAGCAGTCATGAGAAACCCTAAATCCTCAATGTTTAAGAAACAAGAACCAAACCCTCAAGCATAAATTGCCCAATCCACTAATGGGTCATCAAATCAACCATCAGGTCCAAACCTATGTCACAGGGAATCGGCCAACTGGGTGCCGCACCTGCGTCGACGCGACGCGGGTGCGCGTGTGGGTGCGGCACCCAGTGTGGTCAACCTGACCCTGGGTGTGGTCAGCGCACCCAGGGTCATTTATGTCCAACTTTTGGACTTTATATATATATATATATATATATATATATATATATATATATATATATATTATTTATTTATTTATTTGTTTGTTTGTTTTTGCTGCACCCAAGTTTTTTTTAAGTGCTGCACCCGCACCCATGTGACATAGGTCCAAACTGTTAATAGAATGAGTCAAGTTTCAAACTAATATCTACTGGTTGACTAAAACCTTGGCCCAAACATAGCAAGGTGGGCCAGGTCGCTTGGTCTGAAATGCAAGTTGGCTCATTGCCATCCTATCCATAGGTAAGGGCTTGAGTCAAATATCGAGCACAAGTCCATGATTTGGGCTATGCATGTCAACAAAGAGAAGTTCACCTAGGTGATCGCTTCCAATTGATGACTTGGCGTATGAGAAAAAGGATTCATTTCATAACATAAATAGTACAAATAGAATTAAAAGACCATTGGTGGGACCTAAAACTTCAACAAATTGACCAAGATTGACTATGCTTCGTCTAACAGCATTACTGTATCAATGTTGCCTCTCTTCCATACCACATCACAGCAGTTACACCACCTTGAACATTATAAGTATGATGGACAAATGCGAATTAATGCATGCATACACATACATATGCATGTGCCCGTAGACATGTATAGATATACACATATATACACTCGATAAATAGTATATGTACACACACACACACAACTATTTATAATTATATATAAGTAAACCATTATCATGGGGCCTAGTGCATTTTAATAGCATGCATTGTTTATAGGACCAACAACTGGAAAGCATCCAAAACAAAATTAATATGATTAAAAAAGCGAAAACTTCATCTTTAGAGAAAAAAACTAGACAGGTCTTGCTCAAAGCCTCAAATAGACAGCTTTTATACTGATTTGTTAGGAAGCAGGCTTCTCAAATGCACCTGTTTCAGACTTGAGAAATCATTTCTAGCTTGTGCCTATCATTACTTCCTAATTTAGCTACCCTTTCTGACAGCTTTATATGAGACAACACCGTAACAATGGAAAAAAATACTAAAAAATGAGTTCAAAATAAAACTAAATTGGCTATACATACCAGAGTTACTGGAAGCTTCATAGATAGGTGGGAAGCACACTTTCCCGAAACTCGCTTCAGAAGCGTGAAACTCCTTGCTTCCCAAACTTGATAGGAATCTCGATTCTCCCACGCTTCTATGTTTCCCACATGTTTCTTCTCTGTTTCCCTACATGATTTATATTTGCTTCTCACGCTTCTTTCTATGTTTTCCATGTACTTTCTTTAAATTGGCAACCATCATTTTTAGATTTTGAGAAGAATTGAATTCTTACACTACGAAATCACAAAATTTAAGAATAATCATTTTTATTTTAGTTTTTAGTTTTTTCTCCTTTGATTTGTATTTTGCTTCCCATTTGATCCCATATCACTTCCTCTTTTATTCCTATTTCGCTTTTCAATTAATTCTCCGCTTCCCGCTTTTTATAAATTTTAAAATATCTCACTTCCACTTCTCGTTCATTTCCCGCTTCCGCTTCCTAGTTTAGTAACCTTGATACATACACATATATCAAAACATTCATCAGGTTGTTAACTTGTGCAAGAAAAATCATAGCAAGTAATTATTTCAATTTTCAGTCACTCAACTTCACCTCATACTTCAATCTATATTCATATTGCACTTTATGTCGAATTGACAACTGATGTCATCTACAAGCAAATAGCTGTAATAAAATATTAAAATCACCAAATCCTACCATTCTAATGGCCAATGCACCATAAACCACCTAAAAAATTTTACCCTTAAATCAAGCTTACATTAGTTTCACAAAATGAATGCATAGAAGGTCATATACCATTATTACAGTACCTCTTGCAAATAATCCAGAAAATGTAGAATAATAATATCTTTACATTACTAGTTGCGCAGGAGTCACAGGATCAAGTACACATACTATATGATGTTCTCTGGAAACTACAAGACGCCCAAAGTCAGAGCAGAAACTTCTAGATTGTTATGATCCAAATGCAAACCAACCTCCTTATTGTCAATAGTACAAGATTTTAGCTTTTTACATAGCTCACATAAACACCTAGTTCAATGCAATTACATGTTCAGAAGATTGCTGAGGTAGTTGAAAACTGGGCATCCCATCCATGGTTTGGAGAGCACACTAGTTAAACTTGAAGTGGCCTATCAACTCAGCACCAAGTTGAATGACTGAAGGTGAGCCATCAAACTCATTTGCATCACCCAAATACCACATGATTATTAACTTACATCAGCCTGAGCCAAATCCTTCACCATCTGATTGTTAGGTGTTTTATGCAATACAGGCAATTTGTAGGCACAGGCACATGCATTTGCAGGTTTGTTTTTTGTATTATGTGTGAAATGGAATCACAAATCATGCATTTACAACATTAATTAGTACTATCTGACATTTATAGGAATTGTTCCATTAACTGCAAAAAATTAAATAATCACACTAAGTGGTATGATACTATCAGCATCCAGCAAGAACGAACAATTTTGCATAATCATCCTCCAGAATGAAAATTCAACCATGAAAAGGTTTTATAGTGATTTCCCATGGTACCATATCTAGTCTGCTTAAAGTCCCTTCTGTCCTCTTTCGAGAAATCTTCATAATCCTGTGGATATTGAACTCTGAAAGCAACCTGTGGCATCAGTCTAACAGAATTATTTATGCAAGATTCAGGAAAAATAGCAAGATATCTTATAGACATCAATAACCAGGGTTGCTAACACCCTAAAGATATTCAACAAAAAGAAATTATGTGACACATCACACAAGAACCAACGAGGATAAAAAAACTCAGATTCAAAGTAGTAAACCAAGGAACAGAAAGTGTACCAAAGATATTAGTGTTTCATAGGTTGTGCGAAAAATTGCAATCCTCCGGTCTCTCTCAGCTCTAATGGCATCTTCAGTCCCCAGTGATGAGTATGACCCCCTAAAGTCAGAAGATGAAACCTTCATCATCATTTGCGTGTACATATAATAACAACTAATACGTAACAAATCAAGGAAACAACTGTGACATCACCACTCGGTCAAGCTAACTTGAAGACTGTGCCAGAAGTTAAATGTCATTGAGGCAATGTCATAATCTGGATGTGAAGCAACTTCAAGTAATGCTTGAACTATCATCATTGATTCATCAGATCCTGAAATGAAAAGAAATACCAACTTTTCATTATCAGAAATCTGAAACATCTTAACTATAGCTTAAACTGTTTAAAAAGGTAGAGACTGAAGTACCAGTTGCAATCAACTCCACATAAGAATCCCCCATATCAGAAAACAAGCGAGCCATGGCCTTCACATCATCCTCGTCCTTCAAATGATACACCAACTATTATTAACCTTTGGGTCCTCGGTAAAACTAAATATCACACAATCTGCTTTACACCAACATTCTTGCATCCAGCATGCAGCATAAAAACCAAATATATGAACTCAAAAAAACAAATAGAGCAGAAAAAAGAAGAAGAAATGAGGGAAGAAGGAAAAGAACACACCCCAACAAATAAAGTCCTATAGTTATAATGACAAGCAGGTGTGCTGAAACCTGGTGTGTAAGCAGAGAAGTATCAAATTAAATCAAATTCCCACTTTTTTTTATTTCAGAAGTCGATGGTATACAGCATAAATAAGGCACATGCACTTCACTTACTCAATTGGAAAAAAAAAGGCAAAGGAAGATGAAAGAATTAAGAGAATAGACTATCACAATCTTGACAGTAGAACTTGACTGAATCAACAAATTCCAAAGCAAAATTTCACAAAGTTAAGAAGTTAGCCACGAGTTAAAAGGAAGAAATCCTTCACATCAAAGCAGTCAAATTAGAATTATCTTTCCCAATTATCAATATGTTCTGTAAGGTCCAAATAAAACTGTTTTTTTAGATGAAAAATAATTTTTCAATAATGGGATGAGAAGCGAAAAAGATGAATGATTCACTCTGTTACTCTTCCACTCATGTTCACATATTGCAGTTTTATATAGAGCAACCAAGACGTAACTTATCTGAACAATGTTAAAAAATCAACAGACATGTAGCTTATATTGACAATAATTTGTGTCAACTGTTAAGTTAGCTTAGCTTCTCAAAATAAATGGTTTGAAATTGAAATCATAAGGTGGAAAATGTGTAAAGCCAACAAATGAGAATATATCAATATAGTCAAACAAAAAATGCTATTCATAGCCTGCAGCAACTCATGAAGAAATACTGAAAAACCAAAAATGACACATGATTTACTTTAGATTCTAAACTCAACAAAATGAAAGAAGCTCGGACATGTTCTCCATTTTGTCAGCTAAAATACCTTGGATGGATCTTTAAACTGGTCCCTTAAACCCATAACATGTGGCACAAGTACTTGAATCAGAGGCATCTGAGCAGGTAGACCACCAGGATTCTCAGATACTGTGTAGCGTATCAATTCACAAATTACTGCACAAAAGAAGACATTTTAAAAATACATAAACCAAAAGTTCAATAACAATTAGATTCAAAAGTAAGGGCCTTTACATTAATATATTCTCAAGAGAACAAGTACTTAACTTTAACAAGATATATATATATATATAAGTTGTAAGAAGCAAAGAAACACCTCGTCAGCACTAATACATACATGCATACATATATATCATAGTCACCTGTATCGTTCAAGGTAATTTCTCAATGAGGGTATTTCTCGAAGATATTTTCAAAAGTTGAAAAATCTTAGAAATATTAAAAAAAATCTAAAGAATAAGTAAAAATAAAGAAAATAGAAAAATGAAAGAAAACTAAGATAAAGACCTTAAAATAGACAAGATATCCCTTTCTTCCTTCCTTTCTTTCCTTCCTTTCTTTACTTCCTTTTTTTCCTTTCCTTCTTTCCCTCCTTCCTTTCCTTCTTTCCCTTCCTTACTTCCTTCCCTCCTTTCTTTCCTTCCTTTCCTCCCTTCTTTCCTTTCCTTCCTTTCCTCCCTTCCCTTTTTTTTCTTCTTTCTTTTCCTTCCCTTCTTCCCTTCCTTGTTGCAGCCAACTCGTGTTCCTGTAGTGATATTTATTGTGATAATATCATGGTAAATATATTTTGCCAATATTTTTAAAATATAGTGATATATTTCTGATATTATCAGCCACCTTGAAATTGTTGATATTATCGTAATATTTTAAAACTATCGGCGATATCAGTGACACTGATATTATACATATAGATGCACATATGTATGTAAATGGGGGGAAATATTGGCTAACCTAGTGGGTTCCAAAATTCCTACTTGAAACTCATAGAGGGAGGCCGTTTTGACAAAATCAGACCCTATGGATGCATTTAGTGAAAAGACGTGTTTGTGTTCATATTGGATCACGGGTCAGGGTCCATACCCGTAATCATGTATTCCTTTCATTAATGGCACATATATAATTTTTCTTTGTTATAAAAAGGTATTTTAGTACCCTAAAATTTTGTATTAGTAACAGCATATAATGACAAGATTAGCAGCAGCCGATTCCGGTATTGGGAATCAGGATTTCTCTGCAGCTCCTTCTCTCTCTCTCTCTGTTCCTCATCCTTCACGCAGGGTAAAACTCTGGATTTTATAAAATCTCACATGGTATCAAAGCCACGCGAGAGCTGGATCTGGGATTGCTTCCAAAACGTATGTCTAGAAAGATCGTTCAGTCTCCCAAGTCAGAAAATTGATTTCCAATATCTTTTTGCTTCTCAACCTTGATCAGACCAATATCTTTCAGCTTCTCAACCTTGATCAGATCTGATCACGTTTTCTGTAATTAACCGATTTTGTCTAGCCACCTTAATTCCCAAAATATTTCTGCATCATCTTCTTGATCAGATCTGATCAAAATCAGATCTGATCACGTTTCTCTGTTATTAATAGATTCTACGTTGCCTTCTTAATTCTCAACCTAGTTCTAAACCATCTTGTTGATCAGATTTGATCAGAATTAGATTTGATCACGTAATCGATTGCCTATCAACTTCGCTAATCCTTTCTTGATCAGATTCAGATCTGGCTTCATTTGCCATTTGACATTTCCATTCTTTTCATCCTTGAACAACTCTAAATCAATATCAGAGTTGAGCTTTACTTACGTGTTCATTTTAAATTTTCATACTTAGTGCTTACCTATTTATTCAAATCTGGATAATTACAGATCTGATCAGAATTCATATGCATGACTATTCTGTCAAAAAAAACCAAAAAAAAGAGTAAGAGGCTGCAGGAATTTCTTTGAGGTTGAAAGTTGTCTTTCGATATACTGATTCTTTTAGCTATTATTGGGCTTTGTGCTGGACATATTCTTCTTATTGTGAAACATGGATTCATTTCCTTCTCAGTCTGGTCTTTCTTCAAGTTTTCTTAGTCAACTCGTTTCTGAAAAATTAAACAATTCCAATTTTCTGACGTAGAAGAGGCAGATCATTTCTTTCATTAGGAGTTAGGATCTTTCTGGACATCTGAATGAATCTGTTTCAGTCCCTCCAGAGTTTATATCACGAGAAGAAAATGACAGTAAAGAAGCATCTACCACAATATATGTTAGAAATTCAGAATTAGTAACTTGGATGAAAAGAGACCAGGAGCTAGTTGATTTTATTACCTCTACTTTGTCACAAGAGGTGTTTGTGGCAATTCCAAATGACTGTACAACCATGCAACTTTGGGACAGACTAGTTCAGACATATTCACAGGTTTCTCAGGCCAGGATTGTATTTCTTAAAAGAGAATTTCAGATGTTAAAAAAGGACTCCATGACTATTTTAGAGTACTTAACAAAATGAAGATCATCACAGATCAACTAACAGTTGTTGGGCGTGCAGTGAGTGATAAAGATACAACAAACTCTAAGTGGATTGGGGCCTGACTATATATGATTGTTACTTCCTTATTGTGTTTACCTGATCTGCTCAGATTTGAAGACATGTGTGCAAAACTACTTCAATATGAGATGAACTTAAAAGGGTTCTCTGAAGAATCATATATGCATACAGGCACGCAAGATGTTCTTGCCAGAGGGATAGCTTATGGACAAGGACGAGCAAGTTATGATGTTAAGGGAAGAGGAGGACAAGGAAGAAGTGGACAAGGAGGTTGTGGACTATTACTTACACCCGACATACCTCCCAACTCACAGCGATAGAGGCCAATTCCTACTTGTCTTCTGTGTAATAAAAAGAGGCACATCAAAGCTAATTATTGGTTTAATCCCCTAAATAAAGGAAAATCAACACAAACTGAAGCAAAGAGAGGAATTGATAGCTCAAAGGCCAGTGGAGAAGTAAAAGAGTTATTGTCAGCTTTGGCAGGATTAAATCTGAAACAGAATGAGCAGGGTACTTGGTACGTGGACTCTGGGGCAGCGACTCATGTTATTGGTGATGTTGATAAGCTCTTAAACCTTGTTCCTTACATTGGTAGAAATACTGTAGTCATTGGGGATGGATCCCACAATTTTATCTCTCATATCGAAAATTTGGTTATACCTATGTCAAAGTGTTTTCTCAGTCTTTCAAAGGTTCTTTATGCCCATAACATCAAGAAAAACATTGTTTCTGTTTCTAAGCTTGTTGATGATATCAATGCTTCAGTTGAATTTACTTCATCTTCTATTCTTGTCAAGGATCTGTGCACGAGGGAGACGTTCGCTAAAGAAAAATGACAAGGCAATATATATGTTTTCCAAGAAGATACTTTTGCTCGTGTTCGCCCTGTTGACCACAACTTGAAGTTTTCCTCATCGTCGTCTTCAGTGATTCGTTCATGTGTTTTTAGTGTCTTTGAATCCAATAAGCCAAATTTTTGGCATGGTCGTTTAGGTCATTGCAGTAGTAGTTTCATTTAGAAGCTTGTCTCAAATAACCTCATGCCCAAGTCTAGTTTAGGAATGAATGTCAATGACAACAAATGTTCTAGTTATCTCTTATGTAAGAGTCATATTTTACCTTTTCATTCTATCAATAAAAGAGCTTCAAGACCTTTTGAGATTATATGTTTTGATGTTTGGGGGCCTGCCCCAGTTGCTTTTGTATCTGAAACTAGATATTACCTTATATTTGTTGGCAGTTATTCTTGTTATACTTAGATTTTCTTTATGAAACACAAGTCTGAGACCTTCAAGTTGTTCCAAAATTTTCACTCTTTTGTCAAGAATCAATTTTCTGAAAACATTCTTTGCTTTCAATGTAATGGAGGAGGTGAATTCTCTTCAAGTGACTTTATTAACTTTCTTCAAGGTAATGAAATAAGGAGAAGGATGTCTTGCCCTCATACACCTCAGCAGAATGAAATTGCTGAAAAGAAGCATCGCCATATTGTTGAGAGTGCAATGAGTATGATACATGATAGTAATATTCTGATTACTCTATGGACAGAAACCTTTCATTCAGCAGTTCATATGATAAATCGATTGCCCATGACTATTTTGGAGAACAAGTCTCCTTACTTTTCCCTATTTGAAGTTCATCCCAACTATCATCATTTGCGCGTGTTTGGTTGTGTATGTTATGTTCAGGATAAGGCTTTGAAGTGCAGGTTTGTGGGTTATGCAGATAACTATAAAGGATACAGGTGCTATGATTCCATGAGCAAGCGCATCAAAATATCAAAAAATGTTATCTTCGATGAATTGAATTTTGATCATCGACGCATCACTTCTTCTGAATCAAATTCCAAAGTTGAGGTCTATCATCCCTAGTTGAATTCTGAACTTTTCTACAGTACCAACGATATTTGTTCTTCAGATTGTGATCAGAAGGATAAAGGAATTATGCCTGCTGATAGGTTGATTGCATAGGAGAGTATAGAGCCATCTTTGGATCCAGAAAGGTATAAAGGTTTTGTTTATACTCGACGAGGAAGAGAGGCGCCCACTATTTTTAATCAGGAAATTGATACATCCTCTACACCTACTTCTACTTTTGATGTTAGAAGATCCACCTTCTCTCGTCATCCGAACGAAAATTTGGTTAGTTATAAAAGTTTTTCACTGGACTTTCAACTTTTTCTACCTGCTTTGGGCAAGGAAGATGAGCCTACAACATTTTCTTAAGCAGCAATTTCTAAAAGATGGATTAAAGCAATGAATGAAGAAATGGAGGCTCTACATGAATGTGGTACCTGGGATGTTCCCAGATCACCTGACAGAAATGTAGTTGGGTCGAAATGGGTGTACAAAATAAAGTACAAACCGGATGGCACTATAGAACGATACAAGGCGAGATTTGTCGCCAAAGGATTTACACAGGAGCAAGGACAGGATTATGATGAGACCTTTAGTCCAGTTATGAAAATGGGTACAATCAAAGTCATACTATCTTTAGCTATTGAACATCAGTGGACAAGTAGTCAGCTTGATCAAAAATGATTTTCTACATGGAAATTTGAATGATGAAGTATACATGGAACAACCCACTGAATATGCAGAAGGCAATCCTACAAAATACATATGCAAATTAAAAAGGGCGATATACGGGTTGAAGTAGGCATCCCGTTCTTGGTTTGATAGTTTCTCTCTTGAAATACAAAAATATGGTTTTAGGCAATCTCTCCTTGACCATTCCTTGTTTATATTCAAGAACCAAGACATAGTTACTCTCCTATTGATATATGTAGACGATATTATCATCACAGGTAACTTCAAAGTTCATATTGAGGAGGTCAAGCATCTCTTGAATCAGAGATTCAAAATAAAGGATCTTGGGAAACTGTGATACTTCCTTGGAGTTGAAGTTGACAGTACTTCTGAAGGAATGACTCTCACCCAACATAAGTACACTATTGATGTCCTCAAATAAGGCAGGTATGAAAGATTGCAAACCCTTGAGAACTCCTAGTGTCCATCAGAAACTCCGTTCTCAAGATGAAGATCTATATGAGGATCCTACAAAATATCGTAGCATAATCAGCATGTTGCAATATCTCACTTTCACTCAACCTGATATTGTTTACTTAGTAAATCAGGTATCTCAGTTCATGCATGAGCCACGTGAAGGGCATATGGAAGCGATCAAACGGATACTTTCGTACTTGAAAGGAACGGTTGGGGATGGGTTTTTTTACAGAAAAAGGACAAATGGGCAAAATGCACATGAAATTATTGTCTATACTGATGCAGACTGGGCAGGAGATCCAGACGAACGCAGATCGATATCAGGCTATTGCGTGTTTGTTAGGATGAATTTGGTATCCTGGAGTAGTAAGAAACAAAAGGTTGTTGTTAGATCAAGTGCAGAAGCCGAATATAGGTCAATGGCAGCTGCTACTGCTGAAACTACATGGATTAGGCGCTTACTGACAGAAGTGAGAGAATCGATCTCTCGATTCCTCCTTTTATGTGATAATTAAAGTGTCATCAATATGTCCTTCAATCCCATTTATCACAGTCGTGCCAAACACATCGAAATAGATCAACATTTTGTGAGACAAAAGGTAGAAGAGATGAGCCCGAATTTGTACGAACTACTGATCAAGTGGTTGATATATTCACAAAAGGATTGACCAAAGACAGGTTTTGGATGTTAAAAGGCAAGTTGTTCATGGTTCAAAATCATGCACAACTTAAGGGAGGGTGAAAAGACGTGTTTGCGTTCATATCGAATCACGGGTCAGGGTCCAGACCCGTAATCATGTATTCCTTTCATTAATGGCACATATGTAATTTTTTTGTGTTGTAAAAGGGTATTTTAGTACCCTAAAATTTTGTATTAGTAACAACATATAATGACAAGATTAGCAGCAGTCGATTCCGGTGTTGGGAATCAGGATTTCTCTCCTTCTCTCTCTTTGTTCCTCATCCTTCACGCATGGTAAAACTCTGGATTTTATAAAATCTCACATTTGGCATGGTCAAAATAGTATAAATCAACCTTGAAACGTATTTTCTTGACTAAGGGTTGAAATTTTGGATAATTGTAGGCCATTGATTTTTCAATGCCCAGAAAATCTGACATGCACATCAAAGAACCATGACCAAGGGTCAGTTTCTACTAAACTAAACATATAGATCACATCTGGAGGGTCAAATGTGCAAAAAAAAGAACTATAAAAAAAATTAAAGTTTTTCACTAGGGGGTTTGAAACCCATGAGGGTAGCAAACATTATCCTATATACATACATATATATATATATGTGTGTGTGTGTGTGTGGAGAGAGAAAGTGGATATCGTGCACATGTTCAAACTATGAGTTGTAATATGATATATCATACCATTTACAGCAGCGTCCAATAAGGAGTTCGACCTCAGACAAGATAGCGCAGCAACAACCAAGGGATGAGTAGCAAGAGTAGATGCTGAAATTCTGAAAAGAACCAAGTACCTCTGGATCAGTTTTGCATCATATGAATAGAGTTTCCTTGAATATTTCCATGACAAAAATGATAATGTAATTTGGAAGTTAAAATGACATATCAACTGCTACATGCAAACACAGACATTACATGCACAAAAATTTAACAATTAATGCATCAACGGATCAGAGTGGACAGAAATCATTTTTCTACATAAACACATTCAACAAAATTGTAGAATGAAAGTGAAATGGGTGACGAGTAGTCAACACATGCATGAAATAAAGCAGAAAACAGAAAGGAGGAAAGAATCAACTATTAAAAAGCCTAGAGGCGTGATCCAGAAGATCAAGACCTGAAAAAGCAAATAAACCAGCATTTCAAAACAAGTAACAACTCCCAATGTATAAACCTGCACTAAAGCATGCATAAATAACAGATCATGTTGGTACAAGAATACAAGTCCTGAAAACCTACCCATGGTTTAATCTTAGCCAAGATGCAAATGCTTCCAGGACCTGCCATTCAAGTGGATAAACATTAACAATCTAGATAAATAACCATCTCAAGAAACAAAATGAAAAAATAAATACTAACAAAATAGCCCCTAAGGCACAAGGATATACTGCTAATTCAACTACCCAAAAAAAAAAAATGGAGGTAACAATTTCATAACCATACGTGCATGCATGCACACGCACACACACACGCACACGCACACGCACACGCACACGCACACGCACACGCACACGCACACGCACACGCACACGCACACGCACACGCACATACACACATGCCAATGCCAAAAATCCAATGAAGGGTCAAACTTAAAGTACAGAAGCACATGTATCTGAACTGCAAACACACATATAAAAGGACATGGTAACCTACAAATGATATTCCAGACACCATTTTCTAGAACAAAATGAAGTTGCCAAGGACCATTTACCTGCTCTTGAAACTTAGTAACACTCAGGCAATATGTCAAAAGATCAAGGGCAACTTTAATGGATGACACAAGCTCATTTTGAAATTGACGCCGTCTCTCTGGACGAGCTGCAATTTTGTAGCTAAAAGCTTCCTGGTGAAAGGCAAAACAACACAAGCTCAGTAACAGAAAAAGGCCAAATGGCCAACATGGGTTAATTTCCCCCCTCTGTGTGTTATGAAACCCATGCAAAGAATCTTTCTGAGCATGGCATAGAAAAGAGTGAAAAAAAAATCAAAGAGGACAGCAAAGGCCAGAAAAGGTACAAAGCAAACCGGAAATTTTTCAGCTTAGCAGTCATAGCTTAAGTAAATCATACTTGTGGTAAGATGGCAAGCAGCTCCAAGAAACTTGGTATATAGTCTGGTCTGGAATTCATCTCTTCACTTAGCCAGTTCAAGATCCCACCACCACCCCAGTCTTCTATCGGAACATGAACAGCCAGAGCAGCTAATGCTACACAAATCTATCAAGGAAAGTGTGGACTGATAAAATTACTAGTTAAAATAAGGGGTTCAAGTCTTCAAAACATATGTGAAGGCGACCACTATAAAAATCTACCTGTGTTCGTACTTTTGAGGGTCCATTTGAGAATTGCTTAGCTAAAGCCTGCATCAAGAAGAAATGTTGGTAAAAACTGAATGCAACGAACAATGTGAAAAACCTCCCCCAAGCATATTTTGCAAAGTGTATAAAATTGAACAGCCAAAGAAAGTTCATCCCATCTTCATAGGCTGCAACTTTTCTCCATTGAAAATGTGCCCAAAGCATACATTTCCACCCTCATTGAGTTTTTGCTGTGACGCAACCATGGAAAGATATATACGTCGAAGAGGGTGCTCTATGGCGTATATATTTATCATGAAAAAATAAAATTACTTTGCCACTAAGGCGGTGTTTGAATGCAACCACTTATCCAGATGAACAGGAGAAGGTGGAATCATCTATTATAGATGATAATGAGATTTCCCAGCTTATCCCGTTTATCTGGATAAGTGGGTGCACCCAAACACCCCCTAAATTAAATCAAAACAGAACTAAGATATAATAATAAGAACAACTAAAAATATAGCTGCTTTCCATGATGCAGCATAAATGACAACCAAACATAAACATCAAATTTTAAATGACCATCCCCAATTAACAAGTTTTGCTTCCTATGCAAGTAAAACTGTCGTTGCTAATTCTCAACTGTGCGTTCTTCCAAGCAGATCATTTATCTACTTCTATTGTATTACATACACATAAGGAGTCGCATAAAGGGCGAAAGGCTGCAACAGGAAGCTCCTCAAAGTCCCGTTGGACCTGCCAACATCATAGAGAAGCTTATCAAGGGAAAAAGTTGGGCACTTGGGCCAGATTATATCAATAGTCAATACATCAAAACATAACATGGTCAAAAAACATAAGAAGAGAGCTGCACAAAAGAAGAGAGCTAAAGATGTTTTGCCTTCTAAGGCACCCAAATACCTTTGTTTTCAAAGTCTGCGAACAGAAAATGAGTGTTTCTAGGTTGCTATTTGCATCGTGAAGCAAACGATCAGAAACCTGAAATTGCAATCCACAACTACATAAGCGGGTGTGTTTTACTGTACCCAAAACAACTGTTTTCTCAACAAACTGGATTAACAAGATCGCGACCAAAATAGAAACTAGCACATTGTACAATGATCATGAGCTTGATCGATCGTAGACCCGAAAACCCATCGAAAAATGGGGTTAATCAAAATTGGAAACAAGGAAAGGAAAACAGATGGGGAGAAGGATTCTACCTCCCAAGCGAGGACGCTGTGTTGGAACTCCTGAAGCCAATGATTGGCTTGGTGGCGAACGTTGGAGTCGGGGTTGTGGTACAACGCGGTTAGGGCTTCGATCAGCGTCTTCTGCAACTCCGCGGCGGCCATGGCCGGCATCCCGCGCGAACCCAAAAGGTCTCTCGTGGGAAATGGTCTCCTTGATTGCCCTCTGCTCTCGATTTTCCACCCACTTTCTGTTTTTCGCGATAGCTTAAGCACCCATTTCTCTCTTTTATTTGCCTCCCTCTGTTCTTCAGTAAGGGACGTTTGTTTCACGCCCTTTCCTATGAAAATGGCTCACTTTTGTAGAAAATAGTGTCTCACTCCTACGTAGGGTGAAACAACAAAGTTAATGGAAAATATACGGTGGCACCGTGGTGTTACGGACCTATTTTCTTCACTAGACCAGCACGGCACGACGGTGTTTCCTTACCGTTGCAAGTCTTTTTATCGCTCGACCTTTCCTTCTCTTGTACGGTTAGAGTATGCGGAGTCAGTGATTGCTCCTCCATAGCTATTTCAAACGGGTTGTGGCAAAAAGACTCACTCTTTTGAAGATTATAGCAGAATTGGGCCATGTCTAAGAGCTTCACCCAGTCCTTCTGATTGACACTAACAAAGTGCCTAAGATGTTGCTCAAATAGTTTGTTGATATGTTCTATTTGCCCATCCCTCTATGGGTGAAAACTTATTGAAAATAGTATATCAGAGCCAAATAGTCTAAGCACTTCATGCCAGAATTTACCCATAAAACAAGGATCGTGATCACTCACAATGCTTCTTTGTACACCACAGTGCTTCACAACATGCTTCACGAATAACTCGACAGTCTTTTTTGTGGGGCACTCCTTCGAAGCTGGGATGAAGGTGACATATTTAGAAAAACGATTTACCACCATCAGGATGGAGCTGAATCCATTTATATTCGGCAGACTAACAATGAAGTCTATGAAAATGCTTTTCCAAGGATGTTCTAGAATAAGCAAAGGCTTAAGGAGGTTGGAGACTTCTGGTTGGTCCCTTTGTCTTACTGGCAGACGAGACATGTTCGCGCATACCCTTTCACATCGTCTCTCATCTGCGACCAATAGTAGTTGTGATCAAGAAATGCTAAGGTCCGCTCCTGACCTGGATGACCGCCCCAGAGTGTATCATGGCACTCCTTAAGCAGTTCATGGCAGAGGCTTTCTCACCGCAACACAAAGACGCATCATCCCTTTGTCATGAGGAGGTCATCCTGTAACCAAAATTGTTGAGTTTTCCTTCTTGCACAAGAGAGACAAGGTGTTGCGTTGTTGTGTCTTGTTACATATATTTGTGGATGCGGTCCATTAGCGTACCCTCCAAGTGAACTTCAGAAAGCTCTACACACGCAGCCGCCCGTTCCACCTTGCGACTAAAGGCGTTAGCAACAATATTGGTCTTTCCTACCTTATACTCCAATGTGAAATCGAACTCAGCCCAAAACATTTGTCATCGAACTTGCTTGGACGTCAACTTCTTCTTCGACTGAAAATAGCTCATGACAACGTTTTTTGTCTTGACGATGAACTGGACACTCAAAAGCTAGTGTTGTCAGGTCTTGAGGCAGTGCACGATGGCCATCATCTCATGTTCATGCACAATATAGTGCCTCTCAGCATCCTTTAACTTCCTACTCATGTAAGCAATTGAATATCCTTCCTGCATGATAACTCCATCAATGGTGAAGTTTGAAACATCTGTGTGGACTTCAAAGGGTCTTGTATGGTTCGGCAATCGTAGCACAGGTTCCCTCACCAAGGCTTTCTTCAAGCCATCGAAGGCATCTTGGCAAGCTCCTGTCCAGAGCCATACTCAATTCTTATGTAGCAAATTCATGAGGGGTGCAACAATGAGGGAATAACCTTCGATGAACCATCGATAGTAGTTTGTCAAGCCAAGGAATGACCACAACTCTAGCACTTTACTTGGCGAACTTCATTTCTGGATGACTCTTATCTTTTGCCCGTCCATGCATAACAAACCATGCCTCACAACGTGGCCAAGAAAGTTGATCTCTTCCTGTTCGAAGAGACACTTATCTCGCTTGACACAGAGGTCATTCGCCTTCAGCACCTAAACACTGTTCGCAAGTGCCCAACATAATCCTCCATGTTGTTGTTGTATATCACGATGTCATCAAGATAGACTACCATGAACTTGTCTAAGGATAAAAAATCTTGTTTATCAATATCATGAATGTAGCCGTAGCATTTGTCAACCCGAATGGCATCACTAGAAATTCATAGGTACCATAGCAAGTGCCACGAGTTGTCTTTGACTCATCACCATCTGCAATCCTCACATGCTAATAACCCGATTGCAAATCCAACTTCGAAAAGACTCAGGCACTGCCTAACTAATCGAACAAGTCCGCTATCAGAGGCAGTTGATACTTGTTTTTCACTGACTTTGTTCAACGCATGGTAATCCACATATAGTCGTTTGGAGCTGTCACGTTTCACCTGAAAGAGCACATGAGTGCCAAATGGTGCTTTTGAAGAACGAACAATGTCTGCTTCTTCTCATCCAGTTGCATGCGTAGCTCTTTCAATTCAGCTGGTCACATGCAGTATGGGACCATAGCAGGGGGCTTTGCTTTTGGGGTCAACTCAATCCTATGGTCGACGTTGCGTCTTGGCGACATACGCTTTGGCAGTTTCGAGGGCATCATTTCTTGAAACTCCGCCAACAGAGATGCAAGAGTCAGCGACACTATTGCTTCAACCTTTCCTTTTTCAATGCACATAATAACTAAGAATGTTTGCTCCCTTCGCTTGACACTCTTCTTAAATTGCATCGCAGATAGCATTGAAGTCTTGCCTTCAATAGTGAGGCATTGCACCACGTGCAATGAATCTAACCCCATGATAGTCAATGAATTCACTTCCAATAGCATCATTACAATCTAGCTATGAAGAAACTCCATACCCAAAATCATCAAAAAATTATCCAAGAACACCACTAAGAAGTTGACTTTCCCGACCCAACTCCCAATTTAGATAACCACATCCCTTGCTTTACAAATGATGGGCTTGGCCACTGAGTTCATCATTTTTATAGTCCCCTGCTTTGGCCCGGGCTTCAAGCCCAAAAGCTCTGCCTCTTCCCACGAGACAAAGTTATATGTAGCCTCGAAGTCTACCATTGTCATTGTAGACTTCTCATTCGTAATGACTTCTAAGTACATGAGTTTTTTGCTAACCGGTATGTTTTCCACTGCATAACTTCTGATCACATTTATAGTTTGCATGACACCCTGTCATGGGTTGCATTACCTCAGTATCACTACTTTATGCTTGAACAACATTGGCATGTCTGTCGTCCTTCACAAGTCGCTTTGGACATTGCCTTGCGATATGCCTATCCCTACAAAACCAACAAGTCACAATTCAACCTTTTTTGTCATTGTTGTATTTATTGAAATTCTGCTTTTTGTCGAAGTGGTGTTGGGTCGACGCCTCACCCTTGTCGCTTCGATCCTCTTTCTTGCCTCCATAGTTCAACTTCTTTCTGGCCTTGATCAATGGAGTGAAGGTCTGCGTTGAGTATCCACTAAGCGCTCGACTGTCACATATGCATCTTCCAAAGTCTCTGGTTTGCTCCTTTCTACTTCATACTATGCCCATGAATGTAATCCCACAATAAACCAGTTGAGTCTGTCTTCATCTGACATATTAGGTACATCCAACATGAGCTTTTGGAACGTCCTGATGTAATCTATCAAGGCTCCAGTATGCTTCAATTCTGACACTATTCGATATACTTATCATTGTACATTTCACGACATAAAGTAATTTCGTAGCTCAGTTTTGAAGGCCTCAAAAGTATTAATAATGCAATGCCCTCTTTCCATGTCACTACGTTTCTGTCTCTATTATGCTATAGCATCCCCATCAAGCAGAGTTGTTGTAGCCTTCACCCTGAGGTCCTCGGTCTTTATATTATGAATATCCAGATAGTCTTTCATCTGAAACATGAAATTCTCATTGGCCTTGTTGTCCTTGAAACTATTGAACTTTGTTGCTCTTGTCACATCTATCTTTGATGGCTTATCACCATTTCCACTATTTATGGTCATTGTCCGCTGCAACGTACAATTCTTTAACTAAAGCTCTCCTACTTCAGTTTGTAGAGCAGTTATTATCATAGTCAGCAAGGTAACCTGCTCCATCAACAAGTTCACCTGCTCTCACAGACTTGTTACCATATCATCCAGTCCTCTGAATGACTCCAATGCACGTGAAATCGCTTCATCATGCACAGTCACATCAGCCACCAGTCTATTGACACTCTTGACCATCTACTCATGGCCTTAAGGTGAACGCATCTCCTCGGTCTTGGCAACTACCTTACCTTTGGTGTTGTGTAAGTTGTATTGGGTGCCACGATGTCTTGCTCACAAATCGCGGTCTGTCGGCAAGTCTCTCGACACCGACTATAGAGTCCCTTCCTCAGCTCGAGAATGGGCTCTGGTACTACTAGTCACGAGCCTATTTCCTTCAATAGGCTAGCGCGATGCGATGATCCATCCTTACCACCACAAGCCTTCTTATCGCTCACTTGCCAGTCATGAAAGCTTGTAATCAGAGTGCAACAGAGCAAGAAAGAATAGAGGGAGAAGAATTGCAATCACAAGAAGCAATCATAATGAGGCTGAACAAAAGAAAGCTGAATGCATTTTATTCATTCACAATTTAGCCTGTAGGCATCTTACCGTTCAAGTATACGGATTGCCCCTTCGGAGTATTGATTAAAAGCGGGCAGCTTATATTAGACTCAACGAAAGCAAAATAAACTCTAGATGCAACTTCATAATGTAAATCACAAGGGAACACATGAGATCCACATAATAAATGCAAAAAAAAAAAAATAGTTTTCCTATCAAAATGAGTTAATACCTCCTCACCAAGGAAGCACACTTTCCGTCGAATGTGGCCCTTTCGAAAGAAAAAGGTTTGCTTGGCACTGAAGTGAATAGGGATGGCAGTGGACTTAGGGGAAACGACCCTCGCCCCACTTCACACATTTGGATCGAGGATGGAGGCAGGGATAGAGGTTAAAATCAAAATTCGTGCAGAGATGGAGGGAATGGAGTTACATTTTCCCTCTCCCTGCCCCATCCTCGGCTTGCCTCGACCCACCCCATCCTCGTTCCTTCTTTAGGGATGGGAATGGACTGAGGGAAAACAAGTCTCCACCCCGCCTCACCCCATTTGGATCGTAGATGAAGGACATGAAACGAGAATGGAGGTTAAAATCAAAACTCGTGTGGAGATGAAGGGCAAGATTTTGAGACGGGGTTGGAGACCTTGTCCCCCGTTGCCACCCTCACTCCTGTCTACTGCCATCCCTTGGAGTGAAAGTGTAATAAGTGAAGATTAGAGAAAGAAAAAAGTATCAATGCAATCTTTTCCCTTTGCCAATTCATTGAATCAGGGAGGAGAAAAAATAAAAAGCAAAAGAAATTTTCATTTAGAAGCTAACCATTTGCCCATAATTTAAAAAATAAGCCTCACTTTTTTGAAATCCTCAGATAAAGGCCATACCTTTGCTGAAACAGCCAAATACCATCTTGAAAATGTGATTTCTTTTTGGTTTCCTGTAAATCTTCGTTCATCCTCATGAAAAAGAAAAGGTAATAGTTTTAATTCTTGATGATGAAGGTTGCTATTATAATTTGACTAGTGATTTAACTCGAGTTAAAGGACAATAATAAATGCAGACCCTTGTTTGACAGTTTCTCAAAAAAACAGAAGCTCATATATGAAATTTCAAAAGTGCGATGCTCGTTTTTAACATTGGGGGCAAAAGGTTGTCCCACAAATGAAAATTTCTCATCTTTTACAAAGATAAATAGCTACACAAACTTGAATTCAAACAAGAGCAAGCCATATTCTCAAACATGGGAAAGAATCATTTCCTTGTTCATTATACCCTTCATGCTTTGTTCGTTCATGACTGTTTAGGAGTAACCAATTCATGGGACTACTGTAGTGATAAAGGAGGAACTATAACCAATCCAGGTAGCTGAAGTTACAAAAGTGTTGTTTGGCACACTTTATGTTTTGTGCTTCATGGCAATTATCTCACATTGGGTGTATTGGGCTATATAAATATTTTGTATTCAAACTAGGGATGGCAGTGGACCGTGGGCGTGGGACTGGGACTGGGACAAGGTCTCCACCCCCGCCCCATCTCAAAATCTCACCTCCATCCTTGCACGGGTTTGGATTTTAACCTTCATCCCTGCCTCCAGGTCAAAATGGGGAAAGGCAGGGTAGAGGCTCATTTTCCCTCGATCCATTGCGGGGCAAGGTGGGGATCGTGATGGGAACGGGGTGAGGCGGGAGAAAGCGTAAGTCCACAGGGTTTTGATTTTAACCTTCATCCCCACTTCCATCCCTATTTCATGTCCTCCATCCTCGGTCCAAACATAGCGAGGCGGGGTGAGGCCCCCTTTTCCCCCAGTCAGTCCACTGCCATCCCTAATTCAAAGTATTAGAAAACCCTCTTTGAATTTGCTCAAAATATTTGGAATTCATTTATTTGTATCAGCAGCATCAACAATGTTTTTTTAATCAATAAAATAATAAAAAAAACATGTGTCATTGATTCCTTAAGTCCTAGACCTAGGGATTATCAGACTGAGGCCTAGGTTTGGTTCCTTTTGGACTCAATAGACATGGATGGCCACATTAGCCCCATGAATTGGTTGTTGGCACAGGTGAATTGAGCTCAGGCCCAAACATGGTGCATCCCTTGACTGGCCATGCCTGGTTTGCATCATCCAATGCTATTGTTTGGTGGGCAGGCACCTACCTTAAGACCACTACTCATAGCAAATATAAACTTTGTAATATGACATTTTAAAACTATCAAATAAGAGCTGGGAAAAGAACCAAGCAGCTCATGGCTTGACCCAGTTCAGCTGATTCCAAACTCATTTCCTGTCAGATTGTGGAGATGAATAGCCAATCACAAGTTGATGGTGAAGCATAAACAAGTCGAGCATGAATTTTTAATATAAAAAAAATTATCAGGTGTAGACTGAGACTGGTTTATGTAAACCCTATTGGACTCAAATACTGGTTTTTTTTTCTCTCTATGGTAGGTCTGGTTGAACATTGGGTTCAGACCTAGTACCATTACATCATGGTCGGATTTGGGTCTTGACCACGTGGATCCATTGAAGGTCCAACCCGTTGACACCCCTATAATTGCCTATCCTGAACCAACAATTCAAGCATATCTTAATTTTCATAGTCATGGTTCACCACGAGGTGGTATCCCATGTGGTAAGCGGAGTCCTCTGCCAAGCTGAAGGCCCAGGTTCGAATCCCTTTGCCACATGGAGCTTAAGAGATACCTGGTAGGGGTCTGCCTAACCCCAGCTTGCCTTTCAAAAAAAAAAGGCATGGCTCATGACATAGTTGCATTGGTACTCGATACAACCTAACCCTAACTTATCGCGTAGCCGGCGTACCAATACCAAGTACTGGTATGAAACTGGTCTCCGAAACTATAAACAAGAGTATCAAATATTTAAGAAATTCATCTCAATTACTTGATAAATGTGTACCATCTTACATAGAAACATGTTTTTATTATATTATAAATGAATATCAAGTTCGATTTTATTCATTTTTTTCATACAAAAAACAATTTCATTTTATAAAGGCACTTTTTATTAAGAGTAATAAATATTATAATTTGTGACAAATTATTATACAAGAATGACTTATTTTCATATTATGTTTAATCATTTTAATTTTTAGGTATCTTTATAGAAATATATACTTCATATCAACTTTTGAGAAACTCGTACCAATTCTTTTTATTAACCTATATTACAAACTGGTATCAATATTTTTTGGAACCGTTTTAATGTGTTTCAAATAAAAACTTACCTGAACCTTATTAAGCCCTTCCGTACCCATACCCATACCCATACCCATACCCGTTTCTGGCAACTATGGTTCATGGCCATATATAAAATACATCATGTCTTGGAAGAGGTAAGGAACTTCATAAATTTATGCATGAAACAAAATAGTTATCTCTCCATTTTTCTTTAGGTTCTACTGTAGGGCTCACTGATAACTTGAGAAAATAAAAGCAAACCCTATCCACAGTTTTTTGTGTTTCCCCATTTAAAGAGTAAATGATTATGCTCTATGATTCTTAAAAGTTGTGACAAATATCGCGATATTTATAAAAATCTCGCAGATATATCTCGAGAAATTACCTGAAAGTTTAAAACAACAATTTCTCGTGAGTTTTTCAAACCATGACAAATATCATGATATTTATATTTTAAAAAGATATTTATGGTGAAAACCTTCAAGATTTTTTGTTTTTAAATGTATTTTATTTATATTTTCTTATACAATTTATTTTTTATAATTTATTTTTTAGTCCTGAGTCTTTGCCAGAAAAAGTGCTCGATTTATGAAAATTTTCAAAATCTCTCGAGTTTTTTCCAACTTGAGTAATATGCGAGTCAAGTTTGGGTTATGATTTTTGTAGAATATCCAACCTGACCCAGCTTGATCAGAGAGTTTTATATGTATTTTAGTGAAAGTACACTCCTTAAATTATATGAATCTAGGTTTGGGATTCTATTTTCTTGACCTAACAAAACTTGAACCCTAATCCAAATCTAAATATGAAAACTGGTTATTTAGGTAGGTTTGGGTATACCATAACGGGTTGGATACGGACCCATTGACAACCTTACTTAAAGTGCCTGAGGTGCTATATCTTAGAATATACCATCAACTATGATAATTCCTCTGACCGAAACAGGCCTTGCACTTACCATGATCCATATCTTAATCAAATTCCATTACATGATCATGTAGTCAATAACAAAGCTAATGGATCCAACACTTAGTCTTTCTGGGTCAGCATGATTGAACCCATCACCAAGGGCTAGTGTTGTTGAGGAACAAAAAACAGTTGGTTGCGGGCCTAATTATGCTTTCCCTGATCCAATCAATTTTCTGAAGAATGGGTCTGGGTTCAACTTAGATCTCATGGTGGAATTCCGAATATGTTTAGCGTCTGAGCTACTACAATACTGATTCTTGCTGGAAACTGGTAAGCACTATTGATTTGTGTGGTAAGGTAAAATGGGTTCGGTTAGACCCAACTTCAAAAAAGATCTGACTTATTATTTAATCAATTCTGATATTTTTTTTACTGCATTTTTTTTTACGTCCAATTATGATCTAATTAAATGGACCAGATAATAATATGGGTCAGATCAGGTTTCAGCCTCCAAAAGATTTGCATCTTGAGCTGTAAGCCTGTAGTGTATAGCTTAGGGATGGCAGTGGACCAGGGGGAAATGGGGCCCCGCCCTGCCTCATCCCATTTCGACCGGGGATGGAGGACATGATGAAGGCGGGGATGAAGGTTAAAATCAAAACCTGTGCAGGGATGGAGGCGGGGATGGACTTATGCATTATTCCACTCCGCCCCATTCCCATCCTGGTCCCTGCCTTGCCTCGCCCCGTCCCGTCTCCAATCCTTCTTTAGGGATGGCAATGGACTGAGGGAAAACGGAGCTCCGCCCCGTCTCGCCCCGTTTGGACCTGGGATGGAGGACATGAAACTGGGATGGAGGCTAAAATCCAAACCCGTGAGGGGATGGAGGTCCTAGTTTTGAGATGGGGTGGGGGTGGAGACCTTGTCCCGCGTCCCTGCCCCGGTCGGCTGCCATCCCTAGTGTAGCTAAATATAGTTTATTCACAGGGGCCGAATAATATAGCTGTATGGTTAGGTTTCACTATGATAACCATAATAAAAATTTTGTTTTCAGGAGTTTCTTGGTAAAGGAAAATCATGTGATAAATTAAAGAGTTTATTTTTCTAGGAAATCTTTGAAAAATATCTGTATATTCAGAAATTATATAAGAAAATATATAAATATTTAAAAAACATAAAATATAAAAAAGATATTACCATTTAAATAAAATGCTAATATCGTGATAAAACATGATATTTTCAAAATAGGTGATATTGAAAAAAATATTTTTTTTTTAAGGATTATATCAGTTTTGTGAAAATCTCATGGTTTTGAGAAAATGCCGATATCTATTACTATGATCATAGTTGAGGTATCTCAGATTGGAAACACATAGGTGGTTACCTTCCTTGCCTATCTAAAAAATAAAAAATACATAAATAAAATAAAATGGTGGATCGTTTTGGGATTCATTGGCTTCATTTAGTGTCATTAGAAACTATATTACTTGCTCTAGGTTTGGACAAAAACTCGATGAATGCCAATTGATCAAGGTTTTTGGAATTCGAATGCTAGAAAGAAATTTGGTATAGGGAATTGAGGAGAGAGAAAAATGTAAATCACAAAATCCTGCATGATTAGATAAATCAAACAACACCCTTTATTTTTACCAAACCTCAGAATTACAAGTCATTGAAAAAGATTTATTTTTATTCCAATCCAAACACAATTAGGCCAGAAAAAGCACCGCTTAATTGGGACTCTTTCTCTCTCTCTCTCTCTCTCTCTCTCTCTCTCTCTCTCTCTGAAGTTATCATCTAGGGATGACAGTGGCCCGAGGGAAATGGGGCCCCACCCCGCCTCGCCTCGTTTGGACTGGGGATGGAAGACATGAAACGGGAATGAAGGTTAAAATCAAAACCCATGCGGGGATGGACTTACGCTTTCCCCCGCCCCATCCCGATCCCTGCCTTGCCCCACCCTGTTCCCAATCCTTCTTTAGGGATGAAAATATACCGAGGAGAAATGGGCCCCACCATGCCTCGCCCCGTTTGGACCGGGGATGGTGGGCATGAAGATGGGATGGAGGTTAAAATCAAAACCCTCATGCGGGAATGGAGGCGGGGATGGAAGGCAGGATTTTGAGACGGGGCAAGGGTGGAGACCTTGTCCCCCACCCTTGCGCCGGTCCACTGCTCTATAACAATATTTTTTATCACCAATTGCATAACCATAAAGATTTTGAGGTCCCAATCTAGCAACAGGGAAGCCACCTTCATGCTCACTGACCCATTCATGACTAGAAGAGCACACTTTAGTCTCCAAATCTGTCACCTCTTTGCTCCCAATATACTCAAAGGTTGTCACTTTCAAAGAAAAAGGCAACTACTATGATAGAGCTCAAGTCTCCCAAAGCAAGACGAAACTGCCATTTTCTAAGAGAGAAAAGTTCTATCACTACTCTTTGAAAAGGCAAAAAAGAATTGAATTGAATTTTGCCAACTTCTCTTGTTTGGTTGTACGGGTGAATGTAACTGCGTGCACTTTGAAAGTGAAAGGTGTGGCAGTGCAAGTTCCAAGATGAGGCATTGAATTGTTGTACACAACTTGTTCATATTGGCATCATTATTTTTTTTCAAGGCAAGTTGAGGTTAGGCATACCTACAAGTGAATTAGAGTATAAACAAAATTATACAATCATCATAAAATGGACGCCAATCTAGGGGTTGATTAACCCATTGGCTCTCCTCATCTACAAATGCTAGTTTGGCTAGTGTGTGGGCCATATATTGATATGGTGTTGTACAAAATGAATCTATATATTCCTAAATTTACCTAACAAAAAGGTAAGTTCCAAATCTATGTTTTCATAACAAACCTTTCTATTGGCATCCCTTGGGTATAAAGAAATTCATGGTGAGATTGAAATGCTGTAGCAATGTAATCATCCAAATGTTGTGCAATATCTTGGAAGCTAGGGGAAGAATATCTTGGGGCAATAACATCTAAGGATTATCACCTTATTATTTTGTATCACCAGATTATTTAGTAATTTCCTTGTCAAATCTGACTTAAGATGACATTGTTTATTATCATGATTGTCATATCCTTAAAAGAGAACACTCAGTAATCACACAAGACAAGATTTTAACGTGGTCCGATCCTGGAATGATCTAAGTCCACGATAGAACAAAATTTCTCTTTTTACAACAACTGAGATGAGAGGTTCCATTGCACCAATTTATATCATGGTTACATGCCCCTGAGGAGGAGTCTTATACGCCTCTTGGGTCTCTTGATTTACATTAACAGAGTCCTCAATTACACATACAACAACAACAACAACAACAACAACAACTACGCCTTCATCCCAAAACAATTGGGGTGGGCGATATGAACCAAAAAAGAAAATCATTCTGGGTCTTCCACATGAATCCTTCTCCTCCAATCATTTCTTTCCAATGCCATGTCCTCGGTGAGGTTCAAAACATTCATATCCTTTCCTATCACCTCCATCCATGTTTTCCTAGGCCTACCCCGACCTCTTTTAACTAATATATTTTCCCATTTCTCCATCCTTCTAACTGGAGCATCATTAGGCCTTCTCCGAATATGTCCAAACCATCATAAATGTTTCTCTCTCATCTTATTTTTAATGGGTGCAACACCTACCTTCTTACGTATCTTCTCGTTCTGAATCTTATCTTTTATTGTATTTTCACACATCCATCTCAGCAAACACATCTCAGCTACACTCATTTTTTGAATATGATGTCTCTTGGCATCACAACACTCGGTACCATATAGTAAAGCGGGCCTAATAGTCATCCTATAAAACTTTTCCTTCAACCGCAATGACATTCTACGATCGCACAACACTCCAGTTGCACTTTTCCATTTCATCTACCCAACCTTTATCCTATGATTTACATCTCCATCAATTTCTCTATACTTTTGAATGATAGATCCCAAATATTTGAAACAATCATCCACCGGTATTTCTTGCTCACCAAGCTTCACTACACTCCCATCACTACTTTGTTGCTTACTAAACCGACATTCCATGTATTCTGTCTTACTCTTACTCAACTTAAAACCTCTTGCTTTCAATGTTTGTCTCCATAATTCTAACTTAGCATTAACCCCAGCTCTAGACTCATCAATCAAAACAATATCATCAGCAAAAAACATACACCATGATACATTTTCTTGCATTGATCTCGTAAGCTCATCCATCACTATAGAAAATAGGAAAGGGCTTAAAGCATATCCTTGATGTAACCCAACCGTTATAGGAAAATTGGTTGTCACCCCTCCACAAGTGCGGACATTGGTTATTACTCCTTCATACATATCTTTGATTATACTAATGTACTTGAGAGAAACACCTTTCTTCATCATTGTTCACCAGAGAACGTCTCTAGGTACTCTATCGTATGCCTTCTTCAAATCAATAAAAACCATATGCAAATCTTTGTTCCTCTCTCCATTTCACTCAATAAGTTATCTAAGAAGATGGATAGCTTCCATAGTTGATCTTCCAAGCATAAAACCAAATTGATTCTCCGATATCATGACAACCTTCCTCAACTTAGACTCAATCACCCTCTCCCAAAGTTTCATAGTATGACTCATGAGTTTTATACCACGATAGTCTTCAATTACAAATACATCTTGATTAATTACAAGCTTGAATCCTCTCCAACTTGTTTGAGCTTAATTGATCCTTATAAGGGCTCTCTTTTTGAAGTGTAGTCCCAATAGGACTCTCCAGGAGGCTGACATGTTTATCATCTTGAGTTGAACTCTCTTTCTTGTTGTCTATCCTTGCAAAGCTCTTATTTGCACAAGTTCTGGATGACCTGAATGATGCCCTTGAGTTTGGATATGCGTCTGGCGAGTCTAGTTAAACTTGATCCACTAGTTCCTTAAGGGCATGTTTGATACGCCGTTCCCAACGGGATTCAGACAAAAATTCCACTGGAAACAACCAAATTCAACAAACGTTGGAAGCGACGGATGACGTTCCGCGCATCCACCGCATCCACCGCATCCATAAATGTTTGTAATTGTTTATCCACCTCCCCCCTTGTTACAAAAAGAATAGGAACGGAGGGGATGAAAAAAAATGCATCGGCGGGCGCAGCACCACCGCCTCCGGCGCCAAAAGGAGGCGTCCCTTTGGCAGCGGGTGGCAGCCGACCCTCTCTTTCGCGCCTGACCCTCTCTCTTAAAAGTTAAAACTGTCTCTCTCTCCTAAGCAGCAACCGGAGGGGCGGAGCGCTCTCTCTCGGCGAAGAGGCGTGGCCGCTTGCCCCCCTTCTTCTTCTTCTTCTTCTTCTTCTCTTGTTCGTTCTTTTTCTTTTTTTGATTTTTGCTTAATTAAGGCTTTTTTTCTAATTTCTTTGATGATCCTCTTCTTCATTATTCTTCTTTCTTTTTTGTATTTTCTTCTTGATTAGCGCTTTCAAGAATCTCCATTGAAGCTTGTTTGGAAGAAGAATTTCCTAAGACTGGTTCTTGTGGCAGGAATTTTGTGGATATTATTCATGCTCATTGTGTTATTATTTCAAGTCTGGTCGTGCCAATTGTCTGTGGCTTCATTTTCAGGTGGGCCTTTGGAATTATCCCATCTAAATTGTTTGTTAATCATTTCTTGGTCATGATTTTTTATGAGGCATTCAGAATCAGAGTTTATCAGCAACCACAAAAGTGGTAGTTTGTCTTCTGTTGGTTGTTTGATAACATGATTTCTGATAGAGGCATATGCCAAATATTCTGTGTTAGTTTTCGATGACTTGCATTGATAAATGTATTATTTTTGTGATTTTTATGAACTTATACAGGGATTTGTGGTTTTTATGAACTTATTTTTGTGTTAGTTTTTTATATATGCTTTCTGTATCATAAATATTTATCAATTGAAGGTGAAAGTTTACTCTTTTGCGTCTAAACTTGTGCCCATTCTTGTCAAAACATTGCTAGATCATGAACCTGCTATGAGCCTATGACTTTTTGCAATTTCTGTTGCAATTTATAACATAGCATCTGAGTCCACCATCATCAAACATCAGACATTTGGAACATGGCATCTGAGTACAGTCCAAACAAACGTTGAACTTGGAACAGTTGTTACGGAACGAACATAACCAATATTCAGTTCTGTCTCTTTTGTTCATTTCGTCCAACCCTTGACAAGCCATCAAACATACCCTAACAGCCCCCTCAAGTTCAATGACCTAGAGAGGGTGTTAGCTTGGTATAAAGTAGAATAAATCGAAATGTTGGAACTGGCTTTGTCATAAGATCTATAATCTGATCTGCAGATGAAATATACTTCACAAAAATGTGTTCTTTAGTTACATGATCTCAAATAAAATGCACATCAATATCAATATGCTTGGTGAGATTATGAAAAATCAGGTTAGTAGACAAGTAGGACACCAATGTTATCACACCACAAAATCGACAAGCAGATATAAAAATATGAAGATCTCAAAGTAAGTAGGAAAGCCAAAGGACCTCAATAACAATGTTTGATAAGGCCCTATATTAAACTCAGTACTGGAACATGCAACAGTTGATTGCTTCTAGGTTGACCAGAAAATAAGAGAACCTTCCAAGAACACTGCAAATCCCTCGGTGGAATGGCAATCATCAATGCTACCAGCTAAATCGGCATATGAAAATGCAGAGATGTGAAATTGAGCACACTTAGGGATGAGTAACCTGAATTGCAGTGTGTGCATTATATAACGCAAAATCCTTTTAATAGTCATCCGGTGGACAATAGTGGGTTGATGCATAAACTAACAAACTTTATTGACTGCAAAAGCAATACCAGGCCGAGTTAAAGTAAATTAGTGCAAAGCACCTATAACTTGACAATTCATTGTTGGATCTTGCAAGCGATACCCATCATGCAAAGGCAATTTTATAGAGGAAGCCATAAGAGCGGTAAATGGATTTGCATAAGTCATGTTAGTATGATTCAATAAGTTCAACATGTACTTTTGTTGAGTCAAATATAAGCTTGCTAAGGTAACTGTAGATTCAATTCCCGAAAAAGTAATGTACAAGACTCAAATTCTTAAGAGTAAACTCATCTCCCAACTTTTGAATAATGGCTTGTAAGTAGTTTTTTGGAACTGTCAGTAACAATTATATCATCAACATAAATTAAAATATACACTCACATAGAATCACGCTAAAGCACAAATAGAGATGTGTCAACTGAAAAAATAATAGAGGCCAATACTAGTGAGAAAAATACTCAATCGCTAGTTCCATGCTCTAGGTGCTTGTTTCAAACCATAAAGTACCTTGTGTAATTTACATACATGGTTGAAATACTGCGAATCCAGAAATCCTTATGGTTGAGATATGTAGACTTCCTCATATAATATCCCATGCAAAAAAACATTATGAACATCAAGTTGTTGTATGGGCCACCAAAGAGAAAACACAATAGTAAGGACGATTATAATTGTTGGCAGTTTGACCACTGGGCTAAAAGTTTCAAAGTAGTCAATATATTTCTCTTGACTATAACCTTTTGCGAGCAAATGAGCTTTAAACCTTTTCAAAGTACCATCAACCCATCTCTTAAATCTTATAAATTCATTTGCAACCAATAACATTAACATTAGGTTGATGGTGAACAAGACTCCATGTGCCATTTTTGAACAACACATTGAACTCCTCTGTCATAGCATGATGCCAATAAAGTACTTTTTGTGCTTGAGAGAAACATGTTAGTTCACTTTCTTGGGACAATTCACTGAGAAGTAGAGTGTATGAGATATCTAGTTGCAAGAAAGGATTTTGGTTTTAAATAATTTGTTTGTGATCTAGTGACCATAATGTGAAGTCTATTGGCTTGGGGAGCAGAGGACGATTGTACAGGTGCATGCAAGGGGGACATAGGCTGGGTAGGTTCAATAGTTGGCATAGGCAAATTTGTTGCCTGATCCAAAGAGGATAAGATAGAGGGTGTAAGGACTGCTTATGAATTAGGATGAAGAACTAGGTTTGGTATGGGTATACATGATGATATACTAGGAGTAGTTATTTTAGGGATTGATGAAACTAATTTTTGATAAAGAAAACTTGTTCATCAAATTAGACATTTTGACTAGCAATGATTTTCTCAGTCATAGGATCCAGACAAAAATATCCTTTTCACACAACCATTTTGTTCATGTGTGTGTGGATAGATAACACGATGTCCAATGCCACAAGTTTTTAAATAGGCAGCAAAAAGTCTATATTCTCCTCTTCAATCAGTTTGGAGGGATTTGATCTGACAACCAAGTTTGTTCTCAACCAATTTCTGAAAGCTTTGAAACACATAAAAGACTTAATATTTTCTTTCAAAAACATATAACCAAGTAAACCTAAAAAAAGCATCCATAAAACTCATATAATATAAATATCCTTTACCACTAGAAACAAAGGAAGGTCCCCAAACATCAGAATAAACTATTTCAAAAGGTCTTTTAACTCTATGCATGGAACAATTAAAGGGTAAATTATAACTTTTATCCTTTTGACAAGCCTCACACAATGAGCTAATATTATTATGTGCGAAAGAAAAATTATGGTTATGCAAAATCTCACTAACAATATGAAAAGATGGATGTCCAAAACTTTTGTGCCACTGATCAAGAGATGCCCATTCTCCAACATATGCTGACGCATGAAGATTCATCACTGTTTGATCTACCCTGGAGATATCTAATATGTAGAGCCCTTGTTAATTGGTACCCTACAATATTGCTTTTCCCATTTTGTGATTCTTCACAAACCACTAGAGGTGGGCATCAACTTGGCCCGGCTCGGGCCCATTTAGAGCTCGATTTGCCAGGCTTTAAGTGTGGGCCGACCTGTTTACTAACAGACTGGGTTTTGGCCCAATTCTTAATAGTCTCAGGTTTGAAGAGTAATCCATGACCCAACCCATTGGCCCAATGTGAAGTGGGATGGGTCCGGCCTGGCCCGACTCAAATCCATTTGTAAATAGTAATAATTTACAAGTTCCCAACTTCCAATGTACCCAACTAATTATCTTTCTACTTTTCATAAATTAATGCAACTAATTAGGTAAATAGTAATAGTTACCAAGTTAAATTGTTAATGTTAATTGCCCACCACTATGTAATAGTTAATTTTTAAAATATTTATATTATTAAAAAAATAATAAATAACTCAAGCCCATCGGGCTGGCTCGGGCCCAACCCACATATATAATGGGCTAGGTTTCAATCTGGTACCTAACAAGTCCAAGCCTAAAATCTTGACCCAAACTCGGCCCATTGCGGGTCGGAACGACTTGCCACATGGGGCCGCTGGGCACGTTGCCCACCCCTACAAAACATTGATCATGATGAAATTCAAGAAAAAGACATTGTCTTTAGTAATTTTTTGAACGGATAACAAGTTTCTTGTAATAGAATGGACATGAAGAATATTACTAAGCAGATATTTGGAGCCAGAATAACTTAAGACAAAGTTATCGATATGATAAATCTTCAAGTGAGAGCCATTGCCAATTTTAATATGATCATGTCCCTGGTATTATGATTGAAGTGAAAGATTGTTCAAATCTACTGTAACATGGTGCATCACTCTAGAGTTTGGAACCAAGCTCTATCATCTATTGGGTCCCTTATGGTGGCATTGTAGGCTTCATGAGTGATATCTTTCTGCACTTTGAATACTTTGCATTGTAGAGCTCCATGTCCTTGCTTTCGGCATGCTAGACACGTAGTATAATAATTTGCAACTATGTGGCCGTGATTACCAAATGAGTGACAAATTATGAGATTATTGGATTTTTGCCGTCCTCTACCTCTTCCTCTAGAGGAGTTAAATCCACGATTTCAAGGAGCTGAGTAGGATTACTTTGATGAAAAATAAAATTGGCCATAAGAGATTCTAGATCCGCCTGTTCATGTATCTGTCCCTCATGCACCAAAAGAATCCCCAATAAATCATGAGAGAAAAACAGATCATCACAAGTGTTTAAAATTATTCTTAAAGAACCATACTCATTGGGAGATAAAAAAATATGCATAGTGAAACCTTCATTAGAAATTGGCTTTCCCACCATAGTCTGGGCTAAACTTTTAGCCTTATGAATATAATTTGTAATATTATCTATCCCCTTTTTTTAGATTCTATAGATGGGACTTGAGCTGCTAAACACGAGCCCTACAATGTGCAACATATGTTTTTCTCAGTGTGTTTTACACATTGTATGATGTGGTCAAGCCCATGACTTGACAATGTATCATGTCTTTAAACATGATCTAACTTAGCAAAAAATGATCCATCTCTCCCATTCCTCAAATGTCGGATTCTTTCTAGCCTCTTTATTAGGCTCCATGATAAACATGTTTGGACAAGGTTTTGACCCATCCACAAACCCCATTAAATTGTAACTTTTCAATAGTGAGATAAATTGAGACTCCGACAAAAAATTTATTGGTAGACAATTTCACTGACAAAAAGTGTTGTAGGCTTCTTGGAGAAGGAATAAAAGAGAAATGATTATTCAAACCTGATATAGAGTTGTTGTTTTCAGCCATCCAGAACAATACGACAAAAGAGAGGTAGAAGATCTGCTAGAACCATAGTGATGAAGACAAATGCTCACACGTCGCATGTAAAAATGATTAACTCTGATACCATGAAAGAGAACACTCAACAATCACACAAGGCAAGATTTTAACATGGTTTGATCCAGGAAGGATCTACGTTCATGATAGAACAAGATTTCTCTCTCTATCTTTTTTTACACTAACTGAGATGAAAGGTTCCATTGCACCAATATTTATAACAGAGTTACATGTCCCTCTGGAGGAGTCTCACATGCCTCTCGGGTCTCTTGATTTATATTAACAAAGTCCTTCTCAATTATAAATACATCTTGATTAATTATAGGATTATGAATCCTCTCTAGCTTACTTGAGCTTAATTGATTTGCATGACTTTCTTAATGAAATGTAGTCCCAATAAGGCTATGATGTGTTTACCATCTAGAGTTGAACCCTCTTTTTTGTTGTCTGTCCTTACAGAGCTTTTATCTGCACAAGTTCTGGATGACCTGAGTGGCACCCTTGGGTTTGGATTTGTATCTGGTGGATTTGGTTGAACCTGATCTGTTAATTCCTTATCAATCCTAAATAACATGACATGTGTTTTCTTTCAAAGTTGTGCATTCAAAAATTTTCATTGATTAATTTATTGTGTTGGCAAGTTTTATGTCAGGTGCATTTCAAACATGATCACTTTAAACAATACATGCTCACAAACTTGTAGGCATTTGTGATAAGTAATTCCTATGAACTCATGTGTCATTTTGGGAAATGTTTCTACTTTAGGAAACAAATGCTATTGGTCTGCTACTTTTTATGAGCAATTCTTACTAATTCATTTTTTATTTTGGAAATGTTTATTCTCTAGACATAATTATTAGTCTTCTATGTTTCATGACTACAAGATGGTGTTTATTATGCCATCATATCATGTGGCCGATGATCTTTTTGGAATAGTCTGGCCATGTTGGAATTATTGATACATATTCATTTGAAGCAATGAAACATTTTATTTTTAATTTGAAAAGCTAAATAGAAGAAATATCACACTATTGCCTCCCTCAAATAACATTAGCATGATTTTCATGTTACAATATGCAATCACGCTTTATTATATTTGCAGATTTCTCATTGCACGAATTGATGGCTTTTGATTTTTTTTCTTTTCAGATTTAGTTAATGTTGGTGGAAAATTATCATGGTTTATTGCATGTATCCAATATATATAGAGTTTAATGCTTCATTAATTCTGTCAACATCTTTGTGTGTGTGTGTCTTATCTTATCATCTCTTGATGCAAATATCAAGAGAGCTCTTATTGATACATTGGTATCCTTGACCTATGACAGGTATTTGAAACCTCACAAGTGTTTGGGAACTTTTGTTCCCTCTAAGAATTTATTTATTTTATTTTATAACCATTATCGTGGTATAAAACTCATGAGTCATACTATGAAACTTTGGGAGAGGGTGATTGAGTCTAGGTTGAGGAAGGTTGTCATGATATCAGAGAATCAATTTGGTTTTATGCCTGGAAGATCAACTATGGAAGCTATACATCTTCTTAGACAACTTATTGAAAGATATAGAGAGAGGAACAAAGATTTGCATATGGTTTTTATTGATTTAGAGAAGGCATACAATAGAGTACCTAGGGACGTTCTCTGGTGGACAATGATGAAGAAAGGTGTTTCTCTCAAGTACATTAGTATAATTAAAGATATGTATGAAGGAGTAGTAACCAATGTCCGCACTTGTGGAGGGGTGACAACCAATTTTCCGATAACGGTTGGGTTACATCAAGGATCTGCTTTAAGCCCTTTCCTATTTGCGATAGTGATGGATGAGCTTACGAGATCAATTCAAGAAAATGTACCGTGGTGTATGTTGTTTGCTGATGATATTGTTTTGATTGATGAGTCTAGAGCTGGGGTTAATGCTAAGTTAGAATTATGGAGACAAACATTGGAAGCTAGAGGTTTTAAGTTGAGTAAGAGTAAGACTGAATATATGGAATGTCGGTTTAGTAAACAACGAAGTAGGGATGGGAGTGTAGTGAAGCTTGGTGAGCAAGATATACCAGTGAATGATTATTTCAAATATTTGGGATCCATCATTCAAAAGTATGGAGAAATTGATGGAGATGTAAATCATAGGATAAAGGTTGGGTGGATGAAATGGAAAAGTGCTACTGGAGTGCTGTGCGATCGTAGAATGCCATTGCGGTTGAAGGGAAAGTTTTATAGGACGACTATTAGACCCGCTTTACTATATGGTACGGAATGTTGGGCTGCCAAGAGACATCATATTCAAAAAATGAGTGTAGCTGAGATGCGGATGCTTAGATAAATGTGTGGAAATACAATAAAAGATAAGATTCGGAACGAAGAGATACGTAAGAAGGTAGGTGTTGCACCCATTGAAAATAAGATGCGAGAGAATCGTTTACGGTGGTTTGGACATATTCGGCGAAGGCCTAATGATGCTCCAGTTAGAAGGTTGGAGAAATGGGAAAATATATTAGTTAAAAGAGGTCGGGGTAGGCCTAGGAAGACTTGGATGGAGATGATAGGAAAGGATATGAATGCTTTGAACCTCACCGAGGACATGGCGTTGGATAGAAATGATTGGAGGAAAAGGATTCATGTGGAAGACCCAAAATGAATTTCTTTTTTGGTTCATATCGCTGACCCCAATTGTTTTGGGATGAAGGCGTAGTTGTTGTTGTTGTTGTATTTTATAACCATTAAAAAGGTTTTTTTATTTACTTAATTTTTTTTTGATTTTTTATTTAAACAAATCTTTTGATTTTATTTTCTTTAAAACAAATTTTAATTTTAAAAAAGCATATTCAATTTTATGTCATTTAATATTTGTATTTTTTATATAAAAATTATATTTTAGTTCTTTGATTTTTTACATTATTACCTTTAAAAGTTCACTTTCATTTTGTTCTTTTACCCCTACACTATCATAATATTGAAATTACATAATATTTATAAAGAAAAAGAGTCTACAATAAGTAAGATGATTTCTTTCTTTTTAAATTTGTATTTAATTTCTTTCTAGTTTTTGCTTCTTCCAATTTTTTATTTTTATTTTTATTGAAATTATTAATTTCCAATTATTTTTGTTTTTTTCATTAAATTTTATATTTATTTATTTTATAATCTAAAAAACTACTAAATAATTATATATTGCACTCAAGTATTATAAGTATTTTTATGACTTGTGAAGATTACAAGATATTATCTTAAAAAAATTAGAGTTGCATAAATAATTGTTACTATTCTTAATCATAAAAGTCATGTTTACTTGAAATTTCATTTTCACATACATGTGTTTGTAATGATTTGGTAGTAACACAAAACGCCACATTAGCTTTATTCAATTGTATTTTTTAATTAGTGCAATAACTGTTATGCAAAGTGAGAACCACCAACATAATGAAGTAGACTACAAATAAATAAAAAAGAAGAGGAAAAAGAAGAGCACCAAATTTAGGTGGTGTGACGGTCAGGCCTACGTCTGTGGGCAAACATGGAGCAAAAATTTACTAACCAAATGTTTTGAATACAATAGCAATATAAAAACTCTTAAAGCCCCAAAACTCCAATATACCCAAAGTTCTCTAATTCCCTTGAAGAGAGACAACTTTCTATAAAAGAAAAAAACCCTAAGTAACATATAAATTTTTTTGAAAATAGAATAGGCCTACACCCTTCTTTACCATGACAAACCTCAAGGAAAATTCCTAGTATATGGTCTTCAAATTCAAGACACCCACAACAATAACTTATTACCATTTTATAGTTATGAATTTACAATTATATCATTTAAACTCTTTTTGAATAATTATCAAAATTTTAAGCACCTTTATGATTTCCTTATATATTCAAAGCAAATATACAATATTTAATCATTGTAGTACATGTCATGCTCAAGATACATAAGGGATGACGGCTCAACCTCAAGTTTTAGATTTTTTTTCTTGGCTTATCATTTTAACATACTTAAATCTTTAAACCTAATAGAATCAACTATATACATGTACACATATGTGGTGAAAAGTAAATCTTTGATTCTTGGAAGCATAGGTGGTTGAGTTTGTATCAGACCTAGGGATGACAGTGAACCGGGGCGGGGGGACAAGGTCTCCACCCCCGCTCCTTCTCAAAATCCTGAAGGATCGAAGTGAAGAAGAGATCAGAGGATTTGAGATTAGTTATCGTAAACGGCCTGCTTCAAAGGAGGTTTCTACTCACACATCGCATGCCTCAGTGAGTAATCCCTTCTCCTTAAAATAGAGAAGGGTTGCTGGGAATTTTACCTCTCTTTAGGTAGCCGTTTACCCCAGCAACTACTTCCTGTTTCACCTGGAGCTTATCCAGAATGAGAGGGTCATTATGGATAAGGCCACAACCTCAATCGTTAGAGAAAGAGTGGGCCCTCCTCTTTCTTTAACGGTTGAAACAATTTCGTGAAACATGGCCACAGTTACTTATAAATCCTGCCCTCCATGCCCGCACAGGTCTTGATTTTAACCTCCATCCCCAGTCCAAATGGGGCGAGGCTGGGTGGGGCCCCATTTTCCCTCAGTCCACTGCCATCCCTAAAGAAGGATCATGGACGGGATGGGGTGGGGCGGGGTGGGGCCGGGTGGGGCAATGCGGGGATTGAAGATAGGGACGGGTTAGGGTAGGAAAAAGCACAAGTCCATCCCCTTCTCCTTTCCCGCATGGGTTTTGATTTTAACCACCATCCCCGCCTCCATCCCTGTTTCATGTCCTCCATCTTCGGTCCAAACGGGGTGAGGCAGGGCGGGGCCCCATTTTCCTCCAGTCCACTGCCATCCCTAATCAGACCTTATGTCACAAGAACACACCATTTTCAGACTTTCATCTAGGGACATGATACATGTCACACTACCACGACAAACGGAGACAATATTTTATTCCTTGTGTCCTATTTCTAGAAAAAAATTGTGAACTCCCTCTAAAACTTATATCTAGGAATGGTTCATGTTTGTGTCCTCATGACATGGATTAAACCTAATTCTAAACCAAGTGTAAAACCTAAGCCAATATTGATCCTGTTTGTGTTCAGTATTAGTATAAATATATTTCAGACTTATATGGGTCATTGGATTTGGATCTAATGTATTAGGTTGGCTATAAACGGGCTTATAGTATGTGCCACTTTCAAAATTTTAAAGTGTCGAGTTGAAATTACTGTGATGTAATTATTTAAGGTGTATAGTTTAGAAAACTAATTCAAGCATAAAACCAATTGGACTTGTACAGTTCAAGCATGATTTACAATGGGTGTGAACCAGGCATATATGCTCCCAATTGGGTTGGGTCAGTTCGGTTAAGAGGACAGAACTTGACTAGCAAACCTCATAAATTTGGGGTTGCTAGATATATTTTGAATAACATTATAGAACATAAATACATATGAGGAGTGTGCATTTTGTTAGGTCCCTTCGTAAATCACAGTTTCATGTGTTTTTTGTCTTAATTTGAACTGGTAGGTGTATTTCATAGTCTACTCAGTAGAAAACGTGCAGTAGATTAGGCATTTTTCATGCTCAGACGTGTTTTTTTCTAAATTAAAAAAATTCAATTGCTAATATTTCACTAAAATCTAATAAAGTATTCAAGTAATTTCATTAAACCAATTTGACCAAAAAATGTTTTTTAGTAAATAGGAAATGATAAACACATCTACCTGCTAAGGTCAAGCAAAAATAACCAACTATGATTTTTGAAGAGTTCTAATGGAAATGGGTCTTAATGAATGCATTTCTTGTGTGGATATTCATGTAAGTTTAGAGTAGTTTAGGTATAAATCATAGACAAATATCAGCCATCTTTTAAAAATCTACTGATTTTATCACTAGATTTCAAAAACTGATATAAGATTGAGAAAAAATACAATATTTTCAAGGTATTACTTATTTTGAAGATATCGTGATATTATCACATTATTATTGCAATATTTATATATTTTATATATTTATTGTATTTTCAATGTTTTCTTATAAATTTATAGATTTTCTTATAAATTTTTAAAATTTAATTATACCAATAATTTTCCAAGTTTTTTTTCCGAGAGAACAATCAATTTTAATTTATCTCGAGATTTTTCTTTGCAGAGAAAATCCTGATAATGGGATTTGTGACTATGGTATCAGTCCATTCTACTTCTGTCTGTTTGGATATGAACCAGTTAGGATTGCTATGGCTGGTTGTCTAAATCAGTTCAGGTGCAGAGGGATTCAGTATGAATTAGGTTTGGTTCAGAAGCACACCATAAGATCCAATCAGGCATGTTTGGTTGCATCTCATGTGATTTGGAGTCACATTCAACCATGTGGTTTGGTTCAAAAATGTGATTTGAAATCACATTCCATTTCTCATTTTCATTTTATAATGCTTGGTTGGTTGTGCAAATGATATTCATTCACTCATTTGCATGAGATTCTGAATCACATGAGAGGTTACCAAACATGCACTCAAGAACTGACTTCATTATTCATGTAAGACCAAGTTTTAACCTGATCCTACATATGACTCCATTAGAAGTGGGTCAACTTGGGTCTGACCAGTCTGCTTCTTTGGTTCAGTTTCAGATTAACTGACCCACTTAACACCCGTACAGATTTTGCCTTTAACAATGAATCGATTTTCTCTGCTTTGGCAACTACTCTATATTTTTCTCTATTTCATGAAAAGACACTGAATGCATCTTGCACCTTGTGAATGCCATCAAGTTGAGGTGATGTCACTAATTCGAAACCCACGGGTGTGCACACCATGAGAGTTTCAAACTGGGCGTGCTACCTGGTGGGCAAAAAATTGGGATTGTTTTTTGGACAATCCAAGGGGAAAACCCACCCATCAGTGGCCACAATTTGTCTGGCCTCCGGTTGGTAAAACACTTGAGGTCCCCAGCTTCGACCATGCAGCAAGTGATGCCACCTGTGGGTTTTGAACTTGTGACATCCCATCAACTTGGTGACATTCAGAATTCACCTTACCAGATGAGCGGAGACCTTGTGAGCAAAGGCGTAGCTAAGGGGGGGCAGGACTGGGCTACAGCCCAGTCCTGCCTCCCGAAACAGTAATTTTTTTTTTAAAAGCACAGTCCTAGCCCAGCCCTGATTCCATATGAAATAGATTTTTATCCATTTTTGTAGCCCAGCCCAGTCCTAGCCCAGCCCTGACTGCAGCAAATAGTTTGATTTGTCCATATGAAATAGATTTTTATTAATAATTGTAGCCATTTTTTATTTTATCTCAAATTTTTTTTTGGGGGCGCTGCCCCGAACCCCCGACTATCACACAAATAAACTTTTTTTTGCTACACCCCTGTTTGCCCCCCCCCCCCCCCTCACATGAATCCTAGCTACGCCCCTGCTTGTGGGCTTACACTAATGAGCTCGCCAGTAAGTGAAGGTTGCTTTCCCCAGTTATCCAAAAAGAAAAGTTCCATTAAAAAAAAAAGCTGAATGCGCCTCTGTTAACAATCTCAATCATTTTCTTACTACACTAGAAATCTACAAGTAGAAGCAAACCAAACCTAGCTCACACTCATGTCAAACTAAAATACAGAACAAGAATTTCAATTCAACAGTGAGTATAGGTGACCTTAGTTCGGGTCTGTTTGAAAAAAAGAAGAAACCCTGCCTTACAAAAATTAGCCAAAGTAGGATTAACCTTTGAATTTGAAATCACTGCTTATATACCTCCTATTGGCCATATGAGTTCTGGCTCAACTTAGAGTCAATTTACCTAAACAAGCCGAATTGAAGCTTGAGCCAGAGCATATTAAGATTGGTTAAGCTTGCATTAAAATCTCACTGGGTATTTGATTACCTCGATTGGATCTCAGATCCGAGATCATGATTTGGCTTGAAGCCCATGGTAGATCAGAGGATCTTAGAGGACCAAAGGTTCTCAAAAGACCCCAGACTCAATACAAAAGAAAGAAAGAAGTGGAATTATTGTGATTGTTCATAATACAAGCTGGAGAAAACAAAGAAAACAACACCGGATTATTTGGCAGGAGTTTTACACACATATTCTTCCTCAACATTCAAAGTGAAGGAGTGAAGAAGAAGATATCATCCAACCTGTCATTGGTTGGAGAATTCCCTCCATAAACCAGCATCCCTTCTCCAGCAGCACTCCTCCCACCTGAAAATGCACACCATCCGCGCGGACCCGGATGTTCTCCGGGTCCTTTGTCATTAAACTTAATCCACACCAATGCCACTGTGTCAAGAGCATAAGCCTCATCTGAGAACTGCCCAGCACCAAGATGACCCTTATCACTAGGATCTATCTCACCCCCATAAACTACCACATACTTTCCAATACCAACAGCAGCGAACATGCTGCGAGAGCTCGGCTTGTCGCCTGCTGTCTCAACCTGCTTCCACTCGCCAGTTGCAGGGTCGAAGCGGTGGACATCGTCGAGCTCTTCGCCGGAAAAACCATACACAACCCACACTTTTCCACCACACACTGCTAGCCCAGGCCCTCCCCTTGGTCTACAGGCATCCCCTGGTGCTGGATAACAGATCCACTGACCAGCTTTAGTATCATAAGACCACAAGTCATTCAACCTGCCTTTGATGCCACAACCTCCAAAGACATACACATGCTGCTCATCAGCAGCCATAGAGTGATAGCTCCTGTTAGTAGGGCCAGTTTGACCTGATGTTAGAAGCTTCCATTGCTTGGTTACTGTATCAAATGAGTAGAGCTCATTGAGTTCAGAGTGATCAGCATCTCTGCCACCAAACACATAGATGGTATGCCCAACTGTGGCCATCATCATACCAATCCTTGGTGGGGGTATGTCCCCAGTAACTGGTGCAATGGACCATGCTGATTCATTGAGGTCGAAGACGTACATCTTGTTGTCAATTGGCACACGCGGCTCGAACTCACCTCCAAACACATAGGCCTTCATTCCTACAATTGCCACTGCATGAGAGCTCCTGGCTTCTGGTCCATCACCCTTTTGCTCCATCTATGACAGAGAGAAAGAAAGCAAAGTAATTTTGTTGTGTATCTGTGCATATGAGTGTTGTGCTGTGGCACTATAGCTGATGAGCCATGACCATTTGATGCAGCTAACTGTGCATTGTTGGATTGAGCTGCATGGGACTAATGGACACCAAGAGGGCTATGCATTTGGAGTGTATAACATTGCCTTTTTCCACTTCACTGGGTATTTTTTATTTTCTAACTCCAACATGAAAAAATATTTCAGGATAAACAAAAAGGGGAAAAAATCAGAATCATAACAGAGTGAATATTTTTCAAGAAATTCATTTTTCTTCACATTTGTTTTTCATTTTTCAAGTTTACTTTCTGCTTTTTTATTGGAAATCCAATATTATTGCGAGATCAACATCTGCAAAGAGGTTTGGACTGTGGAAGATCAAGAAAATGATCTATGACTATGACTAGAGCAGAGTCCAAGACAGTGAAAGTAAGGCAACCTATTGACTTGGTTCAATGTGTCAGTTCAGCTGGATAACAAAGTGCCTTATCTGGTTTACTTTTTTTCACTCTCTTCTCTCTGAATCATGACTCTGAATCCCCCTACCATAAGAGCGCTGGAGTTGCAAATTTCTAGTAGACACCAAACTCTAAGCTATATAGATGAACTGTGCGTTTCATGAAAGACTAGATTAGATACTTGAAAAAAATTGTTACAAGCAGCATATCATTAACATGAAAACTGTACAAATTGATTCATAAGAGTAATTGGAACACTCTTCCAAACAAAACTATGATTCATAAGAGTCCAAAAACTGAAAAACTCTTCCAAACAAAACTATGATTCATAAGAGTCCAAAAACTGAAAAACTCTTCCAAACAAAACCATGTAAATAGTGAGGTACTTTTACGTTGCTGTGGGGGATACCTATTTGCAAATGGATGATGAATACAACAAAAAGTAAGGGAGTAGACAACAAACTTTTTTCATTTTTCCTAATTTGGTTGCACCCTAGCTGTGTGAGCTTTCAAACAGAGAGACACATAGGGCTGGGGAGCCTGATGATCTTTGATACTCAGTCAGGTTGCTGCTGGCCCTGGGCTTGGCATCTGGGTCTGAGACCAATTAAGTCAAACCACACCTGAGCCTTAAAAATCCACTTTTTTCTTATTAAGCTTGGGTAAGTTACAGTTCTCAGGGGTCAGGGCCAAGTTTGTGACCCAGCAGGCCAAGGCTATTAAAAGTCTGACAAGAAAGGGAAAATACTGTCTAGCCTCTAGAGTACCGTACTCTCCAGCTGAAACTCATGGGGAGCAAGTTTTATTTGATCAATTTAATCCCACAGATGTGTTCAACATGGTCCATTTACTAGGAAATGCATTTTAAATAGAGTGATTTTGATGTAAAAACATGAATTTGTCAATCATGAATTTTTGATGCATTGTGGTCCGTTGAAATTTGATGCCCTTCAAAAAAATCTACTCATATAAAGTGATCGACGTTCGAGAACTTTTTTTTTTACCATGTAGATTATATCCATAAGCTTGATCTTAAAACTGGGATGTTTCTACTGGAGGGTACGGTAGACTAGAGAGTTTTTTTTAAAAAAAAAGCTGGGGTTATAAGCAGTCCCTTACCAGATATTTCTTAAGCCCCAATATGGCAGAGGGATTCGAACCTGGTCCTTAAGCTTGGCACAAGACCCCGCTTACCACATGGGATACCACCTCGGTGGTTCGGTAGATCAGACATTAACCAATATTATACCAACAAGAAATAACAAAACACATCTACAAGAAGAGGCTGCATGCTTGGTGGACATGCAGCGACCTGCCTGACAGCCATCCATCTTGACATTTATTGAGATGGGTGTGGTGCCCATCTTGAGAAATGCCAAGATGGAGGGCCAGCAGCAGTCCGCTGCATAAAAATGACACCATCATCTCACTCTCTTGGTCAAGAATGAACCTCCCCTCCTTTTGGGGACCTTATTCATGGTTTATAACAATGTTGTAATCGTTAGGCCAAGGATTCAGGTGAATTGATCGATACCGATTCTCAAGTAAATCGTTCTTAATCGACTAATAAGTATCGAACACTAATCGGCTGATTCACACAGATACTGACAACATTGGTTCATACCACTAATATCTCATAGAAAAAGAGAATCAAAAGAGAAAGAGAAAGAGAAAGTGGCAAAAAGGATCGGCCATCACAGTTTTTTCAATGATATTGTCAGGGAGTGAATAAGATTGCAATAATTACAAGAAGATGATGAAAACTAACCTTCACCCATTTCCCCTGAAACTTGGCCATCGCCGTTGGTAGGGAAGATTTGGCCGGAAAACCTGCCGTGGAAAATTTCCGGTGAGTATGACACTCAGAAGAGTTGATGGGCCACCTACACTTGGCAGTTGGCACAAAAACAAAAACAAAAACAAGAACGGGGTCTTTGGGTGTGGATGGATTTGTCATATATATAGACAACAGAGTTGGGTATAGTTAACAACGTTCTGATAAACTCGTCATAGATTCTCTTGTATCTACAACAATGCCCCCAGAAGCTTGTAAAATGCATCGAGTTTGCTGTCATTTTAGGCGTGTTTGAGTTGATAAGGCGAAATTGTGCTGTGGATAGGGCTAGTAGTAAACGAGCGGAGCTTGGCATGTTTGGGCTTGACTCATTAAGGATGAACCCATGCTCGGGCTCGGCTTGTGAGCCGAGCTCGTCACAATATGGAGAAATTGTGCTGTGGATACGGTTGGTTAACGAGTGGGTGAGGCTTGGCTAGTTAAGGATAAACCCCTGCTCGGGCTCAGATTGTGAGCTCATCACAAGCCGAGCCAAGATCGTTAAGAGTCGATCACTAGCTTGTTAATTTTATAAAAGAAATGATTTTCAAGTATTTTTTTAAAAGCTTAATAACATATATATATATATATATATATATATATATATATATATATATATATATATATATATATATATATATATATATATATATATATATGGGTAAACTAAGTGTTTAATATCAGTAGATTCAGTTTTACAAAAATAATTAAAATACCAATAAAAGAATGGTAGTCTTTTGAACTTGAAGAAAATTGAAAAGTTAAACACCTTTTTCAAAGAAGTAACTTTATAAATTCACCAAATTTATCTTTTTGATCTAAAAAAGTAACCATATATTTTTTAAAAATACTATTTTTAAGAGTATTTTAGTCATTTTAGTATGGTTGAATTCATCTAACATTAAATAAAATTAGTTTAATGTTAGATTAACCATATATATATATATATAGCCTATAGGAGATGAGCTTGCCATATTTGTACTTGGCTTATTTACCTAAATGAGCTGTCTTGCAGCTCGAGCTCATTGTGAGATGAGCCTAGCTGAACGGTGAACTTGTTGCCTCCTTCCCAGCCCTAGCTATGGAATATAATGCAAGCACACAGAGAAATAGCTGCTTGGACATGACCACTGTTGCATACCGTCACACCCGAGCAGGGGCGTAGCTAGGATTCATGTGGGGGGGGGGGCAAACAGGGGTGTAGCAAAAAAAAAAAAATGGTGTGATAGTCTGGGGTTCAGGGGCAGCGCCCCCCCCCCCCCCCCCCAAAAAAAAAAAAATTTTTTTTTTGAGAAGAAATAAAAAATGGCTACAATTATTAATAAAAATTGTAGTGGCCATAGAAATGGGTCGGATCCAGCACGGGCAAGTGCCCACCCTCGCCAGGTGCTGGATCCGACCCGGGAATTAGCGCTGGGCTAGGCCTGGGCTTTTAATTTTTTTTTTTAACTGGGCTACAGCCCAGCCCAGTCCTGCCCCCCCCCCCCCCCCCCCCCCCCCCCCGCTCCGCCTTTGCACCCGAGCACCACCACTACCATCTCACGAGCATGATCAAGATGAAAAATCTATTATGGCTCTCGTACCATAATAGATTCACAGCAAGCACACAACCCACAAAATTTAACGTGGTTTGGTTCCTTGAGGACCTCCATGACTCTCAAACACTCACACCTCTCTTCTCCATTAGGTATTGGGCCCTGTCCCAAGATGGAGGATGATCAGGTGCTTAATGCACACATTTTAAGAGTATTTTCATGGTTTTTTGTTTTTGTTTCTCTTAAATCTGACCATACAAATATGATGTAAATGCATGTTTTATAACGACCAGTGCATCCAACTATGATGCATAAACAGGAATTTTTTAATGCACAAGAATCAATGGCTCATAATTTTACAAATATTCAAGCATCCAAATATCATATTTTTTCATAAAAATACACTACCCAACAATCGATTAATAGCAAATTTACCATGCTGATCACATCTACTCAGATTTGTAAAAAAAAAAAAGTTTGAAAATACCCAGTTCATACAGGTTCTCATATGCTAGTGGTTCTAGATAAAGCCAACGAAAGTTTTCTCATCAGTTTCTATGATCAAGTGGGAGTTCACTTTTACCCTCAAAGGCCTCATACACTAGTTAGGTGGGTGGGCTTAAGGCTTTCAAGTTGAAGGAAGTTGAGAGTTCGATACCCAAGGTAGAAACTATTCTCAGTGCATAGGTGGGCAATCTAATTGTTCACTTTTTTACTATCTTTTCATAATAATAAGAGCAATTAAAATACTCTAAAAATTTCATGAACAATTGACTTTGTCATATGCTATAGTCAGTTTGCCAGCCACGTAAAATAGCCAACACCTTGCCTATAGAAAGTTTTTTTTTTTTTTGGATTTATAATCCCAAGAAACCGCACCCGGCAGCCTGTCATACTTACGGTCGTTTTTTTTGGATTAAATCTGAACCGCTCAATTGATGGCTAAGATTAGTTCACATTCTCACTTAGATGCTGACTGATGCTAGTCAGTCATTCAGATGCGGTTGGACGGCTGGGATCCTTTGATAGAATCCTTTCTGCCAAGTGGCCCATTGTCAGCTTTAGGGTCAGTTGGAATCTGATTAGACATAGATTCAATTATTGACTACTTAGACCTAAGCATATCCTGACCTGAAAATTTGCAGTTAGATCCAACTTTGACTGCTCTAACTATTGTTTGTTCAATTTCTTTTATGGGATGCTATTTGCGATTGTACTGTTCAAATAAACTGAAGAGATTAGAACTAAAATACCTTTTTTCTACTTCTACCATCATGAAAAATCATTTCCAGGTTTCATATCCAATTGTGAAAAATGATAATCTCGTTCATGAATTATTACATAGATTAATTAAATAAAAAAATAAAAGCCGAATCCGTCAACATCTGTTTGGATTAGGGATGGCAGTGGACCGGGGGAAAGCGGGGCCCCGCCCCGCCTCGCCCCGTTTGGATCGGGGATGGAGGCGGGGACAAAGGTTAAAATCCATCCCCGTCCGGGGGTGGAGGGGGGGATGGACATGCACTTTTCCCCGGCCTGCCCCGCCCCGCCCCGATCCCCACCTCATTCATGATCCGACCACTTTTCCCTGCAATATCCCCACCCCGCCCCGATCCCCACCTCATTCCTGCACGACCACTTTTCCCTGCAATATCCCCACCCCGCCCCGCCTCATCCCCGTTTGAACCGGAAATGGAGGACATGAAACGAGAATGAAGGCGGGGATGGAGGATAAAATCCATTCCACGCTGGGGATGGAGGCGGGGGTGTGTTATCGTCGTGAAATTTTTCCCGTCTTCCCTTCCTTGCGGAAGGGAGAGGAAAATGCTTTCGCGCTTCAAACTTGACCGGATTTTGGAAATTTGTTTTGAAATACTCGCCTCCGTTTTCAAAATTGCGAAAAAATCCATGGGATGGGGCTCGACCTGTCGGTACGAGGTTCGACCGTTCCTGTCGCCTTTAACAAGGGTAATCGAACCAAGGACCAAAACTATACTTGACTTAGTTAAATTATCAAAATTGTATTCTATCCTAAATGCACAGAGAATTCAGGCATGTGCTATGAGATTTTGAAAAATGGAAGTAGGAAAAACATGATGTATGCTTGGAAAATATTTGGAGTTGAAAGATATTTCTCAGGGAAAAGGTGAAAGTCAATTTCTCAGGAAACTCAGATGAAAGGGGTTTTGAAATCACGAGAAACTTCATAAAGGTGTGGGAAAATCATAAATGGATGAAAATTCTGAGAAAATGGAAAGAATTCTTGAGAAAAGGGTAAACATTTGAAGGGAAAATGCTTGTCAGGAAAAGCTTCAAGTTTTGAAACCTTTCTTTAGAAAATGGTTGAGATTCATTGGAAAATTCTTTGGAGAAGGAGAATTGAAACTTGGGAAACTGACATCCTGAGAATCTTAGCCTTGAAACACTTGGAAATCGATTTTGATCTTTGAGAAAGGTGAGAAACTTCTTTTGAAAATCTTGAGAAAATAACCTTTTCCATGGAAAACTGTGGAAAAACTTGACTTGGGAAAACAAATTTTGAAAAATTCTAAGAGTTTCTTAAGAAATCGATTTCTTGAGAATGAAATTTTCTTAAGAAAATCATGAGAAAACCAATGATTTCATGATGCAAATGATATGAGTGAATGAATGCACTTTGAAAAGATTTTCTGAGAAATTTGTTGAAAAAATGTGTATTAAGTCAAAATAAATCCTTCACATATTCTGACTGTGGCCATGAACATGTTCAAAGCTTAATTGATTTAATGCACAATACTTTGCAAAATTGGAAATATGATGTGCATTTTAAGATAACCTAAGAGTGTAGACTCAATGTGACTGGTAGAAAGATGATGGATCTGGGTCTCGTCCATATTCCGACTAGGGCCGTAAATATGGATTCCACTGAGTTCATCAACTCCCTAAGAGTTGGTGCACGTGCCATTCGTGTACATCCATAGTGCTTTTGAAATAAAATACATGAATCACATAAGCAGGATATTGCATAAATTCAAACTATATGATATGCATCATAGTCTAAGCAGAAAATTAAATCTCTTATTCCAAAATTTACATTATTACATCACTAAATAAATGAAATAAATGGAAATTGCAAACTTCAGCTCCTTTTAAATGTCCCTGCCAAACTTGAAATAAGGTTAGCTTAAATATGTGAGTTTTTCCAAGATTTTCCAATAATATTATAAAATTATTGGACTTAATTGGATATAAACTCTATTCTCATGCTTCTTTGATATTTGAAATGATGTAAATGCAAGAAATTCAGTAGAAAATAGTTTGAAACTCGAAATTGTGGTCAAAATGACCAAAATACCCCTAATATTAAAGTTGTACCTTTAAAATCAAGGTTTTTTTTTTGAAGGAAATTTTGGTAAAAATTGAGATTTTGAAATTCGAATTGAAACAAATGATGATGAAATGCATGATAAGACATGATGACATGCTGCTAAACACATTAGGACTGAAAATCAGAATTTTGACATGCTATCATTCATAAAAAATAATGAATTTCACTTGTTTTTCGCTTGGATTCGGGTCTCGTAGGGCCCTGTTTTGATGATATGGCTAAACCGAGCCTCAAACGAATTCGAAATGCTGTCAAATTCGGTATGAACCATTTAACTATTTTGATAAACAACCTAGAATGCTAAAACTCACGAAATGACATGGTTTAAATACTAAAATTTAAAGAAAATCCTAAAAGGGGCGAATTTCGCCTACGGACCCAAACCAAAAGCAATACTTAATATGATAATCCAAAAATTACACCATAGAAACATCTTATATTTTGCAAACTGCTAAAGGACCCGAAATTGAACACTTTTGGCTTTTACAACCTTGGGATTTGAACTACGGTGAGTTTGGTAACCAGAATTTGGTTCTGATGGAGGAAAAATCAACCAGATCTAATATAAAAATGCTAACAAAATAGCAAACAACCATGGAAATTTCTGATATTTAACTAAGGAACTAACGACACTCACAGGAACAACTTTCATTTTTATGATTTTGACATTTGATCAACAGTAACAGAGATAAAAATACGAATTTTTATGCCTAAATCAACAGAGCAGATAAATATCACAAAACATGAGACTGACAAGAAAAATCCGAAACAGATAGTAAGACTGTTCTAAAAATCATAAACTTTCAGATAAAAACATAGGACATCTCGACAATGACATTCACTTTTTACAGATTCGGATTTAGAGCAATACCCAAAGAGAACCCATCGCCTTAAGTCGATCCAAAATCTCAGAGACCCAAATCAGGATCTGACACGTGTCCTGAACTCTCGGATTTTTGTCAGACATCAAACAAATTCAGAAAAATCTGATAAAATCAGATTAAATACTAGATAGCATCCCGAGTTCAGGATATTTTTTTGATCAAAAATAGGACCTCATATGAGAGAGATCTAAATTTTACAAGTTAGAAATACATTTTTAAAACGTATCCTAGGTAACAAAACCCAATCTACCATTTCAAACATTTACTGCTGTAAATAAATTCAAATCATTCCAATTTTTTTGCAGATTGCTAGGAACACCTAGGGACGCGTACTGTGATTTTTTTCGCATTTTTAAAGAAAAATAAATGCATGAAATGATGAGTGAATTGACTGACAAAAACAGGAAATTACAGAAATGAAGCAGAATTGAAACAAAGGCTAAAAAACATCTAATTAATTCCTAAAATATACTAAATCAATGAAATAAAATATGAACTAAATCTAATTAATGCATGAATGTTAAAATCATCAAGAAAGCATAATTTTACTTTTAATATATGTCGCTTTATGAGAATAGCTCGATCCATCATTCGGATGAGCTCTTTCTTCAAAACGAAAGTGCAAATCAAGACAAAGGCATTATTTCGATAAAACCAATTAGAATAGATGTGCACCTTGTGTTCTTTTGCAGCTTTGGAACTCCTAAAATGAACGGCTACCAACGACTTCTTTCGTCCTTCGACCCGGGCTTCCGAAGGTTCACAAAAATCGATCCACGCGCCTAGATCGAGTTGGAATTGATGCGAGCAAGCTTGGTACTTCGATGCACCCTCTCAATTGAGCCCAAGGGGGGCGTGAATTCAGAACATCAAAATCGTGTAGTAGGGCACTCAAAGTGAAAATGATAAATCCAAAAGGATCTCCCCTAGGCTGGGCGTGGGCCCTTGTATTTATAGAAATTTTTGGAAAATTTTGAAATTCAAAGAGGCTTAATCTGAGCCCTCCATGTGGCGCCATCTCAGAGGGTGTTGTCTTGGAGTTTGAAATTCAAATTCTGCTTTATTTTGGAAGGAGGAGAGACTGCCATGTGTCGCCATCTCAGAGCATCCATATTGACATGTGTCAGAAGGAAAGACATAGGATTCAGATGGTGCCACCTCAGAGAGAGTTTGAAATTTAAATTTTTGCTTTTTCTAGAGGAAAGGAGAGGCTGACATGTGGTGCCACCTCAGGGTGGCTCTACACTGCCATGTGGCAGGAGAATAAGAATGGAAGAAGCAAAATGCGCCACCTCAGAGGGGAGCTTTTTCTACATTTTCTGATGCAGGGAGGTTTGGACATGTGGCGGTTCAGGATGATTGTGCTTTTGACAAGTGTCAGCTGTATGGAGAAGCCTTCTCAAATGGCGCCACCTTAGAGGGAGATTTGAAATTCAAATGGGGTTGGCCCTGGAGGAATGGAGGGTGGACATGTGGCGCCACCTCAGGGTGGCTCCTAAAATGCCATGTGGCAGGAGGGAGGAGCAAGGAACATGTGGCGCCCTCATAGACCAGATGAAAAAGGCAAAACTCAAGATTTGCGCAACTTAGGCCTTGTCTGAAAATTTTTGAATGGTTGTTTTTTCTGAAGAAGGCCAGGAGTGACACGTGTCCCCTACTTTTTCTGAAGGAAGCTGAAAATGACATGTGTCACCTACTTTTCTGAGAAAAGTAGGGGGAGACATGTGTCATCCTGCTTTTTCTGAAGGAAGCAGAGAATGACACGTGTCACTTGCTTTTTCTGAGGAAAGCAGAGAATGACATGTGTCACTTGTTTTTTCTGAGAAGAGCAAAGAATGAAATGTGTCACTTGCTTTTTCTGAGAAGAGCAGAGAATGACACGTGTCCTTTGCAGGAGACACACTTCAAATGACGCCACCTCAGAGGAGACAAGCCCTACTTTTTCTGAACAGGACAACACATGACACTTGGCATCTCATGGTGACTTTGGAATGACACATGGCACAGGGTGAAGAGGGTGGATACTGACACGTGGCATGGAATGAGGAGGATGTCTAATGACATGTGGCGGCTTCTTAAGGTAGCCCCACACTGACACTTGGCAGATAAATGGGAGGAGAGAGAAAAGACAAGTGGCGCCAATCCAGGGGACAAGGCTCCTATATTTTTGGGTTTTTCAAAGTTCAGGTTTTTCAAAAGAAAAGCCTGTGTGACACCACCTCAGTGTGGGTCCCACATTGCTTCTTTATTGAAATAAGAACAAGACAACAAAACCTCTTTTTGGAATTTTCACAAAATCTGGACTAATTGGTAAAACAGATTTTTTTGAAAAGAGTTGGCCCTTGTAGGGAAATTTTGTAAAAGGAAGATATTTGAAATGGTCAAAAAGGCAAAGTCTGAGATGAAATTTATTGAAAATTATTCAGATTGTTTTCCTGATAAAATTTTTGAAATTCTGAGTCCTGGGGGTAAAATGGGAAGAATTAATAATTTTGAAGACCCAGGGTTTTGAAATTGATTTTAAAAATAGTTGAAATTCTAATCTGGATTAAAAATTTTGAAATCAAGAGTTCTGGACCTCGAAATGACATGCTGTGCAGTGCAGTGATATGAAATGCTATGCAATGCTATGCAATGCCATGTCTTATGAAATGCAATCCTGAACCAGGATTTGGAGATTCCCGTCTCCTGTCAGGAATAAAATTTTGAACATCTGAGCTGAAATAGAGAAATTTTGAGAGTTGTAGATGAAATTTAGACTTCTGTAAGGTTCCAAGCTCAGAAAATGACCATTTTGCCCTTCGGCGATCTCAGGAACTGGATAATGGTGCTGGGTGGAAATGTCGGGGAGGTGAGTGAAAATTTGGGGTGTTTACAGATGCCCCTCTTTGCTACTAAGCCGGCTTGTGGCCGAGCTTAGTGCAAAGAAAAACACACCAAATTTGGAGTATATAAAAAAATGCCCCAGTTAGAAGGATCTGACTGGGTATGAAGAAATTAGCCCAAGGAAGATGATAGATATGAAATGGAGAATGAAGAGGAAAGATTCACTTTATGAGAGTGAAGTTCAGGTTTTTGCCCTTATCCTGGATGGGACAGAAAATGCTTCGTGTGAAACGAAGCTCAGGTTTGACCCTTAACCTGATCGGGGAATGAATATCTTATTGAAATGAGACTCAGGTTTGTACCCTTATCCTGATCGGGCGAAAAATGGAATACCTCATCAATGGAGGCCCAGGTTTGTACCCTTATCCTGATCGGACGGAAAATGGAATACCTCTTTGAATGAGGCTCAGGTTTGTACCCTTATCCTGATCGGGCGGAAAATGAAATACCTCTTTGAATGAGGCTCAGGTTTGTACCCTTATCTTGATCGGGCGGAAAATGGAATACCTTTTTGAATGAGGCTTAGGTTTGTACCCTTAACCTGATTGGGCAGAAAATAGAATACCTTTTTGAATGAGGCTTAGGTTTGTACCCTTATCCTGATCAGGCGGAAAATGGAATACCTCTTTGAATGAGGCTCAGGTTTGTACCCTTAACCTGATTGGGCAGAAAATGGAATACCTCTTTGAATGAGGCTTAGGTTGGTACCCTTATCCTGATCGAGCGAAAAATGAAATACCTCTTTGAATGAGGCTCAGGTTTGTACCCTTAACCTGATTGGGCAGAAAATGGAATACCTCTTTGAATGAGGCTCAGGTTTGTACCCTTATCCTGATCGGGCGGAAAATGGAATACCTCTTTGAATGAGGCTAAGGTTTGTACCCTTAACCTGATTGGGCAGAAAATGGAATACCTCTTTGATTGAGACTCAGGTTTATACCCTTATCCTGATCGGGCGGACAATGAAATACCTCTTTGAATGAGGCTCAGGTTTGTACCCTTACCTTGATTGGGCGGAAAATGGAATACCTCATCGAAGGAGGCTCAGGTTTGTGCCCTTATCCTGATTGGGCAAAAAATGAAATGGAATCCTTGATGAAAGAGACCATGATGGAACCTTCAGATTTTGCACAGTAAATCCGACAGGGGTTTTGCAAAAGGAAGGAAAATGGGGTCCCTAAAGCTTGAAAAGGGGTTGATTTCAGGCGTCTCATTGCTGAGACTAAATAGCTTTTGAAATTGCCTTTTGCCGGAAATGATTGGTGGTTCGACCTTGAACCGAAATGGGACTGTCTATGGTGGGACAGTGGGGACACAGGGAAGTGTGCAAATTTGAGAGTTCATGCTCTCAAAGAAGGGAAGTAATCAAGTCCTTAGGAGGGATTTAAAATTGGTGTCAGGATGTATCAAAAACGGTCATCAAGCTCTCATTTCACGACAGGATAGCTAGAAAATATTGTCAAAATGGTGAGAATTTTGTTGTTGATTCAAAGTTTTTGAAAATATTGCACATTGTTGCAAAGATATTCTTTCTTTTCTACCCAAAGCATTACCTCCAAACAAGGTTCACTTCGTAGAATCAAGATTGAAATCCAAATTGCTTGCAATTGACCTTCTTTAAGGAAGCTATCAATTTTCTTGATATGAACAAAAAAGAGAATTTGATATTATGAAAGCAATTGATGAAAGAATATTGATAATAGAATTTCACAAGATTAAAGAGGATTCTGGATAAATTTGGCAGTTTGATATTCTGGGAGCTTCTCTCATGATAATCTTTCTGCACTCTTTTGGCTCTCTTGAGTCTTTTTGCTACATTCTCCTTCATTTTGGAGATGTTCTGACTTTCTCTCTCTCTCTTTTTCCTCTCTTGCTCTCTTTTGGCAAGGGTACGTCACAAACTCCTTCAACTTGGAGATGTTTCGATCCTTCTTTGACGATATTGGCTCATAGGTTAGAGATCTTTGGATGATAGCTGAAATTAAATATCTTTTGGGGATTGTCGGGAGGTTCATTGCATCTGCCTTCATCTCGACAGTGCTTTGGACTTTCTCTGGAAGGATCCGTCACAAACTCCGTCATCTTGGAGATGTTTCAAATCTTCTTTGGCCCCGGGGTCTGCTCGCTTAATTCGCCTTCATCTTGGCGACAATTGAGAGATCCCTTTTGCGGATACTTAATTGCAGCTTAGGTGATTCTAAGGAGAAAGGGCTTGGGTAAATTCTCTCTTTTTTTAGCGCTCATGATATTTCCACTGCCTCGTCTTTACAAGAATAGTCTTTAAAGATGTGCCATTAACTGCGATCAATATCAATCATCTATGGCTTTTCAATAACATTGAATCTTCTTTTCTGGCCATATCGAGGATTTATCCTTCATCCTTTTGGTTGGCCAATAAAAGGAATTTGAAGTTTGAATCTCTTTTCACAAAAGCTTCACTCTTTTGGAAGTAATGCTAAAGGTAAACTGAGGTAAGATTTTGTGCAATAAAGACACTGAAATCAACAAATAATTTGATTGACAAAATGTTCTTGAAATCTTTGGTGAAAGTGAGCATTTAAGATCCGGCTCAACACATCCGTGACGAAAATTCTCCTCTCTTTTTCCCCAAAAAGAGAGACTCAGGCTTAGCCCTTATCTGAATGGGAAATGAGAAATACTCCTCTCTTCCCTGAAGAGGAGGTGTTTGCAAAATAAACTTTCGAAGAGAAATTGAGCTTTCGTCAAAGCTCCCTAATATTAGGCTTCTCTTATGGAAAGTGGGTCGATAATAGTGAGGTCAGAAAATTTGGGTCATGAAAGAAACGAGTCCATCACACTCTCCCTGATAAGAGGGTCCTTCATGACGAAAATGGCCTAGTATGAAATTGGGGGGTTACAAGAAAAGCGAGTCTCCGTCGAGCCTCTCCCTTTAAAAGGGTTCCTTGTGTGAAATTAGAAATTGTTTTGCAAACGGTTCACAAAGATGCGAGTCTCTTCAAACTCTCCCTAAAAAGGGGCTAGGTGAACGAATTGGATAACATGCGAAAAGAACGAGCTCCTTCGAACTCTCCCTAAAAAGGGTCTCTCGCAAGAGAAAATGATTGAAATTGGATATTGAGATTGATTGACCTAAATGTCGAAATTGGAAATTGGAAAATTGGTTGTTGGAATTGAATGACCCGAAGGTCGAAATTGGAAATTGAGTGACTCGAAGGTCGAAATTTGGAAATTTGAGTGACCCGAAGGTCGAAAATTGAGTGACCCGAAGGTCAAAATCTGGAAATTGAGTGACCCGGAGGTCGAAAATTTGGAAATTAAGTGACCCGAAGGTCGAAAATTGGAAATTGGTAATTGGTAATTGAAATTGAGAATTGGAAATTGGGTGACCCAGAGGTCGGAATTGGAGAATTGCCTGATTTGAAGATTTAAATTGGAATTTGGAGGGCAAAATATCAAATTCGAGCAATTGACAGATCCTGATGATTGAAATGACTTGGATTAGCAAAGGAGAATAATGAGTTCGAGTCAGAGCTCGAATAAAATACAGAGATCACGAGTCGGAACCCGAATCAACAAAAGAAAATAAAGAGCTCGAATGCTACAGAGAGATCACGAGTCGGAACCCGGATCAACAAAAGAAAATGAAGAGATCGAATGAGAGCTCAAATGAGGTTGAGAGATCACGAGTCAGAACCCGGATCAACAAAAGAAGATGAAGAGCTCGAATCTGAGCTCGAATGAATAAAGAGATCTCAAGTCGGAACCCGGATCAACAAAAGAAAATGAAAACCTCGAATCTGAGCTCGAATGAATAAAGAGATCTCGGGTCGGAACGCGGATCAATAAAAGAAAATGACAAGCTCGAATCTAAGCTTGAATGAATAAAGAGATCTCGAGTCGGAACCCGGATCAACAAAAGAAAATGACAAGCTCGAATCTGAGCTTGAATGAATAAAGAGATCTCGAGTCGGAACCCGGATCAACAAAAGAAAATGACAAGCTTGAATCTGAGCTTGAATGAATAAAGAGATCTCGAGTCGGAACCTGGATCAACAAAAGAAAATGAAGTGATTGAATTAGAGCTTGGATAAGATAAAGAGATCTTGAGTCAGAACCCGGATCAACAAAAGAAAATGAAGAGCTCGAGTCAGGGCTCGAGTAAGGTAATGAGATCACGAGTCGGATCAACAGAGAAAAATGAAGAGCTCGAGTTAGAGCTCGAATAAGGTAAAGAGATCATGAGTCAGAACTCGGATCAACAAAAGAGAATGAAGAGCTCGAATCAGAGCTCGAATAAGATAAAGAGATCACGAGTCGGAACTCGAATCAATAAAAGAGAATGAGGAGCTCGAATCAGAGCTCGAATAAGATAAAGAGATCTCGAGTCGGAACCCGGATCAATAAAAGAAAATGAAGAGCTCGAATCAGAGCTCGGATAAGATAAAGAGATCACGAGTCGAAACTCGGATCAACAAAAGAGAATGAAGAGCTCGAATAAGATAAAGATATCACAAGTCAGAACTCGGATCAACAAAAGAAAATGAAGAGCTCGAATAAGATAAAGAGATCTCGAGTCGGAACCCGGATCAATAAAGGAAAATGAAGAGCTCGAATCAGAGCTCGGATAAGATAAAGAGATCACGAGTCAGAACTCGAATCAACAAAAGAGAATGAAGAGCTCAAATCAGAGCTCGAATAAGATAAAGAGATCACGAGTCGGAACTCGGATCAACAAAAGAGAATGAGGAGTTCGAATCAGAGCTCGAATAAGATAAAGAAATCTCGAGTCGGAACCCGGATCAACAAAAGAAATGAAGAGCTCGAATCAGAGCTCGGATAAGATAAAGAGATCACGAGTCGAAACTCGGATCAACAAAAGAGAATGAAGAGCTCAAATCAGAGCTCGAATAAGATAAAGAGATCACGAGTCGGAACTCGAATCAATAAAAGAGAATTAGGAGCTCGAATCAGAGCTCGAATAAGATAAAGAGATCTCGAGTCGGAACCCAGATCAATAAAAGAAAATGAAGAGCTCGAATCAGAGCTCGGATAAGATAAAGAGATCACGAGTCGAAACTCGGATCAACAAAAGAGAATGAAGAGCTCGAATAAGATAAAGAGATCACGAGTCGGAACTCGGATCAACAAAAGAGAATGAAGAGCTCGAATCAGAGCTCGAATAAGATAAAGAGATCTCGAGTCGGAACCCGGATCAACAAAGGAAAAATATGGACCAACTTGAAAGTTGGAGTTTGAAAGAAAAGAAGCTTGGATCGGAATTCAGATCTTCAGAGGAGAACCCGGTTAGGGGATCAAAATTTTGTAAATTGTCAGTGCGGGAACTGGATTTTTGAAAAGAGGATTCTATCTGAAGAACAAAGATGGCAAACTGGAGTCAGAGATTGATGATTAGGATGAGAAATCATTCATGGCCTCAAGATTTATCCCTTCTTCTGAATAGGAAGTGAATTGGGTGCATAATTAGTGCCAATGAAATGCACATGCACATGAAAATGCAAATGAAGTGCAAATGAATGGTGAGGGATTTTATTTGATTCTGCCTGCATACAAAATGTTTGAAAACAAATTTTCAAAAAGATGCCCCAGTGTAATGGGGAATAGAGAATAATATTAAAAAAATAGAACAACCAAAAGAAGGATGTCATGAGAAAAGTTGATGATTTTATTGATGCCTTAAAAGGGATGACAACTTGAAAAAGGAAAACAACTAGGACTATATCGTTCTGACAAAAATAAATATGACAAAATGAGAAGGCATTGGCATTGGCATTGTCATTCTTCTGAGTGATCTGGGAAAGGCTTGGTCAGGACTGCAACTTGTCCCTCTCTTCCTTCCGGCACCAAAAGCTCTTTATCGATGTAGTCCTGTATAATATTTTTGAGAACGAAGCAACATTCAGTATCGTGCCCCATTGCCCGATGGAACTTGCAGAAACAATCTTTCCATTTTCCCATGGTGACGGGAGGATCCACAATCCTTGGAAGTTTGATCATATTCTTCGCGAGCAGATATCCAAGAATTTCTTCGATTGGCTGACCTAAAGGAGTAAACTCGCGATCATAACTCCAACCATCTTGCTTTATCTTCTTCGAATTGCTGGATTTCTGTTGAATCCTGACTTCTTTGACTTCTTTCTGGGAATTGGACTAAACTTGCTTAGTTAGGGCTACTGGATGTTCTTCTTCTCTGCCTTCAACAAAGAGGTTCTTATCAATACAGTCTTGCATAATGTTTTTGAGGACAAAACAATGATCATTGTCATGCCCTACTGCCCGATGGAATTTACAAAACTGGTTCAAGAATCTTCCCATGATGGTGGAAGGATCTGTGGCTTTTGGGAGCCAAACTAATCCCTTGATCAACATGTATTCAAGGACTTCGTTGAGTGGTTCGTCTATAGGAGTGAAATCTCGATCGTCGCTCCAGTTTCCGCGCCTTGGTTTTTCTTTATTTTTTTCCTTTTACTGAGGACTGGATTGAAAAGGTCTATCCTGGATTTTGGAATACTTTCCCTTTCGACCCTTAGGCTCTTCCAAATTGCTGCTTTGATTGCCTCTGTTTTTGTTGTTGCTGGGTTTAGAACTGGTTGCGCTGTTGCCAATGATGCTCATAGGGATGGTGATAGATGCCTTTTCTTTAACATGAACTTTTCTGAAATTGGCTTCAGCTTGCTCGGATAATATCTCGATCATCATTTTTTTGAACAACCGATATATAGTGGGATCAATCTCCTCCTTGATGGTCTGAGCTCCCTCTTTGACAGACTTTATGGAATCCATTTCTCACTCACTGTCTGTAACTAATGTGCTGAAGTAGCGCGGTCTTTGATCTTGTCTGGATCACACAACCATGCCAATGCCCTCTGCAGAACCACATGGGATGTTTAGCATGATGGGAAAAAGAATTTTGAAACCAACACTCTTGAGAGAAAAACAAATGATGGGATTGGAAGGACATGTCAAAAATTTTGGATAAAATTTGGAAGATATACTAGAAGATATGGAAAAGTTTTTGAAGACATAAGCAAAATTTGAAATTTCAAAAATTTGCAGGCAGGATTGGAATAAGGCTGGAAGTTCGAGATCCAGTAGAACAGGAGAATGAAAAATCACCTGGAGTTTTGAAAGAAATTGGATGTTTGGGAAAATCATCCAGGGTTTAAGAAAAAGGAAAAGATGAGAAATATGGGTATTTGAAAATATTTTTGGGAAAAATTTAACAAAATAGAGATAATATACGAATAATCACATCCTGCACAAACATTCATGCGCATACAACACTCCCTAAAAGGCTGACTCTAGATGCATCATTTTGAAAACAACTGTAGGACCTTAATCCTAACTCTAGGTTCAGATTATCTTTGTCCAATCCAGTTATGCCAATATACCCGAATTAAAATCCGAGGTACGTGGCATATAATCTCAACTCCGGTTCTAAGGTAAGGTTATACAACATCCTTGAGTGCCTACCGATATACTTCGGACTGTGGCCCGCGGTACGTGGTAAGGGGGTGTTAACCCAAATAGTTGGCCCAGTTGTGAGGCTCTGTCTCGAACTAGGGTTCTGGAAGAGAGCCCAACAACGTGAAGACCGGGTAATGATAGGTAATGGAGATTTTTAAAAAATGATCACATGCAAGAAATAGAGGGCTCTAAGTCCTAGAGAGATAGATTTTGAAAATCTTTGAAGAAGCATACATTGTTTGCATTCAGATCCTAAATTGAGAAGAGTTGTATTTAGACCTAAGTCTATGTGAACATGAAAATATCTCCTCAATCTGGTCCTACCAAACCATGCCTAGTCTATATGCAATCAATGTCAGCTAGGCCAGAATCTAGGCTCTTAGGTTTGCATGATATTGAAAGTAAAAGAGCTGACATTTTGTGAACATAATTTCGATAATTGAACTAAGTCAAGCACAATTTTGACCAGACAATGACAAGTCCCATCACGATCGCCAAACCAGTTATCGTCGCGAAATTTTTCCCGTCTTCCCTTCCTTGCGGAAGGGAGAGGAAAATGCTTTTGTGCTTCAAACTTGACCAGATTTTGGAAATTTGTTTTGAAATACTCACATCCGTTTTGAAAATTGCGGGAAAATCCATGGGATGGGGCTCGACCTGTCGGTACGAGGTTCGACCGTTCCTGCCGCCTTTAACAAGGGTAATTGAACCAAGAACCAAAACTATGCTTGACTTAGTTAAATTATCAAAATCGTGTTCTATCCTAAATGCACAGAGAATTCAGGCATGTGCTATGAGATTTTGGAAAATGAAATTAGGAAAAACATGATGTATGCTTGGAAAATATTTGGAGTTGAAAGATATTTCTTAGGGAAAAGGTGAAAGTCAATTTCACAGGAAACTCAGATGAAAGGGGTTTTGAAATCATGAGAAAGTTCATAAAGGTGTGGGAAAATCATGAATGGATGAAAATCCTGAGAAAATGGAAAAAAATCTTGAGAAAAGGGTAAACATTTGAAGGGAAAATGCTTGTCAGGAAAAGCTTCAAGTTTTGAAAGCTTTCTTTGGAAAATGGTTGAGATTCATTGGAAAATTCTTTGGAGAAGGAGAATTGAAACTTGGGAAACTGTCATTCTGAGAATCTTAGCCTTGAAACACTTGGAAATTGATTTTGATCTTTGAGAAAGGTGAGGGACTTCTTTTGAAAATCTTGAGAAAATAACATTTTCCATGGAAAACTGTGGAAAAACTTGACTTGGGAAAACCGATTTTGAAAAATTCTCAAAGTTTCTTGAGAAATCGATTGCTTGAGAATGAATTTTTCTTAAGAAAATCATGAGAAAACCAATGATTTCATGATGCAAATGATATGAGTGAATGAATGCACTATGAAAAGTTTTTCTGAGAAATTTGTTAGAAAAATGTGTTTTAAGTCAAAATAAATCCTTCACATATTCTGACTGTGGCCATGAACATGTTCAAAGCTTAATTGATTTAATGCACAATACTTTGCAAAATTGGAAATATGATGTGCATTTTAAGATAGCCTAAGAGTGTAGGCTCAATGTGACTGGTAGAAAGATGATGGATCTAGGTCTCGTCCATATTCCGACTAAAGCCGTAAATATGGATTCCACCGAGTTCATCAACTCCCTAAGAGTTGGTGCACGTGCCATTTGTGTACATCCATAGTGCTTTTGAAATAAAATACATGAATCACATAAGCAGGATATTGCATAAATTCAAACTATATGATATGCATCCTAGTCTAAGCAGAAAATTAAATCTCTTATTCTAAAATTTACATTATTATATCACTAAATAAATGAAACAAATGGAAATTGCAGACTTCAGCTCCTTCTTTTAAATGTCCCTGCCAAACTTGAAATAAGGTTAGCTTAAATATGTGAGTTTTTCCAAGATTTTCCAATAATATTATGAAATTATTGGACTTAATTGGATATAAACTCTATTCTCATGCTTCCTTGATATTTGAAATGATGTAAATGCAAGAAATTTAGTAGAAAATAGTTTGAAACTCGAAATTATGGTCAAAATAACCAAAATACCCCTAATATTAAAGTTGTACCTTTAAAATTAGGGTTTTTTTTGAAGGAAATTTTGGTAAAAATTGAGATTTTGAAATTCGAATTGAAACAAATGATGATGAAATGCATGATGAGACATGATGACATGCTGCTAAACACATTAGGACTGAAAATCAGAATTTTGACATGCTATCATTCATAAAAAATAATGAATTTCACTTGTTTTTCGCTTGGATTCGGGTCTCGTAGGGCCCTGTTTTGATGATATCGCTAAACCGAGCCTCAAACGAATTCGAAATGCTGTCAAATTCGGTATGGAGCATCTAACTATTTTGATAAACAACCTAGAATGCTAAAACTCACGAAATGACATGGTTTAAATACTAAAATTTAAAGAAAATCCTAAAAGGGGCGAATTTCGCCTACGGACCCGAACCAAAGGCAATACTTAATATGATAATCCGAAAATTACACCATAGAAACATCTGATATTTTGCAGTCTGATAAAGGACCCGAAATTGAACACTTTTGGCTTTTACAGCCTCGGGATTTGAACTACGGTGAGTTCGGTAACCAGAATTTGGTTCTGATGGAGTCAAAATCAACCTGATCTAATATAAAAATGCTAACAAAATAGCAAACAACTATGTAAATTTCTGATATTTAACTAAGGAACTAACGACACTTACAGAAACAACTTTCATTTTTATGATTTCGGCATTTGATCAACAGTAATAGAGATAAAAATACGAATTTTTATGCCTAAATCAAGAGAGCAGATAAATATCACAAAACATGAGACTGACAAGAAAAATCCAAAACATATAGTAAGACTGTTCTAAAAATCATAAACTTTCAGATGAAAACATAGGACATCTCGAAAATGACATTCACTTTTTACAGATTTGGATTTAGAGAAATACCCAAAGAGAACCCATCGCCTTAAGTCGATCCAAAATCTCAGAGACCCAAATCAGGCTGTGACACGTGTCCCGAACTCTCGGATTTTTGTCAGACATCAAACAAATTTAGAAAAATCTGATAAAATCAGATTAAATACTAAATATCATCTTGAGTTCAGGACAGTTTTCTGATCGAAAATAGGACCTAATATGAGAGAGATCTAGATTTTACAAGTCAGAAATACATTTTCAAAACGTATCCTGGGTAACAAAACCCAACCTACCATTTCAAACATTTACTACTGTAAATAAATTCAAATCATTCCAAATTTTTTGCACTAGAAACACCTAGGGACGCGTACTGTGATTTTTTGGCATTTTTCAAGAAAAATAAATGCATAAAATGACGAGTGAACTGACTGACAAAAACAGAAAATTACAGAAATGAAGCAGAATTGAAACAAAGGCTAAAAAAAATCTAATTAATTCCTAAAATATACTAAATCAACGAAATGAAATATGAACTAAATCTAATTAATGCATGAATGTTAAAATCATCAAGAAACATAATTTTACTTTTAATATATGTCGCTTTATGAGAATAGCTCGATCCATCATTCGGATGAGCTCTTTCTTCAAAACAAAAGTGCTAATCAAGACAAAGGCATTATTTCGATAAAACTAATTAGAATAGATGTGCACCTTGTGTTCTTTTGCAGCTTTGGAACTCCTAAAATGAACGGCTACCAACGGCTTCTTTCGTCCTTCGACCCGGGCTTCCGAAGGTAAACAAAAATCGATCCACGCGCCTAGATCGAGTTGGAATTGATGCAAGCAAGCTTGGTACTTCGATGCACCCTCTCAATTGAGCCCAAGGGGGGCGTGAATTCAGAACATCAAAATCGTGTAGTAGGGCACTCGGAGTGAAAATGCTAAATCCAAAAGGAGCTCCCCTAGGCTGGGCGTAGGGCCTTGTATTTATAGAAATTTTTGGAAAATTTTGAAATTCAAAGAGGCTTAATCTGAGCTCTCCATGTGGCGCCATCTCAGAGGGTGTTGTCTTGGAGTTTGAAATTCAAATTCTGCTTTATTGTGGAAGGAGGAGAGACTGCCATGTGGCACCATCTCAGAGCATCCATATTGACATGTGTCAGAAGGAAAGACATAGGATTCAGATGGTGCCACCTCAGAGAGAGTTTGAAATTTAAATTTCTGCTTTTTCTAGAGGAAAGGAGAGGCTGACATGTGGCGCCACCTTAGGGTGGCTCCACACTGCCATGTGGCAGAAGAATAAGAATGGAAGAAGCAAAATGTGCCACCTCAGAGGGGAGCTTTTTCTACTTTTTCTGATGCAGGGAGGTCTGGACATGTGGCGGTTCAGGATGATTGTGCTTTTGACAAGTGTCAGCTGTATGGAGGAGCCTTCTCAAATGGCGCCACCTCAGAGGGAGATTTGAAATTCAAATGGGGTTGGCCCTGGAAGAATGGAGGGTGGACATGTGGCGCCACCTCAGGGTGTCTCCTAAAATGCCATATGGCAGGAGGGAGGAGCAAGGAACATGTGGCGCCCTCATAGACCAGATGAAAAAGGCAGAACTCAGGATTTGCGCCACCAAGTCCTTGTCTGAAAATTTTTGAATGGTTGCTTTTTCTGAAGAAGGCCAGGAGTGACACGTGTCCCCTACTTTTTCTGAAGGAAGCTGAAAATGACATGTGTCACCTTCTTTTTTCTGAAAGAAGCAGAGAATGACACGTGTCACTTGCTTTTTCTGAGGAAAGCAGAGAATGACATGTGTCACTTGCTTTTTCTGAGAAGAGCAGAGAATGACATGTGTCACTTGCTTTTTCTGAGAAGAGCCGAGAATGACACCTGTCCTTTGCAGGAGACACACTTCAAATGGCGCCACCTCAGAGGAGACAAGCCCTACTTTTTCTGAACAGGACAACACATGACACTTGGCATCTCATGGTGACTTTGGAATGACACATGGCACAGGGTGAAGAGGGTGGATACTGACACGTGGCATGGAATGAGGAGGATGTCTAATGACATGTGGCGGCTTCTTAAGGTAGCCCCACACTGACACTTGGCAGATAAATGGGAGGAGAGAGAAAAGACAAGTGGCACCAATCCAGGGGACAAGGCTCCTATATTTTTGGGTTTTTCAAAGTTTAGGTTTTTCAAAAGAAAAGCCTGTGTGACACCACCTCAGTGTGGGTCCCACATTGCTTCTTTATTGAAATAAGGACAAGACAACAAAACCTCTTTTTGGAATTTTTACAAAATCTGGACTAATTGGTAAAACAGAAATTTTTCTAAAGAGTTGACCCTTGTAGGGAAATTTTGTAAAAGGAAGATATTTGAAATTGTCAAAAGGGCAAAGTCTGAGATGAAATTTATTGAAAATTATCCTGATTGTTTTCCTGATAATTTTTTTTGAAATTCCGAGTCCTGGGGGTAAAATGGGAAGAATTAATAATTTTGAAGACCCAGGGTTTTGAAATTGATTTTAAAAATAGTTGAAATTCTAATCTAAATTGGAAATTTTGAAATCAAGACTTCTGGACCTCGAAATGACATGCTGTGCAGTGTAGTGATATGAAATGCTATGCAATGCCATGTCTTATGAAATGCAATCCTGAACCAGGATTTGGAGATTCCCGTCTCTTGTCAGGAATAGAATTTTGAACATCTGAGTTGAAATAGAGAAATTTTGAGAGTTGCAGATGAAATTTAGACTTCCGTAAGGTTCCAAGCTCAAAAAATGACCATTTTGCCCTTCGGCGATCTCAGGAACTGGATGATGGTGCTGGGTGGAAATGTCGGGGAGGTGAGTGAAAATTTGGGGTGTTTACAGGGTGGAGGATAAAATCTTGAGGCGGGGCGGGGGTGGAGACCTTGTCTCCCGCCCCGCCCCACTGCCATCCCTGGTTTGGATTCAATCTAAATCCTTTTTTTTGTGCCCAATAAAAAAATCAGAAATTGGTAGTCTCAAAATTATTAACATAGGGAAATCCACTTTTCTTTCTATCCGAGATCGAATCCTACTGACCATTTGCAGCCAAAGGTACCCAAACCACTGTAGCCCATGTAGTGCCTGCCTCCCTTCTTTAAAAAAGCGAAAAGATCAGTGCAATATGATTGCATAAATATTTGTGCATTAAGCACCTGATCACCCTCCATCTTGGGAACAAGTTCTGTCAAGTGTGGCTTAAGACCTGATGGAGGGCGATGAAGTGATTAATGCATAATTTTTGTGCAATCAAGTGCAATCACATTGCAACACTTTAGTTTTCCACTGCAGACACGTACCCCAAAGATGCAAGACAGTCATGTGACAGGAAGGCAGCTGCACACTCAAGGTGTGCAATGTAATGCTGTGAAAAACATTGAGGGGGTAGCAAGAGGCTTTCACCGAAAATTGAGGCGAGGCATAAAGCTTAAAGCTTCAATTTTTTTTAAAACTTAAAAAAAAAGTATAAAAAATATCTAAAAATATAAATAAATAAAAAATACTTTATTGATGAAATAACAACTAATAAGAAATAAAAAATCTCAAATAAATACTAAAAAATATGAGATTAACATATAAAAATAACTAAGAAACTGATTATATAACTAAAAACTAATTATATAATTAAGAAACTAATTCTATAACTTAAAAACAAATTATACAGCTTTGAAAAAATATAATGTCCTAACATGTATATGTTTTCCACACGATAAACAAATTATATAGCCTTAGGCTGGAGCGTGCAGAGGGCCTCACCTCAAGGTGAGGCACGCCTTTTGCACGCTTTTAACAACACTGGTGCAATGTGATTTCACCTGATCTCCCAATCAAAGAGGGAGGGTTAGAATGCTTCGACGTTGTTGAGAGCCAATCTTTTTCTTTTTTGAGGATAGTTTTGTAAAAATATTTATTGTTATTTTAGATTGAAAATACTCTGATATGATTTTTTAATTATTGAGACTGAATTAAATTTTAATAGTGAATGTTATTCGTATTTTAGTTCAGTTATGATGATTGTTCATACTGTAACCCACCCAAAATATTTAACCCAAAGAAAAATGTTGTTTTCTCTAGTTTTAAAAGAAAAAAAATTCTCAAAATTTTTTTGGTTAAAATTTTGGTGTGTTACAATTGCTCCGTTGGATTCACTATATCGAACCTGAATAGAATCTTAATCTTGTGACAACTCTGACAGATTTGTTGTGCTCATCAAAGTCATTAAAAGGGCTACCAAAGTCCATAGTAAGTTTACTTTTATTTATTGGGGTGTGTTTAATCTCTAATTTCTATATTTTGTTTGTTTTCTATATTTTCTAGTGTTGGTGTTGACATATACCATCAACCACATTTGTATTTTTAGAAAAGCAAATCGAGGTATGTTGGATCATATAACAGAGGAATCGAAAGATGAAAAGTTGCACCCTTGAATCATCTGATCCTTGCTCACAGAAGGAAGAAACACTCGAATTCTTGAAGAACGAAACCCATAACTTTCAAGAATCTAATCCCAAATCTATATTTTTAAATATTTATTTAAAACTCATTTTCAAAATCTTTCCAAAAATAAGGATCTAGATAACCCGATGGAATCCCATAAATATTTGAAAAAGCCGATGGGAAAGCCATCGACCCCTAGGGATTTCAAATGATCTAAGTGCCAGACCACTTGTTTAATTTCAAAGAGTGAGAAAATTCATTGTAGTACCTTTAAAACTGCATGCTTTTATCCGATATTGACCTTGTCATGTATGCGTTATGATTAAAATCTTAGAATTATAAGATTATGCACCACATATTTTCTTGTCCCGTCCTTGGTTTCAAAAAATATTTGGATTGCCATGGTGGGGTTTTTAGTCTAATTTGAAGCTCTGTGTACTCAATTAGAGATCTCATACCGACTTAAAATTTAGTGCCAAAAGGAAAGAAGTGGCAAAGCCGATGGGAAAGCCATCGACCCCTAGGGCTTTCAATTGGGCTAAGTGCCATACCACTTGTTTAATTTCAGAGAGTGAGAAAGGCCATTGTAGTACCTTTAAAACTGCAAGCTTTTATCAAATATTGACCTTGTCATGTATGCGTTATGATTAAAATCTTAGAATTATAAGATGATGCACCACATATTTTCTTGTCCCGTCCTTGGTTTCAAAAAATATTTGGATTGCCATGGTGGGGTTTTTAGTCTAATTTGAAGCTCTATGTACTCAATTAGAGATCTCATATCAACTTAAAATTTAGCGCCAAAAGGAAAGAAGTGGCAGATTATTTGGAGTTGGTGTGGATTAATCTTGTGTAGTGCTTGTTTTGGTAGGGACGAAACCCAATGACTTTTAAGAGTAATCTTGCAATACTTTGAAGAATTTAGTTTTTATTGAAAAATCCTTGAAAATTATTGATATATACTTATAAGTCAAATTTTTTTAAAAAATTATTGTATTAATATCAGGTTTTTACAATAGCAATTCTTTAAAATATCAAGTTAAAATTTTCACTTTCTTGAAATATATATTTTAGATCTGGATTCAGATATGATTCTGATTTTGACCCAGATATGGATTTGCTATTAGCATTTCAAGTTCAGATTAGGATTTCCATGATAATGCAAAGTGCAAGGAGAGTGGCATAGCAAAACTCACGCACACACCGAAATGCCCACACCAGCACAGTGATGTAGCCCATTCACTCTCTCAAATGAAGCTTGTCCCTCATGGCGGCCTGCAATGGGTTTCAGCTACTTTCAAGATTTGTCATAGTTAATTAAATTCAAAATTGCTTGTATTGCCTAAGAATCATTGCACTGATTGGATCCTTTTGCATATATTTTTGTTATTTGAATTTTAAATTGGATTTCAGTTTTTTTATTAGGCTTTAGGTTGATTTTGGATTCATAAACTTTTGCCTTTTTCTATAAACAATCATTGTTCAAACAAATTTGGGATGATTAGAGATTTATTTTTTATTCTTTTAAGCTTCCAAAATTTTTGTTTTATCTTCAATCGATTTTTAGTGTTTTGATAGTTTAGTATGGAATAGCATAGATCGTGGTGTAGTTTTTACTATCCCACTCTGAACCCTTGCATCATATTCATTAATCATTTGGAAGAAAATCACTATTTGAGGGAGCTTTAATCCCATGAACCATCCACACAAGCACTTGTGTGTGCATAAGTAAAGCAAAGATATAATCCAACCAAAAGAAGGTCCAAAATCTATAACCAATGATTATCAGGCAGCTCTCCTTCTCCAATATTTGAGTGTTTCATCAACTGAATCTTATATATTTATTATTTATAATTTATTTAACAAGATATATGTTTTATGAAGATTTTATTTTTTGAGAAGAAAGGCAAACATTCTCATTTTGTAGAAATTAATTCATGACATATACAAATATAATTAAAAACACGGTGATTGAGACAGCTGAATTCAAGATGAGCTATCAAAAGAGGTCCCAATTCTAGAACAGCTAAACATGAGCATGTTGAACCAACATGTCCGGAAGCAAGACGTCGCTCCTGTTTTTTGCTTTCTTCAACATCATCCATTCTCTACACTCGTTGGTGGTTCTAACCTGTAATAACTTTATGCTTGGGGTTGCCCTCTAAAAAACAATCTCATTCTTGTGTAACCAAATCAACTGCCATTGAAATCAAAACCCAGCTACTCCACTCGTAGTCCCCTTTGCCCGATCCTTTTGGGAGAGGAACACATCTCACAGACTGCAAAAACTATCAGTCGTAACCTCGTTCCAGAAGAACTCCTGCAGCTTCCTAAACCATATGCACCCAGCAAAGAGGTGCTCATTAGATTCCACAACACACTCACAAAAATAGCACCGACTAACCAGTTGAAACCCCATCAATTGGAGATTGTCATCAGTTTTTGCCATGCCGTGGAGAACGAGTCACCCTTGGAGGAAGGTCCCCCCCCCCCCCCCCCCCCCCCCGTGATAGCGATCTGGCAGCCAGGTCGCAAAAAGGGTGGCCGGTATCTAGTAACAAGAGGTCATATTTTACTCTCCATCTTTCTCGTATTTTCACCTTATTTTGTCATTATTGTTCCTAATCCTCATTCCTGCCAATGATCACAGCAAATCCCGAAGCTGTTGGCTAAACTATGTTGTCTAGCTACATTAATCTGCCATTGTCCCTCAACCGATCAACTGTTGTGAAGTTTTTACATCTCAACATGTTTTTCAAAAAGTGGAAAGGGATGACTCACAATGCATTTAAAACTTTACAATACAAAGTATTATAATCCGTTAATGTTTAGCACTTAATTTAAAGACATACCAAAATCTTGAAAATTCATAATCTAAAACATACTTTTTACTTCCTTAAAAGAATATTAATTAAAAAATAAAAAAGAAAAACAATATGTATTGTCTGATTGAAGAAAAACTCAACTGTTGGAAAATATATAAACACCATATGATAATCCATGATTGTAGAGGGTGTTCAAGTTTAGCTCATTTCTTGATTGAACTGAGCCATGGTTGAGTTCGTGAAAAGCCTGAGCCAAACAAGCAAAGTACAAGCTAGTTCATTTACAATATATATATACTTGTTCAAAGTTGAAAATAATACAATTTACAACATAAACCTACTAAGCCAAACTCAAACTCGGCTCATTTACAAAATAAATTATTGTTTCAAACTTATAACGAATAGGATTTGAACTCTAAACTTATTGCGTGCAGGCTAAACACTTCAACCATGCATCGTTTCATTTCCAAGCGCAAGCTTTAAGATTTGAATATGAAGCATTTAAGAAACTGAAGAAGAAGAAAGTAATAATTGAAGAGAGAAAAAAATAACATTAAAAAGGGTAGATAAAGCCTGCATTTTTGCTGATCCTTGAGCCTCTTCTCCAAAACAAGTCATAAATAAGTTTTACATGAAAAAATAATTACTAAAAGAACAATTCTTATAAAGTAAAAGTGTAATTTCAATATCATGAAAGTTTGACAGTTTACATGTGGGTGATTCCTTGGAATGGAACCAATTGATATACAACGATGGGACTTCTGACTTTATGTTTTGAATCATCCCAAACAAGTGAAGCTGATGCCATAGGATTGGCGCCAAGAGGATCACCATTCACCTCTACCTTAAAGGATAGACGTTGTCCCCGTCTGCTAAATAAGAGAGTTTCTGGTGTGACACTGATCTTAAGCCCACTTGGGACATTGACCATTGCTTTGTAGACTGAAGTTGTTGCACCAACATTGGTCACTGTGCGATAGAACACGACATGGATCGGGTCGGATCCATTGTTAACTTGGACCTGCATCGATGGGTAGTTGAGACCATCATAGCCTTGGCCGGCAGGTATGGCGGAGCAGTTGTTATATTGACCACCAGTCACGATTCCCAAGGCAGCACCGTCTATGTGATCTTTACAGAGAAATTGGGCGTATGACAATTGGTCCATGTCATACACTAGGCCTGGGTGAACAACATGTCTTGGATCAAATAGACCCGAACCGTAGGCAAATTCTGCGTCCTCATTCAGCCTTGGGTCCATCATCTTTGCTGAAAATAAGAAAGAAAAACGGTTAAAGATATGGTATAGGCACCTTTGAATCTTCATACATAATGGGCTATCTGGGTTCGCAACTTCCAAGGTTAGGCACATCTAGAGCAGTTACGGTCATGGGTTTTATTCAATCCATCTTGTACATCTCACTTGGAAACCATGAGAATGTTAAAGCGGGGGCCATACATAGCTCCATCAAGTGAGATGTGCAGTTGCGATGGAATATAACATCATATACAATAGGATGGCAACTGCCCTCGTTGCAACTATTTGTAAGCACCTGCCATGGTTTTTTCTCCCCTTATATTGGCAAAAATAGGCACCTACCATGTTGAGAATTGAGTATTCATTTCAATGGAGAGAGCAGCGACATTTTGCAGATTATTTTTATGAATTGCAATATAGAACTATTGGCATGTTATTTGGCGAATCTCTAATTATATTTTTGTTTGCAAAAGGCAAATCAATGGATTTCCAAATTCACACATTTACAGACCGAAGCAAATTAAAAAAAAACAGAGAACAACACTACTATTTTGATGCAATCTACCAACTATAGAATTCTTTGAGTGAAGTAAAAGATCAAACTTAAGAAACCACAGTTAGATCTATACATCTACAATCAGATACTAATGTGTATTTTATTTGTTTAAGGCATCATTGTCAATGCAAAGCAACTATTATAGAGGAAAAATATCAAATAAAACAAAATAGAAAACAAATTTACCTGTGGTCATGAGAGCAGACTTGATTGCAGCAAAAGACCAACGAGGGTGGAAAGACTTGACGTATGCAGCCGCACCACTCACATGAGGACATGACATTGAAGTTCAAGACATTATATTATAGTTAACCATTCGTTCGTCATCCTTCTTCCCAGTCAGTGAAGATAATGGTGTATATGCGGCCAGAATATCTAGCCCAGGGGCAGTGATATCAGGCTGTAATCAAGGGTATGGTTATTAGATCAAGCAACAATGATTAGCACTATCCGATCATTTAGAGGACAGAAGGGGATGCATGGCATCCAGTCATTGGGCAGAGTACCTACTCAGCCAATGACCCGATTTGCTCTCCCTTTTAAGCATGTAAAATACTACATTACCTTGAGGATTCTTGGTGAGAGTGTATTCGGGCCACGAGATGAGAAAGATGCAATTTGTGGAATGCTCACATTAACTGTATAAGACTTGTATATAACTGTATAAGGCGACCTTCAAGAAAAATAGAGGAAAAAATCAATTTTAATGGATGATGTTTGGAACAATCTTTGTGCAACAAGTATATACGTGATGTAATATAGCAATTCATAGAGCTTTGAAGAATAATTAAGATGGCAAAATCAGGTTTTTGGAAGGTCTGTTGGCTTCAGTCTCCCATTGCAGACAACATTGTCAAGAGTTGGCAGTCTTATTGATATGGCCAAATATCGTGGGTGGGCTTTAATTAGAGTTCCAGATATGACTACTCCATTGCTTAACTTTATATTGACATCAAATTGCTTCCCAAATACGAATTCGGGTGATATTCAAGGATGGGTTTGTGTCACAAATAACCCTATCCTCCTCTGGAATTAGCTAGATGAACAAGGTTAGGGGCCCAACCGAGAACGAAGGAGCTGTAGGCTGACAGAGAAGGATCGTCACCTACGATACACGCCACCGCGCAACAACAACAACAACAACTACGCAATTGCGCAAAAAGGGAGTGAAGATTAATGTATAGTGGTGGTCAATGCATGGAAGCCTCTCACTTCAAGGTTTCATTGTAACCGTTACCCATGTCAGGAATTTAAGTGAGGAGATCGAGTTTCAATTTACTTACCTAGTGGAATTGATGTAATCATTTATCGTCATTGATTTGTTGGTATCCACTAAAACTGCTGGTAGAGCAAAAGGGAAAGCTGCGTCTTGGCTTTTGTAACTCTGAAAGATGATTCCAGCCCCTCCAATGTCCCTAACACTGGAGTCAAGGTCTCCTTTTACCAAATCACAAAGAACAATCTTCCCTTTCACCTTGTTGGGATCTAGAGTCTGATCACAAAAACTGCAAACAAATTGTTAAGCAATCATGAGTACAAGCTATAATCCTATTGCAGACATTTTATAGGGTGCGAATCTTCAACCCACTTTTGAAAAATAATTTTTGACAAATATAACCGTACGGATCGGATGTCTATGGTCAAAAACCTAAGGATTGCCTCTTGTAGCGAATTCTTTTAACGTGTATGTGAGATTTTATATATATATACACTACACGCGCAAACGAACCCCAAGAATTTCTAAAAATTATCTTGAACTTTCCCGAGGAACGCAAAGACTATACAAGTATGCAGTTGTTCTTACGTTGGATATTGCTCGTAGCCACTTGAACTGCTTCCTGCCTGGGCCTCAGTGATGAGTGGGTAATATTTCTTATTCGGGGAATAAGTATTTAATGACATGCCCTGTCATTTTAAAAAGAAGAACCAAATTAACAAACTTAATATATAAGCTAAAACAAGCGACCTAGCTAGAAAAAAAGATTGTGAAGAAAATTTTGAGTGAAGAGCCAAAGGTATACTGTAATCTGCATGCCATTGCCCAGTGCAAGTTTGGTTCTGAACTGCCGATCAATGGAACTCGCCGCCACCGTAAGGATCCATGGTGACACATTCTCCACCATGCCAGGGTCAGGGCCATCGTTCCCAGCCGACGCCACCGTGATAATTCCCTTACTCATGGCATGAAATGACCCGATCGATATTGCATCCTTCAGGTATCCATTGTTCATGCCGCCTATGGAGATTGAGATCACATCAACACCATCGGCGATGGCATCGTCGAAGGCAGCAAGAATGTCGATGTCGGAGCAGCCAGTGTCTTCCCAGCATACCTTGTATGCAGCAAGGCGAGCTGCAGGGACTGCACCCCGCGCAGTGCCATTAGCAAGCCCATACATGCTTGCGTTTGGAACTTGGACACCAGCTGCAGTTGATGCTGTGTGGGTGCCATGACCCTTAGTGTCAACTGTAGATAGTATATCAGAGGGTTGAAGTTGCGTGAAGGGTCCGTCTATTCTATAATAGTTGGCTCCGATGAGTTTGCTGTGTCAATTTAATTATTGAAGGTTGGGAGTGTAAATCTTTGATTGAATCAGAGAGAGAGAGAGAGAGAGAGAGAGAGAGAGAGAGAGAGAGAGAGAGAGAGAGAGAGAGAGAGAGAGAGAGAGAATACTTGTTACACCCACTAAAATGCTCAGATCTTTCACATGTGCCCTTCCATTTAGCAGGAGGAGGTCCAAGATCCTTGTCGTCAAAGCTCTGTGAATGGGGGCTGATACCTATGTTTATATGAGGAAAGATGGCATCATTTTCTTGAAAATAATCAATTTTATGAAAAAAAGAAGAAGAAGAGCTCCTTCAAAATAAAAAATAAAAAATAAAAATAAAAAGAAGAAGAGCAACAAATGTGATTGGGTCAAGTTGGCTAGAAAACCAAGGAACAACTTATGCATATCTAATCAAACCATTGCTTACATTCATAATACCCTTTAATGCTTACCTGTGTCCAAAACTCCAATGATGACATCACTTTCAAACTTGAGCTGCCTTTTTACATTCAAAGGGAAGCCGACGAAATCCCACGATCTTGTGGTGTGAAGCTTGTGATAGGAATTAGGAAATACTGATGTCACGCCTTCAGTTTCTGCACATTATTAAGTAATAGTATATTAAACAAGCTAAACTATTGGAAAAATTGATTGTGTATACAATAGTCAATGTACTTGTGTTTCATACTAACCAGCTAATCTTTTTGCTTCCTCCAGTGAGAGTTTTGCAGCGAATGCATTGAAACTTCGCTTGTAACTGTAGACCATTGTCTCTCTTGCAATGTCATGGCTGCCAAAATGAATTTCATGAAATTAAAGCAAATTGCTCATCACATGCTCAAGGAATGCCAATAATTAATTGTGAACGAGTGGAAACTTTTTTCATAGTATACACATTTATGATTTAGTATCAATGACAAATAAATTTTCGAAACTTAAGTTTGATAGGAAAACTCATTCATTTGAGAAACTACTGTTACCATTTTGATGTAGGATTGGTTGGAAAACATCATGTGGCACCAGCCATGATTGTTTGGGCAAGCTAGGTTTATATATATATATATATATATATATATATATATATATATATACAGAGAGAGAGAGAGAGAGAGAGAGAGAGAGAGAGAGAGAGAGAGAGAGAGAATGCTAAATGAAGCATGTCATATGGGTTGTATGATTTTTTTTTGTTTTATTTTAAAAGTTTGATCATACAGATGAGATCTGTGTGCCTGGTATTATACGGATCAAGTCATGTAGTGTTTGGTTTCAAGACATGGTTGGTTTTTATAATGTTTAAAAATTGATGGCCAAAAATCATAAATCTTCAAGACTCCAAATATATATCATGATAGACTGCACCTGTCGATGGATTTAGAGAGGGAGAGAGAGAGAGAGAGAAAGGAGAACATTCACCATTCAACATTACCAAAATACATCCAACAGAATATTGGATGGGAGAGAAACAAAAGAGAAATAGAGAGAGAGAGAGAGAGAGAGAGAGAGAGAGAGAGAGAGAGAGAGAGAGAGAGAGAGAGACCTGCCGGTTACAGATGCAAGCATGTGATGGTGCGTGTCTGAGAGAAAATTGGATGGCACGTCTCCCATGTACACGATGTATGACTGCCAATGTTAGACAATTTAATATATGAAATGATTAATCTATGTCAAGTATCAACAGAAAATCTTAAGTCATGTGAACCACCAATAATTGCATGAGATTTATGACTTCCAAATAATCAAATAGGCAAAATGATATCCAATTGACTCACTAGCTACCTACTTGTGAGAAATAAATTTGAGCTAGTCTCATCAATTACTTACCTTCCTTTCCGTGGTGCTACTGCAATGGACCATCGTGAGTAATAGGAAGCAAATTATGAAGGACATTTTTGACGTACCCATTTTCTTTATCTGTTTGGCAAAAGATACTTGGAAGAAATTGGTAAAATGGATTTGGTAGGAAAAATAAGGGAATTTATTTGAAAGGAATTTGGATTCTTTTTCTTTGACTGCCTTTTACATGCATGCCAAACGGAAAAACAAATGCATTTTGGAATCCTTAATTCCCAAGAATCGCTCTACTTCCCAAGCAGAATCTTCACTTTTGCTAGACACAATGGAGGGCAAGGAGAAGATCGGTAAGTTGTTTTCACGTGGTAAGTATTAATAAGGTGATCAGTTGCTAGCCTGTGGTTGAGATCTTTTTCCCTTAAATTCTGGATGTTAGAAAACTTTCTGCATTTAGACAATCATAAAGATACCCTTGGCATTACAAAGAATGGAAAATCAATATATGAGCTGGATCCCAGCAACCTGGATCCGAACTTGAATTTTATGCTGCAAATATGGATCTGAACTGAAATTGCAGTAGAGTTGAACTCGTATATGAAGTTTTATATGGTAGTACTGATTCTGACAGTGTTTGTAAACGAGAGTTTTCATGGAAATAAGCATAAATAGGTTGATTTGTATTGTTGTATATATTTCCACACATGCATGGATCTAAATAGATTCAGATTGAGTCCAAAATAACATAAATATGAAGTCGATCTAAATATATAAGTAGATCTTATTTTAAAATCCATGTGTGTGTAGCATGTCTAATTTGTAGTTTGGATCAAAAGTCCCTCTGGATCCAGTCCCATTGATGACCATTTCTGATCAATTAGACAAACCGTGCTTGGAGATCCATTTGTTAAAACAGGCTGGCTTACGCCCTGGACAATGGAGCAGGGCCCAATTCTGGCATAGGTGAGGTTGGTCCAGATCTGACTCAATTCCTAATTTTCGTCATTTCTTTTTTGTAAATCCTAAATGTAGAACCACCCATTTTATACGTTTTGAACCGATTGATTGCCCTATTAATTGGGAATTAGGGTATCTTCAAAGGACTTGCTGTCAATTAGTAAATTGAACATATTTACAGCCTACAATTGTTGTCTTAAAACTAAAAGGCTCATCAAGTGGTTGGAAGACCATGAGCTTCGGGTCCTATGATTCGGTTCAATTTCAAGGGGTATCCAAGCTTTTGGCTTGAACCACCTTGAACTCTGTCAAACGTAAAAAAGCTAATGGCAAGTGAAGATGATCATGCTTATCCTCAGCTTTGTACAAAAAATTCTCCAATAAACAAGGAACTGATTGTATGAATTTTTAGGGTAAAATGATCCGCCCCAACCCCAAATTATTTGTTCCAAATCTGTCATATTCGGATATGGATTATCTGAATATCAGATTTTATAGGTCAGATCTACTTCGAAATAGGATTGAAGCTTCAGACCCATTTTTCACCCCTACGCTATGCCACTTTTCAATGATCAGATCCAGTGTCGATTCAATCAAGACCGGATCCATATCCGGACCTGTTTTGATCCCAAGGTAAAACCCAGTCAATGATCTTGTTAGTGTAAGTGAAACATAGACCTTGACAGACCATAAATTGTGTGCCTGGAAAGTAGTCAGTCTTCCATGCTCTTGTGGACATTCAGGGATTCCATGGAGCCAAACGTTTGCTTTGAACCTTGCAATGTTGTCCCTAAATGTGGGTCAATGGTTCCATTCCCAGCCATGTACTGGACCTGCTACTTGGCCCACAACCTACCGAGCAAGTTCATTTGGCTTCGCCAAAAATATTAAAAAACAAAAAACCAGTAACAAAGACCATCATAAGTGTTTAATTTGGTGCACCTCTCTTTCCATTATTCGATCCACATATTCTTCGCGTTGGGAGTGTTAACTTGTACAGTGTAACTAGTGTCCTGCAATCCGGCGCTATAGATGTGTTTTGATATGGTCAATTTGCTAAGAATCTATAGTTGAATTATGCATTTTTGACAAAATTACGTTAACTTTCTGATGAAAAACATGCTTTTTTGGGTTTAGAAAGATAACAATAATTATGGGATATTGATTTTTCAAACCCTAATAAAAAACCTGTTTATGTACCAAAAATTTGAATGATGCGAGACTAATTCACTTTATTCTTGACAGTTTTGCTCTTTTGTTTGGTCAAAATCATAGCGAACAATTGAATTTTTTGAGGTAACAACTTACATGGCACATGATTTTTTCAAGTGATAACTTACACAAGTAGTTCAACCAAGGCACCTAAATTTTTCAGGCAACAAAAAGGCAAAAATATTAAGAAAAAACTTAATGGGACAGATTTGTCATAGTTTCTAAGACCTTCTCAGAGGCTTATCTTTCCAAATTAAGTTTTGCTAGCAGCATTGTTGTTTATCTTGTAAATTATGTGAATTTAACATAATAGTGCTATAGCAGGTGATGAGATATCACTTGCTGCAACAGAGGATAGAGAATAGCAAAAACACAGTTACAGTCCACTGATCCCAATACACCTGCTACAAAAAACATTAGCAGATGCTGAAAACATAGATAAGCAACCACATTAGACTACACTAGAGTCAAACTATGAGTCCAAACAACTTCCATTTGACTGCAGATCATTCATCTGATTGAAAAAACATAGTTACAGCCCACTGATGCCAATCACTTGTATATATAGGAGTTGTTTGCACCCTTTTGTTCTCATTGCTTTTACTAAGCATTTCATCAATAAAAGCTTTATTTTTTATATTTTTGTTCTCTTGTATTAGCCCATTGCACCTGATCCTCCCACTAATCAAAAGAGGAGTGGGTAGCCACCACATGGCACCAGTCAACTCTGGATCTGCTTGGGCACTTCATGGCCTGCTCATTCACCCCTCTCTCTCTCTTTCCGGCCTTCCAATCACTCTTAATGTTCGTGCTGCCTATGTTGTTTTTATTGGTTTCGGCTCTGTGCACTGAAAATACAAAATTTGAAACCTGCAAGTTGCTTAGTCATTGAACGTTTTGCCAACTTTGACAACTGGCAGCTTATGTAACAAGTGCATAATTTAAATACACATTGTTTCTATATTCCCAATGGTCAAAATGTAAGGCTGAGTTATATAAAAGATAGACAAGGTCCTAAGCCTCTGAAGCTAACAGAAGAATCAGATCGTTTCCTATTTTTTTTGCAGGGTGATGTTGAATTGGAACTAAAGCCGGGTCTGAGGTGATCTTCTTGTTCTTGGCATGTGAAAATGCGAATTGTTAGAGGCCGAACCTAAATCTGTGCTCGAGAGATAGCTGTCCATACACTGATAAAGAATGTATGGATTCTCGAGAAGCATCGGAATTAGCATTATTCCGGGAAGGGTGATGTAGGGATAGTGATCTGCTGAGCACTGATTTTCACGGAAGGGATTCACAGTATGTATGTGTGCATGCCATTTTTTTTAACTCTCTACATGTGTTCACATTATATGCAGTGGCACTACATGATGCAGCTCCACTGAAAGCCACTCATCTTGGCATTTCTCTAGATGGGTGGCTGTCAGCGGCGTTAGCGGTGCTGCATGGTGCAGCGCCACTGCATAAAAAATGCCTTCTTGTCTAAATTTAATTATAAACCTTCTTTGGCTTACTATACCCGCTAGAAAGGGATACTCCTTACAAATAACCTGTAACATTATGTATTAGATTTGATTTGTACAAACGTTAATAACTTTGAAAGGCTTTGAGCATGGAAAATGATCATACTGTCATTGCAAAATGATACATTTTTCGAAAATGTCCCACAATTTGCATTATCCCCCTATGTCCACAATTGTGGGTAACTCACTTTTCAAGACATTTTTACCCTTCAAACACACTAATCTAGTAAGGTTCATGCTTTACCATGCAAATATCCTCATGTCACTCGCAATGTCTGTTATTTTCTTTATCTGAAAAAATAAGAACCCAAACCAAAATCCAATAGTTATTTGGATGAGTTTGAGTATACCCACGATGGGCTGACAACCCTAATATTAAATATTAATTTGTTATTACTATGAATTTTTTGCATTCACTGTCTACCAATCATAAAAAATTGAAAGAGCTGCAACCCAATTACAGGTTCATAAATGAACTAGTAATTATATATATATATATATATATATATATATATATATATTCAAACAATCATAATCAAAACCTATAACATTCACATTTGCGGACCTCCTTGACGATCTAATCTATTTAGTATATTCACATGATATCTCGTGAATGTCATACTATATATATGTGAATGCCACCATATATTTGCGGGCCTCCTTGATGATCAAATATACTTAAAGAAGATTCAAATGGTAGGTCACAAATGTCATACTATATATATGCGAATGTCACTATACATTTGCGAACCTCTTTGACGATCAATCACTTAAAGGAAATTTATATGGTAGCTTGCAAATGTTGTACTATATATATGCAAATGTCACCACACATCTAACTAAAGGAGATTCACATACTAGCTCACGAATGTCATCAAGGTGGTATACAAATGTGTGATATCATTCACACATATATAGTATGATATTCACTAGCTACCATACAAATCTTCTTTTAAGTAGATTAGATTATCAAGGAGGTCTCCAAATGTATGGTGACATTTGCATATATATATGTTTTTTTTTTGTGTTTTTTCAAAATTCTGACCGTACATGTATTCAGTATGATTGATTTACTACAAATAAATACTTGGATAATAAATTTTGGATGTAAAACATGGTATTCAGATCTTCAAAAATTTATGAAAATTGTATGTCGTTGATTTTTGAAACTTATAAAAACCTATCTATAAATCAGAATCAAATGCTCAAGAATCGACTCCCATAAAAATACACATATAGATCACATGTGTACAGTTAGAATTTTGAAAAAAATACAAAAAATCCAATAAAACGTCCATTGAGGTGGAAGGGTTTTTCATTGGAAAGGTTTTCATTTCTCTCTCTCTCTCTCTCTCTCTATATATATATATATAAGAGAGAGAGAGAGAGAGAGAGAGAGAGAGAGAGAGAGAGAGAGAGAGAGAGAGAGAGAGAGAGAGAGAGTAATGTGTTCCTTAGGCCTCTTCAAAAACCACAATTTTATGTATTTTTTCTCACATCTAACACCGTAGATGTGATTTATAGGTTTTGTTTAGTGGGAATCGACCTTTGGATCGTCAGAATTGGACTTGTATACAATTTTTTTCAGTGATAAAAAATCAATGGCTATGAAGGTATCCATTTTTTTTGGCTCATAAAACATGTTTTCATCCAAAAAACATGATTTAAGAGTCGATTTTCACTAAATCGTGCATGCTAAACACATCTAATGGTTCAGATCTATCATAAAACACTTAAAACCTATGGTGCAAAATGGGGCAAAACGAGAAATGAGGCTATATATATATATGCATATCGTCAGACACCCCAACCATTAGACATGTGACACATCCATTTTTTTAATTTTGACTTTTAGCGATACTAAAAAATGTTGTTGTTGATCGCCCATGCGATCAAAAGGGGTGCTTTGCCCAACATATCATCAAACAATTTGTCAATATGATGATACACCCTATATATATAGTACAATATTCGCAAGCAAACATGCGAATCTCCTTTAAGTAGAATAGATTGTCGAAAAGATCTTTAAATGTGTGGTGACATTAGCATATATATAATACAATATTTGCGAGCTACCATGCAAATCTCTTTTAAGTAGATCAGATCATCAAAGCGGTTTACAAATATGTAGCGACATTCACATATATATAATACAACATTCATGAGCTACCATGTGAATCTCCTTTAAATAGAACAGATCGTCAGGAAAGCTTACAAATGTGTGGCAATATTCACACATACATATAGTACGACATTTGTGAGCTACCATATGAATCTTCTTTAAGTAGATCAGATCGTCAAGAAGATTTGCAAATGTGTGGCGATATTCACACACACACACATAGTATGACATTTACAAGTTATAATATAAATCTCCTTTGATTAGATTAGATCGTAAGGAGGTCTACAAATGTGTCACAACATTCACATATATAGTACTACATTCTAGAGCTACCATGTGAATCTTTGTTAAGTAATTAGATTGTCAAGGAGCTCCGTAAACGTGTGATAACATTCATATATATATATATATATATAGTATGACATTTACCAGCTACCATGTGAATATACTTTAAATAGATCAGATTGTCAAAGAGGTCCAAAAATGCCAAATATTACAAGTTTTGATTCTGAATGTTTTAATGTATATATATAATATAAAATAATTATTAGTTCATTTATAAATCTGCAGCTAGGTTGGAGCTCATGTTCATTTTTTTTATGACAGGTAGAAGTAAATATTGAAATTTAATGGTAATAGCATATTGCTATTTAATTTTAGGGATGTCTGCCATAGTTGGTATAGTCAAACTCATCCAAATAACAGATATAGAAAATTACAGACATTGCTAGTGATGTGAGGACATTCGCATTGTAGCACATGAACCTCATGAGATTCACGCACTTGAAGGCTAAAAATGGTATAAAAAAATGGGGCACCCGTGCTTGTAGACATGGGAGGGTAATGCAAATTTGTGGGATATTTCAGGAAACATGTCATTTTGCAAAGATAATACTGTTATTTTTCATTTTGACCAATTATCAAGTTTGAAAGGGTGCATATTTCCATTCGCTCAGAGGACTGGGCCCTCACATCCTATCATATGGCATATGATGTAAAATCTACTAAAAAATATGGTAAAATCCTATGTTGATCATAGCTGTTCAATTGATGCATCTAAATGGCTAGGATTAGTCAGTATCCAAGTGAGAATGTGGGTTAAGATTAGCCATTGATTGGACTTTTTGAATCAACACAGGAAGGATTCCGTCATATGATGTGATTTGTGCTCCCTCTGACTAGCCACAATGTAGACTGGATAAGGCCTACCTAATTGAGTCGATCGAGTGCAATTACATGGCACAAATTTTGTGCATTAAGCATATGTTGCCTTGGGCTCAACAACTGACAGGCCTGTCCTCAAGATAGAGGGTGATCAGGTGCTTAATGCACAAAGATTTGTGCAGTCATATTGCACCTGATCTTTCACTACCTAATTGGCCACTCGCTTGATCAGGTTGAAGGAGCCTTGAACGGAAACACCGAGGCACCTAGATGGCATTCAACATGAAAATGAATGGCACTCAGAACCTACTGGAAACCTACTCAATCATTAGCAAAAGTGAACAACATCAGAAATTTTTGTAGGGCATATCTTGGTAAAGATCATCCTTTTAGATGAGTCTTGGTGCCGTCCATCTCCATGATCAACTGCATCCAAGGAATCTTGGAGGGTGTCTCTGTCCAAGGCTCATGGGACCTGATCCTCTCTCCACTTGCCCTATTTGGGCTGACAGATTTCTCATCACCCTGCTAAATTACACTCTGCAAGTTTTTCTTACATCTTACTAAACTTATTTTCTTTCAAAACAAAAAAAGAATAGAAGAAAAAGAGGAGAGCAGAGATGGCTCAAATTCCCGTCGAGTTCTTGCTGAGAAGGTTGGAAACCTTATTGGTGGACGAAGCAAGACCATTGAGAGGTGTACAACACGAAGTGGTCAGAATAAAGTCAGAACTGGAGAGCATGGGATCCCTTCTAAAGGATGCAGACAGCAGGAAGGGCGGAGACAGAGAACCTGATTCGTTGGAGACATCGATCAAAGAGATGAGGGAAGCAACATATGATGTGGAGGACATCATAGATGAGTTTATGCTCCGATTTGGAAGGCCACATGAAGGTGACTTTCTGGGTTCCCTGAAGAATGGTTTTCACTCAATCAAACATTTGAAGAAACGTCAAGTCCTCGTGAAAAGGATAGAGGAAATGAAGGAGAGAATAAGGGATATTTCTGCAAGGAAAGATGGGTATCACTTGAACAAGTTGGAGGGAGGAGCGAGCTCAAGCAATGATGATAATGAACAATTGATAGCTCTTAATGAAGCACACTATGCAGAAGAAGCCAATGTTGTGGGCATAGAGCGTGACAATGAGATGTTAACAAGTTGGTTGGTAGAAGGGGAGGCAAAGCTTACAACAATCTTCTTGTTGGGAATGGGTGGTTTGGGCAAGACAACCCTTGCTGAAAAGGTCTACAATAGCAAAAAAGTTGATACACATTTTGAGTGTCATGCTAGGGCTTCCATCTCGCAACCTTTTCATCCAGAAATGGTCCTGCAATACTTGTTAAAAGGTTCATACAGATCAAGAAATGACATGGTTCCCTGTAATCTCACTGAGGAGAAGGACATGGTCGTACTTGGTAAGGCACTCAAACAGTATCTTCAGAACAAAAGGTATGTCTTGGTGCTAGATGATGTATATGGTACTGATGCCTTGAACACTACTATCTTTGCATTCCCAAATGATGGCTGCAGAAGTAGAATCATTGTCACATCTCGCAATAAAAATGTTTCTTCTATTATAGGAAATGAAATAGAAACTCATACAAAATCCATCATCTTAAGCCCCTATCTCCTGAAATGTCAATGAACCTATTCTGTAAGAAGGTATTTCGAGATGACCCTCGGAGAGCCTGTCCTCTAGATCTTCAAGAAATTTGTGAGAAACTAGTTGATAAGTGTAAGGGTTTGCCGCTTGCCATTGTAACCTTAGGGTGTGTCATGTCAAATAAAGAAAAATCTCAAAAAGAATGGATAGGGGTTCTTAGCTGTCTGTCTTCAGAGTTAGTGAATGATCCTGAACATGATAGAGTGAGAAGCATACTCTCACTGAGCTATGATCAGCTGCCTATTCACCTTAAAGCATGTTTATTGTACCGTGGCATATTTCCAAAGAATTATTTGATCAAAGTGAATAGGTTGATCAGATTATGGGTGAGTGAGGGATTGGTGAAACAAAAGCAAAATATGGCACTTGAAGAAGTGGCAAAACAATACCTTACAGAGCTTATTGACAAGAGCTTGCTCCAAATCGTAGTAAGAAATATCAAGGGAAGTGTGAAGTTATGTAGAATGCATGATCTTCTGTGTGAATTGATAGTGCCAATGTTTGTAAAGCAGGGGTTTTAAAAAATAATATCTGACAGTAATGGATCCAATGGTTGTGCAATAGCTAATGGAAGTAGGCATTTGTCACTCCATGGGGCTAGTGAGGACTCTCTCGGAGTCTATTTGAGCGAGTCATGTAATGCGCAGCACATCCGCTCACTACTCATGTTTGGTACTCCTTACATGCCTAAAATGCTTAAGAATTTCATATTAATGAGGGTGTTGGATATGCAAGGTGTCTCTATTGGGAAGCTGCCTGATTCAGTATGTGATTTGTTTCATTTGAGGTACTTGAATTTGAGAAGAACCAATCTCAAAAAGCTCCTAAGCTCACTCAAGTAGCTCCAAAACCTACAAGCATTGGATATCAGGGACAATCAAATAGAAAGGCTACCAAACATATCAAAGATGAAAAAATTGCGTTATGTATCCTCATATACTCATGTTGACTATCCTTTCACCATCAGCCAGAGCTCTGGATGTGAATTTCCAACTCAAATTTGTAAATTAGGAGGCCTACAAAAGCTGTCAGGCATAAATGCTACCGACAAGATCATTCAGCTTATTGGTAACTTGACCCAACTTAAGAATCTCAGAATTTTCAAGGTAAATGAAGGCCATAGAAAGAAACTTTGTGCCTCCATCAGCAAGATGAAAAACCTTCTTGCACTCGGCATAACTTCTATCAGTGAGAATGAACCTCTCCAATTGGAATCTTTAACATCCCCTCCATCATATCTTGAAGACCTTTGGTTGTTTGGGCGTTTGGAGAAGTTGCCATTATGGATGGGCTGCCTCGAAAACCTCATGAGGTTGGGCTTATACTTCTCTAAATTGTGCCAAAACCCGTTCTTCGCCCTCCAGTCATTGCCAAATCTGCTATGGCTTAAACTCTATGATGCTTATGATGGGAAAGAACTGCATTGTTATGCAAACAGTTTCCTTAAGTTGGAGACTTTTATTATTGTGAATCTTGCAAACTTACGCACCATTGTGGCCAAGGAGGGAGCATTGCCACTCCTTCAAACACTATCGATCTGTGCATGTTCGGAGTTGAAGAGGGTGCCTGACGGTCTGACCAACCTTAAATTATTGTACCTGAAAGAGATGCCTCACAACATGATGAAGAGTATTCGGTGTGGGAGAAGAAAAGATCGACTCAACATAATCGTTCAAAATTCTTGCAAAGAAGTTGAAAGAAGAGTTTACAATAAAACTTGTGCATTGAACATCATGCATGGTATATGGAGTTAGTTTGGATTCACCCTGTTCTTGCCTGCTACCTGGCCTTTCTTGTAAAGCTTGGTGTTGATACCTCATCGCCCTAAGCTTCTTTCTGTTTTTATCTGTTTATTTGCTTCTCTAATAAAATTAAGTTTCCTTTTTCTCAAAAAAAAAAAAAATTTGTACCAATGGGGGTCTCCGCTTGTCTGGTAGAAGCAGCTAGTGCAAGTCACCTTGTGTTGGGACGCTGCACGTTCAAAACCCATTGGTACAATTGTATAATTGTTAGGGGTCTGCCTAACCACAACTTGCCTTTCAAAACAAAAAAAAGATTGTGTGAAACTTTTATTGTTCGACTATCTTTATCTGTGGCTTTCCACATGTGCGTTGTTTGTGTGGTCTGCTTTGTTAAGTTCAACTTGTTGATTTTTGTTTTTTTTCTTGAGAATATTTGACTTGTTGATTCCATTGTATTTCTTTTTATATAGAAATGAAGGGCATGGCCGCCTAATCGTATGTCCTGCACAAGTATCCCTATCCTCTTTCCACTATTTGGGTTTGTTTTTCTCGTTTTGAGAATTAAAAGATAACCAATGTGCAAGATCAAGGCTGATAAGTCATGACTTTAACCAAACTAATAGAATAGTAAACAAGTTGGGTATTCGGGATCATCTTAAATATATCTCCACCCGCACACTCTACATAGTTTACTGCTCAGGTTTGCTTCAACCAGACCCCTCATGAATCAAACCCCATAAGACCCGGCCCAAACTTGAAGCCAAAATGAACTTGCTTGTACAATCATATATTCATTCATAAATGAACATGCTCATACAATGATAAATTCATGTCATTCATTGAGATATAATACTAGTATGTCAGAGAGTACGATAATATATGTAAAGTCAAAATGTTATCAATGAAGCAATATAACAACAATACGTGAGAGAGTATCATACTATGTGAACTACCAACCTCAAAAAGTGTACATCACTCTAGCATAAAAATCCATCAAAATACTAAAAAAATAGAAAACTAGGAAGAGTATTACGATAAAAAAATGCATCCCCTCAAACATTGTGTAGTTGCACCTTGATGCACCTCTCGTTGTTGCACTCACCTTCTCTTTGCCAGGGTTATTTTCTAATCTAAAATTATGTAGTATGCTTGTCACATTAACAATTTTAACCTGAGTGAGAACTAATTATTTTACTTGACACTTTAAAATTGAAATTTGAGTTTTTAGCAAACGAAAACCATATTTTACTGTTGTTCATAATAAGGAGTGTCTATGGTTGTACAATTGTTGTGGTTTGTCGATTGATTTTGCACCATATGCATTAAATTCTGACAAGTGACAATGATATCTTTTTTATAGAATTATAAACCCAACAATATTTGGGTATTGACCCTGTACAAGATAATATTTGCCTACATACACATATTCATTTAGCTAGGCAAAAATTCTTAGTCATTATTAATTATATACATAATATATATTTACTTATCTTTGGGCATTAATAGAGGTTGGTCAGGATCATGAAGTGCATTGTACAATACTTTCGTATTGATTGCATTTTCTTTCTATGCAGCAAATACATAGTGAAATCACATGTCAAACTCCACCACAACAAAGACATTTTTTGACAACTACCATTTTCTATATCGAAACCTCATTTGTTATCCCATTGTACATTTATAAGAATATGTGTTACATCTATAGCCCTAAACAATTCTATCATAAACAATATAAAGACAAGACACTATATATATACTAAGTAGAAGTGTAGAATCTTGGTTACCTTAAAATATGGGTAGAATCTCGGTTCTCGTATAAATTTTGCTGGGATATCATCACTGTATCGGCCCATTAACTGATGTCTAATGCTAAGTATTGCATTTAATACCAAATTAAAATACTTGCTAATTATGTATCCTGAGTGTCGGAAGACATACTACACTGTTCTATTTCGCTAATTATGACCAAGTGTTAATAAAAAAATTGCAACTTTTTTCAACATATACATTATGGGCATTTTGCAATAATTCACTAATGAGAAGAGTCTCGCATAATGATATGTATGTCTTTTTTCATTCATAAAAGGTCAAAATAATCTTGTCGGTGGCCAAACACATAATCACACTGAAAATCATGACTTCTATGTATAAAATAATGAACTATTGCCCTATTTGGCTTCTAAAACTACATATGAAAATGAGTAAATAAGCAAGTTCTTCTAGAGGAATCATTACACTTCTGCATACACAAATATGATCATGTAGTAAACATGAATAACAAGCATAAAATAAATAAATAAATAAATAAATAATATATATATATATATATATATATATATATATATATAAATATTAAACATTTAACATGCACAAAAACCAAAAAGTAAATATCAAGCTATACGAATATGTAGATATCCATCAACATTAACATACATAATCTACATCAACATGGTCATAATATGTCTATAGCAATATTGAACATTTAGCACAATAATAACATTAAAGAATCAACATAAATATAAATCAAGCACCATCAAGAAGAATTTTGGTCTTTTCATTACTTGATTGCTTCATGGAGGATGATGACATGCTAGGCAGTAGACAAAATATGGGTGTCTCATCACCGCAAGTCTGCAATTATGAGTTGATTTTCTCTATAACCTTTCGATGGGAGGTAGTAGTAGTGGTTGTTTTGATTGGATGGTCCTATAGTTTCCTGTAATCGTTGATTACTCATAAATCTCTACAACATGTTCCATAATATATCTATTTTTTGGGCTTTTGACAATTCTTCCATGTTGGTTTTTTTCTCACACATTTAATCTATATTTCAGTATCAGCCATATGCATCTTCATTTCTGGTCTCATCCAAACCCAAAAGTGTTCAATATTTGGTTTATTACTGTTAAGTTGGTCTTGGCACACTTTAATTTGTTATTGATCTTTTTTAATGTGAATTATACTCCAAACTTCTCCTTCATTTAACTTTCCACAGCATTCATTGCCCTGTCTTTCAAACCCCCATAACATTTCAATGCAGCTATTCTAGACTAATCCAACATGTAGTCAAATAAATAGTCTTCCTGGAGTGTACTCCATTGCATTTTTCAGCCTTGCTAGCATGCACTTCTTGTACTTCACTCATTACATCTTCTCTCATACTGAACAACTTGATTTACAAGTATAGTTTTGTCATAACAATAATAAAGACAATAGAATCATAATTCAGGATGCCTTTACTAAATCCAAAGGAGTTTCAAAGATATAAAGAAATTTAGTTAATACAATATGAATACCTACATCATAATATACTTATTCAAGGCAACATGTTTGCATTTATATACACATTTAAAACCAATGTGTAAATATTCACTAATATGAAATAGAAGTAGAAAAGAAACAGGTTCTAAAGCCTTTTTCATACATGAATGTCATCCAAAAAAGGGTAAGCTAAATACAAGACTTCTTTAAATTAGATGGTTTCCTTGAAAATTGCCAAAACCGTTTTATGCAAAAACTTAAATTCACAAGGAAAAAACGTTGAGTCAGATATTCTAGTCCTACTAATCCTATAAAAGCTAGATGAAAATTTTCTTGATGTTTAAGCACATGTGGTATATTTTAAATATTTCAATTTTTTTTCATAGTTTTCTTATGTTTTAATCCAAAAACTTATATCAGAACCATATCCGACAAAAGCAATAAATCCTTCTATATGTGTCCCTCCTCTTTTGCACTTTACATTAACTTATGATGTAAAGTTGAGGATATCAACAGAACATCTAATTCTTTTACATATCCAAATTGATTCTATAGTTCCAATGCTGATACTAAATTGATATTACTGTTCGAATAATAGAGAAGAGTAAAAATTTTCATCCAATCTCAACAAAATTCAATGCCCTAATCACTATATTTAACTACACTTATTCACATTAATGCAAAAATTAATAGCAGAAAGATAAAACTCCAATAAGAGGGACAAAGGAAGAGTGTTATATTACAAATAATCTCAAAGAAATAGGGTTTCACCAAACATCTACATGCAGACAAAAGAGAGATAAGCATTAGGAGTAAGAGAGAGAGAGGTTAGGGTTTAGGGTTTTAGAGAGAGGCAATGAAGAAACGAGGAATACATATGAGAAGGAGGCACACCTTTCCAATGGACGGTCTTCTTTGTCAGAGGGAGGCACTGGAGGGAGGCTTACAAGAGATGGCTGAAAAAGAGTGAGGAGATGAACGAACGATCTTCCTCAGTCAACAGAAGTTGCACATGTAAGGAGGGAGGCTCGTGCAACCTAGGGTAGAGGAGGCTAGCTGGAGGGAGGTGCCAGAGAATGTAATACTAAGCATTTTCTATAACCTGAAAAATTTAATTAAGAACATTTTTATGTGAATGCTTTTATTTCGAAAGACACATAGGTGTAGGTTTATTATAATTGATTATTATTTATTTAATAAGGGAGTTAACATTATATGTTGGATCCTATGAGTGGACCCTATGTTGGATCTTGGATCCTAATGGAGAAGATCAATAGTCCATGCATGGGACTACTCGAGGAGCCTAAATTTTAAAAGAAAACTAGTGAAGAGGTAAACGTAGATTAGGAGTTTATTTTATTGGAAACTTTTAAGAGATGGGATTGTTTAGGAAGTGACATTTTTTGAAATCTCCAAGAGGGGGGGGGGGGGGTCACCTAGGAAGTAGAATGGGAAGAGAAAACCCCAAACTCCTCTATTTAAGAGGGGTTGAGTCTCTTTTCTCTATTCATGTTGGGAGAGAGAGAAAGAAAGAACAATGTTGGGAGAGAGAGAGCAAGGGAGGAGGACCAACCAGTCCTAGTGGAGGTCATTGTTGTCTAGGTAAGTTTTTTTTTTCATGATTTTTCTCATTGACGGGCCATATTAGTTGATCATATTTGCGTTGTGGTTTGTTTTTGTGTATTGGGTTTGATGTGATGTTTGTATCTAGTCATGGAGAACAACCATGTGTGTTGAGAAAGGGATCTACGACCTCTTTCACAATTTGAAGGTGTCTCGAGAGAGCTACATTATGGTTTGAGCCTTGTTTTTGTGTGTAGTGTTTTAACCGAACAAAACCATATTAAAGTACAAGATTTTACGTTTTTCAACATGTATGGGGTATAACATAGGTCAATCAAGCATTGAACCTTGTTTTTATGGATTGTGTATAAAGGATCTAGGTTGAATTAATTTTATTTCTTTTACAAATTTTTTTTTTATTTGTAGTATGGGGCAAACTTGTTCTCTTTTGAAAAACTATTGATTTTAGGTATTATATTTGTGTTGTGTATTGGATTTTTGTATTTACAAAATGTTAAATATTTGTAGAAATGAATTTGATGTGTTCTTGATAGATTATAAATCGTTGGATAGTTTTCTTGTTCTTTTTGAAAATTTGAAGTTTCTTTGTTGATTCTTGAAAAGTTATATTTTGTTATGTGTATTTTGATTCGATCAATCAGAAAGACAAAATTTTTACTCCCAAATTGTAGACCCATAAATCTTGAAAATATATGAAGATGTTGCATACATATTGGACGAGTCCTAGATCAAATTCCAATTTTGGATGAGTTGTTGATTGTAAAATATGCCCTCTACAAGTTGGCACAAAAATTCTGTCCAAACAATGGGTCTGCAAAGAGAGAATATTTGTAAAAATGATATCTCCCAGAATACTCAAGATCTTTGGATAAAATTTTAAGTTGTGTTAGTCTAGATATGAAGAACATATAATTAAAATTTGAAAGGTCGAACCCTCACGGTTTGAGAATGAAAACTCATGAAAGTCAGTCTAGATTCTGTAGTTTTCAAAAATATTTTTTGTCAAATAACAAAAACAGTATGTGTTTCAGGATTTTTAGCTCTCTGCTGGAATCAAATTAAATTCTGAATTTTTGTGAGCTTGAATCTAACATAACAAGTCACCCACATTAAAAATCTCAATATCTAATTCTTCTTGGATGATTTATAATTGATTTTTCTTTGAAGAGACAGAATTGAACATGTTTGTTCCATGATAAAAAAATAGTTTGTGTTCCAAAAATTTTATTTTTTGTTTTGTAATAAATCAAGGTATGAGTTTTTGAGGATATGTATTTAACATGTGTGAAAACCTTCAGTTAAAATCTCAGAGCCAAAATTGTTCTATACAAGTTATGACAAATTTTCTAACGCCAGATAAATTTTTGTATTAACAATCTTTAAAGTGATTTGTTTTTTGTTTAAATGCATGTGATGGTTTCAGAAGTGAACCATATGGAATTTGTGGCGTGTTGTTGAGCAAAGTTTAGATTGGTGTGATCTTTTATGAAAATTAGATTGAATACAAAGTTTTAATTATGTCATGATGCAAATAATAAATGATATATATTTGCACATATTGTCCCATGATGGGTATATTGTTGTGTTCAAACAAGGGAAATAACTCAATCAAATAATGCATGAGATGATATCATGTTTGATATGGTTGGAACTCATGTGGCATGAGTGCATGCTAGGAATGTTGTGGATCCAAAATTATTTTTTATAGAAAAAATACATAAAATTTAAAGATAAAAAAGATACCTAGTATACTAATTCTTGCTCCTTAGTTGCCCTCTAAGATGGTTGTCATAGAGGACAGGGTAGTACTGAATTTTGTGGTCTAGATTTTCTTTAAATGCTCGATATAAAGGCTCGTGTACTCAGCTACGGTAGTAAAGGATAATTTTCACCATTGAGACTCGAGAATGGTGTGATTTTGGGCTTTAGCTGTTAAGCATTATTGGTATACCAAGAAGCGATCACCTAGGGTGTTGTATCCTGATATCGCTTCATGGAATAAGTGCATACTAGATTAATAAAATATAATTGTGGGTGTGAAAAATATACCCCTAGGATTGCCTTGTATTTCAATTTTGCCTGTGAACAATACCCACAATGGGGGTAAGGAGGAAACTTAAATTAATTGCTTGTATCATTTTTATGCATTGAAAAGTAAGTGCCAATAAGGAAGATAAAAGTTATCTCATGCATTATGCATTGCTTTATATATCTTAAGTAATTGCAAGTATATTTGAATTGTTTTACGTACCTTAATAGTTTTTAAGGTTGTTGTTTGTTAGATTTATGCTTTATGTTAAACTATTGGAATATATAATAATTTCGTACGAGAATCGTGGTTCTCACCTATTATTTCATATTTCTTAAGTAGTAAGACTCAAACATAGCCGGGTGGCGTGATGGAAGGACTAGTGCTAGATCAAACAAAACTAAGGATTCTTTTTCTAAGCTCATGGGTTGAATATTGAAATTATAAACTTAATTTGAACCATTTGTTGCATCAATGGTTTGAAATGAGTGATTGGTTTGATGGTGGAACATGGGTTTTGAATCTATAGCGTACCCCAAATACTTAGGATGTATTTCCATTTTTATATAAAGACTTCTTTTAAAAAAGAATTAAGATATCCAGGATTATTCTTGGAGCCGTTAGGGGGCTGAGAGAGAGTGAGGGGAGAAAAGGGGGCGAGAATAGGAGAGTGTCGAAGGGTATTACTTTCCTCGCCCCTCTTGATTTTTTTAGAGTTCCTCCGGTCCCGTTCTTGGCGTAACAATGAGGTGAAACAATGAAACACCATTCCAGAGACATGGCAGATGCATGTTCCTCGCATCCACCACATCTCTAGTTTTGTGACCCCAATGTGATTTCTAGTTGCGCCATCCCAAATCACGTTGAGAACATGCCACCAAACAACCCCTAATAATCTTTTTGGTCGAGCCAGGCTGACTTGTTCTGATATTCATCCCTGATGCAATGCATATCATACCTTTGGAACACTCCACATCACCATTGATTATTTTTTCTGATGTGGAACCCTATCTAAAGCAAAGAAAACCCTATCTAGGTGGGGTACCATGACCACCCTGGCTTACGTGGACCACATTTGAAAGCTATAGACACACTCTTGCACCATTATTGATTGAAGTGAAATGTTTGAGGCTCTTTAGCAATAGTCGTGAACAACTTTGTATAACAGGTATGTACATTCCAAATATCAATATGTTGAATGGACATCATGAGTTTGGAGGTCAAATAAGGTGATACATCCAAATAAAAAAATTTTATGTTCTGACATAGGTCGCTCACTAGGGCCCAGACTAGATCAAGGGCACCACTTCAGTTCTTCCCCAGAGTGGTATCGAGTCATAGGTGTTGTCTGAGGACTCGGTGGGCAGAGTGTCTAGGAGAGTTGTGTGTGCCCCCTGCGGTCAAGGCACCACTCTGTCAAGTTTGAGGATAAATCAGATCTTCATTGGGTTTTTTTTCAGCAACCCCCTGGTGATGATGTCAGCGGTTAGCATGGAGATGCATGTGGTTGCACTTGCACACTCACTGGAGTTGTCGAAGGACCATGCCGCGAGGGCCCCAACTGATGGCACTCTACCCCCACGACTCCAGCAGGCAATGTTTCAGTGTCTCCAAATGATTCTCATGAGGTTCTTTCTACAACGACTAGATGATTTTCTAGTGGCGGTCTTGTTGCTTTTCGCTCTTGGACCTAGGTGGTAAGCTACACATTGATTTTACTTGATTTCAACCTTCCCATGCCCTCAATGATTGATGAAAAGTGCATTATTTTTCTTTCTCAATCATTTTATGATGAGAGACAGAGATCTTTCGACCATTGCGTGGTTTGTAAGTGGGACATCAAGGCATTGGAACAAAAATTTTATATTTATGAGCTATATAAGCGATAGAAGCTCTCTGTCATCCAGATTTTCTCTACGCTTTCGAACAATGAGTTCCTAGTGCATTTTTTCTTGAAAGTTGTTCTAACGTCATTTCTGATAAGAGGACTGTAGATGGTTACTGATTGCACTCTATTTATGGAAACGTGGGACGGATGTGGCATGCCCAAATTTCAAGGTTTAAGGTTGATTTCAGTATGAACTAGAGTGCATGATCTTTCACTCACTTAGTGGTGCAATGATGTCTTTTGCTTGATAATGGATGCATTGGAGGGAAAGCTGGTTGTTGTTGATGATAAAACCTTTGTCCAAGCTCGCTTGTAGTTTGCTAGGATCCTCGTAGAGGTTCAATCTCATTCAAAGATCCCTGATTCGATCTCTATTGTCTTGGGCCGGTTCTATATGAGAGATCTTCATATTGTAGCTAAATCGAGCATGCATTTAGCATCCAATCAACTTGGTCTCGACAAAGGGTGGCAATAACACAAGTGCAAAGCCAAAAAAGTATGAGTCTCAAAAGTCTCACCTGAATATCATAATTCTTTGAAGACTTTTGAGGAGAATCAGGAAAAGGAAAATGTTGTTGCTCCCCCCAAGCAGCTAATTGAGGGTGCTATCGCTTCTAATCCTAGGAAATGGCATATCCCTTCCGATTTTCACATTGTTGGTTGCCTTGTCTTGGAGAAAGAAGTTGATGCTTGCTTTTCTGCCCATCAGATCGACATCCAAACTTCTCTTTCCTCTATGCCTGTGAATCACACTACAGAAGATACCATTGATGATTTTTTTTTTTGGTAACATTTTTTACTCTAACCTTGCTTCTCCTCCATGATTTTGTCATATTAAGAAGCAAGAGATTTAGGTAGTGGCTAAGGTGTGCAATAAGGATCCTTTGCAAGATCTTGGTCCACTACCTTCAAACATGGTCTTCAGACCACCGATTACGGGGGATCACCCTACCTTAGCACAGACATTGTGTGATGCCCAATCTAGGTGCACACATTTTTCTCCCATGCCCCCTATCAAGTTAATGCTCGAGAGCGCTACAAAGGTGTGCAAGCCTAAAAGGACTGAATTTGAGATGCTAAATGCGAACTCCAAGTAATCTGCCTTAGGGGTTCGAGGAGTAGACCGCAAGATGTGCTTAGTCTTCATTTGTAATCTCTATCTTGTTGGCCCTTTACCTATGGGATGAATGAGTATCATCAAATGTAATCACCATCTCATCGAGAGTGTTGTCTCATCGCTTAGAATCTTTGATGTAATTCATTTTTAAAATGAGAATTAGAATGTTTAATTTTCTGTCAAAAAAAATCATCACCCTCCACAACTTTCATCTTTGATGACATCAGTTTTCTTTCTGGCCCTCTCTGTTTAAACAATGATAAAAGGCCATGAACTGTCAAAATACACACAAAAAAAGTTTGCCTTTCTACTTATCGTATCACCTGATCTGACCTCCACGAGTTTAAAACCCAGTATGGTTGTTTGCATCCTTTACTGCAAGGCCAAAGCTGAGTGTATTTAGTGGTGGACATTGGGTCCGGCCAGGCCGTTCGAATTAGGGCCCAATAAGGTCCTGACAGGCCCAACCCAGTAACAATTGGGCGAGGCCAGACCCTTTAAGCCTGACCCACTTAACAGGTCAATCTCTATGCATTTTGCACATGAGCGCGGTGGGCTTGGGCTGCAAAGTGCAGCCCGAGCCGGACCTGATCCAAGCAGGGTACCCTAGCAGTCCAGCCCGATGACCACCCTTAAGTGTGCTGCTCAGTGGGCGATAGGGAAGGTGTTTTTTTCCAGCAATGTGTTCTGAAGGGAGTGAGGTGGTTTTTTACTTTTTACTTTTTACTTTGGACTGTCATGTTGCCCTTCAACCAAAAATATTAAAAACCTATAAAAAAAACCTTGGGTTGGCTTGCTTGCAACAGTATATATACATGCAAAATAAAGATATAATGTCAACTTCCACACATAAGCAACCACATAGGTAAGGCTTATATTCATAATTACCATAACAAAGTTCAACTCCACCACGTAGATAAGTCTTTTTTTTCATATCCTCCAAAAAGAAAGAAAGAAAATAGCCTTATTTCATGCCTCTATTATCCTCTGAGTTCTTCTCATGAGCCATAAAACACCAAGGCATGAACAAAGACGCACTTGAACAAGGTCTAGTGCTGTTTTTCTTTGGCATCATGGTCTCAACTTCCATGGGGAAGGTGGATTACGTGGTGTTTTTCCAGCCATCCGTGAAGCTGGTCGAGGCAGAGGTGGTGCTGGCGGCGGCGGTGGCAGTGGCGGCGTTAGTAGCCGTGGCGTTCCCTTAGCTTTAGTCCCGAAGAGAATAAGGGCTGCACGGTCACGTATGACAACAAGCAAGTTGATCAAACCATTGAGGAGAGCCATTTCGGTAAAGGTGTTTGCTGTTGATTTCATTCATGTCTGTTGTATAAATAGAGGTTACGGTTCTTTCATAAAAGGGACAAGGTAGTTGTTGTCCTAAGAGTACTCGATAAGACATGTTCACACGGCTACGCGCTGAGCAAGAAAATGAAAGGGAGTCAAAATTGTGAAGCGTACACGTGACTTGGACAGGAGATACAAACTAGACAAGGTGGGCAGTAGAATGAGACCACCTTGAGCTATATATGATAATATCTCAAAGACTCGTTTTTCAGCCAAAAGGTCCAATTAATACATAGAACCCACATACGGTTTGTGAACTTTCATACCAAACCCGGGCCCGACTTGAGTTCTGACTAAGATCCGTAATTTTTCAATGTAAAAAGGATAAAAAATATAAATTTATCGGGTATGGTTCGGGTCTGGTTCATGTAATCCTTATAAGATCTAGTTATGGTTTCTCTTATGATGGGTTCGATTGAACCTGGTACCAGCATCTCAAATCAGGTCTGGGTCTGAACCAAACTGACCCGTTGACCATGGAGTCTCTCCCAGTGGTCGATCTATTCTCTACCTGTTACCATGCTGTGGGTTTCTCTATGTAACTAAAGACCATTCAAACGCGGCTCCTTGATGCAGTGGTAAGAGAACGAGTCAGCCGGTTCTCAGTTGAGTCAAATGAAAGAGATTGGACAACGTGGACTTTGATAATGTCTACTTATTAATTATATGGGGTATTGGAATCATAGACCATTGTATACAGTCCAGTCTGTGGGATTGGTGGCCCACCTCTTGGATGGCCCATACAAAAACTTGTCCATTCTTCTTTCTTGACCGGTGATCATTAGGGGTGTCAACAGGTCAGGTTTGGTTGAGACCCAGGTGGAATCAGACTTGAATCAGTTTTTTGGGTATGGTATCGAGTCGTGACTCAGGTCTGATCAGGTCTACTATAAGAGAAACCATGCCCAGATCCGATAAGAACTACATGGACCAGACCCGCCCCATCCCCGTCCTAGTCCTGATCCCTGCCTTGCCCTATCCCCAATCCTTTTAAGAATGGCAATGGATCGAGGGTAAACTAGCGGCGCCCCACCTCACCCTGTTTGGACCGGGGATGAAGGTTAAAATCCAAACCCAATCTGGGATGGAGGTGGAGGTGGAGGTGGAGGTGGAGGTGGAGGTAGAGGTCCATATTTTGAGAAGGGGCAGGGGTGAAGACCTTGTCCTCGGCCCCTAAAAAGTCAGGCAAGCCCCAGCTGTCTGCAAGGGCCCACTATCATGGCAAAACATTTAAAAAGTTTAGAAATAAAATCTTAAAGTAATGATGATGATGAAGTAATAAATAGAGGTAATGAAAAATAAATAAATGATCATGAAGATGATCAATATAAGAGGACAACTTGGTAGTGCATGAAGTAATAAGGACTTTTGATGGATGACGTAAAATCTTTGATAGAAGTAAGAAGCAAAGAATCAAACACGAGCAACAAGCATTTGAGCATAGTGTAGTAGGTTTAAAGTCCGAATTTCTATTATTTTTAATTATAAAAACTATATTTTTTTAAACGAGAAAGCTCGAGCACAGCTTGTTTATATTGGTTTCGCCATGAAGGCAAGCTTAGTTCAGCTTTGCTTGTTTAACTAAGGTTCGCCATGAAGGAAAGCTTAGCTCAGGTTGCGATAAAAACAAGCCGATCTTGAACACCATTTGTTTGGTTTTGCTCGGCTCATTTACTAACGCTGCACCTGATTCCGGTTCTTTGAGATCACCCCAAAAAAATTTGCCCTCCACATCTTACCAAAGTTAATTGTTTGATGAACTAAGTGTGGTGGTTTGCCACTTACTATTATAGCCTTGAAAATAGGGGTATCAATGGGTTGGGTTTGGTTCGGACCTAAGTGAAACTAGACCTAGCTCTGATTGCCGGGTATGGTATTGGGTTCAGTCAAATCAAACTCACTGTAAGAAAATCAATATCCAGAACCAACAAGAACTACATGAACCAGACCAGGACCATACATGGTAAAATAATATTTTTTCATCAATTTTACATTGAAAAATTGTGGGTCTTAATTGGAACTCGGGTCGGGCCTGGGTCTTGTATAAAATTTCACAAACTATACCCGGCTCTATGTATTAATCAGACTTTTGGGTCTTAATCAAATCTTCTTATTTATCACCATACCGCAACCTATAAGGTTTGGTACGGGTCGGGTCCTGGTAAACCCGACCTCATGTCCAATAAAGAAAGGTCAGAATATGAATGAAAAAGGGTATCCAGTAGCCATCATTTCGAGTTGAGTAGTGACCCTTCTCTTTGGAGAGTAAGCAGCATCCTCTCCTTGAGCTATGATGAGTTGCTCTTTCACCTTAAAGCCTTGCATCTTGTATTGTGGCGTATTCCCCCAAATATTATCTAATCATAGCAAATAGGCTCATCAGATTGTTGATTGCCAGGGGCTTCATAGAACACAGGCAGTCCGGCTCAATGACCACTAGGGATGACAGTGGTGCAGGGGGGAAGAGGGGCTCCGCCTCTTTTGGATCGGGGATGGAGGACATGAAACGGGAATGGACGTGGGGATGAAGGTTAAAATCAAAACCCGTGCTAGGATAGAGGTGGGGATACACTTGCATTTTCCCCTGCTCCCACCCTGTCCCCGTCCTCGATCCCCACCTTGCTCAGGCCGAGATGGCAGTAGACCGAGGGGAAACGGAGACCCGCTCTGATTGGATTGGGGATGGAAGACATGAAACGGGGATGGAGGTTAAAATCCAAACCCGTACAGGGATGTAGGTGGGGATGGAGAGTCGGATTTTGAGACGCGGTGGGGGTGGAGACCTTGTCCTTCGACCCCTGACCAATCCACTGCCATCCCTAATGACCACCCTTAAGTGTACTGCTCGGTGGGCAACAGGGAAACAAAGCAGGTTATATGTCCCCCCTCGAACAGACGGGGTTTGCTACAGTGCGTATTCGGGGGTCCGAATGAGTGCCATGTATATAAGCACGTGGGGCTTGTATCCCCGTGTGTGTCGGCATCACTTAGCATTAGAATTCAAGGTGGTTGCAAAGACTTAAGTACCCTTTCCTGCTATTCCCGTCATGAAATGGTAGTTTAAGAAAAAGATAAAAATGTCCTCCATCCAGAAAAAGGAGGATGTCATGAAACAACGGTTCGAGAAAAGGACAAAAATATCCTCTATCCAAAAAAGGGAGGATGATCTTAACTCTTTAAAGTTTAAACGTTCTATTTTTGCCCTAAGCAGTAAACGATACACCATCTGCTGTAACATGAGCTCCCTTTGACGATACACCCTTTGTTGTCGTTTGTTGCCACCAGAGCAACCTTTGTCGTCGTCTACTATCACCGAAGCAACCTTTGCCGTCGTCTACGCAGCAGGTGTTTCTCCTCCACTGTCAGATTACCAAAACTCCTATTGTTTCAGTGAGTTTTCTGTAAGGTTTGGTTATATAAACAAATCGATTTGTAACACACAATGCTAAATCTTACAACTGGTTGTATTATTCATGTGAAATAACTTCTATTTTCATACTGAAACAAATCGATTTGTACATATCCAGCTTCTGGATGTCAAAAAATAGTTAGCACAATTTGTTCTTATGAAGGCCAGACATTACAATGATATGTACTTATGAAGGCTAAATTTCTACAATGATTTGTACATTGAAATGTAATAATGATTTATACATTTAATACAGTAGCGATTTGTACGTTCGATGTAGAAATAATTTATACGTTTAAAGCAACAACGATGTGCATTTATGATTTATGAAGTTACCACGATTTGTACTTAAGTTTGCTAAAATCATACAAGGATGTTTACTTATGAAGCCCAAACGTTACGACATGTACTTATGAAGGGTGTGATTTCTACAACAATTTGTAAGTTTGAAGCATGAACGATTTATACGTTTAAATCAGTAGAAATTTGTATGTTTGAAGCAACAATGATTTATATGTTTGATGCAGTAGTGATGTGTATTTATGAAGTTACATTGATTTATACTTAAGTTTGCTAAATCTTACTATGATGCTTACTTATGAAGCTAAATATTACAACAATTTATAATGTTGGTGGTTGTGACATATAATGATGGGGTTAAATTTATTTGTTGTGCAGGTTAGCAATGACTAAAGTTTGTAAGACAAGAAAGCCCTCATCATTCGACGAAATGACTATTGAAGAAATTATCTGCCAGTTCGATATATATTAGCATCATAAAACCTACCAAAATATAATAAAGGTTGAGAATGATAAAGACAAGGACAAAGTGTTGGAATTGTATAATGCGGAGCCTGATCCATCATATATTGAAGATGAAGAGCAAAGGAAGAAGAAAGAGAAAGAACTAAAGATGAAGAAGAAGAAGAAGGACGACAAAGAGAAGAAAAAGCAAAGAAAGAAGGAGGAGGAGGAGAGAGAGAAATGCAAAAGAAGAATAAGGAGAAGAAGGAAGAGAAGGAAAAACAATTGAAGGAGGAGGAGAAGGATAGGAAAAAACAAAGGAAAAATAAGGTGAAGGAGAAAGAGAAGGAAATACAGTTGAAGAAGAAGAAGGAGGAGAGGAAAAGGCAAAGGAAGAATAATGAGAAGGAGGAAGAGAAGAAAAGTCAATTGAAGAAGAAGGAAGAGGAGAGGGAAAGACAAAGAAAGAATAAGGAAAATAAGAAAGAGAAGGAAAGACAATTGAAAGAGGAAGAGAAGAAAAGGCAAATGATGAAGATGAAAGATGAAAGGCAAAAGAAGAAGCATCATGATGAGCAAGAGAAAGAAAGTCAAAGGAAGGAGATGGAGGACGAGGAAGAGAAGAAAAGGCAAAGAAAAGAGAAGGAGGACATGAAAGAGAAGAAAAGACAAATAAAGGAGAAAGAGGACAAGGAAGATAAGGAAAGGAAAATGAAGAAGCTGAAGGAGGAAGATAAGGAAAGGAAAAAGAAGAAATAAGTAGAAAAGAAGAGGAGGGAGGCGAAGGAAAGAAGTAGAAAAACAGAGGAGGGAGGCGGCAGAGCGAAGAAGCAACAAAAAAGGCAGAGGAAGAGAGGAGGAGGAGAGAATGATGGAGCAACATGAATGTTCGAGGAGGGAGGGAGGGGATGAAGAGGAAAAAAGTATGACAAAGGTATGTAAATCGCTCTTGTCTGTCATGATTTACTGTGATATGTATTATTATGTATAGCGATTACTGTGATAACGATTACTATGATGAAGATTACTATATATAACGATTACCATGATAACAATTATTATGTATAGCGATTACTGTAACCTATGTATAGCGATTATGTAATAATTTACTAAGATAAATATTATTATGTATAACGATTACAATGACAATGATTACTATGTATAACGATTACTGTGATAGCAATTATATTATTTTATAGGGCGGTCAGAAGAGAAGTAGAGCACAAGGTGAAAAGCTCAGAGGGCGGTGTCAATGGCCTATAGTTTTGTCGTGGTATGGACAACTGAGTGAATATTAGAATGACCAATTATGAAATATGCACTTCGACAACCTTCTGGACGAGCATTATTTTGAAATGTGCTAGAACACCATGACCCACCTGGTCAATAAGTAAAATTATAAGACGAACACATTTCAGTTTTATGCTTTTGAGATCACCATGACTCTAGAAGATATGGTGCGGATTACGGGTCTTAAGTGCCATGAAAGTGTTGTCCTAGCACGAGATTCAAACTATAACGCAAGGCACAAGTGCACGGTCCTTCTAGGAATGTCGATGGAAGAATAAGGTCAATCTATTTTTGGTGGAAGCAATTCCACATCGATGAAAGTTTCTTCTTTTCATAATAAATGGGAAAGTCGGTCCGCTACATGTGCATCTGAAACAACAAACCAAGAGTTGTACGACTTTTTTCTTTATTTTTTTGGACTTACTTTATTTTTGGATTTATCTAGTTCGAGGTTAAGTTACCCGTGTCTGCAGTTCTTGGAAGACTTAGATGGAGTCGACAACTATGCATGGGGTTCTGCTTTGCTCGCACACTTGTACAATCAACTTTATCGTGCGAGTAAGGGTATAAAAACCGTTGAAGGGTTTCAGCCATTTGTTACAACAATTGTTTATTACATATTCAAAAATTGTAGACTAAGATCGTTGAAGGTTATAGTCTTATTAATATATTATTTTTGTAGGTCTGGGCGTGGAATCATATTGTCGCCTTGCGTCCTTAGTGTGGCCTTGCAATTTATTATTTTTCCAAGACCGGTCGGTGGGCTACAATAAATATCAAGGAGGATAATGCTAAGTTCATTTTAGATGGTCTACAATTGAATGATGTAAATGGTTTAAAATCGTTTACAATCATTTTAGCATTTATCATTTATTAGTATAAATCGTTGAAATATTTAGCATTCTTAAGTAATCATCGTTGCATAATTTTATCTTCATTAGTACAAGTCATTATCGCATTAGCATTTACCATTCATTAGTATAAATCATTCTAATGTTTAACATTCTTAAGTAATGATCATTGCAGGAATTTGTATTCTTTAGTACAAATCGTTATTACGGTAGCATTTAACTTTCATTAGTGTAAATCGTTGAAATTTTAGCATTCTTAAGTAATCCTCGCTGCAGAATTTTATCTTCGTTAGTACAAATCATTATCGCATTAACATTTAGAATTCATTAGTATAAATCATTATAATGTTTAACATTCTTAAGTAATGATCATTGCATGATTTTGTATTTTTTAGTACAAATCGTTATCGTGGTAGCATTTAACTTTTATTAGTGTAAATCATTAAAATGTTTAGCATTCTTAAGTAATCATCGTTGCAGGATTTTTGTCTTCGTTAGTATAAATTGTTATCACATTAGCATTTACCATTCATTAGTATAAATCATTCTATTGTTTAATATTCTTAAGTGATCATTGTAGAATTTTGTATTCCTTAGTATAAATTGTTATGGCTTTAGCATTTAACTTTCATTAATGTAAATTGTTGTAATGTTTAGCATTCTTAAGTAATAATCGTTGCATGATTTTGTCTTCATTAGTACAAAGCGTTATCGCTTTAACATTCAATATTGTAAATCATTGTAATATGTAGCATTCATTAATAAATCATTTTAATACAACACACTCATCAGTAACAATCGTTGTAATATATTTAACACTCATTATTATTAATTATTTTAATATTTAGCATTCATTAGCATGAATAATTATGTCTATACCTAAACCATAATCTCCAATGTATAGGTTGTGTGGAGATCGTATAAAGATGGGGAGGACGAGGACCAAGAGGATGTTGCTGAGGCTGCGAGACTGTCTAGCTGCGATATTTGGATGTTTAACAAATCTGAAGCCGAGTTGCAGCATGATAGTTAAGTTCTCCTACAAGCTGACTTGGGACAGTCAATCCCAAAGCAGCTTGTGGTATAGACAAGGAAGATGAATAGTGGTGGGGCCAGGAACATGAATTGACACAAACGCTTTAGGAAACAATTAAAGAGCTGAAACAAAGGAGGTGTTAGTGCCACAACATATAATTATAAAGAATAACAATGTGACCTCAACTATTTCAAAAATTATTGAGAACCCATGCATTGAAATCTAGATATTGAGAAGAAGCAACGTGGAAGTAAGGTCCCTCCTGTCCCCCATCATGTCATCTCCCAGCATAGAAAAAATATCTATCGTGTCCCTCCGGCTACAACTATGATTCACTCAATTGCAGTACACGATGATGAACCAACACAGCTCACAAAAACGAAGGTAGTCTCTGCCATATGGTTAGAGATGTTAGAGAGGGAGAATAGGAAGTTATGCAGGCACATAATTTGGGGAGACAAATGTTGTCACAATATGGTACACTGGTAGAGATGATTACCAGTGTTTTTAATAAGATTCTAAGAACCAAGAGGCCACCGAGAAAAGAGAGTCTACCAAGAAAAAGAAAGAGATGATTTGTATGTTATAGTCCACCTGAGTCGTCAAGTGCCACTGAGTAAACATTATATAATTTTTGGGCCCCGATAACTATTTATTGTAATTCTATAATTCTTTATTATAATTCTATAATTCTTTTTTGTAATGTGACATTCTATAGATGTATAATTCTTTTTTTAATAAATGTAACACACAAGTGCCACTGAACAAATCATTATAATGTTCGGCCTTCATAAATAAAAATCGAAGAATCGTTTAGCGTTGTGTACTGTGGAAAATATGATTTTCTTTTACGAGCTGTCTTCCTATCGCATTTAGCAATTTACATAATGATTGATAAAAGGCTGAAATGATTTGTACGTATGAAGGCTACATGCTATCACGATTTGCTTGATACCGATTCGCTTGCAACCATTTATAATTTTTTGTTGTAACATGACATTCTATAGTTATATAATTCTTTCTATAACAGATCACAATTTATTTTTTATAGAGAAAGTGTTCTATCATAATTTGTACAATTACGAAGATAAAGCAAAAATGATTTATCCTATCGCGGTTTGCGTTTATGAGCTTTGTCTATATGAATGATATGCCCTATTGTGATTTACATAAAGACTGATTCATAAAAGGAAAAAAAAAATAAACAAATCAACACGATGTTTAGACTTAGTAAAGTATAAATCGAGATAACTTCAACCATACAAATCAAGGTAACTTTGTAAATAAAATATCAATTTCATTCATAAAGACTAACAAAGATATATCATTGTTGCGGTAACTTCAAAACTATAAATTGACATGATTTACAACAACATTCATTTATAAAAAATATGAGTATTAGTTTACAGTACATCATGACCAATGATTTGACTTAGATACAATATATGACCATCATCATCGAAGGAAATAGACATAATTATTAGCATCATCCCCACGTCCAAATAGTGATGTGCTTCGAATGCAATCCAGGTTTGCAGGAAATCTAGCTTGCTAGTGCAGAAAGCTTCGAGGCAGAGTTGACGGTGCTATAAAATGTATGGGATTGCATCATCATCAATATATTTTTACAGGCAGAGAAAATGGAATTGCACGACTATAGCATATTTGTCATTGTTATATTTTGTGTAAACTTTGATATACTTCACGATAAATACGACACAATCATGGTCTTCTCATTTATTTTAGATTGAACACATATAAGGCTTCGTGTGACCAACATGCGATCAAGCCCTTCATATGTGTTATGAATATATTGATGTATATATCAATGTATAGATGAAATCCAACTTGCTACTGTAGAAAGTTTTGAGGCAGAGCTGACGAAGCTGCACAAGGTATGAATCCCAATAGGCAGAGAAGATGAATTTGCACGACTATAGCATATTTGTCATGAAGTATATTAAAGATTAGGCAAATATTTTTCCAATTGTGAAGGATGGTTTGCACACGATCGAGGGTCCGATAATAGGAATAGATCAAATAGATGGTCATCAATATCACCTCTTGTATATCATGCAGAATATATGGGCTTCCTTTGGTATGACAGCAATGATTGAGGATAATTATGGTTGTTATATTTAGCATAAACTTCGATATACTTCACAATAAATACACTGCAATCGTATATGTCATGAATATATCGATGTATACACAGAAGATAACCACCATAATCATCATCAAAGATTATCCAGATCTTTCCTCACGACGTAAAACAACTAGGATATCAACACAGGTAGAACGAACACCGAAGAGCAAAGAAGAAAGAAAAATATAAGAGAGAGAAGGAGAAGAAGAAGAAGAAGAAGAAGAAGAAGAAGAAGAAGAAGAAGAAGAAGAAGAAGAAGAAGAAGAAGAAGAAGATAAAGGCAAAGGAAAACAAAAAACTTGGAAGAAGAAGAAGTTGTGCTGCCACAGAAAAGAGGAAGAGAAGTAGATTAGGGCTTTAGTCCTGGACAACGAGTCAGGTAAGGTTTTATATAGAACAGGGTTTTATATAGATTTATATTAGGGTTTTACGCATGTGTACCTCTTCTTCTTCTTCTTCTTATGTCATTTTTTTTTCTTCTTCTTTATTTTTCTTCTTCTTATGTCTGAAACAATTTGTTCTATCATGATTTACACAATGACTGATAAAAGGCGAAAAAGAGAAAGAAAAAATAAATCGACATGATTTTTATTGGTAAAGTACAAATTGAGGTAACTTGATAAATACAAATCGACTTACAACCACATTGATTTAAGTTTTATACTATAACAATATTTTAGTAACAAAGGCAAATCGTTGTGGTAAACATAGTCGTCATTGCATAAATTGTGATATTTGTTTTTATATCTATATCTCACAACTATCTTGGATCAATACAAGCTACCTGGATCTGAAAGCACAAGTTGGTATGTTACTTAATGACTTCAAAGTACAAGCCAAAAATGATTTGTCCTATCGTGATTTACACAATGACTGATAAAAGGTGAAAAAGAGAAAAAATAAATCGACACAATGTTTATTGACACGACATTTGCATGCAATTTTAAAAATGAGCAGGATGTGAAACATCGTTTCCGTTATAAATGAGTGACACATCTCACAATTGTAGGAGGGCGTTGCTTAGCTTTGCTTCGTGAGTAAGTAACAAACAAATAAGTTTCCTTTATAATTGATAGGTTTGGGGGCCGAACATATAACCTACTTCATCGCAAAGGGGGTACCGATGTTGAGGAAGGAGACGATGACAACTACATGGTCGGCAACAACAAATCAATGGTATATTTTATAAACCTTGTGATGATTTGTTTGTCTCTTTTATATTGTATATTCAATTTATTTTATATACTGTAGAAAGAAATTGCAATATAATGTGATAGATTGTTTATTGAATATTCTGCTAATGTCAGTGAAACATCAATAAAAAAAAGTTGCCTAAAAACTCAATAAAGAGCTCCAAGAAAATATCAATCGGATGCGAGATAAATTTTTAAAAATAAACACTATCAGTCATTTTGTACATATTAAACTACTATCAGTTATACATTTTCGTATGCCATGGGTATGTATATTAACACGCGCATATTTATTGCAAACAGACTATATATGATTTTATCATGTATATTCAACGCAACACAACAACCAATACTAGAAGCATTGTCAACCCTTATTTCATGGTATATCAGTTCTCTTATATGTTTATTTTCTTTTTGATTCACTCTTGCTGCTTTGTGTTTTAACCTTACTATTATCATTGTTTCGTTCAACAGAGTTTCATCCACCGACTACCATTCGTCAGTAGATTTCAAGATGGACTACAATGCTGGGATAACGATGATCACTCCTGAGACTTTTGGTCAGGTGAAAAGGTAAGTGAAGAAACCTGTTGTCCAAGGATTATGAGACATAACAATCCTAACACGATTTATACTATCAATTTGTAAGATATTACATCGATTTAAGATATTTTTTTGATTCTTAATATTGATTTGTATGTTGATTCTTAATATTGATTTCTACACGATCAATAGAAATCTCCAAATCAATTTGTAAGATATTTTATCATCGATTTTTAGATATTGATTGCTACATTATGACGATCATCTAGGCATTGGGTCTTATACGTGATGGATTTACGAAAACAACAACTATGGTGCTACAACTCATTGAACTTTCACACTGATATAGAACGCGACATTATGCATTTGGTAAGTTTCTATCTATAAGTGTATTGTATCTTGTACGGTGGTTCAAAATTTACTTGCCTCTACATTAACCATAGATGGGATTCCTCAGAGACGTCTTGGGTGTCGACATTGGTGAGCGAAAGTTTTATTGCACAGTCGATGCTCCTTTACAAATTAATGGTGTTTAATATAGTGTATTTGTAATGAAGTATATTGAAGCAATATACAATGAGCGAGAACTTGATTTCGACGTTGTATGGTCTACACTAAAACATGTTTTATTATCCATTATTATTTGAGACTCAGTTTCTATATTGGTCTCACATTACCTTTTTATTATAAGATGATATACCTGAATTCTGCACAGAACTATGCAAAAAATTGATGGAGTTTCAAATTGCTAAAGAGAAAAGAACTCAGATGACAAGAATAACTAGAAGGCAACGAATGACGCGAGCCCTCCAGGAGTAATATGTTGTACAAAGATTTGTAACAGATTTTATAGAGAGCGTATATAAATTTTGTAAGACTGTGTATACAAATTATATAAATCTCTTAGGGTTGAAATATAAATTATGTTACCCCGATTTTACTAAATACGTCAATAAGTTAGACTATTATTTGTAGCAAAGGAAAATCGTTGTCTCTGACATAGACGTCATTGTATAAATTGTGAATCCGGATTGCATTCGAAGTACATCACTATTTGGACGTGGGGTTGATGCTGATGATGATGTATGTTTTCTTTGATGATGATGGTCAAATATTATATCTAAGCCAAACCGTTGGTCATGATGTATTGTAACCAAATACTCATATTTTTTGTAAATGAATATGATTATAAATCACGTCGATTTGTAGTTTTAAAGTTATTGCGACAACGATATATCTTTGTTGGTTTATATGAACAAAATTTATTTATATTTATGAAGTTACCTCGATTTGTACTTTACTAAGTCTAAACATCATGTCAATTTATTAATTATTTTTCTTTTCTGCCTTATATCAATCAATCATTGTGTAAATCGTTTCATGGCCAAACCATTGGTCATAATGTATTATAACTAAATACTCATATTTTTGGTAAATGAATGTGGTTGTAAATCATGTCATTTTGTATTTAAAAAGTTACCATGATAATGGCAATGATACATCTTTGTTTGTCTTTGTGAACGATATCGATATATAATATCACGATTTACTCATATCGATTTGCAATTGTTACTAAAATATTATTTTTATATAAAACATAAATCAATATCATGCTGTAAATTGATTTGTATTGTTAAAGTTACCTCGATTTGTTGAAGTTATCATTGATTTGTATTTATGGGTTTAGGTGAAGAATTGATTGGATTGGGTTGGTTGTGAAATCCATTTATCTCCCATGTACAATGCGATGTTCATCAAGTTGTTGCCGACAAAGACGTCCTTGTGTAAATCGCGATAGGTCATTACATTGTATAATGATTTATATACCAAATAAATCATCATAAAGGCGATTTACTAATGGTATAAAAATTAAGACCCAAATAAGTCTAATCTAATGTAAAGAGTATTTTAGGTCCATTTAGAGACCAAATTGGATTCTACTAAGAAAATAAGATATCAAATCTACTTGAAAACTCAATTAGATTCCATTATGTAAATTAACATTTGAACCCATTTGGAGATCCAATTGGATTCCATTAAGTAAAAAGGCTTTTGGATCTACTTGAGACCTAAATAGATCCCATGAAGGTAAAATAAATTTGTTTGGATCTGAATTCAATTCGAGACCCAAATAGATTCTACTTAAGAAAAAAAGATTTGGCTTTACTTATGATCTAAATGAATTTTTTTAGTGTACTGTGAATTTCACTAGAATATAATAAATTTTTGATCTGTCTAAATTCCAAATGGATCCTACTTAAATAAATGGAATTTGGGTTCATTTGAGACACAAATAAATTTAAGTCGCATATATATATATATATATATATATATATATATATATATATATGTATGTATTTAAATGTTTATCTCTCTCTCTATATATAATAGTTTAGATTGGGTTTGAATTTGATGAGAGCTAAATGTGTCTAAAAACCAAGCCAGTCCAATCAATCCCCCACCTTAACCCATCAATTTAATCGAATATATCACATCCCACCAAATCTATTTGATTATCCTATCGTGATTTGCCTTCACAAGCTTTGTCGATATGAACGATATGCCCTATCACGATTTACACAATGACTGATTCATAAAAGGCAGAAAAGAAAAACAATAAACAGATCAACACAATATTTAGACTTAGTAAAATACAAATACAGATAACTTCAATGATATAAATTGATTTACAACTTGATATCGATTTTAGTAACAATTGTAAATCAATATCGCTGTTTTGTTCACAATATTTTAGTAACAGCTGCAAACCGATATGAGTAAATCGTACTATTATATATCAATATCGTTCACAAAGACAAACAAAGTCATATCGTTGTCGCGGTAACTTCATAAATACAAATCAATGACTCGATAATTATTTGTTGTAATTTTATAATTCTTTGTTGTAATTCTATAATTCTCTTTTGTAACATAACTTTCTATAAATGATTTGTTTTTATGAGCTGTCTTCCTATCTCGATTTACACAATGATTGATAAAAGGTTGAAATGATTTGTTCGTATGAAGGCGATGTGCCATCACGATTTGGTTGATACCGATTGACTTGCAACCGGTTATAATTCTTTATTGTTACGTAACAATCTATAATTATATAATTCTTTCTGTAACAGATCGTGATTTATTTTTTATAGAGGAAGTATCTTATCACAATTTGTACAACCACAAACATAAAGTGAAAAAGATTTGTCCTATTTCGATTTTTCTTTACGAGCTTTATCTATGTAAACAATATTCTTATCATGATTTACACAATGACTGATTCATAAAAGGCAAAAAGAAAAACAATAAACAAATCGATACGATGTTTAGACTTAGTGAACTATAAATTGAGGTAACTTCATAAATACAAATCAATTTTGTTCACAAAGACAAACAAAGACATATCGTTGTCGCAATAAGTTCATAACTATAAATCGACATGATTTAGTACCACATTGATTTACAACAAATATGAGTATTTAATGACAATACATCATGAATACAATTTGACATCCCGATAATTCTTTGTTGTAATTTTATAATTTTTTTTTTGTAATGTGACATTCTATAAGTGTATAAATCTTTTTTTAATGTGTGTAACACATAATTGTCACTGAACAAATCGTTGCAATGTTTAACCTTCGTAAATAAAAATTGAAAAGGCATTTAGCATTGTGTGTTGTAGAAATTATGATTTACATAACGATCTGTCTTCCTATCACGATTTACACAATGATTGATAAAAGGCTGAAACAAATTATACGTTTGAAGGCTACGTGCTATCATGATTTGCTTGATACCGATTGACTTGAAACCAATTATAATTCATTAGAAGCTTTTTTTCTGAAAACTTACCAGTTGACTAGTTAGCAAATACATTATCGTAAAATTTCAATATTTTTTCAAGTTATTTAATGTTCAATTAAAAAAATTATGATATCTTTGTAGAGCATTTGGGTCGACCCAAATGGATATGGAAAGAGTTTTGATAAGACAGGGTTTGGACCAGCCATTAAGAGATTTGGATCATTTTAGAACCCAAATAGATCTTCTCGAATGTAAAAAGTATTTTAGATCTATTTAGAGATTAAATTGGATCCTACATAGAAAATAAGATATCAAATCACACGTTTAGCGATAGGACATTACATAGTATAATGATTTATATACCAAATAAATCGCCATAATGGCAATTTACTAATGGTATAAAAATTAAGACCCAAATAAATCTAATCTAATGTAAAGAGTATTTTAGATCCATTTAGAGACCAAATTGGATACTACTAAGAAAATAAGATATCGAATCTACTTGAAAACTCAATTAAATCCCATTATGTAAATTAACATTTGGACCCATTTGGAGATCCAATTGGATTCCAATACATAAAATGGCTTTTAGATCTACTTGAGACCTAAATGGATCTCATAAAGGTAAAATAAATTTGTTTGGATCTAAATTTAATTCAAGACCCAAATAGATCCTACTTAAGAAAAAAAAATTGGCTCCACTGATGATCTAAATGAATCTTTTTAGTGTACTGTGAATTTCACTAGAATATAATAAGTTTTAGATCTATCTAAATTCTAAATGGATCCTACTTAAATAAATAGAATTTGAGTTCATTTGAGACTCAAATAAATGTAAGTAACACACACACACACACACACACACACACACACACACACACACACACATATATATATATATATATATATATATATATATATATATATATATGCAAATGTGTATCTCTCTCTATATATAATAGTTTAGATTGAGTTCGGATTTAATGAGAGCTAAATGGGTCTCAAAACCAAGCCAGTCAAATTAATCCCCCACCTAAACCCATCAATTTAATCAAATATATCCCATCCCACCAAATATGTTTGATTATCCTATCACGATTTGCCTTTACGAGCTTTGTCAATGTAAATGATATGCCTATCGCGATTTACACAATGACTGATTCATAAAAGGCAGAAAAGAAAAATAATAAACAAATCGACATGATGTTTAGACTTAGTAAAGTATAAATTGAGGTAACTTTAATGATACAAATCAATTTACAATTTGATACCAATTTAAGTAACAATTGCAAATTGATATCACTGTTTTGTTCATAATATTTTAGTAACAATTGCAAATCGATATGAGTAAATGTAACGACATTTTTTAATTCATGCACAATGTAATTTATTTGTTTATTATATACTTTGTGCATGATTTTTAAAAATGAGCGGTATGTGAAACGACATTTTCTTTATAAATGAATGACACATCACACAAGTTTAGGAGCAGCTTTGCTTTGTGAGTAAGAAACAGACGAACTGACATTTCTTTTATAAACGATGGGTTTGGGGGCCAAACATATAACCTGCTTCGTCATAAAGGGAGTACCAATGTTAAGGAAGGAGACAACCACAACTACACGGCCAACGATGTCAAATCAGTGGTATATTTTATAAACCTTATAATGATTTGTTTGTCTCTTATATGTTGTATATTTGATTTATTTTGTGTACTTTAGAAAAAAACTTGCAATATAATGCTACAAATTATTTATTCAATATTCTGCTAATGTTAGTGGAACATACACAAAAAAAGTTACCAGAAAAATCAGCAAAGAGCTCCAAGAGAACATCGACCGGATGCGAGATGAATTTGCAGAAGGAAACACTATCAATAATTTTGTACGTATGAAACCACTATCAGTTATATATTTACGTATGCCATGGGTATGTATATTAACACGTTCATATTTATTGCAAACAGATTATATACAATTTCGTTATGTATATTCAACTCAACAACCAAAACTAGATGCATCGTCAGCCCTTATTTTATGGTACATCGGTTCTCTTATATGTTTATTATCTTTTTTATTTACTCTTGTTGCTTCATGTTTTAACCTTACTGTTATCACTATTTCGTTCAAAAGAGTTTTGTTCGCCGACTGTCATGCGTTATTGGATTTCAAGATAGATTACAATGTTGAGGTAACGATGATCACTGCGAAGACTTTTGGTCAAGTGAAAAGGTAAGTGAAGAAACCTGTTGTCCAAGGTTTATGAGGCATAACAGTCCTAACACGATTTGTACTATCAATTTGTAAGATATTATATCGATTTAAGATAGTGTTTTGATTCTTAATATCGATTTGTGTGTTGATTCTTAATGTCAATTTCAAAGCTTTCAATCAAAATTTCTATATCAATTTGTAAGATATTTTATTATCGATTTGCAGATATTGATTCCTACATTATGGCAATCTTCTGAGCATTGGATCTTATACATGATGGATTTACGAAAACAAAAACTATGGTGTTACAACTCATTGGACTTTCACACTGGTATACCATGTGACATTATGCATTTAGTAAGTTTCTATCTATAAGTATAGTGTATCTTATATGGTGACCCAAAATTTACTTGCTTCTACATTAACCACAGATGGGATTCCTCATAGACGTCTTGGGTGTCGACATTGGCGAGTGGAGGTTTCAATGTGCAGTTGATGCTCCTTTACAAAATAATGGCATCGATTGTGGCATATTTGTAATGAAGTATATTAAAGTAATATACAATAGACAAGAACCTGATTTTGATGCTGTATGTTCTACAGTTAAACATATTTTATTATCCTATATTATTGGGGACTCAATTTATATATTGGTCTCACATTACCTTTTTTTTGCACGATGATGTACCTTGATTTTGCACGAAACTCTGCAAAAAATTGGAGTTTCTAATTATGGAAGAAAAAAAAACTCAAACAACAAGAATAACTAGAAGGCAACGAACGACGCGACCCCCCCAGAAGTAATATGATGTACAAATATTTGTAACAGATTTTGTAGACTGTGTATACAAATTTTGTAAGACTGTATACAAATTTGTAAGACTGTGTATACAAATTATGTAAATCTCTCTAGGTTGAAATAAAAATTCAACAGTTACCCTGATTTTACTAAACATGTCAATAGGTTTGACCGTTATGTGTAGCAAAAACAAATTGTTGTCTTCGACATAAACGTTATTGTGTAAATCATTATAGGACACTATCTGGTATAATGATTTAAGTACAATATATGTACAACGATTTGTCATATCAGGATTTACACAATGACTGATAAAAGGCTAAAAAGAGAGAAAAATTAAATCAACATGATGTTTAATGGTAAAGTATAAATCTAGGTAACTTGATAAATACAAATCGATTTACAACTTGATGCCGATTTAAGTATCAATTGTAAATCACTATCATTATTTCGTTCACAATATTTTAGTAACAGTTGCAAACCGATATGAGTAAATCACAATATTACATATCGATATCGTTCACAAAGACAAGCAAAGTTATATCATTGTTGCGGTAACTTTATAAATACAAATCAACATTTTGATAATTATTTATTATAATTCTATAATTCTTTTTTGTAACATGACATTCTATAAATGATTTGCTTTTACGAGTTGTCTTCCTATCACGATTTACACAATGATTGATAAAATGCTGAAATGATTTGTACGTATGAAGGCTACGTGCTATTGCAATTTGCTTGATACCGATTGGCTTGCAACTAGTTATAATTCTTTGGTATAATGTTACAATCTATAATTATATAATTCTTTCTATAACAAATCATGATTTATTTTTTATAGAGGAAGTGTTCGATCACGATTTGTACAACCACGGACATAAAAGAGAAAAGATTTGTCCTATCACGATTTGCCTTTATGAGCTTTGTTTATGTGAACGATATGTCATATCTCTATTTACATAATGATTGATTCATAATAAGTAAAAAAAAACAATAAACAAATCGACACGATGTTTAGACTTAGTGAACTACAAATCAAAGTAACTTCAATGATACAAATTGAGGTAACTTCATAAATATAAATCGATTTCATTCACAAAGACAAACAACGACATATCATTGTTGTGATAACTTCATAACTACAAATCAACATAATTTATAACCACATTGATTTACAAAAAACATGAGTATTTAGTTACTATACATCATGAATACAAATCGATGTCCCGATAATTATTTGTTCTAATTCTATAATTCTTTTTTGTAACGTAACATTCTATAAGTGTATAAATCCTTTTTTAATATGTGTTACACACAATTGCTACTGAACAAATCATTGTAATGTTCAACCTTTGTAAATAAAAATTGAAAAAATGTTTAGTGTTGTGTGGTATAAAAATTATGATTTACACAATGAGTTGTCTTCCTATCGCGATATACACAATGATTGATAAAAGACTGAAATGATTTATACGTTTGAAGGCTATGTGCTATCGTAATTCGCTTGACACCGACTGACTTGCAACCAGTTATAATTTATTAGATTTTTTTTTTTAAACTGACTGGTTGACTAGTTAGCAAATTCATTATCATAAAATTTCAACATTTTTTTAAGTTATTTAATGTTTAATTGAAAAAATTATGAGATCTTTGCAGAGTATTTGGGTCGACCCAAATGGATATGGAAAGAGTTTCAACTCAGATCAGAATTTGGATCGGACATATAAGAGATTTGGATAATTTTAAGACCCAAATAAATCTTCTCTAATGTAAAAGTATTTTAGATCCATTTAGCGACCAAATTTGATCCTACTAAGGAAATAATTATTTGAATCACATGTTTAGCAACAATGATTTAATACTAGCGATTTACCAAATGGGGGTAGTCGATAAATGCTATATTAGTTAGCACTTCATGTATAAATCATCATCACACGTTTAACATTCATAAATAAAAATTGCACTACAAGAAAAAAATTGTTCTGTATCTACAACGATTACATACCAAAAGACTTGTAAAACTGATACCATCGTTTCACTCAAATTGGTCGGGATGATTGAAGGTTCAAATGTTGTAGTGCACGTCTGTAGGGTATTACTGCATGTTAGAAGTTATACAAATTAGATATTCATAAGTTGCATGTAATGCAATTTACATAAAAAGCAATATAATGTATTACATACCGGTTCATGCGAAGGGCTTGGTTGCTTTTGCTTAGGGGTTGGTTGTTTTTTAGATCTTTTCTTGCCAACCAATTCTAATGCACCTTTTGTTCTCTGACAACTACGATCAGAGGTAGATTTTCTTTTGATACCCTTCGTTAGGTGAATTTTTCTATCATAATCTACAATATTGACTCCTGACATGTTAAAGATGATATTTACGCTTCAGCGCAACTTCTCATGCAGGTCAAGAGAAGCATGCTTTTTACCTTTGTTGTTTGCTCTCATTTTCTTGGAATGGTCTTTATGAGCTGCAACAGACTGATGGTGAATTAACTGCACGTTTTTAAGTAACTCCCTTGACACTTTTCTCACACATACATAGGCTTCTTTAGTTTTTTATATTAAATCTGCAACATGCATAAGTGGTCTATATAGTTGTTGGTAATAGGAATCTATGTGACACTTCTCATCAATAGCAGATGAACTGACATTATTTGTATCCAATAGTTCAATATTTGCTTGTCCCGTCCATCTTCGCATTAAATATGACTAAGGTATTTCTTGTATCTTTTCTTGATTAAGTGCCTTTAATGCATGACGACATAAAATACCTTCAAATTCATATATTTTGCATATACATGCAACTATTCTGTTGTCAATATTGTACATAACATGTACATCTTGCATTTTCATATGCTATTTGCTCTCTCATAGAATATAGTATTTGTGCATATTCTCAGTTTGGATACATCCTTTTATGTTGCAATTCATGACTTGTATAACCTCCTTCTTAATCCATTCAAGTACAATTAGTGTATACAGATCTGCAAGTCACATCAATATTTTTATGCCCAAAGTTAAAGTGCATGTGTTGAAGCATTTCATATCTTGTTCAAGCTCATTTGGTCTAAGACCACTTATAAATAATTCATATTGTTTCATGAAACGAAACATTATTAAACATGAATACAAGGTTTTTTTCAGTGTGGTATGCATAGATTCAACTCTTTGTATGCTTATCAGACCTGCACAAAAGTATTATCTTCCATATGACAATGCCCACATTTGCATATAAATTTTGTAACCACACACAGTCTTTAAGGTTGTACATCTGAATCATTTTCTCCCAATCAGATATAAAGGTGACCTCGTCTATGCTTTGAAGTACACATCTTGTAAACTTTTTATCAAACACTATCTTCTGATTAAATATGTGTTCTATGTTCTTTGTTGCATTTTGAAAGTTATGACACACATATAGGTGAAGATATACATCTGGCCATACATGAGACATTGCAGCTGTAATTGCGTGATCGCTATCTATAAGTACAACTTCAGGGTGCTTCCCATTTATTGGTTGCGTAGATACTCTAAACAACCACTCAAAGCTTTCCTTGGTCTGGTCATACAAAAAAGTACCGCTTAATATGCAATTATATGAGTGATGATTCACTCCAAAAAACTGCGCAAATGGCCACTGCTCAGTATTAATCTTCATTGTCATATAAAAAATAAGCACATCATTGAAGCATTCATAATCCACTATTGACTTTGAATCTGCCCAAAATATATTCACAACATATCCATCTTCATCTAGTTGTATTGTACTAAAGAAACCAAGGTCATTGGTTGATTTCTTCTGTAAGTAATCAACCAAAGAACATATTTCTCCATTCTTCATGCTATTTGTCATCTTCCTTCTCAAGTGGTTTCTTAGATCTATAGGTGTGAATATCACATTCTCACGACCACCATCTATGTGCATGCACAAATTGTATGTCTTCCTTGGTGCAATGCCGACACTATCAGCTATCACTACAAGAAATCTGTGGATTAGTGATGGTCGTAATCCATCATTGAATATTTTAGCGACGGATAACTTTCATCACAATTTCCTAGTCGCTAATTAGCGACAAAAAACATTAGTCGCTACTTTCATCGCTAATTTATGATAAATTAGTGAATGCCATGATTCATCGCAAGGTCATCGTTAATCTGTAGAGATTTGGTTTTACGATAGATACAGATTCGTCACTAATTTCATCGCTAATATAGTGAAGAAATTGCGATGGATTACAATCCATCATAAAATATTGGTCGATTCAGTTTTCTGATAGATAAATATCCGTTCTTAATCTGTCGCTAAATTGGTGGTCGATACTAATTAGCGATGTTTAATATCCATCACTAATCCATCGTAAAAAATAATTTAAATTATTTGAAATATAAATATTGAAAAAACTTTTCTTGTTACACAATTTATATATCCTGTGTATAAAAAACAAACTACACATAAAAAATACATATACAAAGCATCTGAAATAAATTTAACACAAGATACAAGGTGAAAAAAAATATTGATCCACTATAATCCTCGTCAAGTTCTAATTATTTACAAGTGAATATTTACAAAGAGTTTCTTTTGAAACAACAAGAAGGTACAACAAATTCAATTCAACACATGAATCTAATCATCGCCAAGATTCTGAGCATCATCTTCTTCATTGTCTTGATTTGCCCATTCATCCATGCCTCCATCGGCTCCTCTACGCTGATTATCTCCAGCATCCTATAAGAGAAAAGAAAGATTAGTATTGATAAACAAAATATAATGAAATAAATTATATGCAATGCACCTAATCTAAGACAATCAAAGTAACATGAATGAATTGCACATCGACTAGCTAGCAATAAAGTGAAGGACATTAACAGAATTCAGATATGTGTTCTACGCTGACAGAAAAAAATTCATAATGATTCAATCATGCAGATATGTGTTCTAAGGTTGTCAAAAAAATATCATAGTGATTCAAGCATGCATATATATGTTATAAGGCTGTCAAATAAATATCTTTTGTATCTCAATCATGCTTATATGTGTTCTAATGTTGTAAAAAAACTCTCATAGTGATTCAATTATGCATATATGTATTCTAAGGTTGTCAAAAAACTTTCATACTGATTCAAGCATGCATATATGTGTTCTAATATAGTCAAATAATTTCATAGTGATGAAATCATGCTTATATATGTGTTCTAAGGTTGTAAAAAAACTTTCATAGTGATTCAATCATGCATATATATGTGTTTTAAGGTTGTCAAAAAACTTTCATAGTGATTCAATCATGTATATATGTGTTATAAGGCAGTCAAAAAACTTTCATAGCGATGAAATCAAGCTTATATGTGTTCTAATATTGTCAAAAAACTTTGATGAAATCATGCTTATATGTGTTCTAATGTTGTAAAAAAACTCTCATAGTGCTTCAAACATGCATATTTGTGTTCTAAGGTTGTCAAAAACTTTTACAGTGACAAATCATGCTTATATGTGTTCTAATGATATAAAAAAACTCATAGTGATTCAATCATGCATATATGTGTTCAAAGATTGTCAAAAAATATTCATAGTGATTCAATCATGCATATATGTGTTATAAAGCAGTGAAAAAACTTTCATAGTGATGAAATCATGCTTATATGTGTTCTAATGTTGTCAAAAAACTTTTATAGTGCATCAATCATGCATATATGTCTTATAAGGCAGTAAAAAACTTTCATAGTGATGGAATCATGCTTATATGTGTTCTATTGTTGTCAAAAAACTCTCATAGTGCTTTAATCAAGCATATATGTGTTCTAATGTTGTAAAAAAACTTTCATAGTGATGAAATCATGCTTATATGTGTTCTAATGTTGTAAAAAAACTCTCATAGTGATTCAATCATGCATATATGCGTTCAAAGGTTGTCAAAAAACTTTCATAGTGATTCAATCATGCATATATGTGTTATAAGACAGTCAAAAAACTTTCATAGTGATAAAATCGTGCTTATATGTGTTCTATTGTTGTCAAAAACCTTTCATAGTGCTTCAATCATGCATATATATGTTATAAGGCAGTTAAAAACTTTCACAGTGATGAAATTATGCTTATATGTGTTCTATTGTTTTCAAAAAACTCTCATAGTGCTTCAATCAAGCATATATATGTTCTAAGGTTGTCAAAAAACTCTCATAGTGATTCAAGCATGCATATATGTATTCTAAGGCATTTAAACAATTTTATAGTGACGAAATCTTGCTTATATATGTGTTCTAAGGTTGTCAAAAAACTTTTATAGCGATTCAATCATGCATATATATGTGTTCTAAGGTTGTAAAAAAACTTTCATAGTGATTCAATCATGCATATATGTGTTATAAGGTAGTAAAAAAACTTTCATAGTGAAGGAATCATGCTTATATGTGTTCTAATGTTGTCAAAAAACTTTGATGAAACCATGCTTATATGTATTCTAATATTGTCAAAAAACTCTCATAGTGCTTCAAGCATGCATATTTGTATTCTAAGGATGTCAAAAACTTTCATAGTGATGAAATCGTGCTTATATGTGTTCTAATGTTGTCAAAAAACTTTAATAGTGATTCGATCATGCATATATGTGTTTTAATGTTGTAAAAAAACTCTTATGGTGATTCAATCATGCATATATGTGTTCAATCATGCTTATGTCTAATTTATCATGCATTCATGATGGTTGTAATGATTTGATATATATATCACACACACACACACACACACACACACATATATATATACACACATATATATATATATATATATATATATATATATATATATATATATGATGTCATTCAATCACAAGAACTATGATGCATGCATTGATAACTTAATATTTTCATGTGCAAAATCATTCATTTGAAGCATTGATAACTTATCATTCATTTTCATGTGCAAACCCATTCATAACACAATACATTCATTTGAAACATGTTTTCATGATACAATTTTACATAGAAGACACAATCAAATTGAAAATAACTTCATTCAAGCATGAATACAGTCACATCAAACATTGCAATACATTCAAATCATTCATATTAAAACAATGTCAAACATGTACCTGCAACAAACACACTTCAATATCTCGCTAACTACTACCATGACTAGCATGGAATCCGAACTCCAAAAATAAAAACACTTTTATTTTCATACATTAAAATCATGCTCAACATGATATCCAAACTCCATCAAAGCAATCCTAAATATCCACAACCAAGTGAGTGTGAACAAGAAATTGTTACATCCAAGAAATTAAATAACCTAAGATGCGCTTGCATCACTTACTCAACATGGGCATTTACTCGATTTACATGCTATTGCCTTTATATTTTTTTTTATTTCTTTTTGCATTGCATTTTTAGTCACTTGCGATGCTTAGCACTAAGCATTGCGCAATTAGCTCAGGTAGATACATGCAAAGCACATTTATATACGACAGGAGTAACAACTCATCAAGAGGTGGCAAAGGATCTGAGCGTGGGTCGGCTGCAGAGCGAGACAAAGGCTAGGGTTACATCGAGCGAGCAAGGTGAGAAAGGGTGAGAGAAAGGATAGGGGCGAGAGAGGGGCAGGGGCATCGGCCCCTGCCGAAAATAAAATAGGGACAGGGACATTGGCCCCTACCGAAGATAAAAGAGGGACAGGGGCATTGACCCCTGCCAGAAATAAAAAGAGGGGCAGTGGCATCGACGCTTGCCGAAAATAAAAGAGGGGCAGAGGCCAATGGCCCATGCCGAACCAAAAAGAAAAAGGGGGAGGGGGGGGGGGTGCAAAGCCCCCTGCGACTCTTGAAAAGGAGGAGGCAGGGGCCGATGGCCCTTTCCAGACCAAGAAGACAAAAAGGGGGGGGGGGGACCCCTTCCGCCGACCCGCTTGGTGATAGAGAGAGAGATGAGGGGAAAGAAAAAAGGGAAGGGAGGAGACACACCTGGAAGAGGAGGTCGCTGGTGTCGGCATCAACATACGAGCAAGAGGGAAGGAAAGAAGATAAAGCTGGTGCCAACATCGATAGACGAGCAAGTGAGGAGAGAGGCGAAAGGTGGTGTTTGTGTTGACAGATAAGCAAGGTGGTGTCGGCGAAGCTGCTAGAGTGGGAGGCGATCGCCGGAAGGGGGAGAAGGGAGGGTGAACAATGGGGCGAGAGAAAGGGCGGGGGTGTGCGATGAATGAAACAGAAAGAGGGCTCACATTAGAGTTTTATGAGAAATTTAGCGATGGATTAGCGATGGAAAAATTCTGTTGCAAATGCCGTCGCCAATTTGCGACAGAAAAAATGTTGTTGCCCATCCATCGTGAAGTTACGACGAAATATAAGACAAAATTTTTCCATCGCTAATCCATCGCAAATTTTCGATGACGTTTGTGATGGAATTTTTTTGTCGCTAATTCTACAACTAATACCAATTTTGCAGACCGATAGTTTTCTCTCACTAATCTGTCACAACTTTGTGACGAATTATTTTTGTCATAAATTTTTGTCGCTAAATAATATTTTTCTTGTGTATTTCAGCAATTGCAGCATGCGCTTCAATTACTTTATGATGCGACTTTAACATAGGTATCATAAATGAAGCTGCTAATTTATGGTTATGATCACTGATTAAAGTACGAACTATATATTTTCTATTCAGAAGTCTTTTTAACACCATTCTCGTTGGATAGCCATATCTTGCATATGGTTTGCTACTTGTTAGATTTTCACTTGACTTCTTTTAACCTTTTTTAGAACAAACATATGTCTTTCTCACCACGACACCCTATGCATTTTTTGACCAAGAATACCTTCTAACACTGAAGCCAAATTTTAAGGCATAATCATTGAAAAATTTGTATGCAACTTCCTTATTATTAAACTGCATTCTTTCTATAGGAACAGAGTCAAGTGTACTGTCATGATCGTCTACCTCATTATCAAATTGTGTTTCTTCTGCTGGAACAATCAAGTCAAGAGTGAATCCAATGCTTGTACCCTTCTTATCATGTACATCATTAGTACACATGTTCACTTCTTTAGGTGCGTCATTAGTACAGATGTTCACTTCTTTATAACTTTCCAATAATTGAGATACATCATCTTCACTATAACTAGATGATAAGCTCACCGCTGTCATAAGCAAGATATCAATTTGTGTTAGCCAGCACAACATTTACTAAGATTTATTCAAGATGCATATAACAACAAATACCGATTAGTTAAGCAAGTCAAAGAAATGATTGAATGAATCATAGTATAAAAGCAACAACGATTTGTTATTTGCTTATACTATGCATCGAGTTATTATTTATCATGCCAATAAAAAAATGATTTATCATATATGTGTGTTGACGATAGTGATTCACGTGACAACAATTTAATTAGATCTATAACATTATGTAGCGATTTCAATAGAAATCGCTAAAGAAGCAACGGTTTGAATATGCAAATCGCCACCGCAAGCGCGCAACAATATAAATTTTGCATGCACACTTTTTAAAATTATACTACAAATATCTTACAAATCGACACTAAAAAAATACATAATATCTTACAAATTAATATACATATTGCATAATATATTACAAATCAATACGTTAATTCAGCATAATAACTTATAAATCGATATTAACAAACACAACAATATCTCACAAATTGGTAGTATGTTACTACAACCGTGATTTGCACATTGCATATACTAAGTGAATGGACGATACCGGGTAAGATAGAGGCCCTTCCTCGCATCTGTAACCAAGTATTCTTGTTAATAGGACCTAGCGTCTTACAAATAACTTTAATTTTTTAACCATAAAAAAAACATCTACCTGCAATAACAAAACGCCTTAATGGCACTCACAATGACATACGTTCTTCAACAACAGCATAATGACAAAGAAAGGTACTCACAACGCCTTAATGGCACTTGTTGGAATGCTTGTGCGTCATTGTTTTTTTCATACTGTCTAACAAAAATGAAAAAGAAGAGAAGATTGTAAAAATAGATGGCCGACAAATCCCCCTACGATGCCCACCAATCGATCGATTTATAGTTATCTCCACGAGGTAGGAACAAATCGAGAATGTTTTGTAACACAAGGCATAAACAAGAAGACGACAATGTGTTGTAACACAAGCTCGACTTGCAGGAATGTGCAAAGCTATTTATGGGAGGACATTAACGGCAAACACATATCTATCTTATAGGAGGATATTTTCATCAAACACGTATCTATCTTTTTTATATGTTATTTTATTATAAAATCATCATGGGTAACATTGTCATATGAATTATTGTGGGTTCCAAGATATTCCTTAGTACCAGAACACACCAATTTGTCTTTGGGGGAGAACACACAACACCCTCGGTAGTGAGTGAGGTGGTTTTTTACTTTTTGCTTTGGAGTGTCTCTCATGCTGCCCCTTCAACCAAAAATATTAAAAAACTATAAAGAACCTTAAGTTGGCTTGCTCCACTATACATGCAAAGTACAGATTTGATGACAAAATACAAACATAAGCCACCACATGGAAAGGCTTATATTGATTACCAAACCAAAGTACACATATCATGGCACCGCAGACACGCCCACCAGGTAGGGAAGTTTGATTTCATATCCTCCAAAAAAAATAAATTAAAAAATTAAAAAAAGCCCTATTTCATGCCTCTATTATCCTCTGAGTTCTTCTCATCAACCATAAAACACAAGGCATGAACAAGGACTCACTAGAGCAAGGTCTAATTCTTTAGCATCATGGTCTCAACTCCATGGGGAAGGTGGATTACGTATGGTTTTTGGAACCATCAGTACACTTGGTTCATGCTGAGGAGGTGGTGGCAGACGAGGCGGTGATGGCGGAGGTGACAGCGGTGCTGGTGGAGATGGCAGCAGTGGCGGTTGTGGTAGCGGTGGCGGTGGAGATGGCAGCAGTGGCGGTGGTGGCGGAGGTGGCAGCGGTGGAGATGGCAGCAGTGGCGGTGGTGCCGGAGGTGGTGGTGGAGGTGGCAGCAGTGGCCGTGGCGTCCCCTTAGTTTTAATCCTTAAGAGAATAAGGGCTGCAAGGTCACGTATGGCAACCAGCAAGTTGATCAAAACATTGCAGAGAGCCATTCCGTCGGTAAAAGTGTTTGCTGTTGATTTCTTCTGTTGTATAAATAGAGGTTGCGATTGGAATTCCGTCCTTCCTTCCTGCTTCTTTGATTGGTCGCACAAGATTATATCTCTGTAAGACATGCATACCAACCAAAAATGCGGTGACCTTTGTTTACACGGCTACCCTTCCAGCAACAAAATGAAAGGGATTCAAAATTGTCGAACGTACACAAGTGACTTGACTTCACATGAGAGGTGTCAACGGGTCGGGTTTACCCGGACCCGACTTATACCAAACCCTATATGGTCCTGATATGGTGATAAATAATAAGACCCGGGTCCTGACCTTAAGGTCTCATTAATACATGGAGCCGGGTATAGTTTGTGAAATTTTATACCTGATCAGGGCCCGACTCTAGTTCAGATTAAGACCTGTAATTTTTCAATGTAAAAATGATAAAAAAATTATTATTTTACTGAGTATGACATGTGTCTGATTCAAGTAGTTGTTATCGGTAACGAGTATGGTTTCTCTTATGTTGAGTCCAAGTAGAATCAGATTTGGATCCGACATCATACCCAAAAATAGAAGGCAGGTCTGGTTTCATATGGATCAGAACCAAACCAGAACCGTTGACACTAAGTATATATATATATATATATAAAATAAGGTGGGCCTTGAGCAGCTATATATGACCCAAAGATGAGGGCGTTCACATGTGAGTTTGAAATTTTTGGAAAAGTAAGTAAAAAAAGACGGTCTTTCTTCAAATTTTTTTCAATAAGTGCATTTTTCATTTAAAAGTAATAAAAATTGTAAAAAAATATTAAAATAATGGTTCACACATTCATGCCATCGTCTTATAGTGCGTCCAACTAGTGTCATCCATGACACGTACTCTAAATGTAGGGGTATCAATGGGTCGGGTTTGACCCGTACCAAACCCTATAGAGTGATAAATAAGAAGGTTCAAATAGAATTCGGGTCAGAGCCCCGATTAATATATGGAGCTGGGTATGGTTTGTGAACTTTCATACCAGACCGGCCTGACTTGAGTTCTGACTAAGATCCATAATTTTTCAATGTAAAAAAGATAAAAAATATAAAATTATCGGGTCTGGTTCATGTAATTCTTATAAAATCCGGGTATGGTTTCTCTTATGGTGGGTTAGATTGAACCTGGATTCGGCCTTGGTACCAACATCTCGAATCAAGTCTGGGTCTAAACCAAACCCGGACACCCCTTAGCTGGAGTTTTATATGCTGCCATATTCAGGCTCAAAACATAAAAATACCTATTCGAAAAACAACCAACTGGGCAGTATAGGTCCAGTGGACACTAGCCACGGAGTTTCCTCTTCCTGTGGTATATCTATTCTCTACCTGTTACCAGGCCGTGGGTTTCTCTATTTAAATAACGACAATTCAAACACGGCTCCGGTCTCCTTCTTAGTATATTCACCTCCAAGAAGAAAAGAACAAAGAGAACGAGCCAGCCGGTTTTGAATTGAGTCAAAAGAAAGAGATTAGACAACGAAGGCCTTTCATGATGTACGCATATTAATTACATAGGGTATTGGTATCGTATACCACCGTATACAGAGAGTTGAGATCTAAGGAGCGGTTAAGTGACATAGCTAAGTGCCATAGCCAATCACATAACAGCTCCCGGGATCGGAAGCAGATCAGGTCATGCTGAACATGAGCATTTTTTCTCTCTCATGCCGACATCGTGGCCGTCTGTTTGCATTTTGGATGAATGCCACGTGGTTTTGTTGGCTTTTGAGCTTTTTAAAATGCAAATCGGATGGCCACAATGTTGGCATGAGTAAAAACGCTCATGTTCAGCATGACCTGATCTGCTTCCCCGGGATCAGGTTAGTGGGAGATCTAACGGTATTACCGTCAGACGTCCCTAGGACACCGTCGATCTCAAGATGAATGGCATGCAAACCAATCATGTGATTCTCATCACTTACTTGGATGGGTCCCACCCATTTTCCCCATGCCTCTTATGCTTCAGATGGATGGCATCAGGATGGTTTAAAGTGAACGGCTCACAATGAGCCCTCCTAACTTAATCTTTAAAGATGAACGGCATCCAAGGCAACTCTGACCTGCTCCTATTCTTAAAACTTTCATCTAAAAAATCAAACAAGCCCCATCTGTGTCTGAAAGGGCCCACAATCATGGCAAACCAATTAAAATAATTTAAAAATAAAATCTTAAAATATTGATGGTGATGAAGTAATAAATAAAGGTAATAAAAAGTAAATAAATGATGATTGAGAAGATGAATATAGGAGGACAACTTGGTAGTGCATGAAGTGAGGAGGAACAAGAAGCGGGCAAAGGAGATCTAGTCCATGATGGCCGGAATTGTTGTAGAACTCTTAATCAACAAGATTGGATGACTTTTGATGGATGATGTAAAACTTGTATAGGCTCGTTAACTGATAACAAATATAGTTTACAATGCATATATTTTCTATCATAGAGTATAGATTTTTGACGTGTCTTGTTTGCAAGCAAAAATCTTATTGCTTACCCCTTCAAAACAACGTATTTATTTTGTAAATGAGCCAATTTCAGCATATGTAGTAGATTTAAGTCTAAGTTTCCATTATTTTTAATTGAAAAAATATATATTTTTAAACAAGCAAGCTCTAATACAGCTTGTTTAACTAAGGTTCGCCATGAAGGCAACCTTAGGGCGGCACCTCTCCTTGTGGTGGGACGTATCAAGTTCAAAACCCAATGGTGTCTGCCTAACCCGAGCTTGCCTTTAAAAAAAACGCATGATCCCGGTCACCATGTTAGCATAAAGTGGACTAGAATCTCCAGTCAAGCTGCAGAGTTATGTACAACTCTTCCTTGGGTTAAGGGCTTTCTTCTCATACAGGAAATGCAGGTGTTGCATTGATGTTGATTGAGCTAAGTCTCTGAGCAAGTCATAACTGAGACAAAACTATGAAGGCCCTTATGCTCGCAGAAAGAATTCATCCTCTGTTCTGCAATCCCAACCTTGGAGCAGAACACAGTGGCATGATGACAATACCAGCCGCAAGAGGAAAAACATACACACACTGACACACATGCACCCATCCCTCAGCAGTGAAGCACAAGCACCAACACACACTCAGATACCCAAACACTTAAATCACACACACACACACACTTGATAAAACACAAACATGTGCAGTCTATCTACAATACCCAGCAGGAAATTGCCACCATTGTGAAAAACAGCTCATAACAGAGCACAGTTTTTACTTGCGATTCTTCTGTGATGGCGACCGAGAATCACATGGCAAAGCAAACATATTGGCTTACCTCCTCTTGCACGACAGTGAGTACGCTCAATAAACATTTGGTTTTGCTTGTAGAGAAATTAAGATAACAAAAATATGCGGAAACAATATAGGATCTAACAAAGGCACAATCAAATCACAACACAAGGGTTTACGTGGTTCGGTCAACACGACCTACATCCACGGGGCACGGAGAGAATAATCCACTATAATGAAAGTAGAGAGTACAATGTAGAGAGTACAACGTCCAATAGCTTGCCCAAAGCTAAAGATAATAACAACAAAGAAATGACAGGAAGAAATGAATACAAGATTACCTCTCGGGTGCACAACCCGAGTCAAAGCCCACACCACAACCAACACCTCTCCTTGAGGATCAATGCGTGGTGACGAACCTTCTTCCTTCTTCCTTTACTTTTTTCTACTCTCTCTCTCTTACTCTTTCTCTCTCTACACACTGCACACAACCACTCTACCCTTCTCATCTTGCACACAACCTCTACACCCCTATTTATAGATGGCATAGAGTCTTCTAGATATGAACCTCCTAGAAATGAGCCTTCTAGACTCATTCCAGAAACCGAAGAGGTTTTAACTCTTCAACTTCCTGCATTAATGAGAGTTAGGTGGCTATTCCACTTCCCCACATCATTAAATGAGGGGATAGGGCTAACCCTTCAACTTCTTCTACATTAATGATAAGTGGGTGGCTAATCCACTTCCCCATACCATTAATGAGGGATAGGGCTGGACCCAACAATCTCCCCCTCCAGCCCTAGGGGATACTTCAATTCAACTAATCAATTGAAGTTCATGCCGTCCAGTTGCCGACATGTATTTTGTTTCTCCATCGGTAAGGCCTTTGTCAGCATATCTGCACCATTATCATTTGTGGAGATCTTTGCAAGATGAAGCAAATTTTTCTCAAACACATCTCGGATCCAATGGTACCTGATATCTATATGCTTTGACTTTGAGTGAAAACTCGGGTTCTTGGCGAGATGAATGGCACTCTGACTGTCGCAGTACACCAAGTACTTGTCTTGCTCAAAACCCAACTCCATCAAGAATCTTTTCATCCACAACATCTCTTTGCAAGCTTCTGTAAGAGCAATGTACTCTGCCTCAGTAGTAGACAAAGCAATACACCTTTGCAATTTTGACTGCCATGACACAGCTCCCCCTGCAAAAGTGAGTACAAAACCAGATGTGGACTTCCTCGTATCAATATCTCCAGCCATATCTGCATCTGTGTAACCTGTCAAGACAGGCGATCCACCACCAAAGCTTAAACAAACTTTGGAGCTCCCTTTGAGATATCTGAAGATCCACTTTACTGCTGCCCAATGCTCTTTTCCTGGATTTGCAAGGAATCTACTAGCAACACCTACTGCATATGCGATGTCTGGTCTTGTACATACCATCGCGTACATCAAGCTTCCGACTGCTGAAGCATAAGGAACTTTCTTCATTTTCTCCTTCTCCTCGTCACTTGATGGACTCTGCTCCAAGTTCAGCTTAAAGTGACTTGCAAAAGGAGAATCAACTGGCTTTGCATTGTTCATATTGAACCTGTCCAACACCTTTTCGATGTATTTCTCCTGTGATAACCATATCTTCTTGGTTTTTCTATCACGAGAGATCTGCATGCCCAATATTTCCTTTGCTGGCCCCATGTCCTTCATTGCAAAGGTCTTACTCAGTTCCTTCTTAAGCCTGTCAATTATAGACATATCTTTTCCAAGGATAAGCATATCATCAACATATAACAAGAGAATAATAAAATTCTCACCGAACCATTTTATGTAAACACAATGATCTGCAGTCGATCTATTGTATCCATTTTCAGCCATAAATGAATCAAATTTCTTGTACCACTGTCTTGGAGCTTGCTTCAGCCCATACAAGCTCTTTTTCAACCTGCATACAAGATTTTCTTTACCTTTGACTTTAAAGCCTTCTGGTTGCTCCATGTATATCTCCTCCTCCAAATCACCATGGAGGAAAGCAGTCTTCACATCTAGCTGCTCAATCTCCAAGTCCAGGCTAGCAGCAATACCTAGAGCAACACGAATAGAAGACATTTTAACAACAGGAGAGAAAATCTCATCAAAGTCAATACCTTGCTTTTGACCAAAGCCTTTCACAACCAATCTAGCTTTGTACTTTGGTTGAGAGCATTGTTCTTGAGTCTTCAACCTAAAAACCCACTTGTTCTTCAAGGCCTTTCTGCCTTCTGGTAGTTCCACCAAATCATAAGTGTGGTTCTTCTGCAATGCATCCATCTCATCGTGCATAGCTATTAGCCATTGCTCTTTCTGCTCACACTCTTGTGCTTCCTGGTAACTCTCTGGTTCACCTGCATCAGTAAGCATCACATACTCATGTGGAGAATACCTTCTGGAAGGTTGTGACTCTCTGGAAGATCTTCTCAATTGGGGTTCTGGAAGAGGTTGTTCTCTAACTTCTTCCTGCTCAACATGGCCTGCGGGAAAATCAACATCCGCCTCTGCATCATCTTCCTGCACTGTTCTTCCTTCAACTTGTGCCACTGGAGGAGTAACTGGATCTAAGTGGATAGATCCACCTGCAGAAGTCTGAATTGACACCTCTTTCTTGATATCTTCAAGTGTCTGGTCTTCAAAGAATACCACGTCTTTGGATCTGAATACCTTCTGCTTCTCTGGATCCCATAGCCTGTAGCCGAATTCGGCATCACCATATCCCAGAAAAATGCATTGTCTCGTCTTATCATCAAGCTTGGACCTCTTCTCCTTGGGGATATGTGCAAATGCCCTGCATCCAAATACCCTCAAGTGCTTGTAAGACACATCTTTTCCTGACCATACCTTATCTGCAACATCATTTGCTAAGGCATGAGCAGGAGACAAGTTGATCACATCAACTGTTGTCCTTAAGGCCTCGCCCCAGAATTTCTTTGGCAACTTAGATTGTGCAAGCATACACCTGATTCTTTCTGCAATTGTACGATTCATCCTTTCTGCAATTGCATTGTGTTGTGGGGTACCTGGAACTGTCAACTCATGGCGAATTCCATGAATTTTACAATATTCATGGAATGGACCTGTGTACTCGCCACCATTATCTGACCTGATGCATTTCAGTTGTTTTCCTGTTTCTCGCTCAACCATGACATGAAATTGCTTGAATACATCAAGAACCTGATCCTTGGTTTTCAGAGGGTATGCCCAAACCTTCCTGGAGAAGTCATCTATAAAAGTAACAAAATAGAGTGCACCACTGAAAGTTTTCACATCAGTAAAACCATTAACAGTTTTTGTTCTCAGAGGACCACAAACATCAGTATAAACTCGCTCCAGAATGTGAGATTTTCTATGAAAGGCATTTCTAACAAAGGATACTCTATGTTGCTTACCAGCTAAGCAATGAACACACGGGTTTAGACGTGTACCTTTTAACTCTGGGAGTTGCTCCCTCTTAGCAAGAATCTGCAAGCCCTTCTCACTCATGTGGCCTAATCGACTGTGCCACAAATCAATAGAAGAGTCCTCAGTTGTATTCAACTGTCCCTTACATACCTTGCCTTGCATCTTGTAAAGAGTACATCTCTTTCCTCTGGCCTGAACCAATGACCCGCTGCTGAGTTTCCATTGTCCTTGGCTAAAAACACTGTTTCTGCCATCTTCATCAAGCTTTCCTACTGAAAGCAAATTCAACCTCAAGTCTGGAACATGTCTGACATCCTTGAGCACCAACATGTACCCAAGATTGGTCTGGAGATGAATATCTCCAATACCTACAATTTCTAACGTTCCTGTGTTTCTCATTTGGACAACACCAAAATTACCGGTCCTGTATGTACTGAAATATTCTCTCTATGGTGTGGCATGGTACGAGGCTCCTGTGTCTATGACCCAATCTGTATCCTGACATACACAGATACATGGATCATTAGTAGTAGACAAAATCACAAGCTCACCTTCAACTGTGGTTGTGGTATCTTCTTTAGTTTCTGATGATTCTGTCTCTTTCCCTTTTTTCTGATTTTTCTTTGGCTCTTTGCACTGATTCTGGAAGTGCCCTTTCTTTCCACAATTGTAGCAAGTGATGTCTTTCCTTGACCTGGACTTGCTCCTATATCTGCGGTCATTTTTCCTGTCCTTTGACCGACCTCTGCCTTTGGATGAACTCACCATCAATCCTTCACCAGAATCCTCATTCGGTGATGGTCTTCTCCTAATTTCATTGGAAATGAGCGTACTTGTGACCTCTTCCATATCCAATGTTTCTTTTTCATAAATTATGGTTGTCACAAGATGCTCATAAGATGGTGACAATGAGGTTAGTAACAACAAAGCTTTATCCTCATCTTCAAGTTTAACATCCAGACTAAACAGACCAGCAATAATCTTATTAAACACACTAAGATGGTCAAGAATGGGAGTACCTTCCTTCATACGAAGACTATAAAGTTGTTTCTTGAGGTGTAACTTGTTGGACAAGTTCTTGGTCATGTAGAGGCTCTCTAGCCGCAACCACAATCCCGCTGCTGTCCTCTCTTCCATTACGTTACACATGACTTCATCTGATAGACACAACTCAATCACACCAGCAGCCCTCAAGTCAAGATCATCTCATTCATCAACGGTCATGCTTTCTGGCTTATTCGCCTTCCCGACAAGAGCCTTGTGCAACCCTTGCTGTGCAAGTAGAGCTTTCACCCTTCTTTGCCATAAGGAAAAGTTTCATTTGCCATCAAACCTCTCCACCTCAAACTTAGAGCTAACTGATTTAGAAGACATGATTTTCCACAAACCAACTTTGATACCACTTGTAGAGAAATTAAGATAACAAAAATATGCGGAAGCAATATAGGATCTAACAAAGGCACAATCAAATCACAACACAAGGGTTTACGTGGTTCGGTCAACACGACCTACATCCACGGGGCACGTAGAGAATAATCCACTATAATGAAAGTAGAGAGTACAACGTCCAATAGCTTGCCCAAAGCTAAAGATAATAACAACAAAGAAATGACAGGAAGAAATGAATACAAGATTACCTCTCGGGTGCACAACCCGAGTCAAAGCCCACACCACAACCAACACCTCTCTCTGAGGATCAATGCGTGGTGACGAACCTTCTTCCTTCTTCCTTTACTTCTTTCTACTCTCTCTCTCTTACTCTTTCTCTCTCTGCACACTGCACACAACCACTCTACCCTTCTCATCTTGCACACAACCTCTACACCCTTATTTATAGATGGCATAGAGTCTTCTAGATATGAACCTCCTAGAAGTGAGCCTTCTAGACTCATTCCAGAAACCGAAGAGGTTTTAACTCTTCAACTTCCTGCATTAATGAGAGTTAGGTGGCTATTCCACTTCCCCACATCATTAAATGAGGGGATAGGGCTAACCCTTCAACTTCTTCTACATTAATGACAAGTGGGTGACTAATCCACTTCCCCATACCATTAATGAGGGATAGGGCTGGACCCAACATTGCTTTCAATATTTCAGAGCCACTTCTTAGAAGAGAAACTAAAACGAAAAGTAATAGACTTGTGTCGCTGCAACAGCTTCCAAAAAAAACAACCTTCATTCACAAAGGGAAAGAGTAAGCAACCATTTACATGAAAGACGTGACAATGGCATGGCTGCTGTAGGAATACGCCAGATCTGAGTGAATATTCGTGATGTAAATGAATTTCCATAGTGATTTTAGACAGGAGATTCATCTTAATGTTCCTGTAAAGGGAAAACTTACCATCAAAGTAGATTAGATAAAAACCAACACATTTTGTTGCACTTCTTTCACAAACAGGAAAAGAAACTTGAACTGGTTGAAGAGGATTTCATTTGGAAGACTTCATCATACCTGTAATGGAGCTTTATATTCTATATGTGATGCAGAATCATCATTAAATCCGTTGTCCGTAAAAAATCCCACCGACTGCATGTATGATGCTGATTTCAACAATGTGTTGGACCTTGGAACGATCTTCACCTCTCTCCTTTTCAATGCTTTCTATCAGCTCCAAAGGCATCTTCCACAAATACAACTTTTGGAGTGTTGTTAGGTGCTGAATCCCAAAAGGCACACTCTTCATCTTCTTGCAGTGCTCGATTGTCAGCCTTTGCAGACTTGGCAATGCAGTCTCCTCTATAGACAAACTTTGCAAAGTTGCAAGATTTTTAATGTAAAGGTCCTTCAGCTTAGGAAAACCCCCAGCATTACAATGCAATTCTTTCCCATCGTAGGCCTTGTCGAGATAAAGCCACACCAAATTTGGCAAGGATTGGAGTAACAAGAATGGATCTTGGCTTAGTCTTGAAAGGTACAAGTCTAGCCTCAAGAGATTGAAGAGGTAGTTGATCCAGAATGGCAACTGCTCCAGACGCCCAAACAATTGGATGTCTTCAAGAAGAGGTGGGGGATCTGATAAGAATTCCAATTTGAGAGGTTCTTCCTCATCAACAGAAGATATGCGAAGTACACGCAGCTCTTTCATCCTTGCAATGGAGGCACAGAGGTCTCTCCCCTGTTCTCTCCTCACCTTTAATATTGCAAGATTTTTAAGCTGGGTCAACTTACCAATTGCTTCAGCTATCTCAAAAGTAGAATTTAAGCCCGACAGTTTTTGCAGATCTTGTAAGTCACATATTCCCTTTGGCATTTCACATCCTAAGAATTGGTCGATAAAAAAAGGATCCATAATAAGAGGGAAAGTGCATACATAGCGCAGGCTTTTCAGTTTTGATATTTCATTTGGTAGTTCTTTGATTTGACCATATAGGATATCCAATGTTTGCAGGTTCTGCAGCTTCCCTAGCGAGCTTGGAAGATGCTTGATATTTGTTTCCCTCAAATTCAGATACCTCAAATGAAACAAATCACCCAATGCACTAGGTAGCTCTTCAAGGGAGACACCTTGGAGGTCCAATACCCTTATTAATTTAAAATCTGAGCATATGCTAGAGATGAAAGAAGGGATCATGTTTGTATCAAATGTGAGAAAGGAGCGAAGATACAACACAACTTTCTTGCTTAAAGAAATGTCTTTGAAAGTGATGTTGTGGAGTGACAAACGTCTAATTCTTTCATCAACCCTTGCATCTTTCTTTTGTAAACAACTGCAAAAGCCCTCTTTCTCGCACATAGATACAATTACTTCCCGAAGAAGATCATGTACCCGGCATGCCTTTACTCCTCTTCTGTTATTTCTCTCTACAACCTGGAGCAAGCTTCTATCTATGAGCTCCATAAGGTAATGCTTCCCTACCTCCTCTAGCGTCATACCTTGCCTGTGTTCTATGAAGCCCTCTGCTATCCATAACCTGATGAGCCTATTTACTGTGATTAGATGATCTCCGGGAAATATGCCGCAATACAAGAAGCAAAACTTAAGGTGAAAGGGTAACTCATGGTAACCCAATGAGAGGATTGTGCTTACCCTACAAAGAAAAGGATCATTACTCAACTCATAACGAAGGCTATTGTAAACCCTTCTCCATTCATATTGTGACCTCTCCTTATAGGACATAGCACCTCCCAACGCTACAATAGCAAGTGGCAAGCCATCACACTTGTTCACCAAACAATGGCATACTTTGGTAAGATGTGGAGGGCAGGTTCTGTTAGGGTGGTCTCGAAATGCCTTGTTACAGAACAGGATCATTGCCTTTTCATGGGGAAGGGGTTGTACACAGTGGACAAGGGCTGACTTTTCGGTTTCAACCTCTATCGGTGAAGCAATGTTCTTTACATGGCTTGTGATCATGATCCTACTTCCACAACTATTCTTTGGCAATGCGAAATTGATAGATCGTAAAATGCTACCAGTCCATACATCATCTAACAAAAGAAGATACCTTTTGTTCTGCAAATACTTGTAGAGCTCTTCCCCGAGGCTCATCTTATCCATCTTCTCCATGCCGTCCGGAGCCGCCTCGTTCCTTGACTTGCAGAAACCTTTCATGGAGGATATCAAAAGATTGTCAACGTTAAACGACTGAGACACAGAAATCCAAGCATAACAGTCGAAGTGCCTCTGCACCCTTTGGCTGTTATAGACTTTCCTGGCAAGGGTCGTCTTCCCAGACCCTCCCATCCCCACAAGAGAAACTGGATTTAGTCCTAAATCCCCCTCTGTTAACCACATTATCAGTTTCTCAATGTCTTCATCGATCCCCACCACACATGCCTCTTCGGCGAAGCATGATTCAGTGTTTGCTTGCAATCTTCCAGCAGAAGCACTGATCAGATGAGAACACGACGACCCTTCATCCGTTCTGGTGAGCTGATGCCATTCTTTTCTTTTACAAAGAGAATCAATTCTTTTCCTGATAGATTGCACCTCATAAGCAAGATCATGACAGGCCTTGAAACGCTTGGCAGGCCCGATGATCTTTTGGAGAAGACTTGCAGAAGCGTCTTCATTGTGCCTTCCCGTTCGAACCATGAATTCATCAAGAACATCCTCGATATCATATGCAGCATCTCTCACTTGCTTAACCCATGTGCTGACCCCTTCTTCGCCATCCTTCCTTCCATCCACATCCTTTAGGAAGGATCTCATGCTCTCCAACTCCATCTTCATCTCTGCTACTTCGCTTCTTACTCCTCTCAGGGAATCCACCTCTCCCATCAACAGTGATCCCATCTTGTTGATCAAGAATTCGACAGCTATTCGAGCCATCTCGGCCTCCACAGCTCTCCTACCCTGTTCTTCTTCCTCTTTTTAGCAGAACCCAGCACTACTAACTTGTGCTTCTTCCACATTTCTTATTCTTACCAAATACTTGACCATATATCTCACATCATTTATCCACTATTTTTAAAAAAAATAATGAACACCATTTTCATTTTTTATAATCGTCTTCGTTAAATGACCCGGCCATGTTGCTGTAAGTACGGGTGTCAATGGGTTTGGCTTACCCGGACCAAACCCTATAGGGTCCAGGTATGGTGACAAATAAGAAGATCCTATTAAGACTGGGGTCCAGGTTTGATTAATATATGAATCCGGGTATAGTTTGTGAAATTTTATACCAAGCTCGACCCGAGTTCTGATTAAGACTTGTAACTTTTCAATGTAAAAATGATAAAAACTATTATCTTATCGGGTATGGTATGGGTCTGATTCATGTAGTTTTTATCGGGTGGGTCCAAGTATGATTTTTCTTATAGTAGACCCGATTAGACTCGGGTCCGGACTTGATACAATACCCAAAAATCTGGTCCAAGTCTGATTATACCTAAGTCTGAACCAAACCTGACCCGTTGAAAGTGGTAACTAGATGTTGATTGCTCGGATGACAACGTCTAACATTCAACCCTAAACGGGTTGGTGTAGTGGGGTGGGGCTTGGCTGCTAGATGGGCAGTCAAGGTTCAATTATCATCGAGTCATCCCTCTGCACAATCCAATGTGTAGCATAGGCTTTAGGGGCAGGATTTTTGATTTGGACTCGATAAGTACCGACCTACGATCCAAGATCCAAATGGATCTCGATACATGAGGAAGTGTTTCACGGGAGTGAGTTTGAACAGGACTCTGAAAAATAGAGTTTTTGAGACTCATTTACTCTATTTCGACAGAGGCGGTCCAAAAGAAAGTTGTGTGTGACTCGCACGCCTTTCCAACAAATCTGAGATCATCGGATTCAGATCAAAAGTATTTGCTCCACGAACTCGAAACTGAGACTAGTAGTAAGTCAGTGACAGACTCTCCGGGTTCAGTGGATAGCCTGTTCGAAGAGGGTTTCGACTCCTCAGATGGCGGAGTTTGTGAAAACTTCCAACAGATGAACTAAAGGTCAAATTCAGACCTTTTTAACAAGCTATGACTTGGATTTTTATGAGTTTTCTACGAGCCCCTACCAATTTTTGAACTCTCGACACAGTAGGTGATACTTGTTATAAATTGTAATCTGGGATCCGTAACATGCATTCACATCAACATGAATTTCAGACTTGCAAATGTACGAATCAGGTAAAACTCAGAATAGTAACTAGGTTCAATAGTATTTCAACTAACTAATTCAAGTTTCAGATTCACAAGTTATGTAGGAAATATCAGGAAATTGAGAAACTCAAAAATCTACACATGCTTTAAATTCCTAACTTTTCGATAGCAGCAAAAAGATTGATATTTTTGAGACATGTAGATGAAGATTCAGCCACGAAGTTGAACATAAAAGTTTTATAGTTATGTCTTAGCTTTCCATAGAATCAAACAAATCAAATTTTAATAGAGGGAATTGGGAGGAATCCCAAAAATATAAAACACTATTCACAATATTCTGGATGGGACAAAAGCTGACAAGCTCTATCTGACCGATTACTTGATAGGAAATTTTTGGGACCCTTATGGTCGAATTAAGCCATGACCTCAACAGTAAAGTTGAGGGTCTGTGTCTTGGATTTTCAGAAAACCTAAAAACACCAGAATCAGACCAGTATCTAGACAGATACGACCGATTCTTTGGAGTCGTCTCTGACAACTCTGAAATCGGGTAACTCGTTTCTTGACAGAAACCGAGTTAGATAAAACCACGATGTTCACAATCAAGATATAACTAGAAATCACATTCAATAATATAAAATGCTTCTAAACACTCAATTCATTGTCAACAATCAACTTTTTTTTCAGTTTGCAATCGACAAGCAATAATCTTAGCAATCAACAACAACAAAAAACAAGTAGTTAGAAAAACCAAACGCAATATTCGGATAAGGTCAAGAGGGAGTGTTGTTGGGCAGCAACCACCGTCTCATGCCCTTGTGCAGATGTCCAACACCCTCAAGCTAGTGCAGCCATAGGCAGCCACTAGTCGAACTTCACACCAACAAGGGTATTCAACCCAAACCCAAGCTTCTTTCACAAAGAACTTGTAGCTTCTTTCTTCCTTTTTTTTTCAAAGAAACAACCACCAGCCCATGGTCGACTACCACGAGACTCTTAAGCCCTGCTGGAGGGTGGAATGATGATGCTACCTCTCAGCTCCAATCACTCAAAAAGAGAGGGTGGGCTTTTCCAAGTTGTCGCCCACTTAACCCCTTAGAGGCTTCCATTTAAAAAAAGAGCATCATTACCCTCCAACAGCCTTTTTGACCTTCTATGGTCAAAACTAGATTCAAATGAGGGATATTGATGTCCAGCCCAAAGTGGCGCCAACTATGGCTTGGGGTTGAATTAGATCTTGGATAAGATCCAAGATCCAAATGGTGCTTTTGATCCAAAAACCCTTCACGATATTGGGTTTCTAAATTGAAAAAGAAAAAGAAAACTACCGTGAATACCCCATACACCCTCTAGTGCCACAAAACAATCATATAAGGCGCTAGAACTATCCGGATCCATAGAATCCGGCACCTAAAAATAAAATAAAGTTACATAAAATAAAGGTTGAGGACAAAATGTCCAAAATATAATTCCATGAAGAGCGTAATGGAATCGAGCGAAGGATCAAGGCGAGCATCGACTAAATTGTGGATCCACTAAGACAAGGGACGTCTTTCAAGTGGGTAGATCGCCTCAGGTATCGATGCCTAGATCGAGTCTGGAGAGTTGGATTGGGATCCAACTTTGCTTCTAAACTCTGAACCTCTGGATGCTCTGCATCAATTTTTTAGGGTTTTCTGCAGGCATGTCTGGGTTTTGATAAAGTAGACTTAGATTGTAAAATCAATACCTTTGTACAAAGATATGATAAAATCTTAATTTTTGAAAGGTATGATCTAGAGATCCTAATGGTGATTAGGTCCAAGTTTGAGGTCTAAACGATGAACAGTTTAGGCTAGAAAGCTTCTGCAAGACTTATGAAAATTCAGTTTTGTCAACAAACAGATTCTGGATAGGTTGGGGTTTAGGAGAGGGTAAGGCTTTGAGAGGGGTTTAGAGAATGTGTTTTGGTGACTTACACAGTTTACAGAAAGTGTCATACGACTGAGGAAGGGTCTAGTTTATTTGGGTTGAGCTTTGAAACCACGTTTGGTGTTAGAATGGTTTGAGTCCTCACTATAAGGATGAGGGTCAATAGCGATGATTCTTTTCCAGCAAGAAATGATCTCGCTGCTATTGATTAAGCAATAATGGTAAGATTTTTGTCCTCGCTATTAGCTTGATCGATAAGGGTGAGCCATGAATCTCATCCCTATTACTCTACTACGACCATGAATCTCGTCGTTATTAGCTTCATCAATAACGATGAGTTGAATATCTTATGGAATGCCTTACTCCTGCACACAACTTGTTGTTAAAAACATATGTATAACGACGAGATTCTCTAACCATTAGATATTGTCGTTAAAACACTTTAATGATTATATTTAACAGCCAAAAGATCTCACTGTTATAGATCAACAACGACGATATCAGGCTCTCACCGTTATAGGATTTTACTCTATAACAAAGACAATTATGTTGTTATTGATCTTTAACAACAATATCTAACGGCCATATAATCTCGCCAGTATAGAGTGATATTTATAAAAAAGGCTTGTCAGGCTCCTTTTTATAAAAAGGGTTTGGAGTTTCAACATCGAATGAAATGCTCGTTTATTCAAAACCCTAACTTGTTTATCACCGAATATCTCTCCTCTCTTCGGTGTTTCTTCTGTGTGTGTTTGATCATGAGGTCTGCGATTAGGGCTTTGGTGCTTTGTCAATGGATTAGGGTGTAGTTTCTCGTTGTGGTGTATGGTGATCATCTTTGTTGCTTGCAACAAAGCCATGGATGCTTCTTCGAGGGATTTTTTTCTTCTTGTTTCGTGTTTTCTTTATTCATTTTCATTGTTTAATTTGGATTTTCAGTATCATTTTTGGTTTGCATGCTATGGTTTTGATCAAGCTCAAATGAAGGAGGAAGATGAGAGGGCAAGGAGGAAGAAAGCGCAGAGTTGCCCCTCGCAGCTGGTGGAGGCAACCCATGAAGTAGGTCAGCATATTCTGACAATGAAGATTTCTCATAGATTTTTCTTTTTGTCTTTTTTTTCTGTTTTTTTGCTCAATTATTTTTTATTTTTTTATGATCTAGGTTTTGCTTCATTTGGGTTAGGGTTTTTGTGGATTGTTTCATTATTGATTATTTTTAATCATAGTCACCTTTTTAATCTTGCACAGTTTGGGATTCTACCGACTCAGAGATCAGATCGGATTAGGGACGATTCCTGCGACCCACCTCCCTTCCCCCCTTCCTCCCTTTCTAGGGTTTCTTCTTCTTCTTCTCCTTCTTTGTTTCTAGGGTTTTTTTGGTTGGGTGAGTTGTAATGGTGCCTTTTTTTGGATGCTATTGTTTTTTATGTTAAATCAGAGTATTACATCAAAGTCCTATATTGCTGGACTCGAGAACAAGTGTTTGATGAGGTCCCTATGGTTGTCACTCTTCTGGAGTTCTGAATATTGTTGGCACCAAGTGTTTCCTCTTGGAATTGCATAAATGGCTTGGTTCCTGGTTCAATTAACTCATAGGATCCACCCTAAAATATTATGATTTTGTTTTGTGAACAACTTTCTTTAGAGGTTTGTTCCCATTTTGATTTGCAGATTCAGAATTTATTGAGTTTGAATTTGTGTTTTTGATCCCACCATTTTTCAAAGTTCATGAGTTAATAAAGGTAAATCCAGATCTATTAGCATGCATGAAATCCACTATTCTTGAGATTGCAATATCTAAGTTTCTAATTTTCCAATAATATGATGCTTTTGTATTGATCATGCAACTAGGATATGATCTTGGAAGGATATTTATTTTTTTGCTCACATCATGCATTATGCCCTCCAAGTATTTGGATTTCTCAAGTGTGTTTCTAATCTCGACAACAGAAACACAATGCAATTTCTTCAGAGGATGGGAGTGAGGACTCAAGTCGATGGCTTAGCAAACTGGCATTCATTAACTTCTACTGAAATTGTGCACCTCTCAAGGCTAAGAGTTGATATAGAAGAGACCTAGAAACTGTGGTTTGTTGTAGACATAGTTGCTAGTTCTATCAAATTAAGAACTAGCTAAGTTTATACACATCAATAAAATGGGCCAAGTATTTGTCAGACAATAGCCAAGAACTCACCATTCCTTGGAAAATATAGATAAAAAAAGTTACACATTTATCCTTTATGTATTTTTTTTCACTTAATCTATTATGTCAAGATTCCTTATTCACCATTCATGGTGTGCAGAGATACTCTTTTTTGCCTTTTTTCCTTTTGTTTAATGTTGTTCTAATAATGATAAGCTCATGTGCATATTTTCTATGTTTGGTTGCTTTATTGCTTTACTTTTCTCATTTACTTTGGTTTGTTTGGAGGCAGTGTTTATATAAGATCCCATGCATTATATAGCCTTTTTACGTGTATGGTATTATTAATTATCTAACTGCTATTTATTCCTTTTCTGTTTGTTTTGCCTTAGTTATTTTTTCTCATGAGAAAAGAAACTTCATTATTTTTTCTGTATTATCTGATCTCGAGTGGTATTTTTGTAACATCCCAAAAATTTTAACTTGAAAAAATAAAAAAATTATTTAAAGACTTGTAATTGATCATTTTCAGAGTTAATACAAAAAGTACAACAAAAAATTGTTTGAAAAGATCTAAGTTAGTGAACTTTGGGTAGGTTACATAGAAGTAGATGATAAAGAATATTGGATCCCAGTTTTATTGGATCAGGGTTTGTTTTCACACTCACAGATTTAAAAATGAAGAAAACAAAAATTTCAAGACATTTCATTCCAAAACATGAAAATAAAATATTATTTAACAAGTAATATTTCAAAATGTCAAACACATCTAGGAAACAAAACTAAGCAGAATTGTTCTTTGACTAAACTGTGTTATCTCGTCATTGCCTGTAACAACAATCTACTCATCACCTGAAATAATAAGATGGCAGGCTATATTAAATCTGGTAGGTACAACAATGTCACATATTTGTAAAGAACTAGTACATATACGATGAACAATCATGTATTTAATAAAATCATGGTAGGTATCAATAATTGTCATAAAACTTACAAATCTCAAACATGTGCATATATAAATGTCATTAGTAAAAAATAATTCATATTAACAAGGCATATGTTTCATTCACGTAACTATGTGAATTTAAGATCTTTGTTTCAATAATTACTCTCTCTGTAGGTACTCACAGAAGAAAAACAAATCAGTCAGACTGAGACCACACAAAGGTTTATTATTCTATGCATTTTAATACCTCATTTGACTAGCTAAAACGATACCCAAAGGCGACAGTGTAATAATTGTGAGAGAATCCTCTAAAGGTGTATATAATAGTAAAGATGCAGCATATGCCTTCTTCACAAGTTATGAAAAAGTATCAACCTAGGACAAACTTGCGGTAGATCCGGGCCCCTAACTCCGATGACTGGGAACGTTGAGTCATTGTCACTCAAAAGCATGGTAATTAATAATAGTGTCCATCAGAGTTTGTACCACTTACCCCCTCCAAGGTAAGTATAAAGATATGAATGGATTATTAGGTCTTCTTAAGATTTAAAATATTTGTATATGCCTCATACCAGTATCATCTACCCATTCTGAGTAAGTTTTCATGTTTGTGTATTATCATAACTCATTCAATATGCTCATGTGATTTTAAACCGATCTGGCATCTTGTCTGTGAAGGCGATTAAGTGTACATGGGTTTTGCATAACTTGGTGCAGTTTTGCACCTTATGGGTTGTCAAAACCTCAATTCATCTATAAGTTTACAAGTATACAGGCATGTCAATTATATCTTATAGTACAATAATAATATTAATTAATCAGGTTTTTAAAAAAGATCAACACCTTCACATTTGAAAACCAAAAAAGGGTATTTTGGAAAATTACTACAATCAAATCTGGCATACAACGTAAACAATACCCAAATCTCAAGTTGAGGTAACCCAAATTTTCCTCAGATGCATATAAGAGAATTTTATATACGTGCAACTAAAGTCTACACAATCAAAGTACTGCATTTTCACAGTCAAAATATTTATGAATCATATATGCATCAAAACTCATTTTTTAAACAACCTAAAATTTGAAACATGCATAGTTAATGTTTCGTAAAGTCTAACATTCATAAAATGTCCAATACATGTAAATGTAACACATGTGAACATAAATATATTCAACGCATATGAACATAAAATATCCAATGCATGCAGATATAAATATCATATTTTATTCATAATGCCTACGAAATGTAAACATGCATACGTAAAAGAAATTACAAAATCAACATACAAAACATGCATTTGTAAATCGAGATACGAACATGCATTTATAAATAAAATATTCATGCATAAATGTAAATATGCGTCAGTAATAAAGTATGCGTACACAAATCAAATTATTTGTACGTAAATAAATCATGTGCTCATAAATGTAAATATGTGTAAGTAAATAAAACATGCATACATAAATCAAATTATGTGTACATAAATCAAATTATGTGTACATAAATAAATTATATACTCGTAAATATATATATTAACATAGATAAAGTACATATATTCAGACCATACAAATATGATCATCATACATAGTTTTTTACTTTAAAATACGTGTGATTCTTTGGTGAATTTGAACATTGGTGAATGCTTGCTCGTGCTTGGATATTTGTGTTGGAGGTATGTGTGATACGTGTGAGATGTAGTATCGCTTATAAGGGCATGCGAAATGAGGTGATGACAAACTACGATAAGAGGTGATGACAACTTGCAGAAGAAGAACCAATAAGGTGGCTCTTGGCTTGGGCCAAGTCTTGGTCCGACAAAAGTGGCGACGAGGTAGGCGAGCCTCGGCAAAACTGTCAAACAAAAGTGGTTTGGCTTCGATTGAGCCGAGCTAGGGTGGGCTCGGTTCAGTTTCTAGCCATGTGTATGTGGCCACACTCCAAGAATCCCTTGCCAGTCATGATGTGATGAAATATACACATTCTGTTTTAGAAGTTTTAGCTCATGTACGGTTTTAGAGCCACACAGTTTCATCACCCCATCTTTTGCAAAATTATTACCAGTTATACCTTCATAGTTAGATATCATATATTTGATAAACACCTATAGGAAAATCTATTATGGTAAACATCATATATGAGAACTGTGTTGTATATATAGATGAACATGAGTTACCTGTAAACCTTTTATAATTAAAATTCAGAGGTATATATGTAATTTTAGGCATTGATTGGTTATTTAATCATCATGACACTATAGACTGCAGAAGGAAGCATGTTAGTTTTCAAAATCCTAAGACTTTAACCTTTATATTTTAGGATATAAAGAAATTAGTCAGACCAACAACCATCTAATGTCTGAAGGCCAACAAATATATTTAAGAATGATGCATTGGATTTTTGGCCTACATGAAAACTGAGAGGAGAGATGACCTCACTGTGGTAGACATGGAGATAGTACGAGAATATGCGAATGTTTTTTCTGAAGAGCTGTCAAGTCTTCCTCCTAATCAAGAGATTGACTTCTAGATCAACCTTGTTCTGAAAACAACACTAAGGCTCCTTATCGGATGAGACCCACAAAACTAAAGAAACTTAAGGAAAAACTACAAGAATTGTTAGAAAGAGGTTTTATGGGGTGCTCCAATTTTGTCTGTCAAGAAGAAGGGCGGATCACTGCATATGCACATTGATTATCAACATTTAAATGCAATAACTATTAAGAATAAATATCGTTGTCACAGGTTCAACCAATTGCAAGAAACAACATATTTCTCGAAGTTAGATTTGCATTTAGGTTACCAACAACTAAGAATTAAAGAAGAAAATATGGGTAAGACAACTTTTCGGTTAAGGTATGACCATTATGAGTTTTTAGTCATACCCTTTGAGTTGATTAATGCACTAACAACATTCATAGATCTGATGAGTAGAGTATTTAGACCATATTTGAACAAGTTCATCAAAGTATTTGTGGATGATATTATTATTTATTCAACCACAAATGAGCAACATGAGGAACACCTGGGGATAGGTTTGCAGACACTTGGAGAACATCAGTTGTACGCCAAGTTTTCAAATTATACATTTTGATTATAACACGTGTCATTCTTCAGTCATATTATATTCAAAGATAGAATTATGGTGGGACTTGTAAAGATTGAAACAATCACCAATTGGTCTAGACCCAAGAATCTATAGAGAAAGTTTCTTGGGATTGGTTGGGTATTATCGATCATTCATCAAAAGGTTTTCAATGTTGGCAGCTTTGATGACCAAACTCACTAAGAAATACATAAAATTTGAGTGCAAAAACAGTAATTGAAAGTGGTTATGATTCGGCTAAGATCAAGGTACAAATAAAAGGAGCTTGTTTGGACTTGGTTCCATTTAGTTTATATTCGATCATGAGACAGAATATGTGACCTGCAAACATGATCATAAATCTAGTTTATGGGATTTTATTAATGAGGTAAAATCATGTGTGCAACTTAAGGCATTCAAGTTAAAGGTTGTTAAGAGTTCGACATTCCGAGCATAGTGACAAATATCGTGAGATTTATGAAAAATCTCACGATAATATCATGAGAAATTACTTGAAAGTTAAAAACGGTAATTTCTCGCGATATTTTCTAAATATCATGTTTTTTTCGCAAAACATAAATATCATGATTTAAATGTGACATTTACCTTTTAGACAACTATTTATCATGAAAAAAATGTATGTTTTGTTATAAAATTTTATTATTATTATTATTATTATTATTATTATTATATATATGGTTTTTTGGTTCACCGAAATCAGACTTGTATACATGGTTTTTTGGTGATCCAAAATCAATGGTTATGAATGTAGCATTTTTTTTCTCGCTCAGGAAAATATGTTGTTTAGTTGAAAAGACATGATCAAGGTTCTGATTCCCACTAAATCGAGTATGCTAAACACATCTAACGGTTCAGATCTGTCACAAAACACTTAAAACCTACAGGGCAAAACAAGAAATGGGGCCTATATGTTCAGTTATATATATATATATATATATATATATATATATATATATATATATATATATATAATCACTAGAGTATGATAACTAATGTGCTAACTGCGATTTTTATAGATTTTTTGTTCTTTTCTCTTGAATCTAACTGTTCGGATGTGACTTACATGTTTGGTTTTATAAGAACCCACTCTTGAATGATCTGATTTTGATGCATAAACAAGAATTTTTAAGGCTTTAAAATTAATGACTCATAATCTTCATAGGTATTCAAGCATTCAAAAATTGCATTTATTCATCAAAAATACACAATCCAATGGTTGATTCCTAGCAAACTCACCATACCAAGTACATCCACATGGTTGTATTTGCAAAAAAAGTGTTGAAAATGCCCATATTTATAGTTCTCACATTCTAGTGAATATATATATGTGTGTGTGTGTGTGACTAGAATATAACGGAAAATATAAGAATTAATTAATGTGTGAACCGTGTTCTCTTGAATTCAACCATACAAGTGTAATCTAGGGGATTGGTTTTATAAGAATCTTCTCTTGAATCATCCAATTTTGATGCATAAATAAGATTTTTTAAAGGTTTTAAAATCAATTGCTCATAATCTTCGTAAATATTCAAGTATTCAAAAATCATATTTTTATTGAAAATGTGCGATCCAATGGTTGATTCCTAGCAAATTCACCATGTCAAACACATCCACATGGTTGGATTTGCAAAAAAAGTATTGAAAATGCCCATATTTATGGTGTTCATATTCTAGTGACTCGTATATATATCATATATATATATAACAAAAGAGCAATGGGTAGGTGCTAAATGAAATGTTCTAAATTAGCTTTTCAGGATTTATTTTATTTTATTTTTAAATTCTGATCGTACAGATGTGATCTATGTACTTGATTTTATAGGAATCAACTCTTGAAATATTCAATTCCGACACATGGGTGGGTTTTTATAAGGTTCAAAAAATCAACAATCCAAAATCTTTGAAAAAATTTTAGGCTCCAAATATCATTTTTTTCATCGAAAACACATGATCCATGTGTGGATTCCTCGTAAATCGACCATTCCCAACACATTTATGAGGTCGAAACTGTGAAAAAACACCAGAAGGGCAGAAAAACCCATTTAGCATATATCAATTTTGCACCTACCCATCTCTCTCTCTCATATATATATATATATATATATATATATATATATATATATATATATATATATATATATATATATATATATAGTGTTAGGGTTTATATTAGTACAGTGGATTGTAAGTATAATACACTTGGAATATAACGATGCAAGTTGTTTTGACTCCATCTAACCTGGTAGAGGTGTTCACCATGCGAAATTTAGTGGGAAACGACCCTTGAATCATGTTTTTTCAATGAAAAAACATGTCTTTTGAGACGGAAACATTTACAATTGTTCTGTGAGCTACGCAGTTTTCACCAGGTTATTTGATTAAAAAGTTAAAAATGTAAAAAAGAAAAAGCAAAAGAGATGTTTCTTGAACATGGAAGAAACACTGAATATATAGAGAATGAAAGAGGGGTAAAACCTGCAAGTGGAAGCCACAAAATTCTGAATGATTTTATTAATAACACAACACCCTCTATGGGTTTTTACAACCTTTTCAAAATGCTCTTGATTTCCATTAATCTACCAAAGCAAAGAATCGAGGGTTCACCTTTCATCCAGTGATCTCACCTTGTGATTCTCTTTGATGATTCTTTTCTAGCCAAGCTGAGACACTTTCCCATTTGTTTTTTGTTTTGTTTTTTTTGCCTTTTGTACATCTTTACCTAATTGCAACTCCATAGTTTATAGCAAGCTTTCATCACCAACTCCATACTCATAATTAAAGATGTTGAGGTCCAAATCTGGCAACAAGGAAACCACCATCATTCTCTGTTTTTTTTTTAAAGGCAAGCTAGGGTTAGGCAGACTCTTACCAGTTATATAACTATACCATTGGGTATTGAACCTGCAACGTCCCAATACAAGGTGATGTGCACTAGCTGCTCTTACCAAACAAGCGGAGCCCCCCATTGGTGGAAACCACCATCATTCTGACTAACCCATTCATGGCCAAAAGGGAAACACACATTTGGCTGCAAATCTCTCACTTCTTTGCTCACAACATACTCCATGGCTATCACCAGGAGGTGGGGGAGCAAGAAAAGGGCAACTGCTAGGTAAACCCCAAGCTGCCAAAAGCTAGCTGAAACTTCCATTTTCTAAGAGATAGAAGAAGGTTTATTACTTGATTTTTGAGAAGGCAAAGAAGAATTGGTCTGAAATTGTCAAATTCTTCTGTTTGGTTTATATAGGCAAATGAAACAGCCAACTCTGAAAAGTGAAATGGGTGGTACTGCATGTTGCAGGAAGTTGCATGCATTAAACTCACATACTCAACTTGTTCATGTTGGCATCATTAATTCTGTCAGCTACATTTTTTTGCTTATCTTCTCATGGTGTGTCCACTGGGTGTCGTCCCTTTAATTGGTGGGCTCTGTAAGAGTTTGGGTGTTGGTGACCCGGGGGTTTACCTCGGGCTCATTAAATGACCCAGTTCTCAATTAGGGTTTCTCATCATAAAAAAATAATAATAATAATAATGTCAAAATCAAGAATGTTCTAGTTGGTATTAGGGGTGGCAATCGTGTCGGGTTGGCGGGTCAACCTGACGGGTTGGCGGGTCAGCATACCTCAACCCGAACCCGACCCGTTTATTAAACGGGTCGGTTGTGGCAAACACGAACCCAACCCGTTTAATAAACGGGTAACCCGACACGACCCGCCAACCCATTTAATAAATGGGTTGGGTCGGGTAAACGGGTTCTCAGGTTCGCAGGTCAGGTTGGCGGGTCGACGGGTTAATCCGCCCGCCTAACCCGTTTATTAAACGTGTCAGCCGGGTTGGCGGGTTGGCATACCCCCAACCCGAACCCGACCCATTTAATAAACGGGTTAGGCAGGTCGACCCGTTTATTAAACGGGTTGGCTTAAGCCCAACCCGAACCCGCCTAAGAGGCGGGTTCGCGGGTGGGGTTGGCAGGTCGTGTCAGGTTTTGCCACCCCTAGTTGGTATATATTTGGGAGCAGGTGTTGGAGAGGAGAGGAGAGGGGGTAATGAGAGTGAAGAAAAAAATAGTAGATGAGGATGGAATTGTCAACTACATCCTTGTGAAGAAGCGCTTAAAAATGACCTATCTTCACACCGTGCTCCTCTTTTAACACTATTTTCATCTCCCAATACAGGGTTCCCAAAAACGAGGTAGATGGTATTAATTAATAGTAATGATATGGTGCTCCAAGAGCACCTAGTTTTAAATTTTCAAATTTTATGAACTTTTTTTTGTTGATCAGAACTATAAGTGTTATTTAGTAGAAAACAAGTTTTGGATCCTATAAGTGTTATCTAGTAAAAAACAAGTTTTGGAACATGTGATTATAGTATACATATAAGTTTTTTAAAACTTTTAAAACTCAATGGTTCACAATGTATCAAAATTTTATGACTTAAAAATTCATATTTTTAATTTTTATGTCCAAAAAACATGATCCAAAGCATGATTCTTATCAAATAAAGTATGTAAACTATGTTGAGTACATCCATATGGTCTGATTCAAAAGATACAACATACAACTATGATTTCTAGTATGTGGGAGTAAGTGCTCCCGGAGGGGTGCCGTAGCATTACTCATTAACTAAACCGTCAGTAAATAACATGTCCCCTCTCATCTCTGGCTTCCAAACAGGTGACGTGGTATGGTGATCAGGCCAGCATCAATGAGATGGGGAAGGGGGCACCTTCTGTTCTGTTAGGGGGGACAGCCACTATGTGGCTTACCTTTCACTGGATCTGCTCTGCCCAAAAAGAACATTATTTGCATGTAATAAGCCAAAATAAACATGGTTTTGATTTTTTGCTATTGAATTCAACAAATATATGAATTTTGATGGATATCAAAATACGTTTACATGTCAAAAAAATGGATATGATATGAGCTTTTCACCATCCGAATTCAAATCCGTCTAACCCACATCTGATTACTTGGATATGGTATTTGGCCATATCCAATCCGAATCCAAACCATTTACATCCCTAAGTGAGATATAAATTCTACCAACTCTTCCTGTTATTAAAAAAGCAAACAAATAAAAAAGGAAGTTTTCTTAAGAACAATTTACAAAAGGGTTCTTAACTTATCAGCTATTTAAGAACAGACACCTGACATTTTAATTACTACATTTAACTGCCAGATTTTAAAAATATAATTCAGTCAGACTGGGTAAAGAAAATAACTAAAATACCCTAGTTCTTAAAACAGGAGCAAACGGAGGTGGTGATGGGGCAATCTAAGTTTATCTCTTGGGCAATGGTGGTGGTGATCATGGTTTTAAAAGTCGTTGACTTGTTACTCGGCTCATCCTTGAATGACCTGTGACTTGGCCGGGACAAATGACTCGGTCAAGCCATGTTAACTTTATATTTTATATAAATATATGTATATACTATGTATATTTTATCAATATATTATATATAATATACATTATATGACATTTTTATAATATATTTAATATACACTTTTATTGATATATGTATAATCATATTTTTATATATAATATACATAATATTTATATTATATTTCATACAATATATATAATATATTATATATGCATATATATATGCACGACTCACCCATGACTCGGCTAACTCGTCCATGACTATTCGCCCATGACTCGGACAGGTTTTGTTCAAAATGAGTTTGTACTGGTTTTTGACCTAGTGACCGAGTGATTCGGGTTGAGTCAACTGAGTCTCCGAGTTGACCCAACGACTTTTTAAACTATGGTGGTGATAAGAGAATGGGGCAGCCTTCTCAAAATTGTTGGTGGTTGTGATGGGGTGATCAGCCAACCCATGCTCTGTAATCGTGGTGGCCACGGGGCAATCAAGCCTCTCTCTCTCTCTCTCTCTCTCTCTCTCTCTCTCTCTCTCTCTCTCTCTCTCTCTCTCTCTCTCTCTCTCTCTCTCCGGGAACATATCCGCCACCATCTCAACCCACTTGAAAACCGTTCCTCACCTCTGCGGTTCACCTCAGTGGATGTCGTAGGCAATCCGACTGCAAGTCTACAACAACAAGGCTTCAGCTACTGGCTTTCGGCGACAGTCTCGGTCGTAATCTGAAGAAGGCATCAAAGTCTGCATTTCCAACGGCAGGCTCGAACGTTGGATGCCCTAGCTTGTGCCGAGTTTCGTCGGTTGTGCCGATCACCATCAGAGTCCCAACCCTCGTAGGTGTGCCTCTATCTTGTATATTCCCTTTTTCAGAGTTTCGTAGGCCCCTCCATCGGTGCCTTTCGTTGTTTGGTTATGTGCCCCTCATCAAGCCGCTTTTGGGGGCTTGCTTCTGATCTCTCGTTGAGGGTCAACCTGCAAGCCCTACATTTTATCAAGGAAGCCTTGAATGACTGGGGTGCAGCTTTTGTGCTTCGCCGGTGGGGATTGGATGTTGCCTTGCCTTTCAGACTCAATCATTAGTTCTTCTCTAAGCTTTTGGAGTCCCTCCAATCATGCCTAGATGTGGGCTCTCTTCGTATTTCGGACATTAGGTTTTTCCTGCGAACTATTAAGCGAGAACCTCTCGAAGCGTGCTCTGTTAAGGCTATGCTTGTTTCGCCTTTCTTCATTCATGAACTTCCATTATAGGTTGCTGATCGAGGATGGTAGCAGGTCCATCTACTTGGCAAAGCTCCTTCCACGTTGTTCGCTCTAGATCTCAGTTGAGTCATGCCAGGCCAGGGGATTGGTGGTGTGCTGCTTGTTTTTCTCTGAACTTCCACAAACGTTGTGATTGTCATAAGTGTGGCTCTTCTTTTCTCTCTCGTCGTCATCCAGTCTGAAAGCAAAGGTGATCAAACCCCTCACATTCTCATTCGTCGGGGCAAAATCTAGTCACTAAAGATTTTTCTGGGTTGGAGCGTCATCCTGCAAGTCGAAATCATGAACAGCCTCCCCGAAAATTATCCTTCTCACCGTGGGTGCAGCTTGTCAATCTTCATAACCCGACAAATTCATTCCATGCTGTCAAGATTGGGTCTATTTGGGTTCCGGTCTGGCCGCAACACTTTGGGCTTTCTTTTCCGTCATTTTCCATAGTTATGTTAGCCGCATCTTCAGCGTATGATGGCATCTCTCAACCATTGCAAGTTCTGCTAGGGGTGGCCCCAAAAAAATCTGGCTCTGCCATCAATGTTTACTCTCCCGGAGATTTGTCGCTCACTATTTATAATGCATGGAGCTCGACGTCTAATTCTTTTTGCACTAATTTTCATGGCGGACTAATGACACGGTTGGGTAGGCATTCTCGTGGGAAGCATAGGAAAATTTTGCCATCCTCGACATCACAAGTTCTGTCAAGGGTGGGCCCACAAAAAATTTACCATGATAGCAATGTTTTCCCTACTGGAGTTCAGTCACTAATTATTTATCAAGCTTGGGTCCTGGTGTCTGCTTCTGTTTGTACCACTTTCCGTTACAGCTTAGAGGGCGGTTGGGCATGCTTGCGCGTGGTGGACAAAGGATGAATCTGCAATCGTCCCTTATTATTTTTTCCTCCAGACGGTCTGACTATTTGGTTATCAATCTTATTGTGTTTAATGCTAGAACCAACTTGGCAATCAGATACATAGTGCTTGGCTACTCGGTTCCACATCCTCTTTCTGTATCGCATTATGTCTCTGAGGTTTTTTTATTTGCCAAATCTTTTGGTCTTCCGCCAATCGAGGTCTCATCCGGTAGTCCAGCGCAGGGTCAGAGTAGCGACCTGTTTATGCCTTTGCTTCAGCAATGTCCTAGTCCACAACCCCTGGGTCTCACGGTTGTCAATGCAGCTAGGTTGTTGGATATCTCTCTTTCATCTTTGCAGCTGCAAGCTATAGTTGTTGATATGGATTCTACAATTTCAGTTATCTCTGCTATTATTGGGGACTTTCTCTGCCACTCTGGTGGGGCAGACTGCGAGTAGTTGGGCATTTTTGATGGTCACTTGAGGTTGTCTATCAGTGCTAGGGGTGTTCGACAAATCATGCATGGTCAGCGAAGAAGGAGGAGGCCTTCGTCAATTGTTTCGGCTACCGATGCTAGGTCCCCAAGGAGGTCGTCTTGGTGCCACCAACCCCTGGTTTTTTTAGATTTCGTTACATGAAGACTGTTTGTTGGAATGTTAGGGGCTTAAATTGTCCCATGAAACGCCTGTTTTTGGCTAATTGGGTTAGGGAGAAAAAGCCCGACCTACTTGCTTTATGTGAAACTAAAATAGAGGTCATTCCGCTCGAGGTCGCCTCTAGCATCTGGCAGGGAGCTGACTATTTCTTTAAGCCTGCAGTCAATCATGCAGGAGGTATCCTTATCTTAAGAAAGCAGTCTTTAAATTTATCTCAGCTGGATGTGGGTCTTTTCTCTCTATCTGTTGCTTTCAATTTGCAAGCAACTAGTACAAGGGTAGTGGTTTCTGTTGTTTATGGCCCTAATTTAGCCGCCATGAGACCTACATTTTGAGATGATTTGGATATGGTTGTCGTTTCCACCAGAGATTGTCACCATCTTATGGGGGATTTCAATTCTTTGCTATCTATTCATGACTCTAATAACCTCGTTATTCCTAATCTCTCTATGCGAGGTTTTCAAGACTTTGTTCATCGAAATTTTCTCTACCCTATTCCTTTAACATGGGAGCGTTTCTCTTAGTCGAATAGGCGGTCTCGTCCGTGTTGTAGGGTCCTTGATAGGGTCTTTGTCACCCATAATTTATTGGACCTCATTCCCGACGTTAAGTGCATGTTGTTTGCTCCCTCTATCTCGGATCATGGGCATATCATCACTCATTGGGAGGATGGCTTTCAACCCACCAGAAGCTTTGCGTTTGAAGAATGGTGGCTTCAGGAGCCAGATTTTCTCTCGGTTATTGCTAATTCTTGGAACAAACCTGTTGATGAGCATTGAGCAGTGCTCCGGGTTCAAAATAAGCTTTCTCGTCTAGCTAAGGATATCAAAGTTTGGCTTCATAGTCGTAATGTAGAGAAATTTCAGCAAATGACCACATAGGATCAGGAGATTTCTACGTTGTATTAGTCTATGTCTTCTCCTGGCTCTTTTTCTGATTTACAACTTCTCAGTCTCCATGCCAAGTCCTTAGAATTAACTATGCTCTTGAAAAGCTAGAGGGTTAAAGAGAAAATTCGTTGGAAGCAGAGGTCTATGGTAAAATGACTTGCGGCTGGTGATGGCAACACTAGATTTTTTCACTTATATGCTTCTCATCGTCATAGGAGGAAGGTCGTTCCTTCTATCTCCATTGGGGGTGTTTCCTATCTCAATCAGCACGTTAATCTGATAATCTTGCTATATTTTAAGGATTTATATTCTGCTTCGTTAACTGTTGAGGGTGTCTTTGGTAATGTCCTAGTTGGGTCAATTCAGCCTGAACAAGCCAGATCTATGCAAAGAAGGTTCTCTGACGATGAGATTTTTAGGGCCATTAAGGATCTGTCGGGTTGGAAAGCGCCTGGCATTGACGAGTTTCATGTCGACTTTTTTAAAATCTTTTAAGATTGTGTTAAATCAGACGTTGTGAGCATGTTTGATGAGTTCTATCATAACTTCAGACTGCCTTATCATTTTCATGTTGCTATTATTTCGCTTATTCTGAAAGAGGATAAGGCCACTGATATTTCACGATTTCGCCCAATCTCAATTATGAGTGTTCTCTATCGGATGTTTGTCAAGGTTTTGGTGAATAGGTTGAAATCGGTGGCTAACCAGTCCAACACTCGTTCATCATGGCATCCGAGGTTGTTCATTCCTTGCAGCATAGTGGTCAACCTTACTTTGTCCTTAAATTAGACTTTCATAAAGCTTTTGACTCTGTACATTGGCCATTTTTATTTCAAATGTTAGCAAATTTTGGTATTGGTCATCATTTTTCTGATTGGGTGCAGGAGCTGGTCTCAAATGCTAAAACCATGTTAAATATCAATGGTGTTAGAGGAGACTGGTTCAAGCTAGGGCGGGGTTTGTGGCAAGGGTGCCCCCTCTCGCCTTTGTTGTTCAATGTTGTTGCTGAGGGTCTTGTAGTCTTGCTTAAGCGGGCTGCGGTATCATGTTTCATTAATCCTTTGCAGGTTTCAGACTTTTCGGGTCATATTCTTACTTATGCTGATGATATGATCATTTTTTGTCGTACAAATGTTCAGCAAATGCTTAGGTTCAAGCTTATCATTCAGTTCTTTCTCTCCCTATTTGGGCTTTCTCTAAATGAGACCAAATGCTCTATTATCATGTTCAATGTTCATGCCAATATGCTTGCAGCTAGAAAGAGAATTTTTAATTGCACTATTTCTGACATGCCTATTATGTACCTGGGCTTGCCGTTACAAGTGAAACACCTCTCTTCTGCTGCTTGGGCTCCGGCGCTTTAAAAAGTGAAGTGCAAATTGCTTTTGTGGCAGTCGTCTTATCTCTCCATCGTCAGCCGTCTAACCTTAGTCAGACATGTTTTTTCAACTATTCCAGAATTTTTCATGTCTATGTTTGTGATGCCTGTGAGAGTAAAAAAGCAGGTGACGCGCTTGCTGGTAGGTTTTCTATGGTCTGGGTGTCAACTCAAGGGTAAGCGTTACTTGATTGGTTGGCGTTCGGTGGTTTTACCTCGACATATGGCTGGTTTAGGCATTTCTGCGCCCAGACTGCAGAGCATTGTTCTTGTCGCCAAGCAATGTTGGTTGCCCCACCAACTGAATAACCCTTGTGCTTGTTTGCTTCTTGCTAAATATGGGGCTTCTGCTCTTATCCTGGTTCGTCTGAGAACCCGGAGTTTGGCACTCTCGCAATTGCGTAAATCGTGGTTGAGGGTTTTAGCCTGCTTTAGAGACTATTTTGAGGACTCCAAAAATTTTGATCAGTGGTTGCAGTGGGCGTTGGCGCCAAGCAGAGAGTTTCTCACCAAAAATGTCTATAGATTGTTGCTCCCCCCAGGGGCTGATTGGTTGCTCGAGGATGTGCTTTGGGCGAAGGGCCCTTCTCCCCGTTCTCGAGTCTTGGCATGGTTAGTTTTGCACGATAGGATCCAGACCCACAGTAATTTAAGGAAGTGGGGCATTCAACTCCTGAGTTGGTGCGTGCTTTGTCAAGCTGTAGAAGAATCTATGTTTCACTTGTTCTGGTCTTGCCCAATATTTGTGGAACTCTTTAGCAGGACCTAGAGGCATCCGGAAGTATTTGTTAAGGAAGAGTCTTTTGCCCTAGATCTGATCTTGGGCCCGGTTTGTATTAGGCGCAGCACGAGGTGGAGGTTCATCTGGCGAACGTGGTTGCTTACTTCTTGGTGGTTTGTTTGGATGGCACGAAACGATGCTCATTTTCGTCAAATTTTGATTAACATCCAAAACCTAGTGCATAAAATCTTGGTAAATGTTTATGCGATCTTGCGTATGCATCTTAGTGATCTTCCGCTCCCTCCTGTTGACGCTACCTCTCTTTTGCCGCAATTTGGGCAAGCGGCTCCTGCGTGAGCCCATTTTATATGTCCGATGTTATTTTTTTCTTCTGTTTTCTTTATTTGTTTTGACTTTGCTCTTGTTTAGTTCATGGGTTCAACATTTTGTTGATCTTCATGAGTGGTAATGTTGAATTTCTCTCTCTCTCTCTCTCTCTCTCTCTCTCAAAACCAAGGTATTTTAGTTATTTCTTTTATTTAGTTAAGGTTAATTGACTGAATTTAGGACCAAACATGTCTTTGAAATATAAGTTTTAAAAGCAGCCAGTTAAATGTAATAATTGAAACGTTAGGCTGCTGTTTATAAATAGTCGATAAGTTACGGCTCTTTTTATAAATTATTCTTTCCTTAAACATAGGGCAACGATAGAAGTCATACAATTCTTCATGAATTTCATTAATACCACAACACCCTTCTATGGTTTTCAGAAATGATCTTGGTATGATTTTCATTTGACAAAAGCAAAGAATGACAGTGATAGTAAGTACAGCAGGTAGAGCCAGCGCAGGGAGGTTTCTCAGTGTAAATAAAAAAAAATCACAAGTAGGCATAAAAAAAAGTGTTCACTTTTCATCCAATCTTTCCATATTGAGATGCTCTTTGAATTCTTCTCTAGCCAAGCTGAGGAGTTGAGATATGCCTTCTTTTTCTCCTTTTTGTCCTTTTCAACATAATCCTTGGTCTTACTTCCCTGCAACTCTATAACAATATTATTTGCTCACTGCACCTGTAAAGATTGAGGTCCCAATCTGACAACAGGGAAGCCACCTTCATGCTCATAGCTAGAAGGGAAGCACACATCAGGCTCCAAATCTCTCACCTGGTTCCACCCAATGTACTCCATTGCTAGCACCAGGAAGTAAGGAAGCAAGAAAAAGGCAACTGCTAGATAAAGCTCAAGCTGTCCAAAGCTAGCTGAAACTGCCATTCTTTAAGAGAGAGAGAAGAAGGTCTACTACTGAGTTTTGAGAAGGCAAAGAAGAAATGGTTTGAATTTGTCAGATTATCTTGTTTGGTTTTATAGGCAAATGAAACAGGGTACACTTTGACAGTGAAAGGTGTGGGAGTGCATGTTCCAAGAGGATGCATTGAACTCCTATACACAACTTGTTTATTAGCCTGATTAATTTTGTCAAAGAAAAATCTGTCAACCACATTTTTTTGTGGGTATGATCTCTTGGTGTCAACATCAACAGAGCTCTAGTTGGCACATGGGTGTCATTGACCTATGTTTCATATCTGGGAAACCTCAAAAATGTTTTAGGAACTTTTGGTGCAAGAATCCCTGAACCAACATATGCATGGCCCCAAAGCCATCATTTGGACCCAGACTGGTATGTGTCCAAAGCCTTGCTATTTAGAAAAATGACCTAGAAAGAAAGAAGGCTCAATACAGCATATGGAGCCAAATCTTAGGTCGTAATCCAAGTCCATTTGTATACCCTACCAACGGGGCGGGGGGGGGGGGGGGGGGCTCCGCGCTGTTGGTAGGAGATGTCAGTGCACGTTTCCTTGTGGTGGGGCGTTGAAAGGTCCCATTTTTCGCTAGGACCTCGGCAGTAAAATAACTAAAGATGCTAACATGTTCAAAAAGCACATTTTAGCATTTTTTTCACTTTTTTGCGCTGAACGTTCATCAAGTCCGCGATGGATGGCCAATGTGAGTCCGCTAGTAGTTATGCACCTCATGGTTGCACACATACTATATATATATATATATATATATATATATATATATATATATATATATATATATATATATATATATATATATTCATTTATTTATATTTTTAGAGTTAAAAATAATAGAATTTGGACCCTAAACCTGCCAAGCACAAATTGACCCATTTATAAAATAAATAATTGTTTTCAACTTGTAAGTTTGAACTCTAGAGATATTGCTTGCAAGCCACCATCTTCACTCTACCATACAAAATATATGTAAAAAGATATTTATTATTAATTAAAAAATCTATACCAACACTGGTTGTTTGTGCTTGAGCTTGCCAAGCTTTATCTTACGAGTTTGAACGAGCTTTTTATGAGCCGAGCCATGAGCAACTCATCTCATTCCCCATCCCTGGATGGGGACCACAAACCTACGACATGTCCGTGTTATAGTGCACATCACAGGGTCTCATCATACGCCATATGGGATGATCCAGTCTCCATCTAGACATGAAACACATTCACAGATGTAGATCCAGTTGGGTTTCCAAGTGGGGAGTTTTAAGAAATGGGTCCATGCTTAGAAACAGAAGACACTCGGAGCAATTCATGCATGTGTCTAGGTGTTTGTATGCGGCATGCCAAGTTGTTGCTCTTCAAGTTGAGTCCGGTTCCACTCATCCCCTATGACATCCCCATCTTCATACCCCTCTTAAATCTTTTGATGGTTGTAGTTTTGATCAAATCTTAACTTGATTCAGTATGGTCAATTTAATAAGAATTAACTCTTGGATCATATTTTTTCATTAAAAAGAAACATGATTTTCAAAAAATCCTTCGCACTAGTCAGATTTCGACGATTTAAATGTCGATCTTCACTGAATGAATGTCATAGATCATATCTATGGAGTCTGATTTGATCAAAACAACTTGCATCAATGAAATCATAATGAGGGGTATGAAGATAGGGATGACAAAGGGGATGAGTGAAACCAATTTACTTCAAGTGGGTGAGAGCTCATTGGATTCATGGCCAGTTGTTTGACGAGTGTCTTCCCATGGTTGTGGTAGTTGATAGTTCTGTTCCTCATAAGCAACTTTTCTTATGGTGTGGGACCCACGTGACAGCTTGATAAATAATCATACCATGTCAATTGAATGAGGTCTCATGGCTTGAGTATCACTTTGGAGATGTCTCCAAGTTTGCCAAAAGCATGCACAATGTTGTAACCATAGTCACAAATCTCATGAGATTTATTAAAATCTTGCAAAAATATTGCGAGAATTTGCCCACAATTAAAAATGGTAATTTCTCATGATATTTTCAATTTCTCGCTAGTTTTTCATCGGAAACATAAATATCATGTTTTAAATGTGCTATTTATTTATTTTATTGGCTAATTATCATGAAAAAATTGTGTGGTTTTTATTTTTGAATATTTTTTATTTATATTTTCTTGTAAAAAATTTATTTTTTATATTTTAATTTTTTTATTGCCAAGATTTCGCGAAAAAAGCATGATTTAAAAAAAATCATTTCTAACAATTTTTTGGCAGCTGATATTTTGCGGTTTTCAATTGTCACTATGGTTGTAACATGCTGCCCTACATTGAATGCGCAGAGCGACCAGTAATTCATACCAGTTTGAGCTATTAGGAGGAAGATGTGCTCACTCTACGAATGCTCAACTGCAGCACAGCCCTAGGGATTGCAGTGGACCCGGGCGGGGAAGGGGACAAGGTCTCCACCCCCACCTCATCTAAAAATCATGCCCTCCATTTTCGCATGGGTTTTGATTTTAACCTCCATCTCCATTTCATGTTCTCCATCCCCGGTCCAAATGGAGCGGGGCAGGGCGGAGCCCCATTTTTCCTCGATCCATTGTCATCCCTAAAGAAGAATTAGAAACGGTGTGGGATAGGGCTAGGCTGGGATTGGGGCTGGAGAAAGCATAAGTCTATACCCTTACGGGTTTTAATTTTAACCTTCATCCCCGCCTCCATCACGCACGACATTTCAAGTCCTCCATCCCCGGTCCAAACAGGGCAAGGCGGGGCGGGGCCCGTTTCCCCCGGTCCACCGCCATCCCTGCACATCCTTTTTGAATCAACGCATGCCTTTGTCTGTTTTAGGCCCAGTGTTTGCTGGTAAATTTCTACAAGTTCTTATGGTATATATGAGTAGGGCATAGATGTTTAAGGATAGGTGATTATTGATGCGTGTTTAATGGGGTTTTTCAGATTTTTGCTTTATTTTAAATTATGACCATATAGATGGGATCTATGTACTTGATTTTACAGGGATCAGCTCTTGACGGTTTTTATAAGGTTCGATAAATCAAATGTTCAAAATTTTTGTAATTTATTTAGGCTCCAAATATCATTTTTTTCATCAAAAACACGATCCAAATGTGGATTCCTCGTAAATAGACCATGCCCAACACACTTATGGGGTCGAAACTGCGAAGAAAATATCGAAAGAGTAGAAAAACACATTAAGCACGTATCAGTAAGCACCTACTCTTCACTTTTGTACATCAAATCAATTTAGAACAAAGCTTGTTTCTTAATAAATAAGCAATGATAAACACATCTATTGGTTCAAATCGAGCATAAAACTCTCAAGCGACCTTCGAGCGTGGCCTCTGCCACGTGTTCACGGCAGATGCCTCGCTCAAAGGTTGCTTCATTCATGTAAAAACTGCCATTGTTCGACGAAACTCTCAACGCGGTTGAAAGAACCATTACCAATATCGAAGAAGAACAAATTTTAAAACATGATATTCGACCTAACCTTGATGCTTTGCGAGATGTGCCGGCCAGGGTGACCGAACTTGTACCCATTCATAACCAGGTAAGGGAGTTGTTCTCCCTGCTTAATGTTTGAGAACAAGTGAACGATCTCATGCCTTTGCTCAAAGAAGTGCATTAACTGTGCCCTAACGAAAAAATGAGCTGAACCAAGAAACGATCATAACTGTGTAAAATCTGTTGTGATCCTGAACCATGTCAGTATACCTTTTGCCACTTGATAATGGTAAATAAGATATGTCAAACATGATCCAGAGGTTAGTTTTTACTTTGGATGATCATATATGTGTAAATTATGGGGCAGTTTCACCGTGAAAATATAAAAAAAATAAAAAAGTGTAAATTAAGAGTAACAACAACAACAACTACGCCTTCATCACAAAACAATTGGGGGTCGGTGATATGAACCAAAAAAGAAAATCATTCTGGGTCTTCCACATGAATCCTTCTTCTCCAATCATTTCTATCCAATGTCATGTCCTCGGTGAGGTTCAAAGCATTCATATCCTTTCCTATCACCTCCATCCATGTCTTCCTAGGCCTACCCCGACCTCTTTTAACTAATATATTTTCTCATTTCTCCATCCTTCTAACTGAAGCATCATTAGGCCTTCGCCGAATATGTCCAAACAACCGTAAACGATTCTCTCTCATCTTATTTTCAATGAGTGCAACGCCTACCTTCTTACGATTCTCTCTCATCTTATTTTCAATGTGTAAATTAAGAGTATAGCTTCAAAAGTTACGAAACCCGACAAGAGTTTAACATTGCGAGGGTTCGGCTAGCTTAAATTACAAAATAGAGGTGCCAACGGGTTGGATTTATCAGGATCTGACCCAGACCAAACCCTATAGGATCTGCGTATGGTGATAAATAAGAAGACCCCATTAAGAATTGGGTTCGGAACCAAAAGTCCGATTAATACATGGATCCGGGTATAATTTGTAAAATTTTATATCAAACACGAGGCCGACCCGAGTTCCGATTACAACTCGTAAATTTTCAATGTAAAACTGATGAAAAAATATAATTTTACTGGGTTATCCAGGTCTGGTTCATGTAGTTTTTACCGGTTCCGAGTATGGTTTCTCTTATAGTGGACCCGATTAGACCCGGATTCGAACCTGATAACATACCCGGAAATCAAGTCCAAGTCTTGTTCCACTGGGTCCGAACCAAACCAGACCCTTGGCAACCCTACTAATATGGTTCTTATGAAGAGCACGTTCGTGTGTGAGGGTCAGCATTGAACCACAAAAAGCATCTCAGACTCACCCCTCAAGATTTACAAGGTACTGATATGGTTCTTATGAAGAACACGTTCGTGTACAAGATTTAGGTATTATATTTATTTCAATAATCTTGCCTGGCAAATCCTAGACCCACACATAGTTGTAAATAGAGGCCTCAATTCATTAATCTGCTTTCTATTTAAGGGTAATTTTCAACAAATCCCCCAAATTTACAAGGTTGAGCAATTTACAAATTTACAAGATTTAAGGGTAAATATTTATCCCAAAAATATTTATCCACCAATTTTTTTTTCACTTCTCAATTACCTCTCAAACTTCTAATTTGGGTTGAGCAATTAACACAACAAAGTAACTTCTGCCCTACTTGAATTTTAAAAGGATGAATTTTCCCTTACAAAAACTAGCTACTGCTATTTTTTTTTTCTATAAAGGACGGGGAAACCACCCTAGAGGGATGTAAACCCCGGCGCACCACTCGACCCCAGGGCAGTGTGACAAATATCGTGAGATTTATGAAAATCTCGCGAGAAATTGCCTGAAAGTTTAAAATGGCAATTTCTCACGAGATTTACAAAATATCGTGAGATTTATAAAAAAAACATAAATACCATGATTTAACCGTGATATTTACATTTTAAACGGCTATTTATCACGAAAAATAATTCATGTATTTTTTTTAATAATTTTTATTGATATTTTCTTATAAAAATATTTTTTATATTCTTAAATTAATTCTTTTATTGCCAAGATTTTGCCGAAAATGCGAGATTTATGGATTTTTTTCAATTTCTCGCAAGTTTTTGAAAAACGAGAAATTGCCGATAAAAATGTTTGTCACTATGCCCCAGGGAGCCACTAGCTTCAGCTTAATACTGCAAAGGGGATAACGCCTGAAGGAAACGAACCCCAACTGCTCATATGATAGCCGAGGCCTGTTCCAACTATGTTAACCCCTTGGGTCTAGCTAATGCTGTTTTAATTCTGGCATTTTATGCATCACCAAAAAAAATATATCTGGCTTTTTATGTAAACCCAATCATAACTTTCTCTTATTGGAAAATAAAACCATTGGCAAATATAAATCTTGAACACTATGATGGCCCTTAAACCCAGCAATAAAACCACACTATGCTTTATTGTTATAAGAAAATTCTTGTTATTCATAAGAAATTGAAGTTGCATAGACATTGTTTTACTGGTGATATGGCATTTTCCTTGGTGGTATCCCAGCGGCAGAGCCAGGGGTGGGCGGTCGCCCACCCCAGAATTAGAAACCGAGTCGAAATATGATACGACTCGGGTCTTCTTCTTCATTCTGCACGATTTGGTGGTTGCATTCTTTCCTTATCAGAGCAGGGTGGTGCAGGAGTGAAGATCAAGCCTCCCTGCGATACAAAGTACCCTATGGCACCAAGACGCAGGAGACGGTGGACATGGGATGGAGCCAGCCGAGGGAGTTGCTCCACCTCATGCTGTGGCGAGGGCTGTCCCCTCCGAGAGGGAGCTGAGGAGGCACCTCAGTTGGAAGACCTTCGGCTTGCTGCTGGATCATCACCGAGAAGGAGGTGGCTCAACTACCGAAACAGGCTTTCGATCTCGATCTATGATCTTCACCACCACGGAGGCTTTGAGCCATTGTGCCACCGATAGAGGTCGATCATCACCACCTGAAGTCTGCCCACCCAACGAAAAACTTCTGGCTCCGCCATGTGGTAAGCTGGGTCCTGTGTTAAGCTGAAGGCCCAGGATCCAATTCCTCTGCCACATGGGGCGGCTGGTAGGGGTCCCCCTAACCCCAGCTTGCCTTTCAAAAAAAAAAGTCCATATGCATCCCATAATAATGACATTTGGCATTTAGGTTCAATTTGTGAGGCCAATAATTACAGATTTGACAAAGCTTTAAGCATAGTATCAGGCCAGTGTTGTCAGTATCGGTTTGTTTGGCCAAGTGAATCGGCCGATATGATACTCAAGTGAATCGTTTTGAATCCATCAACAAAATTAAAATTATTGAGAAAGTGACACTGTTAAAACCATGGAAATAATATTAAAAATAATTTTGAGTATTTTTACATTTATTAAAAAGTAGCCTGTTCAGCTCAGTTTCGTATCAATTTTCTGCCGATACTGACAGCATTGAATCAGACTGTCCTGATGGACTGCTAACCTTATCAATTACAGCAACCAACATTGAATCAGACTGTCCTGATGGACTGCTAACCATATCAATAACAGCAACCTAAAAGCATCTTTCAAATCTCCAATCATGCTTTTTAGCACCTTTGCCTTACCGCATAGAGATGTTGTGCTTTTCGGGATTCTCTACTGAATGGCCATGATCGAATGTGAAACACAAACCTACTTTATCAATTATTGCATTTCTTTTCACAACAAACTTGATCTAGTGATGATACTAGACAAATTTTATTTTATTACATTTATCCTTCTGCAATACGGTGGAACTTGAAAAGTATGTTATTGGTACAAGTAGACTCTGAGAATCTGTTTGGATGATGCTCAAAGCCTAGTTAAAATAATGGAAAAAAAAAACTTTGGGTATTAACTCAATTTGACAGAAAACCAAGTTGGGTTCTCTGTCTGAGTGCAACTGAAAACTGGTTTTGTGAAAACTAGGTTTTTAAATTTTTGTATTAAACTCTGAAAAGCTGTTTGGATGACACTCAAAAACCTAAAAAAAAAGATTTGGGTATTAACTCACTTTAAGCCTCAAAACCAGGTTTGGTGGTCCATGTGGGTAGGGATGGCAGTGGACCGGGGGAAAGCAGAGCCCCACTTCGCCCCATTTGGACCAGGGATGAAGGGCATGAAACGGGGATGAAGGTTAAAATCCATCCCCGTGCGGGGATGGAGGCGGGGATGGACTGACGCTTTCCCCTGCCCCGTCCCCGTCCCGATCCCCGCCTTGCCCCGCCCCATCCCCAATCCTTTTAAGGGATGACAATAGGTCGAGGGGAAACGGGGCCCCGCCTCGCCCCCGTTTGGACCAGGGATGGAGGCGGGGTGGAGGTTAAAATCCATCCCCGTGCGGGGATGGAGGTTAGGATTTTGAGACAGGGCGGAGGTGGAGACCTTGTCCCCCGCCTTCACCCCGGTCCATTGCCATCCCTACATGTGGGTGCAACTTAAACCTGGTTTTGTAAAAACTAGGTTCTTGAAAATTTGTACTAAACTCAGTTTTGCAAAACCTAGGGGTCCCCAATTGTGCTGATTGATGATGGAAAATGCAGGAGAAACATTTTGTCTAAGTTAGATGAAGTGAGAATGCCCTTTAAATTGATCATTAAGATCTTGTATATGAGGTGCTTAGATTGAAATTATTTCATAAATGTGAATGATCTTGCACCTGAAAAGCCTCAGATAATGAGAATCTCTCTCAAAACATCACCTGAACCTAAAACATTTTCTTTTTTGTGATTATCAAAGTGGTTTGACTCTCATCAGACTTAGCTTTCATGGATAATTTTCCTTGGTTTTTCAAAAGTTGGCAGCCAGAATCCAAGTGCAAGAGTATAAGGTCGACTTGGTACAACAAATTGTTCATCACAATTCCACACATATAAACAGTAATTTTAATTGAAAAAAAATTGCAAAAATGTACATCAAGATGGACGCTGTCATACTTTATAGGTGTATCTTTCAGGGACTTGGAGCCTAAACTGTCACAGGAAAACTGAAAGACACACATTTTTCAGCCCCCCTCCAACAAGAAAGGCAAATATATAACTCTCCATTAACATCTACAAAGACAATCAATACAACCCATGTTCCCTTATTTCAAAATGAACAGAGTTACCCCCTCTGACGCAACATCTACAAAGGCAAATATATAACTCTCCATTAACATCTACAAAGGCATCCAATACAACCCATGCTCCTTTATTTCAAAATGAACAAAGTACCCCCCTGATGCAACATTGGCTAGAGGTCCAATTTGATACCTTGTTCAGTTTTTCAGGTCCATCTTCAAACATCCGGCCAGCTCTTACTACCTTGTCGAATCCAACCGGCCGCGGTTGAATTCGAGACTTATTTCATCCTTGCCAGCCCAACTAAGATCAGAAGGGAAGCAAGAGTCCGGGGGTAAATAATCGACTTGGTTGTTCCATGCAAACTCCAGAGCTACTAGCAGGAAGTAGAGGAATGAAACTAGAGGGACTGCTAAATACAGCCAGAATTCTCCCATGTTAGCAAAGGCCATTGCAGGGAAATAGATATGTCTTGATACAGGTGAGAAGGAATACTAAGGATTTCCTTATATATCACTATGTGCATTATAGTTTGCATAAGCATGGTGCTCATCTAGACTGCTGATCTTTTTGAGCTAATAATTAATTTAGATTTGTGATCCTCAAGGAATGTGAATCATTATTCATCTACAGTCATATTGGTTTACTTTTTGTGGGTGAGGACAAGAAGACTACACCCCCTTGTGAAATTATGGCACTGTGGATCCAATAGGACAATGAACCTGTAACGTCAACTTTTGTAAGTGGGTATTTTTATTAGTCACCAACATTTTATTTTCTTGAAAGATGGCATCCATTTTTTTTTTTGAAAAATCCAAAAAAACAAAATTGGATGCCCTTAAATAGCATTGTGAGCTCTATCTGCAATTGTCCTTCTCTGGCCCCACTCATTACTCAACCAAGACAAATTTGTAAAGATTATGAGCGCAAGGGGGCTGCACCATAGAAAAACATAATGTCGATGTCTTGAAAATATCGCGATATTTGAAAACCGGATATAACCTCGAAAAGATCGTGATAGTTTAAAATATCTCACCTGTCTTGAAAATATCATGATTTTATCGCGACAATGGTGTGTTATTAACGCAATAGTCTTTCTTGGGTTGGTGATGTTAACCTTGCCTAATCTCAATGGAGTAGTGCGCCCCTATGTCTTAGGAATTATTGAAAATCTTCTTACTGCTTTTGCAAATGTGGCAGCACTTCATTGGGGCCCTCAATGTGAAGATTTTGTTTAACATCATCCTCGACTTTCTGGATGGAGGTTATTTTTATCATTTTTTCGAACCGTCGTTTTCCTTTTTTTGAATAGAGGACATTTTTGTTATTTTCTTGAATCGCCGTTTCATGGCAAGAATAGCAAGAAAGGGTACTTAAGTCTTTGCAATAGCATCGGACTCCGATGCTAAGTGATGCCGACACACAAGGGAATATGAGCCCCATGTGCTTACATACGTAGCGCTCATTGAGACCCCCGAACACGCACTGTAGCAAAGAGTCGGTCTTCAGGGGAGAACACACACCACCCTCACACTGAAAAGAATTCAGTTTCTCATATTTTGGAAGTGGGTTTCCCAAGGCTTTTCCTCTTTTGGAGTTTCTTGCCTCAATAAATTTAAGTTTAAAAAAAAATCAAGAAAATAATGCTCTCTCTCTCTCTCTCTTACAAATGGTATTGGAGGCCTGAGACAGAAACAGGAGTAGAAAGAAAAAGCTAACCATGCTGTGGTCACCACTCACCAAGAGAACTTTCATGAGACACGTAAAAGCACAAAATTTCACTCCAAATCCGGGCAAACAAACATAACTCCCATTGACGTTTCGTTTCTTTTGGCTTTTCTCCTCAAGGACTGATTGAATTACCATATTGCAGTAAGTGAAAAGTTTTTATGGTGGTATAAAATGGCGTGGAACTCAAGTCATGAGATTCACTCTTCAGTTTGAGGTGCACACACACACAACTATAATTAATAACAAATGCTTTGGCATTCAACCGCTGAATTGTCCTAAAATGTTTCCAATGAAGCGCTACATCATCAATTTTAACGTTAAACTGGAGTACACCCACATGGTCTATGGCTCATAGATAGGAAGGTCTCTCCTACACTTAGTTTGAATCTCCAAGAGGGTGCCTCCATTCGCAAGGCAAGGCAGGATCAGGCTCCCTAGGAGTCATGGAGGGCATGGATGAATTGAGATCAGGTGCAATGTGATTGCACACTGTAAGTGTGTTGCTACACCTGATAGCCCAACATCTGCTGTTGAGCCCGACAGCTGACAGACTCTATCCTAAAGACGGTGGGTGACATTAAAAGTGTGGGAGTTAAGGGGGCGCAGATGAATTGAGATCAGGTGCAATGTGATTGCACACTTTAAGTACATCTGCTGTTGGCTGTATCCCAAAGAAGGTGGATGATGTGGGAGTCAAGGGGCGCAGATGAATTGAGATCAGGTGCAATGTGATTGCACACTTTAAGTGTGCTGCTATACCCGATTGCCACCATCGAACACCACATCTGACAGGCTGTATGCCAATGATGGCAGGTTTTCAGGTGCAGCAGCACACTATAAGTGTGCAATCACATTGCACCCGATCCTCCCTTGGAGCCTATGGAGTTTTACACTGCAGGGATGGCGACTGTAGGTAAGACAAGCTTGGACCAGCATGCCCAGGACTCCAGCCCCGAGTTCGACTTCTTCGTATTATAAAAAAAAAAAAACAAATTAACATTAAACCTTTGGTGGGAGCTAACATTTAATAGTATGAGTTTAATGACAGCATAAATGGTTGAATGTTAGATTAGGATATCTTAGGCTAACATAGCAAGCGATTTAATTATCTCTAGCTGTGAATGTTTTCTGGTGCCTAAAATTAACCAAAATAAATATAGTACCTCTAGAAATTAAGAAAACAATTTCACCTAATTACTACCAAAGTTTAATTTGAAACGAAATATATATTATTATAATTAAAGTTCAACAACACTCAAGTGATCACCAACTTTAAGCTCCATAGAAATCGACAATGTCTTTTTGCTACTAGGATGAGAAAAGAACATGGAAGAGAGAAAAGTACAAGAAACACCTGAAGAACTTGCCTTTGTGCCAAACAGTTTTGGAAGCAGAATAGTAATAGAAAGGAAAGTAAGGAGGGGCTAAAGAAGGGCTTGGAGGGCCTTGGCAGCATCCTGGAGTTGGAGGGCAATAGACTTGTGGTGGACACGGTGGTGGCACATACTCCGCTGGTGGTGGCGGCGGTGGTGGCGGTGCTATCTCTGGAAAAATTGGCGTAGATGGTGGTAGTGGTGTTGGTGGTGGCTCAAGGCAAGGATGTTGACAAGTGACGCAATTATCACGAGGGGGCTTGCATGAACCATCAGATGCTTGACTCTTTCCAGTGGAGAATGACAAACACAGCACAATGAAGAAGATGAGTGTTGTTGTCAAAGTCATGATCTTCCCAGCCATTGACGCCCAACAAGAGAGAGAGAGAGAGAGAGAGAGAGAGAGATGCAAGCAAAGCAACGATTAATGAGAACTGAGAAGTTGGTGGAGAGAGAGAGAGAGAGATGGTGGCTGAGCGCCACCTTGGCTTGAGGTATGCAAAATTAATGTGCTACCGTTTCGTTCATGATGCTACAGTGGCATGCATTGCTGAGATGACATGCACATAGTAAAGTTAGAGAGCAGATCAGGTCCAAGGGAGAGCAGTTACTGTCATACACATTGTATATGATGTTAGATTCAATCACCACCGCACATCTCACTTGATGGAGGTGTGGGTGGGGCCACTCACACACATACTGGCGGTGAGGATTTAATATAACCGAGATTTGGTTATATACAATATGACAGTTACTGCTTTCGATCTAAGGAGCTTTGGGTGGAAAAACCTCAAGGCACCTGGATGCCGTCCAACATGGAGATGAATGGCACCCAAAAACCCATCCAAGAGGCTGGTTTTTACCTAGATGGGCCTCACAAAAAATTATGGTGTCGTTTTATTTTTGTAGATGAATGGCATTAATGAGAGATAAATGGAGGGCTGAGAATTGTCCAACACAGGGTGCTTTTGGTAGGTGTTGGGTGCCGTTCATTTTTATGATGAACTGCATCCAGGTGGCTTGGACTGTTGCTCTTTCCAAGGCTCCTTGGACTTTAGCCTCTCTCTCTCTCTCTAAAGTCCACTTAAAAAAATCATGTCAGACACGTGTAAGGCATGTGTCGAACACGTGCCATTGTCGATCTAATTGTGTTGGACCCAGATCCGAGCTCGAGCCTGACTCGGACCCGACTTCTCGAAAGATCGAGAAGCATACGTCTTTAAAAGACACAAGCCTTCTGGCGAAGGGCAAAATCCCTCGCCCCTTTCTCTCTCCTCACTATGCCTCCCATCCTTCGAGCAGACGCTGGCGGCCGAAACTCACGGCCATCCCTCTGAACACCACCACCTTCTCCTTCTTCCCTGCTGCCACCGACGACCACTGACTATCGGCCACCCCCTCTTCGATCGCCGCCATCTCCCCTTGTTCCCTCTACGACCTCCGGTGACCCACCGCTTGTCCCTCTGCTCCAGCAACTCGGTCGACATCCACCAGCGACCATGCCGGTGAGCTCGCTTGTGCACTGCCTCCCGTACCGTCGCACCCTTTCTGGGTTCTCCAGCAGCGCTCTGACGTTTGGTTTGTTGCCCTCTTCTTCTTCTTCTTCTTCTTCTTCTTCTTCTTCTTCTTCTTCTTCTTCTTCTTCTTCTTCTTCTTCTGTGTTTTTTCGATGACGTTGGAGTTGTCACCGCCGACCTCCTCCTCAGGTAAGCTCCCTCTCTATCTCTCTTTCCAATCTGTCGACAGGGGGCTCCACCCCTCTGTTGCTAGTCTTTTTCGGCAGGGGGCTTCGCCCCCGCCCTTGTTTTTGGTCGGTCGATAGGGAGCTCCGCCCCCTAACTTTGTGTTTGCTCAATCGGCAGGAGGCTTTTCCCCCTACCTTTGTTTTCGTTCGGTCGACAGGGGGTTCAGCCCTTTTCACTAATGTACAGGACTACCCAAAAAAATGAAGATCCAGTCCTAACTTAGAATATATAGTTAAATGATTTGGACATCTTAGTGTCATACAGATTTTCTAGCTGCTATAAAACAATCACCAGAGAGATCCTTATACAGTGTATTTCTCTTTATGCTATGTCAAAATGCCTTAGTGACATTAATTTGATATCAGACAAATCCATGGTAAATGAAGACACCTTTGATGAGCATGATTGACAATCCAAAAGAGCACAACAAAGGAAATATCCATTGGATAAGGCAGTAGACATCAAGTATGAGAATAGGTCACATTTCCCATTGAAATCCACTTATAGCAAAAACAGATCAATCATGATTTCACATGCAAGTTCCAAGTGAACCAGCAATTTCGCTTTTTCATTTCTTCAGGGAAAAGGTGAAGTTATTAAGGCACATAACACCCCAACTAGCCTCGAGTAAGAGACTGTTACAGCCATCAGATAATAAACCAGTGTCAAGTCCCAAATTATTTTGGTGTATCACACAACCTGATGCTAAGCATTGTGGCATAGAAGTATGGGTTGGAACCTCCATTATCTTATTTATAAGGGATATATAGACTCCACAAATTAGGTAAGAAATGTATGCTCCTGAAGGAGAAAGTGGATGCACAATGAAATTTTACACACATAGAGGCATCTTAACCACACACATATTAACCCAAGCTCAAACTTCTCTTTTGAGGATCCACATCATACAACAAGATTTCACCAATAGAAAGTCCACAATGTTCCATTCATATGACAATGTTTATTAAACCACGTAACCATATGATTTCAAAAATATTTTCAACAAGAACTCTATATTCAGCTTCTATACACTAGCTACAATATTTTTTTTCTACTTCTCCATAAGATCATATTTCTGTCCAAAAATATGCAATATTCTGAAACAGATATTCTAGTGTTTGGATCTCCTGTTGAATCTGCTAAGTCAATACATGTACGAACCAACTCATCGAGTGCTCATGGGTATGACGTCTTTTTCTGAAACATTAACTTGCCATGAAGTATATTTGTATCATGGTCATACTCATACATATTTGTTTTTCTTCTCACAGACATACATGCGCAGAATCATCCATACTTTAGGTTATTCATGGAAATCGATTCTTACCCTAGAACAAGTACTTATCAATCTACTATTATCGTGAATAAAATTATATTTTTCTGTGAAAAAGGCACATCTAGAAATTTATTTCTTTGAAAGCGTGAAAAGAATCAAAACACACATGTAATAACTTATTCTTGCATCTTTCTACAACAAGAGTACATGCACCAAATCTGGACCAGATTTGCGCAAGTTATAAGCATGGCAAATCTTTTCCGATTTGGGGATTCACAAATATAAGTGCATAGATATAGATCTTTTTTTCACAAACAAACTTCGAAAACGAGTAGAAATCACACTCTCATTGGAGTAAATACCCAGATTAATTTACTCTCTTCTCACATATTTTACCAAATCATTGCACGAAATACATATTTGTGCTCTTTTTCTCATTCAAAACAAGAGAGGAACCCGTACCTTGTTTTCTCTCTCTCTCTCTCTCTCTTTTCTGAAACGCAAAAGTTGAGGTGAAAAGGTGTTGGACGATTGGAGAAGGTGAACCCTTCTTCTTCTTCTTCTTCTTCTTCTTCTTCTTCTTCTTCTTCTTCTTCTTTTATAAAGTGAGGGAGAAGGGCTGATGTTCCCTCTTCTAAAAGGGCGGGAGAAGTAGAGTTTCTAAAAAAAATGAAACTCCCTTCTCAAGCTTTCCAAAATTTTAAAAATTCTCTTGTTGACTTTTCTTCATCACTTTCCAATCTCTTTTGAAACTCTCTTTAAGTAACATTAAGGACTCTCTTAAGGAGTCCTACTCAGGCCTAAAATATAAATCCAAAATTAATATTATTTAATTAATTAATTATTAATTATTAATTAATTAAAATTATCTAAAGGCATCCAAAAATAACCAAATTAACCTAAAAGGCTTTTCAACCCTATTAAACCCCAAATTAAAGCTTTATATCAAATTTAAAGCTGACAAAATTTGGGCTTGGATTTGGATCCAGATCCGGATCCAAGAACCAAGCCCATACCCAAAACAAAAAATGGATTAAGACCTGGATCAAATGCAGATTTAAGTAGGACCTAAATAGAACCCAAATTCATAAAAATTTGGATCCTAGGCCTTGGATCCAGTCTGATCCAACTCTGGATTCATTTCGATAAACTGCTCAATTTTCAGAAAAACATGATTTTCAAGCAAACCAGTACTCAAATTGAAAAAAGTAAAATGTTGTTGCGCTCAAAATTCTGAGACGCACCCAACGATATATTACATGCATATAAAATTTTGAATTTTGCCCCAAAATAACCCAAATTTCGCTTGAATTTAAAGGTCAAATTTAAAACTCTTTCCCATGTTTCGATTGGCTTGCCTCGACCTTGTTGATGAGACCTGGGTTAAACCCAGACTCAAAGGCATCAGTCTAAAAAATTGAGCCTTGAATGATTTTTCTCCCAGACAGCCATTTTTTTGTCAAAATTATAAAATAACTAAGTACTAAAATACGCGATATTACACTCCACCCCCTGCCACTGCTGCTTCTCGATGGGGGGGGTGAGCCCCTGTCTTTATTTTCATTCGGTAGACAAGGGTCAGAGTCCCTTGTCCTTGTTTCTTTCAGTCGACAGGGGGCTCTGCCTCCCTGTTGTTGTCTTTTCTCGTCAAGCTGGGTGGGTGAAGCCCCTGCCTGAGTGGTTCTTCTGCCGACAGGAGGGGGCTTTGCCCCCTGTTGTGTCCCTCTTTCGTCAGGCAGGGCAGGGTGAATCCTCCTGCCTGTGTCTTGTTCTTTGGTCGGCGGGAGGCTTCGTCCCCCCTGCCTAGTTTCTTTTGCTTCTCCCTATGGGCGCAAGTGAGTGACCGGGTCCTTACCTACCGCCTTACTTTCGTTGGCATGGGGCCTGGCCCATCTCCTTCTCTTTTTGTTTTGCCTGACAAATAGCGGCTCATCCCATGTCTCTATTTTTCTCGCAGGACAGGGCAGAGTCTCTGCCTCTGCGCTTTTCCATAGGGCTGGCAAAGGACCCAACCCCCTACCCCCTCTGCTTCTCTCTGCCACTGCCTGGCGTCATCTGCTAGCATGGCCCTTGCAAGGAGGCCTTCGTTGTTCTAGCAGGCAGGAAGCCCAAGGCTCCCTGCCTCTGCTGCTCTTCTTCTGCAGGGAGCTCAGCTCCCTGCCTACCCTCGTATCAGGGTCTAGTATTGCTACAGTTCTTACCAGACCCGCTTCTTATTATTTTCTTACGTATACTAATGACATTACGGTTGCAGGTTGCACGACGGAGCGCACTCGTGCCCCATGGCTCGAAGTCATTCGCACCTACATCCGCAGGCGTACCGGTATCTCTAACCCCCCAAGGTAGGAGAAAGTTGTGTGAAAGGACTATGAATCAACGAAACTAAAATAAAGAAAAGATAACTAAAGTAAAGGATAATTGTATATGTATACGCATATATATATATAATGTCTTTTAACTCAAGGACGTGGTTTCGTGATCCTTGTCATTTATCTCTTTTGCACTTTCTTTTTGTTGCCGTCACGCTTTATGTGCCCAGGCTTTTAATTTATGTCTTTACTCTTTCTGTCATTTACCTTTCTATTGTCGTCGCGCTTTATATGTCGAGGCTTTTAACTTTTGTCCTTTATCTTTTTTGCACTTCTCTTTATGTTGCCCCGCGCTTTATGTGCCATGGATATTTGCTTTTTTGCACTTTTCTTTTTGTTGTCCCACGCTTTATGCGTCATGGCTATTTGCTTTCCACTATTAATTTTAGCACTTTCCTTTTTGTTGCCCCGCGCTTTATGCGTCATGGCTATTTACTTTTTTGCACTTTTCTTTTTGCTGCCCCACGCTTTATGCATCATGGCTATTTGCTTTCTGCTATTAATTTCAGTACTTTCATTTTTGTTGCCTCGCGCTTTATGCGCCTTGGCTGGTTACTTTCTGCTTTTAATTTCAACACTTCTTTGTTGTTGCTCCGCGCTTTATGCGCCTAGGCTTTGTTGTCATCTTAGTTGCTTGCATTTACACTCATGCTTTTGACTACTGGTGTACTTCTTGCTTCTGTTGTATATTGTTATTTTTATCTTTGTGTTGGCTACTTTTGAGTTTAACCACATAATAAGCAAGAATTATGCCTCTTATGATTGCTTACAGGTTAAACCTCGCAAGATGCGAGTGCATGTGCACTAAGGTTCGCTCCTTTTCGGGCGATGCGAATTTGGGTACCAATGCCTGGGTCTCGAGAAAATATGCCCTATAGGGACTCTGTTTTCTCTCGAGAATACTTACATGATTAGACATGCTTCAGGTGCCTTTGAGTGACCCTTGCCTACCATCGTAATCACATCCTTTGACAGTGACGTTGTGTGATACTACGATGTGTAGCATGGGAGGTTGTTAAACCTCATGATGTGTAATAGGGTACAATTGTTGAAATTCCCAAAAATGGTGACTAAGCGCCTTCACAGGCAAGATGCTCGAGTAGGACTAATGGACCCGAGCATGTAGAACTGGGTGGCGATTAAAGAAACCCCTATCGTACTCGTTCGAAGCGGTTTATCAAGAGAGAGGTTAGATGATACAAAAACTCTAATGAATAGGTCATTCATGGCTATTATAGGCAAATGACTCAACTTTCTCAGTCATTGAAGTTAGGGGAAAATGGACTACCATAATTATCTTGGGTGGTAGTCGTCTAGCACTTTTGTAGAAGTCGGATGCATCCATAGGCCTTGTATGACTTTGGAGACTTACTCTCTTGGTCATTGGTCATCCTCTTAAGAGCGGACTGAGTTAGTCATTCAGGGTAGCATAAAATAGAGGGCATAATAGACCCCTAAATTAATCTCGATTATTTTTATGTTTCGTCCCTTATGCGTACCCACAATGGCCAGCTAATAATCAGAACAGAAATATGATTGGCTCACGTCATTGTTAGACTTGCACGATAATTTATTTGCTCTTGAGATTAGTTACATGTTTTACCTTACTACTTGTGATAGTTAATGGTATGCATGTTTGACTTTGTGGTAATTGTATAACTAGCTTGGTTATAACTGTTTATAATTAATTCTGTTATAACTGCTTGTGGCTAGTACTTGCTCTTTGTCCATGGAATCAATTTTATCATGGACATATGCTTGCAAAATTATGAGCATGCTTTATATTAGTTATTGTTCTTTCTATTCTTTTATGCACCTACCAGATTTTTGCAAAACTGACTCATTTTATGGGTGCAAATGACGAGTAAGTTCTCCTTACAGTCGGTGGTGTGGTGCAATATGGATCAAGGTCTCACTCTTCTTTTTGGCATCCTGGCCGCTCATTTTGGGCTTTGTACTTTTGCTCTCGGGGAGGAAGACCCCAAATCTTATACAAGCTAAAATGATTATCAGTAAAATTCTCCTTTTTGTTCACTACCTGTTTTGGCTACAAATGGTTTCGTTAAGATTTTTTCTCTAACGTGCTCAAAAGAATCAACTTGTTCCTTCTTAAAAGAAAATCCACTATCGCTAAAAGTTTTCGCTTTACAAATTCTGAATTTAAATATTTTTCTTATTTCAAGTTCAACTTTTGGAGTGTTACACTCTATCTCAAATTTATGCATGCATATACACCTGCACAGGCAAAATATCTTCTCCAGGGTGAGAAATGGGTTGGGTATCTGACCCATCAGGGTATACCCAAATAACTGGATGTCAGATTCGGGTTTTGTCGGGTCAAAAAAATAAAATCCGAAACCTAGGCCCGTATAATTTAAAGAGCTTATAATATTGATCAAAATTACATATAAAATACTTGGGTCAAGGCTGGTTGAGTTGGATATTTGGTAAAAACCATAACCACAACCCACCCTCATATACTTGGGTCTAGTTCAGGTTCGCCCGAATAATATTCGAGTCGGCATTTTATATGTCATACTCTAATATTTGGGTTTAGGTCGAAAGTGTATCGAATACTAACTGGTTAGTGAAATAAATGTCCACAGCATGTGTGATGTGTGCAGATCAAGTTATATAACCAATCCTTTGAGGGGTGTTTGATTACGCAGACAGAACTGTGTGGAACAGTGTTGTCTGCACATTTTTTATTGGATACAGAGGTATCATAGACAAGTCGAGTTTTTTCTATTGGTATTCTATTTTATTAATTTTAATTTTTTTTATCTTTTTGGGTTTTGTCCCAAGTCCCTCAAACTGGGAGGCATCCCGTGTGTCCGCCGTTTGCATTGGGCACGTAGGGCGTAGACTCTTCTGTCTGTGCTATCAAAAGTTTAGCACTCAATCTCCAATGCACATCTCACTTGACAACTGTGAGAGTGGGGCCCACACGCACATCCATCAAGTGAGATATGTGGTGAGGATTGAATAGGACCAATTATGTGATCATATACAGTATGACCTCATCTGCACCCTAAACTCTGTGGACTAGCATAAGTTGTTACATAGGCACCAATGCAAATAGGGTTGCAAATGGGCCGGATCCACGATGGAGGTTTTGCAATTTTTGGTTGTTCCATATCCAATTTTCATCTGAAACCCCATGTATTTAAATATTGTTGATCCGAACCGTTTGCACTCCTGAATGCGAACACGTACATGCAAAAAGTGAAACACTGCTACATGAGAATAATTCCATAAACATACTTGAATGTCTAGTGAGAGAACGAGCAGGCACATTTTTCATGCAAATGCAAATTTATGTGCATGCTGTTGATGTGCAGTGTGATTACTTGCTTGATGATCTGATGAAACTATCAAGGAGTACACGAGAACACGAGCATACTCTAATGCTCGATCATATAGTGTTGTATTCAATCAGCAGATTTCACAACTGGAATGAGCCATAGTCACAAAATCTAGATCTCAGGAAAATACGGCGAGGAACATGAAAAATTAAGTTTTTTGGGTAAAATCTTGGTGTATATATATATATATATATATATATATATATATATATATATATATATATATATATATATATATATATATATATATATATATAACCAATAGAATGTGAGAACTGAAAATATGAGAACTAATATGTGAACCGCAATTTTCATAGATTTTTTATTCTTGTCTCTTGAATCTAACCGTACAGATGTGATATGCATGCATGCTTTTATAAGAACCTGCTCTTGAATCATCCGATTTTGATGCATAAATGAGATTTTCTTTAAGGCTTTAAAATAATGGCTCATAATCTTCATAAATATCCAAGCATTCAAAAATCGCATTTTTCATAAAAAATACCCGATCCAATGGTTGATGCCTAGCAAATTCACCATGCCAAGCACATCCACGTGGTTGGATTTGCAAAAAAAGTGTTGAAAATGCCCATATTTCTAGTTTTCATATTTTAGTGACTATATATATAACGTGTTCCTTGAGCCCCCTTTTTAGTTAGGTCTGGTTAGGCCCCTTCAAAAATCATAGTTTTAAGTATTTTTTTCTCAGGTCAAACACTGTAGATGTAATTTATAGGTTTTTGTTTAGTGGGAATAGACTTTTTGATTACCAAAATCCGACCTGTATACAGGTTTTTCGATGATCCAAAATCAATGGCTACGAAGGTACCATTTTTTTTTGCTCAAAAAAACTTGTTTTTTGGTCAAAAAAATATGATCCAAGAGTCGATTTCTACTAAAATTGAGCATGCTAAACACATCTAACGGTTCAGATCTATCATAAAACACTTAAAACCTATGGGGCATAATGGGAAAAAATGAGAAATGGGGCTTAATATGTTTGGTTCTCATATATATATATATATATATATATATTCATTTATTTATTTATTCATGATGAGAAACCCTCACAAAAGCGAGGAAAACCCTAAATGGGGCCCCACGACCACCTGCCTGACGTACATGACAAGAAATATATGTTTTATTGGCGCACCTGAGCTGTAGCGCCAGTGTAAGATTAGGTTTACTGGTGAAGATTTTCTATTGCGTCAAAGAAAAGGCATACAGTGGTGTAGGGAACCCCAGCCCCAGTGAAAACAATCTTTTCTAGTGCAACCTAATGCTAGGTTAGAAAAAACAATATTTCTCTGGTTGGGGTCTCATACGCTGGAAAAACAAAACTTTCACTTGTGCAGCTCCCAATTGCCCAAGTAAAAGTATTTTTAAAATTAGCAGTTTTGCAAGAGAGCTTCCTCCCTTTTTCTTTTCGTTTCCTCTCAAAAACCCCATTCCTCCAAGAGGATCTTTGGGACTCAAGTTTTCCATGTAGGGGTTCGATCACGGGATAACTGGTATTACTGGATAAATTGCTTACTGACCAAGTTCTCAAGAGAAGAGGATTTCACCTGCCCAGCAGATGTATTTTGTGCCTTTCAACCAGAAAGAATCAGCGCAACATTTTAATCTGAAACTGTCAATTCATGCAACAACTCTTCACAATGGTATGGACTGCCATAGGAATAAAGTGGGCAATGGATACAAGCCCTAGAGACTTATTGATTGGCGAACAGATCAGCAGAAAAGGCCCTAAATTACTGTTTTCATAGAGGTGTTGGCTCTAGGGGTGGCAATTTCTGACACGACCCGCCAACCCGCCTCTTAGGCGGGTTCGGGTTGGGCTTAAGCCAACCCGTTTAATAAACGGGTCGACCCGTGTAACCCGTTTATTAAACAGGTCGGGTTCGGGTTGGGGGTATGCCAACCCGCCAACCCGGCTGACCCGTTTAATAAACGGGTTAGACGGGTGGGTCAACCCGCCAACCCGTCAACCCGACCCGCCAACCTGACCCGCGAACCTGAAAACCCGTTAACCCAACCCAACCCATTTATTAAATGGGTTGGCGGGTCGTGTCGGGTTACCCGTTTATTAAACGGGTCGGGTTCGTGTTTGCCACAGCCGACCCGTTTAATAAACGGGTCGGGTTCGGGTTGAGGTATGCTGACACGCCAACCCGCCAACCCGACCCGATTGCCACCCCTAGTTGGCTCCTAATAGCTCCAAGGCTAGGGGTGTCAACGGGTCGGATTTGGTTCAGACCCAATTGGAACCAGACCCAAACCTGATTTGAGATACTGGTACCAGGTCCAATCGAACCCACCATAAGAAAAAACATACCTGAACCCCATAAGGATTACATGAACCAGACCTGAACCATACCAAGTGAAATAATAATTTTTACCCTTTTTACATTGAAAAATTGCATATCTTAGTCGGAACTCGGGTCGGGCTTGAGTCTGGTATGAAATTTCACAAACCATATCAGACCCTTTGGATCCCCCCAACCAAATTGTAATCAGACCTTATTTATCACCATACCCTAACCCTATAGGGTTTGGTAAGGGTCGGCCCGGGTCAAACCTGACCCATTGACACCCCTAATGAAGGCTCAATTGGCTGGAGAGGAATAAAAGAATTTTCTTTGAGGAGTGCTCTTCCTGCGCAATGATGGCTCGTAATTCCTTTTCAGAGCTCACAGTTAGACTCAGATTCAAATGGCCCGAATGGACCTTCCCTATCTCTGGAAGAATCGTTGCTTGATTTGATGACTGAGGCTGGTATCTAAACGTATTCTATCTGCTGTTTTATTTGTTATCTGAGTGACATCTCATCACTCATTTACAACCTGTACTAATTCTTTCCATCTCAATGAATTACTATTTCTCTCAATATATATATATATATATATAGTATAGAAAACTATTCAAAGAATTACTTTAGTCTTTAGCAATAAGAACACAATTTAAAAAAAAAAATGTTCAAAGAATATTTTAATATTAAAAAAAGTAGAAAATATCATTTAGCGGGCTTCGGGCCGCTGAAGACAGGCCAAATCCAGCCCATCTTGTTATCAGGTACCTAACCCGATGTCCAACCTCCAGCCATGTGTGTCCAACAACAAATAGAATGCATTTTATAGGAAGACAAATGATTGCCTTACTCCCTTGTTGCACCTAGAAAACAAGCTCCCAAAGTGGCACGCAACCGGGCGTATTTTTCGCTGTGGTATCGCGTTTACATATCGTATTCGCCCACCCTCTTTTTTCATTTTTACGCGTGGCAGCACCAATGTCACAAATCTCATCATCAGGATTTTTTCAGCATGAAAAAAATCTCGCAATAAACTAAAACTTCGTAATATGGAAAATTCTATAGAAAATATCAGCAAATATAAAATGTTATAAGTACACAAAAATATATAAATCTAAACAAGAAATGTTAAGAATATATAGAAATTTCAAAGAAATAATATTGAGATGAAATCATGATAATCTAAATTTTGATGTCATAGTACAGAAAAATATATAAATCTAAACAAGATATGTTAAGAATACATAGAAATTTCAAAGATAATATTGAGATAAAATCATGATAATCTAAATTTTGATTTCATATTTTATCAGCTTCTGAATAAAATCGTGATATGTTTAAAATATTGCCAAATATTCGTGACTGTGCAGCACCAAATCAATGGTTACCTAGTAGGTTCTACTGAGCAGCACCAAAGTTAAACCATGAATTATATCCCTTATTTATGTCATATGGATACGGCACCACATACAGATACAATCATTTTTATGAAGTTTCCAATACGACTAGTATATAAAGGGATTCCGAATGGGAGTCAAAATGGAGTACCCATGTGACATCTTTTTAAGTTTTCCCAACCACAGCAAAGAAAGAACCAGGCAGGAACAGAAAGAGTCCATCAATCAGAAAATTAAATAATGTCTGAAACCAAAGTTAACTATTGCAGGAAGAATTGACCTAACTATTTAAATCCCTGCTGTTGAGGTACAAGCAATTGGTATACCCAGAAAGGCTACCTTCAATCACAGGAGTAAAACCAGTGTACCGGTTCTCAGCCTTTGCCATGATCAAGTCAGCAACCTTCTTCATCATCTCATGTTTCAGGACAAAGGGTTGTGCAGCATATTCCTCTAGGGGCATCCACTGAGCCAAACACAGAAACCAGGAGATTAGATATGTCGCATCTTAGAAACAGGTCTATATATGGAAGCAAAGGCCCATGATAATCCAACACATACCAAAGAGGTCTCGACAGAAACTTTGGCCAAAGACAGAGTGACTGAATTTTCTAAAAGCAACAATAATTGCTAATACCAATGTTGTTAAAATCATTTCACTATGTGAATCAGTTTTTCAGAAACATTAAATTCAGCTTGAAACGAATGGAATTGGATCATTTTCTTAATCAGGCCATTTCAAAGATTGAATTTTTATTCGAATTTTCGATTTCAAAATATATTCTTTTAAAATGTCTAAGTGAATCAATTCAAGGTATAATCTGGTTAATTCGACAAAAAATCAGCTGATTTTCTAATAGAACCAAATCAACCCTTTTATTGTTTCAACAATGGGCCGATTCAGACAGATTTTAACAACATTGGCTAATACAATTTAGAGCATGCCTGAGTATCATTAAGAAGATGATGAGGATAACCAACTTGTTCAAGAAAGATAACAGTTACATCTTATGATGTTAAGAGGACTACCAGTTCATTCATTTATTTACATCAAGTTCAAGTTCTTTTGTCCTCAACAAAAAGATGGATATGTGCCATTTAATTGACCATCAATATCCAAGAACTCGACATAAAATCCACCTCAAAACATAATATCCATTGGAAAAACCAACAATTTAACCAAGCGCTAGAAAGCAGTACAATGGTTCTCCATCTTTCTCCTTTTTGTTAATTCATCAAAAATTTGCTGAAATGGAATCAGTGGATTAGACAGAATATTTATTTACCACGAATGAATAGTTAACCACAAGACACCAATAGCCACAAAAGGCAGAAATCAAAATTAAAGAAGGAAAAATCATGAACATTATATTGTTTCAAAATTAAGATATTTTCTTCCAAGGAATGGGTACCAATTAATGAAATTTACCTGGGCATCTTCAATTTCTGATTCTTGCTTCTGAATAACAAATGACAAGGGGTGCAGCATACACACAAAAAACAGATCCGACTTCTCAAAGAAGGATTTATGACTTTGTCTGTAAGTTAGATTTAAAAACCTACAGTCAGTCAAGGGAAAGAAACTTGTAAACAAGGATTCGAAAATCAACTCAAGTGCATGTGCCTGGCAATCCATCAAATTGCTATATTATGTAGTTTACGTAATATCTACTATAACAAAGAGAAACTTTGATATTGTGTACATAACTAATGGTCTGGCAAAAAAGTTTCATAAACTGCAATAGAGAACAATTTCTACAAGGTATTCTAGAATTCATCATATACAGGCAGTTCATGATCCAAAATCTATGCTTGAAAAGAGGTCAACAAAATTGCCACCTCTTATAGCAAGATCTAGTGGTAAGACCTACTTACAAATGGTAAACTTTTTCTCTTATAGTTCGACTACAAGAAACTACTGGAAATATATTAATTCATGTACCTGAATCCAAGAACTTCCACAAATTCAGTCTCAATCTGCAACAAAAAATAAAGATTCTGACATCACAAGAGCTTCGGTACTTGAGGCTCAGAAGAAAATGAATGAAAGGAGATGATATATAGCTTACTCCTGTTTCCTCTTTAACTTCTCTTACAGCCCCAACAGGTATATCCTCACCCTAGCAAGAAAACATTTAACCTTATAGTTCATAACAATTAACAGGGCCTAAATGAAGCAAAATGAAGGCATGAAAATATCCACAAAAGAAATGGCACCTCATCAATGGCGCCAGTAGGAATCTTCCATACACCAGAACCTTTCCAACTGCCAGCCTTTTCCTGGACTACCAGCACCTAAAAACATGGTTTCCCATAAACCCAAATCACAGAGTTGCAGGTCTCCCTAACTAGAGCTATCAGGTAACATTGCAACATAAGCTAAATTGTTTTACATTGAAGTAAGAACCAGCATATTGTATCTATCGGGTGTCTCGATACGATACACACCTGTATATCGATGTTGGAACCTGTATATCGATGTTGGAGTGTATCGTACATGTATCAGGTGTATCTTATGATACACCCCTGTATCTTATGATACATGCATATCTTACAATATGCAATTAGTGTAGTTTAAGTTGCACTTATTTTGATTTTCTTTTTCAAAACATATAGGACCCCAAACGAAAAAGAAACATATAAGACCCAATGGGCCAGTTCATACTCATCCTAAAGAGCTTAAAAGTGGTTTGGGGAGATTTCCTGTAAAAAGGGAAAAAAATAAGATGATGATAATCATGATTGATGTTACCTAGTTTGTTTTTGTTTGAATTTTGAAGAAAACTTGGTTATGAAAGATTTTTTAATATTGAAAATATCGTATGCTGCTTTTTCTGTTTATGTAAACACACACTATTTGAATCTTGTGACTTGTTAATTTAGTTTCATTGTTTAATATCCATATTGTTTCATAGTTTGCATTTTTCTTGTGAGATGCATGTCATTCATAGCATATAATTTTTTTGATATGTGATATTATACTTTTATCTTATGCAATTTATTGTTGTTTCTTGTGTAATAAAATTTTAGAATTTTCCTGATTTTTTGGATTTTTTATTTAAAACATACAGCTTTTATGATACAATAGGATAAAATACATTCCCTATTTTGAGCCCAGCCTATATGGGTTATGATACGTTTTTTACAACCTTGGTAGGAACAGTAACTAATAAATCTTCAAAGTCAAAAACAAACATTTACATCTTCTCATAACCAATCAGATTGAGTATGAGACCCTTGTTCATAGACATGAATATCACTGAGAAAAAGAATCACAAAATAAGAACTGCAAATCCAGGTAATGTACCTGTCCTTCATTGTTTATCACGACAGCACCAATACCTACTCGATGTGTAGCATTGAAAGGCAGAGTATGAGGAGAGTCAGGAAGCCACGATACAAGCATCAAATATGTTGGCTCTGCATGGTGGTACCAAAATCCTTCCTGAAAGACAACAAAGGAATTAGTTGAAGCTTGAGCAGGAGAATGACTTTAATATTCCTGCATGGAATATAGCTACATATAAGTAACAGTAAAATGCAAATGAGAGATCCATCTCAACCAGCATAAAGTAAAGAGTCCATCCATGTTGCCCTGTTGACATAATTAATGTCAAAATAAGATCTACAGGAAGAATTTGATCAACATTTAATGGAAATTGTTTAATAAATTCATTGAAAACTATGTCACATAGGTGCAGGTGCAGATATGGGTGCTGATGCGACGATGCAGCACTTCAAAAAAATGGGTGTAGGGGTGCGGGGAGAGTATATATAAAAATATAATTTTTAACAGTTTTAAGTTAACACTGTGTATGTGTGTGCATTTATGTATTTATATATAATATAGATAAAACAGGACTTGGTTAGGGTTAACTGAATATACTTTTAGACAAAAATGGACATCAGTGTGGTTGACTTCACCTAACACAAAGGAAGCCATGTCCAAGTGTCATACCCGCATGGGTGCAGGTGCAACATGGGTGTAGTCCGTGTTACATAGATTGAAAACCATGATGGATGCCAAATAAACAGGATCAGCCACCACCGGGTAGTAAAAAGTGAGACTGAATGTATTAACATTATTTAAAAATCATAACAATAAGAAATAAAAAAGAAACCATATCTTATTCACTACTGAGATCAACTTTATTCTTGCTTTATACTTTTATTATTACATGAAGTAGGTCGCTTACCACCACAAAATAAAAAGCAAGCAATGACTAAATGATACAGTAATATTTAATGCATGTTGAAATAAAGACAAACAAGAATGCTAGGATTTTTGTTTCATTTTATCAGCTATAACAGGATCAAGGAATATTGCTAACCTCAACTGCAGCAGGAACAAGTTTTGCAAGTTGAATTGGAATTTTCAGCCAAACTCCTTTTTTGCCCTAAAATGAATATAGGAAAAGTTAGAATACTCATGTAAATACAATGCAGTATCTAGGCTCATGCAACTATATCAATCAAATGATGCTTAACAGATTCTAAACATTGAAACAAGTTCTGAAACATATTTGAAAGGAAACATTGTAATTTTAAGACTAGGATGTAAAATATTCACCTATTTTTCTCTATAAATGCATTAAGCATAATGTCAGCATGTGATCACTATATGCAACAATATTTCCTTAGCTACTAAAGGATTAAGATATGCATGTAAACAATCTCAAAGTCTTATGTAGCCAAGTCATGAATTTGACAACTCTGGAACAAAGTATGATCAACAACATGCACCAATATTTGCATTCAAGAAAACAAGGTCCATTGCCAAAAAGAATGTAAACATTTTCTTTGTGGAACAGAATATGTATATTGTACCATAGCAACTAGTCGGTTTAGTAAGCAACGAAGTAGTGATGGGAGTGTAGTGAAGCTTGGTGAGCAAGAAATACCGGTGGATGATTGTTTCAAATATTTGGGATCTATCATTCAAAAGTATGGAGAAATTGATGGAGATGTAAATCATAGGATAAAGGTTGGGTGGATGAAATGGAAAAGTGCAACTGGAGTGTTGTGCGATCGTAGAATGCCATTGCGGTTGAAGAGAAAGTTTTATAGGACGACTATTAGGCCCGCTCTACTATATGGTACGGAATGTTGGTCTGCCAAGAGACATCATATTCAAAAAATGAGTGTAGCTGAGATGCGTATGCTGAGATGGATGTGTGGAAATACAATAAAAGATAAGATTCGGAACGAGGAGATACGTAAGAAGGTAGGTGTTGCACCCATTGAAAATAAGATGAGAGAGAATCGTTTACGGTGGTTTGGACATATTCGGCGAAGGCCTAATGATGCTCCAGTTAGAAGGATGGAGAAATGGGAAAATATATTAGTTAAAAGAGGTCGGGGTAGGCCTAGGAAGACATGGATGGAGGTGATAGGAAAGGATATGAATGCTTTGAACCTCACCGAGGACATGGCATTGGTTAGAAATGATTGGAGGAGAAGGATTCATGTGGAAGACCCAAAATGATTTTCTTTTTTGGTTCATATCGCCGACCCCAATTGTTTTGGGATGAAGGCGTAGTTGTTGTTGTTGTTGTTGTTGTACCATAGCAATTATCAGACAGTGATAGGTTGCAAACATAGCAGAAAGTGTTTGACAATTAACCTTGACAAAGAGCCAACGGAGTGAGCTCGTAACTTTTCAATGTAAGTTGGAAACTTTAGATTCTCCTTGCAACACTGGTACATTACTAAGCTTTTTGTGGCAAACAAAGGATATTATTCCCACCCTAACTATCCAGACCAAGAAAATATGCTCTTATGGATTCTAGACAAGCTAAGAAACCTAGTGCTGATGGAAAATGTCAAACTCTTTTTTTAGAAGAAACATATAAAACGTAAAAAAGATGAAATACTTCATAAACAAGATGCAGAAGACTACTTGTAGTGTTGGATCAAAACAAAGCAAATCCTAGACTACCTGAGCAAGCTCAATGTACAAGAAACACTGGATCAACCAGCTTGAAAGACAGATCCTTGACCAAATAAACTAAGTTACAAAATTAATCACGCCAACCCCCTGATCTTTAGGCACTAGAACTCACCTCCGTCATTCCCCATGTAAAGAGTCAATGACTCGTTATTCATCATACAGAATCATAATATTCTACATGAAATCAACAATAATTAAGAAGTATGCATCAATAATCACTTATCCACTTTCATTCAATATACACAGAACAGGACAATCATAGAAACAAAATAAACAGATCACACCATTACAGCTTCAGCATAGTAAAAATCAATACATTCAAGAGACGAAACAAAAGCAAAGATATTGTTCAAAGATTTCAAGGCCAGAAAGAAAGTGCTCACCTGCTGCCTCCATCTGGATATTGATGCTTTAAGCAATGCAGAAAATGCGCTAACATCCATTGGTGCCTCGATCTCGACTGTCATTCCCTCATAGTCATCTTCCTTCCCAATTAGTATTTCAACGTCATCGGGGGAGCTTGCCAAGATTGACATGCTTCTAACCTCAAAGCAATTGGAAGTCCTAAACCTAAAATCTTAAGCGACCACACTCCAAATATCACAATGCAAAGACTCTCCAGTGTAAAAACATAATTACAAACAAAATGACAGAAAAAGCAAAAGAGTAATGCTTCAATCTCGAGGGAAGGATAACAGAGCACGAATATATAAATACAACAAAGCACATGGAATCCCAACGTACTCAGCAATTTCATAAAAGCTATTGAATGAATAAAACATCCATATATAAAAAAATACTAAAAACTTACTCATTTTCTACAGAAACTTGGTAGTTAATGAAAAATATCCGAGTGTTTTTCAATCTGAGGAGAGAATAAAAAAATGAAAAGAAAATAACAAAAAAGAAAATCTGAATCACTGAAATTTTCCTCGACGTACAAGCAACTAAAACAAGGCAAATTCTGATTAAAAATATCATCAAATTTTAAAAATTCATTTTTCTATCAAAATAGCCAAAAAATCTGGATTTCGTTTACCAAACTTCGACCAAAATTGCCATTAAAATCCAGGAGCACGATAAAAGCTGATTTCTTAAAACAAAAGGCCGGAAAAATGCAAAATTGAACAAACGAACACATAGAAGGACTTCAAAATCACGAGAAAAAAAACACCAGAATCCACTAAAATAGACAAAAATAAAAAAATTTACCAAATTTCGACAAAAAATTGCCAGAAAAATCCGAGAACTACTCCAACTTCGTTAGCAAGAAAATATACATACACTTGAAGGAAAACTTTACAAAAAATAGTTATACAAACAAACAACTACGTGAAAAATCACCATTTTTTCAACAAAAAAACTTGAAAAATAAGAAATTTGATAAACGAACACATAGGCGGACCTCGAAAACACGAAAATCACCAGAATCCTATCAGAGAATAGCCGTGAAGACTGAAAATCTCCTTCAAAATCGAGAACCAGAAAAAACTAGGAAATTCTCACGAAAAATAGGAAAATTCACTAAAAATCTAAAAAAATCGAAAAAAAATCAAAAAATTTACCTCCAATATCGGAGAATACACTAAAAAAATCAAAAAAATACCTCTAGAGAAACGAGAAGCCGGTAGATGGGATGACGATCGCCGGCTCTTCCTCAGAAGAAGAAAGTTTCTCGAGGAAGCAACCGCGGACGCGTTCGGCGAATCGGCGTGAGAGAGGATCCTACATTTGAAGGGCCAAGAGGAGGAGGGAGAGAGGGTCCGTACAGTGACAGTATATACTGTAACGGAAATGGAGACCATGAATTTCCTCATTCGTCATAAGAAAACAAAACCCACGGATTAATTGTGGGGAAAAAGAAACGCACGGAGAGAACCGGCGCCACGTCTCGCTCGAGAGAGCTCCCCGCCCGTCGGCAATGCAGCTTTTTCCGTTCGGTGATTTGTAAAAGTACGTCAATGTCAAGGAAAATCAGTTTTTTCTGCCATGTGGCAGATTGAGCGATTTCTGGGGAGTCGTTGCGGAGGTGGCGAGGGTTATTGGTTGAGCTTTTCTATCATGTTAAATCAGAAAGCTGACGGTTTCTCTTTTTGAGAGAGCCGTTGTGGCTTCTGTGTGAGAGAATTTAAAACCTGGGTAGGGATGGTATGGAATTGCTCCAGCCCGGCCCATGATCTATTAAACAAATTATTATTATACTCATATACATATTATAAAATCTTTTATATATATATATATATATATATATATATATATATATATATATATATATATATATATATATATATATAACTCACATTAGAATTCAGGTTACACTTGAAGAGTCCGATTAATATATGGAGCTGGGTATATCACATTCTCTCTAGTGTCAAAGGGTCCGGTTTAGTTCTAACCCAAATAGAACCAGACCCAAACCTTATTTGAGATGATGGGTATCAATTCCAAACTCATGTCTAATCAGACCCACGATAATAAAAACCATACCTAAATACTATAATGATTACATGAACCAGACCTAGATCATACTTAATAAAATAATATTTTTTATCATTTTTAAATTGAAAATTGCAGACATTAAGCAGAACTTGAGTCGGGCTCGAGTTAGTATGAAATTTCACAAACCATACCTGGCTACATATATTAATCGGATCCTTTGAGTCTGATTTCTAATGAAGTCTTATTATTTATCACCAAACTCTAACCTTATAGGTAGGGGGGGGGGGCGGCAAAATCTGACACTACCCGCTAACCCGCTTCTTAGTCGGGTCGAGGTTTGGCTTAAACGGGTTCATGTCATAAACGGGTCAACCTGCCTAACCCATTTATTAAACGGGCCGGGTTCGTGTTAGGAGTATGCCAACCCGGCTGACTCATTTAATAAACGGGTTAGGCAGGTGGGTCAACCCATTTACTCGAACCTGACCTGCCAACCCGTTTACTCGACCCCGACCCCAACCCGCCCGCCAACCCGTTTACCCAAACCCGACCCATCAACCCGTTTACCCAAACCCGACCCGCCAACCCGCCCGCTAACCCTCCAACCTATTTATCCGACCTGACCCATTTATTAAACGGGTTAACCGTATCCTGTCGGGTTACCCATTTAATAAATGGGTCGGGTTAATGTTTGTCACAGCCGACCCATTTAATAAACGGGTTGGGTTCGTGTTGAGGTATGCTGACCTGCCAACCCACCGATTCGACCCGCCAACCCAAACCGATTGCCAGCCATACTTATAGGGTTTGGTAGGGAACGGGTCAAACCCGACCCATTCACACCCCTAGTTATAGGGCATGTATAGAGAGTGATGTCATAGATTGGAGCCTCATCTTCACGTGGGTGAGGTCAGATCTGAAAGGTCGAATGTGGTGAAGAGCGTTTCACGATTGTGTGGTTGTTAGGGTTTTGATGATGGACGGTTGACAGCGGCTTCATGGACATTAGGTAGGGTCGTCCCCTGCACAATAGCTTAGTTGAGCCTGAGTTTGAGTTGTTTTAGGTATTGGGGTTAATTCTCAAATTTCTTTCGAAAACACCACCGTTTTTCGGGGGAAAATCCACGATAAAAGTGCCACATTGGTACTTCCTTTTTACCATAAGTGAAACAAACACCCATAAGGTAGGTGAGAAAAGTCCACACTGACATTGCGAAAGGCCGCAACTTTTCCCACCTGATTCTCTTTTTCACGCCTAAACCCATTTAAAACTTTTCTCACGGAGAAAGGTATTTCCCAAGAATGGCAATTTGGTATGAGTTTCTGAAAACATGGGTCAGTCCCGGGAAACTTTATTCCCTCTTCGGAGGAGTTTGCATGCCACGTAAACGACCGGGAACCCATGCATTCTATGGGCCCCACTGAGGCAACGCCAACACACACACACACACACATATATATATATATATATATATATATATATATATATATATATATATATATATATATATATATATATATATAGGAAACCTGATTTCCTCAAGAATCTTGATTCTTATGTTAAAATATCACAATTCTCTCAAAAATCTAAATTATTTCAGTACTTGATTTTTATTCCCATATAATTTTATATACCACTTTTTTGTGTTGAATTTATAACCCGAACAAACCGCATCCGGAATGAACCCCATTTTATCCATCTAACCAAATTCAATTCTGTTTAGTTGTATTTGGTGAGCCACAACAATATCCGATTATAATTGGATGCATATATGGTTTTGTTTTATTTTTGTTTTTTGTTTTTTGTTTTTTTTTTTTTTTTTTGCTTTTGAATGGGAAAAATATCCAAATTTGGTGGATATCCAAATCCATTTACATGTAAAAAAGTGGATCTGGTATGAGCTTATCACCATCTGAATTCAAAATCATTTAGCCAATTTTTAAAAATTTTGTGTGCAATCGTGTATGTATTTTGGCGATTCTGCAGTTATTTGCAGAAATTTAGCAACAATAATAGCTCGATGTCTGAAAGTTTTGGTAGAGGATGAAAACTCTGTTTCACAAAGGATATTATGATTCAGTTGCATGGTTGCTACATGGACTGTTGAGAAGCATGTATTTCTTTTGTACTCTGTTTTGGGTATTTATGATGAGATTTGGGATGAATTCAGTGTGAGTTTGTTTATCACCTGGATATAAATCTATAATTTTTGCAGATCCAACTTCATGTTAAGTTGGCCGGAGGTTGTAGGGGGGTTGGCCCATGCCGGTAAGGTGAGGGTTTAGGGGGCATTAGTTCTTGAGGCAATTTTTTTGGAAAGCAGTTCTATAATTTTACCTTAGAATCCCTAGTGTATCCAGCAACACTAGTAGACTACATGTACAATTTGTACTCCTGTTTAAGGAGGCATCTTCGTCTCTATTGTATATCCTCATCAATAAAAAAGAAGGCTCAGTGTGGTTATGGACGCCGAACCACCTAAAATTCTTGTTTTGTTTTGTTTTCTTTTGTTTTTTAGTGTTTGTTTAACAAGTTTTGAGAGAGTTGTTACGGTGGTGACTTTGGTGCGTTTATATTTATTGTACTTAAGAATTATACTGGGGTTGTTTTCAGCTATAGTGGACTGAAAAATTGTATGGCAGGATGGTGACGAGTTGTGGAGCCCGATTCATTGTTTTTGCCCTTACAGAAAGGGGGGTCCGGGGGCTCCCTCAGGCGCAGGTCCCGTGGTGACCTTGTGTGTTGGAACTGCGATAAGAAGGGTCATCTAAAGCGGGATTGCAAAGCCCCTAAGAAGAAGAAGAACCAGGACAACACTCAGTTTGTGAATGCAACAGTTGAAGAAACTACATGTTTTGAGGATGTTTTGATCTTCAGCGTGGACAGTTCGATCGAGTCGTGGATTTTAGACTCAGGTGCCTCTCTTCACTGCACTCCGTGCAAAGAGCTTATGCACAACTTCGTGGCCGAAAAACTCGATAAGGTTTATTTAGCTGATGATGAGCAGTTAGATATTATGGGGAGGGGTGATGTGCATATTAGGACTGCTTGTGGGTTCAAATGAACATTGCATAATGTTCGTTATATACCTGGTTTAAAGAGAAATCTGATCTCAATAGGTCAGTTGGATAGTGTCGGGTATAAAACGGTATTTGGACATGGTTTTTGAAAAATCTTGAAAGAAATCTTGGTTGTTGCACATGGAAGAAAATTGAAGACCCAGTACATGACTGATAACGACCGAGATATTGTTGCTTCGGTGAGTTCGGAAGCAGATACTAAGTTGTGGCATTGTAGACTCGGGCACATGAGCGAGAAAAGGATGAAGGTGTTAGCATCAAAAAGACTATAGACAGACTTGAAGTCTGTACACACTGGTTTCTGTGAGGATTGCGTGTTAGGCAAACAGAAACAGGTCAGTTTCTCGAATATCAGAAGAGAACCGAGGGCAGAAAAATTAGAGTTAGTACACACTAATGTTTGGGGACCAGCCCCTGTTTGTTTCCTTGGAGGCTCACGATACTATGTGACCTTCATTGTTGATTCCACCAAAAAGGTATGGGTTTATTTTTTGAAGAATAAATTTGATATTTTTGTCACTTTTAATAAGTGGAAAATAGAGGTAGAAAATGAGATTGGGCTGAAAGTGAAGGGCCTACGATCTGACAATGGACGGGAGTATGACAGTGTAGAGTTTAAAGCATTTTGTGCGGGGAACGGAATTAAAATGAGTCGGACTGTTCCGAACCGACCACAACAGAATGGAGTCGCTTAGAGGATAAATAGAACTCTCAATGAGCGTGTGAGGCGCATGAGACTGCACGCAGGTTTGCCTAAGGCATTTTGGGTTGATGCTATCAATACTGCAGCCTATCTGATCAACCAGGGTCCCTCAGTCCCATTGGATATGAAACTGTCAGAAGAATAATGGACGGGAAATAAGGTAAATTTATCTCATTTAAGAATTGTTTGTTGTGTTTCTTATGTACACATTGATTCTGAGAATATGGATAAGCTAGATGCTAAGGCCCGAAAATGTTACTTAATTGGATATGCCTCTAATTACTTTGGTTATCGTTTCTGGAATGAAGAAAACCGGAAAGTAATAAGAACTAATGATGTAACATTTAATGAGAATGTGTTTTATAAAGACATGTCCAGTGTAGAATCAGAGGGGACAGAGAAACAAGAAGATATGATGAGAGAGATTGACTTGGAGGAAATCTCAACAAATACCCCTGTTGAGAATTCTGAGACAGTCGAGATAGACTCTAATATAAAGTCAGCCACTCCTGCACCTGAGTTGAGGAGATCTGTTAGAGTACCTAAACCTTTGACTCGGTATTTCCCATCTTTACACTACTTACTGTTGACTGACTCTGGCGATCCAGAATATTTTTATTAGGCAATGCAGGTGAAAGATTCGGTTAAGTGGGAGTTAGCAATGCAAGATGAAATAAAGTCTTTGCAAAAGAATGAGACTTGGGTGTTAACCAAATTACCAAAGCGAAAGAAAGCATTGCTGAATAAATGGGTGTACAGAGTGAAAGATGAGTCTGATGGTAGCAAGTGGTACAAGGCAAGATTGGTAGTCAAGGGATTCTTACAAAATGAGGGGATTGACTACACTGAGATATTCTCTCCCGTGGTGAAGTTGACTACCATAAGGACAATTCTTGGTATTGTGGTTGCAGAAAACTTATACCTAGAGCAGTTGGATGTAAAAATTGTTTTTCTCTATGGAGATTTGGAGGAGGAGATTTATATGGTGCAGCCTGAAGGCTTCAATAGCCAGGGTAAATGAGACTTGGTGTGTAAACTGCTAAAAAGCCTATATGGCCTAAAGCAAGCTCCAAGGCAATGGTATAAAAGGTTTGACACTTTTATGTGTAACTGTGGATTCAGAATATCCGAGTTGGATCATTATTGTTACTACAAGAACTTTAGTGAGTCTTACTCTTACATTATTTTGCTTTTGTATGTAGATGATATACTTGTTGAAAGTTCTAGCATGCAGGAAATAAGCATACTTAAGCGAAAATTGTCAAAAGAGTTTGAGATGAAGGACTTGGGGCCAGCAAACCAGATTCTTGGTATGCGGATTACTCGTGATAGAGAGAAGGGAACTCTAAACCTATCATAGAAAAAATATATTGGAAAAGTGTTGGAAAGGTTTAGAGTTCAAGATGCAAAGCCTAGAAGCACCCCGCTGGGAAGTCACTTCAAACTCTCAAAGGAGCAGTCACCAAAGACAGACGAGGAATGAGAGAAAATGGCTAAGGTCCCATATGCCTCAGTCGTTGGCAGTCTCATGTATGCCAAGGTGTGCACCAGACCTGATATTGCTTATGCAGTGGGAGTTGTGAGCCGTTATATGGCGGATCCCAGACCAGAGCATTGAGAAGTTGTGAAGTGGATATTGAGATATCTAAAGGGGACATCATGTATGACACTTTGTTTCAGTGGGAGAAGCGCAAACTTGCAATTTTTTGTAGATGCAGACCTTGGTGGAGACGTGGACGAACGAAAGAGCACTTTCGGATATGTGTTTACATTTGGTAACACCGCGATCAGTTGGATGTCAAGACTTCAGAAATGTGTTGCCTTCTCAACCACAGAAGCTGAATATATTGTTATTTCTGAGGCCGGAAAGGAGATGGTGTGGTTGAAGAATTTTCTGAAGGAGATTGGAAATGAACAAGACAAAAGTGTTCTCTTCAGTGATAGTCAGAGTGCTTTATGCCTTGCAAAGAATCCAGTATTTTATTCAAGGACAAAGCACATTCAATTAAAGTATCATTACATTCGAGAGAAGATAAATGATGGGACATTGTCATTAGAGAAGATCCTTTGTGTCGAGAATCCAGCAGATATGTTGACAAAGGGTGTGACTATTGAGAAACTGAGGTTGTGCATTGTCTCAGTTGGATTCCTTCATTGAGCATGAGGGAGGGATGTCGTTCCAGAGATTCAGAGAAGAGTTTGGGAAGAAAGACAGTTGGAGAATTTTTTTTGTATCAGTCTCCAAGTGGGAGATTGATGGGTTGTGGAGCCTGATTCATTGTTTTTGCCCTTGCAGGAAGGGGGGTCCGGGGGCTCCCCCCAGCACGGGTCCCGGTTTCCAATGGATCAAACCCAATTTGGTTAGGGTTAGGGTTGTCGACCTTGCCTTGCTTATATTCTCGCTTTTCTTTCCCCATCTTGTAACTGTTGGAAAAGAGTAATAAGATTTCTCTTTGGGCAACCGTGGTTTTTTACTCTCTCTCGGATTTGAGGAGAGGTTTTTCCACGTAAATCTGTGTTCTTCTTGTAGTTTGTTTTGATCGTTCTTGTTCTTTGTTTCTTTTTTGTTGTTTCTTGCTTGTGGTTTTCCTAACCGATGGAAGCAATGTGTGTACAAATAGAAACATTCTGTTGCAGCCAACTTCAATGGACTCACGAACCTATTACTACAGACAAAGTTTTGGTTTCTACAGGATTGCAAAAACTTTCTACAATTTTCACGTTACAAGATGATTGTGTTAGCCAGTTGCTTAAAGCGGTCGATTGAATCTCAGTCCTTGCACACGGTAGAGGTTTTTTCAGACATGCTGAGCCAGAATGGGGGCTGCAAATGTCAAGGATTGACTCTATTTTCTGCAAAAAGGTTGCTAACAGTAGTCACTAGTCAGTTATTGGTCCAACAGGAACGAAGCTATATACCGTCTTTTCTGGCCTTAGGATGCCTCTTCGGTGGATTTGCAGTTGATAAGATGTGTTTGGTACCCTCTGTTTCAATCTAAAGGCTATAGTAGAACAAAGAAGAAATACAATTTAAGATATTGAAGATATGCCTCAGCTGACAGTACCTCTACTATACATGGAATAGGGTGCTATGTTGGAGCAATATATTCGAATAGGGGTGCAGGATAGACCTCTTTTGTAATGAGGGGTTTAATGAATTGCAGATCATTGCTAGTGATTGAGAGTATGCAATGGTCTGGGTTCAATTGAATGAGATTATAGGACCAAGAGATGGAGCATACAAGATGACTCATCCAGTTGAAATTTCATCAGGTTTGGTACTAACAGAGCACATTCATGTACTACTATTGGGATGGGATTATGTTTCTGGTCATCTCCAATTAAAACAGAAAAGAATTCCTTGAACAACATCAATTGGTTTGTAAAGAGTTTCGAAAATGGAGATTAGGACTTGTTGCAATTCACCTAAGTATCTCATATGTTACAAGAATTGGTTCATAATTGGGGGGCATGTTCCATTTTAAAAATAATGCATTTGACCTCGATTGGGAGCAGAGATGGGTGAAACAAGTAGTTAGGGAAGAGCCAAATATTAGTTGAAGCAAAGGAATTGCTTATCGCCTAGCTTACACCTGGCGATCCTTGCACTTCTCTATTCTAACAAGCCATAGAGTTCGGGTTGTAGATTATGCTAACCAATGTAGTTTATGAACTTGTTGTTTTAGACACTCCAATTTTGATTGAGTCATTTTATGTCGAGAGTTGCATATCAAAATTTAGTATTTTCAGTTTATTTTAAAGTTTTATTAACTTTAATTTTATTTTTGACCTTTAAAACGCCATTCTAAAGTTTTTTTGTTTAAAATATCAATTAAACTAGAAGATATTATCAAGCTAAAAATCAAGTCAATACGATATCGGAGTAAAAAGTTATACGACTTATTTAGTAAAAAAACTTAATTTTCAAATAGGTCTTACTTTAAACACAATTTTTACAACCAAAATTATCGAATTTGGTATACTTAAAATATGAATTAAAGTAGAGGATGTTATTTTTCAGCATATCAAAAATTATTTCGAAATGACATCCTAATATGAAGTTATGGTCAAAACAAGTTAATATGTCGGGCTTATTTTGGCCAATTTCCTAACGACAATCAGGGATTGTCATTGAAAAATGTTGACAACAATGGGATTGTGGTTAGCATTTTTTTTCATGTATCGTAAGCATTTTTGTGATGACTCTTTTTGTCATTAGCCGCATTTTTTATATGGTTCATTTGGATAAAACTGCTCATATCCTATCTTACACTCCTTTCAAACTCAAAATATAATATTTCAAGTCCAAAACCTTTTTACAAAAACTCCTGGCCGGATCACCCGCTTCTTCGCTAGAGAAGAATATTTCACTAAATGTGCACAAAAAATCCAACCACACAACCAATGGAGCGAACAGGCCAATAAAACAAAAAGGATGGTCAAGCTCAAACCCAACTCGGCTCTCTAATCAAAAGCTTAGCCAAAGAAGAAGGGGGAGTGAGAGTTCTAAATTCCAATCTATATCCTATCTTGGTGCCAACCCTTGAGCTTATATAATACTCAAAGGTAGTTACAACAAAAAATACCAGAAGTTACAAAACCATGAGTGGTAAACCAGTCCAGCTACTAACAAACTCAGACAAGGAGACATCCATGCTACATACTTATGTCTACTCTAGGTAGACAAAAGGGTCCAAAAACCCTAATACATAAGGGGCACATTTGAAAATGAAAAAATAATAGGAAAAGTAAAAATAGGAAAGAAAAAATTACATCTTTTCCAACAGTTTAAAACAAGAAAAATTCTTTCACTTCTTTCACCTTAAAGGAGGGTAGAGGAAATTTTTCTATCAAAAATTCTTTTTGCACTCAAGCATACCTTCACCCATAACACATCATTTCAAGAGTTGCGAGCTTTAGCCATCTTCATCTTCCTCCCACCCACCTACTATTTTCAAACTCTCACTCACTCATTTTTTTTCACTCTATTATTTGTCTTGATAGCCTAAAACTTTGTGGGCTTACCTCTTTTTCCTGGGAGCTGTGACGCTTCTCTCACAATGTGATTGATTTGAAGCAAGAAACAAAAGAACTTGAAGACTTTTTTGAGTGATTTTATTTATTTCTAAATTTGATAAAACCAAAATGGTTTATGTTAATCCAGGCATGAATCAATTTGAAATTGTTTTATTCATTTGGGTATATATCTGTCACAGGGACATGTGACAATGAGACACCTAACATATACAGGACACTAAATATGCAATTTTTTTGAAAAATATGACAGGCGGGCATGAAAATTTTTCTTTATTAGCTTTTTTAATTTGGGTGCAATATATTGGTATTACCGTTTTTTCACAGATGTATCTGACCCAGAATCCAATTAAGCTAGATCCAGTCATATTGGATTCAATAAACGGAATCAATTCTGACCCATTTTCGTTCCTATGTATGCAATGCACCAATACCATTTTATTTGTCCAATTTCTAAACTTAGTTTTCAGAAATAAATTCTAAATAAATTTATTATAAAAACAACATACTCACAACATATTGGATTCAATAAAGTTAGGCACTTCTTTATAAATTTTTCAATAATTAAATATGATATAAGATCCTCGATTTTCATGAGTATTAGTATCTGGCATTAACATATCACCAGTAAAAGTGTCGTTGGTAATACTTTTCCGGGCGGCCGCTAAAATAGTGCACGGAAAAAGTTTTTATGGCACTATTTTAGCACACAAAAAAGACCTTTTTTAGGTGTTATTTTTGCATTAGTAAAAATACCTTTATTGGCACTACATTAGCGCCAATAAAATAATTTTTAATGATGCACTAAAAAAAGTGTGCCAGTAAAAGTGGCTAATAGAAAAAAATTATAGTATAATATAGTAGTATAATTCAGAGTTCAAATTTATCAAAAACTTGAAAAATCATAAAACATACTTGAAAAAAAATACTTTAAAAATGCAAAACCCCTAAAATCAAAAAACTTAAAAATTCATAAATCATACTTGAAAAAAATCTTTTTTTTTTATTGATGAGTCTAGAGTTGGGGTTAATGCTAAGTTAGAATTATGGAGACAGACATTGGAAGCAAGAGGTTTTAAGTTGAGTAAGAGTAAGACAGAATATATGGAATGTCGGTTTAGTAAGCAACGAAGTAGTGATGGGAGTGGAGCGAAGCTTGGTGAGCAAGAAATACCGGTGGATGTTTGTTTCAAATATTTGGGATCTATCATTCAAAAGTATGGAGAAATTGATGGAGATGTAAATCATAGGATAAAGGTTGGGTGGATGAAATGAAAAAGTGCAACTGGAGTGTTGTGCGATCGTAGAATGTCATTGCGGTTGAAGAAAAAGTTTTATAGGACGACTATTAGGCCCGCTTTACTATATGGTACAGAATGTTGGGCTGTCAAGAGACATCATATTCAAAAAATGAGTGTAGCTGAGATGCGTATGCTTAGATGGATGTGTGAAAATACAATAAAAGATAAGATTCGGAACAAGGAGATACGTAAGAAGGTAGGCGTTGCACCCATTGAAAATAAGCTGAGAGAGAATCATATACGGTGGTTTAGACATATTCGGCGAAGGCTTAATGATGCTTCAGTTAGAAGGATGGAGAAATGGAAAAATATATTAGTTAAAAGAGGTCGAGGTAGGCCTATGACATAATATTCACCGAGGATATGGCATTGGATAGAAATGATTGGAGGAGAAGGATTCATGTGGAAGACCGAGAATGATTTCCTTTTTTGGTTCATATCGCCGACCCCAATTGTTTTGGGATGAAGGCGTAGTTGTTGTTGTTGTTGTTGTTGTATGCTTGAAATAAATCTTATAAAAATGCAAAACCCCAAAAATCAAAACTTGAAAAATAATAAATCATACTTTTAAAAAATTTACTAAAAATGCAAAACCTCTAAAATAAAAAACTTGAAAAATCATAAAAAATAAATCAGACTTAAATTACAAAACCCCTAAATATAAATCATACATAAGAAAAAATAGAATTGTGCATGCTTTCTCTTAATAAATTATAAAAATATGGATTAAAATGTAAAATTCTAAAAATTCAAATCATATTTAAAAACTAAATCGTAAATGAGAAAAAAATAAAATTTAACATACTTTCACTCAATAAATTACAAAAATAGCAACTAAAATGCAAAACACTTAAAATTTAAATCAGACTTAGGAAAAAAATCAGTTTTATTATGTTTTCACTCAATAAATTATAAAATCAGCAACTAAAATACAAAACTCCTAAAACATAAATCATAGATAAGAAAAAAAAAAGATTTAACATGTTTTCACTCAATAAATTATAAAAATATCAATTAAAATACAAAACACCAAAAATTTAAATCATACTTGAATCAAATTTTGCATGCATTCTGATGTGGACTCAGTGAATACCGATCCAAGATCCAAATGGATCTTGACACACGTGAAAGCTTTTTATGAAAATGAGTTCAAAAAGGACTCGTAAAAATAGGGTTTTCGGGATCCGTGCACTATGTTTTCACATAGGTGATCCAAAGGAAAGTTGTGCATGATTCGCACGCCTTTCCAAAAAATCTAAAATCACTGGATTCAGCTCAGCGGTGTATGTTCCATGGTCCCAGGACTGGGATAGACGAACAAGGCAATGACAGACTTCTTGATTCTGTGAACAATCTGTTCAAAGGAGTTTTCAACCCTGAAGACAGTAAAGTTTGCAAAAACCCTCAACTGAAAAATCAAAGGTCAGATTCAGACCTTTCCAACAAACTAAAAATTGAAATTTTTTAAGTTTTCTATGAGACTCTACGAATTTTTGAATTCTGGAAATGGCATGAGATATTATCAAATAAATTAAAACTTCAAATATTCAACAACAACATAGAGATTAATATTTTTGAGGCACTTAAATGCAGATTGAGTTAAAACTCAAAACAAAAAAGTTTTAGATCTAAGTTTTAGCTTTCCACAAAATCAAACAAAATGAATTTTCATGCAGGAAATCTTCAGATAATTGAAAAATACCAAACACCACTAGGAGTGTTCTAAAAACAAAGAGGTGACAGTGAATTCCTATCAGACCGAGACTTTGATAGCACTTTTTAGGACTCAAACAGTCGATTCACAAAACGATCTCAACTATAAAGTTTTAGACAATCGTCTTAGCTTTCCATAAAGCTAAAGAATGTCATAAACCAACTAGTATCCAGGGTGCTACAATCATTTTTTTAGAGTCATTTTGGACAACTCGGGATTCAGAAATCCGGGTTTTGACAGGAAACCGAATTATGCAATAGTAATCTAAACTGGATATTTTGTGAACAGAAAAAAAAATCACTTGATAGCAAAAATATTTTAAACATTCATTCTAATAATAAGTAGGGGTGGCAATCGGGTCGGGTTGGCGGGTCGTGTCGGCGGGTTGGTGGATCAGCATACCTCAACACGAACCTGACCCATTTATTAAATGGGTCGGCTTTGGGAAACACGAACCTGACCCATTTATTAAATGGGTAACCCGACATGACCCAACTAACCTGTTTAATAAATGGGTTGGGTCGGGTAAACGGGTTGGCGGGTCAGGTTGGCGGGCGGATCGGGATTGAGTAAACGAGTTGGCGGGTCAGGTTCGGGTAAACAGGTTGATCCACTTGACTAACCCGTTTATTAAACGGGTTGGCGGGTTGGCATACCCCTAATACGAACCCAACCCGTTTAATAACCCGGTTAGGTGGGTCGACCCGTTTAAGCCAAACCCAAACCCGCCTAAGAAGCGGGTTGGCGGGTCGTGTCAGGTTTTGCCACCCCTAATAATCAGTCAATAGTTGTTTGCAAATTTTTTTCAAACAGTAATATTCAAGAAAAAAAAAGAAAAGAATATAGGAAATATCAATAGAGAATAAGAAAATGGAACCAGCTATGTATTCGAAAGATGATAATAACAAAGAGTTGCTGGGAAGCAGCAACATCAATTGGAGAACCACAAACATCGAGATGAACACCCTCTTTGAAATCAGCAACCACAAACCAAAGCTTGCATAGCCACAACAAGGTCTATCTTCTCAAAGATCACCTCCCACGCACCAATGAAAAATGATTTCTTTCACATCAAGATAGTCTCTTCTCTAGCACCAGCCACACAGCCAAAATTTCGAAATGAAAAAGCAACCCCCTCCCCTTTGGTCGACCTCCACTCATAAAGGCTCTAGAGCATGGGGAAGAGCCACATTAAAGAGGCAAATGACCTTCCCAAGCCATGATCTAAAAAAGGATTTTGACTGAACTATTTTTGGCTAAGGCTATTCAGGGACCAACAACCATATTTGACTTGGACTAGTCAAGGATAGATTTTGAATGAGGTCCAAGATGGTCCACTCCAAAATGGCGCCCACTAGAACCCCCTTTGGAAACGTATCTTGATCCAGATCCAAACATGCAGTGAACTAGATCCTGCACAAAAACGCATTGGAAAAATGCAAATGCAAAAAAATAAAAACTACCAGTGTTTTCCATACACCCTCTAGTACCACAAAAGAATCCTAAAGGGCACCAGAACTATCCAGATCTGTAGAATCCGGCTCTTAAAAACTAAAAATAAAAATATTACATGAAATAAATATTGCTGATAAAATGTCCAAAAATATGATTCCATAAAAACGCAATGGAATCAAAACATCTAAAGATGGAGCACGACGAGCATCAGCTAAATGGTAGATCCACTAGGACAAGGAATGTCCTGCAAGCGTGTGGATCGCCTTGGGTAGCGATGCTCGGATTAGGTTTGGAGAGTTGGATTAGGATCCAACTCCGCTTCTGCACTTTGAATCTGTGGATGCTCTGCATCATCCCCCCCAAGTTGAAAAGGCTTCGTCCTCGAAGTCGACTCCTCTCCCTCAGCATCACCATGGTACCGCTCCAAGTGTTTGACGTTGAACATGTTCGAAGTTGTGAATTGAGGTGGCAATTGAACCCTATAAACATTAGAATTAATGATGTCAGTTGGTTGATATTTTGAAATGATCTTTTTAAAACAGTTATTTTCAATAAACTTTGGAAAATCGTCAACCAAAAATATAAAAACCGACTTTCCACAAAGTGGTAAGTACGGGTCGAATCCTCAGGGAACAGGATTTAATCACGATATTTCTAGAAAATTTAATTTATTAATGACAAATGTCAATCTACAGTTATAAAACTAATACAAATACATTTAATCACTAAAATGAAAATAAACAAGCAACTATTTCTTCTGCTCCACACCAAGGGTATTTCCATCTTTCCGCCAATGATTCGCTCCTCACACTTGGAAGATAACCCTGGAAACTAAATATGCTTTACAACCTAAAAATGCAGAAAAATACCGAGTTAGTATTCTATTCTAATAATGCAAACAGTAACTAATACTAATTCTAATTTTACGAAAATAATAAAACAAATGCTACTTATCAAACAAAAATTAAATAAAATACTAAACTACTTCTAAAATTAACCAAATTACTTCTACTAATGATGTATGATGATTATGAAACTCCTAAAATGCAGAAACTAATGAAAATAGGCCTAAAATGCCGAATCTAAGGAAATTACGAAAATGCCCCTAACTAGTGCAAAATAGCTTTCTGACAGGTTATCGGAAAACCACTGTTTGACAGGGCAAACCAGGTCGGATTTTCCCGAAATTTGTTCTGTTTTGCAATTGACAGATTAAACAATCTGACAGTTTTTACAGAATGAAAAAATGATATCTGCAACTCCAGATATAAGCGTTTCAAATCTGGGAAAAATTAGGATATCGACAGTCCTGTAATTTGAAATCCAGAAAAAGTGGTTTTCGCAAAACGCTTAAAAATCAGACCAAATTAACTCTGAATGAGCTGAAATTTGGTTTGCAGTCAAATAACATGTCAATCCAGTGAATAGAATAAAAATTTTTGGAAAACACAGAATTTTTGCACAGAAAATAATGCTGGTGCGACAGGGCAAAAAACTGGTTTTTATTTGAGTGTACTATTCACTATGTGAACTATTTTACCCACTAAGAATGTAATCTACATGCAATACAAACTTAATTCATTCTATATAACTGATTATATGCAGATGCTAACTATAATAAAGCTAAATGAACTCTACACGAAATATGACATGCGTGTTATGACTATGCACTAAATGAAATACTAATGCAATTACAATCGAAACACTAAATAATGTAGTTAAATATATGACTAAATGATGTACCAACTATAAACTAACTACACTATACTAACTAACTAATCAACAAACGATAAACTAACAAACACCAATCAAATCAACAATTATAAATTTTGGCTAAACAATTAAAGAAATAACTACATTAGCTAATCTAAAATCGCTATAAGTAAATAAACAAAAAATATGGGACTAAAATGGAACAATAAGACACGGGTTCGACTAGGACTAGGGTCGGTTGACTTCAATGGACTCGGTTTAGCCTTAGCTAAGGTGTGGTTAACTTGGGTAGGCTCGAGCTATGTTTGACTCGACTCGGACTAGTGTGGGCTCGGCTAGGTTTGGCCGAACTAGTTGGGTTTGGTTTTGAGGTTGACTTAGTCAACTAGGGTCGGCTTGATTTAGGTGGCTCGGTTGACCTAAACTTAGGTTGGGTTGACTGGGTTAAGGTTGAATCGACCTCGAGTTTGTCTTGACTTTGACTTAGGCTAGGCTAGGTTGACTTGACTAGACTTGGTTAGGGTTAGGGTTAGGTCTAGGTCTTGGACTCGGTTTAGGGTTGACTTAGTCAACTAGGTTCGAGTTGAGTTAACTCAACTAAGTTTGACCCGACTTAGGTTTGACTAGGCTCGAATGGGATAAGGTAAGCTTGGTTGACTCACTAGGTTTAGACTAGGGTTTGACTCGAGTTAGGTTTAGGTCTTTGACTAGGCTCGAGTTGTGTTTGACTTGGGCTAGGGTTCAAGTTGACTTGGACACAAGGCACACCTAACTAAGTCAACTAGGTTAACTCGGTTAGGGTAGGTTTCAATAGGTGGACTAAGGTTGACTCGACCTAGGTGTGGTCTTGACTAGACTCAAGTGGGTTTAAACTAGGGTTTGCCTCAATTAACTGGGGTCGATTAAAGCAGCAACCTCTTAATTAACATACAATTAATCCAAAGTTCACGATTTTAATGGAGAAGGTTGGGAAAATAAAGTAATAATGGTAAATGCTCAAACTTTAAAATAAATTGGATTCTCAAAAACCGTCCCACTTAATGAGGGAGTTACTTTCCTTACTTGCTTTTAAAGGCCTCTTTGGAAAACAAAAACTCCAATCTAGAAATCCCCAAGTTTTGCTTTTCAAAATAGAATTGAATTGCCTTTAATGCTCTATGGAAATCGTGGAACCTAGATTGGAATTTTTGTTTAATTCCAAAAACACTTTCCAAAGTTAAGGAGTAACTCCTTCTTTAATGCCCCTTCAAAAATTCAAATCTTCTTTAAATACATCACACGATTTTTGAAGAATTTCCTCTTTCCAAAAGCTTTTCCCAACCTCAATACATTAATTGACCTCATTCCTAAAAGTCGACACCCCTAATTTAAGACTCTATAACCAAAGAATTTAAGACTCACCTAGGTAATGGAAAGGCCTAATTGAAAAACACGATTTTCTAAACTTAAATGCTGCCCTAATTACCAAAACCTACTTAAATGACCACTAAAAACGGCTATGAGATAAAACCCTAATACATTGAACCTAGACACCTTCCTAACTCACTTAATGGCAATTAAGACTTTCTAAAAAAATCAACCTAGAGCTCAATAGGAGCTCTAATGGCTGCCGCCCCACCTTGGGGAAGAAGAAGATCCACACGAAAATAAAAAAATATAAATATAAATTAACAAAAAGCAATAAAACTAAATACCCACTATTTTGATAAAACTAAATTAGAAAATAATAAAAAGAACTCCTAATTACACAAATGCTAACAAGAACAACACTATGCTGGAATTAAAAACATGAAGAAAAGAAAACTTGATTTTTTTTTGTAATTTTCTTCAATAGACTCAAAACACAAAAACAAAAAATGCTAAAAACGATTATTTAGAACTAGCCTAAATGAATGAAATGAACTAACACGACTATATACTGCTGTTAACACCCAAAACACACAGCAACTACACGGTTTACCAACATCAACACATAATTTTAACAAAAATACAAAGATCGGCTAGAATAATCCTAGCCGATTTTTTTTTTCTTTTTCAAAAATAAAATCAAAACAAGATAAGCAAAACCCACGAATACAATGAATTAAAATAAACTTTTAAAATGGGATTTTCAGCAAAACAACTCAATACACATGCTGGACGAAAAAAAAAATATCAAAACAAGAAATTATTTTTGTGAAAATCAAGAATCGGCTAGAATAATTCTAGCCGATTTTTTGATTTTTCTTTTCAATCAAAATCAAATGCAACCCACACAAAACCGACTAAGGTGAATCAAAATGAACACCTTTTTTATTGGATTTTCTGTAAAACAGCCCCAAGAACACCTATGACAAACTTGAAGAATCGACTAGATGAAGATCTAGCCGATTTTTATAAAAAGGATGAAAAATCAACAAAAACTTGATTCAAATGAATCAAGCAAATAAATAAACCTAAGCTAACGTGCTGGCCTATGCACGAACTCTATTCTAAGGTTGAAAATAAAAAGAAAACAAGAAACACTCAGAAAATCAAAAATAGAAAACCAACACACACTTTCGGTTTTAGCTAGAAGAGAAGGAAGAAGAAGACCTACCTTTTGGAAGATCCGACGACCGGGGGGATGAAGAAGAGCGGACCGTGGCTGGAGATGAACGTCCTATACAGTTCGAGAATGTTGTACTTCACCAAAAAATGGCACCTTTGCAGCTGCTACACGTTGGAGATCCACCGACGATGGAATGTGAGCCGATTCTCGATCGGAGGGTGTAGAAAGCCGGATGGAGGTAGGGCCGGCTCACCTTTGTGGTGTGTTTCGCACTCCCGCCCAAGGTTAATGGTCTCCACCTCTGCTACACCTGCAAAAATACAGAAAAATGGTGAAACTACAGCAAGGAGGAAGAAAGAAATGGAAAGAAATAAAAGAGAGATCGAAAATATGCTTGAAAATCAAGCATAGATCGGTCTTCAATGGCCAAAACGTTGGGGAAGATGGAGATGAAGGAGTTGCTGGAGTAGATTCACTGCAAGGGGCATCCAAACACAGCCAAAGACGCCTAGGGTTCTTTAAAAAAAACTATTTATAGTTTTGACATTTTTCAGAAAGAAGGTTAAAAAAATAAAATTTGCTAGGCGCCACTTTCTGGGGGGTTTTCAGAAAAACTTTTTGAAATGGATATGGATAGGCATGTGGGTTGGGTTTTGGGCTTTCTAAGAGTTGATCCAAGGTCCAATTAACCTAATTGGTTCGGATATGGATCCGATCCACCTCGAAATCCGTGCCCAAACACTGAAATAGCCATAACTCTCTCATTTTAACTCCGATTTTTCTGAAATTCGAACCATAACCCCTTACTATCAAAACACATCTAAACATGGGTTTAAAACCTTAAACTTGATACAAAATGCATGAAAAACTTGTTTACATGATGTGCATTTCATGCATCATCAAATACCCCCATGCTTGAATGTTTGTTAGTCCCTTAACAAACCCTAATTATTCTATGCAACAGAGACAAGAAATGCTAATTATGAATGCATAAAAACTAACTCACTTTCCTAGGAATCACGGTTGCATTTAGCGTATGCAACAAGCCCTTTAAACCCCTAGCTTTCACTAGTGGACGAGTAAGGTCTCGTGAGGGTTTGCAGAGATGCTACCCACAAACATCAATGAAGTGCGAGGATGATTTTTCAAAAAAAAATAGGCTCTTAAGAATGCAGTTGTAACAAATATTTCATGTAATTGACATTCTCAAAACGAGTTTAAAAATCTCATGCCACCACAGTAAAAATTCTTTTCCTTCACTTTTCTAATATTGTAGCTAGTTCATGATTTTTCTCAGAAAGTCAAGTATTCTCATGTTCTACTCATTTATTCTCACTTGTATATTTTCTGCATAGTAATACACATATACGCCTAAGCAATGGAAATCTACTTATTCAACACATTCTTTTTCTTTCATTTTCACTCTTTTTTTCTCAACTTTTGTTTCTTGAGCATTCTTCTCATATGAGCACTATTTCGAATAGTTAGTTTTCGTGACCCATGTAGCGAGCTTTGGCTCAGTGACTCCCAGGCCGAACGGCCTTAGGGCATTAGATACAAAGTATCCCTCGGACTTAATTGCTCGAGTCACTAGACCTTCTATTCTAATAGTTTACGTATAGTTTTCCTCTTGTCTTGTGCAATGTCTCTATCTCTTAGGCTTTCTATGCAGTCCATGTAACAAGCTTTCGAACCGGTGGCTCCCAAACTAGCTGGCTTTGGGGCACCAGGTGTAAAACACCCTTCAGATTCTACTTACTCGAACTACAAAGGCCACAGATATCGACTTAGACAAGAAGACGATCTCCTTCGTTATCCTTTTCGTTAAGATACTCAAACACTTCATCTCATGTCTGAGTTTCATTACTAGGATTCACGAAGACATCAACAACTAAATGTAGCTCTATTCTTTTAAACTCATTTTTCAAACACATCTTTCTATTGCTTATTTCTTTCAGAAAACATACTGTGCATACTTATACTAAAGTGATTCAAAATTTTCTAACAATCAAATACTATATTTTCTTTGAATTTTCTCATGAATAACTACTCTATTTGACTCAGTTCAGAAAAAAAAATTATGGGGCTTATTTATAAACTGTTAGATTATGCCAAAAATAATCATATATGCTACAACTTATTCTCAAATGCCTACTTAGATTACCAGTCATACAAAAAAAAAATTGAAATTTTTGTGTGCAAGCATCTAAACCACCCCCCATGCTTGAATGACACTGTCCCTAGTGGCATACAAAATAAGTAAAAATGTAATGCTCATGCACACTAAAAGACATTAACAACAATATGGGAGAAAGGATAGATACAACCTGATTTGCTCTGAGCTTTTGAAGTTGAATTTCATCTGATCTTTGAATTCTTTAAAAGCTCTTCCATGCACCTGGTAACTGATACACTAAGTGTTAGATTCATTCTGCATACATCAAAACAAATGTTAGCACATATGAAATGAAATACTGAATAAAGAAAAACACTGAAATGAAAGACAAATTAATGTACATATGATACATCCCTCTGGTTGAATCCTCATGCCTTCGTGAGATGCACTATCTCATATTCACCATCCTGCAAGGCATCTGAAATGAAGGGCTTCAGTCTTTGCCCATTTACCTTGAATGTACCTTGGGTCATAGGATCGAATAATGTCACTGCTCCATGGGGAAATACTTCTTTCACGATGTAAGGACCTGTCCATCTCGATCTCAACTTTCCTGGGAATAAATGCAAACGAGAATTGTATAGCCACACTTTCTGATCTGGCTCAAACACTTTCCTGACAATATGCTTATCATGAAATGCTTTCGTGCGAGCTTTGTATAATTTGACATTCTCATATGCATCATTCCTGAGTTCCTCTAATTCTGAGAGCTGCAGTGCTCTTTCTTTGCCGGCCTGGGTGAGGTCAAAATTCAATTTCTTGATAGCCCAATACGCTCTATGCTCTAGCTTGACAGGAAGATGGCATGCTTTCCCGAATACAAGGCGATACGGGGACATGCCAATGGGAGTCTTAAATGCAGTTCTATATGCCCAAAGTGCATCATCTAAGCACTGGGACCAATCCTTGCGGTCCGGACGAACTGTCTTTTCTAAAATTCGCTTAATCTCCCTATTGGACACTTCAACCTGTCCACTAGTCTGCGGATGGTACGGCGTGGTGAATCTATGATTGACAGAATATCTTCTCAGAAGAGAAGCTATCTGTACATTCCTAAAATGTTTGCCACCATCGCTAATCATCGCACGTGGCACCCCAAAACGATTGAAAATGTTGTGCTTAATGAACTTAAGCACTACTCTGTGATCATTGGTCTTGGTTGCCACAGCCTCGACCCACTTGGACACATAATCAACCGCCACCAGAATGTATAAATTTCCGAATGAAGGCGGAAATGGTCCCATGAAATCAATGCCCCAAACATCAAAAATCTCGACTATCAAAATCGGAAGCAAGGGCATCATGTCCCTCTTGGACATGTTTCCAATCTGCTGGCATCGCAGACATCGCCTACAAAACTCATGAGCATCCTTGTGAAGTGTGGGCCAATAAAATCCTGACTGCAAAACCTTTGCAGCCGTCTGCCTACTACTAAAATGCCCTCCACAGGCTAATGAATGAGAAAAATTTAGAATGGACTGGTACTCCTCCTCCTGAACACATCTCCTAATGATCTGGTCTGCACAGTATTTGAACAACTCTGGTTCATCCCAATAATAGTGCCTCACCTGAGATAGGAATCTCTCACGCTCATTCTTGTTCCAATGCTCAGGTATCTGCCTCGAAACCATATAGTTCATAATATCTGCAAACCAGGGTAACTGCGGTGTACTGACTGACATGATCTGCTCGTCGAGGAAAGAATCACTGATCGGCCTCTGATCCTGCGTGGTCTCTACGATCAGTCTAGAAAGATGGTCTGCTACTACATTCTCGCTTCCCTTCTTATCTCGAATCTCGAGATCAAACTCCTGTAGTAGAAGAACCCAACGAATCAATCTCGGTTTGGTGTCTTTCTTATTCAATAAATATTTCAATGCAGAATGGTCAGAATAGACAACCACCTTCGAACCGAGTAAATAGGACCTGAATTTATCCAATGCGAAAACTACCGCAAGTAGCTCCTTCTCTGTCGTAGTATAATTCATCTGAGCATCAGACAGAGTTCTACTCGCATAGTAGATCACATAGGGCTTCCTATCAACGCGTTGTCCTAAAATAGCCTCCATAGCATAATCAGATGCATCACACATAATCTTAAATGGGAGAGTCCAATCTGGAGGTCTCAAAATAGGTGCAGTAATCAAGGCTTCTTTGAGAATCTCAAAGGCCTTCATACAATCCTCACCGAAAACAAAGGGCTGGTCTTTCTCCAGTAACGTACATAGCGGTTGAGAGATTTTACTGAAATCTTTTATGAACCGCCTATAAAAGCCCGCATGCCCTAAAAATGATTGAATCTGCCTCACAGAGGTGGGTGGAGTCAAACGGGAAATGGATTCCACCTTCGCTTTGTCAACCTCAATACCACGCTTGGACACAATGTGTCCGAGCACAATTCCCTCCTGGACCATAAAATGGCTCTTTTCCCAACTCAGGACGAGATTTGTCTCCGCACACCTACTCAGTACTCGAGTAAGTTTTTGGAGGCAATCTTCAAAAGAAGAGCCATACAATGAAAAGTCGTCCATAAAAACTTCCATCACATCATCAATCATGTCCGAGAAGATAGCAAGCATGCACCTCTAAAAAGTAGCCGGGGCATTACAGAGCCCAAACGGCATACGTCTAAACGCGAAGGTGCCATAAGGACATGTAAATGTGGTCTTCTCCTGGTCGTCAGGATGGACAGCTACCTGATTGTATCCTGAATATCCATCTAGAAAGCAGTAGTAGCTCTGCCCTGCGAGTCTCTCTAAGATCTGATCAATGAATGGCAATGGGAAATGATCTTTCCTAGTTGCCACATTCAGCTTCCTATAATTGATGCAGACTCGCCATCCTGTAGTGGTCTTCATCGGAATTCTCTCACCCTTCTCGTTCTCAACCACAGTGAGTCCTGACTTCTTCGGCACAACCTGAATCGGACTGACCCACTGGCTATCAGAAATAGGGTAAATGATTCCGGCATCCAACCACTTCACCACCTCTTTCTTCACCACTTCCTTCATGTTGGGATTCATCCTTCTCTACATATCCCTAAATGGCTTGACTTCCTCATCACAATGGATTCTATGCATGCAGAATGAAGGATCAATCCCCTTCAGATCAGCAACTCCCCAGCCAATCGCTGCCTTGTGCTCTCGAAGAATAGTCAGCAATCTCTGTTCCTGCTCCTCAGTGAGCAAGGACGAGATGATCACAGGCAGAGTCTCATCATCTCCGAGATAAGCATACTTGAGTGAATCTGGTAAGGGCTTCAGCTCAAGTTTCGGAGGTGACTCGATCGACGATTTGGCGGGGGTCTCCGCAAGTGGTGGAAGAGGCTCCCTGACAGCTCCCCAAGGTGGTCTCTGTGACGACACTCTAGACACTTCTACACTATCTACACCGCTATTCTTCTCTATATGGTACAAATCTAAAGAATCCTCAGTAATGTACAACTCGGGCTGCTCCTCTACTAACTCATGTGCAATATCTACATGAAAGCAGTCCATGTCTCCTGCTGGACCCATCGCGGCATTGAAAATATTCAGCTTGACTTTCCGATTGCCGAACAAGAGATCCATGGCTCCGGTTCTACAATTGATACACGCATTGGCAGTCGCCAAGAATGGTCTGCCTAAAATGATCGGAGTCTGGTGCTGGCTGTCTACTCCTTTCATATCAAGAATAATGAAATCGACTGGAAAATAAAAGTCATCCACCTTAACTAGCACGTCCTCCAAGACACCTCTCGGTATCTTGACAGAACGATCTGCCAGTTGAAGTGTAATAGGAGTCGATCTCATCTCTCTTAGCCCGAAAGAATCAACGAAATATCCGGGCAGAATGTTCACGCTTGCTCCAAGATCAAGCAATGCGCGTTCTATCCGGATGTTTCCATTGGTACACGCAATGATAGGGGTTCCACGGTCCTTGAGCTTTGGTGATGTCTGATGCTGAAGTACTGAACTCACCTACTCAGTCAGATGGACCCTGTTAGGAACTCTCTCTCTAGATTTACGCTTCTGCGTACATAGTTCCTTCAGGAATTTGCCATATGCCGGCACCTGCTGAATAGCATCGAGCAAAGGTAGGTTGATCTGTACATGCTTGAAGATGTCAAGCATGTCCTGGATCTTCGCACCTTGCTTTCCTCTATATCCGGGAGACTCTAATGCTTTGGGGTAGGGTGGAGGAGGAATATACTCTGCTGGCTCCTCCTCTTTGTGAGAAGGCTCACTCCTATCCTTCTTCTTCTCTGAGGATGATGATGATGGAGATGGGGATGATAATGATGGCTGAGCCGACGTAGGTGAAACAATGGTCTCTGGCTCCTCTATCCTCTCTCTACTCTCTCGCTCTCTGCTCTCGACGTGATACTCACGTCCACTCCTCAAAGCCATAACTGATTTAGCCTGTTGCTGTGTCTCAGTATGAAATAGGCCTCCAGTCATCTGGTCCTTACCCTTCGGGTTCATCACAGCCTGACTCGGTAATGTACCCTCGGGTCTCCTACTAATAGCCTCAGCTAACTGTCCCATTTGCGATTCTAACTTCGCAATGGACTGCGTATGCGAGCTCAAAATCTGGCTACACTTCTCGAAGGCGTTCTGATTAGAGGTTTTCACCTCTTGGAATGCCTGAAGAAGTCTCTCCTCAAAAGATGTCTGCGGGGCAGACTCCTGCTGAATCGGGGGAGTGACAGAAGAAGAAGAAGACTGAGAATAGTTCGGTCTTTGAAATGACTGAGTAAAAGATGGCTGACGAACTGGCTGAGAGGGTGTAGGCATCTGTGTGGAAGACTGTGGATTCTTCCATGAAAAATTGGGATGGTTACGCCAACCTGGATTATATGTCGATGAAAATGGGTTATTCCGCGGTCTGACGTAACCCTGAGCTGTCTGAACTTGTTCTTGAACAAATTCAGGGTACTGAGCTGCCGAAGGGCACTCAATGATCTCGTGTGCCGGACTGGCACAAAGAGTACACACCTGTTGTGTAGTAGATGGTCTTGAGAGGAGTTGGTCCAGCTTCTGAGCAATCATGTCTACCTTGCACTGTAGTGCAGTAGATGGACCAATCTCAAGAACACCAGCTTTCTTCTGAATGCTGGGTGTGGCTCTATCAGAATGAGAGCTCGAAGCATGGTGGAGTGAATTCTCGGCCAATGTATCAAATAGCCTCCATGCTTCGTCCTCGCTCTTCAACATGAATGTCCCTCCACATGAAGAGTCGATCATCTGACGATTCTTGTCAGACAATCCATCATAGAAGCTCTGCACTAGTTGCCATTTTGGCACCTGATGATGGGGACATTTCCTGAGGAGATCCTTCATTCTCTCCCATGTCTCATGAAAGCGCTCACCATCTAGCTCTGAAAAGCTAGTGATGGCTCGACGATATTGGTTCGTACGACCAATGGGAAAATATTTCCGAAGAAACTCTTGTTGCAATTGATCCCATGACTCTATTTCTGCAGAATCTAAGGATTTTAGCCAATACTTGGCTTTGTCCTTCAATGAAAAGGAGAATAGAGTCAACCTCAACGCATCATCATCGAAATTCTGTATCTTAACAGTAGAACAGATTTCGAGGAATTCATCTAAATGTCGGTAGGGATCCTCATGACTAAGGCCATAAAAGGATGGAAGCATCTGAATAATGCTGGCCTTAATCTCATAATGTGGCGCTCCTACATCGGGTCTCCGAATGCAGGATGCCTGCACATAATCTGTGGGAATGAAGTATTCCCGCAGAGGGCGTGAAAGAACTGGGGGTGGAGGTGGAGGTGGAGGATCCATGTCAGCCATTGTTGTCGAACTTCGATGAGAATGTAAAATTCTCTCTGGGTTGTCAACAAATGGGTGTAATGGGGTTCCTAGACCTCGTCGCCCCTGCATACACTGGTACTAAGACCAGATGTAAGCAAACGACCTAAATCTAAAAAAAATAACTAACACAGGTACGAAAATGTAAATAACACAAAATAAACAACTACTAAACAAATATGCTAAACTAATTATGTCAGAATGATCTAACTAAGTAAATGAAATAACAAATTAAACTACTTTAAAGTACTGAAAAGATAAATAAAGGAAATCACAAACTAAGTTTTTCTAAAACCCACCTGTCTAATAGCTCCTTGCAGAATGAATTTCAAGTGAATCCTAGAAAGAACAGAACGTGAATCCTATATTTACTAACTATGTTAATCCTATATTCACTTACTAATCCTACTAACTAAAAATAAAACAACTAATTAACTAACTAAAACAAATTAATAAATCAAAATCTAAGAAATAAAGTAATTAATTCGCCGTTCCCCGGCAACGGCGCCAAAATTTGGTTGACATTTTGAAATGATCTTTTTAAAACAGTTATTTTCAATAAACTTTGGAAAATCGTCAACCAAAAATATAAAAACCGACTTTCCACAAAGTGGTAAGTACGGGTCGAATCCTCAGGGAACAGGATTTAATCACGATATTTCTAGAAAATTTAATTTATTAATGACAAATGTCAATCTACAGTTATAAAACTAATACAAATACATTTAATCACTAAAATGAAAATAAACAAGCAACTATTTCTTCTGCTCCACACCAAGGGTATTTCCGTCTTTCCGCCAATGATTCGCTCCTCACACTTGGAAGATAACCCTGGAAACTAAATATGCTTTACAACCTAAAAATGCAGAAAAATACCGAGTTAGTATTCTATTCTAATAATGCAAACAGTAACTAATACTAATTCTAATTTTACGAAAATAATAAAACAAATGCTACTTATCAAACAAAAATTAAATAAAATACTAAACTACTTCTAAAATTAACCAAATTACTTCTACTAATGCTGTATGATGATTATGAAACTCCTAAAATGCAGAAACTAATGAAAACAGGCCTAAAATGCCGAATCTAAGGAAATTACGAAAATGCCCCTAACTAGTGCAAAATAGCTTTCTGACAGGTTATCAGAAAACCATTGTTTGACAAGGCAAACTAGGTCGGATTTTCCCGAAATTTGTTCTGTTTTGCAACTGACAGATTAAACAATCTGACAGTTTTTACAGAATGAAAAAATGATATCTGGAACTCCAGATATAAGCGTTTCAAATCTGGGAAAAATTAGGATATCGACAGTCCTGTAATTTGAAATCCAGAAAAAGCGGTTTTCGCAAAACGCTTAAAAATCAGACCAAATTAACTCCGAATGAGCTGAAATTTGGTTTGCAGTCAAATAACATGTCAATCCAGTGAATAGAATAAAAATTTTTGGAAAACACAGAATTTTTGCACAGAAAATAATGCTGGTGTGACAGGGCAAAAATCTGGTTTTTATTTGAGTGTATTATTCACTATGTGAACTATTTTACCCACTAAGAATGTAATCTACATGCAATACAAACTTAATTCATTCTATATAACTGATTATATGCAGATGCTAACTATAATAAAGCTAAATGAACTCTACACGAAATATGACATGCGTGTTATGACTATGCACTAAATGAAATACTAATGCAATTACAATCGAAACACTAAATAATGTAGTTAAATATATGACTAAATGATGTACCAACTATAAACTAACTACACTATACTAACTAACTAATCAACAAACGATAAACTAACAAACACCAATCAAATCAACAATTATAAATTTTGGCTAAACAATTAAAGAAATAACTACATTAGCTAATCTAAAATCGCTATAAGTAAATAAACAAAAAATATGGGACTAAAATGGAACAATAAGACACGGGTTCGACTAGGACTAGGGTCGGTTGACTTCAATGGACTCGGTTTAGCCTTAGCTAAGGTGTGGTTAACTTGGGTAGGCTCGAGCTATGTTTGACTCGACTCGGACTAGTGTGGGCTCGGCTAGGTTTGGCCGAACTAGTTGGGTTTGGTTTTGGGGTTGACTTAGTCAACTAGGGTCGGCTTGATTTAGGTGGCTCGGTTGACCTAAACTTAGGTTGGATTGACTGGGTTAAGGTTGAATCGACCTCGGGTTTGTCTTGACTTTGACTTAGGCTAGGCTAGGTTGACTTGACTAGACTTGGTTAGGGTTAGGTCTAGGTCTTGGACTCGGTTTAGGGTTGACTTAGTCAACTAGGTTCGAGTTGAGTTAACTCAACTAAGTTTGACCCGACTTAGGTTTGACTAGGCTCGAATGGGATAAGGTAAGCTCGGTTGACTCACTAGGTTTAGACTAGGGTTTGACTCGAGTTAGGTTTAGGTCTTTGACTAGGCTCGAGTTGTGTTTGACTTGGGCTAGGGTTCAAGTTGACTTGGACACAAGGCACACCTAACTAAGTCAACTAGGTTAACTCGGTTAGGGTAGGTTTCAATAGGTGGACTAAGGTTGACTCGACCTAGGTGTGGTCTTGACTAGACTCAAGTGGGTTTAAACTAGGGTTTGCCTCAATTAACTGGGGTCGATTAAAGCAGCAACCTCTTAATTAACATACAATTAATCCAAAGTTCACGATTTTAATGGAGAAGGTTGGGAAAATAAAGTAATAATGGTAAATGCTCAAACTTTAAAATAAATTGGATTCTCAAAAACCGTCCCACTTAATGAGGGAGTTACTTTCCTTACTTGCTTTTAAAGGCCTCTTTGGAAAACAAAAACTCCAATCTAGAAATCCCCAAGTTTTGCTTTTCAAAATAGAATTGAATTGCCTTTAATGCTCTATGGAAATCGTGGAACCTAGATTGGAATTTTTGTTTAATTCCAAAAACACTTTCCAAAGTTAAGGAGTAACTCCTTCTTTAATGCCCCTTCAAAAATTCAAATCTTCTTTAAATACATCACACGATTTTTGAAGAATTTCCTCTTTCCAAAAGCTTTTCCCAACCTCAATACATTAATTGACCTCATTCCTAAAAGTCGACACCCCTAATTTAAGACTCTATAACCAAAGAATTTAAGACTCACCTAGGTAATGGAAAGGCCTAATTGAAAAACACGATTTTCTAAACTTAAATGCTGCCCTAATTACCAAAACCTACTTAAATGACCACTAAAAACGGCTAGGAGATAAAACCCTAATACATTGAACCTAGACACCTTCCTAACTCACTTAATGGCAATTAAGACTTTCTAAAAAAATCAACCTAGAGCTCAATAGGAGCTCTAATGGCTGCCGCCCCACCTTGGGGAAGAAGAAGATCCACACGAAAATAAAAAAATATAAATATAAATTAACAAAAAGCAATAAAACTAAATACCCACTATTTTGATAAAACTAAATTAGAAAATAATAAAAAGAACTCCTAATTACACAAATGCTAACAAGAACAACACTATGCTGGAATTAAAAACATGAAGAAAAGAAAACTTGATTTTTTTTTGTAATTTTCTTCAATAGACTCAAAACACAAAAACAAAAAATGCTAAAAACGATTATTTAGAACTAGCCTAAATGAATGAAATGAACTAACACGACTATATACTGCTGTTAACACCCAAAACACACAGCAACTACACGGTTTACCAACATCAACACATAATTTTAACAAAAATACAAAGATCGGCTAGAATAATCCTAGCCGATTTTTTTTTTCTTTTTCAAAAATAAAATCAAAACAAGATAAGCAAAACCCACGAATACAATGAATTAAAATAAACTTTTAAAATGGGATTTTCAGCAAAACAACTCAATACACATGCTGGACGAAAAAAAAAATATCAAAACAAGAAATTATTTTTGTGAAAATCAAGAATCGGCTAGAATAATTCTAGCCGATTTTTTGATTTTTCTTTTCAATCAAAATCAAATGCAACCCACACAAAACCGACTAAGGTGAATCAAAATGAACACCTTTTTTATTGGATTTTCTGTAAAACAGCCCCAAGAACACCTATGACAAACTTGAAGAATCGACTAGATGAAGATCTAGCCGATTTTTATAAAAAGGATGAAAAATCAACAAAAACTTGATTCAAATGAATCAAGCAAATAAATAAACCTAAGCTAACGTGCTGGCCTATGCACGAACTCTATTCTAAGGTTGAAAATAAAAAGAAAACAAGAAACACTCAGAAAATCAAAAATAGAAAACCAACACACACTTTCGGTTTTAGCTAGAAGAGAAGGAAGAAGAAGACCTACCTTTTGGAAGATCCGACGACCGGGGGGATGAAGAAGAGCGGACCGTGGCTGGAGATGAACGTCCTATACAGTTCGAGAATGTTGTACTTCACCAAAAAATGGCACCTTTGCAGCTGCTACACGTTGGAGATCCACCGACGATGGAATGTGAGCCGATTCTCGATCGGAGGGTGTAGAAAGCCGGATGGAGGTAGGGCCGGCTCACCTTTGTGGTGTGTTTCGCACTCCCGCCCAAGGTTAATGGTCTCCACCTCTGCTACACCTGCAAAAATACAGAAAAATGGTGAAACTACAGCAAGGAGGAAGAAAGAAATGGAAAGAAATAAAAGAGAGATCGAAAATATGCTTGAAAATCAAGCATAGATCGGTCTTCAATGGCCAAAACGTTGGGGAAGATGGAGAGGAAGGAGTTGCTGGAGTAGATTCACTGCAAGGGGCATCCAAACACAGCCAAAGACGCCTAGGGTTCTTTAAAAAAAACTATTTATAGTTTTGACATTTTTCAGAAAGAAGGTTAAAAAAATAAAATTTGCTAGGCGCCACTTTCTGGGGGGTTTTCAGAAAAACTTTTTGAAATGGATATGGATAGGCATGTGGGTTGGGTTTTGGGCTTTCTAAGAGTTGATCCAAGGTCCAATTAACCTAATTGGTTCGGATATGGATCCGATCCACCTCGAAATCCGTGCCCAAACACTGAAATAGCCATAACTCTCTCATTTTAACTCCGATTTTTCTGAAATTCGAACCATAACCCCTTACTATCAAAACACATCTAAACATGGGTTTAAAACCTTAAACTTGATACAAAATGCATGAAAAACTTGTTTACATGATGTGCATTTCATGCATCATCAAATACCCCCATGCTTGAATGTTTGTTAGTCCCTTAACAAACCCTAATTATTCTATGCAACAGAGACAAGAAATGCTAATTATGAATGCATAAAAACTAACTCACTTTCCTAGGAATCACGGTTGCATTTAGCGTATGCAACAAGCCCTTTAAACCCCTAGCTTTCACTAGTGGACGAGTAAGGTCTCGTGAGGGTTTGCAGAGATGCTACCCACAAACATCAATGAAGTGCGAGGATGATTTTTCAAAAAAAATTAGGCTCTTAAGAATGCAGTTGTAACAAATATTTCATGTAATTGACATTCTCAAAACGAGTTTAAAAATCTCATGCCACCACAGTAAAAATTCTTTTCCTTCACTTTTCTAATATTGTAGCTAGTTCATGATTTTTCTCAGAAAGTCAAGTATTCTCATGTTCTACTCATTTATTCTCACTTGTATATTTTCTGCATAGTAATACACATATACGCCTAAGCAATGGAAATCTACTTATTCAACACATTCTTTTTCTTTCATTTTCACTCTTTTTTTCTCAACTTTTGTTTCTTGAGCATTCTTCTCATATGAGCACTATTTCGAATAGTTAGTTTTCGTGACCCGTGTAGCGAGCTTTGGGTCAGTGACTCCCAGGCCGAACGGCCTTAGGGCATTAGATACAAAGTATCCCTCGGACTTAATTGCTCGAGTCACTAGACCTTCTATTCTAATAGTTTACGTATAGTTTTCCTCTCGTCTTGTGCAATGTCTCTATCTCTTAGGCTTTCTATGCAGTCCATGTAACAAGCTTTCGAACCGGTGGCTCCCAAACTAGCTGGCTTTGGGGCACCAGGTGTAAAACACCCTTCAGATTCTACTTACTCGAACTACAAAGGCCACAGATATCGACTTAGACAAGAAGACGATCTCCTTCGTTATCCTTTTCGTTAAGATACTCAAACACTTCATCTCATGTCTGAGTTCCATTACTAGGATTCACGAAGACATCAACAACTAAATGTAGCTCTATTCTTTTAAACTCATTTTTCAAACACATCTTTCCATTGCTTATTTCTTTCAGAAAACATACTGTGCATACTTATACTAAAGTGATTCAAAATTTTCTAACAATCAAATACTATATTTTCTTTGAATTTTCTCATGAATAACTACTCTATTTGACTCAGTTCAGAAAAAAAAATTATGGGGCTTATTTATAAACTGTTAGATTATGCCAAAAATAATCATATATGCTACAACTTATTCTCAAATGCCTACTTAGATTACCAGTCATACAAAAAAAAATTGAAATTTTTGTGTGCAAGCATCTAAACCACCCCCCCATGCTTGAATGACACTGTCCCTAGTGGCATACAAAATAAGTAAAAATGTAATGCTCATGCACACTAAAAGACATTAACAACAATATGGGAGAAAGGATAGATACAACCTGATTTGCTCTGAGCTTTTGAAGTTGAATTTCATCTGATCTTTGAATTCTTTGAAAGCTCTTCCATGCACCTGGTAACTGATACACTAAGTGTTAGATTCATTCTGCATACATCAAAACAAATGTTAGCACATATGAAATGAAATACTGAATAAAGAAAAACACTGAAATGAAAGACAAATTAATGTACATATGATACATCCCTCTGGTTGAATCCTCATGCCTTCGTGAGATGCACTATCTCACATTCACCATCCTGCAAGGCATCTGAAATGAAGGGCTTCAGTCTTTGCCCATTTACCTTGAATGTACCTTGGGTCATAGGATCGAATAATGTCACTGCTCCATGGGGAAATACTTCTTTCACGATGTAAGGACCTGTCCATCTCGATCTCAACTTTCCTGGGAATAAATGCAAACGAGAATTGTATAGCCACACTTTCTGATCTGGCTCAAACACTTTCCTGACAATATGCTTATCATGAAATGCTTTCGTGCGAGCTTTGTATAATTTGACATTCTCATATGCATCATTCCTGAGTTCCTCTAATTCTGAGAGCTGCAGTGCTCTTTCTTTGTCGGCCTGGGTGAGGTCAAAATTCAATTTCTTGATAGCCCAATACGCTCTATGCTCTAGCTTGACAGGAAGATGGCATGCTTTCCCGAATACAAGGCGATACGGGGACATGCCAATGGGAGTCTTAAATGCAGTTCTATATGCCCAAAGTGCATCATCTAAGCACTGGGATCAATCCTTGCGGTCCGGACGAACTGTCTTTTCTAAAATTCGCTTAATCTCCCTATTGGACACTTCAACCTGTCCACTAGTCTGCGGATGGTACGGCGTGGTGAATCTATGATTGACAGAATATCTTCTCAGAAGAGAAGCTATCTGTACATTCCTAAAATGTTTGCCACCATCGCTAATCATCGCACGTGGCACCCCAAAACGATTGAAAATGTTGTGCTTAATGAACTTAAGCACTACTCTGTGATCATTGGTCTTGGTTGCCACAGCCTCGACCCACTTGGACACATAATCAACCGCCACCAGAATGTATAAATTTCCGAATGAAGGCGGAAATGGTCCCATGAAATCAATGCCCCAAACATCAAAAATCTCGACTATCAAAATCGGAAGCAAGGGCATCATGTCCCTCTTGGACATGTTTCCAATCTGCTGGCATCGCAGACATCGCCTACAGAACTCATGAGCATCCTTGTGAAGTGTGGGCCAATAAAATCCTGACTGCAAAACCTTTGCAGCCGTCTGCCTACTACTAAAATGCCCTCCACAGGCTAATGAATGGGAAAAATTCAGAATGGACTGGTACTCCTCCTCCTGAACACATCTCCTAATGATCTGGTCTGCACAGTATTTGAACAACTCTGGTTCATCCCAATAATAGTGCCTCACCTGAGATAGGAATCTCTCACGCTCATTCTTGTTCCAATGCTCAGGTATCTGCCTCGAAACCATATAGTTCATAATATCTGCAAACCAGGGTAACTGCGTTGTACTGACTGACATGATCTGCTCGTCGGGGAAAGAATCATTGATCGGACTCTGATCCTGCGTGGTCTCTACGATCAGTCTGGAAAGATGGTCTGCTACTACATTCTCGCTTCCCTTCTTATCTCGAATCTCGAGATCAAACTCCTGTAGTAGAAGAACCCAACGAATCAATCTCGGTTTGGTGTCTTTCTTATTCAATAAATATTTCAATGCAGAATGGTCAGAATAGACAACCACCTTCGAACCGAGTAAATAGGACCTGAATTTATCCAATGCGAAAACTACCGCAAGTAGCTCCTTCTCTGTCGTAGTATAATTCATCTGAGCATCAGACAGAGTTCTACTCGCATAGTAGATCACATAGGGCTTCCTATCAACGCGTTGTCCTAAAATAGCCTCCATAGCATAATCAGATGCATCACACATAATCTCAAATGGGAGAGTCCAATCTGGAGGTCTCAAAATAGGTGCAGTAATCAAGGCTTCTTTGAGAATCTCAAAGGCCTTCATACAATCCTCACCGAAAACAAAGGGCTGGTCTTTCAACAGTAACGTACATAGCGGTTGAGAGATTTTCCTGAAATCTTTTATGAACCGCCTATAAAAGCCCGCATGCCCTAAAAATGATCGAATCTGCCTCACAGAGGTGGGTGGAGTCAAACGGGAAATGGATTCCACCTTCGCTTTGTCAACCTCAATACCACGCTTGGACACAATGTGTCCGAGCACAATTCCCTCCTGGACCATAAAATGGCTCTTTTCCCAACTCAGAATGAGATTTGTCTCCGCACACCTACTCAGTACTCGAGTAAGTTTTTGGAGGCAATCTTCAAAAGAAGAGCCATACAATGAAAAGTCGTCCATAAAAACTTCCATCACATCATCAATCATGTCCGAGAAGATAGCAAGCATGCACCTCTAAAAAGTAGCCGGGGCATTACAGAGCCCAAACGGCATACGTCTAAACGCGAAGGTGCCATAAGGACATGTAAATGTGGTCTTCTCCTGGTCGTCAGGATGGACAGCTACCTGATTGTATCCTGAATATCCATCTAGAAAGCAGTAATAGCTCTGCCCTGCGAGTCTCTCTAAGATCTGATCAATGAATGGCAATGGGAAATGATCTTTCCTAGTTGCCACATTCAGCTTCCTATAATTGATGCAGACTCGCCATCCTGTAGTGGTCTTCATCGGAATTCTCTCACCCTTCTCGTTCTCAACCACAGTGAGTCCTGACTTCTTCGGCACAACCTGAATCGGACTGACCCACTGGCTATCAGAAATAGGGTAAATGATTCTGGCATCCAACCACTTCACCACCTCTTTCTTCACCACTTCCTTCATGTTGGGATTCATCCTTCTCTGCATATCCCTAAATGGCTTGACTTCCTCATCACAATGGATTCTATGCATGCAGAATGAAGGATCAATCCCCTTCAGATCAGCAACTCCCCAGCCAATCGCTGCCTTGTGCTCTCGAAGAATAGTCAGCAATCTCTGTTCCTGCTCCTCAGTGAGCAAGGACGAGATGATCACAGGCAGAGTCTCATCATCTCCGAGATAAGCATACTTGAGTGAATCTGGTAAGGGCTTCAGCTCAAGTTTCGGAGGTGACTCGATCAACGATTTGGCGTGGGTCTCCGCAAGTGGTGGAAGAGGCTCCCTGACAGCTCCCCAAGGTGGTCTCTCTGACGACACTCTAGGCACTTCTACACTATCTACACCGCTATTCTTCTCTATATGGTACAAATCTAAAGAATCCTCAGTAATGTACAACTCGGGCTGCTCCTCTACTAACTCATGTGCAATATCTACATGAAAGCAGTCCATGTCTCCTGCTGGACCCATCGCGGCATTGAAAATATTCAGCTTGACTTTTCGATTGCCGAACGAGAGATCCATGGCTCCGGTTCTACAATTGATACACGCATTGGCAGTCGCCAAGAATGGTCTGAATAAAATGATCGGAGTCTGGTGCTGGCTGTCTACTCCTTTCATATCAAGAATAATGAAATCGACTGGAAAATAAAAGTCATCCACCTTAACTAGCACGTCCTCCAAGACACCTCTCGGTATCTTGACAGAACGATCTGCCAGTTGAAGTGTAATAGGAGTCGATCTCATCTCTCTTAGCCCGAAAGAATCAACGAAATATCCGGGCAGAATGTTCACGCTTGCTCCAAGATCAAGCAATGCGCGTTCTATCCGGATGTTTCCTATCGTACACGCAATGATAGGGGCTCCACGGTCCTTGAGCTTTGGTGATGTCTGATGCTGAAGTACTGAACTCACCTGCTCAGTCAGATGGACCCTGTTAGGAACTCTCTCTCTAGATTTACGCTTCTGCGTACATAGTTCCTTCAGGAATTTGGCATATGCCGGCACCTGCTGAATAGCATCGAGCAAAGGTAGGTTGATCTGTACATGCTTGAAGATGTCAAGCATGTCCTGGATCTTCGCACCTTGCTTTCCTCTATATCCGGGAGACTCTAATGCTTTGGGGTAGGGTGGAGGAGGAATATACTCTGCTGGCTCCTCCTCTTTGTGAGAAGGCTCACTCCTATCCTTCTTCTTCTCTGAGGATGATGATGATGGAGATGGGGATGATAATGATGGCTGAGCCGACGTAGGTGAAACAATGGTCTCTGGCTCCTCTATCCTCTCTCTACTCTCTCGCTCTCTGCTCTCGACGTGATACTCACGTCCACTCCTCAAAGCCATAACTGATTTAGCCTGTTGCTGTGTCTCAGTATGAAATAGGCCTCCAGTCATCTGGTCCTTACACTTCGGGTTCATCACAGCCTGACTCGGCAATGTACCCTCGGGTCTCCTACTAATAGCCTCAGCTAACTGTCCCATTTGCGATTCTAACTTCGCAATGGACTGCGTATGCGAGCTCAAAATCTGGCTACACTTCTCGAAGGCGTTCTGATTAGAGGTTTTCACCTCTTGGAATGCCTGAAGAAGTCTCTCCTCAAGAATAATGAAATAATCGGAGTCGCCAAGAATGGTCTGCCTAAAATGATCGGAACGCATTGGCAGTCGCCAAGAATGGTCTGCCTAAAATGATCGGAGTCTGGTGCTGGCTGTCTACTCCTTTCATATCAAGAATAATGAAATCGACTGGAAAATAAAAGTCATCCACCTTAACTAGCACGTCCTCCAAGACACCTCTCGGTATCTTGACAGAACGATCTGCCAGTTGAAGTGTAATAGGAGTCGATCTCATCTCTCTTAGCCCGAAAGAATCAACGAAATATCCGGGCAGAATGTTCACGCTTGCTCCAAGATCAAGCAATGCGCGTTCTATCCGGATGTTTCCTATCGTACACGCAATGATAGGGGTTCCACGGTCCTTGAGCTTTGGTGATGTCTGATGCTGAAGTACTGAACTCACCTACTCAGTCAGATGGACCCTGTTAGGAACTCTCTCTCTAGATTTACGCTTCTACGTACATAGTTCCTTCAGGAATTTGGCATATGCCGGCACCTGCTGAATAGCATCGAGCAAAGGTAGGTTGATCTGTACATGCTTGAAGATGTCAAGCATGTCCTGGATCTTCGCACCTTGCTTTCCTCTATATCCGGGAGACTCTAATGCTTTGGGGTAGGGTGGAGGAGGAATATACTCTGTTGGCTCCTCCTCTTTGTGAGAAGGCTCACTCCTATCCTTCTTCTTCTCTGAGGATGATGATGATGGAGATGGGGATGATAATGATGGCTGAGCCGACGTAGGTGAAACAATGGTCTCTGGCTCCTCTATCCTCTCTCTACTCTCTCGCTCTCTGCTCTCGACGTGATACTCACGTCCACTCCTCAAAGCCATAACTGATTTAGCCTGTTGTTGTGTCTCAGTATGAAATAGGCCTCCAGTCATCTGGTCCTTACCCTTCGGGTTCATCACAGCCTGACTCAGCAATGTACCCTCGGGTCTCCTACTAATAGCCTCAGCTAACTGTCCCATTTGCGATTCTAACTTCGCAATGGACTGCGTATGCGAGCTCAAAATCTGGCTACACTTCTCGAAGGCGTTTTGATTAGAGGTTTTCACCTCTTGGAATGCCTGAAGAAGTCTCTCCTCAAAAGATGTCTGCGGGGCAGACTCCTGCTGAATCGGGGGAGTGACAGAAGAAGAAGAAGACTGAGAATAGTTCGGTCTTTGAAATGACTGAGTAAAAGATGGCTGACGAACTGGCTGAGAGGGTGTAGGCATCTGTGTGGAAGACTGTGGATTCTTCCATGAAAAATTGGGATGGTTACGCCAACCTGGATTATATGTCGATGAAAATGGGTTATTCGGCGGTCTGACGTAACCCTGAGCTGCCTGAACTTGTTCTTGAACAAATTCAGGGTACTGAGCTGCCGAAGGGTACTCAATGATCTCGTGTGTCGGACTGGCACAAAGAGTACACACCTGCTGTGTAGTAGATGGTCTTGAGAGGAGCTGGTCCAGCTTCTGAGCAATCATGTCTACCTTGCACTGTAGTGCAGTAGATGGACCAATCTCAAGAACACCAGCTTTCTTCTGAATGCTGGGTGTGGCTCTATCAGAATGAGAGCTCGAAGCATGGTGGAGTGAATTCTCGGCCAATGTATCAAATAGCCTCCATGCTTCGTCCTCGCTCTTCAACATGAATGTCCCTCCACATGAAGAGTCGATCATCTGACGATTCTTGTCAGACAATCCATCATAGAAGCTCTGCACTAGTTGCCATTTTGGCACCTGATGATGGGGACATTTCCTGAGGAGATCCTTCATTCTCTCCCATGTCTCATGAAAGCGCTCACCATCTAGCTCTGAAAAGCTAGTGATGGCTCTACGATATTGGTTCGTACGACCAATGGGAAAATATTTCCGAAGAAACTCCTGTTGCAATTGATCCCATGACTCTATTTCTACAGAATCTAAGGATTTTAGCCAATACTTGGCTTTGTCCTTCAATGAAAAGGAGAATAGAGTCAACCTCAACGTATCATCATCGAAATTCTGTATCTTAACAGTAGAACAGATTTCGAGGAATTCATCTAAATGTCGGTAGGGATCCTCATGACTAAGGCCATAAAAGGATGGAAGCATCTGAATAATGCTGGCCTTAATCTCATAATGCGGCGCTCCTACATCGGGTCTCCGAATGCAGGATGCCTGCACATAATCTGTGGGAATGAAGTATTCCCGCAGAGGGCGTGAAAGAACTGGGGGTGGAGGTGGAGGTGGAGGATCCATGTCAGCCATTGTTGCCGAACTTCGATGAGAATGTAAAATTCTCTCTGGGTTGTCAACAAATGGGTGTAATGGGGTTCCTAGACCTCGTCGCCCCTGCATACACTGGTACTAAGACCAGATGTAAGCAAACGACCTAAATCTAAAAAAAAATAACTAACACAGGTACGAAAATGTAAATAACACAAAATAAACAACTACTAAACAAATATGCTAAACTAATTATGTCAGAATGATCTAACTAAGTAAATGAAATAACAAATTAAACTACTCTAAAGTACTGAAAAGATAAATAAAGGAAATCACAAACTAAGTTTTTCTAAAACCCACCTGTCTAATAGCTCCTTGCAGAATGAATTTCAAGTGAATCCTAGAAAGAACAGAACGTGAATCCTATATTTACTAACTATGTTAATCCTATATTCACTTACTAATCCTACTAACTAAAAATAAAACAACTAATTAACTAACTAAAACAAATTAATAAATCAAACTCTAAGAAATAAAGTAATTAATTCGCCGTTCCCCGGCAACGGCGCCAAAATTTGGTTGACATTTTGAAAATCGTCAACCAAAAATATAAACTTTGGAAAATCGTCAACCAAAAATATAAAAACCGACTTTCCACAAAGTGGTAAGTACGGGTCGAATCCTCAGGGAACAAGATTTAATCACGATATTTCTAGAAAATTTAATTTATTAATGACAAATGTCAATCTACAGTTATAAAACTAATACAAATACATTTAATCACTAAAATGAAAATAAACAAGCAACTATTTCTTCTGCTCCACACCAAGGGTATTTCCGTCTTTCCGCCAATGATTCGCTCCTCACACTTGGAAGATAACCCTGGAAACTAAATATGCTTTACAACCTAAAAATGCAGAAAAATACCGAGTTAGTATTCTATTCTAATAATGCAAACAGTAACTAATACTAATTCTAATTTTACGAAAATAATAAAACAAATGCTACTTATCAAACAAAAATTAAATAAAATACTAAACTACTTCTAAAATTAACCAAATTACTTCTACTAATGCTGTATGATGATTATGAAACTCCTAAAATGCAGAAACTAATGAAAACAGGCCTAAAATGCCGAATCTAAGGAAATTACGAAAATGCCCCTAACTAGTGCAAAATAGCTTTCTGACAGGTTATCAGAAAACCATTGTTTGACAAGGCAAACTAGGTCGGATTTTCCCGAAATTTGTTCTGTTTTGCAACTGACAGATTAAACAATCTGACAGTTTTTACAGAATGAAAAAATGATATCTGGAACTCCAGATATAAGCGTTTCAAATCTGGGAAAAATTAGGATATCGACAGTCCTGTAATTTGAAATCCAGAAAAAGCGGTTTTCGCAAAACGCTTAAAAATCAGACCAAATTAACTCCGAATGAGCTGAAATTTGGTTTGCAGTCAAATAACATGTCAATCCAGTGAATAGAATAAAAATTTTTGGAAAACACAGAATTTTTGCACAGAAAATAATGCTGGTGTGACAGGGCAAAAATCTGGTTTTTATTTGAGTGTATTATTCACTATGTGAACTATTTTACCCACTAAGAATGTAATCTACATGCAATACAAACTTAATTCATTCTATATAACTGATTATATGCAGATGCTAACTATAATAAAGCTAAATGAACTCTACACGAAATATGACATGCGTGTTATGACTATGCACTAAATGAAATACTAATGCAATTACAATCGAAACACTAAATAATGTAGTTAAATATATGACTAAATGATGTACCAACTATAAACTAACTACACTATACTAACTAACTAATCAACAAACGATAAACTAACAAACACCAATCAAATCAACAATTATAAATTTTGGCTAAACAATTAAAGAAATAACTACATTAGCTAATCTAAAATCGCTATAAGTAAATAAACAAAAAATATGGGACTAAAATGGAACAATAAGACACGGGTTCGACTAGGACTAGGGTCGGTTGACTTCAATGGACTCGGTTTAGCCTTAGCTAAGGTGTGGTTAACTTGGGTAGGCTCGAGCTATGTTTGACTCGACTCGGACTAGTGTGGGCTCGGCTAGGTTTGGCCGAACTAGTTGGGTTTGGTTTTGGGGTTGACTTAGTCAACTAGGGTCGGCTTGATTTAGGTGGCTCGGTTGACCTAAACTTAGGTTGGATTGACTGGGTTAAGGTTGAATCGACCTCGGGTTTGTCTTGACTTTGACTTAGGCTAGGCTAGGTTGACTTGACTAGACTTGGTTAGGGTTAGGTCTAGGTCTTGGACTCGGTTTAGGGTTGACTTAGTCAACTAGGTTCGAGTTGAGTTAACTCAACTAAGTTTGACCCGACTTAGGTTTGACTAGGCTCGAATGGGATAAGGTAAGCTCGGTTGACTCACTAGGTTTAGACTAGGGTTTGACTCGAGTTAGGTTTAGGTCTTTGACTAGGCTCGAGTTGTGTTTGACTTGGGCTAGGGTTCAAGTTGACTTGGACACAAGGCACACCTAACTAAGTCAACTAGGTTAACTCGGTTAGGGTAGGTTTCAATAGGTGGACTAAGGTTGACTCGACCTAGGTGTGCTCTTGACTAAACTCAAGTGGGTTTAAACTAGGGTTTGCCTCAATTAACTGGGGTCGATTAAAGTAGCAACCTCTTAATTAACATACAATTAATCCAAAGTTCACGATTTTAATGGAGAAGGTTGGGAAAATAAAGTAATAATGGTAAATGCTCAAACTTTAAAATAAATTGGATTCTCAAAAACCGTCCCACTTAATGAGGGAGTTACTTTCCTTACTTGCTTTTAAAGGCCTCTTTGGAAAACAAAAAGTCCAATCTAGAAATCCCCAAGTTTTGCTTTTCAAAATAGAATTGAATTGCCTTTAATGCTCTATGGAAATCGTGGAACCTAGATTGGAATTTTTGTTTAATTCCAAAAACACTTTCCAAAGTTAAGGAGTAACTCCTTCTTTAATGCCCCTTCAAAAATTCAAATCTTCTTTAAATACATCACACGATTTTTGAAGAATTTCCTCTTTCCAAAAGCTTTTCCCAACCTCAATACATTAATTGACCTCATTCCTAAAAGTCGACACCCCTAATTTAAGACTCTATAACCAAAGAATTTAAGACTCACCTAGGTAATGGAAAGGCCTAATTGAAAAACACGATTTTCTAAACTTAAATGCTGCCCTAATTACCAAAACCTACTTAAATGACCACTAAAAATGGCTATGAGATAAAACCCTAATACATTGAACCTAGACACCTTCCTAACTCACTTAATGGCAATTAAGACTTTCTAAAAAAATCAACCTAGAGCTCAATAGGAGCTCTAATGGCTGCTGCCCCACCTTGGGGAAGAAGAAGATCCACACGAAAATAAAAAAATAAAAATATAAATTAACAAAAAGCAATAAAACTAAATACCCACTATTTTGATAAAACTAAATTAGAAAATAATAAAAAGAACTCCTAATTACACAAATGCTAACAAGAACAACACTATGCTGGAATTAAAAACATGAAGAAAAGAAAACTTGATTTTTTTTTGTAATTTTCTTCAATAGACTCAAAACACAAAAACAAAAAATGCTAAAAACGATTATTTAGAACTAGCCTAAACGAATGAAATGAACTAACACGACTATATACTGCTGTTAACACCCAAAACACACAGCAACTACACGGTTTACCAACATCAACACATAATTTTAACAAAAATACAAAGATCGGCTAGAATAATCCTAGCCGATTTTTTTTTCTTTTTCAAAAATAAAATCAAAACAAGATAAGCAAAACCCACGAATACAATGAATTAAAATAAACTTTTAAAATGGGATTTTCAGCAAAACAATTCAATACACATGCTGGACGAAAAAAAAATATCAAAACAAGAAATTATTTTTGTGAAAATCAAGAATCGGCTAGAATAATTCTAGCCGATTTTTGGATTTTTCTTTTCAATCAAAATCAAATGCAACCCACACAAAACCGACTAAGGTGAATCAAAATGAACACCTTTTTTATTGGATTTTCTGTAAAACAGCCCCAAGAACACCTATGACAAACTTGAAGAATCGACTAGATGAAGATCTAGCCAATTTTTATAAAAAGGATGAAAAATCAACAAAAACTTGATTCAAATGAATCAAGCAAATAAATAAACCTAAGCTAACGTGCTGGCCTATGCACGAACTCTATTCTAAGGTTGAAAATAAAAAGAAAACAAGAAACACTCAGAAAATCAAAAATAGAAAACCAACACACACTTTCGGTTTTAGCTAGAAGAGAAGGAAGAAGAAGACCTACCTTTTGGAAGATCCGACGACCGGGGGGATGAAGAAGAGCGGACCGTGGCTGAAGATGGACGTCCTATACAGTTCGAGAATGCTGTACTTCACCAAAAAACGGCACCTTTGCAGCTGCTACACGTTGGAGATCCACCGACGATGGAATGTGAGCCGATTCTCAATCGGAGGGTGTAGAAAGCCGAATGGAGGTAGGGCCGGCTCACCTTGGTGGTGTGTTTCGCACTCCCGCCCAAGGTTAATGGTCTCCATCTCTTCTACACCTGCAAAAATACAGAAAAATGGTGAAACTACAGCAAGGAGGAAGAAAGAAATGGAAAGAAATAAAAGAGAGATCGAAAATATGCTTGAAAATCAAGCATAGATCGGTCTTCAATGGCCAAAATGTTGGGGAAGATGGAGAGGAAGGAGTTGCTGGAGTAGATTCACTGCAAGGGGCGTCCAAACACAGCCAAGGACGCCTAGGGTTCTTTAAAAAAAACTATTTATAGTTTTGACATTTTTCAGAAAGAAGGTTAAAAAAATAAAATTTGCTAGGCGCCACTTTCTGGGGGGGGTTCAGAAAAACTTTTTGAAATGGATATGGATAGGCGTGTGGGTTGGGTTTTGGGCTTTCTAAGAGTTGATCCAAGGTCCAATTAACCTAATTGGGTCGGATATGGATCCGATCCACCTCAAAATTCGTGCCCAAACACTGAAATAGCCATAACTCTCTCATTTTAACTCCGATTTTTCTGAAATTCGAACCATAACCCCTTACTATCAAAACACATCTAAACATGGGTTTAAAACCTTAAACTTGATATAAAATGCATGAAAACTTGTTTACATGATATGCATTTCATGCATTATCATCAGTAACTGCACAAGAACCAATGCGCTCACCAACTTACTATGTAATTCAGGAGTTAAATGTTCTTTAGTAAGAGTAATTCATACCAGATCTCCAATTTCAAACAATACATGTTGATGCTTCTTATCATAGCTTGCTTTATACTTACTGTTATTGTCTTAAAGATTCATATGTACATATTCATGAATATCTTGCAACAAAGAAACATGATCTTGAACAAAATTTAAAACAGGACCAATAACAGGAATAGGAGCCAAGTCAACAGGAGAACAAGGATTAAATCCATACAAAACAGTAAAAGGGCTAAATCTAGTAGAACGATTCACAGATTTATTGAAAGCAAATTCATCTTGTGTAGTTATTTGAGACCATGACATTGGTTTATTATTAATTAAAGTTCACAACAAGTTTTTTAAAGATCGGTTAACAACTTCAGTTTGACCGTCGGTCTGAGGATGATGCACAGTGCTAAATTGTAGATTGGTTCCTAACTTCTTCCATAATTGTCACCAAAAATGTCCTACAAATTTAATATCTCTATGTAAAGTGATAGTTTTTGGAATGCCATGCAATTTGTAAATTTTCTTAAAAAACAAATCTGCAATATGAGATGCATCTATGGTTTTTCTACATGAAATAAATCAGGCCATTTTTGTGTATCGATCGACGACCACAAAGATAGAATCAAGACCATGAGAGGTCTTAGGTAACCCTAAAAGGAAATCCATAGTTATATCCTGCCATGGTTTCATAGGAATAGGCAAAGGCAGATATAAACCAACATTTGTGACATTTCCTTTTGCTATGTGACACGTATGACATTTTTTCATGAATGTATTCACATTCTTTCGCATGTGAGGCCAAAAATATGTTGAAGATATCAAATGCATAGTCTTGTCTCAACCAAAATGTCTCTCATTATGTATCTCAGAAATCAAACGTTGTTTGAGGAAACAGTCTGGGATACAAAGTAAATTGCCCTTAAATAAAAATCCATCAACTAGGGAGAAATTGTCATGAGGTTGGCTATTCACTTCATTAATAACTTTCGAGAAATAACTATCTGACTCATATAATGATGCAAATTCCTCAAAACCCCAAATGGATAATTTCATAGAAGATAGAAGAATAGTTTTTCTGCTTAAAGCATCAGCAACAACATTATCCTTTTCTGCCTTATGTTTCAGAACGAATGTGAATTCTTGCAGGTACTCTACCCATTTGGCTCTACGGGCATTTAACTTATGCTGACCGTTGATATATTTGAGAGCCTCATGGTCAGTATGGAGGATAAATTATCGATGCACCAAATAATGCCTCCAGTGCATTAGCGCTCTTACGATAACATAAAATTTTTTATCGTATGTGCTATATTTCAACTTGGCTTCATTTAACTTCTCACTAAAGTATGCAACAGGCATACCTTCCTGACTCAACACAGCATCGATTTCTACACCACATGTGTCACATGACAATTTGAGGGCAAGTTCATAATTGGGTAAAACTAACACAAACGTTAAACAGAGATAGAATTTCAAACACTCAAATGATTGTTGAGCCTCTGGATTCCACTAAAAGGTCTTACCTTTGATACAATTGGTCAATGGAACAACGATACTGCTAAAATGCGAAATGAATCTTCTATAGAAGGATGCTAACCCATGGAAACTATGAAAGACGGTAATGGAGTTTGGCACAGGCCAATCTTGAATTCACTCGACCTTTGAAGGATCAACGGATATACCCGTCGTCGAGACCCCATAACCAAGAAACAAAACTTCAGTGGCCCAAAAGACACACTTATCTATAAAAGCATAAAATTGTTCCCTTTTGAGGATATCAAACACTAAACGTAAGTATTTGAGATACTTAGGCTCGGTTCGACTATATATGAGAATGTCATCAAAATAAATGACCAGAAATTTATCAATGTAAGGTCAAAAAATTTGATTCATGATTCTCACGAAGGTAGATGGAGCATTGGATAGACCAAATGGCATTACGAGTCATTCATAGAGACCATCACGAGTTTTGAATATGGTTTTTCATTCATCGTCAGGTCTAACTTGTATCTGATGATATCCGCTACGCAGATCTAACTTAGAAAATATTTTTGAACCAGTCAATTGGTCCAACAAATCGTCGAATCTTGAAATAGAAAACCTATACTTGATGGTTATTTTATTGATAGCTCGGCTATCAATGCACATCTACCATGTTCCATTCTTCTTGGGCATAAGAAGGGCAGGAACCATACATGGACTAAGACTTTGACGAATATGACCCTTAGTTAATAATTATTCAACCTATCTACGAAGTTTTTCATACTCTGTAGGACTCATGCGATAATGCGGGGTATGTGGCAATACCGCGCCAGGGTGTAAATCGATATGATGTTGGACTTCCCGTAGAGGGGGTAATCCATTTGGTAATTCGTCGGAAAAGACTTCACGAAACTCCTCTAATAGGGGTGTGACTCTAGAATCCATGGTGTCAGACTTTGACTCACCATACGATAAATCAGGATCAGCTGAGAACAGGAAATAACATATGTTAGATTGACTTAGAGCCTCTTGGAGCTCATGTCTGGCAATAAAGGCACTCGAAAGCTTGACTTTCGAAGGAGCAGGTTTAGATGAAGTGGGGTAGAAAAATTGGGTGGTAGAAGGAGTACGAGATGATGAAGCAAATGAAGATGATGAAGACAAAGGTGGTAAACCCTTGGACGGCTTCAAATGAATCTTTCATCTTTCGAATGTAAATGAATATGAGTTAGATCGACCATTATGGATAATAGAATGATCATACTGCCATGGACTTTCGAGAATGATATGACTCATATACATGGGAAGCACATCACACTAGACTTGATCGAAATAAATGTTCCCAATAGAGAATTTGACCAAGCATTACCGGTCGACACAGACATCAATGCTCTTTTGGAGCCAAGACATCTGATAAGGACGGGGATGAGTCTTATAACTCAAACCTAACTTGGTCATGGCCTTGATCAAAATCACATTCTCACAACAATCAGAGTCTATGATGAATCTGCATATTTTTTCATTGATGGTACACGCAAACTCGAAGATGTGAGTTCTTAGCCATCGATCATTCATTTCTTATCGCGGGGCTAAACAAATCCGCCTAGTGATAAGTGTTTCGCCTCTATTAGGCAACAACACTTTCTCATCCACAAATTCTTTTTCTGGTTCTTCATTAAAAGATTCAATCTCAGGATCATAAATGGGATCAAACTCGAAATTGAATTAAACATCCTCTTCTTCATGAATTCCTTCAACGAATAAGGCTTTGCCACGACATTCAATGGACTTGTGATCGGGTTTTCCATAAGTATAGCACTTGATGGGGGTACTCGAACTAGACGTCCTCGCTTGATTTCCTATCGGACCATTCTGGCTTGTAACTCTAGGTGGGTTTGATGCATTAGAGTGACGGTAGGGTGGGATAGCTTTCACAGTGGGGACCGCTGGGACCCGCGCTGCTAGTCTAGTCATTGGACCAGGCCTAGCTAAGGTCTTCCTCTAGGTAGACCTTTTCCATTAGCGTGCCTTTTAATGTGCTTCAGACACACTCCAACACTCCACAAAGTTGAGCATATCTTGTAATTGGAAGTTCAGTCCTCCAATGTATTTCGATACGAGTTGTTATTTACTTTCACGGATGTCGTTTCGTGCAACGAGATCATGAAATTCTTGGGTGTAATGGTCCACTGAACGAGTTACTTGCTTAAGGCTTTGATATTTTTTATATAGTTCTCGGTGTTAGTTCAAAAGAATTAAGCACGAAGTTTCTGCTTCATGTGCTCCCAACGCTCAATCGGGGCACGTTCCTGATGTTTGCACATTTACTTGAGTTGTCGCCACTAGGCTGCAGCTCGACCCTTTAATTTAAGGAAGATTAATCCCACACGTCGATCATCAAGGACTTCCTTAAATTCGAGGATTTTGCGGACTTCACTAATCCAATATAGGAATTCTTTAGGAGTTCCAGTTCCCTTGAATTATGGGATATCAAAATGCAAGCCTGAATCCCAATGAGATCTCCTAGGCTATGGGTTATCTCTTTTGTCTGAACTTCATTGATGTGACTCGAAGTCTTCATCAAAATCATATGAATGAATCTCATGAGTTCCTCGAGAACTGTGTGGACTCCACTCAGCTCATCGATCGTGAACTCTAACATTCTTGGTCATTTGAAGAGTTAAATCTTTAACTCAGAGATTAGCCTCGGTGAGTTATCTTTACAAATCTCACACCTCATAATGATGATCACATTCATCATTTTCTCTATTAAAGCTATTTGGACCTCTACCGCCCATTCGACCCACCATGGTGAATGGTACTTAAAAAAAATAGACTCCCCACAATATCAGAAATTGTGTCAGATTAAAAAATTTGGCAGCCCTCGCTCTGATACCAAAATGATATAGACTCAGTGAATATCAATCCAAGATCCAAATGGATCTTGACAGGCACAGAAGCTTTTCACGAAAATGAGTTTGAACAGGACTCAAGAAAATAGAGTTTTCAGGATATGTGCACTTTGTTTCGATAAAGGTGGTTCAAAGAAAAGTTGTGCGTGATTCGCACGCCTTTCTAACAAATCCAAAATCACTGGATTCGGCTGAGCAGTGTCCATTCCACAGACTCGGGACTGGGATGGACAAACAAGGCTATGAGAGACCTCCGGATTCTACGGATAGTCTGTTCAAAGAGGTTTTTGACCCTACAGACAGTAGAGTTTACGAAAACCCCAAACTAAGAAATCAAAGGTCATATTCAGACCTTTACAACAAATTAAAAATTAAATTTTTTTGAGTTTTTTATGAGTCTCTACAAATTTTTGAATTCTGGAAATGGTATGTGATATTATCAAATGAATTAAAACTTCAAATATTCAACAACAGCAGAGAAATTAATATTTTTGAGTCACTTAAACTCAGATTCAGTTAAAATTCAAAACATGAAAGTTTTAGATCTAAGTTTTAGCTTTCCACATAATCAAACAAAACTAATTTTCATGCAGGGAATCTCCAGATAATTAAAAAATACCGAACACCACTAGGAGTGTTCTGAAACAAACAGGTGACTGAATTCCTGTCAGGCTGAAACTTTGACAGCACCTTTAAGGGACTCAAACGACTGATTCATGAAACAGTCTCAACTACAAAGTTGTAGACAATCGTCTTAACTTTTTGTAAAGCTAAAGAAAGCCATAAACCAACCTGTATCGAGGCTGCTACGATCATTTCTTTAGAGTCATTTCTGACAACTTGGGATTCAGGAATTCAGGTTTTGACAGGAAACTGAATTATGAAATAGTAATCTGAATTGGATATTTTGTGAACAAAAAAAAATCACTTGATAGCAAAAAAAATTCAAACATTCATTCTAATAATCAGCCAATAGTTGTTTGCATTTTTTTTTCAAACAGTAATATTCAAGAGAAAAAGAAAAAAAAACACAGGAAATATCAATAAAGAATAAGAAAATAAAACCAGCTATGTATTCGAAAGATGATAATAACGGAGAGTTGCTGAGAAGCATCAACTTCAATTGGAGAACTACGAACAGCGAGGTGAACACCCTCTTTGAAGATCAACAACCACGAACCAAAGCTTGCACAACCACGATAAGGTCGATCTTCTCAAAGATCACCTTCCACTCACCAATGAAAATTGATTTCTTTCACACCAAGATAGTCTCTTCTCTAGCACCAGCCACACAGCCAAAATTTCAAAATGAAGAAGCACCCCCCTCCCCCTTGGTCGACTTCCATTCATAAAGGCTCTGGAGCATAAGAAAGAGTCACATTAAAGAAGCAAATAGCCTTCCCAAGCCATGCTCTAAAAAAGGATTTTGACTGAACTATTTTTGGCTAAGCTATTAAGGGATCAACAACCATATTTGACTTAGACTAGTCAAGGCTAAATTTTGAATGAAGTCCAAGATGGTCCACTCCAAAATGACGCCAACTAGAACCTCCTTTGAAAATGGATCTTGATCTAGATTCAAACATGCAGTGAACTGGATCCTAAAAAAATGCATTAAAAAAATGCAAATACAAAAAAATAAAAACTACCTGTGTTCCCCATACACCTTCTAGTACCACAAAAGAATCCTACAGGGCACCAGAACTCTTCGGATCCGTAGAATTCGGCTCCTTAAAAACAAATTTATTACATGATGTAAATATTGCCGATAAAATGTTCAAAAATATGATTCCATAAAAATGCAATGAAATCGAAACATCTAAAGAATGAGCACGGCGAGCATCAGCTAAATGGTAGATCCACTAGGACAAGGAACGTCCTGCAAGCGTGTGGATCATCTTGGATAGCGATGCCCGGATCAGGTCTAGAGAGTTGGATTGGGATCCAACTTCGCTTCTGCACTCTGAATCTCTGGATGCTCTGCATCGCATTCACTAAATACCTTTAGTGAGGCAGTGGCGACAAACAATCGAACAAGGTATTGATGCACGATGGACGTGGTGGCCGGTGAACATAAAGAGAAGGAGAAAGAGAAAGAGAAAGGGAGTGAACACAAATATACAAATAAAGGGAGAGAGCATCGGCCACCGGTGGTGGTCAATGAACACACACACACACAGAGAGAGAGAGAGAGAGTCGGCCAACACTGGTGGCCGGTAAACACTAAGAGAGAGGGAGAAAGAGAACTTAGAGAGAGGGAGAGAGTGTTGGTCGGTGAACAAAGAGAAGGAGAGAGAAAGAGGGAGAGAGAGGGTGGCAGTGGTGGTTGGTGAAGAAAGAAAGAGAGGGTGGCGGTGGTTGTCAATGAATACTGAGAGCCCATATAAAACTTGATAATTTTTTTTAATTTGTATCTTTTTATTATCACACTTTATTTATGTGCCTGAAAACCCCCTTTTTTATTAATCTAAACAAAGCTATTGAAAGAAGAGATTTTTAGCATGAGAGTGAGAGCTCGCCAAAGAGTGCAAAGGATTTTTTTTTGAAATGCTGAATTATTGAAACACTTTTTATATATGCCAAAAGAATCCTTTTTAGTGACGGTAAGCAAAATAGTGCCAATGAAAGAAGTTTTTTAGCATGAGAGGAGTAATGGGTAGGTGTTAAATAAAATATGCTAATTGATGCATGCTAAATGGGGTTTTCAGGGTTTATTTTATTTTATTTTTAAATTTTGATTGTACAGATGCGATCTATGTACTTGATTTTATAGGGATCAACTCTTTAAGTGCTCGATTCCAGTACATGGGTGGTATAAAATCTTTGTAAATTTTCAAGGCTCCAAATATCATTTTTCTCATAAAAAACACATGATCCAGGTATGGATTCCTCGTAAATCGACCATACCCAACACATTTATGGGGTCAGAATTACAAAAAAAAAAACAGGAGAAGAGCAAAAAAAAACCATTTAGCATTTACCCATACTCAGCATGAGAGAGAATGAGCTTGCCAAAGAGTGAAAATGATGAATTACTGACGCACTTCTTACGTGCACTAGAAAAAACTCTTTTTTACTAGCGCTAAGAGAAATTATGTGTACCAGAAAAACTCTTTTTTACTAGCACTAAGCAAAATAGTGCCCGTGAAAGAGGAGATTTTTAGCATGAGAGAGAGGCAGCCAAAGAGCCAAAATGATTTTTTTTGAAATGCCAAACTACTTTTTATATGCCTTGGAAAAAAAACCATTTTTTTTCTGGTGCACTTCTTTGTTTACCAAAAAAAAATATTTATATTGATGCACTTTTTATGTGAGTTGAAAGAAGTTTATTATACTGAAGCAAATATAACTCACTGTGTCACTAAATGCTCTTTTACTGGCGCCAACAAAAAAGATTTTTCTTGTACTGACTTGTTTTTTTCTTAAATCTCATCCTACGGATGCGACCAACATGCATGGTTTTATGGGGACTGGCTTTCGGATCGGCCGATTACTATGCATAAGTAGGAACTTTCAAGGTTTAAAAATCAACAAATCAGAATTCTTGTAAATATCTGCACATCCAAAAATCTCGTTTTTCCTGGAAAATACACGATCCTACGGTCGATTCCTAGCACACTGACCGTGTCGAACGCATCCACTGGTTGAGATTCGTGAAAAAAGCATAGAAATGCTCACACCCCAGTAAACATATTCTGGTAACTATGGTAGGGGTATCTCTAAATGTCATCAAGTTGACGTGACATCATGAGTTTAAAACTCACAAATGTGCATCTTTTGGCACAAGATCCAAGCTGGGTTCAAGAGGAGTTTGGGTTTTATGGCAATCAACTGGGTGAGTGAGGCAGTTTTTGTTTGATTTAAAATAAATATATAAGTTGGAACAAGTTATATTTTGAAATTTTATATGGAAATAAATGTAAATTCATTCAGTTTTTTTGAGGGGGGGAATAACGTATACTTTGCAATTTTATTGGATAAATTTAACCATAACTTATCTGCAGTGTCCTACATTTATGCACCGCAGGAGGTTAAAGTGTCCTCCCTTCCGCAACCACCAAGAAGGTAAATAAAAGGAACAGTAAAAAGAAGAGAGAGAGAGAGAGGAGAGAGAGAGAGATATGGAGGGGACGGAACCGGAACCCCCATTTGAATTCCCTCCGGTGGGAGTCTCACAGATTCCGTCAACACCCAACCACCAACCACCGACTCCTCCGGCCGATGGTCCGCCTGAGATCCGATGTCGACCGCTCCAGGCTCCGCCCTTGGCGGTGCTCCCGGTCTATTGCCGGAACCCCACTTCTCCGGCGGTCGCCCAGTTCGGCAAGGATTCGGAGAAGCGCGGGACCGCCAGAAACCGGTGGCCTCAGGCGGAGACCGCGGCATTGCTGAGGGTTCGTTCGGAGATGGACTCCGAGTTTAGGGATTCCAATCTCAAAGGGCCACTCTGGGAAGAAGTGTCGAGGTAAATCGATTCTTATCCTGGTTTTTCCCAACTTTTCCTGCGAAGGAGAAGGCAATTTACCAACTTATCGTGCTTTCTCTGGATAAGTTGATGCGGAAAAGTTTCGAGGCACATCTTAAGGTTGTTTTCTGATAAGTGGGGTGCATTCCAGAGACACCATAGGTGCGCTTTCGGTTGCACCCATTTATCCGGATAAGTGGGATAAGTTGGGAACTTGCATTTTCTTCCATCACGCAATTTCCAAACTTATCCCGCTTTTGTGCAACAGAACAATATGTACCGTTTGAAGTGCTTTCAACCATTGGAATTATAATAAAGATTTAGTAGTGGATGTTGGAATCTTTGGAGTGAAAGCTTTGTTTGTTTTTTAAATTCCAATCTATATATCAAATTTTTTGATGCATCTCTTTTTACCTGGTTGGCATGATATATCATTTACATTCACTAGGAACGTACATTATTTTGCTTCTGTTTTTTTATCAATTTTTAAGGAGAACCACAAGAGGGCATGGAATAGATGGCAAACTTTTCCACTACTCTCCCCTCGCTCCCATTGATTTGAACAAACACAAGGCCCTTTCTTGATGAAGGTAACACCCATTGTCATACACCATTTCTTAGAGATAGGATAAAAAAAACTTGTGTTTCTTTTTTGAGAAAAGGAATATCCGGTGAGAATTCATTTGATCGCCGTATCATTTAGTCTTTCTTGACCTTGACCAAGTAAATCAGTATCACGATCATATCCATGAATTTTGTGTGGTATGTGAAGGGTGGTACCTTGAGGATTTAAGATGCAAACTACTGACTTTCCATCCACAACATTACGAGATATTCTATTAATTAAATTGGTTACAGGATAAGTACTTGTCATAAAAGATTCTTTGCAAAAGCCATCCTAAGTAACAAGGTAAAAATTACCTCTAAAAGAAGCTTTTTTTTTTTGACTAATTTTTGTTATGCAGTGTCTTAGTGTGAAACTTGTGATTCAATACCACAGTCATGAAGGTATTTTTGCATGTGAGAGATAGAAAAGGGTGAAATAATAAATAGCGAAGAAACTTCTACTTCTCCTACTTGCCAGTGAAGGAATTGCAAAAGTACCATGTGGCATCGAATAGTAAATTCTTGAACTGAATGAAACTATTGAAAATAGAAATTACCAAAAATAAGAGATAAAAGTTTGAACCTTAAATTTGACCACCAAAGTGGTGGAATTTTCTTGTAGTGACCATATGAGTGATTCCAACCTGTGGTTTAACATCTCAATATTCATCTGATAAGCTTTCCAATACAAGGAGAATTGCCACAATCCAATATTGGCCTTAAAACTTGTATACATTTGAAGTTGACCTTCTATTTTGACCACTTTGATGTTTCCTTGATGATTCATGAAAGCTAAGGCTACATGTTCTGCATTTTTGTCAGCTCTTTGAAAATAGAATCAAGTGAAACTTAAGCTTTGTTGTAGTAAATATAGGTGTACCATAGGCTGAACGTCATAACTTTAATTGATTTTGATGTTCACATGAGAACAGAAAATTGATAACCACACAAGCCGATAAGAGTACAATATTGGAAACCACGCTAGATGATGTTCACACGAGAACAAAAAATCGATAACCACACAAAGTGATAAGAACAAAATATCGGTAACCACACAAGGCGATAAGAACAGAAAATTGGTATCCACACAAGAAGATTTATGTTGTTCGGTCGTTAAGACTTATGTCCACGGATGAACTCTCACTCTCTATATGATTTCTTGAGAGAAGAGAGGAGGTTCATATATTGATTTAGGTAACCACTTACATGACTGAAGTATCCCACGTTTTGTGGGATTTCTATGATTTTCTTCACCAACAAAACTTTCTCCTAACAATTTCTTTCTACAATTAAGAGATGTATGTTGACATGCATAGGACCTTGATTCATTGCCAATTACAATCTTTCGTTCATTATGTAAACATTGATTTTCATTGCTCTTAAGGAAACCGTTCTCATCTTTCTTTGTATAAGATGTTTCCTTCTTCTCCTTAGCTTCTTCTTAGGATGGGATTGTATGGGGGTCAACACTATTTGCACTAAAACCGACCATAGCAGCAACACGTCCTGGTTCTCTGACAACCCCCGTCAAGTTCATTATTCTAGGTTGGGCATTGAACTTGCTGCACATGATGTTGAACCTGTCTGCAGACAAAGCTTTGGTGAGGCCATCATCAAGCTAATTCTTGGATGATATATATTTGACCTGAGCCTTTTTTTTTGACACCCTGTCTCGAATGAAGTGAACATCTATTTAAATATGTTTGTTTTTGTTAAGGTGTACAAGAATAGCAGAGAGATAAGGAGCCCCTAAATTGTCTCACCATATGGTAGCCATCTCCGTCAAATTCACATTGAGTTCACGAATTAAGTATTTCACCATATGATTTCAATTGCAGCATTAGCCAGAGCACAATACTCCGACTTTGTACTAGATCTCGAAATTGTGGCTTGCTTTGTCGAACTCCATGACATAAGATTTGGCCCATAGAAAATGGCAAATCCTCCTGTAGACTTTCTGTCATCAGGACATCTTGCCCAGTCAGCATCAGAATAAGCATGAATATTTTGATCATGAGAAGGCCTGTTGAGGAACCCATGGTCCAAGGTTCCCTTTAGATATCGGAGGATACACTTTACAGCTCCCTAGTGAACATATGTTGGAGCATGCATGAATTACACACCTTGTTTACAACAAAAGAAATATTTGGGTGTGTCATAGTTGCATATTGAAGTGCACTTACAACACTTCTGTATAAAGTTGGATCTTTAAACTTTGACCCTGCATTAGCTGACAAGGGTGGAGAAGTAACCATAAGCGTCTTTATTGGCTTAGCCCCAATCATACCAGCCTGCTTCAAGGCCTTAGAAATATATTTTTGACTGTAACATGATCAATCATGAGTTTGAGTGTTGCACCTCTATCCCCAATAAGTAGTGCAAAGACCCTAAATCCTTCAAGGAAAATTCAGATCCAAGTTTGGATATGAGTTCAGATATAATTTTTTCTGAATTACCCATAACAATAATATCACCTACGTATATAAGCATGTAAACCAGATATTCTTTGTTTTTGAAGACAAACAGTGAGGTGTCTGTTCTGGCACTAACAAATCCCAACAACAAAAGGAATTCACTCAACCTTGAGAACCAAGCCTGGGGAGCCTGTTTTAATCCATATAGAGATCTCTAAAGCTTGCAAATATGTTGAGGATAACCAATCTTCAAAACCTGGAGCCTACTCCATGTAAACTTTCTCAAATAAATACCCATATAAGAAAGCATTTTGAATGTCCAATTGCTTTATCTGCCAACCTCTATTAACAACAATAGATAGAACCATCTGAATGGTTGTGGGTTTAACAACAGGACTAAAAGTCTCGAAATAGTCAGCCCCTCCTGTTGGCTACAGCCTTTGTTTACCAATCGAGCTTTATATCGCTCTATAGAGTCATCTACCTTGCGTATGAACTTGAAGCCATCCCACAACATGTTTATTCTTTTGGGATGGAACAAGAACCCATATTTGGTTTTTTATAAGGGCATCATATTCGCTTTGCATAGCAATTCGCCACTTAGGATCTTGATAGGCCTCTCTAAAGGTTACATTTTCATTGTCTTGGGTTAGAACAACAAGCCGAGCTTCAGCTATTGGGTATTTGGTGGCAGTATAGACTTTGGGTTTTAAAGTGTCATCTTGGTACCAGGTTATCATGTGATGAGTCCTAATTTGTTGGATCACAAGAATAGGAACAGGCTGGTCTGAATGGTGAGAGCTGGTTGGAATATTAGTTTGTGAAGAAGACTTACTCGAAGAACTGCATTCAATAACTGGGCTGGTCGATTGAGGCATGTTGGCTTGGGATAGATTATTTTCTTCTTTACTAGAGACAACACCAATGGGAGACTCATTCTAGTTAGGTAAGGGTTGAACTAAGATAATTGGAGGGCTAAGGATAGTGGGGCTTTGAGACTCATGGTTTCTTTGATCCAAGTGGCGAGCTCCTCTCTCTTCATTAAAAGGGAAGCTCTTTTCATTGAAAATCACATGATGAGAAATAAACATTCTTCCAGTCTTTAAATTCAAATAGTAATAACCATGATCATGAGGAACATAACCCATAAAACACATTTTTCATAAATTGGGTCTGAACGGGTCTCTATAGTGATTCTAAAAGCATTATACTCGTTGGGAAGACCTCTAAGAAGCTGCATTACTAAATCATCATCAACCGGCTTGGAGGCCATAGCTGATTGGTGTGCTATAGATTTAGCCCTATGCACATATTTAGCTATAGATTTATTGCTTTTCTTAAGGTCTTGTAGTTGAGATTTCAATTGCAATATTCAGGACCTTGAATGAGCTGCATATGACAATTTGAGTGCAGACCAAACATTATACGAGGTAGCCAACCCTACTACCTAACTATGAACAGATTTTGTCAACGATGACTGAATCCAACTGAGCAATAGTTGATCATATTTCTGCCATTCAATGTATGCAGGATTGATGTCAATAGACCATCAAGTAACATAGGAGGAGCAGACTTGCTCCCATCAATATATCCCGTCATATCATATGTGAGAAGCACATGTTTGAACTGTGACTCCCATAAAAGGTAATTTTCACCGATGAGTTTATAGCAAGAAAGTGGTGAAGATTGCTTGGTACCTGAGGGATAGACAGACCCACGATCATGCTTTGATTTTGATTCGCACCAGATGTAGAAGATGAAGACGAACTGCTAGAAGCCATAATTACAATCCACCAATTTATGGCTCTGATACCATAATCGATTTTGATATACGCACGAGAATGGAAAATCAATAACCACACAAGGCGATAAGAGCAAAATATCGGTAACCACACAGGGCGATAAGAACAGAAAATCAATAGCCACACAAGAAGATTTGCATGGTTCAGTCGTTAAGACCTACATCCACGGATGAACTCTCACTGTCTCTATGATTTCTTGAGGGCGATAAGAACAGAAAATCAGTAGCCACACAAGGAGGTTCATATATTGATTTAAGTAACCCCATTACATGGCTGAAGTATCCCACGTTTTGTGGGATTTCTATGATTTTTTTCACCAACAAGACTTTCTCCTAACAATTTCTTTCTATAAATAAGAGATGTATCTTGACATACATAGGACCTTGATTCATTGCCAATTACAATTGTTCCTTCATTATGTAAGCATTGATTTACATTGCTCTTAAGGAAATTGTTCTCCTTGTCTTTCTTTGTATAAGGTGTTTCCTTCTTCTCCTTGGCTTCCTTTGGATGGGATTGTACTGGGGTCCACATGATTTGCACTAGAACCCACCATAGCAGCAACACGTCCTGGTTCTCTAACAAGCTTAAATGCTAGAAGTAAAACTATTTTAACCTGGGACATTGGAGGTTAGAATCCAGCTAGGGGATATTCTAGCTTTCCTTCACACTTGTAAATTTTTATGATTTTGTATGATTAAAGAGTCATACATAGATGGATATTTGAGTAATACAAACTACAAAATACAGTCAACTGATGTGATTTCAGTGAATCAAAATTCATGTGATTTTGAACTGCATCACCTATTTTGAGCTTAGAAGATGGATGATGTATGCCAAGCACTTATGCTCTAAAAGAACACAGGGATCTTTTAAAGGATTAGGACTAGTGCAGTACATAACTGCATGTTGGAATGGTATCTGAAAGAGATGCTGCCATGTTTGTTATTCATAAAAGATTGATTCCCCTTTTCTCATCATGTTGGAAAATCATTTTGTAAATCATATATCACTTTTAATGGATTAATAATGTGCACATTGGTATCTTTGTTTGGCTTTCATGATTACCAAAACTTGCATAGTGTAAAGACACAGTGCAAGAAAAGTCAAGGAAAAACAGAAATGAAAGGATGAAAATTGGCTTTCATTTACTATGTTCATTTCTGTTATTGCTGGTATGATTTTCTTCCACATCATGGTTTTCCAAAATTGTTGACATGTTTGTAAGATTTTGCACACATTTTCTTCATCATCTTCTCAAGGAAAATCTTCATGTGCCAAGTAAATGTACAAAGAAACAACCCTCAGCCCTCCACCAAACAGATGATAACCGAATGACAAGCAACTACATGATTGCATAGCACCCATGTCAACTGGAAAACAAGAACATGGAGCTCAGGCCTATGTGCCCAAAACAATATCTACTTTGGTTGTCAACTGATTAGCACCATACGTTAATATACATTCATCAGAATTTTGTCTGTGCCAGCAAAAGACCATAGGCATCAGAACCTGCTAGTAAGGAAGATTAACATGGCTAGACTTCCATGCCCATAATTAGATTACAGGCTCCTAGGAATGCAATTTCTGGAGTACTAAGTTGACTGTGTTTTGAGCACGAGTCCTATGTTAGAAACATGTGCATATCAATCCGTAACTCACCATGAGATGTGATTGTGGATGTAGTACAAATATTATCTTTAATGGACAAAACAACTAGCATAATATTTGATAAATAAAAACAGAAAACCGCTAGATTATTGGTTTGGGGGAATATCACACGTGTGTGTGTGTGTGAGTGCGCCTGTACTTATTATGAACAGGTTATGTCAACTCCCTTTGAGTGCCATGGGTCTTTGACATTTATGATGTTGCATGTCATATGATTTTCTGTGCATAAATAAATTGCACAACATTTTTTTTATTTCTATTCTTAGTACGTGAGCTGTGCAGCATTTTTGGGCCCATGGAAGCTATTTTCTTGGTACAGCCCAATTATTTGATTATGATCAGAATTGTGTTCTTTTTTTCCAACTATGGTTTTTTTGCTGTCATTTTTTGCCAAGTGTGTCCATGGACATCCTACATGCAATGATAATTTGACTATGAATTTTTTTAGGAAACTTGCAGAATTTGGATACCACAGGGATGCTAAAAAGTGCAAAGAAAAATTTGAAAACATTTACAAGTACTATAGGAGAACCAAAGAAGGAAGAGCAGGCCGCCAAGATGGTAAAAGTTACAGATTTTTTAGAGAGCTGGAAGCACTGGATGCCAAGAGCATTGATAAACATATCACCCAAGACTTATTTGTGAACATTGATAGGTTCGAAAATACAAGACAATGTGATGTTTCTACTGAAGAGGCTGATTGTAATTATTACCCAACTATCAAATTTGATGCACAATTATTTGAGAACCTCGATATCTTCAACAATTGTGATCTTTTCGACTCGTCAGAAAGTGATTGTGATGATCCTGAATATAAGAAAAGATGGAGATCTGATAAGGGTCTCTGCATTTTGTTCAATAACTTCATCAAGCAGGTGATTGCAAGGCAGGATGCCATGAATAATAGGTTTCTAGAGATGTTGGAGAAGAGGGAGAATGATTTGATGATAAGAGAAGAAGCATGGAAGAAAGAAGAAATGGCAAGGGTTAGCAGAGATATAGAAATGATAGCTCATGAGAGGTCTCTGATTACTTCACGATATGTTGCTGCCATTCCCCTTTTACAAAAATTATGTGATAAACAAACCAAGTTACCCAATTTAGACTCTTCAATCGTGCACCAATTTGTAAATGCTGACATTGATCTGGAAGAATCACGCGAGAGCAAAGGTTTGACTTCAGGCTCAAGCAGTAGATGGCCAAGATGTGAAGTTCATGCATTGATAAAGCTTCGTACCTGGATAGGGTTGAAAGTTCACAATACAGGGCCCAAATGTAGACTTTGGGACGAGATAGCAGCTGGTATGGCCTGCTTGGGCTACAATCGTAGTGCAAAGAGGTGCAAAGAAAAATGGGAGAATATCAACAAATACTTCAGAAAAGCCAAGAGAAGCAACAGGAAACGCCCACATGATTCAAAGACATGTCCTTATTTTCACGAACTGGAGATCCTTTGTCAGAATGCCATGCTTGATTCCATCAGCATGCCTATGAATGACGCTAACATGATTAGCAATGAAGAAAATTTGGAACAGGTTATAAAAGGGTTCATTCAATGCATGCTTTCCTTTCACAGTTTCACACATAGAAATGCATATGCACTACCACATAGACATGCATGTACACCCACAAACACATGCACTACCACATAGACATGCATGAAGACACCACACAAACATGGGGATCTCTCTCTCTCATTGAGGAATAGCTTGGGGGATGATTCTTTGTTCACAATTTATCAGTCTATGCTCCTGCGCATGTTCCTTTTACTTTACCAACAATCCACGGAATAGAAACATTTGTAACCTGAAATACTTGAACTCTAGATGGTGTTGTGGTTTCAGTATATGTTCAAGAGCATGAAAATGTGCATGTGCGCATCTCTCATTCTATCGTTATTTTTCATATGTTTAATAACATGCATCTTTTACAGGTGAGTGGAAATTCAAGAGATGAAAGTTCTGCTGGGACAATTGTGACATCTCAGGCTGTTAAATCTGCCATGGATCTTCTCCCTTCATTAAAAGATGGGCGTGAGTTGGTTGAGGATTGTTTGGAGCTTGAAACTCTTTAGCTTAAGAGCCTAATTTCTTCAAGGTGCCTAGTCTTCTGCCCGAGTATACCTCATAAATGTTTGCAGGATGTTTTTATGATATCATCCACTTAATGCCAGAGGAATAAACATTTGGAAGAGTTTGTACAGAGTGGAAATGTTCGATAAATATGTGAATAATAAATCTATAGTTTAGTGCTGTCAGAACATCTTCCAACAATTTTTCCCCCTTATTGGCAACTATTCATCTACTGCTATTTCGTTTTCCAGTGCATCTTTTCTTGATTGGTGACAATGAATATTTCAGCTGTGGTTAGTATTTCTTTGTGCCTCTACAATCTGAGTTTTAAAACTAATTCGAAAGTGTTATATAATGCCACACAGAGTAGCATGGGTATCTTTCTTTGAACAGTTACAAAATGAGATGGTGATTTAGTTGAAGTATAGTTGACCTGTGTTAATTTATTTTTTAAATATTTTTCACACAATACCAATCTTTCATCACTTATGTTTCTGTTAGTTATTTTCCTACATGTAACACTGGTTGGAGAACATCACTTCTATTTGTTGTATTCATTTATTAAAGTATTCATTTATTAAAGATGTTTTGATTATCTAAAGCCTCCATTACTGGGATTGAATGTGATAGCTGGATAGATAAAGGCTTCACCATTATAACTGAGGATTCCAGATTCATTCTCCACTGGAGGTGATATCCTAAGTCGCCACAAGAAAAGTGTTCCTTTTGGGTGCATCGGGGATCATGCTTCTGCCGTATTCCAGGAACGGTGAAACACTGTTCCATTCCACACACACCCTGGGGGTGGTTTTTTCTTGTAAATATCAAGAAAAAAAATGATTCAAAACCCTAATCAAAGAAATTTTGTATTTTTTATATTTAATTCAAAAAAGCCTATTTTGAAAATCTCTAATTTGAGAGAGAGAAGGAGAAGAAAGAGAAATGAAGAAAAGGGAGAGAGAGAGAGAGAGAGTCGGGGTATACCCCCCTCCGCCCGATTTTTTTTAAGCGTATCGCGCCATCTCACCCCCCCCCCCCCTTTCCAGGGTGTGTGTGGAATGGAACCTATCTTTCTTACGGTCGTTGTTCTGGCAGCGTAAAACTCCATGGGCTTATCCCTTCCCCCCATAGAATCAAATTTCTTTAATTATGACTTTTATGTTTAATTTGATTTAGGCTTTTTTTTCTTTGAGGTTTGAAATGGGGCTTTTTATATTTAATTTTATAATTTATTTATGTTTTTTTTATAGTTTATTTTTCTTGTAGCTTAGGGTTTTTTGGTTTATTTATGTTCTATCTTCTTGCAGTTTATTTATTTTCAAATAAAAAATATGATTTCCTATTTGAGTCGAAACAAACATTGGACAAAGAACAGTTCTTACATAATAGACAAAACATGTGTTCTGTCTGTTCCGTTCAATCTTGGACAAGCAATCAACACACCCGCTTTCCATGAAAGATGATGCTTGGTCATTTTTTCCCCGATGCCCATTTTTTCACAAGTTCATATGTATCTAGTTGACTAGGTTTTGTTTCATTCACTTTATTCATGCATCCATCCATTTCTCCAAAATCTTTACTTTACTGGCATAGCTGAATTTTTTTCCATGGGGACCATAACACCTCTGGAATTAGAGACCTTGTCGTGCTGGTCTTAGCCTATCATACCTATGGGTTGCTGTCTCACCAGCGTAAAACCATGGGGGTACTCTCAACCCCCAAGCAGAGCAACCATGCTTTGCATTGCAAGAGGGAGTGCCCACATGAGGACTCTAACTTTGGAGTGCCCTTTATAAGACATTTATTTTTTTCTTAATACATATTTGGGGATAGACTTTTGTGGGTTCTTCTCCAAGTACAAACAATGAAACTGACAGCTCGATGTCAGATTTGGCATGCAGCCCACATAAGATTTGACCCTCAAGCAAACAAAGGATCTCAGATCTAAAGATTTGAGGTCCCTAAAACTACAGGAATACAAGGGTTTTTGGTCTAATGGAGAGAGGGAGGGTCATGTCTGGGATCCAAGGATATGAGATCCTAAAATCCCTAAAGTCAGTGATTGCCTCAAGTATGATATGAGAGACAATCAAACACACGTGAAGACACCCATTAGTAAAGGTACCAAAATGCCTATCCTATTTATCTTATTCAACTCATAATATCTTTATGAAAAATGATTGTATTGTACGTGTTAATTTGACACATTTTCTGAAATGCCTCACAATTTTTGCTATTCTCTTAAATATGTAACTATTTTTCGCAGAACAGTCTCTCTTCTCATATTTGTATCTCTCTTATCTGATGTCAAAAATGTTGCACTTTTATACTCGTTGGAAAGCTGAGACATAGGTTTGTAACTTTTCTATTTTTAGTCAAAACCGAAAACCCCTCTAGGGTTTCCATTTTTTAGTTCTAAAACTAGAATAGAAGCATGCTTTGCAGACTAGAACAGACGTGATTGCACCTTTTCTGTCTATTCTATGCTATTTTTTTGCTACCTACGCTGAAAATCGAGAAAAACATAAAAAAGAAAAGAGACAGACAAAGACATTAGCTTTCTAATGCCACAAAGATCACCTTGATCTAATAAATAATTAGGAAGAAACGTTCTTTGAAAGATAGATTGTTCAGTTATTCCATTCTACAGAGCATGCTTCTATTCTGGTTTTAGAACTAAAAATTGAGAACCCTAGAGGGTTTTCGTCTTTGACTCAAAACAAGAAAATTATAGGCATGTGTCTCAACTTTTCAACGATTATAAAAATATAGGTTTTTGATATCGGATCGAAGGGATACAGATTTGAGAACAAAGATTGTTCTGCAAAAAATATATGTGATTTTCTTCCTAAATATATTTGATTTTACTCTTAAATATGCAATTTTTCTCTTATATATGTGATTTTTCTTCTATATATGCGAAGTTCCTCCTATATATACGCTTTTCCTCCTATATATGAAAAGTTTTTCTTAAATATATGATTTTCTCCTAAATATATGCAGAGTTCCTCTTATACATGTGATTTTCTCCTAAATATATGCGGAGTTCCTCTTATATATGTGATTTTTCTCCTAAACATGTGATTTTCTATTAAATACATGCGATTTTCTAAGTTTAACAAGATGTTCACACATATTTTTATGCGAACTTCTGAGGTATATATGATTTTTCTCCTATACATGCAATTTTTCTCCTATATATTTTGAGTTCTTCCTATATATATGATTTTCCTTCTATATATGTGGAGTTCCTCCTAAATATATATAGAGTTCCTCTTATACATGCAATTTTCTCTTAAATATATGTGAATTTCTTCCTATATATGTTATTTTCCTCTTAAACATGTGATTTTTTAAGTTTAATAGAATGTTCACACCTATTTTTATGCAAAATTTTAAGGAATATGAAAACTTAGTCTTATATTTATGAAGTTTCGATGTTTGAGTTTAACAGGATGTTCACACCTATTTTTATGCTGGCTTCCTCATCCATGCATATATTTTATGCAGACTTCATTATTCTCATGTATATTTTATGTGGACTTCCTCATCCTCACATATATTTTATGTGAACTTCCTCATCGTTGCCTATATTACACAGTCTATCTTTCAGAGGACGTTTCTCTCTAACCTCTCATCAGATCAAGGTGATCTTGGTGGTGTTGAAAAGTTAACGTTCTGATTTATCTTTTTTTTTGTTATTTTTCTAGAATTTTGGCACAGGTGGCTGAAAAATATTATAGAACAAACAAAAAAGGTACAGTTGCGCTTGTTCATTTCTTATTTTAGGAACGCTATCGGGGTTGTATCTCAGTGCTCGTTTATCATTTTTCAGTGAATCAGGTATCATTAAAAAGTATTTTTGTCTAGTTTCTTTTTTATTTTTTGTGTTTTTTCATAATCTTTCATTTTATTAATCGAAACATCCTCTGAAGATAGATTGTTCAGTTGTTTCAGTCTGTAAAGTATATTTCTATTATGGTTTTGGAACTTAGAAATGGGAATCCTAGAGGGATTTTCGGTTCTGACTCAAAACATAAAAGTTATAGTCTTGTGTCTCAGCTTTCTAGTGACTATAAAAGCATAGGTTTTTTATGTTGGATCGGAGATATACAAATCTAAGAAGAAAGACTATTTTGTAAAAAATATTCACATATTTGAGAGGAAGTTCACATGTATGAAGGGTAAAAAGGTCTTTTTAAATTTAGATAATTACATTTTTATACATAAAAATTATCAAAAATTATAAGACATTTCGAAAAATGTGTCAAATTAGCCATATAGTATGGTCATTTTCTGATATCTTTATATAATTGAATATATCATGTAAACAATATATACTTCAGCCAATGATGTAGATGGCACTAATTTTTATTATAAATACTATGATTGGGGAAGGGGGACTATCCAACCAAAGGAAGGTTCAAAATGTACAACCAATGATAATTGATGGCATTTCTTCTCTAACAATCAAGTTTTTCATCGATCGAACTTTACATATTGAATTTTTATCATTCATTTAGTGAGCAATGTGTTTTGGATTATGAATTTTTCCTGTTTAGATGTGTTTTTAAAAGCTCTAAAAATCAATAACCTATGATATTTTATATTGCAAAGTTTTAAATCATTATGAGCCATCAATTTTTTACATTTCGAAAAACATGCCTATATGTCGTAAATTCTTTGTGTAAAGCATATTTCTTACTAAATAAATTATAAAAAACAAATATATGAGGTTCGATCAATGAGATGCTTACATGGCACCTGATTTTTATCTTCATTTTATATATGAGGTTCGATCATCGTTGGTTGTAGATTTTATCTTCATTTGGTTGGACAGTCCCCCTTCCTCCATTACTGAATCCAAACTAAAAAATATAACAAAAATGTTCATTTAACTATTTTCTTGACAAATTTGCCCTTTTGTTTGGTTGAAATCATGGCACTTAATTTTTTTAAGAGACACCTTACATGGCACCTGATTTTTTTAGGTGAACTTACATGTGCCTATTTTTTCGGGTGACTAACATGTGGTTTGACCAAGGCGTATAACTTTTCAGGTGACAAAAGTGTAAAACCATCAAGAAAATAAAATAAGTTGCCATGTTTGATATATTTTGAGAGTGAATTGGCTATGTTTGACATATTTCTCTAGTCTCAGTCAAAACACGACATAGTGCCAAAAGTGAGTGTATGTCACCATTTGATACTAGACCATTTGGAATACTTTGTGGGATGCATTAGTAAACTTTCTAGAGCCATTTGACTCTAGAGAGGTTAGAATACTTTGTGAGATGTTATACCACATCTCATGTGTTCTCCTCCTTTCTTTCGTATCAACTTTGTTTTATAAAGATTATATAGGCTTTTATGAACAAACAACTCCCTCTCTCTCTCTCTCACCCCCACATTATATATATAATGTGCAGCTTCCAGACCATTTATCCTCTTTAAAAAATATATTTGAACAAGTTTTTTACTTAATCCAAACTTATAGATGTGTTTATCATTGCTTAGTTACTAAAAAAACATGCTTTGGATCAAATCAATTTAACAAAAATTCTTGTTTTTTTAGTTAATCAAGTTTTTGGTGTAATATATACCATTGCTTTTTTTATTGAGCTAAAAATGCATCTAAACATAAAAATATGCTTAAACTAATACATGTTTTCTACTAAATAAAGCATAGAGATCACATCTATGTGTTTAAATTAAACAAAAAACACATGAAAGTATGTTTCTAAAAGAGTCTAGGACAATCTTGAAGATAAATGATAGGAAAGATACACATCTCTCTCTCTCTCTCTCTCTCTCTCTCTCTCTCTATATATATATATATATATATATATATATATATAAGAGAGCCTTTCACCCGTAACATGTGCACCTTTTGATGCCCTCAAAAGAAGATTGTTTTTAACATTATTTACTAAGTTGTATTGTTCGTCACAAGGGTAATCTTCCTTAAAAGCTCTAACAAATTCAAAAAAGACATGAAAGCTGCTTTAAATAGCTATGTCATTTTGAAAATCCTAAAGTGCTTATGTATTTTTTGTCACTGATGCCCCTCACACGAGTTCAAATTAAGCAAACGCTCGAAACTTTGTCTATTAAAAGCAGTTTAGGATGGTTTAAGAGGTCTCTCTCTCTCTCTCTCTCTCTCTCTCTCTCTCTCTCTCTCTCTCTCTCTCTCTCTCTCTCCATTCTTGGCCAGATGGATCCAAACAAGATCCAAATGGCTCAAATGATTCTAGATAAATCTTAATGAGGTGTTGTGTTGGAGGATCTGCTAAAAAAGATTGTAGAGATTGAGTTGCTTTTTCTCTTCCTATTTTTCCTCCTTCTAGTGTAGTGATATTCCAGATTTTGTGGTGTAAAATATCTTTTATAAATCAATGAGAATCGGCAACCTAGCTCATTGAGAGAGTGGACTTAAGTTCTATGGAACCGAACCACTATAAATTGTGTGTGAACTCCTTGGTTCTCATATCATAATATGACATCAAAACCATTGTGAAGTTGTGTGACTGTCTCAATTGTTATTCGTGCTACTGTGATTGTGTTGGGTTGTTGAGATCGAGTTGTTCACCTATAACTCCTTATCTCTTGGTTGATTTATTGTCTCTGTGGTGTGTTGTTGTGATTTTGCTTAGGGATGGGAGTGGACCAGGGCGCGGGCGTGAGACAAGGTCTACACTTTTGCCCCATCTCAAAATCTTGCCCTCCATCCCCACACGGGTTTTGATTTTAACCTCTATCCCTGTTTCATGTCCTCCATTCCCAGTCCAAACAGGGCGAGGTGGGGCGGAGCCCATTTCCCCTCGGTTCATTGTCATCCCTAAAGAAGGATTGAGGACAGGGCGGGGTGGGGCAAGGCAGGGATCGAGATGGGGTGGGAGAAAGCATAAGTTCATCCCCGCCTCCATTCTTGCACGGGTTTTGATTTTAACCTCCGTCCCCGCCTTCATCTTCGTTTCATGTCCTCCATCCCCAGTCCAAATGAGGCAGGGCCCCGTTTTCCCCCGGTCCGCTACCATCCCTAATTTTGCTGGATCTACTTCATCAAGCCAAAGTGCAGTCGTGTCTATTGTCTAGGTAACTCAGTGGAATGCTTTTGCCAACCTTGTGCCAATTAAACTTGATAAGAATAGTTACTTATTATAGAGGTCCCAATTTGAGATTGTTATGCTAAGCCAAGATATGCTGAAGTTTGTTGACATGTCATTTCTCTCCTAAAGTACATCTAGATGAAGCCACCAAAGCTGTTAACCCAGTTTTTCTGTCATAGAATCTGTCAGACCAATTGGCCTTGAGTTGAAACTCTGTGATGGTTGGAAATGGGGTGTAGCTGATTTCTAACAGTGGTACTCTCTTTCTTCCCTCATCTAATTGTGAGTTTATTTTAAGTAGTAATTTACATGCTTTGGGTAGTGCTCATAATCTCATATCTGTTGGGCATTTTACAAGGAATAATAATTGCACCTTTACTTTTACTAAAACTGGTTTTATTATAAAGGATCAGCAAACAAGGGATATCCTACAACAAGGACCGATTTGTGATCGGCTCTATCCTTTCAAACCAATTATGAAGAATAAGAAGTATGTTGTCGATGGTGGAGATGTTTTCAATAAGCAGCCATATGCATTCTTGGCCAAATGGGTGACTATGTCAGAGTTGCATAAGCGATTTGATCACCCACATCAAATGAATTTGACTTATCTTTATGATATGATTAAAGTTTGTGGTGAACTTGATACTTGCTCTAGTTGTTTGTGAGGAAAGAGTTACAAGTTACCCTTTAATGACTCCACCACACAAGCACATGCTCCTTTTAAGATTGTTCATGGTAATTTACGGGAGCCATCACCCATTATTTCTCGTGAAGGTTATCATTTTTATCTTTTGTTTGTGGATAAATTTTCAAGGTTCACATGGTTATTTCCGTTTGCTTGTAAACAAAGTACTTCAAAGTGTTTTGAAAAATTTCAATTGGTTGTTGAGAAACACCTTGGAATCCAAATCAAAACTCTTCACAGTGACGCTAGAAGAAAATTTTCAAGTTATCGGTTTTTAGAATCTAAAGGCAATAGGGTATTTTTTATCAGTTTTCTTGGCCACACACTCCCCAACACAATGGGCTTGAGCATATACATGTTGAATAGGGTTTTCCTATGTTTTTTTTGCCTCATTGCTTCTCTATTTTTAGTTTGATGTGTTCGATATGACTACCTTTCCTATCAATCATATGCTATCAGTCATATTGAATTTTAAAGCTTCATTTGAGTTAATGAATCAAAGGCCTGACTATAGTCAAATGCATACATTTGAGTGGACATGCTACCCTTATAGTGACACCTCGAAAGTCTAAAAATATTTTTTTTCTAACTCTTTTTAAAAAATAGTGAAAGTTTCTAGTTTTTTTTAGAGTTGAACTGGCATTAACCTTAGTCACACCGCAGTTTTTTAAGTAAAAACCATTCATTAATTTAAAGTAACAAAAATAATTGCATTCATTTCATTGAATGAAATATCAACATTTTACAACAAAAATAACAATAGACTCTCAGATGCAGTCCAATTCATTCCAAAAATACCTTTGAGTCTTTGTACACTGCGTTATTCATCCACCTACTCATGCGAGCCTGAAAAAAAAATAAATTAAGGAGTCATGAGACAACTTAATATCTCAGTATAATTCTACAAACCCTTACTCGATCTCTAGTATACATTAAGAATTATTAATCAAAAAGTCATCATTTATATAACATTACATTGTAACATGTAATTTATGCGTAACAATTATGCATATTACATAACTTGCCTGTATGACATGCGATAATTTGTATATTTTTATTTAAAATTCTTTTGAATTACTTGACATGCTTGCAACCATCACAAATTAAGTGATTATCCTGATTCAACTCTCGAGACACCACTTCTCGGGCCACTTTGGGCTCTCAGGCCTCCCAAGGGTATGCATTCAAACATATATTTTAAACTCCTGGAGGAACACCGAAACACTTGCACTAAAGTCGAGGATTCTTCATCAAGACATCCCTCTCCCTAGAACCTAGAGTTCAGGATACTTCATCCCTCTCCCTAGAACCCAGAGTTTGGGATACTTCGTCCCTCTCTCCGTAGTCAATGTAATGCACTAGGCATATGGTCGTTGCTCTACCTTTGACTCGAGTATCAGAGCTCGTTGTCTCCTAAGCCACCGTGGAGAGGGACAGGTTCACATTTGATCATTAACAGAATCATCAAAGCATATTCATGTCAACACATATCCCACAGGGTTGGTGTATGTGTTTGTTCACATTTAACGAGCAATGTCACCACATCTTTCAGGGTGTGATTGTCATCCCATCTTTAAGAGAGTGACAAATTTTATTGTAACTTATAATTAACTTTTTGAGGATATTTTCTTTCAATACATGTCATTTCTCAAAGTAAATGTAACATGTCACAATTCAAATCATATCATGAAGTTATACTTGGGTTAAATACCCATAAAATTCATGATATTCATCTCATATGTATCGTACATCATATCATATTTGTCATACTTGTAAAATTTAAATTCTGAATAGAAAAAATTTTAACATACGAAGTGAGCATTCACATGAAAAGTATCCAATGCATTATAACATGGATTTACTCTGCTCTTTTTCAAATAGGTCCCTAGACACATTTCAGGACTATAAGTTTGTACATTTAACTCAATTATAACCCTTCATGCATATGTCATACTTGCATACATATATCATATGATTTTCATTCATCTATGCATGTACATACCATAATTGTAAACATGCATCATTCATCATTCATCATTCATCATTCATGTACATGTTTTGTTAAGCTTGCAAATATCTAACATGCTTTTCATAAAAAAAAATTATATCATATCATGCTTAAACAATAATTATAAAACCTATCAATTACAAAAAATCATAATTATTGATCCTATTTCTTAGATCTAGAAATTCCTAATTTTTTATTTATTTTGACTGGGATATATATATATATATCCTAAAATCCCAAAACTTTATACCCATATTTGAATGTGAATTAGGAAAGTACTCTAAACCATTTGCGATTTCTATAGAGTTTCCCCTATTTCAGGTCATAGATTCTTTGCAAATTTTGGTATAACTTATCCTATATCAAGTCATAAATTCTAAAATTTTTGGTAGAACTTATTCTATATCAAGTCATAAATTCTGAAAATTTTGACAGAACTTACTCTATATCAAGTCACAAATTCTAAAAAATTCGACGAAACTTACTCTATATCAAGTCATAAATTCTAAAAATTTTGACAGAACATACTCTATATCAAGTCATAAATTTTAAAAATTTTGATAGAATTTGCCTTGAGAAGCTATATTGAAGAAAGCATACTAGAATCTAGTAAGTTTTGAGGAATCATACCATATATACATTCTAAATTTGTCAAAATTTCTTTTGGAGCTGGCTGAATCTCTCACACTAACTGAGTATGGCAAAAGATTAAAGGCCAAAGAAACTAAACTAACCTCCCTTTGAATTTTCTAAGAGAAGAGAAGAGAGAGAGAGAGAGAGGAGAAACTTGTATAGAGAGAGGAGAAAAAGGGGTTATTTATAATCAAGGGGGTGGGATGCCCCCTAGGTGTCACCCAAGGAGGAAGGGCTGACAGCTTCTCATTTGTTCATTTAGGAAAATCTCATTTATACTTTTTTTTTGTATTTCAAAATAAATACCTTAAAAGAATTTATTTTACCCTTCATCTATATTATTATTTACTAATATGTCCTTGGTTTGGATTTATTTGGATTACGATCCAAATCCAACAAAAGTTCACTATCCAAAAAAAGATTCAGACCCAACAAAAGATTTAGATCTAAATTTTATTTGAATCAGATTTCTTTGGGTTTGGATCGCTCCATAGATCCAATCTAAAATTATGTCTTTGATAAATTTTTATTTTATAAAAATCAAGGTTATTACACTTATCTTGTTCCCTACAGAGAACACAAGATGCAGCGCAAAACCAATGTGTAAATCTTTCTTGGGAATGGGGCCTAGCACAAAGGTTTTTATTGCTATGATCTTGTCATTAAACAAAGTTTGATGCTGCACCATGTTTTCTATCTCACAACTTTTATTTATGCTGGAACCAAACTCCTATAATAGCTGAAGATGTTGCCAAATGGATTTCTTAAAAGGAGAATATGAAGACCCACACTGTTGTTCAAAACCAAGGAAATGTAGTCACCTTAGTCAATCAACAACTGATACATCAAATTGTCCTACCACCCTTAGACAACAATGAAGCCAATGATCCAAACCAAAATCACACTCATAGATGCAACCTTATTTGATTAATATTTGACTCTATAGATGCATTCAACATAGCCCATTTACTAGGAAATGCACATTGGATAGAGTCGTTTTGACATAAAAACATGATTTCATCAATCATGAATTTTTCACATGTTAAAATTTGAAGCCTATAAAAAATCAACTTATATGATGCAATCAAAGAGTATGATAAGAAATAGGGTTGCTTTTACTAGAGAGTATGGCACAAACGAGAGTAGCCTCTTATATATATATATATATATAGTGGTAGCTGCCCAATCATTATAAGCCCAACAAAAATTGAGAGCGTCCACTGAGCATTTTTTTTCCGCCAAAAGACTTTTTGGCGACTTTTCTCATTGCTAAAGTTTTTAGAGGCAACAAAAGTCTCCGCTAAAGGTCGTTTGGTAGAAAAAAAATGCTGAGCCTCCATTGCGCTGCACGATAAATGCTCAGCTACCACTTTTTCATACACATATATATATATTATATAAGAGAGAGATAGATAGATAGATATAGAGAGAGAGAGTAAGTAATGGGTCAGTGCTAAACCCATATGGTGCTAAAACCGTGTGCTAAATGCATTTTTCAGCTTCTCTAGTGCTTTTTATGCAGTTCCGGCCCTATAAATGTGTTGGGCATGGCCGATTTACTAAGAATCCATATCTGGATCATGTGTTTTAGATGAAAAAAATGATGTTTGGAGCTTCAAAAATTTACAAAGATTTTGGACTGTTGATTTTTTGAACTTTATAAAAACCCGCCCATGTGTTGGAATCAAACGCTTCAAGAGCTGATCCCTATAAAATCAGATCACATTTGTACGGTCAGAATTTTAAAATAAGATGAAAAAAGCCTAAAAAACCTATTTAGCACATGGTTTAGCATGGACCCATTAATATATATATATATATGTTCATTGTATCGAAAGGGTGTTTGGTTGGTCCCTTTAAAATTTAAATGTAATTATGGATAAATCAAACATAAGATTTACTATATCTTACAAAGTCAAATTGGTAAGTTTGTCACGAGCTCACGTATAAACGTGGATGAGATAAAATTTGTTGCATCTAATTCTGTCCCAAATGTGTTGTGTTTAAAACTTAATTATCTCAAAACTTGCAACCAAGCACCACCCTTGTTTAAGTTTCTATCAAATATACCATGGATATTTTGAAAGGCTTCATCGATTTTACTTGTTGAGGATATTCATGCATCTCTTGCTTTTTACTTATTGGAATTTTTTGTTGGTGGCTTCAATCGTTTTTACTTATTATTTATTTATTTATTTGATATTTTACTAAGAGAAACTGCCCCAGGCGCATAGACCTAGTCACATTGGCTCAGCCAGCCATACTTACGGCTGCCGTCCTGTCGGCGTAAAACTCCAAGGACTTACCACTTGACCCAAAAGAGTCGCCAAGCTCGGGCTTATGCAGGAGGTAACACCTATGGGATTTGAACCTAGACTTCCCGTTAAGCACCCTGAGCCCCATCCCACTATGCCGAACCCCTTACATGTAGGATTTTATTTCATCGTTGTACAAGCCAAAAATTACACAACTATTTACACGTAATGATTTGTTTCCATCTGATAGGAGAAAAAGAAAAGGTACAATTCCAGTTAGAGACCTACCTTTTGCTTGATATTTCAAAAGAGTCCCACGTTTTTCTATGATGGCATATCAAAATCCCATTTTTTACCCAAATTATCAACTACAGACCAGAAAGTTAATTTCATGATTAAGATTAATATAAAAATATCATTCTTAACTTTTGCTTTGAAAATATGTTTTGCATATTTTATTATGCAATAGGGGCAGTTTAATCATTTTATTTTAGGTAACTTACCATCAACTTGAATTACAAGGTCTCTACTTGACAGTTTTCATTAAAAGTCGAGTCCTAAAATATTATTTAAGAAAATATGATACTCTTTTTGAAATATCAGACAAACAGATTGAGACTTTAAATGAAAACCTCCCCTCCACCTCCTCCCTCAACAAAAAAAAATACCCAAAATGTAATTTGCATACACATTTAGTGGTCTCAAGTTTCAAATGTTTAAGATACAATCATAACCTTTCTTTCAGTGAAATTGCTTGTTAAACCCTAAGCATATTAGTCACAGAAGTAAGGGCTACAAAAGTGAGGTTCAGTAATTTGTGTGTAACAAAAGGTTAAAAATGTCATTGCAAAAGTTAGCCAAGGTTATGTAAACAAAAAGCAACTCAGACGATCATTTGAGTAAATTTTTAAAAGGTCAGACCTCTATCTTAAATATTTGAAAGCTAGGGTGGTTAAATATAATTTTTTCATATGTTAAACACTTATATATAAAGAGTAATGTCGCATTACTCTGGAGCATGTGCGAGTTGCATCTTCACAATCAGACTTCATAGATGCATTCAACATTGTTATTTAATAAGAATCATGCCTTGGATCATGTTTTTTAGACTAGAAATAAATCATGAAATTTTGGCATATTGTGGGCCATCTATTTTTGAAGATTTTGAAAACCTGCATGTAAGTCACAATCACACGATTCAGAACTTCTTTTCTACTAAAAACAGGCATGCATATCATATCTATATGGTTCAATAAAAAAAACTCAAGAACTTGAAAAACTAAAGCTTTTATTAGGTGGTGTAGGTACCCTCGAAGTGTTGTGATTTTGGGCCGCTAGCTCAAGATCATATTAGGTTGATATTGATATAATTAAGTAACACAAATAATTATAATAAAACCAACAAAAAAGCAAATAATCACAAGAAAAAATGTTACGTAGTTCTATAAAATAGTCTACATCTACGTGAAATAGTATTGAGAGCCTTTATTGACATAATCAATCACCAATATAAGAGAGAATAAATAAAACCACAAACGAAAACAACTTCACCTACCGTTCGACCCGTCAAGAGTATCGATGTGTGTAACACAATCCTTCCTCTCTATCACATAGAAGAAACCAATATCTTATCTCTTACACTCCTCTCAAAGCCCCCAAAAAGAGCAAAAATTAGATAACCACTAAAAAACGCAAAATCATCATCTTTCTCCCTTAATCATCAAAGACCAAGATCTTTAACCCTTAAAAGAGACATTTTCTCTCCCTCCCTTAATTTAACACCAAAATAACTCAATATAGAAACTTAACTACCCAAAAGAAAAAGAAAACCTCTCATACATTTTCCCCTCTCCTCAAAATACCTATCATATTGGGTTTCTAAAAGTTAAATCTTACATGGATTTCATCTCATATGAGATACTATAAAAGACAAAAAGAAAAGTTCAAAGAGGACATGTAACACCCCAAATATTTAACTTGAAAATTTAGGATTTTTTTTCTTTCTAAAACCACAACGAAAATATTTTATTAGTTTCTCAGTCAAGTAATTTGGGCAGGTTACAGGTGATAGCACACTTAATAACATTAGGCAAATTAAAATCTTGCCTAAAAATTTTACAAATCATAAATGACAAATTTAATGAATTTATTAAAAACAAAGTTCCTCAGGACATCCCAAGAAGATATGGTCTCATGGCCCATCCGCACGATGACTGCAATTGCCCATCTTTATTTGTTTTCTGAAAAATATTAATTCAGAAGGGGTCAGACTACCCCGTCTGGGTAAGAAGTAAAATATCTATATGAATATGCTCAGTGTCATGTGTACAAGTATATGTGCAACACATGAATATAAAATCTAACAATATTTAAACAAGCTCTGAATGTACAGTTCATTAACTTCAAGTATTTCATGATTTACTATATAAAAGAAAGATATCTATGAATGACATCATATGAATGAATCACATTTAGATTATCATATTTGAATGTAAAGGAAAACATTGCTAACTTATGCATCATATGAGCGAATCACAAACTTATTATAACAAATGCAACATCAAGCATTGTGTGTATACTAGAAGACTTTAAAAAGTATACTGACTTTATGGTTCTCTTGTTAATTACCATGTGGGTACGCATAGGCATAGACATCGTAGCGGGCCGAGACCACACGGGGGTTTATTATGCCTTTTTCAATTAATACCCCGTGTGACTAGCCGTACGGAGGTCCAAAGGGGACGGTCTGTAACGCCCCGGGGTTTTAAAATCTTTAAAAATGCAGATTTTTTTTTTTTTTTTTTTTTTAAACAGCGGAAATAATTTTTGATTTTCGGTTTCCTAAACCTCAGGCACGTCACATTCCAATTAACAACAAAAACAACAATAATTTATATCAACATTATATACATAGTCTTTTCACAAGGTTCAAAAATGAAAACATTTAAGATTAAATTTAAAATAAATCCTAAATTAATCTCAGGATCTTGGGAATCTGGATTCTTCGATGCCACACTTGTCCAACATCCATTGTAAGATTTCCTATTCCATATTTGAACCTGAAATCCCCATAAAACAGGGTTAGACACTTGATAGCCAAGTAAGTCATTAATCAAAATCATACAATTCAAATATTAAGCATGATTTCAATAATTTACAAATCAAAATGCATTTATTCAAGAACAATTATGCAAAATAAGGCAATTAAAAACAATTTAAAATAATGCATAATCTCAGATCAAATTCTGTGAAAGAAAGAGGTCATTGTTTCGATATTAACGCCCTCCTGGTACGGTGGAGAGTACTCCGATCTCAAACTAAGTATTCCGGGGGTATATTATTCTATTGTGGATTACCCGGATACCTGAGTGAAACGGGCTCCCATGCGAGCAGTCAACGACCGGGAAGATTCTCAGCAATGGCGAGCAAACAAGGAGAGTTGGATGCATCCACTGGCATGCGGCAGCCTTGAGACCCGTTGTCTCGACCTCCTCAACCCGAGTGACAGGAGGTCCAGGGAATCTATCGCTCCCAACAATTATCATCTTCACAATGTCACTCCTGGTTGTACCACTACCCCTTCCAGGGTAGGCTAAACCTAGATGGGCTTGAAGGATTCTTTTATAGGACTTTTCATCTTTTCAAAAACTAGGCTCAATAGCCAAATCATTCCTTTCAAATAAACACGGTTCATATGTATCCAGCCCATCCAGAATTTTGCTCTATCATAACGAGCATTCGCCTGTGAAGGCGAGAATTAAGTTTGTGTAGACATGACTCATGCAGCAATAAAATCTTTCAAAAATCAACATGCTATACAAAATTCTTCTATTTATCAATATCATCAATGTCTTAACCATAGTATTCGATTTAAAATCATAAGATTTGAAATTGAAATATGCAGATATTGAAATATGCATTTGATCATAAATCAAATTTAGATAATCATGCATGAATCAAAAACATGAATCAAAAGCATGTCTAATATAAAATTATAAGATTTTGATAGAATAACTTACTTGGATTTCGATAGGATAAAGCGCTCGTGCTTTGATTTAATCTGATAGAATTCATTATATTAGTTAATATTTTTATATCAAATTTTGAGTAGTATTTGCCCTATGATTTAAAGAAGTATCTTTTGAAGAAATTATTAAAAATCTAAAAAAAAATTATTTGTAATTGACTTTAAAACTTTTATAAGAATTTTCACAGAGTTTCCTCTGTAATAACTCAAATGTTCGAAAAAAAATTTGAACTTGAATTCGAGTTGTAAGAATTTGAACATGACTTTGCGTCACAAATATTTTTATAAAGGTTTTTCAAAAATTTTGATTTAAATATTTAAAAGGATTTTTGAAAAATTTTAACAAAATTTCTTTTATAAAAATCAATTTTTTTCTGAAATAATTATAAAAATTTTGATATATCTTCTACTAAAAATTTCTAAACTATCTGAAAAGCTTTTGCTAAAATTCTGATTAAAATAATTAATCTTTAGAAATTATTTAAAAATTTGGTCAGAATTACTGCTATACTAATTCTACTTTTTTTCAAAAATCTTTAAATCATTTTGACAGAACTCCTGCTATAAAAACTTAATTTTTCAAAAGTCTTTTATAAAATTTTGCCAGAACTACTGCTAAAGTAGTTTGGAATACTTAAAAATATTTAGAAAAATTTGAACAGAACTTCCCTTGCGTAGAGGCTGGGTTGGATTAAATTTTGACAAAATTGTCAAAATTTAAATCCACACAAAGTAGAATTGGGGTTTAGAAGGAGAATTTGAATTCAGAAGATGGTTCTTGAATACTAACCTTGTTTAGTTGATTTGAGCAGCGCTTCCGCTATCCAAATCTGACTTTTCTGCTAAGTTTAGCAGAACTCCTGCAGGTAGTGCTTCTGAGGCTGTTTCTGATTTGACGGAGCTTCTTGAAGAAGAACGGACTTTGCTAAAAGAAAGAGGAAAAGGGCTAGAAGAGGTTTCTCAGAAAAAATCTGAGATTCTACGGAGGTTTTGGTTTAAAAGTTAGAGAGAGAAAATCAAAGGTAGAGAGAGAAAGTAGGAGAGAGAGAGCTTAGAGAGAGAAGGGAGGGTTTTGAACTTGAGTAGAGAGAGAGGGGGTGAGGGGTATTTATAGGAGAGAGAAGGGAGGTCGCCCCCCCCTTGTGGGGCCCACTTTGGTGACATTTGTCACTAAAGTAAATAAAAAATTAATTTTTGAATGACACTTGTCATTCTTCTGACAAGTGTCAAAGAGAGAGAGAGGCTTAGTGTCACCTCCTCACTGAGGAGTGACACTTGTCCTCCCATGGTTTTGGAAAACCATGGCCTGTCCATGGTTTTGGGCCAGTGGTTTTTCTAAAACCATGGTCTGAGATTAAAATATTATAAATTAATATATTTTATTCAATTTGCTACTTTTTAATACCCAAGTTAACCTTGGCTCAATTCCATCTTTCAGAAATGCCATAGGAGATTTAGAATTACTTGAGTGTCCTTCTGTAGTTCAATAAATTACATAGCCTGCCATTGAAAATGGTAAATTACCATTTTCGTCCCTGACAATTTTATTAATTCCCTGAAAATATCCTAAAAGAAAGATTACTATTTTGACCTTATATAGTTGGGTATTTTACCGAAAAATGCCACTGAATTGGCAAATTACTAAGCTACCCTTTGACAATTTGATTAATGACTAGAATGTCCCTGAATTCTGATTTTTGAACAAGCCTCAACAAAATTTTATCAGGATTTTAAATATATATTCAGATCTTTACTTTGAACAATACTAACCATAAAAATAAGGGTTTTAACACTATAATTCACATTCAGAATAAATAAAAATTAAAACTTGAATTTTCTTCAGAATTTATAAATCATTAAAAATTTTGGGTATTACATTCTACCCCCCTAAAAGAAAAAATTTCGTCCTCGAAATTTATGTATAATTTAAACAAACAATTTTGGATACTTCTCTCTGATGCTGTTTTCAGGTTCCCAAGTACATTCTTCAATTCCGTGATGCTGCCATCTGACTTTAACCAGAGGAATAATCTTTGTTCTCAAAATTTGATCTCTTCTATCCATAATTTCTATAGGCTTTTCCTCAACAGTCATGTCTTCTCGAATTGCTATATCTTGATGCTGGATAATATGAGATGGATCATAAACATATTTTCGCAGCATTGAAACATGAAATACATTATGAATCTGTGCATACTGAGGAGGCAATTCGATTCTATAAGCAGTTTCACCGATTCGTTCTAGAATCTTAAAAGGTCCTACAAATCTAGGACTTAACTTTCCCTTCTTTCCAAATCTGAACACACTTTTGGTTGGAGATACTTTGACGAAGACCATATCATCAACTTCAAAAGCGAGTTCTTTTCGTCTTTGATCAGCATATCCTTTTTGTCGGCTCTGGGCAGCGCGTAGTCTGTCTCGGATCAAATTTACTTGCTGAGTATAATGTTGTAGTATCATTGGTGACTCTAACTTTCGTTCACCAATTTCATTCCAATAGAGTGGCGATCGACAAGGTCTTCCATATAAAGCTTCGTATGGCGCCATTCCAATACTGGTATGATAACTATTATTATAAGCGAATTCAGCTAGCATAATATGAATATCCCAATCTCCTTTCCATTCTAGCATACAGGCGCGTAACATATCTTCCAGAGTTTGAATAGTACGCTCTGATTGTCCATCAGTTTGGGGATGAAATGCAGAACTGAACTTTAACTTTGTTCCCAAAGCCTGCTGAAGTTGGTTCCAGAATCGAGAAGTAAACCTGGGATCACGATCAGAGATAATTGAAAATGGTATTACATGTAGTCTTACAATCTCTTGAATGTATAAATCTGCCAAACTTTCCAAAGATTGACTTATACGAATAGGTAGAAAGTGAGCTGATTTAGTTAATCGGTCAATAATAACCCAAATTGCATCGTGCTGTTTTCGAGTTTTTGGTAAACCCACTATGAAATCCATAGTAATTTCTTCCCATTTCCATTGTGGAATTTCAATTTGTTGCATCATTCCACCTGGCTTCTGATGTTCTGCCTTAACTTGTTGGCAAATCAAACACTTTGAAACATAATTTGCCACATCTCTCTTCATACCAGTCCACCAGTACTTTCTTTGCAAATCTTTGAACATCTTTGTACTTCCTGGGTGGATAGTATACTTGCTTTTATGGGCTTCTTCAAGGATTTCATTTCTCAATTCAGGGTTATTTGGTACCCATATTCGATCATTCATCAAAATACTCCCATCTTCTTTAAGTTGAAAAGAAACATCATCTTCCTGTTGGGCTCGAGCTAAAAATTCTTCATGTTGAGAATCCTTACTTTGTTCAGAAATAATTCGGATGAGGATTTCTGGTCGAACAATTAAGTTTGATAATAAAATCCTTCCTGTATTAGTTGCAAAGGGTTTCCAATAAATGAAATCTTCAATAAGTTTCCATTCTTTGTCTATGAGACTTGCCAAAGTGTCTCTAGTTTTGCGACTAAGAGCATCAGCTACAATATTCGCCTTTCCAGGATGATAAGAAAGTGTGAACTCATAGTCTTTAATAAATTCTAGCCAACGTCGCTGTCTCATATTCAATTCTTTCTGCGAGAACAAATATTTGAGGCTCTTGTGATCACTGAATACTTCAAATTGTTCTCCATATAAATAATGTCTCCAGATCTTTAGTGCAAAAACAACTGCCGCAAGTTCTAAGTCATGGGTTGGATAATTCTTCTCATGATTTTTCAACTGTCTTGATGCATAAGCAATAACTTTTCCGTGTTGCATCAATACACAACCTAGACCAGTACCAGAAGCATCTGCATATACCTCAAATCCACCATGTCCCGAGGGTAAAGTAAGCACTGGAGATGTAGTGAGCTTTTCTTTCAAAATTTGGAAACTTTCTTCACATTTAATGTCCCAATCAAATTTAACACCCTTCTTCAGAAGTCTAGTCATTGGTGATGCTATACGGGAAAAATCTTGAATAAATCTTCGGTAGTATCCAGCAAGTCCAAGAAAACTTCGAATATCTGTAATATTCTTAGGTTGTTTCCATTCTAATACTGCTTCCACTTTAGCAGGATCTACTGAGATTCCATCTTTTGAAATTACATGACCCAAAAACATAACTTTTTCCAGCCAAAATTCGCACTTAGAAAATTTGGCATATAACTGATTTTTCCTCAAAGTATCCAAAATAATCCTTAAATGTTCCTGGTGTTGTTCCTTATTTTCAGAATAAATTAAAATATCATCAATAAAAATAATCACAAATGTATCTACAAACGGTCTAAACACACGGTTCATAAGATCCATAAAGGCTGCTGGTGCATTTGTAAGTCCAAAAGGCATGACAGTGAATTCATAGTGTCCATACCTTGTCCGAAAGGCTGTCTTAGAAATGTCTTCTTCCTTGATTCTAAGTTGATGATATCCAGATCTAAGATCAATCTTTGAAAATACCTTAGCCTTCTGTAATTGATCAAATAAATCTTCAATTCGTGGCAACGGATATTTATTCTTTATGGTAACTTGATTAAGAAGTCTGTAATCTATACATAATCTTAATGACCCATCTTTCTTCTTTACAAATAATACTGGTGCACCCCAGGGAGACATACTTGGTCTAATAAATCCCAGCTCCATTAATTCCAATAATTGTTTTTTTAATTCTGTGAGTTCTGCTGGAGCCATCCTATAAGGAGCTTTAGAAATTGGTGCAGTTCCTGGCATTAACTCAATACCGAATTCTATCTCTCTATGTGGAGGAAGTCCTGGTAATTCATCAGGAAAAACATCTGAAAATTCATGAACAATATCCAGACTTTCAAGAGAAATTTCTGCTGGTCTGGCAAGAGTAATGCTGACTAGAAAGGTTGTACATCCATTCCTCAAATATTTCTGGGCCTTTAAAGAAGAAATAACTCGATTTTTAGGAGTAGAATTGGATAATCTAAATTCTACCTTAGGAATACCTGGTTGAGAAAAAGTAATTTTTCCTTCCTGACAAAATATTCTTGCATGATGTTGATGTAGCCAATCCATACCCAATATAATATCAAAATCTGACATGTCTAATAGAATTGGGTCAGCAGGTAAATTCTGTCCTTCAATATATACTTCTAGATTCGGCAAGTATAACCCACAAAAAGATTTACATCCTACTGGGTTGACCACTTCCAGAGCACAGTTCAAAGACTTGATAGGCATATTAAGTAAAGTAGTAAACTTCTTGGAAATAAAAGAATGAGTTGAACCGCAATCAAATAGAGTAAAAGCAGCATGTCCAGCTATAGATAAAGTACCTTGAATCAGGTCACCCTTAGGTAGTTGATCAATATTGGCGGTATAAACGCGACCTGGTACTTTTTTATTCTGCGGTCGTTGTTGTTGTTGTTGTTGTTGATGCTGTTGTTGTTGCTGGTACGGATACTGGGGTTGTTGCTGAGGGCGAGGTCTAATAAGGCCTCGAGCATGTTCATCCATTTCCTTTTTATAGCAGTCTTTAATGAAATGGTCAGACTTACCACAATATAAACAACCACCAGTTGTTCGGGGGCAGGGTTGTCCTGGATGGGATCGATAGCAATTCTGACACGATCTAGCTGGTAGTTGTGTAGCTGGTAATTGTGGTTGATTGACTTGAAACTGCTGTCGTGGCCTCTTTGCTGGAGGGATGAACCTTCTTCCTTCAAAATTTCTTTTAGGCCAACTCCTTTGGCCTCTGAATTGAGAAACCGTTCTGCCAGATTGATTCTTCTGTATTTCTTCCCAATCTTCTTGTATCAATGTAGCTATTTCCACCGCCTTGTCTAAAGTTTCTGGCCTACTAGTGAGGACTTTGGTTCGTAGAACTGGTTTCAATCCTCTAGTAAATTTCATTGCCCTCTCGTCTTCCGTATTATAGACATTTGGGCAATACTTCTCTAAATTTCTGAATTTAGTAATGTATTCAGATAAAGAGAGTCCTCCTTGTAGTAATTCAAGGAATTCCCTCATTTTACGGCTTCTTTCATGCTTGGGGAAATATGCAGCATAGAAAACTTCAACAAATTGCTCCCAAGTAACGGATCCATTGCTAAATTTAATTTCTAAGGTGGATGCCCACCATCTTTCTGCATCTCCTTTTAATCTGTATGCTGCATAGTTCACCTTACGATCTTCAGGTACGGTCAGAACACGAAAAATCTTTTCTATTTCTCGGATCCAAACCTCAGCAGCTTCTGGATCCATCTTTCCTGAAAATGTAGGTGGATCTAATTTGAGAAACTTCTCATAAGATACTTCATTATGGTTTTGATAGGATTTTGAAGATGTAGCTGAGTCTTGCCTATTCTGATTCTGATCTCTTATAACAGCTGCCAAATTATTTAATGTTTCCATAATGAATTCTTGTTGACCATTCTGCTCCTTGGGTTGCTTCTTTGATGTTTGACGAGGCATCCTTGATAAATAATGATCAGACTTAGATTAAAGTAGAAAGAACATTTATTCATATGAACATATATATACATCAAAACCCATATTTACAAGAATTTACATATTTAACAAAAGTAAACAAAAGATATCCTATGGAAGCTTGAGGAATTTTCCCAAATAATTCCTCTTGTTTCAAATCCGCTCTGGTGGATGAGAAGGCCCTGCAATATTTGGATCTATATTATAAACTTGTTTATCTGGATTTCCTAAATATAAGCTAAGGTCATCCGTAGGTTCCCTTGGGGTATATATAGGATCAGGAGGTTGGAGTGAAAATACAAAGTCCAAAGGAGTTAAAGTGGGTGCAGGAGCAGGTATTATGGTTGAGTCGGATGAAATGACAATAGGTTCCATTGGAGGAGGAGGAGCAAGAATATCCACACGGGATTGTTGATCTGGTAGGTTTTCAGCAGCTTGCTGTCTTTTAATGCAACCCGTCTTCACTTGGCATTCTTTTTCTATATGCCCAACTTCTCCACAAAATAAACATTCTTCCAATTCCAGTGGGCAAGGTTGTGATAAATGAGTCTGTAAACACCTATGACATTTTTCTAAGTTTTCTTTTTCTTTTGTGAGACTTAGAACTTGATTTTCTAAATGATCCACCAGCCGTTTTTGTACTGTCTGTGATTCTTCTAGCTTTTGAACATCCTTGACAAGTTCTTTAATGATATTGACCAGATCTTGAGGAGTCATCTATAAGAAGAATAATGATTTAACAATAATAATAAAATAAAAAATCTAAAGTACATACTTACAGTGTAATGTATGAACAAGGTGGATCTCGAACCAGATTTCCCAAAACTCTGCTGTGATACCAACTGTAACGCCCCGGGGTTTTAAAATCTTTAAAAATGCAGATTTTTTTTTTTTTAAACAGCGGAAATAATTTTTGATTTTCGGTTTCCTAAACCTCAGGCACGTCACATTCCAATTAACAACAAAAACAACAATAATTTATATCAACATTATATACATAGTCTTTTCACAAGGTTCAAAAATGAAAACATTTAGGATTAAATTTAAAATAAATCCTAAATTAATCTCAGGATCTTGGGAATCTGGATTCTTCGATGCCACACTTGTCCAACATCCATTGTAAGATTTCCTATTCCATATTTGAACCTGAAATCCCCATAAAACAGGGTTAGACTTATGATAGCCAAGTAAGTCATTAATCAAAATCATACAATTCAAATATTAAGCATGATTTCAATAATTTACAAATCAAAATGCATTTATTCAAGAACAATTATGCAAAATAAGGCAATTAAAAACAATTTAAAATAATGCATAATCTCAGATCAAATTCTGTGAAAGAAAGAGGTCATTGTTTCGATATTAACGCCCTCCTGGTACGGTGGAGAGTACTCCGATCTCAAACTAAGTATTCCGGGGGTATATTATTCTATTGTGGATTACCCGGATACCTGAGTGAAACGGGCTCCCATGCGAGCAGTCAACGACCGGGAAGATTCTCAGCAATGGCGAGCAAACAAGGAGAGTTGGATGCATCCACTGGCATGCGGCAGCCTTGAGACCCGTTGTCTCGACCTCCTCAACCCGAGTGACAGGAGGTCCAGGGAATCTATCGCTCCCAACAATTATCATCTTCACAATGTCACTCCTGGTTGTACCACTACCCCTTCCAGGGTAGGCTAAACCTAGATGGGCTTGAAGGATTCTTTTATAGGACTTTTCATCTTTTCAAAAACTAGGCTCAATAGCCAAATCATTCCTTTCAAATAAACACGGTTCATATGTATCCAGCCCATCCAGAATTTTGCTCTATCATAACGAGCATTCGCCTGTGAAGGCGAGAATTAAGTTTGTGTAGACATGACTCATGCAGCAATAAAATCTTTCAAAAATCAACATGCTATACAAAATTCTTCTATTTATCAATATCATCAATGTCTTAACCATAGTATTCGATTTAAAATCATAAGATTTGAAATTGAAATATGCAGATATTGAAATATGCATTTGATCATAAATCAAATTTAGATAATCATGCATGAATCAAAAACATGAATCAAAAGCATGTCTAATATAAAATTATAAGATTTTGATAGAATAACTTACTTGGATTTCGATAGGATAAAGCGCTCGTGCTTTGATTTAATCTGATAGAATTCATTATATTAGTTAATATTTTTATATCAAATTTTGAGTAGTATTTGCCCTATGATTTAAAGAAGTATCTTTTGAAGAAATTATTAAAAATCTAAAAAAAAATTATTTGTAATTGACTTTAAAACTTTTATAAGAATTTTCACAGAGTTTCCTCTGTAATAACTCAAATGTTCGAAAAAAAATTTGAACTTGAATTCGAGTTGTAAGAATTTGAACATGACTTTGCGTCACAAATATTTTTATAAAGGTTTTTCAAAAATTTTGATTTAAATATTTAAAAGGATTTTTGAAAAATTTTAACAAAATTTCTTTTATAAAAATCAATTTTTTTCTGAAATAATTATAAAAATTTTGATATATCTTCTACTAAAAATTTCTAAACTATCTGAAAAGCTTTTGCTAAAATTCTGATTAAAATAATTAATCTTTAGAAATTATTTAAAAATTTGGTCAGAATTACTGCTATACTAATTCTACTTTTTTTCAAAAATCTTTAAATCATTTTGACAGAACTCCTGCTATAAAAACTTAATTTTTCAAAAGTCTTTTATAAAATTTTGCCAGAACTACTGCTAAAGTAGTTTGGAATACTTAAAAATATTTAGAAAAATTTGAACAGAACTTCCCTTGCGTAGAGGCTGGGTTGGATTAAATTTTGACAAAATTGTCAAAATTTAAATCCACACAAAGTAGAATTGGGGTTTAGAAGGAGAATTTGAATTCAGAAGATGGTTCTTGAATACTAACCTTGTTTAGTTGATTTGAGCAGCGCTTCCGCTATCCAAATCTGACTTTTCTGCTAAGTTTAGCAGAACTCCTGCAGGTAGTGCTTCTGAGGCTGTTTCTGATTTGACGGAGCTTCTTGAAGAAGAACGGACTTTGCTAAAAGAAAGAGGAAAAGGGCTAGAAGAGGTTTCTCAGAAAAAATCTGAGATTCTACGGAGGTTTTGGTTTAAAAGTTAGAGAGAGAAAATCAAAGGTAGAGAGAGAAAGTAGGAGAGAGAGAGCTTAGAGAGAGAAGGGAGGGTTTTGAACTTGAGTAGAGAGAGAGGGGGTGAGGGGTATTTATAGGAGAGAGAAGGGAGGTCGCCCCCCCCTTGTGGGGCCCACTTTGGTGACATTTGTCACTAAAGTAAATAAAAAATTAATTTTTGAATGACACTTGTCATTCTTCTGACAAGTGTCAAAGAGAGAGAGAGGCTTAGTGTCACCTCCTCACTGAGGAGTGACACTTGTCCTCCCATGGTTTTGGAAAACCATGGCCTGTCCATGGTTTTGGGCCAGTGGTTTTTCTAAAACCATGGTCTGAGATTAAAATATTATAAATTAATATATTTTATTCAATTTGCTACTTTTTAATACCCAAGTTAACCTTGGCTCAATTCCATCTTTCAGAAATGCCATAGGAGATTTAGAATTACTTGAGTGTCCTTCTGTAGTTCAATAAATTACATAGCCTGCCATTGAAAATGGTAAATTACCATTTTCGTCCCTGACAATTTTATTAATTCCCTGAAAATATCCTAAAAGAAAGATTACTATTTTGACCTTATATAGTTGGGTATTTTACCGAAAAATGCCACTGAATTGGCAAATTACTAAGCTACCCTTTGACAATTTGATTAATGACTAGAATGTCCCTGAATTCTGATTTTTGAACAAGCCTCAACAAAATTTTATCAGGATTTTAAATATATATTCAGATCTTTACTTTGAACAATACTAACCATAAAAATAAGGGTTTTAACACTATAATTCACATTCAGAATAAATAAAAATTAAAACTTGAATTTTCTTCAGAATTTATAAATCATTAAAAATTTTGGGTATTACACGGTCCGTGACCGAGAGAATAATCCTCAATGGCTAGAATTAGGATGCACCATGATAATTTCTGCAGAAGACTTGGATATACCACCTAGGACACATTGGTAGTCCTAACCCCTTAACTCTGTGGACTGGGGACCGGGTGAGACACCTAGCTCTCACAAAAATAAGAATGTCTACGAAGCTTGTACCACCTACCCTCTCCAAGGTAGACCATGGGTCTGGTAACATACACCGTCTTTCAGGTGTACCTAAATCCTTGGAAAACCAGTAACATATATTGTTTTCAGGTATACCCAGTATTTCAGAAAATCGGTAACATATACCGTCTTTCAGGTATACCCAAAATTCCGCATTTAGGTTATGTGTGCATAATTTCAATTTTATTTATTCTTATGTGCAAGTCATTGCACCACAAAAGATTTCCAAAATCCCAACCCACACTCGGGGTGATCTCAATATATGCACATTACCCATCGAATGCCTCATAGGCACAAACCACAATTTCTCAGAATTTTTGCTCAACTATGAGCCGAGTACTTGTACTTAAGCATTTTCAAAGTTTCATTTCTAATCTTGGGTGCACATTCCGTACCCCCACTGACCATGCACTCATAAGGCATGTCTCAAGTACAACTTTTCTTAAGTGCTCGTATGACACCACAATGATCTCGCAAGACCGCAAGCTCAATTTTAAGCTTTCGCATGATCATGACATGACAAATGCCCTTTATTAGGCAAATATTTGCAAAACAAGCATATATCAATCGACACAAGACATGTCATAACATTACAAGCGATCATGCTTCAATTGTATGCACTTCACTTAGCATCATATGTGCCCATATGACACCACTAGAATTTGACATGCTCAGTTTCAATTTGTACTATCGTGCATTTGTCGTATTTCCTTGTTTGTGCAATTATAACAAAAATATGTATTTAACCACAAGCAATTCATGCATCAAAATATTAGTCATAACCTTCATATGGCAATTACATATGCAACCCGGGTTTCACATGAATATGTCATGGATATCTCATTCATGTGCTACATTCATTGACGCATAACTCTCTTTTCACAAGCATATGCACTAAAGTGAGCCTTTGCCCTAACCAATGTATATGCACATCAGTGCATTTCTGACATATGTTGAATAAGTGCATAATAGTGAATTTAAAATGTGACACACATTTTATTGTAGGGAAAATAACAAGTACACTTGGCATTGCACAACTCAAGAATGAGATAGCATTCATTTCAGGAACCAACAATGCAAAGATGCAACTTATGCAAAAATGTGTATGCATACGCTATGATGGCCAAAACCAAATTTTTTTCTTTTTGAGTATCAAATAGAATAAGGATACATACACCATTGACGTTTTGCAAATTCGAGAAATTATTTTCTTATAAGATTGTATTGAGCCCCTCTATCTTCTCAAAATGTTTTATCATATATATATATATATATATATATATATATATATATATATATATATATATTCATGAGACGGTTATCGGGTTGCGACAAGTCATTGGCATGCTGCAAATCCGTTGTGGCCACAAAATAGGTGCATCAACAGGGTAGTGCATTCAGCTAGTTGTCTGGGTACAAGACAAGAGGACGTGCTAATCAATGGTAGGAATGAATACCAATTACCACATGTTGTTTGCTATTGAATACCAATTAGCATGAAACAAAACAAATAAAATTTATATTGACAAACATGGGTATTAGAACCTTCCAAACAAATGATACCCAACTTTTTCACAATTAAAGTAAACATCCTTTACGTAAGTCATGAACTCTATAATTCATTTATTACCCAGTATGATTGAGTCTTAATCAATACACTTGATTTCATTACCCAGTATGATTGAGTCATAATCAATACACTCAATTTCCTGCACTTCTGAGTGGAAGGCCAAGGTTTGGGTCATAATGGGTGGTGTTCCAGACCTTACCAGTTATGGCAAACCCATATGGATCTGCAGTCCGTAGCACCAACAGCGCCAACCTACCTCGGGCCATCTTGGATCAACCCAGGTCGGCTAAGACAGATCGACCAGACTAGTTAGATCTGTCCAGTCACGATTACCTCAGAAAGAAAAAAACGAGGCTGGGTTCAAACCAACCACCGCCTGGTTTCCAATTCCGTTGCACACACATACACACCACTTAATAACCAGATTTGATTGGGTATTATAAAAGGTGAGACATCACGCAAGATGATAACACCTTTCGTAAATTATATTAATCCAACATAATCAAAGGGTATTCAATAAATTTTTTGGACTTGTAACCGAAAATAAAACCCCACTCATGTATATCATGGCACCCCATCCTGCATACATGCTGCATACGTATAGTAATTTACATCTAAAATTAAAATAGGGTTTGGACTATGTTGTATACACTTTTCTTTTGAAAGTCTTGACAATGCATATATTATCCTACTTACACGTCATTTCATTCCAATATTCTTCTTACGTTAGCATGCATGCCATGAAGTCGTGACATTGCATATGCCCACCTGACTACATGACTCAGTCATGTACAAATTTTTTTTTTAAACATACAAGCACTAAATTTTAATATATGATTCATACAGCTACTACACATTCACTAACAGTCCAACTATAGTTTTTTTTTGGCATTCACATAGGTGACCAGACCATATGAAAATTTCCTTTCACTAAAACGCCTATGCTTATACACATACACCATTTCTAAGTGTATGCATATACCCCTGGAGAATGATATCGCCCATCATTCTTAAGAGGCTTACCGGTTTTTATTTTTTTATTTTCAGACAATAATATGAGCTGACAAAATGAAAATCACCACCTACCATATGAGAAAAATCGATACCCACTGAATAAATGTTCTATAACAATCATGGTCATAGCAGTTCAAATAAAAATTCTAGATTTTTACAATAGAGGATCCTAATGCATTCACACAGAAAAGGTAATGACCACATCCATCATTTGGGTTGGGACGTTAGGTGAATCATTGAATCGAGTGATCTACTCGATGGATCGATCAACCATCATGCCCATGAACTAACGAGATGAAAGGCCACCATGTCTATTTTACTTCAACAGTGAAAAGAAAACTATATGCGATACGATAGCAACCCTACCGTCCAATGCATGATTCGATGTCCACTAGGAACAAAATCAAGGTATGTTTGAAATGATGCAACAAGATATGTGTACTACAGGGCACATCACATGTACATAAAGAATATCTTGCCTCTTACCTGTTCGAAGCTTTACTCGACGATAATGGTGTTTCTTTCTTTCGTTGGAGCAACACGTCACCGCAAGGAAGAACACCCTCACGTTCCAACAATGTAGTCGATCACGTCCAGCAATGAAGTTCACACTCACGGTGGGAGAGAAGATGAAAAGACGTTTTGAGAGAGAGAGAGAGAGAGAGAGAGAGAGAGAGAGAGAGAGAGAGAGAGAGAGAGAGAGAGAGAGAGAGTTCTCTCGTGATTCACCTTTTCTAAAAGCCTTCCCTACTTTTACTCCATCAAATTAGGTTTCTTTTTACCCTTTTTTTTGTTTCAAATTTTTTTGAAAAGAAGGTGGAAACCGTCCCCTTATACACGACCTCCCTTTTTTTCTAAAAGTTCCACTCAACTTCCCATGTTGCCCCTTACTCCTTAGTTGGATTTTTGCTTTTCCAACTAATTTGCTTTTCATTTTTGTTACCCTTCCTCCTCTTATGGTGGGGAGTTTCCTAAAAACGTGGAAAGAGAAAAAAGAGAACTATCTCCTCAAAATTCTTGTTGAAATGGGCTAAAACGTAGGAGCTTTTTGGTCTCACGTTTTTTTCCTTTTTTTCTCACTAAAGTAAAAATCATCACTTTTCTGTGCAAAAAGGAAAAATTCATGCATAGAGGGTTTTGAACCAAGGACTTCCACCAAAGGGGCAATAGACCCCACCACTTATGCTATCTTTGATTTCGTTGTAAAGTGTGTGAACTTTATTGTATTTAACCCTTTTAATTTCGTTCTGGTTTCCATGTAAAAAGGAAATATTTTTCCTTTCAATGTAGGCATACAATGGGTTTTGAACTAGGGTTGCGGCTCCACACAATCGTGCATCCTACCAAAACATCACTTCTCCATTTGTTGTTTACTTTTGCAAAAAAAAATTCTTTATGTCTTATTGAGACATTTTCCCCCGTTGGTGGATTTCTCCCGTTACTGCGTGAATTTTTTTCTCGTTTGTTTCAACCTTGCACTCTCTCACCTTAAATGTGCTTTGGATCTCACGCTATCATCCCAAAACAATTGAATTTCCATATTTGCCTTACAAACCGTGTCGAATCATCGGATCTCGCTAAAGTCCGGATCTAAATACTCTTTCTAGTATTTGTTATCGAGTCCACTCTAACTAACCCGTAAGCATCAAAATCACATTAAATATTATAAAAATCTTATTATTTCATGCAAATGCTTATTTTTATTCATTAAAATTCTTGGGTTTTACAGGACATGTGGTACAAGAAGGTCTCATTTGGCCTCATTAAACACATAAATTATCATTATTTGTCTTGGATTGAATGCACTCCAACCAATTCTCTTTAAACACCGCATCTTCCTAGGATCGTAGTAATCTAACTCATAGTAGAGACCAAGTTCAGGCAAACCATGAAATCCACAATCTTTGTTGCTTTGTTTTTTTCACCTGCAAAAGCCATATTTTCTATGCACGAACTTGCATATTCAACCAACAAAGCATATATTATCATGTCATTATCCATCCACATTGTCCATGAGCCTCAGTGATCTTTCTCTGAAATCAAATCTCCTTATACAGTGGGTTATTCTGTGATTGAATCTGAAAAGATCTTGATGAAGAACAATCATTCATTCCCTTATTCTCAAAATTTTGATTCACCTGCAACAAAGACTTGTCACCTTAAACCTTTGATTTTCTTAACTTTGCCATAGATCTCTTGACGATATCAACATCACAACCAGTCATGCTTCTCATTACAACTGGTGATACTTATTTTCTTCAATCCAAGCAAGTCATTTTCTCTAACACTGCCATTTAAAGAAGAAGATACTTTAATTGCTTCAACTATTACATTCTAAATTAGTCAGTATAGATTTTCAAACCTCTTTGATCTCATCAATATTAATGCATACCTCTTAACAACCATGAATTTATTCTTTGCACCAATGAAACAACCCTTCGAATCTAATATACTTAAAGAAATTAATAATTTTTTTAATCCTGACACATGTTTGACATCACCAAGAGTTTGAACCACTCCATCAAACATTCTTATCTTAACCAACCAACTCCACTTACTTTATAACAGGAACTATTCCCCACAAGAACAATTCTACCATTACATGTAGTGTAGGAGTCAAACATATCTATGCTATGACACATGATAAGAACAACCAAAATTTAAAATCTATAAATCATTAAAGAAATTCATACCTGAGGAGACAACCAAACTTTCTTTATCAACCTTAGAACTGCTTGTTGCAGCACTTGCTTGATCAATACAATTGGACTTTCTTTTTTTATATATTCTTCACTTTTTTTGTACTCTATCTTCTTATGGACTGGTTTCTTGTAGTAGTAGCACCTAATAACAAACTTGACCTTCTCATTGTGATTTTTGTCTAGGTCATGCTCCTTGAACAATCTTTGATCATAATCTGATGCTTTCGCTACCAAGCCATCATCATGTCGATTACCAGGGCTAATCTTTTCAAGCATCTCATTAGACAATAATGATGCAATTATATAATCAAACTTGATACTCTATTTCTCATACAAAAGAATAGTCTTCAAATTTGCATACCTTAAAGACAATGATTTAAAAAAAAATAATGATTTATCATAAAATTCAAATACCACATCAATTTCAGGAGCTGACTCACAATCTTGTTTAAGACATTCAAATGCTCCAACACACTATTACTTTCTTTCATCTTTAGATCATAGAATTGTTGTTTCCACTATAGTTTGTTTGTTACGGACTTCGTCATATATAGACCCTATATTTTTTCTCACAACTCTTTCGCAGATTCTATCTCAAGAACATTATACATTACTTCATCTGCAAGGCATGATTGAATCATGCTTGATGCTCTAAAATCTAAATTCTCTCAATCCTTATTGCTCATAATCGATGTCTCACTGAATGTTGCCTTGTCACCAATTGACACCACCGGTTTACTCGACCTATCAAATAATTCTTTGTTCACATCCTATTGAATCTAAGAGATCCTTAATCCTTTGTTGTCATAGTATAAAGTTCAATTTACCATCAATTTTTTGCATCTCAAACTTAATATTCATCACCTTTGAGACCATATCTGGTATTTTTTACAATCAATAGCTCTGATATCAATTTGTTATAGTTTTAAAGCTTAAACCTAAAATTAAATAAAGATTCAGATTCTATAAGGCCTAAAAGAGGCAACACAAATTACCCAAACATAAGCAAATAAGCAATTAACCACAAGACAAGAAAAATTACGTAGTTTAGAGGAGAGTTCAACGATGTGCCTGTGTCCACAAGATAAGAGAAATATTTAAAATTACAAAAGAAGAACAATAACACTTATTGTCTGTCCATCAAATGGAATGATGTTTGCAACCAAAACTCTCTTTTTCAATCACCAATATGTAATATGTAAAGAAAGAAACCTCTATATGGGTATTCAATAGAGGAACAAACCTTGCACTCTAACGATTTCCCACTCTCTTCTCTCTTGTTATTTTTTTCACCCCAAAACTAACTCTCACACTACCTTTCTTAATGTACAAGGAAAGTCAAAAGACAAAATAGAGTCTCATGAGGACTCTACACATGATGTGGCCATGTCCCATGTGAACCTTTACTAACATATCAAGATTTGTCAAAATCTAAAAGAAAATTATTGGCTACTCTCAAGTGCACAATAACCTCTATGAGAAACCACAAACCACTTATCCTTCCTAAAAAATGATCTGTCTGGTTTGCTTAGTTTTATATGGTTCAATTGTGTTGTATAAGCATATTTTGTAAGGGTTACAAAATTCATCGATTTAAATGTTTCATACTTTTAATATTAAGAAAACCATATTTTTATGTGGAAACCATCCAATTTAAATTACATTTTCTAGCAAATACACGCATTTGTGGGAAATGTTTTTCCAAAATAAAAACCCATAAAAGGGTCCTTCGTTGTGGACTCCCATTCTCCCCGCCCCTCCCCCCCAAACTCCCAAACTTTACTTCCTCTGTTTTTGTTCCCAGCCCTCAGGGCCAATGGAACCAATCCATCCCCTCCCCTCCAAAGTGCTTTTGAGTTCCAAATGATTTTGTAGGGGCGCCTTTGCTCTCCCATACAGCCAAAGGAGGGATCCCAAAACACCGAGAGAGAGAGAGAGAGAGAGAGAGAGAGAGAGAGAGAGAGAGAGAGAGAGAGAGAGAGAGAGAGAGAGATAAATCCCTGATTTATTCTTTAGTTCCTTGATCCTTCTCTGCGGGGGACTTATCCCACTGTTTCTCTGTCCTTGTAAGAAGGCTCTCAGGTGTGGTCAAAGGTAAGAAGGATCTCCCGTTTCCCACCATGTCTTTGGGTTATGCAGAGAAGCTCTCCTATAGGGAGGACGTTGGCTCCGTTGGGATGGATGAGATCTTTGACCCACCGAACGCCTTGCAGAAGAAGGTGAAAGAGCGTCCATCTTTCCTTTCCTTATGCCATTTCTCTGTGTTTTGCATTTTGGTATGATGGTGATGCATTTTTCACAGTTGAATAGTCTGATTTTTTGCTATAATTTGCTCAGTTCGATTCTCTTGCAATCTTCACTTGGTTGGTCTTTGGATTTGGACTTGGCATCCTTTTTTTTGTTTGTATTTTCACTTGGGTGGTCAGGTTTCTCTAATGGCGATGACCCTGGTGTCTTTGTTTGCAAAAATGGTCCGAGTACTCTCCACAAAGTTGATAGATTGCACTTCTAAGATGCGTGCTAGTTTGCTTTGCATAAATATTGAGAACTTTGATCATGAGTGTAAAGTTGATTTTTTTTTAATATGTTGGTTTATAGCCATTTCTAGTTGGCTACCTGTTATTGTTGTTATGGCTAAAGAGCTTGTTGTCTCTAGGGATCACCAAGCCAAGGATTGCGTGTCGTCGGCATTCAATAAAAGGAAGGGTGATAATAGATATAACTAAGAAAACAAACTAAATCTATCTTGAGAAGATGGTGATACACCTAATAAACTAACAATATGGCTACATATACAGGACAATAGTAGGATGATAACCACATTTTTTCCATAGATGGTGTCTATTACAACAACAACAAACAACAACAACTACGCCTTCATCCCAAAACAATTGGGGTCAGCGATATGAACCAAAAAAAGAAATTCATTTTGGGTCTTCCACATGAATCCTTTTCCTCCAATCATTTCTATCCAATGCCATGTCCTCGGTGAGGTTCAAAGCATTCATATCCTTTCCTATCATCTCCATCCAAGTCTTCCTAGGCCTACCCCGACCTCTTTTAACTAATATATTTTCCCATTTCTCCATCCTTCTAACTGGAGCATCATTAGGCCTTCGCCGAATATGTCCAAACCACCATAAACGATTCTCTCGCATCTTATTTTCAATGGGTTTAACACCTACCTTCTTACGTATCTCCTCGTTCCGAATCTTATCTTTTTATATTATTTCCACACATCCATCTAAGCATCCGCATCTCAGCTACACTCATTTTTTGAATATGATGTCTCTTGGCAGCCCAACATTCCGTACCATATAGTAAAGCGGGCCTAATAGTCGTCTTATAAAACTTTCCCTTCAACCGCAATGGCATTCTACGATCGCACAACACTCCAGTTGCACTTTTCCATTTCATCCACCCAACCTTTATCCTATGATTTATATCTCCATCAATTTCTCCATACTTTTGAATGATGGATCCCAAATATTTGAAATAATCATTCACCGGTATTTCTTGCTCACCAAGCTTCACTACACTCCCATCACTACTTCGTTGCTTACTAAACCGACATTCCATATATTCAGTCTTACTCTTACTCAACTTAAAACCTCTAGCTTCCAATGTCTGTCTCCATAATTCTAACTTAGCATTAACCCCAGCTCTAGACTCATCAATCAAAACAATATCATCAGCAAACAACATACACCACGGTACATTTTCTTGAATTGATCTCGTAAGCTCATCCATCACTATCGCAAATAGAAAAGGGCTTAAAGTAGATCCTTGATGTAACCCAACCGTTATCGAAAAATTGGTTGTCACCCATCCACAAGTGCAGACATTGGTTACTACTCCTTCATACATATCTTTAATTATACTAATGTACTTGAGAGAAACACCTTTCTTCATCATTGTCCACCAGAGAACGTCCCTAGGTACTCTATCGTATGCCTTCTCTAAATCAATAAAAACCATATGCAAATCTTTGTTCCTCTCTCTATATCTTTCAATAAGTTGTCTAAGAAGATGTATAGCTTCCATAGTTGATCTTCCAGACATAAAACCAAATTGATTCTTCGATATCATGACAACCTTCCTCAACCTAGACTCAATCACCCTCTCCCAAAGTTTCATAGTATGACTCATGAGTTTTATACCACGATAGTTTGTGCAATCTTGTATATCACCCTTATTCTTATATAAAGGCACCAAAGTACTCTTCCTCCACTCATTAGGCATCTTATTTGTTCGCCAAATCAAGTTAAAAAGATTTGTCAACCATTCTAAACCTTTCTCTCCCAAGCATTTCCAAGCCTCGATAGGTATACCATCTGGGCCAACTGCCCTTCTTGATTTCATTTTCTTCAAAGCCTCTGCAATTTCTTTCTTTTGAATCTTGCCCACCCGTCCAACAAAGTGAGGGAACCCTTGCCTATTTGACACCACACCTGGGCGCCGGTGTGACGCGTCGCTTCTGGGCGACGACCTAGCAACCCTTGCCCATTTATCACTGCCTCCGGGCCTAGAGAGTACAACGCGTCGCTCAGTAGGGAACGCCCCAACGAAATTCTCATATTGGTTCATTTTCATAGGGTATGACTAAGTTTTTATGCTGGCTGTCACAGGCCTACCACAACCCTCCTCCTTTATCCGGGCTTGGGACCGACAGTGTATAACTAAACAGTTATACACAGGCGGAGTTAAGATGGTGTCTATTACATCTTATAATTTTCTTACTAGGAAGGGAAGATGGTTATGAACCACGTAGAAATATCAAGGATCTGCATAACATGGGTACTTCAAGATGCTCTACACTAAACTCGAGTTCATTTTATTTAATAAATAAGCCAAGCATAAGCTCGAGATTAGTTAGGCTCACAAAGAGCTTCATAAGCTTTTAAGATATTGGAAGATTCATATATTCTTATACAACCTTATAACTTAAAAACACATGTACAACATATTGCGTTTCACTTTTAATAAGAGGTGGCATCTTTGATTCCTATCTCACCCCTTCCATAATTTTTTTTCAAGTCAATGTTTGGTAAATATGAATCAGTTTTTGCCTCTTCCCTTATGTAAAGGTTAGAGGAAACTTATTTTAATAAATATATCTCAGCTTGATTGAGTTGAGCCTAAGAATTGGTGTTCAAGCTCGAGCTGCAGCTTGTTTTGTGACCTACCAAGCTGAGCTTGAACTATGTAGGCTGGGGCCCGTCTCAGACTCCCAGCTTGTGTGCCGTTATATCAGTAGCCTCCTTCTTTGTACTAGCACCTGTATCTATTCGACATAGTGAAACTCCTAGGATGCACAACCAAACATTGTTTCTCTTCATCTCTTCTAACTGCATGATATAGCTTGCACCTAAGTCCATAGCACTTGCTTAGAATATTAGGACTATGAGAAATGAAAATTTGAAAGAATATTTATCCTATCTTTAGAATATGTATTAGAAAATTTTTACCCTTATGGTTTTGTGTTGCAAAATTTGAAAACCCAGAACAATTTGCTTTGGGATATTTCACTGAGAGATATATCAAAAAGTCTAGGTTTTGGGGACCAATGAAAATTTTGGAGGGAGATGATGAGTAGAAATGTGGATGGTTATTGGGTAAACAAATGTTTGCTGTAGATGAAAATGGATGCAGCGTGTGCTTTTAAAGTTCCACCCCTTTGTTGATGAGATAAGGATTGATAATGATGATGTTGGTGGTGGTGGTATGTAAAATACTTGACCTTGGTGTATAAGTTGTAAAAGATAGAATGGAAAAAGAGCTTTTACATTGTGCCCTAGTGCTCTCTTTTCATTGACTCTTCTTCTTCCCTCCTCTACATTTCTATTCTTATTCTTTCCTCCTCTACATTTCTATTCTTCTTCTTTTACTTTTACCTCATTGGCACCTAAAAGTTGGCTCAAAGAGAACCAGAATGGTGGCGTGAGAAGTACCAACAAACTGTAAGATGGTATCATAGCAGGATTCTAGATATTGAACCTTCTTTTTGAATCTCACAACATGCAAAAGACCATCGGAAAATAGTGGGAACTACTGGTAGGTATTAAGGGTTTTTGAAGTTGGGTTTTGGACTGTGAATAGAAGTGTAAACATAGAGATTTAAGGTGATTTTCCCTGGTTTTTTGAAGATCACCTGGTGAAGTAACAGGTTTTATATCCTATTTTCTGCCGCCCCATTTAGATTTGGGTATTTTGATGAGTCAACATTCTGGGACCGAATCAGTTGGTCAAAATACCTCTAATAGCTTAGATGAACTATTTAAAGAGATGTGGAAGGTGAAAAACTCAAAGATTTGTTGTTGAGTTGATGTGTTGAGGAATATTTTAGGTGTCTGTAGGTTTGGGCACCACTCTTTTAGGGTATCAACTATAAATAGTAGGTTCTCCATATAAAGCTGTTGTGCTGTTGGTACTTAATTCTGTTTTAGTTGTTCTTTTGCTGCTGATTAATGCACTTCAGTTATTGTTCACTCCCTTGACTGTGAATTGTTTATGTGGGTGTCTGCGTGCTGCGATGGCTTTGATGTTACAGTCTATTGTGAAAGTCTGCCTTGAAACACGTGCCCTTATGGAACAAGTACAACTGAGGAGGAAGGGTTGGAGAGAAAGAAAGAAGAGAAAACATGGAGCAAAAGAGACGTCCAACATATCTCTTTAGGGCTGGAGTCTCTCTCTCTCTATATATATATATTAATCTTACAAGATAAATTACAAAACTACCCTTTGTGTTATAAATACAACACACCCCATAGATATAAAACAATTCGAATATGGATCTCAGGTCCTGGACCCATATTCTCAACATGCCCCCTCAAACTATACATGGGTTAAGACCATGGACAATTTGGCCTTCAGATACCAATGACGTTTTGTGGTGAGAGCTTTGGTTAATAAATCGGCTATTTGATCTTCTCCTCTAATCTATGTTACAAGGACACTGCTGGAAGGCCCATGTACCCATGTCGGCACGCTTGGACACGGGTACGAGTTCCAGGATCTGTAGGCCTTGGAACAATGCCCCATATATCACATTCATTCACGGCGTCAATCCATCGCTAATTTTGCAGGCTTCATTAAAAAATGGTTCTTGAATGTCTTCAAGTGCAATGCATAAATCTGAAAATCTAAGGAGAATGTTTCATTAGCTTAGCCATCTTTCTGACAGATGTTTGACTCTACTAGATGTACAAAATGTGGGCTGGAGAGTTTGAACTACTATTCTACTGCTCGGCTGAACTATAGGCTGGTCAACATCAACATAGCTTGGTCCAGTGTTGTGAAAAGCGTTGAGGCGTAGCGAGGCGCTCTACCAAAATCTGAGGCGAGGCGTAAGCCTCGAGGCGTAAAGCGTAAGCCTCAATTTTTTTTTTGAAAACTTAAAAAAAAACTATAAAAAAAATCTAAAATTATAAATAAATAAAAAGTGCTTTATTGATGAAGCAACAACCAACAAGAACTAAAAATTCTCAAATAAATACTGAAAAAATATGAGATTAACATGTAAAACAGTAAAAGTAACATTAATGTAACAACTTGATCTACATAAGTATCTAAGAAACCAAAATTCTCTCACAGCATGAGATCTTATTTATGTTGTTTTTCAAACATTAGAAACCAAAATTCTCTTCAATTAAATTGATCTCTTGCCGCATTTGCAGGAAAAAAAACAGAGCTAAAAAAACATCCGGAGAATAGCCATCTGTAGTAGAGAAAGCATGGGCCTCTTCTGTGTTCAATCTAATTTCAGCTAGCAATGAAGTTAACTGGCGCAAAACCGAAGCATAAGTGTTATCAAAATCCAAATAAAAGAACATTTACAGTTCTATAAAATCATTCTGATGGAGCTGAATCATTCAACAACAAAGGAAAAAGACCCAAATACTCAAATGTGTATCAACAACTTAAAACACTCTACCAAATATGCAGCAATCACAATTGCATCAATTATTTAGATGAAAATAACATGTATACATCTATGAAGCATCTAAAGCCTGCGGTTTTGATATATTTATATGTATATCTAATAAGTGAAAATCAATATTAAAAGTATATCATGTCATTTGTATTGCATCGGCTGAATTTGATAAAGAATCTAACTTATGTCTACAGACTCAACACAATACACATGCTCTATTTCTCCAACTTCTGTCATCGTAATATATCAGCTGCAAAACACCTTGGGGTTAGCACACTCGACGAGTTTAGTCCCTAACTAAGATATTGTTTTTTAACTCAGTTAGGGATAGATCCGATCCAACTCAGGCAAGTCACGAGTTGACTCACCGAGTTTGCTAACCATGCTGCAAAGAGCTTGAATCAACCTTTATCTATTGAAATCTCGTTGAAATCTATAAACTGTAACTTTTTTCTATTGAAATATCGTTGAATCTATAAACTGTCACATAGGTATGCATGCAATAACATAGGAGAGAAGAGGCTGACAGAGGAGAGAGGTTCATAGACGAGGCTGACAGAGGAGCAGTCTTCGTCTTCTATTTCTTCTTCTTCTTCTTAGGTTGATAGATGAGCAAGAGGTGGGAGACGAGCGAGAGGTGGGAGAGAGCAGAGAGTGAGATAAGGGGGAGACGAGAGGTGGGAGACAAGCAGGGAGGTGGGAGAGAGACGAGATAATGAGCCCCCCCGACAAAATAACCCTATTTTTTGGTCAAATGGGGGCTTTGACCCCCATTTGACCAAAACAAGGTGAGGCGTGTATGCCTCACCTTGAGGCGCGCCTCGCCCTGAGGCGTACGCCTCAAGGCGTATGAGGCGTGTGCCTCAGGGCTTTTGCGCCTTATGCCTGCGCCTCAAGGCACAAAGCCCCTCGCCTTGAGGCGAGGCGTGCTTTTAATAACACTGGCTTGGTCTGTCTATGTCTTCGCCGTGGCTAAGTGACTGGCCAGCAGCTATCACACTTATATCTTTCTACTGGTCATTGTTACTGCCAAAAACAACAGACTTCTCTTGAGATGTTTTATCAACTGAATGCTTTTTCCTGCTGTATACATGTTTAAAAAACTGAAAACCTGATTGTGGATGCTGAGATAAGTTGACTGCTAGTTGCTCTTCTGCTGCCACTTTATGACTTCTAATATTCTGATGATGTTGAGAGGTCCCTGTCGAAGGCCAGAAAGCTTGAAATGCACTATCATCAGATGACACAGATGATTTTTCACATATTTCCTCATGAAAGACAACATGACAAGATATTAAATGTTATTGGCAGCATGATCATAGCACCAGGACCACACATATTCATCATCGCAGCCAATGAATTGACACGTAGTAGCCCTTTGAGACAACTTATCTCTTAAAGTGCTATCAATGTGAACAAAACATCGACAACCATATGCACGTAAATGAGCATAATCTTGATGCACTCCGTATAATAGAAAGTATGTAGACTCTCCAAGATTAGACAAGGGCATTCTATTTATCCAAAATACAGCCGTATGAAATGCCTCTGAACACAAACCATCTTTTAAATTAGCATCACATATCATAGTTACAACATTTTCTAAAACGTGTCGGTGCTTCTGTTCCGTAACACCATTTTGCTGAGAAGTCCTTACTCAACTCACATTGAATGCCATTATCATGAAGAAATTGAGTGAATTCATTTCATAAAATATTCACCACCACTATCATTTTGTAGGGACAATTTGAAACATGTAGAACTTGATCCTTGCTTTTCAAGAAGTATATCCAGGTAAAGCGAGAATAATCAACAAAATGACATAATATCTGGATTTTAACAAAGACATAATGCGGAAGGTCCCCATACATCAGAATGTATAAGTTTTAATGAAAATGAAACTCCTGTAGTAGACTTAGAAAATGGAAGTTCATGGCTTTTACAAAGATGACAACTAACACAAAGAGATGACTGGGTCTTATTTTTGACATTAATAAGACCTTATTACATAGAATATTAAAAAGACAACAACTAACACAAAGAGGCCTTTACATTTTGGTTGAACCTAGAGTTTTGATGTCTATGTAGCGGCCCAACGTGTTTCATGTCATAGAGGATGTCAGACTATGTCATAGTAGGTTAGGACACTTATCTTTGTCAAAAATGAGAATGGTTGTCCCTGATGTAATTAATGTAGGAAATGAGTTTTTGGATTGTGATGTATGTCAAAAGGCCAAACACCATAGGACTTCATTTCCCAATAGTGAGTCTAGGAGTTGTAGACCCTTTGGGATCTTGCATTCTGTTGTATGGGGTCCTTCTCGGGCATCACTATTTTGTATCTTTTGTTCTTAACCATACTAGAATGACAATCATTTACTTAATAAAATCCAAGGATGAAGTCTCTTCCATTATTTCCATTGTGCATAAATTATTGGAAAGGCAATATCATGCCTCTATCATGGTACCGTGATCAAATAATAAGGGGAGTCTATCTCCTAACGATTGAGAGACTACCTATTGAAGCATGGTATTGAACTCCAAACAACTTGTCCCTATACCCCTCAACAGAATGGAGTAGTTGAAAGGAAAAACCATTATCTTCTTGAGGTAACTAGAACCTTATCGTTTGATAATAATATTCCTAAGGACTATTCGGATGATGCTGTCTTAATGACTGCCTATTTGATTAATAGGATGCCAAGTGACTCATGGGAGGAAAATACTCTTTAGAGATACTGGATCCTAAAACCAAGAGGTTTCATGTCACACCCATAATATTTGGATGTACTTGCTATATTCATGTCTTTGCCCTGTCTAGGGACAAGTTTGATCCTCGTCCTATTAGATGCATATTTTTGTGGTATTCTCTAGCTCAGAAAGGTTATAAGTGTTATGAACCTTTTAGAAGAACTGAAGAAGAAAATATGTTACCATAGATGTAACATTTTTTGAAATCAAATTCTATTGTGATGGAGATGGGAGACTAACAAAGAAAATGTTGAGATTAGACCATTTTTACCTTTTACTCCCTTAGTTGTTGGAAAAGATCACAAGGAATGTTCAGAAAATGAAGATACTACGATGATAAGGACCTATGCAAGAGGAGAGAAAAATGTTGTGATGCCTGACTCAATCATTATCACAATTGAAGAAACTTATCATGATTCGGGGTCAAAAGAAACATAACATTGAGATTTTGGAAACTGAACCCAATCTTTTATCAGATTTGGACTGACCTATAACTCTCAGGAAAGGTAAAAGACTGTGTACCTCACATCCTTTGTGCTATTTTGTTACTTATACTGCTACATCTCAAGCTTACCAGGCATTTGTAGCTAACTTCCAATCTAATCGAATCCCTAATAATGTGGAGAGAGGCTATGTCTCAAGAGATAGATGCATTGGACGAAAACTAAACATGAGGTAGTGCCATTACCAGAAGAAAGAAACCTGGTTGGGTGCAAGTTTGTGTAAAGTTTAAACACTCAAATATAATGCAGATGGATCCATTGAGAGATACAAGATAAGTTTGGTGGTTAAGGGGTACAGCCAATCTTATGCTGCAGATCATCAAGAGATCTTTGCTCCTGTTGCTAAATTGACATTTAGTAGAGTTCTAATTAGCTTGGCAGCTCGGAGAGGATGGGTACTACACCAACTTGATGTAAAAGATGCATTCCTTCAAGGCAACATGAATGAATATATATATATATATATATATATATATATATATATATATATATATATATATATATATATATATTGGCTACTAATGAAAGTATGAAACTAATGAGTAGAAATCATTTTTTTCTTCAAAATTTTTAAATTTTTTGTAGATCAAATGTTATGGATGTGATCTACATGGTTTGTTTAGTAAGAAACTTGTTTTGAAACATGTGATTATGACAAGTAATTCGGTTTTTAAAGGGGTCCAAAAATCAATGGCCCATAATGTGCCAAAATATCACAACTCAAAAGATCACATTTATACATAAAAAACATGATCCAAGGCTTGATCCTTAGCAAACAAACTATGTTGAACACATCTATGTGGTTAGATTGAGTTAATACAACTTGCACCTATGATTTTTAGCTCATTAGTAGCCAATATTTACCCTTTATATATGAAAGAGTGTATTGGCGTCTGAAAAGGGTATTTAGCGTCAAACACAAAAAAAATGTGCGCCGCTGATTGCACGGTGTTTGATGATACGGCCTACTATATATATTTATTTATATTTATATGAGTTTTTCTCCAAGGTGCTGTTTATCTAGCAAAAAGAATGAAGTGTTGAAATCCAAGAAAAGTATATTACTATCCCAGAGTAAATCTGTGCTTGATGTATTGGACAAAGTGAGAATACTTGGTTATACACCTATAGAGTCAAATCCATGGTTGTCAGTTGAGGAAGCGGGAGCGGAAAGCGATACGGGAAGCGGGAGCGGGAAGCGAGGCACTTTCAAAATTTTAGGAAGCGGGGAAGCGTGGGACCACTTAGGAGCGATTCGGGAAGTGTCTCGGAAGCGACCTAGGAAGCGTCTCGGAAGCGACCTAGGAATCGTCTCGGAAGCGAGGGGGAAGCGAAAAAAATAAAAATAAAAAATACAAAAAATTGAAAAAAACAGGGGAAGCGTGGGGGAAGCGCGTCCCCAATTAAAGGGAAACGCGTCCCCCATTAAAGGGAAGCGCGCTTCCCAAAAAAAGGGGGACGCTTCCCCCCACGCTTCGGAAGCGCGGCGTTTCGCGCTTCCGAAGAGCGCTTCCCCTTTTAGCTAGGCGCTTTCGGTAACCCTGGTCAAATCACTAGGGATTGTATAAGGATGGCAAAATTAAAGATATAGGGAAATATCAAAGACTAGTTGAGAAGCTTGTATACTATGTAGTCAAAAGCGCTAGGCGGTGCCTAGTCGGTGGACCCCTAAAAAGCCTAGTCGGACTAGTCGGTACCTTAATTAAAAAAAATAAAAGAATAAAAAATATGCAAATGAATTGCTAAAATTAGTAACAAACATGTATGCATCATAAAATTAATCAATAATAAGCAATAAACCAAAAAAATATGTTGAACACAAAACATTACAAAACCTGCCCAAATATTAAAAACAATTGAATAAGCAAAGCAAACAACTATCAACAAATGCCAAATAATTTAAAAATAATTAAATTCTTAAAATAAAGTGCTAAAACTAACAACAAACATGCATCCAACATAAAATTAAGTAACATTGCTTTCATTCAGCCAAGCAACTAATGCTTCATAAAATCAGAGAAAAAATACATAACTTGCTTTGGTAGAATCAGAAAATCACAAAAAAACCATGCTTAACAAAATCAGAAAAAAAAATCATATTCCAGGAGACAAAAATCACACTTCATAAAAAATCATCGCACACCATAGAATCAGAAGAAAAATACAGAAAAATGTAGACTCCCATTCAGCCGAAAAAAATAGAAGAAGTAGAAAAAGAAGAAAAAAAAGAAGACAGGGAGGAAAAAAAGGAGAAGAGGGAAGGCAGGAGGAAAAGAAGAAGAGGAAGAAAGGAGGAAAAAAGAAGAAGACAAGGGAGAAAAAGAGAAGAAAAGGAAGAGAAGAAGAAGACAAAAATGATAAGAAGAAGAGGAAGAAGAAAAGGAAAAGAAGAAGAGGAAGGAGGAGAGGAAAGGAAGAAGAAAATTGGGAGACATGAGGAAGAATAAGAATAAGAAGACAAGGGAGGAAAAAGGCAGGTGGAAAAGAAGAAGAGGAAGAGAAGAAGAAAATGATAAGAGGAAGAAGAGGTGAGATGGGAAGGAAAAAAGAAGATGAAGAGAGAGAGAAAGGGTTTATAAACCCTCGCCCCCGGCTAGTGTACCAATTTTCTCGCCTAGGCGAGGACAAGGTAAGCGCCGACTAGGCGGCCTAGTTGGTGCCTGGGCGAGAAATTTGGTACCCCTGATGGGGGTGATGTAGGAATCATACCGATTCCTAGGTTCCCCTTTGATTAGGTGCCTAGTTGGCGCCTAGGCGAGAAATTTGGTACCCCTGATGGGGGTGACCTAGGAATCATACTGATTCCTAGGTTCCCCCTCGACTAGGTGCCTAGTCGGCGCCTTTGACTACATAGCTTATGTATCTTACCATCACGAGATAAGACATTGCTTATGCTCTGAGTGTGGTGAGCAAGTTTATGTATGTACCAAATTCCATAGCACAATGCATTTTGATATAAATATCACATAGACAAAAGTATGAACCAAGAGTAAAAAAAATAAATAATTTTAGTAATGAAAAAAGAATATACAAAATACATTTAATCCTCACTACAAAACACACTCATACACACCTAAACTACCCATCACTCTCTCACCTACAAATGCACACACCACTTATATTTATAGGAAGGAGTGGAAAAGAAAGAGAGAGACTAGCCCAACAACTAGTTGGGAGAGGTCCAACGGCTAGTTGTACATCTTCCTACTAGCCATTGGGACTAGTCCAACAGCTAGTTGGTCAGCCCAAGTTGACCAACAAAATAAACAAAAAAAATACACAATACAAAAATTGTCATTTTAAATAATGACAAAAAATAATAATTCCTATTTTGCCCCTAGGAGTATAATTTGAGTATACTCAATCTAAAGACCAAATACTTATACCTAATAGGTACACCAAGGATATACCTAAAATACGAAAAGAATACAAAAATTATAAATACAAAGATTATACCAATAAACATACCTAAGTACACCTCGGTAAGTACCACACATTTATCTTAACACCTCCCTTAAACTTACGGTTAATAACTGGAAGTTTGCAAATCGGACCAAGTTGACCAACAAAATACAAAAAAAAAATACATAATATAAAAAAGCCCCCAAGGCTTGGTATGATCGTTTCAGTACTGTATGGTTTGAGACAAGCCCCTAAGGCTTGGTACGATTGTTTCAATATTGTTATGCTTAATATTGGTTTTAAATCATATTGTACTGACACTACTATTTTTGTTAAGCATTCTGATGCAGGTGTTGTGATTCTTCTTCTCTATGTTGATGACATGATCATTACTGGAGGAGACAAACTAAAAGTTATTCATATTAAAAATATGTTGAAACAAAAAATTTAAATGTTTGACCTAGGATTTCCTAGATATTTTTTAGGGATTGAGGTAGCATACTCAGCTAGGGGATATTTTTTAACTCAATCCAAGTTTAATACTGAGATTATTGACAGATCAAACATTTCAGATGAGAAGAGGGTGGATACCCCTGAAGTTATCAATGTCAAGATGAAAATCAATGATGGGACACCCCTGGATAATCTCACTCCGTACCGTCAAATGATTGAGGCTCTTACCTACTTGACCATTACCCGACCTGACATCTCATGATATTCATACAAAAAGTCAATTTTAACACTCTCCTACTACTGTTCACATGAGTGTTGTTACGTGTATTATTAGATATTTACAAAATTTTGTTTCTATAGAAATTATTTTGTCCTCTTCTTCCTCCCTTGAGTTAACATATACTGACTTTGATTGGGGAGGAAATCCCAATGATAGATGCTCAACCACTAGTTTTTTGTGTCTTTATAGGTGATTCGTTGGTGTCTTGGAAGTGCAAGAAGCAACAAAATGTTTCTTTGTCATCAATCGAAGTTGAATATCGCGCCATGGCTACCACGACGTTCGAGATTGTATGATTGAGATGATTATTAGAAGACATGGGAGTGTTGATGAAGTCACCCTCACGATGATGTTGTGAGAACAAAAACATCATTTATATAGTTGACAACTAGACATTCTGAGCATATCGAGATGGATTGCCATTATGTTTGTGAAGAATACCTTAAGAAAACTTTCATCCTGCCATATATAGCATCGGAATTTCAGTTAACCGACTTTTTCACAAAGGCGCTTTCTTCTCTCCAATTTCATTTCTTACTTGACAAGCTTTCGGTGATTATACCGTAAGTTTGAGGGGGAGTATTAAATTGTACATATATAGGTGTATATGCATATATATACACACACATATAAATATGTATATATATTTTTCTTGTGCTTATAATTGGTAATACCCATTAGGGGTATTGTTGTCACTTCACTTTGTGTAATAGGCTGTGCCCATTAGGGGCACTTTAGTATTTTTACTTTTTTCCTTTTTATTTTCTATTTTTGTCTTTTTATTTCTAGCTAAGGATATAATGGTTCTTAGCTATTAGAGCTGTGGTTTCCAAGGTCCCAACAGCTATATTTATAGCTGTTGAGGTGGTTCCCAAGAGCTCTATATGACATCTCTTCTCTATATAAAGGGGAGTAATCCCCTTCTTGATGTATGCTTGTTCTCAAGCAATTATCCAATAAATTCCTATTTTTTTGTGTTGTTTTTTCCCATAAGAGGCATTTGTGATTGAGTTTTATATTTTTGTATTTAGACAGTCCTTGTTCATGTGTATTGTTCTTGCCCATAAGGGGCTTGTACTTGTGCATTGGGTATTTCATTACAATATTGAGATACTTGAACCAGAATCCAAGAAAAAGAATTTTGTATGTAATCATGATTACTTCAACAGTATAATATATGTAGATGCTGATTGGGCAGGAGTTGTTGAATATAGAAGATCTACATTAGGTTGTTGTGCTTTGGTATGTGAGAATCTAATTTCATGGAAAAACAAGAAACAATTGATTGTAGCTAGGTCAAGTGCTGAAGCCGAATATAGGGCTATGACCCAAGGTATCTGTGAAGGTTTATTGTTAAGATCATTACTTTTAGAGTTGAAGATTGAACTTAATTCACCTATTTCTTTATTTTGTGACAATAAAGCTGCCATCCAAATCACATCTAATCTAGTTTACTATGAAAGAACCAAACATATTGAGGTGCATTGTCATTTTATAAGAGAGAAAGTTGAAGCAAAGTTGTTCTCCCTTTGCCACATTCTTACTCAATTTCAACTAGCAGACATTTTAACAAATGGTGTAAACAATTCAAGATGTTAGCAGCAAGTTGGGGATGCTTGATATATTTTCCCCAACTTGAGGTGGAAATGTTGGAGTTATATTTTTGCTAGAGGGCATAGTTGTCCTTTTTCAATAGTGGTGTAAAAAGAGTCTTTTCTTTGATTTTGAAAAGGCCTAAGGTCATTTTGGTCTCTTTGTAGATCATGTGTATAAGTTGTAAAAGATAGAATGGAAAAAGAAATTTTTTGTTGTGCCCTAGTGCTCTCTCTCTCTCTCTCTCTTCATTGACTCTTCTTTCCTCCTCTACATTTCTAGCCTTTTACTTTTACCTAATCAGCACCTCAAAGTGGCTCAAAGAGAACCAGAATGGTGGTGTGAGAAATACCAACACTGTAAGACTTGCAACAATTCAATAGACATAATGCTGATCGTGTGGTTCACAATTGGCCTTCTAGCCTATAAAATCCAGTCTTGTGCTTAACATATTCATGTTACTGCAAATAAAAGAATGAACAGGAAGTACTAGAGCCAACTGTAGCCTGGTGTCTTGCTTGGGAAATATTTTCTGGGGGCAAATAATTAAGATTCTTTTAGGTTCCATGACAGATGACAACCTCAGATTGGTTTGACAGATCATCAAGTTCAACCAGAAAAACTAATTTATGGTGTTGGTAGTCCTGAAGAAAGCTTGGATGAAATCTTTTGTCTGTTCCTACCTATAATTTTGGGTATAGGTAAAAATATAGAATCTCCTATTGGATTTGTTTCTATTAAGTTGCAATTTCTAATGTGTATTCTAGTTTATATGATCTTGATTCAGTTAAAATTGTCAAAGAATTTGCAAATTTTGTTTCTATTAAGTTGCTTTGTTTCTCTCATGATTGAGCACCTCATCATTGGGTAATCTTCAGTATGATGTGTCTATTCTACTACTGAGATTGGCTGTCTCCAGATTCACCTAGAATCTATTAGTTGGATGTCTCATTTTATACTTTCATCTTACTATTACTGATCTCTGCTTTCTTAACCATTGCAAACAGATCGAAGAGCTTGCCATGTTGATACAAAAGGTTAGAAGCTTCCCATGCAAAAAATATAACCTTGTTTGCTATTAATGAAAATTGCATTTTCAGGCTACTTAGTAGTAATTCTATCATTTATTGTTGTCTATTTTCGCAGAGCAAGCATTTGGTGGCATTTACTGGAGCAGGTATATCAACTTCCAGTGGTATACCTGATTTTCGGGGTCCTAAGGGAATTTGGACTCTTCAGGTATATAAAGCCGTTCAACTGAAATATTTTATAAATTTGAGAAGCTGTTTTTGTTTTTATCTGTTCATTGTCTCATGGTGTATTTGTGGATCATGTTTTTTGTGGTTTCGTGACCAAACCCTTCTGGAATTTAATACTCTATGTTTCTACAGAAAAGCAATATGAACATCTGAAGATGTATTATTACAATGTCAAACAATGTAACCATATTGAATATGGTTAACATCATATCCGAGTTATATTTTGTCGCAACTTTTAGAATAATTTTCATATATAAATTAAAGCAATGTTAAAATAAATAAGAATGAACGAAGTCAAAATGACACTACTTCATGTTATTGCATCCAATAAACTTAAAAGTACAACCTTTCTCTCTAATGCTCCCTCCTACCTTTTTGTACACATGTTTACTCACATGACTGAATTTTAAAATGATATATATGTCCCATTTTTAATTAATTCATTTTTAGTAGGTCATTAGTTTCAGCTAAATGATTGTAATGCCTTAGCTACCATCTGAATGATATAACTGTTTTTAGTCAAAATCTTCTAATTCTCTTAAGGTACTTCATTTAAACTGTATTGCTTTTGCTTAAGAATATGAGTGCTGTGTGTGTGTGATTTCTCGAAATGCTTAAATATGTATCCACTGTTTGAGTCATGTCTATGTCCCTGTGACATGGGCATACACTATGTTATGCTGTCCAATCTCTATTTATGTTGCTTTATATGTACTGCAATATATTTGTCTTAACCAGTGCCCCAGCTTTAAGAATGTCTCATTGAAAAAGAAAGAATTATCGATGTACTTGGCATTCAATTAAATGAATTAGCTTAACTTTAAAAGACTCGAGCATATTTGTTTGAATTGTATTTCATTAATGAGACGCAAGAAAATCAGTGGTCAATGATTCACTTGATTCTTAACTATTGTTGGACATAAAAAATCAGTGGTCTTTGTCAGCAAAGTAACATTCAGCCCTAGTTACAGATATGATTGATAAATTATTTTTATCATATTTTTTGTGTTAAATTCAAAAACTGAGATTTGTATAAAGTAGATGTTTTCTTATAATCAGATTTGTATAAAATAGAAGATATAAGTGTAATTTATCACTATTTTTAATTTATCATGATATTATTACACTTTTACCAAAATATCACATACAATTCATGACAATATAATTATAATATTATAAGTATTCTAAAGGGCTTTTCATTGTTTGACTGCAACAGAAAAGGGCACTGCTTAAATAATATTTTACCTTAAAAACTGCAGTTTGAAAAGTGGGCTTGAAATGGTAAAAGTTCAACACATGAATTTGAAGTCACAAGGAAACCTACCTTTTAAAAGGTGCTGTGACCCTTCTAACTCCACATCAATATAAGTCTAAAACTAGGTTTTAGCACCCCCCCCCCTTCCCCCCAACACACACCTTTGCTGTGTGTGTCTTTGACCTCTCGGTTATTCCAGTGATTACCAATTGGAGAACCCAAATCAGAGAATCGAGGAGTCTTAAATCTTTTTCTCATGTGGTGAATCCCCTTCAGATTTCCAGTGAGATAATTTCAGAAACTCTCTGTCTTTCTCTTTAATTCCGTCTTCGATTAGAAAAGTTATATTAAAGATATAAATGTTGTTTTGAAGGATTTTTAGAATATGTTACAGATGTATGTTATTATTTAAGGTATTCTTTATTTTTAAATGCAAAATAACACATGTATTCTTTTAATTTTTTTGTTTTATATTACTTTTTATTTTTTAATTTGCAGGTTTTTTTTGAGATTTTCCATGAAAACAAATTTTTTGAAAATGTCTTGTGATATTCCATTGCCAAGAATATACTGGCGAGAACAATATCTGTCTATGATTTAAACCGGGTATCTATTAAGGGTAAATGATTGACTAGGGGATCATAATGCCTTCATGTGCAGAAACACTAGGATAGTTAAGAAATGTATTCAGAAGACAAACATGAAGGGTTGGTAAAACTTTTATATATCATTAAGATATCTAAGATAGTTGGAAGGCCAACATTCCATGAATTTGTCACAAAATATTTGCTAACATAATTCATTTAAGAAAATGCTGGTAGATTCATTTAATGAGAAGATTTTCTGGAATTATATATGCAGCGTGAAGGAAAAGTGTTGCCTGAAGCATCACTGCCATTTCATCGTGCAATGCCAAGTTTAACTCATATGGCTTTAGTAGAGCTGGAGAAGACTGGCATTTTGAAGTTCGTTATTAGTCAAGTATGTATTTCTTGTTCTTTCTTTCACTTTTATGAATATTGGTGGTTTCTTAGCATTTATTATTCATGCTTTTTAGTTCTCCTTCCATCATAAATGAATTTGATCAGTTATGAGTTAGAAGTCTCTAAAATTGTGGACCTTGTGTCATGAATTGATTGTCAAAAAGGTGTGTTACCAAAATTCTCTAATGGTTTAATAAGTTAAGCACCTTAGTTTTGATCCTCCTATAACTGTGAACAGGAAATATCGGTTCACTTTATTGATTTAATTTTATGTACAATACTGTGCAAATTTTTCTTCTTAAGCATAAAGGAAAAATATTGTCAAGAGAGATTTATTAAGGTTGTTGAATCTTTGCTTTGGGGTTGTGAACTGTGTATCTGAATATGAAGTGCATGGTTCTGTCTTTTAAATGAATTTTGGCATATCTCATTGCTGTAAGCCATGAATCTTAAAGCAAGTTGTGATGTGAATTTGAACTAGAAGTTTGAAGGGCAAGGCACATTGTTGAGGTGGAGCTTGAAAGTTTGTGTCTAACTAACAGAAAGAAAAATTTGAAAACTGAAACATGCCAAAAGAGGGATGGTATGAAAATTGTGAATCATGGAATGAAAGTGAGTGTCTATTATGTGCCTATAGTGTAAATGGACCAGAAATAAAAGCCAAGTTAACCATTATATGTAAGCTACATGAGAGAGAAACTAACACAATTCTTTTTGAAGCAGTTCAGTGGTGGTAATGCTTGTACTGAATTACAGCTTCTCATGCCACCAGTTTTTGGGGTGATTCCTTGCCTGCTTGTCATTGTTCTCACCATGTTATATGTTCATTTTAATGGAATTTTCTTTCTTTAAAAAAAAAACTTATTCTGCATTGTAATACTTGTCTGCATTACCATGCATAGTGCTGCACAACTCCTTATCAAACGTGTAATATTTCTAAGGATGTTTTCTTCTGTGTAAATGTTTACCTTTTGATATTTGTAAGAAAGCTTCTGCTACATGCATGTAGCTACTGAATGTTGAAAGTGGTATGGTACATAATAATAAATGGTCAAAATTTAGCTTAAGAAAATTCATCTGGATAAAGAATGGTTTCCCAAGATCTAAATGAACTGTGTTTTTACAGTTAATACATGACTGCACACCTAAGACATATTGCAACAACATGACACTTCTTTCCAAACTGATGCCATCTATGTGAAAAATACAGACCCACAATCACCTGTTTTTCACATGCACTTTTGCCAAAAAATGCGTGGAAAGCCTTGCAAAGAAATTAAGGAAATCAAGGTACCTATGATGTAGTGGAAGGAGAATTGAAGTGTTGTCATAAAACATGACTACAGGTGGTTAGCTGTGTTTTAGAAATATATTTTAGCATATAAATCATCGACAATCAGGAAGAAAGTTTGCCACCAAGTTATGGACTATATTATAAAGTATAAAGAAAATGAAAAACGAGATAGAACACTTGCTATGAAGTGTTTGAGTGTAGGGTGGAAAAAGGAGATTAATGGTGCACTGAACTCATGGAGGAATTGCTGATATATTTTGCTTCAAAGTGGCATGTGCAGTGAGATTAGACAATGGACTGTTTGTTTTGGCAGGTGTATACATGAAAAAAAAGAGGAAAGCCTTCCCGAAATTGAGGGACTAAAGCCAATCAGTGAGATGGTTCCTAGCGACTGAATGTAACGTCTACTCTAACAGTATCAATTGGACATCAAACACATTTTCAAGGACAAGGGAGACAACGATAAAAAGCAGAACTTTTACTGGAAGATAAATTGGAACTGTTACATTTTCTTTAAGCAACTTTATTTGACTTGTTTAATCATCACAAAGTTGTAGGGAAGGCGTGTTGGTAAAACAAACGCCCCAAGCATGGTTAGGGATGTTAGTGGGTTTACACAACATTAATATTCATACTTTCATGAAAGAAGGGACCATAGACAAAAATGTGTGATGTCCTGGTCCTCAATTTTTAGTAACCAGATGCTGAAGTGACCCTAATCTATGTCACAGGGGCACGCCTCCCGAAGGGGCAAATCACATGTTGGTATGATATGACATGGATCCTGGCATGGAATTCAGTGTGATTCATGTAGGACACAATCAACATTGTGTCCGACACATCGACACAATATCTGACACGGATTCGACACATAGACAAGGTGCCCGACATGCTTGACATGGTATCGTTCAACTAGGGGTGGCAATCGGGTCGGATTGGCGGTTCGTGTCGTCGGGTTGGTGGGTCAGCATACCTCAACACGAACCCGACCCGTTTATTAAACGGGTCGGCTGTGGCAAACACGAACCCGACCCATTTATTAAATGGGTAACCCGACACGACACGGTTAACCCGTTTAATAAACGGGTTGGGTCGGGTCGGGTAAACGGGTTGGCGGGTCGGGTTCAGGTAAACGGGTTGGTGGGCGGATCGCTACATCTGCTCGAGAAAACCCTAAGTTTGAACGAGTTCGGGCGGGCCGCTGGCATTCTCTCCACAACCCTCGGCTCCAGAAACCACCGGCCAAAATCCCTTGCCTCCGACCGGAAAGCTCCTACCTCTGGCCGAAACCAGTTGATCACCGACCTCAACTCCGGCAACGGCTGCAGAGCGAGCGAGAAGCAGTTCTCCGCCCTAATTTTCGGGACCGAAGAAGCCATCGCATCGAGCATCCGACTCTCCAGCTTGAGCGCGATCTCCCTGCGGACCTCCTCCTTGATCCGACGCCTTCTCTCGATGTCCGCCGCGATCAACTCCATGCGGAATCTGCGGATCGCTGCTTCTCGATCTCCCAGACTCCCACCGCAGTGCATCCCTCGAACAGTCGAACTTAGGGTTTTCTCGAGCAGATGTTCGGGTTTAATAAATGGGTTGGTGGGCGGGTTGGAGGGTTGGGTTCGGGTAAACGGGTTGGCAGGCAGGTCAAGGTCGGGTAAACGGGCTGGTGGGTGGGTTGGTGGGTCGGGTTCGGGTAAACGGGTTGACCCGCCCGCCTAACCCGTTTATTAAACGGGTCAGACGGGTTGGCGGGTTGGCATACCCCTAACATGAACCCGACCGATTTAATAAACGGGTTAGGCGGGTCAACCCGTTTATGACACGAACCCGTTTAAGCCAAACCCGAACTCGCCTAAGAAGCGGGTTGGCGGGTCGTGTCAGGTTTTGCCACCCCTACGTTCAACACGGTGTCTGGCACACTCAATATCATGTCCCACACGCATGACACGGTGTCTGTCACACTCAATATGGTGTCCCACATGCATGACATGGTGTTCGACACAGTAAAAAATGTGCTTATAAATACATATATTTTTAAAATTTTAATGGATAATATATATTATATAATAATAATAATATATATAATATATGTACATCCATGTCCTTGAAACCTAATTTTCGAAAATTGCCTTATTGTACCAAGCGAAGATGCATCGTGTCCCGTACCTACGTCAGTATCGATGTGACATAGACCCTAATTCCTCGTCAGTTTCAGGGGAGACATTGTGAAAGTTCCATTTCTACTTTGATCCTAATTACCTGAACCAAGGTATAGAAACAACTAATTAAAACTTCACTAAATTCTAATTGTCACATAGTTAAAGATGCAGGTAAGGGTAACACAGTGTGGAAATTTCTAAATATGGGTACTAGAAACTATGTATGTATGCATGTATGTATTATGTATATATCAAACACCATGCTAGAATGAATCAAAACAACTCTTTTTGTGCCCCACATATTTGGTCAGATATTGACTACTAATAGAACAGATAATGGATAAGGTCAGATCGAAACTGAACTGAGCCATACCCATAAAATACCAGTACCTGTATGGGACCCTTCAAGAAGTACCTGTGTTATGTAGATTACAATTTACCCAACAACAACAACAACAACAACGCCTTCATCCCAAACAATTGGGGTCGGCGATATGAACCAAAAAGAAAATCATTTTGGGTCCTCCACATGAATTCTTCTCCTTCAATCATTTCTATCCAATGTCATGTCCTCGGTGAGGTTCAAAGCATTCATATCCTTTCTTATCATCTCCATCCAAGTCTTCTTAGGCCTACCCCGACCTCTTTTAGCTAATATATTTTTCCATTTCTCCATCCTTCTAACCAGAGCATCATTAGGCCTTCGCCGAATATGCCCAAACCATCGTAAACGATTCTCACTCATCTTGTTTTCGATGGATGCAACACCTACCTTCTTACGTATTTCCTCGTTTTTTATCTTATCTTTTAGTGTCTTTCCACACATCCATCGAAGCATACGCATCTCAATTACACTCATTTTTTGAATATGATGTCTCTTGGCAGCCCAACATTCTGTACCATATAGTAAAGCGGGTCTAATTGTCGTCCTATACAACTTCCCCTTCAACTGCAAAGGCATTCTACGATCGCACAACACTCCAGTTGCACTTTTTTCATTTCATCCACCCAACCTTAATCCTATGATTTACATCTTCATCAATTTCTCCATTCTTTTGAATGATAGATCCCAAATATTTGAAACAGTCATCCACCGCTACTTCTTGCTCACCAAGCTTCACTACACTCTCATCACTACTTCGTTGCTTACTAAACCAACAGTCTTACTCTTACTCAACGTAAAACCTATTGCTTCCAAAGTCTGTCTCCATAATTCTAACTTAGCATTAACCCCAGCTCTAGACTCATCAATCAAAACAATATCATCAGCAAACAACATACACCATGACACATTTTCTTGAATTGATCTCGTAAGTTCATCTATCACTATAGCAAAAAGGAAAGAGCTTAATGCAAATCCTTGATGTAACCCAACCGTTATAGGAAAATTGTTTGTCACCCCTTCACAAGTGCGGACATTGGTTACTACTCTTTCGTACATATCTTTAATTATATTAATGTACTTGAGAGAGATACCTTTCTTCATCATTGTCTACCAGAGAACATCCCTAGGTACTCTATCGTATGCCTTCTCCAAATCAATAAAAACCATATGCAAATCCTTGTTCCCCTCTCTATATCTTCAATAAGTTGTCCAAGAAGATGTATAGCTCCCCTCTCTATATCCCAGCATAAAACCAAATTGATTCTTCGATATCATGACAACCTTCCTCAACCTATACTCAATCACCCTCTCCCAAAGTTTCATAGTATGACTCATGAGTTTTATACCACGATAGTTTGTGCAATCTTGTATATTACCCTTATTCTTATAAAGAGGCACTAAAGTACTCTTTCTCCACTCATTAGGCATCTTATTTGTCTGCCAAATCTTGTTAAAAAGATTTGCCAACCATACTAAACCTTTCTCACCCAAGCATTTTCAAGCTTCGATAGGTATACCATCCGAGCAAACTGCCTTTCTGGATTGCATTTTCTTCAAAGCCTCTTTAATTTCTTTCGTTTGAATCTTGCGCATGAAGTCACGATTCATCTTATGAAAAGGAATGGAGAAGTCTCCAAGATCCTGGGCATACCTTCCATTAAATAGCTTATCAAAATAATCTTTCCATCTCTCCTTAATCTCCTTATCTTTAACTAAAACCCTTTGCGTTTCACCATTGATACATCTAACCATACCCAGATCCCTCAATTTCATATCTCTCATCTTTGCAAGCCTATAAATATCCTTTTCGCCCTCCTTGGTATCCAACTTGTCATAGACCTCCTTATATACCTTATCCCTCGCGTTTCGAACTACTTTTTGAGCTTCCTTCTTTGCTACCATATACTTCTCCAAATTCTCATTATCACGACTCTTACTTAGAAGATTACAATTTACCCAATAAAATAAATACCATTATGCAGAGATTACAAGATTGCCACTACTTAATGTCTTCTAAGTTGAATTATTAAAATGGGGGGGGGGGGGGGGCGCAGTCCTTGATGAAGTGCTCCTTTTGTTTTCTTCATTGTCAACCCCAATGCTCTGAGTCATACACAAGTTTCTTGTTAATGGAGTCAGAATGTGAAAGAGGCTCTTCATTTGTACAGTGCAGCTTAATGTGAAGCTTGGCAGGTCTGTTTATATGTCATGACACCTGTCCTTGGCACTGGAAAATGGATGTTCATCCTGCTAGACAGGTGAATGTCCTTGAGAATTGTCATCTTCTAGGTAATAAATTTCTGTCAGACCTCAAGTGAAAATGGGTTTCCATTCTTCTGTTAAATTTGATGTGTCAGAAAAATTCATGAAATAGTGAATATTTTTGAAACCTCTTCTTTGTTGCTTTTATTGTTGTAGTAGTTGCCTTGTCACTTTAGAAATTTACATGCATAATTAAAAAACTGAGTGTATTCCTATGTCACATGGGTGCGGGTGCGGGTGCGACACGGGTGCGGCACAATTTTAAAATTTTTGGACACGGGGACTCGGCAAAAAAAAAAAAAAATTATATATATATATATATATATATAATTTTATTTTATTTTTAAAATGCCACAGTGTGACTGTGCACAGGCACAGTCCACAGCACTGTGACTGTGCACAGTCACACAGTCTGTGACTGTGCACAGTCTGTGACTGTGTACACTGCACAGCCTGTGACTGTGCACAGTCACAGTCTGTGACTCTTTTTATATATATATTTTTTAAATAAAAAATATAAAAAATTGATTTTTTAGGGACATTTTTGGACTCGGTCAAAGTTGACCGAGTCCAAAATGTGGACGGACTCGGCCTGGACTCGTTGACCGAGTCCGACTCGGCGTTGGCCGAGTCCGAAGCCGCACCCGAGTCCGCACCCGTGTCGGGGCGTGTCGACTCGGGTGCGGCACCTCCTTAGCCGAGTCCGTGTGACATAGGTGTATTCCATAATCATAAATAAATATATTTAGCATATGGAATCAGACAGCTTCTTGGAGGGGGGGGGTTCACAATCAGAGATCATGAGCGTCAGAACCTCTCTTTGGGATGGTTAAATTGGGGTTCAAGCCTCAAACATAGGGAGTGGTGTTCCTGGTCAGATTGTCTTCAAATGATTCCTAGTGAGACTAAGCTTATTATTGAGGAGAGCGGATCCTGTAAAACGCTGGGTGAGATTGCTAATCTCACCCAGTGTTTTACAGGATCTGCTCTCATTATTAAGTCTTCCAGGAAAGACATCGTTTTGATCACAAATTGGGTGCTGGAAGGAAGAGGAGATCGAAGTGTGATTTCATACAACATTGCGGAAAAGACTTCGAAAACTTGTTGTCATTAAATGTATTTGGGTGAGCAAGGACCAGAATTATTGTGCTTGCAACCTGGCTAGACTGAATATCTTAGGTAGGGATAGGGTGTGGAAAGACAAGCTGCCTGATTGGTTTCCCTCCCTTTCAGATTTGTAATTGTGATTTCTTCATTGTACTCTGGTCGGGGTCTGCCTGACCCCAGCTTGCCAATCTAAAAAAATAGTTCTGTTTTTTCCTTTTTTACCTGTCCATGGAAATATTCTTCTGTATGTCATGTGAAGCAGCATCAGAATTTTTTTGCTGCTTTTGTTTTTCGCGCCGCCTAGTTTTTGGCTCTCCAGGATGTTGTTGTCATTTTCCCTTTTTGGTAGCTTATTTCATGATCTTGTTGGCTAGTTTATGCATTATACATTTATCTCAGTTTAATTGTTTCTTTAAAATGTTCTTTGCCTGGATAATTTTCAGAGATGAAATTCATGTGTTTTGCTTTATTTTTCTCATGGCAGAACATTGATAACCTCCATCTTCGATCTGGGATACCAAGGGAGAAATTAGCTGAGTTGCACGGAAATTCATTTAGGGAGCTTTGCCCGAAGTGTGGAGTAGAGTATGGTTTCCACATATCAATCACATTGTGTATAAATATATTTCATGGTTATTCATTGAATTCTGATGATGCTATGACCAAAAAGAGGACTTTATAACCCATAGTGATTTACGATTCACATTTTTTGATCTACTTGCAATTAAATCTTGAAGATATATTCGTGACTTTGAGGTGGAAACTATTGGAATGAAGGAGACTTCTCGGCGTTGCTCTGTTAAAAATTGTGGAGGGAAACTAAAGGACACTGTTCTTGATTGGGAGGTAACTTATCAATGCAGAATGAAGAAACACGTTAGCTTTTATCTTGCTCTTGAGACATTTAATTACCATTCAGGCAATATTTTGATGGGATCTATTTTTCTTTTTAACTTAATTATGAGTTTAAGATGAAGATCTGTATGGTGGCATGCGAAATGAAATACTATTTCCAGGAAGAAGAAAAAGAGAATCTCTTTAACATCTTTTTTCAATATCCTACTATTTTACCTTTTTCTTAATTTATTCCATAGTTACCAATATCGCTGATATTTTGAAATATTGTGATAAATTTGGCATTTTAAGGTATGACAACAATATCAGCAATATATTGCGATGTTTCAAAATATCGTGATTTTATCACAATATTTTTGAATTTTTTTAATGTTTTAAGACTACTTTTTCTACTTTTTTTGCTTTTTTTTTATATTTTAAACTTTTAAAACTTGTTTCTTTATATTTTTTCAAGAAAATCAATGCAAAGCTTATTATTTTCTTATTTTTAATTAGTATTTATATTTTCAAATTTTAAAACTTCTGAGATTTTCCCGAGAAAAACCACTTTTTAAAAAAAAAACTTGGCGAGAAATTGCCTTGAAAGATATAGGTGACTATGGTTTATTCCTGATTGAAAGCTTTAAGTTGGTGGAATATATGTTTCTATAAATAATTCCCTGTCATACTTCTCAATCTTTCGTTGTAAAATGACTTGAACATTGCAGCAGCTTAAAAGAGCATGCTGGACCAGAATTGTTTGTCTTATTCACATCTTAAGTGGTACATCAAATAGAAAATGGAGATCTATTTTAGAATTGAATTTGGCAGCTCAATTAATAATTTTTTATAAGATATGCAATAAAGTTCTGGGAGATTATGAGGAACAATGTCTGCCTTTGAGTTTGCTCTTTAACATTCTCTTAGGATTGCTATATTTTTTCTTTGCAGAATGCTTTGCCTCCATCAGAAATGGATCCTGCAACAAAGCACTGTAAGATGGCTGATGTGGTCTTATGTTTGGGAACGAGGTAGTTTTATGTTCATGAACTAAGTTATTGTGCGGTGCTCCGGTGCATTTTTCATTTTCTCTTCTTTCCTATGCATAAATGTCATGTGGTGTTTTATTGGCTGTGTCAATCTATGGTTGGATGCTGTAGCTATGAAGTCTTTGCATATTTTGCATCTCCTCTTTGGGAGCGTGCATGAGAGCCAATACTACTTATTGCAATTGAAAATTGCCTGTTTGTTTTTCTGGTCTGTTTTGCCTGTTTGACAGAAACTGTTGGTCAATTTTTATATTTTAAGATAAATATGAAACAAGTTTCCTGCTTGCAGTTTGCAGATCACCCCTGCATGCAACCTGCCTGTGAAATGTCTTCGCGGAGGGGGAAAGATTGTTATTGTAAACCTTCAGGTATTGCCATGGCTGTGGCTATGTTAGTAGGTGACCTTTATCTGAATAATTTGGTAACTTCATATGAACAGCATTTGTTTCATCTCTCTCTTCTCAAAAGAAAGATTTAACCATTTTGAATTTCTTTTAAAATTCATTTCATCTCTCTCTCTCGAAATAACTTGTTTGGGTTGGACATGGTCGACAAGTGCTTGACACGGTGCTGACCGTGTCCATAACATGTCATAACATTATTGGCATCATACTTCAAGGGACATTCCTCATATTTGATGTGTGATATAGATTGAAGTAGCCTACAGTACAAATTGATGATTTTGTAGCACATGACTGTCGGTTGTTTTATTTTGTTGGAAACAGATGCATAAATGTTAGGATCAGTGTTATTGAAAATGCGCCTCAAGGCGCAAAAAGTGCGCCTCGCCTCAAGGCGAGGGGCTTTATGCCTTGAGGCGCATGTATAAAGCGCAACAGCCCCGAGGCGTGCGCCTCATACGCCGTGAGGCACACACCTCGAGGCGAGGCACGCCTCAAGCCGAGGCATACACGCCTTGAATTTTTTAGTCAAATGAGGGTCAAAGCCCTCATTTGACCAAAAATTAGGGTTTTTTTTACGCAGTTTTAACTAAGCTGCTAGTAAAAAGGGCATTTACTACCCTGTTCAATCCCGTTGATCGTAAGTACGTCCGGCAAAGCCAACACGGCTAGGTCTCTGATCCTAGTGGTGGTTTCTATGTGTAAATATAAAAAAACCACAACCGTTCAGAGGAAAAAACTTTATTGCTCTTTCTCGACAAATACAAGAGAGAAAAAAAAGAAAGAATTTATACAAGGCAAGGGTGACAACCCTAAACCTAAATAAATCGGGTCTGATCCATAAAAAACCCCCGCCCGCTGAACGCGCAGCGGGACCCGCGTTGGGGGGAGCCCCCGGACCGCCTTACTGCAAGGGAAAAAACTCTGAATCAGGCTCCACAACTCATCAGTTGGACCTATGTTAAAGTGAGTGGGTCCAAACTTGAATCCGACTAAGTAATGTAGGTATCAGATCAAGATTCGGGTTTAACTGGATTTTTATAAGAAAAACTATACCCAGATCCGATAAAAATTACATAAACTAGACCCAGCCCATACCTAGCAAAATACAAACAAAAACAACAACTACGCCTTCATCCCAAAACAATTGGGGTCAGCGATATGAACCAAAAAAGAAATTCATTTTGGGTCTTCCACATGAATCCTTTTCCTCCAATCATTTCTATCCAACGCCATGTCCTCGGTGAGGTTCAAAGCATTCATATCCTTTCCTATCATCTCCATCCAAGTCTTCCTAGGCCTACCCCGACCTCTTTTAACTAATATATTTTCCCATTTCTCCAACCTTCTAACTGGAGCATCATTAGGCCTTCGCCGAATATGTCCAAACCACCGTAAACGATTCTCTCGCATCTTATTTTCAATGGGTGCAACACCTACCTTCTTACGTATCTCTTCGTTCCGAATCTTATCTTTTATTGTATTTCCACACATCCATCTAAGCATCCGCATCTCAGCTACACTCATTTTTTGAATATGATGTCTCTTGGCAGCCCAACATTCCGTACCATATAGTAAAGCGGGTCTAATAGTCGTCCTATAAAACTTTCCCTTCAACCGCAATGGCATTCTACGATCGCACAGCACTCCAGTAGCACTTTTCCATTTCATCCACCCAACCTTTATCCTATGATTTACATCTCCATCAATTTCTCCATACTTTTGAATGATGGATCCCAAATATTTGAAATAATCATTCACCGGTATATCTTGCTCACCAAGCTTCACTACACTCCCATCACTACTTCGTTGCGTACTAAACCGACATTCCATAAATTCAGTCTTACTCTTACTCAACTTAAAACCTCTAGCTTCCAATGTCTGTCTCCATAATTCTAACTTAGCATTAACCCCAGCTCTAGACTCATCAATCAAAACAATATCATCAGCAAACAACATACACCACGGTACATTTTCTTGAATTGATCTCGTAAGCTCATCCATCACTATTGCAAATAGGAAAGGGCTTAAAGCAGATCCTTGATGTAACCCAACCGTTATCGGGAAATTGGTTGTCACCCCTCCACAAGTGCGGACATTGGTTACTACTCCTTCATACATATCTTTAATTATACTAATGTACTTGAGAGAAACACCTTTCTTCATCATTGTCCACCAGAGAACGTCCCTAGGTACTCTATCGTATGCCTTCTCTAAATCAATAAAAACCATATGCAAATCTTTGTTCCTCTCTCTATATCTTTCAATAAGTTGTCTAAGAAGATGTATAGCCCATACCTAGCAAAATAATATTTTTAATTATTTTACATTGAAAATTTGAGAATCTTAACTGAAACTCCTGTTGGACCTGGTTTGGTATAAAATTTTATAAACCATACCCAACCCATATAATAATCCGACCTCATGGGTCCAACTTGAATAATTAATCAGAATCCCTTCTTTGCAACCAAACCCTGGCCCTATAAGATCCAATATGTGTCAGGATCGGGTCATACCCAATCCATTGACACCCTTAGTAGCAGGTTCACCAATTTGCAGTCTAATAGACACTCAAAGCAACCACGTTAATGAAGTCATTGAGATTAGTTGCTTCGTTTCACAGAAAATTAATATCACCGTGTCAACTTGTTCAATGTATTCAATTTAGTAGGAGCAATAATCTCTTCTAGAATGTGGCGTTAAACCCTTTTAGTGGCAAAATCAAGTCATGCAATTACATGCAGTCACAACCATATATATATATATATGGAAATGAAAACATGCATTTTCTAATATATATATATATATATATATTAACATTTGGTTGTTAATGCTAAAATGCATTTTCTAATTATGACATGATATTGTTAATGATAATATGCATTTCGTTGTTAATGTTAATTTTTTATTTAATGAATGCTCATGTTTTATTTCTTAGATACTTACATAGATCAAGTTGTTGCATTAATGTTATTTTTACATATTAATCTCATATTTTTTCAGTATTTATTTGAGATTTTTTATTTCTTGTTGGTTGTTGCTTCATCAATAAAGATTTTTTTATTTTTTTGGATATTTTTTATAGTTTTTTAAGTTTTAAAAAAAAACTTTGAGGCTTACGCTTTACGCCTCGAGGCTTACGCCTCGCCTCAGATTTTGGTGGAGCGCCTCGCTACGCCTCGACGCTTTTCACAACACTGGTTAGGATCTATTTTATTCTAAAGTGGATTGAGAAAAAAAGGGACTTGTTAGTTAATTGTGTGAGGTTCTGAATCATAACTTTCTTGTAATGCATATTTTGGCAAAAAGAACTGCAGGCTTGATAGGAAGTAGAGACCAAGTTTTATAAGTTTTTGGTTGCATTTTTGTTTAATTTGCTTTTTTGTAATTCTTTTCTCCTTGTTCATTTATGGGCATTATATGGTGTTTACGCTGTAAATATTTGTTGTATAGCAGTTGAGAATGTTTTGTTTTGCAGTCAACACCCAAGGATAAGAAAGCAGCGTTGGTGATTCACGGTCAGGTTGATAAGGTATGGACATGTGTTGGATGGTTTTCACTATATTCCATAACAAGCTGCAATATAATATTGCTTGACATCACAAAATCATAGTAAACGCAGAGCAAGGTGTCTTTTGAGCTGACTCTGAATTAAAATGCTTGTGGTGGACAACACGGTCTGTGTATGCCATGTTGCTATGGTATCTACTCAATTATAGATTTGATTGTTTAGACATTTTTGTCTAAACTCAAACATGCAAATACTGTTAGTTTTGGCAATATCTAGGAGAGGCAAACCAGAAAGTCATCTGCACCTTTGATTTTTTTTCCCTTAATTTTTACAAAGGAATTCACATATTGGTAGAAAAATATCTGAAAATTCAAAAACATGTATGCAATCTATATGATGGATTATTATTTTGGTTTTTATTGACATGTAATATAAACTTTTTTTTTGATGATTTTCATCTTTCTTTGATATTTTCTGAACAAGCTGAAGGGTATCAGACTCTATTGTGCATTAATTATATGAAAAGGGAACTACAGGAGGTAGGCTTTCTTTACTATTTCAAAAGGGGTTTAGACTTATAACTCCAATAGGAGGTTTGTTCTTTCAATACAGTACTGAACTAATCTTGCATTTAGTTTATTAAGGTTACCTATTACTCTGCTCTTCCTGGAGGGGCACAGACCATCTCGATGTGGAAGCTTTTCAGTTTTGATGGTTCAATATGTCATCCTAGCTAGTCATTTTCTCGGATATGATCAGGTGAGGTATAACCTTGGTTCTATGGGGATGATCCCTTGATGTCCAACAGTCCATGGCATTCAATGTGGAGTTCAGTTGGAGATTCTAAAGAAATTTCCATCATCATAATCATCATCATCAGGCCTTATCCCAACTACACAGGGTCGGTTTTACGAGTCCTATTTCTCCATTCTGGTCTATCTAGAGCTAAAACTTTGGTCACTTTACAATCTTTCATGTCACCTCTAACTGCCTCCTTCCAAGTCTTCAGTGGTCTTCCTCTTTTCCTAGCTACTTGGAGCTAGGAAAAACGGAAGACCGCTGAAAACTCTTAGGACCTATGTAACAGGGACACGTCAAAACACCTCACGTACCCGTGTTGGCATGGGTACGGGTACCGGGTGCGGCACATATATGTGTTGGGTCCAGGTCGGATTGGGTTCAGCTTGGACGTGACCCAAAAATTCATTTCTTTTTTTTTTGTTGTTTCATGGCAGTCAAAATGGAGGCCCCTTTTTCAAAACCCTTACCTAATTTTCACCTTCGATTGCACAAGGAGAAGAAGGGGAGAGAGAGAGATACCCACCTGTCCCTCCTCGTTCTCCTTAATCTTCTTCTCCTCCTCCTAGTGTCCAGGGAGAGAGAAATAATGGGGTGGGATCACGAGAGAGAGAGAGAGAGAGAGAGAGAGAGAGAGAGAGAGAGGTCAACTCGTAACCCCCTTAACCTTCTTATTGTAAAAAGAAAAGAAAAGAAAAAAAATTTCTAACAGCCCCTCCTCTTTTTCAAAAATTTAGTGTTAACTTTCTTTTATATACAAAATATCAAATTCTTCTCATATATGTATATACACTGCCGGTCCCAAGCCCGGATAAAGGAGGAGGGTTGCGGTAGGCCTGTGACAGCCAGCATAAAAACTTTGTCATATCCTATGAAAATGAACCAATATGAGAATTTCGTTGGGGCGTTCCCTACTGAGCGACGCACTGTACTCTCTAGGCCCGGAGGCAGTGATAAATGTGCAAGGGTTGCTAGGTCGTCGCCCAGAAGCGACGCGTCACACCGGCGCCCGGGTGTGGTGTCAAATAGGCAAGGGTTCCCTCACTTTGTTGGACGGGTGGGGGTAAAGAAGTTAGTCCAAGACCATAAAATTAGGTTAGCCACTTGGAACATAGGGTCTTTAACTGGTAAGTTGGTAGAGTTAGTAGATGTTATGTGTAGGAGAAATATTGATATTTTATGTCTTCAAGAGACCAAATGGGTAGGTGAGAAAGCTAAAGTGATAGAACCTTGGGGATATAAGATTTGGTATACAGGAATAAATAGGAATAGGAATGGAGTAGGGATTGTTATGAGTCGTCAGTTTATAGATAATGTAGTTGAGGTCCGTAGGAAGGGTGATAGAATTTTACTTATTAAATTAGTATTAGGTACGGATATTATTAATATTATTAGTGTTTATGCACCTCAAGTAGGTTTAGATGATTCCATTAAGCATCAATTTTGGGAAGATTTAGATGGAGTAGTACAAGAGACATCTTATGGAGAAAAGCTTTTCATCGGCGGTGACCTTAATGGACATGTAGGCATTAGTAAGGATGGATTTGAGAATATCCATGGAGGCTATGGTATAGGAGAAAGAAATGAAAGTGGAGAAAGGATTTTAGATTTTTGTTTGTCCTATGATATGATCTTAGCAAACACTTGGTTTAGGAAGAGGGAGTCTCACCTAGTAACATTTAAAAGTGGGGTTAATACGAGTCAGATAGATTTTTTCCTACTTAGAAAGAGAGATAGGGGTTGTTGCATCGATTGTAAGGTTATACCAGGAGAAAGTGTAGCTACACAACATAGAGTCTTAATTTTAGATCTTAGAATTAGACAATGCCGCAAAAGGGATAGACATAGGATAGATCCTAGAATTAAGTGGTGGGCACTGAAAGGAGCTAAACAAGGAATGTTTGTAGAGCAGGTAGTTAAGGAAGTTGATTGGTGTCTCGAGGAGGATTCAGAATCAATGTGGAATAAGATAGCGGGTGGTATGAGAAAAGTAGCTAAGGAGGTATTGGGTGAGTCTAAAGGCGGTGCACCACTAGGTAAGGATACATCATGGTGGAACGAGGATGTCAAATTAGCTATTAAGGTTAAAAGAGAGTGTTATAGAAATCTAAGTAAGAGTCGTGATAATGAGAATTTGGAGAAGTATATGATAGCAAAGAAGGAAGCTAAAAAAGTTGTTCGAAACGCGAGGGCTAAGGTATATAAGGAGGTTTATGACAAGTTGGATACCAAAGAAGGCGAGAAGGATATTTATAGGCTTGCAAAGATGAGAGATAGGAAATCGAAGGATTTGGGTATGGTTAGATGTATCAAAGATGAAACGCAAAGGGTTTTAGTCAAAGATGAGGAGATTAAGGAGAGATGGAAAGATTATTTTGATAAGCTATTTAATGATAGTCATGCTCAAGATCTTGGAGACTTCTCCATTCCTTTTCATGAGATAAATCGTGACTTCATGCGCAAGATTCAAAAGAAAGAAATTGCAGAGGCTTTGAAGAAAATGAAATCAAGAAGGGCAGTTGGCCCAGATGGTATACCTATCGAGGCTTGGAAATGCTTGGGAGAGAAAGGTTTAGAATGGTTGACAAATCTTTTTAACTTGATTTGGCGAACAAATAAGATGCCTAATGAGTGGAGGAAGAGTACTTTGGTGCCTTTATATAAGAATAAGGGTGATATACAAGATTGCACAAACTATCGTGGTATAAAACTCATGAGTCATACTATGAAACTTTGGGAGAGGGTGATTGAGTCTAGGTTGAGGAAGGTTGTCATGATATCGGAGAATCAATTTGGTTTTATGCCTGGAAGATCAACTATGGAAGCTATACATCTTCTTAGACAACTTATTGAAAGATATAGAGAGAGGAACAAAGATTTGCATATGGTTTTTATTGATTTAGAGAAGGCATACGATAGAGTACCTAGGGACGTTCTCTGGTGGACAATGATGAAGAAAGGTGTTTCTCTCAAGTACATTAGTATAATTAAAGATATGTATGAAAGAGTAGTAACCAATGTCCGCACTTGTGGAGGGGTGACAACCAATTTTCCGATAACGGTTGGGTTACATCAAGGATCTGCTTTAAGCCCTTTCCTATTTGCGATAGTGATGGATGAGCTTACGAGATCAATTCAAGAAAATGTACCGTGGTGTATGTTGTTTGCTGATGATATTGTTTTGATTGATGAGTCTAGAGCTGGGGTTAATGCTAAGTTAGAATTATGGAGACAGACATTGGAAGCTAGAGGTTTTAAGTTGAGTAAGAGTAAGACTGAATATATGGAATGTCGGTTTAGTAAGCAACGAAGTAGTGATGGGAGTGTAGTGAAGCTTGGTGAGCAAGATATACCGGTGAATGATTATTTCAAATATTTGGGATCCATCATTCAAAAGTATGGAGAAATTGAGGGAGATGTAAATCATAGGATAAAGGTTGGGTGGATGAAATGGAAAAGTGCTACTGGAGTGCTGTGCGATCGTAGAATGCCATTGCGGTTGAAGGGAAAGTTTTATAGGACGACTATTAGACCCGCTTTACTATATGGTACGGAATGTTGGGCTGCCAAGAGACATCATATTCAAAAAATGAGTGTAGCTGAGATGCGGATGCTTAGATGGATGTGTGGAAATACAATAAAAGATAAGATTCAGAACGAAGAGATACGTAAGAAGGTAGGTGTTGCACCCATTGAGAATAAGATGCGAGAGAATCGTTTACGGTGGTTTGGACATATTCGGCGAAGGCCTAATGATGCTCCAGTTAGAAGGTTGGAGAAATGGGAAAATATATTAGTTAAAAGAGGTAGGGGTAGGCCTAGGAAGACTTGGATGGAGATGATAGGAAAGGATATGAATGCTTTGAACCTCACCGAGGACATGGCGTTGGATAGAAATGATTGGAGGAAAAGGATTCATGTGGAAGACCCAAAATGAATTTCTTTTTTGGTTCATATCGCTGACCCCAATTGTTTTGGGATGAAGGCGTAGTTGTTGTTGTTGTTGTATATATATATGAAAAGTGCTAGCTGCTTGATCCATAGCAGCCTAAACAAAACGTACAACTGCCTATCGCGCATGCGTGATAACGGTCAGCGCACAAAAAACAAGCCAAAAAATGCAAAAATGTGTTCTTTTACTGAAAATGCCCTTTAATGGCGCTTTCTAAGCATCCCAGTTTCGCAAGGACCCTTAGGGGCGCTTCGAAACGCTGTTAAAAGCCAAGCGGGGGCACACACACTATTTCTTTTTTTTTTTTATTTTAGCAGCGTATCAAAGTACCTCTAAAGGTCCCAGCTAAGTGCCACTCACTAATGGGCATTTTTTGCACTTTTTTTTTGTTTTTTTGCATTTTTGCATGCTTGATTGATGCAGAGCAGGCCCAGAACATCCCAGGCGCCCAGATCCAACAATACGTAGAGTTCATATTGGGTCCAGACCCGAGACCCGGGATCCGGCCAAAACTCTTTAAATAAGCTGCCTAGGGTTTCGTGAAAGTGGGGGGAAGAAAATATCAATACTGCAGCAGCCTTTTCCTTTATGTTTTTTTTTTCTGAGTTTTTTCTTTAACTCTCGGTCGGCAGCAGCCTTTGCCTTCCTTTTCTGTTTTCTTTATTACTTTTCTGTCAACCTTTTCATTTCTTTAATGATCTATCAGTTTTGATTGCAGCAACCTTGGTTTTTTTGTTTTTTTTTCTTTAGTTTTCGTTGTTATTGCTTGCATTCAGCCGACTCCTTTTACTGTTCCCTTTTGTCATTTAGTGTTTGTTTTCTTCCCGCCGTCCTTTCCTTTGCCTTCTTTATTTCCAATCTACTGTTGATTCTTTAGTTACATTATGTATGTTCGTTTGAAAATTTTCATTGAATAAAATTTAAGCCCCATCATTTACGGTGGGCATTCTTTTCATTCTTGCACAACGCACGACCGTGAGGGTCGTGCCCTTTTCTCCAGCCGACATCAAGAACGAGCAAGCCGACGCTTCCACTCCTCCACTGCATCAAATGGTATTAAAGCCCAGCCCCTCCTCCTTCGTCAACGACATGACTTAATAAGCGAGGAACGGTCCTATGAGCGAAAAGGCGCGAGAGGAGATCATGAAGCGGATGCTCAACAAGTTGATGGAGATGCAGGAACATATGCTATGCTTAGAAAAGGCGGTAGCCAGTTTGTCGAAGCGCATGGATGGGGTTGAAGCACGGTTGGGTGCGCTTGAATCCAAGGTGGATGCGCACGCAGTGCCGTTGAATCAGTTAGGCGCGCGCGCGATCCACCCTGTTGATACTACCGTCGTCGATCCAGCCCCGATGACGCTCCAGCAAACATCGCGACGTGAAGCTGTTGAAAAAACTATGCACAGGGATGCAAGTTGCGATAGTTTTCCCCATCTGGTACCTCCCCTCCAACTCGAATCAGCAGCGACCTGCGTGAACCCTCTCTTCCCGGAAGCAGTCCATCTGGTGCACCGTCAGCCCGTCCGTGCCACCACCTCGCCCTCGGGCCCTACAGTAGCTGATGTTAATGGAGATGAGAGGACAGACGTTGTGGTTCCAACAGTATCAGGGACCATCTTTGTTCTTAGTGGAAAAGATGGGTCTCAAGTTCGTTTGTTTCCTTATCGTACTCATGGCAGAGTTATGAATCAGGTTCTTTTACTTGATCTTAATGTTGCTATTGGTGAAACCTCATACAACATGCAGATAATGTTGATGGTGAAGATGACCTTGACCTTGTTGTTACAACCATGAACGGCAATGTCTTTTGCTTTTCAACTTCATCTCCTTACTATCCTTTGAAGGCTTGGACCTCCATCAATCATGGGAGGAATAATGTCGCCTCACGGTATAATCATGAAGGATTTTACATCAAGCCATCATCAAGAACTTTCCGGGATGAGGAAGGCAGCAACTTCTGGGTTGAGGTGGTCATTGGTACGCTTGCAGAGTCAGGAGCAGATCACAATTTTGAATGGAAGCGCCTATCTTCGGTGTGCCTACTCTATATGCTTACTGTGGGGAAGATCAGTCGTCGGAGCCGACTTCTTCCCAACCCAGGGAGTATGATGCAGAGCAGGCCCAGAACATCCCAGGCGCCCAAATCCAACAACACGTAGAGTTCATATCGGGTCTGGGTCCAGACCCGAGACCAGGGATCCAACCAAAACCCTTTAAATAAGCTGCCTAGGGTTTCTTGAAAGTGGGGGGAAGAAAATATCAATCCTGCAACAACCTTTTCCTTTATGTTTTTTTCTGAGTTTTTTCTTTAACGCACAGTCGGCAGCAACCTTTGTCTTCCTTTTCTGTTTTCTTTATTACTTTCCTGTCAGCCTTTTCATTTCTTTAATGATCTGTCAGTTTTGATTGCAGCATCCTTGGGTTTTCTGTTTTTTTTTCTTTAGTTTTCGTTGTTATTGCTTGCATTCAGTCGACTCCTTTTACTGTTCCCTTTTGTCATTTAGTGTTTGTTTTCTTCCCGCCGTCCTTTCCTTTGCTTTCTTTATTTCCAATCTACTGTTGATTCTTTAGTTACATTCTGTATGTTCGTTTGAAAATTTTCATTGAATAAAATTTAAGCCCCATCATTTACGGTGGGCATTCTTTTCATTCTTGCACAACGCACGACCGTGAGGGTCGTGCCCTTTTCTCCAACCGACGTCAAGAACGAGCAAGCCGACGCTTCCACTCCTCCACTGCATCATTGATGGATGCTCAGCAAGGGTGCATTTTCATCAAGCAACTATGGATTAAGCCGCTACCACTCACTATATATATAGCCATGTCCCCGTACCCACATTTTTTTAAATCTCAATGTTGTACCCTACGTGCTTGCACCCGTACCTATGTGGCATAGCTTAGAACCAGTGTTGTGAAAAGTGTTGAGGCGTAGCGAGGCGCTCCACCAAAAACTGAGGCGAGGCGTAAAGTGTAGGCCTCAATTTTTTTGAAAACTTAAAAAACTATAAAAAATATCTAAAAATACAAATAAATAAATAAAATGCTTTATTGATGAAGCAACAAGCAATAGGAAATAGAAAATCTAAAATAAATTCTAAAAAATATGAGATTAACATGTAAAAGTAACTGTGAAACTGAACGTAAAGCGTAAGCCTCAATTTTTTTTGAAAACTTTAAAAAAACTATAAAAAATATATAAAAATACAAATAAATAAAAAATGCTTTATTGATGAAGCAATAAGAAATAGAAAATATAAAAGAAATACTAAAAAATATGAGATTAACATGTTAAAGTAACTGAGAAAATGATCGTAAAGCGTATGCCTCAATTTTTTTTGAAAACTTAAAAAAAACTATAAAAAAATATCTAAAAATACAAATAAATAAAAAATGCCTTATTGATGAAGCAACAAGCAATAAGAAATAGAAAATCTAAAATAAAATACTAAAAAATCCAAAATAAATACTAAAAAATATGAGAGATTAACATGAAACTGATTATATAACTTAGAAAAAAAAGTAAGGATTAAACTATTAAAAAATCTAAAAATACAAATAAATAAAAAAATGCTTTATTGATGAAGCAACAAGCAATAAAAAATAGAAAATCTAAAATAAATACTAAAAAAAGTTTTTTTTGATGAAGCATGCCTTAGGCCTCACCTCAAGGTGCGCTTTTAACAACACTGCTTAGGACTCATTTTCAAAGGACGTGGCTAAAGTTTCACAGCCGTTTGCCACTGACACCAACCCTCCTTTATCTAGGCTTGTATTCTTTCTTCTTTGCTTTGTTTATTGTTCCTTTCTTGTTTTGGGATATATGCTTTCATTTCTCATCTTAGTTGAATTACTAATAGTCTAATACTTAAAGCCTATCTGACCTGTCAAGAAGTGTTGGGCTTTCATCTCATCTTGTGCTCACTGTCTATTAAATGACTTGGAGAATTAGGCTGACCAACTTATATGCCAGCTTTTGGAAATGACCAGATTACTTGCAGCTCTACTTATTAGGGAGTTTTTTTTTGTCAGTTTTTTTAAGGGTCAAGTATGAGCCCCCTCTAAGTTTAGGTACAGAAGCTGGTCTGGGCTATAGGAAATCCTCATTTGATGGTTTGCAAAATGGATGACAGGTTAGCAACATGGTTTATTTTGGAATGGTGATATCTAAACCAACTGCTTAGCTCCCATCTGTGAATGACAATGGGGATTGCAGACAAGCAATGACCTTGCATCGTTTATCTCTTACTGCACAGGGAATATTGTCATACTAAGTTGTGGGGCATTGCCATTGCCTTCACATAGTTCATTACTCCGTGAGTTCATCAGTTGCACGTCTAAGTAGCACCTAATGCACTGCCATATTAGGTTACAAATTCCTTCAGTTGTCCTCTTGCCTAGATTTGTAGACATTGGCCAGCATGTAGGAGAAATACTAATTTCAGGTTGCAATTTCTTAACCTAGTGTATTTTGAATAATATCTTATTATTGAGGTGTTTCTTCATGAGAATAACCCTAATTTTGTTTATGTAGTTATTGGTGTTTGGAAATTTCCATAACATATAAGTTTATTTTATTTATGTCGAGTTCTCTAAAATTGCATGTATACAGATTGCCATGATCGTGCATTTAGGATGCTTATTGTGATATATCTCTGACTTGATTATCTGCAGATTATTGCAGGTGTTATGGATTTTCTTAATTTGCGCATCCCTCCGTATGTTCGTATTGATCTTATTCAACTTAGTCTTTCTCAATCACCCAAAAGTAAGCATACGTTTTTCATTTTCTAATGATTTCTCCTCTTCAACATAAGCTTTGAATTTGAAGCTTGATGATGCAGGAAGCTGTTACCTGTTTGGTTGATTCTTGGGTTGTATCATGTGCATTTTATCAAGACTGGATTTGCAACTTTAAGTTGAAGTAAACTTAAAGTCTGAGTTAGAACTTCCTATTTGTGGAAAATAGTGTCCTGTGTACAGTTTACTGAGTATGTTGTTGTATGTTCATATCAGGGACATAGTGTTCATTTTTGCTTGAGGACATAAATGTCTTTCTTCTGTTTCTGTCTTATTGTTTTCGTCTAGATTACATTAAGGATATAGGGGACATTCTTTATTTGTATATGTCCTTTTCTTTTGTTTCATGTATGTATTGTATTTAAATTTTAGACTAGAATGAGCAAGGGCAATTCTGTCATGTGCCTCACTCTTCTTCTCTCAAGTATTGATGCACACACTAGTATTATTTTGCTATGAGAATGAAGCAAGGCACTTCCGTCGTGTGACTCACTCTTCTTCTGTCAAGTATTGATGCACACACTTGAAGACCTATCACCGGTAATTCCTTTTTTATTAATTCAGGAGTGCTTTTTTCGCTTCAGTGAAAAAAGACAAGAGTTGCATGAAGTAAAGATACAAAATGGAATTCTTAGTCTTCCAGAAGGGGGCTGATCAGCTGAACTTTTGGTTGACTTGTTCTAAATCTTTGTTGACCCAGCGCTGTGTATTAATCAAGTTGTGTGGAGTCTTTCAAGTCTTTGGTTAGTCAATAAGATGACCAAGTTTGATAAAACAGGAAGAAAAACAATCTTTTCGTCAAAATATTTAACATCAGATAAAAGCTTTTGCAGTTTCTTATTGTTGTGTTATTACCATGTTAGGAGATGTATCTGGAAAGAGAGATAAAAAATGAAGAGGGAGGTAGTTTCTTAGTTTTTGAAGAGAAAAAGGGCTTGAAGGAATAAGGGGGGATGAATAGCTTTTACTTTAATTTTTTCTTTAGATTGTAGTATTCCATTCGCCATATTTGGGTTCTACATGCATATTCTGCACCTACCAACAATCTTACCTTTTTGACATATTGCACAATATATGAAAAGGGTAGCTAAACATGCCAAAATTGATGAAAATACGACAACAAATTTTAATATCTAATATTATATAAAATTGCAAAAGGTGTTTCCAAGTGTCCTCTTGTTGATTTAATATTATCATTATGATAATATCCACGCTGTTATCCTTAACGGTATTATATCAATTGCTCAAAGTTAGGTCGTCTTAACCTATTATCATTATGATAATATCCATGCTGTTATCTACTTGAGTGCATCAGTAGTAGATCCTATTGATTGAAATTTGTGTTACACCCATCTGCAATAAAGATATTTTTTGCACAAGTAAAATCAATTTTTTATGTTATTCTGGTATGGAATTCACAGAAGATGTTTATGACATTTGCAAGTCTACTGCTTTCTGTTTCTCGCTATTTTTCTTTTTAAACATCTCTCACCAGTTTGGTGATATAGATGTCCATTAAGAATTAGATCTGTTGTCATACTATTTTTTCAATATCGTTCTTGGATCAACTGTATGGAGCTCTTCCAATATGTTCAAGCCAATCAGTCACTACTCTTAGATTTTGTCCTTTGTAGCTCTCTTGTGATTCCAATCTATTACATCCATGTGACCATGGTATGTGCCTTATAATATGGCAGGTATGCATCCTCTGAGAGGTATGTCCTATAATGTAGCTGAAAGTTGCAGCTGTTCGTGCTTTGATAAGATTGTTGCAACTCATGGATGGCTGGAATATTTTATACTTTTTCTGAATCACATATTTGCATGGTATTCTCTTAAATAAGTGATCTAGAGATTTTCTAATAGACAAATATAGTTGTTGACCGTGATTTTCATTTCATAAAAGTTTTATTGTCTCCATTGATTTTTGATATGTGACAAAATTTATATTGTTTTCCAAACAATTATCGCTGTCTAAATAGTTCCTCATGTCACTTTCTACTCAATTTTCACTTCTGAATCCTCTGGAAATTTAAAATCATGCTTCCCGATTCTGATTCCCATACTGTTTCTCTCTTTCACCTCCGGGCAGCTGTGCTTATTCCATTAAGGCGTGAAGAATTTGTTCTAAACCATAGCCTTCTGGTTGGAACAATCAAGAAAATATCTGTACAGAGTAAAGTATGCCACTCGAGTATTTGGATAAGGATTGAAAACCCAAGATTGAAGTGATTGGTAAATGGTGTTGCTAGAACAATTTTTTGTTACATATGGTCCAGTGCAATGTCCATTCTGCTTGTTGATTAACTACAATCAAATTTTGGTAGATTTTCTTGGTGTATTAATTATTTCATGATGATTCACTGAATTTCTTCTTTTTGAGGTCCCTTTGAATGCTTCTTGTTTCTCTGAAATCTCGGTTAGTGCCTTGTGTTATTTTAAAGACGTCCAATTTTGAGGCATCCTGATCCATTACTTTGCATTGCAGGGGGGAAATTTATAAAGTGGACTATCATGATTTCAAGTGTGGATGAACAAAAGACTCCACTGCCATTCCTCAAATCAGTTGATGTAATGCTGAGCACTTGTATTTTTTCTTTCCATGCATGTTGTAAGAAATGTTTGTTTAGTCCTATAACTGCTATTAATATCATGAATCCTTAGTCAAATTTGGGTCGTTTTTATTTATTCTAATAATCTGATGGCATTTCTCCTGCAATTGTCTATTATGAAATTTTCTACTTGTTTCTGTCTGTTTATTTTTAAATTCAGTCAATGTGGCTCTCATCTAAAGTCTGTTGGCATTTCAACTTGATCTGCTGTATAGATATCCTTTCCAGAAAGACCCGATATGAAAAATGCACTTCTATGTGATCAACCATTCTCCTTAACAAGGTGCTTTAATCAGTTATTAATGTACATTATCTTTTTTATTCTTGAATAGTTTGAATTTTATGCATCTTTTTATTTGTCCTTTTTCTTTGTTGTTTCTTTTAGGGAGACTATTAGGTCAAAAGCATTTAAGATGGTATTACAGCTCAATTTTGTTGAAGGTTGTGGATGTTCATCCATTAAAATAGAGAGGACAGTCGATTTTCTGGTGAGCAAAAACTGCCCGTAAAACTGGTCTTTCTTTTTGTTGCAGAAGCTGCATATGGATCATGTGAGCATCTAATAAATGGAAGTGTAGCCAAATTGCCCAATGATTTGAAACCTTTTTGAACCTCATCCTTGGATAGTCAAGAGGCTTAGTGAAAATTTCAGATTTCTTTACTGTGGGAGATATGAGGTGTATGATTTTCATGCTTGTTAGGACCTGTATCTTGTTGTGGTAATACAGAAAAATTCAGAATCTCTTACATGAGAATAGAAGCTCAATTTAATGCTTCATGATGTTCCTAATCCACAAGGCTTTATGAGGTCCTGTGTGATGTCATGCAGGATTCTCATGAGAGTTTCAATTGTGAAAAGAGTTCTATTTTCCAACAACTAAGGGATGCAGCACTCGAAGATTCACAATGTGGGAAGCATGCTATGGTTGAAAGAAAACTTTCTTCAAATACTTTAACAACTACACATGCCATGGTAACAAGCCTCTTGAGACATGATGAATACCAGATACTCAAGGAAAATGGAGTTCCTGAAAGCAATGGGACACGCCTCTTGAGACAAAATGTACCAGTGGTCCGTAAGGAAGATGGTCCTGAAACCAGCATCATAGGCCTTGAGACGCACAACCAAACGGTGATCCTGAAGGACGCCGAAGTCCCTGAATGCAACAGTGTGACAGATGGTGAGATGGTAAGCCTGAAGGAAGATTTACACAGTAGCAGTGCAGAGCTTTCTAGACAAGATGAGCCCGTGATCCTCAAGGAAGCTGAAGCTACTGAGAGCAACTTGAAGATGATGAAGAGAAGTGGAACAGATCTTAATGGTACTCCAAAGAAAGCAAAGCAATAATGATCTTTTATTCTTTCCTTGTTTTTTTGTTTCATTCCTTCTTTTGCCCTTTCCTTCCTTTTCCATATTTCATTCTTCTAGTTTGGTGAGGCCCTTTTTTAATAGTTAAACATATGTAATTGATTATGTTGGTGCCATCTTTGGGCTGCTCTGAGGATGTATATAGATACAGTTAGGTGTTAAGAGGAGTTGGAACTGAGTGAATTTTGTATCTTCACACTCGGTGAAACATTTGGATATTGCAATAGGAATAAACGTGAAACTGCTTGTAAATTCCCTTCTGATTTAAAGAACTATCAGTTTTGTGCTATATTCACTAAAAATAAGGTCTACAATAAAAGACTTTAGTTTTAGTGTATCCTTTTCTTTTTGCTTTTATAAAGTTGGTTTCTGTTGCATCCTGAAAAAATAGCTTAAATTACTTGGGCGCAGGCCAGAACCACTGAGGATTAGGGATGACAGTGGACCGGGGTGGGGGACAAGGTATCCACCCCCGCCCCGTTTCAAAATCTGAACCTTCATCCCCACCTCCATCCCCGCACGGGGATGGATTTTAACCTCCACCCCTGCCTCCATCCCCGTTTCATGTCCTCCATCCCCAGTCCAAACGGAGTTGAGGCGGGGCGGGGCCCCGTTTCCCCTCGGTCTATAGTCATTCCTTAAAGGATTGGGGATGGGTCGGGACCGGGAAAGGCAGGGACGGGGCGGGGGAAAGCGTAAGTCCATCCCCGCACGGGGATAGATTTTAACCTTCAGCCTCACCTCCATCCCCGTTTCATGCCCTTCATCCCCGGTCTAAACGGGGTGAGGCGGGGCGGAGCCCCGGTATCCCCCGGTCCACTGCCATCCCTACTGAGGATCTACAATGGGTTTTGGTATTTAAGCGACATCTCTGTTTAGCCTTGAACTTGGGAACATTGGGCTACATTGCATTGTAACTCTGCCTAGTCACATAGTCTAACAAGTTGTTGGCATCACATGAATCTAATTATGAAGAAAATCAAAATTTCTAGTTTACAGTTGTAGGTCTGAGAAATAATATATTGAGAGATCTTAATAAAGATGCTTTCCTAAGAAATCACGCACAAATTTATATATTCCATGTTCTGGGGTTATGTAAAAGTAATCTTGTGGTATTATTGTGATAATAACAAGATAATGTCTAAATTCAGATATAGATATTTTTAAAAATAAGGATAATCTTGGATATTCTCATTTTGAAAGAAAACCTGTGGGAGAATGTTGCTTGGTACTTTCCAAATATTGGAGATATTAGTGGCAGTTTATGATGTATGACCGATGTGATCATAAATAATGTATCGCCTTTGAGAGATATGGTTGCCAGTGTAGTTTCTTGGAGTTACTCTTTTTCTATCCAACTAAGGACAGGCTTACAAAATAAGAGTTGGTTGCTGAAACATGGAGAGAGAGAGAGAGAGAGACCTTCAATCATTAAGGTTGGAAATTTTGATTCTTTTTTTATTTTTTGAAAAGCAAACTGCGTCATTCTTTGCTTGTGAGAACAAAGAGGAAATGTCTTGAATTTTCTGTCAAAACCTTTCTAGAGAGTGAATGATATGTTGAGTAATGAGGGTAACAAAAATTTGAGCGGAAGCAATATAAGATCTAATAAAGGCACAATTAAATCATGACACAAGGGTTTACATGGTTCGGTCAACACGACCTACATTCACGGGGCACAGAGAGAATAATCCACTATAATAAGAGTAAAGAGTACAATGTATAGAGTACAACGTCCAATAGCTTGTCAAAAGCTAAAGAGAATAACAACAAAGGAATCACAGAAAGAGAGGGATATAAGATTACATCTCGGGTGCACAACCCGAGTCAAAACCCACACCACAACCAACACCTCTCTCTGAGGATCAATGCGTGGTGACTAACCTTCTTCCCTCTTCTTCTCTTTACTCTCTCTCACTTCTTTTCTCTCTGCACACCACCACTCTGCCCTCCTACTTATATATGTCATAGAGCCTTCTAGATGTGAACCTTCTAGAGGTTTTGGCCCTTCAACTTTTCATGCATTAATGAGAAGCAGTGAGTAGCTATTCCACTTCCCCATATCATTAATGAGGGATAGGGATGGACCCAATATGATATACATCAGAATTTCCTTTTGGTGCAGGAAAATGCATGCCTTACATCATGTGCATGGGAAGAACGCTTGCGGCCACATTTTCATGAAAATGATGCATTAAACAAAGGAAAACATGGATAGTAATGGATATTCTCTCTCTCTCTCTGAGAGAGAGAGAGAGGTACTCACATTTTATTTTTAAATTCTGACCGTACGGATGTAATCTATGTACTTGGTTTTATAGGGACCAGTTCTTGAAGGGTTCTATTTCGACACATGGGCCAGTTTTTATAAGGTTCAAAAAATCAATGGCCCAAAGCTTTGTAAAATTTTGAGGATCCAAATATTAAAATTTTTTAATCGAAAACACATGTTCCAGGTGTGGATTCTTTGTAAATTGACTATGCCCAACACATTTATGGGGTCATAACTGAGAAAAAAACACATAAAGGCACAAAAACCCATTTAACATGTATGATTTCACGCCTAACGCGTGACCTGCCTTTCCCTTATATATATATATATATATATATATATATAGATAGATAGAGAGAGAGAGAGAGTGTGGGTGTCGTGAGACCCTCCTAGTCCGACAGCCATAGGATGTGCCTGGAATGTTTATGGATTTGTTTTTTTACATTTTCAAAGGCTTTAAGTCTTGGACCGCCACTAAAGCCTCCAGAAGTCGACAAATTGTGTTTGCTCGATTATCATCAGACACTGTGTATCTGACGATACACTGTTTCTTATGTATATATAATACACACACGAAAACCCGCAATGATCATCGAACAATCATCGGATGTGCCTTGTGGATCGATTTTGTACAAAAAAATGAGCATCGCCGGTCACGACCGCTAATGCTATGGGCAAAAAAATGGCTTTTAGCAGCGGTCAATGCCGCTAAAGGTCCTTTTTTACGTTAAAACAGAAGTGTTGGTGCCAATCAACGTGTGATCAGAGAAGTGTGGGTGCCAATCAACATTCGATTATGTCGGATGATTTATGTGTTTGATGATATGAGTTTATATATATATATATATATATATATATATATATATATATATATATATATATATATATATATATATATATATCATCTAAGGAGTTTTTGTTCAACTAGGCTCGGCCACACGGTCGTGCTCCCCAAAATTTTTTCAAAAATGACTGTTTAGTGATGGTTTTTTACCACTGCTAAAATGTGTAAAATACAGAAATATTTGTGTTGGACAGTTTAACAGTTTGATGAAACGGGCTCTTCTCTCTCTCTCTCTCTCTCTCTCTCTCTCTATATATATATATATATATATATATATATATATATATATATATATATATATAGAGAGAGAGAGAGAGAGAGAGAGAGAGATTTAACCATGTGGACACTTGCACACACGTCGTTGGACCCATGCGTGTGGAATAAAATGTTGGATACTTTAGCAATCGACTAATCAAAGTAGGGGGACTAATCTACATGTTTTATTTAGTGAAAATGAACTTTTGGATAATCGGGATCTGACCTGTATACAAGTTTATAAATGAATTGATTTTTCTGACTCATAAAAAACATGTTTTTTCAATAAAAAACATTAGCCAAGAGTCTATTCTTACTAGATCCAGCATGTTGAATACATCTATAAGGTTAGATTTAGTTAAAACAACTTGTATTATGAGATTTCCACTCAATTGCATGTAACAAATATAAATCCTTTCTTTATATATATATTGTATATATATCTAACATTAAACTAATTGTGTTTAATATTAGATGAATTTAATCATATTAAAATGATTAAAATACCCTTAAAAGTGATATTTTAAAAAATGTATAGTTATTTTTATGTCAAAAGGTAAAATTTGATGAATTCATAAAGTTACTTTTTTTATAATTGGTGTTTGACTTCTCAATTCCTCCAAATTCAAAAGACCTGGCTCAAAAAGTAGCCCTACCAATCTTTTAAGGGCATTCAGTTATTTTCATAAGGTTGATTCTGTTTAATGTTAAACCCAACTAATTTGATGTTAGATAAACTCATACATCTATATATTAATATTTACTACCTGGGTGTTTAAGGAACCCCTAGTGAAAAAATGTATTTTTTTTTTCAGATTTATATATATGTCAAATTCTACAAATGTTAAAAAATCAATAGCCTACAATGTGCTAGATGCGATATATATATATATATATATATATATATATATATATATATATATATATATATATATATATATATATATATATATATATACACTGGTTTTGCCCCTCAAAATCACATTTTCTTGGTATTTTTATCACATCTAACGCCATAGATGCCATCTATAGGTTTTGTTTACTGGGAACCAGCTTTTTGGATCATCCGAATCTGATCTGTATACAGGTTTTTTAGGTGATCCAAAATCAATAGCCATGAAGGTACCAGTTTCTCTCAGCTCATAAAAACATACTTTTTTCATCGAAAAACATGATCCAAGAGTCGATTTCCACTAAATTGAGCTTGCTAAACACATCTAATGGTTCAGATCTATCATAAAATACTTCAAAACTATGGGCCAGAATAAAAAATGGGGATATATGTATATACTAAAATGGAAGCCTATCTGACTTCATCCATGCCCGATCCATATTAGATGAGTTTTTTTTTTAATTTAGGTATTTTTTTGAAATTCTAACCTTATAGCTCATTTTCATAAGAATTGAGTCTTGGATCATTTGATTCCCATGCATGGATAGGTTTTTATAAGATTGCAGAATCAACTATTTACAGTTTTTAAAAACTTTTGAGGCTTCAAAAACTGTTTTTTCATCCAAAATGCATGATCCAAAGCCTATTTCTAGTGAATCGATTATGCATAACACATCCGTGAGGTCAATTTCTTTTTTAAAAAAGCCCATCAAGTACATGTCAGGTATATTGCCACTACACTCTCTTTAGTCATGGCTGCCCTTCATCCCCATCATCATTCTCACAGGGGTTTTGATTTTAAACTCCATTCCTATTTTATGTCTTGGATCTCCTGTCCAAATGGGGTTTGGTGGGGTGGGACCCCATTTTTCCCCAGTTCAAACGAGGTCACATCTATATGGTCAAAATTTAAAAATAAAAGAAAAAAGAAAACTTCAAAAACTCATTTAACACCTGCCCATTACTCATATAGGGTAATGGGTAGGGGTGGCAAAACCTGACACCACCCGCCAACCCGCCTCTTAGGCGGGTTCGGGTTGGGCTAAAGCCAACCCGTTTAATAAACGGGTCGACCCGCGTAACCCGTTTATTAAACAGGTCGGGTTCGGGTTGGGGGTATGCCAACCCGCCAACCCGGCTGACCCGTTTAATAAATGGGTTAGGCGGGTGGGTGAACCCGCCAACCCGACCCGCCAACTCGACCCGTCAACCTGACCCGCGAACCTGAGAACCCGTTTACCCGACCCAACCCATTTATTAAATGGGTTGGCGGGTTGTGTCGGGTTACCCGTTTATTAAACGGGTCGGGTTCGTGTTTGCCACAGCTGACCCATTTAATAAACGGGTCGGGTTCGGGTTGAGGTATGCTGACCCGCCAACCCGACACGATTGCCACCCCTAGTAATGGGTATGTGCCAAATTGATAAGTGTTAAATGGGATTTTCTGCCCTTTTAATGTTTTTTTGCGGTTCTGACCTCATAAATGTGTCGGGAATAGTCGACTTTGGCAGAATTCACACCTGAATCATGTGTCTTTGATGAAAAAAAGACATTTGAAGCCTAAAAAATTTACAAAGATTTTGGATCGTTGATTTTTCAAACCTTATAAAAACTCACCCGTATAAAAAATCAAACACTTCAAGAGATGATCCCTATAAAATCAAATACATAGATAACATCTGTATGGTGAAAAATTAAAAAAACCTTGAAAAACTCATTTAGCATGTATCATTTAGCACCATTTATTTCAGTGATTGGGCCGATTACATTGGAGACCCTAAATTTGTTCCCGACGCTCTTTGTTTGTATTGCTGAACTGGAGACGATGACCAAGAGTGGATTTGCTGCATTCAATTCCGTTTCATGCGTGGCTTGGTGCATTTAACACACGCATCTACCTAATTAAATGCTTTTCAATGCATAAACCCTTATTTGAAATGTAAACCCTTTACGCTCATAAAAATCCGATTAAGATCCATAAATAAAACCAAATCTAACTCCTAACCTAATCAGATTCTATCAAACAATACCGAGTAAATCCTCAGATGCTTGTTTTCCGACTACCAAACGGATTGAGGTTGGTCAGTTACCACCAGTCAACTAGGGATGGCAGTGGACTGAGGGACAATGGGGCCCGCCTCACCCCATTTGGACCGGGGATGAAAGGCATGAAACAGGGATGAAGGTTAAAATCTATCCCCATGCGGGAATGGAGGCGAGGATGGACTTATGCTTTCCCCCCGGCCCACCCCCTCATCATCTTAATCCCCGCCTTTCTCCACCCTGCCCTGTCCCCAATCCTTTAAGGAATGACTATAGATCGAGGGGAAATGGGGCCCCACCCCGCCTCACACCCATTTGGACCGGGGATGGAGGCCGGGGTGGAGGTTAAAATCCACATGAGAGGTGTGAATTGAAAAGCCTCAAGATTCGCGTAAATAAGGTCGTCCAAGCCTAAGTGAGAACCAAACAATTAAGTTGGCTCTTTGACAAGGAGACTAGAAGCCTAACACATGCCACTGTAAGGAGCAAGCTAGACCTTCATGAGAGGTGTGAATTGAAAAGCCTCAGGGAATGTTTTTTCTCTTTCAAAGAGCCCCATCTAATTAGTTAGTTATTATTTTATATAAGGTTTTTTAATTTTGTTTCTTAGTAGTTAGGGAGGTATGGTTAGTGTATGCCTCTCTTTTTTGTCCAATCTTTTGTTTCTTTTTCTTGATTGGTCTTTTGAGTAGTTACAGTTTGTTATGAAAAACTTTTACTCTATAAAAGACAGCTGAAAAAACATTACGAAGATTATTGAATAATATTGATTTATTCTTGAATTTCTTTCTTCCTCTCTTCTCTTTTCACACATTTGTACCTTCTTGACGTTTCTCAATCATGAACTATACTCAATTCTTTAGACAACATCAGGATTCGTTGGTGAGAAAAAATCTCATGGTAACTATTATGAGTATATCTTGAATTCTTTAACCATTTTGTTACACGATAAGTTCCTAATATATTGTGTATGTGTATATGTAGAGTTCTATTTGCCATAGTATTTGTCTCTTTTATTAGTTGATTTTCTGCTTTTATTTATGGGTTCTTTTCTTTTCTACATATTTTCTCTTCTCAATATCTCTATCGCTTGATTTATTGTTTTGCTTATTTCACAACTCTCTAAAAAAAATATCAATCTATAAAATCTGAATTTTTAAAACTATATATCTAAAGAGTTGTTTAAAATGCAAAAGTTAAAGGGATAAATTTCAAAAAATATCATAATTTATATAGATCTTATTATCTTTTTTTTTAACATCATGTTAAAATTATAATATTTTCAAAATATTAATGATATTTGTGATCATAGGAAACACACACCAACCAACATAATGATCATCATGATTTTGAACATCGAGTTATGGGTCCTTACAATTTGTCAAAACTGTTGGATCGAAATTCAGATCACACGGTTTCATAATCAACAGCATGAACGAAATCAGAACATGTACAAACATGATATTCATGATAGACAGTTGATCAAAACATAAACAAGGAGCAAACATGTCGGTTTCCGCATCATACCAAAATCCAGACAAAAGCAAAGCAACAAATAGTTGCATAAAACACAATAAAAACAACCAAAGCATGTTAATATTATGTAAAAGGCTAAGGCGTACGAAAGTACTCTCCTTAGAGAAGATTCGCCCCCACATACAGTGCAAACAGGGTTCGACGTCCTTCCCCCAGGATATAATAGCCTCGACGATCAGGATCGGTGCACTCTGACAGTTCGTCCTTCAAAGACAACCTCTCTGAACCACTGTGCAGAAAACTCTTTTCGGGATCGGTGCACTCCAACAGTTCGTCCTTCAAAGACAACCTCTCTGAACCACTGTGCAGAAAACTCTTTCCGGGAAAACTTAGGAGAGAGAGAGAGAGAGCAACAGGGAGAGAGAAAATGCAAGATCAGAGACTTCCTCAGAATTCTGTGTTTACAGCATATATGTGTAACCCCAACTCTAACCACGTTTTTATAACCCATAAACGCTTACAAAAACGTAAAAGGAACCCGTTACGGAATCCGAGGAGAGTCGAGACCCGTTAACAGACTCGGACTACGAGGAGTCATGATCCGTTATCATTCTCATAACCCATTAATGAATCCAAATAATAATAGAAAATTGAAGCAAAAAGGTACATTGGTCTTGATTGGATATGGCCCTAAATGGCCAATTACCCGAGCCTGAGACCGGCTCGGCTCGGCACAACGGGCGTGTGTGTGTGTGTGGTAGTCATTCCACCCTCTTGTTCTTAGGAACAAGTGTAAGAGTTTCCATATAGGTTATAAAGCCTATAACTTTCTTGAAACTCTTCAATATGGGACTATTCCACATCATCAAGTCCAAACTTATTCCAAAAAGGAAAAGAGCCCACGTTTTCTTCATTTGAATTCTCTCATCTCCTCTTCTTACACCCAACATTTCCCCACAAATTCAAAGAATGAAAACAGGAGGAAACCAAGATGTAAGATGAGATAATCTGCAGCAGAACATATCATGTTTCAGTAATGGTACCTTCCAGTTTAAACCACTACCTTAGTTGACTAACTTTATCCTCACAGGAACGAAGTGAACTAAAGTCTTGAACTTGAACCTTTGGTGTAGGAGTGTCCATTAGCAACAACACAATAAAGGTTCTGGTTGTAATCTTTAGGGGCGGTGCATTAAAGGCCATGCGCTTGAATCCTGTTTCATGAGTGACTTTAGGAATAACCCAATTCCTTAAACTGCGGCCACACAGTCACACTCACATAGATGGGCTTCTCCAGAGATGCACTACTAACATCTTGCCAAGGAGGCTTTGAACCCATTCAGAGTTTTAACTCTTCCTTAACTTGCAGCTACAACACCTTTTCAGAGTAATCAGGGGAACAAACACAGATACATAATATCATATTAAGAAGGTGCTATCCAGTTCACCATACAACTTGTTATTACCACATTGAATTTACTTTATAGGATCTCCACTTAGATATGTTGGGTTGCTACTGTAGATGAACTACTGATGGGTTTCAGTCCCATCTCCTCTCTGGATTTCAGAACTAATGACTTATCTAGTCCTTTCATTAATGGATCAATTGTGTTTTCTTTGGATCCAACATAGTCCACAATAACCACCAACTGAAACACCAGTTCTCTTACAGATTTTATTCTGACTTAGATGTGTTTTCTCTGCTTTTGATTATATTTTGTGTTTTTGATTTTTGCAATTGTGACCATATTGTCACAATGCATAGATATTGCAGGAATTGGTTTGCTCATTAAAGGAGTTTCTCAAGAAGTTCCTTTAACCATTCAACTTCTAATCCTGTGATATCTAAAGCACATAGCTCAGCCTCAAAAGTAGATTATGACAAGATGGTCTGCTTTACTAATCTCCAGGCGACAGCGCCACCACCCAAGATAAATACATACCCTGTTACGCCATAACTCCAGAGTTCATGACTATCCAGCTTGCATCACTATATCACTCAAGAACGATAGTGAATCTCTTGTAATGCAAACTCAAAGAAATAGTTCTTTTCAGGTATCTAAGTACCATGTCTAATACCTTTCAATGAGTGTGATTTGGACAACTTGTGTATCTACTTAATTTTGTCATAAAGAATGAAATATTCGGTCTCGTGCAATTTGCAAGATACAGCAAACTTTTAATAATCTGAGAATACCTTAATTGAGACACAGGAACACCAGTCGTATTCTTATGAAGATGAGTAGAAGAGTCATATAGAGTTGCTACAGATCTCTCTTGGTTATAACTAAATTTCTCAAGTACTTTCTCAACATAATGAGAATGAGAAATAGCTATACCATCAGCTGAACGAGTCAACTTTAAGCCTAAGATCACATTTGCAACACCCATATCCTTCATATCAAATTTACTACTAAGAAACGACTTTGTCTTATTTACAATTCTCATATTGGAACCAAACAATAGAATATCATCTACATACAGACATAAAATGATACATGCATCACTTTTAACTTTACAATAAACACATTTATCAGATTTATTGACAATAGAGCCAAATGATAAAATAACATTATCAAATTTCTCATGCCATTGTTTAGGAACTTGTTTTAGTCCATATAATGACTTAGCAAGTCTACAAACTTTATTTTCATTACCAGGAGCCACATTTGTGCGCCAGATTCAATATTTCAGAATCTCTAACAATCGTATGAAATAGTTTCTTACATTTTTTGCTTGCACGCAAATTTCATATTTTTTTAGTTTTATCTATGGAATGATCAGAAATCATTTTCAAGTTCATCATGCGTTTCACAAAATTGAAATTCACATGACCTAATCTATTATGCCACAAGTCAGATGATTCTCTGTTATAAGCAATATTAGACAATGAATTAAAAGAAACATCATTCTCTAATTTATTACTGCAAACATGTTTAACTTGAAGTTTAAACAAACCATCATCTAAGTACTCATTGCCAATAAATGTTTCAGAATGTAAAATAACAACTTTATTACATTTAAAGTTAAATTCATAACTCTCTCTAACAAGACATGAACCACTTAAAATGTTCTTTCTAACTACAGACACATGGTGCACTATGTATAAAGATAAAACTCGTCTTGAAGGCGATTTCAGATCCACGCGTCCAATCCCTAACACCCTTGCAGCTGTTGAATTGCCTATAGTCACGGATATGCCTGTTGCAGCCTGATATGAGACAAAGACAGACTTATCAGCACAAACATGCACATTAGCCCCAGTGTCAACCAACCACTCAGTTGGCTCACAAATGTGATAGATTTGCGGGTTAACAGAAACGTACCCAGTACTGGTCCCAATGACCTCAATCACCATATTGACTTGAGGCGTTCCATCTGTGCTCCCATGAGCCTTGGCCTTCTTGGAAGAACATTCCTTAGTCTAGTGCCCAACCTGTCTACAGTTCCAACAAGGTTTGTTCTTTGCCTTTTTTCTGGATTTTGGCCATAGGTTTAAATTGGTTTTTCATTGCAGATTTCGGTTTTTTGTCCCTTGCCCTTAAAAGATCTGGTCATCATATTCACTTTAGTTTATTCAGTTGGCATCACAACTTATTTCTGGCTCCTATGTTTTTCTTCAATGGCTATCGCTACCATAAGATCATCCAGGGAGATTTTCCCTCTACGGTGCTTGAGAGACATACCAAAGTCTACCCAAGACTTAGGAAATTTCTCCACGATGGTCATAACTTGAAACTTCTCAAGAAGTTTCATATCAGCCTTAGCCAAACTGTAGAGCAACAACAAAAACTTGTGTGCCTGCTCAGTGACCGACTTGCCCTCTACCATCTGATATTTAAAAAACTTGGCAACCGAGTACTTTTCAAGAACTTGGTTTTCAACATTGTACTTTTTATCAAGTTGATCCCATGATGCTTTAGCAGTGGTAGACGAGGAACAATATACATTGAACAATGTGTTGGACAAAGCCAACAGTATGCAACCACCGCATATACTGTCATTTTCCCCCCACTCTACAGCCGCATTGACCACAGCAAGATTAGTTTAAAAAATGGAAGGGCAGTCGAGTTCCAGAACATATAACAACCCTATCGTAATGAACCATATTTTCATGCGTTGTTTCCTAGGGATGACAGTGGGGCGGGGCGGGGCGGGCGATAAGGTCTCCACCCCCGCCCCGCCTCAAGATTTTATCCTCCACGCCTGCCTCCATCCCCGGCGGGGAATGGATTTTATCCTCTATCCCCGCCTTCATCCCCATTTCATGTCCTCCATCCCCGGTTCAAACGGGGATGAGGCGGGGTGGGGCGGGGATATTGAGTGGAAAAGTGGTCGGGGCGGGGATGAGGCGGGGATCGTGGCGGGGACGGGGCGGGGAAATGTGCACATCCATCCTTGCCTCCACCCCCGGACGGGGATGGATTTTAACCTTCATCCCCGCCTCCATTCCTGTTTCATACCCTTCATCCCTGGTCCAAACGGGGCGAGGCGGGGCGGGGCCCCAGTTTCCCCCGATCCACTGCCATCCCTATTGTTGCCAATGCTTGAAATTTTGTCCGACAAATTTTTCTGGCATATCGGACATGTCTACTTTAGGTACAAAAGTAGAAGTAGTCGACATGCCTCGAATCTTCTCTAAAACTGTTGTATTGAAATTCAGATCACACAGTTTCACAATCAACAGCATGAACGAAATCAGAGCATGTACAAACATGATATTCATGATAGACAATCGATCGAAACATAAACAATGAGCAAACATGTCGGTTTTTGCATCATACCAAAATCCAAATAAAAGCAAAGTAGCAAATAGTTGCATAAAACACAATAAAAACAACCAAAGCATGTTAATATTATCTAAAAGGCTAAGGTGTACAAAAGTACTCCCCTTAGAGAAGATTCGCCCCTATATACAGTGCAAACAGGGTCTAGCGTCCTTCCCCCAGGATACAATAGCCTTGACGATCAAAATCGGTGCACTTCGACAGATCGTCCTTCGAAGACAACCTTTCTGAACCGCTGTGCAGAAAGCCCTTTCCGAGAAAACTCAGGAGAGAGAGAGTGAAAGCAATAGGAAGAGAGAAAACACAAGATCAAAGACTTCCTCAAAATTCTATGTTTACAGCAAATTGAAGCAAAAAGGTACATTGGTCTTGATTGGATATGACCCTAAAGGGCCAATTACTCGAACCCGAACTCAAACCGGCTCGGGTCGGCTGGCGCGCACGCACGTGTGGTAGTCATCTCACCATTTTGTTCTTAGAAACAAGTGTAAGAGTTTTCATATAGGTTATAAAGCCTATAACTTTTTTGAAACTCTTCAATATGAGACTATTCCACATCATCAAGTCCAAACTTATTCCAAAAAAGAAAAGAGCTCACGTTTTCTTAGTTTGAATTCTCTCACCTCTTCTTCTTACACCCAACAAAAACACCAACTACCCATGAGACAAAGCTCCCATGAATTATAGAAAAGTTTTTTTTTTTTTTAACTTAGAGAAACTGCACTCGGCACGAAGACCTGGTCGCCTGCCATCCCTATAATTATTGTTCTGACAACATAAAACTCCTCCCAATCCTCGGAGCCTGCCTTGGGGGGGGGGGGGGGGGGGGCTAAGCTACGCATTGCCTTCCACACGTGGATGAGAATCCACCTTGACTGCCCCGCTAGCAACAAAGCCCCAACCCCACTAAGCCAACACCCTTGGGGCTTGAGAAGCTTACATGCTCAATAAACGAATGGTCCAGATCAAGCCAAGTAGAAACACTCACTCGTCCCAAACTTGGGGACCATAAAAGAGCACGGAACCAGATCGGACCGTCGATGTTCGAGATCAACGGCTGAGGTTCCATTGGAAGGTCAAGAGTAGGTGGTGCCACGTCTTTGACCATCGCGGCCCACGCCAACGGCACTCGTTAAAGTTGGCCCCACCGTAATCTTTTTGTCGTGTAGCGCCAGCCTCCTCCGGCCCCCTAACTTACACGAGCCTTCCGTGCACGCAAATGAATCTCTTGGGCCGGGCCCAGAACATAGGGACTATCACTGTCGAGATTTGTCCTTTATCTTTCGAGAAATTACGATCGTATCCTTTTTTGTCAACTGTTACTGCTATCCCTGTGGCGTCTGAATTGCAACGTTGCCATCCCATTGTGTGAAGACCCGAACTGGATCCGGTGGAGTCAGGTAGGGGTCGGGTTTGACGAAGACCCGACCCGTGCCAAAGAGGTCCGATCAGAATCCGAATCAGACTCAAATGGTACGTATTAATATTTGGAGCCCGGTATGGTTTGTGAAATTTCATACCAGATCGGATTCTCGACCCGAATGCTGACTAAGATCTGTAGATTTTTAATGGAAAAACAGGTAAAAAATATTGTTTTATCGGGTGTGTTTCAGTCTGATTCATGTTATCTTTATAGGATATGGGTATGGTTTCTCTTATGGTAGATCTGATTGGACCTGATTTTGGACCTAGTACTAGCATATCAAATCAAATATAGGTTTAGTCAGTCCTTCTTGGGTTGAACAAAACCTGACCCATTGACACCCCTACCATATGTCAACGGTTTTTTGACCCAGATTCAACCGGTTCAGGGTTTGATGATAAAGAAGGAACATGAATTAGAATTGAGACAGACCCAAAAGATCCGATTAGTATATGAAGTTGGGTATGGTTTGTGAAACTTCATACTAGACCCGGGTCTAACTCGAGTTTTGATTAAGATCTGTGATTTTCATACCAGACCATGGAGGCCGAGCCGAGCTGCGGTGCCAGGATGGAGTCTTTCCAGATGTAGCAGGCAGTGGAGAAGGCGGAGATGGCAGGCTGGCTGATTTATGCAATCTTTTTCTTTCTTGGTTGTGGTTGATTGGTTATTCTTATGTAGGGGTGGCAACCGAGTCGGATCTAACCCAGGTGAGTTCGAACCCAGATCTGACTTTGAGGTGTAGGTACTGGGTTCAGACTTGAGTTCGATGTGGTTTGCATAAGAGAAACCATACCTGGGTTCTATAAGGATTACATGAATCAGACTCCCTCGATATGCTATAAAATAATAGTTTTTATCCTTTTTACATTAAAAATCATGGGTCTTAATTGAAAATCAGATCAGACCCAGGTCTGGTATGATTTTTTATAAAAGCATACCCGGTTTTAAATCAGACCTCTTTCTTTGTCACCAAACCCTGATCCTATAGGGTTTGGTATGGGTTGCGTAGGAATGGCAGTGGACCGGGGGAAAGTGGGGCCCCGCCCCGCCTCGCCCCGTTTGGACCAGGGATGAAGGGTATGAAACGGGGATGGAGGCGGGGACGAGGGTTAAAATCCATCCCCGTCCGGGGGTGGAGGCGGGGATGGACATGCACTTTTCCCCGCCTCGCCTCATCCCCACCCCCAACCACTTTTCCCCGCAATATCCCCACCCCGCCCCGCCTCATCCCCGTTTGAACTGGGGATGGAGGACATGGAACGGGGATGAAGGCGGGGGTGGAGGATAAAATTCATCCCCGCCAGGGAGGTGGGGGTGGAGGATAAAATCTTGAGGCGGGGCGGGGGTGGAGACCTTGTCCCCCGCCCGGATCCGCCCCGCCCCACTGCCATCCCTAGTGTTGCGTCCAAGCTATTCTTATGATAGGGAGCCGAGTCGGAAGCCGGAACTAGTTCCTCAGAGTCGGATTTAGGTCCGGATGAAGATCCGACCCGTCCCAGTCCAAGTTGGTGCATTGGTGGTGCTGTAATTTATTATCAAAACAAGGCCAAAGTAGAATGATCCAATCGTACGGCTGAGCCGCCCCCGGGAGATGCGGAACCGACGCCCATTTATTCCCTCCATTTTATTATTGGGTCGTGTGTTCAATTGTTTCTTTGCCGCAGAATCTCTCTCTCTCTCTCTCTCTCTCTCTCTCTCTCTCTCAGCTGAAGGCGAGCTCGCTTCTTCTCAATTATAGGGAAAGGATTTTCGGTTTTCCGTTGAATCGTTTCGATCTCGATCTGATTGCTCTCTGTGAGTATCTTACCGTAATTCATCGATCCGATTTCGAGTAATTTTTTTCGACTCGTTTACTGTGATTTTTGTCTCTGATTGAAGCGATCTAGAATTTGACTCGGTTTTCATGGTTTGATGAAGTCTCTCTTGCCATCTGAGTTCATTTTTCCCGAATTCTCTTCAGTTATATCGTTATTTCGAGTTTGGAAGACACTAGGATGGAGATTTCGTCACACGGAGTGCGTTTGGCTGTGAAAATGAAATTCTGTTTTTTTTGTAGTTTGTTTGGTTCGTGGATTGTGAAATCCCACTTCAATTGTGATTATTTGGCGTCTTTGGCTTGTGAAACTGAAGGCAGTGTTCATGGAAATGAGAATTTTAATCCGTACTAAATGAGAAGGAAAATGCTGAAGGGATTTAGACAGGGATGCCTTTTCCTTATGAATTTTTAATGGACTCTGCGGAATTGTATTTCGACGCTGCCGATAAACGACGATACTAGGCTTTGAATATTAGAGATGTGGAAGCATTTTGGTATCGCATGCGTAGTAGATGGAGCAAACAGCCAAGTTTTTGGGGTCTTAACCATCGATTGTTTTTCAAGTTACTGAAAATATCTCCTAAGCGTAAATTTTAGCTTTTCAACTTCTTGTGTTTCTCATCATGTTCCATTTTCAGTTCAACAACTATCCTTTTTGGTTTTTTGTTGCAGTTTCTGTTCAATGCACTGCATTGGTTGAGAGAGATGGTTTTGTCTTCATTGATTCTGTGTCATTTCGGTTTTGAAAGGTTGGATTTTTTCAGTTGACTTCATAAGAGTTTTGGCTTAGATGGAGCATCTCTTAGTCGAAGCAGATAAAACTTTGTTTATGGTATATTACTAACTTCTCTACTTTGGGAGTGAATCGTTTTCGCGACGTGGCATTCCAAGCGTATTCATAGTTAAAATGATCCTATCTCAGCATTGGGCCTTCATATCTGACCCACACTGTTTAATTCTGGTGTCCTTGGTCTATGTTACCAATGATTTTGTTCTTTTATGGGAGCGGAAGCTTTTTCATGAAGTCTAAAAATCTGGATTTTGTTCAGTTTTCGGGAGAAGAAGCTTTTTCATGAAATCTAAAACTCTAGATTTTTTTCAGTTTGGACTATTGAAGCCATGAGATCCAATTTCTGATTTCATTGTGAAATATTGCATGTGGTCGTGTGTCTGGTTTCTCTTTCCTTATTTAATTGTGAGTGGCATGTACAATTTATTGTACATTTTGAAGAAGAAACATTGATAGTTTTTCTTCTTGACATGTCTTCTCTTTTGTCTTTTCTAATTTTCTTTCAAGTTTCTTTGCCTCGTACAATTTTCACCAGCATTCGAAGCTATAACTGATAAGTTGAATATCTCTTTATCTTACTGATCACTATGATATTGATGTTGCAGTTTGTGTGAAATTGTTATGGCAGCAGTACTGGCTTCTTATGGCTGTTACTGCTGCCATGGATTGGTAGGTCAAAGAAGAGAGACAGGTATTAGCTTTTCCAATTCAATTTCTTCCTGGAGATTCAGATCAAGAAAATGTGTCTGCGATGTCACAGAAGCATGGAGAAATTCAGTGGTTTTGGCCGAAGCAAGGCAGACAGAATCTAGCAGGCCAGAGCGTGCCTGGATGACAACAAATGGGAGTCCTTCTAAGATGCTCCCTGTTGAGGAAATAATGAAAAACAAGGTTGCTACTTCAGCTAAAGGGGAGATCTTGAATGTCCGAAAACCTGGGGAGCCCTCGAATGGCCGAAAACCTGGAGTGACCTTGAATGACGGAAAACCTGGGGAGACCTTGAGCGGCCGAAAACCTGGAACTTATGGAATGACCTTGGTCAAGGACAAACCTTCTATTGTTCTGTTCAAACAACCAAAACATGTGGATACCAAAGAATTTCTATTTACAGATGAATTAAGGATACTGCCTTCTGATGAAGGCTTCAGCTGGGCTAAAAATGATTATAATGCTTGGCAAAGGACTGTTGATGTCTGGGCATTTGTCCTTTCTTTGCGTGCTCGTGTATTTTTTGACAATGCGAAATGGACATATGTTGGTGGCTTCACTGAGGATAAACAAGTATATTTCCAGTCCCTTGTGTTTAACTTTTTTCTTGATCATACTAAATGACATACTGTCTTACTTGCCTTTCCTTTTTTTTTCTCATGCCTCCAAGTAAAGATGATTGCACCTCCTGTAATTCAGCCATGAAACCTGGTTGTAGGATTTTTATGTTCTGATGGAGATGGGTTCAATCTATTTAATAAAGCTTACTTTAATATACTATTTGATCAACGCATCAAGTTGTAGGATTCAATTCTTCTTTATGTTTTGTTTGCAGATGATAGTTTGTCTTTTCCCTTTAGAAACATGGTTCAAGGACCATACTTTTCAGCTAATATTGTATATTATTATAAAAGCATTGGTTAAATCTCATGTTTGTCATTTATGTTGTTTCAATTTAGATTTTTTTTTCTTGATGATGAAAATGTTCAGACATATCAATGGCAGTACCAAAGTACTTGAATATATCCGCAGCATGTATACACGAAAAGTGCTGTTTGATGATTTTCCATGATATTTCTGTGACAGTACTAAAGCTCTTTGTTGTGTAGAGATTCAGGAGGAGGAATACAGCTTCATGGTTAAGAGAAAGTGTACTGCAGCTTGGGCCAACTTTCATTAAACTGGGGCAGTTATCATCAACCAGATCTGATTTATTCCCAAAAGAATTTGTTGAGGAGCTGGCCAAGTTGCAGGTAATCATCTATTGATAATACAGTCTTGTGCTCATGTAATTTTTGCATTCCTTCAAATGTTGAGATTTTTCTTGGTCCTTTTCTTTTATCTCAGAACAATAAACAACAAAAATTTACTTAAAATAAAATTTATACAAAGACTATAAGTAGATCTTCCCAGATACCCTTGTACATTACTGCAAATTCCAGAGATCAGAAAACAGAAAAAGAAAATCATGCAAACTTCTGTTGCTAGCCAATTTTTGTAATGCATGCATATAGGCTATGTCACACGGACTCTTCTAACAGGGCACCACACCCGCGTCGCACCCGCACCCAGGCGGGTGCGACACTTGGACACAACTTCCTTTGTGTTAGGTGAAGTCAACCATACTGAGGTCCATTTCTATCCAAAAGTTGACACACATACATGTAGTGTTAAATTAAAACTGTTAAATATATATATATATATATATATATATATATATATATATATATATATATATATATATATATACTCATACTCCCCGCACCCCCACACCCAAGTTTTTTTAAAGTGCCGCACCGGCACCCGTACCCGCACCCGCACCTATGTGACATATCATATAGGATATGGAACTATCAATTTTGTAATGCATGCATATAAAATAAGGAGCTATCTTTTGAATTGACAGACGAACCTAAAATTATTTGTTTTGGCATGAGTGAGGAGTGTAATCAATTGATTTTTATACTTTCTTCTATAACATTACTGTACTGGAATCAGGATCGGGTGCCAGCATTCTCACCAAAAAAAGCAAGGGATTTTATTCAAAGTGAGTTGGGGGTGCCTGTTGAAGACATATTCAGGGAGTTTGATGATCAGCCAATAGCTGCAGCTAGTCTTGGTCAGGTGCTTTTTGTTAATCTTGTTTCATTCTTTTCCCCTTTTGTATACTCATTGATAGATTGGACTCTACTTGCTGCAAGTTGTAGTTCAGTTGACTTTAAACATTACCTGCTGTATATTTATAAATATTATGTTCAATATTGTTTATCAGAAGTGCACTTTTTTTAATCATATCATGAGCATACTTTCTGATACAACCTATGTAAATATTATTTTTTCATTATGCACTCAGCATCATATAGAAGACATTGTTCTTTTTTCTTTCCTGCTATTTTGTACTACCTATTTGATTGGCATTTGTTTCATTCAATCTTGGTTATTACTTTGTTTGTTATCAGTTTCATTTTTGTCATAAATAAAACATTTTTTGTTCATGTGTATTTTGCTGCTATTTTTGTAGCACTTACTTAAATGGCACTTGTTTCACGGAATCTTGATTAATACTTTTATTTCTTATTAGCTTCTTATTAACAAAAGGGTTTCTTATTAGTTTTATCATATGGATTTCTAGGTACATAGAGCCATACTACATAATGGTGAGATGGTCGTTGTTAAAGTTCAAAGGCCTGGCCTGAAGAAACTTTTTGACATTGATCTACGTAAGCCTCAAACTCTTGGCTTTATACCTTATGAATTTAGATCTGACTTCATTTTGAAAACATATACTTGGCATTTTTAGAATTATTTTACTTAGTTTTAATTCTGTAACTTTCCCTAAACTATGTGAATCTGTTACATTTTCTATTATCTTTTTTCCATCCATCTATTCTTTCCACTATATTCAATAAGGAACTGACATGCATTATACCAGAACTGTCAGCCCAAACCACACTGAAGGATTGACAAGTACCATTTTACACATTGTTTCTATATCTCAAGTACTTAACAATGTTGCAGTTTGGTTTTCTAAAAAATCAAGCCAACATGCAGGAAAGCTTTTTATTTTTCACGAATATATATTTTTTCTAAACATAAATGGTTTGCCAATACATTTTCTTATCTTTGAACTTTATGATTTCAATGCAGGAAGTAGAAGCAAGAAATGAAGGGTTTTATAAGTTACATGTGAAGCAAGAAGCATGAAGTGATCTGAAAGCATTTAAGAAGTGAATTAAAAAGTTTTTTGGAATATTTATAAGTTATTATGCTACATGGATACTACTAATTCGTATAAGGTTTATTAACTAAAATAATTTTGTTTTAAAAACATAAAGCATATTATACTATAACACTTATTGGATCTAAAAAATTCTTATTTTTACTGTAAGAGTATAGAATTAGTTTATTGTGTAATGAAACAAGTGAAAATACAAAAACAAAGTGCTTAAGCACAAATACAAGTCCACTAAGGGACAATACAAAGGGCAAAAGCCAATACAAGAACACACAAGCACAAAAGTGCATACAATGGCTGCTAATGGACAAACAAGAGAACACAAACAACATAAAAAATAAGTCTTTATTATTGACTAACAAATGCTTAAGAAAAGCATTAACCAAAGAGGGCAAAAACACCCTCTATATATACACTTATATGGCCTTGGGGATTTCCCAATAAAGACATTGAGAGATCCTAACGGCTATAATTATAGCCATTGGGATTGCTCCCAACGACTCTATTGTATTTTGACCATAGAGCTCCTACACAATAAATAAAAGACATAAAAATAAAATAAGAAAAATGTGCCCCTACTGGACAAACCCTATTACATAGGAAAAAAGTTCAAAATACCCCTGATGGGTATTTTCTATTACATTAATATATATATATATATAACTTTATTTTGACACCTTCCCTCAAACTTACAATGTGATTATCAAAAGTTTGTTAAGGAGAAAGATGAACCGAGGTACAGGACGAGCTTTAGTGAAGAAGTCTACAAGCTGATACTTAAAAGTAATATACGACTACTAGATAGTCCCTCTCAGGTATTCATCTCGTATATAATGGTAGTCCATCTCAATATGCTTTGTTCGCTCATGGAAGATGTGATTACTTGCAATGTAAATTACGCTTTTATTATTACAACACATCTTCGAAGGGTTAGAGATGTTTACATTTATATCTCTGAGAAGATTCCTTAGCCATACAAGTTTTATGATTGTCACAATTGCATGATACTCAACTTTAGTGGAAGATAATGAAACTTTTTGCTACTTCTTACATCTCCAAGAAATTAAAGAATTCCTTAACATAAATACCAGTTGTTGGGATTCTATCATTAGGGTTTCCTCCTCAACATGCATCAGTATAGGCAAGTAAATTTAAAGACGAAGATGAGGATAAAAAAAGCCCTTTAGTGATAAAGTTTTTAATGTATCTGATAATCCTTAACACTTCCCTCATATGCACAGTGGTCGGAGCATGCTGAAATTGATTTGTTGCATAAACAACATGAGCTATATCTGGTTTGGTGATAGACAAGTAGGCGAGTGATCCAATCAGTTGTCAGTTGTCTATAAAGAGTAGGATCTTCAAGCAATGTTTCATCTTCTAGCCTTAATTTCACATTGACAACTTCAGGAGTCTCCATCTTTTTATCATAAAAAATTTTCAACCTATTACAAATGTCAACAACAAGTTTCATTTGAGACAAGATATATCCTCTGGGTGAGTAAGCAATTTTAATACCTAAAAAATATCTCAGAAAGCCTATATAAGACATATAATTTTTTTTTTAAGATTTCATTTCATGAACTCTTTTTTTATACTTTCTTGTGATCATCATATCATCTACATACAACACTAGAATAACAAGGTTATTACATGTATTCTTGACAAAAAGAACATTCTCAATTTAACCAGAACGATAACCCAAACTGATCATAACAACACTTAATCTATCATACCAAGCCTTAAGGGTTTGTTTAAGTCTATAAAAAAATTTTTAGTTTAAGAGCTTTTCCTCTATCAATATTAAACCTCAGTGGAGGATCCATGTAAACTTCTTCATTAAGTCCTCCATTGAGAAAGACATTTTTAACATCTAATTGGTAAGCTATGTCACACGGACTCGGCTAGGGAGGTGCCGCACCCGAGTCGACACGCCCCGACACGGGTGCGGCTTCGGACTCGGCCCGGACTCGGTCAACGCCGAGTCGGACTCGGTCAACGAGTCAAGGCCGAGTCCATCCACATTTTGGACTCGGTCAACTTTGATCGAGTCCAAAAATGTCTATTTTTAAGACAAAAAACAAAAAAAAAACATTTTTTATATATCTTTTTTTTTAATATATAACCAGACTGTGCAATGCAGTTGCACAGTCACAGACTGTGCAACTGCACAGTCACTGCACACAGTCTGCGACTGTGCACAGTCTGTGTGACTGTTTCACAACTTATGTAAAAATATGTATAAAACACGATAAAAGGTAACCCAACCATTTGAGGTAGCTAAATAAATGCTTTTCCAGTTTAAAAAAATACTAGTTTCACAAGTATTAGAAAAGCTAGCTTAAGAACTACCATAAAGAAATGGGAGTGCCAAATTGAAACTTTCGAAAAGATTAAGGTCATAGTTTTGGCTATTTAATTTACTGCAGACTTAGAAGTTTACTATTACAAGTCAATTTAAATTATATCTGTACAATGATAATATCCTTTTATCTTATATAGTTTTGGCTACTTAATTTTAATTGTTTACTAGAATTATTGTTATATATATATAGCCGAGTCCCCGTATCCAAAATTTTTGAAATTGCGCCGCACCCGTTCGCACCTGCACCCTCACTCATGTGACATAGTTGGTAAGTGGGTCACTTTTGGATGAAGGCAATGACTATTAGGGTTCCTACATTAGTCATTCTCGCTACCGGTATAAAGGTTTCCTCATAATCAATCTCATATTTTTGAATGCACTCCTTTATCAACTAACCTAACTTTGTATCTTTCAAGAGAACCATCATTTTTAGTTTTAACCTTAAATACCCATCTATATCCTATGAGTTTCTTTTTTAATGGTAGGCTAACTATTTCCCAAGTGTTGGCCAGACGAAGGACATCTAGTTCTATGTTCATGACTTTAATCCAATGAGAATGGTTTTTAGCTTCATTGTAACGTGATGATGGTTCATGGTAAGAGTGGAGTGACATTAAACAAGCTCTATAGTTTGGAAAAAAGAAGTCATATGACACAAACCTATGTGGTGGCTTGGAGACTCGGTTGGATCTCCTAAGGGTTGACTCTTCAATGGGTAGACCTTGTGAATACCTTTCATAAGCACAAGGTTGATCTCTTTGCTCACACCGAGTATAGACATGCATATCATTAGAGGACCACATTATCATTATTATGAGATGACTCTAAATTATCCTCAACATGATGATGTCCATTATCAACATCATTATCTAAGAGTTATCACAAATAGAATTACCATCATGATTTATCTCATAATCATTTGATTCATAGGAACCATGCTCTTCTTTTGGCAAAAGATCAAACAAGAAACTATGGTCTACTTTCTCCTTTGTTATCTTTTTTATCAAAACCGTTTTCACTTTCTAAAAAAGTTACATTTTTAGAAACATATAGTTTATTACTTTTAAGATCAAAACACTTATACCCTTCTTGAGTTTCACCATACAACAAAACAACAACAACTACGCCTTCATCCCAAAACAATTGGGGTCAGCGATATGAACCAAAAAAGAAATTCATTTTGGGTCTTCCACATGAATCCTTTTCCTCCAATCATTTCTATCCAACGCCATGTCCTCGGTGAGGTTCAAAGCATTCATATCTTTTCCTATCATCTCCATCCAAGTCTTCCTAGGCCTACCCCGACCTCTTTTAACTAATATATTTTCCCATTTCTCCAACCTTCTAACTGGAGCATCATTAGGCCTTCGCCGAATATGTCCAAACCACCGTAAACGATTCTCTCGCATCTTATTTTCAATGGGTGCAACACCTACCTTCTTACGTATCTCTTCGTTCCGAATCTTATCTTTTATTGTATTTCCACACATCCATCTAAGCATCCGCATCTCAGCTACACTCATTTTTTGAATATGATGTCTCTTGGCAGCCCAACATTCCGTACCATATAGTAAAGCGGGTCTAATAGTCGTCCTATAAAACTTTTCCTTCAACCGCAATGGCATTCTACGATCGCACAGCACTCCAGTAGCACTTTTCCATTTCATCCACCCAACCTTTATCCTATGATTTACATCTCCATCAATTTCTCCATACTTTTGAATGATGGATCCCAAATATTTGAAATAATCATTCACCGGTATATCTTGCTCACCAAGCTTCACTACACTCCCATCACTACTTCGTTGCTTACTAAACCGACATTCCATATATTCAGTCTTACTCTTACTCAACTTAAAACCTCTAGCTTCCAATGTCTGTCTCCATAATTCTAACTTAGCATTAACCCCAGCTCTAGACTCATCAATCAAAACAATATCATCAGCAAACAACATACACCACGGTACATTTTCTTGAATTGATCTCGTAAGCTCATCCATCACTATCGCAAATAGGAAAGGGCTTAAAGCAGATCCTTGATGTAACCCAAGTTACCCAACCGTTATCGGAAAATTGGTTGTCACCCCTCCACAAGTGCGGACATTGGTTACTACTCCTTCATACATATCTTTAATTATACTAATGTACTTGAGAGAAACACCTTTCTTCATCATTGTCCACCAGAGAACGTTCCTAGGTACTCTATCGTATGCCTTCTCTAAATCAATAAAAACCATATGCAAATCTTTGTTCCTCTCTCTATATCTTTCAATAAGTTGTCTAAGAAGATGTATAGCTTCCATAGTTGATCTTCCAGGCATAAAACCAAATTGATTCCCCGATATCATGACAACCTTCCTCAACCTAGACTCAATCACCCTCTCCCAAAGTTTCATAGTATGACTCATGAGTTTTATACCACGATAGTTTGTGCAATCTTGTATATCACCCTTATTCTTATATAAAGGCACCAAAGTACTCTTCCTCCACTCATTAGGCATCTTATTTGTTCGCCAAATCAAGTTAAAAAGATTTGTCAACCATTCTAAACCTTTCTCTCCCAAGCATTTCCAAGCCTCGATAGGTATACCATCTGGGCCAACTGCCCTTCTTGATTTCATTTTCTTCAAAGCCTCTGCAATTTCTTTCTTTTGAATCTTGCGCATGAAGTCACGATTTATCTCATGAAAAGGAATGGAGAAGTCTCCAAGATCTTGAGCATGACTATCATTAAATAGCTTATCAAAATAATCTTTCCATCTCTCCTTAATCTCCTCATCTTTGACTAAAACCCTTTGCGTTTCATCTTTGATACATCTAACCATACCCAAATCCTTCGATTTCCTATCTCTCATCTTTGCAAGCCTATAAATATCCTTCTCGCCTTCTTTGGTATCCAACTTGTCATAAACCTCCTTATATACCTTAGCCCTCGCGTTTCGAACAACTTTTTTAGCTTCCTTCTTTGCTATCATATACTTCTCCAAATTCTCATTATCACGACTCTTACTTAGATTTCTATAACACTCTCTTTTAACCTTAATAGCTAATTTGACATCCTCGTTCCACCATGATGTATCCTTACCTAGTGGTGCACCGCCTTTAGACTCACCCAATACCTCCTTAGCTACTTTTCTCATACCACCCGCTATCTTATTCCACATTGATTCTGAATCCTCCTCGAGACACCAATCAACTTCCTTAACTACCTGCTCTACAAACATTCCTTGTTTAGCTCCTTTCAGTGCCCACCACTTAATTGTAGGATCTATCCTATGTCTATCCCTTTTGCGGCATTGTCTAATTCTAAGATCTAAAATTAAGACTCTATGTTGTGTAGCTACACTTTCTCCTGGTATAACCTTACAATCGATGCAACAACCCCTATCTCTCTTTCTAAGTAGGAAAAAATCTATCTGACTCGTATTAACCCCACTTTTAAATGTTACTAGGTGAGACTCCCTCTTCCTAAACCAAGTGTTTGCTAAGATCATATCATAGGACAAACAAAAATCTAAAATCCTTTCTCCACTTTCATTTCTTTCTCCTATACCATAGCCTCCATGGATATTCTCAAATCCATCCCTACTAATGCCTACATGTCCATTAAGGTCACCGCCGATGAAAAGCTTTTCTCCATAAGATGTCTCTTGTACTACTCCATCTAAATCTTCCCAAAATTGATGCTTAATGGAATCATCTAAACCTACTTGAGGTGCATAAACACTAATAATATTAATAATATCCGTACCTAATACTAATTTAATAAGTAAAATTCTATCACCCTTCCTACGGACCTCAACTACATTATCTATAAACTGACGACTCATAACAATCCCTACTCCATTTCTATTCCTATTTATTCCTGTATACCAAATCTTATATCCCCAAGGTTCTATCACTTTAGCTTTTTCACCTACCCATTTGGTCTCTTGAAGACATAAAATATCAATCTTTCTCCTACACATAACATCTACTAACTCTACCAACTTACCAGTTAAAGACCCTATGTTCCAAGTGGCTAACCTAATTTTATGGTCTTGGACTAACTTCTTTACCCCCACCCGTCCAACAAAGTGAGGGAACCCTTGCCTATTTGACACCACACCCGGGCGCCGGTGTGACGCGTCGCTTCTGGAGTTTCACCATACCCAACAAAAATACATTCAAAGGCTTTTAGAGATAATTTGTCATTTTTATGAGTAAGAACAAAACATTTGCAACAAAAAATTCGTAATCGCTTGAAATCAAGGGTTATGTTAAATAAATTTTTGAATGGAGAAATATTTTGCATAGATGACGAAGGCATTCTATTTAGCAAATAAATTGAAGTCAAGATGACTTTGGCCCAAAAATTTTTAGGAATATCTTTAGAAATATGTAGGGTTATAGCGGTTTCTATGATATGTCTATGCTTTCTTTCCGCCAACTCATTTTGTTGAGGAGTCCTTAGACAAGATTTTTGATGACGAATTTCATTTTGCTTTAAATAATTTAATTTTTTTTTGACATATATTCTTCACCTGAGTCGGACCAAAGTATAGAAATATTGCTTTGAAATTGATTTTTAGTAATCATGTGAAATTCTTTAAAACATGAGAAAACATCCGATTTGAAGTTAAGGAAGTAAACCCATATATATCTAGTGAAGTCATCAATAAATGTAACATAATACGAATAATAACCTTTTGACATGATCGGGAATGAGCCCCATACATCCGAATGCACTAACTCAAAAGGGTTTTTAGAAATAAAGGTTCTATTTGAAAAAAAATGATTTTATTTTTCCAAGAATGCAATCTTTGCAAACAATATCTTTTTCATTAAAAAAAAATCTCGAAAGGGAAAAGGTACATCTTAGATAAGCTTGAATGTCCATGTCTTTTATGCCAAATTATAATATTTTTATCTTGGACATAATTACAAAATGATTTGGATGGAAGAGACAAAAAATCTATAAAGTAGAGATCTCTTTTGCTATGCCTTTGCCCAATCAACTTTTCTGACTAGAGATCCTGCACAATTCATATCCATGCTGAAAAATTTATGAAACAGAAAAAAGATTTAAATTCAATTTAGGAACAACTCTAATTTTTGCAATAAAGAATTTTTGAAAATCTAAAATTTCAATATTGTTGATTTTTAAAGATGTCCCATCGGCATTTGAAACACAAGCTATTTTTGAGTTAGTGCATACATCGGAAAGAACACTTTCATTTGGAGTCATGTGAAAGGAAGCCCTTTAATAAAGAATCCAAGAGCATATACCTGGAGGAGATGATGAAGCAATAACATCACCCGAAGTTGAATAAGATGTCTTAAGGAATTGGAGTGCCTCCGTTAGTTGACTAATGAAAATTTTAATATCTCCTCCATTTGTCTTTTTCATTCTTCTTGGATATGGATTCTCTAATGAAAGCTACCTTTTTGTTGAGTTTTAGACATGCCGGTTTGATATGCCCCGGTTCATTACAATATTGGCAAATGATTTTTCGTGATCCTCCATTATAGTTTTGCCTCCCAAAATGTAGAGGTTTATATGTTCTCATATTGTTATCGGGCCTAGCCATGATCGATACTTTATCTCCTTCTTTCATAGTCATACTAAGACGAGTTTCCTCTTGGCATATTTGGGTAAGAGCCTCTTCAAAAGGCATAGCGGAGGATCTATGAAAAAGGAAAAATCTCATTTGTTCGAATTCTGAGCATAGATCATGTAAAAATTTTAAAAATGTTCTTTTTCCATTTGCTCATGCTTAAGTTCTACGTCCACGACAACTACCCATTTAGGTTCAAGAAGTGCTAACTCATCCCAAAGAGGAGATAAGGCACTAAAATAGTTTTAGATACTCATGCCCCCTTGCTTAGTGGTTCTAATATTTTCTTACAAGAAATATTGTCTTGTAAGGTCTTTTTGGGTTATCCTTCATAAAGAAACAAGTTTCAATTGCCTTTCTAAATTTGGCAATATTGTCACATATCTTAATGTTGACATTGTTGATTGTTCATGAACCAAGCTAGAATTTTAGCATGGTTACTTTCCTAATACTCTACCTTGATTTGATTATCATAGATGGCGTTGGTTTGATCTTCTCCTTCAAGAATTTTTTTTATGCTTCCTTTAAGTCTGGTGAGTTTTAGAAATGGCTCAGGAATGATATTCATCACTTATCTTCAAAAGCTTCTTTCCTTTGACGTGGTTCTTCGTGGCGGAAGACCACATCATATAATTAGTTTCATTGAGCTTGAAGGAGAGTTCAACTTTTGATTCATGCTTCATGACGAACAAGAGAAAGAAAGAGATAGTGATAGAGAGAAAGAAGAAGGAAGATGAACACAAACTCTTTAATCAAGAGCACATGTTCCCTTGATCACCACGGTCCGAGGTCCAAGAACCCAAGAAACTCTAATACCATGTAATGTAACAAGCAGAAATACAAAAATAAATTGCTTAAGCATAAATAGAAGTCCACTAAGGGATAATACAAAGGACAAAAGCTAATACAAGAACACACAAGTACAAAAGCGCATACAATGGCTACTAATGGCCAATCAAGAGAATACAAACAACATAAAACATGTCTTTATTGACTAACAAATGCTTAAGAAAAGCATTAACCAAAGAGCAGGGAAACACCCTCTATATATACACTTATTGGCCTTGGGGAGCTCCCAATAGAGCCGGTGGGAGCTCCCAATGACTCTATGGTCTTTTGACCATAGAGCCCCTACACAATAAATAAAAGACCTAAAAATAACATAAGAAAAATAAGAAAGAAAAAAGACAAATCTTTCCCTACCGGACAGACCCTATTACATAGGCAAAAAGACCAAAATACCCCCTGATAGGTATTGCCTATTACATAAGTATATACAATTGCATATATATATATATATATATATTATTATATATAACTATATTTTAACATATTTTACATATATAAAATATCAAAACAAAATTTAGCCTGATATAAGCAAAATCATTATTTGTTAATATTATAATAACTAGTAAGTAGCAAATAATAGGTCAAGATTACCAAAGCTTACTTATTAATCATACACAAAGGAGTACATAATAGCATACTTTTTAATGAAGAACCTCAAATACCTTTGAGTTTAGTAAAAACAAAAACTTTTTCATTTAAGAATCATAGGAAATGTATTGCCATTTAAGGTTTTTATTCTTTAATCTAATTAAAATAGACCAGCTATGGTATTGTTATTATAAAAGTCAAAATTCGTTAATTATGTAAATGCGTTTTTTGTAAAAGCTCAATTCTCATGTTGAAAATCTGATGTCTTTGGAAGTGTGCTTCCCATGGTAGGGGAACTAACTGTCAGGGGTGCTTAGCTTCCACCTTTTGAAGTGGCTTCTTAGGAAATTAGCTTTCAAGATGACCATGCTTTAGTGGTATGTGAGGTTATAAACCATAGTTCTTCTTAAAGTGATTCATCAATAGGCCTAATAGAAACTTTTTGAATAGGATGGTATAGCTGTAATGAAATAGGCTTAAATACAAATAACAAGTGAAAAACACTGGTAGGTCCAACAATGGACAAGAACCAAGAAGATTACACAAGCACTTTAAGTGCAAACACATAAACCCACAAAGGGGAAATGCCAAAAGGCAAAAAAGAAGAAATATTATTGAGAGAGAGTGAGAGAACTACTAGAGGGGGAACACCCCTCTTTATATAAACAAAGAATGAGAGAGGGAGGCCTTGGGGCTCCCACAATGTAGTCGTTGGGGAGCCCCAACGACTACAAATGTGGGGTCCCCAAGGGTCCCAAAAAGAGAAAAAATAAAAAATAAAAAAGTAAAAAGTAAAAAGCCTAAAAAATAAGTTATTTTTAAAGAACAACTTATATTACATGTGAAAAGACCAAAATACCCCTGTCAGGTATTTTGGAATAAACAGAATATATATATATATATTATGTATATATATATATATATATATTTAACAATATCATAGGTGAAATCTCACTTAAATAGGTACAATTTTAGTTGGAAAATTGACCAGGTGCTAGGAAACCATGCATATGATCTGTCTGTATCCATCTCTCATAGGTATGTTCTGTTGAGTATATTTCTGCTTTTTATAACTATTTTCTAACTTCTAGATCCATCTCGTTTAGACATGATTTGGTGAAGTCATGTTTCAATGAAAATGGTGCCAATTGGATGAGTGACTCAAGTTTGATTTCTTCTCTAGGACTAATGCCTTTGTACACTATTGTTTTTATCAAATTCATTTTTTATGCACTGGGTTTTTGCTGGGATCAGTGGAATTTATTCTTTTTTATGTTGAGATTTTCAGGAAACTTGAAGCTGATTGCAGAATATTTTCAAAATAGTGAAACTTTTGGAGGTGCTTCAAAAGATTGGATTGGTATATATGAAGAATGCTCAAAGTAAGTGCTTCATATTCTCTATTTCTTTGGTACTCTACTTGGTGTAGCACCCAGACCTTTGTGACAGTTGTGGACAAAAGAATGGAGTGAATTAGAAAGAATAATAAGTGAAATTTAGTTTAACAATTTAATAAAATAAAAAATATCAATTGCTCATCAGTAATTACATCAGCATAAATAATTTTTTTTCTTTTTATGGTATCACTTCGATGCAAATTCTCTCCAGAGTATCTTTTTTTGAGTTGCTACAAATGAAATTATTTCAAATAGATAGATTGATCACATTCAATTGGTTTCAAGTGCAATGGAATTTCAAAAGTTTTTGATTGGCTAAATCAATGCATGTAAAGTTAGAATCCCGAGATATGTTTCTATCCCTCGTGCAATAGAAATTTTTTAAAATGAATGCTAACAATTGAACCTAATTGCCAGGATTTTGTATCAAGAGATTGATTACATAAATGAAGGGAAGAACGCAGACAAATTTCGCCGGGATTTTCGGAATGTAAAGTGGGTTCGGATCCCTGTATGTGTCTTAGATAGATGACCCATCTACTAGTGTATTTATCTTTCTATCCTTTCCTTCCAAGTTTTGGGCCTCTCATACTGTGTTTTTTGGATTATGGTTTCAATATTTTATTGCTGAGATGAAACTTTGATGTATTTTTCTTCAATTATCAATTGATAACACCTTGGGACCCTTTTCTTGTAGCGAGTATTTTGGGATTATACTTCCAGAAAGGTGTTGACTTTGGAGTATGTTCCAGGTTAGCATTTGAAATTTAATTACAGATACTTAGATGAATTCCTTGAATTTAGCTGTGTGCTGAGGATTGGACTATTTGGAATTAATTTTGTTCATCTGCAGATCTACTTGTAACGCATATTTTGAAAGAATAGGTGCTCTAGGTTTAATGAGTTTGTGTTACTGACTGATTAATGGTGAACAGGAATTAAGATAAATAACTTAGAGATTCTAGATCGTCAAGGTGTTAATCGGTCTGAGATATCATCGCGTGCAACAGAGGCATACTTGATACAGGTCAGCATCTTCCCTTCTCATGGCATTTACATTTTTACTTCACATGGTCAATGTTTCATCCTATAGCAAATTCAATGAAGTAGGTTAAACTTGAATTCACATTGGAATATAATGCTTCAATCTATTATTATATGCAAGTGAGGTTATACTTTCTTATAGGTCACCTAGTCTTTATACTGAATGAGATTGATGACAGTTTTAACTTATATGTGAAACTGCACTACTTGGGTTGGAAGACACTTTAATATATACTTCAATATGGTTATTTCTCTGTCATAAGTATTGCTCGTATATGAAATATTGTGATTCTTTAACTAAGCCTTTTAAAATTTGAAAATTTCAAAAATATCCTGAGAATTCCAAAATATCTCCTTGATTTGAATTTATCACAATATTATCATCATGGGATAATCTTGATGTTGTCTTCAAGAGTTTGGGAAAATAATTGAAATATATTTCCACATCTTTTCAACTTAAAATTTCTGGTGCCACTGCCTTTGTTGCAATGTATATCTGTTGCCTTCCTTACCAATAGGATGCCATGAGCATAGTTGGCAAACCCGGTGAGTCAACCTGGATCGGACCCCAACTGGATGACCGATTCAGGACCACCGATCCACATGCCTCATATGTGTTTTTTGTCATGCATTTTGTTGTTTTTAATGTGTGATGTTCATAAAAGAGTACTTATTATCGAGAATCATATTTTTTTAAACCAATACATTTTTAACAATTATGTATAGTTGAATGCTTATGGAGCTTAGTCATTGATGTCGTGCTAAATTTAGTAATTATACACTATGGGGTTTGACTTTTTCTGTATCTTAACACTAGAAAATGCATAGTCCTAACTCATGCGATTTACCGAGTCGACCTGCTGACTCGCGAGTCAAGGGTCAGGTGATCCGAATCACGATTTGCCAAGTATGGCCATGAGTACAAATAAAAAATCCAATTGAGAAGCAGAACTACCCATTTTGTGGTCATAGGAAGAAATGGGTGACATTTCTTTTATTAAAAATTAAGAAATGATGTCCTTTCATCATGTGAAGCAAACTAGGTAAGTAGGTATTCAGTTCATATTCAGAATAGTGTTCCCCTACATGTTCCTTCCTTCCAATTCCAGTGCAGGAGGTATTGAATGAACATCTTTTATTTCTGATTCATTCATGTGCAGGACAGGAATGGTATTTATGATGTAGGTTTGCACTTCTTTAAGGTGCAATGACACCCACCGACCTGCTCAATGGCTAAAACATCTCAAGTAGTCATTCTGGCATCAAACTAGGATGTAGGAAGTTTGGCATGTTTACACTCTTTTGACAAGATTTCATTATTCAACTTCAGCATTGTCTACTGTTATAGGTGTTCACCTTCTTTTGTATTGATCAGGGAGCAACTTTTAGTCAGTTAACTTGATAATGCTTCAGGAACCTCCATTTCTATTAAAAAAAATCAATAGTAGCAGTCTGTACCATTAAATGCTGAATTGTATTCATGCAGATACTTAAGACTGGCTTTTTCCATGCTGATCCTCATCCTGGAAATCTCGCTGTTGACAATGATGGATCTCTTATCTACTATGATTTTGGCATGATGGGAGAAATAAAGTCATTTACACGGGAGAGACTGCTTGAACTATTTTATGCTGTTTATGAAAAAGATGCAAAAAAGGTGTGAAAGATTTTAGCTTTAACTTAACATTTTCTGCATTATTCTATACATCTTGTAACTTTGAACAAACAACTAGGCCACTTCTGAGCATTTTGTGGTCATAAAAGTTCATATTATGATCATAAAATAGATTAATAGACTTTCTATGCTTATCAATAAAATTATGATATCCTTTTCACAAATCTTTTTATCCGGACTGTCTTTTATAGGTTATAAACTGCCTCATTGACCTAGGAGCACTTCAACCCACTGGCGACATGTCATCAGTATGTATTACTCTTTTCTGCATGATGTTAGCATAATTTTGTTAGATGGAAAGTTTTGTGGTACTGGAGAACTGTTTTGGCATAAATTTGCCATTCAATGTTTGCTACCTGAATGTTGATTAACTGCACAATGGGTTTCCAGGTTAAGAGATCTGTTCAGTTTTTCCTTGATAATTTATTAAACCAGAGCCCTGATCAGGAGCAGACTCTGACTGCAATTGGCGAGGTCAGTCAGTTATTGAATTGTTCCAAGGGTACTATTTACTTCAACATAAAAAAATATTTTGTTAATAATTTTTTTCATGCTATGTTTGGAAATTGAGAGATGCATTTTTATCTTGAGATGTTCATTTTGCGACTTTTAAGCCATTTGTGCGGTAGTAGTAGAATACCCAAGTTGGTCCTTATGTAATCAGGTGGTGAGTTTAAATTAAACAGTATGGAATGCAAGGAGTGGTGAAATTAGATCCAAGGGTTGTTGAAACGTGTTCCTTTCCAAGGAAACTTAACATTTTGATGAAGCAGAGTAAACAGCTTAAATAAGATCCTAACAAAATGTATAACCTCATCTTTTTTAGCTTGAATGACTAGTGTTCTAGTCCTAGACATATCATAAATGGAAAGCCATGTTATGAAGATCGATATTGGTATTCAAAATTATTATAAGGTGGTGCTATCATATGCATATTGGAGCTGATCTATGATGGGCATGATGAAAACATTCTGTCAATGTACTGACATTATTGAATATGATGTTAGTTAGTTCTTTGTATTTGCATTGCCTTCCCATATTTATTTACTAATTTTGTTAGTGGTTCCTTTTTACTTCAATGGAATTAACATTAGATGTTCATTTGGTAGTGACTGTGTAGAGACCTTGGTAAATAGTGATTCGGCAAATTGTACTAGTTAGGGAGGAAAATATAACAAGAATAAATAAAATGGAGTGGATAAAGTAAAATTGTAACCTTATGTATGAAATTTCAAGAAGCGACAGAACATGCATGATGATAATAATGATCACAGGCCCAATCAAGTGCACACTCACAGACGCGTGTGGATCATGCAGCTTCCATTATCTATATGATTATATCTGTGTTTTTTTAGCAAGACAATATCTTAGAACTCTAATAATTGTTTTGTCTTGAAACATTGGGAAGTTTGAAAAAAAATTGCAATCAAATAAAGATAAAAAAGTGCTTATTGGTATATTGCGCAATGATATAACAGACGAAAGTAAAACTAAGAATAAGGAAATGATATAAATAATTAGATTTTTGAACTAGCAAAATGTCTTGATAATTTTCTATAATAATAATAGTATTAACTAAAACACCATAGCTAAAAAATAGTTTCCCTTTAACTATGAAACTATCATAATAATATTAATATACTTGAAAAGTACAAAATATTTTGGGGGTGCATGTGCATGTCGCCAAAAGTATAACTGTTGGTATATGAGGTTGATTTCTGTAAAATAACTCTCTTTCCTGCAGGATTTATTTGCAATAGCAGTGGACCAACCTTTCCGCTTTCCTTCGACATTTACATTTGTTTTGAGGGCATTTTCAACATTAGAAGGTTCATTTATTATTTTCATCAGCTAAATTCCACTAGAACCATTACTTTCAATTATTCATTGTGATGATTTGAGAATACTTGCAATTTAAGGGAATCTTGAGTAAATATGAAGCGTGAAGTTCAGTTATGTTCTATTCTAAGTTTTTGACAAGGAAATTGCATTGGAGTTCTAAATCCTTTTTGAGTTTTAGTGTAATGTTAGAGTCAATTATTTATGAGTTGACTTGGTGGTTGCATTTTTCAACTCAACTTTTGAATAACAAGTCCATTTTTTTGTGCGATGCTGTTGGCACCTTAAAACTAGAAAGAGTGTAGATGATTGTTGGGGTTATTCTTTGTATTTTGCTTATCTAAATATTGATTTTCTAGTGCCTTAACCTAGTACTCTCTCTATATATATGTACATTATATATATATATATGTATGTATGTGTGTATGTATGCATCTGGCTGCTTCCTTTCTTCCAGTTGCATTCTCAAAGAGTCAGGGCAATAGGAAAATAAACACAAACAACAAATAAGTAATCTCCTTTTTTTTTAAAGGTGGTATTCTTATGTATTTTTATGAAATTTTACAAAAATAAATAGAAATTTTACCCAAACAGCATTTAAGTCATTTAAAATAAATATAAACGGGAATGAGTTATATATACTTACATCAAAACGTGAAATGAGAAAGACTAGAGGTTGCTGGAATAAAGGTAGCATTGCAAAGTGCAAATCTAGTGGCAGGATAGTGTGTTACACATCATGACTAAGGTAGAGGAAATTGTATGCCATAGTCATCAAGTTTTACTTCTTTGATCTATTTTACATCAAGTGGGTAGTTTTACTAAAGAAATCTACATTAGGATGATGAATGACATGGGAACAAGGTAAAGATAGCGAGTTGTACCAATGAAGAAGAAATCAGAAAGTGACATCTAAGATGCTTTAGACTTGTTTCATGGTGGTTCACAGCTGTATTAGTGTGAGAAAGTGACAAAATAGGTGGATAGGGGTTTAAGAAATCCAGGAGAAAAGGGATGCCAACAAAGAATTGGAAGGGAAAGTTTGTTGGGACTTGAAAGATTGTCATAAAACTTAGATATGGATGTAAGGAGAGGTAGTTATGAAAACAAATAATGAGGATGAGATAAGATGATGGTATGCATGTGAAAATATCTCAAAAGAGATAATGTGCAAAATAAGCACAACCTCCACAAAGGGAAATGTGCACAAAGGCACAAGAACACTTAGAACAAAATGTACACAAGGTACAAATAGAGAACACAAATGCCAAAATATAAAGAATTTTATTGAACAATGGAGAACAATGCTCCAAGCATTGAATAACATTTAAGAGCGGGGTTCACCCCTATTTATAATGAAGAGGAAGCCTTGGAGGGGCTCCCACTAGACGTTGGAGCCCCTCCAACGGTTAGAAATCTAACCGTTAGAGGGGTCCAACGTCTAGTGTTGGACCCCCTCCAAGGAGTTGACTAAGTCAACAAAAAAGAAAAAGAAAAAGGAAAAAGAGGAAAAGAGAAAAGAAAAAGAAAAGTTACAAACATATTCACTAACGTGGATATGCATAAAAAAGGGGAAAAAACAGAAATACCCCTGGGGGTTACATGATGTGAAAATAATATATATATATATAATGATAGATACATATACATATATGTATGATACATATATGTATATGTATCTCTCTTTATATATATATAAATATATGTATACAAAAAGGAGATACAATTTAACAATGCATGCATAAACATTGAAGTATGTGCATTCATGCACAAAACGTTTTCATGCATATATGAGCACATATTTACGTATAAAATCAATTTTACCCTATGAAAGGTTTGATACTTGATGTTAATTTTGGTAATGAAACATAGAATCAAATAGTCTTCTCATGATTTCTTTTCAAAGATGAACTCAACAACAACAACAACGTCTTCATCCCAAACAATTGGGGTCAACGATATGAACCAAAAAGAAAATAATTTTGGGTCATTCACATGAATCCTTCTCCAATCATTTCTATCCGATGTCATGTCCTCGGTGAGGTTCAAAGCATTCATATCCTTTCTTATCATCTCCATCCAAGTCTTCTTAGGCCTACCCCGACCTCTTTTAGCTAATATATTTTCTCATTTCTCCATCCTTCTAACTGGAGCATCATTAGCCCTTCGTCGAATATGCCCAAACCATCGTAAACAATTCTCACTCGTCTTATTTTCAATGGGTGCAACGCCTACCTTCTTACGTATTTCCTCGTTCTGAATACGTGAAAGTTATTTATCATGAGTGAGGAAAATATGCTTAACAAAAATATTCAAAAGGCTTTAGGCCATGAGATTTAGCTATTTTGTTTATATGCAGTTATGGAATCCTACTGGAGACCAGTGTTGTATGTATTGTACCGTAGTGTACAATATGGTACAATACACATCATTACTTTTGGGTTTTGTGATATGATATACACTCATATCGCGATACGAGTGTATATGTACTCGTATCGGGTGTATCGTACGATACACCCCTTATCATACGATACACCTTTAACACACTTTAAAAAGGTTGAAAGTTATTTTTTTTCATTTTGGGTTTTAAATATCTTTTGAGGGCCGACTTCTCCATTTGTCTAGAGGCCATTAGAAGTGCATTTCCACCATTTTTTAGCCTAAAGAAGTGGGTTAAGGTAAAAAAAAGTGTATTTTCACTATTTTTTCACTTAAGAAAATGGGTTAAGGTAAAAATTCTTTATTATGAGTAAAATTACAAAGCTACTCTCCAAAAAAAAGTTCACCTCGAAAAATAGATCCACGAAAATTAAAGATTTATATCAAGGTAGAAATCAGGTTCCACACTCTTCTAACAAATATGACATAAGATGATCCAGCATGGCAATGCGACACTCAAGTAATGAGTGAAAACCGATTGAAAATCGAGTGCAACTATTGCTATAATATTTTTGTTTATGTAATATTAAAGTATGAGTCCTATGGCATGTTCTTAATTGCAAGATATTTAATATTTTGCATTGTTCTTGTGAGATAGTTGATGTTTGATGATGTCTTATGTAGACCATAGAGACAAATGCTTCATATGTGATTTTATGGTTTCATGTGATATGATTTTTTAGAATTTTTGCTATTTTTTATTTTTTTATTTTCTTATTTTTTTTGGATTTTTTGGAAATTTTTTATTAAAAATTTACAATACGGTGTTACTTTGAGCCCGACTGATACGAGTAACGATATGATACTTACAACCTTGCTGGATACAATGAATTTACTCTTTCATTATTGTTCCTATGTACCTTTGGTTTTTTTACAATGATATTTTATAGATTTACTTTTCTCCTGTAGGTATTGGGAATATGTTGGATCCAGATTTTTCATTTGTAAAAGTTGGAGCTCCTTATGCACAAGTATGTTTGTTTATCTTATAATTTTATGTTTTCACTAGTCATGTTACAAAATTATTTCAAACCATTAAAATCTTTCTTCCATAATTCATGGTGATGTAGGAATTGCTTGACTCTAGACAAAAGCGGGTAAATGGAGCATATCTTGTTGAGGAACTGCGGAGACAAGCTGATGATGTAATGAGTTCTATGCACATAATTTTGTTTTTTTTTTCTATGTTATTTGCATGATTGGATTTTTAATGGCATGTAAACCTTATTTTGAATATAGTGCGTAGTCTTGTCATTACTATGTTTAAGATGCTGATATATTTCAAGGTGGAGCTATCAGCACCTTATTGAAGGTGATTGTTTTGCAATTTTCTTCTGATCTACATGAAAACTTGCCTTTATGTTACACAGATCAACCTCAATTTCTCTTTTGTTGACTATGAATCCAGTGGGCCTGAGATTTAGTCTAACTTGTTTTCTTCTTAAATAATTGAAAATTCTTAGCTATTACAGTGACCTTATCGTCTGTGTAACCTTACTGAGATATTGTTCAATTACTCTCACATGACTTCTTTCATCAAAAATCCCCAAAACATTACTGAGATATTGTCCAATTACTCTCACATGACTTCTTCCATCAAAAATCCCCAAAAGCAATCATAGTAAGGCTACACTTGTCCTCAGACAAGTTGCTGTATGCTCTTCAACCTCATTACAGTAAAATAGAAGGTTCTCCATGAAGCGTCAAAGGTTTTTGATGTTATTTCTTGGTGATATCAATTTTATATCCTTTGGAGTGTTAGCTTTTTTAAATTATGTTTCTAACATTTCTTTTAGCGTGCAGTAGTTTATCAAGGGGGTTTACTACTTTTTATGTTTATTAAAGTTGGAACTTTGAAGCACTAATATTGTTTTGTCAAACTTGATCAATTTAGTTAATGTTTGACAATTGCAATATATACATTTATGTTGCTTGATTTTTGAGCCTTGCCTTGATTACTTGGTCAATTGATTGAATACGAACTTAAGTACTTGGTGCCTGCTACTGAGGATCACATATTTATAGCTGTAAGCAATTCATTGCAAAATGGGCTTAAGCAGAAAATTAGTACGTATATATATATATATATATATATATATATATATAGAGAGAGAGAGAGAGAGAGAGAGTCCCCCATGGATTACCACTTTCCTATTGTCTTAAAGCATTCGAATGTTGGGAGTAGGATAAGTAGCATCTTGGTTCCAAATTAAGGTTGCATGCTACAAGGCAATTTAAAATTTAAAAATAAAAATGTTATCGTATGTTGCATATGCTATTCTCTATGTTTGGTATGATATTTTGCAACAAGTGTCAGAAAGACTTCTATGCACGATATGAGATTCATATCCTTGGTGTGTTAACCGGTTTGAGCCATCAAGATTTAGTTTTCATTCATAAGGATGATGTATAGTTAAAAATCAGTTCTTGATTATAGTGACTTTCTTTATTTGATAATCAGTTGACATGAAAGGTGATGTTTATTGCAGGCTAGAGCTTCCACTGTTTCCATGCCTTACAGAATTCAGCGAATAGAAGAATTTGTGAAACAACTTGAATCTGGTGATCTTAAACTTCGAGTGCGTGTACTTGAGGTATGTCTGTTTTTTGTACAATGGAATTAGAAAAAGTATAGATGGTATCTCTTTTCTGCTTGTAAGAAAGAAATAAAATCAAGAGTTTAGGCTGTCAGACATGAACCTGTAATCCTGTTCTTTGGTATGTAGGCCAAACCTCTTAATGGTTTTCATGTGCAAAGGTACAAGTTGATGATGCATTTGACCCATTGTATTACACTGTGTGGGTTAATTTAGAGTAATTCCTATATAGTACAAGGTGTCTTGAACCATATCTCACTTTATTTGATTTAGTCTCATTAGTTGACTAACTAACAATGCAGGCTGAAAGAGCAGCTCGAAGAGCATCCATAATGCAAATGGCCACAATTTATACAGTACTAGGAGCAACTCTGCTGAATGTCGGGATCAGCCTAAGCTTCCAAGGGAATCAAGCAGTTGCAAATGGGTCCTTCCTTGGTGCTGGTGAGTGATCCTTCGCTTGATGCTTAAGGATATGAACTGTGCCCAGCATTCTAAATTGTTCTGGATTACTGCAGTTTTATTATTGAGGGAATAAGAAGGGGGAGGTCGCCTTGTGTGTGTGTGTGTGTGTGTGTGTGTGTGTATATATATAGAGAGAGAGAGAGAGAGAGAGAGAAGTGAACATATTAGGCCCTCTTTTCTCGTTCTGACCCATTAGGCCTCATAGTTTGAAGTGTGTTATGATAGATCTGAACCGTTAAATGTGTTCAGCGTGCTCGATTGAGTGGGAATCTACTCTTGGATCATATTTTTTCGACAAAAAAATATTGTTTTACGGGCCGGCTTTCATAGCCATTGATTTTGGATCACCAGAAAAACCTGTGTACAGGTTAGATTCTGGTGATTCAAAAGCCGATTCCCACTAAACAAAACCTATAGATCACATCTATGGTGTTAGATGTGAGAAAAAATGCCAAAAACTAAAATTTTTGAAGGGGCAGAACCAATGAATTTATATATATCAAGGTTGTAAGTATCATATGGTTATCCGGATTGGTCAGGCCCAAAGTAACACTGTATTGTATTATATCGTAAATGTATCATAAATTTTTAATAAAAAATCCAGAAAATCAAGAAAAAACAGAAAAAATAGTAAAATTTCTAAAAATATATATCATATGAAACAATGATGAATTGCATAAAATACAACCATAAAATCACATATGAAGCATTCATGTCTCTATGATCTCCATAAGACATCATCAAACATCAATTATTTCACAAGAACAATGCAAAATATTAAATATCTTGCAATTAAGGACATGCCACAAGACTCATACTTTAATATTACATAAACAAAAATATTATGGCAATAGTTGCACTCGATTTTTACTCATTATTTGAGTGTCTCGATGTCATTTTGGATCATCTTATGACATCTTTATTAAAGGAGTGTGGAGCTTGATTTCTACCTTAATATAAATCTTTAATTTTCGCAGATCCATTTTCTGAGGCAAATTTTTTTTTGAGACTAGCTTTGTAATTTTATTCATAATAAAGATTTTTTTACTTTAACTCATTTTTTTAAATAGAAAATGGTGAAAATGCACTTTTTTTACCTTAACCCATTTTTTAGGGCGAAAAAACAATGAAAATGCACTTCTAATGGCCTCTAGACAAATAGAGAAGTCGTTCCTCAAAGGGTATTTAAAATCCAAAATAAAAAAAAAATACTTTCGGCCTTTCTAAAGTGTGCCGAAGGTGTATCATACGCTCCAGGGGTGTATCATATGATACACCCAATACGGATACGATGTACACTCGTATCGCAATATAAGTGTGTATCGTATCGCAAAACTTATAAGTAACAATACATATCATATCGTACCGTATCATACAATACGTACAACACTGATTTTATATATATATATATATATATATATATAGAGAGAGAGAGAGAGAGAGAGAGATTGATTTCTCCTGACAATAGCAAGGTGCAGACATGCTCATTTATTTATTATTATTATGTTTTTTTGGGAATCTGACCTTACAGGTATGAATCATCTGATTATAACATGTAAGTAGGTTTTTTTAAGGCTTCAAAAATTGATAACTCAGAATTTTTATAATTTTAATGAGTCATAAAATCATATCATTTCAGCGAAAAAACATGATCCAATGGTCAATCTTAGCAAATGAATCATGCTAAAGACATCTATGGGGTCAGATTTGGCATGTCTTGAAACATCAAATATCAGCATTGTCAATACTGTATGGATGATACTGATTTTCAATGTTCCAAAGCCATCTTTGATAAATCAGAACCCACAGGTGTTCAACATGATCCATTTGTTAGGAACTGACTCTTGGTAATATGATTTTATGAGCTTTAAAATTTAGAAATATTTGGAGCCATTAATTTTTTAATCTTTATAAAAACCTGCTCACATGTTATAATTGGATTATTCAAAAGCTGATTCCTACTAAGTGAACCATGTAGGTGACATCTGTAAGGACAGATTCCAAAGCAAGTATTGAGAAAATGAAAAATTGAGAATGTCCACAGCCTCCTACTGCTACGAGGAACCAGTCACTATATATATATATATATATATATATATATATATATATATATATATATATATATAGGGGGGGGGGTGTATGTGTAGGTTTCTTTATTTCAAGAGCTCTCCGTTAGTAATCTAGGATACACTCTGTATCACATGAATTAAAAAAAAAGTTTCCTGTTTAAAAGCCCGTTGAAGTTTGTCCGTCTCTAAATAACACTAGGAATTATGCCATGACAAAATAAGCAATACATGCCTTTCCCTACTATAAAATATGTTCCTTTTAGTTCACTTATAAATAATAGCCTTGAATCAGTTGAACCTCTTTCTGCATCTATCAAATTACAATTACCAAGGAGCATTTGTTGTACATCTGAATGTGTGAACTACAAAGTTACGCAGCGTTTATAACCAGTGTCTTCGTCTCTGAAAAGGGGCACTACCTTTATGGGAAAGTTCTGTAAACTATATAACATTTTGATTTTACATCAATCTTATTTTCATTGTGTTCAAAAGCTGCCCATGTCTTATATATTTTCCTGAGCCAGGTGAATCAACTTGAGTAGCTTCGGTGGTTGATCATTTTTAATGTGCTAAATCCAAGTAAACATCTGTGTCATCTTTTATGGACTGATGGAAGTTGTTTGACTGAAAATTGATAATCAGTTTCAGCTCATAACTCCCAGTTAAACAGTGATGATGATGATGGCGCTGGCCTTGAGTCCCTTATTCCTCTAATGTGTTGAGCATGCACTATGTCATGCATGTACATGCACTATGTCGCACATGTTCCCTATGATAACAATGATCACAGTAAAAAAATTTGACAGATTCAGTTCGGGTGCGGTCTTGGTTTGAATATAGATGAAGTTGGCTGTCTTTAAAATCTAGTTTCTCTGAATTGTTTCCTGAAATACTGTTTCTTGCTGGTTATTTGGCATCCAGGCATCTTTATGACGTTGTTTGCTCGGTCCATGCAAAGGGTGCAAAATCTGGACAAGTTTGAGAAGATGATATAGCTGTGTATCTGTATACCTTTGTATTCTTTTTGTCATATCTTGTATATGATGATTTACCCATGCATTGGCACGAAATGCATGAAATTCATCCTTGAATTTTGAATTGTGCCATTCTGCTCTTAGGGTATCTGATTTATTGTATATGGAAAATAACAAGGGAAATTTTCTAATTGATTAATGGAAATAGCGAAAAGTGAAATTTTTTATTCCTGCTGTGTGAGTCTGTGCATGTGTGTTTTTTTTTTTTTGCATGTTTAAGGTTGTATGTTCAGTTACCATGTCTTAAGATTTCATGCTGAACCGTATAGGTGCCTCGGACAGTTTTTTGCAGTGTTATAAAAAATGCGCCTTGAGGCGCAAAAGGCGAGGCCCTCTCCGCCTCAAGGCGCCAGCCTGATATGTGAGGCGCAAAACAGAAAAGAAGAAGAAGAAGATACTTTTATATGTTAATCTCATATTTTTTAGTACTACTTATGGTTGTTACTTCATCAATAAAGCATTTCTTTATTTAGGCTTACGCTTTACGCCTCAAGGGTTTATTTTACTTTTTATATGTTCATCTCATATTTTTTAGTACTTATTTGAGATTTTCTATTGCTTATTGGTTGCTGTTTTATAGGACATTATATTTTTCAATTATATAATTAGTTTTTCAGTTATATAATCAGTTTTTTAGTTACTTTTATATATTAATCTCATATTTTTTATTATTAATTTGAGATTTTCTATTTCTTATTGGTTGTTGTTTTATCAATAAAGCATTTCTTTATTTATTTGTTTTTTTAGATATTTTTTTATAAATTTTTTAAGTTTTCAAAAAAAAAATTTGAGGCTTATGCTTTAGGTCTCGTCTCAGTTTCTGGTGGGGCACCTCAAGGCTTTTCACAACACTCGTTTTTTGTCTAAGGTCATTGGACTTTGATCAACTCTCAGCATAACATCATGGCAACCTGACTTAGCTGGAAATTATAGGTGCAATTTGTATTGTCTCAATTAGACCTAACAAAGCATGGTCTAAATGTTATGGATTGGCTCTTCGATCTTGTTTTTTTTAAAAAGACATGATTTGTGAGCCGTAAAAATATTACCTATTATGAGCTGTTAATTTTTAAAGCCTTTTAAAAACCTGCCTGTGTCATATAACTGGACGATCGAAGAGTCCATCCCCACTAAACAAAACATGTAGCCGTCGGGTCAACCCAGTGATTGGGTTGACTCTGTCATTTACTGGATCAAAGCAGTGAATGATCCAGAAATGAACAAAACGTAGCCTGAGTCAGTTCATGACTTGGCTGAGTTATATATATATATATATATATATATATATATATATATATATATAGTAGGGTGTAATGTGTACTCTTTGTCAGTTCGAGTGCGTGATCCGTGGTGCACATTTTTTTTTGCAAAAACAACTGCCGCTAAAGAGTAGCTTTCTGCCCAGACATTTAGCAGTGGTCCATGACCGCCAAATGTCAAAAAACAGAAAAAAAATACGTTAGGAGTGTCCGACAATTGGGAGTTCGATGATCCGCCCAATCGTGTGTGTGTGTGTGTATATATTACATGAAATACAATATAAATATTATGTATATTATACATTAAACATGTAAAAATATCATATAATGCATATTATATACAATGTATTAGTAATATCATCAATCATGGACCAACCGAGTGACAAGTCACTGGGTTTCAAAACTATGAGGTTAGTTTCATGAAAATTTTAAAAAAAAAAACTTATTTGCACCTCATAGCAAATATATATATAAAGTAATGATAGGGTGCTCCCTGAGTACATACTACCACCTAATAGAAGCTTCAAATTTTCATAATTATTGAGTTTTTTTTATCCGACCCTATATATGATCTACATGCATTTTTTAGTTGAAAACAGTTTTGGATCATGTTATTATGGCATGCATGTAGGTTTTTCAATATCTTCACAAATCAAAAGGCTCACAATGTATCAGAGTTTCATAACTTAAAAAAAAAAACTTAATTTTATGTCCAAAAAACATGATCCAAAGCTTGATTACTATCAAATAAACTATGTTCAATCCATCTATAAGGTGTGATTGACAAGATGCAACTTACACTTATGATTTCTAGTAGGTGGGTGTAGGTGCTCCCAGAGCACCCTAACATATATATATATATATATATATATATATATATATATATATATATATATATATACCACAAATGCCAGTGTAACAAAGCCAAGTTGCAGATTAACATTAATGGAGATTAAATGATGAATGACAGGGAACTTGGGTCATGGGTTGCTTAAGTATGAAAACTAGGACTTGGAGCTGTGAAATTAAGTCAGCTTTTAGACTGCGCATTTTCTACAACCGTTTTCATATTAGCTATAGAGAATTTGATATATCTAAAATACGCTAGACAAGAAGCTGATTTTAATCTTCATGACCATCATAAACATAATTTATCATTTAATAAAACAAATTAGGTAAAGCACAATTATCTATTTTGGGCAGCATTCTGGAACATTGTAATCCCATTGAAAATAAAAAAACAAGTTGATGATAAGTCATGAGTTCGAAACCCACAGGAGTGTCCCTTGTCACAAGGTCGAAGCTGAGTGTACTTGCCGGTTGGCAGGGCAGACCTCAAGAGTTTTGCCAACTAGAAGCCTCCCAATGGGCTGTCAGTGATTTTGAAGGGGGTTTCTTTTAGCCTAACAAAAAAAATGAATTTTATATTCTTTTATGTAAATAATTTTGCAAAGTATTGGAATTATTATAGTATGTAAATGCATCTTCACTTTTTTATAATTGTAAATACCCAAAACAGTTTGCAAAATATTACATATTCGGCAAATGTCTCATCCTAGCTTACCCAAATTGCATCACACCAAGTTGTTTTAACTTCTATGGGCTAATATGTACACCAGCAACATTAATGGTGATGATGATTGTTATTTATTTTAATAGGTACACCACCAACTAAAAACCTCACGGGTTTTGATTTTAACCTTCATCCCCGCCTCCATCTCGGTTTCATGTCCTCCATCCCTGGTCCAAACAGGGCGAGGCGGGGCAGGGCTCCATTTTTTCCCGGGTCCACTGCCATCCCTATGCATGTGCACATTTTGCTAGTAAATTCAAATTGGATCCTTTACAGATATTATTGTTCCAGAATTTTAATTTTTATATATTCTAACAGCTAATTGGCATTTTGGCTCCTATAGCAAGGTCTACTCTTCTCATTCTAGTACAAAAATCATCTTCAAAAGGGCATAACATTTTTCTTTTTTACTTAGCAAATTGAAGATGAGACCTCTTGATTGTGAAAATCAATGTTATAAAAAATCGAATCAAATAGGCCTGAATCATGAATCGAATCACTTCAGGGTCGAGTTGGGGCTTGCTAAAAAAAATCATCCAATTCAACCCCAAATCCATAGAATTGGCCTGACTCGGCCCGATTCGAGCTAAATCAGGGTTGAATAAGATTTTTATTTTCGTAATTTATATTTTTTGAATATTTTAAGGTTTTATTTCAATAAAATTATATTTTAAATATTAAATTATAAAAAAAAGTCTTTTATTAGTTAAAAATTTTAAAAATTTTGTGTCATCGTGTTCTATTTTCCAAAAAAAAAAATCAAAATTGTTAGTCGAACATGCGTCACGCTTCCTTGTGTCCACGTGTCCTTGTGACATAGCTGATGATAATGCACAATTTGCCTTTCCATCGAAAAAAAAGGCACAATTTTGCCAACCTAGCTGATTCATTGGATCCAACAGACCAGGCCAATACAAATTAAGGGCCGTCTACCCATATCCATTTGTGCAATTCTAATGCATCGGTTTTTCTTAACGAACGGTTCAGATCTAACACAGTGCCACGCCTCCTCTAGCTTCCCTCCCATGTGCTGGCAAATAAACTTCAAAATTTGAAAATAAAATGCAATTTTCTTTTTCCATCTTTTGTTTGTGTGTGGAAGAAGGTTTGTTTGTAAGTTTCTGAAAAGTTGGAAGCACTTAAAACCCTATTCTCCTTCATGGTTCTCAAAATTTCATGTTTCTCAAGAATTTTGAACCATGGTTACAGTAGTTTCGGAAAGAACATAACCAATGTTCTGTCCCATCTTTTTTTTCATTTGGTCTAATCATGGACAAGCCATCAAACATACCTTAAGGGTCGCCCTCACAATTACAATTATGGGTCTCCCTTTGTAGGCCCTTGGGTACGAGTGAGATGGAGAGCGGATATGGTTAAGGGTAGGTTGCCAATGGATCATTGTTTGTATAAAGTACATAGACCCGAACTCTTGGGTTTATGCATAAAAAATGCTAACTTAAATATTGTTTAGGTTCAATTCGAACCTTGGGTTTGGGTACATTTTCTTGTTCTGACATATCCTATAACCCAAACCCAAACTTGGTAACTTGCTATTTGGGCAAGTTCAGGACTCTTTAAATATCATTTATTTTGAGATGAATAGTACCTAAAAATCTCTTCTTCTTTTTGGTTTAAGAAAAAAACCCATTTAAGATAGGGCCACATTGGATCCCACCCTGGGTAGTAAACCTCAGGAGTAAATTTAGCCTCTTGGTCAAATCACATCACACCTAAGCCCCAAGGGATTGGGATGGGGTCTAGGTGCTAGGCAAGTGGTCTAGGTTCAAATCTTATGATCATCACACCTTGCGCAAGATGAAGCATGGTGACTCTTCCGGGGTGAGGAGTAAGCTCTCGGAGTTTCACGGTCAGCGCTACAAGAAATCTGTGTTTTACTGGCGCACCTCGATGGTACTGGTGCAGCTTTGAGTTGCGCCAAATAATATAAGGTTTCACGTAGGACCGCAACCGTAGGTACCGCAGGCAGAGCCAACACTACTAGGTCTATGATTTTGAGGCGGTTTTTCGAAACAACAACAACAACAACTACGCCTTCATCCCAAAACAATTGGGGTCGGCGATTCACAACAAGGCGGTTTTTTGAAGTAAAAAAAAAAATCACATCACACCCACAAGTGGTTGAACCTTGACAAGGCTAGGTCTCACCAACTCTCAACCCTTTCTCTCAACCAGGGAGGTGTGCCCATCATCTAAATGGGCATTATCTTTTTTTGTGATGTCATTATAATCTAGATGGACCGCATGGGAAAGTTATATAAAAAGTGGGGGTCTTAGATGAAATTTACATGTTAAGATGAACGGCATCTAAGTCTCCTCTGACGTAATTCTCTGTAAAGGACACGGTTTTGAATCTTTGATGATTAACATCTTGCAGGCATGCTGCTTCATTAAATCTGAACCATCGATTTTCAAATCCAACCGTCTAACTAGAAGGCTCACTCGAGCAATATAAGCGCCTAATGTATGGCAGCTTCTCTTACATGAAAAGGGAAGGAACCGTGATGCCGTGTTCAAGGGCTTAGGGTGAGGAAGTGAGGACCCTCATACGAACCATTAGATCTTCATAATCAAACGGTCTCTATCCATTACCACCAAACCGCCATGGTGCTTTTAGAAAAAAAGTGGGTCCCACTTTCCTTCAGAGCCATCAATCTTCCGCGTTCGACGGTCCAGATGAAGATATGCTCTTCCAGGGTAAAATAATCAACATTTTCATCAGTCATTCAAACAGATTTACTGGACAATAGTGTATGGCATAGACGTAAAATATACAAAAGAGGAGGGTCTTTTCGTAGCCGAGCGTTTCGTCGGATACCGGATTCAAATGCAGTCTCTTGTTTCTACCGCCGACCTTGCCACGTGTGAGAATCCTGAGAGTTTATAAATAAAGAGATAAAGGAGAAAGGACAAAGAGAGAGAGAGAGAGAGAGAGTGTGGTGATGGAGGGACGAGGGTGGCTGCAGCAGCTGCATGGAGGAGGAGGAGGAGGAGGAGGAGGAGGAAGGCCATCGTCCGCCACCAACCACCGGAAACAGAGGCCGATCTCCGACGCCGATGGCTGGAAAGGTAACCCTTTTCTCTCTCGTGTGTCTTTAGTTTAGCATTTTAGCTTTAAGAGGCTAAAGCGGGGGTTCTGGTCTCCGAGTTTTAAGTGGCCTGCACGATGACAGTAGATACAGCAGGCTGAGCCACTGCGACTAGGTGTTCGTGTAGGCTGCGGTTTCTTCAGGATATAAATCGAAAGAAAAGTAGGCTTAAGCGGCAAGATTGGTTCTTCCCGTTTGATAGAGAAAATACTGACGAAGCTATATTTTTATACCACCTTTTGCTCTACAGGAGAGAGAGAGAGAGACGCATGCAGTCCGTATTTATACGTTTAGCTTTTAGAGGCTGAGGCACTAGGATTTCTTCTTTCATTTTCATCGAGACAACATTAAAAAAAAAACTAGAGCACCCATTGAGAGAGATAGAGAGAGATTTTCTCTTCATCTTCAGAAGAAGAGAAGAAAAGGAAAAGTGCAGTGCATGCAATCCCTTTGAATCAGATAATGTCTGAGATTTTTTTCCTACTTCTTCAAGGTTTCTTTAGTCGAATAACTAGCAATATTTCCAATGTTTTGGCTAAACATTTCAGGAAAAAAAATTGACAGAAATTTGAGAAATGGATACCAAGACATGCATTTATACTTTATAGGTTCTGATTCAAGGGTCTCCTTCTCAAGGATACCAAAAAATTTGAGAAACATAGTTTTCTTCTCCATATTTGCCTTTGTTTTTAAGCATTACAGACAAAAATGCATGCATTGCTTCATCTTTAAAACCACCATCTCTCCACGCACATTTTCTTATTATTTATCTAGAGAAGAGGAAAGTGCATTTGCATGCTTGTTTACAGTTTACACCGTAGGATATCTGAATCCTACGGTCTCTTTTGGCTGTTCTGCATCGTCTTCGATCGCTATCATTATGCTGAGTATGTGTGCATGAACTTATTTTTCATCTCTTTTCCCATGCATTTTTTCTGATTTCATGGAACAAAATTAAATAAATTTGTAAATGAGAATGTAAGGTACGTGCATGCAGCCCCAAGGGGGTTGTAGTAGTGGGGTGGGGGCTTTGGCTGCTAGGCCAGCAGTCAAGGTCCTATTCTCATGGTGCATAAGCCCTTTGGGCAAGGGTCCTAGCCTCAGAGTTTTACGCTGTCCTCATCCTCCCCGACTGCCATCCCTGACCAAAAATCACTACCAACCCAACTGTATTTAAAAAAAAAAGTTTAAAATAATTTTAATATTATTTAATATTATTTTAATATTTTAGTAACATGCGTCACCTACTGCTTAAAAGTTGCCCGATTCAGCTCAATTGTCTTCAGAGTCTGAATCAGCCGAATCACTGAATTGTTTTAAAAAATGTTGTTAGTATCGGTGCAAATGAGCCTGAATCGCCCGATTTGTATCGTATCAGCATAAAATCAATACGATACTAACCTGAATAGGCTGTTTTTTAATAAATATAAAAAACTGCTTAAACTTAATTTTGTAATATTATCTTGATAGTTTTTCTGATTGGCACGAAATATTCTTTAATTATTTTTAGCTGATTACAAATGATTCACTTGAAAATTGGTATCGGCCAATTCACCTGAATTGTTGGCCAAACGATTTGATTTAGTCTCATGGAGGATTGTGGCATCTGTTCATTCGGACGAGTACCCCCATCTTAGGATCCCAGACAGAGCCTCAGATCTGCTCTATGAATTGACATGACACGCGTCCTTCCATTTTTTTTACTAGCAATTTTTTTTTAGAAAAATCGCTAAACAGCTCAATGATTTTTTAAACACGCACATTACCTGGTACAAAAAATAAATTTTCTACATAAAAAAATTTAATTTGTGAAAATGTTAAAATAAAATGTAAGCTGTGGGGCTACCATGGAAAATCCTCGATATTTCACCTTTTATTCATCAAAGGCCTTTGTATGGATTTTCCTTTTTCACCAATTTTTTCAACATCCTTGTCTACATGCTCTCTCAATGCTCTATATCATGAACCTGTGATATAATCGTGATGGCTTTTCAATTCAGGTTTCAGTTATTTCTTAATTTTTTAAAAGGTTCTCTTTATTTTAACTTCAAAAAATTTTAATTTCTCCAATTTTTGAGAGTTTTTACAAAATTTAAATGTTTTTAATTCTTTAAAGAAAACCCATCTCTCTTATCTAGGCTTTACTTCTCGTGCATAATATTAAAAAAAATGCCTGTTGTTGTTTTGAAGAGTGGCAAAGATCACCTCTTAATTTCTCTTTGTTTGTTATGGTAATACTTTTATTTTGGTAATATTGTGAAAAAAATTCTGTGGGTTTTTTATTTATTTAGAGAGAAAGAGAGAGACCATTTTTGTTTATTTTGGTAATATTTTTGACAAAAAAATTCTGTGGTGATAAGCAATGAAATTTTTTCTACCGATCGATGGGTTCTTTGGAATTTGAGCAGTTTTATTTCTAGGGTTTTATGGCAAGCATGCTCCTGACCGATGAGTTCCACCAACCATGCAACTCTTGCATTCAAATTGGGATGACAAACTACAAAATCTGGTTGTGGTTGTGAAAAATAAATACAAGGACACCCTACAAGACTCGTAGGGTATACCTACTTTAGAAGGAAGTCTAGGGCAGCCAGCACAAAACCAACCAATGAACCAAACCATCAGTATGATGTCATGCCTTCATTTCTTGTGGGGAGCCCCATTCGTGCATGGCTCAACTTGTACATGTGTCATCATGCCTTCATGCAATACATGCCATTTCTTTGCCCTTAGAAAACCAATATAATTTTTAAACCTTTTACACAATGTCATCTCAAGTGATCACATGGGAATCGATACGCAACACTTTTGAATCGGTTATATTTTAATAAAATGCAGAATATTAAAAAATAAAATTATAAATTTTTTTAACATTATTTTAATGATTTTAACCAATGTTGTGAAAAGAGTTGAGGTGTAGCGAGGCGCTTTACCAAAAAAAATTATAAAAAAATATCTAACAATACAAATAAATACTTAAAAAATATGAGATCAACATGTATATAAAAATAACTGAGAAACTGATTATATAATTGAGAAACTAATTACATAACTTAGAAACAAATTATATAGCTGTGAAAAAACTGCACAACATAACAAGATTAAAAACACTGATTAAAAAATTTTATAAAAAATATCTATAAATACAAATAAATAAATAAAATGCTTTATTGATGAAGCAACAAAATAGAAAATCTCTTCTTTTTCTTCTTAAAAAAACTATAAAAAATATCTACAAATACAAATAACTAAATAAAATACTTTATTGATGAAGCAACAAAATAGAAAATTTCTTCTTCTTCTTTTTCAAGGTGATGCCCACCTTCTTTTTATCAACACTGGTTTTAACACATGTCATGTTCTGATTGTCACTTAAGGTTTTTTTTATTAATTATTTTTTTGCCAATACAGAACGATTCACTTGAGTATCGGTATCAGCAGATACAGCTGAATGATTGGCCAAAAGATTAAGGGCCGTTACCGATACTGACATCATTGACCAGGTCCAATATCATAATTCATTTAAGCCATTCACATTGCATTGCATGATAACTACGACAAACCTTGTATGCCAAGGGTCTAGCCACGGAGTTTTACCTCCCCTTATAGGGTCGATCTAGGATCTACCTGCTACGGGACTCGGGTTTCTCCACGTAATAAATTTAAAAAAAATGTACATAAGCAAGAAATTAGTCTTGACCAACTTCATAAACTCTGGTACTGAAACTGGTTTTTAATAACTGTAAACTTGATCTTGCAAATGACCAACTTCATAAACTTTAGAAATAATACCAGTTTTTAATGAGCAGAACTTGATCTTATACACGACCAACTTCATAAACACTAGTACTAATACCAGTTTTTAGGATAATCATAATCTTATACATGACCAAATCCATAAATTCCAGCACTGCTAAAAGTTCTTAATGAACAAAAACACGATCTTATACATGACCAAATTCACAAAACTCTAGCACCCTACCTGTTTTTTAATTAACATAAACATGACTTTATAATTTATATGTCACCAACTTCACATATAAACTCTACTAATGTACCAGTTTTTAATGAACATAAACATGACCTTACACAAATTTGAGACATGGAATCAAGCACTAGAGTTCATGGACATAGTCAATCATTATGTCAGGCTAAAAGCCTAAGGGCCTGTGTGGAATCTCGGCGCTGGGATGGACGTTTATGCATTTGGTAGTCCGAGTAGGGATGGCAGTGGACCGGGGGCAAACGTGTCCCACCCTGCCTTGCCCCATTTGGATCGGGGATGGAGGACATGAAACCGGGATGGAGGTTAAAATCAACTCCTGCCCTGTCCCCATCGTCGATCCCCACCTTACCCTGTCCCGGATTCTTCTTTAGAGATGGCAGTGGATCGAGGAGAAACGGGGCCCTGCCCTGCCTCCTCCTGTTTGGACTGGGGATGAAGGTTAAAATCAAAACCGGTGTGGGGATGGAGGGTAGGATTTTGAGACGGGGCAGGGGTGGAGACCTTGTCCCCCATCCCCTGTCCGGGTCAACTGCCATCCCTAGTCTCGAGGTAAAATCTTGGTTAAACTACCTTGTGGTCCTGTTTGGAATCTGGGTTCTTGGATGGGTGTTTATGCATTTGGGCTGGGAAGTGAGGCACTTTCTTCTTTGTATTTACAATCATGGATTTGTCAGCTATCACCTCTAGGCAGCTGCTACTTCTTCAAATGCATAAACTCCATAAATGCCTATCCCAGCCAAAGGCGTAGCGGGGGGGGGCAGGTGCCTCCCCCAAACAATTAAAAAAAATAATAATTTAAAAGTCCTAGCCCAGCCCTGACTGCAGCAAATAGTTTGATTAGTCCATATGAAATAGATTTTTATTAATAATTGTAGCCATTTTTTATTTTATCTCAAAAAAAAAAATTGGGGGCGCTGCCCTCGAACCCCCGACTATCACACACATTTTTTTTTTGCTACACCCCTGTTTGCCCCCTCCCCCCCCCCCCCCCTCACATGAATCCTAGCTACGCCCTTGATCCCGCTACAGATTCCAAACAGGCCTAAAACTATTTCATATCTCTTGGTTGTCCCAGTGTATCATTAAAGCCAAGGCTAAAAAGGACTAGCTTCGTAATTGCAGGAACTGCATCAGAAATGGGGAGCCCCCAAGGTCAGGATGGGAAGCCCGCTGAGGATGGTTCTGCTGTTTCCGAGAGAGAGGCGGGGTGCATGGTGAGGGAGCAAGACAGGTTCATGCCCATTGCCAACGTGATAAGGATCATGAGGAGGATCCTTCCAAGCCATGCAAAGATATCAGATGATGCAAAGGAGACCATCCAGGAGTGTGTGTCAGAGTACATCTCTTTTGTGACCAGTGAGGCCAATGAGAAGTGCCAGAGGGAGCAGAGGAAGACCATCACAGCGGATGATGTCCTGTGGGCTATGAGGAAATTGGGGTTTGATGACTATGTTGAGCCCTTGACTGTGTACCTGCAGAAGTTTAGGGAGGTGGAAGGAGAACGTGGTATTAGGGTTGAGGCACTTTCTGCTAGGAAGGATATGGGGGCTCTCAATGGGTACCACCATACTCATGGAATGTATGGTGGTAGGTTCTATAAGGATGGAGGGAGGGGTGGCCCTGCAGGTGGCGGGTCTCTCTATTGACCTGTGGTTTGTGCAAGTAAGAGAGACAGAGAGAGAGAGGGGTATTGGTGCCTGTTTCACTTGATAGATCAACAAATGGGGAGTGCCTCTGGTTTTTGTGGTCATGAGTATCGTGGTTGTCATGCTTCTTAATTTTTCTAATGTCAGTATCCTTTCCCTGTTACAGTTCTTTGTGCCACTCTCTCTCTCTCTCTTTATATATATATATATATATATATATATATATATATATATATATATATATATATATATATATATATATATATATATATATATATATATATATATATTACCAGTTGTCTTCGCCTGCCACCAATAAAATTACCAAAGTTTTTTCATTTTATAACCGCTGAAAAAACTGCCTTAGTTCATACAGTTCAATAGCATAAAACCGCAGTATTCTTTTGCCAATCAGAAAGTGCACTCACCTTCAGCCTGGTAGCAAAAAGATATGCATCGGTGGGCTTCAAACTCGTGACGTATCTTAGCAAAGTCAACTTGGTGGTGTTCACAAGTGGCTTCTACCAAATCTAGAAAGCTTTAGGAAACATTTTTTGTTACACATATATACATATAGAGAGAGAAAATATATGGTGATTATGCAACATGGTATCTTATGGTGGTATACACTTGTTTGTATCTGTCCGGCCCTGTCTTGCCCCGTCCCCACCCCATCCCCACCTTGCCCCACCCCGTCCCCGTCCCCAATCCTTCTTTAAGGATGACAATGGACCGATGGAAAATGGGGCTCCTCCCCACCTCGTCGCATTTGGACTGGGGATGGAGGACATGAAGCAAGGATGAAGGTAAGAATGGAGGTTAAAATCAAAACCTGTGCCGGGATGGAGGGTAGGATTTTGAGATGAGGAGGGGGGAGGAGACCTTGTCCCCCCAGGTCCACTGCCATCCCTTATCACAATCGACAATCTAATGATTTAAGAGCCTATTTCTATTAAAATAAGATACTTCTTTTGGGTAATGAACCAATACAATATCACGAATATTTTTATATTAACTGATTGGGTATGACCTAATCCCAACCCATACCAGATTAACTATTCCGGTTGGACTCATGAGATCTGATTATTAAATGGGTCGGTATGGTTTATGAAATTTTATACCAAACTGAGGTCCAAGACGAGTTCTAATTAAGATCCACAATTTTTCAATGTAATTTTACCGGGTATGAACTGGGTCTGGTTTATGTAATTCTTATCGGATCCGAGTATGGTTTTTCTTATGAAAAAACTGATTGGACCTAAATTCGGATCTGATACCCGCATCACTTAGCTAGTTCTGGGTTTGGACCCACCTATTTTAGCTTGGGGTCTGACCCATTGACACCTCTAGGTGTGTCAACAGGTAGGACCACAATTGTGTGGGTCCAGGCCTATATTCAACTAAGAGGTGTTGGTACCAGATCCCAGCCTGGATCTTCCATAGAAAAAAAAGTACATACCCATGTTGGATAAGGATTATGCTAATCAGACATGGTCCTTACCCAGTAAAATATTAATGTTTATGATTTTTATATTGAAAAACTTACCGATCTTAATTGGAACTTAAGGTCAGAGCCAGGTTTGGTTTGAAGTTTCATAAACCATACCCCAGCTCCATATGTTAAATAGACCTCATGGGTCTGATCGCGATAGTTAATCAAATATGGTGCCCTTTATTATCAACCCATGACCCTGTATGTGGCGTTTGAAGCGCCGTCCACCCACATCCAAGGTTGCCCACTGCGAAATCAGCGTCCGGGACGTGAGATCACTGTCCGCCGTTGTTCCGTGCCCCCCATTGAACAGCGGAGCACTGGATACACCCGGATGCTAAAAAAAGTTCAGGGCGCATGGACAGGATGGGACAGCACATCCTGTCCTGTCCTGTCCTGTCCTGTCCTGTCCTGTCCTGTCCATACAAGTCCATGAATCAAGCGCCTACTTAGGATCCGGTATGGTCAGGAACCGGGCCATGCCTACAATACTTATTGATGATGGCATGTGAGGCTGGAGTAGGGATGGCAGTGGACCGGGGGAAAGCGGGGGCCCGCCCCGCCTCGCCCCGTTTGGACCGGGGATGAAGGGTATGAAACGGGGATGGAGGCGGGGACGAAGGTTAAAATCTATCCTCGTCCCGGGGTGGAGGCGGGGATGGACGTGCACTTTTCCCCGCCCCGCCCCGTCCCCGCCATGATCCCCGCCCCAACCCCACCCCACCCCGACCACTTTTCCCAGCAATATCCCCGCCCTGCCTCATCACCGTTTGAACCGGGGATGGAGGACATGAAACGGAGATGAAGGCGGGGGTGGAGGATAAAATCTTGAGGCGGGGCGGGGGTGGAGACCTTGTCCCCCGCCCCGCCCCACTGCCATCCCTAGGCTGGAGATAGCAGAGGGTTCTAGCTGGGGGATTTCCTAATTGGCATCAGCAAACCAAATCTTTAGCATACTCAAAGAAGAGACCCGGTTGTTGTTTTCAGCAAACCGTCCAAGACACCTTGGATGCCGTCCATCAAGAAGATAAACGGCACCCAAAAGCACACTAATTCATTTTCGAGTGTTTGATGCTGTTTATCTTTTTTATTCGGAGAAACCGCTCCAATATCTGATACCTAATCGTGTTGGCTCTGCCTGTTGTACTTACGGTCGCTGTTTTGGCAAGTGTATAACACTGAGGGATGGTACGAAATTCTAGTGGGGCCTATGTATATAGGCCACCTTATTTGATGGATTTTGGGTACTGTTTGTCTTCTTGTGTTGGGACGTTGCAGGTTCAAAACCTAATGGTATACTTGTATTACTGGTAGGGGTATGCCTAAGGATGGCAGTGGATCAGGCTGGGGCCGAAGGACAAGGTCTCCACCCTCGCCTCGTCTCAAAATCCTACTCTCCATCCCCACCTATATCGCTGCACGAGTTTTAATTTTAACCTCCATCCATGTTTCATGTCTTCCATCTTCTGTCCAAACAGGGCGGGGCTCAGTTTCTCCTCCGTCTACTGCCATCTCGGCCTAGGCAAGGTGGGGATCGAGGACGGGGATAGGGGCGTAGCTAGGATTCATGTGAGGGGGGTGGGGGCAAATAGGGGTGTAGCAAAAAAAAATTTATTTGTGCAATAGTCGGGGGTTGGGGGGCAGCGCCCCCGAATTTTTTTTTTTTAGATAAAATAAAAAATGGCTACAATTATTAATAAAAATCTATTTCATATGGACAAATCAAATTATTTGCTGCAGTCAGGGCTGGGCTAGGACTGGACTGGCTACAAAAATAGATAAAAATCTATTTCATATGGAATCAGGGCTGGTTTAGGACTGGGCTTTAAAAAAAAATTAACTGTTTCGGGAGGGCAGGGAAAAGCGAAAGTCATCCCCGCCTCTATTCCGGCACGGGTTTTGATTTTAACCTTCATCCCTGCATTCATGCCCTCCATCCCCGGTCCAAACGGGGCGGAGCTCCGTTTCCCCCTAGTCCACTGCCATCCCTAGGTCTGCCTAACCCTAGCTTGCCTATAAAAAAAATAACCAACTTGTCCCCAAATGTGGGCTTTGTAAAATAACACATCTTCCGATGTACAAGTTGAGGATCCAGCCGTCTAATAAATCAAGCAAAATCCAGACAATCTGACCCAATTACATATTAAACATATCTAATGAGCTAATTAGATCTTCATGCTCTATTACCTGTCCCCATTGAACTTTGAGTCTGGATCCAAATCCACTTATACAGAATCCAATTTGGTCCGATTCAATATTCTATAATGCCTCAACCCAAACTGAGTCCGACCCATTCACGTCCCTATCAATGAACTGCTCCCAGATACAGGTTATGGCTGGTGCTCTTAAATCCCATATCCATACTTCATCTTAAGTGGATCTATAAACCGAGACTAGGGCTGTCACGGAGTCATCCCATATAACTAATAACCAGGTTCCAGTTCGGGTCGGGTACCCAACAAAAATCATGGCCCAACCCCAGCCCGTATATTGCTGGGTCCTGTTCATGTCCGGCACTTTCCATGCCCATACCCGAAAATTCGGGTTCTGTTCGGGTCGGGTATCCGACACAAACTGGACCCGTTCACAGTCTTAGTGAGACCTCACCCGACCTGTATCCGAGCCTCCTACTGCACTCGTCTTTCACCCATAAGGTCCGTAAAAGTGAAACACCAAAGGAGAAATTTCAAACATTTGAAAATCGGAACAAGGTATCCGTTATGCCGAACGAACGATGCCCCTCCCTCTCTCTCTCTCTCATGGCGTCCCTCCCTCTCCTTCCCACTCTAGGGTTTTACATTTCTCTGTATCAACAAGATCCTTGAACAAATTCTCAGATCTCTAGCAGATCTCTTCTTCTTTTCTTCTTGGGGTCGTTGTTGAATTCCTTCTTTGGTGGAGACAGAAAGGGCGGCAGGGAGAGGCAAGGAAATGGCGAGTGACGAAGAGATGTTGATGGGGATCTTCGACACGAGGAATCGGATCGTGAGGCAGCTAAAGGAGCAGCAGCAGCTCTTCGATCACGCCCTCCATTCCTCGCTTCTCCTCCGAGGCATCCGCCTCCCTCCGTGGCTCTCCGACACCAGTTCGGCGGCCGCCGTCGCGAACGGCGATGTCCGTCACCAGGGTATGTCGTCGCTCGATTTCTTTAGGAAACTCTGTCTTTTTCTCTTACAATTGGTTTTGTGGGAATTAGGGTTAGGGTTTCTGTGTTTTCTTGAAAATGAGATGTTTTTAGGATTTTAGAGTTTTTCTTTGGGATTTTGTGTTTCACAGTCAGGGTTTTGTTTTTTTAGTTTTTTGACCTATTTTATTTTCTTGAACTTTGCTTTCTTGGTGTTTGGGGATTTTGCTAAAAGGCAGTTGGATGATGGTGGGATTTTTGTCGAAATTTTCAGGATATTGCGAAATCTTAATTTAGTTTTATTGTTTTCGTATTTGGGATGCGAAAATGCTGATTTGAAATTGGAAATGGTGAACATTTTTTTTGGTTCTAGGATTAGTTGGAAAAAACGGTCTCTGTTCTTTTTGTTCAATTGTTTTGCTTTTCCTTTTCCCTTCACTTGGTTGCCTGATGTTAAGGGGTTTATGGTTCCAGCTCTTGGGATGTTGCTAATAAGTTAAATTTGGGAAATATATATTCTGTTTCAATGTTGTACTTCTATATTCCATTTCTACCATAAATGTCTTCCTTTTTCTTTTCCTTCCTCTTATCACACCTGCTAAATTTCTTCTTGTAGATCAAATTGATGTTTTTCGGTGCATTTCGGCTTCTATGGATTAAGTTTGGTTCAATTCAACTGATTTAAGATGTTAGGTTGATTCTAAGAACTTTAATTTATGATTTTTGAAGAATAGTTTTGACATTTATAAGATCGCTCAGAACATCTTTGCTATCGTGGGTATTGAATGGCTGAAACCCTATTTTTATTCTTTTCCTTCTCGGTTAATTTCCCGCTTTCTTTCCTGTTTTCATCAAAGTTTAAGTTTCTCGAACTACTTCTGTAGGTTCTCTTCAAAAGACTCAATTCTCCAGTGCACCATGATTTCTACTGTATCTGTTTGATATACTTTTTCTTTTTGTGCATGTGTATGTGTGTGTATGTGCCCATGTATTTTGTTAACTTCTTACAATTGTCTTTGCAGAAGTGAGGAAAGGAGATCTGATCCCTGGTCTACTCATCCCTCCTCATAAATGGACTGCCACTTCCTCTGTTGGTTTCTACACCCAGAGGAATATGCCAGATAACATGTGTTTTACATCAGCACATGATTTTAATAAAGAATTCGTTACAGATAGTATATCAACAGTAGTGAAAGAAGACTGTCAGAAAGTCAATGATAACGAAATATGCAGCCATAATCCAATTACTGATCCTCCACTCGATACTGTTGCAATGCCAGTTGAAGTTTGTGTTGCAACTGATCGCTCCTTGGAGAGAATTACCCGATCAAGATCAAGGCAACGAGCATTAGAGAAGCGTAATAGTGAAAAGAAAAAGCAGAATAATGAGAAGAAAACTGCTGCAAATATTGAATATACAGGGATAATTGCATGCTCTAAGTTTGCTTCTCAGCAGTCTATCATGGACTCAATCAATCCGATGAAACATCAAAAAATTTATGGAACTGAAAAAGTAGAGTGTTCATCGAACCCCAGGGAAAGCGAAGTTGATCAGAGAACTGGATGTGGAAGTTGTGGAAATTCTCTGAAGAATGGGTTAAACCTCACACAGGAAGTGCACGGTGGAGCTGTTTCTCCACCTTGTGTTTTGCCTTCAGTTGAAGTGGTGGAAGCAGTAGAAAGACAGCCCATTCATAGAAATGCTTCAACAATTCAGCCCAAAGAACTCACGTTCGATGATGTGGAAGAATGCAGTGTGAAGGAAATATGTGCTGATTTAGACGAGCAAAGCCCTGAAAGTGGGTTTCTGAAGAAAATGAATAATACACAGTCCAAATCAGCTCATTCGCCAATCATGGAAGAATTCTCTGACAATACCCAAAAAGAAACAGTTGCATCTGCTCCAGAGCAGTCGCAACATAATACAGTTCAAATTGGGGTTACTGTTACAGATACTTCAGAAGGTAATCTGATGTGTGAGGCATTATCTTCAGGTAAGCAGTTAGCTAAGGTAGGGGAGTTGGTCAATTCACCAAATGTCCAGCTCAGAGAAGGAGATAGTAACTTTTTCCTTCAACAAGGGGTGACACAGTCAATGTTGTGTTATTCACTAAATGATGAGGAAGTTAGTGAAGTTACTCAAAGAAAATCAGCCACTTCAGCTCTGAAATGCATGCAAAACAAAACAGTGGTGCAAACAGAAGTCATTAGTGGTGTTAGTGCTGAAGTTTACCAGAAATTTGTTGATTTTTCATCATGCAAACAGTTACTGAAGGTAACAAAGTCAGCAGATTCAGCAAATGTCCAGACCAGGAAACAAGGTACCTCTCTTGTCACCCAAAGGAGGATTACACGGTCAATGTCAGCTTGCTTAATCAATGAAGGCAGAAATACCCAGAGAGCAGCAGTTGCTTCAGCTGTGAGACAATTACAAAATAAAACAATAGTTCAGATAGAAGCCATTGGTCATGATTCTTCAGTTGATAACCCGAAATGTGGAGTTTACTCTTCTAGTGAGAAGTTACAGAAAGTAAATGAGTTTGTGGATTCTGAGGTTGTCCAGATCAGAGAAGCTGATTCTTCTGTTAAGGATTTGGAGCAAGATATCAAGGGAGATGCTTTGTGTGATACTGTAGATGAGAGTTCTTTGATGTTGAATTTATCTCCCAATCATTGCAGGAGAGGGAGTAAGTCTCGTTACTTCCTGCGAAGTCACTCTTTAATTCATCAAAGAAATGTTGAGCCATCCCATATAACTGGTCACCATAATGCAAGCAAGCCTCGGCATTCTGCGGAGAATGTCTCAGTTTCTGACTTGGATAGAAAAACCATGGGTTATGTTTATGATATGTCATGGCCTGCGTACAGGTCGCAATGGGATAGTGATAGCCAACTGAAGCCTAGAGCTATTACTCCACAAACAATGATGAGGGACAGCCTGCAGATTCAAAAAGACAATGCCGGATCTGTAATAGGTATTTCAGAAGTCATAGAAGAAATGCATAATTGTGCATCTACTCAAGTGCTCTCTGAACTATCAAATTTGGGTGCTGAGTTCGATGGTGTTAAAATCTCTCAGTCTGTGGAGCCATCTGAGATAGATGGACTTGAATCTTTGCCATTGTTGCAAGCAACCTACTCGACAATTTCTGTTCAAGAGGTAAGCTTTTCGTTTCTTTCTTTTTTCCAACCATGTTTATGTTCTTTCAGAATCTAAAATTTGTTTAAATTTTAAACTATTAGAAAGAAACACATAACATTCTTTTTCAGCTGAAATTGATGGATATAGAATTTGCGTGACTTGTCAATACATGTGCTGCTCATGCTTCTTGTTGTTTTGTGTGGAACAGAAAAATCATTTCTTCAATTAAGACATTAATATTTAAGCAACTCAGGTGAACTGTGATGTGTATGTGCTTCACAGGGTGAACATAATTTAAATGAGAAAGATCAATCCGCAGCAACACCTTCACTATTCAAGCAAACTTTTCTAGATTCATCTCATAGTTCTCAAATCAAGGGTCAAGTGGATGGAACTTCTGATCTTCTCTTAATGAATAAGGAAGGATCTGGAAAATATTCTGGGACTGTTCTTAGCAATGGCAAGTGCTTAGTTCTGAAAGATGGTCTGCTCCATCTTGATGGGGCTACAACTGAAGCTATGAGTGTGGGTTGTTCTGTTGTGGAAAAGGGCAATGTACTTGGGCCTCAAATGCATCAGATCAGTGATGTTGAAAAAGATTTGGAGGTAAAAAAGTGTCATTCTCAAGAGAAAGAATTTGGTTCGCCATCATGTTATTCAATTCAGACCTTTTTTCATGATCCTGTTGATTATTCTGGTACACATTCATCTTCAGTCAGTGTTCATGAATCATTGCCAATGTTTGAAGGATTCAGTATGGGTGTCCCAGTGATCGATGGACAACCACCAGTGGTGAGAGATGGTAAGTTGTATGATTATTTGGATTTTTCGAGTTTTAGGAAAACAGCTGTTGGCGGCCTTCAGACATGCAAGTCAACCTCTTCTCTAACACCATTGCCAAATACTTCTACAAAGTATAAGTTCTGTTCAACTCCAGACATCTACCAATCTCTACCTAATGGACTCCTGGAACACATGGATTTGAAGGGTTCATTTCTTTCTTTTTGTGAAGACCCTAAGCCTCTTGGGATTGGGCCAGGTGAAGATGGCAGCTTCCATGACATATGCAGCAATATGGGTTTGGAATTTATGAATGGTTCTTTCTTGAGGGGGTCTTATTCTGACCATACCTTTCTTTCAGATGGTAAACTTGGGAGGGGTATGAGGAGCCCTGCTGCTTCTACCCCTGATACTGGAAAATTTTCAGAGAGGACTCTCTTGAAATCTAATGGTAGCGGTTCAGGGAAGCAACTTCTTAAAAACCCAGAACTCACCTGTTTCCGTATTGAGGAAGAGACTAATATAAATGAAGAAAATGGACATGTAGATGTAGATGATATTTCTGAAACATCTCAGAAGCGAATCTGCTTGGGGATAAAGATGCCAGATGACCACAAAGCACTTGCAGATGTTGTGATGTCACACTATGACTCATCTGATGTTAATGCCGCTGACCAGAAGTTCTTCGGCAGAAACAGTGGAAATTCAGTTAATATGAAAGTAGCTTTTGTTGAAAAAGAAGTTGGTGTTAGCCAAAAGCATGGTGATGAGCAAAAATATAGCATTGATGACAAAGAAAACCGTGTTCCTTCTCTTTGTTCTAACAGATCTGAGAAGGCTTCTCGCTTTCCTAATAAGAGGCCCAGTAAGCCAAAATTATCAGGGAATGTGGGAAGGGGGAAAGGAAGCCAGGCCTTCATTGGAAAGGACAGGAAGCCCAACAATATTGTGTCAAACATTTCATCTTTCATCCCTCTTATTCAACAAAATAAGCCAGCTCCCGGTAAATTTTCCTTCAATATTTGTGTAATCAGTGTTGCAACAGAATTTTAATTAATTATACTTCCCTGTGATTTGAAGTGTTTCTACATTATATGCAAAGACAATCACATAGTTTACTGTGTTACCTGATTGGCACTGTTTTCACTTTCAGCCAAGAGAGACGTAAAAGTAAAGGCCTTGGAGGCTGCTGAAGCTGCAAAACGCCTTGAAGAAAGAAAAGAGAATGAACGGAAAATGCGGAAAGATGCAGTCAAGATTGAGAGAGAAAAGGTGATGCTGGAAAATCTTAAACAAATAGAAGAACAGAGAAAAAGGGAAGAGAAGAAAAGACAGAAAAAGTTGGCTGATCTAGTAAGGAGGCAGCAGAGGGAAGAAGAAGAGAAAAAAGGGAAGGAAAGGAAGCGGAAATTAATTGAAGAATCACGCAAGCAGCTTAGGTTACAGGAGGAGAAATTGCAGCCTGAGAAAGAGGATAAAGAACTGAGGCGCAGAGTAATGCTAAGCTATTTCAATTTTGGACATGAAAGTGTTTTGAACTTTGAAGTAATTGAATAATACTTTTAGGTGATCTGATTACCATTATTTGCTATAGGATAAAGATGTATACAAGAGCAAAGAGCTAGGAAAGGAGGCAAAAAGGCAGAAAATAGAGAAAGGGCAAGAAGGAAGTAGGCAAATGCAAATGACATATTCAGAAACAGGGAACGCAGGTGCTAATGATGCTAGACCATCTGATACTGTTCGTGCAGAATGTGAACCTGTTGACATTCACATTGGTAACGGAAAGGTAGCATCCCAAATTTGTCAGCATGTTTCCTTCTGTTGATTTTAAATGTTTAATTAATCTGTTTGTCAACTATGAATCATAATAAATTTACTAAATTGCCTCCCTATACCAACTCAAATTTATGTTTTTTCCCAGTGTGGTCAGTATCGGTGCGTATCGGCCTATATGTATCATATCGCCAGAAAATCGATATGATACTGACCTGAATTGGCTACTTTTAATCAATGTAAAAATAGCTTAAAATTAAATTTTAATGCTATTTTAATGGCTTTAACACGTGTCACATTATGATTGGCACGTAATATTTTTTAATTATGTTTTGGCCAATTCAGAATGATTTGCTTGAGAATCAGTATCGACTGATTCACCTGAGTCGTTGGCAAAACGATACAGGTCTGATTCCGATACTGACAACATTGTTTTTTTCCTTCTAAAATAAATATACCCAATTGCCTTTCCTATATAGTTCTATAGTACCCACTCAATTTAGATGCCATTTCCTTCCTCTACTTGCAAGTACATGGATGGCTCAAGTGACTTCTCCTCGTTGAATGTTGTCATTGTGAACTACAACCCGATGCAACCCTTTGGGATGCGGTGGCATCTTGGCTTGACACACTAAACTCACATCTCCTTGGAAAGAATGCTCTAGCGCCCCCTGATTAGAATCTTTTCTGTCTGATTCCCTCCCCCACATAAAATTAGAATCATTTATCTCATTTTTCATGTGGCTATCTTTATGAAATAACTTCAGGCTAACATAAAAATAAAGATGTCTGGCAATGAAAGCTGGGTAGGCATTTCACATGCATCTTAGCAGTTTCCTTTTGTATTGATCATTAAAATCAACTTTATGTCTTGTATATCTTTTGAAAACTTTAGGCATTAGTCCTTAAAAAGTGCCTGTTTTCACAAGGTCAGACTCTTTTGGGGATAATGGACAAAACATGGATCTCTGTAGATAATCTTCCCATTTTTTACTAAATGGTGCCCATTACTGTATGCCAAAACTACATGCATTAGATACCCTTAGTGGCACTCCATCAAGAATACCAAATAGACACATGCACTGAAAATAACCGAATGGATTGGAAATTGTCATTGCATATTTCTAATGATTGAATTGGTGAAAGTCCATCTCTTTTGACAAATTTAGTCACACACACACTTTTATTAGCATTCCTCAGAAAGGCTAAAACAAATGTTCATCCACGAGCATATAATGTTTAAGTTCATTTTTAATGCTTACTTTTATGCTATCATAATGAACGTCACACGTCCGTTTATGAAAGACAAAAAGTCTTCTAATTTTTCTCTCTTGACGTGAGGCAATTATCATTGCCTTAAACCATCATGTTCATCAGCATGATTTTCATAATACTATTTAACAGAGGCTGTTTTTCATAACTTTGATGATATCAGAACTTTACCTTGGTTACACTAAATGTAAATGGCCTTTCACTGTGAGATTGCTCTGGCTCATACAACTATTATGTTACTTGGCACACCTACAAATCCTCCTAAAGTAGAGATCTATAGATGGTAACATATGAACTCAAAGATTCTTTTGAGAAAGTTCTTTCTTCACATGATGTTGGTGCATGAGTGGTAAGTGGTATTAAGTTGGGCATAACCATTTGCAATCAGCCCTTCCATTTGTCTCTCTACTCTGCCTGTATCAACTTATAAGTGTGCAAGTAATTAACTCCAAGGTCTTGTACTTTTCAAGGACTTCCATTGCAGATGCCTTTGCTTACTTCAACTTTTGACTACCCAACATATTTAAGCCATTTTTGTTGGTTCAAAGGCAAATATGTTTGTCAACTTTCTGTTCATTTAGTCTTGCTCACAGTCACTGGGATCCTACACTGCTTTAGTGCTTTTATGGTACTAAGAACTTTTTATTCAGATTTAGAGGATAATTAAATACTTTACTATAGACCAAATATAGTTGCATTATTTACCATGAATAGCAACCACAAAACCCACCAACAACTGTTTTTTGTGCTGCATTCATTTCAATGATGTTAGTGGGCTAAAGGTTCCCATCTTTAAAAGGTTAAAACTGAAAAATGGATGCAGCACAAACTTGTTCTGCATGGATGACCATTCATGAATATGCAAGCTGTTCTTAGTATATTTTCATGCACTGAATGGTGTGTAATGAAACGAGAATGTGCACAAGATGCCCCTAAGGGCTACAAAGATACACAAGTGTGCACAAATACAATAAGCTACTTATGGTCAAGATGCAACTTCACAAAAGATATCACAAGCACAAGACATCAAAGTGCTACAACACATAAAAATAACTAATTTTATTTAACATAAAATGCTCAAGAAAGCATGACATACGATATGGGAGAGATCCCATATATAGAGAGAAAAGAAGGGAGTAAGGGGCTAGTCCAACTAGTCGTTTGGCTATTCCAACAGCTAGTTTAACGTTGGGCTAGTCCCAACGAATAGAAATGAATATAAAAAAAATTTACAAAACTGCTCTTAATGGGTAGGGCTTATAACATAAGGGAAAAAATGCCTCTAGATGGCATAACCTATTACATATATGTCATAATAAAGATAAAATATACATACATATATATATATATATATATATCATACAAATTAACACTTCCCCTCAAACTTACGGTGTGATAACCGAAGATTTGTCTAGTTAGCAGTGAAATCAAGGTGACGAAAGCTCGTTGGTAAAGAAATCAACCAACTGATATTTGGGGGGCTCTGCTTGTGTGGCAGGAGCAATTAGTGCTTGTCACCTTGTATTGGGACGTTTTGCAAGTTCGAATCCCTATGGTATAGTTGTATAACCGGCAGGAGCCTACCTAACCCCAGTTTTCTCTGTCAAAAAAAAAAGGAAAAAAAGTGTCTTCTTCAAAAAAATTTCACGCACATAATGACAATCCATTTCAATATGCTTTTAATCCTTTTGTGAAATGTACTCTCACTAGTTATGTATATTGCACTTTTATTGTCACAGCATAGTCTTTAGGGCGTTTGCAAGCAAACCCACATGTCTTCAAGTAATCTCGTTAGTCACACAATCTCTAATGTTGTAGTAACCATCACATGATATTCTGCTTCAGTAGATGATAAAGATATTTTCTTTCATTTTTTGCACTTTCAAGACACCAGAGAATCACCTAAAAAGACACAAAAACTAGTAGTTGAGCGTTTGTCATTAGGATCTCATCCCCAATCTGGTTCAGAATAACCAATTAATTCTAGTGAGGAGGAAGGTTGGCTAACCCCCTATTTGTCTCTATCAGTAATGATTATGTCATCGACATAAAGAAGCAAAATAACGATACTTGCATCAGATTTCTTAATAAACATAGCAGTATCAGTATAACAAGATTTAGATCCAAGTTTAATCACCACAATATTGAACCTATCGTAGCAAGCCTTAGGAGCCTGTTTTAACTCATATAAGGCTTTTCTTAAATGAAGGACCTTTCTAGATAGAAAATCTCATATCTGGGAGGTGAATTCATATAAACTTATTTTATTTTCTTATTTAAAAAGGCATTTTTAACATCCATTTGATAAATGGTCAATCCCTTGACAACAGGTATAACTATGAGAGTTCTAACAGAGGTCATCTTGGCTACATGTACAAAAGTTTCATCATAATTTATACCATATTCTTTGGAATAATCTTTACCTACTAATCTCACCTTATATATTTCTACTGTCTCGTCACTTTTAGTCTTGACATTAAAAAAAATATATAACCTATGGTTTTCTTCCATTTAGGTAAATCTTTTATCTCTCAAGTTTTAAATTTCTAATGTGTCTCTAATTCATCATCCATAGCTCACATCCATTCATGGTAATTTTTGGCTTGGTCATAGGTGGTTGGTTCAAAACATGATAGAATCTTGGCTAGATAGGTTATATATTGGAGAGAGAATGATTCATATGATACAAATCTATCTGGAGGTCTAGAAATTTTGTCAGATCTTCTCAAGTCACTTTGTTGTTGTCCTTCTAGGTTGGAATATTTTTCTAGGGCACTAGGTTGTCTATCATTTTTTTCACCTACTAGATTTGGTTATTGTGGGTTCAGTTATATCAATATTTTCACCATTTTGGATATTGAGTTGTGGTTCTTCATTAATAGCATCATCAATCACACATTCATCATTACTCTTAGGCAATAATTCTAACAAGAATGAATATTCAGTAGCTTCCCTAGGCACATTTTTATCAAAGAAACTTTATTTTTTTATAAATGAGACATTTCTTGAGACATAAAGTTTGTCATTTTTTAAAGTCATAACAACTAAATCCTTTTTTGTTTTCACCATACCCAAGAAATACCAGAGTTACCAGTCGAGGAAGTGGGAGCGGGAAGCGATACGGGAAGCGAGGCACTTTCAAAAATTTAGGAAGCGGGGAAGCGTGGGACCACTTGGAAGAAAATTCTGAACCGTCTCGGAAGCGACCTAGGAAGCGAACCGAAAGTCGAGGGGGAAGCGAAAAAATGGGAAAAATGGGGAAGCGTGGGGGAAGCGCGCTTCCCATAAAAGGGAAGCGCGCTTCCCAAAAAAGGGGGACGCTTCCCCTCACGCTTCGAAAGCGCGGCGTTTCGCGCTTCGGGGAAGCGCGCTTTCCCTTTTGCTTAGGCGCTTCCGGTAACTCTGAGAAATACACATGGTATGGCTCTAGGTGAAAGTTTGTTATTTTTTTTTTAACAACAAAACATTTACATTAAAAAATCCTTAATCTTGAATAATCAAGAGAGATTTTGAAAAGTTTTTCAAGGGGAGAGATGTTCTGAAGTTTGGTAGAAAAAATTCTATTTATGAGATATACGACAATAAGATAAGCTTCGACCCAAAATTCTTTTGGAACATGGTTCGAAATGAGAATAGTGTTAAAATATGTAATCTTTTTTGTCTTTTTAGTCTAGTTATGTATTCTAGTTAGGTTAGGTTAGAATCTAATTATGTTAGACTTTATTTTTGTTTTTTGGACCATTTTAGACATTGTTGTTTTTTACCAAAGTCAAAAAGCAATGTACTAAGAGAGTTGTTGTACTCTCAACTGCTCTATTTGGAGTCGTTGGGAGCCCAATAACTCCCTCTAAAGCTCCTCTTGTGTGGTATAAATATAGGGTTTGTTCTCCCTTGTAAAGCATTAATTTTGAGGGAGTTTCCATATGAATGAAAAGATATTTTTCTATTTTGCTTTCCATACCCTTTTCGGGTATATTGTATGAACCCTAGTGGTTCTTGTAGATATTTGTTTATGAATCATTCATGGTTCTTATGAGAAATCTTTTGAGTGTATGATTTGAAGATTCGATCGTTGATCTCATCTTCTTACATGGTATCAGAGCTCGGTTGTAATCAAGCTATTTTTTTGGTGCATTGGGAAGCGTGTCACTCAAGTTTGGAAAAGAAGTGACGTTCTTCTTCAAGTTTATGTGAAAGTGTGATTGTGCAAAAGCTTAGAGGAGCATTCGTACCTACCATCAGTGGTGGATTACATATTCTCTCTTCTCTACTTCTCTTTTTACTCACCTTCTTTCTCCTCTTTATTATTTCTTTCAAACCTTGTAAAATAGATAACAATGATAATGTCACCATTAAACCCATTAAACTCAACGATTCAATTATGAAGCACCTTATATGGAGAAAAGGATTGTAGGGATTAGTGGATGAGACCGATTTAGAACCTAAGCTAATTCTTACAAAGATTGAAGTAAAAAAAAAATACCTCTTACAGAGGTAGAAAAAACTAAACTTATTACCACTTATGAGAAAAAGTGGAAGGAATGGAGAATGAGACACACCAAGATTATGTCTTGGCTCATAAGTAGCATGGATACCAAGAAGTGTTCAAGTCTTTAGATGCTCCATCTTCTCCCACTACAGTTTGAGGTTGATGTTCCGGAGCAGAACTATCAATATATATTGCCACAAATCTTTGCCCATAAGAATTATCTTCACCGTAGCTCACATGTTGTAGTTGCTTCCATCAAAATTTATGGGGACAACTATAACTTCTTTGTCGACCATTGGAATGTAAGAGAAGAAAAAATTTAAATAGATGATAGACTCCACCAAGAAACTTTCTCACGAGCACGAACATGAACCCTCAAACTCCAAGAGCTCAAGGCTTTGATTCCATGTAATGAAATGAGAATATGCACAAACAGAAGCCTCTAAAGGCTACAAAGATATAAATAAGTGTGCACAAATACAATAAGCCACTTATGGGCAAGATACAATTTCACAAATGATAGCACAAGCACAAGCCACCAAAGGGCTACAACACATAAAAATAACTAACTTTATTTAACATAAAATGCTCAAGAAATCTTGGCATACAATATGGGAGAGATCCCATATATATAGAGAAAGAAGAGAACAAGGGGTTAGTCACAACGGCTAGAAATGAACAATTTTTTTTAAAGATAGAATACAAAACTACCCCTAATGGGTAGAGCCTATTACATAAGAGAAAAAATTAAAATGCCTCTAGAGGGCATAACCTATTACATATATGTCTCAATAAAGATAAAATACACACACACACACACACACATATATATATATATATATATCATACAAATTAACAAAGTGTAGATGTGAATGTTGGCTTGGACAATTATGCTTTCTCCCTTTATTATTTTATTTTTTGTGAAACTAACTTATCTATGTATTTCTACTAAAAGTTCCTTGGCCTCACTTTTTACAGGTAGCCAGCATCTCAAACAGCCTAGCAAGTTTAGACAAGGGTGGTTCTTCAGGCTTTGAAGAAAGTAAAGAGTTACAATATGAGATGTCTCCATATAGAGGATCAGATGACGAGGAGGAAGAAGAAGATGACGTGGCTCAAAGGAAATTTATACCACTTTGGGCTAGGTAAAGAGTGTAGTAACACCTTTTCCACAAAACACGTTTTGCTTAGGATCTTTGAGTTTTTTCTTTTTCAGGTTAAAGTCCTTAATTTGACAGAGTACCAACTTGATCTTACAGGAAAGAGAATTTGATCCCAATTTTATCTAGACAGCAGCATGTTGACCCAGATGGAATTTTCCCTATCCTAAAAGGCTGCAATCTAAGCGAAGGTGAGTGTCTTAATTTCATGGTAGTGGATTGTTTCTATCTCAAGGATTACTAAATGCCAAAGAAAGAACTGTAACTCAGTTAATTCAGGCTAACTTAGCGAAGACCAAGTGTTGACTGGCTCCAGAGAAAATCACAATTCCAAGTCAGATCACATCAAGTTTCTTAGATAGGAAAGTGCTTCAGTCACTTCCAAGCTATAGATTTCAAAAATTCTTCAATTTTGAAATGAAGACAGAATAACTCTACATCAAGTTTCTTAGATAGGAAATTGCTTGTCGCTTCCAAGCTATAGATTTCAAAAATTCTTCAATCTTGACATGAAAACAGAACTCTGAGCATATATAGTACAAGTTGCAGAATCTCAAAATGGGTGGATCATCAGTTATGAATCCTGCATACCATAAGCCCATGAGGGCTCTGCTCATTTTGTAGGGGTGACTCGCGAATGTCACCAAGTTGACGGGACATAACGTATTTGAGTCCTATTGGTGTGTATCCCTTGCTATGAGGTTGAAGCTGGATGTACTCCCTGATGGGCAGGGGGACCTAGTGTTTTATTATGCCTATGCACTTGGTGAGTGAGGCAGTTGTTTTCCGCTCCAAGAAAAAAAAACCCACATCATATGCCACACCGATGAGTGTGCATATTATCATTATTTTTCAACACTACTGTCAACATTTCGATCATCATCCTCAGCAATGGTCTGCAATGCAAACAAGAAGCCTGATCATGGTGTCAAGGTCCTGTTGATCATGGTGTCACATCTTAATTTTCCCTCCTTTTTGATGAGTTGGTTATAAGGAATAATCATTGAATATTTTTTTTCCAATATTTTTACAGTTCTTGGAAGCAGTTCCTTCAGCAGGTATCGTGATCGAAATGGGCGCAGCGAAAGCGGTTGTTGGTTAAATGATAGTTTCACTCAGCAAGAAGAATATCAGTATAGACTTAAAATGGGATACATAAAATTGTAAATCCGCCATACTGACATAGTTTCATGCACTGAAACTACTGTCATGTCATTATCATTGACTAGGCGCATATGATGTTGTATAGCCACCATTCATAACATAATGAAGAAGGGATCTTTCTAGATCTTGCTTTTTTAGCAAAATTTACATGTCTCCATTCTTTACTTTTTCCCTTTTGTTGAGGAAAACTGCAAATTACATGTTCTAAAAATTCACATGAGGACCACAATGAAATGGATTAGATAATGCTGTTTCTCTGTTGAGATCAGATAATTCATAAGATTCCACGCTATGGATTTTTAAAATCTATGCTGATAGTGAATAATTTGCTTCAGTTACCGGATGAAGATTGTGAACATGGTGCTTCTGCATTGTCCATTTTCTTATAAAATTCCATGTTGATAGTTCTTGGTAGGCCCATGCTGGTACTAATGCCAATTTTCTTCATATTGTTAGTTCTTTGTATCACTTATCAGTTCTGTAACAGAAAAAGTCACTCAGACAAGGAACATATGCTGACTAGAGGAGAATGTTCATCAGTCTGAAGATAAGGACTATTGTCAATGGTGGTTCATTCACTAGTTGAATTGAGACATTTGGGGAGAGAGAGATCTTCTGCGGAGCCAGTCACAAATATCGTTGATATTTTGAAAATATTATATGGAAAAAATGTGATATTTTCAAAATGTCCGGTTCTGAAAATATTGTATTTTAAAGTATTTTTTGCTTAGTTGTTAAAGTATTTGTATGCTCATTTTTATTATATATTAGATTTATTTTATATATTTATATATACCGATATTTTCCTGATATTTTTCAAATTTTTGTTTTTTAAAATAAAATTGTAATTCAATAAAAAAACTAAAAATGTGCTAATGTCATGATAAAATCGCTATATCATAAAGTAATGCTATTTTGAAAGCATTGCATTTTTTTTTTGAGATTTCAGCATTTTCTTATGTCATATTGGTGACCATGATCTGGATCCCGATCTGGTAAGATCTCTTCCTATCCAACACCAGACCGATTGGATTTTATCTGTCTATCTGATCATGTAGGATTCAGTATTCCCAGATCATCCATCCGGATCTTGACCCGTTTATATTTGTACGTTATAGGGGTATTTTAGGCATTTCAATATTCAGCTGAGGACGTTCTTGCAGTCCCTCGTGATATGCGATCCGTACGATCGCCAGAGATTCGCGAACGAATGACGTCATCAATCTTGACTCGTAGTTTGACTGCACGTACATCGCATAAAGGGGTGTACGCTCCCTTCATTGTTGATGACGAAAATACCCCTATGATTCTGGACCCTTTTGGACCTGGATAGTGCTGTTCACCGTAGTCAAGAATCTCGTTCCCGGGATAATATCGGCGAGAAAACATATCGCGATATTTTGAAAAGTATAGTATAAAAGTAGTATAAAAGACATTACAAAAAGTGTTTTGAAATTCTGATGTTTTTGGAAATAAGTAATATTCTGAAATTATCACATTTTTTTATGTATAATATCAGATTTTGAAAGTAGGGTGATAAACTCAAGGCGTTGACTAAGCTGGCCCAGTCTTTCCACAAGGCTTTGACCGGACTGGGTCTGATCGCAAACTGAGTCTATGGCATTCAGATTTTTCCTTTAAAATGCCACGATGTAGTTAGGGATGCAAATGGGTCCGATCCATGATGTAGGTTTTGTAAATTTTGGCTGTTCGGGATTGGGCTCCCCTATATATTTAGTTGTTCTGGATCTGAACAGTTTGCATCCCTAGATATAGTCACAACACTTTCAGTTTGGATAGATGAGTGAATCCAATTTCCAAACATAGCATTCATCGGAACTAGGAATATAAACAGTTTGGATTCGGGTTCGATGTGATCAATACAGATTAAACAGACCGATGTTGGCAAAATGGATCTTGATGATGAAAAGCTCATACAATGTGTGGTAATTTACATGTAACCAGAATCGAGATATCCATCAAATTTGGGTATCCATCAGTTTTGGTAACAAAATATCAAAACATATCTGCATCTGATTATAATCACATATACTTAGACCAACCAACTGAGTCTCCGCTTGTCTGGTAGGAGCAGCTAGTGCACGTCACCTTGTGTTGGGATGTTGCAAGTTCCAATCCCAATGGTATCAGTGTATAACTGATAGGGGTATAACCCCAGCTTGCCTTTCAAAAAAACATATACTTAGACCAGGAGAATCGTGTCCCCCCAATCGAGTCGTGTCAGTTCTCACAACCTTGTTTTACTCCGAATCACTTAAACTAAACTTTGAAAAAGTATCCAAAAAATTGATCATGTCTTTCGAAAAAAGAAACTGTAGACTATAGGGGTTTGGCACAGTGGGATTGGGCGGGCAGCCTAGGTTCAAATCCCATAGCAGTCACTCCCTGCTTGAGTAAGCCCTCAGAATTTCCTGCTGACAGGACAGCGACTGTAAGTAAGGCAGGATGAGCCAGGGCGACTAGGTCTCGGCGCTTGGGGGCGGTTTCGCCAAATAAAAAAAAGTAAGGTTGTTATCGTAATTTCACCTTATTCAAAGCGCCACCGACCCCACCTCCCAGTTTCTAACCGTTTAAACCTTTTTTTCCAAAACTCATCCACTGAATTCTTCTTTTCTTCTTCTTCTTTTTCTTTCTCTCTCTCTCTCAAATCTGAGCGAAACCACTTATGTCTCTCTCCTACTGATGATCATTTTCTGCTATGAAATCTCCTGCAACCAATCTCTTGCTTCCCTTCTTTCTTTTCTCTCTCATCTTTCTTTCATCCCCTTCATTTGCAGACAACACAAGATTCGATTTCCCCATCTTCACCCTTCGGAACCTCACCCTTCTCGGAGATGCCTACCTCCGCAACGGCACCATCGGCCTAACAAGAGACATCAACGTCCCCGATTCGAGCTCAGGTAGCGTTCTTTACAACTCCCCCGTCAGATTCTTCGACCCTGCGTCGAATTCCTCTGCTTCTTTCCTATCAAGATTCGCCTTCTCCATCTCCAACGTCAATCCAGGCTCGTTCGGCGATGGGTTTACGTTTTTCTTGTCGCCGGACAATCAGACTCTCGGGAGCCCCGGCAGATTCCTGGGCCTTGTGAACTCCAGCTCTGCAGATGACAATGAGTTCATAGCAGTCGAATTCGATACGTTCTTGGACGCCGAATTCGGCGATCCGAATGCCAATCATGTTGGACTGGATGTTGGAAACCTCTCATCGATCCGAACGATCGATGCCGGCTATGTGGGGATCGATTTGAAGAGCGGGCATTCGATCACAGCTTGGATTGAGTACAGGAATGACCTGAGTAAGCTCATGGTCTGGATGAGCTATACGAGTTTCAGGCCTCTGAAGCCCCAATTTTCGGTGGATGTCGATCTTTCGAAGCATTTTAAGGAGTTTATGTATGTGGGCTTTTCGGGTTCGACTGAGGGGAGCACTGAGCTCCACACGATTGAGGAATGGAGCTTCCAGACAATTGGGCTTCAGTCGAGGCCATTGCCACGTCCTCACAGCGTAACAACGGGGCCGGAGGACAATCCTGTGCTGAGTTTTTCTCAGCCCAGATGCCAGAATCGACAATGCTGGAGTAGAAAACTGATTCTTGGTCTTGAAATCGCAGGATTGAGTTTTATGTGCTTGATCATGGGATTTGTCAGCTGGGTTCTTGTGAGGAGATGGAGAGTCGCAAGGCCTGAGAACAATTTCAAGCAAGAAATGCTGAAAGGTCCAAGGAATTTCAGTTACAGAGAGATCAGAACTGCAACAAGATGGTTCCACAAGGGCAATGTGGTGGGGCACGGAGCTTCCGGTACCGTTTACCGAGGTGTTCTTCCCGGCTCTGGAATCACTGTTGCTGTGAAGAGATCAAAGCATGCTAATCAGGGTATGAATGAGTTCATGGCAGAGCTTTCTGTTATAGTCTGCCTGAGGCACAGAAATCTTGTGCAGCTTGAAGGTTGGTGCTGTGAGAATGGTGAATTATTTCTTGTATATGAATTCATGGCCAATGGAAGCCTTGACAATGTCCTTTACAAAGAAGATGAGAGATCTGTGTTGAATTGGTCACAGAGATACAATATAGCAGGTGGCACAGCATCTGCTTTGAACTATCTTCACCACGAATGCGAGAAACAAATTATTCACAGAGATGTGAAAACCAGTAACATAATGCTGGATGCAAATTTCAATCCGAGATTGGGTGATTTCGGGCTAGCGAAGATCGTTGAACACGATAAGAGCCCGGACTCCACTCTTACAGCCGGAACCATGGGTTACCTTGCTCCTGAATATCTTCAGTATGGAAAGGCAACAGAGAAAACAGATGTTTTCAGCTATGGGATGGTAGTACTTGAAGTTTCTTGTGGCAGGAGGCCTATAGAAAAGAAACCCGAAAGTGGGGTCAGTAATCTGGTTGATTGGGTGTGGGAATTGTATGGTGAAGGCAGGCTCCTGGAAGCCGCAGATCCGAGGCTGAAGGGTGAATTCAATCAAGTGCAGATGAGGAGAATGCTGCTGCTGGGCCTGAGTTGCACTCATCCGAATCACGTAGAGAGGCCGACAATAAGGAAAGTTCTGCAGATTCTCAATGGAGAAGGGCTGGTTCCTAATTTACCGGCTGTCAAGCCCGTTGTGAGCTTTTCCTATAACCTGCCTTTGAGCATTCAGGAAATCTTATCTGACAATGAAAATAGTGCGGTGTTGAGCCCTTCGCATGTATCACAGGAGATTGATTTTGGAGATTCCTCATTTCCCTGAGGTGGCTGATAGTTCCTTTTCTCTAAGGTCTTTTTGTTCTTCTCTACGTTCAGTTACCTTTTTCATTTGTTAGTTGGTGAGAATAATATTTTAAACACTTCGATCATGTTTTCATGATGCTGCAGTTATTGATTTTTTATATGAGACATTGACCTTCCTTTTGTTTGTTCAAATCAATCTTTTAGAGAGAATGCTTCTTTTCTTTTGCTTACCCATTCACTGGACGTTCCCAAAATGGGTACTATCGTGTCGGGTTCCATATTTAGATTTGTTGCTTCAATGTGAGCTGTTAGTATGATGTCTAATTTGCTCAAACTTGTGACTTTGCACCATCCGGTGCTAGCAAGCTACTGCCACTCAAGCTGTAATTATATTGACTTCTGAAGTTAAAAAACTTGAAATCTAGATTAGAGCATGTTATAGCTATTGATCTTTCAAATTTGTCACAAGAGTGAGTTTGCCTTCTTTGAGAAAGAACTCTTTTTATTAAATTAACTGTTTTACTTTTTGTATTTTTCCTGATAACCTGGAATATTATTTGCTTAGAGTATAGCAAATTTCGGTATTGTATGTGCACTTTGCATTCAATTGCATAAACTTAAGCAAGATAATGTGTTTTAGTCGACCAAAGCAACTACCATACTGAAAATGGCATTGCACCATTGCTTATTTCTGAAATAACAAAATGTGAAGTATTGCAATTGTTCCCTTGCGACTTAGAGTCTGTTTTGCTTTTGTTGAGTCTGATGTAAGTTGTCCGGTTCAGGTGAATCAATACCTCGAAGGGGCAGCCCGTATACTTGAACTGTAATAGCCTGCGGGCAAAATTGTGAATAAAGTAAATGCGTTGAGCTTTCTTTTGTTCACCCTCGTTGTGATTGCTTCTTGTGATTGCAATTTCTCTGCCTCTATTCTCTCTTACTCTCTTGCACTCTGATTACAAGCTTCCGCGATCGGCAAGCGAGCTGACAAGTAGGCTTACGGCGGTGAGGAAGGACCGTCGTGCCGCGCTGGCCCATTGAAGGAAATAGGTCCGTGACAAGTGGTACCAGAGCTCATTTTCGTGCAGGGGAAGGGACTCCGGAGTCGGTGTCGACAGACACGCCGACAGACTGCGATTTGTGAGCAAGACGTCGGGGCGCCTTATCAAAACTTGCGCAACACCAAAGGCAATGCAATTACTGAAGCTGAGGAGATGGGTTCACCTCGGGGCCAAGAAGAGTTGGTTGCAACTGTTAACAAGCTGGTGGAAGACGTGACTTCGCATGAGGAAGCGATTTCACGCGCATGTAAATCATTCAATGGACTGAATGATGTGGTGGCGAGCCTGCAAGAGCAGATAACCTTATTAATGGGGCAGGTCACTTTGTTGACGACTACAGTGGCCGACTTGCAGACTGAAGTAGGGGAGCTTCAGTTGAAAAACCATACGTTGCAATGGACGGTGACCCTAAATGACAGAAATAGTGAGAGGTCATCAAGGATTGATGTGCCAAGACCCGCAAAATTCAACGGTTCTCGTGACAGCAAGGTCATTGAGAACTTCTTGTTCCAAGTAGAAGACTACTTGGATATCCAGAATGTGACCCTCGAAGATCTGAGGATTAAGGTTGCAACGACCTTACTTGATGGAGATGCTATCGTTTAGTGGAGGCGGAAGCGCAATGACATGGAAAGGGGTCAATGTGTGATAGACACTTTTGATGACTTCAAAATGGAGTTGCACAACTACTTCATGCCAAGAAATGCGCAGAGGCAGGCTTATCGGATGGTTCATGAGCTCAAACACACTGGTTCGTTGCAAAACTATGTCAGAACGTTCCAGAAGCTTATGTCGGAGATACCTAACATGCCAGAAGACGACATGCTCAACTGGTTTATTATGGGACTTCAGCCATGGACACAGTCTGAAGTGGAAAGGAGTAACCCCCATATTTTGGAGGATGCATGTGGCGGTAGAGCGCTTAGTTGACACTCAGCGCAAACCTTTCACCCCATCAACCAAAGTTGGGAAGAAGCCGGATCACGGAGGCAAGAAGGATGAGCAGCGCAATGATAAAGGTGAGGCGTCGACACGCCATCAATCCAAAAAGAAACAAAACTTCACAAAGCATAACAACAACAACAAGGGTGCAGTTGTGACATGTTGGTTCTGCGGTGATAGACATATCACCAGGCAGTGCCCAAAGCGCCTTGTAAAGGATGACGGGCAAGCCAATGCTGCACAGGAAGAATGCAGCGATACTGAATGCAGTGACACTGAGACCATGCAACCAAGGATGTGGGTCATGCGATCGATTAACACAGCTAGAAGTTACGCAGCTAAGAACATGCAGGTCAGTAAGAAACTTATGTACGTAGAAGTCATTATGAATGAAAAGTCTACTTCAACAATGATAGACTCCGGGGCCACACACAACTTTGTCTCGCGGGAAGAGGCAGAGCGGTTGGGCTTGAAAACTGGGTCAAAGCAGTGGACTATCAAAACAGTAAACTCTGAGGCCAAGCTCATCCTTGGTGAAGCAAGAGATGTGGCTATTCAAGTGGGGAGTTGGGTCGGCAAAACCAACTTCTCTGTGGTGTCCCTGGACGATTTCAAGGTGATTTTGGGTATGGAGTTTCTGCGAAGCCAGAATGTTATGATGTTGCCAAAGTTTAATATGTTGACGATCATGGGGTCAGACATGTCCCACACAGTACAGTGCCTTACGCAGAAAGACAAGTCTTCAGTGTTATCTGCAATGCAATTAAAGAAGGATGTCAAGCATGGGGAGCAGACATTCTTAGTTGCAGTGCGTGCAGATGAAGGGAAGGTAGAAGCAGCAGTGTCGCAGACCCTAGCCCCACTATTGAAGGAGTTTCGAGGGGTGATGCCTCCAGAATTGCCAAAGCGTCTTCCGCCAAGACGTGAGGTCGACCACAAGATTGAGTTGACCCCGGGAGTGAAGTCTCCCGCAATGGTTTCATACCATATAGGGCCAGCTGAACTGAAAGAGTTGCGCAGACAGCTAGACGAGATGTTGGACGCAGGCATTGTTCGTCCATCAAAAGCCTCATTTGGTGCCTCAGTCATTTTCCAGATGAAACATGATGGCTCTAAACGGTTATGTGTGGATTACTGTGCTCTGAACAAGGTCACGATGAAGAACAAGTACCCATTGTCATTGATAGCGGATTTGTTCCATCAGTTAGGCAGTGCCCATATCTTTTCCAAGCTAGATCTGCGATCGGGTTACTGGCAGGTGAGGATTGCCGAAGGTGATGAGCCGAAAACAACTTGCGTCACCCGCTATGGTGCTTACAAATTTCTAGTAATGCCATTCGGGTTGACAAATGCTTCAGCCACGCTCACGACTTTAATGAACCAAATCTTCTACCCTTACTTAGACAAGTTTGTGGTAGTCTACCTGGATGATATCGTGATCTACAGCAGCAACATGGAGGAACATGTCGGGCACTTGCGAACAGTGTTTCATGTGCTGAAGAAGAATGACCTTTGTGTCAAACGAGAGAAGTGTCTCTTCGAGCAGAAGGAGATCAACTTCCTTGGCCACGTTGTGGGGCGTGGTGTGCTGCGTATGGATGGGCAAAAGATAAGGGTCATCCAGGAATGGGTTCCGCCAAGCAAAGTGTCAGAATTACGATCATTCCTCGGTTTGGCAAACTATTATCGGTGTTTCATCGAAGGCTATTCCCTCATTGTTGTGCCCCTCACAGATTTGTTAAAGAAGAATTGGGTATGGCTCTGGACAGGAGCGTGCCAAGATGCCTTTGATGGCTTGAAGAAAGCCTTAGTGAGGGAGTCAATGTTGCGACTGCCTGATCATTCGAGACCCTTTGAAGTCCACACAGATGCCTCAGACTTTGCCATTGACGGAGTTATTATACAAGATGGTCATCTGATCGCATATGAGAGTCACAAGCTGAAAGATACAGATAGGTGTTACGCAGTACATGAACATGAGATGACCGACATTGTGTATTGCCTCAGGACCTGGCGACACTACCTTTTGGGTGTCGAGTTCGTCGTCAAGACGGACAATGTGACCACGAGCTATTTTCAGACGCAGAAGAAGTTGACGCCTAAACAAGCTCGATGGCAGATGTTTTTGGCTGAGTTTGACTTTGCCTTATAGTACAAGGTTGAAAAAACCAATGTTGTGGCGGATGCCCTAAGCCGTAGGGCTGAACTGGCAGCTGTGCGCGCGCAGCCTTCTGAAGTGCATTTGGAGGGTGCATTGCTTAGCCGCATCCGCGAAGGTACGTAGCAGGATCCGACTGCACAATACTTTGTTTCGCTGGCACAGGTAGGGAAGACTCAGCGATTTTGGCTACAGGATGACCTCCTTGTAACAAAAGGGGGGACGCATCTTTGTGTCGCGGTGGGGAAGCCTTCGTCGAGAGCTACTCAAGGAGTGCCATGATACACTATGGGTCGGTCATCCTGGTCAGGAGCGGACCTTAACACTCCTTGAGCGCAGCGGCTACTATTGGCCGCAGATGAGAGACGACGTTGAGGGGTATGTGTGGACATGCCTCATCTGCCAGCAAGATATGGGGACAAACCAGAAGGTTGTCGGTCTCCTTGAACCTCTACCAATTCCATAACGTCCTTGGGATAGTATCTCTATGGACTTTATTGTTAGTCTGCCGAAGGTAGAGGGCCTCAGTTCTATTTTGGTTGTGGTGGATCGTTTCTCAAAGTATGCCACCTCCATCCCAGCTTTCAAGGAGTGCCCTGCAGAGAAGACTGCAGAGTTGTTCGTAAAGCATGTGGTGAAGCACTGGGGCATACCAAAGAGCATTGTGAGTGATCGTGATGCTCGCTTCACGGGCAAGTTCTGGCGTGAAGTATTTCAGCTACTTGACTCTGAGTTGCTGTTTTCAATAAGCTTCCATCCGCAGACAGATGGGCAGACAAAGCGCATCAACGGGATACTAGAGCAGTACCTTAGGCACTTTGTTAGTGCCAATCAGAAAAATTGGGAGAAGCTCCTTGATGTGACACAGTTTTTTATAATCTGCAGAAGAGCGAGTCTTCAGGCCACAGTCCGTTTGAGATAGCCACGGGGCAGCAGCCACTGATCCCGCACACTCTTGCCGCACAAGAAAAGGGAAGGTCATCATTCACCTATCAGTTTATTCGCGACTGGCACGAGCAAAATGAGTTGGCGAAGGCATTCTTACACAAAGCGGCAAAGAGAATGAAGAAGTGGGCGGACAAACACCGTCGGCCCGCAGGGTTTCAAGTTGGGGACCAAGTGTTGGTGAAGTTATATCCTGGTCGCACAGGCATCTTCCGCGGGCGGCACCGCGGACTACTCAGAAAGTATGAGGGACCCTTCACCATCACAAAGAAGGTGGGCAAGTTGGCATACAAGCTGGAGTTGCTCCCAGACTTCAAGGTGCACCCGGTGTTCCACGTGTGCAACCTCAAGCAGTTCCATCCAGATGATGGAGACCCAGAACGAAGTGTGCCACAACGCGCTTCCATCATGCAGAGAGCCTCGACAGCACAACGGGCCGAGAAACACCTCTGTCAGATCCTTCGCCACAAGGTCAACTACTTGGGGCAAACGAATAAATACTTGGTGCAGTGGGAGGAAACAACGGAACCAACGTGGGAGCCTGCATTTCGAATGAACAGTCGCTACCCGGCTGAAGTCAGGGCTTACCACGAAACAGATTGCGCCGAGGACGGCGCATGATTTGAAGGGAGGAGCATGTTCCCTTGCGACTTACAGTGTACAGTTGCGCTTAGAGTTTGTTTTGCTTTTGTTGAGTCTGATGTAAGCTGCCTGGTTCAGGTGAATCAATACCCCGAAGGGGCAGCCCGTATACTTGAATTGTAATAGCCTGCGGGCAAAATTGTGAATGAAGTAAATGTGTTGAGCTTTCTTTTGTTCACCCTCGTTGTGATTGCTTCTTGTGATTGCAATTTCTCTCCCTCTATTCTCTCTTGCTCTCTTGCACTCTGATTACAAGCTTCCGCGATCGGCAAGCGAGCTGACAAGTAGGCTTGCGGCGGTGAGGAAGGACCGTTGCGCCACGCTAGCCCATTGAAGGAAATAGGCCCGTGACAGCAATATTGCCTCATTTTATGTCTGTTTGAATAGAGTGTTTTCTTCGTTATAAAACTACAATTTTTGCAGTCATATATCCATTTAGAGACATATAAGGTTCTATAAATGTGCTTGTGCTTATGTAGTTTGTTATTTTAATTGTTTAAACATCTCCTACATGCATACACCTGTTTGACTCTGTTTGGTTAATTTGCCCTGATTTCTGTTTTCGATATGACATGAACTAGAGCTCACCCAAGCTCCAGCATTTTCTGGTTTGTTGTACCATCAAGTTTACGAAATCTTTCTAATTCAGGAAAGCATTCAGTTGACAGAGAGGTGCAGGGATAAGAGTAATAAGAATTCAGATTCAATATGGGGAGATCATGATCATACAAGTTCCATAAGCTACCATCTTTGGATCATAATAAAATGCGCATATCTCCTGTACTTGGTAGTTTTTCCAACATGGACTGTATATTCAAAGGCAAATTCTTTTTTCTATTCATTCCAGAAGTGAGCGTTTCACATTGAATTCATCCCATTGTGTTCTTCTCGTAGTTCCTAAAATGTATTTTAGGGGGAAGGGAGTTAACCTGTCAGTCTTGAATTCACCTGCAAATGTATGTCCGGATTCATCTGTTGTATCTTATGAATTGGAAAGGTTTTTTTCATGGTGTGTGTGTGAAGCTTGATACTTTTGCATTTGACAGTGATCCTCATAAAAAAAATTTTGAATCGTGCACTTATTTGTCTATCATGTGTGCATGTTGTGAAGTGTGCATACGCCCGCACTTGAGAGAGAGATTCTAACTGCAAAGACATTTCCTAGTACCCTAATTATAACAAAGAAATGAACAAAAAATTAGAAAATTTTAAATGGAAATACCTTAAAAGATTGAGACAAAGGGCAAAAGTTAATCCTTCCTGAAATCTGTTGTAGTGCCAAAGAACTCTGATCACAATTTTTTCTACGAATTTGAAAACGGAGATAGATAGTTGCGGACCGTCAATCTCGGTACGGACGTTGTAGATCACGTGCACCCTCACGATAATAGCTTGAGGGCGGGGCTCACTTTACTGAGCCTCATAGCCTCTACGCGTGTCATGATGAGGCAAGCCACAAAGGGACTCGGGTGTTTGAGCGAACCTCCGCACGAGATGGCAGGTTTAATTACGGAAAACTACCTATCTTTTCAATATTTGACGATAATATCCTTTTTGTGCCGTTTTACCAAAATATCCCTAAGATATTTGACGTGCATCCTCACTTGCAGTTCATGTGTGTGTAGGGGTGGCAAAACCTGACACGACCCGCCAACCCGCCTCTTAGGCGGGTTCGGGTTGGGCTTAAGCCAACCCGTTTAATAAACGGGTCAACCCGCGTAACCCGTTTATTAAACAGGTCGGGTTCGGGTTCGGGTTGGGGGTATGCCAACCCGCCAACCCGGCTGACCCGTTTAATAAACGGGTTAGGTGGGTGGGTCAACCCGCCAACCTGACCCGCCAACCTGAGAACCGGTTTACCTGACCCAACCCATTTATTAAATGGGTTGGCGGGTCGTGTCGGGTTACCCGTTTATTAAACAGGTCGGGTTCGTGTTTGCCACAGCCGACCCGTTTAATAAACGGGTCGGGTTCGGGTTGAGGTATGCTGACTCGCCAACCCGTTGGGTCGACCCGCCAACCCGACACGATTGCCACCCCTATGTGTGTGTGTGAGAGAGAGAGAGAGAGAGATTTCTACTTTTTTCATATGGCAATTGTGAAACTGGGCCTACTAAATCAAACTTTGTGGGTATCAGTTTCAAGAATCATTGAACTTGTATTCACATGTCTATGTCTGGGTATCACAGTTGGACTTAAACATGGTTTTAATTTTCACCTTTATTTTGGCCTTAACTTCATCATCATATTCTTGAATTATGCAGGGTCAGTATTTGAACACTTTGGAGCTCATTGATGTGGTCGCTGCAGAGCTCAAAGCTAGACTTGGTTGCTAAGAAATTATAATCCTCATCCTTAATTTGGTTTCTCTCACTTCATATGAATTAAACCCAGGAATGACCCCCTGCTGCTTAGGAAAATATTTTTTGTTTCATTTGTTCTTGTCTGTGTCAATTCATGTTTGGTTGCGTGCATGCCTACCCCCCAGTCAGGTTAGAAACATAAAGCATTTTTTCTCAATTGACAACTTAGATTCAAAATTCAAGTAAGTGTACAACTCTCAATTATTGAAGATATAGAGCAGAGCTGCCTTTGTGGGACTTTTCTTTTATCATTAATAGTTGTTACATGCCAAGCTTGTTGAGTTTGCTTTCTGCTTTTCAATTTACTTATATCTTTTGTCTCTGTTTGGTTATTACTAGAAATCCATTTTCCTGATTTTGCAGGATGAGATTTCATGAAGTTATTGTTAACTTAGAAAGTTATTGATATCTCTTGTATGTTCGGCTTGATATGGTAATGTTTCATGCCATCTTAAGCGGATTTATCTTAAGTACGCTTATTCTTTGATATAGTGCTTCTTGGATCATGAATATCTAATCTGTTGTCAGGAAATAATGGTATTAAAAATGTCATTTTATAAAGTTTTAACATTTAATTAATATGCCTTCGTTTGTCATAGCTGGTTTCCTATACTAACGTTCAATTGATTAGGATACGAAGTTGAAGCATTGTACATTCTTATATGCTTGAAGTATATCTCAAATTCATTTGTCTTGTGCAATATTTCTAACTTTGTCTGCTATGTGAAATATTAAATATACAATGTCAGGGCAATTATTGTAACAACCCCAACTTATCCTCATGAAAAGTAGAATATTTTTTAAAACAATTGTGAAAATCAAACCCAAGGATCCAGGACCTCGCAGACTTAACAATTACCAAACCACAAGATATCGTGTATTGAATCAACAAAGGAAATAATCAACTTTATTAACCAATAAAATGAATGTCATGAAACAGAAATAAATAAAGTATGTAACATAGAGTCACTTTGTCAAAAACATCAGAAACAGGTCACGCAAACTCGCAGGCTCCATGTAGCAGTCACCCCCATCTCTAAGCTCCTGGTCTTGAAAAATATTTTGAAATATCGGGTAAGAACCAAAGATTCTTTGTGTGAATTCCTTTAAACAGATCCAAACATAAAGAAAAGAGTATAAATGAAATTCATGAACAAATTTAGAAAAATATAACAATAAGTTCATAATCAATTTATCATTCAAGCATTTAAAAGTATCATATAATAACAATTTTCATATGAGGCAGAATAAGTATGAATACATGAAATAATGCAAAACAATAAGGATGCATGATTCAATGCACATGTATAAATAACTTATTAAGTTATTATCAGAGTTTTCTTTTGTATGCATGTCTTTATTAAATGTATACAATTTCAGTTTCATTTTTCATTAAACCCGCAGATACTCAAAACGGGTACAATAATTCTCGAAGTCTAAGATATGTTATCAGTTGTAGCTTAATACACAATTTGTATTTTATTACTAGGTTTCACACTTGTTATTTGACCGATATCAGGAATCAATATCATCCATTGAAACATTAAAAATCAACATTTAATGTCGGGACATCAAAAAAATCAACATTCATTTATGTCACTTTCTTGGTATACCAATAACAACAGTTGTGTCAACAATATTATCCCCAAGCAAAGTGGTTGAAAACTCCCTAAAATCGTGGTTGGGAGGTGAACCACCACATCGGGTTCAGGAGCATAAATGCACACGGAGTTTTAGTATTCTTATTGTTTTTCCAAAACCATCATCTAGCATTTTCACACTGTAGAATGAACATCCAGGAAGATAATTAATTACATCGTTTGTCTCTTTTAACTTTTTAACAAAAATCAAGTTCTTTACACAAGAACCATTTTACAAATCAGCATGCAAAATCCATCTCGGGACCTGGCCCACTACCATTTTAACAATGTAATTAAATTAGAAAGCCAATAATTCTATAATAAATTTTGCAATGTATAAAAATAATTTTTGGAGCAACACATGCTTCTGGCCCAAATGGCCTACAGTGGTTCACATATGACTACAAATGCATTTTATGCAAAATCCTTAGTGAACATGCACACACAGTTGTTTAAAACATATCCACGATGCGCATTCAATTACACACAACAAGAATGCACATATAAAATAATTTTCATACGCATACGAATAGATGCTTACAACATACATTTTCATGATATATTTTATGCATAAGTTCTTAAGCATGCATATGATCATATTCATGCATATAACAAAATAAACTTTATAGTTTTCCATGCATGTGACATAAGCATTTGCAGCATGATGATTGAATGAATACATATTCAATACAAGTACTCTATAGTACATACAACTTAGATTTGAACATAACTACATTGTCCATAAAATATGACATACCAACTATTACCAAACTAATCAAAAACCCCATGCCACACACCATGGAAATTGAGTCAGCTTGGATAAGAGTCGAGTAGGGGTAGACCTGGTTCAGATTTTCCTGGACCAAGCTCCAACCGACAGGCCATGCTTATGCTACAACACATGCATAAGACAACATGTTGCCGCTGGGCATTGGCCTCTTGTTGGCAGCATGTTTCTACTACAGATTCATGTGGCCACATGTTTGGGACAGCAGACAGTGTTGCACAAAAATATGCAGCACTATCATGCCCTATAAAAGCTCACAATAACTCACAAGTACAACACATTAATCATCACTTATAACAGACATGACAACATTGAAAACAATTTAGTATTCAGCCAATCATGACAACATAAAGAAAATATTCCAACATAGTATTGACAAAGGTTGTCAACCACTATCTCAAAGCTATTTTGATGTCAATCCATATGGCAACATCAAACAACTTTGTTGTCGGACATATCATAGATAAAACATAACATCAACAACCTGCTCATAACTCTCACAGAGGTCAATTTAATGTACTCATTCCATATCAATAAAGAATTCAGGAAAATCGGCTCTAATGACAGTATGAACAAAACTTTTATTTTATTCTAGTCTATTTTCATTTTATCAGCAACCAACTGATTATCCTATATATAAAATTTTTGGACAGCCTTCCCACAAAGAAAGTCTAGTGGTCAAGTCAAATTTGATTTCAAAGAAAATCGAATTTGAGGACCAACACACTATTGACAGTCGACCAGGCATCAAATTTAATAAAATTTGATTAAATATGACATCAGTCGATGTTAAGACTAGAAGAGTCCAATAACAGCCTATAAACAGTTTGGTAACTTCTTAAAAAAAAGATAAAATTACAGCAATCACTGTGTCGACATCAAAACAATTTTGACAAGCCTAATGACATCAAATACAATCTGATATCGAACAGTTTAATGGCTTCAAAAAAACTTTAATATAAAACTATGATAATGCTAAAAAAATAAATTTGTTATTCCTTTTAACAAAAATTGGATCTTCTTTTCTTTAACAGACAACAATTTCAGCACATGTGCATGTCTTAATGGTAATTTCAAACACAGCCTTATAACAGTTTATAACAGTTTATAATCAGCATGTTGGGACCTGCGATAGGCATGGTTTGGATCATATTTGATCCCAAACAAGAACCTCGATGGGTCATCCATATACTTAGTCAATCCACACACACACACACACACACACACACACACACATATATATATAGGTGTTGTTGCTGGTTTGGATCAGATCTGATCCCAAACCAGAACCTTGATGAATCATCCAGATTCATGGTCGATCCCTATATATATGTATGTATATGTATTCAACATGTTGTTGCTAAGAAATCATCAATTTAGACATGGAGTTATACATAAATAAACAGGAAAAATGAGGCAGGCTTTCATCAAAATCGAATTACATGTGATCGTACATCAAGGCGTGTGTTTGAATATGTTTTAAAAATCAGGTTTATTATTTTTTTCAGGTAGAATCTCACATGAATTTGATTTAGAACTATTTTCCCCCATTTGAATCAAGAGAGGAACCCGTACCTTGGATTAGAAACAGAAAAAGACTGAAAAATAAGTCGTCGGATGATCGGCACGGGAAATGGACTTCCTCATCTCCTTCTTATTCCTCTTCTTTCTTTCCTTTTCCCTTCTCTCTCTCTCTCTCTCTCTCTCTCTCTCTCTCTCTCTCTCTCTCCCACAAGTTTCACTCTTTCTCTCTCCCGCTCTCTAGAATACCGATTATAGAGGAAGGGAACAATTTTCAGCCCTTATATAGACTTTCTAGATTTTTTCTTATTCTTTTTTTTATATATTTTTAATGGGATCCTCTAGAGGTTGACGCCCCTCTAGAGTCTTTATTCATTAGATGTTCTACAAGTGTAGAACTCTATCTCTCTCTAACTACTTCTCGTTATATTTTTTAATTTTTTTATCTTAACTACTTTTGGGATCTTTCTAGAGGGTGATGCCCCCTCTAGAATCTCTTTACTAGGTAGAGTTCTATAAATGTAGAACTTTACCCTAACCATATAAATAAAATTCAAATTTCTTGATTAATATATTTTTATTAATTATTTAATATTTAATTATTAAATAATAAATTTTAAAAATATTCCAGAGCGTGTCTCCCCCCTCTGTAAGTCCTCTCATAGTAGAACTTAAACTCAATTTAAGCTTTAAATTGATTTTAGAGCTTTATATTGATTACTATTTCATATCTTGATCCAGATCCAAGATACAAATTCGTATTCAAAATCGATATGGATCTCAACCTAGACCCGATCCTAGTTAATATAGGTTTTAGACTGGGTCTAGATCCACATTAACTCAAATCAAACAGATCCAATCTGATCCAATCTAATCTAAAAAATGATAAAAATAGAGGTGGATCATTTTTTAAAAATGCATTTTTTGGCTCAACCATGATCCGATTCCAAAAAAATGAAATATCAGTGTTTTTAAAATTACGGGACACATCTAATGGTATACTTACCCGATTTTTGCCTCCAAATTTTGCCTAAATTTAAACTATTTTTTTTAAAGGTTAAAAATAAAAAGTTTCTTAAATATTATTTGTCTCATTTTAGTCTTATCAGTGGACCTTGGGCCACGCTCAGACCCAGCTGACATCATCTAAAATTGAGGATAATTCTCATGTTTTTTTATCAATTTTATAAAACACTTAACCAAAATTCCAAAAATTCAAATTTTAAGACTATGAAAAAACACACAATATTACAATTATAGCTTTGAATCTTCTATGAAAGTCCTGAATATCTAGAGAAGGTGGACGGTCAACAATTTTGCTTTTTGTAAACATTTGACATCAAATTTTTTTTATAGAAAGGAATTATATATACTTACAAGTTCATGTAGAATGAGATATTGGTCATCAAATGCCTATATATATACATGTTCAATGTCTTGCTACTAGGTGATCCCTCCACTGCTAAATCTCAGGTTAGTAAAGATTTTGAAACTTATAGGTAGTCCATGTTCTAAAATTTTGGGTTGATTCCTTTTAATCTAAAATGATCGATTAAAGTGGTACAAGTCATTCCAATAAATGGTTGCACTGTGTGTTTGTTTTTCTATAAAGTTGAATGAAGTAAGTAGAGTGTAACGTGTGTTCTCACTGATTGAATGCTCTTAGTCATATCTATCTTCATGGACTTCATTGAGGTCACTCGACCTTGATCTGTTTACTTCTAACAACTCTAAAAATATCATTGTAAAACCTGTAAATTTTTTATATTATAAATAAATAAAGAGATTCACTTTATTCTCAAGTTAGAAATGTGTTTTTATCTTTTAACTATCAATCATGGGTATTTTACATTCTCAATTATTATTTTTTTGATTAATAAGGGTAAAATAATTATTTTAAGAATTATTTTAGATAAAATAATTTGTTAAATACTTAAATTATTACTAAAACTGTTTATTGTAGAGAGTCATGAGTTACCAATCTTTTGAAGTATTTTAAGCCTAATTAGATGTATTTTAGTGGTTTTTAGAAGAAAACTCTAACGGAGGGTATTTTAGTTATAAAATAATTTCTAATAAATATTTTAAACAAATAAATTATTATTTTAGAAAGTACCCAAACCCTAAACTATTTAGAATTAGTATAGTTATTTTGGCACTAATAAGATAAGAAAAATGAATTTTAGAAAAAATTATCAATTTTAGAATAGACCTAAAGTCCATGAAGGTTTGGACCCAAACAGATCGACCCAAATTAAAGTTTTTATGGGTTTTAAAATAATAAAATAAAATTATATTTATTTTAAAGTCTAACTTTAAATAAAATAAAAAATAGAAAAAAATGTGTGAATATAACAATTATGAGTATTTAGTTTTTCATTTTCATTTTTAGAAAAAAAATAACTCCGCCTGTGTATAACTGTTTAGTTATACACTGCCGGTCCCAAGCCCGGATAAAGGAGAAGGGTTGCGGTAGGCCTGTGACAGCCAGCATAAAAACTTTGTCATATCCTATGAAAATGAACCAATATGAGAATTTCGTTGGGGCGTTCCCTACTGAGCGACGTGCTGTACTCTCTAGGCCCGGAGGCAGTGATAAATGGGCAAGGGTTGCTAGGTCGTCGCCCAGAAGCGACGCGTCACACCGGCGCCCGGGTGTGGTGTCAAATAGGCAAGGGTTCCCTCACTTTGTTGGACGGGTGGGGGTAAAGAAGTTAGTCCAAGACCATAAAATTAGGTTAGCCACTTGGAACATAGGGTCTTTAACTGGTAAGTTGGTAGAGTTAGTAGATGTTATGTGTAGGAGAAAGATTGATATTTTATGTCTTCAAGAGACCAAATCGGTAGGTGAGAAAGCTAAAGTGATAGAACCTTGGGGATATAAGATTTGGTATACAGGAATAAATAGGAATAGGAATGGAGTAGGGATTGTTATGAGTCGTCAGTTTATAGATAATGTAGTTGAGGTCCGTAGGAAGGGTGATAGAATTTTACTTATTAAATTAGTATTAGGTACGGATATTATTAATATTATTAGTGTTTATGCACCTCAAGTAGGTTTAGATGATTCCATTAAGCATCAATTTTGGGAAGATTTAGATGGAGTAGTACAAGGGATATCTTATGGAGAAAAGTTTTTCATCGGCGGTGACCTTAATGGACATGTAGGCATTAGTAGGGATGATTTGAGAGTATCCATGGAGGCTATGGTATAGGAGAAAGAAATGAAAGTGGAGAAAGGATTTTAGATTTTTGTTTGTCCTATGATATGATCTTAGCAAACACTTGGTTTAGGAAGAGGGAGTCTCACCTAGTAACATTTAAAAGTGGGGTTAATACGAGTCAGATAGATTTTTTCCTACTTAGAAAGAGAGATAGGGGTTGTTGCATTGATTGTAAGGTTATACCGGGAGAAAGTGTAGCTACACAACATAGAGTCTTAATTTTAGATCTTAGAATTAGACAATGCCGCAAAAGGGATAGACATAGGATAGATCCTAGAATTAAGTGGTGGGCACTGAAAGGAGCTAAACAAGGAATGTTTGTAGAGCAGGTAGTTAAGGAAGCTGATTGGTGTCTCGAGGAGGATTCAGAATCAATGTGGAATAAGATAGCGAGTGGCATGAGAAAAGTGGCTAAGGAGGTATTGGGTGAGTCTAAAGGCGGTGCACCACTAGGTAAGGATACATCATGGTGGAACGAGGATGTCAAATTAGCTATTAAGGTTAAAAGAGAGTGTTATAGAAATCTAAGTAAGAGTAGTGATAATGAGAATTTGGAGAAGTATATGATAGCAAAGAAGGAAGCTAAAAAAGTTGTTTGAAACGCGAGGGCTAAGGTATATAAGGAGGTTTATGACAAGTTGGATACCAAAGAAGGCGAGAAGGATATTTATAGGCTTGCAAAGATGAGAGATAGGAAATCGAAGGATTTGGGTATGGTTAGATATATCAAAGATGAAACGCAAAGGGTTTTAATCAAAGATGAGGAGATTAAGGAGAGATGGAAAGATTATTTTGATAAGCTATTTAATGATAGTCATGCTCAAGATCTTGGAGACTTCTCTATTTCTTTTCATGAGATAAATCGTGATTTCATGCGCAAGATTCAAAAGAAAGAAATTGCAGAGGCTTTGAAGAAAATGAAATCAAGAAGGACAGTTGGCCCAGATGGTATACCTATCGAGGCTTGGAAATGCTTGGGAGAGAAAGGTTTAGAATGGTTGACAAATCTTTTTAACTTGATTTGGCGAACAAATAAGATGCCTAATGAGTGGAGGAAGAGTACTTTGGTGCCTTTATATAAGAATAAGGGTGATATACAAGATTGCACAAACTATCGTGGTATAAAACTCATGAGTCATACTATGAAACTTTGGGAGAGGGTGATTGAGTCTAGGTTGAGGAAGGTTGTCACGATATCGGAGAATCAATTTGGTTTTATAACTGGAAGATCAACTATGGAAGCTATACATCTTCTTAGACAACTTATTGAAAGATATAGAGAGAGGAACAAAGATTTGCATATGGTTTTTATTGATTTAGAGAAGGCATACGATAGAGTACCTAGGGACGTTCTCTGATAAACAATGATGAAGAAAGGTGTTTCTCTCAAGTACATTAATATAATTAAAGATATGTATGTAGGAGTAGTAACCAATGTCCGCACTTGTGGAGGGGTGACAACCAATTTTCCGATAACGGTTGGGTTACATCAAGGATCTGCTTTAAGCCCTTTCCTATTTGCGATAGTGATGGATGAGCTTACGAGATCAATTCAAGAAAATGTACCGTGGTGTATGTTGTTTGCTGATGATATTGTTTTGATTGATGAGTCTAGAGCTGGGGTTAATGCTAAGTTAGAATTATGGAGACAGACATTGGAAGCTAGAGGTTTTAAGTTGAGTAAGAGTAAGACTGAATATATGGAATGTCGGTTTAGTAAGCAACGAAGTAGTGATGGGAGTGTAGTGAAGCTTGGTGAGCAAGAAATACCGGTGAATGATTATTTCAAATATTTGGGATCCATCATTCAAAAGTATGAAGAAATTGATGGAGATGTAAATCATAGGATAAAGGTTGGGTGGATGAAATGGAAAAGTGCAACTGGAGTGTTGTGCGATCGTAGAATGCCATTGCGGTTGAAGGGAAAGTTTTATAGGACGACTATTAGACCCACTTTACTATATAGTACAGAATGTTGGGCTGCCAAGAGACATCATATTCAAAAAATGAGTGTAGCTGAGATGCGGATGCTTAGATGGATGTGTGGAAATACAATAAAAGATAAGATTCGGAACGAGGAGATACGTAAGAAGGTAGGTGTTGCACCCATTGAAAATAAGATGCGAGAGAATCGTTTACGGTGGTTTGGACATATTCGGCGAAGGCCTAATGACGCTCCAGTTAGAAGGTTGGAGAAATGGGAAAATAGATTAGTTAAAAGAGGTCGGGGTAGGCCTAGGAAGACTTGGATGGAGATGATCGGAAAGGATATGAATGCTTTGAACCTCACCGAGGACATGGCATTGGATAGAAATGATTGGAGGAAAAGGATTCATGTGGAAGACCCAAAATGAATTTCTTTTTTGGTTCATATCGCTGACCCCAATTGTTTTGGGATGAAGGCGTAGTTGTTGTTGTTGTTGTTGTATTTTTAGAAAAAAAAATCAAACTAGTTTCTTTTTTGGGAAAATAGGATCCAAACTGGACCTGGTTTGGATCCGATTTTGGATTTTCACAGAAAACAAAAGGTCAACACATGGGTGTGGCCCACTAGGGCACCTAACCCTTCCTTAGTCTCTCTTTCTTTCCCTTATTTTCACTCAGTTGAACCCTTCTCCCTCTTCTCTTATTTTTCTCTCTCACCTCTACAACTATTCCCACCAAAGTTGATGCCACCCTTTACCAACGACATTGTTATTCCTTGCCTCTCCCCTCTTGTTCTTCATGCCACCACATTTTGTTGTATTTTTGTCACATATTTGTGTTGTATTTCAACAAATTTCTCATAAAATGTGCAATGTTGTAGCACTCTCCCACTATCAGAGGATGTAAAGCTGACCCTTATTGTTGTGCTTTATTTGGTATTGTGTGCCACACACCAAGTGTTCAGTGAATTACTTAAGCGGTGATTCATTGTGGTTTTTGCAGGACCTTTTAGTTTTTCGGGTTCTACTACTTATTTTCATCGGATTACTAAGGTAGGATTTCTAAACTAAATATGTAGAATATATATTCTTGTTGTTTGATATTAATCTAATATGTTTTAGTGTTATGTTGCTTAAGCATTATAGTGTAATGTCATAATTAGCGATTTAGGTTTAGAAATGCCTAATTCGATGATTTTTGTATGAAATAAATTAGTTAATCTATTAGTTATGTTATTAGCATAATTAGTTTAGCTTAATAGCATTGTTGACCATGGTTTATGATTTCAAAAATTGGATTATGATGTCGGCGTTTCGCCACATGCTAAGTGTTCGGTAAAATACCAAAGTGAGACTAGATTTCAGGTTTGAATGTGGTTTTGAATAAGGTTTCAAAAATATTTTCAAAAGTTGAACATGCATGTTTGAAACTTCGTTTTGAAGTGAGTTTTATATACTTTATAAATATATTCTTGATTATGTAATTTTACATCATTAACATACACTTGAGTGTGCGCGAATATGCATAGTTAACCATGGTAACATGCACATCTCTAGTACGGGATTCGCACGTGCACGTGCATAATTAGTGCTCACAAATGAAAAGTGATTAGAGACACTTATCCAATTAGTTTTTAATAACATAAATGTGTAGGATTATGTATTGAAGTATGCAAATTTATTTGCAGTTACTAAAAGAGAATAAGATGATACTTAATTGCTAAGTATTGTTTGCGGCTAGAAAAGTTATGTGCATTGAATGTAATGCAAATTGCAAACCGGGTAAACACCCGTGGTAAGTGTATGTGATGCAAATGCATCACACAAAGTTATTTTATTGTATGCAACACATACGTGCGTTCATACACCACTTAATTGTAGATATCTAGGACTATTGTGTTTGTAGTCCAGAGATCATGCTGAGCATAATTTGAATGTATGTGAATAGAAGCATTTTTCTTGTTGTGGTTCAGGAGATCATGTTGGTCATGATTTTAAATAGTAGAATATGAAATGTGTTTGTTGCAGATACATGCTTGAGCATGCATTATTGAATAATTGTTGCATACTTGATTTAATGCCATGACTATTATGAATGCCTGTATGAAATGATATTTTTGTAAAGCATGTCATTTATGCAATGAATATATCATAAATGTATATTTTTAAAATAAATGAATCATATATGTGAACATGAATGAGTTCTAACATGTATTTTGTTTGAGAGTTGTCTTATGATGTGACATGTATCATGCATGAGAAATTGAATTATATATGACATGTTTCATACATAAAAGTATATATGGTTAAATCATGCATAAGGCATATTATGAATAGACCATGCATAAAAGGATGTTATAAATTAATCATGCATGAGAACATGTGTAGATGAATTATGGCATGATAGGATTATTCACAAAAGCATAAATAAATATGTCATGTAGTATGCATGAGGATATAGTTACAAGATGACATATAACATGCATGAGAGCATGTAAGATTAAATCATGCATATGAAATAAACATTTTAATCATGCATGAGGGCATGAACTTTTGATATAATGCATGAGGGTATAAAAGGGTTATCTTGTGAGGTAATGATACTAGAATGTGACCTATGACTTAATAATAAAGACAATCCTAGATCATAGGTCCATTTAAAGCACCGGTGAAGTCGAGTTCTTAGAGATTGTTGGGTTTCGTCTCGATCTCATGAGATGGTTGGGTTAGTCAAGATCTCTTTGTCCTCTTGGGAGAGGGAAGGGTGGTATAAGCCTCATGAAACATATTAAGTTTTTGAGGGTTGAAGGTGTCTATTGTTCTCATCCCATAGAAGTTAGGAGATAGGTCTATCAATGAGTCTTAGGTGGTAGTATCACAATTCTACAAAATTAGAGATGTATGCCCGACTTTAGTCCGATGATAATTAGACTATATAGATGTGAACATGTAGATGTGAACATGTAGATGTGAACATGTAAAGATTGTTAATGTTTGTATATGTCATTGCATATGAATTGTACATATAAATAAAAAGGACATGTTTAGCATGATGTGATTGACCTGTTGATGCAAGTTACAAACTTGTTTGATGCATGTGAGGTGCTTGTGTGTATGTGAGACACACGGGAAAGGTCAAATTAGGGTATATTTCTTATATAACTTAAAATGCAAGATTGCATTTGATGTCCGGGGAAGGGACCTCATAATTTGATAATTGAAAGAATGCATACCTTAGTCACAGGTTGGACATTTGTATGCTCATTTGAGAAAAAATAAGGTAAATGCGTACATTTTTATGGACTGTTATATCTTATTTCACTTGAAAGCATACACGTATCAAGTACGCTAAGACAGTTGAATAAATCTTTGACCTATTGTTTATATGCATTTTTTTAGAAGCATATGCTATGTTTGTGAGAAACTTCAATGTCTTAAATTATATGAGAAGCATGTACGTGTGTTTCACGCTGAACACAGTCAAATAAAATTTAGCCTAATTATATTCATGCAAATATATATGAATTGCTTATTGTTATTCATTTATGTGAATAAATGCCAATGATATGAATAATGCAATTATGAATATGAATAAATGTTATGTGAATGCTTAGATATTGATTCTCTTAACCCTCTTTTTATAAATAATGTGAATCATACTTTGATTGTATCATAACAAACTTGATATATATTCAAGTTTAATTTTGAGTTTTCTAAGGATACGTGATTGATGCCTTACAACATTATAGATACCCTCTTGAAAGACTGAGGTGAAGTGTGGGTTGTTGCATGGCTGAAGGCTACACTATTACCTATTACGGTCTCTTGGAGATTCAGACATTCTCAATATTTTTTTATAAACTTGTAAACAGTTAAACCTTGTTATTTATAGATCTTTGCATTTGAGGACTTGTAATATTTTGGACAAGAATCCTTATGAATGCTATATTTTTTCTTATGTAATGTTTGCATATATAATTTCAAAATCTCAAATCTTTATATAACTTCTCAATTGTCTTAAACTTTAAATGAATTCCGTCGACTTTCGCATTTTCTTATGTGTGATGATCCTTATAGTAATAACCTCAAAAAAGTTGTGTTTAAGGTTGATTCCGTACTGAATCTGATATTAAGAGGCTAATATACGCTCATGCTTATGCTCAGGTGGACTATTCAATATTTGAAATGGTTGGAATATTACTATAGATGAACTTGTTGACACATTACTCTCGAGAATCATACAATTTTTCTAACGAATAAAAAGTTTTAAATTTTCTTAAAATTTTGGGTTTGAAAAAGTTTTAAAAATGTTGATTTTTTTTAAAGTTGTTATAATCATCTTTGATAAAAGAAGCTTAATTGTTCTCTTTATATCACTCATTATTTTTTTTATTTTTTTGCAGGTTTATAACCTGTAACGATGAGATCCTTGTCTCGTCATTATAGCCTATAAAAACGAGTCAATTATCCCTGTTATAGCCTATAATGATGAGACATGGGTCTCGTCGTTGTAGCGACGAGCCAAAAATCTCAGTGTTATATCTTATCTCACCGTTAAAGATTGTCATGCCACTATTGGTGTTCTCAATTCCGATGAGATTCATTGTTGGTGTTGGTTCATCCTTTAAAGGCAAGATATAAATGTCGTTATTATTACCAACACATGCTATTTTTTGTGGCGAGAAATCTCGCCATTATAGGCTTATAGTGGCGAGATATATCACCGCTATTGACCTGCATCCTTGGAGTGTATATATTTTTAAGTATAATATATAAAGAAAAAAATACATGAAAAATATATATGTAAAATCTAAACTATTAAGTTTAGTACATAATATATATATTTCATGTAAAAATAATATGCTTTTTTTTTACACAAGTTAAATCGTGTTTGGCTTGAGCTAGGCTCGGCTAAACAAGAGCATGAGTCGAGTCCCAAGCTCGGTCCACTAGTAAATAAGCCAAGCCTGAACATTCCTTGTTAGGTTCACTCGCCTCATTTACCAGCCCTACTGCTCGGCTTGACTCGCTGTAAAATTGAGTAGGTAAAGTTCATTTTGTTCTGCTGGTTTATCAGCCTTAGCTTTCACAACCGAAGAAAGGGCACTTTCGTCATTTCCTCAACCAACCGTGGTCCGTGGAGCCTTGGTGAAGTCACGTCATTTCCTAAAAAGTCTACGTCCTTTTTCGTCATTTGGTTAGCGCTCTGCTTGCGGAACTCGAATGCTTCGGACACGCTACATTTAACTCGATTTTACCCCTTCTTTCGATTCCGTTGCTCTCTCTCTCTCTCTCTCGATTCTGCAATGGCGGAAGAGCGGAGAGGGTCGTAGTGTGATCTCAGGATTGGAAGAAATCGAGAGAAGAAGAAGAAGAAGAAGAGAAGGAGAGGATAGATGGCGCAGAACCATCGCCAGACGCTCAAGGAAGTCGTTTCGAAGCTCGAGAAGCCTCCTCACTCTAAGGATTCTCTCGTCAAGCTCCTAAAAGTAAGGTTTTTCCCCTCCTTCTCGAGCTCCTCGTTGAATTTTTGGCCGATTTTCGCGTTTTCCTGCGAAATTTGCTCAGTTTTCCGCTCCTCGACGACAGCGAAGTCGCGATTCTATCTGGTGTATGCTGAATTCATCCGTTTTCATGATCAATTCCGCTTATCCGCGGGTTTAGTTCTTTTGCTAAGTGTAGATGTTCTTTTTGCTTTGTTTGTTTCTTTTTGTGAGACAAGGGATTAATTTGCATAATTACTTCCTTTTTCTTTTTTCTCCGTGACGATAAAGTTTGGACTCGTTCTGGCGGATGTGGATTATCCTTTATCTTTTTCGAGATTCCGTCCTGATTTCTTCTTTCAAATGGAAGATTTTCGGAAAGTTTGCGGCTTTCGTCGTTCTGGATGATCACTTTGCCCGCTGTTTCCTCTTTGTTGAAAAGATTTTATCTTTAGTTCTCATTACTTTTGCTCTTTTTAGTGGGGAAAGAAGTTGGTCTTGTTATTTTTCGGACAAACAACAAATTATGTGCAAAGAATTAAGTTACTTCTGGTTATTTTCAGAACTTATCTGAATTGCAATAACAACATTAACATTAATTCATGGTTCCTATTATTATCATAATGTCGTTATGACAAACAGATGAATAAGCTATTTTCGAATTTAAGAAAAAAATTGTTAAATTCAATTGGCTTCTTTTTTTTTCCTGAATTTAATGCAAAAATGGACGTATGGAATGATCAAATTCTCAATCAACAGCGTCCTACCTGGGTTTAATGATCGAATTCTTTTGTTTTTCCTAATGATCTGGATGTCTGACATAATATGCTTCCATCAGCTATCTCAACCAACTTGGAGAACGAATAATGTGTCAGTATATTTTCTCAAGCAAGATCACCAAGTTGGCGGAAGGATGCGACGAGCTTGTGCATGGGATATATTGGTGGTTATTATATCTGCTATCATCTCTCAGAGCTAGTAAACTTGAATTTGGCTCTGATACAGTGATTGAATTTGGAAATTTAAAGAGAAGAGTATTTAAGATGCTATAAAAAGAAATATATACTAGTACAAGGACACTTATCGTATCCCGAAAAGGTTCTAGGCATCCTTTTCTCATGGTAGAAACAAATAAATAATCCAACAATAATAAATTCTCTTGGACAAGATTTAAAATTAGAGATCTTGCAGGAAATAGAAAATCCCAAATGGCACTTGAAACAAGTTCAACTATCGCTCTGAAGGAAAGGTTAAGAAGTGATTATGGAAATTGTCAATTGAGATTTGGAAAGAAGTTAAACCATATTTAAGTACCCGAATAACAGTATTAGGTACTTGTTATATGTTGCTATATACAGTATTTCTTGTGATTAGAAAAACATATTTTGGCTGCTCATAAGGGGTTGGATTTGCAGATATAAAGGAGACCTTTTGGCTTATTATAGCTAGAAAAAATGAGAATATTCTCTTGCTTGTGTTTGCATTAATGGTTCTAGAGCCAGATTTTATGTTGATCTCGATCAAATTTGGGAACTTGATAGCACCTCTAATGAAGTATGCGGAATTGTAGGAACAAAGTGCAAAAGCACATACAAGTTCAATAGTGGATAATATAAGGGCACAAAGGCGCAATATAAGCACGAAAGTGCAAGAACACAAGTCCACTATGGGACAATACAAAAAGCCAACAAAGGGAAACACAAAACAAGTAAAAAATATATTCTTGATTGAATATATGCTTGGAAAAGCATGAGAAGAATAAGGGGAGATCACCCCTATATATGTACACAACAAAACAAGAGAGAGAGGGAGACCTTGGGAGCTCCCAACGACTCTATGGTCTGAAAAGACCATAGAGCCCCTATTAGTCTCCCTTAATTACCCCTATTAGTCTCCCTTAATTACATATAAAAAGATAAAAATGCCCTTATAAGAAAAACTATTACAATACAAATTTTATATATATATATATATATATATATATATATATATATATATATATATATATATATATATATATATATATATATATATATATATATATATATATATATATAAAACACTCCCCCTCAAACTTACAGAAAAATGATCGAAAGTTTGCTAAGGAGAAAAATAAATCGAGGAGCAAGAAGAGCTTTGGTGAAGAAATCCGCCATCTGGTACTTCGATATGACATACGATAACGTAATAGTTTTTCTCATATACTCATCACGCACATAGTGACAATCCATCTCAATATGTTTGGTTCGCTCATGAAAGGTGTTGTTGCTCACAATATAGATTACACCCTTATTGCCACATTACATCTTCAAAGGTGTTGAGATGATTACTCCTATATCACTGAGAAGACTTTTAAGCTACACAAACTCTATTGTTGTAGTAGTCATTGCACGATATTCAGTTTCAGTTGAGGATAATGATATTTTTTGTTGCTTCTTGCATCTCTGTGAAATCATAGAGTGACCTAAAAATACACAAAATCGGTAGTTGAGACTCTATCATTGAGATTTTCACCCTAATCAACATCAGTATAATCATGTAAATCTAATGAAGAAGATGAGAATAGAAAAAAACCCTTTTGTTATAGTATTCTTGATGTATCTAACAATTCTCAAGACAACACTCACGTGCACAGTGGTGGGAGCATGATAAAACTGGCTGACCGAGTGAACTGAATGAGCTTTGTCTGGTTGAGTGATATCTAAGTAAGTGAGCGACCCAACTAGTTGACAGTAAGGTGTTTCTATCTTCTTATCATCCATAATGCCAGACTTAGTACAAATATCAACAACAAGTTACATTTGAGAAAGAATGTATCTTCTAGGAGAGTACACAACTTCAATACCTATGAAATATCTTAAAAAACTTAAATCAGACAAATAAATTTTTTTTTTTAAATATTTTTAATATCACTAATTCCTTGTTTGTCACTTCTGGTGATAATCATATCATCTACATAAAGTAAAAGAATAACAACCTTAGAACCTGTACTTTTAACAAAAAGAGCAGAGTCAGTTTAGCAAGAATGAAAACTCAGATGAGTCATTACATTACTAAATTTATAATCTCAAACTTTAGGAGCTTGTTTTAGACCATACAATGCTTTTTTAAGTTTAAGAATTTTACTTTTTTCAATACAAAACCCCGACGGAAAATCCATGCAAACCTTCACATTTAATTCACCATTTAGAAAAACATTTTTCACGTCTAATTGGTATATGGACCATTTTTTAATAGATGCAATGGCTATGAGTATCCTAACACTAGTAATTTCTAGCTACTGGGGCAAATATTTTTCATAGTCAATTTCATATTCTTTAAAGTACCCTTTAGCCACTAACCTAGTTGTATATCGTTCTAGAGTCCCATCATTCTTGGTTTTAACCTTAAAAACCCATCTACATCCTATAGATTTCTTTCCTATGATTTATGAAATTAATTTTTCATGTTTTAGCCTTTTCAAGAGCTTTAAGCTCTATATTCATTGTTTCAACCTATTGTGGAAGATTTTTGTCTTCATTATAATATGATGGTTCATGATAGGAATGTAAAGCTAATAGTCTTGACCTATACTTTGGTGTCAATGTGTCATAAGATACAAACCTACTTGGTGGGTTAAAGACACGATTGGATCTTCTAAGAGAGGTTTCTTCTAACGATGAATTTTGTGAATATTTTTCTAAAGCATTTGTAGAATTCATTTGCTCACGCCGGATATATATTTTTATGGGTTTATCAACAATATCATTATTTCTTATAGATGATTCCACATTTTTATCAATTGAGTGCACATTATCATCACCATTTTCATTATCATTCAAGGTATTATCATTGATATCATTCAAAGAATCATCACAAGAAGTCAACTCTTCTTATGGCAAGAGATCAAATAGAAAAGTGTAATCTACTTCATTGTTTTCCTTTGTTCTCTCAAAATCATTTTCATTTTTCAAAAAGATTACATCTTTAGAAATATATAGTTTGTTACTCTTAAAGTTAAAACATCTATATTCTTTTTGGTTTTCTCCATAACCCATGAATACACATTCAATGCCTTTTGGAGACAATTTATCTCTTTTATGTAATAGTACAAAACACTTACAACAAAAAAATCGCAATTGCTTGAAATCGAGTGTTCTTTCGAATAATTTTTTATAGAGAGATGCATTTTATAAGGATGATGAGGTCATTCTATTTATGAAATATGTTGATGTTAGAGCGGCCTCATCCCAAAAACATGTTAGAATATCTTTAGAAACAAGTAATGTCCTAGTGGTTTTTATAATATGTTTATGTTTTCTTTTGGCTAATCCATTTTGTTGGAGAGTTCTAGGATCTAATAATATAAATGCTGCAATCATACGAAATTTCTTAAAGAAAGAAAACACATCGGATTCGAAATTAAGAAAGTAGATCTATACATATCTAGTGAAATCATCAATAAAGGGAACATAATATGGATATCCTCCTTTTGAAACGATGGGAGAAGGTCCGCAAATATCCGAATGCACTAATTCAAAAGGTCTCTTAGAGACAAAAGTTCTATTAGGAAAAGTAATAGATTTCATCTTTCCAAAGATATAATCTTTGCAAACTAAATCTTTTTCATTACAAAATTTTTTCCCAAAAGGAAGAAGATACATCTTTGAGTAGCTCAGGTGTCCAAGTCTTTTATGCTAAGTTTAAATATCTTTATCTTAGGCATAGTTAAAAAATGAATTTGGAGGAAGATTTAGATAATTCATGAAGTAGAGATCTTCTCTTCTATGGCCTTGCCCAATCTGCTTCCCGGACCGAAGATCTTGCACAAATCAACCCTTAGATGAAGAGATTTTACATTCATGATCGAAAATTTGTGAAACGAAAATGAGGTTTGAATTTAGTTGAGGAACAACCCAACTTTTGGCACAAAAAAACTTTGAGAAGAATTTAAGATTCCAATACTTTTAATTTGCAAAGATGTAACATATGAAAATTTTGAGTTAATGCATAAATTAGATAGACCATTTTCATGGGGTGTCATATGAAAGGAGGTCATTGAATCAAGGATCCAATAAGACATACCAGGAGGAGAAGACGAGGCATGACACCCGATGTAGATGGAGATTTGAGTAACAGTTGAAGTGCCTCCGATGATTGATTCTTCCTTGGTGCGGTTTCTTTAATGAAAACCACTTTATTCTTGGGGGTGTCATATTACTTGGGACAATTGAGTCATATATAACCCGGTTCATGACAATGATGACAAATAGCCTTTTTTAGTCACCATTATAGCTATTTTGGCTCCCAAAGTGTGGAGTCTTGTAAGTTTTCACATGATTATTGAGTTTGGACACAACCAACACTTCATTTCCTCCTTTTATTATACCAAGAGTCTCTTTTTGGCATATTTCGGCAACGACGTCTTCCAAGGGAATAAGCTTAGATCTATGAAGAAGAAAAGATCTAACTTGCTCATATTCCATTTGCTCTCTTCTTAGTTCAACATCTTCACTAGCGACCTACTTAGGTTGAAGAAGTGATAATTCATCCCATAAGGGACCAAGAGTACTAACTAATTACGGACACTCATGTCCCCTTTTTTTATGGTACACATTTTTTCTTGTAGAAAGAATTGCCTTGCAAGGTCATTTTGTATATAGATACTTTTCATAAAAAGCATGTCTTATTAGTCTTGTGGAACTTAGCAATGTTGGCACATATTTTGAGCTCAACATTGTTCATAAACCATGCAATAATTTTTGCATGTTTACTTTTCCAATCTTTTATCTTGGAATGATGGTCTTTAATAGCTTTTTCTTGACCTCCTTCCAACTTTGTGAGTTTGAGTTGAGGTTCCGGAATAGAGTCCGTCATATATCCCCAAAGCTTCTTGCCTTTGAGGTTATTTTCCATGGCGGATGCCCACATCATGTAATTGGTACCATTTAATTTGAAAGAGAGATCAATCTTTTCCTCATTCTTTATTTTTGCTTAATAGAAGATGAAAGAGCCCCTCCACTTGAGTTACCGCAAGCATCACAATCCTCGAATCAAGATCTTTCAATGGTCACTTTTCAAGAGACCAAGAACACTATGGCTCTGATACCATGTAATGAAGTATGCGGAATTATAGGAACAAAGTGCAAAAGCACATACAAGTCCAATAGTGGATAATATAAGAGCACAAAGGCACAATATAGGTACAAAAGTGCAAGAACACAAGTCCGCTATGGGACAATACAAAAAGCTAACAAAGGGCAACAAAAAACAAGTAAAAATGATACTTTGTTGAATATATGCTTGGAAAAGCATGAGAAGAATAAGGGGAGAACACCCCTTGTAATGAAATATGCGGAAATAAAAACAATGTTCTATAATGGACATTCACATATAAAAAGCAAAAGAACAAGTCCAACAAAGGACATACACAAAAGCCAACAATGGCTTGCAAACATAAATTCTTATAAATGCAAGAAAGGGCTAGAAGAAGCCAATACTTTACAAAGGGGGATACCCCACTTATTTATAGGCAAGAAGGAATGAGAGAGAGAGGGTGAAAAGTAAGAGAGAGAGAGACCACATTGGGAGGCCCAACGACTCTTAGTTGGGACCCCCCAATGTGAATGCATTAAATGCATAAAACAGAAAAATAAAAGAAAGAAAAAGGAAAATAAGAAAAGAAAAACAAAAGTGAAAAAGACTACAATGTCCCTATTGGACAAAATTATAGGAATACCCTTATCAGGTAGGATTGAATATATATATATATATATATTGATTACATGTATTTTTACACCCTCCCTCAAGCTTTACGGGGAGATAACCGAAAGCTTATTGAGAAGGAACATAAAACGAGGAGCAGCAAGGGCTTTAGTGAAGAAGTCCGCCAACTGGTATTCGGATGTAACGTAAGGCAGTGTTATGGTTCCTCTTAGGTATTCCTCACGAACGTAATGTCTGTCCATCTCGATGTGTTTAGTATGCTCATGAAATGTGTGATTGCTTGCGATATAGATTGCGCTTTTGTTGTCACAACACATCTTCGAAGGATTAGAGATGACTATGCCCATATCACTAAGAAGACTTCTAAGCCACACAAGCTCCATGGTTGTAGTGGTCATTGCACGATACTCCGCTTCGGTTGAGGACAATGATACTTTGTGTTGTTTCTTGCATTTCCAAGAAATCATAGTCACCTAAGAAAACACAAAAACCGGTAGTTGAGACTCTATCGTTGGGATTTCCTCCCAATCAGCATCAGTATAAGCAGTTAAGTCAAGTGATGACGAAGAGGAAATAAAAACTCTCTTAATTATGGTGTTTTTGATGTATCTGACTATCCTTAAGACTGCACCCATGTGCACAGTTGTAGGTGCATGTTGAAAATGACTGACTAAGTGAACTGCATGGGCTATGTCTGGCCGAGTGATAGATAAGTAGGTCAGAGACCCAACAAGTTGGCGGTAGGGAGTAGGATCCTCGAGGAGTGTTTCATTTTTTAACCTTAACTTTGCATTGATAACTTCAGGGGTTTCTGTCTTCTTATCGTCGGAGATGCCAGACTTGGAACAAATGTCAGCAACAAGTTTCATCTGAGAGAGAATGTACCCTCGGGGAGATTACACTACTTCAATTCCTAAAAAATATCTTAAGAAACCAATGTCAGACATGTCAAAATTTTCTTTTAAAACTTTTTTAATATCATTGATTCCTTGCTCATCACTTCCAGTGATGATCATATCATCAACATAAAGTAGTAGAATAACTACTGAAAACCCTGTACTTTTCACAAATAAGGCAGTGTCAGTCTAGCATGAGCGAAAATTCAAACTTGTCATTACATTGCTAGATCTATCATGTCAAGCCTTTGGAGCTTGTTTCAATCCATATAATGCTTTGTTAAGTTTGAGAATTTTATCTTTACCAATACTTACTCTTGGTGGAGGATCCATGCAGACCTCTTCATTTAATTCACCATTTAAGAATGCATTCTTAACATTTAATTGATAAATAGGCCATTTTTTAACTGACGCAACCGCAATAAGAGTCCTAACACTAGTCATCCTAGCTACGAGAGCGGAGGTTTCTTCATAGTTTATACCGTATTCTTGAGCGTATCCTTTTGCTACCAACCGGGCTTTATAGCGTTCTAATGACCCATCACTTTTAGTTTTAATTTTGAAAACCCATCTACATCCAATAGATCTCTTTCCAGTGGGTAAAGAGGTTATTTCCCAAGTTTTTGCCTTTTCAAGGGCACTAAGTTCTAAGTTCATGGCTTCAACCCACTGGGGAATGTTTTTGGCTTCATTATAATGTGAAGGTTCATGAAAAGAGTATAACGCAATTAGACACGCTCTATACTTTGGTGTTAGAGACTCATAGGAAACAAACCTATTAGGAGGATTGGAGATTCGACTGGATCTCCTTAAAGAGGTTTCTTCTATGTTGGACCCTTAAGAATATTTTTCTAAGGCACTCATGGGAACTTGTTGACCACGCCTAACATAGGTTTGGATGGGTCTATCATTTTCATTTTCAATATTGTTAAGAGGAATATCCTCTAGATCATTCAACAAATCATTAGAGATTTCCTCTTCTTGAGGAGTCACATCTTCTTGAGAGAGAAGATCAAACAAGAAAACATATTCGCTTTCGTCAATGTCTTTAGTTTTCTCAAAACCATTTCTATTTTCTAAAAAGGTTTATATCTTTAGATACATATAGTTTGTTATTTTTAAGGTCGAAGCATCTAAAACCCTTTTGATTTTCTCCATATCCTAAGAAAACACATTCAATAGCTTTAAGAGATAATTTATCTCTTTTATGTATAAGGATAAAACATTTACACCCAAAAATTCTTAATCTATTAAAACCAGGTGTTCTTTCAAATAGTTTTTCATATGGAGATCTATTTTGTAAGGATGAAGGTATCATTCTATTAATCAAGTAAGTTAAAGTTAAAGCGACTTCGGCCCATAAGTTCTTTGGAATTTCTTTGGAAATAAGAAGTGTCCTAGTGGTTTTCAAAATATGTCTATGCTTTCTTTCGGCTAGACCATTTTGTTGGGGAGTCCTAGGACATGATCTTTGATGACAAATTCCATTTGTTTCCAAATAATCTTGAAATTCATTTAATAAATACTCTCCACCCGAATCGGATCTATGAGTAGAGATATTACTTGAAAATTGATTTTTGACTATCATATGAAATTTCTTGAAGAAGTCAAAGACTTCGGATTTTAAATTGAGAAAATAGATCCACACATATCTAGTGTAGTCATCAATGAAAGTAACATAAAAGGAGTATCCTCCTTTTGATATAGCCGGAGAAGGCCCCAAACGTCCGAATGGACTAACTCAAAAGGTCTTTTGGACACAAAAGTTCTATTTGGAAAATGAGTGAATTTCATTTTTTCAAAAATACAATTCTTGCAAACAAAATGTTTCTCGTTACAAAATTTCTTTCCAAAAGGAAAGGAGTACATTTTTGAGAAACTTGGATGTCCAAGTCTTTGGTGCAAAGTTTCAATATTTTTATCTTGGACATGATTACAAAAAGAGTTAGTGGGAAGTTTCAAGTTGCTCATGTAATAGAGATCTCCCCTTCTATGGCCTTGCTCAATCTGCTTCTCGGACCGAAGATCCTGTATAGAGCAATCCTTAGTTGAGAAGGAGATTTTATATCCATGATCACATATTTGAGAAACAGAAAGAAGGTTTAAATTAAGTTGAGATGCCACTCTTACGTTTGGCACAAAGAAATCTTTGGAAAAATTTAAAGTTTCAAAACTTTTTACTTGTAAAGATGCATCATCGGCAGTTGAAACATAAGAGTTTTTAGAGTTATTACACAACTCAGAAAGCCCATTTTCAAGAGGGGTCATATGAAAGGAAGCTCCAGAATCAAGAATCCAAGAAGACATACCTGGAGGAGAAGAAGCTATGGCGGCACTCGAAGTTGATGGCGATTTGAGTAGAATTTGAAGTGCTTCCGATAGTTGAGCAAGAGAGAAGGACTCCTTCCCTTTGATAGTCCCCTCCTTTTGAGTAATTTCTTCAACGGAGGCGACCTTACTTTTTGGTGCTTCATTTAGCTTAGGGCAATTAGGTCTTATATGACTCGGTTCTTGGCAATGATGGCAAATGACTTTTCTATAGTTGCCATTATAGTTATTTTGCCTCCCAAAGTGTGGAGGCTTATAGGCTTTCACATGATTGCTGGGTTTAGATACGGCCAAAACTTCATCTCCTCCCTTAATCATGCCAAGACGAGTTTTTTCTTGGCATATTTCGGCTATGGCGTCTTCCAAAGGAAGTGACTTAGATCTATGAAGTAGGGAAGATCTAACTTGTTCATATTCGGGCCTAAGCCCATGTAGAAATTGAAAAAAGTGTTCTTTTTCCATTTGTTCTCTTCTTAGTTCCACATCTTCACTAGAAACCCACTTTGGTTTTAGTAGAGATAGTTCATCCCATAAGGGTCCAAGGGTGCTAAAGTATTCTCTTACACCCATTTCTCCTTGCTTAATGGTCCGAATTTTTTCTTAGAGAAAGAATTGACGAGCAAGATCCTTTTGAGTATACATACCTTTCATAAAGAACCATGCTTCATTTGCCATCCGAAATTTAGCAATGTTGGCGCAAATTTTAAGCTTCACGTTGTTCATGAACCAAGAAAGAATTTTTGTATGCTTGCTTTCCCAATCTTCAACTTTAGATTGGTGATCTTCAATGGCCTTCATACCATGCTCTAGGTGCTTGTTTGAGCCCGTAAGCTCTTTTTAATTTGTAGATTTTTTCTGGATATTTCTCATTTTCAAAGCCTGGATGTTGTTCTACATAAACTTCTTCATTGATGTATCCAGGAGTCGTTGGACCCCCAACGGGCACAAATGTGACCGTTGGGGGCTCAACGACTCCTTGTTGGCCCCCCCAATGCCCACTCCTTCCTCCTTTTTCTCCCGCTCTCTTTCTCACTCTCTTGTCTATAAATAAAGGGGTAGACCCCTTTGCATTGTAAGGCTTCTTGAAGCCCATTCTTTCATTTATAACATTTTTATGTTTGCAAGCCATTTTTGGCTTTTGTATATGTCCATTGTGGACTTGATCTTTGCATTCTATGTGTGAATGTCCATTATAGGACATTGTGTGTATTTCCGCGTATTTCATTACAAATAGGTTCATGTACAGAAAAAAACAAATAAAATTTCATTTCTATCATTGTCATTCCTGTACACCACTAATTTTCTGTGGGTAGAAATTAAAAATATGAAGCTAAACACATGCAAACTAGATTGTACTTTTATTTGTATGTGCGTGTTGGTTGTTGGGATGGGGGGGTGTAAGGTGGTTTTGTGGGGTGACTTGATTGACTCGAAGAGAATGGGCTAAACTCATTGTGTTTTCAAACTGTAGGCATGCAAAGTGAAACAAATTCTAGGATATAAGCTACTAAATCTTTGAGATATGAGGACCCTTAGTAGGAAAAGTATTAATTCGTTGATTAGAAGGCTTGGTTGGACTAATGAGGTTGATATGGAGAAAAAAAAGTATTAATTCCTTGATTTGAAGGCGTGTTTGGGCTAATGAGGTTGATATGGAGAAAAAGAAAAAAAAGTATTAATTCCTTGAAAGAAGTGCAAGACTAGGGAGACATTTGTATGGTAGAAACAAAATGACATGCAAACAACATCTTCCCCCCTATATTTCACGTGGATGCCCATTTCGAAGTCTCCCTTATCTATTATTCTAAATGGAAATTGCTATAAGAATAGCAATATACCATCACCAGTAGTCATATCCATGTGACACAATGTTGAGAAAAATCTGAATGGAGTCACTTGTAGAAGTCTTCATGACCTAAACCCACCACTACTTCGAAGATTGGCAGTTGAAGTGTTAGTACTTATTCTTGAAAGAAAAGATATGAATCGAGTTATTTTTAGGTTTTTCTATTGACCAAAAATATAGAAATTTGTAAATGTTTTTGAAGTTTTCAGATCAATCTTGTGTGAGAAGCTGTGGCAGTCTTTATAATTGTGTTTCCTTCAATGAATTTCAAATGATGAAAGCGTGTGCCCCATGAAAAAGCATTTGATATGTTCTACTTTGTCAAGGGCATTTAGTCATATTATGGAAAATAGCGAGGCAATCTATTTGTTTCTTGTTAAAGATGGGATAACTATAAAGCAATGGAAGTACTTATTACTTTTTATCTATGCCATTTATGAATTTTCCAATTTATCTGCAGTTAGACAAATTAAAGGCATGGGTCTTCACTTTTAAGAAAATGATGAAACCTCAAGACTATGTCTGTTAGCATTTAGAACATACTAACCAATTAGGAACTGTGATTCCTGTTGATGGGAGTCGTGCTTACCATGATATGGGAATCCCAATTCCTTTACACAAGAATCCTGATTTCTATATCCTGAAATCGCGGCTCCCTTAGAAATCTTGATTCTTTCAGGAATCCTGATTCATGTGCTCATACAATTTGCATATCGCTTCTTAAATGATCCCCCCTCACTGTTTGCTTCCCAACTCTTCTAAAATTTTGAAATGATCACTTCATGATTCCGATTCCCGCACTGACAACTGTGGTTTATTCATCCCACCCTTTTGCAGAAAGGATTTTCAACAGGGCTGGGATTGGAGGTGGTTTGGACTTGTTTTGCACAAAAAGAGGCTCCATGCAGACCTCCCTTTTGCAAAATGAAAATATTCCACAAAAGTGCATGAGTGAGTCCTCTCCCTTTTCCAACAAAAATCTGGCATGGACTCTGCCAGAATTCGGGGTGTGTGGCATCATAACTCTTGGACGATGCATATGGTATCTACTCTTGATAGTATTATATTTTACTGAAAGGGTAGCAGATTGTCTCTTTATATTTTAAGAATATTGTGCATGGGGATAACTCTCATGCCTTTTCCATCACAAAGACCTGTATAGATTTCATTACACAGTACAATTCGCAGCAGTTGTGCTGGTTTCTGGCACTGCATGTGCATGTTTTGCTCTAGTAATGGGAGATCATGTACTCATGCTCCTTCATTAAGCACTTAAGCCTCATGAGCGTGCACATGTGCACCTGTTTGTGTATATGACTATTGGTGTTCAGATGATATTGATAGCGCTATTTCTAAGGATATGTGAAATATTTTGCCTTTGGAACATATTGACAGAATCTTGGCTAATTTTATGAAATAATTGATATTTGAGAAAAATAATAACTTTGAAATTTTCAATAGCATATCGTGGTATTAGTAGGTTCATATCGCCGACCCCAATTGTTTTGGGATGAAGGCGTAGTTGTTGTTGTTGTATATCGTGGTATTAGTAGAATAAATTTTAACAGGGGATACTGAATCTCTTCTAGTTTTAAAGAACTACTATTTTTTTCTAAAAAATATGGAAAATTAATATCTTGCCAATAACGGTGAGTGTGCATGCTTGTTCTCTCTCTTTCATCCCTCTTATATATATATATATTCTCATGATGTTCTGGACCCCAATATGCTTTAATGGTTTTTAGCCATTTTGTGCTGGAAACCAGTTGGTCTGGAACATCAGCTTTAAGAGAAACTCTCCTTCTACCAATATGCAGCATTGTCATGCCCAGGAGCTGGTGACATTCACATGGATAAACTTTGTTTGTGTTTGGGTCTATCTTGCACCGCAAGTGCCTTCACATTGCTACATGTGCCTGAAATGACAAAAGTTTTTTTCTTTTTGTCATGACATTTTGTATTATACTCCTTGCCTCCTTTTCTTCCTCCTCGTCTTCTTTCTGAGGTCCTGAGCCATCTAATGGGGCAGCTCTGTGAATCCTACTTAAAGCTAAAGCCTGCGTCACACTGCTAAAGTTTTTCATGCCCCTACTTATTGGCTATCTCAAAGTCTTTATTGGTTATCCTTCTTCTGAGTTCTTTTGACATGCAGATATTACCCTTTCATATTGGCGTGGATAATGTCCTTGTTGCATGTGATGAGCAACAGTCCTCTTTTTTCATGACATTTTACATGTAGTTATATACAAGGTATCAAAGAGACAGTAAACATGCATACCTCCCATTTATACATGCATGTAAATGAAAGAATCCATCCTCTTTGTTTACTTGATCGAACTAGTAAGTTGCATATCTAGGTTTGCCAAGAACCTGAATTACCAAATTATGTACAGTATATTAGAATTTGAAAGTTCATTTTGAAGTTCAATAATTAGTTTTATCTTTTTATGCTTAATTTTTTATATTTTTAATGAAAAAACTGACAATAGATGTAGCAAATTGAAACTTCTGATACAAAGTCTTTGTCCAACTTGTAATCTTGGATATTTGGATTCAAATAGATCGCCATTGTGCTATACACACATAGACACTGTTTTACACACAACATTTAATCTGGCACAATGAACAGCTGTTTTTGTACTTCATGTGTGCAATTTTACATTACTCTATTTGGGCTTGTAGTGTTTAATATGAAAATATTTGTTTTTTGCTTGATGCTTCAGTCTGATGTATGTTGTGTCACTCATATGTATAGGAAGCAGCAAGCTGTCTTTCTGAGATCGACCAATCACCATCAAAGTCACTGTTAGGGTCCATCCAATCATTTGCCAATGCAGTAGTTAAGGCAGAACTTCTGAAGCACCAGGATAAGGATGTCAAACTTCTGGTAGCGGCTTGCATTTGTGAAATAATGAGGATTACAGCACCGGAGCCTCCATACAGTGATGATGTGTTGAGGGTAATTTTCTATCTTTTTCCTCAGCCAAGGTTAATTGCCTAAATAGGTTTTTTCTATACCATGGTGGTCTTATGTTGTAGGGGTCTTTGACGCAATGCATGCTCAAGATACATGATTATGCATGGGTTTTGACTTCATCTGATTAGAGGTTACATTCATTTTGGCAGGACACATTTCATCTGATTGTGGGGACATTTAGCAGTTTAGGTGAGATAAGTAGTCCGTCTTTCGGGAGAAAAGTTGTTATTTTGGAGACTCTTGCAAAATATAGGTCATGTGTTGTCATGTTGGATCTTGAATGCAATGATTTAGTGAATGAAATGTTCAATACATTTCTCTCTGTTGCCAGGTACTTTCAGAGCTCTTCTCTTGAATTAGCACCAAGCAGTATATTAATTATTTTATTTTGATTAGGGTGCATATTATTAGAATATGGGTTGGATATGGATCCATTTAATATTGGATCCATATCCATTCCCAGGCTTTGTATTTTAATATAATGAGTTACTTATACAAGGGCATTTTTGTCCACGTGTGAACTATTGTAACCCTATTAAACTAATGATGTATTAGCGCAGACCCGTGAAGGAAAGTGGCTGCCGATTCTCAACAACATCAGAGCTCTCTCTCTCTCTCTCCCTCTCGTCTTTGATTTCTGCAGGTATTCTATTATGGTATCAGAGCGGTGGCAGGTCTGGGCATAAAGCACGATCCTTCAGCTTCTTCAGTCAGCCGAGTCTTTCCCATTCAGCATCGGCTCCATCTCTTCTTCCAGTTAGCCGAGTTTTCTTCTCATTCAGGGGCTGAAATCATTCAGCCGAGTCTTCTTCATCTTCTTCAGCCACATCCAACAGTTGACCCTCATCTTATCCAGCGTAACGTGCAAAGCACGATCCTTCAGCCGAGTCCTGACATTCATCTAATCCAGCGTAACGTGAAAAGCACGATTCTTCAGATCGAGTCCCCTGTGCCGAGTCCCCTTCACCACTTCAGCAAATCACCTTCTCCAGGTCGAGTTCCCTGTGCCGAGTCCCCTTCATCCTCTGCAGCAGATCACCTTCTCCAGGTCGAGTTCCCTGTGCCAAGTCCTATCTTTCTAGTTTCTAGTTTGACAGAAAAAGATTACCTATCTTTCTAGCTTCTGCTGTGAATATCTATTGGTCGAAGTTTGTTTTTCAGTTTTCCTCTAATATTTCTTCTTTCTATTCTTTAGTTGTGAAAATTTATTCTTTAGTTTCCTGTTGATTCATCATATTTAACATCTTATATTCTTATTTCAGTAAAATCGAGTTCCCTGGTTTTCCAACCAGGAATCTGTTTTGATATCCTCATTCCTTTTCTGTCAAACTTTCCATACCCTAGAGCTCTTATTTTCCTTGTCGTGACATTGTGCCGATTTCTGCCAACTGTAATAAAACAGCTCAGTTTCAGTCACTAGTATTATTTCTCTCTCCAAAAAAAAAAAAAAGGTTTGTCAACAAGCCTACAAATGGATACTTCAACCAATTCGGGTCTTTCTTCCAATTTCTTGGGGCAGCTAGTTTCGGAAAAGCTAACTACAAACAACTATCTGACTTGGAAAAGGCAAATTGCTCCTTTTATTCGAAGTCAAGACCTTTCAGGTCACTTGGATGGCTCCATTCCTATGCCCCCAGAATCCATCATAACCGAAGCCAAAGAGGATGGAGGATTGCCGAATATTGTTCGCAATCCTGCCTTTGTTTCTTGGATGAAGCGCGATCAGGCACTTGTCGCATACATCACTTCCACGTTATCACAAGAAGTACTGATTTCCATTCCTGATGATTGCACATCCAAAGTTTTGTGGGAGGCTTTAGCTCAAACCTACTCTCAGATATCGGAGGCCAAAGTGTTGTTTCTCAAACGCGAATTTCAAATGCTAAAAAAGGGGGCAATGAGCATCATTGAATTCTTAAATCAAGTCAAAAGCATCACAGATCAGTTAGCCATGGTTGGATATCCAGTGTCAGATAAAGAAAAAGTGCAGCAGACACTGAATGCTTTGGGACCAGAATATCATGTTCTTGTAACGTCTTTATTGTGTCTACCTACGCTACTCAGCTTTGAAGAATTACGTGCTAAACTCTTTCAGTACGAGATGACTCTGAAAAGCATGTCTGATGCTTCAGCAGGACAATCATCTACGCATGAAGTTCTTGCCACAGGAATAATAGTTGATCGTTCACGAGGAGGACGTGGCAGAAGCATGGGAACTCCAATCCAGGGTGGACGTGGGTTACTACCTACACCAAATCCTAATGTCAGTACTTCAAAGAATGTTCCCACATGCTACCAGTGTAACAAACGTGGTCACATCAAAGCCAACTGCTGGTTCAATCCACAAAATCGGAATAGAACACAAAATAATAGAAATGCTGTTACATCAGGAACTGCAGGTACATTTCGAGTCAGTGATGATGCCAAGGATCTTCTCTTATCTGCGATGGCCAACTTGAATCTAAAACAGAGTGATGATGGAATATGGTATGTTGACTCTGGGGCAGCAACACATGTCACTGGCAATGCAGGTAAGTTCTCTGCGTTGACTCCTTATCTTGGTAAATCTAATATCGTAACTGGAGATGGGACTCACCACCCTATTTCAAACATTGGCAATGTCCTCATTCCTTTGTCTGAGTCATCTATTTCTTTATCTGATGTTGTTCATGCGCCAAATATAAAGAAAAATATTATCTTTGTTTCTAAGCTTGTTGACTCTACCAATTCATCTGTGGAATTTACTCCTACTTCTGTCTTTGTCAAGGATCTTCAAACGAAGGAGATGTTCGCTAAAGGAGAGCGACGTGGAAACATGTATGTCTTCAATGAAGATTCAACCTCCAGTGTCCTGAAGCCCAAGTCCGATCATATCTCCAAAAGCGTCTTAAGTATATCCAAATGTAATAAGCCAGATCTCTGGCATTCTCGTCTTGGTCATTGTAGTCAAGTCTTTATTGAAAAGTTAGTGTCCAATGGTTTTCTTTCAGAGTATGTTTCATCTTCATTGAAGGATAAAATGTGTCCCAGTTGTCAGGTCTGCAAAAGTCATGTACTTCCTTTCCATCAAATAAATAAAAGAGCCTCCATGCCCTTTGAAATAATATATTCTGATGTTTGGGGCCCAGCCCCCAATCCTTCCTCTTCTGGAAGCAAATATTATGTATCTTTTATTGACAGTTTCTCTCGTTTTACCTGGATATTCTTTATGAAACACAAATCAGAGGTTTTTTCCATCTTTCGTCATTTTCATGCCTATGTTAAAACTCAATTCTCCCAAAACATTCAAATTCTCCAATGTGATGGAGGTGGTGAGTATTCCTCCAAAGAATTTTTAGACTTTCTCCAAGATAATGGGATACATCGTAGAGTTTCTTGCCCGTACACTCCACAACAAAATGGAATTGCTGAACGTAAACATAGACATATTGTGGAAAGTGCAATGAGTATGATGCATGATTGTAACTTGCCCATTAGTCTTTAGACAGAAGCTTTTCACACTGCCACTCATGTGATAAATCGTCTTCCTATGTCTATCCTTGAAAATCAGTCTCCCTATTACGTTCTCTTTGGTGCACATCCTGATTATGATGAGTTACGAGTTTTTGGATGCACATGTTATGTACACATTGATAAATCCATGAGAACTAAATTTCAGGACAAAGCCTCCATATGTCAATTTGTTGGTTATGCAGATGAACATAAGGGCTACAGGTGTTATGACCCTGCCAATAAGAAAGTCAGGATTTCTAGAAATGTTGTTTTTGATGAAAATAGTTTTCTGAAAAGTAAAGCAAATCACAATCGAGAACACGGTGATGCAGCTGGTAATTGGTATGATCCATGGCTTAGTGCTGAACTTATTTCACATATTGCCGAAGATACTATTTTGATCCCTGAAGACGTACATGGTGAGACAATTTCAGATGATGCATCACAAACAGCATGTCTGAGATACAAAGGTAATGTGTATACCAGGAGACCCAAAGAGCAAACAAATGTACCTGCTGAAGAAAACGTTGCATTGCCTGATAACAAAGAAGCACCAAGAAGATCAGGTAGGATAAGACATCCTATTGAAAAATGGGTTAGTTATGACAACTTTTCTATGGACTTTCAAATTTTTCTATCCAAGATTGAGAAACATGATGAACCACTTGGTTTTCATCAAGCTGTCCAATCCAACAAATGGATTGAAGCGATGAATGAGGAGATCGAGGCACTTCATGAGTGTCAAACATGGGAGATAGTTGGGCGTCCTCCAGATAAGAATGTTGTTGGTTCCAAATGGGTATATAAAATTAAATATAAACCGGATGGTAGCATTGAACGGTACAAGGCACGTCTCGTAGCCAAGGGTTTCACTCAAGAATATGGTCAGGATTACGATGAGACATTCAGCCCAGTGGTGAAAATGGGAACTATTCGCATCATACTTGGCTTGGCAATTGAACATGGCTGGACCCTTAGTCAACTTGATGTTAAAAATGCATTTCTTCATGGAAATTTAAAGGAAGAGGTCTACATGGAGCAGCCTCAAGGTTATACAGAGGGAGACCCAAAAGAGTATGTATGCAAGTTAACCAGAGCCTTGTATGGTTTGAAGCAAGCTTTCAGGTCATGGTTCGAAAGCTTCTCCTTAGAAATTCAGAAACATGGTTTCTTTCGTTCCCAACTAGATCATTCTCTGTTCATATACAGAAATGATACCACCCTGGTTTTCTTACTCATATATGTTGATGACATTGTGATCACTGGTAATGCTCCAGACCACATTCAACGAATTAAAGTTTTATTGAGTATGCAGTTCAAAATGAAAGACCTTGGGGAACTGAGATATTTTCTTGGTGTAGAGGTGGACAGACAAGATAACAAAATGTCATTAACTCAACACAAATACACTCTTGATCTTCTGGCTAAAGTAGGAATGACAGATTGTAAACCTCTACCTACACCCAGTGTTGTCAACCAAAAGCTCAGTATTTGTGATGGTGAGTTATATCCTGATGCAGTCAAGTATCGCAGTTTAGTGGGTATGTTGCAATATCTTACCTTTACTAGACCAGACATTGTATATTCTGTTAATCAAGTATCTCAGTTCATGCATGAACCAAAGACTGGTCACATGGATGCTGTCAAACGCATCCTTCGCTATCTAAAAGGAACAGTAGGCGATGGACTTATGTATATTCAATCTTCATGGAAGTTCCCAAAACATAACATACTGTCCTATACAGATGCAGACTGGGCAGGGGATCCAAATGAGAGGAGGTCTGTTTCAGGATACTGTGTTTTCATTGGAAGAAATCTTGTTTCATAGAGTAGCAGAAAACAGAAAGCTGTGGCAAGGTCTAGCACAGAGGCAGAGTATAGATCTATGGCAGCCACCACTGCAGAAGTGACCTGGATTAGGCATCTACTTACAGAAATGGGGGAGGATATTTCAAATTCGACACTTATGTGTGATAACAAAAGTGCTATACAAATTGCATTCAATCCCATTCATCACAGTCGAACTAAGCATATTGAGATTGATCAACATTTCATCAGACAAAAGATAGCAGACAAAGAGATTGAACCAGTTTATGTGCCTTCAGAAGATCAAATTGCTGATATGTTTACCAAAGGTCTTACAAGTCAACGTTTCTGGTATCTGAAGAACAAGTTGCACATGGTTCACTCCCATACACAACTTGAGGGAGGGTATTAGAATATGGGTTGGATATGGATCCATTTAATATTGGATCCATATCTATTCCCAGGCTTTGTATTTTAATATAATGAGTTACTTATACAAGGGCATTTTTGTCCACGTGTGAACTATTGTAACCCTATTAAACTAATGATGTATTAGCGCAGACCCGTGAAGGAAAGTGGCTGCCGATTCTCAACAACATCAGAGCTCTCTCTCTCTCTCTCTCGTCTTTGATTTCTGCAGGTATTCTATTACATATATATATATATATATATATATACACACGTGTGAACAACCTACTAATCTCTTTAGAAAGGATTGGGCATGTGGTTTCTGATCTTCATGATCTCTGTGTGGCAGCTGCCCTCCTCTTCCCTCTTTCCCTCTCAAGGCCTACGCAAGTGCAATGGAGGCTGTTAAAGTTGGCCTTCTTCAAAAGCCACTTATGTCTATATGTCTGAGATCTATACTTAATAAATTTCAAAAATTTTATGTGCATATGCATGTGTGTGTATTTACATGAATCCACACATGTACAAATGTATGTTATCATGTATGTGTGTGCACACACACATGCACAAATGATCTATTTGTTCTACATATTCTCCTGCAATTAAATTTCAAAAGCTCTTAGAGAATAAGTAATTTTTCTGTTCTCAAGTTTCAGCAATATACAAAATCTTTTACTTAGTTTTAGCAAAACATTCTACTAGCATAATTGAGGGGCTCATCTCCATTTTCAGAGTTAGAATCACACTTGAGTTCAAGAAATGAAAATTCTTAAAAAAAATTATAGTATTTTGAATTCTTATGTTTTGAATCAGTCTCAAATTTCGCTGGTAAAACAGAAAGAATTGGAAAATTTTCTTGAGATGATCTCCAACAAACCTGAAAAGATATCTCAATTCCTCTAAAATCAAGTTCTAACAAATGCAAACAGATCCAAACCTGATCTGTACATCATTTGTCCAGTTGTTGCAAATATAGCGTTACTTCTAGTGGGAACTACTCCTTAAAAAAGAAAAAAAGAAAAAGAAAAAGCCTGTCCAAATACAACTGCAGGTGGTGCAATATTTCAAAATAAACCCTTACCAAGATTTAGGTCCTCCTTTCTTTTAAGGGCACGTTTGGAAGCAAGAAAAATTCTCATAGGCAAAGAAAAATTTTCCTATGAGAAATTTTGATATAATAATTTTTCTAAATGAATTTTTTTCATTTGTTTGTGTAGCATGAGAAAAATAAAATGGAAAATTCTAGAAAAATGAGAGAGAGTAGGGGTGGGGGAGGTGGTGGAGCAGCTTATCCACCATGGTTGCTGCCTTCATCTTCATCCTAACAAATGATGATGATGGTGATGTGGATGATGAAGCAACTTCTCCTTCTTCATCGCTGCTCGACGTATATGAACTAGATGATGATGATGATGACCCATCATCACTACACTCAACAACGTGATTCTCCATATCTCCACCCACTGAAATGAAACCACCCCTAACCCCAACCCCATCACCACCACCATCCTCTTCAACCACCTTTTCCTTCATGCGAACCAAAACCTCACCATTTCTAGCTGATTCAGTGTAGTCTTCGATCTTCATCCTCCTCAAAAATCCGTCAACCTCATCAGCTCTCAACACCACCCCAAAGTTGTCCCCACTACCTCCCTCCCCAACTCCAGAACCCGAAACCAGCTTCTCGGCAATTGGGTTTTCAGCCACAAAATGAGGGCTTTCGCCTGCCAGCTCATTACCAAAACCCGAAATTGGGTCCTTCGAAAATGGATTTTGGACGAATTTGTGACAGTATTCTCCCGCCAAAGTGCAGTTAACTCCAGAACCTGAAATGGGGTTCGCTGCAATCAGGTTTTTGACGACTCCGGGAGGGTTTTCATTGGTAGCATGCTAGAGGAGTCTTATTCCAGGATCCACTTGTCGATAACGTCGAAATCGGGAAATGGTCGATCAGGGGAGGGGAGAGGCTACCTGTAGACAGGTTCAGTACGTTGGAAGGGTCTGATTGTGAGATGTTGGGCTCTTCTCTATTTTCTTTTGGTAGGAAACATTCCTCCACCTCCCCAGGTGAAGGAATTTTCCTATAAAAATTTGTACATTTTAGAAAAACTCTTTCAGAGAATTTTCTCTCGTTTGGAACGGTGAAAATCTGTACATTTTTCCTTCCTACCTTTACTTTTCCTACATCTTTCTCACTTCCAAACATGCCCTAAGTTTCTCCGCTACTATCTTAAGATCTGAGAAGTGTGTATAACACATGCACACACACACACACACAATGGGCCTAAGCTACATTCTTCATTGTATTTTTGGATGACGTACATGATAATTGATACCATAATTGCTATCGCATAATGAAGATCAATTTAAAAGGATGAGAACGCCTTCATCTTGGATATATGTGACTTAGAAATAGCAGAAAATACCCCTATACAAAGTGAGGACAACTGATGGTCCTATAAAGTGTGTATATATGCACTCAGATATGCACTAAATGCTTTCACGAATATTACATCCTTAATGTGGGATGCTGTTTGACTCTCCTTGGATTGGATTTGCTACTCCTTGTGATGCATTTGATGATTATAGTTGAGCTTAATGGAAATCAATTCTTGGTTGAAAACATTTTCCTTTTGCCTTCCTATTCTTATGAATCTTTGCATGTGCAGTAATGATCATCCAGAAGCTGTCCTTATGTCAATGCAGACGATTATGATCCTATTAGTTGATGAGAGTGAGGATTTCAAGGAGGATCTATTACTTGCTTTATTATCTGCACTTGGTCAACGAGAAAGAGTAGGTTATGGTTAGGGTTTGGTTCAACGTGTCTTGCATATTTTGATATTTCTGAAATTTTTATATAGCTGATTCTATGGAATTTTGTGGATACCAGGATATATCCTTGGCTGGACAAAGGCTAGCTATGAATGTTATTGAACACTGTGCAGGAAAGCTTGAACCCTACATAAATCAGTTCCTTGTATCAACAATCTCAAGGAACACTAGTTCTCAAAATAGTCATTTTGATCATCACGAAGTTATTTATGATATTTATTGTTGTACTCCTCATATCTTACGTGGAGTCACTCCCTACATTATTGAAGAACTACTGGTATTTTCTTGTTGCTTATGTGCACTTTTATTTGTTCTGTGAATTATTTTGAAGATCTGCTCATTTGTCTGTTCATTACTGGCTGTTGGTACCTACATGAACATTTTTTTATGAGCTTGCTAGTGAGGGTGGATTTTATCTTACATCATATTTTGATTGTTTGCATATGATGCAATAGTGCAATAGATTTTATCATAGAACAAATCCCTGCATGGCATGATACATCCCCTTTTATTGGCAATGAGCGGGTATTTCTTTGTATTGAACCATGTCCTACAGTACAGTACTGTTAAATGATGTATCAATTAATATGATTCTTTTTTTGATATTTGGAACCTGAACTTTAATGGATGAATTATTATAAAATTTTCATCCATTTAAACAACTTTTCTTAATAACTATGGATTTGTTAAGGTCCAATAATTGTATGTTAAACCAGAAAACAACAGTCTTATTAGCTTATTGTAGTGAATATGTTGGACTTATGATATTTGGAACCATGGTTGTACGTATCGTTACTTTTGTGTTTTGCGATATGATACACCCTCGTATAGTGTGTATTGTATCTGTATCGAGTGTATCGTACGATACAGTGTCGGCGCACTTAAAAAAGGCCGAAAGTTGTTTTCTTTTCAATGAGTTTAAAAGGCCTCTTGAGGGCCGAGTTTTCCATATGTCTAGAGTTCGTTAGAAGGGAACCCACGCACCCTAAGTTTTGTAAGATCGATTTGAGGGCTGATTCATGTGCAAGAGAGAGGGATTTTGCGATTTTATCAAGAGTGCATTTGCACCATTTTTTCACTCAAGGAAGTGGGTTAAGGTACAAAATCTCTATTTTTTGTTTCTTATTGAGTGTTTTTGGGGAAATGTATGTTTGGTGCTTCTTATGTTTTGCTTCTTATTGAGGTTTTTAATTTATTTTGTTTTATTTTAGATCTTTCGATGTTGTATTCATGTTCATGTCATATTAGAGATGATCTTGCATGGCAATACTATAAAAGCATTGATGATGTACCATGACTAGGGTTACCATTGAATTTAAGATGTTTGTTTTGTGATGCTATTATTAGAGGTGGGTTGCATAGATTTAAGCAATATATTGCAGGTCAAGATCAAAATGTACGTCCATGTCATTCTCCATTTATTCCTGCAACTTTTTGTGCTGATGTTATTGCTGAAATAGAAGAAATTCGAAGAAGAAGAATTTTGCAAAAGTGCAAAGATGAAGGATTTTCAATCATTGTTTCAGATTCTGAAGATGATGATGACGACCCACTTGCCAAAAAAATGACCCAACACAAAAAGTTCATTGAGCGACAATTGGATGCAGAACTGAGGAAATACTATCTTGATGTTTGACAATAAGCTTTAGAAGATGGTTTAGTTTTAGGATATTTATAGTTTAACATTAGAGATGAAAATTGGCATGTAAGACGTTGGTTAAATGTAATGTTTTTAGTTATCATGAACTTTTATGGTTAAATGTAAGGCTTTAATTGCATTTAAAATTTAAATTATGTAGTTATTTTTTATTTATATTGTCACTTATCATTTGCATGGTTTGTTATTAATTTAAATTATATAGTTTCCTTCATATGTGAATTTATGATTGTATTTGGTTCAATTCATCATTGTTTTATGTGCTATGATTTTTTTATAATTTATGCTAATTTTTTCTCATTTTTCTAGATTTTTCTGAAAATTTTGAAATTTTTTTATTAAAAATTTATGATACGTTTACGATACGATACGGTGTTACTTTGGGCTCGACTGATATGGGTAACGATACGATAATTACAATCTTGTTTGGAACTTGAACTTTAATGGCTGATTTTTTCTAAATTTTTTTCTACTTAAACAAATTTTTTTTTTGGAATATGGATTTGTTAGGCTCCAATTGGCCCTATTTGTGAACAAAAAAGCAAACACCTTTTTTTTTATTAGCTTACTGTAGTGAATATATATGACTAGACATAGCGGAAAAGGAGTGAAATGATTATGGAGAATAAGGTTCATCATTTCATTTTCATTTTTATTGTAGTTGGTGAAGATGATCAATGAGAAACATTGGTAAACATTTTCTTTCTAATTATTTGATAGGTTGGTACCTATTGAACTTGTTAATTTGAGGGGGTGCTAAATGTATTTTGGATGAATACATTTTGGATAGAGTTGGATACTTCTGATTTTGTCACAGCCACATTTTATGCCTGGAAATTCATGCCAGCTCACATTATCACATATATGTGAGCAAAAACCAACCAGATGGGTTAAACTTGTGAAACGTGGTAAGTTTTAGAATGGTTTTATCTAAAATACGTTTTGAGGGTCCAACCAAACAATCCAATACTTGATGGTTTTGGTTTGTTATGTCCTGAAAATTTATTCTATTCCTATGTCTCTGTTTTTTGGGTAAATTTTTTAATTTTATTATGTTATTATTGTAACTTTTTACATGAACATTGTCTTAAAATGTTATGATTTGATATTTAGATCAATTTTTCTTAAAAAAGTTTTGTTTTTTTCCCTCTATGTTGTGGTACACATACCTTATGCCCTTCACCCCCTTTCTGTGCATGATACACTTTTTTGTGACATTGTTTATTTCAATTTATTTCCATGAATGATGTCTTAGTAAGAGTAGATAATATCATATGTGAGCTATACAAAACAATATGTTTTGGTTGCAGTATGGAGTATGTTATGGTTGTAGCATGCAAGTCCAAGTGACCTTTTCTTTTTTCACTGGTGAGAGAGTTCTGTTAGGGTGAAATGAGGCAGAATCTAGTAGTCAAGATTTCATTCTTGTGGTGCCACACGTCTGTTGGTGTATGTTGAAGATGCTTCAATTTGTATTATAAATATTAAAAAAAGTGCAGCTGAATTACAAAGTTTTAATTTTTCCAGGCAGATCAACCTGATGTTAGGCTGAAATCAGTGAACTTGCTTGGGCGCATATTTGCATTATCTGGGCATGCTATCTCTGAAGTGTTTCAGCCTCTCTTTTCAGAATTTTTGAAGAGGCTGACAGACAGAGTGGTTAAAGTTCGAACTTCTGTTGTTGGACATTTGAAAGCTTGTCTGCTATCTAATATTTCTAGACCTGAAGCTGCTGAGATTATCTGTAAGAAGGAACTTTTTGAGTTTGGCTTTTCATCCGTATTTGTGAAAAAATAATTATATTGGTTACCTTGATTGACCTTGAGGGTGATCAACATTTCCAGCTGCCCTCAGTGATCGGTTGTTAGACTATGATGAAAGTGTCCGAGAACAAGTTGTTGCTGCAATCTGTGATGTAGCCAAACATACTTTGGTGTCTGTTCCAATCGGGATTATTAAACTTGTTGCAGAGCGCCTTCGGGATAAATCTGTACTTTTCTTTTCTTTCTCTTTTAACCCTTTTTCAGTTTTCTTAAATTTATTTGTCTAGATGTAGGATTTTGATGGTACAACATATTGGAGGAGTAACCTTATCATCCACAACTTTCAGATAACTGTTAAAAGGTATACTTTGGAGAGGCTGGTGGAACTATACAGGCTGCAATGCTTGAAGTGCTCAGATGGTTCAATTCATCATGATGAGTATAAATGGCTTCCTGGGAAGATTTTGAGATGCTTTTATGACAAAGACTTGAGGTGCTTGTTTGCTTTTGTGTATTGTGATCTTGCTTTTGGATTTTATGTTTTATGTAATGCTGATCTCCATTGAAGAGTTAGGTTGGTGTAACTGCTTTTCCTTTCCGCAGATACGAAGCAATGGAAATTTTTTTACTGAACTCATTGATGCCCACCGAGATCTCAGTGAAGGATAAAGTGAAAAATTGGATTGCAGCTTTCTCTGAGTTTGAAAAAGTTGAAACCAAGGCCTTTGATCAAGCTCTTCTGCATAAACAAAGGTTAGGCCTTAAATGGTTTATATTTCCTTGTTATGAATGTAGTCACTGACTTAAAGAGCCCATTTTTTCCATTTCTAGTAGGCATTGGCCAGATTTTTAGGGGTTTCTCCTTGGATTGCAGGTTGCAGAAAGAAATGCAGAGGTACCTAACACTTAGAAAAAAATACCAGGTTTGTTAGCTCCTTTGTACATCTGATGTTGAAATGTTAAAATGCAGTGTACCACATCAAGTTATGATCTTGTTTTTATGCAGGATAATAATGCTACTGATATCCAAAAGAAAACTTTAGGGTGCACCAGGACAATGGCTCGGTCATTTAAAGATCCTTCTAAAGCAGAAGAAAATTTTCAAATCCTTAATCAATTAAAAGATGTTAATGTTTGGAAGATTCTGATGAGTCTTCTTGATGTTAAGACTAGTACTGTACAAGCTTTGGCAGCCCGTGTAGGTGTTTTTTGCTCTTCTGGTGCTTCAGTCATAGAAGTTCTATATGATTCTGAAAGCAGATAACTTGTCTCTTTTCATGTGCATCTGTAAATGAATCCACATGACTGAATATTTGTAATGCCAGCTGATACAATTTTGTAGGATGACTTGCTGAAGATCCTTGGTGAGAGACATCCATTGTTTGATTTCCTGGGCACATTGACTACCAAATATTCTTACATTCTCTTCAACAAGGAACATGTTAAAGAGATTCTTGATGAGCTTCTTCTCCACAAGTCTGCCAGAAATGAAAAACTTGTTTTATCATGCTTGAATTTACTTCTGGTATGCTGTGTTTTTTGCTCCAAATCTGTTAAAATTGTAATTCTTCGAATAATGCACTATTTTCATGAACTTTTTTGTGCTTATTTCCAGTAAATTGTTGTGCAATGTTTTTTTTCTTGACTCCTATTGACCCTGAAGGTTTTCATTGTCTGCTGCTGCAGTCACATTCCTCCAATGTTTTTCTCCATATCTAATGTTTTATTGTACCTCACCTCAACCTCAAAAAATTGTCACTTTCATTTCTTTCCATTCAAGATTTGATTGGAGTTTGAAGCTTAAGGAATATTGGGTTATAATTTGCAGTATGGACTGCAGTTCTTGAGTTCTGTAGTACAACATCAATCAGGGGGCATTTTTTTTTTCAGCCCAGAACAAGGGAAAGGCACATTTTCGTGTGAAATGGGCCTCTTTCCCATGGGCACTAAAAACGTATCCCCTGCAGGCTATGTCACATGGATATGGGGATACAGCCACTTTTATGAAGTTTCCAATATGACTTGTATATAAGAGTTATAGAATGGGAGTCGAAATGGAGTATCCATGTGATATAGCCTGCAGTTAAGCACCAATGGAGCTTCTTAATAAATAAATAAATAAACAACATATATAATTATATATATATGGTTTAATCTAACATTAAACTAGTTGCATTTAACATTAGATGGTTCAACCTTATTAAAACGACTAAAATACTCTTAAAAGCATGGTTTTAAAACCTGGTGGCTCGTCACTCGGCTCGTCCTTGAATGACTCGGTGACTCGTCCGGGTCATGTTCACTTTATATTTTTTATAAAATATATAAATGTATGTATATATTATGATTATTATCTATATTTTGTAGTATTTTACCAATATATTATATATAATATACATTATATGATATTTTTTATAATATATTTACATATATAATCATATTTTAACATATAATATACATAATATTTATATAATATTTTATATAATATATGTAATTATATATAAAATATATTATATATGTATATATATGCATGACTCGGCTGACTTGCCCATGACTCGGCCGAGTTTTGTTAAAGCTGAGTTAAACCTGGTTTTTGACCCGGTGATTGGGCGATCCGGGGCGAGTCACCAGGTCAACCCGACGAGTTTTTAAACTATGCTTAAAAGAATGACATTTTTTAAAATGCATGATTACTTTTTGGGCATTATAGGTCTTTTGAACTTGAGGGAAATGAAAAGTTAAACACCTTTTTCAAAAAAGTAACTTTATGAATCTATCAGAGTTACTTTTTTAACTTCAAAAAGTAACCATGCATTTTAAAAAAATGTCATTCTTTTAAGTGTATTTTAGTCATTTAATAAGGTTGAATTCATCTAATGTTAAATACAACTATATATATATATATACTTTTATGGTGTTGTACCACTATAAGCTATGGTTGTAGAGACTTGATTTACATGGATCTAAGCTCTAAAAGAAAAATCTAACCTTTGAATGATGTTTAGCATGTTCTATTTACTATTTTCATGTTAAAATTACTCAAATATGATGTTTTATACCATTTTTAAACCATCCTTATTTTCATGAATTGTGAGCCATTGATTTTTCACTATTTCAAAAATGAATCTTGTGGTGTATTAAACATGATAAAACCTTCAAATATAGTAAATAAACCTTGCTAAACACATCTTTACGGTTAGATCTACCATTTGATGGCTAGATCCTTACAAACAAAGGTGTGTACCACCATAAGGTATCATGGTACAGAACCACCATATATTTTCCCACATGCATATATGTATGTATATATTTTGGGTGGGGGAGTTGGTTCGCAAGAAGGGGCATCCCACACATGGCTGTGTAACAAAGGTTCACTTGCATCATTTGTTTTTTTGCTAATATGAATTCCCATTATTGCTTTTATATTATCGTCCGATTAATTTCAGGATTTTGGTTTTCTTAATGAATCTGTGCCTGGAGCATGCATTGAGTTGCTTTTAAGCTTTAGGAATTACCCTGTCAATTATTCATGGTGTATCTGAGGCAAATGAAAATGGCGACCTATGTTTCAAGTTACTAAAGATTTGGTCAGGCTAGCTTAGTCTTTGATGTTGCATGATTGTAGACCTGTCACACAGGTGACTGGGTGATACAGCAATTTCAAAAAACTTAACTGCAGGGGTGTGGAGATACCATAGTCACAAATATCGGTATCGGCTATATCTTGGCGTGGCTATTTATCGCAATATTATAGGTTTGGTGATAAATCTCGGGGCTTAAAAAATATAAAAAATAACAAAAACAAGAAAATATCATGTTTAGACAAAAAATACATAAATAATAAAAGAAAGAAGAAAAACATATTTAAAATGTGAAAAAATAAATAAAAACAGTAAAACTAATTGATAATATCGTGATAATATCATAATATTCTCGTGATAATATTGTGATATTATCAATTTGGTGATATTTTACCTATATTATCATTTGCTGAATTTCCAGCGATAATATCACAATATTTTGAAAATATCGCCGATATCTGTGACCATGGGAAATACATACATACATAAATACATACACACACAGATTATATATATATTCTCTATAGAATGCATTTGCCATTGTACAATTATTAAGTTTTTTAGGTTTTTAATGTTTTTTAAATTTGGATATTTTGGAGTCTTGGACCTATATCGCATAGGTGCGGGTGTCACAAGGGTGCTTTTGGGGTGCAGAAGCACCCATATTACATAGTTGTAGACCAAACCAAGTATGGAAGTGATGGAACATGAAACATATATCGTAGCAATTAAGCGATTACATATAAATCTTTGATCCCTTACCAAAGACCATGAAAAAACTTTTGCTCATGTATTCTCCAACATGCTGATCTTTCTTTTAATGATTCTTAGAGAAGGTCTTACACTCTTTGAATCAGGTTGCTATATGAAACGCCCCAATTTTGATGATATTGGAAACCCAAGAAAGAGTGGGAGAGGAGATTTTATTTTTTCAAGATCAACTGAGAAAATATGATCAGTGTGACTTTATCAATAGTGAAAGCTATCATATTGGGAAATCAAATTTGACTTCCTAGAAACATTTGATTCCTTCAATGGGTTAATACAATATTGATTGTTACATTTTGATTGCCCTTTTCTCAAAATGGAGCGAATCATAATGTGTTACTCTACAATGACAAATTATAATGTATTGCATAACTCAAATGATATTGAGACCATCATGTGCTTTCTCAACACCGTTGGGTCTAGAATTTCAATTATGATTTATGTCTGACTGCACTTGTGTTGTTAAAAAATGTAATATTCATATGTAATGTATTTGTAGTTCAGTTAGAAACCAGTTAGAATTAGGTTAGGATTTTTATTTGGACATGTTACTTTTTTACCATAGTCAAAAAGCAACATGTACTATTAGAGCTGTTGGGCTCCCAACGACTCTAATTAGAGTCGTTGGGGGCCCAACAACTCCCTCCAGCTCTTTCCTTTATGCTCTATAAATATGGGGCTATTCCCCTTGTAATACTTACTCTTGAGTGTGGGTTTTCCCACTTTAATGTTATATATTTTTTCTTCTCTTGTTGTGTATACTCTTTTGAGTATTTCGGTTATTGTGTGTTGAATGAACCATTCTGTTCATTGAGAGAGATCTTTTGTGACCTTCATTTGAAGCTTCGTTTGTGGGCTTCATCTTCTTTCATGGTATCAGAGCTATGGTTGTTATCAAGCGATTTATCTTGGTGCATTGGGAAACATGCCACTCTAGTTTTGAAGAAGAAGAGACGTTCTTTCTCAAGTATTTATAAAAGTGTGTTCAAGCAAAGCTTGGATGTGTGCTTGTATCTACCATTCGTGGTAGAGTATATCTCTCTTCTCTACTCTTGTTATTTTCTTCATTTTTCTCTTTATTAAGCCTTGTAAAATGGATGACAATGATAACGTCACCATTAAACCCATCAAGATTAATGATTCAAACTACATCACATGGGCTTCAATTATGAAGCACCTAATATGGGGAAAGAGGTTGTGGGGATTAGTAGATGGAACCGACTTGGAACCTAAACTAACCCTCATAAATATCGAAGGTGAGAAAGAAATACCTCTCATGGAGGTAGAAAAGATCAAAGCTATTACCACTTAAGAGAAAAAGTGGAAAGAATGGAGGATGGGACATGCCAAGATTATGTCTTGGCTCATAAGTAGCGTGAACATCAAAAAATGTTCAAGTCTTGCAAAGTTTGAACGTGCAAATGATGCGTGAGACTATCTTAATAGAATGTACTCTCTTAAAGACATTGCACACGTGTGCAATTTGCAACATTAAGTTCGAAATATGGTTCAAGGGGACAAAAATATTAGAGAATACTATAATCGTTTGTCCGAATTATGGAAAGAGTTGGCTCTTCTCGAACCAAAGTGGCATTGCCCACAAGACAGCGAACTCTGCCAAAATCAAATGAATGCGAAACACTTTTTTCAATTTGTCAATGGTCTAAGATCGGATTTTGAAGTTACTAAATCCATTCTTCTTCATCGAGGAAAGGTTCCCTCAATAGAGGATACTATAGAAGAATTGAGCATGGAGGAAAATCGATTCAAAAGTAGAGTTGCCAAAAGTGATGATGACTCGGTTCTAGCCGTATCTAAATCGGAGAATCATGTTCACACCTCCAAACTATAGAAGAACGAATGACGGAAATGATTTTGAGAAGAGAAAAGTGATTTGTTACTATTGTCGTGAGTCAGGACATGTAAAAACTTACTGTCCAAAACTAAAAAAACCATATGAAAAGAAGGTTGCTTCTTGAAGAAACCATATGAAAAGAAGGTAGTCTCTGTTGGACCTCCGCAAGAATCCAATGAATCTTCCATTAAAAGCATCTCTAGCACAACTAGTGGAGGCACCTCAACCACTGCTCAAGGGAGCGTCGCCCTCTACTGGAGCTGCAATCTCTTTCGTTAGTACCTCAAATCCAGGTAAATCTTTTTGCCTTCTTGACTCAGGTGCTTCTTTTCACATGACCCAAAATATTAATGTCTTATCTAAATGTCATAACTCAAATGGGTCAAATGTGTTTACTACTGATGGAACATCTCTTGAAATTAAAGGAATTGGGAATTTCGAAAACTCAAAAAGGTTTTGTATTACACAAGTTAGATATATTACTAAACTAAATTTAAATCTTTTATCTGTTTCACAATTAACTGACCATGGATGTAATGTTTCTTTCTCCTCTCGTGAATGTCGAGTGCAGGATCACCAGTCACTAGAGCTGATTGGGGAAGGCCATAGAGAATGAGGCTTATACTACATGGATGTTTTGGACATACCTAAGAATACATTGTGTTGTAATGTTCAAAAGGTTGACTTAGACTTATGGCACAGGAGACTTAGACATCCTAGTGTATCCAAGGCTCCAAGCTCCAATTATTTTCAAAGATGATTTTTTTTTGTAATTTTGAAACTTTTAAATGTGAAAAATGTATTCTGGGAAAAATGAAAAGATTACCATTTCAAGAAAGAACATTTGTTTCTTCTCAACCACTAGAATTAATACACTCAGATGTATGGGGCCCTGCACCTATTAGCTCCGAAGGTGACTTTATTTATTATGTAATCTTTGTAGATGATTTCATGAGACACACTTGGATCTATTTTCTTAAACACAAATCTGAAGTCTTTTCACACTTTCAAATATTTCATCAGTTAGTTAAAATTCAATTCAAAGATGATATTTCAATTTTTCGCACTGATTCAGGGAGAAAATTTTTATCTAAAGAATTTAAGGATTACTTAAACTTGCATGGCATTGTACATCAAAAATCATGCCCTTATACCCCTCAACAAAACAGGTTAGCAGAAAGAAAGCATAGGCACATTATAGAAACAACAAGAACCTTACTTATTACACATCAAGTACCAAAGGTCTTTTGGGCCGAAGCCGCATTAACAACAGTTTATCTTATCAACCGGATGCCATCATCTTCCTTGAACTACATATCTTCTGTTGAAAAACTTTTTAAACAAATCCCAGATTACTTCAGGTTAAGAGTATTTTTGGTGCAAATGCTTTGTTTTTTCAAACAAAAATCACAAATTCTCTCATTGTGCTATTTCATGTGCCTTTTTAGGGTATAAAAGTCATAAAAAAGGCTATAAATGCTTTGATCTCAGCACAAGAAAATTATACGTTTCAAGGAATGTATCCTTCCTGGAAAAAGAAAGTTTTTTTTTGAAAATATAAATTCTAAGGAAATAGATGAAAATTCTTTCCTATTAGATCTAGTTCTAGAAATTGTTGAAGATGCTATAGAAAAAAGTTTTGAAGAACAACTTGATATGACAAGTTCAGAAATTTTTAGTGACCCTTTTTATTGCATTCGGTACTCTAGGCGAGATAATTTAGAGAAACCTTAGGCTCTTGAAAAATACACTAAAGAACAAGAACAAGTATCCACTAGGAAGTCATCGAGAGTCTCTAAAGCTCCCAAAAAATTTGTGTCATACAAGTCATTTTCACCAAAGTATCAAGCCTATATTGCTTTGATACACTTCTACGTAGAACCCTCTAACTATGATACAACAAAAGAACAATCTGAATGGGTCGAAGCAATGACAGTAGAATTAAGAGCCTTAGAAAAAGCAAATACTTGGACTATCCAGGATCTTCCATCAAGAAAAAAGCCTATCAGATGTAGGTCGGTGTACAAAGTGAAAACCAAGAGTGATTACACTCTTGAAAGGTTTAAGGCTCGACTATTCCCAAGAATATGGAATAGACTATGAAGAAACGTTTGCTCCGATTCCTAGATGACCATAGTTAGGATCTTGATAGCTCTAGCATCTTCAAAGAAATGACATATATACCAAATGTATGTTAGAAACACGTTCTTTAATGGAAATCTAGTAGAAGTATATATGGAACCACCACCTAGTATTAACACTCCTAAAGGAAAGGCTCTTCGATTAAACAAAGCTTTATATGGGCTTAAGCAAGCCCCAAAAGCTTGGTATGATAGATTTAGCCAAGTTGTGATTGATTTTGGTTTTCAAATTTGTCTTACTGGCACAACGTTGTTTGTTAAGAATTCTAATGCAGGTATTATCATTCTTCTTCTCTATGTAGACGACATCATCATCACTGGAAGTAACAAGTAGGGAGTTGATAACATTGAAAAATTTCTCAAAACACATTTCAAAATCAGTGATTTGGGTTTTCTAAATTTTTTTCTTGGTATAGAAGTTGTTTATTCTTTCAGAGGCTATTTGCTAACTCAATCTAAATTTGCCATGAAAATTGTTGACAGGTCGGTATCATGGACGAAAAGCAAGTTGACACTCCTGAAGTTGTAAACATCAAAATGAAGATCGATAATGGAGATTTACTTGAAAATCCAACACCTTATAAACAATTTTTTGGAGCACTGTCTTACCTCTCTATTACCAGACCTGATATTGCACATGTCGTCCACACTACGAGTCAATTTAAGTATGCTCCTACCACTGTTCATATGGGAACCATTTTACGCATTATTCGATATATCAAAACTTTAATTTTTCGAGGACTTTTTTTGTCTGCTTCTTCCTCTTTTTATTTGACTGCTTATATTGATATAGATTGGGGAGGTGATCCCAATGATCGATACTCAACTACTGGGTTTTGTGTATTTTTAGGTGAATTATTGATTTCGTGGAGGTGTAAGAAGCAACAAAAGTCTCTCTCTCGTCAATTGAAGCTGAATACAGGGCAATGACTACAACTACTATGGAAGTAGTCTAGCTAAGGCGTTTGCTTTATGACATGGGTGTTGAAAGTACAGAAGCATCAAGACTATGTTGCGACTACAAAAGTTCTATTTATATTGCCAGCAACCGGACATTCCATGAACGCACCAAGCATATTGAAATGGATTGTCACTACGTACGAGGGGAGTTCTTACATGGCACCACTGATCTACCATATGTTTTCTCAGAATATCAACTGACAAATTTCTTTACCAAACCTCTCTCTGCTCCTAGATTTCACTTTTTCTTGGACAAACTTTCGGTTATCCAACCGTAAGTTTGAGTGGGAGTGTTAAAAAATGTAATATTCATATGTAATGTATTTGTAATTTAGTTATCTTTTTTAGTTTAGTTAGAAACCACTTAAAATTAGGTTAGGATTTTTATTTGGACATTTTTGGACATGTTACTTTTTAACCATAGTAAAAAAGCAACATGTACTATTGGAGCTGTAGAGCCATTGGGAGCCCAACAACTCCCTCCAGCTCTTTCCTTTATGCTCTATAAATATGGGGCTATTCCCCTTATAATACTTACTCTTGAGTGTGGGTTTTTGCAGTTGAATGATATATAATTTTTCTTCTCTTGTTGTGTATACTCTTTTGAGTATTTCGGTTACTGTGAGTGTGTTGAATGAACCATTGTGTTCATTGAGAGAGATCTTTTGTGAGCTTCATTTGAAGCTTTGTTTGTGGGCTTCATCTTCTTTCATGTGTGTGTGTTGTCATCTTGGTGAGTTTGACATCAGAGAATGTACCATGTAGGATAATTATAACTTGTACACCATACTGGTTCCCATTGATGTTGAGGCCATGAATTGGTGGGCTTGATATTGTCCTAGTAGGTTGTCTTCTCTGCATAGCTCAGGCCTTCCTGTGGTTGGAAACTGGTGGAGACTGCTGATTTGGTTGGATATCCCTGAACATAGGTGGATGGGTTTTAGACCTTGTTTTGCCACCACTGAACCACATCATTCTGGGTCTAGCTTGCCCAGAAACTGATGTGGTGGATGATGCTTTTATGCTTTCATGCATTCAAACATTGGTGTGTAGGTCATTTCTAGACCTGGCGTTGACCATTTAATATCACCTAGTAACTGACACTTTCCAGCCAAACTGGTGCATAATTGACCCTCTGTCATTTGCTTTTCAGATTCTTTCTAGTTTCTTTCCACCAATTTTTAGAGGAACAGAAGAGCAGCTGGTCCTTCTTCTTAAAGATGACAATGAAACAATTAAAGAAGGCATAGTGCATGTTCTTGCTAAGGCTGGTGGAGCTATCAGAGATCAACTTCCGATGTTAGCCAGGTACCACATCAATATCTGCACTTCATGAGAGTGAGCTCTTCACTTAAATCTGAGTTTGATATATTTAGTTTCATTGCAGATCAGTAGACCTTTTGTTAGAGAGACTATGCTTAGAAGGTACACGAAAACAAGCAAAGTATTCTGTGCAAGCTCTTGCTGCAATAACAATTGATGATGGCCTTAAGTCACTTTCTCTGCCTTATAAGGTTTACCTGCCCTTAATTCTTAATCATGATTTAGTCTACACCATATACCTAAATTGCATTTGAGTTCAGATGCAAGCACTCTGTTACATTAGTTCTTACATGGGGTGGTGTTTCTTACTTGAAGTTCAGCACCTGGTGGATATGCTAGAGAAAAAAACGCATCTGCCTGCCATATTACAATCTTTGGGCTATATTGCACAAATTGCTATGCCAGTATTTGAAACCAGGGAGGAAGAAATTGTGGGATTTATATCAAGCAAAATTTTGGATCACAGTGTATGCACACATAACTAAATCTTGGACATATATATATAAATATATATACACACACCCACACATATATATTATATTTCTATTGGGTATTTTTTTTCAAGCGGTGTGTTGCTTGACCCTTTATCAGATTGTAGAAAATATTTCTGGAAGAGACTGGGATGAAAGAAGTGAACAATGCTTGCTGAAGGTAAGTCTAACTGTGGAAGCCTTTGTTTTGTGATATGTAGGATGTAAAGGATATTGTGCAGTAGGTGTAGGATCTTGCACTTATTAATCTAGATAGCATCTTATCATCTAGTTAAGGTGATTAAATGTTTCTGGAAAACTGCAGATATTTGCTATTAAGACCTTGGTAAAGAGTTACTTACCTATTAAAGATGCTCACCTGCGTACTGGAATTGAAAGACTTTTGCAAGTACTTAAAGGTCTTCTTTCTTTTGGGGAGGTGTCACAGAATGTAGAATCAAGGTATACCAGTTTCTGTATGCAACTTTATGAATTTATTTCCATGCAGAATGTTACAAAGGTTTTCTGTTATGTATGTCATGCATTTCTACAAGTTGTGCAAGTTTGAAGATTTACCATTTGTTATTGTTTCCCCATCAGCATTGTTGATAGAGCTCATCTTAGACTTGCTTCCGCAAAAGCAATCCTGCGGTTGTCAAGGATCTGGGACCATAAAATACCCATTGATGTCTTTCATATGACTCTAAGAATCTCGCAGGTGCGTTCTTTCTGTTTGAAGTTTGTGCTGTTATATGGAGGACTTTGTGGACATGAGGTGCTTCAGTTTCATCTTGTGTTTGATCATGTGTTTAAAGACATGATGGTCACATCATAATTTAGTTTAAAGGTTTTGCCTTATAGTTGTTCAGATGGTTGCCTAATGTCATAATAACACCCAGGATGCATACCCACAAGTTAGGAGGCACTTCCTTGCCAAAGTGCACCAATATGTAAAAGATCGGCTTGTGGATGCAAAGTATGCTATTGCACTTCCAATGGGCATGCATGGAATGGCTGAACATGAATACAAAGAGGTCAATATTCTTTTAGATCTTTTCTCAAAAGCTTTTGGTGTCTCTCTTATGTCAGTGCATCTTATCTTTAGCATAGTAATGAAAAAGATTCCGCTATGTACGCACATAACTCCATACATACTATATATATTATGGGTAATGTATTGTTACAAATGTTTATATGCACAAATGCCTCTGGATCTCCATAGCATATGTTGTTTTGATCCAATCAGACCTCATAGATGGATTCAGCATGTCCAAAATAGTGGGGATTGGCTTTTGAATTGTGTTTGTTTGACGGAAAAACACAATTTTATGGCCCAGGAAAGTATCACACATATTGTAGGCTGTTGATTTTTGAAGCCTTATGAAAAACATGCCTATGTGTCATAATCAGAAAATTTAAGAGTGGATTCCCACTAAAAAAACATGTAGATCACATCTGTAAGGTAGTTTCATAAAAAACAAAAAAAGAAACAGAAAAAGAAAAAAAAGAAGCATTTGTACCTATAAACGACAGTAATATATATATATATATATATATATATATATATATATATATATATATATATATATAAGCATGCATCAGTGCATGTATTTATGCATAGGCTAATGTCTTTTTTATCCTTCCCATTGTGCAATTCACTCTACAGTACAGGCATCGTCTAGTGGAAACTATTGAAATGCTTTACCGTGAAGCAAGGTCACGAAAGCTTTATGCACCATCTACCCAGAACTTGCTATCAGATTATCCAGTGAATATTCTTGCATATTTTATCCATGCTCTTGCACATGATGATTCATTTCCTAACATTAATGAACAACCAAGTGCTGAAGTTTTTGCGCCAATTTTCTGGTATGGTTAATTCTTCCACCTCTCTTTAAACACAATCATTTCTTCTGAGTCATTTTGGTTTATTATAGTTGTCGTGAATAAGTCCTTAAAACAGTATTTAGTAGTTTAGAATTGAACATGGATATGCCAATCCTAACAATGTATGGATCATGGTACATTATTTTGCTAGTTATCATATGCCTCAGTTGCATTTTCATGGACAGAAAGTGTGGTACATGCATGACAAGCACATGAACAAGCAACATTACTATGTGCTGCTGTATAGATTGGGAAAATTTTCAGCATTATGAACTTGCATAAAAATGAATGACATCAATTCATGTGTTTGCAATGAATTTGATAGACCTGCAATACAAGAATATGACTTCTTTTTTGTGATCAAACTCTCAATATATGAACATAAGATATCGATAACATGTTGAAGATGTGTCTTTGCCATTTTGATGAATGGAGTATAAAACCTGTGCAATGGGACCTAAGAACGATATGCATAACCAGCTTGTTGAGTGCATATGCTGCTGAGATCAGCCAATCCTGTACCAGTAATATGAATATGTTGGTATCGGATTGAGTAGCTGGAGCATTATTTATGCAAAGTCATGCAGTGCTACTGACTCCATGTCCAAAGAAAGTAACGCTTAAGGCACCCTGTTGTGTTGAGTTAATCCACAGGAGTAACAGACCAATCTCCCCTTTGTTTATTTAATCTCTATTTGAGAAAAGGATAAAAACGAACTGTGAGATAGATGCTCTTGACATGCTTTAAATGAGATGAACCCATCCATTACTATTGAAAAGTCTTACAGCATTTGTGGCCTCCTAAGGTTATCCAGCACAATGGAAGAAAACTGTAGGTATGCCTAATAAATCAATGCAAATTTGAGATTCTAATCCAGATCGTTCCCAGACTTGTCCATCTTGTATGTGTTTGAAAATGATTTATTGTGTAATGCTACCGTAGTAGTGTTGTGAATATAAACAAGTATTTGATGCTGAACCAAGATACCAGGCTAACCTGGAATAGTTATGGCTTGATTTGACGTGACTAACAGTAGTAATTGGTCAAGTTTCATGCACCTGCACTTCTTTCCTTTTCTTTTTTTTCAGTGTTTGTGGACTGGGGTTTTCAAGTAGACCTGCGATCATATGGCTGCAGAGCTGAATGGCTGAGCACAGGCTGCTAGATCTGTCCAACTGGTTCGACTCTTCAAAATCCAGTGGGTGGTTTAAATTGTTAGCCTGATTCAAGACATTTAAGTGGCTTGGGGTTAGTTGAGATAAAAGTGACTTAGCTTGACCTGGGACACAAACTAAAATAGACTTGGGCTTTATATATGTCACATGGGTACAGGTACAGAGGGTACAACATGGCAATTTCAAAAAATATGGATATGTGGACATGACTACGATGTACATTATATATATTAAATCACATAAATACAAAATAAATTCGAAGAATCAAATTTCATTATTTCAACAAAGCAACAACATAAATTAATTTAACATTTAACAACCAACTAAACTAGTAACAATTTTTATTCAAAATTCAATAACAAGAACTGAGATGCAACAAGCTACAACTAACAAATTAACAATTTAAGAAATAAGTTATAACAAGCTAATTAATAATTTCAGATAATACCTTACAATAAGCACCTAACAAACAAAAATATAAAAAAATATCACAGTATCAACTAACAAGTTAAATAAATAACAAGCTTACCAAAAAGACAAAAGTCCAAAATTCCAAAAAGGTCATAACAAAAAAGCCATGGCTTATATGTTCCTTCATCACCCATATCAATGGATGATGAAAGGACAAGATCTTCTAATTCCATGTTCAGAGTTTCAAAGTCATGATCTCCTTTTAAGTCAAAATATTTAACATTAAACATCCAAAAACTTGGTGCTCTCTTGCCTATAAAGAAATTAAATCATTATATATTAGATATGCAATAAAAATTGATATACAAACTACAAAGAAGTAAACACAAAAATCAAATTATAAATTGAAAGTACTCAAAATTTATAATTTGGATACCCATATTCATCTTTGCTTCGTTAAAGCAATCAGAGGTTAGAATGCACAAACACCAAATCTTCTGCATGCTTGCTAGTAAGCTTATTTCTTTTAATTTTGTGAATTTGTGCATATGTACTCTAATTTCTTTCACAACAAGAAGATGTAGTAGGTTGCGCTAGTAGCTTAGAAGAAAGATATTGTTGTACAGGATAGTCATATCCATATGTGACCCACCATATAAGAAGATAATCATCATCTTTATCTATTAACCCCTCTAAACCATCAAATAGTCTATAGAAAACTTTGAAAACTTACTATGCACTTTCATATTTTGTTATGCATTCCAAAAAATCCTATTAAAACAAAAAACCCTATTTCTTGTTAGCTTTGAATCCTTATGAGGTGGCATTCGACCAACATCTTCACTTAACCACTTTTTCCCATAGTACTTTGGATTCAATGAATGAGTCATGCACTGAAGAGGGGTGTTTATCTTGTCCCTTCAATATTGGCTCCTTTATTAAAGCTGCAATGAAATTTATCAAAGGGGCTTGTATATCAGTTCACTCATCAAACATTTTGAAAATATCACTTTCAGCCCAAAAAAGCTTTTTATACTCCAATAATTTATCAACATTCGTTCTCTCCTCTCCAAAAATGATTGTTCGTAACTTCTCAAAATTAGGAAGCACATGTTGAGAGTAAGAGGTTTTTAGAGGTTATTTGAAATTTTAAGTTAATAAGGGACGTATATGTAATTTCTCCTTTTTAGCATCTCTCTATTTAACATAGAGAGTAGCCCTAATATGATTCACGAGTTCTTTTTTCTAAACAGCCGTCTCTCTCTCTCTCTCTCTCTCTCTCTCTCTCTCTCTCTCTCTCCCTACCTAGGGTTCGGTGCTTCTCAAATATTCTTGAACATGGTATCAGAGCACTGATCTCAGGAGCGTGATCAATCTGCAATCGAGACCAGGTGTGTATTATAATTTTTTTTTGTAAGATCTGTCATCAGATCTAAGAGACATCGTGGGTGCGTGCCTTCAAGTCTGGCAGCCTTAACCCTTGAGCCCTCGATTTCCATCATCGAGTTCCACTAATCTTCTTTGAAACAGTTGCCGTGATTTTTGGGTTTGGGAGCAGCGAAAATCTCTTTTCATATGCTGCTATTTGTGATCGAGCTCGAGATGTGCTGCTGTTGGTTTTTTTTTGTCCCCTGAAGTAATGAGATTCCTCTTTGTGGCTGTCGTGCTTTATTTTTCTGGGAGCATCAACTGTCGTGATTTACAACACCTGTCAATATGATTTCAGATGTTGTGATTTTTTTTTATGTTGTGAAAGAAGCATGTTCTGTTGTGTTCAAATCGTGGCAGCATGCGTGATTTCCTGCTGTGTTGAAAAAATGTCCCTGGTTATGTGAAAGTTTTCTGCTGTCGTGGTGTGTTGGAAAATATCCATGTTTATGTGCTGTGTTGAAAAAAAAATGTCCCTGGTTATGTGAAAGTGTTTCTGCTGTCGTGGGATTCTGTGTTGGGCAGCAGGCGTGATTTCCTGCTATGTTGAAAAAAAAAATGTCCCTGGTTATGTGAAAGTTTTCTGCTGTCGTGGGATTCTGTGTTGGGCAGCAGGCGTGATTCCCTGCTGTGTTGGAAAATATCCATGTTTATGGGCTGCTGTCCATTACTGTCTTTACATTTTGTGTTGGGTACAGCTGCTGGTTGACATATTGGCTGACGCGTGATTCAAAATTTTTTTGTTCAAGTGAGTGTATTTGTTTCTTTTGCAGTTGAAATAGTATAAAATCTTCAGTATGGCTAAAACTTCGAAGTGTGATTCCAAAATTGAACATATTGGGGAGTATGAGGCTTTTGCCAATCCCTTCTCGTACGGTTCTTCTGTAAGGTTGAATGAAACTAACTATGCCAGGTGGTCCAGAACTTTTATGATGTCGATATATGGACATCGTAGAAAACATATTTTGTTGGAAGACGAACCCACTGAAAAAGTGGAAAAATATGTTACTTGGGATGAAGATAATGACATAGTTATGTCATGGATCATGAACAGTGTCGAACCTCATATTGCATATGGTTTAATTTACTATAATACAGCCAAACAGATGTGAGACAATCTTCGAGATACGTACTCACAAGAGACTAATGTGAGTCGTGTCCTGCAAGTTGAACATGAGATATATAATTTACAGCAGGGAGATCAGACCTTGGCCCAGTATTATGCCTCTGTCAAGGCTGCGTTTGAAAGACTCAATGCTCACAGGCCTCTTTGTTGCTCGAAGCAAAAGGATCATCAAGAACAAACTATGGTTGCTCGGTTTCTTACAGGTCTATCCTCAGAATTCTCTGTTGCAAAAGTTCAAATGTTGACTGGATCAGATGTACCTACTCTTGCTGATGCATATAATCGTCTGAGTAGACTTGCGATCTCTCTTCCACAATCTCAACCTGTGACTCAGTCATCTGCTCTAGTTGTCTCCTCTGGTTATGGGCGTGGAAATCTTCAGAATTTTAGAGGACGAGGTCGTGGACGAGGTATGGGAGGCAGAGGAAAGCTTCAATGTACATTCTGTGGAAAATCTGGACATCTAGAAGATCGTTGCTGGGATAAGCATGGTCGGCCAACCAGTTTTTTATCAAAGTCATATGCTCCTAAAGCAAATGTAACTACACTTGAGGCAACAAATGTACATGATAATGTCTCTGCAAGTGACAGTATCACTCTCAGTCGAGCTGAATATGATGAGCTGATAGCTCTTCGCCCCTTGAGCTCCGCCCCTCCTGCAACCGGTGTTGCCTACTCAACAAGGAATCATCTTCCTCCAAATGACAATAAGTGGATTATTGACTCTAGTGCATCCAGACACTTGTGTGGAAATTCGCTTGTTTTTTTCAGATCTAAAGGATATTAATGTTCAGCGATGAGTCTCATTAGCCGATGGAGTTCCTCACCGGTTGTTGGTCAGGGAAACATTTCTATATCCTCCTTACAGTTGAAAAATGTTCTTCATGCTCCCAACTTTCCTCAAAGTTTACTCTCTGTTAGCTGTCTTACAAAAGAATTAAACTGTAGAGTGATATTTGATCCGATGGGTTGTCATTTTCAGGATTTGCTGACGGGGAAGAAGATTGGTGGAGGCTATGAAGAAAATGGAGTCTACTACCTACATCATTCACTGGGGACTGTTCATGCGGCAGTAGAACACTCATCCAGTCCTGTTCAGTGACATCAACGTCTTGGTCATCCTTCATTGTCAAAGCTTCGTTCTGTCTTTCCTCAAATTCCTTCCACTATATCATTTCAGTGTGAAGCATGTCAGTTGGGCAAGCATCATCGAAGTTCGTTTCCTTCAAGTCAGAGTCAGTCTAGTCATAAAGTCTTTGAACTTCTTCATGCAGATGTATGGGGTCCTAGTAAGATTCCTACTAGGACTCAATGTCGATATTATCTTGTTATTGTTGATGAATTCTCTAAGTTGTTATGGGTGTTTTTAATAAAGGAACGATCTGAAGTTCCAAGTATTATCAAATCCTTAATTCTTGAAATAAAAACTCAGTTTGAATCAATTGTCAAGATTGTTCGCACTGATAATGCTCTTGAGTTTAAATCAAAACTTTTGTTATAATTTTACCAAGATCATGGCATTCAACCCCAAACGTCCTGTGCCTATTCATCGCAACAAAATGGGGTGGCTGAGCGAAAACATCGACACTTGCTTTATGTTGCCAGGATCATTATGATTCAATCTAATGTTCATGCGTTATATTGGGGTGATGCGATTACCACTGCTTGTTATCTGATCAACCGCATGCCTTCATCTTCTGTGGGTGATCAAATTCCATTAGATATCCTAAAACCTAATGCCCCACTCTTCTCTTTCTCACCAAAAATATTTGGATGTGTTTGTTTTGTACACAAACTTGGTCCTGATCGTGATAAATTATCTGCTCAAGCTACAAAATGCATATTTATAGGTTATCCAAAAAAATCAAAAGGGATATCAATGTTATGATCCTATTTCTCGCCGAGAGTATGTCAGTGCGGATGTATCTTTCTTGGAATCCACTCCATATTTCTCTAGTTTCGGTTCCCCGTTGCAGGTTGGTCCAACTGACCCTTTTCCCTTACCTATACCTCATTTTCCTTTGGAATCTGTGCCCTTGGTACCTAACCAAACTTTATCCTCTTCACGATTTAATAATCCTCCATTGGTATATGTACGTAGAGCTCCATCTCTGCCCGTGCCTCCACCTTCCTCTTCTCCTGAGGTAAGTACTACTGACAACAGTGATCTTCATGATGATGATAACAGGCCAATTGCTCTACGCAAGGGGACACGGCAATGTACCTTATATCCCATATCTCATTTTGTCTTCGATGTCAGAATTGGAAATCAGATGAAAAGTTTTATTTCAGCCCTATCTGCTGAAACGATTCCTCTGAACTATCACCAGGCAGAGCTAGATAACCATTGGAAGCAGGCTATGCAAGAAGAAATTGATGCTTTAGTGTCTCAACATACATGGGATTTAGTTGATCCCCATTGTTGTTCTTCAAATGGGTATATACAATAAAGTACAAATCAGATGGATCTATTGAAAGGTACAAGGCCAGATTAGTAGCAAAATGATATACTCAGACATATGGTATTGATTTCTTTGAAACTTTTTCTCCTGTTGCACGAATGGGCACCATTCGTCTTGTTCTCTTTGTAGTTGTTCATCATGGTTGGAGCTTATGTCAATTAGATGTGAAGAATGTGTTTCTATATGGGGATCTATCTGAGACTGTTTTCATGCAACAACCTCCAGGTTTCGAGGTTGAGGGGGAGTGTCAGAAGGTGTGTAGATTGAAAAAGACAATTTATGGCTTGAAACAAAGCCCTCGTGCATGGTTTCAAAAGTTGTTTGAAGTGATGTCACGCTTTGGCTTCAACAGGTCAGCAGCAGATCATACACTATTTATCAAGAAAACTAACTCAGGCATAGTTGTTATGGTGGTATATGTGGATGACATCATTCTTACAGGAGACGATGTGGAAAATATTGAAGCCACTAAGGCTCATCTTCAAAAGCACTTTGTTATAAAAGACATTGGTTCACTCAGATACTTTCTGGGTATAGAAGTTGCCAGGAACCGTGAAGGGATGGTTTTGTCTCAACGGAAGTATGTTCTTGACTTATTAAAGGAAACAGGAATGTTGGGAGTTAAACCAGCAAATATTCCCATGGATCATAAAGTTCAGTTGTTTGAAGAAGGGTCAAAACCGGTTGATAGCAAAAGCTATCGCTCACTAGTAGGGAAGTTACTGTATATAATTGTTACAAGGCCAGCTATTGCTTTAGCAGTAAGCAAAGTTTGCCAGTTTATGGATAAACCAACTGAGGTACACTGGAATGCAGCTATAATGATTCTCAGGTATTTAAAATCTTCTCCTGGAAAATGGTTATTGTTCAGGAAAGGTGGTAATCTGGAGATAGTGGCCTATTCTGATGCTGACTATGCAGGATCTATAGTGGATAGAAAATCTACCACAGGATTCTGTGTGTTTCTGGGAGACAACCATGATTTCATGGAGAAGTAAGAAGCAAATTGTGGTTTCTAGATCGAGTGCAGAATCAGAATATAGGGCTATGACCCAAACAACTGCTGAATTGATGTGGGTTCGTACTGTTTTTCATGACCTTCAGGTGAAGGTTTCCTCTCCTATGACCATGATGTGCGATAACCTATGTCACATGGGTGCGGGCGCGGGTGCGGGTGCGGGGATTCGGCACTTCCAAAAAACCTGAGTGCGGGGGTGCGGCAGTGGCAAAAATGTAAAAATATATATATATATATATATATATATATATATATATATATATATATATATATATATAAAAGGGAGAGAGAAAATCCTTTACGAAAAAAGGATTTGAAAAGCAGCTGTCAGCAGCTGACAACTCCTGTCAGCAGAGAAAACCCTTTACGAAAAAAAGGAGCTGACAACAGCAAAAAGGAGCTGTCAGCAGAAAAAAAATTTAAAAAAAAATTCGCAGCTCAGCTGACAGCTCCTGTCAGCAGAGAAAACCCTTTACGAAAAAAGGAGCTGACAGCAGCAAAAAGGAGCTGTCAGCAGAATTTTTTTTAAAAAAAATTTCGCAGTCCATTTCATAGGGCAATTTTTTTTTAAAAAAAAATTTCAAAAAAGAAAATGGATCTAAATGATCCTGGGTGCGGTCAACGCACCCAAAATCGGGTTGACTGCACCCGGTGCCGCACCCGCTCCCGCGTCGAGTCGCGTCGACGCGGGTGCGGCACCCTGCTAGCCGAATCTCTGTGACATAGGTGATAACAAGTCTGCCACATATATAGCAAACAATCCTGTCTTTCATGAGAGAACAAAGCACGTTGAGGTTGATTGTCACTATGTAAGAGATATGGTTCAAGCTGGTTATATCTCTACCAAATATCTAAAGTCGGATGTCCAAGTTGCTGATATGTTTACAAAGCCTCTTGCTAGACCAAATTTCTGAAAATGTTGTGACAAGCTGAGCATGATTGATATCTATGCTCCAGCTTGAGGGGGAGTGTTGAGAGTAAGAGGTTTTTAGAGGTTATTTGAAATTTTAAGTTAATAAGGGACGTATATGTAATTTCTCCTTTTTAGCATCTCTCTATTTAACATAGAGAGTAACCCTAATATGATTCACGAGTTCTTTTTTCTAAACAGCCGTCTCTCTCTCTCTCTCTCTCTCTCTCTCTCTCTCTCTCTCTCTCTCTCTCTCTCTCTCTCTCTCTCTCTCCCTACCTAGGGTTCGGTGCTTCTCAAATATTCTTGAACAATACCCACTCAAGTTAGAATTTGCTAATGATGTAATTAGATTCTTCCAATAAAGATATCTAGCTACGTTTGAATGATATGAAACTTGAAAAAAAAAGAATCTGCTGACTTTCCTATCCATCTATTCCCTTTCATGTGCATTAAACGAGCCTTCAATTGATTTTTGGCTAACATCCAATTTTGTTCTCTTCATAATGATATTAGTGGCATCACCACTCTTATGGCTAGATGGTTGTATGTTATAGACTTTCTTTTATTGACTTTTTCTTGTTTCTTCCTCAACTGTTTAAGTGTGACTGTGACATCATCAATATGAGAGCAAAAACTAATACCTTGTTTTTTAATCTTCAATAGATGTGCTTTTACTCTTGTGTATAATCCATTAAACACATCACAAAGATTATACTTAAATAACACATTTTCCCCTCCTCAAGGATGTTTTCCCAACTTTCTTATACTGGCCCACAATGGTTGATCATCAGGTACCACACTAGAAGCACAGGTTGACCTTGTTGTCTCACTGCTACTAGCACTTGTAACCAGCCATCCTATCACACAATCAAACAATTCAAAGCAAAATTACCACATAAGAATAAAAATTAAATAATATATAAACTAAAAATATAAACAGAATATATCTAAATTATAAACTGAAAATATATACTGAATACAAACTGAATATAAATTTAATATAATCTAAATTCTAAACTGGATTATATAAACTGAAAATATAAATTGAATATATATCAAAATATATATTGAAAAGAAATTGAATACAATCTAAAACCCCAAACCGCAAAAATACCACAGAAGAATAAAACTGAAAAATATATAAACTGAAAATATAAACAAAAAATATCTAAATTATAAACTGAAAATATATACTGAATACAAACTGAATATAAATTTATTATAATCTAAATTATAAACTGAAAATTATAAATTGGATTATATAAACTGAAAATATGAATTGAATATATATCAAAATATATACTGAATAGAAATTGAATACAATCTAAAACCCCAAACCGCAAAAATACCACATAAGAATAAAAACTGAATAATATATAAACTGAAAATATATACTGAATATAAATTTAATATAAACTAAATTATAAACTAAATTATAAACTGGATTATATAAACTGAAAATATAAATTGAATATATATCAAAATATATACTGAATAGAAACTGTACAATCTAAAACCCCAAACCCTCATGAAAACACCTTAAAATGAAAAAACAGAGAAAGATGGTCCTACCTCTTCACCGCCCACCGAAATGTCGCCAGAGGTGAGCTCCTTCAAGTAACCTCACAGTCTCTGAGAGAGACAGAGAGAAGAGGGAAACGAGATAGAGAAAGAAAGGGGGGGGGGGGGATAAGAGAGAGAGGGGAGAAATGAGATGGGGAAGACGAGAGAAAGGGAGAAACCAAAATCGAGAGAGAGGGAAATAGAGACAGGGGGGGAGGAACGAGAGCGAGAGAGAGGGGGAAGTCGAGACTAGACTAGAGAGGGGGAAGTCGAATCGAGACCATAGAGAGAGAAGAGGGAAGTCCATACGAGAGGGGAATGGGAAACGAGATCAGAGAGAGAGACCAAAATGGCCCGCTAACAAAAAGTTGGTTTGGGTTGGACCCGACCCGGACCAGTGCAAGACCCGACCCAGGGCGTACCCACACTGAGTCTGGTGCCCGTACCCGTGTCGTGAAGTGTCGACACGGGTACGGCACCCATACTGGTGTCTATATATATTGAACAGAAAAATTATCATTATATTTTTAAAATATCACCAAAATAAAATATTTTGAATATAATGCATAATATTACTAGTTTTTATTTTTTCTTATTGTGTATATTTAAGTACGATTTTATTATTCTTTATCTTTTTATATTTTTGTAAGAAAGAAATTTACTTAAATCAATCTGTTTTTATTGTCATCTTCATTTACTAAATCACATTATTCTCTAGGAAGTTACACACATTTCTTTCTGTGCTGGTACATCAAGATGAGGAAGGGAAATTTGAGACTGTTCGCGCAGAGGTACATGATAGAGTCCGTGCCATTGTCTCAGTCTTCCAAAGTGTCAACCATTCTGAAGATGTAGTAGATTCAACTAAGTCAAAGGTGGGTTATCATTTCATGAGGAGCCTTATCCTTAGCTTTAGCAGAGAAAGTGAAAACAGATGCCTTTCCAAATATATGAAATTTATGTCTTTGTTCTGTCCTTCATGTCACAATGCAATTTTCTTTCAAGATCTCTAATTTATTTTTTTGATGGTTCCATATGAATATTTGCAGAATTCACACGTAGTATGTGATCTTGGGTTTATGATTATCAAACATTTATGCAATAACCAGCCAGATGTGGAGTTCATTCAATCGATCCCGCTACCATCAGTACTTTATAGCCCAGTTGAAAAGAGTGACAATAATGTGGTAAGCTCCACTTTATATCACATTGTTCAAACTCTCAGAGGATGTGATAAACCAGTTGGAAGTAGCTAATATTTCTTCATCTTTATGCATAATCGTCAGATCCTACTGGCCTCCAGTGTGTTATTTTTAATATCTTCCCTGCAATTGTGTTCCATACCTTCTGAAAACCCTTAAGGCTACCTATTAATGTTTCCTCTATGCTATGAACTTTTATGTGAGGGATGAAAAATGAATATGCAATACTTTCACTTTAGCAGTTTTTCTTTTTTTCTATTTTTTATGGTGTCTTCATTTGAGACCTTGAGTTGTCTTCTATTGGCTTACTTCTATTTCTTTATGATTAGGTCAACAGAGAGTGTTCAATTTCATGGTTGTCTAGGGATGATCTGTTTGTCCATTTTCAATCATTGAACTTGCAAAATGGGGCAGGAGTAAGTTCTCAAATCCTTTGCTGTGCTCTCTCTCTCTCTCTCATATGTTGCACTTGCTTAGCATTGTCTTGCGTAATAACTTTCAGGTTGAGCCTGTATTTGTCAATGATGAGAAGAATCTTGATTCTAGTGACAAGGATGGAACGGAGTTGCCCCTTATGAAGATGATGGAAATGCTAAAGTCAAAAAAATCCAAGAAAAATAAGGTAGTCATGACCACTACATCAGATAAAATAAAGAAGCAAGAAGATGACCTAGATATCCTGAGTATGGTAAAAGAAATTCATTCAGAAAATATTGCCAGGGATGGCAGCTTGGAAGTTCGGGGACTTGCGACTGGTACCACATATTTGGAGGGGGAAGAAATGATTGATAATAGCAAAAATAGGGGTGTGCCTCTGTCTCAATGGAAGAAAACGACAAAAACATGCAAGGGAACATATGGGCGTGGTTCAAATTGTAAAAGAAAAGCTTCTGATCACGATGTATCAACATTATCTGACCCTTTAAAGCCTAAAAAACAGAAAGAAAAAGATCTAGGTGTAGGATTTCACAATACCACTGTTTTAACATCAGAATCAGTTGGTATCGATCAAGACTCTAATAATTTAGAAGGTGAACTATCTATCCATAAGATGGGAGTTGAACCAACTAATAGCACAAACTTGCTGGAACCAACCTTGCACACAAAGAAGAAAGTTCCGTCAAGTAGTAAAAGAAAAGATGAATCATATGTTGATGGGGAGGCCAACCACGATAAAGATGAGGTAAGCTTTCTGCAACAGGAAGTTCATATGCAAGTTGTGATATATTGTCCGAAGCCTTATTGTGTGGTTTTGCAGTTTTAAGCCAAATTGACTCTGTATCCGGCCTTTGCAGAATTCATCCTTATTTGATGAGTTCTCCAGTGCTATAGGACCTGTAAACCTTCCATTCAAAATATTCTTAAGCTTATAAACCATGAATTCAATATGAAAATGGGTCATCAATCTGAGATTTGTTTGAGTGGGTTTGCTATTTTACTGCTCTTTGGAATAGATTTTAACAATACTATGTCATTTTCACAACTAAAGTTATTCTTTAAAACTGATAAACAAAACAAGCCACCAAAAAGTATCATAACGTTATGTTTTCTGTTCTCTTTCTCTCTCTCAAAGCATGGGTGCTCAACAGGTGTGTACTAACTTTCAATTTCAGCTTTCATGAGATTATTATGTTGCTTGATTCAACAATGCAGGAATACACTTATTTTTTTTATCAGTGTTAGGCATTGTCAATCATTCCCCATTTTTCCTACTACTTGATTTGATAACTGACCATGCCGGAACTGGTTTTCTATTCAAGGTTCTTTTTCAAATGCTGACTTCGAGTTAGTTTATCAACCCATGAATATTTTATTTGTTTCCATTTCCTACAAGTGAAATCATGTGCCACAAACCGATCCTTTGTTTACTTTTCTGCAGTGTTCTTTCAAGGAAGCTAGCAAAGACAATTTGGAGTTGATCGGGTGCAGAATAAAAGTTTGGTGGCCAATGGATAAATGGTAAGTTTTATTTCTTTTTGACAGATTTCTAACTATAGTGTCTGTTGTATTTTGGCTGCCATCTTGGGTATAATGCAAAATTTGTCTGGCTTGTTCATTTTAGCATCTGCTTCTGTACAACGTGAAAACTTCAATTATTAATCCTGGTCTGCATGAATCAGTCACCATGTATGGAATAACTGTGGATTTTAACTGTTGTATCTTAATGATCGAGAATAACATGATGAATTTCCATCAAACGGGGCTAAGTGTAATGTGTGTCACCATCACACACACACACAGAGTCTTCCTTCAGAGGTTGCCACTGCATTTCATACATGTCAAAGTTTCTTGCAGAAGAATTATTGTATATGTAATCAAATTTTCTGGGAAAAAGTTGTCCCAGAAAATAGGCTACATGACTGCATCTTCATTTACTTTTTCATGTTCTGATTGTCCACTCTTTGTTTTTTGCTTATAAAAAATCTGATTTTAAAGCTTCCATTTGCATGTGCAATACTTATTGGCAGTTGACTTTGCTAACTTGAGCAACGTGTACTTGTATCTGTAAGCCAACTTATGCAAGTTACATAAAATAAGAAACTTCTAAAAAGTTAGTAGATAAGAAAATAAAGCAGTTGGTGAAATTGTCTTAGGCTAATAAAATAGTTGATAAGATTTTTCTCCTCTGCACAGGCCGTGAGCAAACAATAGAACTCTAGAATAAGAGATAAGTCATAAGTGCGCATAATCGGACTTGGCATTGAACTACTTATGGCTGTTGAGCCCATTTGTTAGTATAATCAGGCCTGCAGGTCGACGTATGGTGGAGCATTCCATACATCGTGGGCCAAGTTTCATCCCCATTTAATTACTTTGGATGCCCAAAGGAAGCCAGATGATTGTTGCTAAAACCTTCTGATAGATAATACAGAGTTAACAAGTTGAATGTACTTTAAATTACTATCCTAGCTTTAAGAACTGCACTTTTCTATATCATAATGGCCCCCATTTATTCACAATGTATTTGTTTGCTTTTGTCTCAGGTTCTATGAAGGTGTTGTGCAATCTTTTGATGTTAAAAAGAGAAAATATCTGGTAATCTGAATGTCTGAATTTTCTTATGAACAAGTGAAAATCCTTAACCTTGGCTAATGTTTATGCATGCTATTTTGTTTCCAAGATACTGTACGATGATGGGGATGTTGAAACACTTAAGTTAGAAAAGGAAAGATGGGAAATAATTGATGATTTTCACATATCAAAGGTCTTATTCTCTTTAATCCAGATTTGGAGAACTGCGTTTTGATTTGCTTCCCAAGGAAACTATTTTTCTTGGGGTTCGGTTCTTCTCATAGTTCCTAATTGTGTCAGTATTTTCCTTTTTCTTTTTTCCAGCAACGACAGTTGCCAAGCCCATCCACCTCTAAGGAAAGGTAAGTTACTGTGTTAATTTAACTTATTTTATGGTTCTTGATTTTAGTTCATTATAGTTACGATGATCATTTATTGGTGTTTCAGGTCACCAGGAAACAAAACAGTTCCGAAAGACCACAGTATTTCTACAAGGAAAAAGCGCACTGTCAAAAAGTAGGCAATTCGTTTGTATTTCTTCTCTTTTTATGCAATTGCTGACCTCGTTATTTGTGCATTGCATTTTTTAACCAAAATGTTGGTCATTTTTCTAATAGAATCAGAAAGGGAAACAATTGTAATTCGGTGAAGCTTTCACATGGACCATACAAGGATAAGGGAACTCATGAAACTGAGAGTGGAGATGCATGCAGGGATTCTCAACAGCATGCTCAAGATGGTTCTCCTTCCGACAGTGATGGTGAGTGACTTCTAATACTTGGTATTCAGCTATTATTTTTGACGTTTATTCTTTCTGTTTTGTGCCTTTAAATCAACTCCAACTCCATCCTTTTCCACATGATAGGATCAGTTACAAAAGCTCTCTCTCTCTCTCTCTCTCTCTCTCTCTCTCTCTCTCTCTCACACACACACACACACACAGGTATACACGCTTTAATTAATTTGCCTGGTATTTTCACCAGTTAAGCAAAACAAGTGACTGTCGTCTCTCTCCCACTAAATGGAAGAATAATCATATAATAACTAGTTGTCAGATTAACTTATGCATTCTAGCAATACTGATGTCAGTTCCCAACTTACATATTGACAGATGGTGTAGAGGATAACCGACATGCTTCTTCTGAAGTACTGTCTGAAGCAGAGAACAGTTCCGACGATCCGATGGATACAAATAAGGAGAGCATTTTTGAGGAAGACATACCTGGTCCATCTAACTCCCAAAGTGTTGAAGATGCTGATGACAGGCAGAAGGGTTGCAGTGACGATTCTGACGATGAGCCTCTCGTAATGAAGCTTCTGGAACCCCACCATCAATCATTATTTATATAGTACATTTTTGCCTAAAATTAATATTGCTTGCGTTTCAAAATGCAGGGCGCTTGGAAATTACGGTCCAGTAAACCAATCTGAAGAGGGTACTGCAATTTTGACTGAACTTTAGCATCATTTAGGGTGAAATTTTCTTTGTTTGTTTCCTGAGCATTAATTTGTATCTGGTGCTCACGTGTAAGTTGCAATGTAAATTATAGTTAGTATCACCAATAGGTTTCCTCACATGATTAGCTCTTGTATCACACGTTTATTGCACTCTAGTATACATCTAGCCTCAGGGGGTAACAACATTAATGAACTTTTTGGTTGTTTTTATTATCTGATAATGGAGTAGCAGCAGCTTGTGGGTCTGTATATCTCTGCTAGGAGCTGCACAGGAAGTATTCACTTAGGAAGGGAAGCAGCAGCTAGAACATCAGTGGTTAAATTTTTTAATGCCTAATACTCATTTTGAGGATTGGTTTTTGTGGATGTGGATACCAGGGGAGACAAAGATAGAAGATGAGAGTTTTTCTCTATATCGTATTCCAACTGAGTTATATTACAGCACAATCCCATGTATCGTGGGAACCAAGGAGAAGAAAGAATAAATAAAAAGCAAACAACAAAGAAAATATTACAAGGGAAACTAACAGCTAACGTGATCCTTCTCATATGAGAGGATTGCAATCTCGTGAATAAGTCGTTATCCTTGTGAGAGATAAGATACCGATATCATCTTGACACTCAAACTAGAGCATGAAGATCTTGAATACCCAGTTTAGAAACTAGTTTTAAAAGTTCTTTTTCTAGAGCTTTTGTGAACAAGTCTGCCAATCTTGCCTTGTATTTTATTGTGTATTTACTTGCATCTTATGAGTTTATTCTCCTCTAGAGCACGGATTTCAGCAGCCATAGACTCTCGCCAACAGTTTTCTTTGATGGATTGACTAAATGATACAGGTTCAGACTCTGAGGAAATAGCTAACAAAAACCTTCAATGAAAAGGTGAGAATTTTTCAAAAGAGACAAAGTCCACTAAAGGGAATCGTGTACCTTTACCTTCACCTTGCTTTGATAATGAAGCCAGATGGGATGAGAATTGAGCAACAAAGCAGTAAAAATCCTTTATCATCACAGGTCTACGATCTCTTAGAGGATCGATGAGGGACAGACAATGTTGTACTCAGTTTGAGTCATCTAGGGTTTGGTGATTGGTGTTTTCCAGAGGGTAATTCTGGAGTTGGTTCTGTTTCAGGAAGGTCATGAATTTCTTGGGTAATAGAAGTTTCAATTACTGGAATGGGTAGAGCACGGGTTCGGGCTCCATCTTGTCTATCTCATGAAATGGGAAAACATTGAAATGAAACAACACAGCGCAACTGTTGGAAAAAAAATTGACACTAAATCATAAACCCTGTATGCTTTTTTACTGAAAGGATAATCAAGAAAATTATATTTTTTTTGCTTGAGGATTAAATTTGGATATGTTGTGATCTATATTGATAGCATAGCAAAGACATCAAAATACACAAGTGAGACAAGTTTGGTTTTTTTCGTTAAACATGTGTTCAACAGGAGTTGGGCTTAAGAGTCCTATTAATCAGCTAGGCATCCATTAACAATTTAACACGCATTCTCTCAAAACTATGTTATGCTATAATACTAAACCTATCTACGCTTCTGATTGAGAGACAGAGGAGGTGAACATCTATGAGGTCAAATTGATGAAAAAAACTCTCACATATCAGTTTGGGTTAGAGAGAGCATGGTAATCTCTAACGAGTTCTTCATAAAAAAAATATCACATTTTAAACACAATATTTATATTATATCAACTACTTGTAATGAAAAAACTATGTGGTTACTCTTTAAATATTTTTTATTTATATTTTGTTATAAATATATTTTTATATTTTTAACTTAATTTTTATTGATGAGAAATTGCAGAAGAAATGCAAGATTTTCCAAAAAAAACTCAATTTCTTGCAAGTTTTGGCTGTCGATATTTTGCCATTTATAAATTTTGTCACTATGTTAGTCAGTACTTTCCTTTTTTTTAATATATAAGCAACAGGGAAATGTCTATGTTTAAAAAAGGTCTAAAAGGAGAGAAAGCAAAATATAACTATAACATACTACCATTAAAATAACATTTTTTAGATTTTATGATTCTTCTACATTTTGAATAACATACTACCATTAAAATAACACAAAATTATATTTTTTAGATTTTTAATAAATAACAAAAAAACTTGATGTTTAAAATATTTAAAGGAGAAAGCAAAGTGGCACATTTAAAACGGTTAAAGGGCTATCTTAACTGGATGCAGAGGCTTTTATAAAGGGTCAGCAATGCAATGCACATAAAGCTGCAAACTTTTGCAACACGTTAAATAAATTCACTGCTTATACCATTAAAGAAAAAGGTTTCAAAAATTAAAATACTGGAAAAGCATTAGAGAATAAAAAGTTTTAAAAACATAATAATATCTCGTTAATATCACGTAACTAAAATTTTTGGACCGAAGGCAAATCAGGTCATATCCAACAAAACCTATCACCGCAAGTTCTTAGTTGTGTGAATCCCACTTTTTGCAGTTACCAAGTGGGGTTTGAGTTTTATATAACCGATGATCAGCGATGCACAAAAATCATAAATTGATCTGCGCTTCTGATTGAGATCCAGATGATGTGAACATCTATGGGTAGGAATGATGGCAGTGGACCGAGGGAAAACGGGGTCCCGCCCTGCCTCCCCTCTTTGGACCGAGGATGGAGGGCATGAAACGGGGATGGAGGTTAAAATCAAACTCGTGTGGAAATGGAGGTGAGGATGGACTCATGCTTTTCTCCGCTCTGTCTCGTCCTCATCTCCAATCTGCACCTTGCCCCGCTCCGATCTTTCTTTAGGGATGGCAGTGGACCGAGGGAAAACGGGGCACCGTCCCCCCTCACCCTGTTTGGACCGGGGATAGAGGACATGAAACGAGAATGGAGGTGGGGATGAAGGTTAAAATTAAAACCCGTGCGGGGATGGAGGGCAGGATTTTGAGATGGTGCGGGGGTAGAGACCTTGTCCCCCATGTTGGTGCGTGTGGCCATGAGCCTTCACGTTCATGCTTATCCATGAGAAGGCCTGCTCATGGATAAGCAAGAGTCGACCTTTTGAAAACACAATCATTTTTCAAACTCACAAATTTATCTCTAACAAAAACATTGACACCCCTGATATTTCCTCAACCGACTGTTACGTCGAAAAGAGAAAATCCGGGGGCCTATAAATAGAAAGGGTCTCGGCCCCTATCAATATAGCAAGAGAGCTACAGTGTGAGAAACAAGGCCTTCGAAGCAAACCTCGAAAAGCCCTAAAATTCTTCTTCTTCCTTTTTCTTTTTATTATTCTTCCTCAAGTCTGAAGTTTCATCCACCGCCTGCCGTCGGAGTAGTTCTGTTGCGCCTGCCCAACACCCCTCTCCCGCCCTGGTCCACCTATGCGCTCAAATTGATTAAAAAAACTCACATACGAGTTTTGGTTAGAAAACATGGTATTGTAACTGTGTAGTCATCATAATAACAAATCTTGTGAGACTTATAAAATTCTTGAGAAAATATCATGAGAAATTACCCGAAAGTTAAAAATGGTAATTTCTCATGAGTTTTTTGTCAAAAAAATAAATATCATGTTTAAACTCAATATTTTATATTTTATCAGCTATTTATCATTATCCTTGTGGGAGATAAGATAACGATATCATCTTGACAATTTTAGCAACAGCTAGTCCCTGGGAGGGGCAGATTACCAATCACACTGAAATTGTACTAAGTAGGATGACACAAATCACGTGGCAGAAGCCGAAGATCACCAGATTTTGGCAAGAATTTGCAAGACCTTGCAGGGTGCATAGTTTGGAGGGATTATGTATATATGTAACCACTAATAATTACGAAAGATCTGCTCTCTTCGGTTGCTCCTCTATTACCGTCATACCATGTAATGGATTCTTGTTCGAATCATGGGATGGTATATGCTTGAATTTGCCCAATTGATAGAAAAAATATTTTTGTTTCATCTAATTTAGGTAATGAATTTCCATAAATGCATTAAGACTGTAGGTATGTATATGGTGTATCTTGATGTTTGGTGGCATTTTTTTTTATGATGAAGGAAACACCTCACCAAGAACTAGCTCACTTAATGGGTCTGGGTCTGCCTCTTCGAGGTAAAATTCTGGGTTGAGGACATGACCACCCAGCCTTATGTGCCCCAACCATGCTAAAGCAACAACAGCTTCCATGTGCCAGCCGACCCCACTGATCACATAGGTGACCACCGTGTATTAGTGTTTTTTTCTTTGGTGCTAAGATAAGCAAAAACCCCTCATGATCGGCCTTGCATTGGCAGGCCTCCAGTTGGTAAAGCCCTTGAGGTCCCCCTTGCACACCAGGGAGTACACTCAACTTTGACCATTCGACAAGGGTTTCCCTCTAAGGGTGTTAGTGACTAACCTTGTAGGCATTGTTGGATGCTATGGGTGTTGTGAGGCAGCATCATTGGCATAATCAGTCATGCAAGTGATAGAGAGCACTCGACATTTAAGTAGGTGACAAACACATTTGGTAGGAGATGTGTATTTTTTGTCCGATGTTGCAAAGGTTGGAATGTGGCAAGGAAAGTGTGAAGCACCATTGAGTGAAAAATATATCGAGCGTAGTAACAAGCGGTATGCATTGGGTTTTTCGGTGATATGCAGTGGTAGCATGGCATGCGATGAGAAATGGTATCGGCATTAGTGCAATGATGTATGGCGGCATAGACATAGTATGTTTTTTTTTATGTTGTATTGGGCTAACATACTAGAGGACGCTTTTGGAGGTTGGATGAAGTACCTCTCAACTCAGCATAATAGTAGCTCATGCGTAGCGTTTGATACATACGGAGGTATGTGTGGGTTAGAGCTAATTTCCTCGACAATCACATTAGGTGGTCCCAATCGTACGTAGTGGTATAAGTTCATGCAAGTGAGTGCCTAGGCATCGATGAGTGACCTGGGTAGCGTTACTCACAAAGATATACAGCTATCAACTAGCCGCAAGGCTAAGGTGGGCAATGACCTTTCTTCAGTTGTGAAGTACTTGTAGGTCGCATGGGTCATGCTTTTATGAGATTGCATCGCTATCTTGGTGGCACAACGTTGTTGTTCATTCAAAGGGGTGTGAACGTCGCTCCCTCTTCAAAATTTTGAATGATAACTACTTCTACATATTCATGAAGAGTAATGTGGCATTGTGCATAAGGTCATGCATAAAGTTGTGGTTTGGGTTAGGTCGTTGTGCATGAGATGATGCATTGGGCTGAACATCCGTTTAGGTAGCTGCACATGGGGTGATTATAGTGTCAATGATCATTTCAATAGCCGCACATGGGATGATGTGTAGGGTCTAGGGCTACTAGGCTGATTAGGTTGGGTTCGCCTAGCGTCGCAGGTGCTCACAAAGAATTAGCCTGTGACAACTGGTATCAGAGCAGAATGATTAATGATGACATTGCCGATGACTCAGTAACATGTTATGCACTCTGATGTGGTGTGGTTTCAGAATTTCTACATTGGATGCCTATGTGGTGGACGTGAAGGGATGCTTGTGAAGTCTGCAATGTGGGAATTCGATGAGTGGCAGAAGTGAAAAGACCTATATCTTTGATCATGCTTGCGGAGGAGCATCAAATCAAAAGTTTGCTTGGGGACTTGATATCACGCGTCGAGCCATGGGCATGTTATTGAGGTACGAATGTTTTGGTGCTAGTGTATAGAGTTGCAGAGCAGGTTGTATGTTCCCCCCGCGAACACGGGGCCGCATGTTCGGGGGGTCCGAATGAGTGCCACGTTGGCACTCATTCGGGAGTTATGTAAGGAAGAATATCTTGGGATCCGCAATATTCCTTCGTACACACCCAAACTGACGAATGAGTGCCAATGTGGCACTCATTCGGACCCCGAACACGCGGCCTCGTGTTCCAGGGGAAACATACACCACCCTCTCCCTTTGTTGGGAGTGGAACAAACCGTGACACTTTGTTGATTGCACTCATGTGATGGCCACTGGACCTCATATGAGCGTGGTTGGTCATGCTTCCTGTGAAACATTAGTTGAGGTAGTCTTGAAGTGTCCAAAGTAGTGATGAGCTCCAAAACAAGACAAAGTCAATGATTAGCTTCTTTTCTTCCATGACACAGGTAGTCATGAAAAGTTAGAGGGACAACTTAACTCGTGAGCAGACGGGGCCCCCAAGTCAAATGAGCCTCCTTGATTGGGAGTTTAAAGGATGTTAAATATGATGAAAATTGAAGTTGATTGTAAGAAAAAATTGACAAAAGATATGAGACCCTTCATTCACATTGTTCAAACTTGGACAAGACGTTGAAAAGTTGGGTGAGGGAGTGCATTGCAGATCAGTTTTGTAGCATATAATACAAATACTCATGATATATGTTATACAACAAAGTGTATTAATTACCAATGTGATTATAGTTTATAAGCTTTCTAATGCATGCATAAGTGACAAATTGATGTAGAAAAGGTGTAATACGCTATCTTATATGCTATAATACTAAACCTATCACTACAAAAAAATAGTTGATTAGCGACGGAATTTAGCGACGGAGTTATATCGTCGCTACTTAGCGACAGATTAACGAGAGAAATGAATCCATCGCTATATTTGTAGAATTTTACGAAACTAGCGACAGAAAACATTCCCTCGCAAAATCCGTCACTAAGTAGCGACGGATTTTGCGAGAGAATGTTTTGTCGCAATAAATACGACAGTTAGCGACGGAATTGCGACGGCTAAGATTCCGTCGCAACATAGCGACGGCCTAGGCGACGAAATATTTTCTGTCGCCTTTTTTGTTTTTTGAATTACGATGGCTTAGCGACGGAATTAATCCGTCGCTAAGCCGTCGCTATATGTCGCATTACCCCTAATCCCAGCCCTCTTTTTCCTTTCTCCTTTCGCTGCTCCCGCCCGCCGCCCTCTCCCTCCTGCCGCCCTCTTCCTTCCGTCAACCTTCCGCTGCCGCCGTCGCTGCCCGGAGCAACCGCAGGTACGTAAATGGATTGGAGGTCGACCCCCTGCTTTTTCCGGCAGGGGGTCGACTCTGCCAGGCGGTCGACCCCCTGCGTTTTCCGGCAGGGGGTCGACTCTGCCAGGCGGTCGACCCCCTGCGTTTTCCGGCAGGGGGTCGACTCTGCCAGGCGGTCGACCCCGGTAGGTGGTCGACCCTCTGCCGTGTCCGGCCGGGGGTCAACCCTGGTAGGGGGTCGACCCCCTGCCGTGTCCGGCCGGGGGGGGGGGGGTCGACCCCCCGCCATGTCCGGCCGGGGGTCGACCCCCCGCCGTGTCCGGCAGGGGGTCAACCCCGGCAGGGGGTCAACCCCTTTTGATGTCCGGCAGGGGGTCAACCCCCTGCCTTGTCCGGCCGGGGTCGACCCCCTTGCCGTCTCCGGCCAGGGGTCAACCCCCTGCCTTGTCCGGCAGGGGGTCAACCCCTTTTGATGTCCGGCCGGGGGTCGACCCCCTGCCGTGTCCGGCCGGGGGTCGACCCCCTGGTTTCTTGCTCTTTTTTTTCTTTTTTCAGAAATTAGGGTTTTTATTTTATTTTTATTGTTTAGTTTTCTTTGATTTTCATTGATTAGGATTTTTTATTTTGATTTTCATTTATTAAGCAATTGAATCAAATTTCTTAAATTAAGGCTATTTGTAGTTAATTTAATTAGGGTTTTTTATTTGATTTTGTTTTATTAGGGCTTTGAATCAAAATTTAAAAATTAGGGCATTTTATAGTTAATTTGATTAGGGTTTTCTTGGATTTGATTAGAGCTTTTATTTTTATTTTCTATGATTAGGGATTTGAATCATAATTTTTTTAATTAAGGATTTTTAGTTAATTTGGTTAGGACTTTAAATCAAAATTTTTTAATTAAGGCTTTTATAGTTAATTTGATTAGGTTTTTTTTATTTATTTAGAGTTTTTATTTTTATTTTCTATAATTAGGGATTTAAATCACATTTTTTTAATTAATACTTTTTAGTTAATTTGATGAAGGATTTTTTTGTATTTGATTTTGGCAGGTTTTTTCCTTGTTTGATTAAGGTTTAAATTGTGGCTTTTTTATTTAATTTTATGGTTTATTTTTCTTATAGTTTATGATGTTTTGGTTTATTTATAATTTATTTTCTTGTATTTTAAGGTTTTATGATTTAATATGGTCGAATAATTTCATGGTGACTTCATTTTAAAACATCATTTTTTTTTGCAGATTTCTCAACAGAACTTGCTTGTGCCCCGCCACCCGTGGTAAGTAAGTGACAAAAACAATGCAAATCGGGTAAATACCCGTGGTGAGTAAGTGATGCAAGCGCATCACATGTTATTTAATTTATTGAATATAACACTTTATTGTTCACACACTCACTTAGTTGTTGATATCTATGACTACTTTGTTGGAGTTCGAAGATCATGCTGAGCATGATTTTAATGTATGAATATGGAAGTGTTCTTATTTTTGGAGTACGGAGTCCATGCTATGCATGGTAGTAGTTAGTGGGATATTGAAGTGTGTTTGCTGCAGGTACATGTTTGATATTTGTTTGATATGAATTATTTCGATGTATTGCAATGTTTGATGTGATTGTATCCATGCTTACATGTAGTTACTTTCAATTTGATTATGTCTTCCATGTGAAATTGTATACTGAAAGCATGCTTCAAATGAATGTATCGTGTCATGAATAGTTTGCACATGAAAATATTAAGTTATCAATGCATGCATCATAATTCTTGTGATTGTATGACATCATATATTGCATGATAAATTTGATATTTTCTTCATCATAGTATTCTGATGGTTCTCTTTTAACTGGTTAGGATACTATTCGTAACATCATACGACAGAATGACTGCAAACCGTGAATGGATGTACCGTAGGATAGTAGACAATGAGTTATCGCATGAATATATGGATGGTGTCGACAGTTTTATTGAATTTGCAACGGCAAGTGTCAGTACGGTAGATCCCACAGGTCGGATTAGGTGTCCCTGCAAGATTTGTAAGAATAATCGATTTGTAGAACCTCATGGCGTTAGACATCACCTATACAGGAAGGGTTTTGTGAGTGATTATCAGAACTGGACGTTTCATGGAGAAGAATTTAGAAACGATTTTGATGCACGGGTGAATGTGGTGCACGATAATCCATATACGAATTTGATATTTGATGCTGCAGGAACAGAACTGGGTTCTGCTATGAGTTCTAGTGATGTAAGAACTGTCGTAGATGAAGAATCACCAAACGATGCAGCTAGTAGATTTTATGATTTACTTAGAGATGCTGATGAGCCACTTTGGAACGGTTGTGAGAGTCACACTATCTTGTCTGCAGTTCTTCAACTAATGAATTTGAAGTCCGAGTATAATTTGAGTCAATCATGTTTTGACCGTTTGTGCATGATTGTGAAGAGTATGTTGCCTAAAGATGAGAAATTGCCACAAAATTTCTATCGTGCGAAAGTTATGGTCAACGCTCTAGGTATGGGTTACAAAAAGATTGATGCTTGTCCAAATCACTGCATGTTGTATTTCAAGGAGCAGGAAAACGACATATCATGCCCGTCATGTGGGCATCCTCGGTTCAAGCCAAAGACAAGAGGCAATGGTAGCACGAGATCAAAGGAAGTTTCATACAAGTCGCTCCGCTACTTTCCTATCACTCCTAGATTGCAGCGATTGTATATGTCTTCAAAGACAGCTAAACACATGAGATGGCATGCAAATAAAGTTCGACACGATGAAAACAAGATCACGCATCCTGTTGACGCTGAAGCTTGGAAGCACTTTGATCGTACTCATCAGAACTTCGCAATGGAAGTGCGAAATGTTAGACTCGGTCTATGTACAGATGGATTTAATCCATTTGGGGGTAGATCAACTCCATACTCATGCTGGCCAGTATTTGTAACTCCATACAACCTTCCACCAAGCTTGTGTATGAAACGTCCAAATCTTTTCTTGTCTCTGTTGATCCCTGGTCCGACCTCACCTGGCCAAAATCTTGATGTATATCTAAGGCCATTGATTGATGAATTAAAAGTACTGTGGGATGACGGTGTTACCACGTATGATGCCCACAAAAAACAAAATTTCAACATGAAGGCCGCTGTTCTATGGACAATCAGTGACTTCCCTGCATATGGTATGTTATCTGGTTGGAGCACACATGGGAGGTTGGCTTGTCCGTACTGCATGGAGGATTCCAAAGCTTTTAGATTGAGGCATGGAAGGAAGCCTTGCTGGTTTGATTGCCATCGTCGATTTCTACCCAGCGATCATCCGTTCCGACTTCAAAAGAATGCATTTACTACTTCCAATACACCGTCGCCCCCTTTCTCCGAAATGAGATCAAGGCCGCTGTTCAGGATAGGGGATCTTCGATTCCAGGTCCCTCTCAGGTATAATCACATATATAGTTTTTTTGACTATCTTAAAGCACATCTGAGCATAGTAGAATCACATATAGAGTTTTTCTAGATGCCTTAGAACACATATGAACATGCTATAATCACATATTCAATTTTTTTACTGCCTTAGCACACATATGAGCATGATAGAATCACATATATATATATTTAACTTTTTGTCTGTCTTAGAGCACATATGAGCATGATAGAATCACATATAAAGTTTTTTTTATTGCATTAGAACACATAAGCATGCTATAATCACATATTCAGTTTTTTTACTGCCTAAGAACACATATGAGCATATTATAATCACATATTCTGTTTTTTGACTGCCTTAGCACACATATGAACATGCTATAATAACATATAGAGTTTTTTAACTGCCTTAGAACACATATGAACATGTTATATATCATTTATGATAGAATCACATATAAAATTTTTGGCTTTGCCTGCCTTAGAGCACATATGAGCATGCTATATTCACATATTCAATTTTTTTACTGCCTTAGCACACATACGAGCATGATCGAATCACATATATAGTTTTTTGCTTGCCTTAAAGCACATCTGAGCATGGTAGAATCACATATAGAGTTTTTTTATATGCCTTAGAACACATATGAACATGCTATAATCACATATTCAATTTTTTGACTGCCTTAGCACACATATGAGCATGATAGAATCACATATAGAGTTTTTTTATTGCCTTAGATCACACATGAGCACATGATAGAATCACATATAGTGTGTAATTTATTTCATTATATTTTGTTTATCAATACTGACTGTTCTTTTCTTGTGTAGGCTGCTAGCGATAATCAGGGTAGTGGAGCTGAAGGGACAGATAAAGACAATGAACAAGAAGACGCACAAAATCTTGGCGATGATTAGAGGACTGTGTTGAAGAAGTTCTATTTTTTTTATTTTTCCTAATTGTAATTGTTGAATTGTAAATAATTAAACTTTTTAGTTTTAAGGTGGAACGATTAATTATTATAGATACTTGTTATATGAATTTTTTTGTGTGGTTTGTTTTTTATTTACAGGAAATATAAATTGTACAGGAAATATAAATTGTACAGTTCTCCGTAATTAATTTTTAAATAAATTTTTTTTGATTTTTTTTCGTTTTTGCGACGGATTAGCGACGGATGATTCCGTCGCTATTCATATTAATCTAGCGACGGCTTAGCGACGGAATTAAATCCGTCGCCACGCCGTGGTCGCCGTTTAGTACCGGCGGATTGGCGACGGAATATAGCGCTCGTTATTCCGTCGCAATTAGCGACGGACTTGGCGACGGAATAATTCCGTCGCCAGTTAGCGTCGAAATATTCGCGACGTAAGCATACTGTCGCCGCGTTGTCGCTAATCCGTCGCTAACATGGTTAGCGACGGATTAGCGACGAAAGGTGGTCGTCGCTAATCTACTGCTCTGTTGTAGTGTATCTACGCTTCTGATTGAGAGTCAGAGGAGGTGAACATCTATGGGGTCAAATTGATGAAAAAAACTCTCACATATCAGTTTGGGTTAGAGAGCATGGTAATCTCTCACGAGTTCTTCATTAAAAAAAAATATATCACATTTTCAACACAATATTTATAATTTATCAACTACTTATAATGAAAAAACTGTGGTTTCTCTTTAAATATTTTATATTTATATTTGGTTATAAATATATTTTTATATTTGGTTATAAATATATTTTTATATTTTGTTATAAATATATTTTTATATTTTTAACTTGATTTTTATTGATGAGAAATTGCTGAAGAAATGCAAGATTTACCAAAAAAAACTCAATTTCTTGCAAGTTTTGGCTGTCGATATTTTGCCATTTATAAATTTTGTCACTATGTTAGTCAGTACTTTCCTTTTATATATATATATATATATATATATATAAGCAACAGGGAAATGTCTATGTTTAAAAAATGTCTAAAAGGGTAGAAAGCAAAATCTAACAGGCCAACAAAGTGATCCAAAAGAATTATGATTCTTCTACATTTTGAATAACATACTACCATTAAAATAACACAAAATTATATTTTTTAGATTTTTAATAAATAACAAAAAAACCTTAATGTTTAAAATATTTAAAGGAGAAAGCAAAGTGGCACAGTTAAAATATCTTAACTGGATGCAAAGGCTTTTATAAAGGGTCAGCAATGCAATGCACATAAAGCTGCAAACTTCTTCAACACGTTAAAGAAATTCACTGCTTATACCATTAAAAAAAAGGTTTCAAAAATTAAAATACTGGTACTGGACCGAGGGAAAACGGGGCACCGCCCCGCCTCACCCTGTTTGGACCGGGGATAGACGACATGAAACGAGAATGGAGGTAAGGATGAAGGTTAGAATCAAAACCCGTGCGGGGATGGAGGGCAGGATTTTGAGACGGTGCGGGGGTAGAGACTTTGTCCCCCGCCCCGGTCCACCTATGAGCTCAAATTGATTAAAAAAGCTCACATATGAGTTTTGGTTAGAGAGCATGGTACTGTAATTGTGTAGGCATCATAATAACAAATCTTGCTAGACTTATAAAATTCTCTAGAAAATATCATGAGAAATTACCCAAAAGTTAAAAATGGTAATTTCTCACGAGTTTTTTGTCAAAAAAATAAATATCATGTTTAAACTCAATATTTATATTTTATCAGCTATTTATCCTGAAAAACCGTGTGTGAGGTGTTTTAAATATGTTTTATTTATATTTCCTTAAAGAAAATTTATTTTTTATTGCTAAGATTTTGCCAAAAATGCAATATCTCGCATCATAAAGTTCATTTGTGCTAATGGTAAAAATGTTCTACAAATTTTAAAAATAAAAAATTTTGATATTGGGGGTTTGGCAAATTGTGAGGTATTTTCGAAATCGCATCATTTTATAAAGATAGTACGGTCATTTTCCATTATCTTTGCACACGAAATTCAGTTCCATTCATCCCCTATGTCATCTCTATCTTCGTATCTTATGCAAGTTGTTTTTTTGTCAAGTCCAACCCCATTGATGTGATCTCATGTTGTGATTGCTTATCACTATAAGTGAAATGTCTATGTTTAAAAAACTTTTAAAAGGGGAGAAAACAAAATATAACTGGCCAACAAAGCAATCCAAAAAAATTATGATTCTTCAACATTTTAAATACCAGGTTAATACTAAAATAACACAATTATATATATATATATATATAATAAATTAAAGAAAAATCTTGATGTTTAGAAGATTTAAAGGAGAAAGCAAAGTGGCACATTTAAAATGGTTAAAAGGCTATCTCAACGGGGTGCAAATACTTTTATGAAGGGTTAACAATGCAATGCACACAAAGCTACAAACTTATGCAACATGTAAAAGAAATTCATTGATTGTGCCATTAAAAAAAGTTTCAAAATTTAAAATATTGAAAATATCGCAAGAAATTACCCGAAAGTTAGAAACGATAATTTTTTATGAGTTTTTCATCAAAAAATAAATATCACGTTTCAAACACAATATTTATGTTTATCAACTATTTATCATGAAAAACCATGTGTTTTTTAGATATTATTTATTTATATTTCCTTATAAAAATAATTTTATATTTTAAATGTATTTTGTATTGTCAATATTTTTCCAAAAAATATGAGATTTTCAAAAAAAAATGAATTTCTCACAAGTTTTTTGCTGCCGATATTTTGCCATTTTTAAAATTTGTCACTATGGTATCCAATACTTTCCTTTTTTTAATATATAAGCAAGAAGGAAATGTCTATGTTTAAAAAAGGTTTAAAGGAAAGAAAGCAAAATATAACAGGCCAACAAAGTGATCCAAAAAATTTATGATTATTCAATATTTTAAATATCAGGCTACCATTAAAATAACACAAAATTATACTTTTAGATTTTTAATAAAATAACTCATGAGGTTTTTGTTAAAAAATAAATATCACGTTTTAAACACAATAGTCATATTTTATCAGCTATTTATCATGAAAAAATTGTTTGGTTTTTTTAAATATTATTTATTTATATATTCTTATAAAATTTTGTATTTTAGAATTTTTGATTATTTTTTATTGCAGAGATTTTGCCAAAAAACAAGAATTTTTTAATTTTATAATTCTCACAAATTTTTGGCTGGCGATATTTTGACATTTTTAAATTTTGTCACTGTGGTAGCCAATGTTTTTTTTTACTATATATGCAATAGAAAAATGATTATGTTTAAAAAAGGTGTAAAAGGAAAGAAAGCAAAATATAACATGCCAACAAATTGATCCAAAAAATTCATGATTCTTCAACATTTTAAATATGAGGCTACTATTAAAATAACACAAAATTATATTTTTTCAGATTTTTAAAAAAATAAAAAATCTTAATGTTTAAAATATTTAAAAGATAAAGCAAAATGACACATTTAAACAGTTAAAAGGCTATCTTAACGGATGCAAATGCATTTATAAATGGGTAGCAATGCAATGTACACAAAGCTACAAAATTCTCCAACATGTTACAGAAATTCATTGCTTGTACCATTTAAAAAAAGTTTCAAAAATTAAAATATAAAAAAAACATTGGAAAATAGAAAAATTACATAACTATTTCTTTTATATCGACTGATCACTGCACGATCTCAGTTGTGTAGGTCCCACTTTATACAGTTACCATGTGGGATTAGAGTTATATATAACCGATTATCAGTTATGATTAAGAACCGAAAACCCTAAACCCTATTTCTATGAACTTCCCTCGTTTGTGGCAGAGAGAGAGAGAGAGAGAGAGAGTAGATTCGCCCTGATAACGGCGAGAGAGAGAGAGTAGGTTCGCCCTGATAACGGCGGGGCGGGGGGGGGGGCGGTGTGGGAGGGGCGTGGCGGTGGAATCGATCTCGAGGGTTTTGTTGGTTCTCCGATCGATCGCAAGCCCTGGAGGTATCGGATCTATCGGGAAACTAGGGTTTTATTTGTTCTGTCGTGAAAGCACGGTCTCCCTGCATTCCTTGCCGGAGATGGGCGACGAGTGTGCGAGGAAAAATGCGAACGCGAAGCTGAAGGCGCCCCCGAGCGACCCGAATGAGTACAGTATCCTTAAGGAAGGGGAGGCCGAGATTCTCATGCACGGGAACGATGTCTTCTACAACAAGACGCAGGTGATTTTTGATAAAACTGGCATTTTTTCTGGTCGAATTGCAGAGACTTTGTCAAAAAGATGGAATTTTGATTCGTTTAGCAAGTGGGTGGCTTGTAAATTTAACGTAGTGATATCAGTATTCTTTCAGCATAACAATTGATTCCCGATTTGTCTCAGATTCTGTAAAGGTTAAGTGTATCTTAAAAACCCCTTTGCGGTATCTACTTATCCGGAAAAGTGGGATAAGTTGGGATATTGCAATACGGAAATGAACGTCTGATTGTGAATACATTGCTATTACTTAGGGTGGGATTTATATGGAAGTTTTTTTTTCCTTTTTTTATGGGTGTTCTGACCCACACATTTAACAGAATAATGTGAACTTGCGTTGCACTGCCCATTGCAATTTCCCTGCTTATCCTGCTCTTTTTGGGTGCCCGCTTATTGAGAAAAGTGGGATAAGTTGGGAAATTGTAGAAGGGTGACCTTTTAGTTGCAAGATTGATCAATGCTGGTTCCTTGTGGTATCGTGGGTTTACCGTTTATGTTGTTCTCTTTGTTATCAGGAGTCTTAAGTTAGCTAACAGTCCATTCCATTTCCTTTCGTGCTGGTTAGTGCCATTATCGTTCACCAAATTAATTCTGATTACATGATCAATAGCCAGGTAGTTAACAGGGATTTGTCGATCGCTGTTCTAAGGACGTTTGTGTCCAAACGTAAAGAAGAGCAGAGTGCAAGGTGGAACAAAAAGGTAGAAGTAGAGCAGACTGTATCTGAAGATGTTAAGTCTGAACTGGCGTCGGAGCCTGAAGTTTCACATCATGATGAAGAAACGAATGGAGAACATGAAGTCGCACAGGTTTCATCAAAAGATAAACCGGGTGATGGCTCTGAAACGACCAAACCCATTGGCAGCAAGGAACCGAAGGAAGAAAAGCCCCTGAAGATTCTAGAGGTTTAATATCTTTCCTCTGTTCATAGTATTAAATCACGTCATGTAGGATAAATTTCTTGCAATTTCAGGCTTTTCCTTTGTGGCATATTTCTTTCTTCCCTTTCTTTATCATGCTCTGTGATGCCCTTGTCATCATAATGAAATGCAGGCATTGGCTGCCTCTGGATTAAGAGCACTGCGATATGCACGTGAAGTTGAAGGGATTGGATCAGTTATAGCTGTTGATAATGATAAAAGTATCCTCCTCCTCCTTTTATAAACATATTATTGCAGTTTTTCACTTTTTCATATGTTGGTTGTTCAGTTGTTGTCCGGTTAAGTTTAGATGAAATGCTTGGTGAATGTCACCTGAACTGAACCATCATTCTAATTTTGTCATGATGCAGTGGCTTTTGAAGCTTGCATGAGAAATATAAAGTTGAATGGTACTGTTGCTTGCTCAAAAGTTGAGCCACAGCTTGCTGATGCCAGGGTCTATATGCTCACCCACCAAAAGGAGTTTGATGTGGTAATTTCCTTTTCTGCTTGAAAAACCCTTTGTTACAATATCTGAATGTTTGATTGTAAATAAGAGGGTTCATTCTTAACTAAAGAAGCATGTTCTTGATTGTCACTTGGATCAGTAGAAAGCCGAAGACTTGCACTGTATATTTATGTGCTTTGCCACTTGTTTTCTGTTTCATCACTCTCCAAGTTGCTTTTGCTAAGAAGCCTAATTTTTTTATGACCTTTTGAACTTTTTTTCTTCCGAAACCTTAGGTACAATCCTTGTTTATTATGATATTCTCACAATAATCCATCAAGATATTTTCAGGAATCTCTCTCTCTCTCTCTCTCTCTCTCTCTCTCTCTCTCTCGTGTGCACGCTGGAATCTCATTGTGTTTTATTTATACGGCAATGGAACAAATTTCAGTTTATTTATTTGGTTCCAGGTTGACCTTGATCCATATGGGTCACCTTCAGTATTCCTGGATTCAGCAGTTCAGTCAGTTGTTGATGGTGGGATGTTAATGTGCACAGCTACTGATATGGCTGTTTTGTGCGGGAACAATGGAGAAGTCTGCTATTCCAAGTGAGATTAATCCCAGAATCCTTCATAGCACATTGTTATAGTTTAAAATTTGCTTCCCTGTTGATTTTTTTGTGTGGAAATGATGCGTCAGATATGGTTCGTACCCTTCAAGAGGGAAGTACTGCCATGAAATGGCTTTGAGGATCCTCCTTGCCTGTATCGAGGTAAATCATTGTATCCTCAGAGGGGCGCTTTTAGTATTCCAAAAGTCCTGTCCCCAGAATATGCCTCTTGATGTTCTTTGAAATGCAGAGCCATGCAAACCGCTACAAACGTTATATTGTCCCTGTTCTTTCTGTGTCGGTGGATTTCTACATTCGGGTCTTTGTTCGCGTATACACGTGCGTAAGATATTCCTTTTATGTCCTTTTACACTGATTATCGGGTGATTTTATTGATTTATAAACTGCTTCTTTTCTGTAATGTCTGTGAAATCAAATTATGTTTCTTGGTCAGTTGACTCACAGTTCATTCATTTTCTGTTTGTATAAGCAGTTCTGCTAGTGCAATGAAAAATACCCCTCTTAAGCTTTCGTACGTCTACCAGTGTGTTGGATGTGATTCATTCCACCTTCAACCGCTTGCTCGGGCTGTTAATAAGGTATCCTTCTTTTTGCTTTTATCATAACATTTTTATTCTGTGTCAAAATTGTTACTAGGCCTCACATCTATGTCATATGGATACAGCTACATACACAGGGATATAACCGTTTTATGGAGTTCCCAATACACCTAGTATATACATGTATATGGAATGGGAGCCAAAATGGGGCATCCACGTGGACATATTGTTGACCTAGGCAACCAGAGTATCTCTTGGTTGTTAGAAGCCTATGTCTTGCAAACACTTTCCTTAGCATGTTTATCTTGTGTTGATGCCATACGGCGCTAGACATGCCTTTACACTTCATGGGGACAGTAACCATATAGTGGACACCATGTCAACCAAAGTGTCACCTAGTTGTTAGAAGCCTATATCACATAGACACTTCCTTAGCACGTGTATCTTGTGTTGATGCAACACGACACTAGACATGCCATGACACTTCATTGACACAGTCTAATGTGTTGGACATGGTCAACATCATATCCCTAGATCCAATTATTTCTTTTGATGTCTCTTGTTTATTTATTGGATAGTTATTTTTCTCTTTTTATAATTTGCCTTGGTTGTGTCACGTTCCAATTTTCATCTGGGATTTATTTTTTAATAGTTATTAATCGTAATGACTTGGAATTATCATTCAAGAATTTGCACTTAAGATAGTATTCATGCTTGATTGATTAAGAATGTTGAGCATATGTAGTCTCACTCACATTTGCACGCGTGTGTGTTTGATACAAGCTGAGGTGCTTTTGGAGTGCCGAGGAGGATAGCGGGTGTGTTGGGGAGAGTTGGGTGTACTGCGAGCACCAATTTATAGGTGGGAATTTGGGTCAAATGGGTTGAGTCCGTGTATGGGGCTTCTTAAGTTGGGACTGGTAAAATAGGAGCTATTATAAATAGGAGTGTGTAACCATGGAAAAGGAATAAATAAGAGTTAGCCTTTTGGCTTGGGAGGTTACTCCATCTCGAGGGAGCTGCTTCTTTTTCTCTAACATCCCCCCTCACCTTCACTCGCCCACATCACTGCGCTCTTGGTCAAGGTCATCTAGCAGCCTCCCTTGCCGTGCCCCATCACCCACTGCATGCTCATCCTTCGCCAATCACATTCGATGTGCATAGCCCACGCACATGTGTTGTGTCTTTGTGCCCATCATGCGGCTCACATTACGTGTTTAACCCCAATCTATGTGATGTATAACATGCATGCATGCACGTGATGCTCTTTTGTCTCTCCATGTTCTAGTTTGTTGTACCCAGTGTGATTGTGTCGTGGCTTCTACCTGTGTCCATGTCTCTGTAAACAGCTGAAGGAAACATGCATAATATAGTCTATATGAAAGTTGATAAGTTTCTGTACATTTATGCCATTTTTGGTTGAAGGTGACCCTGTTGATTTTTTTTTCCTCTCTTCAAGAACAACAGTGTTAGATATGCACCAGGTTATGCTCCTGTTGTACCTCAAGAGTGCACTGACTGTGGGAAAAGGTTCAACTTTGCTGGGCCTATATGGTCAGCTCCAATTCATGATCAAGATTGGATTTCATCTATCTTATCAAATGTTGTATCATTGAAGGACCGATATCCAGCATATGAAAGGATATCTGCAGTTTTAACTACAATATCTGAGGTACTCCATACAATTTTCTTAAAATAATTTCCTCTTATCTTCTTTGGTGTCTGTATAAATCATGCTAGATTTTTCCTTTCATTTTTGTAATTTAAGTCTGCAACTTAAGAAGTTCACCTTGTTTCTTTGGCCTTAATGATTCTTAGAATTTCATGGTGATTCTTTGTTTCTGTTGGTTTAACAAGGGATATCGCAGTAAATTTATGGAAATATGTGATTGTGTATGCTTTTATGCATGATCCCTTTCAAGTAAGGAGTACAAACAGGAAAAAATGATTCATCCTTTATTAGTCATTTTTTGAGCTATTTTGATGGTGCTCTATGTGCAAGATGCAACCATGCTGGTTGCCATCTTAGTAAATCTAGGGAAAATGGATTGCCTTTGTGTAGGATTCCTCTTAATGAAGAAGTGCAGATGGCAAAAAGTGAATAGCAGTTCAGTAATTTTGTTGAAATTTAGCAGTACTCATCCCTGCAGGATACCACCATGTTTTAGTATTTTATGAAGTTTTAAGGCCTACAGAATGTGGGGAATTTTGTTTTTCTATGCTATTATGGAATGACGAGGTTCTGAAAATTCTGGTGAACTTGTTAACGTCCACTCCAGCTAATGAAGCTTTGTTGCGATAAGCAACTCATGAAATACTGTATGGTTTCTTGGCACCACCTATGGTATTTTGGTGAGGTTTTGGTATGTGATTTCTTTTACTCAGAAGTACAACTAGAAGTACTAATCCTTTCATTCTATTTATAGTTTTAAAAATGTCTTTTGTGATTACAAGTATACAAGGGGCTGCCATTATCTTCTAGATAATGTTTGGTAAATATTTATTAGACTTGTTCATGTTCACCAGATAAGTATCATTTCCATATTTGAACTGTTGAAAAAAAAAATCAGCCATAAAATTCTGACAATGTATAGTTAAGAACATTTTTCTTTGTGAACCCTGTTTTAGTCTTCATTTTTATAAAAGGAAAAAAGCGCTCTCCACAAACATTAAATTTTGTGTTAAAAAATATATGTTCTCTATTTGAGTTGTCTGTGGAACTTGTGTTGATACTTTTGATGTTACTGCCTGCAGGAGTTGCTTGATGTACCTCTGTATCTCAGCCTACATAATCTGTGTGCAACCCTTAAATGCACGTCTCCTTCAGCTGTTATGTTTCGTTCTGCAGTAATAAATGCGGGGTATCGCATATCTGGGACACATGCTAATCCACTGGGACTGAAATCAGATGCTCCAATGAATGTCATCTGGGATATCATGCGTTGTTGGGTAATAATCAGCTTCATCTGCATGTCTTTGTGTGCATACCTGAGAGAGAGAGAGAGAGCATCTAGTACAACAGATGGGTGTGAGAATTGGAAGCCCATTTGATCAACCTCAAAAATCTTGAAAATTGTGATCTCTAACCTCATCTTTGCGTTCAGGTAAAACTTCATCCAGTGAAAGCTCAGGCACCAGATCAATCAGGAAGTGTGATCCTAACTAAGGAACCGACCATCCAGGTTTGTTTCACTGTTCCTCATGGATATGTGAATTATCGTAGATTATTTTATGAGTTTTACTTAATTTGTTTGTACTTGGGTCATGTTGGTGACACGCCTAAACTAAATAATCCTGACTGGCTCATATCATAGAATGGTTTAGCTCTCTTGAGTGGCATGTAGCATGACTGCTTAAGTTTGTTGGTCGATGCCAAACAGTTGTAGTTATCTCATGTTTGTGTTTCATGTTTTTCTTTGTATGCGAAGGTTGTGCTTCTGCTTATCTCTTTATTTCTTTGTTCAATTGCTCAGGTCAATTTTGCTCGCACACAATCCTCACTGAGCAAGGCACAAGCTAAGAAGATTGCACGGTTCCTCCCGAATCCTGAGAACCACTGGGGGCCTAAGCCAAGGGCAGGCAGGCAGATAACAAGCAAGCATGCATCTTTACTGGGGCTAGAAAGGGTTAATGGGCCCAATGGGCATGATCAAACAAGTGAACCTGAGGCAAAACGGCAGAAATTAGATCATGGCACTGATTCAGAATCGTGACAAACGGGAAGCTTGGTGAAGGCCAGAAACTGCCCATGCAAAGCGGATTGCCTGTTTAGTGGCTAAAATTATCCTTTGTGGGAGATGATAGAAGTTTTGATTATATATGTTTTTTTTTGTGGAGACATAATAATATTCTCCAGTAGCCCAAAAGTTAATGTCATTGTGACAGTATGTGAGTCTTTAAGTTTTGTGAGTGCAATCTTTTTCTTAATTTTTACCGTTCCAAAAAACAAGTGAATTTCTCTCTCTCTCTCTCTCTCTCTCTCTCTCTCTCTCTCTCTCTCTCTCTCTCTCTCTCTCTCTCATATAGTACTATCTGGTCCAAATCCTGGGTAAGCATGCCCAGTTTCCGGGCTCAAAATGGGGTTTGATATTGGTTTCTAGGCATCACAACCATGTTTTGTTTTTCGGATAGCCAAGGCAAACCACCTTGCTCATGTGTGAGCTTGATGGTGTAAAAACTCCAAGGGAGGGAAAGTGCATCCGCAGGTGGAGAGGTATGGACCCATTTTGACAGGAAAGCTGTTTTTTTTCATCTGTTATGTGGTTCCTATCTTATATTTTCCAGACATGTTTCACTCTTTGTTGGAAAGAGACCTTATGAAAGAGAGTATCTTTCATAGGCAAGGACATGAAACAAACGGAGCTAAGTCCTCCTTGACTCCTTAGAGATCCAGCTTGGACCTTGCAGTAAGGGATGCACACCTTTGAGTTTCGAACTCATGATGTCCTTTCCGCTTGGTGACATTTACAAGTCATCCTATACCTGACTAGATGACCTCTTGTGAGCAAGCCATCCTATCCATATCATGTTCATGGTCTCGATTCTCGTATCAAAAAAATATCTTGCAGTAAATTAAAAAATATATCTAGTTTGCAGTAAAATGTTACTCCACTAGGCTCAGATCAGGTTGAGCAGGGTCCCATTAGAAAACCTTTTCTTCCCAAGACCAGCGAAGCCTGCTCTTCGGTTCAGCATTGGGTCCAGAACTTATGGAGTTTTGGGCTGATAAGGCATCCCAAACTTGGCCCACCTTGGGTATGCCCCTTGCGCATGCCGAAGAAAGGCGGCTTCCTGGGGACAAGGGGTGTGCCATGGGTTTACACGGTTGAGAAAGGAACCGCGCATAGCCAGTGTGACTAGGTCTCTGATCCCGGGAGTGGTTTTCTGGTTCCACATGAAAAAATGCCCATAAGATATTTGACCCATCTCATATCCCTAGCTCATATAACTAAGTTATGTTTGAATGCCTCTGTGGTGCTGATGTGTTACAGGCCCCACACCAATATCTGAAGCGCAGGGTTGGACAGGAGACCCGAGGATCTCTCAACCATATTTCGTTTGGTGTGATCCAACCATTTAGGGCATGATTGCAATGCTTTGTGTTTAGTAAAAGTTCTTAACAAGATTAACCTTGTGACCAACAATCACAGGTTGAACTTACTCAGTTGGGATTGTCTATCCCACCTGTGACCAAAACAAACATTCCCTTAGGGCACATTTGGAAGTGAAAAACTATAGTAGGAAAAGAAAGTTTTACCTATGAGAGTTTTTTATATGAGAACTTTTTCAAAAGAGTTTTTAGCTTGTTTGTGTAGAATGAGAAAAGCAGAGTGAAAAAATATGAAAAACTGAGAGAGAGAGGAGGAGGAGGGTGGGTGGTGATGGTGAGATGGGTGGTGGGGAGTGTAAAATTAATTTTTTTCTTGGTAAAAAACATTCCTGCACCCCTCCCCATAGAAGAATGTTTCCTATCAAAAAGTGTATTTTTTAGGAAAACTCTCTCTCATTTTCTCGGTAAGGATTTTCCATTTTGCATCAACATCTTTCTGGCTTACAAACGTGCCCATATAGTTACAACGGTTTTTTCCAAAATCATCCCTGTCTTGTAAGGCATTTCCAAATTCTTCCCTGCCTTATTATGTGTCATTTTATATGAGATTTTGATAAAGCCGATATAATAAAAAAGCACGATATTTCCGAAATAGCACCTATATTGAAAATATCACGTTTTCTAACATGATATTATCGCTTTATTAATATGCTAGTCATATTTTTTTATATTTGTAACCCATGTTCCTATACGTTTACATATTTTTTTATATAAATTTTGAAATTTATATACACCAATATTTTTCTGAGAAAAATAAAAATGTTTATTTTATTACTAGATTTTCTCTTGCCCAAGAAATCCCAACAACAAGATCTTTTACTATGACTATATACAGAGATAGAGAGAGCACCTAATTTCCCACTATATTCTAAATTCTCAAAATACCCCTTCTTAATAAGCATTAACTCAGCGTTCTTTTTACTTCCTACTTTCTTTAATGAAGCAGTTTTTTAAAAAAAGTAGGTTGGGGTTATGTCCCTTAGCCTTAGAACCCCTGCCAGTTATACAACTATACCATTGGGTTTTGAATCTGCAACGTCTCAACACAAGGTGAAGTGCACTAGCTGCTCCTGCCAGACAAGCAGATCTCCCGTTGGTTCAATGAAGCATCTTTCTTTCAAGGTGCATTTGATTACTTGTGATCTCTAGTCTGACCTCCCCCCTCAATCGGACTAAACTAAAAATCTATGGTTTTAGAAGGTTTTTGGCCTAAAACCTCAAGACCTGGGTTTTGAGATCGTCTGTTTGCATGGAGGACCATGCCTGGATCCACAAAACCTCGGGTTCTTCATAGATATCCGATGTAATCAAATGCATCCTCAATGACACTCCCTCAAGGAACAAAGTAAGGGCATTTTCGTCCTATTACTAAAGACTCGGTTATTTCCCACACCCCACGTTCCCATACAACTACAAAAGAGGGCCCATAAAACCAACTTTAACTACCTCTCTCCTCAATCCTATCCTTTCTCCATACCCCCAACAACAAAGCCTCTCTCTCTCTCTCTCTCTCTCTCTCTCTCTCTCTCTCTCTCTCTCTATATATATATATATATATATATATATATATATATATATATATATATATATATATATATATATATATAACTACCTCTCCTCAATCCTATTCTTTCTCCATTCCCCAACCTCCCTCAACAACAAAGTCTCTCTCTCTCTCTCTCTCTCTCTGAAGGCAATGGGGTCTCTTTCAGCAGCCAGCATTAGTGTTCTCTTCATGATCATGTTGAGTATGATAAGCCTCTTGGCCAGTGGACTCGAATTCAGGGTGGGTGGGCCCAGAGGATGGGTGGAGCCCGCCGGAAACGACACCGATACGTACAACGAGTGGGCCTCCAAGAACCGATTCCATGTGGACGACTCCCTCTGTGAGTTGTCTCTTTGAGATCATCTCCTTTACTTTGTTTTTGTTACTTTTACAGTTTTTTTTATTGTTTGTCATTTGCAATCATCTTGTGTTTCTTGGGTGTCTCTCATTGTTGGATATCTTGTAAAAACTTGGGAGTCGCTCTCTTTTTCTATTCATTTAAAATCGAGTTTTATGTAGTATTTTTTTTTTAAAAGAAAGGAAGGATGAGGTTTATGTAGTGCATGCATATTGGTGTTGTCACTAGAAAACTGTATCCTGTTCGTTACCTTTTTCTTCTGATGTTTCTGACTTTTCGTAATTTAGTTTCTCTAATTATTTCTTTTGATTTGGTTCACTGAGAAACCACTCTGATCAGGATCAGAGACTTAGTGGCGTTGGCTCTGCTGTCCTGTTAATTAGAGTAAGCAGGAGTGACACCCATGAGATTTGAACCTAGACCACCTGCCTAGCAGCGTAAGCTCCACCCATTATGTCAAACCCCTTGGGCTCCATTCTTCTATTTTTGCTCTTAATGAATTAATCCATGTATATTGCACATTTGAAAGGAGTTGAGATCAAAGGAGCGGTTAAGTGACATGGCTAAGTGCCATAGCCAATCACATGATAGCATTGCATGGGGCCCACAGTTATAGAGTGCAGGCCCCACAGGAAATGCTGTCATGTGATCAACTATGGCACTTAGCCATGGCACATAGCCGCTCCCAGGATCCACATTCCATTTGAAAGTACTGTTTGTTTGTTTCTTTTTATTCTGTAATTCGATTCTTTTATTTTTTGCTCTTAATTCATAAAGTATAAAACCAAGGATTGTTGCTGTGTGTGAATGACATTTATCAGCAAAGTAGTGGTACATAGTCATGTAGGTTATGTTTGGTAGCCTTAAATCAGTGGTTGTGTTGTGATTTCCACCATACTTTCATACTCTCTTGCTGTTTGGGAGCAGAGTGGTGTTGCTGAAACAACGCACTGGGAATGGTGCAGGCAACTCTATTTCTAAACATCATACATTGGCAAAACAATATTTTGGCAACACAATGAAACTGTATTTTCATCCCATTGCAAGGTTTCCAAACATAGCCATAAATTTACTATAGTCGTTTGTACTGGGAATCTGAGTAGAAAACTTTTTGTTTTTTACATTTACTTTTTTGTTAGTAGATGTGATCTATATAGTTTTTTAGTAGAAAGCAGATTTTCAATCATGTTTTTGCAACAGGCAAGTTGATTTTCCAAGGGTTTCAAAAATCAACTTCCCAAAATATACCAAAATTTGAACTCATGATATCATATTTTTTTACATTACAAAAAAGATAATTTAAAGTGCAATAGCTAGAAAGCAAACCATATTGAACAAATCTATATGAGGTTCGATAGCGTGGATACAACCTGCACCTAGGGGTGGCAATCGGGTCGGGTTGGCGGCTCGTGTCGGAGGGTTGGTGGGTCAGCATACCTCAACACGAACCCGACCCGTTTATTAAACGGGTAGCCCGACACGACACGGTTAACCCGTTTAATAAACGGGTCGGGTAAACGGGTTGGCAGGCTAGCGGGCGGGTTGGCGGGTGGGTAGGGGTCGGGTAAACGGGTTGGCGGGTTAGCGGGCGGGTTGGCGGGCGGGTTCGGGTAAACGGGTTGACCCACCCGCCTAACCCATTTATTAAACGGGTCAGCCGGGTTGGCAGGTTGGCATACCCCTAACATGAACCTGACCCGTTTAATAAACGGGTTAGGCGGGTCGACCCGTTTAAGCCAAACCCGAACCCGTCTAAGAAGCGGGTTGGCGGGTCGTGTCAAATTTTGCCACCCCTACCTGCACCTATATTGTAAAAAGATGCATAAGAAGGGGAATTATATAGGGGCCATTTTTTCCTCTTCTATATGCTTAACTTAATAGTCCAAAATCTTTGTAAATTTTTTTAGTCTTCAAATATCATTTTTTTTCATAGAAAACACATGATCCAGGTGTGAATTTCTTGTAAATTGACGATGCCCAATACATTTATGGGGTGGGGTCGGAACAGTGAAAAAAATACTGAAAGGGAGAAAAAAACATTTAGCATTCTTCATTTAGCATGGACCCATCTCTCTCTCTCTCTCTCTCTCTCTCTCTCTCTCTCTATATATATATATATATATATATATATATATATATATATATATATATATATATATATATATATATATATATATATATATATATCCTTGCAATGGTTTATATCATGATAAAAAAAGATGCATAACTGATGATGGCATTAACCCAAAGGGAGGTTTGGTGGGTGTTGGGGGTGGGGGGGGGGTGACATTGCTGTTGGTAAGGTTTACCATGAGTGTCAACATCTTGTATTAAAGAGGGCAAGGGATAAGCCCTTGTCAGCCGAAGCCTGGCTACTCTCTAGGGGCTTGGAGAACGCCACGGATTTACAAGGTCGGGACAGCAATCATAAGTATGGCAGGCTTAGCCAGGGAGATTAGGTCTCTGATCTTGAGGATAATTTTTCCATCCTTCACGTTTGGAAGCCAGAAAGATGTAAGAAAGGTGATGCAAAATAAAAAATGTCTACCGATTTTCAGACTCTTCCAAACGGGAGTGATTTTTTTGCTGAGTTTTTCTAAAAAGTACACTTTTTTTAATAGAAAACATTCAAAACCAAGAAAAATTTTATTTTTACTCTCCACCACCCATCTCACCGCCACCACCATCTTACCATCACCACCGGTCCACCACCCTCCTCCTCCCTCTCATTTTTTCATATCTTTCCACTCTACTTTTCTCATGCTACACAAACAAGCAAAAAATTTTCTTTTCAAAAACTTCTCATATCAAAAACTCTCCCAACGCAAAACTTTCTTTTCAAAAACTTCTCATATCAAAAACTCTCGCAAGGCAAAACTTTATTTTACTACGAGAGTTTCTCTTTCTTAGCCCTAAAAAACTGACGATGGCATTACTTCTCTCTAGATTTCAAGTACAAGAACGACTCGGTTCTGGTTGTAAAGGGCAAGAACTACGAGCGCTGCAACGGCTCCTTCCCCATCCACAAGTTCGATGACGGCAATACCCTCATCACCTTCCACCGCCACGGCTTCTTCCACTTCATCAGCGGCAACTTCACCCACTGCATGAAGGGCCAGCGTCTCATCGTCCGAGTCATGCGCCACGCTGACGCCCCGGCCCCACAAGCAGCCCCTGCCCCACAAGCAGCCCCTGCCCCACAGGCAGGCGGTGGAGGTGGTGGGGCCGGCACCTCGAGCCCCACCCCGCCACCTCAGCCCGACTCCGCTACCATGCTAGCCGCTACCGGTCTATCCCTCGCGGTTGCAGTAGGAGGCTTGATTGTCATTTCTGGATTCCTTCTCTAGTCTAGCTAGGCTACGTAGTCGTTTAATTAAACATGATTAGTTTCTATTTTTATTTGGATTTTAAATGTTATGGTTTGTAATATCCTATAGTTATTTCGTTTATAACATTAATTTAAGGTAATTATTTTTCTTTTTCATGGTGAGTATTTTTTTTTTTTGTGATATAGTGTGGTGGAGTGTTTTTTTTTTTAACTTGAAGAAACTGCTCCTGGTGCGTAGGCTTAGCCACGCTGGCTGAGCCTGACATACTTACCGTCTCTGTCCATGTCAGCGTAAAACTCCAAGGGCTAACCCTTCAACCCCAAAGAGTCATCAACTTTTGGCTGACAGCCATGAGATTCGAACCTAAACTGCTCGTCCGTCTAATGCTCTATCCCACTACTCCAAACCCCTTGTGGCGGAGTGTTGTTTATATACAAAAGGGCAAAGTGTATAGGTGTGTTGGTGTGTATGATTGTATTAGGTTGCATGCATCATGTATATGGCATAGTGACAAAAGTTTAAAACGGCAAAGTCTTGTTTTTCAAAAACTAGGGAGAATTTGAAAGAAAAATCATAAATCTTGTATTTTTTTACAAAAAAACTCGCTAATAAAAAATAAATTTTAAAAATATACAAATTATTTTGTATAAGAAAATATTAATAACAATTATTTAAAAATAAAAATACCTGGTTTTTCATGATGAATAGCCGTTTAAAAAGTAAATATCATGTTTAAATTGTGGTATTTTATGTTTTTTCATATATCTCATGATATTTTGAAAATCTCACGAGAAATTGTCGTTTTAAACTTTCAGGCAATTTCTCGTGGTATTATCACGAGATTTTCATAAATCTCGCAATATTTGTCACTATGGTATAGTGTTGTAACTCGTATTGTTTGAATCAATGAATTGAATATGTCTGACCAAATTTGATTCCGTTTAGTTGCATTTGGTAAAGCCAAAATCATGGCTGATTATAATTGGATGCAAATATGATTTTGGTTTTTGCTATTGAATCCAACAAATATTTGAACATGATGGATACCGAATATGTTTATATGCAAAAAAAAAAAAAACGGATCTGGCATGAGCTTTTCACCACCTGAATTAGAATATGTTTAGCCATCATCCCATTAGTGGAATATGGTATCTGACCACATCCGAATCCAATCCATTTACATTTCCAAATGATATATAGCTTATCAAACTTGGACAAATCTAGGAAAAGCAAATGATTCGACCCGATCAGCTTTTCACCATCGTCAGACAAGATCATAGATGAATTAGACAGAAAAATCCATACCAGATCCGACATTGTAGCGTATCGGATCTAATAGATCCAGAACGTGTCTATTGAATTTGATGAATGTCAAATTTGTTAGTAACCAAACCCGATCCATTCACAACCCTAGTCACATCACAGAACAAAGCCCATATTTTGTCAGACCAAAAACAAAAAGGTAAAGACGAGATCGGGTCAGAGTGTACTTTGACGGTATTCCGTCAGAGCACTTCTAGATGCCGTTGATCTCAAGATGAATGGCACCAAAAAACCTGTAGAATGGGATGTGCATCAATTGGATGAGTCCCATTCTTTTTTCCTGATGTTCATGTTTCAGATGAACGGCATCAGAACGGTTTGAAAATGAACGGCCAGCAATGAACCTATTCACTGTTTTGACGGTGTCGTATCAATTTTAAGATGAACGGCATCCAAGGCACATCTGACGTGAAAAGAAAACCTATGAAATTTTTACGTACACTCTCGCCCCATCTCAAAATCCAACCCTCCATCCTGCACGGGTTTTGATTTTAACCTTCATTTCCGTTTCATGTCCTCCGTCCCCGATCCAAACTGGGCGGGGCCCCGTTTCCCTTCCCCCCGGTCTACTCACCAGGGGCATATTCGTCATGTTATATTCAGAAGTGAACCTACGAAATAAACGCCGTGCGTCGCAATGACACTAATCACCCTGCACAACTTTTCATAAACAAGAAATCTCAATTTCTAAATCGACATCGTTAAGGGTACTTTTGTTATTTGAACCCTTCACCGTTACCTCTCCTGACCTCCGTGAGGAGCATCGTCAGCAACTTCTCGTACGTGCCGATTGCCGCCTCGAGCGTGTCGACGGCCCTCCGCCACCTCCCTGTATACCGCCTCCATCTCCGGCACCTCCGCTACCCGCCGTAACTCCGTCACTCCGGTCGAAGACCGCCACCCACCGCCCATCCCGGACGTCGCTCCGCGCCTCGCTGCAGCCGCCGACGGTACCACCACCACGTCACCCACCCCTCCCAGCACGTGCGAGAACGACTCCGCCACACGCTTGGCGTCCACGTCCAGAACCTTGATCTTCCCCTCCTCCGACGCAGTCACAAGGCTCCGGCCGTCCGCCACCTCCACGGCCGAAATCGCCCCCCCGTGCTCCGCCACCACCTCGATCTGGCCTCCGTCTGGCGGCGCGGCGGCGCCGTAGACCCTACCGTCGGACCCTCCGGCGTAGACGACGCCCCTCCCGGCCGGGTCCACGTCCACGCAGGACACGTGGCAGGGGAACGAGATCGTTCCTAAGTGGGTCCCGTTGGACAGACACCAGATTTTACACGTGGCGCCCGCAGAGCACGAGACGACCGTGGTGCCGGAAGGGCAGACGCCGGAGACGGGGGCAGAAATCCGGTGGAAACACAGCGGCGGATAGCCGGAGTCGGCATCGAGGAAGTGGAGGAGCGGCCAGACGGCAAGGACGCCGTCGTCTCCGCCGGAGACGAGGAGCGACCCGTCGTCAGAGATGGCGAGGCAGGAGACGGCGGAGGGGGAATGTGCGGGGAAGGAGCGGAGGAGGCGGCCGGAGGGGATGGCCTGGGCGTGGATACGGCCGGAGATGCCACCTGAGAAGAGGAATGCGCCACCTCCGGCGGAGGCGAGGGCGGCGACGGGCTCCGAAGTGGGGAGGGCGAGGAAGACGGAGGGGGACCACCAGTTCCAGAGGGCGATGGAGCCGGAGGCGGTGGCTGAGGAGAGGCGAGTGGCGTCGATCAGAGAGTTTCCAGCGAGAGTGACGCCGCGACGCGGGGCGCGGCAGCCGGAGAAGGTGGAGCGGAGGGCGCCGGTGGCGAGGTCGTAGGCGGTGTTTGTGTCATCGTCGCCGTCCGGGGCGGAGCTCACCAGGAGAAACTCCCGGCCCGACGAGGCCATCTCGTCCGGAAATTCAGGCCGAGTTCGCCGGAAATACTCCCGCTCCGCCCTGTCGTTCATTTTTAAGATATTTAGAATCAGTGGGTGAATTTCATACAATCTAAAAATCAAGCCCTCAATGAACTGTGAGCACATAGTTCTGGTTTCTTCAATATCGAAAATGCCCTTTTGTTGAGCAGAATAGACTGAACTGCGTTTCAAAAAATTTCAATTTACTTGGGGCTAATTTCGTAAACTAAGTTCAGCATGAGCTATTTATAAACCGCATGAACGTTGGAAGCCCTAACCCCAACCCTTTGTGATATCTGCCCCCAAAACCCTAACCCTAATTTCAACCGTTTTTCTCGTGAGTCATCTGTCCCAAAACCCCAACCCTAGCCCCGAAGTCTTTTACTTTTTCCTTCGGTGCGGCCGTTTTTCGAAACCAAATCAGGGTTAGGGTTTTGCTATATAATGCTGATCCCTAAATCTCAAAAGTGTTGAAAACCCTAACGATGACTCTGTGCCAAAATTTTCGAAACCCTAAATTCTCTTGCTTCCCCATGGATTCAGCAGCAGTTCGAGTCCTAATCGATTCTAATTCTGATTTGTCATTAGAAGTATATTGATTGTTCCCCAATACTCTACCTGATGTTCTTCGATCGTCAAGTTTTTTTGTTTTTTTGTTTTTTTGTTTTTTTGTTTTTTGGCTTCTCCGATTTTTTCAAGTAGCTTATCTGTTTCGGAATCCCTAACCCTAATTTGCATCGATGATGTGAATCATTAAATTGTTATCCTTGCACTTTGATTTTCCCATGAAGAAAATTCTCGGGGGAGAATGAAACTGAGATGCTTCCTTTTTTGCTTTCTAGGGTTCTTCCTTTTTTCTTCTTTTTTGAGTTTTAACTATTGGATTTCTCTTTTCTTTTTTCAGTTGGATGGTTCTTGGAATTTCACATGAGATAGTGTTCCGGATCAGTGATGTCATTCAGAGAAAAAACTGCGTTATCTTTCTGAAATTGCTGATGTCTTCCTCTGACTGAGATCTGGAATTTTGTTCATTTTTCATTCTCTGTTTTGCTTGACTTTTGGGTTCTTTTTCCCACACCATTATCACTTTTTTCCCTTGCATAATTTTCGTGTGCAATTAATTTTTGTTTCCTGTTTATCGCTTGAAGCTGTTCAGTTCAGTTTGATTTATTATTCCATTGTTACTGATGGAAGCAAATTAGTTAAATTGCCATAAATTAGTATTTTTCAATTCCAGCTTGTTTTAGCTTATTTCAATCATTCAACCCTTCTCAATCCCGTTTAAATCGTTTAATTCATTTGTATGAGTTTTGTATCCACAGATTTTTCAAGTTTTTTCTATTCACTCCCCCATCGTTTAGCAGTCTTCAAAGAGAGAATCTAATTGAAATTTATTTTTAACCATTTTAAAATTATTAAAAAACGGTTTTTAACTATTTTAAAATTTTACCAGATCAGGTCAGTTTCATATGGATTTTCTGCTGATACAATACGAATTACCTGATTCAGGCCGATTCGCAGCTATACTGACAACATTGGTCTAAAGTGCCGCTGAGGGAATCAGATTCTTAACTTCAGAAGTCCTAGAGCTGTAACATTGGATTAGATGATGCAGAACCAATGATGGTGAACAAGAGGGTGGGTTAATGATACGTGGGACGGAGTTAGCTGTGGTGGTGGTGGTGGTGGTGGTGGTGATGGTAGTGGTGATTTTCTGGCAACCCGAGATACAGACATTTGAGAGTGGTGGGCGTGAAGAATGTAAATAAACAACTATAATAAACATAAATAGGAAAAAAAAGCCCCAGGTTGATTTTAGAATTGGGCCATTTTCTATTTACTTCCAATAGAAATTATAAATTTATAATGTTGAATAAACAGAATGAATACATAACATAAATGAAAAACTGCTACTCAAATACATCTAAAAGCCGCCTCAAAACTCTTTAAAAAAACAAAAAGGTGCTTATTAGAATTTCAATGTTCAAGTCTTCAATCTCTTTCTCAGTAGAGACTTGGAGGCAAGCAGTGCATCCAAAACCTGCTCACCAGATAGACAAGAATCTGAGTCCCCCAGTGATGCTTCATTCCTGTGTATTACACTTTTTTCAACTGAAACTGAATCGAGCATTTCCTCAGCATTCTCTGTGCTGGCTTTCTGTTTTTCAGCTTCTGCTGCATCCTCCATCTCCAAATTTGTTTCCCATGCGAACCCCAAAGTCTCCGCCTGGTCCGCAAATAGAAGCCTTGAAGACGAAGCACCGCAAATCTCTTTATAAACGTCATACCTTGCAGCTAGTCTTTCCCCCTTCCAATAACTTTGTTAGCGGATGCAGAACAGATAACAGATCGTTACTCTTCTCCAGAGTGTCTTTTAAGATGAGGAAATCAGAAACAAGTTCTTCCTTGCTAAACTGAACAATTGCAGCAGAAATGTCCACGAAGAAGACGGAAGTGACGGCAGACGACCCGAAAACCTTTGATATGGAATCCTGCAGCTCCCTTGGTTTGATGTTTTTCTGAAATCCCCAGATGAGGACGATGTTTGAGAAGACAACCTTAGGATATCTCTGTTTGTGAATCGGTTGAGAAAACTTCATAACGCTCCCATCACTTAGACATACCATAATTCCTGGGTCCAAGCCAAGGTACAGTAGATTAACATGCTTCTGAAGTTTTTGGTTCTCAACCAGATCTTTCACAGAATGAGCCTTGAATTCAACACTCAAATGCTTACAGGCCTGAGCAAAAATGCAGCCGGTCATGAATGCGTCATAACCAGCTTCATGCTTGGCTCCGGAATTCGAGCTGGATGATCTGCAGCAAGAACTTTATATCAGAATCATAAACTATTTGAGCAACCATCACAACCAAATCTGAACAAGAATGGCTGGGTTACGTACTCTTGGCAAACAAGTGCAAGAATGAAAATCAATCAATGTATCACTAACATGCTTGAAAACAAACCTTGTTTCATCCGTTTCAACTTCAACTTTAATGCCGTGACTTGAAGACAAGCTTGGATCATTTGAATTCAGAGCTATATGTGGACAAAGGTATGCAAAAGCTGATGATAATGACGTGCTGTTCTTCTTCAATAACCTTTGAAGTGTAAGTTCGGCCCTAAGAAGGTTCTTGGTGTCAATAATGTAGGGAAAACTCTTGTGGATATTCAAAGCAAATTCTTCTAGCGTTGGAGGAAGGGGGCCAATAAACTTGTTGTGTACATGTGCAAAGTCTAAGCAATCAAAAGAAACAAAACTACACTTGAGGCTCTGAGCAAAGTGTTAATTAGTTGACACATAATAAATAAATCAATGAACAAAGAATAGAGTATAGACCTAATAAGCAATTGTGGCCGATAATCAATTTTTTTTCTGCAGCAAGAAGGTCAATAACATGGCGAAAACCGATGGCAACCTCAACCTTGGACTCTCTTTCCTTTCTCAAATCCTTCCTGATTTCTTCCTGCATGAAAAATATCCACCATAAAATAAACAAAGTCCTAAAATGAGAGGTAAAACTTGTACAGGTCTTTTTGTCATGTTTCTTTTTTAATTTCTTACCATAAGAAAGGCCTTGTCATCCTCAGAATTTGTGTACATGACTATGCTTTCCCCATCAGATCTATTATCATATGAGCGGACGTATAAAAGGTCTTTGAAATTCTTTCTTATAACCTATATTCAGTCATCTGTCAGCAATAAATTCATGTTGCAGATGTGAATAACATTGATCACAAGAAAAATGAAACAAAAAACATGAAAATTTTCAAGAAATATGAGCAAATAGTTGCTAACAGCTAAGATGATAGTATTAGTACCATCTGACCAAAAGATGATAAACTTCAAAACCATAAACCATAACATAGTTCAACAGGAAAGCACGAAGATGCCTGTAGTGCTGTAAGTTTTTAAAGAGTGTGTTTAACAAATAAAAGTAGGACAACACACTGAAATTTTTCTAAAATAAATATAAATGAAAGTTGCATATTTATAGATACATCCAAATGCCACCTGAGAGTTAGCAAAGAAACAGAATACCGGTTGAATCAACTTTAGTTGATGAGAGGTGAACTCATTCAATAAAAGAGATGGCCGCATCTTAAAGAAAATAGTTTGCAGTTGTGTTTTGCGGTCACCAGAACCTTCTCCAAGCTGATCTGACCAAACTTGGGAACCTAGCAAACTGTCACGCCATTCACTAAATCTAAGCCTCATTCTCTCAGTGAAAAGAACATCGGCTGTTCTTATTAATGGTATATATTTAGCTTCTTTAGGACAATCCCCAGATAGATAATCATCTGTGAGCTTGAAACGCCGTAGAACTTCAACCACTTGTGCTCTTGATAAATATGATATTCCTTTGGTCAACAAAGCCAGCAGAAACATTTTAAGTGCTCTACCATAAAGTTTCAAGACCCTGTGAATGAACTTTAAAACACCAGATATCATTCACGGTTATTGGACAAGGCATGAAGAGAAAGCATGCCCCGATGAGTGTGCACAACATAAATTTTACTGGGAACCAACACTAGTGATGAAGACGCAAATTCATAAACAGAAAGAAAATGCCCCTAAACCAACTATTTATAAAGAAATAGCAAACACCTAACACCTTCCCTAATCACCTAACCATCCTAACCACATAAAAGAAACATAGTTGCAGGTATTTTTTGCCTGATCAAAACTACTAGGTGTGTTTATCTGTCACGGGCATAGAATTTTTCGCAATGGCCAAGGCCAAAGGCCACACACCAACACTTTTCCATGTATTGAATCATTTAATTGGCGCACCACCTCGTGCACAACTAACTAGCAAAAGTTGATCAAGCGCATCTTAAATTGCGTATTCTATCTAATCCATGTCAGTTAGTACATAGTCATCCCATACCAGCTATCACTTCTGAAAATGACACAAACTTGCCTTAACCTTACGTGTCATGAAGCGTACTGCGACTTCATGCGCATGCTACAACAAAACCTCGCCACTCAAGGAACAACACCTTGTGGCCCCCGATCCGAAGACCAGTTAATGATTGAACATCATAGCGAAGAGCACTACTCAGACTCATTCACCGATGCTTAGGCATTCACTCGCCTAGCCTCAAGCCACCATACTCGATTGGAATCACCTAAGGTAATTCCTGGGGGAATTATCCCTAACCCACACGCATCCTCGTGCGTCCAAACGCTATGCATGAAAAACTTCTGCAAGCCGAGAGGTCCTTAACTAAATCTTCAAAGGCAACATCCTCTGATCTGCTAACACAGATTAACCAAACAATGCTCCATGTGTGTGCCACCATACAACAATACACTAACGACGATATTGGTGCCTATCGTGTATCGTGTTATCATTGCATGTCATCGATCAAGCCAACCCATACCGCGCGTTCCTACAATCGATGCATTTTTCACTCTCGAAGGCTTAGTTTGGGACATTCTCCCCACCCAAACCATTGTCGTCCTCAACAATGTCGATGCAGGTAAGAACACAGTTTTAACTGATATGCCAATTTCCCTTTGCACTTATCTTTGGTCTATTTTTTGTCTTCACCTTACTCAACTTATTTTGGTTTTCATCCACTATCGCCGCAACATTTAACACGTCAAGTCTCATTCCATAACGCGTCTTCGATCACTTAGACAGTGGTCTTCCGCTCCATTAACATCGAACATTCTTTATTCGTGAGACCCCAGCGTAGTCCCATACACAAGCGGATTATCATCGCCCGCAGGACAAACTTGTCATCTTCATGCTCATGGTTGGGGTGCCTTCTGACCCCAACAAGAGCAATACAAAGCCCTTCGTGGTCCTCGCAGAGAAGGACGACCATCAACGCATGCCACAGGGATATCAACTCTCTTAAGGCACCAACTAGCGATTTTTCAATGGTCCAAACTAGTCCTCAAGTGGGGGACGCCTACTTGCATATCACCCCAAAGAGGTCCTTCAAAGCGTCTTCACAGGCACTCGTCCACACAAGGGCCCAATGCTGCAACTCTCATCCAGAGCCAGCAAAATGTTCCCGCAGAAACCAAACCGATGAGCCACGAACAACAACTTTTTTCGCACACACAACCCACTGAGAAACTGCCAACTCAAGGGACCAAAACAATGAGAATTCTGCTCAAGTTGGGCATTCCGCTAACCCACATTCTTGGGAGAGAATACAGAAGTTTAATTGAGTCTCTCATACCCAAATGTGCAAATCCATCTAGCTGAATCCAACATACATTCTCTGCATGCACAAGGCAAACGCCACGCTCTGTTTGCAAGCCTAACGCACAACTGGTAAGAATTTTTAGCTTATCAATGTTCTCTTAGCCAACTGAACAACAACCGTACACTTCTCTTAGCCAACTGAACAACCGTACACTTCTCCTTACCATTGACAAGATGACTCATACCACCCTGTCAATATCTTGCTTCTGTGTTTGGTCAACAACACTTCAGCTGCGCAAATCTGTGTAACCAGGATAAACCATCATTGTCCCCTTCAGTGTCGCACTCAATGAACAATAAGGTATTTGTAAGTCATTATGCTCTGATACAAATTTGTCACGGGCATAGAATTTTTCGCAAACCCGTGACATGCTAAACTGCCCAGCCTAATGGCCAAAGGTCACGCACCAATATTTTTTCATGTGATGAATCATTTCATTGGCTCTGCGCACCACCTCATGCACAACTGCCTAGCAAAAATTGATCAAGTACATCTTCAAATATGTATTCTATCTAATCCATGTCACTTAGTGCATAGTCGTCTCATACCAGTTATCACTTATGAAAATGACACAAACTTGTCTTAGCCTTGCGTGTCATGGAGTGTATTGTGACTCCATGCGCACGCTACAACAAAACCTCGTCAGTGAAGGAACAAGACATTGCGGCCCCCAGTCCGAAGACCAGTTGATGATTGAACACCATAGCGAAGGGCACCATCCAGACTCATTCACTGGCGCCTAGGCATTCACTCGCCTAGCCCCGAGTCATCATACTCGGTTGAAAACACCTAAGGTGATCTTTTGGAGAATTAGCCCTAACCCACACGCACCCCCATGCGTTCAAACGCTACGCATGGAAAACTTCTGCAATCCAAGAGATCCTTAACCAAATATCCAAAAGCAACATCTTCTGATCTGTTGGAACTATTTAACCAAACAACACTCCACGTCTGTGCCACTGTACAACGATGCACTAACGACGATATCGTCACCTATCGCGTGTCGTGCTATCACCGCACGTCACCGATCAAGCCAATGCATACTGCATGTTCCTACATTCGATGCATTTTTCACTCGGTAGAGCTCCGCACTACACCTGACCCATTTCGAAGGCTATCATTGCTTATTTATTTAAAAAGAAAATAGTTCATATCAAATCAATTTAACTAGAAATTTTGATTTTTTTCGTCAATCTATCTAAAAACACATCTAATCTGGAAAGGCACCTCATCCAATGGATGTTTTCTACTCAGCTACGTAAATAGATCTGTAAGTTAAGGTTAAGCAGACACCTAACATATGCTTTTTTAAGCTGTTAATGATTGTTAGGAGATAAGATTGTTTAGGACACATACATGTGTGCACTTGTGCACACTTACACACATATATTCCTAAAACAGACATATGCTGTGTATATCAAGAAAGAAAAGATAAACAAATGCCACGAGTTTTTTTTTGAACATTTTTGTTTTTCTCCAAAGGTGAAATATAAACCCGAGAACAGCAATTAAATTAGACAGTTTCACTTCACAATGAGAAAAGCTCAAATACCCTCACCTTCTCCAACCAGCAGTTTCACTATCTACAAGTATGAGAAAGTAACTTTGTAGTAATCCCACATCAATAGCAGGCTTACCACTTCATTTACAACAAACAAGAAATGGACAGACCAATGACAAAATCAATTCTCAGATTACAATTTTACCTTCGTGTATGCAAGCATTGAAATCAAATTGGTGTTTTGCTAAGAAGCCTATTGAACTTGTTTGGCAAAGGAATTCGTACAAAGGAAAATCGATAGAAAGCTCTTTCCGTGGAAATACATAAAAGTTGTGCCTGAAGAAGAACACATGTTAGTGTTTCTCAAACATTTTCATATATACATGAAACAGACAAGTCAAATTCCCAAAACAAAAGGAAAAGAATTTCAACAAGTTCAAAAGGAAAAGAAGAACACATATACAAGAACTCCCTCTCTCTCTCTGTATTCTTTTTCTTTGAGTAATATTAATGCTGTGGGTCAAAACAAGAGTTCAGTTCCATTGAAGAAGTTGAACATTCCATGAACCAAGGATTCCCTTAAAGGTGTGTTTGGATTAATGGAGTTGGGTGGAATCAGAATCCAATTACTTCCAAAAGTCTTTTATCAAAAACAGAAGAAAGGGGGATTCTGATGAAACTGGAATCTAATTCAACCTAATTCCGCAAATCCAAACGCACCCTATAGTTTATACACAGAATTCTATCTCTAACAAGCGAGAAAAATGCACATTTGAGGGAATGCTTGATCAACAATTGCTCTCTCTTTAATAACGGTGATTATGTCTACATGTTAATCTCTCCCATTGCTGATTTCCCTGACTTCCGTTGATTTTCTCTCACGATGCGAAGGATATCAATCTAAAAGAGGGAAGAACAACAATTGGGTATCAAAATGCACAGAAATTTGCGATTATTTTGCCGCATAATTGCCCAAAAAAGGAGGAAAACTTACGGGTAAGCAACGAGGGTTTCCTTCGAATCGTCCCATCTGAAGGGGCAGACCCCGAACTGAACGACGGCGAACCTCTCCGCCGAGTCCTTGAGCTTGAGGTAGCGAACGTCGGGGCGGTCGAACTCGAACGATTCCCGCCACGGCGCACTGGCGACGCCGGTCATCTCGAGGTCCAGAGCCACGAATTCGGCGTCTCTCACCGCCGCCCGGAGGCCGGAGAGGGCGGCGTAGAAGTTCTTCCTGGTGACGTTCTTCATGGCGAAGGCCGGAGGCGAGGGGGAAGACGACGACGACGGAGAGGAAGAGAACCAGGAGGAGGGAAAGGGGGTTAGGGTTAGGGTTAGGGTTTTGGGGAGGGAAACCCTAATAACCCTAATGGGCCATTTCCTCAGCATCGCTCTGTTTCAGACTCACTCCCGTCACCATTTTTCCTGTTGAGAAGGCGGGGAAAAGAAGCGCGAGTGAGGCTTTTATAGGTTTTACGGCAATCCTATGTCAAAAAGATACGGGTACGACCCGACACGTTACTTTGAAAAAATTGTTTTGAGAAAAGACACGTCTAATTTACAAGGTCTTTCTTTTTTGGGGTTAATATTTGTGTGCTATTGAAGGTATGGAACTGTCGAGTATAAATCAAATTTTTCCTTATTTTTTTAGTTTTTGTTTTTTTGTAAATGGGACTTTATGGATGATCTACAGGGTTTTTTAGTAGAAAATGAGTTTTAAATTACTTGATTTGTGAGATGTAAACAAGTTTTGGATTCTCAACCAAAAGAGAAATCATACCCATATCTTACAACGATTACATTGAATCAGACCCAGTAAAATATTTTTTATTATTTTTACATTAAAAAATTAAGGTTCTTAGTTGAAACTCAGGGGGAGCCCGGGTTTGGTATGAAATTTCACAAACCATACCTTTCAAAAATAATAATTTGAAAAATAAATAAATATATATTTACAATAAAAAATACATATAAAATATTCAGGGCCAGTGTTGGATATTCAGACAAAATTATATTGCAATTCGCAAGACTGACCCACTTGCTAAAGGGTCCATTGGATCTAACCCAATTTGGATCATGACAACAATGCGATATTATCAAGAACAGAGTTCGAATTGGTGTCGTACGTGGCAAATACCAGATCTGATTAATTGGATGTTGTTTAAACAGACTGCGGTTCGGATTTGGACTCAGATGGTGAAAAGCTAATACCAAAACTGCCTTTTTACATATAATTGGATTTGAATATCCATCAGATCTGGATATCCATCAAATCCAGTAGTAAAAAGTCAAAACCATATCCACATCTGATTACAATCGGATATGGTTTTGTCTTACCATATCCCCCACTACTTAACCAACAGTCACTAGAATGTGTTAATTGGAAATATGTGAACTCGAATGTGAATTAGGCATTTCTGACACTTGGTTCATTTGCTAGAAATTGACTCTTGGATCATGTATTTTTGATAAAAAAAATAAGATTTTAGCTGTTGGTTTCAAGCATTAAAAAATCTTTTTTAATAAAAGAGTCAGTTTCTATAAAACCAAACATCTAGATAACAACTGAGGGAGGACATGAAATGGGGCTGGAGGTTAAAATCAAAACTGGGATGAAGGAGGAGATGGACTTGTGCTTTTTCTCCACCCCGTCCCTGATCCTTCTTTAGGGATGGCAGTGGACCGAGGAGAAAAGGGGGCCCACCCTGCCTCATCCCATTTGGAACGAGAATGAAGTACATGAAACAGGGATGAAGGTTAAAATCAAGACCTGTGCAGAGATGGAGGCAGGATTTTGAGACGGAGCGGGGGTGGATACCTTGTCCCCGCAACTGCCCCGGTCTACTGTCATCCCTAGGTAGACCCTTACCAGTTATTATGCAACGTACCGCAGGGGTTTAAACCTGCAACGTCCCACCACAAGGAGATGTGCGCTGACAGCTCCTACCAACCAGGTTAGTTCATAGGAAAGTTAGGGAGCATTCACCTTGTTTCCCTAGTCTTGGAGAAATCAAACAACCTTTTCTCATCTGTCCCTTAGGGTATGTTTGATGGCTTGTCCAGGGTTGGACGAAATGAACAAAAAGAATGAAAGAACATTGGTTATGTTTGTTCCATAACAACTGTTCCAAGTCCAATGTTTGTTTGGATCATACTCAAATGCTATGTTCCAAGTGTTCGTTGTTTGATGACGATGCGCAGACAACTTCAACAATGAAAGAGAAAAGAAGGGTGAAGCTGAGGACGAAGATGGGGAAGTAGTAGCGACGTGGGATTCCCTTCAATTCTTCCTCTTCATCGAGTAATCCTTCCTCTTCGATGGCGGGGATTTCCCTTCGAGCAATCCATCGGAACAGAGAGAAAGAAGAACAGGGAGGGCCTCACCCTCCCCTGCTGAAATAGGGAGACAGGTGCCCCTCCCCAATCAAAAAGATAGGGCAGAGAGGGCATCCCCCCCCCCTGCCGCAACAGGAAGACAGGGAGGGGTTGTGCCCCTCCTTTGTCGAAAGAGAGGATGGAGAGAGGGAAAGAGGGTGGGTGCTCGGCACCCTCCCTATGGCTCTAGCTCTGGCAAGAAGGCGTTGCTCCGGCTCTGGCAAGAGGGGGAGGCGCATGGAGACAGGGAGGGGTTGCTCCCCTCTCCTATCGAAAGAGAGGACAGAGAGAGGAAAAGAGGGGGGTGCTCGGCACCCTCCCTCCGGCTCCGGCAAGAGGGGGAGGTGCAGGGAGTCAGGGAGGGGTTGTGCCCCTCCCCTGTCAAAAGAGAGGATGGAGAGAGGGAAAGAGGGGGTGCTCGGCACCCTCCCTCCGACAAGAGGGGGTTGCTCTGGCTTCAACAAGATGGGGAAGCACAGGGAGACCTTGTCGGCCCTGTCGTTGTGGTTGATCCGTTGAGGTGGATCGAAAGAGAGAGAGAGAGAGAGTTGGCGCCCCTCTGCCTTGCTCAATCGACAGAGAGAAGCATCGATGGGTACGACGTGCCCGTTGATGCATTTTTTTTATGTTCTTTAGTTCTGGTTCTTTTTGTAACAGGAAAGGGTGAAGTAAAAATTACACATCAAAATGGAAGTGGTGGACGCACGGAATGCCATCCGCCGCATCCAACATGATTTTAGTCTGAATCACGCTGGGAGCTGTGCATCAAACGTATTACTGCACACTAGTTCATTCGAGGAACATAATTTGCAAGAGAAGACCTAAGACCGAATCAGATATTTAGTAAAGGAAGATTCTAAAAGAGGAAAATGGGTGACTGAATAATCTGCATAGTGGTTTAATTCAAAAAAAGAATATGCATGGTTGAAGGAAATACTCGCTTATTGAGCATGGATTTTCATTGATCGGATCATTTAAAACAGACAACTTTAAATGTAAATCCTGTTTGCTTGTCAAACTTTAGTATCTTACCACCATTATATGTCCTTATCTACTCCATGATCTAAAAAAAATACTAACAAGTAACAAACCACGAGGGGGAGAATGTATATTATATAACCTTGTTTGAAATACAAATTTCCATTAAAATTACAGAAAATAATAGGAAATTACATGAGTTTATTGGTGCAAGAGAAGCAAAACCGAGGGGGGGGATCCAATCCATTCTTCTCCGATCCGATCCAAAATCACTGGGAGGAAAAGAAACAAAGATGGTGTGGTCCTCTCACACTCAGTCAAGTGTCAAGACTCACCTCACCTCATCACATGAGTCGATCCGAGTGAGCAGGCTCACCTGCCCTTGAGGAGGGCCTTCTCGGCGGTGTCCATCTCCTCGAGGATGCGGGACTTCCGCTTGGTGGGGATGGGCGCGGTGGGCCCGAAGCTGATGTAGTGGCCGGACACGGCGTTGAGCGCAGAGTACATGTCCCTGAAGGAGGCCCGACCCAGCAGCGCCTTCTCCCGCCGGAACTTTGCCACCCACGAGTTGGACGCCTGCCGGAGGTCAGCCACCGACGACGAGATGTTCGGGTCCGACCGCTCCATCGTCAGCGTCGCCCTCACCTTCCCGATCATCTCCGTCGTATCCCTCGTGTACTCCTCGTCCGCCGCCTCGGCCGCCGGTGGCTGTCCGAGCAGCAGTAACAGGGCTGCCGCTGCCGTGGTCGTCGTCGTCGTTGTGAGGAGGGTTCTCCGGGTTAGGCGGGTGGCCGAGGCAGTTGGGCGGAGGAGGGTACGAGGGAGGGTGGTGGTGGTGGTGGTGGTGGGAGGGGGGAGTTTGAGGTGGGGAATTGGGGTGAAGAGGGAGTGGGTGGTAGACATTTTTCTCAGAGAGACACAATGTGTGCTACAGGAGAGAGACCCCTTGATTGAGAGAGAGAGAGATTTTGGTGGGCAGAGGAAGACGAATGAGGATGATCTCGTTGCCACGTGGCTTATCAGCTTATCCACTTCCTCTGTTATGCTTGGGCGTGAGCGTTCCTTCAGTTGTGAGTATGGGTCAGGTTTGACCCGGACATACCAAACCCTATAGGGTCAGGATTTAGTGAGTAAACAAGAAGGCCCGATTAGAATCCGGATGGGATATATTGAGCACGGTATGGTTTGTGGAAATTTATAACCGACCTGGGTCCGACCCGAGTTTTTATTAAGATCCATAATTTTTTTAAGGTAAAAATGATAAAAATATTATTTGACCGGGTATGGTCCCGGTCTGGTTCATGCATGGTTTTAAAACCCATGAACTTGTCACTAGGCTCGTCCTTTGAGTGAATAAATATAATCTCCTTTAGAAATTTTGGTGAACTGTTTTTTTTCATTTTCAAGATTTCTTTTACAGCTTCCTTTTATTTGTTTTTTTGCAAGCATGTCCTACTTTAAATATCACCAAGTTGTGATGGGATAGCACAAGTTCGAACCCCGCAGGAGGTCACATGTCCCTGGCCATGAGGTTCAAAATGGGTGCACTGCCTGCTGGGCAACGGGGATCGGATCTAGGGTTTTACATCAATGAACTCAGTGACTGAGGTGGGTTTTTTTCTGCTATCCAAATTAAAATATATATATATTTGATAAATGAGATTTGGTTTTACCATTTCCACACACACACACCCCAAAAAAAAAAACCCACTGATATGTTGTATGTTGGTATATTATTTCACCATGATATTGGAATCATGATATTCATACATCAAGCATTGTTCCATATATGTGGGATATGTAGGCATATTGGGAACAAATTGACGAAATTACCAAATTATTTTTGCTTTAAGATATATATTTTAATATATTTTTAGCTTTATATATTCTTTGACTTTTATATATATATATCAACTTGCTCTTTTAATATATGCAGATGAGTCGATTGCAATTTGCCTTTATGTTTTCCATTTTTTATTCTTTTAAAAATTCCTCATTGCTTTTAATTCTAGACAATAATTGCCTATAATTTCCGGAGATTCTATTGGTATCTTTTTTTTAAAAATTTCAACAGTAGCGCGTGCCATATAACATGACCTTTTGTATTCAAAGGCAATATTTTAATGTAAACTAATCCGGCTAGCTTTCTTTTCCTTTTTGTATTCTTCTCATTGCAAATTATTTATAAGCATAAGGTCTACGTATCATCCAGATCTCATTGCAGCATATGGTCCTCAAGACAATGGTAGATGGAGACATGCAATGAAGGTTTGTCATATATACTTTTGAGGATAACTTATAGTTCAATATTTTTAATGTCAGATGATTTTTTTCCTTGGTTTTGTATGTGCCAAGATCTCATAGTTGCTTTTCTTTTTTCTTTTTTTGCCACAGATACGCTCCCATTGGTGAAAGAAGAGATTGAAGGTATGTGTAGTGTTGACAGAAGATAGAGAGCACAACCCAGCACAGGCAAAATGGATTTTGCTTTTGAGGGGAGTGTGCTCTTTATTCTTCTGTCACCATGCTATAGTGTTCAATTCAAAAATGAAAAAGTGAATGAATTGGTCCTAATTACTTTTTGGGATGGAGTGGAAGAAGGGAAGAGATTCTAGAACGAGAAAAAGGATTCAGTTCCTTTGAAAGAATTGAATGAGTAGTAATTCTGGAGAGAGATCATAAGAATGACTTATCTGTCAACTTTTTCACTCACCCCCAAAAAATCAAACTCTGCCTTATTGTGTGTGATCACATGAGGGTATATGTGCATATGTTTTCATGCTTCTGCTTATGCATACATGTGCATGATGAAAATTGATTGGGTTCTATTGCATATTATGCAGTGCATCACATGTCAGATCTTAGCTGTCCAACCGAATGCATCTTGGTTATTCACACTCACCCTTTTGTGCATATGATCATAGCCTTCCATACGTGTGTGTGTGTGTGTGCACGTGCAAATACACATGGAATCATGTATGTATTCAGTTCAATCAATATATTCAGTTCAATTAATCTGTGTGTATCTGTGGCACAGGGAAACTAAAACTTTCATGGAGGAGAAGCAAATGAATTGCTTTCATAAAAAGTCCTCGTCTACGTGCATATGGATGTATGTGATATAGCCATCCATGTGTTCTTCTACCCATGCACATGTCAGGGGTATTCGTGCTTCTGCTCATGTGTGCATGTGCATGCCTGGGAACATGTATGTGTGTGTGTGCATGTGTGTACGGCCACATGCCTGCACAAGCTTGTGCGCGCTTGAATTAAACTGTATGCACTGCACATCTGCACATATGATGAAGGCAATGTATGTGCATCTAATGTTTGCACATGCATGTACGCAGATGTGCATGTGTATGCCTGCTTCCCCTCATGTGTACATGTGCATGGCTGAGAGAGAGAGTATCTATACTTATTATATGTCCATTTGAGCGTTGAACATTATTATTATTATTATTATTATTATTATTATTATTATTATTATTATTATATATATATATATATAGAGAGAGAGAGAGAGAGAGAGCAATGGGTCCATGCTAAACCCATTTGGTGATAAATCGCATGCTAAATGAGTTTTTCGGGCTTTTTTTCATTTTATTTTTGAATTCTGACTGTACAGATGTGATCCATGTAATTGATTTTATAGGGATCAGCTCTTAAAGCGCTTGATTCCAACAAATCAACAGTCCAAAATCTTTGTAAATTTTCGAGGCTCCAAACATCATTTTTTCATCAAAAACACATGATCCAGGTGTGGATTCTTAGTAAATAGACCATGCCCAACACATTTATGGGCCCGAAACTGCATAAAAAGCACTGGAGAAACCCGGAAAACCCATTTAGCATGTGGTTTAGCACCAAATGGGTTTAGCACACACCCATTTTCCTACATATATACAAGTGGTAGAGCACAAACACAGTGGCGCTCCATCGCAGCCTTGATGGACGGCAAAAAAAGATGCTAAAACCTGTTTTTTTTGCGTTTTAGACCCTTTAGGCCCCATCGAAAAACTGGGCCTTTAGTGACGGTATTTTGACCGATGAAGGTCCTATTTTACACTGGGGTGTCGCTAAAGGGTCTAAAACACGAAAAAAAAAACACATTTTTAGTTTCTTTTTCACTTTTTTTTTTGCCGTTCATCAAGGTTGTGATGGACGGCCAGCAGAGTCCCATAGGTAGATGTGCACCTAAGGGTTGTGCAGCTACCAAGAGAAAGAGAGAGAGAGAGAGAGAGAGGTTATGGGGGCTATTGTTCCTGGACTGTGTACTGGAAAAGGTGAATTTAGTAATGCCCAATTGTAGCAGGTTTTAAGGTTCTTTCTAAAACCTTCATTTGGTTCTCTTTTGTTGTATCAGACTTTATTGATATTCTACTTGCACGCATGCCCTGTAGCTTTTTATGCACATCACTCACTTTTCCCTTTTTTTATTGAGCCCAGAATTTCTTTTATATTCAATAAAGAATCAACCAGTGACTCGGCCAACAAGGTGCATCTCATTTAATCACTCTGTTAGTCCCTCTTTCAGTTAACTATTTCTTTAAGAATGAGTGTGGTTGTGGTCCTCACAGGGTTCATTCTCCAAAATCCTTCCCTCCAATAACCTCTATAGATGTGATGCTGGACCACGTCATAAAGTTTTTAATATTTAAGTTGATTTTCAATAAAACCTACATTTTGTGTTAAAGTTGGCCGTTAATTTTAATTGTGGGTCCTGTTAACAATGTCCTCTTGAACATAACTCTGTACTTGAGAAAGTTTTTTTTTTTTTAAAGGCAATCTGAGGTTAGGACAGTGTTGTGAGAGGTGAACGCCTCATTACCTGAAGTGTACGCCTCAGAGGCGAAGCGCACGCTCAAGGTACTAAGGCGTTGGAGTCTCGAAGCGCATGCTTCACATGGGTGAAGCGCACGCCTCGCATTGAGGCGTGCATGCTTCACATGGGTGAAGTGCACGCCTCGCATTGAGGCGCGCTTCGCTTCTAAGGAGTATGCATCATGTTTGAGGCCTGCTCTTCTGTGCAAAAACACTTGGTTCCACATATTTTTGTTTCATTGAGTTGCCTACCAAGTTCTAAACTTGTGTGGCATTGAAGCTTACGCCATAGGACATGAAGCTTACACTTCAACGCCTAAACGATTTACAACGCCCTAAAAAAGAAAAGAAGAAATGAAGGATCATTCAGAAGAACCCTAGCAGGAAGTGAAACCCTAGCACGATGAGCCAGACGATGTGGATGAGAAGGAAAGCCTGACATTGGAACGCGTCATTTCTGCTGTTGTCGGCCTTGCAAAACCCTAGCTTCGCTACGTCGGTGCCGGAGCAGAGCGCATCGTCTGGCCGCACCAATACGTTACGTCGTCAATGCTGCATACGGGATCGGTGGTGAAGCAGGCCACCGGGCAAGAGACCGACGGCTGATGATGATCGGAGGAGTGTGCGCCGAAACTTCCCTCCGAAACAGATCGCCGCAAAGGAAAGGTCAAGCTCGCACGTGGACGGACGAAAAACGACGGAGATAAGCAAGAGGGAAATGATCGAAAGCCGAATGTGGTCTGCCATATCGTCGGAAAATATCCTGGCATGATTTATTTTCAGGCGGGCGATAGAATTGTTAGCCCGAAAGGAACAAGGGAAAGAAGAGGAAAACAGGCGTTAATCGCTTTCTGTCCGAAGAAACGACCATTGCTTTTTTCATGACGAATATACCCTTGTCAGTTTTTGAGAAAAATCGTTTCTTTTTTACTCGGATTGGTGAACCGGGTCTTGTGTATATGGACTCGGGATGTCCTATGGCGTTTGGAACCTTTGTATGAATTCACCTTATCCAGGAAAAGAAAACAAGATAAGTTGGTATCTTGTGTCCCCCACATGGCTAGCAGGGTGGCTCTGAAGGGTTGAGATGATGGTGCTCTTGAAGCTTACGCTTTAACGCCTCAAGGCTTACGCCTCGCTTCGCCTCATTGCATTTAACAACCTTGGTTAGGAGGACCCCTACCAGTTCAAACTATATTTTCTATACAAAATCACCATTTCATAAGAGGATGCCGATCTTTCCATGATTTGTGCACTCCCCTCTTGCTAACTTAACTAAGTGTGTTCCAAAAAAAAACTAATTACAATAACTGGATCTAATCTATAGTCTTTCAAAATTGTACAAGGTGTTAACAAGTAGTGAAGGGACACTCACCCTAGGTCTCCTTCCTTCTAGGATGTGGGCTATGCTCCTTGCCACATCGGTTTTTCTTGTCTCGAAGATCACCTTCCCTGATATACCTAAAGCCTTAATGGACTCAATGTCATTCCTTTGATTTTTTTATTGAAATTTTAGTCTCCAACATAAAAATTACATCGACCAAGTGGTCTTTGAGGACCCCTGCAATCAATTTGAGAGCCCATCTTCTCCCCAGACTCCTAACCTTCCAGGACATTACTCTCATAGATTGGGGTTTGGGGACTGATAATGAGGTCCTGGTCATATAGGCCGACCCCTGCACTTTCTGCTGTCATTTCTTGGTCTCTGAAAATTGCAAATTAATCATTTATGTTATTTTCGAGAAAATGCTGAAGGCAATTGTTTTAACAAAAAATGATTGTATTGTTGTTGTAAAAATGGCATGGTTCCCGAAATACCTAGCAATTTGACAAAATCTCCCCTCCCTCGCAAATACAGTGCAACTCTTACTTGTGACTGTCCCCAAAACATGTGAATCTCCAAAAAAAATACAACACTGGCATGAGGATGTTAGCAAATACAGTATGACATTCGTAACTCCATGATTGTGAATGTCATCCTAACTGTGTTGTTGTTTTTTTATGAAGGATGTTCACGAGAACATTTGGCCACGAGAACATTTGGCCTTTAGCGACATCACATGAACTTTTAACGGCATTTTGAAGTGTCCCTAAAGGTCCCAATGGAATTGAGACCCTAGTGATGCTTCAAAAGCGCTAAAGCATCCTTTTGTGTTTTAAAGTGCTTTTGCGTGCTGACTGTCCATTGGTCAGCAAACATCTGTTTAATATAGATTAAGCAGCTACCACTTTTTCGCAAAAATGTGAGTTTTTTTTTTTTTTGAAAGGCAAGTCTCCTTTGACTGAATACTCCCATTGTGAATGTCCCCAAAATGTACAACCCTCCTCTAACTACACATTTGTGAATGTCACACATTTGTGAACATCCTAGTAAAAAAAATGGCACATGAAGGAGGACATTCGCAATCAAGAGTGGTGAAGGTCGTACTGTATTTGCGGAGGGGTAAAAATATCCTAAAAAATCAAAAATCAAAATTTTGGATATACAAAAAAAATTGTCAAATTGCCAAAGTATTTTGAGAAATGCACCATTTTGCAAAGACAGTGCGGTCATTTTTTATGTTTTAATTATAGAGATTTTAAGGGGTAAGTGACCATTGGCTCTGTTTGGAAGACTTGCATTAAGTTGAAATCATTATTTTTGCATTAAGATGAAAACAATATTTTCATGTGTTGTGAGAATATGGTTTTGTCAAAATGTAGGGAAGACAAATATGATGTTATGAAAATGCCTGGACTTTTTAAAACATTTGTAAATGGTGTTGAAATGTGGTGCTGGAGTCTCCAATTTCATCCCCAACACAGTTTGTTGGCGACATAACTGCTTTCAAACAACAGATGCTGACACCACTCAGCAAGCAGCAAAGAGTGCCGAGGAAAGTGCAAGTCACCTTGAATTCAAAGCTCCCAAATCGAGCCTAAAATGGATGGTAACTCCTGTATTATGATATCATAATGATGTTTCGTCTATGGTGATGGCCCTACTTATGAACCTTGATTAGCTGATATCATTGGCTGTGGATTAAGAGCAAGGCTAGTCTCCTGCAACTGTCAAGATTTTGCAAACATGTGCAGAAACGGCCTAAGTGAGTGAGTCCTGAAAAAGGCCACTGGACCATCTCTAGCCTGTCCCTCTCCCAAACCCTAGAATACAGGGCCACGCCCGGTATGACCCTTTTTTTTTTCTTTTTCTCGAAGTATATATTAAAAATAAGTTACATGGTAAGCCTATTACTTTATCTTATTTGCAGCTATAAAGCAAATCCATGTGTTCTAAAGTAGTTGCTATTGATAGGAATATTTACTTTCAACAAGCTAATTATCCATGTATACATATTCTTTGAAGTATGCTCCAATATCTTTTTACACACCCTTCAAGTATTAGCAAGCACATCTCTCTCTCTCTCTCCATGTGTTCTAAAGTAGTTGCTATTGATGGGAACATTTTACTTTCAACAAGAAGCTAATTATCCATGTACATATATTCTTTGAAGTATGCTCCAATATCTTTTCACACCTTTCAAGTATTAGCAAGCACATCTCTCTCTCTCTCTCTCTCTCTCTCTCTCTCTCTCTCTCTCTCTCTCTCTCTCCTTGGTGTTTTGGCATCTGTTAGCCAATTTTTTGACAGTGCTGTTACCCAATTGGAAAGACAAAATGATCAGGGGTCACCCGCATGGCCAGCGGGGTAGTTGTCAGAGTGCTGAGATGAAAGCACTAGATCAAACCCCACTGGCGCACGGGTAGCTTTCAGAGGTGGGCCGCGTAAGGCAGGATAGTTGTGGGGCCCCACCCAGGGTTTGTCTTGCTTCAGCAAGGGTTCCTCGTCATTAAAAAAAAAGATTGCTTACATGCAAACATATCAACAAATAAATTTCTAGCTAGCTTAAAAGACAAGCATATCAGCAAATCAGATTTATCTCAATATCTCAAATGATTAGGACACCCCAGGCTAAACTTTATCTAACGCACTCATTTGGCTCTGGAGCTCCCTAAACTGCACATCTCACAAAACACTTTAATGGAACATTTCCTTCAAAATATATTCTGAACTCTATATACCAGAAAGCTGAGTATTTGTCAAATACCACATTCCTTCAAAGCCCTCAAAAAGATGTTGGGACCAGTTAGAATGTTGGAGTCTTGGAGACGAACAGGGCCCTACATCAAAATGCAATCTCACACAACACTTGCAGCCATGACATGCACATGGACAACCACATGCATTCACCCATAAAGATGCAAGATCTTCACACACACACACACACACACACACACTAATCCAAACTATTTCAATTGTAGGAATACACTACTGCTTAATTTTTTGAGGGGAGGTAGGGTCTGTAGGGCTACTGCCATCAACCCACCTTAACTTGAGTTCTAACTCCCCTGACTCAACGTCACACAGCCTCAACCACACATCCTGAACAATCTCCCCATCTACACATCTCACAAAACTATCCCTAACCAAACAGTTATCCTTCCCTGGGACTACTTTGCGCATATTGGTCTCTCCAGCTCCGGCCGTGCTCTGAAGGACTCGGCGCAGCCTCGATGCAGATACAATTGGATGCAGGTTCACATGTGCATGCCCCATCTTGTCATCTTGCTTGAACCGGTCTTTGTCCATTACCTCCTGTTGATCAATGGCACAAGATTGGCAAAGCAATCATTTCCATGGGCAAACTTTCCACAAAGCAATCAACCATGCTGAGTGGATCAGATCCACAACACCCAGGTGGATTTGGCACTCAACTTAGGTCCAGTGGGACTGATTTTGGTGGGCCCATTCGGCGAGCCCACACATTTACTCACAATGTAAGAAATGTGTGACCCATACAAGGCAAAATCTAGAACATGAAGGCCAACGCTCAGCATTTATATGTTGTGTTTTATAGCAGTAGATAAGGAGAAACAGGACAAATTCATGGAAACCACGCATATAAACTTTGTTTTGTTGTGAAAGCTCTAAGTAGACCAAGTGCTTTCCATAAAGAATACAGCTCTTCAAAATGAACATATTAACAAGCAGTGCAAGTGTAATGAATTACTTTTTCCAGACATTTATAAAGAGTAAGAATAAAAAATTCTTGAAGTGGAGCCAAAACTATGCTCTTGGTTTTCCCTCCAACATGAGATCAAGAATGGAATATTTAAATTGAAAATGGTGGTAGTTTCTTGTACTTATAAATCAATATGAATTGCTGAACAGCAACTGGAAACTATAGGAGAATGGGGAATACCAACACTATACAAGCAGATAACAGAGGATGAAACCAAATAATGCAGTGTTAACGGGCAATTAAAAAAGGTGTATCCAAAATTGTGCAGGTCATCCAAATACCCAGTGTGATCCCATATTCTGGGGTGCTGGGGACAAGCGGACTGGAGATGGTCCTAACCTTCTGCCTTATGCCAGAAGTGGACGCACCAGGACTCAAACCTGTCATCTCTCACTGGAAACCCAAGCACTTTACCATTGCACCAAGCAATGGCCCTCTAAGGCCTTCAAAATACACACCTGATACTTCCATCAAAACAAACAGGGAATTGCAAAGGGCCAGAAAACAAATGCAGTTCTATGAGTGCAACACCTTGGACAGCCTAAACAGACTACAAATCTGAGATTACAGAAAAAAGAGACTTTAGGAGTAGAGTAGATTTTATTCCTATTTTACATCTTGTGAACACCCTTGACTATACATGATGGATTAGGTAGAAAAACATAAAGCAAATAATTTTACTCTAGCGTACGGAAGAAAGCATCGAAGAGAAAGAAATACGAAGCCTATCTGACAAGGACACCAGTAGTCACATATAAATAAATGAGACAGTCATCATCCACATTAACTATCATGAAGTAGCCAATAAGGACATGAGCAGGAATCCATCAATTATGCTAAAATGGAAGGAACATGGCAAAGTTTTAAAAGGTATGAAAAGAGAAAGTCTTACCAAATTTAGAACTCCATCAGGATTGGTGACAGAGAAAGTGAATTCCTCATTCCAGACTGGATTAAGGGAAGAATTTATAACCTTTGTCTTTAAAGTCTGAAAAATATTATCAGAAATCACAAGTCAAACAAAAGAGGAAGAAATACGCAAACACTGCCTTTGAAAATCAATTTAGTTCTCTCAAAATAAAAACTTCCCAACATGACACAAATTTCTGGAAGAAAAAGCAGGTTGGACAAATTAGTGGACACACATACACGTAAATTAGTAGCTCATAATTCATAAACAGTTTGATTTCCTAACCATCCTAACCACTTCAAACAAACATAGTTGCAGGCATGTGCCCCTCTTTTCTTTTAGGGCCTGGTGGGACCAAAGATTCTAGATCTCATTAACAACTACATCATCGCCTTATACAACTGAAAGCATGCACCAGTAGCATCAATGAAGTTTCACATGGAAAGAACACAATGTCTGGTGCTATCTAATAAACAGACAAACTGATGCAGAACTGATTACTTATACAAAATCCCAAACTGAATCTTTCATTGAGATTTTGGTTATCAAATGCAGAAAGAAGAAATCAACAAAATTACAGGGATGTTCAATTCAACGAAAGTAAAAAGAAAACTGTTGACAGCAAAGGAAGACAAGGTAAAAACTCGCACACGTAATAAAAAGAAGCAACAGGAAGACAACAAAATTCACCTGATTTTCCAGCTTGAGAATAACATAAGGATCACTGCTTGTAAAATCTCTAATCACCAGCCTTTTTCCTTGAACAACTATGACTTTGAGAAGCCCAATGGTCTCCCCCATAGAGCTACTTTTGGATATCTTTTGGCTTATTGTAAACCTGTCACAGGGTTAAGTCATCAAACTATACCAAGCAGATTTCAAATTGAAAATGACGAGAATGCACTAATAACTCACAAAATGATCTAATCTGTAGCCAGAGATGGAATGGACATAAAAAAATCCAAAGTTCCACAGTCATGCTTGTTTCATATAAAATGACACCCTAAAACTGAAATTAAACTAAATTAGACAAAGAATCGAACATAACATACACTCCACGGAAGGTCCATCACTTCTTTAAGGTCATGGACCTTAAAGAAGTAATCCCCACACGTTCTCTGTGTTCCCCAAGAAAACTGTCTGATAGATAGACAGACCTGCTTTTAACAGTAGGAGACTCGAGATACATCTTCAAGCAATAGTAGGTGCAAAAGATAAAATAAAATTCACAAAATATCAACAGAACTAAGTTTCTAGGAGAAATAGATGTTCTTGCAGCAAAGTTGATACAGAATTTCACACCTCTTATTCTTCCCCTCCTCAACCATACATGCTACACAGTAAATGTGCGGCCCAAAGTACATAGTGATAAAACACCATGCAAATTGAAATCATGCTCAGTGCAAATAAAAATATCAACTATCCCCTGTAGGAATCAAGCTAAGACCCCATGCAACTCTACTGTCCAGCTATCACAGTTATGCAGCAAATCAATTCCATATCCACGGTACATTGACCTTTTATGAGGAACAAAATCTCAAAATTCAGTAGCTCAAAATCGCAAGTTTCATTAATAAAATTTCTCACTTGGCTACAGAAAAGTAGTAGCAGTGGTATAGAAAAGGTTTGTTGAAATATATAAAAGTAAATTAATAATAAAATGCTTGCACCCATCCAGGAAAGCCGTTAACACATATACATCCCAGATTTGAACGGGCTCACAATCAAACCAGAATAAAAAGAATGAACCCACACACGCAAGTCATTTAATAATACAGATACAGCAAATATTTGACCACACTTAGAATAAAGCCATGTCTTTATATGAATAAACCAATCACGTAAATGCATGTGTGCATGCTCATAAACACATGATACTCATGCGCTCACAACCAGAAAGAATGCATGATTTATCATGATTAATCAACTCATTTCTGTATTTTCAGTAAGCCTGGAAAGCTATCAGATCTGGAAAAACACAGACTGGCTGAGGATGCGACAATTTTCCAAGATATTTGTTTCTATCATTTTAATTTTATTTTCCGTTTGGAATAAGCATCCATAGTATTTGAATCCAGAAGATCCCTTGGATCAGACAACATGGTCTAGCCATTGGACCACCAAGTCCTACCACAACAATGTCAGATGAACATAAAAGAAACACTGATGGGGAAGTGCAAAACCATGACGGATCATAAAATGCAGTTCATCGATCTGTGTTACTTGCACAATCTTTATCATCAAATTGGTGAAAATACAAAATGAGGCATGATGGCAAGGTACCCATACTACTGATAGTAAGAAACTGTGATAAACGATTGGTTTCCTGCAATATGTGGCCCACATCCATGTGCCTCTTGTGAATGCTTTGCCAAGAAAGGACAGGGAGCACACGGAGATGAGGCCCTATGTCAAGCAGAAGTAGATAGAAGCTCTATTTGCTGAGGGAAACCTACACCATCATGACTCTTTCCATTCATGGCTTCAGCATTTATCCATTTACAGTTAAATGCAATAAAAAAGTTTTAAAAAGAATATATATATATGAAGAGTGCACATTATCATGCTTCCACAGTAACAAAAAAAAGGAAGAAAAGCAAAAAAAAAACTTACGAGCATACAAATACAGAAGATCAAGCAAAAGAAAATAGTCTTCTGTCAAAAAAAGCATAAGAAAATAGTCACCCGGTTTCATGCTCACATATTTAATAGATGCAGATATACAACATTAACCACAAGTGGCCTCAGGATTTCTTGCGTAAACCCCGAACCAACAGTCTTAAACCCTTCCATTTCACAAAAGGAAACAGCAAACAAATACAACTGATCTTCCTATTTAAAGGAATAAGTCTTTATCACAAATAACAGATTCTAATTTTGGGACAAGTTCTTATGTTTCTAGTTAAAAGAAACAGAAATTCTCCCACAGAAAAATTTGCAGAGTAAATCTGCCCCTCACACACCGTACATCTCCAAATGGTAGAAGAAAAAACCCAAAGAACAGGAAAAGAAGACGCAATTCTGCCACAAAATTCTCTTGTTAAGAAAGAAACAGCAATCGACAACTCAAAAACCTTAGTTCTGACCCAAAATCTCATTTCTTTCCAGAAATGATCACGAATTCAGAGGAAATGAATCCTCCGATTCCTAGAAACAAAAAGAATAATCGTCCGATTCCTACAAACAAGAAGAATCATTCTGGCCAATAAAAGAAATCTGGCATTCTCTCATCCAACTAGAGGGAAAAAATTCACACAAATACGACAACACATTGCCTTCAATCTCCAAATTTAAACAAAAAAAAACCTCAAACAACAGAAATGGAACTTTTTTTTTACATAAACTGGGGAAAGAGACCAGAAATTCTATGAAGAGAACGGAAATCGCTATGAATCCTCTAATTTCCTACAAGAGAAAACTCCTCAAATTTCCGTGACGTAATTTTCGACTAAGATTCACGTTCTTTCTAGGAAAAAAAGAGATTATACAGAGAGAACAGAAACTCCTTCAGTTTGCCATAGAAAACCATCAATCTGATCGCTTAATTAACGCAAACAGCCTTTTTTCTTCAACTTAAGAAAAACTAAACAACTATATACTTAAATCTCTACAACTAACTAATGGAAAAACAGATCGATATAACAAACAAAGAAAACGAATTTCTACAATCCACACTTCAAGAAAACGTACTTCCGAGCTTAAATTTTCCGGTTTTTTGCAGAAAAAACGGAAATTTCACGGAGAAACGGAAACGAACGAACACTTAAACTTCCTAAACACGAGAATTCTCATTCTGATCCATTCGAGGACCAAAACCTAAAATTTCCGAGCCTAAAATTTCCTAAACACTTCAAGAAAACGTACTTCCGAGCATAAAATTTCCTAGAAACTTCAAGAAAACGTACTTCCGAGCCTAAAATTTCCTAAACACTTCAAGAAAACGTACTTCCGAGACTAAAAATTCCAGGTTTTTGCGGAAAACCCGGATTTTTCACAGAGAAACGGAAAACCGCAAAAGCTTCAATTTCCTAAACACGAGAATTATCTTTCTGATCCATTTTTCCCCCACTTCTCATGAAAACTCTCCCACAAACGAAGCTTCCACGAGTAATCCTCCCTCCTTCGCTACGAAGATGACTCGATCAACCGTTTCCGAGAGGAAAACGGAACCCTAGAACCGCCGATCACCCCTGAGTTCCCTCAGAGACGCACGGAAGAGAGGAAGGAAGAGAGAGGCCTTACCTGAAAGACGGTTTCCCGTCGCCGGATCCCTGCCGGTTATCCGCCGGAGAGAGGCGAAACGACGACGCTTTTGTAGCCGCCGACTGAGACTCCCACCTTGTAGAGAGCGCTCATTGGCTAGTACCGGTCACCCGCACGGGGATCTCGTGTCCGTACGTATATCTGACCTGAACGTGGCGGTGGGCAGCGGGGGAATGAGCCAGCAGACAAAAAGGTGGTCTACACGACAGATTACAGAATAGCCCCCAACAAATTCATAATGACGAATGTGTTCTCAGAAAATCCGATTCGAATCTAAATGCATGTATCTCGAATCATAGTGCCACTCCGAATCTATCGAATCGAATCGGGTTAGACCAAGTTTGGATCCATCTCATATCGCTTAATCAGATTCTTGTAACCATAGTTACCGGAGCAAGAAACTTTTGGCTTTCTCAAAGGAGTTTTAGAAACTAGCTTCATAAACATGGGAAACTCAATTCCTTTTGTGGGAATCTCACTTCTTATGGTTTTTAAAATCCAATCCCTTTTGCTCTCTCCCATCTTGTCACTTCACATTCAATTCTCCTTTAACTTTTTAAGTTTTTAATATTTAAAAAAATAATATTTTTTTTATAACGAATTTCCCTGTTGGTTTTATATTTGTATCTAGATCCAGCTCTGACTTTGACAGATGTGGATCTAGATCCACTTGTGTTTCTATTCCTGAATATGAATCTAGATTCACATCCAAATTACCCAACCTAGCTTTGAATCAGTAGGGGGATTTTGATGCAGATCCAAGTTGACCTAGACTCGACCTATGGGTCGGCTAATAGACAAACCAGTGCGGTAACATGACGGTCTCGACCTGGTTCTGTCTAGAGTAGGACTATCAATGCAGCAGAACTGAGTCTGATCCGGTTGGCAAGGACCTGATTCTGACTGGTTGGGAATTGATCAGATATGGCAACGACCAGACTGAGGAAGGGTTGTATCAGGGTTGGGACATGGTTGACCTTATACTGGATCCAATTTTCAAAGAATGAGTCGGTCCTGGATCCATCGAGTCAACCGAGTCAAACTCACTCCAACTTTGTCTTCTGACCAACTCGGTAAGTTCTGAGCCAATGAGACGAGATGGATATCTCGAAAAGTTGAGCTGTTAAGATCCGAGATGGTCATTTTGTATAACATATTACGATATGTGTTGCCCCTTGACCAGTCTAGTCAAAGTACTTTGCGAGGACTCCAAGTCTTTTTATACAAGGGATTTATTGAACGTTTTGCACACGTCATCCAAAATTAAAATATCCTGGATTTTCAAATTTCCTGCTAATTCATGAAAATTTAAATTTTTTTGTTTTCTCTAGCGTTTTATCAGCAAAATATAAAACAATAACTTGATTGAAAATCAATAAAAATATAAATGATGAATAAAACATAAAAAGTAATTTTTTTTCAAGAAATAGCTTATATAAACATAAATAACATTTCATCGCAAAAAAAAAAATAGCATTATAAATTCAAGATGTTTCGCTTAAGTAATATCAATTTGAAAATGTTATGATATTTTAACCATTTAAAATGCTCCCAAAAAAGTTCTTGGTGGAAAAAAAATGATGACTAATATCAAATTTTTTTTTCAAATATCACCAATATTTTCTTACACTAGATGTTGGGGAAATAAGATGAGAAAATTTATTTTGGAATAATATTCATAATTGAAAGGAAAAACAATAGAAAAAAAACCTGCTTCAAACTCAAATAATTGTTTGAACCAAGTAATTTTCCCATAATTTTCTTATGTAGCGCAGCCTTCCTACCAAAGCTTGGAAATTTTCCTATCTTAAAATTCCCTCACTTCCTAATGCCTCTTAAGGTCACATTTGGAAGTGAATCTCGCATTTTTCGGTAAAATCTTTGCAATAAACAATAAATTAAAAATATCAAAAGTATTTTTTATAAGAAAATAGAAATAGAAATAATTAAAAAATACATGAGTTTTTTATGATAAATAATTTATAAAATATAAATATTGTGTTTAAAACATGATATTTATTTTTTGATGAAAAATTCACAAGAAATTGTCGTTTTTAACTTTCAAGTAATTTCTTGCAATATTATCTTAAGATTTTTATGAATTCGGTGAGATTTGTCATTATGTTGGCTACCATCATACACCTTTGGCTCTATCTAACTAGTTTTTTTGTCACTATCATGAATATTTTTTTTGCCTCTTCTTGTTTTGCCTTCTTCTTTCCCAATTCCTCGTAATATTTAACCATCGACATCCTGATATATTTTATGTCCTCCTGAAAAAGGTCATTAGCAAATAACTAATTATCTTATATTCTAAATACCAAACAAAACTATACATGATAGTGTAACTACGTAAAACTGAGTTGCATCTCATTACTCAAATACTTCATATACATTAGCACAAATATACCGCAATTATAAATGTAATAAGTGCATTGTAAAAAATATGTTCATGTACATATTGAGTTAATAGTCATATACGAAAGTAATCACTCATTATCTTATTAAAAAACTCCCTTCACAAAATAAATTTATCATTCAGTATAAACATCGTAGTCAAACTGCTCTACAAAATAATATACATGAAACTCAACTTTAATCATATTTAATATGAGCGCAAACTAAAGGCGTTATTGAATAAGTTAATAGTTTGTACTAGATCTGCGACATTCTTATCTACATTCAGTGTGGTCCTAGTATAATTGTACAACCTGAACTTCTTTGCATTCATGTTCATCTTTTCAGAAACTTAATGTTGATTGCCCTAGTAAACAAAAACTAAGATGTGCAACATAAATCGGGTTGAAGACATAAGCACACATCATGTATAGTGTAAATATAAATGTAAGTATATACTATAACAAAAACCCAATACACTGACAGTTATCTTGTCACTTTCCATGAAAAGATACTACAAGTTATAGCTCTCCAAGAAAATAGAGCCCCAAATTGCTCATGGGGTTTGTTAATCATTTGTTATGAATAACAACGTTAAACAGTTAGTTTATGTAATTCAGGCAAAAAATAGAATTATCATTTTTGAGAATCACAAGTTAAGGTAAATGGTCTTTGGTAATTCTTTTCTGTTAACCGATCATGCTCATATGTGTATTCAATTTTGGTTATGAACATTTATAGATGCTACATAAATAACATTTGTGATACATTCATGTTAGAATTAAATAAATGTGTATATAAATAAAAAAACATGCAAACATAACACTTACATCACTCGTCAACAATGTCTCCAATGACAAATGCATACTCATACTCTGATTATTCGGGTTATTGTACTGATTGATTTTTATTTACATGTTTTCATAAAAAAATATAATTGAATATAAACATGTACATGCACTACAAATAAATGTATAAACATACAACATGCTTTCTCATACATCTTATCAAAATCGTTGCATATCTATAAGTGGTTGGTTTGAATGCAACCTTTTTTATGTTAGGTTTTCTTTAGGTGATTTATTCATGTATTGTCCTTTTGACTGTAATTCATTAAAAAAACTTTCGATAAATATATAAGAATAGCTCATTCAATATTTTTTAACAAATACGCACACATAAACACTCATACATTTTATAATAGTCGTTTAGTGAGATACTGGAGTTGAATTCATATCCAAATCTGTATCAAACTTGACCTGTTTTTTTTAACTAATTCTCTTATTTCATAATAATGTTTTTATGCTTTATATGAATGGACTAAGCATGACAGATTAGGAGACATCACTTGACTCACTTATGAGTATTTTTATGATACAAGTGAATCCAATTTAAATCTTACAAGCAAACTAGTATGCCAAATGACATGATGAGTGTGAATACCCAAAGCTAAAAACTATCTACAACCTTGATGGAAATATTTATGAAAGAATGACTAGTATGAATATCCAAAACACGAACTTGTTTCATATCTTGATGAAAAGTACTATTGAGAAAAACTACTATATTTAATAGTGATGCAAATTGATTGAATATCCTATCAAGCAAAAATTTAGATATCAATAGATGATTGAAAATTTTGACCATATATCTCAATATTGTGAGAAAATGATATCAGTATGGTCATTTAGTATGTGTGCCCCTTATAAATGCATATTGATACAATAAAAGGGAAAGTATCTAGACAATTTTTTGTCTAACGATGAAAAATACTTCATGAATATATTTCTTGAAAAAAAATGGAGTAATTAAATTTTACATGTTAATGATACTCGCATTTAAAGGGCCCTTAAGAGATCATATATGCACATCGAGAAAAATTAGTCTAAAGCATAGTAAAAACAATTACTTGTGATGAAAACCCAACAACATGATATAGATCAAACCAAGTCAACTGACTCAATGGGAAAAACAAGTCAGCAAAGTAATTGGATAAACACTTGTATAAATATAAAGATAGATAATATATTTATCACATTTCTGATGTCAAGTGCTCAAAACTAGCATTTAAAAACTTTCCAAGTCAACTCGTTGATTTGGTTTGGATCGCCTATTTACTAGGTCAACCCTGTGCCCAGACTCATCTAGAGAAAAAACTTGTCCAAACTTGGTTGACTTAGTCAAGACTCATTTGACTCTTCTGAAGCAAAATTATTGAAGATCTTGAAGTTCAATTCAATTTCTTGATAATAAATGACTAGTTGTGACTTAGTTGTAACTTATATTGATTTAGTGATTTTAGAAGTAATCATAGTCTTTTATAGTTGTTTTTTGTATTTATTTGATTAATATACACTATTTTTATATAAAATCAAAAGTTAACAAAACTTAGACGAGTCACCTAGTTGACCCGCTCGAGTCATGAATCCCTATTGGGTGAGTCGATTATTGAGTCATTGGGTTTTCAAACCATGCTTAAAACCTATGTTTTTTTTAATGAATTTATATCAAACTCTTAATGAGATTTGTATTTCTTATGACTAAGGTGTTTCAAATAGGTTTATTACCTTTGACATACTTACCTATATGTGTGTGAAGGGGGGTCACCTTCTATGAGACTCAAGCTTGTCTCTAGCATACCCATGAATCTAGGATACTGTGTAGGACCCTTAATGCACCACTTTATATATAATAGACACACATTATCATCTGAAGTGAACGTGCGTGTTACGTCTAAAAAGTCCATTAAGATCTTTAGTTCAAAGCTAAGCTACTAAAGTTTTGGATTTATAACGACGAAATAACACTAAATGAAGATTCAAACTTAAAAAGTATATTTATTTATACATAGGAGCATCATGAGTAGTTTTATTCTTTTTATAATTTTGATTCAAATTGGGGATATTGATGGAATTGTCTCAAAATTATGCATTTATCTAGCTTAAACTCTCAATCATGTTTTGACTTGACATTTGACTAAGCAACCTAGTTAGACTAAGTTCATGGTTGATTTGACTTTAAACTTTCTACACTAGTTTTTAGTGGAATTTATTGTCGACACTTAGACACTTACATGAGCTAGCCATTATCTGACTGTTGGACTCTTAATTGAGTAAACCATTTTCGGACTGTTAACCACTAGTCAGTGGATATAACCATTATACATTTATTCTAACCATTGAATATTTACTCGTAGCTGTTAGATATTTATTCACCTAAGTTTATATATACTAGGAACCCCTTGTGATCTGTATCCTTTCATTATCTTGTGTCTCACCCCTCACTTTTCCTATCTAAAGCTACTCAGAAGTGATGTATCATAGTAGGCGACATACAAAGTACAAGTTGGGGTCATGTTTAATGTGAGAAGACATGACCTGATTATATCATAGAAGTAAAGTTACAATCAGACCTATTACATCGAGGAATCAATCTTAGAGGGCCAACTATTGTTTTAAAGATAGCGCTGATATGTGTACCTCCAAGCAAATTCCTTATGTGATTGAGTATATGCTTCAACTAATTTTCTAACAAAGTTTGGTATGCATATGAACTAATAATGGGTGTTTGAAATTTCCCCAAAGAAATTAAATATGAAAATAATGAGTGTTGCTCTAATTCAAAAGAATTATCCTTTGAAGCATATGTCCCAAACCATAATTGCTATGGGCAAAGATCATGTTAGGTACTTGACATGAGATTCTCATGTTCCATTAAGGCTGCAACAACAGCCTATACTGCATGATAATTATCACGACTAACTTGGTCTAATTAGTTAAAGATCCGGTTTTCAGAGGAGTAAAGAGCAATGTTGTTAATATTGTGAATTGGCCTGAATCAACCAATTCATGTGGTATCGGTCCAAAATCAATGCGAAACAAGGTTGATTAGGATTATTTTTTAAAAATGCTTAAAAATCATTAAGATGGGTTTTAATATTATTTTAATATTTTAGTGACATGTGTTGAAAATTGGCTATTTCAAATTGATTTAGGACAAAATCGAAATAGACTGATTCCCTAAATCATTTTGAAAATCGATTCATGGCCGATACTAATACTAACAACATAAGTAAAGAGCCACTTCATAAAATCTGTTTAATATAGATTTAAGCAGTTTGGATTCACATTGGATATTCCACTAATCGAAGCCCCAATCAAATTTGAATTTGGATTTGGATTTAGTCCAATTATAATCGAGTATTGTTTTGGCTTACTAAATTTGACTCAATGGAGTGGAATTTGGTTGGCTATCAAATAAAAACCAGCTTATCGACATCCCTACTAGTTATTAAGGTTTAAAAGGACCCAACTTAAACCAATTGGAATACAACCTAATTTGGTGGCCTCAGTTGGGCTTGTCAAGCCCTAACAGGTCCTTGGTCAAACCAGACCAAACTAACTGGATGTCCACCTCTTTCATTGCAAGGAGGCAAATGCCCTCGACACATGAGGGTCATTTGACTTAAAGAAAGTTTTCACTAACAATTTTATATTATAAAGAAAATAAAAGAAAAGAAAAAGATTTAAAGAAAAGATATTTATTGGTTTAATGTGATGTGTCAATCTTAAAAAAAAATGAAGTGAGGAGCTATGGTTGAATCGAGATCAAGTGCAATGTGATTATAATCTTTAAGTGTGCTGCTGCACTTGATCACCCATCACATGTTGTTAGGCCCCATAGTTGACAAGTTGTATGTCAAAGATGGTGAGTGATCAGGTGCAACAACATACTAAAAGTGTGGAATCACATTGCACTCGATCCTCCCTCGTGTGCTTTGAGGCAATGTTGTCAAACCCAATCTGATTAAGATCGAATCTACCAATTAAACAATCAAAATAAGTGTAAATTCAACCATTATAAAAACTGGGCAGATTTTTTGTTGAATCAGGATGATTTTGTCCACAATCAATTCATTTGCATGCTTTTTAACATATATTATAAAAAAATAAATAAAAACTAAACTTTGGGGCTTCAGTTTGATTTAAATTGATTATATGATCTTTTTGAGAGAACAATTCACTTTTCCCCCCAAAAAAAAGAGAGAACAATTCACTTGGTGAACCTATTTTAACAACGAAAAATGATCGTATTGTCCTTGCAAAATGGCATGCTTCACGAAATGCCTACCAATTTAATGAAATTTCCTACATGTCCAAAATTTTGATTCTTGGTTTTTTAAGGATATTTTCCCCTCTGCAAATACAGTACGATGTTTGCAACTCATTGTTGCGAATGTCCTCAGAATGTGCAAACATCTTTTTACTAAAAATAACACATAAGGAGCACATACAGGAGGACCTCTGCAAATATAACACTATGTTCGCAACTCATTGATGTTAATGTTCTGAAAATCTACGAACTTTCTTTAGCTAAATACCCTAACATTTGCGAATGTCCTGACTTTCACATGTGAATGTCCTCACACATTTATGAACGTCCTCCTGGTTGTGCCCCTTGTGCGGTTTTAGTAAAAGGAGGTTCACACATTTTGGAGACCTTCACAACTATGAGTTGTGAAGATCTCCAAAATATGTGAACCTTGTTTAACTAAATACTCTCACATTTATGAATTTTTGACACTTTACATGAGAATGTCCTCACACATTTTGGAGACCTTCACAACTATGAGTTGTGAAAATCTCCAAAATATGTGAACCTTGTTTAACTAAATACTCTCACATTTATGAATGTTTTGACACTTTACATGAGAATGTCCTCACACATTTGCGAGCTTGTGCCCCTTATGCAGTTTTAGTAAAAGAAGGTCCATACATTTTGAGATTTCACAACTATGTATTGCGAATGTTCCCAATTTGTGTGAACCTTCTTTAATTAAATACTCCTATATTTGTAAATGTTTTGACCTTCACATGCGAATATCCTTATACATTAATAAATGTTCTTCTGCCTGTGCCCCGTATGCAATTTTAGTAAAAGGAGGTTCACACGTTTTAGGGATCTTCACAACTATACATTTAACAAAATACTTCCACATTTGCTAATATCATGACCTTCATATATGAATATCCTTACACAATTATGAACTTCCTCCTACCTGCTTCATGTACTGTTTTAGTAAAATGACGTTCCAACATTTTAGGAGCATTCACAACTATACATTTAACTAAATACTCCTATATTTGTGAATATCTTGACCTTCACATGCAAATGTCCTCGCACATTTACAAACATCCTATTGCATGTGTCTCTTGTGTGATTTTAGTAAAAGAAGGTTCACACATTTTGGGGACAGTTGCGAAGGTTGTACTATATTTGTGAATGACTTTCTGCTTGTGCCCCTTATATTTTTTTTAGTAAAAAGTGGTTCTTATATTTTAGAGACATTCACAACAATGATTTGCGAACTTCTTGCCTATGTCATTATGCATATTTATTTATTTTTCAATAGAGAAAGCTAGGATTAGGCAGACCCCTATTAGTTATACAACTATACCATTGAGATTCTAGCTTGCAACGTCCTAACTCCTACCATATAAGTGGAGCCCTCATTGGTTTATTTATTTATTTGTAGTAAAAAAAAATTGCACATTTTGAGAACATTCACAAAAACCAGTTGCAAACATCATGTTATATTTTCATAGGGGCAAAAATGTTCTAAAAAAGTCAAGATTCCAATTTTTGGATATGCAAGAGATTTCATTAAATTGGTAGGCATTTGAGGGAGCCCACCATTTTATAAGGACAATACAATCATTTTCCCATTTAACAACATTGGTTTGTGAATGCGGGTTTGAGTGCCATATATTTTCTAAACTTTTACAACTGAAATTATTGGTTTTTAGATGGCTCCATTTAGAAATATGTGATGTAAAACTTCTTCCATGTAATCATTTTTTTTCAAAGTTATTGCGGACATGTTGCCAGAAAAAAAAAGTAAATGCAAATATTTTTCAATTAAACATAGTAATATTAAGATCATTTGGAGTATAAAAGATATTTAAGAAATTTTTGTACCCTGTAGTATATCTATAGGGGTGTCAATGGGTGGGATATGGTTCAGACCTAGGTGAGTCCAAACCCGAATCTGTTTTTGAGGTGCTGGTACCAGGTCAAGACTCAAGTCCTATCAGGTCTGCTATAAGAAAAAAACATAGCTGGGTCCTAAGGATTACATGAACAAGACCGAGTCCATACTCACTAAAATAATATTTTTTCATCTTGTTTTATACTGAAAAATCTCAAGTCTTAATCGGAATTCATCTTGGACCCGAGTCTGGTATGAAATTCCACAAATCATACCTGACTCTATATACTAATTGGACCCTTTGGGTCTGACCCTGTTTCTAATCAAATATCCTTTTTATCACCAAACCCTGGGCTTATAGGGTTTGGTACCAGACCGACCCATTGACACCATAGTGACAAATGTTAAAAATTACATAATCTCATTTTTCAAAAACTCGCCAGAATTTGAATTTTTTTTTTTTATAAATCTCACATTTTTTGACAAAATCTCGGCAATAAAAAAATATAAAAAATATTTTTATAAGAAAATATTAATAAAAAATATTTAAAAATAAGAAATATTTTTCGCGTTCAAATCATGGTATTTATGCTTTTTCATAAATCTGGTGATATTTTGAAAATCTTGTGAAAAATTGCCGTTTTAAACTTTCAGGCAATTTCTCACGATATTATCTCAAGAATTTCATAAATCAAAATCTTGCGATATTTGTCACTATCATTGACACCCCTAAGTATACTCCCTAAATATATTGTTGAAATAAATATCCACAAATTATTGTAATTTTTTTCAAGGTGAGACGTAAAGATTTTTCTATAAATGCACCATGCCTTTTAACAATTTAAAAGTTCACCTAGTCTTTGCGGGTTTTTAGTAATTTTCAAATGACCACCAAATTAGTTTTAATTAATATATCCACCAAAGTTTTCTTATATTTCAAGGTCCCTCCAAAGTTTTAGCATTTGTTAAGCAGATAAGCCCATGAGTTAGCAACCATTAAAGTTCACATTTGGTATGTTTTAAGGGTATATAAAATAGAATTATATCAAGCATGATAAAAAATTGTAGACACATTATTATAGGAGAAGATGGTAATTTTGATGTTATTATCAACATTTACACAAGATTAGACCAAGGACGGTAGAGAATGAAGGGTATTAGATTAAATGTTGTTGAAGACTTAAAATTTTGAGGTATGTAAGCAGTGGAAAAAATTTAGTGGATATGCAAATTATGACCAAATGTTTGGTGGGCATTTCAAGATTTACCATTTTCTCCTCATAATCCACTTTAGATGTTGAAAAATTTAGAAAATTCACCTAAGTTTTCTTTGAATATGAAGTTCTCATTTACTCTTAACTTTCCAATTAAGTTTTTAGGAATTAGCAAAATATTAAATTTAAATAATAAGAGAGCTTTTTTTTAACACAATAAGGTCAAATGGCAACCTTGGGCATTAACTAAGATATCATAACAGCAATTGTCATTACCTTAATAAGAAGTTGGTTTTACTTGAGAAAAAAAATGCTATGAAAAGTGACGAAAAAAAAAATGTTGGTTTCTTAGTCTTTTTTTTAAAAAAATTGGACAACCTCCCTTCATTCCTAATGCTTCCTTCCAGCTAGGGGTGAGCAACTGCCTGATAGGCCAAGCCGACCCGACCCGACCCGCAATGGGCCAAGGTTTTAAGTCCGGGCCCATTAGGTACCGGGCTGAAGTTATTTATTATTTTTTTAATAATATAACCATTTAAAATTGTAACTATTATATAATAACTTAATAATTATTACTATTTACCTAATTAATTATATTAATTTTATGCAAACTATAAAGATAATTAATTGGGTGCATGGAAAGTTGAGAACTTGTTAATTATTACTATTTACAAATGAATTTGGCCTGAGCTAGACCCGACCCGCTTCACAATGGCTTGTTCCGCTAATGGGCAGGGCCATGGGCTGCTCTTCAAACTCAAACCTGTTAAGAAACAGGCTAAAACCCGGCCCGTTCGTAAACAAGCTGGGCCATATCCAGGCCGTACCACACTTAAAGCCAGGTGGGCCAAGCCCTAAACGGCCCGGCCCCATGCCCACCCTTACTTTTAGCTGCCCAACACCACACCTTAGAAAGTTGATCTTTTAAGCTTTGCTTGAAAAGAAAAATATATTTACTACAAACACATGTATGCACAAATAACTTATCAAGTTTCATTTGTTCTTACTTTCTTTGTTTTTTTAGTAAATTTGAACATAAAAATATAATCTAAGTCGTTGGTTTAGTAGGGGGATCAACATTTGGGTTGCTAGATTTGGGCACAAATAACTTATCAAGTTTCATTTGTTCCTACTTTCTTTGTTTTTTAGTAAATTTGAACATAAAAATATAATCTAAGTGATTGAAAAATCAATGGCAATAAATGCATTGAATTTTTAATTAAAACATAATTTTCATTGAAAAAGTACAATCTTGACCACACATAACACATCTACTTAGATTGAGTCAAAACAACTTGCATCATTGCCAGATCGTTTAGACATACAAACAGTCACAGCAAGTATGTTTCTACATGAAAAATGCATAAATTGTTGCAAAAAAAAACATTAATATTTTTTTTTTTCTGATAAAAGAAATCCTTGCTTCTAAGAGAAGGCAAATTTTTGGACTTCACAGGGGTATAATAAAAATGATGAATAGAAGAGTGGGGCAATCTTAGGAATAATGGTCTCATATTTTTGTTTAACTTTCCTTCTTTTCTCTCTCTGTCTTTGGTTATTAATAAAGAAAATTGAAGCCCAAAAAACTTTCACCTCCTTTTCAGGATAAAAAAAGCTCTTCCTCTTCTTTTTGTTGTTGTGTTTGGGTGAGAAGAGAAGAAAACCCTCTCTCTCTCTCTATCTCGTTTCCTGATGATCCATTGTGGTGAAGAAAAGAACTCTTCCTAACGACGTCTTCTCTCTCTTCGTTCAAGTCTCTGACTGCGGGAGCGATTCCCGATCCGTTCTCATTCGGAACCGATTCTTTACCGGCGAGAGACCGTTCGTCGTCCGGCCGAAAATCGGTCGGATGCGTTCTTGCGGTTGAAGAGCTGGTGGGTGATCCGGAGGGGGCCGATAATTCAAGATGAAGTTGAAACGGAGGAGGGTTCTTGAAGCGGTACGCCGAAAAACCCTAACCTTTAATCTTGGGCGTGCGTGTTTTCTATCCCGATGATCGATTTTCGTGGTTTTTCCCTTCGGTTATTGATCGGAATTCGCCATTGGTCTCATCGCAATCGGTCGGGTTTCGTGTTTGTCTTGCTGATTGTTGGGTTTCTTCCAATATGTGCTGATCTTCTGGTTTTGCTGGTTGATTCATTGGTCTATGCCGTCTCAGTGAAAAATGTGCTGCGATGATCTTCGCGATTGCGTGGCATGCACCACTGATCATGCAGGAAGTTAACGATACCAAATATTAACCTGTGTGTGAGTTTATCGTATGGGGTTTTTCGTCTTGTAGGTTGAAAGACTACGAAAAGATTACGATTTTTCTGAATATTTATGATCCCCATCAGTTTTTCTCCGATTGTTTCTATTGCCATTAACGTAGAGTGCTTTTCTTTTGAGGTTTGATATGTGGGAGCTACCAGATTGTGTCCATTGCTTCGGTTAGATTGTTAGTATATTTGTTATGTTTTTGTTTTCTAGATGCTAATAATACTATCGAAACCGGTTCTGATCGAGCAAATTTCGTAAATGGGTGATCAAACACGTAGGATTGATCGAGAAATGAGCGCGATAGAGTCTATTAAGCTGCGTATCGGATTCTTGTTCGCAAAAGATATCAATTGGGGAACTGTGGGAGCATGGTCTACTTACTAGAAAAACTGATGCTTGGAGGCATTCATCAGTTTGTGGCGAGTTATGACCTCGTAATTGTGTTCTGTATGCTTTGGCGATTTCATCTAATTGTGGATGGCTTCTGTATCAGATGGATGGTGAAAAATGCGAATTCTTAATAGTTGGGAGTTTGTAGAGAACGATTAAGTGATTCTGAATAAATACTTGTTCTTTTTCTAAGGCTTTATGTTGTTTAAAAGGGGTTACCTTGATAAGAAGATGTCAGTAGGTGCTCTTGTTCCCCTCACTCAGGATGAGCGTACTCTTTGTGCTACTTAGATGTTCCCTTTTTATGTCAGATCTTCTGTAGTTTGGATGATATCGTTATTACATGGGCTGATATATGGGTTGCTGTATAATCAAGAACCAGCTGCATGGTCATGTTCAGATGATTTTTTTTCTGTAGGATCTTTGGCGATTGAAGTTGTACATTCACCTAGCGAGTGTTTTCTACCTTAGATGAACTTTTCCTTGGACTCTGTTTGTAGATTGTAGATTCTTGATAACAATGTAGATGATAGCTGAGAGCTATTGTTGGTGTGCATATCTCTGATGCTATGACTTAGTGGTAGTTTGTTGGAGCTTTGTCTCCACATTAGGATCACTCTCCAACTTATCTCACATGCAATTCGTATAGTGAATTGGTTCCAGCATGCTTCCCCTTCTGCTTTTATTCCCTTGTGCTGGTTAGTGGAAATGTTATACATTCCCTGTACTCTTGCTTATCTTGATCTTCTTGTTGAGCTTATGGCTTACTCTGATTCTAATTTGGATCGGGATGTCTCTTTGGTGCTTTGGTACTAGATTATACTTTTTTGGGATGACTTGCTTCATGGAAATTAGGGACATAGCATTATGCTACCCTCTCTTAGTACAGTCCAATATCGTTTTATGGCCTTGCTGAGTTAGTTTACGTTGGCCTGTTGTTTGATGAAATCGGTGTTCCTTTTGGTTTTACATCACTCTAGTATGAAAAGGACAATGGTGTTTATATTTTGCAATATGTTCTCCCATTTTCCTGAGAGAATACGGACACGAGATGATGTTATGAGTGAGAGTTCTTGAACGGAGTCATCTTATTCCTATGCAATATGTATGAGCTTCAACTACCTTCTTCATGAAGTTATTTGTTTTCTTTTCATTTTCCTACTTGGCACTCTTATTGATCTTATTTGAGTTTCTAGGAGTGTAAAAGCATATGGCTGTATGCAGGTTGTGTGTACTATCTCCTCTCTAAGTTTCTATTTCTGTCTAATACTTCTTCTCCCTTTATTTTCACCTGTTCTTAATTGGCTGGTTTTGCAGGCACTTCCATCTCCTTGCTTTGACGCTTTGACTTATTTTTTTATGCTGTTGCTGACATCACCTAAGAATTTTGTGTCTGCATGTGGATGTGACTGTTTTTTCTACAAATATTGCTGTGTATGTCTGGTCTTGGATTGTACACACTGTCATTTGCTCCTATCTACAGAGGCTTTGAGAATGTGCACTCCTTTTCTAGAACAACTTGATGATATCAGTTTTGAGGAAGGTTGCAAACTGCAAAGAGAGTTGTGGAGGGTGCCCAAAAGTTTTATCAATTTCCAAATTACACATTTCAACTCTGAACCTCCATACCATCCTGATCTTTTCTCCAAAAATATAAACCACCCGTGAGAAAGCTTGATTTGTTTTCTGTTGCAGTAAGGAGCCCAGGAAAGATGATAGATAGAGATCTCTTCTCCAGTCAATAGTTTGAATAGTTCTGATTAGAACTCCATCTGTACCATCCACTAGCTTGTTAAGGTTTTTGAATTAGTTAACAATGCACATCAAATTTTTTGGAAAGACAGTTTCTGACTCTTTATGCACATCCACTAGTGTTTAGTTGACTTTTATATTGGACTTGTCATGATACACCTTTTGTAACTGTAGTGGATGCTTTATGCTTATAAGCATTCTTAGTAATGTAAGAGGACCTTATTTTTTCCATTAATTCAGTTGTTATTCATGAAAATGCAGGGTACATTATGTCATCCATGTGCTTTACATCTTAATTTTGTTGGGATTTTTCATTTGGAGTGCCAATTTATCCAGCATGATACTTATTTGCATGATTATGATTTCTTTTCCTTGTGTAACTGCAAACTTCAAAATGTTCATGATTTGCCTCAAGTGCCTCCTTTACATCATTGCATAAATATTCAGCAGTCAGAACTTTTTATTAGCAGATGCAGTATGATATGAGAGGTTCTCCTATTGTTTGCTGATTTTGTCTCATATATGTTTTTTTCCTCTCCTTCTCAGCCTCCTAAAATCAGAGCCTTCATCAATAGTGTTATTTCTGTTCCTCTAGAGGATATAGAACATCCTTTAAAAGGTTTTAACTGGGAGTTTGATAAGGTACGGATTATTCATTACCAATTCTTCAGTCTGCATTATTCTATATACTTTCATTAGCTAGTACTTACTGAATTTATAACTCTCTGCAGGGGGATTTTCACCATTGGGTTGATCTCTTCAATCATTTTGACTCATTTTTTGAGAAACATGTAAAACCAAGGAAAGATTTGCAGTTGGAGGATGATTTTCTGGTAGAAGACCTTCCTTTTCCTAGGGAGGCAATTCTTCAAATTCTTCGTGTAGTAAGGATTGTCTTGGAGAACTGTACAAACAAGCACTTCTATAGTTCTTATGAAGTACGTGAAACTTGATCAGTGACTTTTTTTGCTCTTCTCTAAGAAATGCCTTTTTAGGCACTGTTTCTCGTTATCAACTGTGTTCAGTCAAATATAATGTATTTTTAGCTGCCTGAATCTTTTCTATTTTAAGTGTTGTTTAGATAATTCATTTGTCTTTCTAACATAAATGACTATTATGGTAAATTTATTTGCAACGAATTGGACAAGATGTCTAAGTTTGCAGATGCTTCTGTGCTGCTCCTGGGAGGTCCTGTAAGCATATACAGGGGCAGAAGTCAGTGGGAGTGCTTTAGGGTGTGCCATGAATATGTTGCATTCTATTCACATAGACATGTCAGGGAACCCCCCATACTCGTGTCGACACGGCAGGACACCATGTATGGGTACAGGACTCACTGTGGGTATGCCCTGGGTCGGGTCCAACCCTGACCCGATTCAAAACCCTTTAGTTTTTTTTTTACTGTGGTTAAAGGGGCTGGGCCATTTTGGTCCCCCCCTCACCATGACATCGCCCTCTCTCTCTTGTCTTCCCCCCTCTATCCTCTCTCATTTTCCCTGTGTTCTACCCCTTCCCTCTCTCATCTCCCCCCCCCCCCCCCCCCCCTTCTCTATCTCTCTCATTTTTCTTGTGATTTACCCCCTCCTAGGTAATACGAGAGAGAGAGAGAGAGAGAGAGAGAGAGAGAGAGAGAGAGAGAGAGAGAGAGAGAGAGAGAGAGAGAGAGAGAGAGAGAGAGAGCTTTCATGCCCTCTCAGCCCAAACCCACGGCCCTTGTTAATGAAAAACAAGCCCAAACCCATGGCCCTTGTTAATGAAAAACAAAATTTCCATTCTCCCTCCCCCTTCTTTTAAAAAATTATTCATCCCTTACAAACTGTTTTTTTTTAATTTCTGATATGGATCCTAAAATATAGATCCACACTTGATCCAAACTCAAACTTTATCTATCTATCTATCTATCTATCTATCTATCTATATATATAGCTGTGTCCCCATACCCTCATTTTTTGAAATTGCCGTGTCGTACCCTCCGTACCCGTACCCATGTGACATAGGTTGCATTTTGATGGTTCATCCAGGACATATGGATCACCAAGATGAATTTCTTTCTTCTGTCTGATAATGTGCTTGCACTTTTGATCTTATGTTAGTTGCCATTAGATTGTAAAAGGGACAAGTTTTGGATTATGGGGCATGAAGTTTGTTGAACTCTCGAAGATTTCTTGTGGACTTCAGTGCAGAAGCATATGCAAATCTAAATGTAATGTGAATGGTTGCTTTAACGATGCGTCTGCTTCTGCCTGGGATTCTTTTTCCCTTGTAGATCAGGATAAGATTTCAACTGCTGATTGTCCTGTAGAAGTCAGAATTTCAGCACCCAATTACATGATCATACTGAAGGAATAAGATTGTTGCTAGTTGTATCCGGTCAAATACACATATATTGGCTCTAGAATTTTCTTTCATATGAATCTTTAAAAATTGCATACTAGTTTAGGAACTCTTTTCTGATCATTGACCCGATATGAGTTTAGTCAATATTGTGGTGTCCAATAGCTATCTGTGAACAAGATTTATCTTCTACAATAAATCCTTGTGTGAAGGACCTACTACTGGTATGATTACACTAGTGTAGTTTGGATTATCAACTATGTAACACAGACTCTTCTAACAGGGCACCACACCCGCACTGAGCTCCATTTCTATCCAAAAGTAAATTCAGTTAACCCTAACGAATTCCAGTTTTATTTATATTATATATATGCACCTTTGGACCGTGTTGTTATTTTTTATTGATGAGGAATAACAATTGTAGATTATTAATTTGATTTATTGCATGAATTTATGCATGATGATTTGATTATATGATAATTGTTTTTATTTCATTAGTGTTAACTTAAAACCATTAATATCTTGGGATATTATAGTTTTTCAATAAATATCGGGAAAATCTCGGAAAGTAAAAAATTTAAAAAAGTTGAAAAAATAAGAAACAAATACATGTTAAGCAAAGAAGCAATAAAATCCATGAATGAACAGAATAATCTGTTCTTAAATTAGGGTCATACCATGGTCACAAATATCGGTCTCAGCAAGGAAAAATCTTGTGATATTATTGTTTTTTCAATAAATATCAGGAAAATCCTGAAAAATATAAAATTTAAAAAACTTAAAAAAATAAGAAAAAATACATGTTAAGCAAAGAAGCAATAAAACATGAATTTAAATATAAATAAGAAAAAATATATGCTAAGCAAAGAATCAATAAAACATGAACATAAAACATAAATATAAATTCCTGAAAATTTCTCAATATTATCATGATAAATTGAAATTCCTGATAGTTTCAAAATAAAGTGAGTATTGCCAGTAAAATTGTTTTTTGATTTTACAATGATAATATTGCGATATTTTAAAAATATTGTCGATATCTGTGATTGTATGCAATTGCATCTGGGACTTGTGAATACTTGGGAGAAAAGATGTTTAAGGAATTGTATAGCGAAAACATAAATTACTGAGAAGATGAGATTAGAAGACTTTGTAGTCTAACAACACAATTAATCTGGTGTTTAGGCTCTATGATATTTGAACATTGTGGATTTGGGTGATGTTGGATGGATAAAGGGCAAATAAAATGATCGGATGTTTTACGTGAGTGCTGCCTGGATTGAAGGGTTTTCCAAGTGGCTGGAAGAGAAGTTGCATGTAGTTGTGATGCATATGGTGAAGCTAGATGTGTAGAGTAATAGAAGAAAATAGCTGTAGAAGTTCATACACTCAAGGGCATTTAAGAGTGTTGCCAATAAAATGAAACAACAAAGTATTCTCATCTAAGATGACATTGGAAGGCGACTCTGAAACTTGTTACAGCATATGAAAGGTTGATATGATTGAGTTAAAGGAATAAGGTAAATAGGGAGATGATGGAGACTGTAAGGATATGACAGATTTTGGGGTGACATGGATTTTAGATTAGGACACATAAAGCGGACATCACATAGCTGGGATAAGCTTGCTTATTTATATGCACGCATGTGTGTGGACGTGTTTGTTGATGATGTATCATGTTTAATGCAAGGTTGTCCGTATATACGTATCATTACTATGGGGGTGTTCCGATACGATACACACCCATATCTCGATACGGGTGCGTATCTTACGATACACTACGATACGGGCTGTATCTTAAGATACCTATAAATGCAGTTTAAATGCACTTATTTCAATTTTTTTCTTGAAAACATATAAGGCCCCTTGTGGCTAGTTTATATTCATCCCTAAAGAGCTTAAGAGTGATTTAGAGGGATTTTTTTTCCAAAAAAAGAAGAAGATGATGTTGATGATACTCAATGATTGACATTATCTAATCCATTTTTGTTTGAAATTTTAAAAAAATTAGTATGTAAATTTTTTAAGCATTATAAAAACAATGTGTTTTTTTTATGTAAACACACATTATTATGAATCTTGTAACTTATTAGCTTAGATTCGTTATTTAATATGCATATTATTTCATAGTTTGCATTTTTCTTGTGAGATTGCCATTTATAGCATATTATCTTGATTCTTTAAGGTTCAATGTCTTATGCATGCCATTCATACCAAGACATTGTATTTTGTGAAATTCATCATTGTTTCATGTGTTATGATTTTTTTAGAATATTTGCTATTTTTTCTTAATTTTTTAGTTCTTTTTGGAAAATTTGTATTAAAATTTACGATACGATACGGTGTAACTATGGGCCCGACCGATACGGGTTAGGATAGTATACATACAACCTTGGTTTCGTTGTGGTTGAAGCTTTTAGGTTTAGACTTTTGGCCTTAGGTCAAAGTGGATGCCTTGTATCAGGGGTGTGCCTTGGTTGTCCACTTTCATTTGATCTTGACTACTTAATTTTGTTCTAATCAAGTGCTAAATTGGCTTGTATCTACAAGCTGGAAATGTAGATTGATGTTATGATTGGGGAGAAAAAAAGGCTTCTTGCAATTTTAAATGGAGTTTCCTGGTCAAAATGTGGACACTAGACCAACCAGTGACTGTTTATGCAGTTGTGATCATAATGGGTTTTCATAGGAAGTGATCTGGTAATAAGATTAATCCCTTGACCAAATGACACTCATGGCGTGAAACTTTTTACCAGAGGTGCATGTATGGGAGCTGTGAAACTATCTGGTGGCCAATGATATGCCTAACATAGCTGTTATATGGTTCATGTGCAATATGGCAGGAAGTAGGAGCCCAAATATTTGATTGAAAAGTGAAATCTTCAAATTTTCAGCATCCATGAGTATTATAATTATTTCAGCTACTATGCCTATCTTGCAGCGGTCTATGATCCTTCTGCACTATAAAATATTTTTTGACACCCTTAATCCCATCAAGAGAAATAACTTGTAATTTTTAATATATATTGCAATTTGATGCATGACCATGTGAGTAATCAAGCACACAAGGTGATGCACTTGTATACACTATGTAACATAGACACGACAAACGCTCACTGTACCCCCGTGTCGACACGCTTGGGTACGGGTACCAAGTGCGGCATGTGTATGTTGTGGGTCGGATCCAACTAGAGCCAACCCAAAATCCAGCTTTTTTTTACCCGATACTCATTTTTGTTAGTTTGGATCATGGATCCGACCCGATCCACCTCGAGATGCGTGAGCGGTGGCATATTTGTAATTAGTTCTTATTACCTGTGTAAAGTTATGTCCTGCATTGTACCACTTATAAATAATAAGTAAAAAGGGAAAAACCTATTGCCGCCGACTACTCTTCTCTCTCTTCTCTTTCTTTACCTCATCTCTAACCCCTGCATGTTGGTATTTCTGATATTTCTGACATGGTATCAGAGCACAGGCGCAGAAATCGATCATCTGGAAGGCCTATAAGGACCAACGCGTGAAAGGACGTAGGCTATATTTCTGATCTTTTCTCTGTCTCCTTTCCTTAAATCAGATTTCTCCAGTTTTATTTCTTAATCTGATTTCACGCATCCCAGCTTCACGTATCCCTATTTCTCTGTCTCTTTTCCCTTAATCAGATTTCTCCAGTTTCTCTTTTTCTTAATCTGATTTCACGCATCCCAGTTTTGCGCATCCTTATTTTTCTTTCGATTCCTATTCTTTTCCAATATTTTTCCTGGTTCACACGTTACACAACATTGCTATTTCTCTGTGCACACAGCATTGCTATTTCTCTGTGCACACATCATTGCTATTCCTGGTTCACACGTTACACAACATTGTTCTTTCCCCCTCAATATACTGTTAAGTACAGTCGGCATTTAATATTTTCTGGTTTGCACATCATTATATTTCTGTGCAACGTGTGTGCTGATATCATTTCCAGTTAAGTACAGTTTGGCCTCTCATTCTTCATATAATCCATGGATTCTAAATTGAACCCTAGTTTTCTTACTCACCTCATGACCCACAAGTTATCCCATGATAACTATTTGCTTTGGAAACGTCAAATTGTGCCTTTTATTCGCAGTCATGGTCTTTATGGGCATCTAGATGGGCGATCACCCGCCCCACCTACACATATCATGCAGGAAATAACAGGTGAAGATGGGAAGGTGAGTCAACTTCGAAGCACCAATCCGGCTTATGACATATGGGTACAACAGGATCAGACATTAGTTGCTTACATAACCTCCACACTTTCTGATCGTGTTTTACAAACTATCTCTGATGACCAATCTGCTGCCGAGTTGTGGAATGGACTAGCTCATTCTTTTTCTCAGGTTTCCGAATCTCGGGCTTTGCAACTCAAGTGGAAATTCCAATCCATGCGAAAAGAAAACAAATCTATTACAGAGTTCATGGGGGATGTCATAGTGATTACAGATCAGTTAGCTGCCATTGGAAGTCCTGTATCAGATAAGGATATGGTACAACAGGTATTAGGTAGTCTTGGACCTGAATATCGCATGTTTTGCACGGCACTCCAGGTTGTCTTAGTCCTTCCATGTTTTGATGATCTTCAATCTAAGCTTTTGCAATATGAGGTCAGTTTAAATCAGGAACACGCGTCAGATGATGCTCATCCTGTGATGATGACACATACGCCTATTCAAACAGGAGTTCTATTTACTCCTCCTCGCCCCAATGGAACACCTATGAACAAAGGAGGATTACTGCCTACACCAGGTGGAGGAGGTATTGGTTCAAGCAGTGTACCACGAGGAGGACGTGTTCCTACTTGTTTTCTATGCAACAAGCGGGGACATGTTAAAGCAAACTGCTGGTACAATCCTCAGACCCGGAACAAATCAGGGAGGCCAGATAGTAGACCAGGGCAGAAGGCAACTCATCAGTTTGCCCGTACTCCTCAGGGACAGGTTCTCCCACAGGATGTACAAAATATCCTTATGACTACTTTCAATCAGATGAACTTGCGCCAAAATGAGGAAGGTATATGGTATATTGATTCAGGGGCAGCAACACACGTTACTTCTGATGCAGGTAAATTTTCTCACTTGACTCCTTACACTGGAAATGGCACTATAGTCATAGGGGATGGATCTCACCACCCTATCTCTCACACTGGAAATATCTCCCTTTCTTTGCCTGAATCTCAATTACCCTTGTAAAATGTCTTACTCACACCTGCTATTCAAAAGAATATCCTATCTGTGTCAAAATTAGTTGATGAAACAAATTCTTCCGTTGAATTTACTCCTTCTTTTGTTTATCTTAAGGACCTTCACACCAAGAAGACGCTCGCTAAAGGTGAACGGCGCGGGAACATGTACGTCTTTGAATAATCTCATGTGCCTTTGAAGACGTCGTCTTCCGTAGCCGTGACTTCATCAGCTTCTTCTTTTCCAACATTTTTGAGTCGATCTACAGATCATAGTTCTTCATCTAGAGTCTTGAAACTTAATAAGCCAGACTTATGGCATCTTCGTTTGGGTCATTGTAGTCAAGTTTTTCTTGACAAGTTGTCTGCTAAAGGTTTGATACCCGCAGTCAGTTTAGAGTCAAAATGTCCAAGTTGTCACTTATGCAAAAGTCATGTACTTCCTTTTCATAGTATCAATAAAAGAGCAACAAAGCCTTTTGAGATCATATGCTCAGATGTTTGGGGTCCTGCACCCACTGCCTCTCTTTCTGGATCTCGATACTATGTACTTTTTCTTGACTCTTACACTCGTTTTAGTTGGATTTACTTCATGAAAAACAAACATGAGGTTTTCAAGTTGTTCAAACAGTTTCATGCACTAGTCCAAAACCAATTCAATACCAATGTTGTATATTTTCAGTGTGATTGGGGGGGGAGAATACATATCCCATGATTTTAGTGAATATTTGAAGGAGCATGGCATTACCCGTAACATTTCTTGCCCTCATACCCCTCAACAAAATGGAGTTGCTGAGAGAAAGCACAAGCATATTGTTGAAACAACCTTGAGCATGATGCATACTGTGGGCATTCCTTTTTCCCTTTGGACCGAGGCTTTCCATACAGCTGTTTACGTTATCAACAGGTTGCCCATGACCATCCTTGAAGATAATTCTTCGTATTTTGTTCTTTATAATTGTCATCCATCATATGAAGAACTACATCCTTTTGGTTGTGTATGTTATGTTCATATTGATCATTCATTGAGAAATAAGTTTAAAGACAGAGCTGTACAGTGCAAGTTTCTTGGGTATGCAGATGACTATAAGGGATACAGGTGTTATGATCCTCATACAGGCAAAATTCGGGTATCCAGAAATGTTGTTTTTGATGATGAAAATTTTGACACTCTGGGTTCATCTTCCACAGATACACAGGACAGTTATGATCCTTGGCTCAGTGTCTCACTTTTATATGACTCGTTGCCTCATGAGGATTCACCTTTATTGACAGACAATGAACCCTGTACTTTCGATGTGGAACCACATATGGAAGACATTCTTCCTACAACAACATCCTCACATTTTTCTGGTCTTGTTTATTCTCGTAGAACTCACCCAGTCAATGATGAGACTCCTCTACGACATTCCACTCGGGTTAGACATCCTATAGAGCGTTGGGTAAGTTATAACAATTTCTCTTTGGATTTTCAAACATTTCTAACCAGAGTTTCCAAAGAAACAGAACCTTCCTCTTTTCATGAGGCTGTCCATTCCCGTGCCTGGGTAGAGGCGATGAATGAGGAAATGGAAGCATTGCATGAATGCAACACATGGGAAATTGTGCCAAGGCCAGACAACAAGAATGTTGTAGGATCCAAATAGGTGTACAAGATCAAGCACAAACCGGATGGCAGTGTTGAGCGCTATAAGGCTTGTCTGGTTGCACGAGGCTTCACACAACAATATGGGCAGGATTATGATGAAACGTTCAGCCCAGTAGTAAAACTGGGCACAGTCAGGATTGTCATTGCGTTGGCGTTACAACATGGATGGTCACTCAGTCAACTTGATGTTAAAAATGCTTTTCTGCATGGTGAACTAAAGGAAGAAGTTTACATGGAGCAGCCACCTGGATATAGCATGCATGATTCATCAAATTGGGTATGTAAACTTCGACGCTCTCTTTTTGGATTGAAACAAGCTTCTCGATCTTGGTTTGAAAGTTTTTCCACAGAGATCCAGCATCATGGGTTCAATAAAAGTGTTCTAGACCATTCATTGTTCATCTTCAAAAGTGGTTCAGCTATTGTTTGGGTGCTTATATATGTTGATGATATCATTATTACCGGGAGTGATGAGGATCACATATCTTGGGTTAAGTCTATGCTGATGGCTAAATTCAAGATGAAAGACTTGGGTCCCTTGCGATATTTTTTGGGTGTGGAAGTTGATAGTCGACATGAGACTATTACATTGAGCCAACATAAGTACACTATTGATATTTTACTCGCTACAGGGATGGAGGATTGTAAACCAATTAGCAAACCTTGCCTTCTAAATCATAAGTTAAGTGCTAAAGAAGGCACTACTTATCATGATCCTACTTTGTATCGTCGAGTTGTAGGGATGTTACAATACTTAACATTCACTAGGCCTGACATAGCATACTCTGTCAATCAGGCCTCTCAGTTTATGCATGCTCCTACAGATGCACATATGGAAGCAGTAAAAAGAATCCTTCGGTATTTAAAGGGTACGATTGAAGATGGTTTGATGTATAACAAAGACACAACTTATACGTCAGGACATCGAATATTCACCTACACAGACGCGGACTGGGCTGGTGATCCTGATGAGCGCAGATCAGTTTCAGGGTATTGCATCCTTATCGGCAATAATGTTGTAACATGGAGTAGCAAGAAGCAAAAGGCAGTGGCGCGATCTAGTACTGAAGCCGAGTATCGTGCAATGGCAGCAGGAACAACCGATGTTACGTGGGTGAGACACCTACTGCAAGAATTACAAGAACCGATCTCATCCTCTATGCTTCTTTGTGATAATCAGAGTGCTATTAATATTGCATTCAATCCCATTCTTCATTGTCGCACGAAGCATATCGAAATCGATCAACACTTTGTTAGACAAAAGGTGGAATAAAAGGAAATTGAACCTGCATATGTTAGGTCAGATATGCAAGTTGCTGACATTTTTACCAAGGGATTATCCACTCATCAGTTTTGGGCACTCAAAGACAAGTTGAGCATGATCAAAGACCATACTCAACTTGAGGGAGGCTGTTAGTTTGGATCATGGATCCGACCCGATCCACCTCGAGATGCGTGAGCGGTGGCATGTTTGTAATTAGTTCTTATTACCTGTGTAAAGTTATGTCCTGCATTGTACCACTTATAAATAATAAGTAAAAAGGGAAAACCCTATTGCCACCGACTACTCTTCTCTCTCTTTACTTCATCTCTAACCCCTGCAGGTTGGTATTTCTGATATTTCTGACAATTTTTTCTTGGTTGAACTGAGAGAGAGGAGAGGGAAAAAGGAGAAGAAGAAGAAACTAGAAAGAGAGGAAACAAAGGTGGAGGAAGAAAGTGGTGGAGAGAGAGAGGGGAGGAGGAGGAGGGTGGAGGCATACCCAGGCCTCGTCTTCTGTCGAAGCCTCAAAGTCGAAGGTGCTAGATGGAGAGAGAAAGAAAAAGGGACACCTTTTCCTTTTTACATTTTGTCTTATAAAATTTCATGCCCTCTCCCTTTAAAAAAAATTTCATGCCCCCTCCCTTTAAAAGAAATACCATCCACACCCCAATTTCCCCAAAATATCATCTACACCCTCAATCTCCCCAAAAAATATAATATTATATACACAAGGTGGGTTGGGTCCAACCCGATTCAAAGTCCAAGAAAGTTATATATATATATATATATATATATATATATATATATATATATATAGCTGTGTCCCCGTACCTGCAATTTTTTAAATTGTTGTGTCGTACCCTACTTACCCACACCCGTACCCATGTGACATAGTGCATACTATAATTTTTGATATCTGATGGATGTGAGGACCTTTCCTTGATAAATTTTGCGTGTTAGTCTACTCTTGATGAGGCTATTATGCCCAAACCGTGGTAGTGATCGTAGCATGTTCTTTTCCTTTTTATCATTACTATTGTTAGTTTTATTATTGGTTATATTGTTAAGAGTTCACATTTTATGCAGTGACGCTGCAGGCCCACTGCCCACGATCGCCCATCTTGTGGTTCCTTGAGATGGGCAGTGGTCAGCCAGACGGGCTTGTGCAACCCATGATCAACCTAAAATAAAAGCAAAAAAAAAAAGAGTATAACAAAGGGAAGAAGACGACCCATCTTCTCTTTCAGTTTGGGTACTTTGCGGAGCCGCATATTCATTCCTTCCCTGGAGCTGAAAAAAAACAATAGAAAGGGTGATCCTTAAGACGAACCTCTCTCTCTCTCTAATCTACCGAAGGGAGAGTTTTCTTCAGTAAACCCACCAATCTCAGAATAATTTAACTAAGAAATTGTAAACCAAAAAGGAAAATATAACATCAAATAAGTAATTAAAACTGAAATTTACCAAGCAATCTCTATAAAATTCTCTGTAACCTTATTCAAAGAAAATAGAAACTCTATATGAATCAGATTTAAATCTCAATTAAATTCAAACAAATTGAAAAGTGATAGAACTTAAGTATGCTTCATTTCTTCCCATTGCTCTTTTTTTTTTAATTCACACTGAACCAATGTGCACGATCACGAATCAAACCAGTTTGAAGAACTTAAAAACCCAAATCTCTTGGATCTATGCTAAGGTTTCAGACATCAAACATTTACCTGGATATTCAAGATCTTGACTACAATGCATCATATTCAAATCCATGATCCCCAACAGATCTCTCAGTTAAATAATGCAACTATACATGTTCAATTGTTGCGATCAACCTCTTATTTTCTTTAAGCCAACCATGATTTCACTTAGCCCATGATCAAGAATGCAAGTAGTAAATTCTTTGTTAAAACATATCTTTTTCAAATCAAGAGCACCCAACAATGGGTGGCAATAATTTAATATTCTTCTCCCTTTAATTTATCACTAACACCACTGCTACCATCTCTCCCAATCTTTTTCAAGATTCCCACCATTCCAGTGGTGGGTCAATCACACAGCTCTACAAGTCATTGTATCACATATTCTCACAATGACCCTTCAAATCTTCAGAGGGATGTGAACAACTCACAGGGCAAATGCTTTATTTACTGAGAGAGAGAGAGGATCACAATTTGCTCATTTTGCTGCGGGAAAAGGGATGAGTACCTCCCATAAACCGAAATAGAAGGATTGTCTTCTTCCTATTGTTATTTTCTCTTTCTTCTATTTTAGGTTGGTTATAGAGAAAATGAGATGGAAAGATTATTTTGATAAGCTATTTAATGAAAGTCATGCTCAGGATCTTGGAGACTTCTCCATTCCTTTTCATGAGATGAATCGTGACTTCATGCGCAAGATTCAAAAGACAGAAATTGCAGAGGCTGTGAAGAAAATGAAATCAAGAAGGGCAGTTGGCCCAGATGGTATACCTATCGAGGCTTGGAAGTGCTTGGGAGAGAAAGGTTTAAAATGGTTGACAAATCTTTTTAACATGATTTGGCAGACAAATAAGATGCCTAATGAGTGGAGGAAGAGTACTTTGGTGCCTCTATATAAGAATAAGGGTGATATACAAGATTGCACAAACTATCGTGGTATAAAACTCATGAGTCATACTATGAAACTTTGGGAGAGGGTGATTGAGTCTAGGTTGAGGAAGGTTGTCATGATATCGGAGAATCAATTTGGTTTTATGCCTGGAAGATCAACTATGGAAGCTATACATCTTCTTAGACAACTTATTGAGAGAAATAGAGAGAGGAACAAAGATTTGCATATGGTTTTTATTGATTTGGAGAAGGCATACGATAGAGTTACGTTCTCTGGTGGATAATGATGAAGAAAGGTGTTTCTCTCAAGTACATTAGTATAATTAAAGATATGTATGAAGGAGTAGTAACCAATGTCCGCACTTGTGGAGGGGTGACAACCAATTTTCCTATAACGGTTGGGTTACATCAAGGATTTGCTTTAAGCCCTTTCCTATTTGATATAGTGATGGATGAGCTTACGAGATCAATTCAAGAAAATGTGTCATGGTGTACGTTGTTTGCTGATGATATTGTTTTGATTGATGAGTCTAGAGCTGGGGTTAATGCTAAGTTAGAATTATGGAGACAGACATTGGAAGCAAGAGGTTTTAAGTTGAGTAAGAGTAAGACAAAATATATGGAATGTCAGTTTAGTAAGCAACGAAGTAGTGATGGGCGTGTAGTGAAGCTTGGTGAGCAAGAAATACCGGTGCATGATTGTTTCAAATATTTGGGATCTATCATTCAAAAGTACGGAGAAATTGATGGAGATGTAAATCATAGGATAAAGGTTGGGTGGATGAAATGGAAAAGTGCAACTGGAGTGTTGTGCGATCGTAGAATGCCATTGCGGTTGAAGGGAATGTTTTATAGGACGACTATTAGGGCCGCTATACTATATGGTACAGAATGTTGGGCTGCCAAGAGACATCATATTCAAAAAATGAGTGTAGCTGAGATGCGTATGCTGAGATGGATGTGTGAAAATACAATAAAAGATAAGATTCAGAACGAGGAGATACGAAATAAGGTAGGCGTTGCACCCATTGAAAATAAGATGAGAGAGAATCGTTTACGGTGGTTTGGACATATTTGGCGAAGGCCTAATGATGCTCCAGTTAGAAGGATGGAGAAATGAGAAAATCTATTAGTTAAAAGAGGTCGGGGTAGGCCTAGGAAGACATGGATGGAGGTGATAGGAAAGGATATGAATGCTTTGAACCTCACCGAGGACATGGCATTGGATAGAAATGATTGGAGGAGAATGATTCATGTGGAAGACCTCTTTTTTGGTTCATATCGCCGACCCCAATTGTTTTGGGATGAAGGCGTAGTTGTTGTTGTTGTATAGAGAAAAGCTGCAGGCCCATCGGGTTTACCGCTGCCTATCTCGAGAAAGCTACAAGATCGACAGTGGTGAACAGCAATGATGCAGGCTAGGCCTGCAGCTGTGCTGCATAAAATGTGAGCTCTATTGTCATATCAAGCTACAAGGAATGGAGACAAATAATAAACCATGTGCTGTATTTATAATATGTTGTCATGAGACTAAAAATTCTTGAAAATGGCATTTGCTAAGGAAAAATATGGCACTTGAGTTGGCAACTAACTTAAATTGGTAAGGAAGACTTCTTTGCAATTATCTGAGGATTGTCTGTAATGGGGAGAGCTGACTTCTAAATTTATACCTTCTTGAACTTTGGTGGACTCATGGCATGGTGATTTTGTGCACTAAGCTCAATTAAGCCTCATGCATTTTCTACTGTGTGCTTGGAAATCGTGCACCACATTGTTGCTTGTAATTTCAGTTTTTTATTTTTGAAAGATCATATAGACAGGGCCTTTTACAATGTAGATTGATCTTTGATTTAAGATGGAGAGCATGTATTTTTGGCTTGCATTTTATTACCTTCTTTGATGGTTTGCATTAACTGTAAGTTTAGTAGGCACCTCACTCCTAAGACACTCCCTGTCAAACGTTGTGTGGATCATGTGCTCATGTGGGTGAATGCTTTCTCTTACGAGCTTGGAGTATGTGGTTGGTGGCCCTCAAAATTTTTTAATATGATGACAAATTTAAAGCTTAATGGAAAAAGTTAACCACAAGTGGAGAAGATTCGGATGCCAACTGTCTTTACTTGTAACATGGGGCCATTGTTAAACATGCCTTCTGTAAATCTGTGCTCATGTGGGAAAGGGCTTTATTTTACAGAGTTTGAGGCTAATAGGAAAAAGTGTTCTTTTTCTTTATTCCAAATGAAAGAACAAAAGAAGCTTTGGATGTCAATTGTCTTTAGTTGCAACTTGGAACATTGTGTGTTAGATGTCTTGTGATGCAACTATTATCCGGGAGATCTAGTTCCACTTCCAGAATAAGGTTGAGATTGAGATTCACACGAACATTGATGCTTGGGTAGCTTAATGACTATTAAGATTTTAGTCAATTCTGTGTTTACTAGTCAAGCAATATCACTTCCCTTATTTCTACTGCCCAAGACACTCACCAAATGACACAACAAAATCTTTAAAGAATCCAGTGGAAGGGTGCGAACTGTGTTAACAAACACTTCACTTGGTCTTCATGTTCTATGTTGACATGACAAAACACAAACATGACACCAGCCATGCTACCTCACTTGATGAACATAGTCAAATCTTCATTCACATGGCCAACACCATGCATGTGATTTCACCCATGTATCTTCTGTGCTCTTTGAGCTCATTTTGTCATTATCTGCATATTTCTTTTAAAAATTTGTTGTTGGCATGTCTATGTTTGTATTTCTTAATTATCTCGAGTTTTGGCTTGGGAATTTGTATGTAAGAGGAATTTAATGTCTTATTTACACAAGCATAAAATAAATGAGATATAAAAGAGTGTTATATGCACAAACGTAAAATAAGTGAGATATAAACGTGTCACCATGTTTTGATTTGCATAAAATTGCTATTATTGTGTCAAGTATTTATATTGTATCTACATCCATCGTCCTTGTTTGTATGGAGAAAGGAACTTACCTTGATAATTGAAGCTCAGTTACTTTCCTGCCATCAAAGAGTGTAGTTTGATGCCTTGAGTTGTTCAGTTGAACTTTGAAGCCACTTAGTGTGTATGATCACCAAAGATGTAGATGTAGGGTAGTGGTTGATGAAGATGATCAAATCCAACTATGGGCTTTCTGTTGGGTATTGGGTTTGGGTGGAACAAGCAAATAGAAGGATAAAATAATCTATATGGAAGTGATGTTTTGAGGTGTTTGATGCTCTCTTTGTAGGACTGAGATTATGATTCTGCTGTAATAGGCTCTCTTGGCATTTGCTGGCGATTGTGAATAGGGCTATGCATGAACCAAACCAAAATTGAGTTTGGTATATTTTATCTTGACTTGGTGCAACTCACACCAGGCTTGATCTCAACTTGACCCTGAGCTTGAGCAGTTTTTCTCCAATTTCAGTACCAGCAGGCATCCTTGTTCTTTCTGGTTGATGTGGTTTACTTTCTGCTGTTGTTTTATCTGAGATTATGCGGTGATTGTGCAAAAATGTTTGATAGGCATATCCTGATTATTTTTCTTGTTTGGGATTTGCATATATTTGAGGACGCTATTGTCTAGATTTAGGTGTTATTCATGATTGTGCACATGGACTTTTATTCTAATTATTTGGCTGGATCTGAAATGCAGCAGCATCTTTCTTCTCTTCTTGCTTGCACGGATGCAGATATTGTGGAGGCCAGTTTACAGACTTTTTCTGCATTCTTAAAGAAAACAATTGGAAAATGTTCTATCAGAGATCCTGCCTTGAATTCAAGACTTTTTGCATTTTCCCAAGGATGGGGTGGTAAAGAAGAAGGCCTTGGGTTGATTGCATGTGCCACCGAGAATGGATGCGATTCTGTAGCCTACCAGCTAGGTTCTACTCTTCATTTTGAGTTTTATGAATCAAGTGGGTCACTTGATGAGCGTACTGGCAAAGAAGACATGAACAAAGGTCTGCAGGTGATTCATTTACCTGACATTGGCTCTCGCCAGGAGAATGATCTGGAGCTTCTAAACATGCTAGTCATAGAATATAAAGTGCCCCCACATTTACGCTTTTCACTCTTGACAAGACTTCGCTTTGCAAAGGCATTTGGCTCATTGGCTTCTCGCCAGCAGTACATCTGTATACGCCTATACGCATTTGTGGTGCTTGTTCAGGCTAGCAATGATGCTGATGACCTGACTGCATTTTTCAACAATGAACCTGAATTTGTGAATGAGCTAATGTTTTTATTAAGTTATGAAGATTTAGTTCCTGAAAGGATTCGCATTCTAGCAATTTTATCTTTGGTGGCACTTTGCCAGGATAGGTCTCGACAGCCAACTGTTTTAGTTGTTGTGACATCTGGGGGCCATCGAGGAATCTTACCCAGTCTCATGCAAAAGGCTGTTGATTCCATTACAAGTGATTCTTCAAAATGGTCTGTTGTTTTTGCAGAAGCACTCCTGTCTCTTGTCACTGTTTTGGTATCTTCATCCTCAGGATGCTCTGCTCTGCGAGAAGCTGGATTTATACCCACTCTTCTTCCTCTTCTTAAAGACATTAATCCTCAACACTTGCACTTAGTGAGCACATCAGTTCATATTCTGGAGGCATTCATGGACTACAGCAACCCTGCTGCAACACTATTCAGGGACTTGGGGGGTTTAGATGACACAATTGCACGGCTAAAAATAGAAGTGTCTTATATAGAGAAGGGCTCGAAGAAAAACGAGGAAGACTATCAGGCTCATGGCAGTAATGGGAAGGGTAAAGCTGTTGTCGACACTTCTGGTGATCTTGATGTTCGGTCTCTCTATTCTGAGTCATTGGTTTCCTATCACCGGCGGCTGCTGATGAAAGCACTACTTCGTGCAATATCCCTTGGCACTTATGCTCCTGGTAGCACTGCCCGTATTTATGGTTCAGAGGAGAGTTTACTGCCACAATGCTTATGTAACATTTTCAGAAGGGCAAAAGATTTTGGTGGTGGTGTATTTTCTCTTGCTGCTACTGTCATGAGTGATCTTATTCACAAGGACCCCACCTATTTTTCTGTTCTGGATGCTGCTGATCTGCCTTGTGCATTTCTGGATGCTATCATGGGTGGTGTACTTTGCTCTGCAGAAGCTATATCATGCATTCCACAATGCTTGGATGCCCTGTGTCTAAATAACAGTGGTCTCCAGGCTGTGAAGGATCGAAATGCTTTGAGATGTTTTGTGAAAATATTTACCTCCAGGACCTATCTACGTGCGCTCGCTGGTGATACTCCAGGATCTTTGTCCACAGGCTTGGATGAATTGATGCGCCATGCGTCTTCTCTTCGTGGGCCTGGGGTGGATATGTTGATTGAGATATTGCATTCAATATCAAAGATAGGATCAGGGAGCGAACCAACATCACTTTCTACAGAAACTCTGAACTTGTCTTTGCCTGTACCAATGGAAACAGATGTAGAAGAGAGGGCTTTGATTTCCTCAGATGATGGGGAATCATCCAAGATGATGGAGGGTTCTGAGCAAATAGTTGAGGCATCTAGTGAAGGTTCACTTGCAAATGTTGAGCCCTTCCTTGTTGAGTGCATAAGCAATGCTGCTCGGCTTCTAGAAAATGTTCTCCAAAATGCAGATACGTGCCGCATATTCATTGAGAAAAAGGGGATTGAAGCAGTTCTACAATTATTCACATTGCCCTTGCTGCCTCCTTCTGCTTTGAGCGGTCAGAGCATATCAGTTGCCTTCAAGAGCTTCTCACCACAGCATTCTGCTGCACTTGCCCGAACTGTGTGTGTGTTTTTAAGGGAACACCTCAAGCTGACAAATGAATTGTTGACTTCAGTAGCCAGGACTCAACTTGTTGATTTGGAAATAGCAAAACAGACAAAAGTTTTGAGATGTCTTTCTAGTTTGGAAGGTCTTCTGTCCTTCTCCAATTTTCTATTGAAGGGAACAACTACTATGGTGTCTGAATTGGGTTCTGCAGATGCTGATGTTTTGAAGGATCTAGGGAAGACCTTCAAGGAAATACTTTGGCAACTTTCTTTGATGAGTGATTCAAAGATAGATGAGAAGCGAGATGCTGATCAAGAAGTTGGATCAGCAGATGCTTTAGCATCAAATATCATTGGCAGAGAAAATAATGATCTTGTTTCATTCATCAGGCGTGTCAATCCGATTTCAATTAGGAGTGGTTCTGCATCCCGTTGGGCTGGAGAACCTGATTTTTTTCCTGTAATTCATCCTGGGGAAGGTGTTAACAGGCATGGTAGAAGACATCATGCAAATGAAGTTCTAAGCAGAGCACGTGGTGGAAGAAATAATCGTTATGCAGATACCTCTCACATTGATTCAGAAGGTTCTACAAACACATCAGAAATATCGCACATGCAGGAAAGTAAAAGAAAAAGTCCTGATGTCATGATTTCAGAAGTCTTAAATAAACTTGCTACTGCCATGCGCTCTTTTCATGCAACTCTGGTGAAAGGGCTCACAGCTCCCAATCGACGGAGAGCTGACTCTGGGTCACTTAGTTCTGCTGCTAAGAACCTTGCAACTGCTCTTGCTAAAACTTTTCATGACAATCTCAGCTACTCGGGCTATCCTAGTTCAAGTGGCCTTGAAATGTCTCTGTCAGTGAAGTGTCGATATCTTGGAAAGGTTGTGGATGACATGGCAGCCTTGACTTTTGATAGCAGGCGCCGATTATGTAATACGGCACTGATAAATAACTTCTATGTACATGGAACATTTAAGGAGCTTCTGACCACTTTCGAAGCTACAAGCCAGTTGCTATGGACTCTACCTTTCACTATTCCAGGTCCCAGTTCAGCCCAAGAAAACATTTTAGAAGGAAACGAGCTGTCTCACAATACCTGGTTGTTAGATACATTGCAAAGTTACTGTCGTATGCTTGAGTATTTTGTCAATTCGTCTTTACTTTTGTCGCCACCATCCGCGTCTCAATTGCTTGTTCAACCTGTTGCTTCTGGGCTGTCAATTGGGCTCTTTGCGGTCCCTAGGGATCCAGAAGTTTTTGTTCGCATGTTGCAGTCTCAGGTTCTTGATGTGATTCTTCCCGTATGGAGTCACCCTATGTTTGCTCGTTGCAGTGCAAGTTTTATCACCTCTGTTGTTTCTATTGTTACTCATATATACTGTGGTGTAGGAGATATAAAGAGGGGCAGAAATGGTGTCACAGGAAGTGCAAGTCAGCGTTTAATCGGACCCCCTCCTGATGAATCTGCTATTGCTACGATTGTGGAGATGGGTTTTAGTCGAGCAAGGGCAGAGGAAGCACTCAGACGTGTTGAGACAAATAGTGTTGAAATGGCTATGGAATGGTTGTTTAGCCATGCAGAGGAGCCTCTGCAAGAGGATGATGAACTTGCACGGGCACTTGCCTTGTCACTAGGTAACACATCAGATGCATCTAAAGAGGACAGTGGTGATGTGATGATAGATGTTCCAGCAGTGGAGAGAGGGGCTGAGCTTCCACCTATTGATGATATTCTTTCTGCATCTATGAAATTGTTTGAAAATAGTGATTCCATTGCCTTCCCCTTGACTGATTTGCTTGTAACCCTTTGTAATCGGAATAAATGTGAAGATCGCCCAAGAGTGGTGTCTTATCTCATTCAGAATTTGAAGCTTTGTCCCATGGATTTCTCTAAAGAAACTGGTGCATTATGTGCAATCTCTCATATTTTAGCCCTGCTTCTCAGTGAAGATAGTAACACTCGAACAATTGCAGCAGAGAATGGTATTGTTCAAATTGTATTGGATATCTTGACGAACTTTAAGCTGTGCAATGATTCAAGAGGAGTTATTGCAGTTCCAAAATGTATAACCACTTTATTGCTTATCTTGGATAACATGTTGCAGTCCAAACAAAAAGTTTCTTCAGACAACCCTGGAAGATCTCAGTCAGGATCAATAGCCAGTGCTTTGGGGGATGATACCACTTTATCACTTTCAACACCTCATAAGGAATGCAAACCTGCTTCTGATGGCCAAGAAAAAGAAACAGCTGATGTTTTTGAAAAGATATTAGGGAAGTCTACTGGGTATGTAACTGTTGAGGAGAGTCATAGACTGCTGGCAATTGCTTGTGACTTCATAAAACAGCATGTTCCTGCTACAATCATGCAGGCTGTTTTGCAACTATGCGCTCGATTAACAAAATCACATGCTATAGCAATGCAGTTTCTTGAAAGTGGAGGTTTGGCTGCTCTTTTCAGTCTTCCTAGGAGTTGTTTTTTCCCAGGTATTGACAATGTGGAGTCTGCTATTATACGGCATCTTCTGGAGGACCCTCAAACCCTTCAAACTTCTATGGAGCTGGAGATACGTCAAACTTTAACAAGCATTAGCAGCCGTCATGGGGGCCGTGTTTCCACCAGGACATTTCTGACCTCCATGGCACCTGTTATTTCCAGGGATCCTAGTGTTTTTATGAAGGCTGCTGCTGCAGTTTGTCAATTGGAATCTTCAGGAGCGAGAATGTATGTTGTACTGTTGAAGGAGAAGGAGAAGGAGAAGGAGAAGGAGAAGGAGAAGGAGAAGGAGAAGGAGAAGAAAGAGGACAGGGATAGAGCAAAAGCTGCAGGTACTGAAAGTGGGACTGGGAGTTCCTCAAATGAGGGCATTCGAATGCCTGAAACATATAACAAGCTCCATGATGGGTCTGGAAAATGCTCAAAGGGGCACAAAAGGACCCCCCACAGTCTTGCACAAGTTATAGACCAGCTCTTAGAAATCATAATGAGCTATCCCTTGCCAAGGAAACAGGATCAGTGTTTGAGCTCTGAGGTATCTATGGAGATTGATCCGCCTGCCACTAAGGAAAAGGGTAAATCAAAGGTTGATGATGCCAAAATGGAGGATGATCACTCATCTGAAGGATCTGCTGGTTTAACAAAGGTGACTTTTGTCTTAAAGTTGATGAGTGAGATTCTTCTGATGTATGTTCATGTGGTGGGTGTTGTTTTGCGGAGGGATTCAGAAATTTGTCAACTGCGTGGATCAAGTCAAGTGGATGGTACAGGACATGGTGGGCTACTTCATCATGTACTGCATGAGTTACTTCCATTATATTCTGACAAAGGTTCTGGAAATATGGATGAATGGAAGGATAAGCTCTCTGAGAAAGCTTCATGGTTTTTGGTTGTGCTGTGTGGCCGTTCTAGTGAAGGACGTAGGCGAGTGATAGGTGAACTTGTGAAAGCTTTGTCTGCATACTCAAACTTGGAGAGCAACTCCTCAAAAAATGTCTTGTTACCTAGCAGAAAACTTTTAGCTTTTGCTGATTTAGTGAACTCCATTTTGTCGAAGAACTCATCTTCGAGTACTTTGCCAGGTCCTGGATGCTCACCAGATATAGCAAAAACTATGATAGACTGCGGAATGGTTCAATCATTGACAGGTATTCTTCAGGTCATTGACCTTGATCATCCTGATGCTCCAAAAGTGGTAAACCTGATATTAAAAGCATTGGAGAACTTGACTAGAGCTGCAAATGCTAGTGACCAAGTGTATAAATCTGATGGAATCAATAAGAAAAAATCTTCAGGTACCACTGGAAGGGTAGAAGATGTAGCTGTATTTTCTAATGGTGAACCAGTGGAGAACAATCAAGTTGCACATCCTCGACAACAAGATACTGGTGTAGTTCGAGCTGAAGAACCACCTCGAGAAACTTCTATTAATGCGAGTGAGCCAGATGAGAACCAAAATCAGCCTATGGAACATGATATGAGGATAGAAGTGGAAGTGACTGTGCATACTCATCCTTCTGTGGAGCATGAGGTAGAGTTCATTCGTGGTGAGATGGAAGATGGGCACAATGCAGATGGTGTTGGAATGACTTTTCGTGTTGAGCACAGAACAGTTGATGACATGGGTGATGACGATGATGAAGACATGGGTGATGATGGTGAGGATGATGAGGAAGATGAAGATGAAGATGAAGATGAGGATGAAGATATAGCTGAGGAGGGTGGTGCTCGGATGTCTTTAGCTGATACTGATGTGGAAGATCGTGATGATAATGGCCTAGGAGATGACTATAATGATGATATTATGGATGAAGAAGATGATTTTCATGAGAATCGTGTTATAGAGGTTAGATGGAGAGAAGGTCTAGATGGTTTAGATCATTTACAGGTTTTGGGGCGACCTGGTGCTTCAAGTGGTCTAATTGATGTTGCAGGTGAACCCTTTGAAAGGTTGAATGTGGATGACATTTTTGGTCTTCGCCGGTCTAGTGGTGTAGATCGTCGACGTCAAACTGGAAGTAGACCTTTCCTTGAGCGATCTGGTTTAGATCACATTAATGCTTTTCAGCATCCTCTTCTTATAAGGCCATCCCTTTCTGGAGAGTCAAATGTTTCAATGTGGCCATCTGCTGGAAGTGCACGAGATGTAGGCTCTGTTTCAGTTGGAAATATTGATGTTGCTCACTTTTACATGTTTGATGCTCCAGTTCTTCCACCTGAACATGCAACAGCTAACATTTTTGGTGATCGTTACATGGGGTCTGCACCAACTTCATTGTTTGACTTTTCAATAGGCATGGACCCTTTGCATTTTGTGGGAAGAAGAGGGCCAGGTGATGGTCGGTGGACTGATGATGGCCAGCCTCAAGCTGGTGGGCAAGCTGCTGCTATTGCACAAGCAATGGAGGAGCAATTCATTTCTCAGCTTCGCAGCTTGGCCCCAGCTGAAAGTCTTCCAGTGCCCAAATCATCTGAGAATTCTGAAGTGCAGGATAAGCAACAAAGTGAATTGATTCCATCAAATTCTGAGAATCCGCCCCTAGTGAGTGGAGATGTTTCTGCAAATGAACAAGATGGAGGTTTGCGTTCAACGCATCATGAGACTTCAGCTGCCATAGTGGATGTATCTCTTCCCGATTTATCTCGTGGGACTCTGAATTTTTATACTGCTGTCAGAGAACCACAAGAAAATTTTGCTACCCAGGAGTCTAACTTGATGCATCCTGATGAATGTGTTGCCAATGCTACTGAAAGCGTGCAGATCATGAATGGAAATAATTCTTCTGGTGATCTTTCTATTCCAATCCCTGAGTTTGCTCTGCCATCTACTGATGTACAGGATGAAGTTCCTCTAGGTCAGGATGGATCAGGAATAGCTGAGCCTAATGATCAGTTTCACTTTGAAGGCAGTAGTGGAGCTTCAGGTGCAGAGACCCAGTCAAGCACTTACACTTTGCTAGATTCTGGCTTACAAATTGCTGGTGCAGTTCATGGCCAAACTGTGCCATGCCAAATCAGTGCAGACGTCGAGATGGATGGTGCAGATACTGTTGATAATCAAGCTGCTGGGCCTGCTTCTAATAATGGAGCAGATGAGCCACCGTCGAGGCAAAGTTCTGAAGTAGCTGCACAAGTTGGTAATCAAACTGAACATGGTAATGTGAACAATGACACTTCAGGTACTAATATAATAGATCCAACCTTCTTGGAGGCTCTGCCCGAGGATCTTCGCGCAGAAGTGTTGGCATCAACACAAACTCAGTCTGTTCAAGTTGCAGCATATGTACCTCCTCCAACAGAAGATATCGATCCTGAGTTTTTGGCTGCTCTTCCTCCTGATATCCAAGCAGAAGTTTTAGCTCAGCAAAGAGCTCAAAGAGCCTTACAATCTCAGCAAACTGAAGGGCGAGCAGTTGACATGGACAATGCATCAATAATAGCTACTCTCCCAGCAGATTTACGTGAAGAGGTCCACATTTTTGAATTCTATTTTCTGCACTGTTAGTTTTTGTGGTTGTACATGTTCTAAATTATTTCGTATGGTTCAGGTACTGTTGTCGTCTTCAGATGCAGTTCTATCGGGACTGCCATCACCGTTGCTTGCTGAAGCTCAGTTGCTCAGGGATAGAGCAATGAGCCATTATCAGGCTCGTAGCCTTTTTGGTGGTAGTCATAGGCTTGGTGGGAGAAGGAACAGTATAGTGATCGACAGACATACGGGAATGGATAGAAGTGTTGGAGTCACAATAGGTAGAAGGGCAGTTTCTGCTATTGCAAACAGCCTGAAGGTTAAAGAAGTTGAGGGGACGCCTCTTGTGGATGTTAGTGCATTAAGAGCATTGGTTCGCCTTTTGAGGCTAGCTCAGGTTAATATTCTTTCAACTATGTTTTATTGTAGATGTCTTTTATGCCTGCAAATAGAGTCCAAATTGGTCAATTACTTTGTCAAAGGGTAATTTGGAGTTTTGCCAATTCATTAAGTGCAAACGCCAACATGGTTAAAGTCCTTTATTGCAGATGTTTGTCAAAGTAGCTACTTCCGTTTTACCTTTTTGCTACATATATTACACTCTATTATTAATTTTTGGTTTTAAGTCTGAATCTGAAGATAAATTAGGTTTTTTCTTTTAGCATGATCCACATATTAATAATCACATCAATTGCTTTTCTAGGTTGAAAGAAGTTTTATTTTCTTTATGATATTCAATTTCTATAATATATGGGAACTTGTAGGTTGATTTCACCTCAAATAGGGCAAGGGGATGCTGTTTTTGAGCACTTACAGTTAATACTTTTTCTTTAGAATGTTTGGTTGACATTAATTTGTCATTTTGCATGCTCAGCCCTTGGGCAAAGGTCTTCTTCAGAGACTCTTATTGAACCTATGTGTGCATACTGTTACACGTGCTGCTCTTGTTTGCCTCTTGATTGATATGATTAAACCTGAAGCACATGATGTTGCTACCACATCCAGTATGATGACTTCTCAGAGGCTCTATGGTTGTCAGTGGAATGTGGTTTATGGTAGATCACAGCTATCAGACGGTACTCTTCTACCCCTGGAAATTTTCATCTTGTCTTTTGGGGTTTATAGTTATATAATCTCTCCATTTATTGTGTTGCAGGCCTTCCACCTCTTGTATCACGCCGCATTCTTGAAATCCTGACATACCTAGCAACAAACCACTTAGCTGTTGCAAATATTCTTTTGTACTTGGATCGGTCTTTAAATCAGGAACCTTCATCTCATGCTCAAATGGAGTCCAAGAAGGATAAAGGAAAGGGGAAAGTTTCGGATGGATTGACATTTACAAGCCTTTCAGAAACTTCTGAGAAAGGCGAAATACCACTCAGATTATTCCTGAAGCTGCTAAGCCAACCATTATTCTTACGTAGCAATGCTCATTTGGAACAGGTAGGGAGAATTTTCTTCATAGCTGGAGAAATTTTACCTACAAAAGACTTTAAGCTGGCTATGGACTTGGGCAGATAGCCGAGTCAACTAGACCTTCTTGATCTGGCAAGGAGACTTTGGTGGTTTCCTTGTCTATCAGGTTCAAGATTTGATCCATAGTTACATATTTTTCTGCAGGTTATGAGTCTTCTACATGTGGTGGTCAATAATGCTGCAACAAAGATTGATTCTGAGCTTCCTTCTAGTCAAGCTCCAGCATCCAGCACACGGGTTTTAACTAATGAAACAACACCATCTGATGTTCGAGAAGAAGCTTCTATATCTGAACAAAACATTAATCAAGATTCTAGTAAAAAGTCTGAAGCAGAAGTCTCAACTTCTTGTGGCAAGCGAATTGTTAATCCACATGAAATCCTCTTGCAGCTCCCTGAGCCAGAATTGCGCAACTTGTGCAGTCTTCTTGCGCAGGAGGGGTAAGTCTTATAAGTCAGCATCTTTCTTTCTGGTTCCTGTTCAGCTAGTTTTAAAGTTTCTGCAAAATCAGAACTTTCTAATAAACCAGTTATTTATTCTGCATTGTAGCATTGATAGTTAATACTTTCCTTTTCTTTATTACTCTTGTTTCTCTTTTCTTTTTCTTATGTACAAAATCATCTCATTAGGCTATCGGATAAAGTGTATTCGCTTGCTGCGGAGGTCTTGAAGAAATTGGCATCTGTGGCTGCATCTCACCGAAATTTTTTTATTTCTGAGCTAGCAAGTTTGGCACATGGTCTGAGTGGCTCTGCTGTCAATGAACTCATAACTCTCCAGTGCACTCACATGCTGGGTTTGAGTGCAGGCTCTATGGCCGGAGCAGCAATTTTGCGGGTTTTACAAGCGCTTAGTGCATTGACCTTAGTCAATTCAGAGGGGAACAAGGGTGAAGAGAATGATAGAGAGCAAGAAGATCTGACTACAATGGTGGAGTTAAATCTGGCACTTCAGCAGTTGTGGCAAGAGCTAAGTGCGTGTGTTAGCAAGACAGAATCAAAACTGGGACACAGCTCTTCATTTTCTTCTCCTTTGTCAAGTGCTGATGCAGGAGACCATGTTGGTGGGGCTTCTGTTCTATCCTCACCTCTTCCACCTGGGACCCAGAGACTTCTGCCCTTTATAGAAGCTTTCTTTGTTTTGTGTGAGAAGCTACAATCAAATGGCACCATCATACAGCAAGATGTCAATAATGTGACTGCCAGGGAAGTCAAGGAGTCTGCAGAGAGTTCGTTGGCATCACCCTCAGCAAAATATGGTGGAGCTACTCAGAAGCGGCCTGGTGGAACTATCACATTTGCAAGATTTTCTGATAAGCATCGGAGGCTTCTGAATGCATTTATAAGGCAAAATCCAGGATTGCTGGAGAAATCACTCTCTTTGATACTTAAGGCACCAAGGTTGATTGATTTTGATAATAAAAGAGCATATTTCCGCTCAAGAATTAGACAACAGCATGAACAACATCCTTCTGCTCCTTTACGAATAAGTGTTCGGAGGGCATACGTGTTAGAGGATTCCTATAACCAGTTGAGGATGCGGCCTAGTCAGGATCTGAAAGGTCGGCTGACAGTCCAGTTTCAAGGGGAAGAAGGAATTGATGCTGGTGGTCTGACAAGAGAATGGTATCAGTTGCTTTCCAGGGTCATATTCGACAAGGGAGCATTGCTTTTTACTACCGTTGGAAACAATGCTACATTTCAACCCAATCCAAACTCTGTTTACCAACCGGAGCATCTTTCATATTTCAAATTTGTGGGCCGTGTGGTAATTTTTGCCACTCTTTTATTTGACTGGACGGGAATTGTTCCTGTTCCTTTTTTGTGCTTTCTCTTAGTGTATCTTTACATTTCAACTCATTTTTTTAATACTTACAGGTTGCCAAAGCATTATTCGATGGTCAACTCCTTGATGTTTACTTCACTCGGTCCTTTTACAAGCATATTCTTGGTGTCAAAGTAACTTACCATGACATAGAGGCAGTTGATCCTGATTACTACAAGAACTTGAAGTGGATGTTGGAGGTTGGTAGTTTGATTTGTCCATTCTGTATCATCATTATTTTCAGCCTTAGACAGGTTTCAACTTGTATTATCTGCCATGTCTTTTATTTTTTACCGAAGTATGCAAGGTGTTTTTGTCTAACTGATGTTCTGATTTACATCTTGAACAGAATGATGTGAGTGACATCCCTGACCTGACATTTAGCATTGATGCAGATGAGGAGAAGCATATCCTGTATGAAAAAACAGAGGTACAAACAGATGTTTAGAATTTTGAAAGCAGAAAATGTTTTGAAGTTGGAAAATGAAGGGATTAAGGAAATGATTTCATCATACCACTGCGATCCTGAACATTGCTGATACTTTTCAAAAGTTGTAGTAGAATACCTTTAAATTGTTTTGTGGAAATCTATGCACAGACAAGCATGACCCTTTATTACATAACATAGTCAATATGTGGGGTACTTCATTATCTTGCATGTTCACTCCGATTTATTTTTAACATCCATTGTAGTTAATAATTTGTACTGTTTTGAGTATGTGTTACTCATGCCCTTTACCTTTCTCTTGTCAAGGTCACTGACCATGAGCTTATACCTGGGGGGAGAAATATACCGGTCACTGAAGAAACAAAACATGAGTATGTAGACCTTGTGGCTGAACATCGGTTAACTACTGCTATCCGCCCACAAATTAATTCTTTCCTTGAAGGTTTCAATGAATTAGTGCCCAGAGATCTTATTTCAATATTCAATGATAAGGAGCTTGAGCTTCTAATTAGTGGCCTCCCTGAAATAGACCGTAAGTTTCTGTAGCATGATCAACTGAACTTGTATATGGAGTTTTGTTTTCTCATCTTTCAGTTTAAAGTACACCAAGTAATTCATTTTTTTTTTCCTTTTTTTAATCTTTACAGTTGATGATCTCAAGGCAAACACCGAGTATACAGGCTATACTGCTGCCTCTAGTGTCATCCAGTGGTTTTGGGAGGTTGTAAAAACATTTAACAAGGAAGATATGGCTAGGTTACTCCAATTTGTCACTGGCACATCCAAGGTAATCTCCTCTATTTATCATATTGTGGTTTCCCTTTAGATTCATTCTTGAAAGAATATCATAGCCTGTGTGCAGAGTTAGTTTACGGTTAGGGCTGAGTCGTGGATCTTTTCACATGGAACTCTCTATTGGTCATTCTCAGTCTAAGCCCTTCCTGGTTATTTTTTTTTGGCTTGCCTGGTTGATTGGGAAGATTCCTATTATCTGATTGCTGGTCAAGTGTATGTAGAGATTATTTGGGAAAGTATCCCCCTTGACCCACATTACCATTCCCCTCTTGTGGTGACTACTTAGTATTGTTTGGATACTCAAGACAAGGGTATCCAACATGGATGCCTGAGGAAAACCATAGCTTCACAATGGTAGTTATCTGCCAGTGTTTGGCCTTGCTCAATAGACAATAATGCAGTGGCAAGCCAAAAAGAAAATAGAAAATGAGAAGTCGACGAGAGTATCACATATAGGGGTGAGGAGTTTAAGACACAAAGATCCTCAAAGTTAAGGACTTAAGACCAATAGATAAAACCTTGGAAAGTGTGAATCTCAATGTCTCAAATAATCTCTAGACTAGGTTCTGGCATGTCCATAATAAATTTGAATGCAACTCTTAGGTGCAGACATGATTGGGTCATATATATTTCTCACAATGTATAACGTGATATTTTATTAACATTGTATCCTCTATATGGGGAGTTTTCAAGTGAGTTTATGTAAACTGTTGACTTCATTACATCTAGATCACAGGTTGGCAACATCTAGCAAAGAAAATATTGCCAAGTGAGACTCTGACTATGAGCACATGCTTTTGAAAGTCCTTGGTGTGGGTTACTTGAATTAGGGGTTAGTGCTAATAAACTAATTGTAAAACAGAACATGAACTATATGCATTCACATAAGCTATGTGATGGTGCAGAATTTTAGGATCCATAACTAGCCTATGGTTATGGACTGTTCATTTTTTTTATGTGAACCAAGTTTTTATCATGTTTTTGTGATAATCAATACCTGTTCTTTTGTGATAGAAACACGTCTTTGTTTATGAAAATCTCATGACTTAATTCAATTGTTAGGTTCCTCTGGAGGGTTTTAAAGCTCTGCAAGGCATTTCTGGCCCTCAACGGTTTCAGATTCACAAGGCATATGGTGCTCCAGAAAGATTGCCCTCAGCCCATACCTGGTTAGTTTCATGGATGCATAGCTATGTATTCTCTGATATGTATGTATTATAATGATGATAACATTGATTTGAATTTTATGAAAGTTGCGATAATAGTTTTGCCTGATTGGTTTTAAGATCCATCAGTATGATTGAAACTTTTCTATTATCACAAGTCGTTTGCTTCTTTCTGAATCACTCAGCTAGGGTTTATTTGCACTATGTTGACGTTCCTGCAACTTGTTCAAAGTTGCTGGTGCTTCAAGAGCCAACCAACAAAAAACTGTATCATGGAATCATGGTTGAGGCCATGTTTCCCTTTGTAATTATCAGATTGGCCTGACTCACAATTTTAAGAATCTCTTAACTGCTGTGGTCCAAATATGCAGTTTTAACCAGCTAGACCTTCCGGAATATTCCTCCAAGGAGCAGCTCCAAGACCGGCTGCTGCTTGCTATCCATGAAGCTAGTGAAGGCTTTGGCTTTGGTTGACACGCCTCGGTAATGCAACCTGCGTCAAATTTAAACCCTATTCCAGTTGCTTAGAGTGAGAGGTGAGCCGTTAAATTTCGAAGGCTTTGCTCTTTACAACACCTCTGTGATTTTATTTATTGGTTACCATTTGACGAGTTCAACTTTTCAGTGCAGGTGTTAGGGGTGCCTGTCAGTGATTTCGATAGAAGTTGCTATCCGGAAGGTGCATTCGGATTATTCGACCAACATTCTACTCTATACACAACTTTGGAACCAGTATATATATATATATATATATATATATATATATATATATATATATATATATATATATATATATATATGGATTTCAAAAATTCCCCTGACCTTAGTACCATCAGAAGCTCTTGTTGGCTCCCGTTTGGAGATGTCCACATTTTTGCTACCTTGCCAGTTAGTTCTGGGTGCCACAACTTCAGAATTCTGTTCTTTTCCCATTTTCAGAGATGCACATGTACATAGTAAATTTGTAATTTGTCTAAATGCCGCTGGTTTGCTTGCATGCTGGATCATGGGGTTCTGTTATCTAGAAATTCTGCTTTTGTTTTTTCTCTCATCTTTTTTTTTCTCTGTTCTGGCATGAAAGATCTGATGCAAGGTCTGATCTTTTGTCAAGTTCAAGTTTGTGAAGAAATGCACTTTTTATTTTTAGTAGCTGGTGAATAAATGAGTGGGTTTAGTCTCTTGCCCCTCTTGTATCTATGTTGTTTATTGGGATTGTTCCTGAATGCCCTTCTTACCAGTGATGATGTGTGCTTTTGAGATGCATTTTATTTGAATGGGCTGTGTTGGTAACTCTTTCCTAACCAGTCTTGTGCGGTGTGGAATTTGCATTTCTCAACTTTGAGCGAGGCGTGCCCACAAAGGCTCTGCATTCTTAGCTAGAGGCAACCCTGGTTTGTCACCAAACATGGAACAACCACAGTTTGAAACCCATCGAGGCTGGAGTACTCCTCGGCGGGCAGGGGGGACCTCAAGGGTTTTACCAATCAAATGCTTGCTAATGTGCGACTGGTGATGGTGGGTTTTCTATAGTCTTAGACAAAAAAAAACCTTCAAGCCCCCAAAGTTGAGTTTTGTTTGATCCCTTGGGTCTTCAGCCTGGTGTTCTTGTGGATTTCATGCTGCATTTGTTGGAAAGCCTAGTGATATCCAAGTAGCAGTAGACATGCAGTGACCTGCTTGACAGCCACCCATGTTGGCATTTCTCGAGATGGGTGTGGTGTCCATTTCGAGAAATGTTGAGATGGGTAGTCATCAGCAGTTGGGAGCACTGCTGCGTAAAAGATTTTCTTGGATTTTTTACTCCTCTTAATTCTAATCAACCTTGTTTTATTTAAATGCTTGGTTTTATAACAACGAATCATCCAATTATGATGCATAAATAAGTTTTCTTAAAGATTTAAAATTAATGGCTCATAATCTTCATAAATATTCAATCATCCAAAAATTGTATTTTTCCTTGAAAACGCACTATCAGAACTTGTTAAAACCATTAAAATAATATTAAATTTTTTTAAAATATTTTTTACATTTATTAAAAATAACCAATTCAGAGAAGGTGCTTATGCAGCTATGCTTACCGATACTGACAACATTGGAAAGGACGGTTCTTTATTCTTTCATAAATATCATGGTATTCTAATTGCATATTTTTTCGTCGATAACATAATTTAGAATACAAAGGACACAAAATAGTACCAAATTAAGATTTTAAGCTGCAATAAGTTCATGATAATAGAAAATAAATAATTAAAAATATCATGATTTTATCATTTTTGAATGAATATGACTCTCCGGATTCAGGAACTCCAAAATTTTCAATCCGCCATCAGCACAAATGTTCGAATTCAGGAACTAGGTCATCTCGACAAAATAGTGATAGATACGTAATTTCCTTTAAAACAGTGGATGTTCTCGTCCTGGAGACAACGGCGTAAGATTCCTCTCTGACATATCATCTGACAGGGTGTCATTCGGACGTGTTATTCCTTTTTGGTGAGAGTAGACAAAACGTCAAGTCATGCCAGCGTGGAGTGCCGACGTGGTTCGGCGGTCCCCACAGCAGCCTACTTGTACAGCCGTTCGGCGGTGGATGACGTGGCGAATCCGAGCCGAACGTTCTCCCGCCAGCCGCGCCGATGTTGGCGCCATCTCGACGATTAAGCCGCCGTTCCGACGGTCGCGCCCCTCCCCCGCACCCTTAACGGAATATTCAAAATTCCGTTAACTCTCTCTCTCTCTCTCTCTCTCTCAGTACGATTGCCATAGGTCCTAACTTATATATCCTACTTGAGCACACGGTGTAGGCTGTTAATAGTTTGGATATGTATCGGGTAACTGACCCCAACTAGACCCATATTTTCAGGTTCAGGTATGTGTTGGGGTGTCAACAGGCCGGATCGGGTTCGGATCTAAGTGAATCCAAATCTAAATCTGTTCTTGAAGTGCTGGTACCGGGTCTGGACCTGGGTCTTATCAGGTCCTTTATAAGAAAAATCTTACCCAGATCCTATAAGGATTAAAAACCTAAATCATACCTGGTAAAATAATATATATTTTTATCTTTTTATATTGAAAAAACATGGGTCTTAATTTGAAGTCCGGTCGGACACGGGTCTGGTATAAAATTTCACAAACCATACCTGCCTTCATATACTAATGGGACCCTTTGATTCTGACCCAGTTTTTAATCGGACCTTTTTTATCACCAAACCCTAACCCTATAGGGTTTGGTACGAGTAGGGACTAGGTCAACCCTGAATTGTAACTTATCTACGTAAGAAGTTATTTTTTTATGAAGTGGCTTTGCATGCTAAGTCCGGATTGACTTCCATTACATGGCACAAAATTTGTGCATTAAATACTTGAGTGCCTTCCATCCGGCCTTGGCCCTACAACTGACAGGCCTGTTTCCAAGATGGAGGCTGATCAAGTGCTTAATGCACATATATTTGTGCAATCATATTGCACCTGATCTTTTCTCTGTCGAAAAAAAGATAACCATTCATCTCAACATTTCTCAAGATGAACACCACACCTATCTCAAGAAATACCAAGATGGTTTTATAATATAAATTCTTTAAAAATTACGCAGATTACAACCTGATCAGACCTGACCCCAATATTTTATATGTATTTTCAAGTAAAAAATACAACTTTAAACATTTCCTATGTTATACATATCAAGTTTGGGGTCACATTTTAAACATTGCCCTAGCTGACTATATTTAAAGCCCTAACATGGCCGTGAATGGGGATTAAATAGATTGGGTCCATGTTGACCTTGGATATGGATCGGACACTTTTTCAACATATATAGTTCTACATCAGCATCTGTTATCGAGCTTGGATTGGTATTTGCGTGATTTAAAATTTTTTGGATCAGGATCTTTGTTTGAATCATGTTGTCAAATTTATGGCCGGATCCGATTAGTTTTTCCGCATTCAGTATTATCCTACAAAAGTGAGATCTTATCCCATTTCTTCAAACATGGATCCACCTTCTAGATTTAGGAGGTCAAGAAACAAGATGGACGGCCCAAAACAAAGATTTAAAATAGTTCAATCGGGCCAGGTATTTGACCAAACCATTCATACTTAAATACTATTCGGAATCCAAATCTGACCTATACAAAACTCATACGTGCATATACTGTGTTATTTTATTTATTTTTGGTTTAGTTATAGGGAGCTATAAGAAAAACTTTTCGATTGGCGTGCCAGTAATAGAGCATTTTCACTGATGCTATTTTTCTTAGGAAGAAAAACTCATAAGCTAGAACCTAAATTAGAATGCAGGGGCATGGTTATATATATAACTCTTGACCTAAAGCTATGGAATATGAATATTATGTTAAGTACAAATTATGGAACTATTTTAAAAGATTATGCATTATAAACATTAAATAATAAATTCAAGTTGATAATCATAATGCAACTCAATAAATGCTAACTTTTATAAACAAATCATGGAAGTATATAAAAATAATCAATCAAGATATAAAAAATAAAATAAAATGCCTAATGAGTGAAGGAAGAGTACTTTGGTGCCTTTATATAAGAATAAAGGTGATATGCAAGATTGCACAAACTATCGTGGTATATAACTCATGAGTTATACTATGAAACATTGAGAGATGGTGATTGAGTCTAGGTTGAGGAAGGTTGTCATGATATCAAATAATCAATTTGGTTTTATGTCTGGAAGATCAACTATGAAAGCTATACATTTTCTTAGACAACTTATTGAGAGATGTAGAGAAAGTAACAAAGATTTGCATATGGTTTTTATTGATTTAGAGAAGGCATACTATAGAGTACCTAGGGACGTTCTTTGGTGAACAATGATGAAGAAATGTATTTCTCTCAAGTACATTAGTATAATTAAAGATATGTATGAAGGAGTAGTAATCAATGTCCGCACTTGTGGAGGGGTAACAACCGATTTTCCTATAACGGTTGGGTTACATCAAGGATCTGCTTTAAGCCCTTTCCTATTTGCTATAGTGATGGATGAGCTTACGCGATCAATTCAAGAAAATGTGTCGTGGTGTATGTTATTTGCTGATGATATTGTTTTGATTGATGAGTCTAGAGCTGGGGTTAATGCTAAGTGAGAATTATGAAGACAGACATTGGAAGCAAGATGTTTTAAGTTGAGTAAGAGTAAGACATAATATATGGAATGTCGGTTTAGTAAGCAACAAAGTAGTGATGAGAGTGTAGTGAAGCTTGGTGAGCAAGAAATACCGGTGGATGATTGTTTCAAATATTTGTGATCTATCATTCAAAAGTATGAAGAAATTGATGAAGATGTAAATCATAAGATAAAGGTTGGGTGGATGAAATGAAAAAGTGCAATTGGAGTGTTGTGCGATCGTAGAATACCATTGCGGTTGAAGGGAAAGTTTTATAGGATGACTATTAGGCCCGCTTTATTATATGGTACGGAATGTTGAGCTGCCAAGAGACATCATATTCAAAAAATGTGTATAGCTGAGATGCGTATGCTTAGATGGATGTGCAAAAATACAATAAAAGATAAGATTCAGAACGAGGAGATACGTAAGAAGGTAGACATTGCACTCATTGAAAATGAGATGGAAGAGAATCGTTTACGGTGGTTTGGACATATTCGGCGAAGGCCTAATGATGCTGGATGAAGGTGATAGGAAATGATATGAATGCTTTGAACCTCACCAAAGACATAGCATTGGATAAAAATGATTGGAGGAGAAGGATTCACGTGGAAGACCCAGAATGATTTTCTTTTTTGGTTCACATCGCCGACCCCAATTGGTTCGTATAGCCTGAACCAGACTTTTGGCCAGGCCCTGTCAATTGATGGGCCGGGCTTTGACGCGGGCGATCAGTTGCTCACCCCTACGCCATGAGGAGCGAAGTTGTTCCCAAGATAAATGAGGGAGAGGCGCATGGTATCGTTGCTCTTGGAGGTTTTTCCAATCTTAGGGGGCAAGGGGGTCAGATGAGAAGGCTAATGCTGTCTGACTCAGACCACCACCCGCCAAGACGATCCCCGTATAAATACTCTCTCTCTCTCTCCGTTTCCATTGGGGAGGAAGCCAGCCCATCCCGTTCGGCGATCGTCCTCATCTCTCTCTCTCTCTCTGCGGATTCATGACGGCAAGAAACTTTCTTTTATAATTCCCATTAATGTTTATTGATTCTATGGAGGGGTATCTCTTTGATTATATTGAATCCATTATTGATCATCACTGTACGAGTCGCTCGAAAATTTGATGCATTTTGCCCTAATTTTACTTGGTTTTTTATTGCATCGGGATTTGGTCTTTCTGGATGCATTTTGTTTCGTAGAAATGATCGGGAATCCGGCGGTTGGGATTTGGGTTTGATGACGATTGTTGATCTTTTTTTTTTAAATAAATAAGAGCTCCTTGATCGAGTTATTTTTGTTTTTTTAGAATTGGGATTTGATTGCGTTTTTTTTTATTGGATAATATCAAAATCCTGAGATCTTTTCTTTTTCTTATGGTTGATTTTAAATGCTTGTTTATTTAGCCTCTACTTTGTTGGGTTTTGAGGTCATGGGATTAAATGTGGCTGTGATAATCATCTTGTTGCTGTTATTTGTTGGTTTTAATATATATATTTTGTTTGTGTGAGCTGCAAAAAATAGGTTAAGATTTGGTGTTCGTCTTTTTTGATTGATGGAGTCTGATTCATTATTGTGGATAGTTATTTGTTCTTCTTTTGTCTTCTGTCAGGTTCACTGTAGAAGTTTTTTGTTTGGGTGGTGTGTATTGACTTCATTCGGCTAAAACCTGTTTCTCCTTTTATCTATTTCTTAAGATGCTTGTTCTGTTTCGACGAATTCTATATTTTCCTTTTTCAATGTGTTTCTATCTTCTAGTGTGGCGGATATAATCAACATTCTGCAACTTTATCTAAATTCATGTTGGTAGCTTAAACTAAGATTTTTTCAATGGTGATATATCTATTCTAATCTATTTCGCTAGCGATTTCAAAAGGCAATGTCATGGACAGTTTTGCTCCCTTCTTAAATTTTTTTCCTCCTAATCTCTTCCCTATTTTCATGCAGTACAATTGTTCTTCTTCGCTTGGATTTTTCTTTATGTTTTTTTTAAATCCCTGAAAACATAACTTCTTCTGGAGACATATCAGGTACCTATAAATGTCATATGATATGTCTTACTCCTGCTTTTTATGTTATAGATTGTATTTTATCTTAAATGATCAGTAGATTCAAGTACAGATTGGTTCATAAAATGAGTTCTTTTGGACTTTTTAGTTTGGGGGTTGCATGTTTTCTTTTTCTATGAAGTTCTCCTATACTAAATAAATGTTTATCTATCCTTTCTTGTTTGTACTTTTTCTTTTCTCTTTGTGTCTCACAGAAAAGAAACCATTTGATCCTTCAAGTTCTAAAATTTCAAATCAATTAAACACTTCTCTGAATTTATTTTACACTTTCATGAAGAACCAGTGATTTTAAGATATGTTCATGCGCTCTCTCTCTCTCTCCCGTTATTATTTCCTTCCTTTTTTACACACAAATTGGTTATATCATATTCTAATGATCACATTGTTTCTATTTGTATATTTATTACATATTAACCATATTTGTTCCAAAGTAATGGTCTACATTTTCTTGTACTTATCTGTTGAAAAAGGTAAGATTTTTGGATTTTCTATTTTTCTTTTTAAATTTTGTGTGCTTAGATGAAAACATTTTGAGTATAATGGTCACAAGGTCTACATTGACATGGAGGATGAAATTTTCTTTTAGCAATTGGATGGTGATCTCATTACTTCATTTGAGTATTTTCCTTTCAATATTTGCTAATTGCATACTGTAGCAGCAGCATTCTCTTACTTTTGCTAATTATACTCCTCTTACCTATGCCTTATGCATTCTCTTTAGGTGCTCCAGGTTTGCCTTCTTGCCATACTTGTGACTACTATAGTTAATAGTTTTAATGTATGTTGATTACAACTGTAGAAGGAAGATGTGATGCGCGGTCACCTGGGTAGAGAGAGAGAGAGAGAGAGAGAGAGAGAGAGAGAGAGAGAGAGAGAGAGAGAGAGAGAGAGTCGACTGCACAATAAGAAACTCGTTAACTAGTTATTAGGGCTACTCTCTATGTTAAATAGAGAGAGGTCAAAAAGAATAAATTACATCTAAGTTCATCATTAAATTAAAATTTCAAATAACCTCTAATCTAAGAAGACTTAAACTTAAAACCACCTATTCTCAACACTCCCCCTCAAGCTGAAGCATAGATATCAATCATGCTCAGCTTGTCACAATATTTTGAGAAATTAGCTCTAGCAAGAGGCTTTGTAAACATATCTGCAACTTGGTCTTCCAACTTTAGATATTTGGTAGTGATATGACCAGCTTGAACCATATCTCTTACATAGTGGCAATCAACCTCAATGTGCTTTGTTCTCTCATGAAAGACAAGGATTGTTTGCTATATATGTTGCAGCCTTGTTATCACACATCATGGTCATAGGAGAGGAAACCTTCACCTGAAGATCATGAAGAACAGTACGAACCCACATCAATTCAGCAGCTGTTTGGGCCATAGCCCAATATTCTGATTCTGCACTCGACCTAGAAACCACATTTTGTTTCTTACTTCTCTAAGAAATCAAGTTGTCTCCCAGAAACACATAGAATCCTGTGGTAGATTTTCTATCCACTACAGATCCTGCATAGTCAGCATCAGAATAGGCCACTATCTCCAGAGTTCCACCTTTCCTGAACAATAATCCCTTTCCAGGAGAAGATTTTAGATATCTGAGAATCATTATAGCTGCATTCCAGTGTACCTCAGTTGGTTTGTCCATAAACTGGGTAACTTTGCTTACTGCTAAAGCAATATCTGGCCTGGTCACAGTTACATACATTAGCTTCCCTACTAAGGAGCGATAACTTTTGCTATCAGCCGATTTTGACCCTTCTTCAAACAACTGAACTTTATGGTCAATGAGAATATTTGCTGGTTTAGCTCCCAATATTCCCGTTTCCTTTAATAAGTCAAGAACATACTTCCGTTGAGACAAAACCATCCCTTCACGGCTCCTGACAACTTCTATACCCAGAAAATATCTAAGTGAACCAAGGTCTTTTGTAACAAAGTGTTTTTGAAGATGAGCCTTTGTGGCTTCAATAGCTTTCACATCATCTCCTGTAAGAATGATGTCATCCACATATACCACCATAACAACTATGCCAGAGTTAGTTTTCTTGATAAATAGTGTATGATCTGCTGCTGACCTATTAAAGCCAAAACGTGACATCACTTCAAACAACTTTTGAAACCATGCACGGGGACTTTGTTTCAAGCCATAAATCGCCTTTCTCAATCTACACACCTTCTGACACTCCCCCTCAACCTCAAATCCTGGAGGTTGTTGCATGTAAACGGTCTCCAGATAGATCCCCATATATAAATGCATTTTTCACATCTAATTGGTACAAGCTCCAACCATGCTGAACAACTACTGAGAGAACAAGACGAATGGTACCCATCCGTGCAACAGGAGAAAAGGTTTCAAAGAAATCAATACCATATGTCTGAGTATACCCTTTTGCTACTAATCTGGCCTTGTACCTTTCAATAGAACCATCAGATTTGTACTTTATTGTATATACCCATTTACATCCAACAATGTCAGCATCTGCTGGGGAATCAACTAGATCCCATATATGCTGAGATACTAAGACATCCATTTCTTCTTGCATGGCCAGCTTCCAGCGGTTATCAAGCTCTGCCTGTTGATAGTTCAGAGGAATAGTTTCAGCAGATAAGGCTGAAATAAAAGTTTTCATCTGATTTCGAATTCTGGCATCGGAGACAAAATGAGATATGGGATATAAGGTACATTGTCGTGTCCCCTTGCGTAGAGCAATAGGCCTGTTATCATCATCATGAAGATCACTATTGTCAGTAGAACTTACCTCAGGGGAAGAAGAAGATGAATGCACTTGCGGAGGTGGAGCTCTACGCACATATACCAATGGAGGATTATTAAATCTGGAAGATGATGAAGTTTGGTTCGGTAATGAGGGCACAAATTCCAAAGGAAAAGGAGGTATAGGTAATGGAAAAGACTCAACTGGATCAACCTGCAACGGAGAACCAGTACTAGAGTAATATGGAATGGATTACAGGAAAGATACATCCGCACTGACATACTCTCGGCGAAAAATAGGATCATAACATCGATATCCCTTTTGATTTTTGGGATAACCTATAAATATGCATTTTGTAGCTTGAGCAACTAATTTATCACGGTCAGGGCCAAGTTTGTGTACAAAACACGCACATCCAAATATTTTTGGTGAGAAAGAAAAGAGTGAGGCATTAGGTTTTAGGATATGTAATGGAATTTGATCACCCACAGAAGATGAAGGCATGCGGTTGATCAGATAGCAAGCAGTGGTAATCGCATCACCCCAGTATAACGCAGGAACATTAGATTGAATCATAATGGTCCGTGCAACATCAAGCAGGTGCCGATGTTTTCGCTCAGCCACCCCATTTTGTTGAGATGAATAGGCACAGGAAGTTTGGGGTTGAATGCCATGATCTTGGTAAAATTGTAACAGACCTTTTGATTTAAACTCAAGAGCATTATCAGTGCGAACAATCTTGACAATAGATTCAAACTGAGTTTTTATTTCAAGAATTAAGGATTTGATAATACTTGGAACTTCAAATCGTTCTTTTATTAAAAACACTCATGACAACTTAGAGAAATCATCAACAATAACAAGATAGTATCGATACTGAGTCCTAGTAGGAATCTTACTAGGACCCCATACATCTGCATGACGAAGTTTAAAAACTTTATTATTAAACTGACTCTAACTGGAAGGGAATGAACTTCGATGATGCTTGCCCAACTGACATGCTTCACACTGAAATGATGTAGTGGTAGGAATTTGAGGAAAGACTGAACGAAGCTTTGATAATGAAGGATGACCAAGACGACGATGCCACTGAACAAGACTGAATGAGTGTTTCACTGCAGCATGAACATTACCCACTGGATGATGTAGGTAGTAGACTCCATTTTCTTCATAGCCTCCACCAATCTTCTTCCCCGTCAGCAAATCCTGAAAATGACAAACCATCGGATCAAATATTACTCTACAATTTTGTTCTTTTGTAAGGCAACTAGCAGAGAGTAAACTTCGAGGAAAGTTTGGAGCATGAAGAACATTTTTCAACTGTAAGGAGGAGGATATAAAAATATTTCCCTGACCAACAACCGGGGAGGAACTCCCATCGGCTAATGAGACTCCTCGATGAATAGTAATATCCTTTAGATCTAAAAAAACAAGTGAATTTCCACACAAGTGTCTGGATGCACCAGAGTCAATCATCTACTTACTGTCAGTCGGATGAAGATGATTTTCTGTTGAGTAGGCAACACCAGCTACAGGAGTGAAACTCAAAGGACGAAGAGCTATCAACTCATCATATTCAGCACGACTGAGGATGATACTACAGTCACTTGCAAAGATATTATCCTGTACATTTGTTGCCTCGATAGTAGTAACATTTGCTTTAGGAGCATATGACTTTGATGAAGAAGAGGTTGGCTGACCATGCTTATCCCAGCAACGATCTTCTAAATGTCCAGATTTTCCACAGAATGTACATTAAAGCTTTCCTCTGCCTTCCATACCACGTTCACGACTTCGTCCTCTGATATTCTGAATATTTCTACGCCCATAACCAGATGAGACAACAAGAGCAGATGACTGAGTCACAGGCTGAGATTGTGGAAGAGAGATTGCAAGTCTACTCAGACGATTGTATGCATCAACAAGAGTAGGTACATCTGATCCAGTCAACATTTGGACTTTTGCAACAGAAAATTCTGAAGAGAGACCTGTAAGAAAGCGAGCAACCATGGTTTGTTCTTGATGATCCTTTTGCTTCGAGCAACAAAGAGGCCTGTGAGCATTAAGTATTTCAAACGCAACTTTGACAGAGACATAGTACTGGGCTAAGGTTTTATCTTCTTGCTGCAAATTATATATCTCCTGTTCGACTTGCAGGATACGACTCACATTAGTTTCTTGTGAGTATGTATCACGAAGATTGTCCCACATCAGTTTGGCTGTATTATAGTAGATCAATCCATCTGCAATATAGGGTTCGACACTATTCATGATCCATGACATAACTATGTCATTATCTTCATCCCAAGTAACATATTTTCCCAATTTTTCAGTGGGTTCGTCTTCCAACAAAATATGTTTTCGACGATGTCCAGATATCGACATCATAAAAGTTCTGGACCACCTGGCATAGTTGGTTTCATTCAACGAGAAGGGGTTGGCAAAAGCCTTATACTCCCCAATATGTTCCATTTTGGAATCACACTTCGAAGTTTCAACCATACTGAAGATTTTATACTATTTCAGCTGCAAAAGAAACAAATACACTCACTTGAACAAAAAATTTTTGAATCACGCGTCAGCCAATATGTCAACCAGCAGCAGTACCCAACACAAAATGTAAAGACAGTAATGGACAACAACCCACAAACATGGATATTTTTCAACACAGCAGGGAATCACGCCTGCTGCCCAACACAGAATCCCACGATAATAGAAAACTTTCACATAACCAGGGACATTTTTTCAACACAGCACATAAACATGGATATTTTCCAACACAGCAAGAAATCACGCATGCTGCCTCGATTTGAACACAACTGAACATGCTTTCACAACATAAAACAAAATCACAACATCTGAAATCATATTGACAGGTGCTGTAAATCACGACAGCTGATGCTCCCAGAAAAATAAAGCACGACAGCCACAAAGAGGAATCTCATTACTTCAGGGGACAAAAGAAACCCCCCCCCAGCAACAACACATCTCGAGCTCGATCACCAATAGCAGCATATGAAAAGAGATTTTCGCTGCTCCCAAACCCAAAAATCACGGCAGCTATTTCAAAGAAGATTGGTGGAACTCGATGGTGGAAATTGAGGGCTCAAGGGTTACGCCTGCCAGACTTGAAGGCACGCACCCACGATGGCTCTTAGATCTGATGACAGATCTTACAAAAAAAAATTATAATACACACCTGGTTCCAATGTTTTTTTTTTCGTTGGTGTAGCTCGATTGCAGATTGATCACGCTCCCGAGATCAGTGCTCGGATACCATGTTCAAGAATATTTGAGAAGCACCGAACCCTAGGTAGGAAGAGAGAAAGAGAGAGAGAGAGAGAGAGAGAGAGAGAGAGAGAGAGAGAGACGGTTGTTTAGAAAAAAGAAACTCGTTAACTTATGTTATTAGGGCTTCTCTCTATGTTAAATAGAGAGAGACTAAAAAGAATAATTACATCTAAGCCCATTATGAAAACAAAATTTCAAATAACCTCTAATATAAAAAGACTTAAACTTTAAACCACCTATTCTCAACATCCTAGCTATGGAAAACATGTTTCTTTTTTCTCTCTTTTCCTTGGGACATCTATTTCCTATATCATCTCTTTTAGTTTGAGGACTGTTCTACTACAACTAAGCAGTGGGGTTCATAATGATTTATGCTTACAAAACATGAAGTTTTTGTAGATGCTTCTCGTTTGTTTCATGATTAAAATATCTAAGATTAATAATTTCTTGGAAAATTAATTGGATGCTGCTAATTGGTAAAATTTGTAGATGAAGCACAAGTTGGGAGGAGAAGGCTTTTCCTGTCATTAATAATAATTATAATGAGCATATGAAAAGTTGTTTAAAAGTTTCAAGTGAACAAAATGCATCAACTTATAATAATATACTACTACAAACTAATGGAACAGGTATTAAAATCCCTGGAACGCACGTGCGCACACACACACACACACACACACACACACATTCTTGTGACCTTCAAATTCTACTGCAGAGACATGAAGCTTAGAAATTAACCTTTTAGTTGAGGAACACATAAACGTGTTTGCAACTTGATGAGCTGAAGGAAATGTACAAAGAGCAGCATGCTTGGAATTTCTCATGAGCATAAAGACAAGTGACCTCCATATTGATTATGTGCTGTTTCTGAATATTCTTTTTTATCCGCATCAGATTGGCTATCTAAGGAACTAGAGCTGGTGGATCCATATACACTAAAAGCATATAGAATTGTAACCACCTATATCACGCATAGTCGCAAATATCACGGAAATTTAAAAAATCTCAGGATATTATCGTGATATAATCACAAGCTGTGATTATTCTGATTATTTCGCAAGATTTTAAAAAACTCTTGCTATATTATTATCATGATAATATTGCAACCTCAAAACCACCAAACAAAGCGAGGACGTAAGAGCGAGTTTCGTAGACAAGCCGTGAGCCATGAGCTGCCTATTGGCAAGGCCAGCGCTGGCTCAACTATAGCTACTTTACGAGATATTGGCTCTTCGGAGTGGTTGAAGAGAGCCCCGCCCCTTCTTGTTAGGCATTGGGTCCGAGGGGAATTGGACTACTTCTTGAAAGATCATTTTGTTTCGGCCGACAGGAGGGTCCCTGATCTATCCAATGATGAAGCAAAAAATGGGCTTTGCTCCTTACAATAGGAAGAAATAAATAAGGGTCGAAGTTTAGACCGCTCACAGTAGTTCTACCTTTAGGGCATTTGCGATGCCCAACTTTCAAAAATAAATTTAAAAACTGCTTCTTCATGTGACTAACTCCACGTCAGCAGCTATTTGAAATTCGAGAGTGGTCTGCATAGGGGAAAGATCCTCTTATTAAATAGAGGTGAGGGGGGTTCTCATCAATGTTGTGAAAAGCATTGAGGTGTAGTGTAGTGCTCCACCAAAAACTATGGCAAGGCGAAAAGCGAAAGCCTCAAATTTTTTTTGAAAACTTATTTTTTTAAAATATCTAAAAATACAAATAAATAAAAGAAATGCAAAAAATCCATTTATCTTCACCAAACATTATATCAAAAGGGTCAGCCAACACATTTTTGCATGTATACACAATAAAATACCAAAAAATTAACAAACATACAAAAGAATGCAAGAATATTAACAAACACACAAAAGCACCTAATTTAAAGCCCTAAAATCCATTTATCTTCACTTAACACTATATCAAAAGGGTCAACCAACACATTTTTTCATGTATATACGCAATAGAATGCCAAAAAAATAACAAAAAAAATGCAAAAATATTAACAAACACACAATATCCCCTAATTTAAAGCCCTAAAATCCATTTATCTTCACCAAACACTATATCAAAAGGATCAACCAAACACTATAGAAAATAAAGAGGGAGAAAAAGAAGAGAGGAAGAAGAGACAAGAGAGTGAAAGAAGAAGTACCTTCTTCTTCTCTTTCTTCTACCTTTTTCTACTGAGTACACGAGAGACGAGCGAGTGAGAGACGTGCAATGAGAGACAAGAGACGAGAGACGAGAGAGAAGAATGATGGAACATCGAGAGAAGAGGGGGAGATGAGAGAGTGAGCAACGAGAGAGGAAAAGAAGTTGTGAAAGTATCTTCAATAAGATACTATGATCAAGACCTTAATATTCTTGATGATAAAACACGTGCACTCATGCACAATAAGAACTCTTAGAACACTTGTGCACAAAAGCACAACCCACTAAATCTCACAAATGCTCAAAGGCATAAAAGATTAGGAAAACTTTATTAATCACTTGGGATTTGACCCAAAGCCATGAAAATACAAGAGGGGGAATACCCCTTTTTATAGAGGAGGTGGAAGCCTTGGAGGGGCTCCACTTCTAGTCGTTGGAGCCCCTCCAACTATCACAAATGTGACCGTTGGAAGGGGCCCAACGACTAGATGGTGGGCCCCTCCAAGGTGTACACTAACTTTTACAAAAAAGAAGAGAATAAAAAAGGAAAAGAAAAAGAACAAAAAGAAAAATAATTACAACATATTCAAAAAATGAATATGTGCAAAAAGACTAAACTACCCCTACGACTATTACAAGAAATAAATATATATTATATATTATATATATAATTACATTGATTTAATATTACAATTTAACAGAAATACCTTCTTCTTCCTTTTTTTCTGCTGCGTACACGAGAGACGAGAGAGTGAGAGACGAGCAACAAGAGACGAGAGATGAGAGAGAGGAGGGAGAGACGAGAGACAAGAGACAAGAGACAAGAGAGAGAGGATTGAGCAGCAAGAGAGGGAAAGAAGAGAAGGCCCAACCCTAATAAGGGTTGGGCTTGCCACAAATTTGGGTCAAATAGGGGCTTTGACCCCCATTTGACCTAAATCAAATGAGGCACACACCTCAGGGTAAGGCGTGCCTCGCCCTGAGGCTTACGCCTCATAGCGCATGAGGCATATGCCATGGCTTCTGTGCATTATTTAAGTACTCTTCAAGGCACAGAGGGCCACGCCTCGAGGCGAGACACGCTTTTTGCACCTTGAGGTGCGTTTTTAACAACACTGGTTCTCATTGTTCCTACTCTTCAGTAGTGGACTATTTTATGTTCCTTTGTTTTATTTTGTGCATTATATACCCAAATCAATACAAGGGGTCTATGTCGCATGGGTGCGGCACTTTCAAAAACCTTGGGTGCGGCAGGGGCAAAAATGTAAAATAAATACAACAACAACAACAACTACGCCTTCATCCCAAAACAATTGGGGTCAGCGATATGAACCAAAAAAGAAATTCATTTTGGGTCTTCCACATGAATCCGTTTCCTCCAATCATTTCTATCCAATGCCATGTCCTCAGTGAGGTTCAAAGCATTCATATCCTTTCCTATCATCTCCATCCAAGTCTTCCTAGGCCTACCCCGACCTCTTTTAACTAATATATTTTCCCATTTCTCCAACCTTCTAACTGGAGCATCATTAGGCCTTCGCCGAATATGTCCAAACCACCGTAAACGATTCTCTCGCATCTTATTTTCAATGGGTGCAACACCTACCTTCTTACGTATCTCCTCGTTCCGAATCTTATCTTTTATTGTATTTCCACACATCCATCTAAGCATCCGCATCTCAGCTACACTCATAAATAATATATATATATATATATATATATATATATATATATATATATATATATATATATATATATATATATATATATATATATATATATATAAAGGGGGGTCCGGGGGTTCCCTCTGGCGCGGGTCCCGCTGCGCGGTCAATGGGCGGGGCTCCAGGGGGGGCCGCCCCTAGCGGGGCAACCCCCCCCCCCCCCTCCCAAGATTTTTTTTTAAATTCCACAGCCCATTTCATAGGGCAAAATTTAAAAAAAAAATCCAAAAAATGGACCGAAATGATCCTGGGTGTGGTCAACACAACCAGGGTCGGGTTGACCGCACCCGCGTCGACGCGGGTGCGGCACCCTGCTAGCCGAATCCCTGTGACATAGCAAGGGGTGCTCTTCTTCTCACCTTAATATTGGATCCTCTGTGCTAACTACTAAGGTAATATAACCTATCTATACCAGTAAATATATATTTATTCATAATTTTTCATAATAATTTATTGCATATTTATTTATATTATTTTTCAAAAACTAATATTTTTCTGATAAGAACAAGAATTTAAAAAATCTCCTGAGATATTCCATTGCCAAGAAAAATATTTGTGACTATTATCAAGGAGTCATTGTGCCATGGCTTGATACCTACAGCATAAGATTGAGAATCCACATATGGCTTATCCAACAATTGCCAAGGAAGACAGAGGCATCAGTTTAACTTGTGATTTGCAGTGCTTGCATATTCTGCTTGTGTGTATGCCCTTAGTTGAAGAGATGAAGTTACCCGAAGATACCTTATTTGCAGTGCTTGCATGTTTTTCTTGTGCATATGCTTGTAGTGGAAGAAATGAAGTTAGAAGAAGAGCCAAAACTTTGGAGAAGGATGCTCTTGATATATCTGGTATCTCAGTTTGCATTTATGAGAGCAGAATTGGAAATGAAACTTGCCATATTAGATGGATAATAGAATTAACATCTAAACATGCTGCCTGATTCTGTATTTGACCTAGGAGTCATTGATTAGAGAAAACTTTTCCGATAAACAGAGTTGCAATATCAAGTATCAACCATCTTGCCATTAATAAGCTGGACCCTGTATCACCATATCAGTTCTGTGCAAGTATCCCCTGTTCTGTGCAAGTATCCCCTGGTTTAATGTCCAAAATTTTCCGATCCATGATCTCAGGCTGTATTGTCAGGCTTGACAATCGTATTCTGCCTGTATCAGTCTGGAATGACTTCCAATTGACGAAATCCTCCATCAACTTCCATTGTCCGGTGAGGCTGGCCAGAGTGGCAACAGTCTTGCGACTAAGGGCATCTGCTACGACATTTGCCTTTCCAGGGTGATAGGAAAGCATGAATTCATAGTCCTTGAGGAATTCCAGCCATCGTCGTTGCCGCATATTGAGTTTTTTTTGAGAAAAGAGGTATTTTAAGCTTTAATGGTCCGACATGACTTCAAATTTCTCTCCATATAAGTATAGTTAGGTTCTCAAACTTTTCAACCTGGGTACTTGGAGATTCTTGCTTGTTCATGCAGGTAAAAGAATCTTTATATTCTCTATAGCAATAAAATCAGCATAAACCAATAGAATAGCCAATCATCTGAAACAAGTGAAATGAACACAAATGGTCTTTGTAGGACTATGCAAAACCTCTTTAGGTAACATTTTAACTGAGTGTATCTTACTAAGCTAATTGATCTTGCTTGCAGCTGCAAAAACCTCTATATAGCAACCAGGAGCAAGAGAATGGTCAGGAATAGGAGCACAAGGCCAAAAATGTTGGGGAGAATCTTTATGCCTTGACAATTCATAAATATTAGAAAGCTAAATTAACTTGAAAACTTACTTGAATATATATGTATGTATTGCTTATCTTTCATATTTATGTGCATTTCTCTGATGCAGTCACGTATACATATTAGGCTATGTGATAACTACTCTTTTAGAAGTGTAAGAGCAATTTACTGTTAAATTGTATTGTACTTCCTATATATATATATATATATATATATATGTCACATGGGTACGGGTGCAGAGCAATTTCAAAAATTTTGGACACGGGGACACGGTTATATATATAATTTTTAATATATATATATATATATATAACAATAATAAGATTGTAAATTTTAAAGCAAAAATAAAAAAGTAATTCTATTGAAGTAACAACACAAACTTACCAAAATCTAACACATAAAGAAGCTTGTGAGTGTGATAACAACAAAACTTATCATAAATCTACCTCATCGTCTGAATTAGATGGAAGAACAGGATTGAGGTAGTCTATGTTGAGAGTATGCAAATCATGTTGTCCCTCCAAGTCAAAGTTGACAAAGTCCAAAATATGGATGGACTCGGCTCTGGTGTGTTGACCGAGTCCGACACTTAGTTGGCCGTGTCCGCCCCGTGTGCGAAGCCGCACTCCTGTCCGCACCCATGTTGGGGCGTGTCGACGCGGGTGCGTCGACCTTTTAGCTGAGTCCGTGTGACTTATATATATATATATTGTAATACCCACTAGGGGTTACATAGTCTTTTTCATGTAACACACATATTCTTCTTGGAATATGTTTTTCTTTTCTTTCTTTATTTTTTTATTTTTCTTTTTTTATTTTTCCTTTTCATCATTGGAGGGGTCCCACCATAAAGTCATTGGACCCCTCCAACGGTCATAAATATGACCGTTGGAAGGGCTCAAACGACTCTATGGGAGCCCCTTCTTGGGTCCCATTTTGTCTATAAATAAAGGGGCATGCCCCATGTATTCTTAAGCTTCTTGGAAGCTATTCTCAATAGAAGATCAATATTTTTTTTCTCTCTCTCACTTCGTGTTTTTTGCCACTTAGTGACTTATTGTACCAACACTAAAGCACCAGATCCCATTAGAACTCCGAAGTTAAGTGTGCTTGGGCGAGAGTATTACTGGGATGGGTGACCTCCTGGGAAGTCCTCGTGTTGCACTCTCTAAGGGATGAAGGCGTAGTTGTTGTTGTTGTAGTGTCTTATTGTATTTTAGCCCATTAGTGGCTCTTTGCTTGAGTGCTTGTGCATTTACTAGTCACTTTGTGACTCTTTCATATTTTGTGACATTTACATATAGTCCCCTAACTTATGTCAAAATCACATTTAACTGCTTATGTCTTAAAGCTTTTAAGATAGGAACTATCTTTTTCTATGTTACTTTTTCTTGCTAAAGTTACTTATTTGGCCTTAACTGTACTACAACTACAAAAAATGACATTCAATCATTTAAAGACAAGAAATGGTTAAATTGTCATTTTAAAGAGTCAACTAGAGCGAAGTGATGGAAAAGGTAACTGAAGGCAGCCATATGAGCAATTTGTTGAAAAACGAGGCACCTATCTGAAAAGTTTTGAAAAATAGGCGGTTAAAAGTAATTTTGCCATAAGTTAGGCACCTATACATAAATCTCCCAAAGTGTAACCTAGAGTTGTGATGATCATCTTTGTGAATAGGTATAAGGCATCATTTATTAGTGGTAGGTGACTGAGTGTACAATTATAGGAACACAAAATCATTTCCCATTCTCTGGGTTGTGAATTGAAGGTGGGAAGTGAACTAAATGTAGGACTGTGGTCACCATGCTATAAAACGAACAAACTGGATACATCTCTTAACAAAAATAATAAAGAAAAACTTCCTAAGGTGATTTCCACTAAAAAATATATTTTTGATTCTTTGCATTCTCTGAAACATATGTCCTAGGAAAATGAGGACAGTGATGGAGCATTGCAGCCTTAGAGAGTGGTGCAATGAAGGAGATTTGAGCACTTGTTTGACTTAGCTATTTGTGCTTCCAGTAAACTAGGATATATACTTTTTCTAGATTAATGTTCTATTAACAACGGGAAACTCATGGTTCTCTTCCTTTTGTTTAGAATAAATGTTCATTCCATAGTAAGAATAGCTACAAAAAATTATGCTGTTTTTTTTTCCCTCAATCTATGGCAACATAAACATGAAACAGTGTGGATTGTCAAACCTTGAATTATTTTTTTTCCTTGTGTCAATCTTGTTTCTGTTCTTCCATTTCCTAATCCATGAAAAGTCTACCACTTAACACCATTCTCTGTTCCCCCATCAAGCAACCATCTAGCATCATGAACTTTATTCTGGAGGTGAAGTCTACCAGCCTTTCTGAATTCAGGCCAAGCCAATTAGAAGATGGACTTTTGAATCACTGAAGTAGTTCACATGGGAATACTAAGTGTCAATATCCATCCCCTTATGCATGACAGTACAGATATTTGTTGTTTTGAATGTTATCACTGTAATGAAACAAGCAGAAAGCAAAAATATATTGTGCACGTGCACAAATACAAGTCCACTTAATGGACAATACAAAGACACTAAGACACTACACAAGCACAAAGTACAAATAAGAGCTTACAACAAGCTAAAAGAGATCACAAAAGATTAAAAAATATAAATCTTATTGAGCTGAAATAGCTTGAGACAAGAATAAAATACAAGAAGGGGTTCACCCCTATTTATACACAGCACACACACTAGAGGCCTAGGGACCTTCTCCAACGGCTCCGTTGGGGAGGTTCCAACGATCCTGTCCTCCTTCTTGAACTTGAATCTGGAACCGTCGACGGAGGAGAAGGAAAGGGTGTCCTTGTTGCTGGCATCGAGGTAGAAGTCGGGAAGGTATTCGTGGCTCTTGCTCAGGTTCAGAGACGCCCCGCACTTGCCACACCTTTTTATCACACCACCACCAATAAACACTTGTTACCAATTCAATCAATAACCAACGGTTTATGTATCTAAGATGAGAGGAAAGACGAAGAATGAGAGAACGGGAAGGCACCTGTAGGTTGAATCCATGGATGGATGGTGGTGGTGATGGTGTGCCAATGAGATGATGATGGTATGCCAATGAGATGATGGTATTATGTGGATCCCCAATTGGAAATGAGGATGCGCTTGGCCGCCGCGTTAACAAGATCTGATTGGCAGTGTCTTTTTTTCAGGGTTTAATTTTTCTGTATTTTTTTTTTTATTTTTACTCGGAGAAACCTCCTCAGGCGCAGATCTTAGCCTGCCGTACTTACTGATGCTGTCCTGTCAACTTAAAACTCTGAGGGCTTACCCCTCGACCCCCCAGGGAGTTGTCAAGCTTCGGCTTACGAAAGGAATGACACCCGTGGGGTTTGAACCTAGAATGCCCGTCAAACGGTCTAGGCCCCACCCACTGAGCCAAACCCCTCGAGTCTGTTTTTTTTTGTATTTTACGGATTTGGAAAAATGATTACTCTCTCTCTCTCATTACATTTTGAAAATCACACAAATACCCCTAGTAAAGCACACACACAAAAAAATTTAAGGACATCATACCCAATGGTTTTTGATGTGATTCATAAAGTTCATACCTCAGATTCTGTAGATTGAAACTTACATATTTGATGCATAGTTTGTATAAAATTTTGACTTAATGTCTGCCAAACCCCATCTTGACTATTGAAAAAAAAAACAGTGAAAACAAGTTTTGAACCAAGCTGACCTTGCATCAACTTGGCGACCGTTGGATAAAAGAAATTTGTGTAGGACTAAAACAAGATCATATGGGTAACTTTTGAATGAACAATGGTACCAGCGTTGGATAAAAGGAAATTTTGTAGGACTAAAATAAGACCATCTGTATTAGTTTTGAACGGACACTCGTACCTTGGACAAATACCAGCAGCATCAACACCTTCACTGGTGCAGTATATTCATATCCATCTAATTGGTATGCCGAATCTCATGCACCTTCTGCATCATCTTTCGGCTTGAAGGTTCTATTAACATAGAGAGGCCTTCAGGCTTCAGGTAACTTGTTGAGTACTTTCTGTGCTGTGTTTCTGAAAGAAGCTGGAGCAACAGCAGCAACAATAAGAATGGCGAATTCACCGTGAATGTATGCAATCTCAATGCTGGTCATCCTCAAGACGGATTAGCTGTTTGTGCATATCGAAAGAAAAGACGGGGTTAGCCTCAGAGAAATGGAATCGTATAAAGTCCAACAGATATTTCATATGCACTTCATGATGAAGCGTGATGTACAACTAGAATATTACAGTGTCTATTATAAAACATTCTACTGCCAAAAATAAACTAATGCACCATCTCCTCGACTATTAAAAATCTAGTCTTATGATGATGTTGAAGCACCATTGGAAGCAGAATGGAATTCTATTGTGAGAGCCTTCTTTTTTGTGAAACCTGAAATCTCTTGTTAGTCACTACATGCTCCGTTTCCAAACTTAATTACTGATTGTTTCTGCTGCTGTCTCTGTTCCTTGACAAAAAACATAAATGTGGACATGTAACAAAAAACAAAGGAAAAAATATAAAAGTATTGTTGTGCCCCTAATGAGTACAACCAATTACAATGCTATAAAAATACTAAAATACCACTAATGAGTATTTCCTATTAGAACACTAACAAATAGTGTAATATATATATATATATATATATATATATATATATATATATATATATATATCCATTTTACCACCCCTCCTCAAACTTATGGTGTAAACACTGAAAGTTTGTTGAGAAGAAATAAAAAATATGCATAAAGAGCTTTGGTGGAGAAATCTGCAAGCTGGTACTCCGAAGTGACATACGACAACTCAATGGTTCCTCTCAAGTATTTATCTAGAACATAATGACAGTCCATCTCAATATACTTGGTACGCTCGTGGAAGGTATGGTTGTTGTCGATATAAATAACACTTTTGTTGTCGTAACACATCTTTGTATGATTGAATATGATTACTCCTATATCTTTGAGAAAGTTTCTTAGTCACACAAGTTCTATGGTTGTCATAGTCATAACTCGATACTTAGCTTCAATAGATGACAATGAGACTTTTTGTTGTTTCTTGCATCTCCAAGACATTAAAGCTTCACTTAAAAACATAAAAAACTTAGTGTTTGAAACCTTATCATTTGGAATTTCACCTCAATCAACATCAATATAGAAAATTAAATTTAAAGATGAGGATGAGGATAAAAATGTCCTTTAGTTATTGTGTTCTTTATATATCTGACAATCCTCAATATTACAATCGTGTGCATAGTGGTAAGAGCATGCTGATACTGACTTGTTGAGTGGACGACATGAGCTATATCAGGTCTTGTGATAGGTAAGTGAGATACCCAATTAGTTGCGTATAAGGTGTGGGATCCTCCAATAGAGTCTCATCTTCTAATCTTAGTTTTGCATTTACCTCTGGAGTCTCCACCTTCTTGTCATTTGAAATCTCAGACATAGTGCAAATGTCAACATCAAGTTTAATTTGAGATAGAATATATCTTCTAGGAGAATATGTTACTTCAATACCTAAAAATTATTTTAAGAAACCCAAGTTAGACATTTCAAAATTTTCTTTTAAAACATTTTTAATATCATTAACTCCCTGCTTTTCATTTTCGGTTATGATCATATCATTCACATAAAGTACAAAAAAAATAACATTTGTACATGTGCTTTTAACAAAGAGAGCAATGTCAGTATAACATGAATGAAAGCTCAAATAAGTCATGACTATTATATCAGGCTTTAGGAGTCTGTTTCAGACCTTACAAGGCTTTCCTAAGTTTAAGGATTTTACCCTTTTCGATATCATACCCCGACAGAGGATCCATGTAGACTTCCTCATTTAGTTCACTATTGAGGAAAACATTCTTAACATCTAGTTGAAGAATATGCCATTTTTGGATAAAGACTATAGCTATGAGTGTTCCAACACTATTCATCCTAGCTACGGGTGCAAAAGTTTCTTCGTAGTTAATCTCTTATTCTCGAGAATATCTTTTGGTCACTAACCTAGCTTTATATCTTTTTAAGGTTCTATCGCTTTTGGTTTAACCTTAAAAACCCATATACGCAGTAACTCTTTCCCATATCTTTGCTTTTCTAAGGGCATTCAATTCTACATTCATAACTTTAACCCAATGAGATAATTTTTTAGCTTCATTATAATGATATGGTTCATGATATGAATGTAATGCTATATGACAAGTTCTATAATTTGGAGATAAAGAATCATACAATTAGGTGGGAGAGAGACAAGACTGGATCTTCTAATGGTGTTCTCTTCTATAGAAGAATATTTTTCTAATGCACTTGGATTCTTTTGTTCACATCGGGTATAAACTTGAATATCTTTAGAGGGCTCTTCACTAACATTTTCTAAGGGTGGTCTTTCATCGTTACAAACATTACTTGATTCTTCACAATTGCTTAGTTCATCACTCATATCATTCAAAGAATCATTACAAATAGCATTATCTTCTCTAGGTAATAGATCAAACATAAAAGTATAGTCTACTTCCACTTTTCTATTATCTTCATCAAATCCATTTTCCTTTTCCAAAAAAGTCACATCTTTGGATACATAAAGTTTATTGTTTTTATAGCCCAAACATCTATGTCCTTTTTTATTTTCTCCATAGCCAATGAAAACACATTTAATAGTCTTTAGAGATAATTTATCTCTTTTATGTAAAAAATAAATCATTTATATCCAAAAACACGTAATCTTTTAAAATCGAGTGTTATTTGAAACGATTTCTCACATGGAGAAATATTTTTTTATGAAGAAGATGACATTCTATTTATTAAATAATTTGATGTTAGAACAGCCTCGACCCAAAGATATTTTGAAATATTTTTAGAGATAAAAAGGGTTCTAGTCATTTCCATAATATATCTATGTTTATATTCGGCTAACCCATTTTTTTGAAGTGTTCTAGGACAAGATTTTATATGACAATTACCATTTTGTTTCAAATAATTTTGAAAATCATTTGATAAATATTGATTTTTTACTATCATATGAAATTCTTTAAAGAAAGAAAATATATCTGATTTGAAATTTAAGAAGTAGATTCATACATATCTAGTGAAATCATCAATAAAGGTAATATAATATAAGTATCTCCCTTTTGATGTGACTAGAGAGGGCTTCCAAACATCCGAATGCACTAATTCAAAAGGTCTTTTAGAGACGAAAGTTCTACCAGGGAATGAAATGGATTTCATTTTGCCAAACACACAATTTGCACAAATAATATCTTTTTCATTACAAAAATATTTCCGTAATCTTAAGATCAACGTTATTCATGAACCAAGCAAGGATCTTATCATGATTGCTCTCCCAATCTTCTACTTTCATTTGATAGCCATAAATGACTTTGGCTCTTTCTTCTCCTTCAAGTGACTTTTGAACACCTCCCATAAGTTGTGGTTCAAGAGTGGTGCCCAATACATATCGCCATAATTTTTTGCCTTTGAGATGGTTATCCATTGCGGAGGACTACATCACGTAGTTGCTTCCTTTGAGCTTGGATGAGAGCTCAATTTTATAGTCTTGGTCCATGGAGAAGGAGAAGAGCGAGTGAGAGAAAGAAAAAGAGAAGAATAGATGGAAGATCTAAATCACTTGATCACGAACATGTCCTTCACAATCACCACGAGCTCTCGGTCCCTTGATCAATCACGAGCAACACGTTCTAAGGTTCCTTTGCTCTTATTCCATGTAATGAAACAAGCGGAAAGCAAAAATACAATGTGCACATGCACAAATACAAGTCCACTTAATGAACAATACAAAGACGCTAAGGCACTACACAAGCACAAAGTGTAAATAAGAGCTTCAATAAGCTAAAAGAGAGCACAAAAGATTAAATGTAAATCTTATCGAGTTGAAATAGCTTGAAACAAGCATAAGATACAAGAGGGGCTTCACCCCTATTTATACACAACACACACACTAGAAGCCTTGATACCCCCAATGGCTAGAGGTCCCAATGACTTTAATGACAAAAGACATAAATGTCCTTTAGCTTTAAGCTAAAGAACATGTAACAAAAAACAAAGGAAAAAATATAAAAGTACTGATGTGCCCCTAATGGGCACATCCTATTACAATGCTGTGAAAAGACTAAAATACCCCTAATGGGTATTTCCTATTAAACACTTACAAATAGTGTAACATATATATATATATATATATATATATATATATATATATATATATATATATATATAACAATCCATTTTAAGAAGCATCTTCTCCCATGCCACCTGCCATGTGGAACTCAACCTGCTTAAAGCCTTTAGGGGAAATTTATGATTTTCATCCCTGATGGATCTGTACCAACAATAGATCATGAACATGGGGTCTTCTGGTGAGCCATGAATAAAGCAGAATTCAAACTGCAACAGTCTAAATGTTTCTCAACAGCTTCATCGGTAGAGGCAACTTTTGGTTCTCATAATATAATGTCCAAGGCTCATTTCTTTCTGGATGCTGAATAATTCATTATCCTGCATTTCTGATGTCCGCTGATCCATTATTTATGTGTTTAGTTACTTTAATTATGCCTTTCTAAATGAAGAGCCAACTTTTTCATAGATGGCATATTGGAATGGTAATAAAGCAAGGTTGTTGAGATGATATGGTTGGTTTAATAAGGTTTTCCCTGTGGAAGAGAATTATCTCGACTTCAGGAGCTCCCATGTCACAAGAAAAGATATTAGCAAGTAATAATCAAGACACCCTTCACATAGTCCAATTCTTTTGGGCAGAAAGTATGGAATGTGCTATAAGCAGCAATGATACACATTCTGATGCTTATTATAACTAGAAATAAAGACCATTTGATTTCTGGTAACATAGTTTCTTGATCTGTTGATGATGATATGATGGCACACGCCACACATGTGCATACTGATTCACTTATTCATGTACGTGTATGCAAATACACGTGCACACATACAGAAAAATGTAGTTGCTTGTCTATCGCTGTCTTTAGTTCTCTATATTGTGATTGTTTCCTGAATTTCTTTTGCTTGTTCATTGATTGCATCAGGACAAAGGTAGGCCATTGCCCAAGTTTGGAGAATGGGATGTCAATGACCCTGCGTCAGCTGAGGGATTCACTGTGATCTTCAACAAGGCAAGAGATGAGAAGAAGACAGGTGGAAATGTGCGTGGGGGCAATTCTCCTGCAAAGGATGATGCTGCCTTTAAACAAGGTGGTTATGCTAGCAAGCCAAATACGGTAAGATTTCATTCAGCCTTATTTAGCATACACATTGTTTAATCGAGCTGGGTTGGGGTGCTCTCTCTCTGTGGGATGATGCTGGGAAGAGAATGAAATCAAATATATGTATCGTTTGTTATAAATGCCACTAGCTATGTGATTTTGTCTAAAATTTCTATGGATTCTGATGTCAACATAAGATCTTTGTGAAAATATATCTAAATGCTGTTCTTGTTAACTGGTTGACCCAGATATTGTGTTGCTTGTGATCAACTTCTCTTCTGATGGATGCAGAAAAAATGGTTTTGCTGCATGCAACCCACATCTGATGAGTCCTGAAAGCAACGCTCATAAATGTAAAGCAATGAACAACTTTTGTCTAGTTGGATCTTGTGAACGTCTGGATCAAAAATGAAAAGGCGAAGGAAGAAAAAAAGAACAGCAGCCTTGTTCAGTTGTCTACTGGAATTCTCTAGTGTGCTTGAATTGTGTTTTTTCCTGAGTGGTTGGGGAAGATGAATGGATAAAATTTCTATACTGGTTATATATATGTGAGGAAAATATACTTTAGGATGAACAGACAGGTATTTTTACCTTCATTTCCTCTTGAAGCTCCTAGTTTTGGTTTTGTGGCACATATCCATATACTCGATGATTGTGATGGCGTTTATTTATTTATTTGGCCTATTCTGTTGAAAAAGGAGAAACCTTCTTCTCTCTCTCAATTTATTTTTTTTGGATAATGGAAAAAAACCACCTCGTTCACCAAGTTTAATGCCTTAAAACCCTTGGTCCCCCTTTACCTACCAAGGAGTTTTCCCAGATTCAGCCCCGCAGCAAGAGATGTACACCCATGGGTTTCGAACTTATGTTCTAGCCTCTTCCAAAAGGGAGCAATGATGAAATTGGTTACCAACGGGGGCTCCACTTGTTTGGTAGGAGCTGTTAGTTCACGTCACCGTGTATTGGGACGTTGCAAGTTCAAAACCGAATGGTATGTTGTGTAACTGGTGGGGGTCTGCCCAACCCCAGCTTGCCTATAAAAAAAATGATGAAATTGGTTTCACTCATCCCCTATGTCATCCCTTTCTTCATACCATTTCATTGATGCAAGTTGTTTTGATCAAATCAGACTCCATGGGTGTGATCTACATCATTCCTTTAGTGAAGATTGACGTTTAAATGGCCAAAATGCGACTTATGTGCAGGATTTTTTGGTAATTAAAAAAATCAACGCTTGACAACACAAAATTTTGTGCTTTGAAAAATTATATTTTTCATAAAAAAATGATCAAAGGGTAAATTCTTATTATATCGACTATGCTCAATCGTCAAATTTGATCAAAACAACCTGCACCATAAGATTTAAAAAGGGTATGAGAATGGGGGATGAGTGGAACTGAACTCGACGATGCTGCCAACCAATTTTACATGCAAACAAGAGGATGTGTCAAAATGTTCCTAAATGATGAACACATGAAGCTAATGGATTACTGAGCAAAAAACAGATTAATCTTTAAATCATCATTTACATCGTTCCAGTTGGCTGCAATTGATCTTGAAGATGACATTTTTGCTTAATCAAGATTGTGTTTGGTGCTGTTGAGATAATGGTCATACAATTTTGTGGGACTAGGATAGGGAACACTTGGAACTTCTTAGTTCCAAACCCGGCTTGATTTTTACTTGTTTTCTGCTAATGCTTTTTCTCTAGGCTCTAACCTCATTTCTTTCAATATGTTCTAGATAGAATCTAGGTTTTGAGCACCAGTATGCATTTCTTTTTTATGATGAAGGAAAACCCTTACCAAGAACCAGGTCACTTAATGGGTCTGCCTTCCTGCGAGGTAAAATTCCGGGTTGAGGAAAGACCACCCAGCGTTACGTGTCCCAACCATGATAAAGCAACAACAACCCTCATACACCGGATTGGATCACCCATCGGGTTCAGTCAGATCCAGGTCAGAATCACATAAGTAAATAAGTTTGGATCCGGATTGGATGTCCGTTTTATCTATTTCAGAGGAAAACCGTTGTGTCAAGAGGGGTCCGATCATTTTCGGACACGGAAATATATCGTAAGTACCATGCATTGAAATTTGGGATCCACTGCCGGGTCAGCCCTGGCCGTACTCAGATCCAGCCCATTTGCAACCCTAGCCTACATTAAATCTTAACCTACCAATTCATTTCCAACTTAATTCTAGCCACTGGTACAGACTTTTCACAAAAGAAATGTTCTCCAAGCAACTCAAAGAGGGACTACTCACAAGGACCAGACGACCTGGATTTGTTCAACAATGGGATCGTGTGAGTTTATATAATACTGCAAGAGTCGTGATCGGATCCTGTCATAACACATATGACAGGATACTGTCATATGTTCTCAACAATGGGATCGTGAGTTTCTGATCATGTGATAATCCATATGACAGGATACTATTATATTGCATGCGTTGGCTCGTAAAGTGCTCGTTCAAACTCATGAAATAAGCTGGGCAAGCTGAACATGAACAACAGGTGAACGTTCGGGTTGACTTGGTTTGCACAGGCTTGTTAAGTAATATATTTGAGATATATGTTATATCACATATTGTAGTCTAAGATAAATAGTTGAATTGTTTGGATTCAAGCAACGGGTTCAGAGATCAAATTCTATTGCTTCCAAATTTATTCTCCATAAATGTGTACTTCTTGAGTTCAAATAAAGAGATCTAGAGTTCAAATCCCATTACTTTCAGCTTTGAAATAATGCATTTTTTTTATATACATGTCAACAAGGTACTGTTGCAATGATTGATTCTATGACACAATTGCCTTTGTATATGAATGCAGAAAGACCCCTTCGTTCCATGCATTGGCTTTTCACCTTTTAACTTCCATAAATGTAAAGGCAAACACCATATTATATTTGCGTATGCATCTGCAAAAGTATTTTCTGTTTGAAGACTCAAACACATAAATCATATAGTGCAGTAAGAGACAATGGAGATGGTAATGAAATAGAGCCATTAGAGTAAAACAATCTCGACACTCTCATGCTAAAAAGGTTTCGCACAACAATATGAGCACAAAGTTGGAGACAGAAGAATGATCTCGGCATCATTGCAAGAACCAGGAAAGTTCAAGTCCAAAGATGATCCCTCCTGACAATTATCTACAACGTGACCAACCCCTGCAACAGTCGGTACTTGAGAACAATTTGAACCAAAACATCAGGTAACCCACAATGTAGGATCAATTACGATCTACTATACCACATTCAGACGAATAATCTAGATTGCCCAAATATGTGTCGATATCAACGACATCACCATCATCACACCGTTCCACAACCGGCAGCCTATCCTCTTCCATGTTTGAATTGTCATATGCACAGTTTGATAACACCCATCTAAACAAAGACAATACATTTGTTACAAACGCTAAACACAAATACACACACGAACAAGACAGACTCCCCTATCCGAGCAAACGTGATTAACATAGCATAACTCTGCTCCACTTATCCCTATTGCGAAAGAATCATCCTCAGTGACAACACTCTTTAAGACATTCAATCCCATCAACAAAGTCCCATGACGAATGACGTTGTTTTCTCTCGTTCCTCCTTGAGAAGGAGCACCCTCATCGAGAACACCACTACTCAACACACCTAATCCCACCACAGAAGGCTTATGGCCAACGATGTAACTTTCTTGCAGCCCATCAACACCATTTGATCTTTACCAGTAACATGGAATTTCCCTAGACATCACAAATCAGATAGGATAAGGAACCAACTCTGAGGCTTGTCTTTCAAGACCCTATCTCGACCAATGAAACCCATTTGAGCCAGATTAACAGTTCAATAATTACAAGACGTCTCAATATGCACACATTTGATATGCTCAAGATTTAACATCAGCTTGGGGGGGGGGGGTTGTGTATGTTCGCCCCAGATGATTCACTGAATCCCACTTCCGTGTTCGGGGGATCGAATGAGCGCCACGTATTCATGCACATGGGGCTCGTATTCCCGTGTATGTTGACATAACTTTGCATCGGACTCTGGTGTTGTTGCAAAGACTTAAGTACCCTTTATTGCTATTCTTCTCATAAAGTGATGGTTTGAGAAAATGACAAAAATGCTCTTCATTCAAAAAAGAAAAAACAAATAGTTCAAAAAAAGGACAAACATGTCCTCCATCCAGAAAGTCGAGGATGATGTTGACTCTTCAAAGTCTTCTTCTTTTTCTGTTCAAAAAAAGGACAAACATGTATTCTTCTTTCTCCGTAAAACATTGTAAAACCCTTTCTCTCTCTAGAGAAGAAATCAAGGGAAACAAAGAGTTCTTCCTGGAGAAGGCCATGAACATCAACCCTCTCACTTTCTCTCCCTTCTCTCTCTACTTCTGTGCACATCCAACAGACGATCCTACATTGTTCCATCGTCATCTTCTTCTTCTTCCTTCTTCGTAAAACACTGTAAAACCCTCTCTCTTTAGAGAAGAAATCAAGGAAGGTAAAGGGTTCCTCCTGGAGAAGGCCATGAACACCAACCCTCTCACTCTCTCTCTCTACTTATGTGTCTGATTTAGAGTTTTTGCCCTTACAGGAGGGGGGTCCGGGGGCTCCCCCCCGGCGCGGATCCCGCTGCGCGGTCAGCGGGCGGGGGTCCAGGGGGGGCCGCCCCTCGCGGGAGGCTCGGGGGGCAGCGCCCTCCGGACCAAATTTTTTTTGGGCCTTCCAACAATGATTTGTAGTATTATCGGGCTTTCCTACAACAATTTGTAGTATTTGTAGTGTCTTCCGTAAATCGCGAAACGCTATAGCGATTTGTAGTGTCTTCCGCAAATCGCTATAGCGATTCGCAAATCGCTATAGCGATTTGTAGTGTCTTCCGTAAATCGCTATAGCGATTCACAAATCGCTATAGCGATTCGTAGTGTCTTTCGCAAATCGCTATAGCGATTTGTAGTGTCTTCCGCAAATTAGGACCAACTTGTCAGAGCCATATCTCCCTAACCGGAGGTCATATTCCAAATCCGTAAAAAGTGGTGTCTTCGTTATTGAGTCTAGTTTATTTCTGTAAATTTTTAGCAATTTTTATTGTCATTTCATTCCCCATTTTAACTTCAACGATACATTACAACCACAATCATCAAAAGAAAGATTGCCCAAGCTAAGAGTCATCGTTCTCGCCCTCCTCCTCGACAGCAACCCAGTCGGTGCAGTTGCGCTGAGGATGGCCAGCAGAAGCTCCACCACGTCGTCTTCCTCTCCCTAGCGAGGAGGTCTCAGCGGAGCCGTCGTTCCGGTGACGGGTGTTCATCTCGTTCTGGTGACGGGTGCTCTACGAAATGTAAATCCCCCCTTCTGTAAGGGCAAAAGGCCATGAACACGCTGAGAGGAGCCCTCAGACCCCCCTTTTGTAAGGGTAAAAGCTCTGAATCAGACTCCATAACTCTTCAAGTTGAATGATGCTACCCACACTGGGAGGAGCTCTCAGACCCCCCTTTCTGTAAGGGTAAAAACTCTAAATCAGACTCCACAACTCTTCAAGTTGAATGATGCTACCCACACTGAGAGGAGCCCCTAGACCCTCCTCCTGTAAGGGTAAAAACTCTGAATCAGGCTCCATAACAGTAAATGTGCAGGTCAGTCGGTGCTTGATGGAGCAATGTATGATCTTCTAATGGATGTGCACAGAAGCAGAAATAGAAGGGAGAGAGAGAGAGAGTGAGAGTTGAATGATGCTACCCACGCTGGGATGAGCCCCCAAACCCTCCTCTTGTAAGGGTAAAAACTTTGAATCAGGCTCCACAACAGTCAATGTTCAGGTCAGTCGGTGCTTGATGGAGCAATGTATGATCTTCTAATGGATGTGCACAGAAGCAGAAATAGAAGGGAGAGAGAAAGAGTAAGAGGGTTGATGTTCATGGCCTCCTCCAGGGGAGATTTCTTTCTCGGATAATCCTGCAGTGCAGAGACTAGGTCTTAAATAATCATCTTCGGGGCACTTAAGTCTTTACAACCACTCCTTTTCAAGAACCATCATTTTTTTTTGCACCAATGGAGGAGAGGGTACTTAAGTCTTTGCAATCGCATCAAACTCCAACGCTAATTAATGCTGACAAACATGGGGATACGAGACACACATGCTTACATACGTGGTGCTCTTTGGGACCCCCGATCATGAGATGTAGCTAACTGCCCTGTTCGGGGGGGGAACATATAACCTGCTTCGATATTTGTGATCTCTATGCCATGTAGATTAACGACAATGATGTACATATTCATTTTGGTTGGTAAATGACCAAGCTCTTGGGCTCTTCAGGCAGAATGACTATATCATGGGTGATACTATGACAAGCAACTTGCATAACCTCTTCAATTCGACTCTCTTTGGAAAGTCGTCCAATATCAGGCCCAGCAACCTTACCTACTTCTGCTCGTAAATGCATGCTTTCTATCCTGGATGTGTTTGGTCAGAAATTTTGTCATATCTATCATTCTTATTTGTTACAGTAATAGGTCATCAGTTCAATCTATCTAGCCCCAAGGTAACTTGTTGCCTGCTCATCGTAGAGTATTATAGTCCATTTGTTATGTTCATTGCTGCAGACTTGGATACAATAAACTTTACTCTAGAGCAACTCATTGTATTTTATTGCAGAGTTACCAGAAGCGTACTTCCGAAATGCACTGGGAAGCGCAAAAAAAATTTGAAAAGCATGCTTCCCATTTAGGGGAAGCTCGCTTCCCCCTTTTTTTTCATTTTTTGTATTTTTTTTATCTTTTTTTGCTTTTCCCTTGCTTTCTAGGTTGCTTCTGGTTCACTTTCTACAACGCTTCCTGTTCTATTCTTAGGTTGGTTCCGAAATGATTCCTGATTCGCTTCTAAGTTGTCTCACTCTATCCGCTTCCTAAAATTTTAAAAGTGCCTCGCTTTCTGCTTTCACTTCTCGCTTTCTTTACTAGCAACTCTGTTTTATTGTCTGTTGGTCGCCTGTAAGTGGCTCTTTATACATGTGCTATCAATGCGATTTAATTGAGATATTATAATGAACTTGGTGTGGTTAATATAAGATTCTAACTCGTGAACATCTCATTTTATTAATTTCTAGTGGTATGTTCTCATTTGAACTCCATGATTTAGATTATGTGAAGTGTGATGCCTGCCAGCCACAAACTGTTTTATTGTTGTAGTGTGCCTCTCAATCACATTTTAAGATTTGAAATCAAAGCTTGTGTCATCTATCAGCTTGGTTCATGCTCGGCAAGGAGTAGCAGTTCAAAGATTGGCCGTTCAAGGACCATATAGAGATCTTCAACAAGAGTAAGGAAACGAAACCCGATTAGTTTTTTTTCGTCTTCACTTTTCCTTCTTTTGGGAGTGGGGTGAGGCGACTGGAAAGTTTTGATGATAGTGGTAGTTTAAATTGCTGAAAAGTTGGTGATTCCAATATTAAATTCGTTTGTGATTCTCTTTTCTATTTTGGATGTTTGAGGGTTTACTAATGCAGCCCTTGAATTTGCTGTGAAAAGAGCCACTTACAGGCCATATCTTTTGAGGTCTGTTTGGTTGCCTCTCATTCCTGAGTTACCTTGGATTTTGTGGTAAATATATGAATTGTGCATTGTAGTTCAGAAATTGTTAAGGCAGGAGTCTGCGTATGCTTGCTTTATTACTTGGTTCAGAAATTACAGATACATCAGTAGCTGCCATTTCCTCAAGCTATAGTACTCTAGAGTTGTTAGATCTTTTAGTGGGTATGGTTTGTTTCTGTTGGTGGGTATGTCTTCATTTTTGAAATGGACAAATGTAAATCAAACGGCTGGTTCAAGTTTGTGCTGCTCTAGATTGAGGCTTGGTCCAAAGTCGGTTTTGTCTAAACCTCTGTTTGTCTCTTAGTGCTTAAACTGTTGCTCTGTTTATTATTTCTTTATGTATTTTATTGTCTTACAAATCTTGTAACATCACCTTCTGTTTTCAGGTAGAATTCAATTTGTTGCTGCTCAATTGCCACTTCTGTAGCTTATTGATTGTGGGATGGCCATACTAGGTCCTTGCTCTCATGATGATGCCATTGATGGAAAAGGATTGCTAACAGACAATGGAATTCTTTTCCATCTATAGGATTTCTTTTCAGTGAAAGTTCTTTCACTGGCGCACTTCCTACGCCAGTAAAGCCCTGAACTGGCACTTAATTTGTGCCAGTGAAACTCTCGCTGGCGCTGAATTTGCATTAGTGAAAGAGTTTTCACTGGCGCAGTAAGTGCGCCAGTAAAAAAGTTTTTTTTACTGGCAAATATAAATTGCGCCAGTAAAATCTTTACCGACGAGGCTTTTACTTGTGCATCTACTGGCGCAACGATTGCACCAGTAAAGACTTTTAAACTCGAATTTCTTGTAGTGGTGTGTTGGGCTTAGGGGTGTCAACGGGTTGGGTTTATCCAAACCAGACCCGTACCAAACCCTATAGGGTCCGGGTATGGTAATAAATAAGAAGTAAGGCCCGGGTCTGGACCCAAAGGTCCAGTTAATACATGGACCCAGGTATAGTTTGTGAAATTTTATATCATACACGGGCCCAATTAAGACCACAAATTTTTAATGTAAAAATGATAATAAAATGCTATTTTATTGGGTATGGCCCGGGTCTGGTTCATGTAGTTCTTATCAAGTTCGGGTATGGTTTCTCTTATGGTGGGTCTGATTAGACCCAGGTCCAGACCGGATACCATACCGGAAAATCGGCTCCAGGTCTGGTTCCACCTGGGTTAGAACCAAGGTTGACACCCTAGTTGGGCTACACCCGGCTTGTGTAGGTGCCTTAACTTGCAATAGACATATTTTTACATCACATTTTTTAGGCTCGTTAACTTATAATATAATATTTTAAACATATTTTACACAACATAAAGTAGTGTAAAACAAACGGTTGAAGTGTTTAGCTAGTACCAATCTTGAAACTATGCATTTTTCATCTCGAGCCCAGCTCAATAGGTCTATAGTTCAAATTCTATTACTTGCACAGCTAGCTATGCTGAAATCAAAATAATGTACTTGCTCAGCTCGTTTAGCTCAGGCTTGTGATGAACCCAAGCTTGGCTTGGTTGCTACAAGCCCGAGCAGAGCTTGAACACCTCAAGCTGGCTCATTCAGCTCACATAGTGATGGTTCAGGATTTTTTTTTAGTGTGGGGAAATAGTGGTCACGGCTGCATCGGGTTGGACAGGATCCAGATTGTAACCTCATGGTTCTTTTAGCATGAGAATGTTGGTTTGGGATCTTACTGCCCTCAAGCCTATCCCAAACATCATTTTTGCTGTATAGGGACAAAATATATAAGATTATAATTAAATGGTAATGATAGGGTGCTCCCGGAGTACCTACTCCTACCTAATAGAAGTTTTAGATTTTCAAATTTCTTAAACTTTTTTTTATTGATCAGACCCTGTAGATATGATTTATAAGCATTATTTAGTAGAAAACAAGTTTTGGATAATGTGATTATAGCATATATGTATATATTTGAAGATCTTTAAAAATTACCATGTATCAAACTTCCATGACTTAAAAAAATCACATTTTTATGTCTAAAAAACATGATTCAAAGCATGATTCCTATCAAATAAACTATGTTGAATACATCCATAAGGTCTAAATGAGAAGATACAAGCTACAACCATGACTTCTAGTACGTGAAGGTAGATACTCCCGGAGCTTATCTCATAATTAAATATTTATTCGAGTAGAAAACTTATCAATAAGAAGAATAATTTACAAAAAAAAAGAGCCACCTAATATATCAGATATTTGCAGAAACCCACCAAACAATTGGGCTATTACATTTAGCTGCCTACTCTTTCTGATTGCATTTGGGATACCTGCCTGAGGTATAAAATGTCATTCTTGTGTCATTCTATAGCTTTTTGTTGAACAAATCGACCATGGGAGCTTTTACATATGCCACTAACTGGAAAAAAATGTCAAACTGATTTTAGGGCAAAGCGTGCCTTTGAAGCATAACTTATGAAAGCAAGAGGTTAAATGTAAAGAATGAAACACTTGATGGGCTTTTTGTAAATACTTGATAAGTTAAGTGATTTTTTTGAAAAAAATAGGGTGAATAAAGAAACAAAGTGTACCTACACCTGTATCCAACTTAATTACTCATAAACCCAAACTTAAGCCCTAAAAATCTTGCTTGTAACCAAAATTATGAAAAGTGTTGGCACTCTCCATAATTGAGGGATCAAAGCCAGCTAGTAGTTCGCTACTATGCATTTTTGGGATTGGACAGTCCATTTACCAAAATGCATTTTTAGGATTTGAGGCCTCAAAATACATGGATGAAACCATGAATTATATAGTTCGTGTTTGGCTCACTGAACCAGTTTCATAAATTTGTTTGAGCTCCTTTTTTTTATTTTTTTGAGCTCTTTACAAACCAAATTACTAAGGTTCACCTTTTTTTTTTCTATGAAGGACGGGAAACCACCATCAGGATTAGAGAGCTAGTCGCACTGGCTGAGCCTGTTCCCTTGCCCCTTAGGGAGTGATCTAGCTTTGGCCGAGCAAGGGATAACCAAAGGCTTACCCCTTACCCTTATTAATGCAAGGGGTTTGGCACTTATGGGAATAGAACCCTCACCACCCATCTAAGTAGACAAGACCCCTTCCATTGCACCAAACCCCTTGTTTCCACCTTTCCCTTTCTCTCTATAGAAGTGAATACAAAAATAATTAAAATAAAATAAAAAATAAAAAGATTTTGAAAAATTTGGGTGAAATTTTACTTCTTTGGTATCAGAGCCAAGGTTAAAAACCATATCCAAAAGTGTGAATCACGGTTTATCCAAGAAACTCGACAACACTCGGTAAGTAAAAATCGTATTTAGTTTAAACTTTTTTTTATGAAAAACTTGTTTTATGATTGATAGATGGCAAGAGAAGCTCATTCCAGGATATGGTGGACCATTCAAGATACTAGAATATATTGGTGAGAGCATATTAGAGTAGCTTTACCTCTTCAGTATTTGCAGATTCATGACGTATTTTATGTATCCTTATTGCAAAAATACATTCATAATCTATCTCATATCATCGAATGGATCTTACTAGGGAAGAAAGACCAATGGAGATTCTACCATGAAACTATACAAAAAAGCCTCAAAACAGGTTAAAATGCATCAAATTTCTTATTAAACTTTCCTCGTTCTAGAGGGCTATTTGAACCAAAGGTTACATCATATATTAGAGTTATAGTTTCTAGGAAGTAGCGTCTATTCCTTGACATATTTCTAAATTTTTACTATGCTGCAGCTCATTCTAAAATACTGGTAAGAGTGACATCAATAGTGCTAATATCATTGAGATGAAAGTAACTGATGTTGGTAACCGCCCTTTGTCTCTGCGAAGGAATGCTGCTTCATAAAAAGGAATGCTGATGAGCACTATGAAGCCACACAAAGCCGTTTGAACAAACAGAGCATCTAATACTCCAATTCCTTTCACAGCCACTCTGAGCACTGTGGCTGTCCAACATACTAGATTATGTAATGCAAGTGTTGTGAGCAAGATGAACATGGGGGATGCAGTTCCAAACTCCATGATTTCTCTCTTGTATCTGTCCGCTGCTTCTGAATCTGCAACCTTCGACGTTATCGCGAATTTTGTTTCCCCCATTCCTACGAGCTTCAAGATGGAGTCAAGGAATGCAAGGAGGTAGGATGTCACCCTCCTCATCATCCACATTCGTTGTGCATTCCACCACATCTTAAATGTGCCTCCTGACCATAGCACCTCTCCCAGGCTGTATGCATAAACACTTATGCCAACATATGCAAAGGGAATGGACCACAGACTAGAGATCTGGATCACCAAACTGTCAAGCATCAGTATGTCTTATGTGCTCATACACACACAAACACATGATAGGGTGCTCCCGGACTACCTATTCCCACCTAATAGAAGCTTTAGATTTTCAAAAATTGTTGTGCTTTTTTTGTTGATTAGATCTTATAGATATAACCTATAGAGCATTATAGAGTAAAAAACAAGTTTGGGATTATGTGATTATAGCATACATATAGGTCTTTTAAGACCTTTAAAAATCAATGGCTCATAATGTATCAAAATTTTATGATTTAAAAATCTTATTCTTATGTCCAAAGAATATGACCCAAAGCATGATTCCTATCAAATAAACTATGTTGAGTGCATCCATAAGGTACAACCTACAACTAGGAGTTGTTGCTCCCAGAGCACAGTAGCAATGCGCAATGCTTATATATATATATATATATATATATATATATATATATATATATATATATATATATATAGAGCGAGAGAGAGAGAGAGAGAGAGAGAGAGAGAGAGAGAGAGAGAGAGAGAGAGAGAGAGAGAGACTCCCATACCTTGGGGAACAAGGGAATGTCACGTAGGAGGCAGAGTGAGGGAGCAATACCATAGAAAAGTGATGGTAAGGAATTGGGAGCCCACAAACAATAGATGGCATAGCTCATTTGAAGCCCAAGGCTTATTTTTCCACGCCCATATAGAAAGGGACAGTATCTAGAGATGAAGATTTGGAAGTCTCCTTCAGACCACCTCTTTTGTTGAACTAATGTGTCATTCAAGTTAGTCGTGGCAACCCCTAAGAAAGCAGCCCTTTTCGGATTGAAATAAACAGATCTCCACCCTCTACATTGTATTGAAAGCCCAGTGATGACATCCTCCACAGGACACCCATATTTCAATCCCACCTGCACAAACCCCATAACTGAATTTGCATGAGAGTATATATATATATATATATATATATATATATATATATAGAGAGAGAGAGAGAGAGAGAGAGAGGTAGTTGCCTACCACCTTCTTAGCAAGGCGAGTCTGCTAGACATTTTTTTTCGCTCAAAAGGACTTTAGGGCAGTCAGCGGAGAAGGTGGTAGGCAGCTACCACCTTTATATATATATATATATATATATATATATATATATATATATATATATATATATATATATATATATATATATATATATATATATATAGAGAGAGAGAGAGAGAGAGAGAGAGAGAGAGAGAGAGACCTCTGTCCCCCATAGAGTATTCTCTTCATAAGCACAAGTGGCAAGATTCTTTCCTCTGTCTTCCAAAACACTGATCATTTCCACAGACTTTCTCCATATCCTCCCATTCAACTCTCCCTCAAAATCCTCACTATATTTCCTTCCAATAAGACTCTCTCTCCTATGAAAGCATCCGCTCCCCACGTACAATGGCCCTCCAAATCGATCAAGTCCCAAAAAATCTACCTGCAAAATTTTCACCATGAATCTTGAGAAACTTTGTTATGAATGTCTAAACAGGGCACTTTATAGTATTACATTAATGATAAAATAGGTACCCACTAACGTGGTTAGGGCGACATATGATTGTCCCTGCACTTGGACGCAGCACTTCATAGCAATGTTGTCAGTATCGGTATCCCTGAATCGTATTCAGGTGAATCCGCCCGGCTAAAAAATAATAAAAACTATTTTGTGTCAATCAGAATGTGACACGTGTTAAAACCATTAAAATAATATTAAAATATTAATTTTAAGCATTTTTTATATTTATTAAGAAATATCCGATTCAGGTTAGTATCATATTGATTTTCTGCCGATATGTATCGTATCTGCCCGTACTGACAACATTGCTCATAGTGGGCAAGAGGGCTAGGGATGGATCAGGTGCAATCACATTGTATGCTTTGAGTGTACCGCTGCACCCGACTACCCTCCATCTCTGGGTACATCCTGTCAGCTGGGCAAGGGCAAGAGGGCTAGTACCCAGAGTTTTGCTGCCGGTAGGTCAGAGGCACCCACATAGTGACAAACGTTTTTATCTGCAAAATCTCTTTTTTCAAAAACTTGCGAGAAATTGAATTTTTTTCATAAATCTCGTGTTTTTTTTTGGCAAAATCTCGGTAATAAAAAAATAATTTAAAAATAAAAATACACAGTTTTTTCATGATAAATAGCCGTTTAAAATGTAAATATCACGTTTAAATTATGGTGTTCGTGTTTTTTTCATAAATCTTGCGATATTTTGAAAATCTCGCAAGAAGTTGTCATTTTAAACTTTCAGGCAATTTCTTGCGATATTATCGCAAGACTTTCATAAATCTCGTGATATTTGTCACTATGGTGGCACCTCTGATGATAATACCCCCAGAGGGTGCCTTGGATGCCGTTCATCCAACCCAAACACCACCATTTTTTCTTGTTTTAAAGCCATTCATTTTTCATGCTTTAGATGTGGTTCATCTACAAGATGAATGGCTCTGAAAATTTTTGTGGGACCCATATGATAAGTAAACTATTCAACCATATCAAGAACAAAAAAAAATAATAAAAGAGGTAGCCATTTAAGATCCTCTTAATTCTATATATGTAGAATAGCTTACGTAAATAGGAATTGTTTATGGTCAGTGGTGAGATGCCATAGTTGCCTACCTCACTGATGATCAGTAGGGAAGCGTCATAAAGATCATTGTTGGTGATATTATTGAAGCGTTGAGGGAATTGCACAAAAGCAATCTGTCTTGATGTCCATTCTTCCATGAAGAAGCACAGGGCATCTCTCACTGCTTGTGGGTCATTGGAGTACATGTCACAGTCCACATTGAGGATTATGGGTGCATTGCTTATCTCTGATGATACCCTTAACTGCCCAATTCAGTCCACACAGATTAGACAGACCCACGAAAATGAATATTCAAAAAGAGTTCTAGTGATCCAATTCTTCTAAATCCAAAGACCAATGGAGGCTCTGTTGGATATTTTGTATCGGGTCCAACCTTAAGTGACCCGGTTTGACACTAATGAAAGCTTTAGTGGGACATTAGTGAAAAATTAGTAGGAAGCAACCAAGGTATCCTTTTTTTTCATTTGGTTGAGGGTCCTTCTCACCATCGACTTGATGGCCTGGGCTCATTGTGAGTGTTGATAGGCTGAGGAGAACGCCGTGCACCTGGGCCAACACTCGTCTCATCTGTAACGTCTATCGGTATGTGTGTTTGTTTTTACATTCCGGTTACGGTTTTACATGAATGCCAACGGACTCTTCATTGCTTGGTAGGAGCTGTTAATGCATGTCACCTTGTGTCGGGACGTTGCAAGTTCAAATCCCAATGGTATCCTAGTATAACTGGTGGGGTCTGCCTAACCTCAACTTGCCTATCAAAAAAAAAAACTTCTAAATCTAAAGACTATTGTTGCATATATGTTTTTTTGACAGAGGACTGGGGTCGTGACCAATGTAAGAATTGCACCGTACCATGAATCGATTTTCAAAACGATTCAAGGAATTGGCCAATTTTTAACCACAAGATAACACGTGTTAGGAAAATGTTAAAATAATATTAAAAATTTTTTAAGCCCTTTCTTAAAAATTATTTTAAAATAAGCCGATTCAGTTTGCTTTGTACCGATTTTTTTTACTGATACGATACGAAATAGGCCGAATTCAGGCCAATTCGCAAGGATACCCACAACATTGATCGTGACTAAGAGAAACTTTATAGACAAGGTCTTAAAGTCTCGAGCCAGTAGGTTCATGAATTCCAACCATACTAGCTTGGTCCTTCTAAGATGCCCTTTTGTTGGCTCACACACACACACATTAGGGGTGCAAACAGGTTGGAGATTTGTCTCATGTCCAAACCAGATCCAATTCATATTGTCAGATTTGGACGGTATATATCTAGATGTGGGCAGGATCTGGATCAAACATGGACAGGTCTACCAGCATCCGGTTTGGAACCAGGTAGGGAAATATTGGGGGATCCTAGTCAGACATGGGTCTAGTCCAACTCGCTTTTATACTTTTCACTTCAAAATCAATAAAATTCCACCTATTCTCAATGGATCCAGTATCACAAGGATTCATATCTCAACAGATCTGGAATTTCATTGAGATCCCTCTTCAAAAAAGGATCCAATATTGGGTCAAGCACAATCTGACCCGTATCCCACTAGTTTGCCACCCCTACACCTATACACACACAAGGCTGTGGATCAATTACCAGTGCATTCATGGCTCCAGCCTTGAAATGATGCGGATAGAGAGGCCGCTTTTCACGAGCCAAGTATGCAAGAGTTGGCAATGGACAACCATCACTATCTACTGCCAGTGAGTCTCCACCAATAATTAGTATCTGAAAAGAAAAAATTAGTATATAGGAAGAACCCAATTACCATTAGGGAGTGTTTGAATCGCGGGATGCACCCTAGCAGGGACATACCGATCCCTGCCCAGATTTTGTCCCGTGTTTGATATGAGGGAACCAAGCAGTCGCGGGGGAGACCGTTTTTCCCGCCGCTTTATAATTGAAAGGAGTGGGATGGGATGTGTGAGTCACACTCCTCATAGGTCCTGGACAAGCACCACCTGGTGTGTCCATGTTGCATTTGTCCGGTGAATCAAACGCAGCAGATGATGCAACAATTGCATTTGAGGTGCACTTAATCTTCCCATGCATGTACCTTGACAATTGCTGGATGATCACGTGTGCTGATGTTTGAATTCCACTCAGAGAAGAGTCCTTGGTGTTCTTCACTTATCTCTGTGGGAACTCTTCCTAAACTGACTGCTGTTTCAATACGACTTGCCATCTCTTCATATAAGTTCTGGAACATAATAATAACAATGAGAACAACAACAAAAAAAATCATGGTGGTTTATTGAGCACCACTATATGGCAGGGTCAAAAAATCAATGCTCAATGACAATAATAATAAAAATAATAATAACAATTATTGCCCCAAGGAGGGTTGGCTCTGTGGGGTAGGGGCATTGGCTGAAAGACAGGTGGCCAAGGTCCCACTCTCATGGGTGTTCCTTTTTTCCTCATGCTGGTGCCTGTCTTTGCCTTCGGGTAGGGGTCCTAGCCTCAGAGTTTTATGTTGCAGGCACAATGATCAAGGTATGAAATTTGTTTCAAATAGGGTTTCTTCTGATTACAAATGAAATAATAATAATAATAATAATATAATCATCATTATTATTAGTAGTAGTGGTAGCCCTTTAGGATGCACTGCTTAACATGGTAGCACCAAACTCAAGAGGGAGATTGTTAGGAAACTTTGTTTTTGATGAGGAATCCTTGCTGAAGCTAAAAAAAACTCAAGTAGGGGCCTCGCAACAACTTTGACGCCAGCGGGGTTTGATCCAATACCACAATGACACTGCAATAAACGAGTTAATGGGCCTTGCATATACCTAAATCTAGTGGAGTCCACAGACAGCACTGGACAAGTGCTGCGTGATCAGCAGGGCATCACATCTTTTGTGAAACGCCATTGCACCTCTGTGTGTTTTAGAGAGAGAGAGCCGAAAGTAATTCAACATTACCACTCATGAAGATCAACAAAATGTTGAACCCATGAACTGAACAAGAACAAAAGCCAAAACAAATAAAGAAAGCACAAGAGAAAAGAACATTAGACAGATAAAATGGGCTCACTCACGCCGGAGCCGCTTGCCCAGATTGCGACAAAGGATAGGTAGCATCAGCAGGAGTGAGTGGAAGATCACTAAGATGCATAAGCAAGATCGCATAAACATCGTTTGAGAGAGAGAGAGAGACCTTCACAGCCTGCCACTCATCAAAAGAGGAGAGGGGCTGAGATTCCATGGAGAAGAAGGCAGCTGGGGACCTCAGCTCTATCTTAAACTTCTTGCAAAAGGGAAGCCATTGCTTGGAGAAAACAGAGGCCTCCAGGAGAGCATACAGTGTCAAGTCTGATCCGCCATCGTCAGATAGGTAGACGCTCAGCTTCTCCGGCGGGTAGTCGTAGGCCATGAGAGACAGCACGGTGCTGATGACGAGCAATGGCGGCTCTTTTGATGGATCTGCAGTGCACACAAAGATGTCCACACCAGGCAGCTCCTCTTCAAACCTGCTCACACCATACAAAACCATGACTTTTTTTTTTGTTTGGGATAAATGAGACCCCTTGTGCACAAAGTGTGTTCGGGCCTGCCCTTTTAACGAGGGCAGATCAGGTGCAATCACATTGTACACTTTGAATGTGTTTGCCTACCCTCGATCTTTAGGGCCCAACAGAAGATGCAGGACAGATGATCAGGTGCAGTGGCACACTTTACTGTGCAATGTGATGAAATCTGTTTCACTCATCACTATCTTCTTCATATCCCTCTAGATTTCATTGATACAAGTTGTTTTGATCAAATATGACTCTATAGATGTGATCTGCATCATTCATTCAGTGAAGATCGACTTTTAAATCGCCAAAATCCAACGTGCATCATTTTGTGGCGATTAAACAATCAAAGGTTGACAAAACACATTTTTATGATTTAAAAAATAATATTTTTCATGAAAAAATACAATCCAAAGGTCGATTATTATTAAATCCAACATATGACTAATCTATTTATAAGGTAAGATTTGATCAAAACAACTTGCATAATAAGATTAAATAAAGGTATGAAGATGGGGGATGACATAGGGGCAGGCATCTAACCGTTAGGGCCAAATACGTTATATGTGTTCGGCTCCGAACACCAGATCTGCTCACCTTGGGAAGGGCAGTTGGGGTGGATTCATGGGCACATCATTGGAGGAACCTCAACCGTCCCTTCACTAATTGCCCCTCATCCTGTTTTGGCAGAGGACCTCAAGGTGGCTCTTGTAGTGGTGCAAACGGGTCGAAGTTCTAAGACCCGGGTCCAAGCCGGATTTGACTCAAGTTGTCATGCCCAATCAATGTTATCAGTATCTCTGAGTATCAGCATGTATCGGCCAATACACATCATATCATATCAGCAGAAAATCGATATATTGCAAGCCTGAATCGGCTATTTTAATAAATATAAAAAATACCAAAACTAATTTTTAATATTATTTTAAAATTAGTTTAATAGTTTTAACACATTTCATAATTATGATTGGCACATAATAAATTTTTTTTTTGAGCTGCTACAGAAAGATTCACTTGGGATTGGCCGATACAGATGAATCGGTGGCCAAACAATTTGGGGCCGATACAGATGAATCGGTGGCCAAACAATTTGGGGCCGATACCGATACTGACAACATTGGTCCAAATAATATAGATCTATAATAACCCCACATCTTGATCCGTGTATCGATGGCTCTCATGAGCGCTTTGAGAGCTTTAGGGCAGTAAAATATGAGGGAGGATTAGGTGCAACGTGATTGGACGCTTTTAGTGTGCTGCTGCACCTTATCATCGTTATCTTTGGATACATCCTATCTGTAGAGCCCCACAAAACGGAGGGTGATTAAGTGCAGCAGCACACTAAAAATATGCAATTATACTGCACCTGATCCTCCCTTATCAACTAACCACACACAATATATATATATATATATAGTCTGCCACAGGTAGGGGTGGCAATCGTGTCGGGTTGGCGGGTCGACCCGACGGGTTGGCGGGTCAGCATACCTCAACCCGAACCCGAGGGTCGGCTGTGGCAAACACGAACCCGACCCGTTTAATAAACGGGTAACCCGACACGACCCGCCAACCCATTTAATAAATGGGTTGGGTCGGGTAAACGGGTTATCAGGTTCGCGGGTCAGGTTGACGGGGTTGGGTTGGCGGGTCGACGGGTTGGATTGGTGGGTTGACAGGTCGGGTTGGCGGGTTGACCCACCCGCCTAACCCGTTTATTAAACGGGTCAGCCGGGTTGGCAGGTTGGCATACCCCCAACCCGAACCCGACCTGTTTAATAAACGGGTTACACGGGTCGACCCGTTTATTAAACGGGTTGGCTTAAGCCCAACCCGAACCCGCCTAAGAGGCGGGTTGGCGGGTCGTGTCAGAAATTGCCACCCCTAGCCACAGGCACACTTTCTTAGGGACTTCAACTGTCCCTTCATCTGCAGCCCCTTGTCTTTTTCCGGCAAAGGACCTTCCGTTCCCTTTTCTTTTCTTGTAGGAAGTGCAAATGGGTTGAAGTTCTGACCTAGGTCTGACCCAGATTATCTTATCCAAATAGCATATGTCCAAATGTGGGCCCACACACTGATCCCCCGTTTGAGTAAGGCTCAGATCAAAATGTGGGCCCATGCACCTTGATATGTGCATCCATTGCTCTCCTTAGAGATCCAGGGTCCAAAGGATGTCAAGGGATCGGATATATCTAATATTGGATCCCATTAGTTGGACTTGGTTAAGAAAATTGAATCTGATTAATAATTAGATTCAGATTTGGATTCTGTTTAGGATCTCATGTCCCAACCAGATGGGTATCCTAACCCAATAAGATGTGTTTTTTTTAGGGGTCTGCCTAACCCCTGCTTGCCTTTAAAAAAAAAAAAAAGAGACAATTATATACAAATTTTGAAAAGTATGACAGCAACATGCGCAAGTATATATATATATATATATATATATATATATATATATATATATATATATATATATATATATATATATTATTGTATTTTATTTAAACTTAAAAAGCATCAAGTATATATACTATAAAAAAAATTATATTGCCCAGTTATAACGTATATCAGTCAGAAGTCGATACAAAACCAAACAGATTCAGATTAATTTTAAATATTTTTGACACGTGTCATATTCTGGTTAAAAATTGGCCGCTTCAGTTTAGAATGGGACTCGGCCGATTCGATGAGTGGTTTTTGAAAATCGATTCTAAGGCTGATACCGATTCTGACAACATGGAGAACCAGGGTTTCTCTTGGGTCAACTGAAAAAAAAAAGTAGACATCCCTAATCCAACTATGAACAATCTCATCAAGCAGAAAACAAAAAAAAAAAAATATTAGAGACGTGAAAGAGCATATACCTCTGTGAGAGTCGATCTTTGAAGGTGCATCGATAGATGGGATCCCATCTGACGGTTTGATTGAGAAGCCAATAGAAAGCAAACCAGAGTTCAGAGAGGGTGATGGATGCCCACATCAACCTTCCACTGTCTGCAGGGATGTTGGTCACTCTGTAGTAGAGGATGGCAAGGATCCCTGCTAGATTGGAGGCAGCAAACAGCTTGTAGATGGCTCTGCCCCTTACTCCTCTGCTGCTGTGTAGAGGAAGATCCACCTTGCCCTTCTCCCCCATCTCTCTCTCTCTCTCTCTCTCTCTCTCTGGGCGAAGGGCCCTTGAAGACTGTTCGGTGGTGGGCCATGTGAACATGGAAAAAAATGCACTAAAAAACTTGCAAGACTTGACATTTTCATCATTATTTTAACACGGCAAGGTGAACATATTCTCCAAACTTGAAGTTGGTGGGCCATTTTTTTTTTTTTTTGACTTAAATGTGTCCCACCTGTCGAGACTCTTTTTTTTTTTTTGTCCCAGTAGACTGTGTCCCACCTGTCGAGACTCTTTTTTTTTTTTTGTCCCAGTAGACCGTTCGGTGAGGTTCCCAAATAAATTGATGGGAGATTGATTTATTGAATTACATGCAGGGATGGCAGTGGACCTTGGGAAACTGGCCTCGCCTCGCGTCATCTTGTTTGGATCGGGGATTGAGGACAGGAAACGAGGATGAAGGTTAAAACATAACCTGTGCAGGAATGGAGGTGAGGATGAGCTTATGCTTTTTCCCGTCCCGTTTTCAATCCTAGACTGAGGAGAGGACAAAACTGTATAGAACAATCTTAGTTGGACACTGCTGGTCAGACGCAGAGCTGTTATCGACAAACTAATCTCTCACACTGACTTCAAAGCAAAATATGAACTGTTGCTTGTTTTTTTCCTTTACCTTAGATCTGCACAAAAAGCTGAGCTCGGCTTAAGCCGACCAGTTTAAGCTCGGCTCAAATTCATTGTAATAAATAAATGATTCAAATTTGACTTAGAACTTAAGCCCAGTACTCTCTCTCTCTCTCTCTCTCTCTCTCCATGTGTTTTCAGCTGGGGCAGCACAAAAGGCCGAGCTTGGCTTAAGCCCAACCAGTTTAAGCTCGACTCAAATTCATTGGAACAAATAAATGAGCCAAATTTGACTTAGAACTTTGAGCTTCATCAGGTTGCTGAGTTCGGTTAAGTGCAATTATCCTGATTAAGCTTGGTTCATATAATTTTATATCGCCTATAGGTTTAAGAAATGTACTTATAAGGTCAAAATAATGTGCTTTACCCTTATGGGTAAAACGTTTGTCATAATTTGCATTAGGGATGGCAGTAGGGTGGGGCGGGGGACAAGGTCTCCACCCCCGCCCCGCCTCAAGATTAGAACCTCCATCCCCGCACGGGGATGGATTTTAACCTCCACCCTCGCCTTCATCCCTGTTTCATGTCCTCCATCCCCGCACGGGGATGGATTTTAACCTCCACCCCCGCCTTCATCCCCGTTTCATGTCCTCCATCCTCGGTTCAAACGGAGATGAGGCGGGGCGGGGATATTGTGGGGAAAAGTGGCGGGGATGGGAGGGGCGGGGAAAAGTGTACGTCCATCCCCGAACGGGGATGGATTTTAACCTTCGTCCCCGCCTCCATCCCGGTTTCATACCCTTCATCCCCGGTCCAAACGGGGGCAAGGCGGGGCGGGGCCCTGCTTTCCCCCGGTCCACTGCCATCCCTAATTTGCATGGTCCTACCCTTTTCCATTTATTTCAAAACCTTTTTAACCTCTCAAGGTGATCAACTCAAGCCAAGCCGAGCTTAGCTTGAGCTCAAAACGAGCCAATGCTGAACAAGAGCTGTTCCTCAAGCCGAGATTTAATACTGAAATATTTTGCTGAGCTGCTTGGCTCGGCTTGTGTGAAACCCTATTTCCAGCCTTATTTGTAATATGCAAATTGGGTTGATCCAAAACCAACCGAAGTATTATTGTCTTTGTTTTGCAACCATATGGGATTCCAGTTTCTCAGTGTCTAACATAAACCCAACCTATTAAAATTTGAATGGGATTTTGTTAATGCTTAAATAATTCATATTATATATATATTTTTTCAATTCATGGTTTCATCCATGTACTTTGGGGATACATATCCCTAGAATGGATTGTCCAATCCATGTTCCTTCAAGGTGTATTTGACCACATATCCAAGATTGGGTGAAACAATAGAACAGAACAGACAGAACATGTGTTATGCCTGTTCTGTAACAAGTGTACTCCATCCAGCTATACACAGAAGCTATGCTCCCTATGTCCAGCGTTTGATTTACAATGTGAGAATGTGCTGAAGGGAGGTTCGCAGTGTCGAGGGGACTCACAGAGATGAGGATGCCAGAGTGAGGCTCGCAGTGTTGGGGGGGTTCACAGAGAGGGAAGGGGAGGGGAAGACACGCAGAGGGAGAAATGAGGGTGTCGGGGGGTATTATCACATGCCCGATTTTTTTTTTAAGGGTGTTCCCTCCATCCCGTTCTCCGCGTAACAGGGGGGTAGAACGATAAATCACTGTTCCACACATATGGCGGATGTGTGATCAAACACACCCTCATGTTTTCAGCTCTCATGACTGAGGACTATTTACTTTGAGCACTCGATTAGTACTCTTGATAATTTTGGTTACAAGCAAGAATATTAGGGCTTATGTTTGGCTTGATGAGTAACTAAGTTGGGTATAGCAGCAAAGGCAGGGGCGGCCTGTTTGGCAAGTGTCAAACACGCATCAGCAGCAGGGCATGTTGTCGAGCAAGGACACAACTAGGTGGGGGAATGAAAGAGGCGTGTCCAGGGCAAGGGTACATGACCAGAGGTGTGTGGAAGAAGGAAGTGACTAGGGAGTGTCCCAGGGCAGGGGGAGACGGGTGAGGGACCACAATCTTTTTCTCACAGAGCAATCACACAAACCATAATGAAATTTAAAGGTTAAACTCAATAAACCTCATTAACAAAATAAATAACTTTGCATGCCTATTTATAAAAATAAGGCAGGCAAAAATAGTAAAATACAAATCTATAATTCACCCTAGAGAGGCCTTAAGGGGCGTCTCCAGTCCCAACCTGGGCAAGATTACAGGCTGGGTGGGATACTTAAGAGAATCCCAAGATAAGTGAATAGACTCTTTCTCTCCTGCGCAATCCCAGTTGGGCAAATTTGCTGTGGATCTGGGATCTGGCTGGTCGGACCTAGGGTGTGTGAGGGTCTGTAACAATACATCCCTCTCAAATACACATTATCTTTAAGGTGAAAACTTTGAATACTGAACAACTATCCAGTCTTCTTTTTCTCATGTTGCTTCGTCAACCCTACTCTCGGTCCACTGAACTAACACCTCAATGATTAAGTGATCGTTCTTTCTTTCCATCATTTCTCAAGAGCTTTGAATGACTGAGGTAAGGTATCACCTAGTTCAGGTAGGATCAGACTCTCGTTAGGCGGCTCCCCTTTATATAACTTAAGGTGTGAGATATGGAACATTGGATGAACTTGAGCTTTTGTTAGTAGGTTATGTGAGTAGGTCAAAGTGATAAGCCATTGTGCTAAAACTCTCTAAGAACAGAAAATGCTTGTAGAAACGGGGTGTCAACTTGTGTTGTTGTACTCATCGTACTATCCCTTGTCGGTGGGGTGACAACCTAAAGAGCACAAGGTCACCCACCTGAAACTGTCGTGATCGATGTCTTTGATTATATGTCCACTCTTGTGCGGCCGCCATATTCTTATGCATCAAGCATAAGAGGTGGTCTCTCTCTAGCAACACCCACTAGACTATGTCCACTTGCGCAACTCTACCAACATAGTCGGCTATGATCAGAGGGGGCCATCTGTATATAATAGGGTTGCTTGGATAGATGAGTGGTAGGCTGTGTTGTAGGATCATTCTACCCACGGGAGGAGCCACACCCACTCATTGGGTTTGTCACCTACGAAGGCACGAAGGTAGTCCTCCAAGCACCGGTTCAATACCTCGATCGGTCCATATGTCTAGGTAGGCGGTACTCATGGCCATCTTGCTACCTTGCGATGAATGAATACCAAATCTCAAAGGTATTGATGAATATCGAATCTCGATCATTGGTGATGGTACGAGACATCCCATGCAGATGGAACACCTCTCATACGAACAACTCTATGATGAATATGACAGTGTATAGGTGAGATACAACAAAGAAGTGCCTATACTTAGACAGTTGGTCTACCACAACCATAATTATAGACTTTTCCTGCACAGAGGGAAGCCTATCAATGAAGTCCATCAATAGGCCCTCCCAAACACGTTCCGACACCAGAAGAGGCTACAATAATCCGACGAGATAAGTGGTTTCGTACTTGACCCTCTAACATGCAAACTCCATACACAAACGCTGGTAGGTTCATTGGAAGAGGAAAACTGACGAATCTGCTTCTTTATACTCATCTGTGCAAACTCCATACATAAACGCTAGTAGGTCCGCTGGACCCCCTCATGACCCATGGTAGGAGTTGTGTGGTATTGCTCTATAAGAAGAGTCATCAAATCAGACTCGGGAGGAACTACTATCCGCCCATGATGCATCACCAAATTCTCATGAATCTTGAGTCTAAGAGACTCTCCTCTCTAGATATGCACCCGTACGGTAGAGAGGAAATTGTGCACTGTATACTACTGCTGGAGGTCATCCAGGAAGGAAGAGGTGACGACGATCATACTGAGACACGTCAACTCATCCTCGTATCTCTGCTGCGAGAGAGCATCAACTACCTGATTATTGACCTCCTTACGGTACAACATCTCAAATTCATACCCCAAGAGCTTCTAAAGCCACTTCTGTTGGGTACGAGTGCTCACCCACTGCTCAAGCATGAACTTAAGACTCTTATGGGCTATCCAAAATATAAAGTATCAACCAATAAGATACAATTGGTACTTGTCCATGACTAGGATGACAACCATAAACTCTTTCTAGTACGTGGATAGACCCTGCTTTTCAGCTGTGATGACCTTACCAAAATAAGTGAGGGATGCTCCTACATGAGAATAACCCATATATCGATGTCATGTCAGATGCATCAGTGTCAATCATGAAAGTCTTCATGAAATCTTATAAGGCTAAAACGGATGTCCGAGTCATGGCCTTCTTCAGAGACTTGAAGGCTGTGGTAGCTTCTTTGCTCCAGTGAAAGGTGCTCTTCTTCAGGAGGGCTGACAGAGGGTAGGCAATCTGGGTATACCCCTGAATGAACTTTCAGTAGTACCTGATAAGGCAGAAGAATCTCTACAGTCTCTTTAGCGACTAGGGTACTAGCCAACTCTGCATTGCTTCGACTTTCTTGAGGTCCACCTCTACCTCCTGGCCCAAGATAACATGTCACAAGTAATGGACATGGGTCTAAACAAAGTTGCACTTGGTCCACTTAGCATATAATTGATGCTTAGTAAGGGTCTCTAGGGCAATCTGCAGGTAGCATATATGGTCTTTCTCAGAGTGATTGTAGATCAGGATGTCGTCTAAGAAGACCAGCATGAATCATCGTAGGTATAATTGAAAAACATCGTTCATCAGGCCCTGAAAAGTTGTTGGTGCATTAGTGAAACTAAAATGCATCACCAGGAACTCGTTCTGACCATTGTGAATCTGGAACACGATCGTATGCACATCGTTCGAAGCCTTGCAGATCCGGTGGTAGTCAGATCAAAGATCTAACTTTGAGAAGTAATACAAAACACGTAATTCATCCAACAACTCATCGATTATCGAGATCAGGTACTTGTCCTTAATCATAATTTGATTAAGGACCTGATAATCTATACAAACCACCAAGATTTGTTCTTCTTCTTTACCAAAAGAATCAAAGAAGAATATTGACTCTTGCTAGCTGAGATGATCCCATCTGATTGCATCTCTCTCATTAAACGCTCAATCTCCAACTTTTGAGCATGTGTAACGGCCCAACTCGTACCAGTTAAAAAGTGATTTTTTTTTAATATTTACGAAAATATTCCTAAAGACCCGGGGACATTTACAGTCATAACCAATCCACAACCACAAGGGATCTTACATTACCATCAATGAAATCAAATCAACTTCATTAATTAAATCATAAAGTCTAAGATATGTGAAAATGAATATAAATAAATTAAAAAATTGAGTCACTCTATCCCTAAGTGAAACTGTCAAACAGTCGTGAAAAATATAAAAGTAAGGGTGTCAGAATCATAGATCCTACGTACGAGTCATTTAAATGAATCAAATGAATAAAAAGAACATAAATAAGATTCATGCAATATTTCAGAGAGCTACAATTATAACAAAATCATTATTCAAATAATCATTCATTCAATCGGGAACAATTATTAAGCAATAAAAAAATATTATCAAACATTATGGAGCAATTATCATGCAACCATTAATATGACACAAGTAAGAGAATAGGAAAATATGCATGTTCTAATGCATAATAGTCAAAATTGGGGTCGTAGTCAACCTTCTCTTAAGCTCCTAGAAGTTCTCCTCGTACCGAGGTGACCAGTCAAACTTCACTCTCTTCTGCAATAATCGAGTCATCGAAGCAACGATACGTGAAAAGTTTTGGATGAATCGACGATAATAGCCCACCAATCCCAGAAAACTCCTGATACCTGTCACAGTCTTCGACTGCTCCCAAGACAATATTGCCTATACCTTGGTTGAATCAACCTCAATGCCCTTCGTAGAGATCACGTGACCGAGAAACATCACTCTATCAAGTCAAAATTCGTACTTCAAAAACTTAACATAAAGTTGATGTTCTCTCAATGCTGGCAATACGATCCGCAGATGCTCTTGGTGCTCCTCCATGCTTTCTGAGTAGATAAGAATGTCATCGATGAACACGATGATAAATGAGTCTAGCCATAGACTGAAGACCTGATTCATCAGGTCCATGAATGTTGCAGAAGCATTGGTGAGTCCAAAAGACATCACCAAGAGCTCATAATGCCCTGAATGTGGTCTTCAGGATATCCTCCGCTCTTATCCGCAACTGATAGTACCCAAAATGAAGATTTATCTTCGAGAACACATTTGCCTTGCTCAATTGATCGAACAGATCATCGATCCTAAGCAAGAGGTACTTATTCTTTACTGTCACTTGGTTCAACATGCGGTAATCAATACAAAGCCGCATTGAACCATTATTCTTCTTGACAAAGAAGACTGGTGCATCCCAAGAAGATACACTTGGCCTGATAAAGTTCTTATCAAGAAGCTCCTGCAGTTGTTTCTTCAGCTCCACTAGCTCTACAGGTGCCATACGATATGGTGCTTGAGAAATTGGTATCGTACCAGACACTAACTCAATCAAGAACTCAATCTCCCTGTGCAATGGCAATCCTAGAAAGTCCTCGAGAAAGACATTCAGGAACTCCTGAACAACATCTAACTGTTGTAAGGGTGTCGCCCGACTGTCTTTCGAGGATACGCTGGCCAAGAATACTATACAACCTTGCTTGTGGTACTTGAAGATCTTCAAAGCGGAGACAACCTTCACCTCACCCGCCAGTCTAGTCGACTGAAATACCAAATTAGACAAATCTGAGCGTTCCAATAGGACTTTCTTTTTTCGATACTGGAGGGTAGCATTGTGTCTAGACAACCAGTCTATACCCAGAATAACATCATAAAAAGTCATAACTAGGATGACCAAGTCGGCAGACAACTCATGCCCCTCAATCACCACACAAACTACAGGGAAATACTTCTCGCAAAAAGAGGATGCATCCATAGGTGACATCACATCCAAAGCCTTCTCAAGACTAGATAAAACCAGATCAAGTAAACTCGCAAACGATGCAAATATAAAACTATAGGTAGCACCAGAATCAAACATCACACGTGCATAATGATCAACAAATAAGAAGATATCTTCGATCAGATTAGCCTGATCATCCTGTGTGGCAGCTGTAGCAGCATAAACTCTCACATTCGTCTTCCGTTGTCCCTATTGTTGTTAAGGCCTCTGTTGTTGCTTTCCTCCTTGAGTAGTCAGCATGTTCGGACAGTGGGTCGCAATGTGCCCAGGCTATTGGCACTGATAGCAAACTCCCTTGAACAATGGACAAGAGCCCTGAGGATGACTCTTGTTGCACCTATGACACACATATGGGGCCTTCTCCAACTGCTGCCTCTATTGGGGTCGACCTTGTTGGGCTTCCTGCTGACGCCCCTATTGAGTTTGTTGTCTCTTACCCCCCTGCACCTTGCTGCTCGCAGGTAGGTTCTTCCTCACTCCGCCCATAGAGCCACCTTCATTGCTGCCTCTCTTCTACGACCCATCCCTGAACCTCTCCTACTTCTCGTTCAGGACTATCGCAAAATCTATAGCATCACTAAGTATAGTGGGTCAACTCATCATCACACGAACTTGAAGTCCATCCTTTAGTCCGCAAACATATTTGGTTGCCCTCGCCTTGTTATCAACAAAAAAGGTTTGGACAATAGCACTCTCAGCTCTTGAATTTGGTGGTGTGGTCCATCAAACTCATGTTTTCCTAGACCAACTTGAGGAACTTTTGTTGTATATGTTCCTATGCGTAGGCGAAAAAGTATGTGTCCAAAAACTCTTCCTTAAACACCTCTCATGGGATCACCTCCACTTTGTCATACTTCACCCTTCGCAGGGTGTCCAACCACTTCTTGCCATCGCCCTTCAGACGGTATGTGCCAAAAGTTGTCTTTCTGTCCTTGAGAATATGTAGGATATCAAAGGCCTGTTCGGTCTCTTCGACCCAGCTTTCAGCTGCCTCTGAGTCGGCCTTTCCTGAAAAAGTTGGCGGGTCCAATTTTAGAAACTTCTCGTACGTGACAGCGCCAGAGTTCGGAGTAACCTCAGTCGGATGGACACACATAGGTGTTGGCGCCACCTGCGCCTGTACGTGAGTAGCATTTTTAAGCTTCTACCTATTCTAAAACGTCTTTAAAAAAACATTTTCATGGACTTCATTGTTAGTATGCCAAAGGTAGATGGCTTCAGCTCCATCCTAGTGGTAGTAGATCGTTTATCTAAATATGCCACCTTCGTCTCAACTTCCAAAGAGTGTCATATAGAGAAGACTGCGAAGCTGTTCGTCAAACATCTTGTGAAGCACTAGGGTGTACCAAGAAGCATTGTGAGTGATCGTGATGCTCACTTTATGAGTAAATTTTGGCGTGAAGTGTTTCGGCTATTCGGCTCTGATCTGATATTTTCAACAAGTTTTCACCCACAGATCGATGGACAGACAGAGTGCATCAACTGACTATTGGAGCAATATCTCATACATTTTGTTAGTGCTAATCAAAAGGACTGGGTGAAGCTCCTAGACGTGGCTCAATTCAACTACAATATTCAGAAGAACGAGTCTTCAGACCACAACCCGTTCGAGATAGTTATGAGACAACAATCGCTGACCCCGCACACTCTAACCGCACAGGAAAAGGGAAGGCCATCCTTGCCTATTAGTTTGTTTGAGATTGGCATGAGCAGACCAAACTGGCGAAGGCGTTTCTGCACAAGGCGGCTAAGAGGATAAAGAAGTGGGCAGACAAGCATCGTTGGCCTGTTAGGTTTCGTGTTGGAAACCAAGTGTTAGTGAAACTTTATCCAGATTGCACAAGCATTTTTTGTGCATGGTAGAACGGATTGATCAGAAAGTACGAAGGGTCATTCACCATCACCAAGAAAGTTGGCAACCTAGCGTACAAGTTGGACCTGCCCCCGGACTTCAAAGTGCACTCAGTGTTTTACGTGTGCAACCTAAAACCATTTTATGCGGATGAGAGAGATCCAGAACGTAGCGTGCCACAACGCGCTCCAATCCTGCAAAGGGCCCTGGCAATACAACGGGTCGAGAAATGTCTCGGCAAGATTCTTCACCACAGGGTCAACTACTTAGGCGAAGCAAATAAGTATTTGGTGTAGTGGGAGGAGACAACGAAGCCAACGTGGGAGCCAACATTCCAGATAAAGAGTCGCTATCCAGCCGAAGTCAGGGTCTACCATAAAGCAGATGGCGTCAAGAGTGGCACATGATTTGAGGGGGAGAGCATGTTTCCCTATGACCTACTTTGTACAATTGTATATAGAGTTTGTTTTGCTTTGGTTGAGTCTTGATGTCAAGTGCCGAGTCACTTGTAATTTTCTTTGGGCCACCCTTGCACTTTGGTTTAGGTTGATCAATACCTAGAAGGGTTAGCCCGTAGATCTGAAATGTAATGAGCCTGCGAGTAAAATTGTGAATGAATGCAAATGCGTTGAGCTTTCTTTTGTTCACCCTCATTGTGATTGCTTCCCAGTGATTGCAATTTCTCTCTCTCTATTCTCTCTTGTTCTCTTGCACTCTCAATTATCAAAGCTTCTGCAGTGGTAAGCGAGCGACCGAAAGGCTTGCGGCGATAAGACAAGACCATTGCGCCACACTGACCTATTGAAGAAATAGACCCATGACACTTACACTGGGACTACAAAACAAAGACTTTGTTGAAGAATGGCATCAACAGAACATAAGCGAATTAAGAGCAGAAAAGTTGACCCATCTCAAAAATGACTTCAGTCTAATCCACTGATACTTGGTCCATACTCAGATTTTGGACACTATAACATTTCCAAAGCCTGAATTCTATGGCTCCAAATCCCTTTCAAAGCTTCCGGGTTAGAAGTAATTCACTCCCATCCTAGGCTCCAGCTGCTTTCTATTCTCCTGTCTGCTTTTGAGAACCATACAAGCAAAGAAAAAAAACTTGTCTGTATGATGCATAAGTTTGATTACTGGAGAGAGGACGTTGCATCAGTGCAAGCTCATACCATGCGCCAAATTGAGTCCATAATCCATATAATCCATGCCAAGATGAATGCCAAAATTCCCAAGTGCTGAGGTATCGTATTACCCAAAAAGTTCCACAAAATCTAAACCAAAATGGGGAAAACAACCTGGTCAATATGACGGAAGGACTTGCATTTGGGACGGCATAAGCTACGTTTAACAAGAGGTCTGACAGTGAAGCATGTGAATCATGGACTGTCAATGAAGAATGAGAAAATAATATCTGTGTGAAGCTACAGCCAACCAAACACTGGTGGGAGTTTGGGCATGATCTTTTCTTCTTTGTTTTCAGCCTCTACAATCTGAAAGACTATGTAAGCCTTCCTCCAGAGACTTATGGAGGCCTTCAAGTTTGCACTGGAACTTAATGAATAATTCTTTTTGTTTTAATCCAACCGCATACTCCAAAGTTCCCTTGAGTGTTACCTTTAAACTTGTGGGAAGTCGTTCACTTTTGTATAGAATATTTCTCTCCTGCCATCACAACATGAAAAGAAGTAGCAATCAACGAAAACAAAATACTGGAAGGTACAAAACACTAAATCTTTGATAGCTGAAGAAAATTCAAGCATTGAATATCTCAGGACACAAGTTAGCATCGACCTAGAAATGAGATGCATCTACGACTCGTGTTTGATGAGAAAATGCATTAATATACATCAAGGGTTGAAGAATAACTAGATAACAGTAGAATATAATAAATGCAGTTAATCTCCAAATGTTGTTTCTCACCAAGAACATATAACATGGAAAATGTGTCATCTATCTTTACAAGAATGTAGAGTTACAGCTGGTCTGAAAAGAAAAGTTTGATAAAGAACCTTCTACAACAAAGTACTTGAATTGTAAAAGCATGAATCAAAGTGTAATGACCAAATAAAGAACAGCAAACCTAACCTTCAAACTTAGCCCTAGGGAGCCATGGATCATATCTAATGTACCGGATCTGCATTCTGCTATCACCCATGGTCTGCAAAAGATATCATCATCGTGATGATTATAGACAAAGAACAAATCATAGACTCAAAGAAATATTTCAAGTGGAAAAAAAACTGGGAGAGTTTTATGAATTTCATTAAAATCTGCAACAAAGACTTCTTTTTTGTGAAAGTGATGCAACAAAGACTTCTACATGAGAACTAAAGATCATAAATGGACAAGGCTGAGAATAACTTTTTGACTAAGGTCTTTCCAGCATCTACAAGGATGACAACACGTAGAGGACCTATAATGAGTTCATTGTTATTTGATATATCTAGATTTACAGCACTTTCAAGGGCTAAAAGTCAAAAAAAAAAAGAAAAAGAAAAGAAAAACCAAAACCTACATGAAGTATGTCATAAGGTGAATGGCTGACAGATGCTACAAACAATATGCAAAACTCTTAAATCTATTTTGTCTCACCTTTAATTTTGTTTATACCATCAAGGCAGCAAGGCTGAGAACCACAATCAACAAGATCAAAGTTTTTCATACCATGCACCCATTCAAATCCCGAATTACCATACTCTTTGTCCTTTCTCTTCTCCTTATCATCCCTAGCACTACCTCTAATATTTTCCCTGCATCTTTTCATTTGTGATCATTCTGCATATTTCTTTATAATGAAACTTTTTATCTAAACCTACATGAAGTTTGCACCTAGTTTTCCATTTTTCCAAAAAGTATTCCATTATTTTCCTTGTATGGTGCCCTTTATTCTCTTTCATTTTCTTCTCTTCAACCCTTTTCATGTGCATAGTTAATCTCAAACATGGGGTCTTTAAATCCAAGTCAGACCAAGGTGGATCCAGATCTGGCTACATCCTTGCCTATCCTTTGTCAAAACCTCTCCAATTTCTAATGTCATTAGATCCAGGATCCAGCAGGGTAAGAGTTTAACCTGGGATGGGAGTTTAACCATTTCATTATGTAAAAATAGATGCAACAGCTAATCGATCTAAGGCCGCAATTGTTGTAATTCGTGTATCATGTCAGGTATGAAGACCCAATTCAGTCAATTCCTCAGTGTATATAGGACCCCAATGCATGTATCAGCCATCACCTTGATATTTGAGGTTAAATGTCCCAAGTAGAATAACACATCTTTGTGACACTTACATCTTTTTTACTCAGTTACCTATCAAGTTTTCCCTGATACCAGCAAATTATCTAACGTTCACCAATACAAGACATAAAGCTTTAAATAAATGTGATTGGAGAGTGTCATATCAAGATTGTGCGGGATCCATACATCAAAAGTATGAATGTACTCAAATTGTGAGATTGTACTTGCAAGACCGGAACATAAAGACATTGCATGATACATGACGGCAACTATTTGCATTAACATCCAAAAGGACACCAATTGGTTAGTTGATAATTTGATCAACAACAAGAAATGAAAACCATTTACAGTTTCCCACACTTGACAGGAAACAACATATCTGTTGATGGTAGATACCTGACAGTAGAAGACATGATAAGCTGACTTGGATCCTCCAGTAAACGTGATACTTTGCTGAGACTTCCTTGGCCTTCTAAAAGGACAATTCTTCTAGCATAAGATTCAGTTGATAACATGGGCATTACAAATGCTTCGCACAGGACAGATGTTTGATGATATATGAAGTTGATAATGTCCACTGGAGATAAATGTGGTTCCAAATTTTCAATTATGAAATAATGACATACAGCCATTATTTCTGATCTTCTGTACACTCCACTTTCAAGGACAATGTCCCTGTCTACCTCGTGTGGACTAGTGGAGCTGTTGTCATTTCCTCTGTTCGTAGTGATGCCAGTACTATTACAACTTACTGAAAAATGAAACTTTGAATGCGAAGGTGAGGGCCTCTTATCAACAGAATCTTCACCAACCACACGGGAGAAGATTTACGTGAAACAACACTGCCATACGAAAACCCACACTCAGAGTTGAAATGTGACTGCATTCTTTGATCAATCTTCTTGCGCGACATATTTACAAAGGCATCCAATAGGGGATGATTTTTAGCATTTCCATGTTGTAGCAAGCAAATGTTTGCAATGTTGGTACAGGTTGTTGAACCAGCACTAGGACCATGTTGCCAAAGCAACACAAATGTGCATAAGCATTCTTCTTCTCCATCAACAACTTCATGGTCCGTGGGACATACCTGCACAAGGAAACAACCAAAATAACCAGAACTGACTAAAGTGGCTTCAATCATTTTGATAAACCAAGAAAAAGCCTAAATCACGAATGGAAGCCAACCAGTAGATATCTTTGACAGATTCTTGACTAAGATACCAACATTATAAGCCTGCTTCTCATCAGCCCATCACTCTAGTGAGTGTTACATCCTAAGAATTGTTCTTCAAATAGTATACAAAATTTATAAAACTTCCTCATTCTAATTAGTCATAAATGCAAACAGGCAATGAGATTTGACATTGGTTTTCAACCATTTAACTAATTACAGATTTCTTAATCAAGAATTGCCCTCTTCCATGGAAATATCCACTTGGGTCATGCAAGAAAATCAGCATTGAAGATAAGGAAGCCTTCTTTTCCGCAATCACTCGAGGCGAAAACACCACCTCCCTTGTGCTCAACTGTTTCTTCTCACCTTATCATTTTTTCTATCTTAAGCCCAATTCCTTGTTGGATTTTTCAGATTAGAAACCCATACTTACAAGTTATAACACCAAACTCGGACAAAAATTTCAATTTCGGGAATCCCAACAAACTATTCCATCAATCTCCAAAATTCAAGATTTCCAAACCACCATCTTCTCCTCTATCGATTCGGCAACCAATTCCACCACAGAAAGACTCAAGAATGCACTCGAACAAGAGATGAAGATCCACAGAAACAGAATAAGGAAAAAAAAGAAGAAAGAAACTCTAAAACCCAATAAGCCAAAGACCCTGAGCTTGAAAAAAATTGGAAAAAATCTTTCTCTCCCTCTCTGCCTACCTTCTCAATGACAGCATCGTAGAATCGGACGTCGTCTTCGCCGGCCCTGTGCGCGGCGCACACCGTCATCCCCTCGACGACCCAGCGGCACTGCCCGTCCTGAAGCTGCACGGACTGTGGCCGGAATCTCTCCCGGAAGTCCTTCAGATCGCCGGAATCCCGGAACGAACCGGCTGCTAATCGCTCGCCCGGCTCGGCGGGGAAGTCGACGTAGCTCACGGCGAGCGACTCGCCATCGAGGCGCAGCAGGGCGGAGTACCACGCGTCGTCGTCCGTCGACCGGTATTCGATCACCAGCGGGACATCGCCGGAGAATTCGCCTGAATCCAGCATCAGCTTCCGTTTTCCGGTGCCCATCTTGCCGGAGCGGTCACTCTTCCCTGGTGAGCGTCGGTGGATTTGCCGGATCGTGGAAGTGGCGCGGTTTTCCCTTTCCCTTAGAGTCACGATATTGCCCCTCCGTTTTCAAAAACTAACGACACTGCCACCATTCGAACCCCAGATAAAGCGCAAGCTATGCTTTATCATAGTCAGGGGTACATTCGTAAATTGATAATACTTTTTGCAACTCGATCACGGCCGGCGTATGATCGATCGGAAAATTGTAAATTTTTAAATTTGTTTTTTTTTTTTACATAAAAAACGGAGAAATAGAGGTGGGCAACGGGCCGGAAGGCTATGAGCCAAGTCGACCCGGCCTGTCATGGACTGGGTTTGGGTCAAAGTTTTATGCTCGGACCTGTTACATATCGGACCGAACCCCGGCTCGTTATATATCTGGGCCGGGTCTGGGTCAGCCCGCGGGCTACCGGGCCAGCCTACATCAACAACAACAACAACGCCTTCATCCCAAACTCTGATGTGCTTGATCTATTTATTAAATATTAATACTATTTATTAAATATTAATAATATATTTTTTTTAAAAAATAATTGATTATATAATAACTTGATAATTATTATTATTTACCTAATTAGTTGCATTGATTTTTATAAAAACTATAAAATTAGTTAATTAAATACTTGAAAACTTGTTAATTATTATTTATCTAATTGGTTGCACTAATTAGTTGAGTAATCCGCTTCACATTGGTTCATTGGGCCAATAGACCGGGTCATGTGCTGCTCTTCAAACCCAAGGCCATTGAGAACCTGGCCATCTCCGGGTCGGGCTGCACTTAAAGCGTGGCAGGCCGAGCTCTAAATGGGCCGGATGCCCATCCCTACAGATAAACCAATGTTATCAGAATTGTATCGGACTTGAATGATCGATTCAGCGGCTGATTCTGACTCTGAGACTAATCAAGCAGTCCATGCAGGAGACTGTGCAATATGATTGCACAAAAAAATTGTGCATTAAGCACTCTTATCAGAATATCAGGTCTTGGGTCTCAGACCCCAAGATGGAGGGTGATCAGGTCCAAAATGCACAGGTATTTGTGCAATCATATTGCACTTGATCTTTTCACCTCCCACTAGTCTTGCTCTGCGAACAGATCCAGGTCCAGTAACAACCAGAAAATGCACATCTCGACCTGTGTATGACTCTCAGGGGTTTACTTTCACGGCCAGATACCCAATTCAGAAGGAGAACATATCATCTTTTGCGGCGGATTCAAGAAGGCGAAGAATGTCTCTATAGAGCAAGGTTTGACAACAAAGATGAGCAGATCTGAGCGTCTCCAACAGCCACGTTCACAGGGTGCAATCTCTTCACCTGGGCGTAGTGGCGAAACCAAGATTCTAAACTAGGTGGGCACAAATGAAAAGTAAAAATTAATGATACAAAAAAAAAACACAAAGAATCAAAAACCTAATTAAATATTCATGCTATAAAAAAAAACCTAAATCCTAACAAACATCGTATATATATAACTTAACTTTTAAAATTCTAAGTTTATAACTAAACTTTTAGAATCAAGTTCAATGTTGATTGAAAAAAACTGCATAAATACCTAAATACTAATTAAAAAAAATATAAAAAACCCAAAACCTAATAAAATATTCATGGTTCATGTTATTTAAAAAATAAAAAACCAAATAAAAAACTTAATTCTTAAACAAACATCATTCACATATATATGCTAATTGAAAAAAAACTAAATTTCTAAGTTTCTAACATAATATTAATTAAAATAAAAATACTAAAATACATAGTTAAATATTCACCTTATTTAAAAAACCAAAATCAAACACCTAAATGTTAATTAAAAAAATAAAAAAAAAGATAAAATCTAATTAAATATGCATCTTATTTAAAAATGTGAAATATAAAGTCTAAATCCTAATCAACATCATTCATATATATAATAATTAAAAACCTTTAAAATCTAAGTTTATAACTAAAATAAAGCATATGGAATCAAGTTTTAAGGTTGATTGACATGAAAAAATATAAAAATATAAAAATACCTAAATGATAATTGAAAAAAAAACTCCCTAATACCTAATAAAATATTCATAATTCATGTTATTTTAAAAAATAAAATCAAAAGCCTAAATCTTAAACAAACATATATATATATATATATATATATATATTGAAAATAAAACCTAAAATATCAAGCATAAGACCAAGTTTAATGTTGATTGAAATGAAAAAACACAAAAACACCTAAATGCTAATTTAAAAAAACACAGACAACCCTAAAACCTAATGAAATATTTATAGCTCATGCTATTTAAAAAATAAAACCTAAATCTTAAACCAACATCATTAACATAACATATGTATACTAACGTATGTATACAAACTTAAAAAAAACCCTAAAATTTTAAGTTTGTAACTAAAATCAAGTACGTGAAATCATCAATCATATTTAATGTTGATTGAAAATAAAAACACAGAAGCTAATGTTGCATTCAACTCATTTGCAAAATAAAAAAAAAAACCTAATTTTTAATTTAAAAAAAAACCTTAAAGTCTTAAACCCTGAAATAAAACACAAAAAGAAAATGAAGATGGAATGCCCACTGCCCATTCCCGCTGGAGATCCCACCAAATTGGAACTTGAGAGAGAGAGAGACCTCCACCTTGAAGGGTTGCACAGTTGCGCCTGAGCTGCAAGAATCCGCTGGATGCGACGGAGATACTCGTCGGACAGTTGGAGACAATGGTTGAGAGAGAGAGAGAGAGAGAGAGAGTTGGGTGGGGGAGGGAGGGGACTCTCATGACCCCTGGTGGGTTGGGCCCGGGCCCAGGTGGTGCCCACCCTGGCCCCCATGTGGCTCCACCACTGCCTGTGAGGGAGGCCCATCTGGAGAGCCGCTGATGCCAAAGCAAACGATCTTTCTGCTGCTGCATTAATGCCAGAGATCGATTATTCAAATAGTCTACTGTCTGATATGAGTCCAGACTGGACTCCTCCGTTGTAATTGGTTCTGTATGTAGTTTTATTTCAAGAAACTGGTATGGGTCTGCCTAACCCAACTTTCTTAGAAAAAAAAAAAACTCTAATGCTTTAAACAGTCAACATGGTCAAATTCATGTTTTCGTGATACTAAAAATGTGCTAGTGTGCAAGCACATATATATATATATATATATATAGTGACAAATATTGCAAGATCCATGAAAATTTCATGATAATATCGGAAGAAATTGCCTGAAAGTTTAAAACGTCAATTCTTGCAAGATTTATAAAAATCATAAATACCGTGATTTAAACGTGATATTTTAGTTTTAAACAGCTATTTATCATGAAAAAAGTGTGTTTTTATTTTTAAATATTTTTATTAATATTTTGTTATAAAAAATATGTTTTATATTTTTTAATTGATTTTTTATTGCTGAATTTTTGCCAAAAACACATGAGATTTATGAAAAATTTTAAAATTCTCACGAGTTTTTAAAAAAATGAGATTTTGCTGCTTTTAAAAAGGAGAGAGTGTGTTTTAAAGTAATGGAAAGTAGCAAACGGTTACTCATACTGTTAAAAAAAGTGTTGAAAACTAAATTTAGAAAAAAAAAACATTATGAAAGACTAAAACAAGCACCAAGAAATTAGGCTCAACTTTTCGTTTGGTATTCTATTTTAATAATGGATACCAAGGTAAGATCTATGCACATATTATCAAACCTAAACAATATAAACTTGATTTGTGTTTTTATAGTATTTTTACCCTTTTAATAAATTGGTCTAAACTCTCTCTCTCTCTCTCTCTCTCTCTCATGTTCTTCACTTTTTTACCACTGTGTACCACACTACCTTGCATCTCATTCTTTCACACCAACTACTACTGACCTCCCTACTCAATTTCCCTTTCTTCTATATTGCAATCATCACCTTTTACCACAAGTTCTTCTTCTATCACTGTTCATATATATTTCATTCCCCTCTTTCCTCTCACATAGACACATCTTTTTTTCATGATGAAGAACTCTCACCAAAGCCAGGAAAATTTAGGGTGGGGCCCGCAACCTCCCTGCCTTACATGACCCACCTCTGAAAGCTACAGACACACCCATGTGCCAGTAGGGTTTGATATGGTGCCTTCATCTCAGCACCTTCACAACCACCCCACTGGCCACGCAGGCAACCCCAGCCGGCCGGTGGCTATCAGATAGACACATCAATCACCATTATTAACATTCTTCTACTGCCTTTAGAAGCACTAACACCAACATCTACCTCTTTTCATTTTTTGTGTAAACACAAACTTGAGAGTGACAAGGAAACTCCAATGGCAGGTAGAACAGGGACAAAAAATCATAGGAAAGGTCGGCAACCATTTAGAATCTCAATGGGTTGAGAGAGAGAGAGATTTGATTCATTTAAACATATTAAGGGTAAACAACCATCGCCACCACTATCACTTCGCCATTACAACCTCCATTCTTGCTTTTTTTTACATTTCTCAAAAAAAAAAAAAAAACCTTACCTTTCTATTTTATGGGCCCATAAACAAATTCATCCCTACTTACATGTATTTGTTATCCATATATGTCTATGTGTATTTGCATGTATTTACATGTATTTGTTTGCATATGTTCATACATACCATGCATATGTGTCCATGCATGCATTTACATGTATGTGTGTGAATTCATGTCCATGAATGTGTTCATGCATGTATTTACATATTACTCATAAATGTATTGCTTTTAAATCTTCATGCATGTATTTATCCATGTGTACGTGTGCATGCATATATTTTTTCATGCATGTGTCCTTATTGTATGTATTTGCATGTAGTTGAATATGGGCCAATGCATGTATATTTATCATGCATATTTTGTGCATGCATATGTGTCTATATGAATTGTGGTTGTTGAATTAGTCCATGCATTGGATCAGATGCCAAGGATGGCGTTCATTGATAGCTTCCACAAAACCCACCCCAAGAGGCTAGTGTTATATTACTGCATTGGGGGAGGGTGTTGGAGGTGTCAATGCCCTCTCCATTGTCATTTTGTTTAGAAAACACTTCTCCTTCCTTGCGCAAGCTGAAGCATGGCGGCGACTCTCTGGTGGCATAAGGAGTAAGCTCATGGAGTTTTACTCAGTCAGAACAGTGATCGTAAGCGCAACATGCAGAGTCAGCGCGGCTAGGTCTCTGATCCTAGGGCGGTTTATCCATGTAAATAAAACAAATACACATAGCTATGCATCACAGTTTATACAACCCAGCTCTAGCTAGTACAAAGCTCCCTCCCAAATACAGCCTCAAAGTTGTGCACTTTGTTAGTAGCAATTGCTTTCATGGTGATTCATTGGCCTGCCAACAAGTCAGATATGACCCAATTCTGGTGGTTCAGATCCGCTAGGGACCCAATTAGGGAATAATGAAATAGGCCTGATTAACCATTTGGGTCAGACCGACATGGTTCAAGTAGTATATGGACCCGGTCTAGTTTATGAAATTACATGCCAAAGCTGGGTTCAACTAAGATCCACATTTTTCAATGTATAAAACATAAAAAGTAATATTTTGCCGGGTCTGGTTTATGTTATCCATATCCAGCATCAATATGGTTTCTAGATATGAAGTCCGAAAGGATCTAAGGACCTGATGTCCGCAGAGAGGTATTGTCGTAACAAGCCTTCTTTAAGACGGGATGTGTTCTCTCATTTTCTCATGTATGTTTTTAAGTGAGGACTTCTTCCTTATAAGAGACTGTTGATTGTTTTCACCCTCTTGGGTAGTCTTTACTCAACTGTTGGGGCTTACCAATTTTCTTTCTAAAGAAAAAAAATCAGTAACTAGTTTCACCAAATGCTTATCTAAATAAAGTACGTTCAAATGTGCTTCATTTGGATAAAGCCCACTTTTTGGGCGGTTTCTTGGAGAGATAGTGGGCCCAACTCTCTTCTCAACCCATGAATCCATGCATAAAACATGGTCACATATGACCAACAATAAAATAGGCAATAATGAAATAGGTCCGATTAGCCATGTGGGTCAGACCGACATGGTTCAAGTAATATATGGACCCATGTCTGGTTTATGAAATTCCATGCCAGAGCTGGGTTCGACTTAAGTTTCAACTAAGACCCACATTTTCCAATGTATAAAACATAAAAAGTAATATTTCGCCGGGTCTGGTTTATGTTATCCATATCCAGCCTCAAGTATGGTTCTGGATATGAAGTCTACTCTGGCTCTGACGCAGACCAGGTATCAGCACTATCAAGTAAGATATAAATTGAACCCACCAGGGACCCATGAAGGCCGACACATTGGCAGCCTTACTGATTCAACTTATCATAACCAATCTAGACCCGGTAGAAACCTTTAGGATCTAGATATTTGAATCCAAATATGGCAAAGTCACCTTATGTATCCTATCTTTCTTATCTTATTGGAACACTTTGATCATGCCCCACCAAGCCAAGCATTCTCGAGTTTTTTACAGTGTCGTCAAAATCACATCCAACCTTTAATCGTTTTGAAAACTGATTCAGGTGAATGGGCCGATTCCGAGTCCAAGCCCAATCGACCAACTTTTATCCAGAAAATGACGTGTCACAAAAATATTAAAAAAATTAACCCCTTTTTAAAAATTTAAAAAAAATAAGCCTAATGCGATACAAATTGACCGATTTAGTCTGATTTGGGCGTGTATGGTGGGTGTATACTGACAATCAGAACCGTTAATCAAGTCACACGAATTTGATTTTTTCCATTTTTTAAATTTTATTTTATTATCTTTAAATTAACTTGTTGTCTATACTTTGCCAAGAAATATAAAATTTCAATTTTTCATGAATTTGGCAAACGACATTTGCCGTTGGAAAATCTGTATCCTTCTGAGGATCCCATCCTTTGTCTAGATGGGTTTCATCCTATGCCAATCCTAACCAGCTGAAGAATCTGGACGGCTAGGATAAGTCCACATCCAAGTGAAAATGTGGACCAATCTTAGCCATTGAATGGACAGTTAGCATTGAATGTAGGATGTAACTCATCCTATGTCAAATGATGGGATACATTTTGTTTTTGTCAAGCAAACTAGACGTTTCCATTAAGAACAATGCCAAAAAGAATAACGGATGCCAGGCTAATTTTGTTCTTAGACTGAGGAAGACGGCAACTCAACTCTACGAACTCTTAAGTCACTAGAAATTAAACTGCATATTTTGGTTCTAAGACATATAAACCAATAAAATTTATTGATATGATATTGCTTGATTCGACAAAATGCAACTAAGGACCTTATCACAATGGATATATGAAAACCATAACTGAAATCATAGAGAAATATCTTTCCCAAAAAGCTCTGCAATTCCCTTGGTTGGATCAGCTTGCTTCACGATTGATTCCCCAACCAAAACCTGCAAGTTCAAAATACATCTAATTTTTAGGCATTTGCAACTGATGATACCATAATTGTGCATTTTTTCATGTAGCTGCACAGAAGTCAGGCTCCACGCCTGTCTGTGACTGTAGGTTGGCATACATGGGTGCAAGCAGACATAAATGTGCTTAGGGATGCATACCAGCTGAGCTCGAGCCGAGCCTGGGCTGTTCAAGCTCGGCTCCGCCAGAAGTACAAATGCTCGACATGAGCTCGAAGTTGAGCTTGAACAGCATTGTTCAAGCTTGGCTCAACTCCAAGCTCGAGCTGAGCTGAGTTGAGCCGAGCTTGACCGTAATCCACAAAAAGTTTTTGTTTTATCATTTCCGAAGGGGGCGGTATATGATACTGCTACCTTCAAAAAAATGGTAGAATGACTCACCGCGAGGGTAGGCCATCTTTTTCTGTTATAAAAAAGACAGAAAACACACATCTTAAATGGGTGGCTGGATTGTAAAAAATAAAAGAACTTTTTGGTTGGCTGCAGGGATTCGAACCTGTCACCTTCTAAAAAAATGTGTAATGCCTACACATTAAAGCCATAAGGGGTCTTGTGTCGCATAGCAAACAAAAATTATACATAATACATAGCTGAGCCTAATCGAGCTTAATAGAGTTCAGCGACTTGATCAAGCTCGGCTAGTTTATCTAGGCCGAGCTTGGTCATGTGTTCAAGCTCGGCTGATTTATTTTCACGGACAAGCTCGAGCCGAACTTAAACAAGCCGAGCTCAGGCTAGCTTGGCTCATTATGCAACCCTAAATGTGATATATGCATCCTGGAGAACGTGAGAATTGGCAAGGGTAAATATTCCAACAGCATGAGCACAATGTCCAACATATTGATACTCTATGTTTTGCACCTAAATGGACTAACTAGACCACTAGAGTCCTCTCAAGAGAGACACATGCTCTTGATAACTTCGAAATCAAAAGGGTTGAAGGGCTCATGAAAATCTGTTGCTTGCAGACTTGTATCCAGCTTGGTTAAGATGAAAGAGATGCCTAAGAAATGAGGGTTCCTGACACCAGCATAGTGTGAGAACTTCAGTGGTTGCACAGGCAGAGGTTTAGATATGACTGATTGGGACTTTGTTGGAGGCAGGTGCTCCCCTTGGTAATTTGAAATTGTGGGGAATCAGAAAGAATTATTCACGAAGATCAAAAGTACTTGCTGGGCAGGCTTAAGAGGGAGCTATGTGTTTGTTGTGAGAGAACTTTGCAAAATTAAATTCAGGAGGAGAGAATGGTTAAGTGTGGATGCAATTTGGAATCATTCCTGATGGGTGGCCTCCACCAAGTATAAAAGAGCTACACCTGCAAGTGGCATCTAGGCACACGAGTTGGAACTCTTGAGTCTCATACGTGCTCGGATCAAAGGAAGGCATCTTTATACGTGCAGGAGTAAATCAGGTATCCAATGATATGCTCTTCCCGGAGAACCTAGTGCTGGAATGGGTGCAGGATGCTATTTAAGACAGCAACTGTGGCATCTCACTATCCTGCTTCAACAAAATCTGGATGGCCAAAATTAAGGCAGTGATAAAGGGTAAACTAAGGTAAGGAACGGTACAGCAGAGATCACTTGATCTGATAAAAGGATTTATTTTAACTAGAAACAACCCCTGTACACTTGTTTTTTGTTGTTTCATTCTGTACAAAATGGGGAGCTTATCTCATGGAAAGATAAGCCCCCAGATACAGCTAAAATTGATTCATTTGTCCCACAGGGGTGTACATTTTGTAACTAGACTTTAAAAAATTAATAATGAAAAGGCAGATAAAACAGATGCAGAAATACATACGGCTTTAACCCCAGCATTCTGCACATATGCAATATCATCAGGGGTAAACAGTCCAGACTCCCCAACAACCTACAGGATGAGCACAAAGCATGTTAGCAGGTTGGTACATTTCTTCACAAAATCAAAGTATTTTTCCTTTCAGTTGCATCCATTCCAGATTGCTAGAATGCACATAACCTATGTCACATGGGTGCGGGTGCGGGTGCGGGTGCGGGTGCGACACGGGTGCGGCGCAATTTTAAAAATTTTGGACACGGGGACTCGGCTATATATATATATATATATATTTAAATATATATATATATATATATATCCAGTGTGTGCATATGTCTATATAAATTTTGGACTCGGCTCGTGACTCTTCCAAGTTGTCTCAGATCCTGAACTAACTGAGTTCAAATAGTAGTATAACTGGGTTAGAACCAAACTAGGCTGAGTTTATCATTGACTCAGCCGAGTCTTAGCTACCATGGGAATAAAACATCATCAAGGTATTAATTAAAAGCATTAACTAAAAGCATGTTCTGGTAAATGCATTAAATATCTTTTGCTAAAATTCATAACATTAATTAAAAGCATTAAAAGCTTTTAATTTTTCAAAGCTAGATTTGAAAAAGAGAGAGAGAGAGAGAGATCTCAGTGGATGAGAAAGTGTTGCTACTCGTGGATGACAATTTATTAGCTTTTATAAGAGAGAGAACTTGGTGGATGAAAAGTGTTGGTACTCGTGGATGAGAATTTATTAGCTTTTAAGATTGAGAGAGAGAATTAAATGATAATATTTAAGAATAATTTTTTTTTCTGGGCCTAATGTTTAAGACTCATGCTATATATATATATTTTTAAAAAATATATAAAAAGATCTTTTTTTTTATTTTTTGTACTAAAAATGGACATTTTTGGACTCGGTCAACGTTGACCGAGTCCAAAATTAAGACGGACTCGGCCTGGACTCGTTGACCGAGTCTGACTCGGCGTTGACCGAGTCCAGGCCGTGTCCGAGGCCGCACCCGTGTCCGCACCCGTGTCGGGGCGTGTCGACTCGGGTGCGGCACCTCCCTAGCCGAGTCCGTGTGACATAGCACATAACTAAATCATATGAATACAAAAGCATTATAACACAACTCACAATTATATCCCTCTGACGAATGACTTCACCACGCTCTCGCTCTAGAAGTTTTTTTGTATTTCTGATATCAACCTGAAACGTTTCTGCAGGTAAAAACCATAAACATGAGAACTTTAGGTGTAGCTTAATTTTTAGCTCATCTTAGACTCGACTAAAAATTTAACTTGGAAAAAAACTCCAAATCTCCAGACATATACAGCAGCCAAAAAAAAATGTGCTAGGAAACGATGCAGTCAGGATTCTCAGATTGGAGGTGAATGATATCGGTAGTACCAAAAACAATCAAAGGGTCATGCCCACCACTAAGAATTAGATCATGTTTAGATAACATCTCAGGCTTCAAAATTAAGCTGGTGCGCATAGGAGCCAGAGTGGGGAGCTGTCCATTCCAAAAGAGAAACTGCACAAGGATATTGTACACTGGAGATACCAGTTTCAACCTGAAGCCCTCCATCACAGTACTATTATGAAACTCTTTGTCATCCAAGGATCAACTTATGCCTGCCCTAGCCAACTAGAGGGACTGAGGAACATTCAGCATTCTTGTTTCCCAAGTGATGAAGGACATGGCAAGAGAAGTCAGTTTGTCCTAGGAAAATCTATTAGAGTAGAAAGTACCCAAAGGAGTGGCTAGCACACAAAAGATTGTTAAAATATGATGTATATTTATATATATATATATATATATATATATATATATATATTACGACACATACACATATATATAATATATATATGTCTATGTGTCTATCTATATATATAAATATATATATATTTATTTTGTAAAACCCGATAAGGGTATTTCTGTCATTTCACATGTACACGCATATCTTTGATATGCTTTCTTTTTCCTTTTTTGTTTTTTAGTTTTTCTTTTTTATTCATTTGAGAGGGGTCCACATAGAGTCGTTGGACCCCTCCAACGGTCATAAATATGACCGTTGGAGGGGCTCCAACGACTCTATGGGAGCCCCTCCTTGAGTCCTTTGCTGTGTATAAATAAGGGGCACAGCCCCATGTATTTCTTAAGCTTCTTGTGAAGCATTCTATGAAGTGAAATATATTTTTTACCTCTTTTTGTGCTTGACCACTTTTGTGGTTTATTTTGCCCTTTTGTGGCCTCTTGTGTATGTGCGTGCTTCCGTGCTTTCGCTTGGAGACTTTGCCCTTTTCATTTGGCACTTCATTACATGGTATCAGAGCCTTGGTTAAGAAGGCTTCATCGGATCCTCCCTTGACAAGTAATACCTCTCCTCTCTCTTGTCTTATAAATTCTTTTTCTCTAAATGGCCAACAAAGATGCAAAAATCGATCTCTCATTCAAATTGGATGGGACCAATTACCGCATGTGGGCGGCCGCTATGGAGAATAATCTCAAAGGTAAAAGGCTTTGGGGTTACGTATGTGGAACTATTCCGGAACCACAATTGAAGTTAACTAAATTTGAAGGAGGTGAGGAAAAAGCCTTGAACGAAGAAGAAAAAGAAAAGGCTTGGGAAAGTAAACATGCTAAAATCTTAGCATGGTTCATGAATAATGTCGAATTGAAGATTTGTGCAAACCTTACAAAATTCAAAAAGGCTAATGAAGCATGGTTTTTTATGAAAGGCATGTACACCCAAAGAGACCTTGCTAGGCATTTTTTTCTACAAGAGAAGGTAAGAGCTACCAAGCAAGGTGATATGAGCATTAGGGACTACTATAGTGCCCTATCCTCTTTATGGGATGAACTTGTCCTTCTCGAACCGCAATGGGAAGGAAGTGTTATTGCTATGAGACAAGAGCAAATGGAAAAAGAGAGGTTCTTTCAATTTATTCATGGGCTTCGTCCCGAATTTGAACAACTTAGAGGATCTCTACTTCATAGGGCCTCTACTCCTCTAAGCGATATTTTGGCCGATTTATGTCAAGAAGAAACCCGTTTGGCCTTGAAAAAAGATGTTGATGAAGTGCATGCCGTGTCTAGACCCGGCAACAATGTAAGATCATATAAACCACCACATTTTTGGAAGAATAATGGTGGTAGAGGAAGAAAAATCATTTGTCATAATTGTAATGAACCGGGCCATATTCGTCCCGATTGCCCTAGATTCAAAAAGAAGGTGGCTTCCGTGAGGGAAACTCCTCCAATCATCAATGAAGATTCAAAGAAGGATGGTGACATAAAGGAGTCCATCGCTCATCTAACCGAAACTCTTCAACAATTTATAAAGATGAACGCCTTGTTAAAATGTACCCATCAATTGTTGTAATTAGATATATTTTATATATATAAAAGATGATACATATACATATATGGTATATATGTATATGTATCCTCCTATTTATATATATAAAATATATATTTTCCTTTTGTTTAGCCGTAGGGGTATTTTAGTCTTTTCCTCTGTTTTACGCACATTCACTTTATGAATGTGATTGTAATTTATTTTCTTTTTCTTTTTCTTTTATTTTTATTTCTTTTTTTCTCAAGTACCAAAAGGTACCTTGGGGGGCCCACTCAAATAGACGTTGGGCCCCTTCCAACGGTCACATTTGTGACCGTTGGAGGGGCTCCAACGTCTATGAGTGGAGCCCCTCCAAGGCTCCTTTTTGTTGTTATAAATAGGGGCTCTCCCCTTTGTATTTCTTAATTCTTGAGGGAGCTTATGCTCCATTGTAATGGGGTTTTTACCCCTTCTCCATTATTCTTCAATGATATGCAACTTATGACTTTATGTCATATTTTTCCCTTTTTATGGGTTTTATGTGTTAGCACATTATGTGCTTATGTTGTTTCCCTTTAATGGGTATATTTGCACTCCACGTGCATAAGTATGGGTTCATTATTGAACCCAATGTATTCCAAGTCACTTTCTAACATGGTATCAGAGCGAGGTCACGATGGGGTTGTCCTTTGGTGCAACGGAAAGCGTGTCGCTCAAGAAATGGTGAAGTATTCATTGCTCTTCCTTTTTGCTTTGAAGTTATTCGGTATGTATCCCTTTTCTTAAAATATTATGCATTTGAAAATATGTTTCTTGCATATAGTTTGTTCGTTTAATAGTTATGATAGTTGAATTATGTCTTTTCACATTTTATGTGCTCGTATATTTTAAAATTATCTCCCTCAAATTTGGTGAACTTGTTTGTTGTTCAAATATATAATTTGTGTTTATCGAACTACTCATCACATATAATAGCAATTTATGTTTTTTTAAAATTACCTTCAATTATGTGAGATTTATAATTCTTACATAACTATCTCATGATTCACCTATAAATTAATTTTTAAAATTATATATATGATTTCTTGCTAAAGTAATGATCTTTGCTTAAAATTTCTTAACTCTCATATAAACCCTAATTTGATTTGAGTTCCTCTTTTGATTATGAATTTTAGTGCATTTTTTTGAAAAATTTGATATAATCCTTATATGAAAATCTCTCACATCTAAAAATCTTTGTTGAATCCTAAAGTAGTTCTTGTTAATGATAACTTATAAGAACTCCTAAAAGTTTTTTCAATGTTTCTTTTTTGAAAAACTGTTTATGATAAACCATTAGGAAAGATTTTTTAAAAAAGGAATTTCTCACACTACATAGAGTGCATAGTTCATCTTTTGCATCCTTTTGGTATAAATGATTTCATTTTTCATCTTTATAAACTTGTTGGTTTGTATTTTTCATAAGGTTTCGAAACCTCTTAATAACATCTTTTAAAAATGCCTACATTGGCCATAATATGGTTTTCTTTGTCCTCAATTGCAATTGTTAAAGTTTGAGAATTTCAAGCATTGCTCTTTTTATAAAGTGCATACTTGCTCACTTTTGTGTATTTTTGTGTTTTGTGCACATTTGTTTCTCAAATATTTGCGCTTGTATGCATTCCCTCTTTTTTATGAAATACATGCCTTTGTGCATGTTTGTTTACACCTTGGTGTGTATTTGTTCAAGTATTGTATGAGTGCCTTCGTGCACATCTTTTATAAAGCCTTTTGTGCTCACATGTGTATTGTCTCTTCGTAGACATTTTTGCATTATGGAGCCTTTATGCACATTTATTTTTGGGAAAAATATAATGAACTTAGATATTAAGTCATTTTTAAATCATTGTAAGTGCTTTTAGCACTTTGAATGTTTCCGCATATCTCATCACAATCAAAGGTTTTTTTAAAAAAAATTGTTGTATGGGATTTAATCCCAAATTTATAAATTTTCAAGTGTTTTAAATATTCATTCCTTGAGTATTGTATTAAAGCCTTCTTTGTGAACCATTACGGTTCTTATGATTTCTTTGATTAAAAGCTTGATTGTCTTGATGAATTCTTTATGTTGTTGTGTTTATTGCTTAATAAGTCCTTTTTGGTATAAATGACTTGTTTGAAGATTAAGCATAATTTGTGTTTATGCAAAATTGTTGTTATAAAGCACATTATTGATTATTGGACCTTTTGATTCAATTTTTTAATCGGTCCTCTTTTCTTTGAAAAATGATTCCTTAAGTGTTTATTGCCTTTTTGTGGTATTTATATTTGTCTATCACATGTTATTTAATGCATCTCTTATTTGGCCTTATTATTGTTATATTAGAGATGTTTGTTGAGGTGAGTTATGGGCACCTCGTGTTATATCATTTTAGTTTGTCCACCTTCCATATTATAGATGGTTGTTGAGGTGAGTTATGGGCACCTTGGGACTCTAAAATGATTTGTTGTATGATCTCTAATTATGAGTGTGTCACTCATTTTTTCTCTTGTGGCCATTGATATTATGGATGCTTCTATGTAAATGTGATGGACATATGGTGTTTTAAAACCTTAAATGTTTTAAGGTATATTAAAAATCAAGGGTTTTGGGATTATTGCCCAACCTTTTCTTGTTTATGAATCTTATGAGTGCATTTGCACATTTATGATTTTGTGTTCTTGTGATTTTGCACAAGTATTCTAAGTGTTCTTGGTGTGTGTATGTTCACACATTTGTTCTCAAGAATTTTATTTTATCGATTATAGTATCTTGTTGAAGATATTTTTTACATGCATGTTATTGTTATGAGAATTCATTTTAAAAGGAGTATTGTTTTATTCGAGGTTTTTTTTTTTCATTACAAGTTTATTGCCTCAAAAGTCTTTTCCTTTTATGTCCATTATCTAAGTGTCATCATATGTAGACAAGAATTTTATTACACCTTCGTGTGTTTTTAGCCCTTTGTTGGCTTTTGCTCTCTTGGTCTAGTAGCTGAACACACTTGTCTTGAGTGATCTTATATGTAGACAAGACACGTTGATTCACACCATCGTGTGTGATCTTAGTCCATGTTGGCGTTTGTGTTCTTGTTCTAGTCGCTTAGATGTATGCCCATGGTTGGCTTATTTCACTCATTTCAAGTGTCATCTTATGTAGACAAGAGATGTATTATGTTTTAGCCCATGGTTGGCTTATTACTCTTGTTCTAGTAGCTGAACATACTTGGTTTTAAGTGTATTTTTACGTAGACAAGCGATACTTTTTAGTCCATGTTGGCATGTATTCTCTTGCTCTTGTCGTAGATGCACTTATTTCAAGTATTATTATATGTAGACAAGAGGTTCGTTTACACACCTTTGTGTGTGTCTTTGGCCTTTAATGGCTTTATATTCTTGATCTAGTAGCTTATACACTTGATTTATGAGTTTTGGAGGACTAATGAGGAAGTTGTTTGTAATGAATAAACTATTATTGAAATTTGCAAAATTCCATTCATGACTTGTATTTTTCAAGTAAATCATTTTTTTGATATGCATATCAAGTTGATTTCTTAGCATTTAATCTATATATTAAGTGCTTATGGTTTTTGCCACCCTTATATGTAAAATGTTTTTTTTTTCAATTAAGTGTGACTTTCATAAATGTTTTAAAAAAAAAAACCTTGTGAACTCTTGGGTTTATTTTGCCTAAAGTATGCTTGGAGACTTCGTTTCTCTTATTTGGAACTTCACTACATGTTTGAAGCATTTTTTAGTTCTTTGAGTATTAATTCATATAATGATTCGTATATGCATATGCTCTTTATGGCCTTTTTTGGGCTCTCATTCAATAAAGCATATGTATGTTATGCCTCTTCGTAGGCTTCTTGTGGTATCCCTTAGTGGATCTTTTTGTTATTCTCCATTATGGGGTTATATTTGTCCAATGGTGGACCTTATGAATGCATTATGCATTCTTGCAATTTTTGCATAATTTGCTTCCGCTCATTTTGTTTTAACATAATGTATGATTTAGAAACTTTGGTTTTCTAAATTTTTTGTTTCATACTAAAGTAACTATCATATTATGCATAAATTTTGCACTTTGTTAGGAATGTTCCTTTTTGAGTAAAGTGCAAAGATATTGTTTACTTGTTCTTTGTTGCTTTCTTTTCTCAGGATCTTGGAGATAGGACAAAGGGAAGTACCCTGGATGGTTCGGGAAATGCGTTCATCATTTGAAGACAATTGGAGGAAGGCTATTTCAAGTTTCATTGCATCCTTGCCGAAGCCTCTTGGAGTCACTGAAGCCTCGTGGAGTTTTGCCCTTTTTTCAATCTTTTCGTTTCCCTGCAAAGCTTGAGGGGGGGTGTTAAAATGTACCCATCAATTGTTGTAATTAGATATATTTTATATATATAAAAGATGATACATATACATATATGGTATATATGTATATGTATCCTCCTATTTATATATATAAAATATATATTTTCCTTTTGTTTAGCCGTAGGGGTATTTTAGTCTTTTCCTCTGTTTTACGCACATTCACTTTATGAATGTGATTGTAATTTATTTTCTTTTTCTTTTTCTTTTATTTTTATTTCTTTTTTTCTCAAGTACCAAAAGGTACCTTGGGGGGCCCACTCAAATAGACGTTGGGCCCCTTCCAACGGTCACATTTGTGACCGTTGGAGGGGCTCCAACGTCTATGAGTGGAGCCCCTCCAAGGCTCCTTTTTGTTGTTATAAATAGGGGCTCTCCCCTTTGTATTTCTTAATTCTTGAGGGAGCTTATGCTCATTGTAATGGGGTTTTTACCCCTTCTCCATTATTCTTCAATGATATGCAACTTATGACTTTATGTCATATTTTTCCCTTTTTATGGGTTTTATGTGTTAGCACATTATGTGCTTATGTTGTTTTCCTTTAATGGGTATATTTGCACTCCACGTGCATAAGTATGGGTTCATTATTGAACCCAATGTATTCCAAGTCACTTTCTAATACGCCTCTACATCATCCTCTTCACCTTCCACTTCCGGTGCCACCATCTCCTCTTTTCCATGTATGACTTCTTGGATTCTTGACTCGGGTGCCTCTTTCCATATGACTCCAAATGCATCACTTTTATCAAAACCAAGTCTCAATAAATTTAAATCATATGTATCCACCGCCGATGGAACATCTTTAAATGTTGAAGGCATTGGAAACCTTGAGAAAACTTATGACCAAAACAAAGAATTTTTTGTTCCCAAAATCCGAATTATTCCAAAACTTAATTTAAATCTTTTTTCGGTCTCTCAAATTACCGATTTTGAATGTAATGTCTCGTTTTCACCAACCCATTGCTATGTGCAGGATCTCCGGTCCGGGAAGCGGATTGGGCAAGGCCATAGAAGAGGGGACCTTTACTATATGGATTTTTTGTCTTTGCCATCCAAATCATTTTGTAATCATGTTCAATCCAAAGATATTGAGACTTGGCATAAGAGACTTGGACACCCTAGTATTTCCAAGTTGTACCTTTTTCCGTTTTTGTAAAAATTTTGTAATACAAATACATTTACATGCAATGATTGTATTCTTGGGAAAATTCACTCTCTTCCATATTCTCATAGCAATTTTGTGTCAAAAAGGCCTTTTGAACTTGTGCATTCCGATGTATGGGGACCGGCACCCGTTATGTCCAAAGGGGGCTTCTCTTACTATGTTTCTTTTATTGATGATTTTACTAGATACACCTGGGTTTACATTATCAAAAATAAATCCGATGTCTTCACTAATTTTAAAGAGTTTCACGCTCTTGTTCAAAATCAATTCCAACACAATATAGCCACTTTTAGATCCGACTCAGGAGGAGAGTACATGTCTAAAGATTTTCAAAATTATTTTAAAACAAATGGAATTTTGCACCAACGATCTTGTCCTAAAACTCCGCAACAAAATGGTCTTGCAGAAAGGAAACATAGACACTTAATCGAAACCACAAAAACTCTTCTTGTGTCTAAAAATGTTCCTAAAAACTTTTGGGCCGAAGCTCTTCTCACCGCAACATATCTTGTGAATCGTATGCCCTCTTCTTCTTTAAAAAATGTTTCGCCCTTTGAAAATTTATTTAAAATTACTCCAGATTTTAATAGACTAAGAATCTTTGGATGCAAATGTTTTGTACTTAGTCTAAGACAAGATAAGTTGTCACCTAAAGCTATTGAATGTGTGTTCATTGGCTATGGTGAGAATCAAAAAGGCTATAGATGCTATGATATTCGAAACAATAAATTATATGTGTCGAGAAATGTAAACTTTATTGAAGAACAAAATGGTTTCGATATCCACACATCTAAGGAAGACATCAATTATTCTTTTCTATTCGACTTAGCTCCTAAAATTGAATCCCCTGAGGCAATTACTTGTGATACTAGCTGTGATGGAATTTTACATTATAATGATAATACTTCCCAAAATGAAAACCTTAATGATATAAATGTATATACCCGGCGGATAGGAAATGAGCATCAACCTGCTATTGACAGATACTCTCAAGACTTCTCTTTAGAAGAATCTATTGATAACAATCCACCTAGGAGATCTTCTCGTACTAGTAGGCCACCACAAAAATTTGTGTCTTATGAATCTTTTTCTCCGAATTATAGGGCCTGTCTCATGTTAATACATTTGTATCATGAGCCTACCTCATTCAAGGAAGCTAAAGATCACCCACATTGGATTGAAGCTATGAAAAATGAATTAGAGGCTCTTAACAAGGCCCAAACCTGGAGCATTATTCCTCAACCTTTAAGAAAAAAAGCAATTGGGTGTAGATGGGTATATAAAGTCAAAACCAAATGTGATGGGTCTCTTGAAAGATACAAAGCTCGTTTGGTTGCAAAAGGCTACGCCCAAGAATATGGGATTGATTATGAAGAACCATTTGCTCCTGTAGCCAGAATGACTAGTGTACGAACCCTAATTGCTTTAGCATCCGTCAAACAATGGCCGATATATCAACTTGATGTTAAAAATGCGTTTTTAAATGGAACTCTGTGTGAAGAAGTTCTTATGGACCCTCCGCCGGGTCTTGAAATTGGGAAAGGTAATATTCTAAAATTAAACAAAGCTCTCTATGGTCTGAAACAAGCACCAAAAGCTTGGTATGATCTTTTTAGCAAAGTAGTTCTTGATAATGGTTTCTCCTCATGTTACACAGATACTGCTTTGTTTGTTAAATCTTCTAATGAATACATAACAATTTTGTTATTATATGTTGATGACATGATTATCACAGGTAATGATAAGAAAGGTATTGATCTTATTAAAAATATTCTTAAGAAAAATTTTGATATGTCTGATCTGGGTTTCCTAAGGTATTTCTTAGGAATTGAAGTTGCATACTCCCCCAAGGGGTATGTCCTATCTCAGATGAAGCTTGCCTCTGACATTATTGCTAGGTTTGGGCTGACAGATGACAAAAGGGTGGAGACTCCAGAAGTGATCAATGCCAAGATGAGAGCCAATGATGGCACTCCCTTAGCAGACCCCACGCCTTATCGTCAATTGATTGGATCCTTAACATATTTATTTATCACCAGGCCTGACATTTCTCATGCAATTCATAGTGCAAGTCAATTTCAGACTGCTCCTACCACTACTCACATGGCAGCAGTAATGAGGATTATCAGATACTTAAAAAATTCCATAACTAAGGGAGTATTCTTATCCTCTTCTTCACCTCTTACTTTACTTGCGTATACTGACTCTGATTGGGGGGGTAACCCCGATGATCGTATTTCTACCACAGGCTATTGTGTGTTTCTTGGGGAGTCGCTTATCTCCTGGAGGTGTAAGAAGCAGCGTAAAGTTTCTCTCTCGTCTACCGAAGCAGAATATCGTGTGATGGCCACTACCACAACTGAGATTATATGGTTAAGAAGCTTACTTAAAGATATGGGTGTCTCATTCTCAACTCCTTCAAAGCTGTGTTGTGACAACAAGAGCTCCATTTATATTGCTAGCAATCACACTTTTCATGAACGAACGAAGCATATTGAGATGGACTGTCATTTTGTTCGAGATGAGTTCTTACGAGGCACCATTCAACTCCCATATGTTCCTACCGAATATCAGTTGGCGGACTTCTTCACCAAAGCTTTGCCTTCGCCTCGCTTCTACTTCCTCCTTAGCAAACTCTCGGTGATTTCACCATGTGTTTGAGGGGGGTGTTAAAATATGATGTATATTTATATATATATATATATATATATATATATATAGATAGATTACGACACATACACATATATATAATATATACATGTCTATGTGTCTATCTATATATATAAATATATATATATATATATATATATTTATTTATTTTGTAAAACCCGATAGGGGTATTTCTGTCATTTCACATGTACACGCATATCTTTGATATGCTTTCTTTTCTTTCTTTTTCCTTTATTCTTTTTCCTTTTTTGTTTTTTAGTTTTTCTTTTTTATTCATTTGAGAGGGGTCCACATAGAGTCGTTGGACCCCTCCAACGGTCATAAATATGACCGTTGGAGGGGCTCCAACGACTCTATGGGAGCCCCTTCTTGGGTCCCTTGCTGTGTATAAATAAGGGGCACAGCCCCATGTATTTCTTAAGCTTCTTGTGAAGCATTCTATGAAGTGAAATATATTTTTTACCTCTTTTTGTGCTTGACCACTTTTGTGGTTTATTTTACCCTTTTGTGGCCTCTTGTGTATGTGCGTGCTTCCGTGCTTTCGCGTGGAGACTTTGCCCTTTCATTTGGCACTTCATTACAAAGATTGCTATATTTTGCGCAGGACAAAGGAAGCCAGCAGCTATAGTTTAATGGTAAGAGAACCAAAACTTAGCCACCTTGGATGAAGAGATAGTTCAAGGGAAGGAATTCTCGTATTAGTAGAATTTATGTTAATTTCTTAAGATCACATCAGAAGTCGAAATAAATACAAAATTCTAGCTGAATATGCAAGACTTTATTCTGCTTTGACACCAGGAGATGGTCTCATATGGAACTTCCCTTCTTACCAGTTGCTTTTAGATTCTTATTATCTGTTCTTTTCCTTTATTTTAGCTCATCTTTCATATACTTACCAAGATGTTGTTTCAAGTTTCAACCTTACATTAACTTTTGTGATTAAACAAAAGTAGTATTTTTTCAAACATAGAGAGGGCCTTATGAAATGCACAAAAATTTAGTCATATATATATATATAGTTTACTTCTTTTAGGGTGACAAAGATGCACATACCAAGGTCACGGTTATTGATACCAATGAGTTGAATTCCTTCTATTCCCAAAACACGATCCATTTCCCTTTCATTGTGCACCTAAAGAAAGATAGAGAAGTATTTTGTTAGCTATCATTCTCAAGGGCTGATATTATGCTAACTGCACACATATACATTGAGTCAAAAACTACCATTAACCCAAAATAACAATTTTAACTTAACAGTAACAAGTGACAATTTGCTGAACAACTGATCCAACTAATAAGACACAAAGACATCATAAGAAACAAAAACCAGAGTGAACTACAAATAGTTTGTGCAGTTTCATCCACTCTTTTGAAATCACATCCATATTTAAATACTCACATTAGTGTTTAGTTTGGAAATATCACTTTCCAGCACATGATGAAATCTCATCCATATTTAAACCAAAACTATTTAGTATTTAACTCATCATCATGGTCAACAAAATTCAATTTGAAACTATAATAATGAAACAAAAGAAAAAAGTTATTTTTTTTACCTGATGAAACAGGGGCCAAGTTAGTTTCAAAAGCAGCTCAGATACTCCCAAGTCAATATTTATAAAACACTATTTAGTGTTTAAAAAAGTTCACCCACTTTAAGAAGGGACGTCACAAAATGAAAAAGATCAGGGAATACCATACAAACCTCAACTAGTGCCGCCATGCCAAGTAACTTGCATATCTTAGTCATATATTTGATATCCAGATCAGGCAACACAGCCGCAATCAACAGAACAGCATCTGCACCTTTTACTCGAGCATTATAAATTTGCCAAGTGTCAATGACAAATTCTTTGCAGAGGAGAGGGCACTGGCAATTCATGTTCATGTTAGCAACGTTCGTGTATGAAACTTTACAATAAGCAAGGAGAGACATTCACGTAAGACAGACCCTTATACCCGCATTGTGTATGGCCTCGAGATTATCAAAGCTTCCCTTCAGAAAGAACAACTTCAATCAGTATGTGGAATAGTGAATAATAGTATGAACAAATTTATTCTTCATACAAATAGTGCTCAACACATTTACCTGGAAATACTTCTCATCTGTCAGGACACTGAGGCATGCTGCACCGCCTGCTTCATAAGCTTGTGCTATTTTCACCTATAACAAATATATTCAGAATCAATGGATCAAAAAGAAATGAAGGAACACTATACCACATGGAGCCAAAACTATCGGACTTGCCAGTGGATGCACTTCAATAAACATGACAACATAGTAAGACTATAGACTGCAGGTAATGGACTGCTATTTGAAATAAAAGTAGCACACTGCATTCTACAAATCTACATGCACATTCAGCTGAAGACAATTTGAATCAAACTTCGCAAAAGCAACTCAATTTAGGGGCCATGCAGGCACTGAGATCCAATCGATTCAGCACTCCTAATTGTATGAGCAAGACTATCAAAACTAATAATTAGAAAGAAATACGATCACACAAGTGCAAGGTGAGTACACTAGACCCAAACAGTGCAGGTTGTGTATGGTGGTCTGCAACCCAAATAGTTGTTGTATATACTTGTTGGTAGGAAAGGGCATGAGGTCTGGGGCCAGCCTGAGCACAAGTTCAATGTGCAAAAGCCAGCTGGGCAGAAAAACCAAGCTCAATCTGGTAGGTTACCAGACCGTGCCTATGGCCTGCTTGATTGTGATCAGGCCTCCAACTTGAAACCAAGTTTTTATGTTACCAGATAAGGTCAGACCTCTTATATAAAATTTGGAATGCATGGGGTTTCGTCTGACAGGAGCTGGCCTTGGTGTAAACCGAGCTCATTCTGGAGAGGTATCAGCAACCTATGAGATAGACTAACCTGATGCCATTGTCATTATCAAGACTTATCAAACTAAGACCAGAAAGTAAGATAACCCAAAACAGCCATCAGAGGAGGGAAGAGGCACCTGAAACAATTGTAAACTAATTGGCCTAGCCTGTTGTCACTAAGTTGCAACAGCCTAGCACCATGATAAATATAATAGATATCCTTAAGGGAAACAATGAACTCTTTTCAATCATTAAATTGAATTGTAGCTTCAAAACTCAAAAGAAGATCTACAAGGTGCAAGTAAGCCAAAGGTGAAAAGACAAATATTACAATTTTACCGGGTCAAAATCCTCTCGCAGCACTCCTCTGCTAGGAGATGCCTTCTTCACTTCAGCTATCAAAGCTGGCAATCCTGTATGCAGATGGGACGCCTTCAGAGAACCTACGAAATCTCTAGCAGGTGGTGCATTCCCAAGAGCCTTCTTTAAAGTCTCCAAAGGCCTAGTCTCCTTTAACTGGAAAAAGAAGATAAAGAAGACGGTAACTACAACTCAGTAGAACACATAAATCAAATACTTTCTTTGCAGAAACAGAACAAGAGACAGGCCTGTGAGACTTCCATGTCCTTGTTCCAGATAATCTCTTCCAGAATGTTCCTCGGAGTATTTTCCTCATTCTGCAGACCCACATAATGCAATGGAGGACCAGTTGGCGGATGCCTTCTAATTCTGATCCCCTGGTTGGCATACACATCACCTCGTTCGGAACTCTCTTGCCACTCTTTTATTTCCGCAGGGGTCAATTCAAAGTCACTAGCCGAAGTAAGAGTTGCATGTCCAGCCTTAGACTGCAAAATACCAAGCAAAAAATTATCAATATCAGAGATGATAACGAGCAACACCAGATGGTTTAATTGCTTTAAGACCCTTTACAATGGTTGTATCAAACTAAACACGCAAGGACCCGTCACCAAGTTCGAATCGAACAATTCAAAGACCAAAGCCGCAGCAAAACTAACATAAGCCTATCCAACCCCAAACTGGAATCAGACATGTAGTCGGTTCCATGGGTATAGCAGCAAGGGGTTTTTAAAGGCAACCTCCATTCAGCGCGACCGTACCAAGCTACCAACAAATGAATGAATCATACCATTTAATCCCCTTTTGAAGTTCCAAATCTTCAATGTTTCGTTCAGAAATTATCACAGATATCAACTGACTCGGTGAGGGTTACAAATTATTCAAAATTATAGTCGGACACCAAAGTATGTGAAATTCATACACAAAATAGCAGCCCCAAAGAATGCATAAGATTTCTATGACCGAAGGAAAAGGCACCATAATGAGCAATACTAATATCAAACTCATAACCGTATGTACTACAACAACTAAAAAATGATCCTTTCAACAAGCAGCTAATAGCTCAAAATCCTGTAGGACTACGGATATACAAAATCTACAAGAAAAAAACTTGCACAAAGGAAAAGTACATAAAGCTACAATTAAAACCCATATCAGTGACAAAACTAAACATGCAAAATCCATCACAAACTACAAAAAACACAAATCCATTCCTCAGAACAAACCTCCAAATCTCAACACCCACAAGAATCAGCCAAATTATAAAAAAGAATCAAACTACAAATCAACTGCAATTTCGAAAATGGGAAAAATCCAATTTAAATTACGATTTACAAAGTGAAAAAGAGTAACAAAAAGCCATTTTGACGAGAACCCAATAAAAACCCACACTTAAGAAACCTAAAAAATCCACCAATTCAACAAATTCCACAACAACAACGGCAACCACCAAAGTAAACACACACACACACATTTAAACCCGCTAAAATTTTCAGTTATTTTCTTCACTCGCCTGCTGAGCCCGTACATTCGAGAGAGACAGCTTCCTGAAATCGGCTGCCATCAAACCTCCGGAGAGAATCGTCTTCTGGTTGAGAACCTCGCGAGATTTAATGGCTGATCCCTTGAAGAAGCGAAGGCCAGCTGCAGGCTTCACGCCTATCCCCTCCATTCTATGGTCTCTTCCCCAATTTTTCTGCCCCTAGGAAGGGGGAAGAAGACGATGGTCGTTCTTTTTCTGGACGATGGTTCTCTCTCTCTCTCTCTCTCTCTCTCAAATAGAAGGAAGTAGCAGTGGCAGGGACACTGAATCCATTGGGTAGAGATGGGAAGAGACACGATAAAATTGGGGCCGTTAATAAATGTGTAATCTTCCTTGGGAAATGAATTTCTCTATGTTTGGCATCGTCCCTGCTGTGCTGTCTCGTTGCAGAAACAGTACCTGCATTTATGTCCTGGCTTTTTTGGCAATGACAGTGATCATGTCACCTGATCTTTACACGGACACGAATACGGATACGAAACACGAATGTTTTGCTCTTGTGGTAATCAAGGCTCAAGATCACTTGTATGTAAAGCTTCCAAGTCAGAGACTTCGTCGCGCTGGACTTACCAGTAGTGTAAAACTGGTGGGTGCACCTCTCGCTTCAGGGAGGCATCTTGTTTCAGCTTAGATTTGAAACTATTCAGCTACTAGTCAATGAATGAAACTATTAAGTTGCTCACAAGGGAGGCTCATCTGATAGGAGTGACTTGTGAAAGTCACCAAGTTTGAGGGTGTTTGATACACGGGACACAACCGTACAGAACCGACCGGTCCCTGCCCGAGCGCTGTCCCGCGTTTGATACACAGGGTGAACCGTGTTCATGACAGCCCAAATGGTGTCCTGTGCAGTCGCTTCACATACGATTAGCAAGTCCAGAACAAACGCCACACACTGGTCCCCCCGGGTGGCATTTGTCCTCGCATGCAAACACGGCCTGAAACCCACCATTGTGCAGACCTTGCTAAAAGGTCAAAGCTGGATGTACTTTCTGGTGGAAGGTGAACTGGAGTTTTTACACCAATGACCTCGGTGTGAATGGGGTGTTTTTTCCTGATTATCGGAAAAGGAAGAAAACTATTAAGCTGAAAATCATAAGCAGTTAAAAGGATCATTGCCTTATTTTTAAAATGCCTCCCATTGAAAAATGTTGTGCTTTTAACTTGATATAACCATAATAAAATGGAAAATGATCATATCTTATGATAAATTTGACTTATTTTCTAAAATACCCCACAATTTACTAAATTCGTCAAATGGACATTTTCGAAGGTTTTTAAATTTTTTTTAGGCTTTTACCCCTCACAAGTGTGAATTTTTTATTTTCACAGGTCACGACGTTAAAAGTTGATGGACTTGCAAAAATCATCAACAAGATCGCAATTGATATTGCGATATTCTAAAAATTATTGCAAAAATCCTTTACCCCGTAAAATTCTCAAAGAGGATTGCATGAAATATTATAAAATTACTAAAAACTTGTGAAAGTCCTATATTGTGAAATTCTCAAGGAGTATCACAATGGTATTAAGAAATTCTTTTTTCTTATAAAATTTTTATCTATATAAATGATGTTTTGTTTCTCAAACCCTTATTCGTACATGGATGCCCTATTTTTGCAACCCTAGGGTTCTTTTGGTCCCCAACCAGTATTCTTCAATCCTTTCAACAACATTCCGATGGCATTCAAGTGATAGTTCGGTTTTGCAAAAATTTCTCATCGACGGTGGTTCATAACCTCAAAAAAATGACCAGCACTTCATCGACAATAAATTTTTCCTGTAAAAGCATGGACAATACTTCATCGACAGTGAGTTTTTTCGGTAAAAGCATTAGTGGTGAGAAGATCGACAGCACTTCATTGACGGTGAGTTTTTTTATAAAAACATCAACAGTGAAAAAATTGGCGGCACTTCATCGACGATGAGTTTTTTTGATAAAAGTATTAGTGTTGAGAAGATCGGCAGCACTTCACCGATGATGAGTTTTTTCGATAAAAGCATCGACGATGATGATACTTCATCAACGGTGAGTTTTTTAAAAAAACATCGATGATGAGATCTTATGGTATGAGTAGGATAGAAAACCAAAAGTACGTGAGTTGTTCATGAATACAAAAGTTGATAAGCTGAAAATACATTCTTATAATAGAAAATGTGAAGAATGATGATGTAGAATCGATGAGAGGCCTCCGCTCTAATAAACTATGAAATCCCTTAAGATGTGTTAGATTATGATGATATGTGGAAATTAATGTAATGTATGAGCGAATTCATTTTGTAAAAGGATGACACTTCATTTCTCAACCCCTTTTTAGCATACAGATGCCTTATTTTCACACACCCGAATTTCAGCTCTCATCCAACAATTTTTCAAAGAATTTCCTAGGAATGGTGGAGGTGAATAACAAATTTTGCAAGAAAAAAAAATTGCAAGCCCCATGCATACTTCTTTAAAATTTTGCAAGTTTTTAGCAATTCTGCACGGGGTTGCAAAATTCCTTACGATTTTTGCATCTATAGTAAAAAAAATCACAATACCACTTGTGAAGTTCATCAAGAGTTTTCAAAATTCCTGAAATATTTGTGAAATTTATAAAGTTTCGCATGCGGTGATGCAAAAAAAAAAATCAACATGCGAAATTACTGCCGCAATAAATGCGACATTTCATTTTCGGTGAAACACAAATTGGCGATACTTCATCTTGTTGCTGTTTTTTTTACCCAAAAAATGAAGGAATTCAAAAAACACAAAAAAAAACAAAAATTTTAGACGAAAATATCTTTCTAATGATATTTTATTCACTAAAAAACAATGACAGAGCATAGAGATACAACCCCGAGAACATTTTTGGCTACATGTGCTAAGATTTTGGAGAAACAGAAAAAATAACATAAGAAGATCAAGATGTTAACTTTTCAACGCCACCAAGATCGCATTGAAATGATCAACAGTTTAAAAAAAATGCCTTTTGAAATACAAACTGTTTGGTTGTAATAATTTGTAGAATATTTTTTTGTTCCAATTTTTTATCTTAGAAATGAGAACCTTAGAAGGGTTTTCGATTTTGACTCAAAATAGAAAAGTTTGAGATCCATGTCTCAGTTTTCAACGACTATAGGAATGTTGGTTTTTAGTGTCGAATGACTGAGATATAGATTTGAGAACAGAGGCTATTATAAAGATTTTTTAGAAAACTCACATGAGGGTTGCAAAATTTGTGAGGTTCCCATATGAGAAGGGTAAAAGCATAAAAAAAATAAAAACTTGCATAATTGTTCATTTGGTGGATTTGGTAAATTATGAAGCATTTCAGGAAACACAAATTTGTTTTAGTCATTTTTTATAATAAAATTGTTTTTGACATTTTTTTTTATTAATATTTTCATTTTTATTTATATATGATTTTTAATTGTGCTCTCATATTAACATATACCAATATTTTTAATGATTTTTTGGACCCATGTTTTTTTAAACAGCGAGAGATTTTCCCTTACACACATTTTCCTGAGAACGAGATTTGTGACTATAGACCAAAACATGAGAAAAGAAGTAATGAAAACCTCAATAATGGCCTTCCAATCTCAAAATTTGTGTAATCATAGTAGGGATGCAAATGGGTCAGATCCAAAACAGCTAAATACATGAGAAGTCGGATCCGAATTGGATCTAAAATAATCAAAAACTGCAAAACCTCCATCCTAGATCCTACACATTTTAATCCCCAAGTCGTAGAAATGACAGAGGTTGATTCACAAAATTTAAGTGATGCAGAGGATGGGATTCTGATGATTATATACATAACCATATCTAACACAGTCACATACAGCAGTAACGTATATGTAAAACCCACGTTAAAAAAAAAGTTTTTTCGGACCCGGGTCAGGGCCGGACTCGACCCGGGCCCGTTGGGGTTTTAAAAACCCGATGCAGGAGAAAGGGTTTTTGAGAAAAACCCTCTCCCCTGTGTGTCTTACCCCGCCCATGCTGTTTCACTCCCTCTCCTCTCTCTCCTTCTCGTAACGCCTGTGTCACCCCTCTTCACCTCCTGTAACGCCCCTCCCGAGCCTATAAGAAGAGGGGGGGAGGAGGGAGCATTCCCTATCGCTCCCTCTCCTCTCTTTGTCCTCATCACTCTCCTCGTTCCCTACGCACGACATCAACGTCGTCGATACAGGTATGCCCTCCCCCCCCCCCCCCCCCCCCTCATTCTCTTCTTCTTCTTCCTCTGTTGCTGGAAGGCCGACAGGAAGCTGTCGGCCCCCTGCCATGCCTCTCCCTTCTCCTCCCTCTTTCTATCATCTCGCCAGGAGGCCGATGGCCCCTGTCGTGCCCTCCCTCTTTTTCCTCTCCTTGAGGGTTTGCTGGGAGGTCGACAGATGACACACGACCCCTGTCGTGCCCTCCCACTCCCTCTATGCCTACCTGAAGGGTGGCAGGAGGGCTGTCCCTGCCATGCATTGTTTTGCAGGGGTCGAGGCCCCTGCCATTCAGTATTGTCAGGCAGGGGCCGAGGTCCCTGCCATTTGTTGCTTTCGTGAGGCAAGGGCCGAGGCCCCTGCCGTTGGTTGTTTTGTCAGGCAAGGGTCGAGGCCCCTGCAATTCAATGTTTGTCAGGCCGGGGTCGAGGCCTCTGTCATTTGTTACTTTGTCAGGCAGGAGTTGAGGCCCCTGTTGTTTATTGTTTTGGCAGGTAGGGGTTGAGGCCCTTGCCATTCGTTGTTTTGGCAGGCAGGGGTCGAGGCCCCTGCCATTCACTGTTCTGTCAAGCAAGGGTTGAGGCCCCTGTTGTTCGTTGTTGTCGGCAGGTGGGGGCTTGCCCCCTGTCGCTTCTCTGATGTCTGCAAGCAGGGGCACACCCCTGCCGCCTCTCTTTTTTTTTCGACCGACAGGCAAAGGGTGATGCCCTGCCTGACTTTATTTTCTCCGCATGATATATAATATAGCCCTAGACGCTCACACTTTTGCAGACTTCGCATCAAACCCCGCTCTGGCTCCGCGGCCCGAGCCTCGCATCATCTACACTCATAGAAACTTGCAGCGACGTGACCTTCTGAGGTAGGAAAAAATCGCATGAGGACTTTGGATGAATTAAAAAGATGTCTGGATTCTAAGATATTGCATGCCTGTATAGAAAAGTATGACTTATTCATGTTTATCTCGTACTTGTTGTCTTGGTACATCTGAGATTTTTCGTGTTTTCCTTGTATCCTGCATGCATGAGCTTGTACCATGTTACTTTGTCGTTATTGCTTTCTTGTACTCGTTAGCTATTGCTATTGCATTGTGGATGCTTAATTTTGCTATCACACCTTTGTTTTGAGTGCCGCCCTCGAGCAAGCCTCGTAGGGTGCGCAATTGTGCATACAATATTTCGCAACCGTTCGAAAGAGGTGCGAAATTGAGTATAGGCACAGTAGTGCCGATGAAAGGGCCTTCTTTGTGCAAGGCTTGACTTATCGAGCTCAAAAGCATAATTGTAAAGCAAATGTTCTCTCTGTGAGTTGCTAGTTGCGACTATATGTACATTGTGTTCTTGGTTCGTAGAACTAGCTTGTTTACTTATGCTATATCACGCAGTGTCGGGTTATCCCTTAAAAAACCCATGACCTCCCATCGTAGTCGGACCTCTAGACAGGGATTGCTTGTACACCACGATGAGTAGGAGGTGAGGTCGATGAATACCTCGAAGCGTGCAATAAGCACTTGATTGAAACATATAAAAATAATGATATACACCGTCATAGGCAAACAAGAGCAAAACATGTATATTTAAACCAAATAAATTGCAATTGTTTTTCCTCTCATCGTAGTCGTACCTTCAGACGGGTACGATCATACTTTTAGACAAGTACGTCATATTGGTGTTACGATGAAGATGTTGCGGCAACCTCGAATTATGCTTATAGCATATTGTTGAGATCACATACAGGTGACTTTTCGCCTTCACAGGCAAGATGCTTAAGTGAGTTGTTAGACCAGAGCATGAAAATTGGGGCGGCGGTTAAGAAACCCTCGTCGTGCTCTTTCGACCTCACAGTTCATCAAGGGAGAAGATGGATGGTACAAAAACTCTGATGGACAGGTTGTTAACAACCACCCTACGGGCAAAAGATCTGGCTTCCCCGGTCATCGGAGTTAGGAAAAATTGAGATTTACTCTTTTGGTCACTGGCCGTCTTCTTAGGGGCGGACTCAGTCAGCCATTCGAGTTAATGAAAAACACTTGACATAATAAACCCCTGGATCGGTCTCGATTGTTTCTACGTTTCATGTCTGTGCATACCCACAGGCCAGTTAATATCAGAACTTAAATAATATCCTGCTCATAATAGTTGTAGATTTACATTAGTTGTTGTTTATGCTTATGATGCATGCACTGTGAAGTATAGTGATAATCATGATTGAATTAGATTTAAGTCTTTTGTTTTCTAGTTACACATGTTGTCACTATACTTAATGAAATATTTGCTTATCTCATGCATATCCTGCTTTATTTTATTCTACATTGTCTAATTGTGCACCTTACTAGTTTGTCACAAAACTGACCCATTTCATGGGCAGGTGAGAAGTAGGGTTTTCGGGTAGCCGGTGGCGCGATGCAACATGACTCAAGCCTTCCTTCTTTCTGTTGGCGTCTTGGCTCAGAGTTTTGGGATTTTGTTGGGTTTTGGATTGTGAAAAAATATTTATTTGTTAAACAACAAAGTCTATTAATAAATGATTGCTTTTGTTCCTTACTATTTTGAGTAGTTATTTTTTGTTGGTCTTTGAGCTAACGTACTCAGAATCCATCCACTTGTTTTCCTTTTCTAAAATTTCCTCCGCCGATGTTTTCAAAATATAAAAAGATTTGTTTTAATGTTTTCAAAATCACACGTGGTAAATTTTGGGGCGTTACAGTATATGGATTTGGAGCTTTGTCACAAGGATGCTCTTACACGACTGTGTCAGTGTGATGTAGATTTGGAGCTGGATTGCTTTATCAGATCTATTTGTTGAGTGTAACCTGTCAGATTAATTCAAACTTTATATTGGACCTCATCAAATCTTGAATTTTCAGATATTATGTTTCAGACATAACTCCATTCCAAATCCAATAGGGTCTTAACAAATCCAATTGAATCCTGTCCATGCTCGGCAACAGAAGTTTCTAAACCAGAACCATTGTCGAAGAGTTTGGTATCTAGTAGCTTTACTTTTTGGTGACCACGTTGAATCAAAGGAAATGGTAGAATGAGATAGCTAGATGGTTAGGTCACACTATCATAAGGAAGGGTCTGATGTCAGAATCCTATGAGAGTTATCTTTGCTTATCAGAATTAGCAGAAACAATAGGGAAGCCATGTTTGGCTGTTCCCAGAAAATTGCAAAATTCTGCACATTTTAGGAATTTCAAGCCTGTGAGGATAGCAAATTAGGCTCCATCTGAATCATAGGTGTGTTGTGGTTCCCCAGTGCTCTCATCCCTCCGTTGTTAGGGAGCAGTGGTTGGGAATAGAATTGACAGCCCCAACACCATATTTCAACACCATTCACAAGAGGATGTATTTGGTAACTCCATCCTTAATGCCACGTTTTGGCAGAACTTTGGCAACACATGGAAATGGTGTTTCCATCTGAATACAAGGGTTTCAAACAGAGACTTGATAAAGAGAGTCTTGAAACTTGGCTAATGTTTGTTGAAGTCAAAAGAACCACATTTTGGGCGAGAGAGAGAGAGAGAGGAATTTACAGTTGACATTTCTTTTCAAGTCAAGACAGTTGATTATCGAATTATAAACCATGTACACAGACTCAAGATGCAGGCTTATATTGCCAAGTCACAAGCTATGTAAAGCTGAATCTCGCACAAAAGAACAAAATATGGAGTTTACTTGAACTATGTTCCTTATACCTCAGTTTACAAACCATGTAACACTTCCCAGGAGATTCTAACAGTTGAGTCAAACCTCAATGAATCCAGAACCCTTCCCAGTTATTCTTCTCTCTGATCAAACCTGTTCCTGAAAACGTACATGATTATGAATAATGTATGAGTACACCCATGAGAGAGAGAGAGAGCAGCTTTGTGGCGGTGGAGAGAGGGATGAGGTGAAAGAAAGAATACCATCCTAGCATCCCTTTCTTAAACTAGCAAGGGCAGCAGCAATCTTTGCCCCAATACAAGCATTGTTTTTCACAAGTGCAATATCTGTCAATTTTAGTTAAAGAAACAGCACAAGAAAAAGAAATAAAGGAAAAAAGATTGCTAACAAAGAAGATTCAGGCCTTTTTTACCAAAGTCAATACCCATTAGTAATTTAAGTTTGAATGCAAAATTATGACAGCATGACTTTTCATGTTATTCAGATAAAAGAAAATTGCAAATATCATGATGAAGCAACCTTGTCAGTGGCAAGTTGTCACTGTCAAAAAACAATGTTGATAAGAATTATACTACTAAAATTTCTGATGTATTGATGGCCATGATAATCCATTAGATTAGAATATAGCTCAAGTGGCAATCTCTTGCTAGACAGAGAAATGTCCCAGCTTTTCATTAAGGCATCCATAAAATAGCAAGACAATGCATGTTCACTAGAAATTAGGTCAAAGAATTTCAATGGGTCTTTTGATCATCTTACAGAATTTCGATAAGACTTTAAAGTTTTAACCTCATTTTGATTATCATCAGTCGAATAAAAGCATGTGATGAAAAGGATACTTGAAGCCAGTGAAGCTCCACCTGTGAGTTCATTTACTCGAGCAAGCAAGAAGGGTGTAGCTGCATTGCCGATAATGTTTTTGTCCCTGTAGGAGTGGGGAAGGGGGTGAAGAGAAACTGTAAGACTTCATTTTAACCTCTTTAAATGTCAAAAACGCCGTAACTGCTACCACCAAAAAAAGTTAATGTCAAGCTGCATCATGCACATTGCTGTATATGCTTACGCTGCGCACACACACACACAAATTCCTTTTTTGTTTGTCCCTACTTCCCTTCCTTTCACTCATTATGTCCAGTACAAAACCAATCTGATCCCTTTTCATTTCTCAATTTTCAGATTTTTTTTGCCTCTTCCCACATCTTTTTGCTTTCCAGGGCCAGTCTAAGTCACACACACACACACACACCATCCTTGACTCATCAACTGATTTCCATCTACTCTACCATGAAACAGTAGCTGTAAGGTACAGTGGTGGCCAAATTGTGATATTATATATATTTTCAGGAACACTATAGAAGGATATGTTACAGAAATGCACAAGGATTATCCTTGTGATGTAGACCATAGCAGAAGAATACTAGGTGGAGGACAAACTCCACAACAGAGAAGTACCTAGCTTCTTCCAGCGCTCTCTTTATCGCAGACTCTATCAGAGTGCCTGAAGCTGCATGAGCTTCGGGAATAGGAACACCAATCAAAATGCCAGATCCCATGCCAAGTTTGCTATTTTCATCTGCAGTCCATCATTCAAAGATTAAAAAGAAAAAACATAAAAGAATGAAAAAGAGACTGGAGCTAGTTTCCAAAATACAAGCCGGTGGACATCCACCTATGAGCCTTGCACAGTCCTCAGGTGTATCTACACGACAAGGTGCCTACACATTCAAAGAGCAGATAAGGTAAGAACAACCAGCGAGTTTCATTGTCTCGGTTCATGTACCAAAGTTGAAGCCTTCAAAGAATAATTTTTAGGATTTTCTGTATTTTTCAACGTAATTTTTTTTTAATTCAGTTTCAACAAAACCAAGCTTAGTTGGATCCATCCTTGAGTGGGTCTGGATCCAACCAATGCTTGTTAGGTCCATTAAGGGCTTGAGAATAAAGACCCGCCCCATTAGCTGCATGAGGCAGCACCTTATAATCCCAAGGAAGGAGAGACAAGTCTCTCCTCTTTCCAGCGTCTTTACAAGTAAAAAGATAGGTAAGAATAATTTTAAATAGTTTGACTTTAGTTTATTAGGATAGTTTGCTTTTTTATTCAATATTTTAGTTGACTAGTAGTAGGCGTTGGATAATGAGTGAGATTTAATTAGAACCCGCGTCCTTGTTTCTTCTTCTATAAAAACGAACCCCTTCTAATAGTTTATGATACGAGTTGTTTAATAAAAAACATAAAAAATTTGGAAAGTCTTATTTTTCTTTTGTGTGTTTTCTTGGTGAAAAACGCTAGAGAGAATGAGAGAGTGTGGGTTGCTGAAATGTAGGCTTGGGTGCAGGACCGTTCGAGTTCACCATCATGTACTATCAATTGATCATCCATGTGTTGGTTGACCCATGCTAAAGTCATTTCGTTGTGGAACCCTTGATCGGTTTCTATCGTGATATGTGCTACCAGATTGTTTTAATGACCAACGATTTTCCTAACAAAAGATTACCCTTCGACATTGATTGTGTTACGACTAGCCACTTGTCGTTGCGCGCTCTAACGTTGTCCGTTATGGGTCCCGATTGTTGTTATCATTTGGTATCAAAGTGTAGGTTGTTGAGTTTCTGACATGATCTACAGTGTGAAGCAAAGATGGAGCTGAAACTGCCCCAACAATTTGCGTTTGACCCCAGGCATGATGCATAGATTGCACGTTTTAAGGATGAAGCGAATCAACCCTGAGAGTCTGATGCAGCGAGTTTCTCTATGTTGGTTCATGTGTCAAAGGTTGAAACCTTCAAAAAATAAATTTTAGGATTTTTCTTAATTTTTTTATATAATTTTTACCTTTTTTTAAAATTCAATTTCAGTAAAACCAAGCTTAGTTGGATCCAGCCTTGGGCGGGTTGGGATCCAACTAATGTTTGTTATAACATTAAGGGCTTGAGACTAAGGACTCACCTCACTGACTGCATAGGGTGACACCTTATATTTTCAAGGAGAAATAGACGAGTCTTTACTCCTTCCAGCGTCTTTCCAAGTTGAGAGGTAGGTAGGAATAGTTTTAAAATAGTTAGTTTGACTTTAGTTGTTTAGGGTAGTTTGCTTTTTTATTCACTATTTTAGTTAAGTAGCAGTAGATGGTAGATAGTGGGTGAACTTTAATTAGAACTCACATCATTGTTTATTCTTATATAAAAATAAATACCTTCTAATAATTTATGATATGAGTTTAATGAAAAACATTTTTTTTTAAATTCTTGAGCGTGTTTTTCGAGTGAGAAATGCTAGAGAGAATGAGATAGTGTGGGTTGTTAAACTATGAGAATGGAAGCAGGTCAGTTCAAGCTCACCACTGAGTTCTATTAGTTGATCACCGCGTGTGTGTTGGTCGGCCCTTGTTGTAGCCACTTCGTTGTGGAACCCCTGATCGGTCTCTATCGTGTTGTGTGTTACCAGATTCTTGTTTTAATCTACTGGTCGACGATTTTGTTAACAAAAGACCACTTTTTGGCGTTGATCATATTACGGTCAGCTACTTGTTGAGTGATCTAACATTGTCCATTGTGGATCTAAAGTGTCGCTATCATTAATGATGGCAAAGGGTGGTCCTTCAGCAAAGTCACTGGCCAACAGGTTAAAACAACAACCTAGTAGCACGCAACACGATAGATACCGATCAAGGGTTCTACAACGAAGTGGCTCTAGCATATGTCTGTCAACACACACGCGATCAACCGATAGCACTCGATGGTGAGCTCGAACCGGCCTGCACCTAAAGCCCATAATTCAACAACCCACAATCTCATTCTCTCTATCGTTTCACCTGAAAACCGCACAAGAAAGAATAAGATTTTCTAAAAAAAATATTTATTTTTCATTAAACAACTCATATCATAAACTATTATAAGGGGTTCATTTTTATAGAAGAATAAACAAGGACGTAAGCTCTAATTAAAGCCCAACCATTATCCAACGTCTACTACTAAATTTAAATATTGAATAAAAAAAAACCTAAGCAACTAAAAGTCAAACTAATTATTTTAAAATTATTCTTACCTACCTACCTACCTCACTACTTGGATGGAAGAGAGCCTCCTAGGAAATATAAGGTGTCGCCTCATGCAGCTAATGGGGTGGGTCCTTAATCTCACGCCCTTAAAAGTACCCAACAAGCATTAGTTGGATTCAAACCTGCCCAAGGTTGGATCCAACTAAGTTTGGTTTTGTTGAAACTGAATTTAAAAAAAAAGTAAATTTTACATTAAAAATGAAAAAAAAAAAACTAAAAAATATTCTTAGAAGGCTTCAGTTTTTTTACGCGAAATGAAGCAGTGAAACTCGCCGCATCAGACTCCCGGGATTTGATTTGATTTGCTTCATCCTCGAAGCACGTAATCCATGCAGTACCTCCAAGGTCAAATGCAAACTGTTGGAACAATTTTAGCTCCATCTTCACTCTATGTGTCGAACTGAGAAGCTCGACAGCCTATGCTTTAATATCAAATGATAGCAAACGTCGAAGCCGCAACGGACAACATTAGAGCGTGCAACAATAAGTAGTTGGACATAATGTGACTAATGCCGAAGGGTGATCCTTCGTTAGCAAAATCGCTAGCCAGCATGTTAAAACAACCTGGTAGCACGTGGCACGATGGGCACCGATCAGGGCTTCCTCAACGAAGTAGCTCCAACATGGGTAGTGAGCTCGAATCGGCCTGCACCCAAGCCCACAGTTCAGCAATCCACGCTCTCTCATTCTTTGTAGTGTTTCTCACCAAGAAAACATGCACGAGAAAGAAGACCTTCCAAAAAAAATCATTAAACTCATTCATAAACTATTATAAGGGATTCGTTTTTATAGAAGAAGAAACATGAATGTGGGATCTAATTAAATCCCACCAAGTATCCAATGTCTACTACTACTCAATTAAAATATTGAATAAAATATTAAAAACAACAAACTACCTAAGCAACTAAAGTCAAACTAACTATTTTCAAGCTATTCATACCAACCTACCTATCTCTCTACTTGGAAAGACGTTGGAAGGAGGAGAGACTCGTCTCTTCCTCCTTGGGAATATAAGGTGTCGCCACCATGCGGCCAATGAGGTGGGTCCTTAGTTTTAAACAGAGTTACCGGAAGCGCCTATGTAGCAGGGGAAACGCGCTTCCCTGATACGCATTTCGAAAGCGTAAAACGTCGCACTTTCGAAACGCGTGGGAAAGCGTCCCTTTTTTTGGGGAAGCGTGCTTCCCTTTTATGGGAAGCATGTTTCCCTTTTATGGGAAGTGTGCTTCCCTTTTATGAGAAACGTGCTTCCCATTTATGGAAAGTGTGTTTCCCCCACGCTTCCCTCTTCTTCTTTTTTTCTTCTTTTCTCACTTCAGGTTCGCTTCCTAGGTCGCTTCTGAGACGGTTCGTGACTCACTTCTAAGTCATCCCACGCTTCCCGCTTCCTAAAATTTTGAAAGTGCCTCGCTTCCCGTATCGCTTCCCGCTCCTGCTTCCTCGACTGGCAACCATGGTTTCAAGCTCTTAATGGACCTAACAAACATGAGTTACATCTTAGACCCACCCAAGGCTAAATCCAACTAAACTTTGTTTTGTTGAAACTGAATTTAAAAAAAAAAAGGTAAAATTTATACAAAAAATTAAGAAAATTCTTAAAAATTATTCTTCGAATACTTCAGTTTTGGTACATGAACCGAGGCAGTGAAACTCGCTGCATCACTTGTACAGTCCTCAGGCGTATCTACACGACAAGGTGCCTACACATTCAAAGAGTAGATAAGGTAAGAACAACCACACAAGCACATGAACGTGCAGGATGCCAGCATATATAAAAATTGTGCCAAATCATACAATCATATGCAATACATCGCCAATAAAAGGTTTTAAACTGCTTCAGAAAAAAATGGTTATATGTTGTTAAGCGAACAGAAAACATCAAATTTAAAGAACACAATGAGGTTAATTTAACTAAACCAGCACGACACTGTATTAAAAGACCCTTTGTGGAGAAACACCACTAAGGAGACATGGGCTAAAGAAAAACAGTTAATAGCATGTCCCTGGCCTTCTGCATTCTCCACATCCTTGAACCATCAATGTTCTCAAATATTTAGTGGTGATAAAGCTATACATTATTTGGGTATTTCTGAAGGTACTGTGTGGTCTTTTTTGTTGTTTTTGCAACCTGGTTCAGACTTGTGAAAGTAGTAAGACATGGAGGTTTCTTGAGTTTATGAAGCGTGGACTCTAACAAAATCACCATAAATGAAATGCTTCCAAGCAGTTTAGGTGAGGACATAGGCAGACAGTTTTGGTTCTGAGCACAGCTGTGAAACGTATAGGCCTCTTCCTGAATAAGATTAGAGATTCGTCAAGCAAGCGGTATTAGGAAGAAGGGGATTGGTTGAGTTCAATGTTATTAAAACGCGCCTCAAGGCGAGGGCCTTTGTGCCTTGAGGCGCAGGCATAAAACGTAAAACCATCGAGGCGTACGCCTCATACACTCTGAGGCATACGCCTTGAAGCGAGGCGAGGCGCGCCTCAGGGTAAGGCGTGCCTCATGTTGCTGGTGGGCCTAATTTATCTATCGCCCCTCTCTCTCGTCTTTGTCTCTCCCTCTCTCTCGCAGCCCCTCTCTCTCTCTCTCTCTCTCTCTCTCTCTCTCGTCTCTCACAGTCTCTCCCTCTCTCTCACAGTCTCTCCCTCGCTCTCTCGTCTCTCGCAGTTCCTCTCTCTCGTCTCTCACGTTCTCTCCCTTCTCGGCCTCCTCCTTCTCGCCGGAAGCAGCCGCGACGCCGGCAACCTTTGCCAGACCCCAGGTAACCCCGACCCCCTGCCTCCCTCTCTTCAATCTCTCCAGCATGCCAAAGGTTCGAACCTCAAATTAGAAACCATTTGGGGTTCAAACTTGCAACGTCCCAACACAACGCCGGCAGCCCCCAAAAAAAATTTATTCCGGGGGGCGCTGCCCCCTACGACCCCCCGCCCGCTGACCGCGCAACGGGACCCGCGCAGCAAGGAGCCCCCAGACCCCCTTACTGCAAGGGGAAAAACTCTGAATCTTTGCATTGTAACTATGTCTTTTATTTCATAAAATTTGTTTATATTTGAATTGACCTTATGTATTCACATTCATTGAGGTCGGAGTTGCAACTTCAATGCTTACTACATGTGTAATCTGGTAGGGTTTACTTAGCTTTGCCCATGATCTGTTATTATTCACATTGAATCTTTGTAAGTCAGCCCATGATCTGTTATCATTAACATTGAACCTTTTCCCATTTACTTAGCTTTATCATTCACATTGAATACATTGTTAGTTTTTTCTATATTCTCCTTTTAGTGGCAAGCAATTCAAATTGGTTCCTAAATAAAAAAATTTAAACTAATAATTTTCTAGTTCTCACTGACTTCATGTGTTTGTGTTTCCATTAGTTTTCAATTTATATATATTGATTCTTATTGAATATGAATCTAATTTTTTGTATTAATATATATTTTGTTATATGTATTTTTGCCATTGAACAATGGGAAAAGATGTAGGATGGGATCATGGAGTTAAAGTTTCAAATCACACTAAAGATCCCAAACTCGTAGGACATGTAATTTGCAATTACTGTCATAAATAGACTACAGGAGGCATCTATAAGTTAAAGCATCACTTAGCTGGCACAAAACATGGTGTAAGCATGTACGAAGCAGTTCCACCTGATGTGAAAAGATTTTTTCAGAATCAACTAAAGGATCAGAAGCAAAAGAAACAAGAGGAAGAACAAAACAAGTTGGATATCGAGAGAAGTGTTTATTTTGGATCATCAACCGGCGATAATATGAATAAAGAAACTAGTGGATCATGTAGTGATGCAAAAACAAACACAGGTACTCCTATGGACCTCTTTGTGAATAAAGAAGCACGACAAACCACAATAAACACTGCTTTCAAAAGGGATGAAAGAAAAAATATATGTCGTGCCATTGGTAGATTTTTTTATGCAAATGCCTTATCATTTAATCTTTGCAATAACGCATATTTTGGTGCAATGGTAGAAGCTATTGCAAATTATGAGCGAGGATTTAAACCACCGTACAAAATTTTAAAAGAGTTCAAAAATGAATGGCCAAAGGTTGGTTGCAGCATTATAGCAGATGGAAAAGGAAGAAACTTAATTAATTTTCTTGTGAACAACTCATCTGGGACAGTATTTTTAAAGTTCGTTGACATCAGCGACATGGAAAAAACTGGTGCAAATTTGTGTAAGTTATTTGAAGAAGTTGGTGAAAGTAATGTGGTGCAATTCATTACAAATAATGCACCAAATTATGTGGCAGCTGAAAATGTTAACAGCAGAAAAAACATGTTTTTGGACACCATGTGCAACGCATTGCTTGGATCTTATGTTAGAAGATATTGGAAAGATATCAATTTTTAAAGATACAGTGGAAAAGGCAAAAAAAATTACAAGATATATTTATAGTCATGCATGGATATTAAATTTAATGAGAAAGTTCACAAAGAAGAAAGAACTTCTACGTCCAGCCGTCACTCGTTTTGCCACAACATATCTCACGCTTCATAGTATTGAATATTATAAGAAAGAGTTAAAGTCAATGTTCTTATCTTCAAATTTTAGATCATCTAATTACTATAAGAAATCTGATGCTAAAAACATTTCTTATATTGTTCTTAATGATCATAAGTTTTGGGTTGTCATATCATATGCAATTAAAGTTACACTGTCTCTCATGAAAGTGTTGCAATTAGTTGATGCAGATGAACCTGCTATAGGATTTTTGTATGAGGCAATGGATAGAGCAAAGGAAGAAATTGTTTCAAACCTTGACAAGGTTGAAAGAAAAAATAAACCTATTTGGGATATCATTGATAGACGTACTTGCAACTTCATAAGCCTTTGCATGCAGCTGCCTATTATTTAAATCCACATTTTCATTATGCTGACAATTTCAACCCGGATAGAGAAGTGATGAGTGACTTTTATGATTGTGTTGAAAAATTGGTTTCTGATGCAAATATTCGGTTGAAAATTACAACACAAATCAATGCATTTAAAAAGGCAAAGGGATTGTTTGGTAGAGAGGTAGTTGTTACAATAAGAAAATTAAAAAGTCCTTGTAAGTTTGCAATTATATTGTTATTTGTCAATATTTTTTTATGTTTTTTTTAATTATGATATTCTTAATATTTTTATCAATTTTTTATTGTTTTATTTGAATGCAGTTGATTGGTGGAGTTTATTTGGGCACAAAAATCCTAAGTTGATGAATCTTGCAATTCGAATTCGAAGTTTAACGTGCAGTGCATCGGGCTGTGAGAGGAATTCGAGTACTTTCTCATTGGTTTGTGACTTTATATTTTATTTTTGAAATACATTTTTATAAGTTTAATTATCTTATAATTGATTATCAATGATTTGAAATTATAGGTACATACAAAATGAAGGAATAGACTTGAACAAGAGAAGATAAATGCATTGGTTTTTGTATTGTAAAATATGAAATTAAGAGAGAGAAATATAAAGAGAAGGGTTACCAAAGACCTTATATGTCTAGATCATATAGACTCAGACGATGAGTGGATTGTGGAAAAGGAAGATTCAGTGTTGCCTAGTGATCCCAATTGGTTGGAGGATTCATGGTTGGATCCGAACTTCGACATAAATGCCATTGAGCATGTGCCTACTGAAAAAGTTGAAAGAAAGGAGCCTTTGATCTCCACGCTTACCTGTTACAGAGAAAAAGAGAGAGAGGGGAGAGAGAGAGAGAGAGAAGAGAGAGAGATTTCAGAGAAAGGGGTTTCAGTCAATTATCGGTTACACCTCTCATTCTATTAAATGTATTAAGTGAATAAAACTAGGGTACAGAAATACCCCTTTAAACATGTTAGTTTACATATACACCAATTGGGTCTGGACCCGATCCAATATATAAATGGATCGCATCAGACATATACAGAGTGATTACTTCTTTTCAGCCTCTCTCAAGTTGTGCATGGTGTTGAACCATGTACAACTTGCTTTTCAGAAACCAAAATTTGTCCTTCGTCAACCCTTTAGTGAGGATGTCAGCAACTTGTTCTTCAGTTGGCACATACATAGGCTCAATCTCTTTATCTTCAACCTTTTTTCTAATAAAATGTTGATCTATTTCAATGTGCTTTGCTCGACTATGGTGGATGGGATTGAAGGACATGTTGATGGCACTTTGATTGTCACACAGCAACAGTGACCGAGCAATCGATTCTCCCATTTTTGTTAGGAGATGTCTTATCCATGTAGCCTCGGCCGTGGCAGTGGCCATGGATCTATATTCAGCCTCAGTGCTCGATCTAGCAACCGCCTTTTGTTTTCTACTGCTCCAGGATACCAAGTTTGGCCCAATGAAGCTGCAATAACCGGATATTGATCGTCGTTCGTCTGGATCACCCGCCCCATCAGCATCAGCATAAGTGACGATCTCATGGCCCTCATGGCCCCCGCCTGGATCTAATTCCCTTTTCTTGTATACCAACCCATCACCAATTGTACCCTTCAGGTAACGAAGTATACGTTTGACTGCCTCCATATGTGACATATGAGGTTCATGCATAAACTGGGATACCTGATTAACCGAATATACTATATCAGGTCTAGTAAAAGTCAGATATTGCAACATGCCAACTAAGCTGCGATACTTAGTGGGATCTCCATATATGTCCCCTTCCTTTGAACTCAGTTTCTGATGAATGACACTTGAAGTTGTTAACGGCTTACAATTTGTCATGCCTGCTCTGTTGAGAATGTCCAACGTGTATTTGTACTGAGTAAGGGTGAGTGTATCATTTCTTTTATCAACTTCTACCCCAAGAAAATATCGCAGCTCTCCCAAATCTTTCATCTTAAATCTCTGATTTAATAACTTCTTCACCTGCTCAATGTGACTTTTACAGTTCCCTGCGATGATGATGTCATCTACATATATTAATAGGAAAGTAGTGACTCCTTGTTCATTGTGAATAAATAATGAGTGATCCAGAAGGGACCGAGAGAAGCCATGTCGTTGTATCTCTAGAGAAAAACTGTCGAACCAGGAACGAGAGGCTTGTTTCAAACCATAGAGTGCTCTCTTTAACTTGCATACATATTTTTTGGCTTCTCGTTCTGCATATCCAGTGGGTTGTTCCATATAAACTTCCTCTTTTAAATCCCCGTGCAGAAATGCATTTTTTACATCCAACTGGCTCAATGTCCATCCATATTTAATAGCTAGACCCAACACAATGCGAATGGTCCCCATTTTAACTACAAGACTGAAAGTTTCATCAAAGTCTTGGCCTTCTTCTTGTGTAAATCCCTTGGCTACAAGTCTAGCCTTGTACCTTTCAATGCTCCCGTCTGGTTTATACTTTATCTTGTACACCCATTTTGACCCAACAACATTTTTGTTTAGTGGCCTCGGTACAATCTCCCATGTTCCACATTCATGTAGAGCTTCCATTTCTTCATTCATTGCTTCTACCCATCTTCTAGAGCTCGCAGCTTGATAGAACATGAGGGGCTCATCCTCTTTACTTATGGATGTTAAGAACAACTGAAAATCCAATGAAAAATTTTTATAACTTACCCACCTGTCAAGTGGATGTCGAATCCGTGAGGATCTTCTGATATCCATTGTCTGTGAAGATGAATCCGTACTTGTACAAGAGACGAATGAGGGCTCTTTCTCTCGCCGGGTGTACACAATACCTTTATACCTTGCTGGCTCCAAGACATGTGGAACAGTTTCTTCCGTTTGAGTTTCATTTGCTGATTCCTCATGTGTCTCCTTCTGACTGCAATTTTCTGGACAGTCTACTTTACCATTGGAAAAAAGTTCTGAATTTAACCATGGGTAGTATACCTCAATGTTGGGGCTTGAGTTATCAGCATGAAGGGTTGAATTAGCATCCTGAGCATCAAAGTTCATCTCATCGAAGATTACATTCCTTGATATCTTGACACGCTTACTCAGAGGATCATAGCACATGTACCCTTTGTAGTCTTCTGCATATCCTATAAACCTGCATTTTAAGGCTTTATCTTGGAACTTGTGTCTGAGTGAGTTGTCAATGTGAACATAGCAAACAGACCCAAACACACGTAATGCATGGTAATCAGGTTGTATGCCAAAAAAAGAGAAATATGGTGACTTGTTTTCTAAGATACTCATGGGCAATCGATTTATCACATGGACTGTGGAGTGAAAAGCTTCAGTCCATAATGATACAGGAAGATTGCTCCCGTGCATCATGCTCATTGTAGTCTCTACAATATGTCGATGCTTCCTCTCAGCAATCCCATTTTGTTGAGGTGTATGTGGGCAAGACACTCTTCTCTTTATCCCATTATGTCGAAGGAAACCAACAAAGTCACTCGAGGAGAATTCACCTCCTCCATCACACTGGAAATTGAGAATGTTGGTAGAGAAATGATTTTGAACAAAAGAATGAAATCTTTGGAACAATCCAAAGACTTCTGATTTATGCTTCATAAAAAATATCCAAGTATAACGTGAATAACTATCAATGAAAATAAGATAGTATTTACTGCCAGAAAGAGAAGTAATTGGGGCAGGACCCCAGACATCTGAACAAATGACCTTAAATGGCCTTGAAGCTCTTTTATTGATGGAAGCAAATGGTAAGACATGACTCTTACATAAAAGACAACTAGAACACTTGGTATCAACAACCTCTGAACTCAGACTGGACTTAGGAATAAAATTATTCAAGACAAGTTTTTCAATAAAATGACGACCACAATGGCCAAGACGACTATGCCAAAGTCTTGTCTTATTACATTCAGAAATGTTAAATATAAAATCAGGATCAAAAAATTGACGTTGGTGAGGCTTCAAGGATGAATAGTCGGAATGAATGGAGGAAGGATCTTCTTGAAAGATATACATGTTGCCCCATCGTTTTCCTTCAGCGAATGTCTTCCTCGTGCGAAGATCCTTGACATAAACAGAAGAGGGAGTAAATTCAACTGAAGCATTGGCATCATCAACAAGTTTTGAGACAGAAACAATGTTCTTTTGAATATTAGGTGCATGGATGACACTTGGAAGTTTAAGAGAGGACTTTGACATTGGTATAATGGCATTTCCAGTATGTGATTGAGTAATGAGATCCATCTCATGTGACTATGCTATTCTTACCAACATAAGGAGTAAGAGTCAAGAGTTTACCTGCATCACCTATGACATGAGTAGATGCTCCAGAGTCTACATACCAAATTCCTTTGTCATTTTGCTTCATATTCAATCCTGCCAAGGCTGCCAAGAGCAACTCATTTACTTCTCCATCCTTCCTAACCTCTGCTTGTGGAGCTTTCCCTTTGTTTTGAGGATTAAACCAACAATTTGCTTTAATGTGCCCTTTCTTGTTGCATAGAAAACAAGTGGGAATGGGTCTTTGTCCTTATATATTGGGTGTCGGAAGTATGCCACGACCTCCATAGGTGTTTCTCCCTTAGCCTCCTTTTCCTCGAAAAGAACTTCCTCGTCCTCGGCCATAACTCATTCTCATAGCTAGCACATCTTGTGTTCCTGAATTCCCATGAGAATCTTCAGAAGATCCTTTCAGAGCCATCTCATATTGCAATAATTTCGCACGAAGATCTTCAAACTTTGGAAGTTCTGGTAAACATAATAAGGTAGTCGTCATAACATGATAGTCTGACCCCAATCCACTCAAGGTTTGTTGTACTTTATCCTTTTCACTGACAAGACACCCAACAACAGCCAGTTGGTCCATGATGCCTTTCATTTTGTTCAAGTATTCCATAACAGACATGGAATCTTTTTTCAGCATTTGAAACTCTTGCTTAAGAAACATAATTCTTGCCTCAGAAATTTGTGAATATGTTTGAACTAACTCATCCCACAGTTCCTTGGCCGAAAAATCATCAGAAAGAGCAATAAGGACCTCTTGTGAGAGAGTTGAAGTGATGTAGGCCACTAACGATTGATCCATCTTCATCGAAGCAACATATTCTGGGTTCTTGTGAAGAACAACAGATTGTTCTCCTTTATCGTCGGCCTTTTCCTGCGAGAGGAATTCTGGAGGCGGTGGAACAGATCCATCCAGATGACCAGAGAGGTCCTGACTCTTTATAAATGGAATGATATGTCTTTTCCAGGTTAAGAAATTGGAGTTATTCAATTTTTCAGAGACTAGTTGACCGAGAAAGCTTGAGGACAGACATGACTGCCCATGAGAGAAATCCATTTTGAGAAAACCTGGACTGACACTTAGGTACATCACAGTAGAGGACTCGGCTAACAGGATTTTAGGTATATCACAGCAGAGGACTCGACTGACAAGACACTCGGCTGACATTTAGGTATTCCACAACAGAATATGGGAGATACACAGCAGAAAAACTTCGTGATGCACGAAACAGCAGTTTCAGAATCACGAACTCAGAAATATTTTTTTTTTCAGAATCACGAACTCACCGTGAAATACTTTAGATACACAACAGAAATACTTCCAGAACCCACGAAACAGCAGTTTCAGAATCACAAAATCAGAAATATATTTTTCAGAATCACGAACTCACCATGAAAAACTTCCAGAAAGGGTCGACTGTTATCGTGAAAGGGTCGTTTCAGAATCACGAACTCACAGTGAAATACTTCCAGAAACACGAACTCAGCAGAGGGAATATTTTCAGAAAGGGTCGACTGTCACCGTGAAAGGGATCTGCCTTTTTTTTTACCGTGAAACTGAGCCACCGTGAAGCCAAGGCAGCTCTTCACGCACAGTTGTCACGCTGCTCTGATACCATGAAAGAAATGAGCCTTCGATCTCCACGCTTACCTGTCACAGAGAAAAAGAGAGAGAGATTTCAAAGAAAGGGGTTTCAGTCAATTATCAGATGCACCTCTCATTCTATTAAATGTATTAAGTGAATAAAACTAGGGTACAGAAATACCCCTTTAAACATGTTAGTTACATATACACCAATTGGGTCTGGACCCGATCCAATATATAAATGGATCGGGTCAGACATATACACAGTGATTACTTCTTTTCAAAAGTCACTTCACCTCATGATTCACAAAGTGGTTCTAGGCAAGTCAGGTCTTCAAGAGATCGAGGTAAAGCTATATTCCTTTTACCTTGCTATGAATATAAATGCATTTTTTTAATTACATATCATAAATATTTAATACATGATTTTTTATTGAAAGAAAAAGAAAAGCAAAAGAAGTTACCGAGGACATGGGGGAAGAAAGTGCAGATGATGAAGAGTCAAAGAATGAAGATGAAGGAGAACCAATTTATATGGATTCCTCAAATGAGGACATTGAAGACTTAGATATTAATGATGACGAGACACAAGAAGAGCCTAGGCCCTAATTCATATTATAGAGCTATGGCCATTTATATGTTTTTGGGGTCTTTGAGTTGTAATTATGAATGTTAACACTCTCATTTTGAAGAGTTTTAGATAAATATATTAACATTTGGTTATTAATGTTAACATGCATTTTCTAATTATAACATGATGTTGTTAATGTTAATTTTTTATTGAATGAATGCTCATATTTTATTTCCTAGATACTTACATAGATCAAGTTGTTGCATTAATGTTACTTTTACATGTTAATCTCATATTTTTTCCATATTTATTTGAGATTTTTTATTTTTTGTTGGTTGTTGCTTCATCAATAAAGCATTTCTTATTTATTTATAATTTTAGATAATTTTTATAGTTTTTTAAGTTTTAATAAAAAAAAAATTGAGGCTTACGCTTTGCGCCTCGCCTCGAATTTTGGTGGAGCGCCTCGCTACGCCTCAACGCTTTTCACAACACTGGTTGAGTTGCATGAGGTTCTCAGAATGCAATAATTTCATCATGTGTAAATATGGATGAACTAAAGATGTAAATTATTCATGATGAAATTATCAAGATTCCGTGGATCAACATCCAATATAGAAAAGTAAATAACTTTATGAAGGACAAGCATGCTATCTTAAGCACTACTCATTGTGATTATTTATATAATCCACTTGTAAATTCAAGCTTGGCTTGAAATCTCCCATTGTCATTGATCATTTTAAATTATTAAATCAATTGACTCAAAAAGTCTAACACAGGAAGCACTTTGGCCTTCATCTTATTTTAACCTAAAAGCGATACTTTAGAAATGTACTAACAATAATCACAAGCACAAGGACATATAAATTATTTAAAATCAGATGAAGCTCTTGACAAGAAATTTCAAATTCTCTGGAACAATAATGATAAACATTTTATTCATTGTGATACAATGAAAACTTGGCCAGGCATCCACAGCATTGAGTTACATATTCAGTAGGCAATAGAAATGTCCAATAGATTCCTCACCTGCTTTTATTTCAAATAACACCATATTATTTCAGTTTTAAAAGAAATGAAATATCAAAAACCAGGTTTGAGGACTACAACCTGACAACCACTTGATTCAACAAAAAATGCAGGAAACTCATGCGTCTTATATGCAGCAACAGTAACACCTTGTGTTTCCTACAGTTGAAAGAAGCACCGTTAATCTGAATATAATAGAAAAGGGAAAAAATTATTTGCATAAATATATTTATAGTGTCGGTGCACATGCATGTGCATGTGTTTTGTGTTTGTACTTCATATGCATTACTTATAATGTTGCATCTGCAACAAAAGAATGCACTTCCAATGTTACTGCATACCTGAATTTTTTAATTTACAGAAAAGAAAGAATGACTTGCAACCACAAAACCCATCTTACATCCCACTGTTATCATCCTTCTCTCAATTCATAGCAATTGCAGGAGTCCCCTTGTGAGGGCGGTAATTGAGAGCAGTGACTAATTTTAAGGCTTGATTTCTCCTATAAACTTGAGGTCTTCCAAGGGGAGAATGTGTCCAACTGCAAGGGCTTTGTGCAAGCTCCAATTTCAGGGAAGTACTAGCAGCAATCATTATCTTCTCTTTTTGACAACTATAAGTGAAAGATCAACCTGTTTTTGGTACAATTTTCTAGAATAGCTCTCACCTTTCCAAAAAACTCATTACGTGACTTTCTTGTATGTTGAGCTTTTAATGCTGAATGTTCAGCATTTAGTTATGAGAAATGACCCCACCATGACATATGATACGTTTAGCATTTAATGTTTGAGGGCATGCAGAAAAAGGGCCACATGTCACGTTCTCGTAAAAATAGCATATATACATATGGGTTAATATTTGGTGCTATTGAAGGCATGGAATTAATGAGTATGGTTCATGATCTTCTCATATTTTTTAGATTTCTTTGTAGATCAGACCTTATAGATGTGATCTACAAGGTTTGTTTAGTATAAAATGAGTTTTGAATCATGTGATTGTGACATGTAGGCAGGTTTTTAAGGGCTTCAAAAATAAATGACCCACAATGCACTAAAATTTCAAGACTTAAAGTCATATTTTTAAATCAAAATAACACGATCCAAGGTTTGATCCTTAGCAAACAAACCATACTGAACATATCTATGTGTTCACATTGAGTTGATAAAGCTTGAACCTATGATTTCTAGCTGAATAGGTTCATGCCTTCAATAGCATCAAATCTTTACATTACACCCACACCCACACATAATATAGAGTATGGTATTGAAACGCATGGTAGTACCCTTGATTTTCATAGATCTAATCTCCAAAAGCAAAACCCAACCTTTGGATCATATGTTTAACATGCTCTTTTACTATTTTCATGTGTTAAAGTTGCCTGCAGTGTTATGTTTTGTAAGCCATCAATTCTTTACCATCTTCAAGATTGAATCTTATGGAATATTGGATATGATTAGAGCTACAAATATAGTAAATAAGCAATGTTAAGCACATCTATATGGTTAGATCTAACGTTTGGTGTCAAGATCCATTCAAACAAGAGAGTGACCACCATTTGGTATTGTAGTTTCAGAACCACAATAGATTTTCCCATGTGTGTGTGCGTTTGCACAGATAGGTTATATCAAATCATGTGTATAAGTAACATGAAAAACATAAAGATTTCCAGTAGAGATTATGAAATTATGCATATCCATTAATAGATTACCATCAAGTCACAGATCAGGCTAATGCTGTACATACCAAGTATTCAAGGGTCCTTGGAATGTCAAGAATTGATTTTATACCAGCAGAAACCACCGCCACTGAAGTTCTTCCAAGCTCGGTTAGGTCAGAAGAAATATCCATTGCTACATGCATGTAACAAATGATAACATGAATTTGATCTAATACTCTGCAAATTTCTTAATAATAAACTGGTAGCAAAAATTATTTTGATATCAGAAGAAAAGCCAGCCTTAGGAAAAATGAACCTCCAACTTTAAAAGCATAAGTTATCAAACTGATAAACGCCTAAATTGAGAGAGAGAGAGAGAGCACTTACTACTTTCTCCATGCCTATGCACACCTCCAATGCCTCCAGTGACAAAAACAGGTATGCCAGCCTTCAAAGAAGCTTGACCAAGTTCACGACAAAAAAGAAAACATTTACAGGAAAAGGGAGCTTACAAGGACAAGACGCAATTACATGTTAGTTATTACCTTGGCAGCAAAAAACATGGTTGCAGAGACAGTTGTTGCACCATTAGCCCCAGTTGCAACCTAACAGCCCATGTACACAACGAAGAAATATGTAACCAGTAAGTAAGCATAACGCAGAATTGTTTACCAATTTAGAGAATCTAGTGAACCTTGAGGTCAAATATTAGTCACTAAATATTAGCTCACATTGCTCTAACTGCAGGAAAAAATTTAAACAAGGGCATCATCTAGATATTCTTACATCCCTTCACGTAACACTGAAAATTTACCCATCTACATAGATAGGCTCTAGAAGTTTATATGATGTTATGATTGGATCCACCAAAGTAGGACCCTAATCATGCTGGCTCAGATCTAGAACTGAACCTAGTCAGGGCTGATCCAACAAGATGTGGATTGGTAACCTCTCTAAGTTCTGGTCCAAGCATGTGAAAATCACAAAGAAACTGCCTAAACTTGATTGATTGGATGAGAACCTTACATAGAGAACTGGAGATCTATGTGGATAGGAGTCCTTCCCAGGGTTAAGTCTTTCCCCCTCTCCAGGTGATTCTTGCCCCTGTTAGTTCCACCTTCTCTCCTTCCCACCTCTACATGAATAGCTTGAACCCTCGGGAGGGAGTTGGAGTCCCCTCCATTCAATCCCCTTATGCTAACTTTAATTTTCTTGTGTTAATCAAGTTAGTCTTAGTAACATGAGTTGTGTTTAGTGAAGGGTTGCAAAGTTGCCTGTGGTCGCCTATACATCATGCCTAACTCAATTATCCAGACAGATCCATACCTGGACCTATTCAAGTTGGTCAAATAGGCTGAATGTCATTGCAAGTTGCAACCTAAGTTTGTTATACGAATGGCCTAGGTTGCTAGAGGGTTCAAGCCCTCTGATCGAATGGGTGCTTTGTCCTTGGAACATGTGTAGAAAAATTAATGCAACACAAGAAAAGTACATGCTTGCATAGAGCAATCTCCATTTTCATTTTTCTTCGGCCAATTACTTGTATATGGATGTGTTTTATATAATTTAATTATAGTAGTGATTCCCCATAAGTCTAAAGAACCAATACAAAAAAACATCATCACTGACCCATATTTATAAATAGCATAACCACTATGGGAGGCCTATAGACTTTTTTTGTGTCTGCAAACCAGGACGATACTGACACCCAAGAAGTGACTACAGGATGGTTGAACCTTTGCCACATTTCCAGCAGTCTTTCACTGTTCTGTTAGGAAATCTAGCCAGACTAAAAAGTGCAGAATACTTCTCAACCAGTGTTATGGTATTAAGCTGCCTATCAGTCCAAAATTTCAAGGAACCACCCCAGCCAAGTTGAGGCTTGACGGAGTATTTAAATTCTTCCCAAATTCCTGTCCAATCAATCCATATACCAGAGTCCTGTTTCCAGATACTATTCAGAACCCATCTCCCTCGGCTATCCTCCAAGTGATATTTGTTTTTTATTACTCTGGTCCACGGCTTGATATATTTGCATAAACTCCACCACCATCATGATAATAACATTTTATTGATGATGTTTAACCCAGTGTTGTAAGTATCATTACTTTAGGGGAAAACAAGACAATACACACTCGTATCCGTACCTGTATCGGGTGTATTGTACGATACACCCCCCTTATTGTACCGTATCGTGCGATACGTATCTTTTTTTTTAGCGTATTTCATAAACTTGGTTATTTTGTTTTTGTTTATATAATATGAAAGTATGAGTCTTGTGACATTGTTCTTCTGAGATATGCATGCAATATTATTTATGATTCTATATTAGTTGATGTTTTATGATGTCTTGTGTAGCTAATAGAGACATAAATGTGATTTTATGGTTGCATTTTGTGCAATTCATCATTGTTTCATGTGTTATGATTTTTTTAGAATTTTTGTTAATTTTTTCTGTTTTCTTGATCTTTTTTTATTTTTTGGAATTTTTTTATTAAAAATTTATGATACGTTTATCATACGATATGATATGGTGTTACTTTGGCCCCGACTGATACGGATAACGATACGATACTTACAACCATGGTTTAACCTTTTAATACCCAAGCCACCCCTATCAGCCAGTAGTCAAATTCCAATTACTACTAGATTATGCACCAGTTCTATTTACATATCCTGCAGGTCTCTACCCAACAAAAACACACATATCCCTATGGGAGAGATGCTATGTTGTCACATAAGCATAGAAAAACTAATTTATGTAAGACCACCTGACCTACCACATATTTACATGACAGCTAACTTTTCCAATTATTACATTTAATCACCTGGCTTTTCATAATACACCTCAAACAACTGACCAGAGCATGATGTTAACTTTTTAAACTTTACTAATTGAGTAACATACAAGGGATTTTTGTCATTTTAGTTGACCAAATCATGGTCAACTGAACAACCACTGGTGGAAATTTCAAATGGTTAAACATGATAATAGAAAAATTAGGTGGTTATGAATAAATAGGTGATAAAACAAATGGTTTTTCGTAATTCACTTAGAAAATAGCTCATGTCTCTGCACACAACAAATCTTCCAAGTTCCTTATAAGAAAAAACAAATTTTCACCGAGATTTTCATGGGTTTTTTTTATTTTTTCTTAAATTTCACCTAATGGATGTGATCTAGATGCTTGGTTTTATATAATCAGACTCTTGGATCATCCGATTATGATGCATAAGGACCTTTTAAGGCTTGAAAATCAATGGCTCAGAATTTTCATAAAGATTCAAGCATCCAAAATTCACATTTTTTTATCAAAAATACATGATCCAACAGTTAATTCCTAGCAAATGGACCATGCCAAATACATCTGCAGGGTTGGATTTGCAAATAAATTGTCAGAAATGCCTAGTTCACACTCCGGTTCACATATCTTCAGTTAACATATATTCTAGTGACCCTTAGTTCAAGAATACGTTACTTTAGAAAATTTACATTTTGCATGTCAATATTAAAACCAAACTTTGGTAATACAACTGAACCAGATAATAGACAAAAAGAAAAGATGCAACAAAAATAGAAAGAGGAGACTGTACCCACTTACGATATAGGGGATGTCCCTGCGAGCAGTCTTGCGAACTTTAGTGCCAAGCCTTGCAAGTAATTCCAACTCTTCATGATTCAAACCTGAAAAGCAAGAATAAATGCATCAACAACCAATACCAATGCCCCCAAAACTAAAGAAAATGATCAAGATTTTAGGACATTTCATGTTTGACATAAACTTAAAGATGATAAGATGCTCAAATTGTTAACCAAAGTTAAATATCTTAACATCAAAAGCAACCTTCACTTTCCTCATTTTCGTTAGACGTAAGACACAGTTATAGCATTGTAGCTCAACCCAACATGTATACTAGCAGACCAAAACCTGGTATGTGTCTAGATGATAACTCACCACAATATTTTGCACTTCTTCAGTAGAAAAGGTGACACATCACACAAGCACATGCTCTCCAATGCTTTCATATAAAAAAAATCAAGAACATAAAAGAAAACCTAGCTTTCAAGGAAAAAGAATTAACATCTGTCAAAACCTCAAAGGTAGTTTAAACTTATAGAGTTTCATGGAAATCATATGGAAAAATATCTTGACGTCGATAGTGATAACATATTAGCCAAAACTCATATTCAACTAATCAAAGGATTCAAAATTAAATGGCACAAAATAGGAACCCCAAATATGGATGATATAAAAATAGAAGTCATATCATTTCCCATTTCATGTTGTCCCACAGAGCACACAAAAAAATAACAGATTTGTGACCAACAATGATAGTTAAATTTATTGAGACTACAAAGACGGATTAAGAACTAAAATCATGGTTCTCTATTGCAAAAAAAATAATAGAGAAATCATGACAAGGACAATCCTAAAAATAAAAAATAAAAGAAGCACTTCAGAAATATTTTAAATAATACAGAAATACAACTCTGTGTAAGTAGGATTTCAGGGAAGACCTATGCAAGGAACACCATTGAGTATAGCTATTGTTGCAGGAACAGCTCCATTATCTATAACAATTTTTTCAACCTCTTGTGCGGTCTCCAGATTTTGTGGGTATGGCATTCCTGCATTGATAGAAAGCAAGAAGACAAGGTGATGAAACAATGAGTTTGACAAACAACAGTCAATAGAATCGAAATGTTAGTATTATCTTATTCATGATACAACATACTCAGCAACTGAAGTGAATACACATACAACTTGCATATTTGTGCATCACGAAGACATGTGATCTAAAATGAAGCCTCAGTCTTTCATGCATCCCAATATGGAGTAATAAATATTTGTCCCTTTCATTAACTGAAACCAAGCCTCAGTCTTTCATGCATCCCAGACATATGGAGCAATAAAGACGTGTTCCTATCATTAACAACTAACACTACAACGTAACAGAATTGAATTACTGCCATAGCTTCAAAGTTTGAGGACATCATACACAACTACGCAAGTTCATGCACTCTTATAATAAATGCAAGGTTCTACAGGCTAACATGCTAGTGAATCAGATCATTCACTCTCATAGTTTTCAATACAAAAGTAACAGAATGTTAGCTGAAAGACAATTCAAACTCAATTGTTGTGCACCTGAAAGAATCAACAGATTCAACCTCAGTTTCCACAACAAACAGAATCTTTGAGTTTGCCAAGTAGCATAGTATCAAGAAAGCTACTCCCCTATGATTGCCCATGAAATGAAAAACCTAATTTAAGTGCATGCTAGCAGTATGTCATATATTTATTTAAAAATACCATGAGAAATTATTGTAGACTCCAAGGCAACAACCGGAAGCCCCCGTGATAAGGCATCAGAAACTATTGGTGCTACCTTTAACTTTATGCTGCTGATGTCCACACCCTGTCAAGGTCATTATTCACCATAAGAAAAAAATATATGATATATATATATATATACTTTTCTGGTCTACCACCAGCCTACCAGGCTTTTGAAGGGTTTTTCCAGATGTGTTATATTTCTACATGCTTGATTTTATACGAATCGACTCTTGAATCGTCTGATTTTGACATGCATGTATGTTTTCATAAGGTTTAAAAATCGACAGTACAAGATGTTCATAAATATTCAAGGCTTAAAAATCATATTTTTTATCAAAAAAACATGATCCAAGTGTTATTTCCTAGCAAATCAATCATGTTGAACACATCTACATGGTCAAATTGGCAAAAAACAACCTAAAAACACCCATTTTCTCATGATAGGCTAGAGGTAGGCTAAAAAAGTGTTAAGAAACTACAACTTTTCATATATATAGGGCTTATTTAACATTAAACTAGTTATGTTTAACATTAGTTACATTTAACTAAATTAAAATGACTAAAATACCCTCAAAAGAATGGCATTTTTGAAAAGGCATGGTTACTTTTTGAGGTATTATAGATCTTTTGAACTTGGAGGAAAATGAAAAGGCAAACACCTTTTCCAAAAAAGTAACTTTATGAATTTATTTAAGTTACCTTTTTTACCTCAAAAAGTAACTATGCATTTTTCAAAATAGCATTCTTTTAAGGGTATTTTAGTTATTTTTACAAACCTTAATCTATCTAATGTTAAATACAACTAGTTTAATGTTAGATAAACCCAATATATATCTATATATGTCACTAGAATATCAGAACTACCATGTGAACTGGGCATTTCCAACACCTTTTTTGTAAATTCATCCATGTCAATGTGTTCAGCATGGTGAATTTGATAGGAATCAACTGTCGGACCATGTATTTTCAATAAAAAATATGATTTGTTTATGCTTGAATATTTGCGAAGATTATGAGCAGCTGATTTTAAAGCCTTAAAATATCGTGTTTATGCAACACAATCAGATTATGCAGGATGGGGTGCTTATAAAACCAAGCATGTAGATCACATAAGTACTGTTAGATTTAAGAGAAAAGAACAAAAAAACATGAAAATCATGGTTCCCACCATAGTTCTCCTATTCTAGTGACTATGACTACATTTATATGAGAGAGAGAGAGAGAGAATTGCCACACTCAATTGAATAAGTACTCTCAAGTAGAAGCCACTTTTTTTTTACATTTTATGATTTGACTGTGGATCAAGCCCTATGGATTTGATCTACATGTCTTGTGTAGCCCAAAACGGCAAAAAAGGGAGGTTACAACATAGGGGTTGTCCACATTTTACCCCGCTCAATTCAAAGTACAATTCTTAATAAACTAGCCACTCCAAAGGCATATGCATGTTCAGATTGATCAGTTGAAGCGGACGCCTATGATTTTTTGCTAGAGAGTACGCTATGTCCTTCAACTTTATGTTAATTTGAGAATACCACAACTTCATAATTGTTTGCTCCAGTTTTCGGGAAACGAAAGATCCTGGAAACATCAAATAGTCTATCATGGCCAAGTTCGTGAGTTCGTGATCTATCCTATCACGTCACAAGATTATCCCGAGATATCTGAAGATAAAAAGGAACTTCTTTTATTCCAAACTTTTCCCGGTTTTTACCGGAGACTTATCCGCATCCTCTAGTGATCAAATCGTGCAGAGAAAAAAGGACAAACCAAAAAGAAGAAGAAGAAGAAAGATGTGGGAATTTCGGGGGAGAAGGAAAGAACAAGAGAGAAGAGGGAATAGAGTGAGAAAATTTTACCCTCTCTTGTTGGAAATGGCCGTTGATGGTAGCGATTCTCGACACGGGAGACGACATTTCCGAGCGTTTCCGCAGTTTGGGAGGGAATCACTAGGAGAGGCTTTTCTAGGGTTTTGGTTTTCTCAGGGAACAGCGTTCGCGGTATATTAGAAAGAGGGATCGTCCTCGGTAGTGCATGTTAGAGATGGCAGTGGACCGGGGCAAATGGGCCCCGCCCCGCCTCGCTCAGTTGAAACTGGGGATGGAGGTTAAAGTCAAAACCTCAATCCCCGCCTTGCCCCGATAAGAGAAACGGGGCTCCACCCCACTTCGCCCCGTTTTAACTGGAGATGGAGAACATGAAATGGGGATGGAGGTTAAAATCAAAACCCTTGTGAGGATGGAGGATAGGATTTTGAGAGAGGGCAGGGTGGAGCATAGTGACAAAGGTTTTAAACCGCAATTTCTTGTTTCTCAAAAACTCGTGAGAAATAAAAAAAAATTATAAAATCTCGCATTTTTTTCGGCAAAAACTTGGCAATAAAAAAATTAATTAAAAAATATAAAATTTATTTTTATAAGAAAAATATTAATAAAAATTATTTAAAAATAAAAACACACATTTTTTCATGATAAATAGCCGCTTAAAATATAAATACCGCGTTTAAATCACGGTATTTATGTTTTTTCATAAATCTCGTGAGATTTTGAAAATCTCGCGAGAAATTGCCGTTTTAAACTTTCAGGCAATTTCTCATGATATTATCTCTAGATTTTCATAAATCTCGCGATATTTGTCACTATGGGGGTGGAGACATTGTGCCCCGCCCCTGCCATTCCTAGTATAGTTTGTGGAATGTAAACGGTTCCGATTAGGGATGGCAGTGGACCGGGGGAAAGCGGGGCCCCACCTCGCCCCGTTTGGACCGGGGATGGAGGCAGGGACGAAGGTTAAAATCCATCCCCGTCCGGGGGTGGAGGCGGGGATGGACTAGCACGTTCCCCCGCCCCGCCCCCATCCCCGCCCCGCCCCCGGCCCATCCCCGTCCCGACCCCGCCCCGCCCCATCCCCGCCCCCAACCCTTTATATTTTTCTACATGTTTACTAACCCTAACTCCCTTCCCTAATTTCCTAACCCTGGAGTCGCCGAGCCGGGCCGTCGCCTCTTCCCCTTCCTTCCCCATCCGCATTATCATTGGAGCTGGGCCGTCGCCGACCACCGTTGGCCGACGCCGACCACCGTTTGCCGACACCGACCACCGTTGGCCGACACGATCTCTCCCTCCTTCCATGGCTGATGCATTGTTTGACATCTTCTGAGATCTTAAAAACAACTTTTGACATGGTTGATGCATTGTTTGTTTGTCAGCGTATGAACTATCAAAAAAAGAATGTAAGGTTGGGACACCTGAGAGACCACTCTCCGATCTTGGTAATCTAAGTTATCGTGGCTACTGGACTAGGCTTTTGCTTGACATTCTGAAGAAGCATAAGGGCAATATTTCCATCCTGCTTTCTTTCTGGACCTTCATGTTTTAAATTTGTGTTGCACTCTGTGGTTTTGCTTGTGCTGTCAAATCTTCTCATATAGTGGACACATTTTTCTGTGATTATAAAGCAGGTTTCAATAGGTTAATTTTTTCATTTATAGTGGTTGTTTGATTTGGCTTAATTTTTTTTAACATTTCAGATCAACTTATTTGCATATTCATTTTTCTAATTATTAAATAATATTCTCCAGTTCAGAAAAAATTGGAGGATGAGGAACTGAGTCCATTCAATATCTTCTAGAGCATGATCCATGGATGTTATGTATTAGTTTACTAGGCATAAGTAAAATCTAATTTTTGTCTGGGCTATGAAGGCGGGGAGATCCTGTTTTCCATGTGGATGAATTCATTTATCATTAACTGAAATATTAACGTGAATGATTTCTAAGTAGGGATGCAATTTGACAAACGGGGACGGGGACGGGGACGGGGCGGGGCCGGGGCGGGGCAGGGACGGGGACGGGGACGGGGACGGGGCGGGGCCGGGGCGGGGCGGGGGTGGAGGACATGAAACGGGGATGAAGGCGGGGGTGGAGGATAAAATCCATCCCCGCCGCGGAGGCGGGGCGGGGGTGGAAACCTTGTCCCCCGCCCCGCCCCGCCCCACTGCCATCCCTAGTTCCGATTCGGATTGGATGTAACCACTACCATATTTGGTTTGCAACCACCAAAGTAAAACACACACATATTAAACCCGCTAAAATTTTCAATTTTTTTTCTTCAGTTTTTATTTTTCTAGACGATGGTTCACTCTCTCTGAAATAGAAGGTAGCAGCAGTGACAGAGACACCGAATCCATGGGGGAGAGACACGATGAAATTGGGGCCGTTAATAAATGTGTAAGCTTCGATGGAAAATGAATTTCTCTATGTTTGGAATCGGCCCTGCTGTCTCGTTCCAGAAACAGTACCTCCACTTATTTACTTGCCTTTTGGGCAATGGCCGTGATCAAGTTACCTGGTTTTCACACAGACACGGATAAGGATACGAGACACAAATGTTTTACTCTTTGTCATAATTCATAGAGTGAAAACTTTAAAAAATGGCAAAATATCGGCAGCCAAAAACTTGCGAGAAATTGAATTGTTTTTTAAAATCTAGGGTTTTTCAGCAAAATCTTGACAATAAAATAAATAAAAAATATAAAAATACTTTTTTACAAGAAAATATTTTTTTTTGACAAAAAAACTTGTGAGAAATTAAAATATCATGAGAAATTACCATTTTTAACTTTCAAGTAATTTCTCACGATATATTCACAATTTTTTTTATAAATCTTGCTAGATACAAAATTTGTAAATATGGCTACAAGCAGCTCGTTTACCTTAAACCATTGTTGCCAGTGTCGGCGAATACGTATCGTATCAGCAGAAAATCGATATGATACTAACCTAAATTGGCTATTTTTTAATAAATGTACACAAATGCTTAAAATTAATTTTATTTAATAGTATTTTGATTTTTTTTAACACATGTCATGTTCTTATTGATATGAAATATTTTTTAATTATTTTTTAGCAGATTCAAAACGATTCACTCGAGAATTGGTATCAGTCGATTCACTTGATTTTAGCTTGGCCAGGCTCATGTGAGCTCGTATAGTCATTTTTGTGGAAGGTTTGAATGTAATATATGTCAGAGAAAACAATACGATGAGGACGGTTAGAAATGCCAATAGTAGCAATGTTATCAGCATCGGTGCCTGCCTATCGGCTTGTATGGGCTGATGAAAGTAGCTTCACCCCTGAATCGGCTATTTTTTAATAAATATAAAAATTGATTTTAAATATTTTTAATGGTTTTAACACGTCTCACGTTATGATTTTCACATATTTTTTTTTGGGGGAACGATTCACTTGAGTATCGGTATCAGCCTATACAGCTGAATCGGTGGTCAAACGAGAGTTTTATTTGTAAATATTTGGACCTTAATTGGATGATCTTATCCTAGTTTAAGAAACTTTCCAACTAGACGCATGGTCTATCTAGTAAGATCTCATCCAATTAAGGTTCAAATATTTAAAAATAAAACTCTTTTAAAATGGTATTTTTTAAACCAATTCTTAATCTGCAGTCTGAATTGCATCCTGATCGAGTTGTTTACAGCCCGACGAATAGAGGTTAAGCGCTTTTGTGCACATTCATGGTGACATTATCATAATTTTGACGATATATGTGAATTTAGTAAAATATTTGTGAAGTTTTGACAGGTTTTAGTATAAAAAGTTTATAGATTTGGTTATGCAGATTTCTTTGGGTACGCCAAAAGAAATATGTGAATCTATCTTTTAGTAAGAGTAGGGGTGGCAATCGAGTCGGGTTGGCGTGTCAGCATACCTCAACCCGAACCCGACCCGTTTATTAAACGGGTCGGCTGTGGCAAACACGAACCCGACCCGTTTAATAAACGGGTAACCCGACACGACCCGCCAACCCATTTAATAAATGGGTTGGGTCGGGTAAACGGGTTTTCAGGTTCGCGGGTCGGGTTGGTGGGTTGACGGATCGGGTTGGCGGGTTGACCCACCCGCCTAACCCGTTTATTAAACGGGTCAGCCGGGTTGGCGGGTTGGCATACCCCCAACCCGAACCCGACCTGTTTGATAAACGGGTTACGCGGGTCGACCCGTTTATTAAACGGGTTGGCTTAAGCCCAACCCGAACCCGCCTCTAAGTGAGAGTTTTGGATACTTGAAGAATGTAGCGATATATCGCACGAACTTCAAAAAGTTGTGCAAAAGGTAAAATAGTCCTCAAGAAGTTGGACATTTGTAAATTTAGATATGAGCAGGATTTCAAAAATTATGGGGCATTTCAAAAAATGTGTCCATACCGATACTGACAACATTGGATACGAGTCCCATGTAGGTTGAATGGTAAGCGAGCTGAGCCCGAATGTATGTTAATGTCAAAAGTCATGCCGACTCATGTTTTTACTTTTAACTCCTTTAGACAAATAGCAGAAAATGTTATGTGTTTTGGAAGAAAAAACAGCCAAGGTTTTACACGTGGCATCATGCCATCATAAAGGCTTTATTTTTTACATGCAACTTTATAATCAACAAATCAATTTAAAGGTATTTTGTTGGCTAAAGGAAGAAAACATTAATGGATTGGTGGACCAACTGAATACCAAAGGCTTGGATCAGTGAGCAGCTGAGCTTGTTAGGTTCAACCACTCAAAACTGCTTAAAAATAAAATGAATTATTACTGAATTAGTCAAAAGAAAATCATTGAAGCAAAGATATAAATGCAGATAAAAGGATACATGAACACCTTACTTCATTTGTTAATATTGAAGGGCTCGATGTTCCTACCTTGCAAGTGGGTGATTCAAAATAAAGGGCATAGTGACAAAAGTACAAATTGTATGTCTATATCATAGTGACAAATATCGTGAGATTTATGAAAAATCTCGCGATAATATCGTGAGAAATTGCCTGAAAATTTAAAACAACATTTTTCTTGCAAGATTTTCAAAATATCGCGTGATTTATGAAAAAACGTAAATACTGTGATTTAAATGCGATATTTATGTTTTAAATGGCTATTTATAGTGAAAAACAGCATATTTTTATTTTTAAATAAATTTATTAATATCTTCTTATAAAAAATAATTTATATATTTTTTAATTTATTTTTTTATTGCATAGATTTTGCCAAAAAATGCAAGATTTATGAAAACATTTCAAATTCTCATGAGTTTTTGAAAAACTATATTTTGCCGTTTTAACGTTTGTCACTATGGTCTATATTATTGAGTTGCATTTAGGGATGTAATAGGGTCAGACTTAGCCATTACCTGGTCCGACCTAATCGGATGTGACAATCGGACTCAGTGTTGGATGGAATCTGACAAAACCAAATCCATATCTAACTAGTACACATAATCAGATTCGGATTTTTTCAGATTTGGATTTGGACTCAAATGCAAACCCAATAATGAATCCAGACTCGATTATTAATTGGATCCGGACTTAGATACTGAATCTGACTAAACAAAATCGGATTCGGGTGAGATGTCAGATTAGAGAGAGAGAGAGAGAGAGCTTCACTAATGAGACCCACAAAGACTCTCATTGAGAACACTTGAAAGCGACACCCGTCATTACGGTGACCAAGCCAACAATTGTATTTTTTTTATTTTATACTTTTTTGAGGAACCAAAGAATTCAAAGTGTGCAATGTGATTGCACCTGATCCGCCCTGATAGCTGACCACCTGGCTAGTTAGGTATGGGAAGCTCTTATGGGCAATTTTTTTTTTTTAAAAGGCAAGCTGTTGTTAGGCAGACCCTTACCAATTATACAATGATGCCAATGAGATTTGAACTTGCAAAGTCCCAACACAAACGTCTCAACACAAGGTGATGCACTAGCTAGGGATGGCAGTGGACCGGGCGGAAACGGGGCCGTGCCCTTCCTTGTCCCGTTTGGACCAGGGATGGAGGCGGGGATGATGGTTAAAATAAAAAACCATGCTGGGATGGAGGCAAGGATAGACTTACACTTTCCCCGTCCCACCCCATCCTCACCTTGCCCCACCCCGTCTCGTTTCCAATCCTTCTTTAGAGATGGCAATAGACCGGCTCCACCCTCCCTTGTTCCATTTGGACAGGAGATGAAGGACATGAAACGAAGATGAAAGTGGAGATGGAGGTTAAAATCAAAACTCATGTGGAGATGGAAGCAAGGATGGAGGGTAGGATTTGAGATGGGGGGGGTTATAGGCATGTGCAAAGGTACTCACTCAGCTAAATACTGAATCTACTCTCCTGTTTATAGGCCTCTTTTAGGGTGTACTAGATTGCCTTTTTTTAAGCCAAAACTAGCATTTAAATGAGACAGGATCAGCAGGTGGGCAACGGGCCGGACCACCCATTGGGAAAACCCAGACCCATGGCCTGCCCATTAGGCCAGTGGGCCTAACCAGACCTATTATATTATATACACAATGTATATTATATATTGGTAATGATAAGGTGCTCCCGGAATACCTACTACTCTCACCTAACAGAAGCTTTAGATTTTCAAATTTCTTAAACATTTTTGTTGATCAAGAATATAATCTATAAAAAACAAGTTTTGGATCATGTGATTATAGCGCACACTTATATTTTTTAAGACTTAAAAATCAATGGCTCACAATGTATTAAAATTTCATGACTTAAAAAAGTATTGTTATGTCCAAAAAAACATTATCCAAATCATGACTCCTATCAAATAAACTATGTTGAGTACATCCATAAGGTTTAATTGAGAAGATACAACCTACAGCCATGATTTCTAATATGCAGGAGGAGGTACTCTCAGAGCTGCGTATCATTACTCGTTATATATATATATATATTATATTCTACTTATATTATTATATATTATATACCTACAAACACGGGTCTGACAACCCACAGGCCAGTTTGGGCCGATCTTGGGCCTAACATATAGGCCCAAGCCCAACCCGAGGAGCACCTCTGATGATAGCATCAGAGGTTCCTTGGATGACGTTCATCCATGTGATGAACGGCAACCCAAACATAATGATTGGACAGTTTACTTCTCAGATGGTCTCACCAAATTTTTTAGAGCCATTCACGTTGTAGATGAATGACATCTAAAGCCAAAAATGAACGGTTGAAAAACAAGGGAAAATGGTAGTGTTTCTTTTGCCATTCATCTCATGCATGAAAGACACAGACAAAACTGTGACCTCATATGGTCTCCATTTAAATTGATATAAAAAGTGGTTTCTGATGTGCAGGTTGCATAGTACTACCTAGGGATGTAAAGGGGTCAGTCTTGGGTCGGGTCTAGGCAATTCCAAGTAGGATCTAATGGAATCTGACCTAATCGGATTTGGAATTGGATGTGATCAACTAAAACTGAATTTGAATCCAAATAACTTAAAATCCAACATTTACATGTATTTGGACCCAGATCATGGTCAAACTCCAACTCAGATTCAGATGCAAAATCCAATACAATTGTGAACTGCAGGAAGACAACCGATAAGGAACAGTGCACACCCCAATGGCTGAGCTCGGCTGTGCTGCCTTAGAAAATCGGGTGAAGGTGGTGGGGGTCCATCGGAAGGCCATTCTTGCCAGTGACAAGCGGCAGTGGTAAGAAAAAAAGTCGAAGAGAAAAGAAAAAAAAGGAAATGTGGAATACTGAGACACTCGACGAACCTACTTATCATGCCGCGCGACACCTCCATGAATCTGAACCCGGTGACAGTCAAGAATTTGGCAATCTGACGGAGAGCTTGCCGGTGTCGCTAGAGTGAGGCAGGCCAAGATAGTCGGTGTTGTCGAGGTGAGTCTGGTCGGGCCTGCATTTTTTTTCGTTTTCTTTTTGGTTCGCTACTCACCGTAGGACGGAGTGAGCAGTAGCCTGTCGGATGGTTCTGTCATGAGAGGAGGTGGCTGAGGAGGACGCTCCTCCGTCAGATCCTTGCTGGTGGACTGCATGGCTGCAGTGAAAAAAAAAAAGGATGCCAACAGCTTTTGGTGCCGATGTCATGTGTTTTTTATGACACTCGCCGCCGATAGGCGGCCCCCTGTGTCTACCGGGCCCGCTGCCATGATAGAGGCAGCAGCAGCAGTGCAGAGAGGTGGCTAGAGGTGAGAAGAGAGGGAAAAAAAGAAGGGGATCATTGGAAACCCACTCTCTGTTCGAGCGCCACCGCCGAGGATTCTTCTGGCCGGAGGTAAGCAGCTACCGGAATCTATTATAGTAGAGTAGAGGAAACCCCCTTTTATGTCAAGTGTGTCGGGTCCGGCGGGGGTTTTCCGGCGAGGCGGCATACCAGACGCCGTTATTGTATGACAGTGACCCTGCAAAAAACAAAACAGAAGAAAAACAGTAGACAGCGTACCAGATGCTGCCATTTACGGAGGTCGGAGGTCGCCGGAGTTAGTCGCCGGAATTTCTGCTCAGCCGGACTGCTGCCCTCCACGAGCCCAGGCTTCCGTATGCAGTCGGTGAGTAGACCTGTATTTCCCTTCTGTATATTCTTGACTTGGGTCGCTCATGATACCCAGTCTTTATAAAGCATACGGTGGGAACGGTTTGCGTAACCGTTCCCCTTAATCGCATGCGCGTTTATCGGATGGATCATCCCTGGTGTGGGGATGTATCCACATCGTGGATAACCACCACGCCAATCGTGGTGGTTAATCCAACATTCTCCCACTTGATCCGACGATAAATTCTTTAACCAGAAAAAAAAACTTTATGGGAATTAACTTGATGAATAAAATGACCTTTATATTCTATTCTAAAGGTCCTTAGTTGAATCTCTAATCCTTATGAGATTAACAACAACCATAATGAGAATCAAAAGACTGGAAGTGATCACTTTATTTATATGCATATGTCAAAAAAAGTTTAACAATCCCATCCTCATTACATGTTCGGAATATAATCCCGGTGCTAGCCCTTTAGTAAGAGGATCAGCGATCATCTCTTTGGTACCAATATTGACAATATGCACTAAATGATTCTCCGTCCTTTCTTTAACAACAAAATACTTCAATTCCATATGCTTGCATGACGTAGTACTTTTGTTGTTGTTTAAAAAGGACACCGCAGCTTCATTATCACAGTAGACCTTCAGTGGCTTCCCAATGGAATCGACCACCTTTAACTGTGATATGAAGTTCTTTAACCATATAGCTTGCGAAGTAGTCTCGTACAATGCAATGAATTCTGCCTCCATGGTGTGGGCAGCAGTAGTCGTCTGCTTTCCACTCCTCCAAGAGATCGCTCCCCCAGCAAGTAAGAAGACGTACCCAGTAGTAGACTTTTTACTATCAAGACATCCTCCTAAATCCGCATCTGAGTAGCCAATGACCTCGAGGTGGTCAACTTTATGATACGTTAACATATAGTCTTCTTTCCCTTACAAATACCGCAAGACTTTCTTGGCAGCCTTCCAATGGGGTAAACCTGGATTAGACTGAAATCTGCCAAGTACCCCTACTGCAAAAGAAATATCTGGTCGAGAACATGTCTGCGCGTACTACAAGCTGCCAACAACTGATGCATATGGATAAGCACTCATCTGTGCTTTGTCAATATCGTTCTGTGGACAATCCTTTAGGCTCAGCTTGTCACCTTTTGATATGGGTGTTGAAGTAGGAGAACAATTCTCCATCCCATATCGCTTTAACACCTTTTCTATATAGGATCTTTGGGAGAGGCCTAGAAACCCTTTTGCTCGGTCTCGACGAATCTCAATGCCAAGAACATAAGCAGCCTCACCCATATCTTTCATATCAAAATATGATGCAAGAAACTGTTTTGTCTCTGAAAGTAACTTCATATCGTTGGTTGCAAGTAAGATGTCATCCACATACAACATCAATATAATGAACTTACTCCTACTTTCCTTAAGGTATATACATTGATCAATAATGTTTTTTGTAAACCCGAAAGTCACAATGACTTGGGAAAATTTAATATACCACTGTCGGGAGGCCTGTTTAAGTCCATATATTGATTTGTTAAGCTTACAAACCAAACGATCATTTTCAGAGAAACCAAGAGGTTGTTCCATGTATACCTCTTCATTCAGATCCCCGTTGAGGAACGTTGTTTTCACATCCATCTGATGTAGCTCTAAGTCATAATGAGCTACAAGGGCAAGAATAATCCTCATTGACTCCTTAGTTGAGACAGGAGAAAATATCTCATTATAGTCAATGCCCTCCATCTGGGTGAATCCTTTAGCAACCAATCTTGTTTTATGTCTCTCTATGTTACCTTTGGAGTCCTTCTTGGTCTTAAAGACCCATTTACACCCTACGGGCTTTACTCCTTTAGGTAACGTGACAAGATCCCACACTTGATTTTTAGCCATAGAGTCTAACTCTTCTTTCATGGCTTCAATTCAGTGCGAAGATTGTTTGCTTTCAACAACTTCCATAAAATTCAACGGGTCATAATCCATATCTATGAAATCACCAGGCTCCTGAAGGTACACCACATAATCAGGATGTATGGCAAATCTCCTAATCCTTGTGGATCTCCAAACAGGTCGTTCCTCAGGCTCAGATTGAACCTGATCCTCCTGTTCATGCTCTTCCGCATTGTCCACAATAGGTTCACTTTGGATTTGTGCATTAACAATCGAATGATCAACCACACCATCATTAGGAATAACAATGTGGTATCTTTCAATGTTTTCCTTAACAGGTGATGAAACTGGATCTTGTATTTTCTCAAAACCAATGCTTTGAAGTGCACTTAATCCTACTGAACCATCTTCTAGGAATTTAGTCTTATCCGTTTCAACAATCTGTGGTGAGTGAGATGGGCAATAAAACCTGTACCCTTTTGATCTTTCTGGATAACCAATGAAATATCCACTGGTTGTTCTTGGATCAAAGGCTTTAATGTGGGGGTTATATAATTTAGCCTCTGCAGGACATCCCCATATGTGCATATAAGACAGTGATGGTTTCCTACCTGTCCACAACTCGTAAGGAGTTTTAGGCACAGATTTCGTAGGAACCTTATTCAAAATATGCACAGCAGTCCTTAAGGCTTCACCCCACAACTTTATGGGAAGTGTTGAATAATTCAACATAGCCCTGACCATTTCTTTAAGCGTACGATTTCTCTTTTCAGCTACACCATTCTGATAGGCACTACCAGGCATGGTATATTGAGGCACAATGCCTTCCTCTTTAAGAAATCGCGCTAATGGTCCTTCTCTTTGCCCCATCTCAGTAAACCTACCATAATATTTGCAACCTCTATCAGACCTGACTATTTTAATAACCTTATCAGTTTGTTTCTCTACTTCTTTCTTAAATTCTTTAAACATCTGAAAAACATCAGATTTTTCGAAAATCAAGTAGAGATACATATACCGAGAATAGTCATCAATAAAGGTAACGAAATATTTTTCGCCTGTGTAACAGGGGGAAAATGGTCCACATACATCTGTATGGACTATTTCTAATATCTCACTACTGTGTTTGACACCCTCTTTATATGTGTTTGTATGCTTAGCCTTTATGCAATCAACACATGGGTCATTGTCAGTAAAATCTAGAGATTACAAGATCCCTTCATTTACCAGTCTCTTTATTCTCTTTTCAGAGATATGACCCAGCCTTTGATGCCAAAGCATGTAAGATTTATTATCTGTCATGCTACGTTTATTTTCAACCAATGCGTATTCAGAAGTCAAAGACTCCTGAGTTTTGATCTTCACATTCAATCTATATAAACCATCATAAACAGATGCAGAACCAATTTCAATTGAATTTCTGAATATGAACAATTTGGAATTTTCAAACTTAAAACAATATCCAAATTTATCCAACTTTGAAATTGAAATTAAGTTTCTACTATACGATGGAATATAAAAGACATCATGAAGATCTAAAACTACGCCCGTATCCAAAGTAATCCTGCAGGTTCCAACACCCTTCACATGTGAACGCATCTTGTTTCCCGAATAGATGCTTTTCTCATGCATTGTTGGTTCCCTTCTGCTCAGGAACAACTGTAGACAGTTGGAAATATGAACAGTAGCACCAGAATCAATCCACCAGCTATTTTCAGGAATTTGTAATAAATTACATTCATGAGAAATAAATGACAAATTACCTCTCTTTTCCAACCACTTCTTGTACTTTATGCAATCTGCCTTTATGTGTCCCTTCTTCTTGCAAAAGAAGCACTTTATGGGAGCAGAGTTGGATTGCTTATCTTGGGATGACTTATCCCCAGTTGTCTTCTTCCTAGCATTTCTCTTAAATGCATTCTTCCTTGGTCCTACCTTGGACGTATGAGAAGCCATATGTGCACTTTGCACCTTCTCACCTTTCATTCTCTCTTCTTCTTCAACACACTTGAACATAAGTTCATTAAATGTCCATTCATCATTATGTGTGTTGTACGAGATTTTGAAAGGTCCGTATTCCAAAGGTAAGGACGTTAGAACTAAATGCACTAGGAAAGAATCAGAGATGGTGAGCTTCATGTCATTCAGCTGAGACGCTATGTTTCTCATCTCCAAAATGTGTTGACGAATGTTTCCCCCTCCAGTATATTTCATATATATCAGTTTTGACATCAGGGTACTGGCTCTGGCCTTGTTTGAACTCACAAACTGTGCCTCAATGGCATTCATGAATTCCCTCACTGTTCTGCATTGTGGGATAACACTCCGAATGTTTTTAGCTACTTTAGATTGCAAAAGCAACAAGCTAAGTCTATTCGAGCGCTCCCACTTCTCAAAAGCAATCTTTTGATCAGCAGTACTCTGATCAGTGAGGGCAGCGGGTTCATCTATCCTTAGAGCTAGATTTAGATCCATATACCCTAATACAAATAAAACAGTTTCTTTCCGATCACTAAAATTGGATCCATCTAGAAAAGGTATAGAGCTAGAGCCATCTAAGATCACAGAACTAGAAACTGCATGACAAAAGACACGTATCAAAAAGCATTCATACGAGACTAAAACTTTAGTGGAAAAAGCAAAATGATAAAGGCCTTGATATGCTTCTTTCCAGACGAGTGAAGGGGGTCATCGGAGTCCTACTTTGGTAAGAGCTCCGACACGCGAAACCACTTCGCCTACCGATCATATTCGGTAAAACTAAGGTTCTTGTGAAGATAGACCATCAACACAAGGTATCTTTGGATACACATGTGTGATGTATCTCGACACATTTACCTTATTCTACCCTACTTAAATTCCAAACACAATAAAACTACCTTTGGGTCGTCTATTGTTTCATGAATATAAGTACAATATGCATATCGGCTTAGGAACTGTATGATAGTATAAAATTCATTTATGACTCACGTGTATTCAGTCACTTTGGTGACATGAAAACACTGATTCATCTAACTGTCCTTAATGCTAATATGCAAAATTATATCTTAAAATGGTCCGTAAACTGAATGGACCAGATATATGACTCTCGAAATGGTTCTAAACTGAATGAACCAGTCATATGTTTCACGAACCGGTCTTAAAGTACTCTGAACCGGTCTGAAACAGCCCCGAACCGGTCATCCAAGGGTCCGAACCGGTTCTGAACCTTATAAACCGGGTCAAATATGAATAAAAGTTCATTAAAACCCTATAACCGTATGCCAAAACCCCTATATTTTCTTATATTTAAAAAAACAGGGTCTTAGCATCTCAGAACCGGTGAGAAACTAGAAGGAACCGGCCAAAAACGGCTCTGAACCGGTCTCAGAAGAGGACTGAGTCAGTCCCTGATCCGGTTCAGGCCAAATAGTGCCTGGACCCTTCTGGATCCGGGTCAGACCCGACTGCTTACTGGATCCGGGTCAGACCTGGGGTTATCCGGATCCGGGTCGGACTCGGTACAGTCCTGATTCGGGTCGGACCCAGTTACAACCGGATCCGGGTCAGACCCGGTTAAGACCGGATCCGGGTTGTACCCGGTACAGCCCGGACCGGGTCTAACCCGGTATTACTGGATCCGGGTCGGACCCGGTAAGAACCGGATCCGGGTCGGACTCGGTAATCGCTGGATCCGGGTCTGACCCGGGGTTTACCTTATCCGGGTCGGACCCGAGCGGGTCCCCACCCGAAACCTTGATCCGATTCGAATCACTTTATGGATCGGTTTCGGGTGGTCGGGTCCGGTTTAGAAAATGAACCCGACCCGAAAAACAAAAATAAGGGTCGAATTAGGGTTTACAGAAATCCATTTCGCCCTTTTTCAAAATCCAAATGCAGGGTGTTGCCGCCGCCTGCCGGCAAAAAACGCTGGCGCCTGCCGGCGATCATTGTCGCCGTCCGCCGGCGACCAACGCCACCATCAGATGGCGCCCTTCTCCGGCGAAAGCTTCCATCCGCCGGCCAAAACCCGATGCCGCAGAAGATTGCTGAAAATCCGGCGACTCAAAAAATCGCTGGTGACAGCTCTCGCGGCCTCCTAATGGCGGATGATGAAGAAGACGCCGGCGGGAAACTCACCGACAGAAAAAAAACCCTCAAAAAACCAGAGGTAAGTCCTCTTTTTTTTATTATTATTATACTGTCGCCCAACGGCGACAGTCACCGGTGCCAGCGACAGGCGCCGGTGACCAGCAGCAGGGTCACCCCACAGTGACCTGCGTTTCTGGTCAAAACCGGAGCACACCCCGCGGCGGAAGCAGGGTGTGGGCCCATAACCCAATGTCGGGTCCGGCGGGGGTTTTCCGGCGAGGCGGCATACCAGACGGCGTCACTGTATGGCAGTGACCCTGCAAAAAACAAAATAGAAGAAAAACAGTAGACAGCGTACCTGATGCTGCCATTTACGGAGGTCGGAGGTCGCCGGAATTTCTGCTCAGCCGGACTGCTGCCCTCCACGAGCCCAGGCTTCTGTATGCAGTCGGTGAGTAGACCTGTATTTCCCTTCTGTATATTCTTGACTTGGGTCGCTCATGATACCCAGTCTTTATAAAGCATACGGTGGGAACGGTTTGCGTAACCGTTCCCCTTAATCGCATGCACATTTATCGGATGGATCATCCCTGATGTGGGGATGTATCCACATCGTGGATAACCACCACACCAATCGTGGTGGTTAATCCAACAAAGTGGTTATCACACTTTGGCTGTCGTTGTTGCGGTCATAAGAAATTGCAGAAAAGTCGAAGGAAACTCCATAGGTAAGGCACCACCTGTAACTCATCGAACGATGGTGTCATAAGTAAGCCAGAGTCGGAGGAAGCTACGCCTGTCAGGGGTGACTTGCAAACTGCCGGTCGGTGGCGCCGGAGGTGCCAATTGCTGTCAGATAAGACCGAAAAAAACAAAATAGAGGGGAAGAAGAATGCCCACCGAGAACGCTGCTGGAATAAAGGCAGCGGTGGTGTGGCTGCTGATTCTGTAAAAAAAAATGAAAGAAGAAGAGGGAGGAAGGAAAAAAAAAACAGAGAGAAACGGAAAAGAAGAAAAAAAAAATTAAAGTAAAATTATTGAAATGCCCTTCTCATTTTTCTAAAATTCTTGTATAATGATTTAATTATTACCTGTCTTATTTGATAATTTCGTTATTTTACGTTCAATTACCATGTTATTCTTAAATTTTTTTGAAAATTTCTGTCTATTAAACTTGAATTCAAATTTTACCTATGTTCTTTTTTGGTAATTTATCTTTGTTGAGTAAGATCACAGAATTATCCCTATTACTTTCTATTAATTACTCATGTTCTCTTTTATTTTTCAAAAGAGACCCTATTTCTGAGAAATTCTACAAAAGGGTCAAATAACCGAGATAGGGTTATAAGTTTTATTTTTTATAAACAGGTTCTGATTTATTGTTGTTGCCTAGAACAACCTTTTAACTTTTTAAATATTGCAGAAAAGTTGTTTTATGCTGAAAACCTTGCCATGTTGTAATATTTTTGGCAAGACCTGGTTTGGATCTTGTCATGATCCAAATTGAGGGTAAGTTAGATCCCAATAAGTTTAATTGGATCCAAAATTTATTTATTTATATAATTAATCCATTATGTGTGTATTTTGTTTGGTACTTCTTTGGATGCTCTGGTCAAATATATATGGGTCTAGATCAAGATTTGATTTAGTTTTGTGATAAATTCAGATAGTAGAATGGTGGATATGTTTTAGATCTAGATGTCGATCCAAATTTTGGATCCTAATTTATATGGATCTGGATATGATATGACTTAGTTTAGATTCAATTCTTATATGAATCAAGTTTAATTGGACTAGGATCCATTGGATCTATTGTTTAGGTCAATATTAGATCTGTTTAGTATTAGACCAGATGTTTGGATCTAGTAAGGTGACATATACCTAGTTCGATCCAGTAAAGTGATATTGGTTAGATAGTTCAAATTGATTGAGTATAGATCCAGTTGAATTAGTTTTGGATCAAGACAATGTTTTTGGATCTTGTTGAACTTGAATAGATTTAAATATATCTCGTTAATAGGGTATGGATCTAGATTTGATCCAGAGTTTATGTTGTATTCATATAGTACAATGCTCTGATGTGGGATATGGATCTAGATTTGATCCAAAGTTTATGATTGGATAATATTAAGTCAAATATTTGGACTTAATAATATATTATGTATGAGTCCAAGTTTGACCCAAATAGATACATATAAAAATAATGTTAGATGTAAGATGTGGATCCATTTGTATTTAGAATATATGGATGTGAATTTGGATTATGATCAAATTCTTTATGATCCATTATCTTATTTTTTATGAGATCCAATTGAATTTTAATATGGATTGTGTTGGACTTGACGAGAACATCTCAAGTTGCATTTGGATATGATCTTATACAAATTCAATGGATTTTGATATAGATTTTTTGAGTGAATCCGGTAATAGATATAAACTTGTATAAAATTAAAGTCTTGGAATGAGCATATTTTATGTGGCATATCCAAAATATTTATGTGAAATGAGTGCATAAAAAGATCGTGATAGAAAAACAACTTATTTTGTGTATAGTCTCATGATATGAAAGAGAAATTTAGCTAGTATATGAAAAAACTTATGATGTCATGGCTAAACTCATATTGTATGTGAAAAAGTATCATGGTTCATATGATGGTGAAAAAATGTATGACTATGTGAAAAATAACCTATAGTATATACAATAAATATCATATTGAAAATGAAAGAAGATCCATGTGACTATGTGGAAAACCTCATATTAAATAATGATAAAGAAAATCTAAGTGATTATGTGAGAAATAACACATAACATGTGAGAAAAATATCATTGATATAACCCAAAAAATTGTGCATAGCTATTTGGTGCACGTCTTATCATGAAATACTATATGTGATGCACCAATTATGATGCAATGTAGGTGTTCATCCTGTATGGTAAGTGAAAGATGTGATGCTGAATTTGAATCCAGTGTGGCCATAAGGGTCTCACACCAAAATTCAAAGAGTCACGCAATGGTGGACTAGTAATTCGCGTAACATGTGAGTTAAATATTGGATTGAATGGGATTAAATACTCATTCAAGGCTAGGATAACAGCTACTAGGAAAAGGACTGTATATCACCAGCCCATGTACACTATAGGAAGAGAACCAATAAGAAAACCCCTGATGATGCAGGCCATTAATCACTTCTTTTATTCTCTTCTCATACGTGGACATGGTGCATGCCCTCAATGTTCACACTCAATGCAATGTGATTGCATACTTTTATTGTGCCAGTCAGCTGTGGGGCCTAATGGCAGATGAATAGTCACCAGGTGCAGCAGCACACTGAAAGTGTACAATCACATTAAACGATCAGGTCACATTTCTGTCAACTGTGGGAGCTGACAGCCAATAGAAAGTCATCAGGTGTAGCAGCACATTGAAATCACACTTTGTGCTGCTGCACCAGATGACCCTCCATCTTTGAGATATAGTTTGTTAGATGTAGGGCTCAACAACATATCAAGGGTGATCAGGTGCAACTGCACACCACTTCGCTCAGTGGGTGGAGAGTGACTGCATTTTCATATGATGGGAAACACAGGTACCATCTGAGCCCCCCACCATGCATGGAATAAAAGGTTCTTTTTCACATTTCATATAAGGAAAATAAAAATCTCCATTACTGTCTGTAAAATAGGAAGCTAGTTGAGTCTTATTTGATAAGGGGACAAAAATAGTATACAATCTTGTCTTTTATTTCATAGTTTGATTAATTATTGGCAGTATGTTATGGGCACTTTACCCTTTAGCTAGTGAAGAGCTTACAAGTTTTTCATTTCTTTGTTGGTTGCATCTGAATGTATATTAAATTCTAGAACAGAACAAAATAGTATTAAGATATATCTCTCTCTCTCTTGGTGATGTAAACCCAACAAGAACCTCGCTGTAGCAGCAATACTAAAACAAATGAGCATGGAAGTGCAGCACTCAACATCTTGTAGCCTCAATTTTAGCATTTCCTGCATTTCCTTTCTGTTTGTCCTTTGGAAAATTTTCCTTATGTCATATGGACAAAGTAACTTTGGTGTATCACCCAACCAATAGATCCAATGCTACCTGGGTGTTTTTAGTCTCAATCATTTGTAGCTTGTCTTTGAAAAGTAGGCACGCAGGAGATTACAAAGATTATCTCTCTCTCTCTCATATATATATATATTAATATATATATATATATAGAGAGAGAGAGAGGCGCATTGTCCAACAAGTAGGTCAGACAAACCTCCTAGCAAATGCCATCAGTAGTCAATTCCTAGCAAATGGACCAAGACAAATGCATCTGAAGGTTGGATTTGTAAAAAAAAAGTATAAAAAATGCTTAGTTCATACTTCAGTTCACATATTTTAAGTTAACATATTCAAGTGACCATGTATATATAATCACTAGAATATGAGAACCAAAATATGAGAAGTAGAAATATGGGCATTTCAACACTTTTTTTACAAATCCAACCATGTGGATGTGCTTGACATAATGAATTTGCTAGGAATCAATATTGGATAGTGTATTTTTGATGAAAAATATGATTTTTCAATGCTTAAATATTTATAAAGAATTGAGCCATTGATTTTAAAGCTTAAAAAAATCTCATTTATGCATTAAAATCAGATAATCCAAGAGCGTGTTCTCATGAAACCAAGCATGTAGATCACATACGTATGGTTAGATTCAAGAGAAAAGAATAAAAAAATTATGAAAATTGTGGTTCACACATTAGTTTTCATATTTTCAGTTTTAATATTCTAGTGACTCTCTCTCTCTCTCTCTCTCTCTCTCTATATATATATATATATATATATATATATATATATATATATATATATTATAAAGAGGCTGTAAATTTGAGAGGCATATGCGAGTTAGAGATTTTTTTTTAAGGAAAGATGGACCCTATTTGAAGAGTAGGGGTTCATGCCCCGCCCCGCCCCCCCCCCCCCTCTTTCTTATATTTTCTCTCTTTCTCTTATTTCATCTCTTCCTCTCTCTTTCTCTCTCCTATTTACTCAAATTACAAACAAAATCTTAAAATTATAAAAGAATTTTAGGTCATGCGGCGTGATTTCTACCCAATAGTTTCATACCTTCGTCACCTAAATATATATATATATATATATATATATATATATATATATATATATATATATATAGAGAGAGAGAGAGAGAGAGAGAGAGAGAGAGAGAGAAGTGTAGACTGATTTATCCATGAGAACAGTGTATTCAAATTTTTACCATTTTTTTTATTTTGACCATATAGATGTATTCTATACGTTCAAATTAGTAAATACCAGTTCTTGAATCAACAAATTCTAAATAAGTAAACAGTTTTTTTCAAAGGTTAAAATATCACTTGCTTATATTTTTTAAACATTACAAATTCATATTTTTTTGATAAAAAAGCACAAATCAAAAGTCGATTCTTAGCAAATGAAACATGTCAAACACATTCATATAGTCAAATTATCGAAAAACATTATCTACACCAGTGTGGAGTGTGTATATATATATATATATATATATATATATATATATATATATATATGTGTGTGTGTGTGTGTTTGGTGGTTTTGTACCATGAGACCATACGGTGGCACATACACGCACACACACAATATGAGAAGGGGGATGGTCTTAGCCCTTTATTTGTTAGGTCATATTAAGACCCTCTAAAAGTCATACTTTCAAGTATTTTCTTAATTCTCGATCTCAACCATTTGATGTGTTTATCAATTATCATGGCTTGTCTACGAAAAAAACAAATTTTTTTTAAAATTAATTTGATATAAAAATATAAATATTTTATTAGCATATTTTAACATAATATCAACCATTTATTCTTTGGCCCCTTTAAAATAGACATCTGGGCATAAAAATCTTAATCAAATACATTTTTATTGAGTAAACAACAATAAACACATTTAATAATACAAATCCAACAAAAAAACTTGAAAGTACAACAAAAATGTAGGACCATCCCCGTTTAATATATATATATATATATATATATATATATATATATAGAGAGAGAGAGAGAGAGAGAGAGGGTCTTGTTTGATAGTTCATATTTAGAATTTCAGAAACGTGTGGCCCATATTTAAAATTAGGGGCAAAAGGTTGGCCTGAAAAATTTGTAATATTATATAATATAAAAATAAATATATTATGCCTATTCGTCCAACTGAGTCTTGGCCTAGATTTTGTGGATCTTGGTTGGGTTGGGCAAGCTGACACAAAACCGATATCGAGCCTACACAAGAATTGGCCGAGCCAACCGAGTCTGATTCAACCAAGAACTTGACCAGGGCATTCTCCTGCATATTGCTGACTTGACCGGCCCTTGTCTATACAACTTGACCATGCCTCACAATGCCTGGATGGATCGGTCAAGTCTCGCCGGCACCACCTTTAAAGATTGAGCAAGTCTGCCCCAAGACCGCTCCCAGTGAGAATTTTTTGTGGGTTGACTTAGCCCGAGTGGTGTATAGAACTCGACAATTTGAAGCAGTTGCTCAGACCCAGGTTGGTTTCTGCGAGCCCTCTACTGAACCTGACTCTAGGCTCGGACCCATTGTGGACCCAGTCAGGCTCAGCGTGTCCCCTGCTTCGAACCAGGAAAAGTCAAAGAAAATATCCTCGAGACAGGTCAACAGATTCAGTATCAAGGGTAGTTTCGTCATTTAAAAATAAGCTGAAAAATGTCTGATCTTTTTTAGCTTTGTTTTGCTCTGACAAAAATTACTTAAAAATCCCTCGAAAACTCAGCCCTTGACAGCAAAAAAGGTTCACGATGGTAATGAAACCGATATATTTGTAGCCGTTAGTTATATGACGAATATGCCCTCATTGACTCACTAGCTTTTCACATCGGCCATAATATCCTGTTTGCCTGTTTGGACAGGTGTAGGACCATAGTCATAGATCTCAAATTCTCAGGTTCTCAGGGCTGATACCGATACTGACAACATTGTTCTGGTCACTGTAACGAGGGATGTCACTTTCAAGTGGTCCACTAAATAGAGATTAAGTTTCTCCGTAGGGATGGCAGAAGATTAGAACCTCCATCCCCGACGGAGATGGATTTGAACCTTCATCCCCGTTTCACGTCCTCCATCCCCGGTTCAAACGGGGATGAGGCGGGGCGGGGCTATTGTGAGGAAAAGTGGTGGGGATGGGGTCGGGGCGAGGATGAGGCAGGAATCGTGGCAGGGCGGGGGAAAGTGTACGTCCATCCTCACCTCTATCTCTGGACGGAGATGGATTTTAACCTTCGTCCCCGCCTCCATCCCCATTTCATACCCTTCATCCCCAGTCCAAACGGGGCGAGGTGGGGTGGGGCCCCGCTTTCCCCGGGTCCACTGCCATCCCTATTTCTCCGTGAGAGTCTTTGTGGGTCTCATTACTTATTAGTCAGAGATGATTAAGCATGCCTTCGGTATGCGAAATCGACCACTTTTTTGTAATTCATTGATTTATATCAATAAACATAAAATCACTCTTGACGTCAAGAGCTCTAATCCATTCATGGTCGAAGCTGGGCCGGTTCTTTCGTGGTCCGCAAGGATTTTATCAATTGGATGCCATCTAATATGTGATCCTTAATGAAAAGAGTTTTTCTCTTGCTAAGAGAGAGTTGTGAACATCATCAAGTTGACAAGATGTCACAAGTTTGAAATCCACAAGTGATGTCGCTTGCTGCAAGGTGAAAGGTAGGTGTACTCCCAGGTGGTCAGGGGAGCGGATCAGGTCATGCTGAACATGAACGTTTTTGCTCATGCCGACATCGTGGCCGTCTGTTTGCATTTTGGATGAATGCCACGTGGTTTTGCTGACTTTTGAACTTTTTAAAATGCAAATCGGATGGCCACGATGTCGGCATCAGCAAAAAACGCTCATGTTCAGCATGACCTGGTCCGCTTCAGGTGGGCAGGGGTCCGCACTGATTTTTAATTTTCATCTCTATCCTTCTTATTTCATGTCCTTCGTTCCTGCTCCATGCCTAGTTACTTAGACGACCCAAACTCTAAGAAAGAGACATTTTGCACTACTTTCCCAATTACAAAAGATGCCATCCACGTCTGCATCAAATCCCTTTGGCTTTTTGGGATAGGTCATGAAACTATATTACATTGTTGGCCGTTAATTCTTGCAACCTTAGAAAAAACTGCTTAAATGTCACAATTACATGATTCAAAATACGTTTCTTTTTAAAGTTAGGCAGAGGTTACTCAGGGGGATTCGATCCTGGGTCTTTAGCTTGACACAGGACCCGGCTTACCACATGGAATACCAAATAAACCTTGTGTATCATATTGGTGTGGTTCAAATTACAAACAAAATCTTAAAATTATCAAAGAATTTTTTTAAAATAAAAAAAAATGGTGAAAATTTGAATACACCGTGCTCATGGATAAATCAGTAAATACCAGTTTTTGAATCATCAAATTCTAAATAAGTAAACAGGTTTTTTAAAAGGCTAAAAGATCACCTGCCTATATTTTTTTAAACTATAAATTCATATTTTTTTCTATAAAAAAAACACAAAGCAAACTAAACATGTCAAACACATTCATATAGTCAAATTATCAAAAAATAATAATACCTACACCAGTAGTGCCCTCTAAGAGTTCACACCTAAGCTGTGAACACTCATCTTATATATATATATATATATATATATATATATATGTTTTGTACCATGAGACCATACTGTGGCACATACACACGGCCACATGAGAAGGGGGATGGTGTTAGCCCTTTATTTGTTAGGTCCTATTAAGACCCTCTAAAAGTCATACTTTCAAGTATTTTTTCTGGATTTCAACCATTAGATGTGTCTATCAATTATCATGGCTTGTTTACTTAAAAAAACAAACTTTATTTTAAATTAATTTAATATAAAATATAAATATTTTATTATCACATTCTAGTATAATATCAACCATTGATTTCTTCGCCCTTTTAAGATATACATCTAGGTATAAAAAATCTTAATCAAATACATGTTTTGAGTAAACAACAATAAACACATTTAATAATACAAATCCAACAAAAAAAACTTGAAAGTACAACAAAAAAAGTAGGACCATCCCCCTTTAATATATATATATATATATATATATATATATATATATATATATATATATATATATATATATATATATAGAGAGAGAGAGAGAGAGAGAGAGAGAGAGAGAGTAGTTTTGATAGTTTTTAGGAAAAGTTCAGCTCATGTTTAGAATTTCATAAACGTGTGGCCCATATTTAAAATTAAGGGCAAAAGGTTGGCCAGTAAATGAAAATTTTGTAATATTATATTTAAAAATCAATATATTCAACTGAGTCTTGGCCTAGATGCAGTGGGTCTTGGTTTGGTTGGGCAAGCTGACACAAAACCCTTGTCGAGCCTACACAAGAATTGGTCGAGCCAACTGAGTCTTGTCAAACCAAGAACTTGACCAGGGTATTCTCCTGCATATTGCTGACTTGACTGGCCCTTGTCTATACAACTTGACCACGCCTCACAATGCCTGGATGGACTGGTCAAGTGTCGCCGGCACCACCTTTAAAGATCGAGCAAGTCTGCCCCAAGACCGCTCCCAGTGAGAAATTTTTGGGGGTTGACTTAGCCCGAGTTGTGTATAGAACTCGACAATTTGAAGCAGTTGCTCAGACCCGGGTTGGTTTCTGGCTCAGACCCATTGTGGACCCAGTCAGGCTCAGCGTATCCCCTGCTTCGAACCAGGGAAAGTCAAAGAAAATATCCTCGAGACAGGTGAACAGATTCTGAATCGAGGGTAGTTTAGTCATTTAAAAATAAGCTGAAAATTGTCTGATCTTTTTAGCTTTGTTTTTTTCTGACAAAAATCACTTAAAAATCCCTCGAAAACTCACTCCTTGACAGCTAAAAAGGCTCACGAGGGTAACGAAACGGATATATTTGTAGCCGTTAGTTATATGACGAATATACCCTCAATGACTCACTAGCTTTTCACATCGGCCATAATATCCTGTTTGGATAGGTGTAGGATTTTCTCGAAAAAAAGTATTAGAAGAAGGTACATAGAAATAAAATGAAAAAATTAAAATTATATAAAAACAATGGGATTACGTCGGGTTTTGAATATCATGATAAAATTATAATATTTAAAAAATGTCACTAATATCTGTTACTATGGATGAGACTTGGAAAGCACACACAAATGCGGGAAAGCACTTTCCAACAAACGCCATGGAGGAAATACAAGAGACACCTCCCAAAAACCAAATTCCCAATCTTCGTCGCATTGGAAAGTTCTACCCGGTGCTTCAAACAATTTAAAGTGGAAGAAGGATCCTATCTTATGGCATATGATGCTGTATGATCCCATGTCGATCCTAATTGTCCAACCGATGAATTTGAACGGTTAAGATTACTTCACATTTTTTTTTTTGGATAATCCAAGGGAAAACACCTCTCCCCATCGCCGACCGCACCTTGGCTGGCCTCCATTTGGTAAAACCCTTAAGGTCTCTCTGCCCACCGGAGAGTACACTGAGCTTCGACCTTGTGACAAGGGATGCCAGCCGTGGGTTTTGAACTTGTGGTGACATTCACAAGTTGCCCCTACCAGACGAGAGAAACCATTAGTTTGGTAGGCGATCAATGTGGACTAATTTTAGCCATTAGTTGGACGGCTATGACAGAGATAGGATGAATTAGGGGTGGCAAAACCTGACACGACCCGTCAACCCGACCCGCGAACCTGAGAACCCGTTTACCCGACCCAACCCATTTATTAAATGGGTTGGCGGGTCGTGTCGGGTTACCAGTTTATTAAACAGGACGGGTTCGTGTTTGCCACAGCCGACCTGTTTAATAAACGGGTTGGGTTCGGGTTGAGGTATGCTGACCCGCCAACCCGTCGGGTAGACCCGCCAACCCGACACGATTGCCACCCCTAGGATGAATATACCATTATATGTAATGTGATGGGATCCATATTGAAGAAAGTTGTATTAAACCGAAAATATTTACAAGCAGATTTTAAACTTGAGACCCCTTTCCCGGGATAGTATAACCAACGGGGCTCTACTTGTTTGGTAGGAGCAGTTAGTGCATGTCACCTTGTGTCGGGATGTTGAAGGTTCAAAACCCAATTGTAACTAGTGGGGTCTACCTAACCCCTAAAAAAATGATGTCAAACTTGGTCCATTTGCCTTTTAACTTATTCAAAGCAACTGACCCACCAGAATCGTTAGAGACCAAAATCAGTCAAATTTTGTTTTTCTTAGTTTTTTGTTTTTCTGTTTTTTTTAATAAAAAACCTTTTGATTCAAAAAACGGTTTGGCTTGATTAGATTATTTGTTTAAAAAAAAAAATATTTTAACAACATTGAGTATACTAATCCACCTTTGAAACAAAGATTAAGGTTGTGTTGAGGAGCCTTGTAATGGGTGGGTGGACAAAGTATGGTTTTGTCAATGTGTGATGTTGAGAGATGAAGTTGCCAAAAACATCCTCTATGAAAAGTGAGACTTTGGGGTAGGCCTAGGAAGACTTGGATGGAGATGATAGGACATGATATAAATGCTTTAAACCTCACCGAGGACATGGCATTGGATAGAAATGATTGGAGGAGAAGGATTCATGTGGAAGACCCATAATGATTTTCTTTGTTGGATCATATCGCCGACCCCAATTGTTTTGGGATGAAGGCGTAGTTGTTGTTGTTGTATGAAAAGTGAGACGTGGTGTCAATCCCTACTCCTTGTTTCATCAACCCCACCACTCTCAAACTAAAAAGGAGAGTACGAGAGCACGGTGAAAACCACAACACAACCGTTGATTCAACGCTCCCCAAACATGGCCTAAGGTTCTCTTTGAGAGAAGGGTATCGAAAGGGCTAGACGGCGTCAAAGACGATTACATGACTTGACAGGGTCCAAACAGATTTGGATTGTGTTTGGAAGATAGAAGTGGAGGGAAGTGTGAATGTGACTGGGAATCAGCCAACTTCAAATACTTGAAATTTCAAAATTTACCTCTTCTGATAAAGAGAAGATATTTACAATTCCTAGAATTACAAGGATTTCGGTGGGTTCTTAAATTTTTTATGGTTAAAATTTTTTACCACATTTTACCGCATTAAATCTTATGTTCACCTATTTTACCCTATTATTGACTGCAATAATGGTGTAGTCAAGAGGCTTACAACTACACCCACCTGCAACATGGTGAGGAATAAGGAGAAATTGAAAGCTTAAATATTTGGAAGAGTTACTTATGTTTCCAAACAATAGAAGGAATTCACAACTCCTTTGAAATTTATTTCCTTTGAAATTTATTTTCTTTGAAATCCAGTTTTTGTATTTTCTCGAACTCCTTGCAAATCCCTCTAACACCTATTCCCAAATAAAACCTAAAAAGCAATGGTAATTTCTCATATCATCATCAAAGGAATGGAAAATTAAAGTCATCTTTTAGAATGTTCTTTTTTTTTTATTATTAGGCATTGAGAAGCGAGTGCTTGGAAAAGAAAGTCCAACGCCTATCTCCCTTCCAATCCAAACGCGTTAAAAGGCGATCCTCAATATGAAAAAGCAACTTTAGCCATTCTTTTAGTGACAAAACTAACCTCAGCCTTTTTGCATTATCCCTCCAAAACTGTACACTATGCTTCTTGAAAAACCCAAGGTCTAGGGGCACATTTTGGAATATGAAAAATACTAAATGAAAACAACATATACGTATAAGTGGATCAGCTCTGATTGGACCATAGTTACGACGAAGCGAAATGGGTACTGCAATTGTTGCGTGAAGCCAAGGCAGAGAAGCGCGTGTTAAAAAGTATTAAGAAGCGTGAAGCTGGTCTCGTTTTGGGAAGCGATTGTGGAAGCGTGTAAGAAGTGAAAAAGAAACATAAGGAGGAAGATGAGTGAGAAGCAAGGGAGAAGCAAAACAACTACTAATATTATTAACATGCAGAACACAAAAATAAGAAAAAAGTGAGTGGAAAGCAAAAGGAAAACTAGTTGGAAACAAAAATGATGCCAGAGGGAAGCGAGTCTTCCCACTTTAGAGCGCGCTTCCCTGACTTAGTTAGGCACTCCCAATAACTAGTTTAACCAACAGTGGCTCCTCATGGTTGGTAGGAACTGCCATTGTATACCTTGTGAGGAGACATTGCAGGTTCAAACCCCAGTGGTATGTTTAATAATAACTGGCCGGGTCTGCCTAACCCCAGCTTGCCTTTAAAAAAAAAATACAATAGTTTAATTTTGGATAAGGATCCTTAAAATAAGATCCGAATGTGTGCTTAAATGAGGTTTTGGATTTGTTTAATCAGACTATTTAAAATTTTGGATATTTATTTTGTGGTGGATCCAAATATGGTTGACAAGGAAACTATTAATTCAGTATGTGCTAAACTGTAAATTGACATGACATTACACAAAATAACAAAAAGATATGAGCCGACATGTTTTAAAAATTCAATCCATTACCTCTATAATTGGCAATTAGAATTAAAATGGCTATTTTTATCTTTTTTAAGAATTTAAAAAAGATAGCAAACGACAAATTCTCAGATCTCCTAAAACCCAGAAATTGTGGGGCTCAAGGAGAATTTGTGTTCTCAATAATTTTCCTACTATAACCAAACACACAGTAAAAGCACATATGAAAGTGGGAAAATGCTATAAAAAATGCAACTTAGAAAGAAAAGTGGCAACTTTTCCATATGGTCCACACAATAAAAAAAATTGAAAGAAAAGTTTTTTTTTTAATTTTGACAAAAAATATTTTCATCTCAAAGATAGAAAGTTTTTCAGTTTTGAGAGCATAGCACCAAAAAAGCTTACTGGGGAAACTCTATGAAAGCCCTAGCTTTGCGAAGTGAAAAGATCATAAGGAAAAAGGCGCATCGATCATTCCTCTAAGGGCTTCGCCATGGGTAACGATCAATCGAGCCCTCACCCCAATCAAAACTCTCTTAACTTTTCTTCAACTTGATTTCTTATCATATCTCATGCCACACAAAATGAGAAAAAAAATCATAAAGAAAAGTTATCATATGAAAACTTTTCATGGGCAAAACTTTCTTTCTTATGACATTCTTTCCCCCCTTTCAAAACATTTGAAAGTGAAAGATAATAAGAAAAAATGGGGGTTGGAAAAGTAAAATGTTTGCCTTTCTCCTTGGTTTGAAACGAGAGAAAATTTCTTGCATGTAAAATTTTCTTCCTTATAAAATCATTTCTCACTTTCATACGTAGGCACATTTGAAAGCAAGAAAATGGTAAGAAAAATGCAAGTAGAAAAGAAAAAATGGTAAGCTTTTCAATCATTTCAAATGATTTTTTTTTTTTTGAAAGAAGTTTTTTTAAGAGCAAGTTTGAAAGTGAAAAAATGATAAAAAATGTAAGTAGGAAAGAAAATATGACAACTTTTCCAACCATTCCAAATGAGAAAAATTTGGAAAAAAAAAGTTTTTTTAAAAAGTTTCATTTTTTATAAAAACAAAAATCCTACACTCAATTTTTTTATCAAAAATTCTTTTTGATTAGGTCTACCATTCACCCGCAATAGATCTCATCTCATCCCATGAGTTGCCACAACAAGAGCTTCTTCTATCTTCATCTTCTTCCAACCCACCACCACTCACTCTTTCTCTCCCTTTTGGGTGTGGTCCATCCTCTCTCTCTCTCTCTCTCTCTCTCTCTCTCTCTATATATATATATATATATATATATATATATATATATATATATATATATATATATATATATACACACACACGGTAGAGAGGGTTGATCAACCCCCAACCCTCTCATTTTTCTCACATTTTCATTCTGTTTTTCTCATGTTACACAAACAAGTAAACAATTTTCATTTAGAAAAGTTATTCTATCAAAACTTCTCATAGGTGATTTTTTTTTGCTTTCAAACTTCATTCAAAAAGTGAGATTTTTTATAGAAAAAAATTCTTGTACCCGAGAGTAAAGAAAAATTTTCATATAAAAATTCTTTTTGATTAGGACGACCATTCACTCACAACACATCTCATCTCATAAGCGGCCACAACAAGTTCTTCATTCTCATCTTCTTCTCACCCACCACCATTTCAAGCTCTCTCTCTCTCTCATTTTTCAATGTTGTCAGTATCGGTATCGGCCCTGAATCGTTTGTATCAGCCGATACTAATACTCAGCTGGATTGTTCTGTATCGGCTAAAAAATAATAATAAATATTATGTATCAATCATAGCATGACACTTGTTAAAACCATTAAAATGATTTAAAAATAATATTAAAAAAATATTTTTTTGGTATTTTTTACATTTATTAAAAAACATCCGGTTCAAGTCTGCAGTGTATAGAAATTTTGCCGATACGAAGTGTTTCGACATATACTGATAACCTTGTATTTTTTTTCACATTTTTTATTTTGTTTTTCTCACACTACACAAAGTAAAAAAAAAAAAATCATTTAGAAAAGTTGTCCAAACTAGTTAGGCAAATTGTTTTCGTCGTGTTAGAATTTTCTTGCTTTCAAACGTGCCCCTTGGAAACTCCGACTTTTCTCTTTTGTTTTGTTGAATTCAAAACTTTTTGGCTTCAGTATGTACGTAATGGCTCAATCGTAATATTTGGAAATTCAAAGGGTGAAAATTCGCCTCTAGGCCATTCGTTGTCTTCCTCTCTGGGTGGGACATTTTTCGGACGGTGGAAAAGTAGGAAGGCCGAGAAACAAATATAAGGAGCCCTAAAACTGCTTTCAAACTTTCAAACTCTCTCTCTCTCTCTCTCTGTATATATATATAACAATACCGCCAATCGCGCGTACGGAAACCGCTGCCGGGAAACCGCTGTCCCGTGTCCGGAAGCCTCCCGCTCAGCCAGAAACCGAACGGAAATCCCGATTATCGCGACGCCTCTCCGTTTCCGTTTCCTTCCCCCATCGCTTCGGGGAGCTCGCTCAGAGGAAGGCTTCCGAGGCGCCGGAAGAGTTGGAGGGAGGCGATCGAGCTGATTTACGGCGGATCGTGTGAGGATCAACCGATCTTCGTCCTCCTCTTGGTTTCTGGTGGTTTTTGACGGTCGCCATGGGCGATGATCGAAACGGGTGAACGGAGGGGAAAGGAAGGATTTTTTAAGATAGCGGACGGCGTTTTCAGGCTCGATTTTCCGTCGTTTTCAGGTAAGATACGGTTCTTGTTTGATTTTTTTGGATGTTCTTGAACATTCGATCGTTAGCTTTCGTTGTTGTTCATCATTATGGAACGTAGTTGATGTTAATGGAGATTTTTTTTTTGGATTTTCTCTGTTTTTCCTTCCCTATTTCTTAGCAAAGATAGCAATTTTCGCATGTCGATTTGCTCATTTCTCCGTGGTCTTTTTGGGAAACACGGTGCATCTCGATGCATCGTGTTGTCCGGCCAGGGGTTGACCGGTTAAAGTTACGTTCGTCTTCCTCCATGTCCACCCTGGCTCTGCTAATCATGGTTTGTGAAGACAACGAAGGTTGAAGCATAGCCGAGTCGGTAAACGTATCGATTGAGTCATTCCCAAGGACTAATAGGCCGAGTCGAGCTAGTTTCGGGTCCTCAATTCCGAGTCTTTTCAGGCTCTGCCGCCTGGTTAGGTGTCAGATTAACCTTTTTTAGTGAAGAGCATTTTCGCGCTCTTTCGCGTGACTCTTTAGCGGTGCGCTCACTTGTGGAGAAGCTTGGTCGTTACACAGTAGTGTAAAATGAAAGTCTCAACTTATCCTAATTTTCTGGATGAGTGGGGCATCAACGTACCGCTTGCTTGAAATTTATCCAGGAAACGAATTTTTCTTAGGAGGAGTACAAGTGAAATACCCGATTGATTAAAATCACGATCAACATGGAATTGAGGGTGTTTGTTGAAAATTTGAAATATGTCCCCCTCACACGCTCCACTAGAGGCTGCAGCATTCCCATTGCAAGAGATGCCTATGTATTTTCTAGGATGAACCTCATGTAAAAGTTATATATATCTCATACTCGTTACTCCTTACAATGGTGTGTGTTTGTGTGTGGCTTACCATAATACGCTCCTCATTTTCTCCGCCCAAACTCTAAGAGTTCCTTACAAAATCTGGATGGTCTCCTGCCTGACATGTCAACGCTTTCAAGAAAAGCCTTATCACTGAGAAAGGGAAATCTATAACTAACTAAATGATAAGAAGACAAATGATCCTCCCATACTGTGCTTGCAAACTTTTGAAGAATTTATCTATGCCATTATTTGGAATGACAAGGAAATGATAGAAATGCATGTCTGTAACATTCAATTCCAAACCCCAATTGTCTCATGGGAAACAATAATGATCAGTAGGTTCAATGGAATTCTGAGACTTACATGTCATCACGATGTGATTTAGGTTATTTGTGAGTGGAACTTTTGGAGGGTATAGGGTAGATTTTGATTTTGTAGAAGAGAGGAATGTGTAATGACATTACACTAACAGAAAATCCTTAATTACCTTTTCACCAGAAGGGATTTTGGATTTCCTTTTTTTCCCATAACTTCAGATTTCCCTTTTTGTTTCTCAAAAACTGCAAAAGACCAACTCTTTGGGTGATAGTGGGGGATTTTTCAAGATGTCCACGATCTACTATACTCTAGTTTTCCCTTCCCTAAGGTGAAACCAATGAGACTTGATGGAAATTTATATAAATGAGAAACATTTCAGACATGTACCAGAAGCTTTAGAAAGAATAAGAAAATGCTGTCACATGAACTTGACTAAAAGGACCGAGGACGTGCTATTTTCTGTGGTCCCTCTAGGGATAGTATAGCATAAGGGGACATGACTAGTGAGTGCATTGGAGTATCCCTGTGCCACCAAGAAAATGTAGGAAGAGATGCAAACTCAAGTCGACATGTTCTCAAGATCTCTTTGGGTCAAAAAAGTATGATACATTCAACTTTTAGCTGTCATAATTGGTCTTCTTTTATAATTTGCAGAAATCATGCTAGTTAATATGGGTATTTACTTACATTTCTCATGATTTCAATGTTTTGGCCTCCTTAAATTCAATCACTAGTGTAATTCATTTTATTTTCCCTGTTTCCCTGTTGTGCTTTAGGGTTGAGGAATTGTAATTTAACAGCAGCCTTAGAATGGTTACTTGAATTAGATCTGGGTTGTGTGCTCTGTCACACAAATTTTCGAATCTGGTGAAAATGAGTAGACATACATTATAATAATGTTGAAAGCAGAGAACAAAGTGCCTTGGTCAAGTGGGGAGGGATCAACTGATACTGTGTGCTGAGTCCAATCAGTCAGGGACTCATACGCCAGGGCCTGCTTTGTTACATTATTAAACCCATATGGTTTCAAGTTGACAAAAGTCACAAAACGATACGAGAAAAAATTCTTTGACGAGGGATGTTACTTTCCAATTTAATATATTTTCAAATTCAAAATTTAATATTATCTTTTGTGATTTTAAATATTTTAGCTCATCATTTGCCCTTGATTCACTGTTTGTTCTTCTGCATTCTTTTGGTGTTCCTTTTGTTCTTCTTGGTTCTGTTGTTTTATTCTCGTATGTTAATTATGTTTGCAGAGTCTTGTTGCTTTTTATAGTCAAAACTCAAAAGTATGATGGTTGTTAAAGCACGTCAAAGCGTGAATGATTCTGCAAAAGCAGAGGTCGGGGAGATTGACACCAGTGCACCCTTTGAATCTGTTAAAGCTGCTGTTACCTTGTTTGGTGAAGGCGCATTATCTGCAGAGAAACTCATTGTGAAGAAGCCCAAGCCACCTTATCTTGAGGTATTCCTTGATTAATTTATTATGTTTGACCTATTTGATTTGTATAACTGTAATTGTTTTTTAATCCTAACAATGAAACTGACCTTGTATGCTTGAGACTTAATTGAAGTTCTGTTAATCTTGATGAAGATATTGAGAGTTGACACACTACAATAGATTTCACAGAATAGTTATTTGATTTGTATAACGATGAGAATCCTGTAAAATCTACACACACGAAGCACTTCAACTCACTCACTCTACACAGGGAGCTTCAGTCGAGTAGCTTCCTTGTCTGGATAAACTACCTTGGGTCTAATTGGTCGAGGCTTTTTGCATACGGCTGTCTGATTCTTGGCTGCAAACCTCGTGTATCTAGATGGAATTAGAATGATAAGGATTTGCCAATTGTAAATGTACCTGATTGTGATCTTATCTTATTTGAAAAAACTCCTTCATGTTACATACCATACAAAATGGGAACTCTCAAGAACCTTATCGGCAGTTCTTACCAGATCATTTCTAAATTGTAAAGTTGCTATTTACATGTAAATTTTGATGATTACAAATCTTGGTTGCCCACCAAAAAAGGTTTACTGACGGTCATAAACCTCTTTGTGGTATTTGTGAGCAGAAAAGAGTTGCAAAGGATACACAGCTTCACTTGGCTCAGAAGGAACTGAACAAATACAAGGAACAGCTACGGAATGCAGAGACAACAAAAGCCCAAGCCCTGGATGAACTTGAGAAGGCAAGGAAAACTGTCAATGATCTGACTCAAAAGCTAAATAGCATAAATGAGTCTATGGAATCTGCTATTAAGGCGACTGAAGCATCCAGGGTTCAAGCCAAGGAACTTGAAGCTGCAACTTCCGGCCAACCAATAAGCAATGAAACTTCATGGCAAACCGAATTGGGCAAAACAAGGGAACGCTATTCAAGTGCCATGACAGAGCTTGATGGGGCCAAGCAAGAGCTGAGAAGGATGCGGCAAGAGTTTTCTGCATCAATGGATGCCAAGGCTTCTGCAATTCAGCAGGTGACTGATGCAGCACAAGCCATTCAAGCCAACACGGAGCGTGCACGTGAACTGACTGTGGAGATCACTGCTGCTAATGCCTCCCTCACCCAAGTCAAGCATGCTCACATGCAAGCCCTGCAGGAGCACGCAGATATTGTGAAATCCCTTGAGGAAAACCAGTCTAGTCCACCCGTCCAACAAACGCAAAAGAAACTCGAAGCATTACGAAAGGAGGTCCATGCTGAGAGTGCTGAAGATCTTGAGGCCAAATTGACAGTGAAAATGAATGAAGTTGGAAGTGTGCAGAAGCAGCTTGATTCAGTGAAAGCATTGACGTTAAATTCGTTGGCAAATATAACTGCAGATCTAACTGAAGCCAAGGGAACTCTCCACAAAGTTGCAGAAGAAGAAGAATCTCAGAGAAATCTACTGGAGTCATTGAAGGTGGAACTTGAGAATGTGAAGAAGGATCACCAAGAATTGGAGGAAAAAGAGGCTGAAGCCGAGAATATTGCTGCAGAACTGCACGCCAAGCTTCAAAATGCCAAGGCTGAGCTTGTCATGGCACTTGCCACGGAGGCAAAAGTAAAAGGTGCATCTGATGAACTTGTGTTGGCTCTTAAGCAGCTGTCTTCAGAGTCGGAAGAGGCGAAGGTGGAGGCAGATAAAATGAGGCAAGAAGCGCAAGAGCTGAAAAGGGAGGCGGAGGCTACGAGAACCGCTCTTGAAGATGCCGAGAAGAGACTGTGGGTCGCTTTGAGGGAGGCCGAAGAAGCTAAGGCTGCTGAAGCCGATGCTCTCAATCAGATCAAGTTATTATCTGAGAAGGCAAGTGCTGCCCGTGCATCATCGTCAGAACACGGCGCCAACATTACGATATCCAAGGAGGAATATGATTCTTTGACGAGGAAGATGAATGATGCTGACACACTGGCTGGGATGAAGATATCTGCTGCCATGGCGCAAGTGGAAGCCGTTAGGGCAAGCGAGCAGGAGGCACTGAAGAAGCTGGAATCAATCAGGAAGGAAATCAAAGAGATGGAGGCTGCAACAGAGGAAGCTCTCAAGAAGTCTGAGATGGCAGCAGCAGCAAAGAAGGCGGTAGAAGGAGAGCTGAAGAGATGGCGGGAACGCGAGCAGAAGAAGCGGGCTTCTGTCGAACTGCCTCCACGACCGCCAGTGAACCAAAAGGAGGATGAGGTTAACAGGGTTTCAGATGTAGGGCCAGCCACCACAGCAGTAGTGAAAGCTCGCTGGCAGGAAAAGCTGGTGAACAGCAGCCAGAAAATGGAGAGGTCGTCGACCTTAAAGAAGAAGAAGATGTTGTCAAGTTTGAGTGGTATTTTCCACAAGAAGAAGAATCAGGTGGAAAGTGGGAAGCCGTCCTACCTTCCTGGTGAGAAGATGGTTTAAAAGGGGAGGAGTTTGCACATATTTTGGAGGAATAAGTATGTGGTGTTCATATGGATTTTGGTGGTGAGTTATTTTGTTTCACGTTTGCTGGTTTTTAGTGTGTACAATCTTGAAAAGAGAGTGGAAGTAGCAAGACTTTGAATTGTGTATACACCATCATAGATCTTCCAAGTTGCACAAATGATCGTACGCACCCTTGAAGCATCGAGTCCTCAAAATGGCCATGGTCTATCGCTGTCGTCCATTGAATGGCGTTTTTTTCTGATTTTATAATATGAAAAAATCACACCCAGCACAAAAACCTGATTACGCTGGCTCGGCCTGCCATACCTACCAATCATCGTGCTGGCGTAAAACTCCTAGGCTAAGATCCCTGTCCATGAGAATCGAACCTTGATCACCCGTTTAGTGGCCAAGACTCACCCCACTACACCAATCCCCTTTGGAGCCGTGATTGGATGGCATGTTAGCTCCTCCAGTTAGTTGCATTGATGAGCCAATCTGTCCGATAGAAATTTGTTGCCTGATGGCCTGTATCTACCCAGTTTCAGTCTTTTAGGGTTTCGATCAAACAGATGGCATGATATTGAAGTCACAAGTCCTAGTATTGGGATTTTCCTGGTAAGAGAAATCTCACCATAAATTAAAAGTATATTTGTAAAAGGATTAAGATTTTAAGAATTTAAAGTATGTAGAAACATCAACTTTTACATTTTTACAGTAACAGGCCTACGTAACACGGACTCTTTTAACAGGGCACCACACCCGCACCCATGCGGGTGCGACACTTGAACTCAGCTTCCTTTGTGTTAGGTGAAGTCAACCACACTGAGGTCCATTTCCATTCAAAAGTAGATTCATTTAACCCTAATGAATTTCAGTTTTGTTTATATTATATATATAAATACATAAATGCACACACACATATATATATATATATATATATATATATATATATATATATATATATATATATATGCACCTCTGCAGGAGTGTGGTGTTATTTTTTATTGATAAGGAATAGCAATTGTAGATTATTAATTTGATTTATTGCATGATGAATTGATGATATGATAATTGTTTTTATTTCATTAGTGTTAACTTAAAACTGTTAATATATATATATATATACCCTCCCCGCACCCTCACACCCAAGTTTTTTTAAAGAGCTGCATCACCGCACCCGCACCTATGTGACATAGTAACATACATGTAATATCATTGGCATTTTGATATTTCTGAAAATAAGATGCTTGTCTCATAATAGTCTGTGGATGGATCACATTGAAGTCTATATCAAGCTGTCTTTTTTTGACGAAAACCAGGTCACTTAATGAGATAGACTCCTTATGAGGTAAAACTCCAAGTTGAGGACATGACCACCCAGCCTTGTGTGCCTCAGCAAAGGCATCCGCCATGTGCCAGCAGGATTACAGCGTGAGCATTCAACTTGACTTATAAACCTGCTGATCACATAGTTTTTTTTTTTTAAAGACAAGCTAGGGTTATGCAGACCCCCTACCAGTTATACAACTATACCAATGGGTTTTGAACCTGCAACGTCCCAACACATGGTGACGTGCACTAGCTGCTCCTACCAAACAAGCAGAGCCCCGTTGGGTACCGATCACATAGGTTAATCACTGCAGTTCATCTTAAAAATTAGTCGGCATCCAGATACGATGGATTAGAATGCCTAAAAGACATTGCTTTGGTTATTCAGTGTAATGTGATAACTCTACAGTGTTTCTTCAAAGATAAAGTTGGGCACTATGAAATACCAACGGATGATCCCTTTGGTGATCAAGGATATAAAACATTTTAATTTTTGTCTATTTTATCCAAGATTTTTCCTAATAAAGGCATGAAAAGACTGATTATTAGTCCCTTGACAAATGCATTGTTGACAAACTGCCTTTTTTTACTTATCATTAAGCTACTAGCAAAAACGATTAATAAAAATTGCATTGAACCATCAATTACTCATTTTCTGAAAAATGGAAACCTACTAAACATAGATTTCCGGTATATTTTTTAATCTATTTTTGGAAATTCTGACCTGTAGATGGATCAACATGATTGATTTACTAAAAAATAGCAGCTTACATCATGCATGCATTTTGGATGAAAAAATGGTATTTAGACCACAAAAATTATAAAAATTGGACTCTTGGTTTTTTAAACCTTATAAAAACCTATTCATGCTTCGGAATCAAAATGACCCAAGAAATGATTCCTATACAAACAAACATATACATCACATCGGGTCAGAATATTAAGAAAACATCAAAAATTATGAAAATCCAAAAACATATAGTTCCCATTTCCCCTCTTTTCTTATCTTGACATTGGGGATATAAAAACAAAATGATAGACCCCTTCCATTATGGTGCCCCTCACAGATGGCCATTTTTGGAAAGATGGATAGACAGAACTATCATGCTTGGGCATCAGGCAACCTGAAAAGTGTGAACTTCACAATAATTTTGGCCTCTACTCATTCCACATAACAGGTTTTACAGCTCTCTCTCTCTCACGAATTCAACAGAGTACAATATTTCCTTTCAGTAATTTCTGCCGCTTATACAAATGGAAATAATACATACAGACATAAACCACTTCAAAGTTGGTTCAGAACAAAATGCAAAGCTACGAAAAGAGAGGGCCCTGATTAGCTCCCTGTTTGGAGAACTATTAGAACGGTCACAGAAGTCGACGAGAATATCCTGTCAGCCTTTAGATCCACAACCTAATCAACGCACCAGAACCCTGCAACAGCTCATATATATGACCAGAAGAACACAGGCCTGAGGGCTACCTGATTTCAACCCCCCCCCCAACCCCTGCGTGATTTCACCACAAAAACTACAAACCTAACTTCACCCTTAAAAACAAATTTTCATCATTTTTTTTTGAATTTATAACACAAAGACGTTGGGCATCAGGCAGACCCAAGCTATATATATATATATATATATATATATATATATATATATATATATATATATATATATATATATATATATATATATTACGAGTCACTGAAATATGAGAACTAAAAGTATGAGCATTTCAAGCACTGTTTTTGGAAAATCCAACCATGTGGATGTAATTAGCATGGTAAAATTGCAAGGAACCAACGTGTATTTTTTGATGAAAAAACAAGATGGTAGAATGATTGAATATTCATGAAGATTATGAGAGATTGATCTTAAAACCTTAAAAAAAAATTCATTTATGCATCAAAATCAGATGACTCAATATGGTTATTATAAAACCAAGCATGTAAAAATCACATTCGTACAGTTAAATTTTAAAAAAAATCCAAGAAATTTGTGGTTCACACATTAGTTCGCATATTCAAGTGACTGCATCATATTATATATAATACAATAGAAACTGGCCGGTCGGCTCCATCCATTAACGGGCCAAACAACACCTAGAGCCGGAGTAAAAATTTTTACAGCCAGTCTCAGACATCCAAGGAAGAATTAGCAGCACCAGCTCTCAAGCCTGGCGAAGGCGAAAGCTCTTAGGCGGCCACTGCGAATGTTTTGAGAAACAAGCCATTGGAATTGTCATCACAGACAGGAATAAGTACCACTACAGCAGAAACAAACACAGCTACACAAACACCATCAAACCTCGATCACATTCCAAATCTTCACTGGAGTTGTCAAAAATCCCAATCCCCCAACATCCCATATTGCTTGTACCAAAAGTTTAACCACTTAAACGATTTGAAACTTAATTTACCCCACAAAAACAATGAATTTAAAACAATTTCACAAATTACATTCTTCAGCTGCACAGAAACTTGCAACCCACAATATCACAAAATCCAGTAAACTATCTAGCAGCAAACTCATATCGTGATAACATGGCAGTCAAAAGTCGAGCATATTGATGAGTAATAAGATATACCAAAATAGAAAATTACGGTTAAACAACAAAACTATAATCAATTAAACACTTCTGAAAAAAAAGAAGAAAAGAAAAGAAAACAGGCACCACAGACACCATATGAACGCAGCATGATAACCAATCAACTTGGGAAGTATCTAACTTCAAAAGATCATGAAATAGAAAACTATTGGAACTATTAGCTATGATGATTGCATACAACACCTAGAGCCGGAGGAGTAAAAAATTTTACAGCTACAGTCTCAGACATCCAAGGAAGGATTAGCAGCACGAGCTCTCAAGCCTGGCAAAGGCGAAAGCTCTTAGGCGGCCACTGCGAATGTTTTGAGAAACAAGCCTTTGGAATTGTCATCACAGACACGAATAAGTATCACAACAGCAGAAACAGACAGACAGACAGCAACACGACATACCTAGATCACATTCCAAATCTTCAAAACAATTCTCAAAAATCCAAATTCCCCAACATCCCATATTGTTTGCTTCTAAAACTTTAACCTTAAACGATTTCAAAACTGATTTCCCCAGGGACCAAAAAAGAAAAATAACTTTTTCTTTATTAACATTTCACGAATTACATTCTTCAACTACACAGAAGCATGCAACCAACAATAACACAAAATCCAGTGACCTATCCACGCAGCAAACTAACAGCAGAAAAGTTGGATCCAAATGTGGCCAATGGGTCTCACAAAAGAAATCGAATGAACAACTAAGATAGTGGACCCTTGAAGTGCAGTTAAGGAGGTGGTTATTGGATAGTGGGGCAAGATAAACAAGAATAGAATCAAAAGTGCAGAGGGACAAAGGCCATCTCCTCTAAATAAACACCTCAAAAGAAAATGCAGAAGAATGAAAGAAACAAAAAAATTGACAAAGAGGCCAAGAAGTAACAAAAGTGGAGTGACATATATTTCTTGAACCAAATAGATGTTTATGCTAATGAGTTCAATAGTCCATCATTGCTAGTAATCTTAAAATGGTCTCAAAAAGTGAATTTGTATATATGATAATTCATCCTAAGAAGTTAATGTTTCAAAAGCAAAGCAGTAAGCAAGATCCCTAGCAGCCCCGCCATTGCACTGCTTATAGAGTTATCTGAAAAACACCCACTTACGAAATCCTCTTCATCATCCACAGCATGCGACCATAGAGAAACAAATTCGTCATTACAATTTATGGCACATAAATTAGCATAATGTGGAAATCTATGCACACTAATCACTACATGTCTCAGACATCCCAGGAAGAATTAGCAGCACCAGCTCTCAAGCCTGGCGAAGGCGAAAGCTCTTAGGCGGCCACTGCGAATGTTTTGAGAAACAAGCCATTGGAATTGTCATCACAGACAGGAATAAGTACCACTACAGCAGAAACAAACACATCTACACAAACACCATCAAACCTTGATCACATTCCAAATCTTCAATGGAGTTCTCAAATATCCCAATCCCCCAACATCCCATATTGCTTGTACCAAAAGTTTAACCACTTAAACGATTCGAAACTTAATTTCCCCCACAAAAACAATGAATTTAAAACAATTTCACAAATTACATTCTTCAGCTGCACAGAAACTTGCAACCCACAATATCACAAAATCCAGTAAACTATCTAGCAGCAAACTCATATCATGATAACATGGCAGTCAAAAGTCGAGCATATTGATGTGTAATAAGATATACCAAAATAGAAAATTACGGTTAAACAACAAAACTATAATCAATTAAACCCATCTGAAAAAAAAGAAGAAGAAAAGAAAAGAAAACAGGCACCACAGACACCATATGAAAGCAGCATGATAACCAATCAACTTGGGAAGTATCTAACTTCAAAAGATCATGAAATAGAAAACTATTGGAACTATTACCTATGATGATTGCATACAACACCTAGAGCTGGAGGAGTAAAAAAAATTACAGCTACAGTCTCAGACATCCAAGGAAGGATTAGCAGCACTAGCTCTCAAGCCTGGCGAAGGCGAAAGCTCTTAGGCGGCCACTGCGAATGTTTTGAGAAACAAGCCATTGGAATTGTCATCACAGACAGGAATAAGTACCACTACAGCAGAAACAAACACATCGACACAAACACCATCAAACCTCGATCACATTCCAAATCTTCACTGGAGTTCTCAAATATCCCAATCCCCCAACATCCCATATTGCTTGTACCAAAAGTTTAACCACTTAAACGATTTGAAACTTATTTTCCCCCACAAAAACAATGAATTTAAAACATTTTCACAAATTACATTCTTCAGCTGCACAGAAACTTGCAACCCACAATATCACAAAATCCAGTAAACTATCTAGCAGCAAACTCATATCATGATAACATGGCAGTCAAAAGTCGAGCATATTGATGTGTAATAAGATATACCAACAAAGAAACTTACGGTTAAACCACAAAACTATAATGAATTAAACCCTTCTGACAAAAAAAAGAAGAAAAGAAAAGAAAACAGGCACCACAGACACCATATGAAAGCAGCATGATAACCAATCAACTTGGGAAGTATCTTACTTCAAAAGATCATGAAATACAAAACTATTGGAACTATTAGCTATGATGATTGCATACAACACCTAGAGCCGGAGGAGTAAAAAATTTTACAGCTACAGTCTCAGACATCCAAGGAAGGATTAGCAGCACTAGCTCTCAAGCCTGGCAAAGGCGAAAGCTCTTAGGCGGCCACTGCGAATGTTTTGAGAAACAAGCCTTTGGAATTGTCATCACAGACACGAATAAGTATCACAGCAGCAGAAACAGACAGAACGACAGCAACACGACAGCAACACGACATACCCAGATCACATTCCAAATCTTCAAAACAATTCTCAAAAATCCAAATTCCCCAACCTCCCATATTGTTTGCTTCTAAAACTTTAACCTTAAACGATTTCAAAACTGATTTCCCCAGGGACCAAAAAAGAAAAATAACTTTTTCCTTATTAACATTTCACGAATTACATTCTTCAACTACACAGAAGCATGCAACCAACAATAACACAAAATCCAGTGACCTATCCACGCAGCAAACTAACAGCAGAAAAGTTGGATCCAAATGTGGCCAATGGGTCTCACAAAAGAAATCGAATGAACAACTAAGATAGTGGACCCTTGAAGTGCAGTTAAGGAGGTGGTTATTGGATAGTGGGGCAAGATAAACAAGAATAGAATCAAAAGTGCAGAGGGACAAAGGCCATCTCCTCTAAATAAACACCTCAAAAGAAAATGCAGAAGAATGAAAGAAACAAAAAAATTGACAACAGAGGCCAAGAAATAACAAAAGTGGAGTGACAGATACATTTCTTGAACCACATAGATGTTTATGCTAATGAGTTCAATAGTCCATCATTGCTAGTGATCTTAAAATGGTCTCAAAAACTGAATTTGTCTATATGATAATTCATCCTAAGAAGTTAATGTTTCAAAAGCAAAACATTAAACAAGATCCCTAGCAGCCCCGCCATTGCACTGCTTATAGAGTTATCTGAAAAACATCCAGTTATGAAATCCTCTTCATCACCCACAGCACGCGACCATAGAGAAACAAATTCGTCATTACAATTTATGGCACATAAATTAGCATAATGTGGAAATCTACGCACACTAATCACTACATGTCTCAGACATCCAAGGAAGAATTAGCAGCACCAGCTCTCAAGCCTGGCGAAGGCGAAAGCTCTTAGGCAGCCACTGCGAATGTTTTGAGAAACAAGCCTTTGGAATTATCATCATTGACATGATAAAAGTGAACTCACAAAGAAAATTTGCAGTGCTTGCACAAGCATTTATAAAGAAAAACTCATCTTCTAGGGAGTATAAATACAAAATATCATGAAATAAAAGGCTAGCGTATGCAATACTTTTCAAGTCCTCAAGACTAGAGAAAAGGATCCTTTACAAAACAGAAGTAAACTAATAGAGCTATTAGCAATTGTAATAACATACATAACCAAGAACGAGAATATTCGCAAATTTTCTGGCTGCATAGCATCTGACATCCAAAGAAGAATTAGCAGCACCAGATCTCCAGCCTGGCGAAGGCGGGAGCTCCTAAGCAGTCACTGCGAATGTTTTGAGAAACAAGCCTTTGGAATTATCATCATTGACCTAAAACTGAACCCACAAAGAAAAATTGCAGCGCTTGCACAAACATTCTCCAAGGGAGGAGTATAAATACAAAATATCATGAAATAGAGAAGGAGCAAGTATGCAATACTTTTCATGTCCTCAAGACTAGAGAGAAGGATCCTTTACAAAACAGTAGTAAACTAATAGAGCCATTAGCAATTGTAATAACATGCATCACCAAGAACGAAAATATTCGCAAACTTTCTGGCTGCACAGCCTCAGACATCCAAGAAAGAATTAGCAGCACCAGCTCTCAAACCTGGCGAAGGCGAAAGCTCTAAGGCAGCCACTGCGAATGTTTTGAGAAACAAGCCTTTGGAGTTGTCATCATTGACACATGAACACAAACAAAATAAAAAACTTCACAGAGCAACTAACCAAAAGCATTAAAAAAACCAGCACCAAAAAACTCTAAGGAAGACTCATTCAGTAATTCGTTAAAAAAAGTTTACAACCCAGCATTGTTAAGGGACAAGAACAGTGGGATGAAGATACAGCTAGACATCTAGCCGATATGAATAGAACTTGGAAAACATAAGAGAGCTTAAACAAACTACAGGACTAACTCTCAAGCCTGGCAAGAATTAAAAAAAATTTACAACCAAGCATTGTTAAGGAAGAATTAGCAGCACTAGCTTGCAAAGGTGAAAGCTCTTAGGCGGCCACTGCAAATGTTTTGAGAAACAAGCCCTTGGAGTTTTCATCATCGACATATAAGTAAACTCCCAAGGAAAATCTAAGGCGATTGCACAAACTTTCACCAAAAACATCTTGGGAAGTATATAAATTCAAAAGGTCATGCAATAGAAACAACAAGACAAACTATTAGAACTATTAGCCATTAAATTTGCATACAACTCCAAGAGCCAAAATAGTAAAAATGCTATTAATAGTCGCAGACATCCAAGAAAGAATTAGCAGCACTAGCTCGAAAGCTCTTAGGCGCAGCCGCCACAAATGTTTTGAGAAACAAGCCTTTGGAATTGTCATCATTCACATACAAGTAGACAGACAAAGAAAACCTACAGCACGTGCACAAACTTTCACCAAAAACAACTTAAAAAGTGTCTAAGTTCCACATATCATGAAATAGAAAACTATTGGAACTATTAAATATTATAATTGCATACAACACCTAGAGCCAGAACAGAAAAAAATTTCATGGCTACAGTCTCAGACATCCAAGGAAGAATTAGCAGCACCAGCTCTCAAGCCTGGCGAAGGCGAAAGCTCTTAGGCGGCCACTGCGAATGTTTTGAGAAACAAGCCATTGGAATTGTCATCACAGACAGGAATAAGTACCACTACAACAGAAACAAACACATCTACACAAACACCATCAAACCTCGATCACATTCCAAATCTTCACTGGAGTTCTCAAATATCCCAATCCCCCAACATCCCATATTGCTTGTACCAAAAGTTTAACCACTTAAACGATTTGAAACTTAATTTCCCCCACAAAAACAATGAATTTAAAACATTTTCACAAATTACATTCTTCAGCTGCACAGAGACTTGCAACCCACAATATCACAAAATCCAGTAAACTATCTAGCAGCAAACTCATATCATGATAACATGGCAGTCAAAAGTCGAGCATATTGATGTGTAATAAGATATACCAACATAGAAAATTACGGTTAAACCACAAAACTATAATCAATTAAACCCTTCTGACAAAAAAAAGAAGAAAAGAAAAGAAAACAGGCACCACAGACACCATATGAAAGCAGCATGATAACCAATCAACTTGGGAAGTATCTTACTTCAAAAGATCATGAAATACAAAACTATTGGAACTATTAGCTATGATGATTGCATACAACACCTAAAGCCGGAGGAGTAAAAAATTTTACAGCTACAGTCTCAGACATCCAAGGAAGGATTAGCAGCACTAGCTCTCAAGCCTGGCAAAGGCGAAAGCTCTTAGGCGGCCACTGCGAATGTTTTGAGAAACAAACCTTTGGAATTGTCATCACAGACACGAATAAGTATCACAACAGCAGAAACAGACAGAACGACAGCAACACGACATACCCAGATCACATTCCAAATCTTCAAAACAATTCTCAAAAATCCAAATTCCCCAACATCCCATATTGTTTGCTTCTAAAACTTTAACCTTAAACGATTTCAAAACTGATTTCCCCAGGGAGCAAAAAAGAAAAATAACTTTTTCCTTATTAACATTTCACGAATTACATTCTTCAACTACACAGAAGCATGCAACCAACAATAACACAAAATCCAGTGACCTATCCACGCAGCAAACTAACAGCAGAAAAGTTGGATCCAAATGTGGCCAATGGGTCTCACAAAAGAAATCGAATGAACAACTAAGATAGTGGACCCTTGAAGTGCAGTTAAGGAGGTGGTTATTGGATAGTGGGGCAAGATAAACAAGAATAGAATCAAAAGTGCAGAGGGACAAAAGCCATCTCCTCTAAATAAACACCTCAAAAGAAAATGCAGAAGAATGAAAGAAACAAAAATTGACAAAAGAGGCCAAGAAATAACAAAAGTGCAGTGACAGATACATTTCTTGAACCAAATAGATGTTTATGCTAATGAGTTCAATAGTCCATCATTGCCAGTGATCTTAAAATGGTCTCAAAAACTGAATTTGTCTATATGATAATTCATCCTAAGAAGTTAATGTTTCAAAAGCAAAGCATTAAACAATATCCCTAGCAGCCCCGCCATTGCACTGCTTATAGAGTTATCTGAAAAACATCCAGTTAGGAAATCCTCTTCATCACCCACAGCATGCGACCATAGAGAAACAAATTCGTCATTACAATTTATTGCACATAAATTAGCATAATGTGGAAATCTACGCATACTAATCACTACATGTCTCAAACATCCAAGGAAGAATTAGCAGCACCAGCTCTCAAGCCTGGCGAAGGCGAAAGCTCTTAGGCAGCCACTGCGAATGTTTTGAGAAGCAAGCCTTTGGAATTATCATCATTGACATAAAAGTGAACTCACAAAGAAAATTTGCAGTGCTTGCACAAACATTCATAAAGAACAACTCATCTTCTAGGGAGTATAAATACAAAATATCATGAAATAAAAGGCTAGCGTATGCAATACTTTTCAAGTCCTCAAGACTAGATAAAAGGATCCTTTACAAAATAGAAGTAAACTAATACAGCTATTAGCAATTGTAATAACATACATAACCATGAACGAGAATATTCGCAAATTTTCTGGCTGCATAGCATCTGACATCCAAGGAAGAATTAGCAGCACCAGCTCTCCAGCCTGGAGAAGGCGGGAGCTCTTAAGCAGCCACTGCGAATGTTTTGAGAAACAAGCCTTTGGAATTATCGTATTTGACATAAAACTGAACCCACAAAGAAAAATTGCAGCGCTTGCACAAGCCTTCTCCAAGGGAGGAGTATAAATACAAAATATCATGAAATAGAAAAGGAGCAAGTATGCAATACTTTTCATGTCCTCAAGACTAGAGAGAAGGATCCTTTACAAAACAGTAGTAAACTAATAGAGCCATTAGCAATTGTAATAACATGCATCACCAAGAACGAAAATATTCGCAAACTTTCTGGCTGCACAGCCTCAGACATCCAAGAAAGAATTAGCAGCACCAACTCTCAAACCTGGCGAAGGCGAAAGCTCTTAGGCGGCCACTGCGAATGTTTTGAGAGACAAGCCTTTGGAATTGTCATCACAAACACGAATAAGTATCACAACAGCAGAAACAGACAGAACGACAGCAACACGACATACCTAGATCACATTCCAAATCTTCAAAACAATTCTCAAAAATCCAAATTCCCCAACATCCCATACTGTTTGCTTCTAAAACTTTAACCTTAAACGATTTCAAAACTGATTTCCCCAGGGACCAAAAAAGAAAAATAACTTTTTCCTTATTAACATTTCACGAATTACATTCTTCAACTACACAGAAGCATGCAACCAACAATATCACAAAATCCAGTGACCTATCCACGCAGCAAACTAACAGCAGAAAAGTTGGATCCAAATGTGGCCAATGGGTCTCACAAATATATTTTTCTTCGCTGGTCGTTGGCCGGCTGGTTCCTGCGGGTGATCGCAGAAGCTTCGCCGGTTACGGTGGTCGCAGGGCCGCCATCCTGTTCTTATGAGTCGCCTGAGAGGGCCGGCAGGACATCGTTTCCGCCCCCGCCCCCGCGCACCCCCCCCCCCCCCCACCCCCATTCTTTTTTGTCTGCTGTGTTGCCGCGGAGAGTACAGTGGGGAGCGTCGTCGCTGGAGACATCGCCCTCTTCCATTGGGCTTCCCGATCGGCCCGAAACCTCCCTGGGAGGGACGGCTGCGCGTCCCTTGTATCAAATCCTTTTGTCTAAAACCCTATTTCAACGGGTTCTTTTCTTTTTTCAAAAAAAAAAAAAAGTGGTTAAAATGCACGATATTTCTTTAATAGTGGTTTTGTTTTTGAGTAATTAAAAAAAGAAAGCTCGTATTTTAACAAAGGGGACGTCAGAACTTATGAAATTTACAGTTTAGCTGTTTGAGTTTCTGAATTCGCAAAATAACTGGTTTATTACATATTGATGCTGACCTTAGAAATATTTTCTGTTTAGATGTTCAATCATGTTATACTTGTAGAATTGTAGTTTAAATGTTTTGGTTTACTATTTATAAAATCATAATAAAATTACAGATAATAAGATTTGCATGATCTAATTTAATGTAATCATGTCATATATGAATATTATTGATTAATCTTTTTTTTACTAAAAAAATGGTTATTTCTATTATATGGTTCTTGGATGTTGGATTTGTCTTTGTTTATAGAATTAGCTATAGTATGAAGCATATATTTTAGATTTATTTAAACTGAATAATAAAAATTTGCCTTCAAGTTGGAGGAAGTTTATATACATTTATGGGCAAGTGAGAGGATGTCAGTCAATAAAGATAGTGATTGAATATGGCTTATTGTGAATTCATTTATTGTTAGGGTTGAATCTCTACCATCACAAGAGAGAGTTTGGACATTTTGGTTCAGAGTATGAGTTCTATCACTATTTTGTAATGTTGTATGATATGTTTGACAAATAGTTCATTTTTGGATCTTGCTTATACATGGATCTAGTTTGATATAGATTTTTAATAGATCTACAAATTTGCATTTGGACCCAAGTGAATACAATGAATCTGAATTTATATCTATGATTATACTTAGATTTAAAATGACTGTAACTTGACGTTTACTTCAAATTGCATACATGATATATGTATAATACATTGTTTGATTTTTATGTAAAAGTTCTTGTGATGGTATGATAATACAAATGTATTGCTACAAAATATGTTTATCATTATGAATGTTTAATGATACTTGTGTTGCATAAGATTTATTATGTTTTATTATAAATATTTTTTGTCATTAAGAATTTGAGTAGTGGAAATTTTTTGTCAGAGTTTGATATAAAAGCATGGTAATTGATAAATATGATTATAGTGTCATAGTCTCTTACTAATATACATGTAGAAACATATTATATGGTTAGTCTCATGTCAAACATCTTTTAAAATTGCTTAATTCGTGAACATGATGAGGTTGGATAAGTAAATGTTGACGTAGTAGATCAAAACTAAGTTTATTTAAATAACTTGATGAGATATATATTGAAATAGAATATTTTTATTGATTTTAGAGTTCTATCATGACAGTCAGCTGGCAGGGGCGACGCCTCTGCCCTCTTGTTGATGGGCTGGATCTAAACCGAGCCCAGTCCAGCGTTGGGGAAGGACCGAGCCTAGGCTGGGTCCCTTGCCATGGTTCGGGTCAGGCTCGACAGCCACACCGAGCCCAACCCGAGTCCTTGGTTGGATCCAAGCTTGGGGCAAGGCTCAACCTAGAAACCGAGCCCACTCCCTGTTTCCCCTGCTTTCCTTTTTGCCGAACCGAGCCCGACTCGGTTGAGGCCTAACCGACTCACTCGCCCGAGTGAGCTCGATCCTCGCCGATCCCAACTCAGCTCACCCCGGCTCAGCTGGTCGGCTCGAATCCGGTTTGGGTTCGACCCTTGCGACGCAAGCATTGCTTATTATATTTATTTTAAGTGATTGCATCGTTCTCTTTCGCAGTGCAATAAAATATCTTTTAGTGCAGCCCATGAGCGCAATGGACTCGACATGTGCATCGAGGCACAAGCCCTTGATAACCTATGCTCGAAATCGTCAGCAAATCTGGCAATCTCCAAGGTAGGGGAAAGTTGCACGAAAAACAAAGAAAAGACAATGCTAAAACTTGTAAATAAACATAATTATATATATATATATATATATATATATATATATATATATATATATATTATATGTACGCTTTTAACTCAAGGATGCAGTTTTGCAATACTTGTCCTTCCTTTTCCTTTATGTCATTTACTTTGCCGCCACGCTTTTACGTGCACAGGTTTTTGCTTACGCATTTATTTAGCTCGATGTGTGGTTTCGCACATCGAGCCTTGCCTTATGTCATTTGCCGCAGCGCTTTCATGTGCATAGGCTACTGCTTACACATTTATTTGGCTAAGGTACGGTTTTGTACCTCGTGCACTGCTTACGCATTTATTTAGCGTAGGTACAATTTCGTACCTCGTGCATTGCTTATGCATTTATTTAGCGAAGGTACGGTTTCGTACCTCGTGCACCGCTTACACATTTATTTAGCCAGGGTACAGTTTCGAAATTCGTGCACTTATGTATTTATTTAGCTTAATGTGCGGTTTCACACATCGAGTCTTGCTTTATACATTGTTGTCGCGTTGTAATGTACACAGGCCTGCGTTATGTAATATATGTATTATACGTACATATATACGACTTTATAAGGTACGCAATTGTGTACTCTTCCCTACCATGTATCATGCTTGATCTTTACAAAAGACACAAATTTACACATGTGCGCTAAAACTTGAAAGAAAAGGGATTTCTTGCATGAATCTAGCATTCAAATATGCGTAGTTTTGAAAAGCAAAATCGAACACTCGAGGGTTGCCTAATTGCAGCTAAGTTTTTCCCAAACCGGCACAATAGGAAGAAGTGTTTACGAACTTCGGTTTAATATCCGATATGACCCGAATACCCCCAGTTGGGAGCATGGGGACGTGACTGGATGGGATTTCTTCTAAGAAACCCATACTCCTTTTATCGTAAGCAACATCGCGAGACATGCGCAGCATGTTGATACTACGGTAATTGGATGAGAGATTTGTGGTGATCTCGTAACGTGCAAATTGCACAATGATATATATAAAAGTGATTTGAAATACCAGAGCATGTCAAATTAAACTAAAATGGTTACATCGTTTCTTTCACCACACAATTAAGTTGGGGTTTCTTTTTGAGAAACGGATACCCCTCTCATCGTAACGGTACTATCAGACATACATGACATGTTAATACTACGATGATTGGATGAGAGGTTATGGTAACATCGAAGCGTGCAAATGCACAATGATAACATGAAAATCACATAAATGGTGATCATCGCCTTCACAGGTAAGATGTTCGTTTTGTTTTGAAAGATCAGAGCATGCAGAATGGGTCGTCAGTTAAAATAGAACCTGACGTACCCATTCGTCTCTTTGTTTCCGTCGAGGGAAAGGATGAGATGGTACAAAAACTCCGATGGACAGGTTGTTAATAACCACTCCTCGAGCAAATATGCAAAATGCACGTGAAAAAGAAATATTGGACCCAAGTCTGACCTGGATCCAAGAGGGCATCGGGGTCGGGGCACTGCCCCACCGCCCTGCATCCTTAATAGGTTACACAGGAGGAGGGGCAAGCCCCCTCCCCCACCTGTCGGCCTTCCTCTTCCCTATGTCCCCTGCACCCTCGCTCCCTCTCATTTTTTTTTTCGGAGCCCTCGTCGGCGACCTACCGACCTCCCATGCCTCTCATCTCTCTCTCTTTGTTGATGGCGACCATCGCCGACCTCCCCTTCTCCCCCTCGTTGTCTTCTTCATCTCCCTGTGTGTGTCGGCAACGCCAGGTCGATGCACCTTTTTCCCTCGCCCTCCCGTTGCTCCCCTTTCCGGCAGTCGCGCCAACGGCCCCTGTCGACATCCGCCGCCTCGCCGGCCGCAGGTAAAGTCCCCCCCCCCCCTTCGTTGTCTTTTTCCTCTTCTTCTATATGCCTTCTTACTCTTCGCTTTTCCTGTCAGGCAGGGGCCTCAGCCCCCCCCCCCCCCCCCCCCCCCTGCTGCTCGGGTTTTCCGACAGGCAGGGAGCGGAGCCTCCCTGCCTCCTCCCATCTAGCAGAGAGCGGAGCCCCCTGCCTCTGTAATTTTCTGGCAGGCATGGGGGCTTCGCCCCTTGTCGCTTTGTTTTTTGTGATTTTTCGGTAGGCATGTTTCTGTCAGATGCCTTTGTGATTTTCTGCCCCCCTCGGCCTTGGTGTTTACTGGCAAGCCGACAGGGGGCAAGGCTCTGCCACCTGGGCTTTTGTGGGCCGGCAGGGGCCGAGTTCCTGCCACCTCCCGTTCTTCTTGTCGACAGGGTCCGAGCCCCTGCCATCTTCTGTTTTTCTGGCAGGTCGGCAGGGGCCAAGCCTCTGCCCCTATCTGTCTTTTCGTAGATCAACAAGGGGCTAGGCCCCTGCAGGTCGACAGGGGTCGGGGCTCTGCCACTTTCGGCCTGACTGACGGGTCGGCAGGGGCCAAGCTCATGCCGCTCTCGACATTTCCAGTGCACAGGCAGGGGAAAGCTCCTGCCTCTACCTCTTTTTTAGCATTCAGGCAGAGCTGGGCTCGTCTAGGCGGCAGGATCCCCCCTGCCTCCCTGTTGCCTACGAGCAGGGACAGTCTCGCTCTTATAGCCGGCCCTCGCATCGCCCCTGCCTCTGTTACTCTTTTGGCAAGTAGGGGTGGGGCCCCTACTGCCTTTTAAGTTTCTGGCAGGGCACTGTGCTCCTGCCCTGTCTTTCTCTTGTTTTTTTAATATCATATCAACTCGTTGTATCTTTGCAGTTTGCGCAACAGAGCCCACTCATGCCCTGTGGCCCGAGACCATCATCACCTACGCTCGTAGGCGCGCGAGCAGCCTCGCAACCCCCTAAGGTAGGGGCAAGTTGCGTGAAAAGACTATAAACGAACAAAATGCTAAAACAAAATGAATAAATATGGAAAAGCAAATGATAACTAGTTCCTTGCATTTACTTTCCTAAGCATACTTCTGCATTTACTTTTCAGCACTTATTTTTCTGTATTTACATGCCGCATTTACTTTCCGCGTTATTTTTCTGCATTTCCTATTTGTCTTTACTTTTCTGCATATATTATGCCTTTACTTTCCGCATTGACTGTTGCATCTTTGTTTCCCTTGTTTCTTTCTGAGTTGTCGCGCTCGGTGCGAGGCCTTGCCTCTTGAAACTCTGCTTAGGCAAGCCTCATAGGGTGTACGGTTGTGCTTACCGATTTTTCGCTCTTTTCGAAAAGACACGAAATCGTGTATCGGCGCTGAAACCTCAAGGAGTTTTTCCTCTATATAGTTTATTTTTCAGTCTTCTCGAGTGTACAGTTGCATAGCTAAGCTAGCCTTTTCCCTGTACTCTGCTGAACGCAGCTAGCTTCGCCCCGAGTCGAGTTGCTTGAGAGAAATGTGTGGATCTGTAGCGATCCTAAGTTTGTACGTTACCTTTGTTGTAAAGACTGAGCATGGATTTACTTATGTAGATTTTGTGTTGGGTTATCTATTGGGAAACTCATGCTTACTGAGCACGTGTTGAAACACACAAAAAGGTGATGTTGCGCCTTCACAGGTGAGATGCTCGAGTGGATCTAACAAACTAGAGCATATAGAATGAGGCAACGGTTAAGAAACCCCCATCGTGCCCATTCGCCTCCTACGGTTCATCAAGAGAGATGATGGATGGTACAAAAACTCTGATGGATAGGTCGTTAACGATTACCCCACAGGCAAATGACTCGGCTTCCCCAGTCATCAGAATTAGGGGAAAGGGACTACTGTAATTATCCTAGGTGGTAGCTCTCAGGCACTTCGCTAGAAGTCGAATGCATCTATGGCCACAAATGCCTTTGAAAAATTCTCTCTTAGCCACTGGCCTCCCCTTTGGAGCGGACTCAGTCAGCTATCTGGGATATCATAAAACATGTAGCATAATACCGTGCTTGATCTGTGATAGTTATTTTACTTTGCTTAGCTACTCTCTGCTTGTAGAATTAATTGTTCATAGACAATTGCATGCATAGTTACTTTGTCATTAATATCTATAATTGATTATCCTATGGGCATGCTTTGCTTTGGCTTTTGTTCTTTACTGTCTTATTTTGAGCACCTGGCACGATGCAGCATGTTTTGAGATCTCACACTTTCTACCTGCATCCTGGCTACCTGCTTTCTTTTGGCTTTTGTACTTTTGATCACAGAGGTAAACCCCCAAATTTGTAGAAACCGGAAATTTAAACAAATATATATACTTTTTGGCCTGGCGCAGCCCCTGCCCTCCCTCTCTTTTCAAGACCGACAGGCAGGGGCACGACCCCTTTCCTCCTTCTCTCTATCTAATCGGCGGACAGGGGTGCAACCCCTACCCTCCATCTTTTTTTCAGACGGCGGGCAAGGGCACGACCCCTGCCCTCCCTCTCTCTGACAGGTCGGTGGGTAGGGGTGCAACCCTTGCCCTCCCCATTTTTCCTTTTCCGGCCAGCGGGTAGGGGCGCAGCCCCTACCCTCCTTTTGGCTATCAGGCCTGCAGGAACATAGATAATTCTTTTCATTTTTTTTGTTTAAGACCAAACATGATTATCTTGAATTTTCTTTTGTGGATTTTGATTATCCCATCTAAATTTATATCGTGAAATAATTCACAGAGTACAAGTCCAAATTTGAGTAAACATCAAAGCTTTAAAATTAAAATTATACTTGAGTTTTTTCTTTATATTTTATGGAATAAAATCCACTGAAAACAACTAATCCTCTAACATAAAAAAATGAATTTATTACCATGTCTAATAAACCATTTTTGTAATTGTCTAGCTAATATTCAAAATTTTGCTAGAATAGTTTGTTCTACCTTCCTATATCCCACACTTGTGCATCTATCTTTCATCATTTAAACATTAATAGAATTGATGTAAAATTGTCTAGTGCTTAAAGTTAAAAACTTAAAATAGATAATCTTTCTTTAAGTAGTAGCATTTGACACTCAATGGCCTAACACTAGTGAACTTCTAAAACAAAACATGTTATAACAACTTTCATCACAAGATGCACAAAAATTGCATAACATGTGAGAATTTTCAAAAAAAGTAGGACATTAAATATCTAAAATCTTGTTTTTGTGCACATTGATGATTTAAGACATCACCGAAAGCCTACAAAAGGTTACACAATATACTTATCATACCAATTCATGAAATCTATAACACAGTCTATACAACTAAATGTAAGGAACATAAGGAAAGAAAATGAATTAACTCTATTAGGACAACTGAAAAAACATGAAATTATGCTAACAAACTTCTCTAGTTAACCCCTCTTAATCTAATAACCCAGTAAAATATGTCTGCTGGACAAACAGTCCTGAGAAATCTAAAGCTATAAACTACTTCATTTGAAGCCCTTCCTTGGTTATTTACTAGGTTATGTTGGTTAATCCAAGTAGATAATCCCTAATTAATGCAGTGTGCCTTTTAGATTTTTTGCAAATAATTTTTGTCATTTTCCCTTTCTGGCTCATGTATGAACTATGACATTGATACTTCATTTACAGCCAGGTGAATGCAAGCTACTATAACATTCCAAATATGATTCAATGTTTGGCTGGATCAACATACAAGTATCTTTCCTTTGCCCTTAATTTCCAACTTATGGAATAGGAGGAGCCACTTGCAATCTCCCGCTCTTGTTTTTTCCCCTTTTTTAACAACTATTATGGACTTATGTTGTATCATGACAAAGCAATCATTTTTTCAATCTCCTGTAATACCTAGGATAATATTTTAACTTTCTTATATCCTTGTATAAACTTGTGCATACATACATATATATACATACGAAGTAGGTGCCTACCGCAAGCGCACAGGGGTTTTTGAGGTGTTCTTCACAAATCTGACCCCACAGATGTGTTCGACATAGTCAATTTGCTAGAAAATGATACTTGGGATTGTGTTTTTCTTATAAAAAAACATGAAGTTTTAAGTTGAATAATTATGAAAATTTAAGACAATCAATTTTCAAACCTTATAAAAACCTTCCCACATGTCAGAATTGAATGCTCCAATAAACCATTCCTATAAAATCAAGCATGTAGAATACATTTGTATGGTCATATTTGAGTAAAATATGAAAGAACCTTTTAAAAGCCCAATATGATGGCGGTTGACATGGATCAGAGTAGACAACTACCCCCTAATCAAGGAGCTTCCACACACCTCAAGCAATAGGCACAATCACACACACTCAAGTAGATCCAAGAACAAGAGCCACTTATGAGTCAGTCAATAAAGAACACACAAGAGGTAAAAAAAAATATAATCTTTACTAAGAGTATAATGCATACATTACAAGGGGCTCAAGGCCCATATTTATATACAAAGAAGGGTGTGAGGAGCTTCCAAAATATAGCTCTTGGGAGCTCCCAACGACTATATTTCTAGCCATTGGGTCTCCCCAACGGTTATATTTTCAAGGGCAATAATGCCTTTGACAATATAGCAAACGCCAAACATGGCTAAAAAATAAAGAGAAAATAAAAAAAACAATTCAGCCACTAATGTGTTGTTTCTATTATCAGCGTCAAAAGACCAAAATACCCTTAAAGGGTATAACATATTACATTCACAAATAAATATATATATATATATATATATATATATATATATATATATATATATATATATATATATATATATATGCCCCCTTTTTCTTTAGGTCTCGTTAGGCCCCTTTAAAAATCATAGTTTTAAGTATTTTTTCTTACGTCTAACAATGTAGATGTGATCTATAGGTTTTGTTTAGTGGGAACCGACTTTTGAATTGCTGGAATCTGACGTGTATACATGTTTTTTCGGTGATCCAAAATCAATGGCTATGAAGGTATTAGTTTTTCTCGACTAAAAAAAATATGTTTTTTTGTCGGAAAAACATGATCGAAGAGTTGATTCCCACTAAATCAAGCATGTTAAACACATCTATCAGTTCAGATCTATCATAAAACACTTGAATCTTATGGGGCAAAATAAGAAATGGGGCCTAATATGTTCAGTTATATATATATATATATATGCTAACACTTTCATTTAACTCACGAAATCATAACCGAGAATTTGCCAAGTAGAAAGTGAAATCTATGAGAGGACAACGCCTTAGTGAAGAAATTCGTCAGTTGATACTTAAAAGTATGTTTGAATCACCGTCCCCCACCCGAAATGGGACGAAATAAACGCAGGGGATGGTGTTTTCAATAAATGTTGGATGCGGTGGGTGTTCAGAACGACGTCCATCACATCCTTAAAAAGGTGTTATTTTCATAACCTCTCCCCCTGTTACAAAAAGAACAGGACGCAGGGAACACATGTTAAAAAAAGTCAGGGGTAGAGGTCCCTCGACTCTCTCTCCTTTGCAGTCAAAGGGTCACCGATGCCAGAGATGAGGTCATCGTCGAGGCGATGAGAGGTCGGTGAGGCGATGCGAGGCCACTGGGGATGAGGCCATCATCAAGGCAACGCGAGGCCGCTGGCAAGGTTCCACTTTTCTTCTTTCTTCTTTCTTTTATTACAATTTGAATCAAATTTCTTTTTAGGGCATTTTTAGGTTTTCATATGTGAGGGTTTTCTTAGATTAGGGGTTTTTGTTTGATTTTTATAGATTAGGTTTTTGTTTGATTTTATTGATTAGTTTTTTTTTCATTGATTAGGGTTTCTTCTTCTTCATTCTTTCCCCATCAAACAACGAACATTTGTTGGACTTGAAAGAAAAAGAACATAATCAATGTTGTGTTCCATTATGTTTGTTCATTTTGTCCAATCCTGGACAAGCCATCAACAACCCCTAGATGGTACATATGGTAGAGTGATAGTTTTCTTTAAGAATTCTTCACGGACATCATGGCAATCCATTTCAATATGCAATCCATTTCAATATGCTTTGTTGGCTTTGTTAGAACATGTGTGCTTATATATATATATATATAATTGTAATATGTTTTACCCTCTAGAGGTATTTTGGTGTTTTTACCTGTGTAATAGGAACAACCCATTAGAGGCTGAACCTTTTTTTTCTTTTTCTTTTTTGTTAGACATTGTTATATTGTCAGGGTCATTTAAGTCCTTGACAATATAACCTTTGGGGGCTCCCCAAAGGTTAGATTTCTAGTTGCTGGGAGCCCCCAACAGCTTTATTTAGGAGCCTCTCACTCCCTCCTTTGTCTATAAATATGGGCCTTGAGCCCCTTGTAAAGTTATGCTTTTTGTGTGCATTTACCATCAATAAAGATTATATTTTTTAGCTCTTATGTTTTCTTTATTGGCCCAAAAGTTGCCCTTGTTATTGGAACTACTTGTGTGTGTGATTGTGCCTCTTGCTTGAGGTGTGTGGAGGCTTCTTGATCTTATTCTACGCTTGTGAAATGTATGATTGCTTGCAATATAGATGACACTCATGTTATCAAAGCATAATCTTGAGGATTTATGTAAAGTCCTAAGTCTTCTAGTAATTATTGTAACCACACCAATTCAGAAGTCGTAGTGGCGATGACACAATTTTTGGCTTATGTAGAGGACAGTGATGCCTTTTATTGGTTTTTGCATATCTAAGATATCAAGGAATCACCTACAAAAATACAAAAACTGGTGGTTAAGCGACGAGCATTTACATCTCCTCTCCAATCAAAGTCAGTATATGTAATAACATCTAATGGAGATGAAGATGATAAAAATAAACCATAATTAATGGCATTTTTAACATATCTAATTATTTTTATTACAACACTCATATGTATTGTAGTGGAAGAATGTTAAAATTGACTAGCAGTATAAATAACATGAGCAATATCAAGACGAGTAATAGAAAGGTAAGTTAGGGTGTTAATCATTTGGCGATATGGAGTTGGATATTACAGAGGTTCTCTATTATCTTTCTTCATTTTTATATTGATGACCTCTAGCATGTCAACTCTATTTTCATCAGTAAGACCTGTCCTTTCAACTATCTCAATTGTATACTTAGTCTGAGTTAAAAAATACTTTCGAGGTGAATAAACAACTTTTATTATAAGAAAGTATCGAAGAAAACCAAGATATATCATATCAAAGTTGCTTTTGAGAACATCTTTGATATGATTAACTTATTGTTTATCATCGTCCATGTAAATGAGTAAAATAACTATACCTACATCAGAAGACTTAACAAACAAGGCAATATCAGTAATAACAAGATCTAAATCTTAATTGAACCATCACATCGCTAAAACGGTCATACCAAGCCTTAAGCGCTCGTTTTAGACCATATAAAGCCTTTTGCAAATAAATAACTTTTTCATATGCCAAACGTAACTCGGAAGGAGGTTTCATATAGCCTTTTTCATTAAGGGTTTCATTTAGATTTTTTTTTTTAACATCCATTTGAAAGATAAGTCATTTTCTAATAGATGTTATGGTAATGAGGGTTTTAACTATGGTCATCCTAACTATTGGGGCAAATGTTTCCTTATAGTCTAACCCATATTCTTGACTAAACCCTTTAATTACTAGCTTAGCTTTGTATCATTCTAGTGTTTCATCATTTTTGGTTTTGATATTCAAACCAAAACCAAACTCTTGACAATAACCCAACCGATCAAGAGCATACCCAAACCTTATCAAGAACCGAGAACAAGTACATATTCTAAGATCCATATATCCACAAAAAATTATAGAGCAATGGTTAGAGTATTGGATCTATGCTGAGTATGGTGATGAATTGGGTATTTCAAAGTTCACAGGCCGCCACAATCCAAATGCATTATTTGATTGGATTCAAGTGATGGAGCGGAGTTTCGAGGAGAACCAAATTTCAGAGTATCAAAATGTCCTCTTAGCCACTATTGTGTTTCACAAGGTTGCTAGATGGTGGTGGATGGATGTGCAATTCAACCATGAGAGTAAAAAAATGAACAAAGATTCAATATGAATCAAGATGAGGCAATTGATGTGGGTCAAATTCATGGATCAACAACTCCTCGCTTTTGGCCCAAAAGATACCCAATACTTTGTTAGAGCCTACCCAAATAAGCTTTCATTTAAATCCATTCAAGACATATTTGAAGTTCAGTATCCAATTAAAGATTATTTGGATCCAAAATCTTTTGATGGATCCAAACCTATCTACTGGATCTGATGGAAACCACCTTAGGTCCCAAAGATCCAATCCTAAACCCACTTGACCCAATCTAGAGCGACCTTCCGCAAACCCTACCCATACCCAAACATATTCATGATCCAAACCTTAAAAATCAAATATGAAACTATCTAAACTCCATCTTGCCTAACACAAGCTTGCTCCAAACTTTCATCTTGCATGGATAAGATCAATATGGGCTTCCACAAACAAATATGGATGATATTCCTTTATAGTGGGTTTAAATTTTGTTTGAGTCATATGCTCTAGATCCAGTTTGACTTGTTTTACTTTGAAAGCATCTTATGTGACTTTAGTTGGTTTGAAAAGAATGTTTTTGGTTTCAATATGCATGTTGAGGTAGATTCTATTTGATTTGTTCAATTTATAGAGTAGCACAAAGATTCAATTTCATATTGTGGGCCCATAACCCATAAGGTGAAACGAGATAAAAAAAAGCACACGCAGAATTCAGAGTTAAGGGCAAGCCTTCTCTAACCTTGGGAGAATGATGCATGAGCAGAGTTGAAGACCTAGGGTTCATAAGAACTCATTTTAGATTTTAAAATTCTTGGATATTGAATCATTATGTTTGATCCATATCTTTAAGATAAGTGCTATTTTTTTAGAAGGTTATCAGATTAAGTATTTTACTTTATTTAGAATTAGGTAAAATTTCATCTGAAAGATTTTTGTAGATGGACAATTGAATGGGATGAATAAGTTATTTTATTTTCTTTATTTTCTATTTTTTTTGTGTTTTTCTTTAATTTCATGCTTCTTTTAGATAAATTTGCAGTTGGGTAGAGTTTTTTGTAAATCCGTCCTTGGATTTACATCACATCCCTACTTCTCAACTTTGTCCGAGTCAACAAGGGATTTCTGACTCTTTCGAGGAATACAAGTTCCATTGTGAACTTGGATTTGATCCGACTCAAACCACGTACTAACATCCATATCTCATTTGAACTTTTTTGGTACTAGATCAGATGAAATTAGGCCTCTCAATCGGTCAGATATCTGACCCATCTGGATGAACCAAACCCACACAAGTAATTAGTTGTTAATTGGGTTTAGTTCTTGTTGTTGTTTGGTTAAGAAAATGAAATCTCAAACTCGGATTCATATACTTTAAAGGACTTATCAAATAACTAGCTTCTTTGAGAAAAAAAAAGCGAAGGCAAAGTTTGATTCATGTTGTGAATATATAAAACAACAACAACAACAACAACAACAACAACAACAACAACAACAACAACAATATCGATTTTGCTATATATTAAGTTCTTTGGCTTAAAAACAAAAACGCAACCGGTCTATAAAGGGATTTTGGATTTTAATAAGTTTAAAAAATGGTGACTGTTTATAAATGGATTTTGGTTTTGATAAGTTTAGAAAATGGTGTCAGTTTATAAATAAGTTCTGGTTTGTGATTTAAGTTTTGATGAATTTAGAAAATGGTGTTGGTTTATAAATAGACTTTTAGTCCTGATTTATGTTTTGATGAAATACGGTTCTATTAGTACGCCTAAATGATCTTTAAACATCATATTAGTTTTATCTCATGCTTTTTATGACAATTATTAATATATATATATATATATATATAACATTTTTATTTATGAAAGAATGCACTTTTTCAATAAAAAAGAAAATTCATGTATTCAAATAATACGAATGGTTTGACAACCAATTGGATGGTATTAACTGATAAATGCAAAGAAAGTCAGTATGTGATTTGAGACACTTTAGTGAAATGTCTAAACTGAGTCGCAAGGCAATAAGAAATGTCATATCTGTTCTGGACCTCTGAAAAATAAATTTGTAATCTATATGCCCCAATGTGATGGCTAATGAGTGTCTGAACAGTGAAAATAAAATCATGTGTACTGGTGCCCAATGGAGGCCATTGTAGAAGTCTAAATTTTTTGTTAAGTATGTATGTCATGGGAGTTAACTAATTAAGAATGTGAATATTAATTCTTGTGTGGCTTACAATGAGAGAGTAAGTGGTACGTCTAGCTCCTTGGGGTATTGTAAAGCACGGAGGGTTGCTTCCACAACAACGGAGATAGAGAATAGCTACCACCGGTGCCGCGGGGTGGTAGTGAATAAGGGCTCAGGTCAAGCCGGGTCAGCCGGATATCCAATAAAAGTCACAACCCAAAACCAACTGCATATTATTTGGGTTAGGTTTGGGTCAACCCAAATATTATCCAGGTCACCATCTTTTCTGCCCACACTTGGGTATTTGGGTAAGGTCCAAGTTGGGTACCCGATACAAACCCAACTCATTGACAACCCTGGATGAAACGCCCACTCTCCATTGTCTTTACTTTTTTCTTTTACATTGAAGAAAATAAAAGTGGTCATGTTTGGTCGAATTCCGACCCAAATCTGATTTTTAATGGTTGCCTAATTTTGGATCTTGATCCGAGAAGTAGCGACATATTCTCCAGATCTGTCTTGCATTCAGTATTGAATTACCCGTATCTGACTATACAAGTTGGATCCAGTTCAAAATCTGGTCAGAGCCCAAACCCAATTGCACCATTGTCCGAGAGAGATATGTCTACTGGGTTCAATGAGCTTACTGGGCATGCTCACATGGGTCCAAAGTCCACTTAGACCAAAAGGTAATTTGTCATTGCTGGTGCGGGTCTGGTTCCGTGTTGTGATCTGACGGGGCCCAGTCATTTTTTGCTTGCAAATTTTTGGATCCGATCTTGCTTGATTCCAAACTGGATCCAAATCTCTATGACAAGAATTTGGTATCATCATGTTATTTTTTGGACCCTGCTCTTGAATCTGGAGCTGGACTTCTGATATGGTTCAGAGTCAACACAAATTGAAAAATAAACAAATCATTTTACATTTCTTATGAATAACTTCCTCATAATAACCCAGATTAAATTCTTGGAGAGATTACAAAGAATCGATGATTTTATAAAATGGACACAACACTAAACTTGAGCTTTAAAAGCCAACTTATAGCTAGATTGGCCATTATGAGAAGAATGGGAATGGGACAAATTTTGGCATTTGACCAAGATCGTAGGCAAAGATTCATAGAGGTGCCGCAGTGAGTAAGTCACAGAAGTTCAAGCTTCATGGGGTTTGCTCAAGGATTGTAGACCCTGCATAATGGCAGCAGCAGTAACGGCCCTCGGCGGTGGCGGCCGCGGGTGCCGGAGGCACTCGATAAGCCGATGCACTACGTCGAAAGCTGGTCGAAAACGCATTATGATGATCCCGATCTGCCCGATCACACCTCCGGTGAATGCCACTATAGCCAATGGCTCCATGATCACACCCGCACGCGCACACACACACACAGATGGTGATGGTATGGACTATGGAGAGGATGAGAGAGATGGAGATATATAGTTCCAGAGATAGGGAGGAAGGCAGTTTGGGTTAGAAATTAGTTGAGTGAATAGTGAGGGAAAACCAGGAGATTAATAACGACACCAAATTTTAGTTCCACCGGTTTTGGGAACAGTTAGTTACTGTTAGTGTTGTTTTGATAATGGATTTATTTACAAAGCATACTAAAAAATTTGTTATAACTCACTAATACCTAAAATTTTTTGGCAATTCAAACGCACACCTCATTATTTTACAGTTAAGCAAAAGTTCACGTGGTTAGTTCTCAAGTTGGTATTTTCTAATTTCACTCAAAATCATGAATTTGTCCAAAGAAAATGCACACACACACACACACACACACACACACACACACATATATATATATATATATATAGAGAGAGAGAGAGAGAGAGAGAGAGAGAGGTATGTGTGAAAAATGTTTGCATGTATAAAGGCCTTTAGATCACCATGACTCAGGTTGTTTTGATCCCAATTAGACCTCATAATTAGATTTAACATGTTCAAAATAGTACCTACCGGCTTTTGACTCATTTTTTTTAATGAAATAACATGATTTTATGATCCCATAAAGTATTGCACATTGTTGGTCCTTGTTTAAAAAAAAAAAAATATCCACGAGAGAGACAGTTTAAGGGCTGATTCTCACTAAGAAAAACATGTACATCGCATATCACATTTGTATGGTTGTTTTCATAACAAAACAAAGAAATGAAAAATAAAAAATGATCAATTTATACATACAAACGATTGTAGCAAATATGGTTTCCCATATAATATTTCCGAATCATGACCACCAATTAGATGGACGATTTCGCAGGCCGTGGCATATACTTGCTGAGTTTCAATTGAATTATATTGTTACAACCTAACTCTATTTATTTTTTATAACTATGGTATTTTGTTGTTATATTATTTAAGTATTAAGTGCATATTTTATAATTTGATTAAACCATATAAGCTATCATTTACTTAATTTATACGGTTTAAAAAATAAATCAACTTGAATAATTTTGAACCAGTCTATTTGAAAACTTGTTTTTAATTTAAAACTATTAAAAATACATATAAAAGAAACCACGTAAATAAAGTAAATGATGAATTATAAGGTTTAAACAAATTCTAAAATACAAATCAATGCTTAAACAATATAATAGCAACCGAATACCATAAGTATTATAATTGCTTACCATCATTAGTATAAATTTTGCAAGAGTTTATTCTTATCCCATATATGTTAACAACATAGTTAATTGGAAGCGTAGTTTGTATTGCTACATTCATAAATACTTTACCTTTTTTCCCAATGAAACATGGTTTTTTTTACATTTAAAAAACTATATTATTTAAATAAAAAATTCATAAAAAAGTTATCAAAACAAATGTAAAATATAATTAATTTTTTTTCTTAAAAGGGTGATGTTTTGATTTTTTTAATAAAAATGTACGAGATGATAAAAAAATTGTGCAAAGAAAGCATTGTTTTTTAAGGAAATTTTGAATTTGAATTAATTGTTCTTTCTTTCTTTTTTTCTTACTCTACCCTATGTTGCCAACACCTTGTTAGCATTTTTAATATTCTTAACAAAGCTTCATTTTACTTTATAAAAGAAATGACTTTGGAACAACTTTACTAATTTGGTTTTTGTTACATTTTCTTCACATATGACATGTTTGTAAATTTTGTTAAGTTTTGTTCATTTTATTAATTATTTTTCTTATTTTTTTTAGATTCTTCTATTATAAAATGATGATAATTGATATAAAAATATTAAGATAATGACAAATGCTTTTAAAACCTAAGAAATTAACACCATTATTAAATATCTATGTATATGTGCTTAAATATTTACTTTGTTATCATTTTATATCGCTAAATAATATTTAAATAGGTTTTTGTTTATACATTATTGGTGATCAACTTGCAATATATATATATATATATATATAATGGGCATGCAAAAGTCATTTTGTATGTAAACACCAAGCTAAATTTAGTGGACATTAGCAATTAGGGGTGGCAATCGGGTCGGGTTGGCGTGTCAGCATACCTCAACCCGAACCCGACCCGTTTAATAAACGGGTAACCCGACACGACCCGCCAACCCATTTAATAAATGGGTTGGGTCGGGTAAACGGGTTTTCAGGTTCGAGGGTCAGGTTGGCGGGTTGATGGATCGGGTTGGCAGGTAGGTAGGTTGGCGGGTCGACGGGTCGGGTTGGCGGGTTGACGGGTCGGGCAGACGGGTTGGCGGGTTGACCCACCCGCCTAACCCGTTTATTAAACGGGTCAGCCGGGTTGGCGGGTTGGCATACCCCCAACCCGAACCCGACCTGTTTAATAAACGGGTTACGCGGGTCGACCCGTTTATTAAATGGGTTGGCTTAAGCCCAACCCGAACCCGCCTAAGAGGCGGGTTGGCGGGTCGGGTCAGAAATTGCCACCCCTATTAGCAATCACTAAAATAGCGAATGGTTCAAGGAATTCAACTAAAAGATGTTCATACCAAGTTTGGCCACCTCTGATGTCGAGGTATGATATTTCACTTAGTGTTGACTTCTGTTGTCTTCCATTCAAGTTCTTCTCCACAACTAACCCACCCACACTTTTCTTATCAACTTATTGATTTATTTCGATATTGAAGAATAAGTTAAAAGAAAGAATATTACTAAAAACACATCTAATTGCTTTGATGTTGAAAACATTACCTAGTCAAAGTTTAATCAATCAAAATTTAGTAAGTAATGTATAAGTAAATGAACAACCACAACAGATTTCTTATGCACCATGTATTTAATAAATAGGTCAAACATGATGCATGAAACAAACCAATAAAAAACATATAACACTAAGTGCAGCCAATATGCTTATCTTACATCTTAGGTCCACTTGTGAATTCTGCACTCAACTTTCTACTACTGAAGCAACTTGTGTGAAAGGTACAATTATGATGATTCAAAACCCCATCTAGATAAGGGCATATATACATTGAACAAAAAAATTGTAGAATTAAATTTTGACATCTTTTTTGTCATATTTTGATTTGATTATATAAACCAATTTTGTTTATAAAGTAAAATACTATTTTTAATGTTAATTTAATTATGAACTTTATGATTGCAATTAAACTTTATAATTATAACTTAATGATTTTTTGTAAATAAAATCATGTAATTATAAATTTTGCTTGTACCATATCATAAAGATTAAGACAGTACAAAAAAGAGATTTATGTTGTGTAACTTTTATCAACGACAGTTCCTCAACACACACACATGAACAAGAAGACAATACTGATGAGGATAATGAGCATTCCTTGCATCAGAATCTATCCTCGTACTAGTATCTATTCTCTAATGTAAGGTGATTGATGGTGTCTTTTTGTGACAAGTGCATAAATAAGGCATTTTTCGAATCAAACTTTATAAAATAATAACGTCTGAACAACTATTTATTCATAAATTAACAAAAAGCACCTAACTCAAACTTGAATTGATAAGACAAAAAATTGAAGTATATAATCTATATAAACAATTTTCATTATTTTCATATAAATAAAAACTTGTATGAGTTTAACAAACAATATTTTTTATACATGTCATAAGATAGACAAATACATAATATATGATTGTTTTTCATATAAATTATGAAAAATATGATATACTATAAAAGTAATATATTTTTTATAAAAAATATATTACATTACACATACAACCCAAATGGATGCATTACACTTTATGCTATATTTTTATTTATACTTTTTCATTCTTTATTGTATAATGTTAAAGACTATTAGTTTTTATTCATTTTGTCACTAATTCAATTATATGCATTATTAACAAATTTAATGTTCTTATTATGTTTTTATTTTTATTAAAAAATGAAATCATGTGCTATATGTAATAATTTAAGGAAAATATGAAAATGCACTTTTTTAATGAAAAATATATATTTATTTATTTTTAAAAATCTATAATGAATAAATAAATTATCCTCAAAACAAAGCACCATCTTTTTTAAAAAAATATAATAACTTACTTATTTTAAAGAATATTTTCATTTATATATTATAGATTTTTGAATATGCAAAACAATAACTTTTTAACAAAAAGGGAAAGTATTAATTATATTTACATTTATAAGAATTATAAGAATTATAAGAATAATAAGAATAATAAATAAACCAATATCACAAAAGAAAAAAAAAACATTACATATACTTGTTTATACATCTTTCATAACTTAAATATTAATTTTCTTTTAATATTAATAAATATTAATTTACTTATAAATTTTATAATCGCTAATAGACTTTATAATTATAATTTTAATGACTTTATGTATATAAAATAATATATATATATATAGTTACAGTTTATGCAATTGTCTTCTTTGATGTGGGGAGAGACAAAGTGCTCTTTGACAATGACTCGATGCTAGAGTGGTCTCGCTTCGATCGGGAAACATATATACGATGACTGATCTTGTATGGATCTCGACATCTTGTACTTAAAAGGGTTTTTCAAAAAGATAGTTCTCACTTGCATCATAAAGCCAGTTGAGTTTGGACAAACCGATTAATTACATAGCATCAATGTCATGTTGTTGTCGCAATGAAAGCCACTAGCAAAGGGAACAACATACCACATCCAAGAATGGTGGCGAGATAAGGATGACTGGGAGGAGAGAATGGAGAAGTAGTCATCGTGCATCCTGCTAAAGTACGAACAAAACATCAAAGTATATAATTTATATATATTCTTCATATAATGGAAAACTTGTATGATTTTTACAAACAATATATTTTTATACATGTCATAAGATAAACAAATGCATATTATATGAAAATATGATATATGACAAAAGTAATATATATTTTTTATAAAAAATACTACATTACACATACAACCCAAACAAAGGTATTATACATTATGTTGTAGTTTTATTTATACTTTTTTTATTCCTTATTATATAATGTTAAAGACTATTATTATTTTTTAATTTGTTATTAATTCAATTATATGTATTATTACAAAATTCTATTTTCTTAGTATGTTTTTATTTTTATTATGGAATACAATCATGTACTATATGTAATGTTTAAGGAAAATACAAAAATGCACATGTTTTAATTACAATGTATTATTTTTATTTATTTTAAATAATTATAATTTAAAATAAATCATTCTATAAGCAAACACCATCTTTTTAACAAAAATAAAATAACTTATTTTATTTTAAAGAATGTTTTCATTTATATATTATAGATTTTTTAATAAATAAAAGGTTATTATTTTAGCAAAAAGCGAGAGTATTATTTGTATTTGACTTTTATTTTATCAAACTTTAGTCTATTTTTGTCATATTTTGATTTAATTATATTAACAAATTTTATTTGTATTTAGTTTAAATTCTTTATTCATTGTTTGGATAACATTTTTATTTATTTATTATAGTTTTACTGAAAATAAGTAAAGTCATTATCATTTTAATGAAAAAAGTGGATTATTAATAATGTACTTTTGTTTTAGTAATTTATATGATGTTTCTTAATTAAGTTGCAATTCAATTTAAGTGGCTGATTGATACATGAGATGTACCTAATTGGTCATTGTTTTTTATAGTGCAAGCACAAACTTTCCTTTGGATGACTCAATATAAAGTTGTTAGTAAAGAAAACTTTTAATAAAAATTTCAAGCATTATATATGCATACTTTAATGGTGAATTCATAAGATATTTTAATCTTTGGCTAAACAATTTATGCGACATTTCTTTTCTTTTTTATGATGTTTTACATGCTTATTTTTTTATGTAATTGTAAAACACATATTTCACTGTATAGAGTAACTTTGTCAATAAAGTTGATCAATGAGTTTTAGTATGCAGATTCTGTGTATAATTTTTTTACCAAGTACTAGCCTCCTGATAATAGACATATTATTCCCTTTCATTCATTAAAATCATTGTTAAGTTTTCTAATAGTTATATCTCAACCACCGTTGATTCTAAAAAAACAGAGATTGATGCTAACAATGGTTCACAAAATCAATGGTGTGTGTGTCTACTTCTTAAAGACAGACGAAGGGCACTTGTGCAAAATTTTGAGATGCTTTTATAAAAATCTTTTCAATGGCATTACATGTAATATGGTTTATATGTTATTTTTTAATTTGTTTTAGAATAAAAAAGATGCCCCCGTCAAGAATTGCAAGTTTTCTTTATCATTTTAATCAATTTGGTCATTTGAAATGTGTGCATACTTTTTTCGACAGAGAAAGCTGGTTTAGGCAGACCCCTTACCAGTTATACAACCATACCATTTGGGGTTCGAACTTGCAACGTCCCAACACAAGGTGACATGTACTAACTGAAAAACAGAGCCCCCCTTGGTCAAATGTGTGCATAGCTTCTTTTCATCTTATATCCTACCAAATCAACCCTTTGAGTTGGAGACCGCAAGAAAGTAAAAAGCTGAAAAATGCTTTGTGTGCATTCTTTGAAATCTCACGGGAAAGGAAACTTCATTGGCAAGAAGAAGGCTCATACTGCTCACTAGAACTCTTTTTTGGCCCTTTCTTGAAGATGGGCTAAAGGTCTTTTACCATATTCTTTTTGCACTAAAGTTCATATTTGATAACGATTAGTGTTCCATTGATCTTACCTATCTTGCATGAGAGAGAGAGAGAGAGAGAGAGAGAGAGAGAGAGAGAGAGAGAGAGAGAGAGAGAGTTTTCATGTTTTTGTTGTTGACAGTTGTGTTGAGTTGATGACAAAAAAAGACAGGGATATGGCATTGCTAGTTGATAGATTTAATATGTTGCTGAACTTTAATTCTACTTGAATTTGTTAGGTTAGTGAATTATTAATAATTCAATGTTGTGGTAAGGGTTGGGTGAGAAGGAGGGGTTTTGGGAAGTTAAGGGCATGCAAATATATTGATATTGTTGGAATTTGGGGGTGTAGAGGGAATGAATATGATAGAATTTTAGAAGCTATCTTAGCAGAAGATTTGGGACTATATGGTTCTCAAATCAAAGGAACAAACTGGTGATTGTATTTGCTGGTGTTGTAGAATGGTTGTCTTTTTGTTTTGTTGGCATCTGATTATTGCAAAGAATAATAGTTTATTACTGGGTAATCTTTGCCTTTCTATGCTTCTAATTAAAGATTGATAAAGGTTTCCAACACAAAAGTTTATGACGTGTATTAGCTGTTTGTGCTTATTTTTTCTTATTACTGGTAAATAAATTAGCAGTCCATTTATGATTTAACTCTCCAGCCACTCCCCAACCCCATGCTAGGTTGTGCTTATTTTTTCTTATTACTGGTAAATAAATCAGCAGTCCATTTAACTCTCCAGCCCCTCCCCAACCGCATGCTAGGTTTCTTCAAGTCTGCCCTCTCTCTCTCATATATTTCTTATCTATGTTGATTTTCTCTATTTTTTTTGTTGGTTTTAAGTTTTTTAATATTTAGACTATATTTATTTGATCTATTAGAATTTTTCAGTCTTTGTCTCAGCTCGTGTAAGATCGTGAGAATACAATTTATAAAATACAGGTATAATATGTGTAAGAAACACCATGTTTGTCCAACTGATTAGAGTGTATGGTAAGCAAGAGAGAGATTTTCTGTTTGAGTCCAATGGTTCTAACTTCTATTATTCATATAATTTTTTTTCATAAGTTTGACATTGAAGATTATGAGGAGATTAAATAGGCCATAGTGAACATGAAGTCTAAGAGAGTAGATTCTGATATTTATGACCAACAATTCATAGACATCAAGAAAACTTATTATTATTATTATTTAGATAATCCAAGGATCCCCCATCACCGACCATACATTGACTGATCTCTAGCTGGTAAAACCCTTGAGGTCCCCCTTGCCCACCAGGGAGTACACCAAGCTTCGACCTTGGGGCAAGGGATGTTACTTGCAGGTTTCGAACTTGAGACATCCCATCAACTTGGTGACATTCACAAGTTGCCCCTCCCAGATGAGGGGAGCCCTTGCGGACTATTATTATTGTTGTTATTGTTATGACTTTTTTTTCCCATGGGAATGTAAGAAAATGGCTTAAAAAGGATGCTTATAATGTTTTTTTTTACTTTGTAATCAATCTTATTTGAAGATGCTAAGATTTATACTTGAAAATAAGGGAGCAGAACAGTGCTATAAAAGTGTGCTATCTATTTGTTTTATTGATATGTATTTATTAGTGTCAACAAAAATGTATGAAAATATGCTTTTAAATATTAAAGAGATATAATTTAGAGTTTAAATAGCAAAATATTATATTTTATTTTTAAATTGATTCTTATCTTGCCAGTGTGACCCATGTATAAGGATGGACCTCTCTCTCTCTCTCTCTCTCTATCTATCTATCTATCTATCTATGTATATATATATATATAAAACCAGACCAGAAGAGCCTTATATTCTACAGTATGAAAAATCTTGGGGACGGATGGTTCCTTTCAATGTGGTGGTTGTGAATGTTTTGCACACACCACATTGGGGGTCAGTAACTCGGTGGTGGGGCTGTCAAAAGATTGCGTTCTTCTTGTGTATCCAACCCGCCCCGAACCCAGATATTCGGGGATGGGCATAAAATGCGGATCTGGATGTTATTCTTGATTGACCCCAACCTGACCCGAAGTAACATGTGGGTCTACCTTGACCTATGATTTTTGCCGGATATCTGACCCGACTCACTGGACTTTGTTTTCTTATACGTAAAAGTATACCTTCTAAAATATGGATTTAGGATTTAAAGCTATTGCTCAATTAGATTAAGGTTCAGATCAGAGATGATTTAGACCATACTTGATGATCCATCCTTGCGTGTGTCAGATGGACACACCTTTTTGGGCCCGTGTCCTTATGACACAACAAGACGCATATATCTGACACCGGACGTGGACAGTGTATCCAACCTGATCCAAGTGAGTTAGACGGTTGGACACAGTGTATCGGTCACATGATTGTGCAATGATCTTAATTAAGATATCATATCTTAAATATTATAAAAGCAGAGGCAAGGGTAGCAGGTGCAAAAAAAAATTGGACGCTTTATAACTTTTTATTAATTAACATTCTTGTCATTGTAATTTTTATAAAAAATAATTATTATTTATAACTGCTCTCTCTATATCTCTATCTAAAACATATCTTCTCCCTTTAATAGACATAAATTAAAGACTTTCTCTCTTTCCAAAAAACGCTCCCCTTTTTTATTAAAGGCAAGCTGGGGATAGGCAGACCCCTATCAGTTATACAACTGTACCATTGGATTTTGAGCCTGCAACGTCTCAAGACATGGAGACATCCAGCTGCTCTCCTACCAAACAAAGAGAGCCCCCTTTGGTAGCTCCCCCCACTTTATTAATAGGCATAAAATGAGGACTCTCTCTCCAAAACATCTTTCTCCTCTTTAATAGCTATAAAACAAAAATATTTTATAATGTTTTAAATGTATCCATGATTCTCATTATTTAGACGGGAACAGGGTCCCGCCCTGCCTTACCCCGTTTGGACCGAGGATGAAGGACATGAAATGGGGATGAAGGTTAAAATCAAAACCCATGCGGGGATGGAGACAAGGATGCACTTAAGCATTCTCCAGCCCCGCATCGCTCCGTTTGGATTGGGGATGGAGAACATTAAATGAGGATGGAGGTTAAAATCAAAACCCATGCAGGAATGAAGAGCATAATTTTGAGACAGGGCAGTGGTTGAGACCTTGTCCTCTGCATCCGCCCCGGTCCACTGCCATCCCTGATTACAAAAGTCTCTCTCTCTCTCTTCCCTAGTTATGCATTTTTTTGAACACACCTCTCCCTCCCAAACAGAGCCTAAACTACCTTTCCAATCTTATTCTCCTAAACAACCAAGTAGCTTGACCAAATTTAAACCCAAATCCTCAACTCCCACCCTAGCTACAATCCTGGCTCAGAGCCACCTTGCAAATCCCCATAAATCGGTTGTGTTTTGGGAGCCAGTGTTGGAGTGGAAATGAGAAGGATGATTGAAGTGGAGATGAAAATGTGTGATAAGAGTGAAGTTGTTAACTATATCATAGTGAGGATGTTGAGATGGGGAGATGTGAAGTCACCTCCACTCCCATCTCCCAAATTCAGGATCCCAAACAGCAGCGCAGGCAGAGGATTCAGTGAATCCCCATCTCCCTCTCAAATCTGACCCGCAAACAGAGCCTTATGGTTATACAACTAAGCTTACTCTGTGTGTGTGTGTGTGCACACGCTCATGCTGATAGATTTTCGCCCACTGCAGATGGGTGCAGAGAATTGGGGGTTCCGCTTGTTTGGTAGGAGCTGTTAGTGCACGTCACCATGTGTTGGGACATTGCAAGTTCAAAACCCAATGGTAGTTTGTGTAAGTGGTTGAGGTCTGCCTAACCCCAGCTAGACTATAAAAAGAACTAACATCCCAATCAGCACTGCCTATAAAAAGAACTAACATCCCAATCAGCACCAGTCAAGTTGGTAGAATCACCTGAGAGATGACCCAAGATCAAGTTGACTAATTTCGTATTTTCGTGCTGCAATTTCATGATTTCAGAAATTTGATATCCACTCTGCCTTCTTTTCTGAAGGACGAGAACTAACAGCCAAGAAAACTGTAACAGAATTGATGACCCCTCTGTTAACAAGTTTGGATGATTCATGGTCTCAGCCCCCTCACAGCCAACCGGATGGCCAGGGGTGGTTCATCCCTCGTGGGCATCGCAGCGCCAGCCTGAGTTTCAACTCTAATTTACATGGCGCAGGAGAGTTTAAAAGCTACGTTAAGAGCAATGCAGCTTATTTGAGTTTATCATAGTTTTCAAACTTCATAGGGTTCAAAAATATTGGTTGATAAAATACTGTCACTAAAACTTACGAAACTAAAGACCTAAACTTGCGTTTGAGGGGCAGTTTTCTCTTGAGCAATTATATACAATAAGACGGTAGCAAATGGGTCATTCAGCCTAAAATCAATTTTGATACAAAACAATAATTTTCTTCTAATTAAAAAAAAGAATAATATTTTTCTTCAACATCTTCTGACTGAACAGCAGGATTTAGTAACATTCCTCATATTAAGGATACTTGATGGTCCTCTCAAACAAAAAATACTTGATGGGCAAAAGAAAAACTGAGGGTACATACATTCTATTTGGTTTCCCCTCTCAAACAAATATGATCCTGCTGTCCATTCATCCCTTCCTTGATTCTCTAATTTGTACTACAGTAATAACATATGATTCTTCCATCCATTCATCTGTTCATTCCTCTAATTCCTTTTGGAAGTCTTGACACTGAGATACAAGCTCAAGTTGATCAAATTATAATTTTCTAATAGAACCATCCATAGGTTGAAGGGTACACCTGTAGGTTCCCCAAAATCCAGAGCTCACAGGTGCTTCTAGATGGCTCTCAACAGCAATTTGTACCAATTAGTGGGCCTCTCTCTGTTCCTTCAGTCTCTCACACCATTAATTTTAAGAGAATCTAGACTACACAGATGTGGACTTTGACCCTCAAGTCTGTGAAGCTCTGACTCAATAGTTCGAGCAATCTCTGATCCTTCAGGTTCAGGGAAGCGCACATGGAAAGAGCCTTCAGAGATGAGCATGGCAGATTGCGACCTTACCGACTGTTGCTTGATAAAGTTGTACATTTGTTGGTGAAAGGAGTGGTCAAAGGAGAAACAATCACTGTCATCAGAGTTGGAGTGCCGCGATGAGCTGGATCCTTCTCTTCGACAGAAATGAGGAAGGGATGCGTAATCGATTATCTACAGAAACACCCACAAAAACACAGTATTGAGCTAGTTTAAATGTTCCATCTTTGGGACTCAAGACAAACTCTTCCAAGCCAGATCTTCTGGGCTCAGTGGGCTGGGATAAGGCTTGTACAACTTGATTGAGTCAAAGCCAACTTGAGAAGCAACGTGATGCAAGATGCATCTGAGTCCTAGGCCAACCAACTTTGGTTTGGAAAAATGATTAATGGAAAGACTAGTGATACAATTTTTTTTTCAATGAATAGTGATACAACAATTGCTCTGTATAAGAAATCTACAAAATAAAGCTACCAACATTTTGCTGCCACACATACAAAATCAGGTGGGTAGATCCTAAAATAATCTTAAAGATACAGGGCATCTGAGGCAGTGGTATGTACACAAGTGACACATAATCAGATGGCTAGATTGAAAAATGAAAGATCAAAGTCAATAAATCACTTTCCTAAAGGAAACGGGCAAAAATAAACATGTTTGTTATGGTTCAAAGCACAGTCACCAATATTGGCGATATGTTGAAAATATCACGAAATACCGATATTTTAAGGTAGCCGATATTAAAGAGAATATCTCACAATATTTTCAAAATATTCCCAGAAGACAAAATATCGTGATATTATCATGATAATACCACAATATTTTTGGGAATATTTTTTTAAAGTTTGCATTTCCTATTTTTTTTTTATATTTTAAGATCTTTAAAACATGTTTCTTTATATTTTTGGAAGAAAAATAATGCAAAACTCATTATTTTCATATTTTTTGTTGTTATTTATATTTTTTTAATTTTTTAAACTCACGATTTTCCCAAGATTTTTCAACTTTTGAAAATCTCGCCGAGAAATATCCTCACCGAGATAATACCTTGAACGATATAGGTGACTGGTTCAAAGAGTGTTTTAAAAGTTTATACCTGAGATCAACCAAGGAATTTTCTAATCTATCATAAACACGATACTTTGCTAAGTGACAATATTTCAATAAGTTACCCTGAAATTACAGGCATCTATTACATATAATAGATGATTTGTACTTATAGCTTGTACAACCATTTCAAGTACTTAATTTTCACATTTTTGACCAGCGAGTGGAAACACAGAATTTTGGAAAGCAAGCGACAGAGATGCACTTAATATACAAACCTGTTCTTGTGGTTAAAACAGAACATTATATAACAAGTGTTTAGGATAATTCATGTTTTGCATTACTTGACAAAAATATAGAAAGTTAGCCTTACCTTCAACAGTTCATCTCTACCACAACCTTGTAACACCTGTATTTTCTTCCTGGTCCTCTCCTGCAAGAGTGGCTTCACTACCTATTTAATAGAAAAAAAATGCAAAGTGAACATTAGAAATATTTAACTCATTGACATATGCAACTTTTTCCATCTGAGACCAAATGTATAATTGCACATGAAATACCTTTATTACAATAAAAGCTAAAAAAAATGATGAACAGTTGAAACAATCGTAAATCTTTCAAGAATAAAGGAAAACACACCTTCCAACATGCTGAAAATATATATGGAGAATTAACAATGTAGTATGTATCCGTCTTCTCTGGGTAATTCAGGTCATCAATAGTAGATATGATTGTCAGCAGCTGCATTTAGACGGGAAAATACATTTTTTTCAAAAACACATCAAAAGTAGCATGAGTCTAAATGAATCTGATGCATGCATTCAAATAGTTGGATATATAGGTCTTGACAATGTAATAAGAGGTTGACACTGGCTAGAGCGCTAAGCAGTGCCTTCAGCATAAGTGCAGACTCAACAAACACCAATAATCTGAAAGTCTTTTTGGCTAGGCCAAGGACGCCTCCTCCCCCCCAACAAAAAAAAACTTTATGGTGGACACACCCCATGGGTTTCAAACTTGTGACGTCCTGTCAATGGTGACATTTACAAGTCAACCCTACCAGATGAGTGGAGTCCTACCAATAATCTGAAAGTTGGCAGCTGACACATATAAAGGATCCTGAGATGGTCTTGTTTCTGCTGAATCATCTAATAAGAAAAAAGCTTGCATGAAACATGGGAAGACAAGGTAATTAATATTGCCACTGTCAGATTTATACCTACAAATACCAATTCCAAGCTTTCATAAAGGAAGGTTGGCTTCAAGTGGCAACAGGCCATAAAAGTTGATGGGACAGGAAGAAAACAGGACTCACAAAGCCAACCCATGAGCTGGTTGAAGGCTTGATGGTGATAATGATGTGAAGGGGCAAATTACAGAACCAATATAATAAGATAGTAGTTCAGATTTGATCAATAATCAGATCAAGATTTATTATAGAATTCAACATGGAACTGAATCCAAATACATGTAAATATCGGATTCATTAGCTAGCTATTTAAGCTAGTTTGGATCCAGAATTGGTTTTAGCTTTTCCAACCAAATCTGAATCCAATTATGCAAAATCCGATTAGGTCGGATTCAATCATACTTAGGTCTGAACAGAATCCAAGCTTTAACATCCCAATTAATTTGCATAACTTTTGACTGTTAAGTTCTCTGGCCTCCTAGTTCTGGAGTGAGGGTTTCTTTTGACTACCATTAATAGTTTTTGGATTAACCTTGTTAATGTTATGATCTAAATCATAGTTCTGCTTGGCTCATTGAGTTAGTAGTCCTTGAAGAGGATGGCATTGCAAAGTTGATACTTTAGGTGTTCATGATAACGCATGGAGGTCAAGGAGAGGCTTACATGGTAAGACATGGTAGTGGTTGGACCTAGGCCTGGATCAGATTCATCTAGGCCATATCTAGAATTGTCCAACACAATGGCTTAAAGTTGTGCTAGACATAGATTGTCCAAGTGGGTCTCCATCAAGTAACCCAACAAATCGACAGCACTAATCAAGGCCCCCACAAAGCAAGTCTGGACCTGAATTCCAAGGTTTAATGGGAACATGAGAGAGAGAGAGAGAGAGAGAGAGAGAGAGAGAGAGAGAGAGAGAATCGTATGTGTGTCTCCCTCTAGCCACACACACCAGATCTAATAATATTATCCCTATCCAGATCCATTGTAAAGTTGGTTGACATTGGATACTATAGTATGTCCCTAGAGGATAATTTTCTGACTAAAATTACAAATAAATCTAAAATAGTAAAGAACAGAAAAACATAAAACTGAAAACCACATCAAATAACCATCTTTGATGTTGATAAAGAGGCCAAAATTTAGGCACACAATGATTATGGCTTTTTTTCTTGACAAGTACCATAGGAGGAGAAGATATCATGACAGCACCAGTAGTAAAATAATTATAAGATACAGATTTCCCAACCCTTCACATATACTCACACGTGTATATGTGAGTGTGACAGTGTGTGTATGACTGTGTATGCGTGTGTTTGCATGCATTTACACAGTATTGCCATATTCCGATTGAAAAGAAAAGGGATATAAAATCCTTCCTAAACAGAGCAAGACATTATAGTACACGAACAAACTTTAACATGAATTGAGTTACATGATGCAAGAACAATTTGAACGGAAAAGGAAGACTTAAACCAGAGAAGAAAGTCAATAAACTGTACAAAATACAAAATAGAAGAAAAACCAGGCCTTGTAAAACAAAAAGATAATAAAATTTTGAACAAGTTTAACCAGATATCATGAGGATTGAGGACCTTTAGTTGGTTTAATGCTGAAAGCTTTAGTCCTGTCATATCCAAAATCTTCAAGCAGGTATTAATATGTCTTCCGTACGTTTTTGTGGCAGTGGGCTGCAACAAAATGAAAAAGGCTTTAGTTATAACAGATGAACACAAGCTGTTATGCACATGTTAAACAAACTCACCAGAATCACACGATCCCTATATTCATTTATTTGGATATGTGACTGAACATAGTAGTGAACCTACAACAGAAAGGATATGCACAAGTCAACTTTCATTCCAATAAAAGCTACTAGGATGCATGATATAGACAAATAGTGAAAGTCTGATAAATAAAAGCGATATTTTTTGGAAAAACTCTTTTTTTTTTATTTTAAGTTTACATTTCCTATTTTTTTTGTTTCTTTTATATTTTAAAAACTTTAAAACATGTTTCTTTATATTCTTGGATAAAAAATAATGCAAAACTTATTATTTTCTTAATTTTTTTGTTAATATTTTTTTTTTCAATTTTTTAAACTCCCAAGATTTATCAACTTTTGAAAATCTCTCCGAGAAAAAACCTTGCCGAGAAATTACCTTTAACTATACAGGTGACAATGATGAATACCAACAGGTGGGAGTGAAGCACAGGAGCACTTCAAAATGGGAATTGCTTAAAAAGGATACTGACAAGAGATATGCACAAATAATACGGATAGAAAACAAACATGAAGTTACAAATCTATCCTTTTCCCTTTTCTGATAGCAAACAATCTGGCATAAACTCTGAAGAGTAGGGAAGCCCCAAAATTTAAGCACCACCAGAGCAATTACAAGTGGAGTGAATAGTCTTTGAAACTGTAATGTTTCATTAAATTGAATCAGCTCTAGCTGCTCCATCCACGGGCAATGGTCTGATAATCCTCAAATACTAAATATAATCATATCCCAAGATACAATACAGAAGCACTTATATGTGCAACTATAAAAAGTATTCATATTCTTACTGGATTTTTTTTTCAGAGTTCAATTTTATGTTGGCCGCATATAAACAATGTATTTGTTTGTGACATCTTGGTTGCTCATGTATGCGAGGGATAGTTGTCATCTTCACGATGCTTTTTATATCTCAACAAAGCACTATATATAGAGACTGAGAAACCTAATACTACACTATTGATGGATATGCATGTTCTTAGTCCTGATGATTGGAACACTCCTACTCATGGTCAGGCTATTCTCCATTTAAAGGTTGACGCAACCTCATCACCATAAGACAAAAAGATTAAGATTCAATTTATTCAGGTATACATCAACCAATTTAAATGTATCAGGTCACCAATGAACAGCATCTAACTTCATTCTTTTCAAACCAAAGCTAACAAGTTATAATTCTCAACAATTATAACAGAATGAGCTTGAGAAGAATCTTTACGTATGTACATAGGAATGATATAAAATATCATAAATACATCATAGCATGTCCAAATGCTTTGTTCTATAAGGCGCTATCTACACTTAAAAACCATAAAATTTTGGAGGGCACATTGTGAAAGGAATGCATGCTAAATATTAACAATGAATTTCCTCCCAACTAACATCTAGAATTTGATGTGTGCGAACAGAAATAAGGAAATTATCAGGATATTTAGATACTTACAGATGCTTTGTCAAATGTGCTCAGCCCAACACCAATTGCAAAGACGGGAAGACCCTGTAAATGAAATTTGCAATTTATGAAGCCATTTAAGTTCTTCTACCAAATAATATACAGCAACTGGCAGGATGGAAGTTCTTGATATCTTCTTTTCTGAAGCCAAGGTCAGACAGAACTAAAGCAGTTATATCACATGTTAGTTTTCCATTGCCACAACCAGCTTCTGGAAATAGTGATCTTTAACTGAGGAAACAACACATGGAATATTTTCAAGGATAGGGATCTCTGGACATGTAAACAGCTTCTACAAAGGCAGCCCCCATTGAATGGGAATATACATCTCGAGTTGATTGCTGGTGCTGCTCATCTTAGAGTAAATACATTCCATGTAGTCATTCAATTAAAATTTTCAGTTTGACATTAATTCAACTAAAATCTTGCAACCGAGCAAATTCAAAGGAGACAATTGTGGAAAGAACAGTCAGGATGAAATATTTTCAGGCTGAATATTGATGAAGATACATTTAGACGGAAGGCAGCAGAGATTACTGCAAATTGCACATTTTATAGTTACAATAAGGAAGTTGCTAAGCATCCTTCTTACTAGACCCAAGCTCAAAAACATAGCCTAAAAACTAACTGCCAAGAACCAATTGTTAAAAATCTCATAAAGGGAAAAGGTAAAGTACTGACCTCTTTTGAGTATCCTGATAATCCTATCAGCTGTGAATCCCGGACTGCTCTGTATAGTTCTCTTGGAACTATAGGTTTCTGATTCAGGCAAAGCAGCGAAACATAAAACGAATAAACAAAAAATATGCATATACGGAGCACATATTAGAATAGTGCAGAAAAAGTTAAAATAAAGGAAAGCAGCCCATGTGACAGAGCATTTGAGAAAGCACTATTGTTTGGTAAAACTCACAGTTAATATATTATCAATTTCATTCTGTAGTCTCCAGTTTAAACAATCCACCAACTGCAAGAGAACATGGAGATCAATATAGTGTATTAATCTTTAAAAGATTATTCACACCAAAATCAGCAAACATATTGTCCCTTTTAAACCAAAAGACAGCAACTGATGAACTTGTTCTGAAAAGAATAAGATATGATCACCATTAACTTATTTGAGAAGAAAAAAGTGAAAGCTAACCATTTTATTTGCTTTTGAGACATTCCCATCTCTACCCTTCAGAAACCGAATTAGTGTCTCTAGTAGATTCCCCTGATGCATATTCTGAAACAAAAGCAAAACAAGATCATGCATGTGATGTCCCATCTAAACAACTCAAATAACAAGATATGAAGGAATGCCATTAATGGAATAAACCTTGCAAGTGTAAAAGAAAATGAAACAAAAGTGAAACCAGTAAGTTTATCATGCATGTGATGTCCCACCTAAAGCTGAACAGACATGCAGAAATGAAATTAATGGAATAAACCTTGCAAGTGCAGAAGAAAAGCACAACAATACTGCATAAAATCATGTTGACACAAAACCATGCTGTAGCAGCACATACAGATAGTTGAAGAGAAAATGAATTCTTAAAACCACAGAAGACTGGATAGTGAAAATCATATTTGTACTTCTAGTCCTTTATTTTCCCTAAAAGCCATTAGAGGAGTGTATTATAGAGAATCACCAAAACCAACCCCTCATGTAACATAATTTTGCAGGCAACAGGATTAAATGCAAATGATGAGATCAATGGAATTAGAGCTCGGTGAGCCCAGGTGAACCTTGATGTTCGTAAATGCAACTGCTTGTCTGTTACACATCGGGTTCTCCTCATCTGAGCAATGTGACGAAGTGCGATACATACCATTTACACTTCAAGCATAAACTAAACAGCAGGACTCTGTAGTAGCCCGAATCTACGAGCTAAGAAACACAAGGGATCATTAAGATGCTTGGCATACCAGATACTCCATTTCTAGAAGAAAAAGGCCAAATACAAGGTGAGAGAAGCTCAACAAATGCTAGGATTTAGTCAAATTGTAGGTGAAAAATCTTGTCAACTTTTGTGAACTTCACATCTACCAAAAGATGCACGGTGTTTCAGTTCACCGTTCAAAAGTAACCACAGCTTGAGTCAGGTACTCCATCTAATGAGTTAAGGCACCACAAAGTTGGATACTTGTACAATAATTGTGACTCCGGATGAGTCAAGGAATCTGATATGGGAAGTAACATAATTCAAGGAAAAATTACTCTACCAGCATTCTTCTAGATCAAGCTAGAAAACCTCACAATTTCAAAACCAAAGGAAACAATTGGCTCTATGTTCAATGGATCGCACCTGTCAAGACAAAATATTTTGAACAAAGACGCAATTTAAAAGCTCACTGCAAATCTAATGTACCATTTTTCCGAGCTAACTGAGATTATAGATTGAAATTAAGTAAAGCATGAACTGTGTTAGAATTCAGAAACTAACCGAGGACTGTTTACAATGGCTACCATTGGATCAGATTAAGCAATTACTATGCCAGAACGTCCTCACTAACAAATAAGAAGGATAAGATACGACCAAAAGAAAAACTCTTAAGTATTGGAAAAAAAACTTTTGAATAAAAAGACAATGGACCACAGAAACAAAAAAAACAAAGAACACATTTTCAACCATCTACGTGAATTTCAATATTAACGAATGACGCTTTTGATGTTAAATTTCAACAAAAAATGAAGGAAAATAAAATGGAAAAACATTTATCCAAAGTATTCTGCAGAAGAATAAGATACAAAAGAGAACGAAATCCAAATTTGAAAAGCAAATCAGTTCCGAAATCGTACGCAAAAAACGATCATCGGTAAAGCGCCTAGAGCACGAATCGCCGAATTATACACAAGAATGAGACAAGAAAAATCACGAATCTGAGCTCGAAACACAAATCTCACGGACAAGTTAAACGAAAAAAGAGTCCTGAACACGCATCGCTGAATTATACACGATAACGATCTACACCAAGCATAAATCCGAGCACTAAACGCAGATTCCAACAAATCTTCCACAAAAACCCTGAAATCTACGCCGAAACCACGAGATCTGAGCAATCTACATAAAAAAATATGGGAAACCCCCCGAAAAATAAGCAAATTCGAGCGCGATCACTCACCGCGAACGTCACCTTCAGCGGCTCGTCTACTGCACGAATTTCCAAAAAAAAAAGAGGGAGGAGATCAGCATTCCAAGTTTCAGCGATGATAAAGATGCAACGAAGCAAAACGTGAGGTTAGGGTTTAGTGAAGGAGAAAAAAACGAACTAAAAGACGTAATTATCCCGAAAAAAAAGTGAAAAAGAAAATGTGAGGGAGAGAATAGATGAAGAAAATCGCCTTGATCGATGAGAGACTCCAATTGCCGGATCATATCCGCGGAGATATTCACCATTTTTCGGATTAAATCCGAAGAAAAAGATTAATTTTTTTAGTCTCTCCCTTTTGAGAGAGAGAACGAAAGAGAGAGAGAGAGAGAGAGAGAGAGAGAAAGGAGGAGGAGGAGGAGGAAGAAGAAGAAGAGACGAAGAAGCTGTTTTGTTTTTTTTTTGTATAATTTTCTCATATAGACTCATATTTACCTGTATTCCGTATCAGATACCACCTTTTCTGAAATTCTAGATACAGACTCACCTTTCCTGGCAATGGTAAAAAAGAGATCTGTTATAACTTACTGTTAAACTCAGTCATTTGAGTTAATAGCTTCTATATTTGTTTTTTGTTTTTTAGGAAGGCAATCTGAGGTTAGGCAGACCGACCATTGGGTTTTGAACCTACAACGTCCCAACACAAGGTGACGTGCACTAGCTGCTCCTACCAGACAATTGAAGACCCGGTTGGTTTGTATATTTGTTTCTAATAACAAGAAATGGTGTCACTCGATTTCAGCTGCAATGGAAGGCCGTGGAAGATCTCTTTCTAGCAATTTTTTTACTTCATTTTAGATTGAAGTAGGAGTGTCAACCAGTCGGGTTTGGTTCGCACCCAAGTAGAACCAGACTTGGATCAGATTTTCGGGTATGGTATCGGGTTAAGACTTGAGTTTAATTGGGTCTGCTATAAGAAAATTCATATCCAAACCCAATAAGAACTACATGAACCAAACCCAAACCATACCCGATAAAACTATATTTTTTATCATTTTTACATTGAAAAATTGCAGGTCTTAATCGGAACTTGGGTTGGATCCAGGTCCAGTTGACAAACTATACTTGGGGCTATGTATTAATGAGACCACCTGAGTCTTAATCGGGTCTTCTTATTTATCACCATACACGGAACCTATAGGTTTGATTCCAGGTCCAGTTGACGCCCCTAGACTCAAGGGGTCTTTTTGGGGGTCTATTTATGGTTATGGGGTGTTTTTTTTCTGCTTGAAAAGGGGCCAACTTTTTTGTGTGGGAAAGTCAGATAAGCCAAAGATTAATTGTTAGGTGATGGGTTGTAAAATTTGTTTACTCTTGTTTAATAGAATTGGAGGTAAATCCCATTGTTTGCTTCTAAAAAACAATTCATATCTTGTAATATAGAAAATGCCCTTCACTGGTTCTCTCACATTTAGGACCGAAAAATGAGCTGAATGAAACGCGCTTGAAGTGTTTAAGCTTGACTCATTCTTATGGCAAATTATATATCATAATGAGTCTGAGTTAAAGAGATGAGTTTGAACTGGCTTGTTTATAGAAAAAATACACTGTTTCAAAGCTAAAATAAATACATTGTTTCAGAGCTAGAAGTAATAAGATTTGGCCACTACACCTATTTTCTTCAAATCAAATAGTTTAATCATATATTTTACATATATATGATATAAAATATATCTAAAACATTTTTGCATTACTTAATAAGGTTGCGGGAGTCGAGTCAAGTACCTATTGTTCATGTTCAGCTTGTCGAGCTTATTTTATGAGTTTGAGCGGAGCTACTATTGACTCATCTTGTTTTTCAGCCTTAATAATTTCCAGGTGTCTTAAAGGGTAATCATGTCTTTTTGTGGTTAAGGGTAAAATAGCTTAACTCAAGGCCTCTGATCGACCATTGTAGAAAAAATTTGGTTGGTATAAGAATTTAAAAAAAAAAGGACTACTAATATGGAATATTCAGTAAAAGGTGGTTTGTATCAGGAAATTACTTTTTCGTTCCAGTCAGCTGTCAAAGAACGTGACGTCGATGGAAAAGACAACGCCAAAATGAACCCCACACGTTTTTTAACGACTGATTTTTCAATTCAAAAATCACAAAAAAAAGCGGCGTGAAAAATGGTTGTTTTTAAAACACAAGGGCTCAATTTTCTTTTCGCCACGTGGAAAGCCGAAACCATGTAAGGGTGGCAAAACCTGACACGACCCGCCAACCCGCCTCTTAGGCGGGTTCGGGTTGGGCTTAAGCCAACCCGTTTAATAAACGGGTCGACCCGCCTAACCCGTTTATTAAACGGGTTGGGTTCGGGTTGGGGGTATGCCAACCCGCCAACCCGGATGACCCGTTTGATAAACGGGTTAGGCGGGCGGGTCAACCCGCCAACCCGTCTGCCAACCCACCAACCCGACCCGTCAACCCGACCTGCCAACCTGACCCGCGAACCTGAGAACCCGTTTACCCGACCCAACCCATTTATTAAATGGGTTGGCGGGTCGTGTCGGGTTACCCGTTTATTAAACGGGCCGGGTTCGTGTTTGCCACAACCGACCCGTTTAATAAACAGGTCGGGTTCGGGTTGATGTATGCTGACCCGCCAATCCGTCGGGTCGACCCGCCAACCCGACACGATTGCCACCCCAACATGATGATCTCAGACTTCAAAATTTTCGCAAGTATGCGTAACGTGGCAGCACGAGATAAGAAGGCTTCACTTTAGTGTCTGCAGTTCTCTTTTTTGATTTATAACCTGAAAAAATTGCAATAGGCACTAAGACCTGGTCTATCAGTGCTATACCTATGGTTGTCGTGCTGGCAGCATTAAACTCCAGTGTTATGCCTGGCCTGCTATGCATTGGATTGCTTGGAAGGTGATGTCTATGAAAATGTAACGTTGACTGCTCGTCTAGTAGTTAAAAAAAAAATTATTATGATTAGGTTGGCATCATTTGATTCGGCATGATAAAAATTCATTGAAAATCAAGTATAATTATTATTATTATAATAATTTTACTTATGTGATATTAAAGTATGAGAATTATTTTGAGAATTGTAATACATCTTTAATTACAAGATATTTAATATTTTGTATTGTTTTTTTAATATAGTTGATGTGTATAGAACTAATGAAGTCATAAATACTTCATGTATGATTTTATAATTGTATTTTATGCAATTCATCATTGTTTCATATGTTATAATTTTTTTTAGTGAAATATTGTTGGCGAAATATTTCACACCCCAATTGCCTGTCTAAGAGTCTAGGCTCATTCTAACTGCGCTACCCCTTGGGAGTAGGGTCTGGCAGAACTCTGTTTGAAAACCTGTCTTTTCAAAAGAGAAAAATCAAGTCCCCATAAGTTATGCACTATCGACAATGCCTTTTGATAAAATAAACTGATAAACAATTAAACATCTCTTTTCATATGTCAAAAGAGATGTGTATAGAATCAAGAGATTGTTGCTAGTGTAAAACCTACGGCAGCTTGATTCTCCACTATATCAAAACTAAGTGAAGAAATGCCAAGTCAAGTAGGTGGGCCAGGTAAGTCAGGGTTAGGGGTGGCAATTTCTGACCCGACCCGCCAACCTGCCTCTTAGGCGGGTTCGGGTTGGGCTTAAGCCAACCCGTTGAATAAACGGGTCGACCCGCGTAACCCGTTTATTAAATAGGTCGGGTTCGGGTTGGGGGTATGCCAACCCGCCAACCTGGCTGACCCGTTTAATAAACGGGTTAGGCGGGTGGGTCAACCCGCCAACCCTTCGACCCGACCCGTCAACCCGCCAACCCGACCCGTCAACCCGACCCGCCAACCTGCCTACCTGCCAACCCGACCCGCCAACCTGACCCGCGAACCTGAAAACCCGTTTACCCGACCCAACCCATTTATTAAATGGGTTGGCGGGTCGTGTCGGGTTACCCGTTTATTAAACGGGTCGGGTTCGTGTTTGCCACAGCCGACCCGTTTAATAAACGGGTCGGGTTCGGGTTGAGGTATGCTGACACGCCAACCCGACCCGCCAACCCGACCCTATTACCACCCCTAGTCAGGGTGGTCCGTGGGTTTAACTTGCTGGGGTTCTATTAAGTGGCCCGGTTCTCTGCCAGAATTCCTTGTCATAAAAAAAAAGTTTATAAGTTGGAGCTAATGTTGTAAGTATCGGTATCGGCCCTATATCGTTTGATGAACGATTCAGGTGAATGCGGCCCATACCGATACTCAAGTGAATTGTTTTGAATCGGCCAAAAAATAATTAAAAAATATTACGTTTGCATGTCAATCAGAATGTGACACATGTTAAAACATTAAAACAATATTTAAAAAAACTAAATTTATGTATTTTTTAACATTTATTAAAAAATAACCATTCTGGAATAAAACCTATAGATTTTCTGCCAGTACGATACGTATCGGCGGATGCCCACCGATACTGATAAACAAGTCATTAACAAAATATGATTGCAAAAATATTTGTGCATTAAGCACCTGATCACCCTCCATCTTGGAGATCCTCGCAGTCGCTTTCTGTTCAATGCGGAGCTCGCAAACTCGATCGCTTCATCCCGGTGGGATCGCCGGTCCGGTAAGTTTTTTTTTTATCTGAGCTCCATCTTGTCAGGTGTGGGACCTAAGACCTGATGGGGTGCTTAATGCACAATTTTTTGTACAATCATATTGCACCCGATCCGGACTCACTCTCGTTGGTGTAAACATCCAATGTCCCCCTTTTCGCCAAGAAATACACTTAGCTCAAAGTGTAGGTTTCGAACTTGTGATATTTATTCAACTTGTTAATGTTAACGAGTCACTTCCACCATTTGAGCAAAGCCTTTGTGGGCATTTTTCAACAAGTTATCGATGCATATATCAAAAAGCGAAATGACTGCATAACCAAGTTATGCTATAAAAAGCCCACAAGGGCTTTATCGGGTATGTTTTCGGGTCTGGTTCATGTAGTTTTTATCGGATCTAGATATGATTTTTTTATAATGGACCCAATTAGACTTGGGTCTAAACCCGATACCATACCCAAAAATCGAGTCCAAGTCTGGTTTCACCTGGTTCCGAACCAAACATGACCCATTGACAGCCCCCCTAGTCTCATATCTAAGTACATTCAAATGCACCCTTGAAAAATGAGTTGTGAAATTGAAGAGATTCGAGCTAGAGATATGTGTTTATCTAATCTTTTATCTCAAATTCAAGTTTGAGATCCAAGCAATCAAATGCAATGTTTTCATCTATAAGGCCGATAGACTAAACAGTGAGGGTTCAAGTTAGATATCTAACCAAATCCAAGTTTATTTAGTTACATTTGGTAATTAAAACCAGAATCAAACTATAATCGGGCATAAATTCGATTTTAAATTTATACATTAGAGTTTGGATCCCAAATTCAAGTCTAACCCAAAGTCCGTGTAAATATCGATCTGATTAGAGCAGAATAAGCCCTAATCAGATTCAGATCGGCTAGATGCTCTATTCATTCAAATTTAAATCCAACTAGATAGCTTAAATTAGGTCTTGACCCAAATCCAACTCGATGGACTCTCTTTATATTAAGGCTGGTAAATGAGATGAATGAGTCGAGCTTTAAGTGTTGAAGCTTGGGTCATTCTTGTTGCAAGTAAGGCCGACAAGCTCATAATCAGTTCAAGTTAAACAAGCCGAGTTAGAACTACAACAACAACTACGCCCTCATCCCAAAATAATTGGGGTCGGCGATATGAACCAAAAAAGAAAATCATTCTGGGTCTTTCACATGAATCCTTCTCCTCCAATCATTTCTATCCAATGCCATGTCTTTGGTGAGGTTCAAAGCATTCATATCCTTTCCTATCATCTCCATCCATGTCTTCCTAGGCCTACCCTGACCTCTTTTAACTAATATATTTTCTCATTTCTCCATCCTTCTAACTAGAGCATCATTAGGCCTTCGCCAAATATGTCCAAACCACCGTAAACGATTCTCTCTCATCTTATTTTCAATGGGTGCAACGCTTACCTTCTTACGTATCTCTTGATTCCGAATCTTATATTTTATTGGATTTTCACGCATCAATCAAAGCATACGCATCTCAGTTAAAACTAGCATATTCATAAAAATACATTGTTTTAGAGATGCAAGAAATAAGAATACAAAAATATTTCATGTAAAATATATCCAAAATATATTTCTTACTACCTAACCGGTTTATACCAATGAAGCCGAGCTCATTATCTATTGTTCATATTCAGCTTGCCGAGATTATTTTGGAAGTGAGAAAGATGTACGAAAAGTGATGTAAAATGAAAAACTCATGGATTTTAATGACCATTTTTTTCGCTCAAAGGGGTTTTCTAAAAGGTATATTTTTTGATAAAAGTTTTCTAAAACACATACTTTTTTATATTGAAAGAATATTTTCTATACACTTTCTCACTACCCATCCCACCACCACCGTTCATCTTCTCATGCTACACAAACACAAAACTTTCTTTTGAAAAACTTCACATGGGCAAAACTTTATTTTCGCAAGAGAGTTTTTCTCTCTTCCAAACTTGCCTTAAATATCTTCATCCGCACCTTTATTTTCGTATAACTGATCATATACTTTATTATTGAAGATTTTTTTTTTTATTCTTTACTTGACTTTTCCAGTCAACTTTTTTTTAAAAAATTTGAATTTCATTTTGATGTCTTGTCTGAAAAGGCTTTAATTTTTTATATTACAAAAATATCCTCACTTTGTGGTCAACGTGACCCGGAAAGGCACCCGCGCCTTGACAAGGTGAGGTTTGTCTCATGGGTGTGATGACGCCAGACGCATGCTAGTGTGGATCTCGGGAAGCGTATCACCTAGGGGACTCCTGTGAAGGTGAAAACGGATCGGATTGAATGATCCAAATCCAATTTTCAGGCAATAGTTTTGGAACCTTAACCCGGACGCAGATAAGATCCAACTAGGTAGGGTTAAATAAGGATCCAAAATTTTATGCTGATTAGGGCTGAAAACGGGTCAGGTCGCACCTGAGTTCTAACCCCAATTGTATCATATTTTTATCCGAATTTGAATTTACAATACTGAAACAAATCAAAAAATGATCTGATTTAATAGATCCAAGTCAAATCCAAATGCACATTCAGATCTTGCTTTAAGAATCAGAATCAGGAAAAAACATTCTGGACTCGTATCAGATATAGATATCTGACTATATCCAATCCATTCACACCCATATAAACCCATATTTCACCCTGAAACATGCATCCTACATGAGTGACCTCATGCTTGAAGCTAGGGGTGTCAACAGGTTGGGTTTGGAATCAGGTGGAACAAGACCTGATCTCAATTTTTGAGTATGGTATCAGGTCAGTACCCGAGTTTAATCGGACCCACCATAAGAAAAACCATACTCGGACCCAATAAGAACTACATAAACCAGACACGATTAATAATATTTTTTTATTATTTTTACATTGAAAAATTACAGGTCTTAATCGAAACTCAGATTGGGCCCGAGTATGGTATAAACTTTCACAAACTATACCCGGCTCTAATCGGACCTTCGGGTCAGGTCTTCTTATTTATCACCATACCCAGACCCTATATGGTTTAGTTCCGGTAGGTTCAGGTTGACACCCTTACTTGAAGCTCATGTCCACATCGTGAGCTCCTTCATGACATGTGTGTGAGCAATCTGCTCATGTGACCATGTCATGTCATACATCAGTATTGCACCAACTACACACTCATGCACATTAGGTGATTCCATGATGTGGAAGTTTGGAGTCCTCATTCATGCATCCTCTAAATCTTGACCACACATCTTCAAGATCAATGGTCCAGCTTCATGTCATGCCATGATAGCACAAAATAAGATTGAAATGGGTCGCCTGCAATAGTTCCACCTTTCTAGTTAGGGAGTCCTCATTCATGGTCCCTTGCCACAAGGTTGAAGCTAAGTATACCACCTAGTTAGGGATGCAAATGAGTTGGTCCAGTTCTCACTATTTCAGATCTAACCCGATCCAACTCTTTCAAGTATTTAGTTGTTCTGGATCTCCGATTGCTAAAGGGTTTTACTGATCAGATGGTTTGGAGAGCAGATCAGCTGATTTGTCAAATCACTTTAACATCTTGGCCGTCCATTGCTTCATCCCAAATCAAGACCTCATGGTCTTTGTGTACATTGTGGACGGTGAGGATGCCATATCACTTTTCTAAAAGTTATTTGGCGGATCACATCTGCCGTCGGGGGCTTTGGCTAGCCTAAGGGAAACATATCATTTATTTTTTGATTTTTTTTTCAAAAAATCACCTAAAGTTTGGGCATTAATAAAAAAAGCACCTAAGTTTTGAAAATTTAAAAAGCACACCCAGAAGGTATCGAGGTTAATTAAAAAGACCCAAGAGTTTACTGTTTTTGTTGTTAAGTTTGATGTTAAATGTGATGTAAAATTATCATTTTACCCTCAATGTCATATTTAAAAAAAATGCACCTAAAAAAGAGTATTTGACGGTAAATTAATTATCTTAACTCGGGTTAGTGATAACCTAGTTTAAATGGATGAAAGCATAATGACAAAATTTAAAAATGACAAAATATGGGCAGCCAAAAACTCATGAAAATTTTAATTTTTTTCAAAATCTCATATTTTTTAACAAAATATTGCCAATAAAAATAATTTTAAATTATAAAAAACAAAATTTTATAAAACAATATACATAAAAATATTTAAAAATAAAAGCCACACTGTTTTTCATGATAAATAGCCGATAAAAACATAAATATCATGTTTAAAATGCGATATTTATGTTTTTGATGAAAAATTATGAGAAGTTGAAAATAACGCAACAAATTACTGTTTTTAACTTTCCGATAATTTCTTAGGATATTTTTGCGAGATTTTTTCATAAATCTTGTGAGATTTGTCACTATGGACGAAAGTTTCTTTTCAGTCAACGGTGCAAAAATTTAGGTGCCCTTTTAAAAAATTTTAAACTTAGGTCCGCATTTTATTAATGCACCAAATTGCGTTTTTTTTTTTTTTAAATTTCCCTTTTCTTTTTATGACGATGAACCCTAGACCAGAACTCAAAGAAACATACCATTTAAAAAATGAGTTGGCAAAACAAGTAGGAGGGGCATGCCCTTTGAGAGGGTCATTCATCTTTTACAAAAGGGCTAATTGATTTTGACTAAAAAAATGTAGAGGTTGACAATTGGAAAAATTAAAAAGGGGCATTCCATTTAAGCAACACATACATTTTCTGAAAAAAAAAAATTAAGTTGACCAAATAAATTTATTTTGTTAAAAAATGTATGTGTTGCTTAAATGGATGCCAAAAAGTTCTAATTAAAACTATTTCAATTATGGATTCATTTTTATAAGATTTTGAGTCCACAATGGACCAGCCCAAGGGAGGTTGGCGAAGTGGGGTCGGGCCTTGGCTGCTAGACGGGCAGTCAAGGTTCGATTTCCATGGGTGTCATCCCTCTGCGCAAGTCAACGCGTAGCGTAGGCATCTGGGGCAGGGGTCCAAGCCTCAGAGTTTTACGCGGCTGGCACGATGACCGTAGGTATGGCAGGCTGAGCTAGTGCAACTAGGTCTTCATCCGGGTGTGGTTTCTTCATGTTATATATATAAAAAAATCAATGGGTCTACGCCTTAACTTGATTTTTCAAGTAGATTTGAGTCCAAATCCGAATTTGATGTGGCACGACTAGATCCATTGATAGAAACAGATTGAAAGCATGTATTTACATGTAAGACATACACTGGATCAGAATCATATGGATCCTAATACAGATCCAGTAGGAAATAGTGATTTAAGTGTGAATCTGAAAAAGAACAGATTGAAAACACGTATTTTACATGTAAAACATAGAATGGATCAGAATCGAATAAATCCAAATACAGATCCAACAATATAACTGTTTGAATGCGAATGCAAATTAGTAAAAACGTGTCATAATATATGAGTGCGAGCTCCTACTGAGAGATATCCGAACACTATCATAAGACCCACACCTGGAAATGAATGTATTATATTAGGATCGGAGGTCCAACTGATTTAGCTCCATTAACTATGCTACTTGGAGGTACATTTTTCAAATAACAATTTTATCATCACACTTTTGAAAGAAAAAATTTCCTCAATCACATAGTTCCTATTTGGAGTGCAAGTGGGTCAAGTCCCGATCCAAGTATGAACCGGATCTGACCCATATTATCTATTCAATTGTCGTGAGTTTAGACCATAGTTAGCAAAACTCTGTTCATAACGCCTTTTTTCAATAATGAAAATCAAGCCCCCATAAGTTTTCAAGAACACCAACACTTTCAATATTCCCATCAATCAAGAAATTGGTGCATAAAAGAAGGCATTTGATGTGATAGCGGATAAGACATCATTTGAAGATGAAGTGAAGAATGAACTTGTTGAGAATCCGAGCTTCCCTGAGCACTGCCTTTCACTGGATGTTGGTTCCAGCTTAACAGTCCTCCATCCATTTGGATATTTGACGGATCCAAGTAAATGGTAAGGTCCACTTAGAACAGGATGATCTGACTTTTTGCATAGTCAAAATCAATTTCCAAATATTGCTTCTGTTCAAATCAAATAATTTTTTTTTGTAAACCCAAATAAAATAAATGCTTATGCTGAACGGGTGCACTTGAGTTGTCCATTGGGTGTATCAACTTAAAACCAGTTGAATGAGACCCAAAATATGACTGGGTCCATGGATTGACTTTTTTTTTTTTTTTAAATATTACCCAACTTAAAACCAGTTGTTGAGACCCAAAATCAAACTAGGTCCATGGATCGACTCTTTATAAATACCATCCTCGACTCTGTTTATGTTTTGAATTGGAGCAAATTACTATAATCAGTTTATGCTTGCGTATGGATGAACTGATGTTTTATTGAATTTTATGAACAAAAAGCCCTTATTTTCATATTTTTTGTTTCTTAAATCTTAATCCACTCTTTGATACAAAATAAACCAGAGTCTGGATCCATGCAGGGACCCTCTTCATGATAACGGGTGGTTTTTCTAGTTTTTTGTTTTCTTTACCAAAACAAATTTAGTTTTCCTTGTTTTTGCAGGATTTGGCGTAGTGGAATGGGGCCTATATCGTTTGACGGGCAGTCTAGGTTCAAATCCTATGGGCGTCATTTCCTGCGTAAGCCAAAGTTTGACGACCCCCTAGAGTCAAGGGGTAAGCACTTTTACACAGACGCACGGCTAGGTCTCTGTGCCTAAGGCGGTTTTTTTGAGTAAAAATCAAAAGCAAAATATGAGACCAAGATTTGGGATTTCCATAAGATGCACACAGCTTGGATTCGGGTTTAGATGTGGTTATAACCAAATCTACATAATTAGATACCAACTTGGGTTCACACTTGGATAGGAGGAACCTTCAGATCCTGACCCAATTGTCGTCCTACTCTTTTATATGTAAAAGAATATTCCTACCATGCCGCGCTTTAACCAAGTTCATTGTTATGTCATCAAATCCAGATCCAGATCCAGATTCAACTCAACTTCATCCCATCTCATTCAGATCTTGGTTTGGATTTGAACAAAATTATTTAAAAGTGTAATTTACAGTTAGGATCAATCAAGATCCGACCCATATCGATATCGGATCTGTGCCAAAATAGATCCATTGAGATCCTAGTATCCAGAAAACATAGCAGGAGGACTAGTAGGGGCGGTGGCACTGGGACACACTTTTTGGCTTTTGCCATAAAAAAACAAGAAATAATAAATTTGTCTACTCTACGTGATAAAAAAGGTATTAAGAAATAATTAAAAAGGGGATTAACTTTGGGACGATTGAGTTAAGCTGATGAACAGAAAGATCCAGACACGTGGAGCAATAAAATCTACCACGTCATCGCATTAAGTATTTAGCTTAAATGAGTCAAGTCTGAACATAGGTTGTTCAGCTCAAGAGAGTTTACATAGATAAAAATATATTATTTTTATGTATAATATATTTTTTAAGTGTAATATATAAAAGAAAAATGCATAAAATAAATATAAAAGGAGAAGGATGAATAAAAATATAAACATAAAACATGAACTATTAAGTGTAATGTATAAAATTTTGTATATTTTCTAAAAGTAATATATAATAAATATATATTCCATGTATAAATAATATGAAATGTTTTTATATGAGCCAGCTCATATTTGGCTTGTCTCATTTAGAGACGGGCCAAGCTCGGCTCTCCTAAATACGAAGACAAGCCCAGCCACGAGCTCCATCCACTGATAAACGACCTGAGCCCAAACACCATACATGGACCTTATAGTATAAAATTTCAGGTCGGGCCCAGGTTAGGTATAAAATTTCACAAACTATACCCGGCTTCATGTATTAATTGGACTTTTGAGGTCTAGATCCGGATCTTAATCAGATCTTATTTAACACCATACATGGACCTTATAGGGTTTGCTACAGGTCGGGTCTGGGTAAATCAGACCCGTTGACACACCTAATTTCATACCATGATTCACTATGCGAACACCATGCCAGAACACACCCACAAGCTGATGTGTGATGTTGAAAGAGTTTATAAAAACATCATCTCATTAATGGTGTTGAAATGTGGTGTTAGGCCTACCAACACCGGTCCCAATCAGCAACGCCATTGCTCTCAAATATCATGAGAGCATGGCGGAAACCACAATACAACCTTCAAGACCAACACCATACTTTTGTGGTTTGGGAGCAATGGCATTGGGACTGGTTTTGGCAGGCCCAATACCACATTTCAACACCTTTCATGAGAGGATGTTTTTAGCATCTCTCAACATCACACATCAGCTTGGTTCCACTAAAACTGTGTTTCCATCCCATTGTAAGACACCCAAACATAACATTAATGAAGCTAAGAGATTATTACTGGGGCAAAATAGCAAGATCTCCAAGAAGAATTGTAAAACATAACCAAGTTTATGGGCAAGATTTTACTTAATGATTCAATTAGTAAATGAAAGAAAAAGAAAAAGATCTTTGGTGCATGCATAAAAGAGAATTCCTTAAATAGGGTAGACAAACATTTCTTTTTTGCAAAAGTTTTCGTCATATTTGGTCCCCGTTATGCAAGGCTAGAAAGCTCAAGCAAAACTATAGGTTATATAGGATTTGACTATAGTTCAAATCTATTATATACATGAATTAAAAAATATCCAACACCCAACTATTCATACCCATTACATGATTTTGTAAAAACTCATGAACTATTCATAAAGCATAACTCTTAAGATAATTTTTTTTAAATCTTATTATGTTATTGTAGATTTTACATATCTACATCAATATGAAATATTATCATCAAGATATTAAAAAATAAACTTGATACAGGTATAGAGTTAACTCTATATGGATCCAAACAGATTATATATCAAGCTCATTCATATGCTTAATTATGAGTCAATATGATTTGTCTGTAATCCAAATAATCCAAATCATAATTTACATATATTTAGACTCAAAACTTATCTAAATCTACTACAAAAATCTAGACTAAATTGAATTCATATATCAATGAAATATAAGCATGAAATACCAATAAAGTGTATTCAACAAATCATGTGGTATCAACATAAAACAATTATAAATCTCATACTGTCAATATAGATTCATATCTAACATGATACTATTTCGATCCAATATAAAATTTGGACCAAGGCTATTCAAAGCACATAGAAAAGTAAAACATTTCATATTTCTATTATGTATATTTGTATCCACCTTAACCTAGATCCTACATATATTGAATGAGATTATGCCAAAATTTCATTTTTCAATTCTTATTAAGAAACACATGAGATTTAATCCATTAAATCAAGATTAATTATTATTGACTTATAAAGCGAACCAATATAATCAAGCCAATGGTGGTCCCCAAGGATGGCGACGAGGCAGAGCGGCCGTCGGACAAGAGCTTCACGGCAAAGTATGAGCTTAGCAAAGTATGAGCTCAGGAAGGAGGCCGAGAGGAGCATTTTGATCACACCTGCTTTGCTAGGGTTCGGAAGGGCGAGATCAAAGGCCAACTCATCGCCGTGAAGATCATATGAAAGGCAAAGATATGACTTCAATTTGGGGCTGCTGAGCTTTCCTTTAACACAGTGGTGCCCATACTTAAAATCATATAAAACCATTAGTGAACAAATTTATATGAAATCTTCTCTTTGTTCAATGATCATCACGGTTATGCACTCTGTTTTGATATTAGCAATAGCTCAATTTCTTGACCGAGAAATTTCGGTTATTTTTCTTATTTCAAAACCAAAAGAAAAACTGAAATTTCCCGGAAAACAAACATGGTCCAAGAGGGGTTACAAAAGCACGACAATTTACCACTAGCTTGATTATTTAAAAAGAGAAAGAACACTTAGTTCTATTTCGGTATAGTTCTATTTCGGTATTGAATCACCATAACTTATGGTGGGTCACGATTTATGTAGGTCTAAGCTTCCAAACCAAAGCTAGCCACTCAAACAAATTTACAGTTCTATTTACAGTTTTCATGTGTTTAGACATGATATATAAGACAATTTTTAAACCTTCGTGTCAACGGGTTGGGTTTGGTTCCAACTCAGGTGGGACCAAACTCGGATTTGATTTGAGATGCTAGTACTGGATTTGGAGCCAAGAATATTATTTCTCCCTTTCTTCTCTTTCTTCATTCCTCTCTCTTTCTATCTTTGTGTGTGTGGCTGGTTAGAGTTTCATCCATTAAAGCTTTTGAATTAAGGTTTGATTGATTTGAACAAACATGTGTTTTTGTTTGTGCTGGGCAAGTGCTTTGTTTAAGCTTGGACAAGCAATCAAACAGACCCTTAATGCTCACAGATTCAAAAAAAAAAAAAAACCTCTTTCTTTTTCTTAATGCTAAAGAAATCTTAATATGATTCTTTCTTCAGGAATCTAACTCGTATGATGAATCAAGTTCAGGCAAACCATTAACATCACTTTGAGGTTGACTCTTAAAACCAATGTTGTCAGTATCGGTATAGGCCCTGAATCGTTTGGTCAACGATTCAGGTGAAACGGCTGATACCTATTCTCAAGTGAATACTTTTGAATCTCGGTTAAAAAATATTTTGTGTCAATCAGAATGTGACACATGTTAAAATTATTAAAATAATATTAAATTTTAATTTAAGCATTTTTACATTTATTAAAATTTACTGATTTAGGTTAGTGTCGTATCTATTTTCTACCGATACTGACATCATTGATTAAAACCCATGATGTACCTCCGGTTGCCCACCAGATAGCTTGCTGTTTTTGGCATTCCATAGGCACATTCATGAGCAAAGCATACACCAAAACCATCTTGGATCGAGGCCAATTTTTTTTTTTTTTATGGTTGCAGTTGCTTCAACCAGCTCGTAAGGTTTGGGAACCGAGAGAGCCAAATGATTATCAATACTATGATCATCTTCATCTTGGCATTAACCTTGGCGGTTTGTGATACATGAACTAACACCTAGCCGGCTAAGAATACTTGGGTGGCATGGCATACATTGTAATTACATTTTGTATTTTGATCATTTGTACTTACTTTGGAGATGTGATGATATGAATGTGGTTACCACATGTATTGAGAGTAGTTAGGAAAGGCATGACTTATATAAAGTCCAGCCCAAGCCAATAGCTCATAATTTCATGTATCTTGATTGCTTAATCTAATTTGAAGATCATTCACTTGTGAATTTTCTTTGAGAGTATATCTTTTTCTAAAAAGTTAGGTTTTAGGTTTCACTGGTTAGCATCCCTAACCTCTTAAGATTTTACTTATCCATCTCTAACATCCTTAACCTCTCACCCCAACCAACCAAATTCAGCTCATTTCCTTTCTCACCCCCAAGCTAGTCGACCCTCTGTTTCTTCTCCCTTGTTTTTCAATCACTCAATCTGCATCTTCTTCTCCATTTCTCTTGTGCTACCTACACCTCCATTACATTCTTGAGTGAATGTATTAGTATGAACCCATTTAACAGAAAACCCTGTTTTTTGCATTTATGTGGGTCCTATCATATATTTTCCATAAGCATGTTTGTTTTACCCTTTTGCGAGACCCAGTTTCCTATGGAATAGAGCTTTTCTTAGCATGAAACAAACGCCTCCTAAGAGTAGCATGCAGCCTATTTGGCATAATTAGAAGATGCCAATGTGACACTGGATGTACTCAGCAATTAAAAATCCAAAATAGTTGTCATAAGACTGCAAAAGATGATAACTTAGAAGGTGACTACTTTAAAGTGAATCTTAAAACTAGGACTAGTATTCAAGGAACACATTGTTGTGAAATATCTTATACCTTTAACCAGTTTTCATCAGCAAACAACCTGACTCATTAGAAGGGTTTGGTTTCAAACCCCATATGCATGTAGGGATGGCAGTGGGGCGGGGCGGGGGACAAGGTCTCCACCCCCGCCGTGCCTCAAGATTTTATCCTCCACCCCCGCCTCCATCCCCGGCGGGGAATGGATTTTATGCTCCATCCCCGTTTCATGTCCTCCATCCCCGGTTCAAACGGGGATGAGGCGGGGCGGGGAAAAGTGCACGTCTATCCCCACCTCCACCCCCGGACGGGGATGGATTTTAACCTTCGTCCCCGCCTCCATCCCCATTTCATACCCTTCATCCCAGGTCCAAACGGGGTGAGGCGGGGCCCCGCTTTCCCCCGGTCCACTGCCATCCCTATGTGCATGTTGTGTGCTTTGTAGAGATGTCAACAAATCAGAATTTATCTGCTATCTGACCGAATCTGATTCCATTTAGTTGGATTTGGTAAGTGAAAACCATATCTGATTATAGTCTAATGCAGATATAGTTGAATTTGTTACTGAATCCAATGGATATTTTAGTCAGATTTGTTACTGAATCCAATGGATATTTGAATTTGATGAATATTCCAATCAGATTACATGTAAAAAACTGGATTTGGTACGGGCTTTACACCATCCAAATCTACGAGTCTGAATTCTTTTAGCCAACGTCTAATTAGTTGGATCTAGTTTTGCTCACATCTGACCCAAATGCATGCGTTTTACATCCTTAGTGCTTTGAATATGAATACCAGCAGTATAAAAATCAAGGTCTGAAAATTCGTCCTGAAGCCAACCTAATATGATTTTGGTTTAGGTCCACATCCAGGACTGACAGAAATTTTGGTCCATAACGCCTAACAGTTTGGGTGTAAGCTGGGCTAGTATAAATGGGTCAGGTCTTAAACAAACCCATTTTTTAACCAAGCCTAAAAATTAGATCCAAGCCCAACCTGAATATGATTGGTTGAGGCCCATATCTGGGTCCAAGTTACAATGAAACTTTGAATCTGTGTTCAGGCATATATAAATCAAATTGAGATGGATTGGGTCATAAACAAAAACATTTTTAACTAGTTTCAAAGATAGATCCATATGAATTAGTGGTTCCAGTTTGAGTTACGAACAATTGATTAATGGCACCATGAGGGAATGAATGTTTGCAAACACTTTTTTTCTTTTGGCCACTCCGGGCAATCACTAGGAGGGGCACACCCAACTTTGACCTTGTGGAAATGGACGCCACTGTTGGATTCGAACTTGTGAAGTCCTGTTAATTTGGTGACATTTACAAGTCACCCCTACCGGATCAGTGGGAATGTTGGCAAATGCATTATGCAGTACAAGTGACCAAATGGGAAGGGTTGATAAATGAACCGAACAGAGCATGTTCGAGCTAGGCTCATTTACTAGTGGATTCAGCTCGTGTCAGCTAGTCACTGAATGAGATGAGCCCATGTAAAAACATTCATGGAATATATATATATATATATATATATTCCTTACACCTTTTTTTCCGTTGGTCTCGTTAGGCTCCTTCAAAAATTGTACTTTTAAGTATTTTGTTTCACATCTAACATGTTAGATGTGAACTATAGGTTTTGTTTAGTGAAAACTGGCCTTTGGATCGCGAGAATCTGACTTGTATACAGGTTTTTCCGGTGATCCAAAACCAATGGCTATGAAAGTACCAGTTTTTTCTGGCTAAAAAAGATACATGTTTTTCGTAAAAAAAAAAACATGATCCAAAAGTCAATTCCCACTAAATCGAGCATAGGCTCGGGTCGTCAGAACCGATCACTCACAAGTCCTTGACTAGCCAAACTGGGCTGAGTCGCAGTTAGTTTACCAGCCCTAGAGTGCCATACTTACCCAAGAGGCCGCTATTACATAACCAACTTTTATATTTTTTCCAAAAGCAATGTGGTTCATGAGGGTCATTAGATAGCTTCATTACTGGCCATTCAATCTAAATGAGATCCAACGGCCAGATAATGTATATTTTTGTTAAGCAGGTAACAATGAAACAACGATCTGTCTCTCTCCAGAGCGTAGGTGCTTGAAAATTAGGTATTTGTGATAGGTGCTTAACGGTTCAGGCTTTTTTATTTTATTTGTATGATAGGTGCTTAACGGTTCAGCCTTTGGCTGACGATTCAGGTGAATTGGCCGATAGCGGTTCTCAAGTGAGTCATTCTGAATCGGCCAAAAAATAATTAAAAAATATTGTGTCAATCAGAATGTGACACGTGTTAAAACCATTAGAATCATATTAAAAAATATTAAAAGTTAATTTTAAGCTATTTTTTTACATTTATTAAAAAATAGCCAATTCAGGTTAGTATTGTATCGGTTTTCTGGTGATACGATACATAATCAGCCGATTCAGGCCGACCGATACCCAATGATACTGACAACACTGAGCTTGAGACTAGACCCTGTGCGGGTTTAGCTAATGTAGATCCCGATTCTGACTGTGAAGTAGGTTTTATCATTTGACCAACCAAATGTTCAAAAGAACCCGGTTCAGTGCCTTCACAACAACTCCACACTCGAACTGGGTCGGGTTGGGTTCAGTTAGGGTTCTGTAAGACCCAATTCCGGATTGATCTAAAAGTTAGAGCCAAACCCAACACATTCTGATTAGGGTTTGTGTCTGGGTCCAGGTATAGATGAAAAATATGGACCCATATAAGTTAACAGGTTCAGGTTTACCCGATTTTTAATCGGGTCTAAGAATTAAAACCAAACTAGATCCATTTTGATCTGGGTCCGAGCCTGGGTTAGGGTATGATTGAAAAATATAGATTCATATGGGTCAACAGGTTCGGGTATGATCGGTTCCGGTCTTAACAGATTTGGGTATGATCAGTTGAGGTCTTAACAGGTTCAGGTTTCAGCTCAAGTCTTTGTATGATTGGTAAAAGGAGGTTTGAACCCATACATATCACAAGGGTATTTTTGTTTTTTTAGTGACGACATTTTTTTTAGTGACCACAAACCGTCGCCAAGAACCGGGCCACTTGCCACCCAGTGAGGCAAACCCCAGGGGGGGGCACAACCACCCTGCCTTACGTGGCCCACCTTCAAAAGCTACGGCTTAGGTTTTATAGCAACCCTGCACAGCAATAGGAATTAGGTTAATCCATTCCTAATGAAAATAGGAAACCCATGCTAAGCAAAATGGTTTGAACCGGTTCTAATGGCGGTTGGGCCTCAACAGATTTGGGTTCAAGTAGGCAACGAGTTTGAGTATATGATTGGTTCGAGCTTGGGTCAGTTCCGGTAGAAAACGGGTTTGGATATATATCGGGTTCGGTCAGTTCAATTTTACAGTAGGTAGAACCGTTTGGGTCAGGTCTAAACGGGTTTGGGTCTATAGTCATTATACCAAAGACCTGGCCCGTTGCAAGCTAATCTTGATCAAATCGTCACACCCCTCCCTAACTGGGCTCAGTTCATTCAAAAAGTGAATGGGTCCGGCCCAGCAAGCCCGATCCTGGCCCAAATCCCATAGCAGTCGGGCCGAGCTTATGTTGTGCTTGGGTTCGAGTAAGGCATATCAGACCATCTTGGTCCGGTCCGATGGCCACCTCTAGGAAGGGGGCTATGATGATGGAGATGATTTTGGGGATGACTAGATCCTGTTCACTCAACACCAACTTGTTTCTTATGTCATAGTTCAACACTTTGTGCACCGTTTTCACACACACAAAAAAAAAGTTTTAAGTTTTAAAATTCAAATTCAAATTTAAAAACAAGTTTATTCAAATATAGTTTGAGTATATTTGCAGACTAGCACGTTCGCCAAAACCATGATCAATGAAGATTTTTAAATAGAATATCTAAGTAAAAAAAAATCCACAGGTCAAATTTTGGTGATACCTTATTGGAAGCATATTCTTTGGATCCTCTAGAATCTAAATCCAGTTTATTCAGATATATCCATTTTGTCAACGTTATTTGATGTGCCCTTCGTACATATTAATTTTGTAGACCTCATTCCTTTGGAATATCCTCACGAATATCTTCATACAACCATATTTTACTTTTATTTTTCATGAAAAATAATACAAGTTGAAAATGTAGCACTGAAAATGGGAACATAATCCACAGAACCAAAACAATATCATATCTCCTCTATGTGCAGTTAGCTGTCTCATGGAACTAGGGTTTCAATTGGATGGTTCCGGGTCTGGATCTGCAGAGACAAGGGTTCACATCCAAACTTACACAATGTGTTTGAGGCCATGATAGAGCAAACCCTAATGTACAATTTTACATGTATCTTATGATATCCTTTGATGAATATTGTGTGGGTATCCTTGTAGATCCAAATCCAATACTGCCGGCCCCCGCATGATTGAACACATTGACTTTGGCCAAATAAATATTGGGCCTGGTGACAAACCTAGTGGAGCTAAGAGCCAAATTGGAAAATGACTAGGTGAAGCTCACTTTATCTTCTTATGATGTACCCAATGGAATATATATGAGAACCAAAGCAAAGTAATACAAGCAACAAAACACAATTTTCTAAATGCCCTCCAATATCCTTAGCTATTTCTAGCTCCTCCCCCCCTACCAACCTCACATCCCCTGACCACCAAAATGCATCAAGTTTGAAACCCACTAGTGGCGTCCTTTGTTGCAAGGTTGAAGTTAGGTATAGTCTTCGGTGAGTAAGGGGGACCTCGAGGGTTTTACCAAGGTTACCAAATTAGGAAGCCGAAGCAGGAAACGATACCGGAAGCTGAAGGGCGAAGCAAGGCATTTTAAAATTTATAGGAAGCGGCAAGCGAAATATCAATTTGAAAGCAAATTATGAATAAAAACTGAAGCAATATGGTAACTGAATAGGAATCGAATAAGAAACAAATAAAAATTGATCATTCTTATATTTCATGATTTTTCAATACAAAAGTTAAATTTTTCTTAAAATCTAACAATGATGGTTACCAGTTTAAAGAAAATACATGAGAAGTGAGTGAAAGCGTGAGAGAAAATACATGAAAAAAACATGAGAAAAGCATATAGGAAGCATAGACCATGTGTGTGGGAAGCATAAAATAAGTGTGGGGCAAATCAAGATTCCCATGAAGTTTCGAAAGCAAGAAGTATCGCGCTTCCGAATAGAGTTTCTGGAAAGCAAGCTTCACACCTATTTAAGAAACTTCTGGTAACCAGAGACTAGCAAATGTGCTATCGGTGAAGGGTATCCAAAAAAAAAAAAACTGTGGTCACCCCATGTCAGCTGCCAAACCACACTTACTCTTAGCCAGGAAGGCCGAACCCTTGTGGGCAACAGCCTTTAGTTTTATTGCATAATCCTTTGTTACAGCCTTTAGTTTTATTAAAATAGTCTATTGTTGCAATTTTTTTTCAGGTTTTGTAAGGCAAAATAAAACCCAAAATATTTTAAAGAGGAAGTTCTGAAAAAGTACCAGTAAAAACTCCATAGTGTAAGGGGTAGCTGCCTACTCTAATCGGTGCCTACTGTGCTTCTAAAGGTTGTTTTTTTTGTGGGTTTTTTTTTCAAAGCTGACTGTATAGACAGTGGCGTAGCTAGGATTCATGCGAGGAGGAGGGGGGGGGAGGCAAACAGGGGTGTAGCAAAAAAAAAATTTGGTGTGATAGTCTGGGGTTTGGGGGCAGCGACCCCCCAAATTTTTTTTTGAGATAAAATAAAATATGGCTACAATTATTAATAAATATCTATTTCATATGGACAAATCAAACTATTTGCTGCAGTCAGGGCTGGGCTAGGACTGGGTTACAAAAATGGATAAAAATCTATTTCATATGGAATCAGGGCTGGGCTTTAAAAAAAAAAAAATTAACTGGACCGGGACGCAGGATTGGGCTACACCCCAGTTCTGCCCCCCCCCCCCCTCCCCACCCTATGTATATAGATGTGTTCTGCATGCTTGATTTCATAAGAATGAACCATTGGATTGTCTGTTTCTGACACATGATAAGGTTTTTAATTATAAAATTTAAAAGTGGAAAGTTCACAATTTTCATAAATATTCAAGTTGAAAATTTTACATTTTTTCATCCAGAAACACCTTGTTGATGCATCGGTGGGGGTCAGATTTACAAAAAACAACTTCAAAATCTCGGTTCCCTCGCACTAAGCTCCTAACTTTGGTAGGCACGTACTCTCCACTATATATATATATATATATATATATATTGTGATATATTGGAAATAGGTGAGATTCTAAAAACCTCATGACTCATTGATTTAGGAAAAAGGATGCATTTAGCTTGTCACGTTTCCATGGGATGTGTAGCTAGAGATAATTACACAAACCATTCAAACCTTCATTATCATTCAGCTCCCAGTTTGCTGATCCAAAAATTACTCTCTTTTGCTCGATGTTAGATTTCTGTTTGTTCTAAGGATAGGAATGATCTGGCCCAATGTTGTCAGTATTGGCCGATACATATCATATTAACAGAAAATTGATACGATACTAACCTGAATCGATTATTTTTTTAATAAATGTAAAAAATGCTTAAAAGTAAAATTTTAATATTATTTTAATAGTTTTAACATGTGTCACGTTCTGATTGACACAAAATATTTTTTTATTTATTTTTTAGCCGATTCAGAACGATTCACTTGACAATCGGTATCAGCCGATTCACCTGAATCCTTGGCCAAACGATTCAGGGCCGATACTGACAACATTGATCTAGTCCATATAGCTTGCAAAGATACTAACAGGTTTTGGAAGGATAAACCACCAGATTGGCATCCTTCCAAGTAGGGGTGGCAATCGGGTCGGGTTGGCGGGTTGGCGTGTCAGCATACCTCAACCCGAACCCGACCCGTTTATTAAACGGGTCGGCTGTGGCAAACACGAACCCGACCCGACCCGCCAACCCATTTAATAAATGGGTTGGGTCGGGTAAACGGGTTTTCAGGTTCGCGGGTCAGGTTGGCGGGTTGACGGATCGGGTTGGCAGGTTGACGGGTTGGCGGGTTGACCCACCCGCCTAACCCGTTTATTAAACGGGTCAGCCGGGTTGGCGGGTTGGCATACCCCCAACCCGAACCCGACCTGTTTAATAAATGGGTTACGCGGGTCGACCCGTTTATTAAACGGGTTGGCTTAAGCCCAACCCGAACCCGCCTAAGAGGCGGGTTGGCGGGTCGGGTCAGAAATTGCCACCCCTACTTCCAAGCATTCTTTTGAGATGTAATTTGTATATTGTGTCTTATTTTGATATATACAGCTAGGGGTCATGCCTAACTCTAGCACTTATCATAAAAAAAATGGCAAATTTTTCATTTATGGAAAATTTAGATTTAGCTGCCAGATATGTAAAATATTTAAGATAAATGCCTATTTCTTCAAGAAAATGCTTAGATGATTATTTGAGCTAAAATTAACATTTTTAACCTTTTCTTTTTCTTTAGATTAATGAATGTCTTGTACCATAATTTTTTTTTTCTGAAACTGAGTAAATAAGCAATTTCAAAGCGTAAAAGTAACACAGGATGCCAGCCGAGCAATTTCTGAAAAAGTTACTTTTTTTTGGAAACCTAAGGCAAAGTTATTCCCATAGTGACAAACGTTAAAAACGGCAAAATCTAGTTTTTCAAAAGCACCCGAGAAATTAATTTTTTTTCATAAATCTTGCATTTTTTGGTAAAATCTTGGCAATAAAAAATAAATTAAAAAATATAAAAAATAATTTTATAAGAAAATATTAATATTATTTTTTTAGAAATACAAATACATGGTTTTTTTCATGATAAATAGTCATTTAAAATGTAAATATCATGTTTAAATAGCGGTATTTATGTTTTTTCATAAATCTCACTATATTTTGAAAATCTCATGAAAAATTGCCATTTTAAACTTTCAGGCCATTTCTCGCGATATTATAGCGAGATTTTCATAAATTAATCTCGCCATATTTGTCACTGTGATTATTGCATACAAGCTTGCAACTAGGAGATGCAACCGATTCTTTCCCATCTGTATCACAAATTTCAAGTTGAGGAGTCAAAGCAAAAATAGTAGCAGACTAGCAATGGCTGGTCTCAGTGAGTCCACACCAACCACGAGCTTAGTAGACATCCTATGACGACACGGACTGGTACGCAAACGAACAGAATGAGCTGAGCAGCTCAAAACTAACTTGAACTCGACCTCGGTGCGACCGAACCCAGTGTTGGCTCAAATGGACTTGAAGAAGGCTGTCAAGGTTTAAGTGGGCTTGATTGCTTGAGCCCAAGCTTTTATGGACTCTTGCCTTGGGGAGAGGAAATGGGTAACAGATCCAGTGTTCGGGGCAGAACAACTTATAAGGTGTTCCGACCAACCAGGTAAAGCCACATGGCCATCTTGCTTATGTATAAAAGAGGGTTCGTCAATGTATTGGCCCCTATTAGAAGGGCCGAACACTTATAGAGCGTTTGGCCCCGAGCATAGAACCACTCCTTAGGAATTTTTCCATGCTAGGTCAATTTGATCCAAAGTTGAACCTCTTCAGTAATATGCACGATCCCATGAAAATCAGCTTATATCCAAAACGAGCAAGTAACCTCATGGATCCGGATCCAAGGTTCAGCAAGCCACGTCAGAGACCAGGATCCAGGTCAATTTTTTTTTCTTCGATAGGAGGATCCAGGTCGAAATCTTGTTCCAACAAACCATGTTGCCATGGGAGAGTGTTTATTAAAGCCCAGCACAGACCCAGGTCCAAAAGCTCCCTCCCACATGATCTGTCCACAATTTGATCCATTCAAGCTAGTAAGGATCGGTTCCGAACCGGTCCCCACTTGGATCCAACCCGTTGTATTGCCAAAATCAAGCTACTTCAATGGCAATTCCGTAATTTTTCCCCTCACATGGTTTCTTTGTGAGGAGTATATAATATAAGAATGGAAGTATACATGAAAGTCCGTCTCTCTCTCTCTCTCTCTCTCTCTCTCTCTCTCTCTCTCTCTCTCTCTCTCTCTCCAGTTCAAACGTTAAGAAATTTTCTCCTATCAAAATTCCGGCGAGAACTCTCCGAAACACCACGAAAATGCAAACTTCTCCGGCGGCAAAAACTGGTGAAGAAGGCGCCGGAGAGATCGAACTCTGTGAATCTTCTGTCGGGCTTTCCGCCATCAGCGAGATTCGTTCAGAGACAGAGATAGAGGTAGTGCCCGAAGACCTCGAAATTCCCCTGCCGGCGGTCCGCGATGAGTCGAAGGACGTCTACGTCGCCGTCGGGAAGAAGGGGTCGAGCCTCGACGTTCTCCGGTGGGCCTTGAGAGAGGTCGTCAGCCCCGGCAGCTTCGTCCAACTAGTCCATGTCTACCCCCCAGTTACCCTTATCCCCACGCCTTGTGAGTTTCTCTCTCTCTCTCTCTCTCTCTGATGGGGAGGATTGGTTTCTTATGATATCAAAAGATCTGAACCGTTGATCGGTTTGGTTTGCGTACTCATTAATGGTTTGCTCGTATAGAGTTGGCGGCTATGTTGAAATCGGGAATTTGATAAATGGACGGTTGAGAACTCATCTTGTACACTGCCTGTCGCATCGAGGCCGTCCATGTAGATTTTTCTGGTTATGACATTGTCTTCGCCAATAGACATGTCTTTTTGCATTTTTGGTGGGGCCGGCCATCTGAACATTTTTAAGCTGATCCAAGTAGCCACATACTGTTTGGAAACAGACAACTGGAATGAGAGTTTATGCCGGGGGAGGATCAGGTGCAATGTGATTGCACATATTTAGTGTACTGCTGTGCCAATGTGAGATCAGGTGATATGTCAAAACTCAAATTTTTTGTACCAACGGGGGCGCTTGTCTGGTAGGAGCAGTTAGTGCACGTCACCTTGTGTTGAGGTTGCAGGTTCAAAACCCAATGGTATAGTCCTAACCCTAGCTTGCCTTTGAAAAAAAAAAACTCAAAATTTTTGTGTTTTAAAATAATCACCATCCATTTTCTTGATCTTTGTGTAAGCATGACATCATCAATTTTGGTGGGTCTCACTGTTTGTACAATAAATGGCAGTGATGAATGCCATGGATGGTGGTGATTTGAAAACACAAAAATTTTGAGTTTTGACATATCACCTGATCTTACATCTACTACACATCACCATCCTTCATCTTTGGGTTTCAAGGATGATTAAGTAGCATCACACTAAAAGTGTGCAATTACATTGCACCTTGTCCTCCCTCGCATATGCATTTGGTAGATACATGATCAAACTATCTTAATAGCCAGTGTTTAGAAACTCGTACCTGCTCGGGTGCGAGTTTATGCATTTGCGCGAGAAGGTGAGACCGTCTCCCCCCTTTTATATTTGCGCTAAAGAGTGAATTTGGCAGCTACCACTTTTCCAAATGCATAAACTCTCTCGAATTATGGGTTTTTAAGCAAAATCCAACAATTGGCATGCTCGTTATCTATAACATCCATTGAGCTTGACTTGGTGAGTGCAATGAACAACGGCTTGGATGATTAATTTAGGGAATTTCAATCAGCTCTAAAATGATCAATTTTATTAAGTTGATTTAACCGACTCGCCATTAAACCATACTTTAGTCTGATCCAGCGCTATGTTTGTGACCATCGTTGTAAGTATGTTGAACTATCATGATTTTATTGTGTTGTATTAAGAAACTGGGTATTTTGAAGGATCATAGTTTTACCATAATTATATTTATAGTTTTCAATTTGCAGCATTTTATATATTTTGGTAATACGCCATTGGTTTTTTGTGTATTTCCCTTGAACAAGAAACAAGCTGTAGCACACATTACGAGAAGAAAGTTTGTCTTATGACATCTTATCCATCCAATTGAATGCATCCGGATTGCTAGGATCACATATACAACAGGGCGAGAATAACAATTGCCAGGATGTAATCTGTTGGATGAATGGGGCAGACAGCATCTTTTTTTTAAGTAACATAGAGAAATGAGTAAGGGTTGCATATGAGCCGAGCCAAGGCTGTTCAAACTCGGCTCTATCGTTCAAGCTCCGCTCGAACTCGAACAGCTTTATCAATTCTGAGTTTGAGCTGAGACAAGTTTTAACTGAGTTAAAAAAAAACTTTCATTTTTTAAAGAGATGGGATTTGATCCTCAACCTCCTATACAAATGCCTGACCTAAATTATGATGACAAATAATATATATTCTAAAAACAGGCTATTATAAAACAGGAAAAGTTATACTGGCATCAGATTCCTACACAATGACCTTTCCAAGAATTAACTGTTTATATTTTGCAAACATATTATATATATATATATATATATATATATATATATATATATATATATATATATATATATATATATATATATATATATATATATTTTATGAGCTTTATCCAGTTTAGTTGCTTGATCGAGCTAGGCTCGTTTATGTGGATCGGGAGTAGACTTGTGTACAAGCTCAGCTCATTTACTTTCACAGTGACCTTAAACAGGTCTAGCTTGAGACCCACCTAACGGAGGTACGGGACACTTTCAGGTGAACAGAAAGAAAGCAGATCAGGTGATCTGCGATCACCACTATGATGGACAATGATAATGTCATCATTAAAAGGGATCGTGGGATTGAAGTAATAGATGGTGAGGATGTAAGATCACTTTGTTAAAGTGATTTGATAGATTATCTGATTTATTCAGCATCATGTCATAGGATATGATCTTCTTTCATGTCATGTCACCTGATGGGATCTGTACCAGTGTTGTGAGAGGCATAAGCCTCACTACTTGAAGCGTACGCCCGCACCCTCAGTACCTGAAGCGTTCTGGAATTGCTTTGAATACATAATTATCTAAAATAATTTCAAATATATCACTGTTTGGATTGCCCTCACTATGATTTCAGCTAAATGTTTGATGCAAGTTTCAATAGCATTAATAGCTCCCGATTAATTGCGTGGTGGTAAACCACTAAAAATCTTGCATTAGTATAACTAACTTAAATTTACATATACCTGGCTGTATATAAGTAAGAGGTGCGCAAAAGTGCATTGCTGAAAAACTATAGTTTCATGATAGTTCTATTACATGTATGCATTTGATATGTCCAAGAAAAAAATATTTATATGCATCATTAAGATTTTTTTTTTGTTTAGGCCGTTTTTGATGGAAACAAATTCAAGGTTATAATTTAAAAAAATTGGGAGCTATTTATTTTTCAAGTTCTTCAAAAACCTTATATTTACTAAATCAACCATCAAACAAACTCATATATGTATATTTATATTAAAAAACCATTTACCAGTGCTATTTTATTAATATTATATATTTTATTATTTTGATCATGAAGCTTATGCTTCAACGCCTCGAGGCTTACGCCTCGCTTCATAACATGCTCAACGCCTCGCTTCGCCTCATCGCATTTAACAACCTTGATTTGTACTGTACTTTTTGCATGGGTTAATTTATTTTTTAATTATAGTAATTAATAAAAAAAGTGTATGCCTACGTGCATGGTGGTACAGTGGGAAAGATGAGCAGGGATCAGGTGACGCCGGCACAAGTTGAGGCTTTCATTAGAGAGGAGGAGCTCAAGAGGGCAGCCTTGATTCGGAAATACATAAACCTCTGTCATGACGAGTTTCAGGTACCATTTTCCAATTGCCGTCTTAATTTTCTTTTTTAAATGATGCAAAGATTCTCACCTAGAATCACTAGGGGTCCATTCACTTTCGGGGAAAACTCATCGACCTGCATGTGTTTTTGCGGGGCACAGGGGCAAAACAAACACAGGCTTCCCTTTCCTCACAGAAAAGGAGCCCAGATTCAACGATGAACTCCCCTTTTCCACATAAAGTATTCTCATGAGGGGACTGGATTCTGTTTTCCCAGAAGAGGTGCTGTGGCTTCCTCTTCCGTGACATGCAAACAGACCCTTAGACAAAATACAATCACATTGCACACTTTAGTGTGCTGCTGCACATGACCGCCCTCCATCTCTTGGATACAGCCTGACAGCTGTGAGGCCCAACAGAAGATGAAGGGCAGATCAAGAGATGGAGGGCAGTCAGGTGCAGCAGCACACTTTAAGCGATCTGGCATCGGATCACGATACACTGGGCCCCACCATGGGTGATACAACTTCGGGCATGAAATTGGCTCCATGACCACACACTCCTAGTAAAGTCACCGGTATGCTCTTGGATGGATTTTCAGCCCTCCATCCTAGTCAGGAGGACCTCAACAACAAGGGCTTTTGCCATCTTGATGTACAACTTAGTTTTTCATCTGGGCATCTATCCACTTGGAAACTCCAAATTTAATGATAACTTGAATAGAACTTATAGATGTATTTAGGAAGAAAAATAGCAACTTATAATGTTAAAATGGAGAGCACTGAAGTATTAAATGTTAAAAGCCATATCACCAAGGGGTCCAGAGGTCGAACCCCACGGCCTCCATCTCGCAACTTGACTATTTGTTTCTCCAGTAACTCCTATCTACCTTGGAAGCTTCTTTTTGTCTGGACCTGACATCACCCTCAGGCCAGCCCGGCGACACTGCGCAACAAAGAAGTTGATAGTTAGAGATCCCTAAAAACTAAAATTAAAATTAAAAGCAATGCTCATAATAAGCTTTTGCACTCACTAGAATAGTAATGATCCATTTAGTGTTTTTTTGTGTTTCATAGACAATGGCATTACTACCATTTTACCTATCAGGACTGCAAACAAGTTGAGCTTGAACTGAGCCTGGGCTGGTTGAGCACCACTCACTCAAAAAAGGGAGGGCTTGAGCTCAGGCAAAGCTTGATCAACATCCTTTAAGCTCAGCTGATGACAAACCTGAGCAAGCTCGAGTGTGGCTTCTCTCAAGCCTAGGCGATTGCTTTATTTGAAAAAAAATGCTTATATATATATATATATATATATATATATATATATATATATATATATATATATATATATAATTTGGCACCCTTGTGGGTAAGGAACCCCCTAGTTATGACTCACAGGGGGGTTGTTCTTACAAAATCTGACCCTATCGATATGTTCAACATCGTCAAAATAGTAAGATCAATTCTTGGATCATTGGACATAAAAACATGTTTTTTTGAGGTTTGTAAATTTGGTATATTGCAGGTTGTTGATTTTTTAACCCTTCTAAAATCTCACATATATGTCAGAAAAACATGATCCAAAGCTCAGTTTCTACTAAACTTGATACGAGACCAAAAAACTGAAAAAAAAATAAAAATATTACATTTTTCACTATGGGGTTTCTTACTCATGAGGGTAGCAAACATTATCCCTATATATATACTAACTACTTATAAAAGAGAAATTAGGGGCATTAGTGTACAAAACATTAGTTGTGTTTTAAATTTTTCAAAATGACAAAGGTGGAGATTTTATAGAGATCATACATGGAGAGAAATTAGGAAAGTTATCTATTTGAGATCCTATTCGGATGTTAGAGAGAGAGAGAGATACCTATATTAGGATCTTATAGGTTTTACCATAAGAAATCTATTTCAAATTAGATATCTACTAACATACACTAAATTTACCAAAAATTCACCCATTTAAGTAGCCACACCACAACCTGACTGCCCAACTAAAATATATGTTAATTAAGGCACTAACATTCTCTATCCATGACAAATTGGCAATGGTGATGTTGACGGTGCTCGTATATGTTTAGCCGTACTTTTTTTTTTTGAAAGACAAGCTTGGGTTAGGCAGACACCTACCAGAACAACAACTGGCCCATGTGACAGAGGGATTTGATCCTGGGCCTTCAGCTTGACAAAGGACCCTGCTTGCCATATGGGATGTCACTTTGGTGGCATGCTTGATCTCTATGTCTGTGTGTGTATGCATGTGACCCATTCATAAGGACGGGCCATTTCATGTGTGTATGCTTTCGTGTATGAAGGGAATTCGTGTGAAGTATCGGAGGAGTAAACACATTGTGTATAATGCATAGATGAAGGGATATCGACAGATACATATCCATGCCATTGCGTTGATGCGAGAGACAAGCGATCTCCTCAGCCGAACTACTCATGTTGATGAGTACAGACCTTCAAGTGAGTGAGCAAGGACCGGTCTTTGTACGCCTTTAAGTTCACTTAACACCACTGCCCATCATGTGGTGTATATATAGGTATCCAAAGGATACCTCCGAAGGGTCACCATGCATTATACCAAAAGGTATGATGCATGGGAAGAGGCACATACGAAGGGACACCTTATTTCTCAACATTCTTCCACTTGACCTGAGTATGTGAAAGTTCATGTGGATAGGTCTTAAGTCCAATTTATCAGTCCAAATTTGTTATTATACTGAACTCTTAAACTTTATGAGCAAACTTGATGCATAACCAACAAAAGAAAGAAAGAGGGAATCATGTATTTATTACCAAAATGTGATCACATAAAAGTCAGTGTACATGATGATTGCAGGATTTCAAAGAAGCACATCCTCTTAACATGTTCGACATATAATCCCGGAGCCAGACCCTTAGTAAGAGGATCAACTATCATTTCCTTAGTCCCTATGTTATCAATATACACCAAAAGATTGTATGTCCTCTCATTTACAACAAAATACTTCAACTTCATATGCTTACAAGATGTAGTACTTTTGTTGTTTATTGGAGAATGATACAACAACTTCATTATCACAGAATACTTTCAATGGTCTCTCAATGGATTCAACCACCTGAAGTCCTGAGATGAAGTTCCGCAACCAAATGGCCTGTGAAGTTGTCTCAAATAGAGCTATGAACTCAACCACCATGGTGTGGGCAGCAGTAGTGGACAACTTCCCACTCCTCCAAGAAATCGCACCACTGGCTAGCAGAAAAATGTATCCTATGGTAGACTTTCTACTGTCAGGACAACCTCCGAGATCTGCATCTGAATAGCCAATAACCTCAAGGTGGTCCATCTTTTTGTAGGTTAACATATAATCATTTGTCCCTTGCAGATAGCACATGACTTTCTTAGCAGCTTTCCAGTGAGCAAGACCAGGATTCGACTGAAATCTGCCAAGAACCCCGACTGCAAATGATATGTCAAGGCGAGTACATGTCTGAGCGTACTGCAAGCTGCCGACCACTGATGCATATGGTATCATGGTCATCTGTCATTTTTCTTCTTGAGTCTGTAGGTAGTCCTTAAAGCTCAATTTATCCTCTTTTAATATGGGTGTCGTAGTAGGAGCATAATGCTCCATCCCATATTTTTTGAGAATTTTATTAATATAAGCTTTTTGAGAGATACCTAGTACACCTTTAGACCTATCTCAATGGATCTCAATGCCGAGAACATAAGTTGCCTCTCCCAGGTCTTTCATTTTAAAATGGAAGGATAAAAATTGCTTGGTTTCTGTTAGCATATCATTATTGTTGGTTGCAAGTAAGATATTATCCACATAAAGTACCAGAATTATGAACTTACTCTCACTTGTCTTGAGGTATACACATCGATTAACGATATTTTCTGTGAATCCAAAGGTCAAGATGACTTTGGTGAACTTCATATACCATTGACGGGAGGCTTGTTTAAGTCCATATATTGACTTTTTCAACTTGCAAACCAACTGATCGTACTTACCTTTATAGAAACCTAGAGGTTGATCCATGTATACCTCTTTACTTAATTCACCATTTAGAAAAGTTATTTTTACATCCATTTAGTGTAGCTCTAGATCAAAATGAGATACTAGGCCAAAAATAATTCTCATTGACTCTTTAGTCGAGACAGGAGAAAATGTCTCATTGTAGTCAATGCCCTTCATTTGAGTGAAACCTTTAGCAACTAGCCTTGCCTTATACTTTTCGATATTGCCTTTAGAGTCTCTTTTGGTCTTGAAGACCCACTTGCACCCTACGAGCTTGACTCCTCTAGGCAATTCGACAAGGTTCCATACTTGATTTTTGGTCATAGAGTCTAGCTCTTCTTTCATGGCCTCTATCCAAGATGAAGATTGCTCACACTCAACAACTTCCTTTAAAAGAAAATGGATCTTCAATATCTATGAAATCATTGGACTCCTATAGATACACCACATAATCTGGATGAATAGCTGATCTTTTAATTCTTGTGGATCTCCTAACGGGTGAACTAACTTGATCAACCTGTGGATGCTCTTCAGCATGATCCGCAAATGGTTCTTCTTGAGTTAGTGCATCACTAACAAAATCAACTTCTGTTTCATCATTCGAATGAATAATGAAAGGAAGTTTTAAATTTTCAGGTGGAATAACTTTATCCTGAATTTCCTCAAAAGAGAGGTTTTGTAATGCATTTATACCAACAGAACCATCTTCAAAAAATCTAACTTTATCCGTTTCTACTATTTGTTGTGTATGAGAGGGACAATAAAACCTGAAACCTTTTGACCTTTCTGGATAACCAATGAAGAAACCATTGATTGTCCTGGGGTCAAAAGCCTTATTGTGGGGATTATATAAGTTTGCTTCTGCAGGACAACCCATTATGTGCATGTAACTTAGATATGGTTTCCTACCTGCCCACAACTCATAAGGTGTTGTTGAGACAACCTTAGTAGGGACCTTGTTTAAGACATGTACAGTTGTTCACAGAGCTTCACCCCACTGGGTGATGAGAAGGGTTGAATAATTCAACATTGCACGTACCATTTCTTTAAGCGTACGATTTTTTCTTTCAGCTACACCATTCTGGTATGCACTTTCCGGCATGGTGTACTAGGGGACTATTCCTTCTTCCCTAAGAAATTGTGCTAATGGTCCTTCTCATTGTCCCATCTCAGTGAAATGCCCATAGTACTCACCACCTTGATCCGATCTGACTATTTTTATTATGTATCCTGTTTGTTTCTCTACTTCTTTTTTGAAGTCTTTGAAAACATTATAGACTTCAGATTTTTCAAATAATAAGTAGAGATACATGTATCAGGAGTAATCATCAATGAATGTGACAAAGTACCTTTCTCCTGTATAACAAGGAGAGAAGGGTTCACATACATCCGTACGAATGATTTCCAACTTGTGGTTGCTCCTTTTGGCACCTTTCTTGTATGTGTTGGTTTGCTTGCCCTTTATGCAATCCAAACATGGTTCCTTAACTGTGAAATCAATGGATTTAAGAATCCCTTCTTTCACAAGTCGTTGGATCCTATCTTTAGAGATATGACCAAGACGACGATGCTGGAGCATATAAGATTGCTCACCTAATAAGCCACGTTTATTGCCAATCAACACATTTTCTGAGGAAAGGGTTTCATAAAATTGGACATTAGTTTCCAGACAATACAATTCATCACATACATTCGCAGAACCAACAAGAACTAAATTCTTATAGATAGTCATTTTTTATTTTTTAAATTTAAAACAATATCCAATGGAATCCAGTTTTGACACAGAAAAGAGGTTTTTGTTGTATGTAGGTACATAAAATATATCAAATAAGTCCAAAATAAAACCATTTTCTAAAATCACTCTACAGGTTATAATTAACGACCTTAACATGTGAGCGCATCTTGTTTCCTGAGAAGATGCTCATTTCATGATCCGTTAGATCCCTTCTGTTCAGAAAGACCTGCAAGATATTGACAATATGGACAGTGGCACCCAAATCAATTCACCAGCTATTAGTTGGAATGTTGATCAAATTACATTCATGAGAAACAAATGACAAATTATCTTTCTTTGTCAGTCATTTCTTGTGCCTCACGCAGTCTGCCTTTAAATGTCCCTTCTTTTTGCAAAAGAAGCACTTGATAGAAGATTCTTCATGGGACTTGGTGACTGACCCATTGGACACAGATGCATCTGAGTTCCTCTTTGCCTTTTTCTTAATGGCATTCTTCTTTGGTCCATGCCTTTTGTGACCTTTATGAGAAGATACGTGAGCACTATGTATCTTCTCTCATTTCAGTCTCTCTCTTTCTCCTCAACACACTTGGAAATTATGTCATTGAATGTCCATTCATCATTATGAGTATTGTAGGAGATCTTGAAAGATCCATATTCACTACACAGATAAGTCACTATTAAGTGGACCATAAAGGAATCAGATATGCTGACCATCATGTCATTCAATTGAGTTGCCATATTTCTTATTTCTAGAATGTGTTGTCGAATGTTTCTCCCACCGGTATATTTCATAGATATTAACTTTGTCATCAAGGTGCTAGCCCTTGCTTTATATGAACTGACAAATTGTGCCTTTATAGTTTCCAAAAATTCTTTTACTGTTCTGCATGTGGGTATGGTGCTCCTGCTATTCTTAGTCATACGAGACTGCAGAAGCAGTAGGCTAAGTCTATTTGAGCGCTCCCACTTATCAAAATCAATTTTTTGTTCAGTTGTGCTATTGTCAGTTAAAGGTGCAGGCTCAGGCTTGCGCTGGGCTAAATCTAGATCCATATAACCTAATGTGAATTGTACAGTTTCCTTCCAATCATTAAAATCTGAGCCGTCTAGAAAAGGAATATGACTTAGACCATCAGAAACCACAAAATTGGACACTGTAATGATAAAAGGACATTCATAAATATTCAAGCACATTCAAGATTTGAAAAGGTAAATGCAATAATACGACCTCTTTATCATTTATGCTTTTCTAGGCAAGTGCTAGGGGTCATTATGGTTCCACTTTGATGAGTACCCATAACACGCAAATGCACTTCGCCTCCCACTATTGGATAAAACTGAAAAGACATGTAGCCAGAGACAAGTCGACATGACACCTTTGGGTGCTACATGTTTCATGTGATGGGATACATTCTTTTCATTTTATTCTGCTAGACTTTGAACATGACAACACTGCCTTTGAGCAGTCCATCATTTCATCAAGTCTAACACAATTCTAATATTGACTTTTCCCATTATTGGTGCAGAATAACTTAATTAAGCATACATTTGACCACTTTAGTGATTACAAATGCATCTTAATCAAAATTCAAATATCATTCTTTATGTCAATATTGTGCATATGATGCACAAAAATACATATTTCTAAGACATTAATGAAAACATCATGCATCATAACATAATGTGTGAAATAAACTAAGTGTTATACATGTAAAGTGCTTAAAACTCCTTAATTGATTCTAAAACTGAATGAATCAATCACAACGATACTTCAAAATGGTCCAAGAGAGCACCAAAAACATTAAACCGACACCAAAAACCATTCAAATTGATCATTTAATACATAAAAAATATTCAAAAACATGATAAACCGGTGAAAATGACCTCTTAACCGGTCAGAAAAGCAGTGAACCGGTCCAAAAAAAAAACCGAATCGGTTTGAAAAAGCTTTGATATGGTCCAAAATACACTGAAACGGGCTAGAACAGACAAAAAATGATCACAGAAAACTCTGAACCGACCCTCATATATCACCAAAAGCTAATGTTTTTGCTTTTGGTGATATATCTATATACTTGTATAGAGGTCGAGGTTAATAAAGCTCCCCTCGTTTATAAAACTAACATGGGCTTGGTGCTAGGCTCCGGTCATTTACCCACTTGGACAAGCCCAGGTTGGCCTACACAAGTTGAGGCCGATGCTGTCGGGCTCATTGTGCTGTCCCAATTCCTATGGACTTTCATGAGTGCTTGATACTTTTATTCTATTAGGGATTATTTGATAGCTTGTTTGTGATTGGATGAAATAAACAAAAAAAAATGCAAAACATTGTTTTTGTTCATTTCGTCCAATGTTTGTTTGGATCATACTCGGATGTTGTGTCTCAAATGTCTATTATTTGATGACGATGTGCGGACAACTTGGACAAACATGGATAAAGGGTCGGATTACTTTAGAGGTGTGGATAAACATTTACTGAATTGGATTTAAATATCATAACATAAAAAATGTTTCAAATCTAAAATCTCATATTGGATCTAAAAACTAAAAAACATTTAAAATTTGTGTAATTTGAGAAAAAATAACAATTGATATTTTTTAATATATAAATGATTTAATCAATTTTATATTACATTTAATTATGAAATTTTAGCATAAAAATATCAAAACTTAAAATAAAATTAACTATAAAAATCAAGTTATCAAACCCTATTAAATCATAAAACCTTAAAATGCAAGAAAATAAATCATAATTTAAGAAATGCTATTCAAAGCCCTAAACAATAAAAGCAAAAAAAAAAAACTCTAATCAAATAAAAAAAACCATAATCAAATTAACTATACAAAGCCCTCATTTAAAATTTTTGATTCAAAGCCCTAATAAAAAAATCCTAATCAAATTAACTACAAAAAGTGCTAATTTAAGAAATTTGATTCAAATTCCTAATCTATGAAAATCAAAGAACAAAAATAGAAATTTGATTCAAATCCCTAATCTATGAAAATCAAACAAAAATAGAAATTTGATTCAAATCCCTAATCTATGAAAATCAAAGAACAAAAATAGAAGAAGAAGAACGAATAATGCAATAAAAAAAAAGAATGAAGAATGAAGGAGAAGCGGGAGAGAAGCAAAAGAATGAAGAATAAAGAACGAAGAAGGGGAACAAAAAAGAAGAAGAAAAAGAAGGGAAAACACCCAAATATATGGAGAAAAAATAAGAAGAGAGAAGAAGAAGAATGAAAATGAAAGACGAAGAAGGGGAAGAGACGAAGAAGAGAGAAAAATTGAAAAACGAAGAAGGGAGAGATACGAAGAAGGAGAACCTGGCTGTTGGGGACCCTCGCCACCGGCCTCACCACGGGCGCCGGTGACGACCGGCATTGGCCCAAGATGCAAGAGAGAGAGAGTCGGGGGAACACCCCCCCCCCCCTCAATTTTTATTAATTTCGTTTCGCCCGTTCCCATTCTCACTGTAACAGGGGTGAAACAAAAATTACATAAAAATAAGGACGTGGCGGACGCATTTTGCTCATCCGCGGCATCCAATGTTTGTTGGAAACACTGTTCCGAACACGATTTTCGTCTGAAATCGTGCAGGAACAGTGCATCGAACGTGCCCTTAAAGAATGAGTTACCAGGGAACTCTAGTTCCAGCAAAGGTCTGTCTGTTTTCCATAGGTCTCTCTCTACTTGTCATGTGAATGACATAGTTTTGCATTTTATACCATAAGCTGGAGCACGATTTGGATTAGAAAACAGTATCAACGTAGAGCTTGATTGGTGCAAATATAGTGCGCAAGAGCAGCTAAGGAATCAAGGGAACCATGATGACCAAAAGCAATGGTAATTATTCTTCATTTTCAGTACTGCTCTGGAATCCTGAGTATTCTTCAGTGTTAGATCTTAAAAGATGGCTTTAGTTTCATATTCAGATGTAATATCCTTCCAAGATAATCCAAGAACTTCATATGTTTCCAACAGGTGGAACCTTGCTTTTTAGAGTACTAATGGCCATTTTTTTTTAATTTCTAGGTGAGAGCAGACACCTTGCTCATAGAGTGTGATGAGGTAGCCAAAGCCATTCTGGAGCTCATTGATGTTTACAAAATTGAAAAGCTAGTCATGGGCACAACAAGATCACGTCCAAGGTATGTTCACTTAAAGACCTTTTTAAAAAACCTATAAGGGCGTAGATGATTTTGCAAAAAAAAAAACTAAAATGATTGTTTTTGTAAAAAAGTCGCCTCATCTGAGATGATTTCGGAGAACACATGCAGAGTGTGCCAGATTAACGAAGACTACCATTTTTGTCTAGCCATGTATTAGGGGTATAATGGTCATTTCAGATGATCATCTAACCATGGTCAATGTCTAACCAAGGTGTGGAAGTTTTTACCAATGTTATCAGAAAATCGATACGCTCCCAGACTGAATCGGCTATTTTTTGATAAATGTAAAAAATACCAAAAAATATTTTTTTCTTTTTTAAAAATTATTTTAATGGTTTTAAACGTTATGATTGACATGTAATAAATTTTATTATTTTGGGGCTGATACATAATGATTCACTTGGTATCGGACGATACAGCCGAATAAGTTTCAGGGACAAGAACGATTCAGGGCCGATACCGATACTGACAACATTGATTTTTACAATAAGGCAAGGAGGGTTTTACAAAAGCTCAATAAGGCATTGACCAAAAGAACCTTCATTAGTTTTATAAAGCAAAATGTCCTTATAATGCTTTCTCTATACATACTACATGTTTGGTTGCATTATGTGATCCCATTTTTTTTTTTTTTGAAAGAAGTAAACTGGATTTTATTAGGACAATATAAATAGGAAGCTTAGGGCGACGAGGAATCGACCCCCAAGTGTACAAGAAGATCGGAACAGGCAGCCAAGATGGGCCACATCCAACCCAAATCAGTTGTCAGCCATTTCAGGGCAACCATGTGCAAACATCAGACAAAATATGAGCAAGCAATGAGAAGGCAGGCATAGATTAGACCTCGAAGGTCCACGCGTTTACGGTCCCTCCAAACCGCCCATCAAGCGCATGAGATGGAATCACATGTGATTTGGAGTCATATGATTCTCAATCACAAGGTGGAACATGTAATTTGAAATCACATGAGATATGAGTAAATTCACCTCAAATGTGATTTCAAATCACATTCTGTTTGTCATGACTCGTTTTCTGATGTTTGGTTAGCTGTGCAAATGAGATTCATTGCCTCATTTGCATGAGAGTCAATCACATGAGACGTTATCAAACATGTATGAAACCACTAATTTAGTCCATCCCTTGTTTCTACGATTAACAAAAGTGTGTGGTGAACCTACACCCACAAAACTGGCCTACACCTAAGCAATATCATTTTGATTGTTGTTTTCCTGCTATCACTGATTAAGTTTTACATTGCATTTTTGCTCCACCATTCTTGCATTGCATTAAACACTCAATTCAGTGCTCTCTCTCTCTCTCTCTCTCTCTCTCCGATTGACAAAAATGTGTGGTGAACCTACACCCACAAAACTGACCTACACTTAAGCAGCATCCTTTTGATTCTTGTTTTCCTATCACTGATTAAGTTTTACATTGCATTTTTGCTCCACCATTCTTGCATTGCATTAAACACTCATTTCAGTGCTCTCTCTCTCTCTCTACGATTGACAAAAATGTGTGGTGAACCTACACCCACAAAACTGACCTACACCACTTTTGATTCTTGTTTTCCTATCATTGATTAAGTTTTACATTGCATTTTTGCTCCACCATTCTTGCATTGCATTAAACACTTAATTCAGTGCTCTCTCTCTCTCTCTCTCTCTCTCTCTCTCTCTCTCTCTCTCTCTCTCTCTCTCTCTCTCTCTCCGATTGACAAAAATGTGTGGTGAACCTATACCCACAAAACTGACCTACACCTAAGCAGCATCCTTTTGACTGTTGTTTTCCTGCTATCGCTGATCAAGTTTTACATTGCATTTTTGCTCCACCATTCTTGCATCGCATTAAACACTCAAATCAGTGCTCTCTCTCTCAGAAAGAAGGGAAGTGGGAAGGCAGAATATGTAAAGAGACATGCCCCTAAAGTCTGTGATGTCAAGATCATATACAACGGGAAAGTTGTTGCAGACGGTGATCAGATGCCATCTTCACCAGTGATGCCACCCTCACCATTGAGCTCCAGTGACACAAATAAGGATGGGGATGTGGAGTCTCAAGATGAAGAGAACAAAGAGGCAGCCTCCTGTGGTTGCGTTATATCCAGGTTCTTTTAGTTTGTTACCGCAAAGGGGAGAGGGAAAGGGGAATTTGTTGTACTGATTGAGAATAATTTGCTTGTATACACAATTCATTCTTGCAATCAAAGATGTGTAAGTTTAATGCTTGAGAAGTTTTCAGTAGGAGTTTCATGTTATCTTGATAGGATTCATGGAGGCAACAAGTTGAGCTGTATATTTTGGAAGGATGATTCAATCCCCTTGCCTGGTCTTCATCGCTTGCAGCCAGCCCAACCCGTCCCGTTACTTGCCGGGCTTGGGCCGATTTTTTCGATCATGGCCCTGCCCAAACCGGGCCTAGGCCCACCCACAAATCTCATGAGATTCATAAAATTCTTGCTAAAATATCGAGAGCAATTACTTAAAAGTTAAAAACGGCAATTTCTTGTGATATTTTCAATTTCTCACATTTTTTCATAAAAAACATAATATTATGTTTTATTTATTTATTTATCTGCATCATAATTGGATGATTCAAGAGATGGTCTCTATAAAACCAAGCATATGGATCACATCCCTGTGGTTAGATTTAAGAGAAAAGAACAAAAAAACCATGAAATCAAGGTTAATCAAGGTTCTAGTTCCAATTATAAAATACTAAAACTGAAAATATGGGCATTTTCAACGTTTTTCTTTTCAAATTCAAGCATGTAGTTGTGTTCACCATGGTAAAATTACTAGGAATCAATTGCTGGATGTGTATTTTCTGCTAGATGATATACCCTGAAAATCTAATAAAATATTTTTAATGAATATTTTTTTATTCTTTCGTATCATTTTGTTTGTATTTGGCCATGAGATGACCAATATGATATGAGATATCATGAGGATCCACTAAATGTTTACTTAGTCAACATGTGACAACTAGTTTTTCAGTCCCTTGTACGCGATACAGTCGTAACTCTCGATGAGGATGGCAACTCATTTATTGGGTTGTTATAGTGTATGATGTTCATATTAGATATGAAATGACTGTTTCTTTAGCCATCGAAGTGTGAATTTGGCATCAACACATGGGTGTTTAAATGTACATTGACTTGGTTTCGCATGAGAAATTATCTTTAAAAAATCATTTAATGTAAGTAGATAATTTTTTCATATAAAAAGGGGTTCAAAATATCCTTTTAACCTGAGGAGCTTATTTATTTATAAGTATAAAATCTAATTATTTTAATTACACCTAAATAAGTTATAATAAATTTATTGAAGGGTGTATACGGGATAATTAGTGAAATACTTGAGAAATGATGAGAAACCAACAAGAGATCCAAAATTATTTTTTGGAGAAAATCTAGCGTTGAGGAAAAGTACAATTTAGATTAAAAGAAAATTCCAAGCATGATAATTTGATAAATAAAATTTTGAAAATATTTTATTAAAATTATATTTTTAAATTTTTTCTCAAATTTTTTATGAACAAGTTCTATGAAATTCAATTAGTATTTTGGATCCTCAATAATTAATCACATAGGTTATAGGTTTGAAAGTAATTTTTTAATTCTAAAAGATTTGTATAGGATATTGACTTTTGGAAAGATGATTTTGAAAATATTTTTGTAAGAAAGGACTTACTGAAATTATCTCTCATTTAAGGGTTTAATTGTACTATGGATATTTGACATCACTTATGATTCTAATAAATGGTAAAAATTAAAGTTCATTAAACTTGGATCCGATAAGCCTAAAAGAGAGATAACCTAAAAGCAACATGTAGTTATCCTCTTTCTAAAATCTAGTTGTGTATGAGGGAATCCCTGTTAATAGGGATAGTTGAAGGAAGAGGGGTACTTTCTATGAATACCATAGTTTGAGAAGCTAAGGTTAAGAGGTATAACCACAAGAACCTTTAGAAGAAGTCAAAGGAAGTTATTGTTGGGTCAAAAGCTCAATTTGAGATATATCATGATTGCTTATTTAGGTGGTTTGGTTTAAGATATTCATTCTTTTTTATATGATAACCCACTTATATCTATAGGTTTTATATTTAAACCATTATTGTAAACATTTTATGAAAAAAAAATATTTTTTAATACATGAATATTTATGAAGATTATGAGCCATTGATTTTAAAGCCTTAAAAAAACTCTTTTATGCATCATAATCCCATGATTCAAGAACTAGTCCTTATAAAATCAAGCATGTAGATCACATCACTATGGTTAGATTCAAGACAAAAGAACAAAAAGACCATGAAAATCACGGTTCACACTGTAATTCTCATATTCTAGTGACTTTATATATATATATATATATATATATATATATATATATATATATATATATATATATATATATATATATATATATATATATATATATATATATATATATATAAGAGAGAGAGAGAGAGATGAGTAGCTTCTAAACAGTCTTATCTCTTAAGCCATCCTAAACTGCTTCAAAGGACAGTTTCATGTGTTGGCTTAATCTGAACTCTTAGACAACTTTTCTATAGCTTAGTAGAAAACATGTATAGATTAGGCATGTTACTTGTTTTGATGTGTATTTAAAGTGATAAAAAATCAGCTTCTCATATTGTGCCTAAACTTGTGAAATATCAAATATTACTTTTTTTCATCGAAGACACATGATTCAGGTGTGGATTTAATCCAAAGCATGTCATGGAAGTTTGAGCGAGTCTCACACAAGCCAAATTGGGGCTGAGCCACGAGCTGCTCAGTTTGTTCACCAGCCCTATTACTAGAAGCATGACAGAGTCCATTACCAGAAGGGATGAATTTAGGGAAGCAAGACCACATTACAGTATCAATGAGTTGGTGAGTCTGCCTAGAACGCTCAACCAAGTCTATTTTCTTGGTTAGCTCAGAGTAAACTGAGAATAAGCTATCAGTCATTCAAATCTATGTGCAAAGCAACCAAATGAAGAACTGTAAACTGTTACTAGCTACCAAATGAACCAACTTAGTGCAAGTAGACACCATAACTACCACCTCTGTGAATCCATGGTCAGCCATAATTAAATGTTCTAAAGAAAAACTGAGGAAATGGTGGATGTGATTTCACTATTTCAGAAAGTCAGAAGAGGAAAAGAGGCTTGGCAGCATAGGGATAGCAAGCTCCCTAAGTACAATGGGATGAAAGGGTGAAGACTTACCTACTCTGGTTACTGTCATAGCAACCTTTCTCTTAGTTTTCTTGGTTTACCAATTTTTTATTGGTGTCCCAGCAAAAGGCATGGTGTCTACAGTCTTTTAGACACTGGTAACAAAACCCGATAGTCATGTTTCTTTTGCTATCTCTCTAAGACCTGGTCGCGCTGGCTCAGCCAGACACAATGGTAGAAACATCCACAGCAATGGTGCCCCCGCAAAGGCTCTGCACACCTGGCTAGGTGAGTCAGCTTAAGGCGTTCAAGATGGACGTCAAGAATTCGATACTCAGGGTCTACACCTCTTGCCGCGATGTGAAAGCTATGAAACTTTCGGGAGAGGGGAGGGAAATACCTAAAGGTCTTTCAAGAGAGAGACTACTGGAGCAAGATATGGTAAATATTCACCTCCCAGAAAGTCCCCGCACATGGGCGATTTTGAAAAGTAGGAATTGCAGAGGAACTGAATGAAAACATAGCAGTTCCAAGGAATCAAGGTTTTCAGTTCCTACATTACGTTGTTTGGGACACAAGAATTGGTGAAATCCTGAAAATTAAAAGGAAATCGACATCAGACAGATTCTTTCCAAATCCTTCTTTTGGATTCAGAAAAAGAAAATAATTGCTAAAACATTCTGACTCCAATTCCTCGTGGAAACCTCCAGCAAGTTGCTGCCAAACCTTCTCATGGATTCCCTACAAGTCATTTCCATCAATTCCTCCCAAACACAACCTTACAAGTGAGCACGCAATCTCCTAGCAACTTGAACAAATAAACGGATGAGCCAGATGATTCATACTACTTTGTCCAAGTCTACTGCAAAGCTGAAGTTGACAGACAGGACGTTCTTTGATCAGGCAAGCACTGTGCACAAGTCTCTCAGTAGCGAGACCAGATCAGGCGAGGGGCCACCCTAACGGTAATAACCTCAGGGGGTCCCTTGGACGGAGTTAATCTTAAGATGAACGGCATCCAAACCAGCATAGATAGGAAATGCCCACTTCTTGGATGGGCCCCAACTATTTTGTAATGCCATTCATGCTCCAGATTAACAGCATTGGACGGGTTTAAAATGGACAGCTCACAAAAAGCCATCCATAAGCTTTTGATGGGTGTCATTCATTTTCATGAAGGACTACATCCAAACCACCTCTGACCAGAACCTCTCTCGTCAGTAGAGACATGGATGGAAGGATGACACACTTTAAACACCTTGTAAGAGATGCAGGCAGGACATAATCAAGTATTCATAATTCAAAATATAGAACCACAACAATGAGCTCGTCATTTTCTAGTAACACCAATCACGTGTTACCCATTGCAGATCCTTGATGCCTAGTAGCTCACAAGGACTCCGCACACCTGGCTAGGTGGATCAACTTAAGATGCCCAAGCTGAAGGACACTTCGAGTTTGATACCTTGGGTGTGCTTCCCTTGCCGCAAGATCGAAGCCAACAGGAGACTCCTCATGGACAGATCGTGGAGTATTACATTGGGGACACTGAAACAAGGCGGCGTTCAATGCCCATAACAGGACGTTCTCCTTGTTAAAACACACACACACACACACTCCTTAATGCCTAGTCAGGAATCTGTTCTCTCGAAGTACAAGGGAGATATGAAAGAAATGGGAAAACATTCACCTTATAATTCTAAATAAAGAAGTAAATTTGACCATCAAAATCAACATTGGCTATAGAAATATACATAAGAAACCAGATCTCTAGTAAGAACAATAGAACTTCCAACAACTTGAACATGATATATATATATATATATACATATATATATATATACATACATATATATATATCAAAGCTCATCTTTAATCAGATTTTGTCCACCTTTTGTGAATTTAGCAAGAACTACAGGGAGGATTCAGATCATAATAAGAACATCTAAAAGAAATCAAATTCCAGATAGTTACCAGAAGATTTCTCATGATTGGCATCACCTACAACCTTCTTCTCGCTTGTGGAAGCAGCTGCCAATGGAACTGGATCGATTTCTACTGGCTTCGGAACTTCTGGTGGGCTTGCACAACGTATCAGGGCCCAATTCACACCCTCAAAGAACGGATGCTGCTTGATCTCTGTCGCCCCACGCTTGTAGCCCAACCGATGCTGGGGCTCTTTCACAAGAAGGCCCCTAATGAGGTCCCTTGCTGCAAAACTGACGACTGGATACTCTGGAAACTTCAGTGGCTGCCCGACAACATTGAAGAGGGTGGCCCTGTTTCCAGAACCTTTGAATGGGGTCTTGCCAAAGAGGAGCTCATAAAGGAAAATTCCAAATGTCCACCAATCTACAGCACTACCGTGTCCTTCGCCTTTGATGATCTCTGGAGCAAGATACTCATGTGTCCCAACAAATGACATAGACCGGGCATTTGTCGGCTCAGCTATGAGCTCTGGAAGTGGACTGACCTGATTTCTAATCTCAGTTTTGGACTTCTTCTCCTTCTTGGACCGGCTCTTGAAGAGACGAGGTGAGAAGCATGTGGGTTGCACACAAGCAGGTTGGATGCATGATGGCTCAATGCATGCGGGCTGGATGCAATAGACTGGATTCTTCCTAAATGGGTCTGTTTCCATGGAGGATGATCTCACAAGAGTTGGGCTAACAGCGCAGCGCAGAGAGAGATCAAAGTCGGAAAGCATGATATGCCCATCATCCCTTACAAGGACATTTTCTGGTTTAAGATCCCGATAAATAATTCCAAGCATGTGTAGGTACTCCAAAGCAAGGAGGACTTCTCCCACATAAAACCTGCAAGGTGGAACAATCAGAAAAAAAATGCACGAAAAATTCCAAGAAAATGATGATAGGTGCACTGCATATAACATATTTCTGTAACAAGATGTGTACCGTTCTTGGGATGTTAAGGCATTCCAAACTTTTTTGACAGAGAATTACTAACTTCAAAATTGCATGTCAAGTGATATTCTACTGTATATGGTAACAGTCAAATTAATTGAAGTTAGATATACATGAAACATATGAATGTATATTGGCAATATAAAAGTTCAAGATAACCAAAGTGTTTTGACTGAGAATGAACTATCTGTAGAAAGGGTAGCAAATAAACTTGCCAACAAATGGTATGAGTGGGACTTAAACATAAAATGCTCTGATTGAGCTCCAGCATCTCCAACCAATGGGCCTCAAAATTCAGTCATATCAGATGGCTTCTAGACAACCATAAGCTTTCAAAAGTGACCAATGGAGGGGGAAAAAAAGATGGCAAGGATTATGTATTATAGTATGTGAGATGAAATAGCAGCAGCTTTGCACAATTCCTTTTTATTATAATTTCTTTCTTCTACTCACAAGTTGTGATTAGTATCAATAATGACACAGAAACATAATCAAGAAGTATAGTGTAGCATGGCATTCCATAGTTTCGCAGCCACCATTAATACACTCTATAAGATGACGAGAAGATTTTGCAAAATTTTGAATACCAGAAGTATATGTTTAAAATGTTGGAACAATGTGCCAAAGAGTAAAGCAAAATAATTAAAATATCAATCATACATCATACATGAAAATAATAGATTCATTCATGAGCATGAAATACGTCTGAAGGGTAATGACAACACAGTAACATAGGTAAAACATAATCAGGTCTTCATACGTAGAACTGACTTGCCAAAGAAACATACAGCCTACATGGAATGTGTTTCTTTCTGCCCAAGTGGACTACCTGTCTAGGAGCAGACTGACCAACACAAATCATTATTGATTACTGAGAATATCTAATAAATAGGAGATTAAAACTTAATGTTGAACGGCAATCTAATAGATTTGATTAAAAAATACATAAACTCTTAAATAATTCTATAATTTATAATTTCTTCACAACAAAAGGATTGAGATTTCTCTGTTGCACCAAATCCATCTGAATAAAATAATGTATTGAGATGCAGAAAACTGGCGACAGGAGAGATCCATAAACAGCAAAGACTGACACCAGCAAAAGCCTTCCTGGATTGACAGGAACATAGTCACCATTGAGGCTGCATATACACCATGAATCCCTAGGTAGGGGTGGGTAATGGGCCTGGTCAATTGACGGGCCGGGCCAAAAGCCCGGTTCTGGCAGGCCCATGGATCGCCCGTTAGGCCCATGGGCCTAATCGGGCCAGGGCTTATATATATATATATATATATATATATATATTCACAAATATCAAATATCGTTATCAGCTATATCTTGGCAAGACTATTTCTTCCAATATTCTAGGTTTGGTGATAAATCTTGAAAAAATATCCAGGCTTAAATAATATAAAAAATAAGAAAAATAAGTAAGAAAATATCATGTTTAGACAAAAATACATAAACAATAAAAGAAATAAGTAAAAATGTAAAATAAAGAAAAACATATTTAAAATGTAAAAAATAAATAAAAACAGTAAAACTAATTGATAATATCACGATCTTATCAAATTGGTGATATTTTGAAAATATCATGTTATTTTACCTATATTATCGTTTGCTGAATTTACAATGATAATATAACGATATTTTCAAAATATCGCTGATATCTATGACTATGACAAATATATATCATAAAATATATTATGCTACAGTCCATTGTAGGTCCAATCGACCTAGCAAATGTGGTGGAACCCCCTTTTTGTTTTGTTTTTTCACATCTAACACGATAGATGTGATCTACATGTCTTGTTTAGTGGGAACCAGCTTTTAGATTGCCAAAATCTGACCTGTATACAGGTTTTTTCAGCGATCCAAAAATCAATGGCTACGAAGGCATTGATTTTTCCCGAATCATAAACACATGTTTTTCATTGAAAAAACATGATCCAAGCCAAGCATGTTGAACACATCTATGAGGTTAAATTGTGTCAAAACAAATCGCATGGTGAGATTCAAACTAGATTGTAGGTACAATCGATTGTATCAAATATAAACCCATGATATATATATATATATATATATATATATATATATATATATATATATATATATATATATATATATATATATATATACACGGGCTGGGCCGTGTCGGCCCACAGTTCATCCCGTGTCGGGCCGGGCCAAAAGCCCAGTTCGGGCCGAGCTTGGGCCTAATTTATAGGCCCAAGCCCAGCCCACGGGCCGCCCGGCCCATTGCCCACCTCTATCCCTAGGGTAATCGAGGTGCATAATGCTAGGATCTTAAACCACCAGGGTCATAACAGGAATCCTAGGTTACCAAACTTCAAGTCGACCAGCCCATTACCATCCACTGCCTCAAAAAGGTCCACCCTTATCCGCTATCACAGACATGCAGTACAGCCATTCAACCCAATTATGGCTTTTAAATACTTGTCAGAACAAATTGAAACATTAGATGTAGCAGTAAACTAAAAACATGAAAACTAGACTGGGCTCCACATTTTGCACTTGGTAGACAATCAGCAAAGATCCCACCAACACCCCTCCACATAAAATGCTAGATTTTCCAGTGATCTGCTTATTGTGATCGAATTTCAAGATAGGAAAAGGGAGGATTTGTATTTTTTGACAACAGAAATTTATGCACCACATATAAATTTATAGCACTCGTGGATAAAGTGACATAATGTTTTATCTTATTATTGAAATCAGATGAACTAAAAGGACCAGGAATCATACTTTGCAGCTTGCTCAGGAAAATGCTTTCCAGGTTGCCTCTGACGAAGGGTGTGCAGGTCTCCTCCTGGACAGAACTCCATCACCAAGCATGAAAATTTCTCTGTCTCAAAGTGTGTATATAGTGTAGGAAGAAATGGATGGTCAAGCAACTGAAGGATTTCTCTTTCTGTCTGAGCCCTTAGCAGTTTCTTCCGACTTGCCAAGGAACACTTATCCATAACCTTCATAGCAAAATAGTTCTTGGTCCCACCCAACTCTGACAGATAAACACTGCCGATATCACCACATCCCAACCTCTTCAGTAATCTGAAATGGTTCAACCCCAAAACCCCATCTCTTGAGCGAACGAACTGGATGGCTTCCCATCTTGAATCGTTTGCCTTGTGGGGCTTGCTCACACTGCTACTAAGGCTACTACAAGTGCTCTCATCACTGACATCAGTGCTAGTGCTACCCCTGCACATACTATTCTTTCCACTTTCAACATACTCCACACGATCACTAACCTTGGCGCTCTCACTGGTCTTAGGAACGCTGCTGGACCCATCACTAAACTTGGCAGACACCGAACTATCTTTCACACCATCAAGCAACTGAGAATCTGTCGTGTCATCATTCTGCCACAAAGTTTTGGTTTCTTGATCAGCATTGCCTTCCAAACATCCTGTTTTCTGATCTAAATGAAGCTTCTCTACGGCTGGTGCTAGTTGCGATCCACTGGATGGGGCTTCCCCATTTGCGGAGCTGGCAGAATCAATTGAACTTGGGTGTTTCTGATCTGCAACAGGTGGACCCATGCTTTCTGAAGTAGACTTCAGATTACCCTTTTCATCAGCTGGATTAGAGTTGGATGCAATATCCACTATGGCATTGGCTACAATCTGCTTTGCATCAGTTTGTTGAGGTGACTTTTTCATGGAGACTTACTCTATTTTTCTTAACTTTAAAGCCAGAAACAAAATCACAATCTTTTTCCACTGATCAAACAAGATAAAACCCATTCATCATCCACACATCCCAAACATGGATATACCCAATCGAGGTCTAATATAAATACCCAAAATTTCCTCCTTTGCAGTACTCGTTGACTCAATTGATTTGATGACCCTTCTGTAAGCACATAAATAAAGAACTGTTAAGGGGAACATGCAAAATATTCATCCAACTAAGCTCTCTAGGCTGCAATTGATTTGAAACCATATTACTAATTTTATTTTGACACAACCATCAAAACAGGAATTAACACAACGCACAGAAAACACAAGATTTCAATATCACAACATCTACAACTAGAATTATTGATGCCAACACCTCAAGATATTCAGATCCAAGCATCAGCAGAACCAAAGGACCAAGAAAACCCAAAAAGGAGAAGAAAGCAAGAAAAGCCTCAAATCAGCTCAAACAAAGCGAGATCACAACATGGAAAGCAAACAAATAGAAATAACAAGAAAGGGAAACCAATGGAACCCATTTCTTCAAAAACTCCAAGAAGCGTAACCACGGAAAAGGAAGCACAACAACATCAAACAACAAGATTTCTGCACCACAAAGAAAGAGAGGAGAAAACCACAAGCTGGGGTCTCCGATTTCTGCACCAGAGCCCTTGAAAAGATGACCAACATCAATTAATCTTTCCCAATTCAACCAACAACAAATTTTTAACGTGCATCGCCTTTCCCTCAACAGAAACAGCAAAGGAAGCAGCTAAAAACAGCACAAGTCGACGCTAGGGAAGGTGGGTATAAGAGAAATACCTGAAAAACTGAAGGAGAATGAACCTTTATTCTGCTCATAAACAGAAAAGAGGAAAAGGAAGACTACCCAAATTCCCTTCAAGCACAGAAGAAGAAAAGAAATGTGATGGTAAAAAAACAGAAAGCATTACGAGAGAGAGAGAGAGGGGGAGTTGGAATTGGATTTGTGTTCCTAGAAAGTATTGCTATTTTTTTATCCATTTTCATAATTTTATATTTACCAAGATTTTAGTTCACAGCAGGGTCCGTACTTTATGCTCTTCTCTGTCCTTGCATATTTTTTTAATATGGCCACCATGCTCTTGCATTTTCAAAATGACCAATGTGTCCATCAAGGTTGACCACACGATTAATAAATAAACCTTTAGTATGATTGAAATCTTTAAAATGAATGAATGTATCCAACCCTGAAATCATAGATTTATCTCTGCATTCAATGATGCCAGCTCTTATTGATACTTTGAAATTTTATTTTATTTTATATTTACACGGAGAAACCGACCTCAGGAACAGAGACCTTGTTGTGCTGGCTCTGCATGTTTGCCTGTTGTACTGACCGTCACTGTCCTGCCAGCTCAAAACTCCGTAAGCTTATCCTTTGCTTTCAAAGAGTCCTTGCACAAGGAATGACAATCATGAGATTTGAACTTAGATTGCCTACCTAACAGCCTAGACCCCCATCCCACTAGCCATAGATACTTTGGGATTGAAATAGAATTTGGAAATGTAACCTGGCCAGCTTATGATATCTCATCATTGCTCTCAGACTCGCCAGTTGCCACAACTAAGTTGCAATCAACACCATGCCAAGAAGGCCTTGCCCTTGCCCTTGCCATTCCTAAGGTATAGCATTTTTTTTGTTTAGACACTAAAAGAAAACCACCTCACTCACTAGTTAGCTCATTGATGTAAAAATTAGTGATGCAATAGATTCGAATTCATAAATACATGGGAGAGTCAGATTGATTCTGAATATCCAAAAATTGCAAAACCTCCATTATGGATCCAACCCATTTGCATTCCTAAGAAAAACCTCATGTCTCCTTTGCTCATCAAGGGATACACTCAATTTCATTCTAAGTGTATGTATATGTTTTAATATCTATTCAGTAGAGGTGGGCATCCTGGCCAGGCCAGTTCAGAGCTCAGCCAGAAGGGCTTTAAGTGTGGACCGACCTGTTTACTAGAGAGTATGATTTTGACATGGTTTTTATTGAGTTCAGGTTTCAAGAGCAGCACATGGGCCCGACCCAAATTCATTTATCAATAGTAATAATTAAAAAGTTCCCAACTTCCAATGCACTCAATTAATTATTCTTTTAGTTTTCATAAAAATTAACCTAACTAAACAGGTAAACTAGTAAGTGAGATGGAAAAACTAAAGAATGTAAATTGATTACCATTGTATAGAAGTCTCAATGCACAAAAACGTCATATCTCCTATCTACTATGTTTGTTCACTTTTAATCATTGGAGTCTCCAATCACACTTAGCTCCAATTGAGAACTGTTTAAGATAATGATGGATAGTACAGATCAGATTTGGATCCAAATGAGATATCTCAAGATATTTTCATGCCACGTGTAATATATTACGTAATATAGAATGCTGAGATTAATTCACCAAATTTTGCATTTATTCTATGATGACTAATGCCCCTATAACTCATAAAATGAGTCATTTGAGACAGGTAAATTGTTGTATTTATTGTCATCTGATAATCAATAACATGAAATTTCATTAAACTTATAATATCTTTGTGGAAAGTAGATTGAAGACATATGCTTAGCCATTGTGGAGATGAGGAGGCTCAAACAAAACTAGTTCATCTTAGTGAAATCAAACACAGGACTAGCTCTATGCCTCTATGCATCTTTTTTCTCTTACAAGAGTCAAACCTATCTCATAAATATCACTGATATTTTGAAAATGTTGTGATTTTAGTGACATATTTTCAATAGCCAATAATAAAAGTTCTTGTGATATTTTGAAACACACATATATTGAAATGCCATGTATTTAGAGCAATGTTAATATATTATGAATGCAATAAAAAAACTGTTTTTTGTAATATTTTTATACTATTTACATGCCTTTTTTTTGTTTTATTGTATAGAGAAACCGCACCCAGGATTCATGTGGAAGACCCATAATGATTTTCTTTTTTGGTTCATATCGCCGACCCCAATTATTTTGGGATGAAGGCGTAGTTGTTGTTGTTGTTGTTTGTATAGAGAAACTGCACCCAGGATTGGAGACCCAACCACTTTAATCTCAGCTTTTTGTACCTACAATCGCTGTTTGGACGACGTAAATCTTTGCGAGTGCTCTCCTACAACCTCAAGAAGTCTTCTGGTTCACCTTACAGAAAGGGGTGCCTACACAAGGACTCAAACTCAAGGTAAATAGAGACCTCTCCATCTATGAGCCCTAGACCATGTAAGCAATCCCTAAGTTTTTTACAAAAGTTTTCAAGAAAAATTAGACTTGTTGAAAACATTGCAAGATTCAACCTTAAGCAATGTCTAGTATAGAGTTGGTGTCATGATCAAATTTTTTTTATAGTCAAGGTGGGGCTAGAAAGACCCTGACCAGTTATACAACGATACCATTGGGATTCGAACTTGCAACGTCCCAACACAAGGTGACTTGCACTAGCTGCTCCTACTAGACAAGCAGAGCTTCCGTTGGAAGGTGCTATGATCAATTCGATTCAAAAGATTAATGTTGTCCGCTTTTTTTTATTTATAACCTAGAAAAACTGCACCTGAGCACGGAGAGATAGCCACTAGGGATGGCTGTGGACAGGGGGGAACCCCGCCCCGCCTCACCCTGTTTGGATTGGGGATGAAGGACATGAAACGGGGATGGAGGCAAGGATGAAGGTTAAAATCCATCTTGGTGTAGGGATGGACTTATGCTTTCCCCCGTCATGCCTCGTCTCCGTCCCAATCCTCGCACCGCTCCATCCCCAATTCTTCTAAGGGATGACAATAGACCGAGGGGAAACGGGGCCAGTCTCGCCCCCCGTTTGGACCAGGGATGGAGGACATGAAACGGGGATGGAAGCGAGGTTGGAGGTTAAAATCCATCCCCGTGGGGGGGGGGGGGGGGGGACGGGGGAGGGAGGTTTGGATTTTGAGACGGGGCAGGGGTGAAGACCTTGTCCCCGGCCTCCGCACCTGGTCCATTGCCATCCTTAATAGCCACCGTCCAAGACTAGGATCTTCGCCCCCATGGGCTAGGCTGAGCATAAGGGGTAGCGCCCTTGGGAATCGAACCTTGACTGCCAAACACCAAAAAGAGAATCAGCAAAACCATGACTAAGGATGTACTTGACCAAAGATTGGAGTACATTTTGGTAATTTGTGAGTACCAACCATGTCATTGTTGTTAATCTTGTTGTGAAAAGGTGAGGGGGTCAATAAAGAAAAGGGGACAGTATTTTTTTTTCACATGAAATAATTTCGTCATTTATGTTCCCTTTCAAACAGGTCAGAATCAACAGGTGGGTCCTCCTCTGTCTGCTCTGTAAATCTGACCACACATTCTTGTTGTACCTAATTTCCTTTTTTGCCCTTTGACTGACAAGTTGTTACCACCATAAAACTTGGTTCCTTTGCTTTTCACTTTCCTTTCTCATTTACTTTGGTAAAAATCAGGTCAAAAACTAAATGGTTGGAGCACTAGAGAATTGTAAAATTTGTGATAACCTTGCTTTTTTGGGATAATCAAGGATTATCTTGCATCATCAACATTTGTTTAATGTGCAATTGTTTCATTCTCCTCCATGCTTTTGCAAATGAGTACACCAACAAATTTTTGAAAAATATGAGATTTTGCTCTTTTCTTTTCTTTTTTTTGAAGCGAGGAAAACACTAGGTGGAGCCCCAAAGACCACCGGGCCTCACATGGCTTGCCTCTGAAAGCTAGCACAATGGGGTTTGATCCAGTGCCTTCAACTCATCACCCTCACAACCACCCCGCTGGCCACCCCCGCTGTGGTGTTTTATTGGTCTCCTTTTGCCATCTTAATCATAAAGGCAATATTGGCTGATATCTGGCAATTTCTTGAAGTGTTTGGAATGGATTGATATCTGGACCAATGTTGCCAGTATCAAAATCTGAGGTGTATCGTTTGGCCAACAATTCAGGTGTATCTGCCGATACTGATTATTCAAGTGTATCATTCTGAATTGGCCAAAAAAAATAAAAATATATAATGTGTCAATCAGAATGTGACATGTGTTAAAACTATTAAAATAATAATAAAAATTTAACTTTAAGCTATTTTTTATACTATTTATATTTATTAAAAAATAGGTGATTCGGGTCAGTATCTTATCGATTTTCGCCCATACACACTAATACTAACAACACTGATCTAGACAAAGCACTATAACTAAGGGTGTCAATGGGTCGGGTTTGGTTCGGACCCAGGTGAAATCAGACTCGAACTCGATTTTCGGGTATGGTATCAGGTTCTGACCCAAGCTTAATCAGGCCCAATATAAGAAAAATCATACTCAGATCCGATAAGAACTACATGAACCAGACCTGAACCATACCCGATAAAATACTAATTTTTTTATTTTTACATTGAAAAATTGTGGGTCTTAATCAAAACTCGAGCCGGGCCCGAGTCTAGTATAAAATTTCACAAACTATACCCGGATTCATGTATTAATCGGACCTTCTAATCCGGGGCAAACCAAACCCATTGACACCCCCTGACTATGACACCATTAAATTTGCCCACTCCATCTAAGTTGTAGAGATTCCAAATTCAATGCTGTCTGATGGTACTCGATTTATTAAAAGGGAACAAAAACTGAGAAACTTAAATATGTTCTGCTGCATTTCAAGTGCAAGATAAATCCAGAATTTCTTGGTTTTTGAATTTCCTGTTTTTGAAATATAATCCAATAAGTTTTAGATTCCATGGTGGCATCAGAATATTCCTTTAAAAAAAATCCATAAAATTTAGGGTTTTGAGTGGTAAGAAGATTAAAATGAAAAGGGGGGAAATAAGTCATTTAAATGAAAGGATGAGCTTATCCAATCATTGATTTAAACCAAGCCCATGATGAGGGGGAGACAAATAGGCCCACCAGCACCCAACAAGGGTAGTTTTGTCAATTTAAAAGTCAAAGGTTATAATGGTCCTCATGCACTTGCTTCCATATACCAATCTAATTTAGGGTTTTGCTCTACACCACGAAAACCGGAGCCTCGTGGTTTCGTAGTAGCCGTCTAGGTAATATTGAGAGTAATTTACCAAAATACCCTCATCCAAGAAAATGACTATTTTATCCCTTGATTTTAAAAAGTTATCAGTTGTATTCCAAAAAATGACCAAATTGCCCACGAATGATTGATTAACGATGGTAGTGCAGGCTGATGAGGATCCATTTAGGGCAGTAAGCGGGTCGGACCCTGGGTCCAGAACCATCTGCACAGGCTAAAAGGCTACTAAAAATATGGACCCTCCAATTATGGATTTAAGCATGTCAGATCCAGGAACAAACATTTGGAACCTTCCATACAACCAAGCCTTGGATCAGAAGAGATCTTATGGGATTTGGATTTGGATTCGGAGGGTGAGGCCATGGACCCAAGATAATTGCTTTAATCCTGATTCTTTATTTCAATTTTTCCAAAGGTTATATATTTTGCATGGTCACAAAAATCACTGGTAAAAGTTATTTGTAAATTATACAGGATCTTCATTATTTTCATTTATATTTTTATAAATATAGCAAGTTTTTCTTGATATTTTCTCAAAAATAAAAATGCCATTTGTCATGAAATTTTTTCCTACCCAAAAGAAAAAATCCCAAGATTTTTGAGTGAATCTCTGGATCCATTATGCAGGTCTCTATCGGATTCAGTTCAGGATCCAATCCATCAAATATCCAAGAGTTTAAGCTACAGACTCTTGCAGCTGTCCACCCAAAAGTGGTCCAAACTGGGCCTCGGTGACACAGCCATGTGGGTCAGAAACTCTTGGGCCTACCTAACCCAATCCATGTATCTGTTTGCAAATTGCAATTTTTGTAGAAACTCCAAAACATGGCCAGGGACACAGAAACTGCACTTTTCCCACTATCATTTTCCTGAAACTGAACTAGGCCAGTCAATGAGACGGGTCCTGCCCGACCAGACCCGATACTGACCTGGCAATATTAGGTTATGGAGCTGCCAAATAAGTCCAATTATCTATTTGGTTTGAACTCACAAGATCCAAGTAGAGCTCGTTCAAACTTGTAAAGTAGGCTCCTCTCGACTCATATGAGCTCGCTAAGTAGTAAAATTATATTTTACATTATATAGTATATGTAAGACATGATTGATTGAACTAAGACCCAAGGGGTTTGGCGTAGTGGGGTGGGACCTAGACCGTTTGACGGGCAGTCTAGGTTCAAATCCCATGGGTGTCACCCCATGGATAGGCTGAAGCTTGGTGTCTCCTAGACGTCGAGGGGTAAGCCCTCGGAGTTTTATGCCAACATGGACAGAGACCATAAGTATGGCAGGCTGAGCCAACGCGGCTAGGTCTCTACACCTGGGGTGGTTTCTCGGAGTAAAAAAAACATATGATTGAACTATTTTGTTTGCAAATTGTGGTAAAATCTTATTACTTCAATCAATGCATTTTTTGTAGTCATGTTTCTTCCAGTTTTAAAACAACATATTCTTTATGTAAACAAGCAAGCTCGAACTAGGTGATCATGCATATAATTCAAGGTTTATTAACATTTAAATATGCATGATTTTATGAAATAATGTTTCAAAAACCCAATTTTATGTTAGTTTTCGAGTAAATGTGCTAAAAGGATTTAAAAATAGAAAATGCATGAAAAATAGTTTTATTTTACATTTTTATACATATTTTAGTTTTTGTTATATTCATAGTAGTTTAGTGTTAGTTTTCAATGAAAAATGAAATAAAAAAAATAGAAAAATATTTTTTCATTTTAAGTGTTTGTTTTGTTTAGAAAAGAAAAATTAGTAGAATAGTTTTTTTAGTTTCTTTATAAATAAATAGTTTTGTTTTTGAAAATTTTCATAATAAACCGATTTATACGGTTTTCTTGACTTTTGAAAAAAATAAAAAAAATAATAATAAAAACAAACCATTATATGGTTTGTAATTTTTTGAAAATTAATGGAAAACTGAAAAAATAAATAATAATAATACAAACCAACATGAACCGGTTTTGTATTTCTAATATGAAAATTTAAAAAAATAATAAAAACCAAACCGGCTGGAACCGGTTTGGAATTTTTGAAAATTGAATAAATGTTGTTACAAACCGGTTCCAACCGGTTTGAAAGCTTTTAAAACCCCAAAACAGAACCAAAAAGGGGCGTCTCTCACCATTTACGCCAAGTCTTTCCCTTTCCCCTCTTTTTCCTCTCTTTTCCCCTTCTCCACCACCGGTCATTCTTTCCTCCTTCTTCCCCTTCTCTCTCTTTCCCTAATCTTCTCGCCGGTGGAGGCATTTCAGTCGGGCAACGGTGCACGGTGGAGGCCATTTCTTCTCTAACCCGTCTGGTTTGGTAAGTATCGAAACTTCTTCTTCTTCTTCTTCTTCTTCCAATTATTCTTCTCTTTCTTCGTATTATTTCTTTCTTTCTGAATGATAATCTGCATAATGTTGAATTTCAATTTGGAAAATAAAAAAAAAAAGAGAATAAAACATAAAAAGAAAAAAAAATTCTGTGAAAGAATCCAGCGATAATTTGAGTATCGGATTAGTGTTTGTTTGTGTGAAAAATCAGCACGATCAATTGATCTATTGAGATCTGATGTTAATTGGTGTTCTGGATTGAGTTTCTTCCATTAAAATTCAAAGCTATCATCGTGACTGAGAATCCGGCGGCAATCTGAATATCGGATAACAATTTTTAATGGGATTCCTGTTTTTCGGTGAGGTTCTTGATTTCTGATCGCCGGTGTTTTCTTCTTTTTCAATGATTGTTTGATTGCTGATCTCTGGTGGGAACTATTCACCGTGAAGCAAGACTGATCAGAAATCATTTGTGATACCGTGAAATTCCATTTTTGCTGTAATGGAAATCCACTTTGCTTTGTTGGAGTAATTGTTAACCGGGAAATTCTATTTCACGGTGGAATAAAAGTTGATGATTTCTGGTGATTAAAAACTATGATGTGTGAAAACTAATGAAAGTGTTGATCAAATTTTTGGCGCCGTTGCCGGGGAACGGCGTAATATTAGTATTCACTTTATTGCCTAGTGTTTGTGTGCATTTAGGTTTAGAACCACGTATGTGCATATCTTAGAGACGAGCTTACTTTTCTGCACAACCCACCAATTAGGACCCCTTAGAGGTGACTGTGTACGATTGGTACCGTACACATAGATTTCATATTTCGTATGCATAATCTCTGTTATGTGTAACTGCGTGGTGTTTGTTTAGTTTTTGTTATTTTTAGTTCACTCGCTTTGTGGTTTGCGTGGTTTGGCCGCTTAGTGCGTTAGTTAGGTAGAAAACCAAAGTTAGGACGTGTGCTACACCGGTCTACTCTAAGGTGTACGCAATGGCTTACGATCATCATTTGATCCGTCCTTTGAGGGAGTACTTCATGCCAAATACGTATACTCCCGCCTCCTGCATCACGAGACTTGATGTAGGAGCGAGCCATTTTGAGATTAAGGCCAGTGTGATTCAAATGTTACCCTCGTTTTATGGCCTTAGCAATGAGGACCCATATCGTCATCTCGACGAATTCCTTGAGATTTGTTCGACTGTGCGAATTAATAACTTTGGAGATGATGCTATGCGGTTGACTTTGTTTCCGTTCTCTCTCAAAGATAAAGCCAAACACTGGTTAAAATCTCTTGAGACGGTTCGTATTACTACTTGGAAAGGAATGCAAAGAGAATTTTTAAAAAAATATTTCCCAATTGGTAAGACGAACCAGTTTCGTAAAGCTATAACCAGTTTTTCTCAAATTGAGGGAGAACAGTTTCACGAGTCTTGGGAGAGATTGAAAGATCTTCTCCGCAAGTGTCCCCATCACCAGGTGCCTCGTTGGCAGTTGGTGCAGTATTTTTATGACGGGCTTACTGAAAAGCATCGTCAAATGGTTGATTCGTCTTGTGGGGGCACTTTTATGCTCAAGAGTGAGGACGAGGCATGGTCTCTATTCGAGACTTTGAGTGAAAATACGATGCATCATACCTTGTCTTCACGGCTCGATAGGACTACATCTCTGTCTAGTGGTCCTAGGAAAGTTGGGATTTCCGAAGTTGGGTCCGAGTTAGAATTGCGTACCAAGGTTGACCAGTTGACTAGGAAGTTAGATCAATTCCTAACCAATTCTTCGAGAAGTCCAGTAGAAAGAGTGTGCAAGCTATGTGCTAGCCCTGCACACTGTGTTGCGGATTGTCCGGCAGCACCATTATATCCTGAATTCGTTCAGGAGCAGGTGAATATTGCCCAAGGTTTCGCTAAACCCATGCCCGATTCATTTACATCATCATATAACCCAAGTTGGCGAAACCAGTCTATTTTTCCATCCCATCAGCCCTCTCAGACACAGTATAGACCCAGTAACCCTTCACAAGGTTACTCGCATCCTATATTTTCACAGGTTCATCCCCAGTATTGTCTACCTTCTCCTCAGGAGCCCATTCCAAGTTCAATATTTCAAGAGAAGATGTTAGAAGCCTTTTCTGATATCAAGGCCACTCTTTGTTCCCATACGCAGTCAATAGCCAAGCTAGAGACTCAAATGGGACAGTTAGCTCAGACATTGAGTAGACAAAATCAAGGGAACCTTCATAGTCAGTCTGTTGTCACATCCAAGGGAGAGGATTCCATGTTATTTGACTTGTAACCTACTTCACATCATGAGCAAGTCAAATCTGTTACATCCCTTCCGTATGGGAAGGCGTGTCCCTCTACTCAGGAATCGACTCATGAACTTCATATCAATTCTACTGACGAGTCGATCTCCATGATACCTCAACAGAAGGGGCCTTACTCACAGCATACATTTTCATCATATAAAGCCCCATTTTTTCAGCCTTTAGGATCACCAATCGTTTTGAGTAAGCAAGAGGTACAGATGCAGAAGGTGCTTGACCAAGTCAAGACTGATTCTATTCACCACTTGTCTGAAGTTGCATTCATTGATACTCGGTCGGTCCTAGACTCTCGATTCTTGACCAGTCTTTCAGATGAGACTAATCTCCGTTCTTCATGTCAAGAGAGTCATGGTGCTACATTTGGAGGTAGAAGGGATGGAAACACAGTGCGTAGTGTCACAGATGACACTCTTTTCTTCATAGAGCCCGGTTGAGTCTGACTTCATGTCCATTGATCTCATGGACAATGAAGGTTTTTCCAGGGATCCGTCTGGCTGGGGACGTGAAACTTAGCGCTTTATGGGAGGCAACCCATACCTTGTATATTATTAGAATTGCTTAGAATTTATAGATTTTACTTTTACTTTTTCATGAGTTTTTCATGTTGTTTTTGTTTCATTCATGAGTTTCATGTTTTGTCATGCATACATTGCATTCATTATATTCATAGAACGTGTACTTTTAATTCATATCAGGTCATTCTACTCTTTTCCCTCAATTATTTTCTCTCATGTGCATTCACATAGTTTCATATAAGCATGGGGGAGTGCCACTGGGACAGTGTCATTCAAGCATGGGGGAGGGTGTAGAGTGCACACCTTGATATTTCTGTTTACGTTCTTGTACATGTTTACATATCTCTCATGAAAAGTAGATTTTTAAAGAAAGAGTTTGAACTTTTATGAATGTTATTTCAAATCTGATGTTTTTAGAGGATTTTTAAGCCCCACGAAAATTTTTTCTGACATAGATCTAAAAATTATGGTTGTTTATGTGGATTTCGAGGAAATGATGATAGATACATGTTAGAGTTTATTTTGAATCATAAATATGAATATGCACAGTTCTATTTTTGAAAAACTAAGCAAATGAACAAAAGCATAAAAATGAGCTCAAAAGAAAAAAATATAGCATGTGTTAGGTTGTTTGGATAATTCCACAATCTTTAGTAGATGGAAATTAGATGTAAGTTGAAACTTTTAATTCCATTTCGAAAAGGAGAGTGGAAAACTTTGTGATCCTAAGTAACTGAGAACAGATACAAGTTGAAATATTTGACTCTCATGTTATAAAGGTGAATGAAGGAAGTCACTTTTATGTCTTAGTTGATATCTTTTGATATGTTGAAAAAAAGTATAAAAGATATTGACATTGCACAAGGCATAAAAGCAGACCACACGCAAGCTATAAGAGAAAAATAAGTGCGCAAAAAGAAAAAGCGTGAAAAAAAAATTTGAGAAAAGAGCTGAAAAAGAAAGAAAAGTTCAATGCTTAGAAGTGTGATTGAGAAAACCTATGCAGAAAACATATGAGTGAAGATAAGTAAATAATATGTTTTTATTGGATTTTCTAAGAATAAAACATAAATAATTGTGATATTTTAGAAAAGTGAAAGAATTTTTTTTTTGTGGTGGTGCATAAAAGACTAATTATATTCTGATTTTGAAATAACAGGAAATAATTGTGAAAATAAAGTCTTTGATTATCTACTGATTGTGAGGATGTGTAAGATTATGCATACATGACAGAGATGTTTGTGGGTAGCATCACTGCAAACCCTCACGAGACCTTACTCGTCCACTAGGGTAACCCAGGGGTTGAAAGGGCTTGTTGCATGAGCTAAATGCAACCGTGATTCCTACGAAAGTGAGTTAGATGATAGTTTGATTTCTTGCATTTTTCTAGTTTGCTCGAGGACTAGCAAAACATAAGCATGGGGGTATTTGATCATGCATATAATTCAAGGTTTATTAACATTTAAATATGCATGATTTTATGAAATAATGTTTCAAAAACCCAAATTTATGTTAGTTTTCGAGTAAATGTGCTAAAAGGATTTAAAAATAGAAAATGCATGAAAAATAGTTTTATTTTACATTTTTATACATATTTTAGTTTTTGTTATATTCATAGTAGTTTAGTGTTAGTTTTCAATGAAAAATGAAATAAAAAAAATAGAAAAATATTTTTTCATTTTAAGTGTTTGTTTTGTTTAGAAAAGAAAAATTAGTAGAATAGTTTTTTTAGTTTCTTTATAAATAAATAGTTTTGTTTTTGAAAATTTTCATAATAAACCGATTTATACAGTTTTCTTGACTTTTGAAAAAAATAAAAAAAATAATAATAAAAACAAACCATTATATGGTTTGTAATTTTTTGAAAATTAATGGAAAACTGAAAAAATAAATAATAATAATACAAACCAACATGAACCGGTTTTGTATTTCTAATATGAAAATTTAAAAAAATAATAAAAACCAAACCGGCTGGAACCGGTTTGGAATTTTTGAAAACTGAATAAATGTTGTTACAAACCGGTTCCAACCGGTTTGAAAGCTTTTAAAACCCCAAAACAGAACCAAAAAGGGGCGTCTCTCACCATTTACGCCAAGTCTTTCCCTTTCCCCTCTTTTTCCTCTCTTTTCCCCTTCTCCACCACCGGCCATTCTTTCCTCCTTCTTCCCCTTCTCTCTCTTTCCCTAATCTTCTCGCCGGTGGAGGCATTTCAGTCGGGCAACGGTGCACGGTGGAGGCCATTTCTTCTCTAACCCATCTGGTTTGGTAAGTATCGAAACTTCTTCTTCTTCTTCCAATTATTCTTCTCTTTCTTCGTATTATTTCTTTCTTTCTGAATGATAATCTGCATAATGTTGAATTTCAATTTAGAAAATAAAAAAAAAAGAGAATAAAACATAAAAAGAAAAAAAAAATTCTGTGAAAGAATCCAGCGATAATTTGAGTATCGGATTAGTGTTTGTTTGTGTGAAAAATCAGCACGATCAATTGATCTATTGAGATCTGATGTTAATTGGTGTTCTGGATTGAGTTTCTTCCATTAAAATTCAGAGCTATCATCGTGACTGAGAATCCGGCGGCAATCTGAATATCGGATAACAATTTTTAATGGGATTCCTGTTTTCCGGTGAGGTTCTTGATTTCTGATCGCCGGTGTTTTCTTCTTTTTCAATGATTGTTTGATTGCTGATCTCTGGTGGGAACTATTCACCGTGAAGCAAGACTGATCAGAAATCATTTGTGATACCGTGGAAATCCATTTTTGCTGTAATGGAAATCCACTTTGCTTTGTTGGAGTAATTGTTAACCGGGAAATTCTATTTCACGGTGGAATAAAAGTTGATGATTTCTGGTGATTAAAAACTATGATGTGTGAAAACTAATGAAAGTGTTGATCAATTTTTTTTATTTGTTTTGGCTTGATTGATCATAGATCTATTGAGTTTCCAGCTTGATCAATTATTACCTACCAAGATATTTGGTGAATATTGATAGACAGATTCACAGGAATTTTGGATTTGGTTTGAGTAACAAAATACTGATTGTTGAAGGAGTTTTGTGGATTGAGTACTAGTGGATTTTGAGCATTATAAAAAAATTAGGTGTTCGGGTATCATCTACTGAGTTTTCTGCTTAGCTATTAGTTAATTTCTAGTAATTGATTTGCTAATTGAATTGATTAGTTGTTAAAATGATTTGTTAGTGTTTAGTTTTCAACCAATTATATTAGTGTTTAGCATTTAGGTTAAGAGCATTTGATTTCATTAGTATATGTTCAATTTATCATAAAAATTTCATTTAGTAAACAATGCATGCCTAGTCATACTTACATTCGTGTAGTATTATCATTGCTTTTATCAATATAATTTTCAACATACATTTCGTGCATTTTAGATAGCATCATTCTAGTTTTATTCTTGTATTGTGTACTGCTTGTGTTTCGTTGGATTTGTACAGGATCACACAGGAGTGGAGCAGAAGCAATTGCATGACATGGGAAGTGCAAGAATAGAAGATGTTTTTCTCTTATTTTAGAATTTAGGAATTTAATTGGGTTTGTAAATATTGCACTTTACGCCCTCTGCGAAGGGTATTCATTTGTTGTAATAGCTAGTTGTGTTTACTTTTCTGAACATTTTACATTTCCATAATTCAGCAATAAAGATTAGTTTAGACTTGTGTACTTGAATACGATATATTCCCGTTCCCTGAGTTCGACCCGGTCTCATCCACTAGTGAGAACCGGTTTTTATTATTTGATGTCTGGTTTTCACATGTTTTTCATATAAAAATCTTTTCAAAATTACAACGATTGCAATAAGACATCACTAGGCTCGTATAACTCAAGCTCACTGTGATCTTGATCTTTATGTAAACAAGCAAGCTCGAACTAGGCTCGTATAACTCAAGCTCATTGCGAGCTTGAACTCGGGTTGGCTCACCCCAAAAATGAGCCAAGCTTGAACACTTCAAGCTCGGCTTGTTTACCAGCCTTGCCTGAGGTGGGCCGGGTATCGAAGTTACAAACCAGACCCGAGTCTGACCCAGGATCCAGTTGAATACTAAACAGTACAAAAATTGACTTGTAAGCTATTTGAGAAAATGGGGATCTTTCTAGGCAAACAGAATTGGGTTAGATTAATCCAAATTGCTGAGATCCATGGCTGTATGGGGTCCACAGCAATGCTGCTACATTTTATAAAAATCATGGATGCACCAATCAAGGTTTACTGTCAAATGTTTCAACAAAGTACTGAAGCTCATGCCTACTAACTTTTCAAGTAACTGTATATGGGTTTTTTTTTAAATAACCTGAAGAAACTGCATCCAGTAAGACCAAGACCTGGTCGCATTGGCTCAGCCTGCCATACCTACGGTCGCCATGCCAGCAGCATAAAACTTCAAGGCTAGGACCCCGCCCCTAAGACATATGCTATGCATTGGCTTGCGCAGAGGGGTGACACTCATGAGAATCTGACCATGACTGCCCGTCTAACAGCCAAGGCCCCGCCCCACTATGCCAATCCCCTTGGGGCAACTGTGTAGGGTTGCAAATGGATCGAACAATGACCAAAATATCTCACCATTATAAGAATTTAGAAATGACAAAGGTCATTGTTGGAGTTGAGTGTCAATTTGTTATATTGTTTACCACTTTTTATTTTTATAGAAAATACCCCCATCACGCAACTTTATGAAGAATGGCCAGTTTACTTTTTTTGGTTTTTTTGTCTTTTACTAAATTGCGATGGTTTCAATGTTTTTTACTCTATTTTTTTATTTTTGGGAGATATAAAATGGGATTGAAAGAAAGAAGCACCTCTTTTTTTTTTAGGAAATTTCCTAATGCAGTCCCACCTTTTACCTGAAATTTCATGTGAGGTATCCACTTATCTTGAAATTCTTGACATAGACCTACCTTTTTTTTTTACTCAAAGAAACCGCCCTAGGCACAAAGTCCTAGCTTTGTTGGCTCAGCCTGCCATACTAACGGTCTCTATCTGTGTGGGCATAAAATCCTAAGGGCTTACCCCTCGCAGGGAGTCGCCAAGCTTCAGCTTATGCGAGGATGATGCTCATATGATTTGAACCTAGACTGCCCGTCAAACGGTCTGGGCCCATTCCCACTACGCCAAACCCATGGGGTTAGACCTGCCTTTTTCTCACAATGAACGAAAGAAGACCTTAAGTTAACCTTAAGACTGATGGACGGAGTGCACAGTAGATGAGCAAAGCAGCAGAGGGACCGAGCAGAGATCTTGAAAACAGGAGAAGAGTGAGAAGAAGAAGATCGGTTGTTTTAGCCTTTTGTAAGGTTTGTTTCAAGAGACTTTTTGGCTTGTGTTCTTTTTGTATATATATCGCACATCAAGTGTTGAGCATGATTTTATAATGTTTCATCTCTCGGATTCCCTTTTTGGGCTCAGCTATGCAGATAGGTTCAGCGAGATTATTGGAATGAGCATTTTTAAATGGTTTTATTAAAAGGCTTATTTGAAACTTTGTTTTTATAACTGCCCAGGCATATCCACGAACGAGCTCATGTTCGTGGATATGCCGAGATGAACGGATAATGGCCATTCATCCCAACATCTCCCACTTGGTCATATATCTTTCGGCCTTGCTTCCACTATTGTGGGATTTTCATGCAATGATTACGGATTTTCCATAAGGATTTGCCTCATAATCACAAGTATCTTAATCCCATGTGTGCCGCATGTTTTGTGAACAGATCTTCAAGGATCCCTTTTATAAGAGGATTTGCTACCATGTCGGATGATGGTAGATAATAAACGGTTATCTCATTCCGTTCAATCATATCATGTATATAGTGATATTTTATCATTATATGCTTGCTTTTAGAGCTATTTGTCCCACTTTTTATCAAAGAAATAGCAGCCTGGTTGTCACAAAAAATATGTACAAGAATTCAAGATCTAATTTTAAATCACAAATGAACCTTTTAATCCATACTGCAAAGGTTATTGTTGCATTACAGGCAATATACTCAGCTTCCTGAGTATGCAGAGCCACACAACCTTGCTTTTTACATGACCAGGCTACTGCACCTCCTCCAAATAGGAAAATATAGCTAGAAGTAGATTTACTATCATCTTTGCATACTGCAAAGTCAGCATCTGAATATCCGATCAAATCAAGTTTGTCAGATTGAAAACTTAACTGTAATCCTTTTGAGCCTTTCAAATATCAAAAGATTCTTTTGACAGCCTGCCAATGAGGTCAACCAGGATTACTTTGATATATGCTAACAAGACCTACTGCAAAACTAATATCAGGTCTTGTATAGAGCATAACGTACATTAAGCTTCCAACAGCCTGAGCATAAGGCACATCTAGTCTTTGTTGGTTTTCTCCTGGATAATCACTTTTACTTAAATTCACTCCTTTAGCAACCGGAGTACCAATGGGTTTCGAGTCATGCATTCTATATTTCTTCAAAATATAGTCAATATATCTTTCTTGACTCAAGCTGAGAATTTTTAATTCTCGATTTCTGGTAATTTTGATTCCCAGAATGTATGAAGCTTCACCCATATCTTTCATTTTGAAGTTGGTATATAACTAACTCTTTGTGTTGACTATCATATTATTAACATTTCCAGTCAATAATATATCATCAATATAAAGAGATAAAATGCAAAAGTGACTCCCACTTTTTCAGACATATACACAGTGGTCTAATTGATTGGCTTCATATCCAATCTTTGTTATTATTTTATGAAAAGCCAAATACCACTATCTTGGTGATTGCTTAAGCCCATACAAGGATTTTTTCAACTTGAATACTTTGTCACTATCTGTGACATATCCCTCGAGCTGAAACATATAAATAGTTTCTTTTAAGTCACCATTCAAGAAGGCAGTTTTTACATCCATCTGCCACACATCTAGATCATAATGAGCTGCTATGGATAATATTATCCTGATGGATGCAAACTTAGCAACTGATGAGTAGGTTTCAGTGTAATCAACATATTCCCTTTAGGAAAAGCCTTTGGCTACCACTCTTGCTTTGAATTTATCTATAGACCCATCAGCCTTGTACTTCTTTTTAAGAACCCATTTACAATCTATTGGTTTCCTTCCTTCAAGAAGATCAGTTAATTTTCAGACTTGATTCTTTTCAATGGATTCTATTTCTTCATCCATAGCTCCTTTCCATTCTGATGCTTCATGTGAATTAACAACATCAGAATATGATAAATTGTAGGTCATTTCATCTGTATCTACTGAATAGCATAACTCTTTAGTTAGATACACATAATAATCATCCAGATACGATAGAGGAGCTCTAGTCCTCTTATGACCACTTAAACTTTGAGAGGTAGAGGAGCCTGGATCAGTTGGTTCGTTGCCTGACTGATCCACAGTTGGTTTAGTGTCAAACTGTTCATCTTGATCATCAAAATCATCCAGTAAATCAAAAGGATCCTCAATAGGATCACTGCATTCATTGTTGAGTCCTTCTAGGAACTCAACATGTCTACTCTCAATCAGTCCCAACCTTTCGTGGTATAACCTGTAGCCTTTTGATCATTTAGGATATCTGATAAAAATACCTCTAACAGATCTATTGTCCAACTTATCCATAGTTGGATCCAAGATCTTAGCATATGTTACAAAACCCCATCTCCTTAGATGGCTCAAATTTGGTTTTCTATTAGTCCAGCTTTCATACGGAGTTGTTGGGACAACTTTGCAGGGCAATCTATTTAAGGTATACATTGTTGTATTTACAGCTTCACCCCAAAAAACTTTGGGTAATTGTGCTCCTGCCAATATGATCATAACCATGTTCAAGAGGGTTCTATTTCACCTCTCTGCAACACAATTTTGTTGTGGTATTCTTGGCATGGTTCTTTGTCTGTTAATGCCAAGATCTTTACAAAATTCACAGAACTCAATCGAGGTATATTCACCTCCCCTGTCTGACCTAATTATTTTAATACTCTTCCAAGTTGTCTCTCAACTTCGCTTTTATATTCTTTAAATTTTTCAAGAGCTTCTGATTTATGTTTAATCAAGTATAAGTAGTTGTACCTTGAGAAATCATCAATAAATGTTATAAAATATAGCATTCCACTGTGAGTTTGGACTCTAAATGGTCCACAAATACCAGTATGAATTATTTCTAACAATTCTTTACCACGTACAACATTTGATGGAAAAGATTTTCTAGCAATTTTTCCATATATACAAGTTTCACATTTTTCAAAGTGTGCTTCATTAAACGTAGAAATTATTCCGTGTTGAGCTAAGTTTTTTATTTTCTTTATGCGTATATGTCCAAGTCTTTTATGTCATACATTTATATCAATGTTAAAGACACAATCAATATAAGCAAAAACTGATTCTTTATTATCACACAGCTTAAACATACAATGTTCTTTTACAAAAGTTTCTTCAAATAGGACTTTGCTATGTTTCCCTATTGTGACTTTTCCAGAAATGAATCTGACTTCAAATCCTTTTCCAATCAATGCTAGGACAGAAACTAAATTCCTCCTCATTGAGGGTACATAAAGAACTTCATTAAGGACACTTGTTCCACCTACATTAAGTCTATAAGACCCAATTCCACGTACATCACAGTAGGTGTTATTACCCATGTACACCTCATGTTCACCTGGACCTCAATCTTTCATGTTAACAGATCCATTTGTGCTTTTAGCTATGTGTCGGGTTGCTCCAGAATCAACCCAACATCTTGAGAGTTCCTCGTTTACAAATAGGCATTCAGAGACCATGCAGACAACTTCTTTATTATTAGGTCTTCTTTTGTTGTTTTGTTTCCCATGCTGTCCATTATTCCTGAGTTAATATCCTATCCTTTATTAAACCTGTTGTTTCCTTTTCCTTTAAAATTATTGTTGTTCCTTTTAAAGGGTACTTGATTGTTGGATGGCTCATCTTGAGCTATCATGAGTTCTGACTTTTTGTCCTTGACCATGTATTCTTGCTCTATCGCCAGTTGCAGAGGTAATACATTGAGGTTTAGACTTTTAGTATTCAGCCTAAGTGTTGTGGTTACCATTTTCCAAGATACAGGCAGACTATTCAAGTTGGTTGAGATTTGCATCCTGTCAGGTATCACGTTTCCAGCTATTGCTAAGACTTTTGCCATGACCAACATATGGTTTACATTACAAGAAATCTATGGATTAGCGATGACCTAAATTCGTCGCTAATCCAGCGCCAATCCGACGCTAAACAGTTTAGCACGGATTAGTGTCGACTTCACGACGGATAGCTTCAATCGCAAAATTATAGTCGCTAATTCATGATGAAAACTATTTGTCGCCAGTTTCGTCGCTAATTTGTGATGAAATAGCGAAGTTCAAGATTCGTTGCAAGGTCGTCGTTACTATACAAAGATTTTAGTTTTGTGATGGATTAATATCTGTCGCTAATGTCGTCGGTACTGTAGCGACAAACTCAGTGATGAATTAATATCCGTTGCAAAAACATCAACCAATTCACATTTATGATGAATTAAAATCCGTCCCTAATCCATCGCTAAATTGGACGTCGGTAGTAAATAGTGACGATTATATCCGTCGCTAATCCGTAGCAAACAAGGAAAAAAATAAAAAAAATTATTTAAAACATAAATATCGAGAAAAAATTTCTCGTGGTACAATTTATATTTCCTGTGAATAAAAAATAAAGTACACATAAAGAGGTGGCATATAAAAGGAAACTAAAATAATTTATCAATTCACTATAAATTTCGCAAGTTCTAATTATTTACAATTGAACATTTACATTTTTGAAACAAGAAGAAGGTACACAAATTCAACACATGAATCTAATCATCGCCAAGATTCGGTGTGTCCTCTTCTTCATTGTCTCAATCTGCCCCTTCAGCTCTACTACGCTGATTATCACCAGCAACCTACACGAGAAAAGAAAGGTTAGTATTGATAAACAAAATATACTAAAATAAATTATATGCAATGCACCTAAGTTAAGGCAATCAAAGTAACATAAAATCTAACAACATGCAATACATCACATGAAACTTTCATACCTGAGAGGCACCTATAGACGAAGTTCTCCTATTCTGAAAAAAATTGCTCAACTCATTACGGACAACGTCAAAAATTGCATCATGTAAGTAGTCACGCATTGTGTCCTTAACGAGCTGGCGTACACCATCTCAAGAATTAGGCGGGTCAATCGGATGCTTAAAGTTGATGCTGACGGGAGAAGTCTGAGAGTCGTGACTGAAGGAGGCAACGACTGGTGAGGTATTCATATTACTCTCAAACCCGAAGACACAACCCTTTTTGGGTTCACCTGTTGCAATCATCCATGCTGCAGAATCAAAAGGTGGATGCTGAGTGGAGTCATCGCCATATCGTTCTATTATTTGTTGCTCATATGACTCCTACAAAGTAATGATTACAGTATGAATTAATAATTAAGAATTATAATATTTATGATAACTTATACATTACAATGTTTAATACTACAATAAATACATAACATTGTCATTCTCGCCTTCTCTGATATGAACTCTCTCGTGGTCTTACGTTTATGTGTTTCAACAAACATAGCCTTGTATGGCACAATGCTTTCTTTTTCTACTTCCTGCGAAGTTAAATGATAAAAGAATTATTTAACAGGTTTGCAATAATACTTATAAAATTGACAATATATAGATTGATGAGTTCCCATTTTTTTCAAGTGGCTTTCAAGAGTCTTAGATCCACCTGTGTGTAGATGGGCATCGGGCATTTTTGCTCGGTTTTGTGCAGCCTTCGCTGAGCGATTTTAAAATTTATGCCCCGCCCACTTGTCGCACATTGCATCTCAAACATCTGACCTGATAGTAGAAGGTCCATGGTCCTTCCACTGCAGTGGATCATCTATCCCGCCAGATGTTTTTTTTGCTGCAGTGTTCATATTGTAAAGCATGTTTGCAAATCGATTGACGACCACCTTCTGCCACACCTTCTTCGCATCCTACTCCTCCATCGTAGTCGCAAAGCGATTTGAAGCCTACAAATAGTTTCAGAAAGTTATTAGAGATGATTATAACAAAAAATTAAATATGAAACACATTAACTATGAGAAATGATTGTATACCATGAACGAGGACCACAATCTGTCCAACATCTCCTTTGGATACTCTTTCTATTGAGCGATCGGTCCTGATAGATGTTGAATTAGTGAATTCCTAATCTCTCGTATTACTTCTTGTGGCTTGAACATCGCGCTGCACGTGAGTTGGTACCCATTAACTATCAATATATAATATTTATAAGATAAGTATTGGATAAGTGAAAATGAAATACTTACGGTCGATTATCGATATACACTATTTGAATGAGTCTTCTTGTGTCAGACTGAGAAGACCCTGTATCCAACATTGTCTCGTGACTTGTATGAACAGCTGGTGTTGGGGAAACATCATCTATACAAAAAAGAGTTAGAAATTCACACAATGTGCATTTAAACTAATCAAGTATATAATTAGTTAAATGATATACCTATCAAAGCAGCCCGTGAAGATGAAGGTTGAGACTGATTACCACTGGGTGCTCGACCATTGTAACCTCCATGAACCATATTCTAACAAATAAAAAATGTCATGCAATACATTTCAAAACATTCAAATAATTCAAATCAAATATTACAATACATTCAAATCATTCAAACATGTTACAATACATTCAAATCATTCAAACACGTTACAATACATTCAAATCATAACTCTATACGTATCAAAAATATATTCTAACAAATAAAAAATGTCATGCTATATATTCAAACATTGCAAAACCTTCAATTCATTCAAATCATTGCAATACATTTCAAAATATTTAAATAATTCAAATCATTCACATCAAATATTACAATACATTCAAATCATTCAAACACGTTACAATATATTTAAATCATAACTCTATACGTATCGAAGATACATTCTAACAAATAAAAAATGTCATGCTATACATTCAAACATTGCAACACCTTCAATTCATTCAAATTATTGCAATACATTTCAAAACATTCAAATAATTCAAATCATTCACATCAAATATTATAATACATTCAAACACGCTATGATACATTCAAATCATAACTCTATACGTATCGAAGATACATTCTAACAAATAAAAAATGTCATGCTATACATTCAAACATTGCAACACCTTCAATTCATTCAAAACATTGCAATACATTTCAAAACATTCAAATAATTCACATAAAATATTACAATACATTCAAATCATAACTCTATACGTATCGAAGATACATTCTAACAAATCAAAATGTCATGCTATATATTCAAACATTGCAACACCTTCAATTCATTCAAATAATTGCAATACATTTCAAAACATTAAAATAATTCAAATCATTCACATCAAATATTATAATTCATTCAAACACGTTACAATACATTCAAATCATAAGTGTGTACGTATCGAATATACATTCTAACAAATAAAAAATGTCATGTTATACATTCAAACATTGGAATACCTTCAATTCATTCAAAATATTACAATACATTTCAATTCATTCAAATCATTGCAATACATTTCAAAATATTCAAATAATTCAAATCATTCACATCAAATAGAGGTTTGTATTACAAGATTTATTTCACTAGCTCAAGAATTCTTCCTCATCACTTGTTTGACTTTCGTATTCTTCTTCTTCCTCCTCCTCTTTTTCTTCTTCTTCTTCTTCTTCATTGTTCACCCATCCACTTGGTATATCATTTGGATCACATTCTTTCATGATTATTCCATCGACCAACGGAGATATGAAATGCATACCATACGCAAAATCGTGACCATAAGAGAAGTCATACATATCATCTGATTGATAGTAATCACTCTTTTCAGTTAACTTGTCTTCTTATAACTGATCATACTCGGGGTATAGTTTGGACTTCACCTTACAAATTGCCCACCATTCATTTTTATCTGACTTCTTTATACTCGGATATGAACTATAGTAAACTTGTTGAGCTTCTGAGGCTAATATGAATGGTTCATATGTTTCAAACCTTGATTTATGATTCACCTCCACAATGCCTGAGGCTTTGTCGACTCTTATTATAGTGGGATCAAACCAATGACACTTGAATAAAATTACCTAATTATTTATGCATAAGTAGGTCAACTCTATTATTTCTTCTATAGCACCATAGTAATTATGTTCATTTTCACCGTAGCTACTACCCTTAACACACATGCCATTATTCATCGTTGATTTGTTTACATCGTAGTCTTTTGTATGGAATCGATAACCATTTACAATATACTCGTTGTAACATTGCACAACTTTGGTCAGACAATTTTGTAAATCACATATTCCATGATCTTTATCATCACCATGGTGGACCTACAAATATAAACAATGATTGTGATCACGATCAATTAAGTAACTTATTGTTGTTTACACAGAGACAATTTATGTCATCGTCCTTACCAACCCTTTCAACCATGTCACAAACTTAGTGTCACATTCTTTTTGTACTTCTGCATCAGTGAGATGTAACAGTTCTCTTTGCAACTTCAGCTCAAATTGTTTGCACTTATGAAATACTTATATTACCAAACCATGTATGCACGTATAAAACATGAAAGGATATAGATTTGTGTTGCGTCTACATATACTTACTCGATGTATGGGTCGATCACTGAGCAATTAAAAAGGATATAGATTTATGTTGTGTCTTGCTCTCGATCTTCCAAGAGTCTTGACCGGCAACTACAAAAGGCATGCCCAAGTGGTTGAAATATCAACAGTTTGTCAGCTACAGTAAAATGTTATCCATCATCGTTATGAGGTGGGCATGTATAACGTGTTGGAATATTAGGTTCAAAGTACATAGATGAGAAATTTGAAATCTCTTCTAAAGTGTATGCCTCACAGATAGAGCCCTCTACTCTTGCTTTATTTCAAACTTTTTTTTTGAGGTCAAACATGCATCTGTCAAAAATTTACATCTTGGATTACAATAAATTTCTCAATAGCAATGAAGAGAAAAATAAAAGAAAACATATACCTTTCAAATAGGTACATCCACCGATACTTCACAGGACCATCAACCCTTAGTTCATATGGAAAATGTATGATCAAATGTTCCATAACATCAAAAAATGTTGGTGAAAATATCTTTTCTAGCTGAGAAATAGTAATGACGACAAAATCCGCAAGATTCTTTACCTCAGAAACTACGACTTTCGATGCGCACAATGTTCTAAAAAGTCTACTCAAATCAGATAATACCCCCCATATATGCTTGTCTAACATATCATGGAATGCTAGGGTTATCAACCGTTGCATAAAGACATGACAATTATGGCTCTTCAACCCATATAATTGTCTCTCGTCTATCCTCACACCCTGAGCAATGTTAGAAATGTATCCATCTGAAAATCTCAATTGTCTCAACCATTGACATACTTGCTTTATTTGATCTGGTTCAAGCACGTACATTCCCTTTGGTTTCAGTATTTTGCCATTGTATTCTTTGAGTTCCAATTCTGGTCTTTTACATATTACTTTTAAATCCATATGGGCCTTCAGATTATCCTTCATTTTTTCTTTCACATTCACTACTGTATTAAACACATTATCAAACACATTTTTTTCTACATAAATCACATCCAAATTATGTCAGAATAATAAGGTCGGCCAATATAGTAGTTCTCAAAATATAGATTTCTTTATCCAATTGTGATCCTTTCCAAATCAAAAGAAGGGCATCGAGCTACGGACACCTATCAATCTATGTGGAAATTATCGCAATCTTCTTAAAATCTCAATGTCAGGCAATCTTGTGGGTGGACCTTCCATTTCAGTTGTATCTGCTCGAAACACATTCTTTTGTCGACAGAATGGATGGTCGCTTGGTTAAAATCGACGGTGACACTCAAACCAGCACAACTTCCTTCCATGCATCAATCTAAATGATTTTGTATCCTTCATGCAGTACGGATATGCCAACCTCCCATGTGTGCTCCAACCAAATAACATATCATATGCAGGGAAGCCACTGATTGTACACAAAACTACAGCCTTCATAATGAAATTTTATTTTCTTTGGGCATCGTACGTGAGAACACCACCATCCCACATTAGTTTCAGTTCACCAATCAATGGTCTTAAATATACATCAAGATTTTGGCCCGAAGAGGTCGGACCAAGGATCAATAGAGACAAGAAAAGATTTTGACGCTTCATATACAAGCTTAGAGGAAGGTTGTATGGAGTTACAAATACTGGCCAAGACGAGTATGGAGTTGATCTACCCCTAAATAGATTAAATCCATTTGTACATAAACTGAGCCTAACATTTCTTACTTCCATTGCGAAGTTCTGATGAATACGATCAAAGTGCTTCCAAGCTTTCGCGTCAACAGGATGAGTGATCTTGTCTTCATTATGTCAAACTTTATTTGCACGTCATCTCATGTGTTAGCTATCCTCGAAGACATATACAATCATTGCAATCTAAGGGTGAGAGGGAAGTAGCGGAGCAACTTGTATGACACTTCTTTTGACCTCGTGCTACCATTGCCTCTTGTCTTTGGCTTGAACCAAGGATGCCCATATGATGGGCATGATCTGCTATTTTTTTAATCTTTGAAATACAACATGCAGTGATTTGGATAAGCATCTATCTTTTGATACCCCATACCAAGTGCGTTGACCATAACCTTCGCACGATAAAAATTTTGTGGCAATTTCTCATCTTTGGGCAACATACTCTTCACAATAGAATACAAACGGTCAAAACATGATTGACTCAAGTTAAACTCAGACTTCAAATTCAGTAGTTGAAGAACTGGAGACAAGATAGTGTGACACTCGCAACCATTCCAAAGTGTCTTATCTGCATCTCTAAGTAAATCATAAAATCTGCTAGCTATATCGTTTGGTGCTTCTTCTTCTACCCTAGTTGTTATATCACTAGGACCCATAGCAGAACCCAGCTTTGGTCCTACGACATCAAATATAAAATTCATATATGGATTATCGTGCACCATATCTACCCGTGTCTCAAAATTGTTTCTAAATTCTTCACCATAAAATATCCAATTATGATAATCACTCACAAAACCCTTCACGTATAGGTGATGTCTAACGTCATGAGGTTCTACAAATTGATTATTCTTACATATCTTGCAGAGACACCTAATCCGACCTGTGGGATCCACTGTACTGACACTTGCCATTGCAAATTCAATAAAATTTTTGACACCATCCATATATTCAAGTGATACCTCGTTATCAACTATCTTCTGGTACATCCATTCACGGTTTGCAATCATTTTGTCGCATGATGGTAAGACTATTATTTTAACCAGTTAAAAAAGAGTCAGCAAAATGCTATGATGAATAAAATGTCAAATTTTTATTAGAATGTATGAAAATATGAATTGATATATATATCACAAACACACACACATATATATATATATAGTGTCAAATAATTACAAGAACTATTATGCATGCATTGATAACTTAATATCTTTCATGTACAAACTATTCATAACACAATACATTTATTTGAAGCAATTTTTATGATACAATTTCACATGAAAGTCGTAAACAAATTGAAAGTAAATTCATGCAATTATGGATACAATCACATCAAACATTGCAATACATTCAAATCATTCATATCAAAACAATGTCAAACATGTACCTGCAGCAAACACATTCCAATATCCCGTTAACTACTATCATGCCTAGCATGGAATCCGTACTCTAAAAATAAGAACAGCTCTATTTTCATATATTAAAATCATGCTCAACATGATCTCTAAACTCCATCAAAGCAGTCCTAGATATCCACAACTAAGTGAGTGTGTGAACAGAAAAGTGTTGCATACAATAAATTAAATAACATGTGATGCGCTTGCATCACTTACTCACCACGGGTATTTACCCGATTTGCAGTTTTCAAAGTCCTCGAGCAGTTTTTTCCTACCTTGTGAGGTTGCGACGCGCTTGAGTGTCTACGAGTGTAAATGATACAGGGCTCGGGCCGCGGAGTCAAAAGGCGGATGTTGCGTAAAACTGCAAAAGTATGAAGAGTTAGAAGGTTGTAGCCATACTAAAGAACATAAAATCACACGGGTACGACTGTTGTCCACCGGCCTCCCAGCAACGACAGAGAATGAGGGGGCAGGGGACCACTGACCTGGATTTGCTAGGAGGGAGGGTGCCGAGCACACCCCCCCCACTCCCCCCCCCCCCCCCACCCCTACTCTTTTTCCTCTGCTGACCTGGTATGGCAGTTGAAGCGAGGCAGGCCCTCTCGCAACCACATATAGAGGAGGGGGGGGGCTCTAGCAACCAGAGAGAGAGGGGGGCGGGAGATGCAGCAAGGAGCCATCGGCCTCCTGACAACCATAGAGAGAGAGGGGAGGGCACAACAGGGGTTATCGGCCCTCCGGCAACCAAAAAGAGAGGGGGGGGGGTAGGTGCAGCAGGGGGCCACCAGCCTCCCGGCAACCACAAAGAGAGAGGGGAGGGAACGACAGAGGTTGTTGCCCCTCCGGCAACCTGAAAGAGAGAGGGGGGGTCGGGCCTTCCAGTAACCACAGAGAGAGAGAGAGAGAGGGGTGGGAGGTGCGACAGGGAGGCACCGGCCTCCTGCTGGCCTACCGGCAACCACAGAGAGAGAGGGGAGGGCACAACAGGGGTTGTTGGCCCTCTAGCAACCCGAACGAGAGAGGGGGTTCGGGCCCTCCGACAACCACAGAATGAGAGAGGGGGCGAGAGGTGCGACAGGGGGCTACCAGCCTCCTGCCGGCCTACCGAAAACCACAGAGAGAGAGGGGAGGGCACGGCACAGGTTGTTGGCCCTCCGGCAACCTGAAAGAGAAAGGTCGGGCCCTCCAGCAACCAAAGAGAGAGAGAGGGCGGACGGACGGAAGGTCGACGGCAGTGAGCGGGCGACGGGCGGGCAGAAGGACGACGGGAGCTTGACAGGCGACGGCGGCGACCGGGCGGACGACGGGAGCTCGACGGGCGGCGGGCGAGCGATAGGAGAAAAAGAAAGGAAAAAGGGGCTCGACATTAGGGATTTATGAAAAATTTAGCGACTGCCATATTTCATTGCATACTCTGTCGCAACTGTGCGACGATGTAGCGACTGAAAATTTATGTTGCTGAGTCATCGCTCATTTGCGACGGAGTTTGAGATGGCATTTGGTCGTCGCTAATCTGTCGCTAACTAGCGACAGAATAGCGACGACATATTTTTCATCGCTAATTCTACAAATAATTCAATTGTTAGTGACGAATATTTTTCGATCGCTAATCTGTCGCAAGGGGGTGACAGAAAAATCTGTCACAAATATCCGTCGCTAATTAGAGTTTTTCTTGTAGTGTTACATGATCTACTACATTGTCTGACTCTTTCATTTTATATGAATTGTATTGTTCTAAGAGTAGTTGAACATGTACTTCGGATGTAGTATCATATTTAGATCCAATTGCTTCCATCATTTCATTTGTTGTTTTGTAGTCTTCAAAAACTCTAATCAGGTCATTATTCATATAAGTTAACATAATAGTTCTAGCTATAAGATCATCACTTAAGCATTTTTTATATTTTTCTTTCACCTCTTTGACCCTATTTCTCCAGGATTTTTTACTTGTTTGTGTAATACATATTCCAAACCCTGAAGTGTAAGAGCTAAAGGTATTCTCCTTTTTTAGATTGAAAAAATTCTTTCATTTAGCTTGTCAGTTTTGGCAAGTTCAGAAGCACACACACGACTAGCCATCCTATCTCATTTTATTTTGTTTATAGCAATTTATTTATTTTATTATTATTATTTTAATAATAAAATTTTTATTAAGAAACGAAAAAAAATAGACCATGAATCGGTTTCAGCCTATAAAGAATTACAATAAAAAAATATTTAATAGAGGCAGTCTTTAGCAGAAATTATTAAAAAAAACTAGCACTAAAGCAGAAAACTTGTTTCTGTAAATTTAATAATCTCAGGCCTTTAAGTAGAATTTTGATAAAATCACACACGCAACCCTCTTTTAGAAAAAATAATAAAAAAAAGTATGTGGGTTATAATTAAATTTTTAATAACAGTGTTTCTGAATAACCCGCAAAAAGGAAGGGGCGCTGGGTAATTTCTCACCCCAGGGTATAAATACCCTAAAGTCGACTGAAAATTTATTTTTTCAATCAACTTTTCTCTCTCTTCTCTCGAGGGTTCACCGGAGATGCCGAGAGGCGCTTTCGCATTTTCAGCCAGAGATTCCGGTGGAAAAAACTTGTCGTGAGTTTGGGTTGGTGCTCCTAGCTTAGATCTATCTCTGAGAGAAGACCCAAAACAGAACGATGGTCGGACTGCCGACTTTCGGTGTTCTCTTTGTTTTCTAGTGTTTTCTTAGATAAGTTTTCCGGTGTTTTTGTTTTGATTTTCCTTTTCAGGAACGTCGGTGGATGTCTTCCCTACCGATTACAGATTCAAACGAGGTGAGAGAGAAAACAGAAAAGGTCGGTCAAAGGTCAGGGCCGCTGATAAAATAGCAGCGATCGCCGAAAAAGAAAATCGATGACAGATCACCGGAGTATAGTTTTTTTTATTTGATTTGTATTCTTAATGTAGATTTCTACAGATAAAAAAAAATTATTCTCACAAATATGATTTTTCAGATACGCAGAGGCAGCACAGAAATCAAACGAAAAAAAAAATTTAAGCAACACAGTTCGAGCTCTGCCGGGGCCATGTGATGTTTTCAGTTTCGGGTTTCTGCTCTTAGAATCCTTCAGGCAAGAGAAAAAAAATTGTGACTGTGCAAGTTTACAGTCACAAAAAAAAAAGGGTTTCCTGAAGCCTGACTAACCTGTCACGCTTTCCTTGCAGGTTTTCATTGGCAGAAGTAGAAGGATACCACAGACTCCAAGCATCTCAACCCGCTTTGGTACCCCTGATGGATGGAGTGCACATCATATGAGCGAAGCAGCAGAGGGACCGAGCATAGATCTTGAAAACAGGAGAAGAGAGAAGAAGAAGATTAGTTGTTTTAGCCTTTTGTAAGGTTTGCTTCGAGAGGCTTTTTGGTTTGTGCTCTTTTTGTATATATATCGTACATCAGGTGTTGAGCATGATTTTATAACGTTTCATCTCTCAGATTCCCTTTTTGGTCCCAGCTATGCAGATAGGTTCAGCGAGATTATTGGAATGGACATTTTGAAAACGGTTTTATTAAATGGCTTATTTTAAACTTTGTTTTTATAACTGCCCAGGCATATCCACGAACGGGCCCATGTTCGTGGATATGCCGAGATGAGTGGATAATGGTCACTCATCCCAACAAAGACTTGACGATTTAAACTGTTTTAAAATACCTGTTTTGCATAACCGTTATGAACTTAGGTACACTTGCCCTTATATTTTAAAAACATAAGTGATTGAAACGGTTTAGAATTAGATTTGTTTTATATTATTTTAATTTTACATAAGACTTAACAAAATGTGGATCAGATCCAGGATAAGTATATTTAGGGTAAATTGATCCATTTTTTATAAAAATATCAATAGGTTTAACTTTTTCTTGGCAAACCCATATTACAAGGTCTCATTTTCTAGTTGAATTCAGTGAGAACTGGATATAGATCTAAACTCAATATATAAAACTGGATCTAACATGTATGTCGTTAACCATTATATTTGAGCTTGGATAGTTAACCAATATATTTGGGTGTCAACAGGTTAGATAGGTTCAGATCCAGCATTAGAACCGGTTTGAATACGGATTTGGACCCACATAGATCTTGGGAATGCCACATTTTTTATTTTACCTTTTTCGAGTATAAGACGCTCGCTGGTTTTTCTTACAGTAACCCCGTTCATAAGGATGGGCCACTTGTCTAGTATTTAATAAAAAAAATGGAGAAACAAAAAAATTATATTTAAGGTGCATTTGAGATCTCGGATTTGAGGATTACAGGCACACAGATTTTATATATATATATATATATATATATATATATATATATATATATATATATATATATATAGAGAGAGAGAGAGAGAGAGAGAGAGAGAGAGGGACCGTCCAATCAAAACAATGTACAAAATCTACAGCTTATGATAATTAACGATGTTCCTTCTCTAACGATCGAGTCATTCATCGATCGGACTTTACATATTGTATTTTTGTCATTTATTTAGTGAGCAACATATTTTGGATTATGAATTTTCAATGTTTAGATGTGTTTTTGCAAGTGCTAAAAATCAACGGCCAAAATATTTTGTATTGTAAAGTTTTAAATGCATAGTGAGACGTCAATTTTTCATGTTTCAAAAAATATACTGTAAAGTCTTTGAGTAAAGCATGTTTATAAAAAACAAATATATAAGGTTTGATCGATGTAATGCTCAAACATTGGAAAAGAGGAGCCGTCCCATCATCGCTGGTTGTACATCTTGGCCCTTCCTTTGGTAAGACAGTCCCTATAGGGTAAATATTGGCTAGTAATGATGGTAAGGAACTAATGAGTAAAAAAAATTTGTAGATCAAATTTTATAGATGTGATCTACATGGTTTTAATAGGAAATTTGTTTTGAATCATGTGATTATGACAAGTAATTAGGTTTTTAAAGGGGTCTAAAAATCAACGTCCCACAATGTGCCAAAATTTCATAACTTGATCACATTTTTTACATTAGAAAAGCATGATCCAAGGCTTATCCTTAGCAAACAAACCATATTAAACACATCTTGTGGTTAGATTGAGTCTATGTAACTTAAACCTATGATTTCTAGCTCATTAGTTTCTTACCTTATTAGTAGCAAATTCTTTTCAAGGAAAACTAGAATATATGTAAACCAGCACAATATGTAAACCAGCATGCACCAAGATTTTCATAATATTTTTTTTCTGCTTGGTTTTAGAAATAGATTCTTGGATCATCCAATTAGGATATATAAGAAAAATCTTTTAATGCTTGAAAATCAACGGCTCAAAATTTTTGTAAATATTAAAGCATAAAAAAACACATTTTTTTATCCAATTACAATGATCAAATAGTTGATTTCAAGCAAATGGACTACGCCAAATGCATCTACAGGGTTAAATTTGCTAAAAAAACCCATGAAAAATCTATGTTCATACCAGTTTACATATTTTGCAGGTTTATGGATTCTAGTTTCCCTACTTTCCCCCATATATATATATATATATATATATATATATACATATATATATATATATATATATATATATATATATATATATATATATATGAACTGACATATTAGGCCCCATTTTCTCATTCAAACTCATAGTTTGAAATGTTTTATGATAGATCTGAACAGTTAGATGTGTTTAGCATGCTTGATTTAGTGAAAATTGACTCTTGAATCATATTTTTTTCAACAAAAAAATGTTCAACAAAAAAATGTACTTTTATGAGTAAAAAATTTTTGGTTCTTTCATAGCCATTGATTTTATATCACCAGAAAAACCTGTATACAGGTCAGATTCCGATTATCCAAAAGCAGGTTCCCACTAAACAAAACCTATAGATCACATCTATAGTGTTAGATGTGAGAAAAAATACCAAAAAAGCTACAATTTTGAGGGGGCAGAATAGATGTTTCTTTCCATTTGATTAATTGAGTGAGCCTGTTACTTCACCAAGATGGATTGAAATTCAGGATTCCGTGCAAGTCACTGAAGGCAAGCAAAGCAAGGATTATATAACCATAATGCAGCTGACATACTTTTTTTAAGCCATCAAAGGTACATATTTTACCAAACGGAGAGATCATCCAACACTTCAATATGTTACAAAAAGTGCTTTAATTGGACAGAAGCGCATCTAAAACTCCCATTAGGTAAAAATATGTTACATTTCAAACATGTATATTTGAATATGTATGTACATGAACTACCCAGTCAAAAATTTCACTGATATGCTACAAAGATAACAGCAAAATAGATTTCACAACTTCACATTGCAACATCTTCATTTTCCTTCCACGTGCTTGCAGTATGCTCATGAAAGTTCAATAATGACCTGCTCACACTTCTCTTCTAGTACCTTCACAGCTTCAGTGAATAGCACTTCTGGAGGCAATGCACCAGTTGACTCAATTGTGACTGCCAAGCAAAGCCATATAAGAATTAGTGTTTCTTTTCAATCTCTCCTGAATTTAGTTCAAAAGACCACAGTTCTTGGAGAGATTGTGTCAAGCAGACTCTTCTTATTCTAACTTATGACCAGATTACTGAACTGGAAATATCAGTCTGCACGCCTAATTAGAAATGGGCATGGTTGGTAACCTCCCGTGAGATTCAGAACCTCGTGCAAATGAGAGGATGAATTTCATTTTCACAACTAACAAAACATTAGAAAATGAAAATGAGAAACTGAATGTGATTTGAAATCACAAGGTGGAATATGTGATTTGAAATCACATGTGATTCCATCTCACGTGATTCCAGATGGATTGAAATTCCAAACATGAAATCACATCAGATGCAACCAAACATGAAATCATGGAGGCAAGAAGCAAGTCTGACAGAACTCATGCGAAGGTTCAGTGCACATCGGCTCACTGGGGGATCAGTACTGGCACCAATGACCATTCATTGACTTCCATGCATTTCAAGAGAACCTGCCAAAGTCCGCCAAAGGCCGGCGGTATATCCCTCCAAGTCTTTGTGAACCTTGACTCGGAGTCTCAGACTCAATCTAGGACAACTCAATGAGACAGTAACAATAGTGGGTCAATGCCACATACAGATAAAATGATCTTTGACACGACGTAGTTGCACAAGTTTCTCCCAATCAACCACAGGTGTCTCCTTTTCATCTTTACGGATGCACTCTCGGCACAGGGTGCAGGATCGTGGCCTGGAAACAACTGCCTTTTTGTTACCTGCTCATTTTCCAAGCACCTTGTCATGTCAATAGAAATTAGCGAATGCCAAGATACACTTGTAAAATTCATGAAAAGCACAGTAGGCACAGCATAATGAAATAGAATAATTAACAGTAATGGATGATTAAAGTTATGGCAACCATTGCTATCAACATAACAGGTCAAAAGAAAAACTACAAAGAAAACATCCAAATTGAGTAGTTAGTTTTTTTTTACCCTCTCTTTCACTTTTTCACACGACAAGCTTCTTCTCATAGAATACGGGCAATTTGGCTTCTCATGAACATCAGCAAGCACTTTGAAAATGAGTTGAAATTGTTAGAAACTATAAGGGGCATTTAAAAAATAGTCTAGGCTTCATCTGTATCTTTTTGACAAAACCAGCACTTGAGTGGAACACTCTATCTTCTTTTCAAGAAAACAGAAAACTTTCATATAAACAGAATGATTTACCGATATGACAAAGGTCTAGGTCAGAGATCCCTTTTTTGCCCTGTCAAAATACTTTAATTGCAAATAAACAAAAATGCAAACTTTCTTGCAGTACTTGGAAAAACATAAAAATAGAAATACATTAACTGGTATATGCCTTGTTCTTTGATTCATCAGTAAAACTGCAAGATAGCACCCCAGTAAAATTGCAATCCATGTCACACTCCATTTTTTGTCTCCCATTCCATGTCCCCTTATTTACAAGTAATATATGCATAAAAATGGGTGTCTCCCTGCAGCCACAGCTGTATATGTGTGATAGATTGCAATCAACCCTCAGTTAAGATGGATTTACTTTAACATCCAACCATCACATGAATCGTGCATGCAACAGCTATATAGGACAAGATATTTGAACTGTATCATTCAAAGACCAAACAACTTTTTGTATGTGCATGTATATGTTTGCGGGCTTAGAAACAGAGAAGAGAAACTTTATTAACATAAGAGATACAAAAGCAAGAGAGAGAAAGGAACAGAAACAACAGTGAACAGAGTATGCGGGAAAAACAAGCTAGGCATTCTTAATGTTCCACAAGATTGACAAGGTTCTGGATATAAGAGAGACAACTGCCAACAACTGCAAGCTTAATATGGTCCTAGTAAAGGTGCAGATAATCGATAGTTTGAGGTTCAACAGCCTAGAGTTAATATCTGGGCTTATACCATCAAGTTTGAACAGCATAAAATGCATAGTTACCTTCATATAATGGGGCTGACAAATCTAAATGCATTCTAAAGTTCTAAATCCCAAACTTAAAAAAAAAAATGAGCACCTACAGACAGGATCCAGATCTTCTGAATTTCCTTCTTTCTTTGAAGGTACAAATGTAAAATCATGTGCTGAGTCTTAATAATTTGTTACATTAGTTGCCCAACCATGAGCCCTTTTCTATCCTAACTGCGGACTCTTTCACAACCTGATCATATTGGAAAGCATTTGAATGAGTAGATAAAGATTATAAGGCTCCCACTAGCTTTATGAGAGAAATGCTGTCAAGACCCAATCTCTAGGCCACACCAAAGGACAAACGCAATAAATACATGCTGAAGCTTTATTTGCAAAACTCTTAGAGAGCACACTACATCAGAATACAGATTGTCAAATGACTCAAATCTATGGGCTTGTAACAACTGCCAAACTAATTGTGATAAAGAAAGTCCTCTAACAATCAATTAACAGCTCAACTGACCTTTACCCAAATCTTCAATATCAAAGACATTAACAGGGCATTTTTTCACAAGCTTTATAGCAGTATCTCCTTCAACATCTTCTAGCAACACAACCTTGCACAGAATACCAGAGTTAATGCGCCAAAATGTGGTGACAATTTCTTAAGGCCACTTAACATATAGGAGAGAAATACAAAGGCTATCGTTTTACCTCAGGAAGCATTCTATACCAAGCTGTAGCCACTGGTGACCACTTGGCATGAGTTTTTCCAATCCCCTTCACAGCATGGGCTTCAAGTTCAATAGCCTGAAAACAGAAATGGGTGTATTGTAGACAGAGTCCCACAAAGATCCACTGGAAAAGTTTATCAAGACAATGTTTATTTAAGAAGAATGTCAACAGAATCATCTTTATATTTCCTGTCCTCAAACCAAAAAATAGGAAAACACAAATAAATTTTGAATGATAACAAACAACGGCCAACTAAAGCTTACTTATATCCCAAATGAGCACACACTAAGCTTATTTACAACAACATGAACACAAGAATTTCCATTAGAAAAATAGAAAATATAAGTGCATGTCGTTTGAATGTGTGTGAATACATAAAATCATTTTTACCAATAACTCAGCATAGCACAAAAAGGGGATGTCATGCGCTGCACCAAACTGAAAAGAACTCTCTCTCTCTCTCTCTCTCTCTCTCTCTCTCTCTCTCTCTCTCTCTCTCTCTCTCTCTCTCTCACTTATACAATTTGATGCACAAAAAATTGGTGCACAGTTTTTTGCATGATAAGGAATATGTATGATACTGAGCATAAACAAGATCAGAGTATGTCCAACCTAGACCAATTGAAGATGTATGTCAAGTAGGAAGTCATTCTTATGCAAACTCAGTCATATGTGCGGCCAACATCCTCATTTTGGTTAAATAGTAATATGTTTGTGCATGGCACGAAAGAATAATGGATTCTACTATAGTGCTCGATTATGAGTTAAACATATAACATCAACTAGTACAAGTTGGTAGTAAGCATTCCGTCTACTTATCATAAAACTTAAACATTTATAATTAGATAAAAACTTGTTTAGTTTTTGCCCTTTAAGTAAACACAAACTTGTCAGAAAACTATACATGGATTTCAATTTCACAATTTGAAAAAAAAACATAGGTTTAAGAGTGTATACATGCAAAATATTATCATATTTAAATGATATATGTTTGTTCAATTTGCAATTTCAAATACACCTGCAAAAAAAAGTTGAATTAATCACATGTCCTACTTATTTTATGAGCACAACATTGGCACAAAAATAAATTATAACTGATTTTAAAGGCAAAAATATGCTCAATTTTGAGTGTCCTAAAAACATTTATATGCACTAATATATATATATGAGATATATAATACCTTTAATTTTTGACGTGAGAATATAAGTGACCCTTTGCTTGCTAATTTTGCCTCAATTTCACAATAGACTTCCAAACCTCCACAACAAGTCTATTATCGACATTATAGTGCATCTTGTTGTCTTTCATGTTGAAAACAAACAAGCTTATCGACTTTAACTGTTCATCAATATAATCTATAAGCAAGCAATAAAGATTTTTCTATAACTCAATTAAAAAATATATATTTAATCTATTTAATAATCAATATAGATGTACCTTAAAGAGTACTACAAATGAAAATAAGAAAAGTCCAACCATGAAGCTTGAACTTATATAATTGGTTAAGTGATTGTTTTTCGTCGTTACCCAAACAGCCTTTCAATAGCCTCATCAAATAACGTGACTTTCATGATTCATATCTTATCAGTTAATATTGCAACAATAAAGAACTTGAAAAAATTGAATTAAAAGTTAAAATTTTTTATAAAATAAAAGGATACAATACATACAAATCAACATGGTGATTCGTTAATTTTGTGGTATTAGTTTGATGTCCACAATGAGTGCATATCAAAGCATTATTAGGGAAAGCTTCAACTATTTTCTTGCATTTAGCACAAGATTGAAATGATCCTGATTTTAATTTGATTATGCTTGTTAGTCTTCTGATAATACAATTATTTGATTGATTTTGTAGATTGCACACATGTACTTTTTGCAACCAATCAACGTCACATACTTCTTTAAATGGCAAAATCTTTTGAGAAGTCGACTTCATTTGCATGACCTTAAAATTTTATTAAATTAAATATTCATGTATGACAATTGTATATAGTATATATATATATATATATATATATATTATAAAATAAATTGTATTTCAATGTCCTACCACTTATTTATTGTTATAGTTTCAATGCCCATAGGATGCATTTGTTTTTAACTATGATACTAAGCATTTTAACAAACTCTTTAGTTGAAAGTGTTAGAATAAATTAATTCATTGTTCTGAAAAAATAGTGTACTAGCAAACAATTGAATCTTGGCATTTATCAAAATGATGATTATTGGATGCCTATCATCAAGCATATGTAGCAAATGATCGACATAAATTAAATCTCATTTCAAAGTAGCCTTGATCAATGTATCACTAAAAAACAATAATATTAATCAATTAAATCAATATTTCATAAAATTCTTGAGATAGTAAAAGAAAACATGATATATTTGGTATGAGTTTCACATATGTTTCATTTATTAATGTTATTTCTCAAGAAGGTATACCATTTGGCATGGATTTCTCGATTTCAATAAATGCTAAAATATACAATCACATCTGCATATAGAAAATATCAGAAAATTAGTCTTTCATTAAGAAAAAGAAAACACATATAAACATTTAATTGTTACAAAAATTTAAAATATAAAAATATTTGTTGCCTTTATACATACCTAAGTATATTGAAGTATTTGATGTTACGCAATTTATTTTTACCAAATTGCTTTTTGAATATGTAAAACTTAAGTAATCACCTTCAGTATTTTAAATGATAATATTAATTGTGAATTTTTACTCAAATACTATCAATAATTCCAAAATCAGAGTTGGGGGTTTGTTTCTCTAACTTCAAAGTTTGATACAGAATAGATTTTCTCTTCCAATAATTCATTATACAACTTATTTATTCTATTATCGAAATGAACACCTTCAATAATAAAATCCTACAATAGTTGTTTGAAAATTGCCATTTTGTGGGAATGTATTGAGAGATAATAAAATAAAATATATAGTATGATAAAAAAATATTACAAATCTATTTTTAAAAAAGTGCAATAGAGTTTTGTGTGGACTTACCTTATTATCTTTGAAAACATATCTAAAGAATTTTCCTATTCAACCTCTTACAATATGACCCTTATGTAACAACTGTTAAATTGTATATAACATACATAGATATGTATGTATATATATTATGTACATATACATATATGTGTCATATGCTAAGTCACAGGGACTCAGCAAAGCAGGTGCCGCACGCGGGTGCAGCACCGGGTGAGGTCAACACGACCCTAGGTGCGGTCAACACACTGAAGGTCATTTAGGTCCAATTTTTAGACTAAATTTTTTTTTTCGCTCGATGAAAAGCGAGTGAGAGAAGAAGGATTAGGGCAAAATCCTCCTGAAGCCGATGCTGATGCCGACGATCTCCGGCCGCTCCTCCTCAGTTCTCATGTATGTCTCCTTCCGACTTGCTCTCTCTCACTCTCTGACACTCTCACGGTCTCTCTTCTCTCCGTCACTCTCACTGTCTCTCTCATAGTCTCTCTTTTCTCTGTCACTCTCACTCGCTCTTCGTCACTCTCACTGTCTCTCTTCTCTCTGATTGTATTATACGTGGGTCATTAGTATCTAGGGTTTTTAACTTTTTATTAATAGGCTTTTTGGACATTTCAAAATTTTTTCAATAATATTATTGGGGGTTTTGGGCATTCCGAAATTTTTTCAATAATGTTATTTGGGGGTTTGGGCATTCCGAAATTTTTCAATGAATTGATGATGCTATAGAGGTATATAGTTAATGAAATTTGTATTTATTTTTGGGGGATCTTTGACTATTTGATTTTAGGGCTTTTGATTCTATGCTAAAATGGATTTTGTGGAGCTTCTTGATTTTTTATTTCGTTTACAATCTATTTTAGTAGTTGCTTATGCTTGATGACTTAAGGTCAAATGTTACTTTCATCTTTTTTGAAAAGTCGTTCTATCAACCATTGCTTAAAATGTGTTGCTATGTTATGGGCATGTAATGGGTTTAATTTATTTGTTATGGGATTAATTCATTATCTAAGTTCAGTTCATAGGATTATAAGATCTACCAAGTTACAGAAGTTATTGATTTGTCAATATTTTAAGGTGCAGTTGCTCACTTTCCTGTTTCAAGAAACACAAGGTATTCTCTTCATTCAAGTTCTTTTGCTGGTTGCTCTTGGTACAGGTGTATGCTTATATGAGTTTGTACTCGATTTTAGTTTCTGTTGCGTGGTCATAATTCTGCTGCAGTTTGTTTCATAACTCATTTAATGACACATGCTGTGGAAGGTTTAATGTTAGAAATATGAAGTTACATTGAATCACTCAAGCATGTATATGTTCATATAACCTGGTTAATGTACCCCTGTTTTGACCAGTCCAAGACATATAGTTGACTAAGAAAATGGTCTATCTGACTATGCCAACCTTGAAACTGTCAAGATTCCCTTATATATATATATATATATATATATATATATATATATATATATATATATATATATATATATATATATATATATATATATATATATATATATATATATAGTGTTACTGTTGTTAACTGCTAAAACTTCAAAATTATATATATGTACATTTTTGCCCTGCCGCACCCCGCACCCAAGGTTTTTTAAAGTGCCACATCCCCGCACCTGAACACGCACCCATGTGACTTAGGTCATATATATATATATATATATTGTAACTAAGTATTAGGTTAGTTAGTTTAGTTAGCTTTATTTTGGTCTATTTGAACTAGACAACATAATGTTGACTAGTCAAAATAGAGACGTTGGAGTAGGTCCAACGGCTTGGACCAGCTCCAATGTCTCTTAGGTATTCTATGATGTGAATAAAAAGGGTAGAAACCCCTCACTTGTAACAATGCATTTTGTTGCATTTCTTTGATCAATAAAATAATATTTTTTATCTCTTTTGTGAGAATACCCCTTTGAGGGTATTGTGTGTGAACTCCTTTGTGAAGAAGCATAGTTTCTTCTTGACAAAACAATATAGAGTTGGCCATGAGAAAAAATGATTTTGGAAGATGTACGCCAACATTTTAAAGTATTTGTCTTTGTGATTCATTAATGGTTATTACAACAGCAAGCTTAACTAAAAATTGTTTCTTTTTAGCTTGAAGAATAATTTACTTTCTTCAAGTCAAAACAAAGAAATGCATGGTACGAAAATTCTTGTTTCTTTATGATGTCCAGTAGCTATCTTTGCATCTATAATATTAGACTTAAAATATCTATATATTAATATCGTACCATTACATAATTCAATTGATTAATTGAGATTCTTTAGCAGCATAATAGGGCAACTACGTTTAACTCAAATATATAAGAAGGCATGCAATTTGGAGTTATAGAATTCATCAATTCTTGTTGGTATAAATGTTGGCTATCTTTTGAAATTGAATCATAACTAAAGTATTCAACTTCCTTTTCAAGAAATGATCTCAACACCTCTAAGTTTATGGTATTAGCATAATCATTTCTTATGGTTAAAATTACACGATTTATCAATCATTTGCATTCCCTGTAATAGAAGAAAATATCATATTAATTAATTATGTAATTTTATCAGCATCATTTTCATGATGAATAACTATTTGTTGAGAAAGTTCAATCAAGTCATTATATGATTGGTTCTCGATCATCCCCTACCCTTAGAATAACATAAAAAAAACTGAATATTCAATAGCACAAATGTTTTAGCAAAGCTGCAAAACAATCATTTTTCTATAGAGTAAGCAAATGCAAGGACTGACCCAAGTACATGTTTATTTAATAGTTGATATTTTAAGTCCATTTTTGCTCTAAATATCCTTTTTTCTATAGAGTAAGCTAATATTTTGATATTTCTATATGCAAATGCGATTGTATTAACATTTGTTGGAATCGAGAAATCAATGTCAAATGATAGACCTTTTCGAGAAATAACATTAATAGATGAAACATACGTGAAACTCATACCAAATATATCATGTTTTTTACCATCTCAAGAATTTTATGAATTATTGATTTAATTGATTAACTATTATTGTTTTTTTAGTGACATTGATCAAGGTTATTTTTAAAAAAGATTTAATTCATATTGATCATTTGTTGCACCTGCTTGATGATAGCGGCACAAAAAATAGTCATTTTCACATGTCAAGATTAAAAAATCTAGGATCCTATGGACATTGAAACTACAACAATAAATAAATAGTAAGACGTTGAAATAAAATTTATTTTATAGCATATATATATATACTATATACAACAATAAGACATAAATATTTAATTTAAAAAAATTAGGGGCATGCAAGTGAAGTTGTCTTCTCAGAAGATTCTATCATGTAAAGAAGTATGAAGCGTTGATAGGTTACAAAGAGTACATATGAGAAATCTATAAAATCAATTTCACAGTTGTACTTTGGAAAGATTGACAAATGTAATCAAATCAAAATCAGGATCATTTTAATATTGTGCAAATAACAATAAGAGAGTTGGAGCTTCCCCTAATAATCCTTTAATATGTACTCATTATGGAAATCAAATTAATACTGCACATTAAGATATCACTATGTTGATTAATATGTATTGTATCTTTTTATTTTATAAAACATTACAACTTTTAATTCATTGCTTTTCAAGTTCTTCACTATTGCAATATTAACGGACACGATAGGAACCTCAAAAGTCACGCTATTTGACGAGACTATTGAAAGGTTGTTAACTTGTTTGGGAAAACGATGAAAAGCGACAACATAACTAATTGTATCAGTTGGAGCTTATACGACTTCTCTTATTCCCATTTGTAATAGTCTTCGAGTCATGTATATATTAAATAGATTAAACATGTTTTTTTATTGAGTTATAGAAAATCATTATTGCTTGCTTGTGGATTATATTGATCAACACTTAAAGTCAACAAACTTGTTTGCTTTCAACATAAAAGACAACAACATAAAAGACAACAAGATACACTGTAATGTCGATAATAAACCTGTTGTTATGGAGGTTTGGAAGCCTATTTGGGAAATTGAGGCAAAATTAGCAACGGATCGCCTACTTTCTCACTTCATATTATATATCTCATATATATATAAATGCATAAATGTCATTAGGACACTAAATATTGATCATATATGTGCCTTCAGAATAGGTTATAATTAATTTTTGTATCAATGTTGTGTTCAAAATAAGTAGGACATGTGATTATTTTTTTTATTTGCAAGTGTATTTGAAATTGCAAAGTGAACAAACATGTATCATTTGAACATTATAATATTTTGTATGTATATACTCTTACAATCATTGTGTTTTTTCAAATTGTGAATTTGAAATCCATGTATAGTTTGCAGGCAAGTTTGTGTTTACTTAAAAAGCAAAAAACTACACAAGTTTTTATTTAATTATAAATGTTTAAGTTTTATGAAATAAAGATAAAATGTTTGCTAGTTGCAACCAACTTTCACTAGTTGATCTTATATGTCTAATTTATAATTGAGCACTATAGTAGAATTCATTATTCTTTCACGCAATGCACAAACAAATTATTAATTAACCAAAATCACAATGTAGGTCATACAAATAAACAAGTTGCATAAGAATGACTTGGAGATCCTATTACGACCTCCTCAATTGGTCTAGGTTGAGTTCGACAAGTAAAAATGAAGTATGATTCTGATCCTGCTTCTTTATGCTTGGCATCATATATCTTCCTTACAACAACAACAACAACAACAATTACGCCTTCATCCCAAAACAATTGGGGTCGGCGATATGAACCAAAAAAGAAAATCATCATATATCTTCCTTATCATGCAAAAAAACTTTGCACCAATTTTTTATGCATCAAATTGTCTAGGGGAGAGAGAGAGAGAGAGATGGAAAAGAAGAAGAAAAAATGAGAGGTTCATTAAGGTTTAATGTTATTTAGGCACAATATATTTGCACTCAAACCATCTTTTGTCTAAATTAAAAAATTGCCAAACTCTCTCTCTCTCTCTCTCTCTCTCTCTCTCTCTCTCTCTCTCTCTCTCTCTCTCTCTCTCTCTCTCTCTCTCTCTCTCTCTCCAGTTTGGTGCAGCACACAAGCACATTACTAGTACATATAAAAGCATTATATGAATCCCCTTAACTACTACCAACTACAATTTGTAGAACCACAAGTTGCAGTATTACTACCTGACCAGGCCCAAGCTTAGAAATGATAATGTCAGGATGCTTAACAGTGATTGGATTGCTCAAAAATTCAGGCAATATTCTTTGATCACAACTAAATGAAGTGTATGTTTTCGGCTTTGAAGATGAATCTGACGTCTCCTTCTGAAATTCACTCCCATTAGACAGCCACTGAAGTTGATCAGACTTCACTGTAGAAGTAATGAAATCACAAATTATTGCCAATTTTACACACGACTGAATTTGCCAAAAGGAAGTACTGAAGGGGGAAAAGGAACTATTGCAATCATATCTTAACACACCTGTCAATCGAGGATCACCTCTTTTACATTTTACGTCCAATTTGAAAACGATTGTGTTCTTTTCATTAGCAACATCATTTTCTGCCAAGAAAAAATGAACTTGTTTATGGGATATAAGATTGTAAATTCATGTTTGCAAGTGCATACATCCACAAAACCTGATAAAATACAATGGTTTAGTGACAATACCTGACAAATACTCAAATAATTGTGGGTCTACTTTAATGGGTATTAAACCTAATCTATGTGATAGTACTTCATCTTGAACCACCGATGTATTATTTGCAATGAGGACTTTTTCAATAGCCATAGTTGGAACCTACAATCAAAGAAAGATTTATGAGAAACTTGAGATCAAACAAGAACGGCACAATAAACTTTGACACGGAAGAATCCAAAATTTATAACCACAGATGATGAACACACACATAAAAACAACTTTTATTTTTTAATCTTCACCTGTTGGAAACATAAAATGTGTTGTGCTCAAAAAACAAAAAAAAAGAAAAAGAAAAACTAAAACATATGAATCCAAAGACATATTCAAACATCCAAAGACAGTTTAGAAAATTCGGTAAAAGCAATACCTGAATGCTAAAAGTACAATCTGCCTTACACACTTGATCAACATAAAATTCAAGTCTTGTGCAACCATCAATTAGACATTGATAGCACAACCTAAATGACACAATATTGAGATATGCGTTTTAATTTTTAGTACAAAAAATATGATAAACAGAGTCAATTTAGAGCTTGTAATTCCCTGAGTCAAGTAAAACCCTAAGATCGTTGTCAATTCATAAACAATTTTTCAACTCATATGACTTGGATGAATTCATAATCTCAAGAGAGATTATGCAAAAAGTATAACTTAGCATACACTATAGGAGTAAATCCAAAAGTCATGGTTTTGGGTGAAATTTCATGTTTGTCAGAGTACACTCTGATTCTAAATGTGACATGTGAAATGTGGCACACAACATTATATGGGAAACCACCATCCATCAATGACTAAATATTGAGAGACCAACTCAACAATCACAATCATGCTTTAAGTTAAATCCAAAATGTAGTTATCAACTTCTAACCACATTCATAAGCCATGAGTTACAAAAAACTGGAACATAATGTATGTAATTGTCATCCATTTTAAAAATGCATTGGATTCTAGCAGTTTGTAAATGATGAAAAGCCCACTCAACAATAACACAAGTATTCCTCTTGTTAGCTGTCCTCAATTTTGGAGATTGACTGTAGTTACCCATGCAAAGCACCACATCACTAGTTTCAGCTCATAGAGGGTGCTGCTGATCAGCTATTCTACTCTACTCTTTATGTAATTGACCAAAAAGTAGGAATCAATCTCAATTTTGACAATCAAACAGGTATTGTCCACTTTGACGGAACATGTCAACGATGGGAGTTTACAAAACGAGTCATCACTACCAAACCACTGTTCATCACCACTAACATGGCTGCTGCACTCGTGAGAGCTGCTTAAAGCGCCTACTACACGAAGGGAGTCCCTGCAGCTCATTGAGTCTATCATTACTGCTATGGAACGAGACCCTTCACCACCACTATAGCAGCGGTTAGAGAACGAGCCCACCTCTTCACTAAGGGCCTCCTTCACATAAGGTATTGCCATCGATCAAAAAGAATTTACTAGGCCCAAGAAGGACCTCCACTCAAGGACTTTGGTGGATTGTTCCCACTCCTCTATGACCTTGACTTTTTCCCTATCCATCGACCCCACCTCCTATACAATGCCCTAAGAAAAGTCTTTATGGCTGGGCAGAATATGTAGCAGAAGGCATTTCCTTCCTACTTCTGACAATACTAACATGAAGTTAATCCCAATTACAGATGCAAATCAAACAAATTCAGCTTCAGAACACAAACAACAAATACTTGGCTTTGCAAACGACACAATGGTTCAGGAACTGATAAACATGATAAGACATATATTTCAGATGCATGCCCTAATGCAGTTTACCATCAAGGAGACAAACTGAAAGAAGCTCAAAAAAACTCAATACAACTAGTAGATTCACAATTGCGGCAATTTCAGAATAACCATGATAATTTGCAACAGACCTCGGCAATGAGGATCCTTCTGAACGCATTAGCCAGTGACGCGTCGATCCCAATCATATCAAACTCAATCATGTCCTCTGTAAGTTTAGTTATCTCCACTCTAAAATCTTTGCAGAATCTATCAACTCCCTTACTGTTATCGATGTCCATCATCGCGTATGCTCCAGAATATTGTATGCCTTCTGTCTTCGCATACCAACATAACATTTTCACACAAAAAAATGAAATTCATAGACGACAAATAAATATAAAACAAAAAATGTAGAAGAGAAAATTACACATTTTAACAATAAAAACAACCAATAACTTTTCAAATCGATAGCCAATCTATCAACAATAGAAACAAAATACTGTAATTTATAATTTTTATAAAATATAACTAAGACCAAAACAAGAGAAAATATCCGAAACCGTAAAAAAATACAAAATCACAAGAAACACTTAAACTAATAGAACCTAAAAAAATACCAACAAAGAAAACTAAAACTAAAAAGTGAAAAAACGAAAGAAAAAATCAAACCCATATAAGCAAATCAATCAAGAAACCAATCTTAATAAACCAATTGAAAAAAAAGGAAAATCTTCAACTTTTACCCTATTTCAAAAAAAATGCAATCACATAACAGGCCACGAAACTCAAAAATCCTACTCCAACAGACACCCAAAATAAAATTAAAAAACACAAATAAAAAATAAGCGAAATTTTCTTACATGAATGGGAGCGTCAGAGGCGCAGATGACGCGGGTCCTCTGGAGCTCGAGATGCTCCGGCAACTGCCCCATTGGGACGTCCGGCATGTCCAGAGCCGAAACCCTAGCCGTCTTGTCCCCCATTCTCTCTCTCTCTCTCTCTCTCTCTCAGCCCTGCTTAAATCCTAGACTGTTTAAACCCCATTTCTGATTTCCCTAATGAATCTAAAAGGGGTCGGGTATGCATATCGGGTCGGATGCAATTTGGGAATAGTAGTGGTCCGGCTTGTGATGGATCATGGGTAGGGGTGTCAATGGGTCGGGTTTGACCCAAAACCGACCCGTGCCAAACCTATAGGGACAGGTGATAAACAAAGAGGTCCAATTAGAATCCGGGCCAGACTTAAAGGATCCGATTAATATATGGAGCTGGGTATGGTTTATGAAATTTCATACCAGACCCGGGCCCGACTCGAGTTACCAAATAAGATCCGAAACTTTTCAATATAAAAAAGATAAAAGAATATTATTTTATGGGGTATGGTCCAGGTCTAGTTCATATAATCCTTATAGGGTCAAAGCATGATTTCTCTTATAGTAGATCCATTCGGACCTCAGTCCGAACTCGGTACTAACATCTCAAATCAAACGTGGGTTTGGTCCCACCTGAATCCGAACCAAACCTCACCCGTTGACACCCCCCTAATCATGGGTGGATTTCGAATCTCTCTCTCTCTCTTGCCTAAACCCTAGCCTGCTGAAACCCACTTATGATTTCCTTATTGAATCTAAAATGGGTTGGTTTTGTATATCGGGTCTCATGCAATTGGGGCCATTGTAGTAGTCTGGCTTGTGATAGGTCATGGACTCATGGGTGGATTTCGAATCGGGTCATGACAATACAGGGTATGTTTGCATCCCAGGCATCCTGGACGAAAGCGTCTGGGATGCAAGAGTTGGCAGTAGGGATGTCAACGGTTCAGATTCGGGTCGGATGTGTCCAATTCCGGATTCAGCTGTTGGGATGTTGGTAAAGAGAATTTGGATTTGGATTTGGAGTCAGATGATGAAAAGATCACATCAAATCTGGTTTTTACATGTAACCATATTCTGATATTGAAAGATTCAGCAAAAAATCAAAACCATATCCCCATCTGATTGTAATTGGACGTAGTTTTGGCTTACCAAATCTGACTAAAAATGAGTCGGGTTAGCAGATAAAATCTGATCCATTGACATCCCTAATTGGAAAGGGGTGGGGTATTGGGATGCAAGAGTCTTGCATTAGATTAGGGGTGTGGGACCCACTAAGAAGTGATGCAGTTGTCTCAGCAGACGGTTGAGTCTTGCCAATCAAACGTGTGGGCTTGGGGTGAAGGTGCTGACCCCTTCACCCTAGGTTCTACTCTCACCGAGGATGCCTTTAATTGTGGGCTCCATAAGAGTTTTGGTGTAGGTGACTCTACTCGGGGTTTACCTCACAGGAGGGTGGGCTCATCAAGTGGTTCGGTTCTAGGCGAAGGTTCCTTGTCATAAAAAAAAAAACCATACCCTGGACACAGCAGTTGAAGACAACTCGTCCTGGACTGATGCATCCAGGACAGAATTGTCACACCCACTGGGGTGCCACAATAGTGCCCAGCTGTCCCATAAACATTTTCAAAATTGGTCGATTTAGTTCAGAATCAGAATCAGAATCCCTGAATCATTTTGAAAATCAATTCAGGGTCCGATATGATTCTGACAACACTGCATTAGTGTTAAAACCAATGTTGTCGGTATCGGAATCGGACACCTAACGATTCCGGTGAATCTGTCGATACCGATTCTCAAGTGAATTGTTCAGATCAAAAAATGTTACGTGTCAATCAAAACGTGACACGTGTTAAAGCTATTAAAAATTAATTTTAAATTATTATTCATATTTACTAAAAATAGCCGATTTAGGTCAGTATAGTATCGAATTTCTGGCGAATACATGTGGGCCGATTCAGGCTGATACGCACCGATACTGACAACACTGGTTAAAACAATAGAAATCATGTAAAAAAATAGTGGAATCATAAAATTAAGAGGGAAACTCATATCCATTTTGTTCCTTTCAAAACCTAGTTTACTTCACAAACAAGAAAACATTACTAAATCTCTTTCTAAATTTTCTATGAAAGCCCTTTGATGGTGTTGCCAAACAAGAGGATTCCACATAAATTTTTTCATAACTTTTAATCCTTGACTCCTGGGTCATTTTCAACAACTGAGGTTGAATGAGATGGCTGGATGATCGGGTCTTACTATCATATCCCAAGGGTTTCAAGTTCAAATCAATGTTGTATCGGTCTCAATCCTGTATCGTTTGAACGACGATTCAGGTGAATCAATCAATACCAATGATACTCAAGCGAATCGGTCAAAAACTAATTTAAAAATATTAAGTGTGAATCAGAACGTTATACATGTTAAAACTATTAAAATAACATTAAAAATAATTGAGTATTTTTTACATTTATTAAAAAATAGCCAATTCAAGGGTGAAGCGTATTGTTTTTCTGCTGATGCAATACGTATCGGTCAAGAGACCTAGTCGTGTTGGCTTTGCCTGATGTACTTACCGTCACTGTCCCGGCAGCATAAAATTTGGTGAGCTTACCCCTTGCCCCTAGGGAGTCGTCACGCTTCAGCTTGCACAAGGAGTGACACCCATGGGATTTGAACCTAGAAAACCTGCCTAGCAGCCTAGGTCCCATCCCACTATGCCAAACCCCTTTGGGGCATACAAAAGCTTCTTCTCTTCCAAGGTTTTTAGTACTTCTTGTGGTCCACAAACGTTGTTTAACATTAAAGAAGCAAACATTCCTACACCCCCCAATGGCAGAATGTTTTCTATTAAAAAGTATATCTTTTAGAAAAACTCTTTCAGCGAAAAAGTCTCTTAATTGAAAGGGTCGAAAAAAACATACGAATTTTCCCACTTTGTATCACTTTTCCTACATCTTTCTCACTTTCAAATGTAGTGCCTTAAACAATAATGTTAAAAAGGCAATACAACACCTATACACCAAATCAATATCACTGCCATTTAGCATACAGAAGAAGAAGCACATTCTTTTTCCTCTCCAAAAAATTGAGATCTATGTTTCTGTTCCAAGTACCCCATCTTTTAGGGCATCTCATTGAACAACCATATCAAATAGGCACAGTTCTTCAGTTTTTCTTGACAGAGTTGCATATCAACCCCAAACTAAAGGTCTTTAAAACCCATACAGATACGCAGGATCAAAAGATTTTGTTTGTTTCTGAAATTTGTTTATTTTTTTTTTGGAGAAGTATATGATAGCAAAGAAGGAAGCTAAAAAAGTTGTTCGAAACGCGAGGGCTAAGGTATATAAGGAGGTTTATGACAAGTTGGATACCAAAGAAGGCGAGAAGGATATTTATAGGCTTGCAAAGATGAGAGATAGGAAATCGAAGGATTTGGGTATGGTTAGATGTATCAAAGATGAAACGCAAAGGGTTTTAGTCAAAGATGAGGAGATTAAGGAGAGATGGAAAGATTATTTTGATAAGCTTTTTAATGATAGTCATGCTCAAGATCTTGGAGACTTCTCCATTCCTTTTCATGAGATAAATCGTGACTTCATGCGCAAGATTCAAAAGAAAGAAATTGCAGAGGCTTTGAAGAAAATGAAATCAAGAAGGGCAGTTGGCCCAGATGGTATACCTATCGAGGCTTGGAAATGCTTGGGAGAGAAAGGTTTAGAATGGTTGACAAATCTTTTAACTTGATTTGGCGAACAAATAAGATGCCTAATGAGTGGAGGAAGAGTACTTTGGTGCCTTTATATAAGAATAAGGGTGATATACAAAATTGCACAAACTATCGTGGTATAAAACTCATGAGTCATACTATGAAACTTTGGGAGAGGGTGATTGAGTCTAGGTTGAGGAAGGTTGTCATGATATCGGAGAATCAATTTGGTTTTATGCCTGGAAGATCAACTATGGAAGCTATACATCTTCTTAGACAACTTATTGAAAGATATAGAGAGAGGAACAAAGATTTGCATATGGTTTTTAGTGATTTAGAGAAGGCATACGATAGAGTACCTAGGGACGTTCTCTGGTGGACAATGATGAAGAAAGGTGTTTCTCTCAAGTACATTAGTATAATTAAAGATATGTATGAAGGAGTAGTAACCAATGTCCGCACTTGTGGAGGGGTGACAACCAATTTCCCGATAACGGTTGGGTTACATCAAGGATCTGCTTTAAGCCCTTTCCTATTTGCAATAGTGATGGATGAGCTTACGAGATCAATTCAAGAAAATGTACCGTGGTGTATGTTGTTTGCTGATGATATTGTTTTGATTGATGAGTCTAGAGCTGGGGTTAATGCTAAGTTAGAATTATGGAGACAGACATTGGAAGCTAGAGGTTTTAAGTTGAGTAAGAGTAAGACTGAATATATGGAATGTCGGTTTAGTAAGCAACGAAGTAGTGATGGGAGTGTAGTGAAGCTTGGTGAGCAAGATATACCGGTGAATGATTATTTCAAATATTTGGGATCCATCATTCAAAAGTATGGAGAAATTGATGGAGATGTAAATCATAGGATAAAGGTTAGGTGGATGAAATGGAAAAGTGCTACTGGAGTGCTGTGCGATCGTAGAATGCCATTGCGGTTGAAGGGAAAGTTTTACAGGAAGACTATTAGACCCGCTTTAATATATGGTACGGAATGTTGGGCTGCCAAGAGACATCATATTCAAAAAATGAGTGTAGCTGAGATGCGGATGCTTAGATGGATGTGTGGAAATACAATAAAAGATAAGATTCGGAACGAAGAGATACGTAAGAAGGTAGGTGTTGCACCCATTGAAAATAAGATGCGAGAGAATCGTTTACGGTGGTTTGGACATATTCGGCGAAGGCCTAATGATGCTCCAGTTAGAAGGTTGGAGAAATGGGAAAATATATTAGTTAAAAGAGGTCGGGGTAGGCCTAGGAAGACTTGGATGAAGATGATAGGAAAGGATATGAATGCTTTGAACCTCACCGAGGACATGGCGTTGGATAGAAATGATTGGAGGAAAAGGATTCATGTGGAAGACCCAAAATGAATTTCTTTTTTGGTTCATATCGCTGACCCCAATTGTTTTGGGATGAAGGCGTAGTTGTTGTTGTTGTAGAGAGAGAGAGGGAGTCATGGACTCATCACTGACTGCTACCTATGCCTCACGCCATGCTGAAAAACCGTTGCCGATGCCTGATGCCACCTCATGCAGAAAAACACCACCAGAGAAAGGGGGGCTAGGGTTTCGGACTTTAGAGGTGCAGAGACAAAGCAAAGGGAAAGACACTGGTCGGGAGGGGCTCATTGTTGAAGTACAAAAGAAAGAAATTAAGACAAAAAGAAAAAGATAAACATCACGGTATTTTAAAAATACAGCGATATTTTATCAAGAAAGTTATTTTCGCGAGATTTTGAATTTCTTGACAGAAGAAAGAATTTTTTGCAATTCATCATCAAATATTAACCTCCAAATTCCCAAGTAAATTATTCTCCACTGCAATTCTTCATCAAACATTTAGCTCAAAATTCAAAATTTTTGCTATTAACAAGCTGCATTGATCTAAGGGGCACTATTTTATTCACGCAAACAAAGGGTTGTTTTATGTGCCTCAACTGGCAATGCAAACTTATGAGTGACTTTCCATGAGAAAAGCCACCCCCCCAAATCAAACACCCAAGTCCTGTTCTAACCAAAATAAGCAAGATACAACTACAATGAAGAGGAAAGGGAAACAAGAAGGAAATCAGAATGAGATGGTAATTCCCTTATACCAATTACAACAGGTTTAATACATCTGCTATAGCCAAAATTTACTCTACAGAGGTAAGAGTGGAAAAATAATGAAAACCCCACCATTTCATACTTGCCTTCCAAACCTAAGACCTCAAGAAATTTCAAGTAAAACAGAATGGAAAAAGAAAACAATGCTAAGATTTTCACCACCCACAATAATTCAAAACTAGAACTCACCAGAAAAACAACAGGGACAAAGGGAAGAGGAGGACCTACACATAGTCACATACCCTCCACTGACTAACTTAAAATGGTTAATAACGAGTCAATGACTGAATTCCTTCCAACCAAGGAATTTGACATTCTCTTTGAATACTAGGTGGAAACCGAACTTATTTCCACATTCCTTGTCGGCCACTTTTTGTATAAATATTTACACTCACAGATCCCAGGCCGATGATCCATGCACTTTTGCTCATTCTGTTTTTCCCTAAGAAATTCGTGTTAAATTATCAATTTTCAATAATTATTGGCCCAATTGATCTGTGCACGTTGTGGTTGCTGATACACTCCTGGTTGTGGCCCCACAACTTCCACAGCAGGGCCAATGGTCTGTGACTGCTGTAGAAGAGGAGGATGGACTGTCGCTGCCGCCATGGTCTGTGCTGGGTGAAACATCCCTGCAAATGCACCATGGCTTGCTTGTGTAGGACCAAATGTCATGTGTTGCCCCTGAGGCAGGTTGTAAAACAAGCTAGCCTGCAAACTGGAAACGTCCCGGCCAGGAGCAGGAACCCAGACACCCGAGCCTTCACTCTGAAACCAAAATAATTCATCACCGCCAACCAAGACTAATTTAGTTGAAATTTAGAGAAATAGAACAAAGATGCAAAGACTGATCCATGGTCATGCATTATCTTCATAACCATGATGCAAAAATCGATTTGTGCAAAAGACCCGCACCTGCACAAGTGCATCCCCCCCCCAACCACCACCACCACCACCACCACCACACCACACACACACATGCACACCCGAAACAAAGTGAAAACAGACCCAGCAAGTAGATAAAACACTGGCACAAGATTACATGCACGAGCTTCAGTAAAATACCTAAAATTATTGAACACCCTAGGCCAGCAATGATCAAGTATTCATATTCTTTAGTCCTCACATTCTGGTTATGATGATCTTTTCTGTAATTTCTCATATGCTAACAAGTATTGTCATCTTTAGTATCATGTACATGAAAAGTGTTTATAATTTATACACCTCTACATATATTTCATGCTTCTTATGTCCTTTTCTCATGCTCCTGTGTGCTATATATACACATTTTACACAGTGCATACTATCCAGCATCATGTATTAACATTTCTATGTACGTATATTTTATGTTTTTACATATATATTTTTTCCATATCGGAATAAGATCTATTTGAAGCCTCTCTCAAGTCTCTCCTTCAAAAGACAAAAAGAATCTCTGCGCTTTTCTTGGGGAGAAAAAACCATGTTACACCAGTCATACCAAAAATGGCAGCAACCAAATAAGCAATCAAGCTTGAAGTAAAGATAGTGTGAAGCATACCTGCTGCCCAGCAATATAGACATTATTTTCTTTGAACTGTGATCCTCCAATATCATCATTCCCACTAGAGTTTCCTGCAGTCACAGCAGGACCGGGGCCATATCCAGCTGGAGCTGAGCTGTAAGTACCATATCCTGCGGGCAACCCAACATTGGTTGCATTACCAGAATTTGTTCCAGGCTTGTATTGAGAAAGAGAGTACTTGACTGGTGTTGTAGCTGCAGCAGCAGGTGGCGGGTACATCAGACCAGCTGGAGGTTGCTGAGGGAAAGCATTATTACTCAGAAAATGATGAATAGATGGTGGTGGAACATAGAGAGGAGGGAAGTATTGGTTGTAGTGAAGGTAGTTAGGAGGATAATGTGATATATGCATGCCAGCAGGCTGCCTAAATACAGGCACAGGCTGTTGGTTTACAGCAATAGAGCTCTGCATAACTCCAGCAGTTTGAGTGCCAATAGGTGAGGGTCCAGTACTTGATAAAACAAGAGAATTTCCACTCTGCCATCACAAAATAAGTAATCAATACTCAAATAGTAAATCAGTATGGAGAAAAGATATGAACACATCCTCAATAATTTATGGGCAAAAACATACAGACAACACTGAACAAACAGGAAAAAGGAAAAGTCATGACCAATAACATCTGCATGTGTTTTTGCATGCTGCTATGCACTTCCATGACGTGTGAAATGTCATATGATTTTCATAAGAGGCTCGAAATCTTGTTGAGAAGTTCATCAAATAGATTAGCCTTGTTGAGAAGTACATCAAACAGATTAGCAAACGCTGTTTCAGAGAGTGTTGAATCAGTGACAACATGTACAGCTCATAAGTTGAACTGCCAACAGCCAGACAAAGTGCTGCCATGTCACCAAAATCAGATAGTGGCATGAGAATTAACAAAAAGGTTACAGAACATTTTGAAGGATATAGTTAGGCGTGTAAATGCCATAGCACACCATTAGAAAATTGATAACAGAATACAACAGAGGCACGCACATGCAGTAGAACACCATTGGAAATTGATAACGGAATACAACAGAAGTAATAACGAAATTAGTTTTCAATCATAAAAACTTTTCTTCAAGTAGAATTACAAAATATTGAGTAGCAGACTTCTATTGAAAACAAAAAGACAATGACAACTGACAAACACTGGCAGTCTATGTGTCACCTTATAAACACGAAACAGGCAATTATGGTGATTCAGAACTAGAAACCACAGTAATGAATATCATCCAATGTAAAATAGATGGAAACAAGTAGAATTCAACCACCTCTTGCAGCGATGGGCCTGACTGAGCGGATAATACAGCAATATTTCCATTGTATTTTGCAGCAGAACCTGCCACAACGAATTGGGTAAAACGAGCATCACCATCAGTGCCATGCCGATAGAATGGAGTGTAATAGCCTGCTGATGGATCAAATGGTTGCTGGACCTAAACAACAGAATGAAGCATGAGAACAATTTAGGGCACAAAGAGAATGGAAAGCTGTGACACATAATATATTCATGGCAAAACTCTCCGCTTGATATAAAGATCTCATACATGAGAACAATTTATTCAAAATAATTGAATAGTAAAGAGTTAGAACATATAATCTATTCATGACAAAACAAGGAGTTGAGATTGCCATGAAAAGCCCAGATCTTCAACTCCTAATAAAGTTCCCCAAAACACTCAAAAGGAGTGGATCTTGGCTTCTTGCACTAGTTAATTACTCTAGAGAGTCTTAAACTTCACCTAGACCAAAACTTCTAAACCATAAAGTAGTGAAAATTCACCAGGTGCATATTAAACAGTTACCAAATTCGACAAAATCATTAAAATTCTAAAGAAATAACAAATAACTACATATCATTAATATCTTGACATCACCCATCATTAAGGGTAAGATGTGCTGTTAGGAATGTATTGCACGAGAGAGAGTGAGAGAGTCATACAGTCGAAAGTCAGATATAAAGGTTAAAGGGCTTACAACAAAGTTTGGAAGGCGAGAGACATCACAGCCCTGAGATTCACTGCCTTCAAGTGGAGGAAATTGGCTGCCCAGTATTGGTGGAATCAAACCAAAGCTAGAATAGTTAGTAGTAGTTTGTACCACAGGGTACTGCGGACCTCCTGGTGCAAGACCTGCATCTGACTTTGATTGATCAGATTCCAAACCCTCCATGGCATTCGTTGAAGCATTGGCATCAGTGGATAAATTTTCCGTTACATGAGGGGTTGATTGTGGGGCATCAAGATACTCGCTTTGATTAGCTAATGATGCATGAGGAGTGCTGCACCTATTCAAACATCCATTAAGTTATGCAGAGATATAGATGAAAAGAATAAAATGGTTATTCTCAAGGTACACTGATGGACAGCCCCAGGTGAGTTACATTACACACTAGAACCATCATCTATAAGTGTACTCTACTCTGCAGCTACCATATTTAACCCCCATGAAATGAAAACACCATTAAATTTTACAACAAAATTCCCTGACAGAAATTCAGTTTCACACTTAGGAACTCAACCTTTGTGAAGCATGCTGAACACATTTTTAAAGCAAGCTTCTAGAAGGTCAATTTCTGCAGGTTAAGTGAACTTACAGGTCCCCACTCAGTAGGGAAACTTCCAGTTGCAAGAAAATACCCAATAAAGATAATAATTGGGATAAATCTAACTCAAGATGCAAAGCAGGAAAATATCCAACAACGAAAAGTAGTTTTGTACCTTGATGAAGGTTCCTCGGCAGTATCATCTACCACTTGGGATGACTCAGATAGAGCTGTAGAGCTTTTCCCACCATCCAGATCACTTGATACCCCACACACTTCAAAACTTGCACCAAAGCTTCCAAAACTCAAAGCAGACCTTTCAGCCTCAGGCACTTGAAGGTGATTTGGAATAATGACATGCTGACCATCTGAGAAGTGAAACTCTTCCAGCTTCTTTTGAATCTTTGAAGTAGCTTCCTCCGACACAATTGATCGTGAAGGCAATGGCCGGGAATTCACTTCATTCACGCTTGTCATGGTAGTGGATGTACTCTGGTTTCCAGAAAGTTGAGCAGAACTTGCAATTGTGGGCTTTGGTTTCCACTCCTTGCTAGGTCCAACTGCTGGAGAAGAGAAGGTTTGCACCCATGTTAGTCATATTGCATACCATTGCCCATAGGGACAAGTATTCATCAATGCATATAATGCTGCATTGGGATAAGAAACATGTACAAAGAAGTTACTTCAGCAAATAATAAGAGTACAAATACCCACAACGTGTCTGGATAAACATAAATGTGAGGACTGTTAAAAAATGTAATATCATAATGTAATTCTTTTTAGTTTTTTTTACCATAGTTATGTATTCTAGTTAGAAACTAGTTAGGCTAGTTAGAAACTAGCCAGGTTAGTTTTTTTAGCCTTTATTTTTAGACCCTTTTAGACTTTACTTTTTGACCAAAGTCAAAAAGTAAAGTGTACTAGGGAGTCGTTGGACTCCCAACGCTTGGGAGCCCAACGACTCCCGCTTGAAGTCCTCTTTGTGTATTATAAATGTGGGGCTATTTCCCCTTATTATGTATGACTTTTGTAAGGGTGTTTTACCCATTCAATAAATTCTTTTTCTCCCTTTATTGAATACCTCTTTTTTGGGTATTATTGTATGAACTCGTGTAGTTCTTATGTGTCTTCTTTTTTGGTATTTTGGTTGAAGCCATTTGAAGCTTCCTTTGGTGATAATCCAAGAGCTCATCTTCTTACATGGTATCAGAGCTCGGTGATCAAGCTAAGCTTGTTTTCGGTGCATTGAGAAACGTGCCACTCAAATTTTCAGAAAAGGAGTGAAGTTGCTTTCAAAATCGTGATTGTGTAAAGAGCTTGGAAGAGCACTTGTACTCACTATCGGTGGTAGAGTTCTTATTATCCTCTCTTTTCTCATTTCCTATCTTTATTATCTCTTTACTCGTTTCTTTTCTAAAAAACCATGTAAAATGGATGACAATGATAATGTCACCATTAAACCCATCAAGCTTAATGATTCCAACTATGTTACATGGGCTTCAATAATGAAGCACCTCATATTGGGAAAGGGGTTGTTGGGATTAGTTGATGAAACCGATTTGAAACCTAAACTAATTCTTACAAAAGTAGGAGAGAAAGAAATACCTCTTACGAAAGTTGAGAAAAACAAAGTTATTACCACTTACAAAAAGTAGTAGAAAGAACGGAGGATGGGACATGCCAAGATTATTATGTTTTGGCTTATAAGTAGTGTTGACATCAAAAAATGCTCAAAGCCTTGCAAAGTTTGAACATGCTAATGATGCTTGGGATTACCTTAAGAGAATGTATTCTCTTAAAGACATTGCACATGTGTGCAACCTACAAGACAAAGTTCGTAATATGGTTCAAGGGGACAAGAGTCACAACAACAACAATTACGCCTTCATCCCAAAACAATTGTTCGGCGATATGAACCAACAAAGAAAATCATTCTGGGTCTTCCACATGAATCCTTCTCCTCCAATCATTTCTATCCAATGTCATGTCCTCGGTAAGGTTCAAAGCATTCATATCCTTTCCTATCATCTCCATCCAAGTCTTCCTAGGCCTACCCCGACCTCTTTTAACAAATATGTTTTCCCATTTTTCCATCCTTCTAACTGAAGCATCATTAGGTCTTCGTCGAATATGTCCAAACCACCGTAAATGATTCTCTCCCATCTTATTTTCAATGGGTGCAACGCCTACCTTCTTACGTATCTCCTCGTTCTGAATCTTATCTTTTATTGTATTTCCACACATCCATCTAAGCATACGCATCTCAGCTACACTCATTTTTTGAATATGATGTCTCTTGGCAGCCCAACATTCCGTACCATATAGTAAAGCGAGCCTAATAGTCGTCCTATAAAACTTTTCCTTCAACCGCAATGGCATTCTACGATCGCACAACACTCCAGTTTCACTTTTCCATTTCATCCACCCAACATTTATCCTATGATTTACATCTCCATCAATTTCTCCATACTTTTGAATGATAGATCCCAAATATTTGAAACAATCATCCACTGGTATTTCTTGCTTACCAAGCTTCACTACACTCCCATCACTACTTCTTTGCTTACTAAACCGACATTTCATATATTTTGTCTTACTCTTACTCAACTTAAAACCTCTTGCTTCCAATGTTTGTCTCCATAATTCTAACTTAGCATTAACCCCATCTCTAGACTCATCAATCAAAACAATATCATCAGCAAACAACATACATCACGGCACATTTTCTTGAATCGATCTCGTAAGCTCATCCATCACTATAGCAAATAGGAAAGGGCTCAAAGCAGATCCTTGATGTAACCCAACCGTTATAGGAAAATTGGTTGTCACCCCTCCACAAGTGCGGACATTGGTTACTACTCCTTCATACATATCCTTAATTATACTAATGTACTTGAGAGAAACACCTTTCTTCATCATTGCCCACCAGAGAACGTCCCTAGGTACTCTATCGTATGCCTTCTCCAAATCAATAAAAACCATATGCAAATCTCCGTTCCTCTCTCTATTTCTCTCAATAAGTTGTCTAAGAAGATGTATAGCTTTCATAGTTGATCTTTCAGGCATAAAACCAAATTGATTCTCCGATATCATGACAACCTTCCTCAACCTAGACTCAATCACCCTCTCCCAAAGTTTCATAGTATGACTCATGAGTTTTATACCACGATAGTTTGTGCAATCTTGTATATCACACTTATTCTTATATAGAGGCACCAAAGTACTCTTCCTCCACTCATTAGGCATCTTATTTGTCCGCCAAATCTTGTTAAAAAGATTTGTCAACCATTCTAAACCTTTCTCTCCCAAGCATTTTCAAGCCTCGATAGGTATACCATCTGGGCCAACTGCCCTTCTTGATTTCATTTTCTTCAAAGCCTCTGCAATTTTTTTCTTTTGAATCTTGCGCATGAAGTCACGATTCATCTCATGAAAAGGAATTGACAAGTCTCCAAGATCCTGAGCATGACTTCCATTAAATAGCTTATCAAAATAATCTTTCCATCTCTCCTTAATCTCCTCATCTTTGACTAAAACCCTTTGTGTTTTATCTTTGATACATCTAATCATACTCAAATCCCTCGATTTTCTATCTCTCATCTTTGCAAGCCTATAAATATCCTTCTCGCCCTCTTTGGTATCCAACTTGTCATAAACCTCCTTATATACCTTATCCCTCGCGTTTTGAACTACTTTTTTAGCTTCCTTCTTTGCTATCATATACTTCTCCAAATTCTCATTATCACGACTCTTACTTAGATTTCTATAACACTCTCTTTTAACCTTAATAGCTAATTTGACATCCTCGTTCCACCATGATGTATCCTTACCTAGCGGTGCACTGCCTTTAGACTCACCCAATACCTCCTTAGCTACCTTTCTCATGTCACCCGCTATCTCATTCCACATTTAGTCTGAATCCTCCTCGAGACACCAATCAGCTTCCTTAACTACCTGCTCTACAAACATTCTTTGTTTAGCTCCTTTCAGTGCCCACCACTTAATTCTAGGATCTATCCTATGTCTATCCCTTTTCAAGGGGACAAGAGTATTAAACAATATTATAATAACTTGTCCGAGTGATAAGAAGAATTGGCTCTCCTTGAACCAAAGTGGCATTGTCCACAAGACATAAAACTCCATCAAAATCAAATGAACGTGAAGCACTTCTTTCAATTTATTAATGGGTTAAGATCGGAGTTTGAATCAACCAAATCTGTTCTTCTTCATCGAGGAAAGGTTTCTTCTATAGAAGACACAATAAAAGAGTTAAGTATGGAAGAGAATAGGCTCAAGAAAAGAATCTCTAGGAGTGATGATAAATTGGTTCTAGCCGTATCTAGACTGAAAAATCATGTACGTACATACAACCATCTACACTTTGGGAAGACAAATGATGAAAAACAAGGAAATGAATTTGAAAAAAGAAAAGTAATTTGTTACTATTGCCTAGAACCGGGACATGTAAAGACTTCTTGTCCAAAATTGAAGAAATCCTATGAAAAGAAGGTCGCTATGGTTGAATCCCCGCAAGAATCAAGTGAGTCATCTATTGAAAGCATGTCACTATCACAATTAGTGGAAGCGCTTCAATCACTTCTCAAAGGAACATCCTCATCCATCGGAGCCGTTGTTTCTTTCGTTGGCATTTTTGACCCGGTAATTCTCTTTGGTTCCTTGACTCAGGTGCTTCTTTTAATATGACACCAAACATAAATATGCTATCTAAATGTCATAACTTAAGTGAGTCGAATGTTTTTACCGCGGATGGCACATCTCTAGAAATCAAAAAAATAAAAAAATTTAAAAATATTTCTCAAAACTCAAAAGGATTTTGTATTCCGCAAATTAGATATATTGCTAAACTCAACCTAAATATTTTATCTGTCTCTCAATTAACTGACCATGGGTATAATGTTTCCTTCTCCTCTCATTATTGTCGAGTGCAGGATCACCAGTCAAGAAAGTTGATTGGGGAAGGCCATAGAGAAGGAGGCTTGTACTACGTGGATTTTTTGAAAATACCTAAGAGTACATTATGTTGTAATGTTTAGAAAATAAACTTAGATCTATAGCACAAGAGACTTGGTCATCCTAATATATCCAAGATCCAGTTTTTTCGAAACATGAAAAAGTTTTATAATTTGGAAGCCTTTACATGTGAAAAATGTATTATTAAAAAAATGAAAAGACTACCTTTTCAAAAAAAAACCTTTGTTTCTTCTTGACCACTTGTGTTAATACATTCAGATGTTTGGGGACATGCACCTGTTGTATCAAAAGGTGGTTTCATGTATTATGTAATTTTCGTAGATGACTTTACAAAACATACTTGGATTTATTTTCTTAAGCATAAATCTGAAGTTTTCTCATATTTTCAAATATTCCACAATCTAGCCAAAAATCAATTTAATAATGATATTTCAATATTTCGCACTGATTTAGGAGGAGAGTTTTTATCAAAAGAATTCAAAGATTATTTGAACTTATACAGTATTACACATCAAAAATCATGGCCCTATACTCCTCAACAAAATGGTTTAGCAGAAAGAAAACATAGGCATATTATAGAAACAACAAAAATTTTACTCATTACACATCAAGTACCAAAAACTTTTTGGGTCGAAGTCATTTTAACTGCAGTTTACATTATTAATAGGATGCCATCTTCCTCACTAAACAATATTTCTCATATTGAAAAGTTTTTTAAGCAAATTTCATATTATTCTAAGTTGAGGGTTTTTTGGTCAAATGTTTTATTTTTACAGATAAAAATGACAAATTCTCTCCACGAACTATTCCCTGTGCCTTCTTAGGGTATGTGAGTCATCAAAAAGGCTACAGATGCTTTGTTCTTAACACTAAAAAATTATATGTATCGAGAAATGTATCCTTCTTAGAAAAGAAAAGTTCTTTTGAAAGTGAGAATCCTACGAAAATAGATGAGTATTCTTTCTTGTTGGACTTAGTTCCAAAAATTAATGAAGGTGACATTGATGAAAGTCAAGATAATCAAAATGATATAACAAGTACAGAATGAATTGGTGGTAATCAAGATTGTATTCAATATTCTAGGCGGAAAATTTTAGAAAAACCATGTGATTTTGAAAAATATATTAAAGAACAAGGCCAAATATCAACTAGAAAGTCATCTAGAGTCTCAAAAGTTCCTAGAAAATTTGTGTTATATGAGTCGTTTTCACCAAAGTATCAAGCCTACATTGCCTTAATACACTCCTACGAAGAGCCTTCTAACTATGCTACAGGTAAAGAACAACCTAAATGGGTTAAAGCTATGACAATAGAATTAGAAGCCTTAGAAAAGGCAAATACCTGGATTATTCAAGACATTCCATCTAACAAAAAACATATTGAATGTCAATGGGTGTACAAAGTTAAAACCAAGAGTGATGGCACTCTTGAGAGGTTTAAAGCTTGATTAGTTGCCAAAGGTTATTCTCAAGAATATAGAATAGACTATGAAAAAACTTTGGCTTGGGTCGTTAGGATGACCACATTTAGGATCCTCATAGCGCTTGCTTCTGTAAAAAAATGGCATATTTATCAAATGGATGTCAAAAACGCATTTTTCAATAGAAACCTAATTGAAGAAGTATACATAGACCCACTACCAGGTATCAATATTCCTAAAGTAAAAACTCTTCGTTTAAATAAGGTTTTGCATGGACTTAAGCAAGCCCCAAAAGCCTGATATGATAAGTTTAGTCAGGTAATGTTTGATTTTGGTTTTCAATCTTATCTTACTGGCACAACTTTATTTGTTAAGAATTTGGATGCAAGTATTATTATTATTCTCCTTTATGTTGACGACATGATTAGCACTAGAAGTGATAAATAGTGAGTTAACAATATTAAAAAGTTTCTCAAAACACACTTTAAAATAAGTGATTTGGGTTTTTTAAAATTCTTTCTTGGCATAGAAGTTGCATACTCCTCTAGAGGCTATTTGCTAACTCAATCTAGATTTGCTCTAGATATTGTTCTCAGGTCGGGTATCTCAAATGGAAGATACATTGACACTCCCAAAGTTATAAATGTTAAAATGAAGATTAACGATGGAGAACTACTTGAAAATCCAACACCTTACAGATAACTTGTCGGGGCACTATCGTATCTTTTCATTACAAGACCTGACATTGCACGTACGATTCACATAGCAAGCCAATTTCAGCATGCTCCTTCCACTGTCCATATGGGAGTTGTTTTACGCATTATTAGATATATTAAAACTTCCATTTTTAGGACTTTTTTTGTGTGCTTCCTCCTTAGATTTAATTGCTTATAGTGATGCAGATTGGATAGGTGATTCCAATGATCAACACTCAACTACTGGTTTTTTGTGTATTTTTAGGTGAATCCTTGATTTCATGGAAGTGCAAGAAGCAACAAAAGGTCTCTCTCTCATCAACTGAAGCCGAGTATAGGGAGATGGCTACAACCACTATGAAAGTACTCTGGTTAAGGCACTTGCTTCATGATATGGGTGTTGAAAGTACAGGAGCATCAAGGCTATGCAACGACAACAAAAGTTTTATTTATATTGCCAGCAACCGAACATTCTACGAACGCACCAAGCATATTGAGATGGATTGTCACTACGTGCAACAGAAATTTCTACATGGCACCATTGATCTTCCCTATGTTTTCTCATAATATCAACTGGTAGACTTCTTTACCGAACCTCTCGCTGCTCCTCGATTTGACCTTCTCTTTAACAAACTTTCGGTTATTCAACCGTAAGTTTGAGGAAGAGTGTTAAAAATGTAATATCATAATGTAATTCTTTTTAGTTTTTTTGACCTTAGTTATGCATTCTAGTTAGAAACTAGTTAGGTTAGGTTTTTTAGCTTTTATTTTTGGACCCTTTTAGACTTTACTTTTTGACTTTCTACTAGGGAGTCGCTGGACTCCCAACAACAATATTTAGAGCCGTTGGGAGCCCAATGACTCCCTCTTGAAGTCCTCTTTGTGTATTATAAATATGGGGCTATTTCCCCTTATTATGTATGACTTTTGTAAGGGTATTTTACCCATTCAATAAATTTTTTTTCTCCCTTTATTGAATACCTCTTTTTTGGGTACTATTGTATGAACCCTTCTGGTTCTTATGTGTGTCCTCTTTTTCGGTATTTTGGTTGAAGCCATTTGAAGCTTCTTTTGGTGATAATCCAAGAACTCGTCTTCTTACAAGGACAACAAAACAAAGGTGGTGCCACTAGAAAGGCTTGTGTTTGTTGATCCAGATAAAGATCAAGCAAGATGCACCAGCATGTCAGAATGGTGATTGTATGCTTTTCTTTCCCCTAAACACCAGCAAGAAGAATGTTGTTGGAAAGAAGATAAACATTAAAATTTACAAGGAGAGAACAACAATGGAAAGCCATCCACAACTTATAGAAAGAGATGAACAGACACTACTGTGCTAGGTTTGAGGGAACTATTAATATCGACAAGCAAAGTAGCATTATACAAGAGGCAACCCATTGACAAAGTTGCTGAAATGCAAACAATGCACTTTTTTAGGACACTTACCGTTTCTTGATTCAATCATAAAGAGAACAGAAACCAAAATCAATTCTCCACAGAGAATGTCGCCTATACTATGACATTCTGAAAACACAACAAATAAAAGTCATCATTTAAACCCAAGTCAATTTCCCACAAAGAATGGTGCCCATATTATGGCATTCTAAAAAAAAATAAAAGACATAATTTAAGCCATTTGTGATAGACTGTTTTACAAATATGACGAGTATACCCACCTAAGCTTTTATGGACACTAAAAGATACACCTCAACTTAGGATTATCAAATCACCTAAGTCAGCTTTTGAAGTGTTCATCAAACACTCATTTTTAATCAACTACCACACTGTATTAACCTAAGGTCAAGTTTAACTAGGGTATAATGAGGCTCAGAAAGATCATTTTAGCCCTCTTTTGTTTTTGCCATATTCGACCTTTATGCAATCCTAGAACATCTCAATTTCTAGCTTTGCTGCACCACTCGTTGGGCTCCATGAATCCCATAGATTTTTGTCTTTCCATATTCCCATGAGTTGTAGATCAACATCACCACCTCATGACATTATCTTTTCCTTTACTTTTGGAAAGATAGCATCAAAGTGGAAAAATCATCAAATGCAGAGTACATGATTTTAGGACATGAGATAACCTTTGAAATCAGATGGAATAGAACAATTGGTCTTAAGCTATCAAATCAGTTTCTTTTTTCCTTTGACTAAATTTTTCGTTTTCACTTGTAGCTATGCAGTTTTTTGCATTTGATATTTAGACTAGTTTTAGTTTTTTTATTGATAATTTTGATATTAAGCACATGTCCATGATTTCAGGATTGGGAATATCCAGAAGCCATTATCATCGAGAAATGGAAAGGACGATTTTTTTCAAGGAGTTAAAAAGGACAGAGGAAAGTCTTCTCCTCTATCGAATGTCCAATTACTTGGATGTAATGGCAATTACCGATCTGGGTGTTATGGAAAACTTAGATGAGTTTTTGAATTAAGTGTACTTTCCAATATGAACCAAAAATTGGATAGGCCTATATATTTCCTGCATAAAATCATGGCACCGTATTTACTGCAAAACTCATTTGTTGATTAGGATTCAGATTGTTCAGCTTAGTTTACTTCTCGTGATCTCCCCTGAACAGTTTACCTTGACCCACCAAGCAGCATTTAAGGAATAGACTTCACCTATGGCATCAATGAAGTTATTAATGCACGTAGCTTTAACAGGCTGATATAGTGCTATGTAGGTTTTCTACCGTCCCTCTTAACCGTTCAAAGGGCCTAGCTATAAAGAACTGTGACTGGCAGGATTAAGTGGAAAGAACTGACCAGGTGATGCACATGGTTCCTTTTTCATGCCAGATAAAAAAACTTGTGGGTATCGTCAAAACTAGGCAAGTTTTCAAAGTACTACAACAAAGAAGAAAAGATGGAAGGAATTTGAGAGCTCAGTTATTTGTTCAAATTATATGAAAACCCCAAAAGAAGGCTACCGTTAATGAAAAAAAGCTCATCATAGAAAATATTTTGGAGATACTCATAATTTTAACAAAACGATAATTTTTTTCTCATCTTCCAAAACTTCTCCCATGAGTTCTGGTAATTTTGAAATGGCAGCGATATTTATAAGAAACCTTATAAGTAACCCCTCATGGGCCTACAAAACTGCTGTTTTTAATTCTAAACCACCAGATTCTCTAATTTGGCCGAAACCTGTGACTTGTCCCAGATCTTGGATCATGGGTCATAGTTGGCAAACCCGTGACTCGGATCGACCGACCCCTGTCTCGTGGGTCAGCGGGTCAACTCGGTAACTCGGATGGGTTAGGACCTAAATTTTTTTAGTGTTTTTTTAATTATACTTTAATTTTTTAAATATTAAATATAACACTGTTTTCTACAATGTGAATGCAAATAATCAAACTCCAAGCATCAAATTCACTAAATCAAAGCATCAAAGAATAGAAACTACAAAATATTTGCATAAAAAAATAAACTTCATAGTTGCACATATATAAGAACAATGAAATGAAACAAGTAAAAAAGGAAGGAAACCCCACACTGCACAAATTGTTGAGGGGGGGGGGGGGGGGGAGGAGGGGAAAGGGCACCATGTTTGTGTACCATGTTTGTGTGTGTAGTGTGGGATTGTGTAGACTGTGGACAATAAAATAAACCCCCAATAGTGTGCATCATGCACACTGTGATACAGAAAGTGAAAAAATCCCACCACTCTGGACAAAAAAAAAGAAATCTATGGCCCCCCAAGGCCACAACAGACACAAAGCAAAGAGAGAGTGAGGGCCTTGCTTCGATGAGAGAGAGAGAGGGAAGGGCATCGGCTCACCTTGCAGAGAGAGAGAGAGAGGGCCTCCTCGGCTCGCCTCGCAAAGAGAGAGAGAGCATCCTCAACTCGCCTCAGAGAGAGAGGACCTAATTGGCTCGCCTCACAAAGAGAGAGAGAGACTCCTCGGCTCTGCTTGCAGAGAGAGAGCACATGGCTGTCGACGGTGGCTGCCAGTGGTCATCGGTGGTTTCCGACCACCGTCAGTTCAAAGGCTAGGGTTTAAAAAGGGGCGAGAGAGAACAAGAAGGGTCGACATACCCTCATAGAAAAAAAATCCCTTTTAAAGGGTTAAACCAGTTCGTATTGAAATGAACCAGTACAAAATCCGAGACGACTCGACAAATCAGGACTGAATCGCCTCGTCGTGTCTCAGTCCTGAATCGAACGATTCTGGACTGAACCTGGTTAAACCAAGACGGGCCTGGTTCGATGGCCCAGTTAGTGGGCGATCCTATCCGACTCGAGAGATTCCTGAGTCGGATCACCAGGATTGTCAACTATGCCATGTGTCTCTAGCACACACCATCGTACGCTAGTTTCCCTATCCAATAAAGCACATGAACCTATGTGTGTGTGTGACACTTTAAATGCCATGCTTTATGGTGCAAGACATGGTCATAAGATCATAATTGCTGGTGTAGCTTGCCAAGCTAAAGATCCTGGTAGGCCTGCCTGGCAACATGAATAAATTACCAGCTATGTTACTTGGACACTGACATGGGCGTCGATGTCAGTGTCAGACACAATAATCGGTATCCAACACGGCAGGTCTTAAAAAACTAGACATAAGAGAAAAAAGAGAGATTTAAAGAATTATGCAAACAAAACCATAAAATATAAAATGCACATTCCTTTCTAGTTTGTAATTTGATCCTTGAAGATACACAAATGCCAATGACATAATATAAACATGTAAGTTTGCAAGTACAAAAACAAATCATCAAGACTAATCAACAACCACACTTTTAAGGCAAAACATAGAACAACAAAAACATATACATGACAAGTGTTGACAAAGTTGGACAAATATATCCATGACGCACAAAACAGGACACTCACTGGATACGGATTGTCCAAACACATTTTAAGGTGCAGTCACTCGTCACAAATGTCCAAAATTTTGGACACTCCTGATTTTAAAAACGGTGTCTCAGTATCGGGAAGTGTCTGACACTGATACATCAGCTTGGGAGAAGTGTCCATGTAACAAAGATTACCAGATCCTCCAATTAAATCCCAACCACTAACCTAAAGGATCAAATCCTAGTTTACCAGGGACATAGTCCAAATTATCCTACCCTTGTGTACTAGGGTTCTTGGCCAATTAACAAACTACAAGAAAAGCAAGGCAATGAACCACAATCTTGATATACGAGTAAATCTTGAACCAAGTAAAGAGAGGCAAGTCTGTGCAACATGTTTACATACTACATAAAATAGGAAATATACAACTACAAAACAGGAAAAAGATTTACAATCAAGAAGAAAAAGAAGAGTTGATAGATGTCTAAATAGAGAAAACCCACCATTAGTTTAAGGGCAGAAAAAATGAGAAAGAAAAATCATAAAAAGCAATGGCATGACAGTAAAGTACCTTTCTGAGGACCAGTAAGTGGTTGTGAGCGTGAACTGTAGTTAGATGAAGGCCTATTAATGATAGAACCAGACTGGGTGGATACAGAGACAGACTGAACCTCCTGGAGATGGTTTTTTTCCACTCCTTGAGTTTTACTTGTTACTGCCCCATGCAGGAAGGAGTTTTCAGTTCCCAATGCAGCCTTATCACTCACGGTCGATGATTGCTCGGAATCAGTTACATCACCAGAAGCAAGTTTATTGATGTGCAGGTGATCTGGCAAGTTTGGTGTGACCAACTTCACGTCTGAAGGAACTGTAGCAGTTGCCTCCTGATTTGGTTGATGACTTCCTGTTTCAGATTTAATAGCTCCAACTACACCTGGGACTCTTGGACCATGAGATGGATTTGGCACAGGATCAGGCAATGACGAATAAACACCTGACAGAGGCGGTGGTGTCTGAGTTGATAAACTTTGACTAGGATTTGCTGCAACTTGTCCACTCCTAGCAGCAACTACAGAAGCAGTGCTTCTTTCTACTTCAGATGGTGGCAGTTCCGGACTTCCTGCCTTGTTACTGTCAACCAAACTTTCTCTGGCAAGAGAACCCTCTATTCCATGTACCTGGGCTGCATGACCATGAGTAGCGTTCTCATATGTTGCACTTGTTGGGCCATTAGATGTTGCTGATATTGGGCTGCAAACAGAAAACATTCAATAAGCATTTTGTGCAAATAAAGCATGTAAACATCAAATATTTCAAAGACACATGCAAAAGCATATGACACCCATGAAATATCCTTTCAAGAAACAGTAACAGATTGTTGGCCAGTGCAGTACAAAGGCTGCCTTCTTTCCAGCACACTTTATTGTTGATAAGCTAAAACCAATAAAAATCCTCAAATAGAGTGCTTTGGTGATGAAATCAAGAGGAAAAAATTAAGATAATCAATGGATGCCACTATTACAATACCTCTTCATACATTGGAATAGTATTGGAGTTGGTCAATTTTAGCTAGCCCAACACTTCAAATGACAAAAGTAAAACAGCTTCCAGTTCCAACAGTAAATGATTCAACACTGACTGATCGATTATAGGTTTCAAGGATAAATGCATTTTTATGATAAAAGAAATAATCACAGCAACAACAACTACGCCTTCATCCCAAAACAATTGGGGTCGGCGATATGAACCAAAAAAGAAAATCATTATGGGTCTTCCACATGAATCCTTCTCCTCTAATCATTTTTATCCAATGCCATGTCCTCGGTGAGGTTCAAAGCATTCATATCCTTTCCTATCATCTCTATCCAAGTCTTCCTAGGCCTACCCCGACCTCTTTTAACTAATATGTTTTCCCATTTCTCCATCCTTCTAACTGGAGCATCATTAGGCCTTCGCCGAATATGTTCAAACCACCGTAAACGATTGTCTCACATCTTATTTTCAATGGGTGCAACGCCTACCTTCTTACGTATCTCCTCGTTCTGAATCTTATCTTTTATTGTATTTTCACACATCCATCTAAGCATACGCATCTCAGCTACACTCATTTTTTGAATATGATGTCTCTTGGCAGCCCAACATTCCGTACCATATAGTAAAGCGGGCCTAATAGTCCTCCTATAAAACTTTTCCTTCAACCGCAATGACATTCTACGATCGCACAACACTCCAGTTGCACTTTTCCATTTCATCCACCCAACATTTATCCTATGTTTTACATCTCCATCAATTTCTCCATACTTTTGAATGATAGATCCCAAATATTTGAAACAATCATCCACCGGTATTTCTTGCTCACCAAGCTTCACTACACTCCCATCACTACTTTGTTGCTTACTAAACCGACATTCCATATATTCCGTCTTACTCTTACTCAACTTAAAACCTCTTGCTTCCAATATCTGTCTCCATAATTCTAACTTAGCATTAACCTCAGCTCTAGACTCATCAATCAAAACAATATCATCAGCAAACAACATACACCACGACACATTTTCTTGAATAAGCTCATCCATCACTATAGCAAATAGGAAAGGGCTTAAGGCAGATCATTGATGTAACTCAACCGTTATAGAAAAATTGGTTGTCACCCCTCCACAAGTGCGGACATTGGTTACTACTCCTTCATACATATCTTTAATTATACTAATGTACTTGAGAGAAACACCTTTCTTTATCATTGTCCACCAGAGAACGTCCTTAGGTACTCTATCGTATGCCTTCTCCAAATCAATAAAAACCACATGCAAATCTTTGTTTCTCTCTCTATATCTCTCAATAAGTTGTCTAAGAAGATGTATAGCTTTCATAGTTGATCTTTCAGGCATAAAACCAAATTGATTCTCCGATATCATGACAACCTTCCTCAACCTATACTCAATCACCCTCTCCCAAAGTTCCATGGTATGACTTATGAGTTTTATACCACGATAGTTTGTGCAATCTTGTATATCACCCTTATTCTTATATAGAGGCATCAAAGTACTCTTCCTCCACTCATTAGGCATCTTATTTATCCGCCAAATCTAGTTAAAAAGATTTGTCAATCATTCTAAACCTTTCTCTCCCAAGCATTTTCAAGCCTCGATAGGTATACCATTTGGGCCGACTGCCCTTCTTGATTTCATTTTCTTCAAAGCCTCTGCAATTTCTTTACTGATTTCAATGTGTCAACATCAATCAAGTTTCTTATTATTTCCAGCAACATGCTGCATCAAACAAGCTCCCATGGCAGCAGGGCATGCAGTTGCATGTGTAGCACAAATAGATGGTCATAACACAAGGGAAGCAGTGGCTCATAAACATAGCAGCAATGCAAATAAGAGAAACATGTCACATGAAATTTAATAAGCTTGCATTCAAGAAAAAGTCCAATATCAAAAAATATGCAGACATATAAGATGACTCAAATCTTTTGTTCCTAGATGTTTGGATGTGCATGGAGAGGTTATGGCTAAAGTTACCTTGATACAGGACTCTTCATCTTGTTCTCAGAAGTCTGTGTTGCAGATGAAGATGTTGCCAGGGGAGCTCCTTTGTCTGTTGTTTGGTCAGCCCCATTTTCCTTCGCAACACTGGAGTTTTTTCCACCACCAACATCTGACCAGATAGAAAATGTCAAAAAATCTTCATATTATTCCATAAACATTCGCAAGCTTCGCTTGTAAGAGAGAGAAAGGTAACATATAACCTTTCAAACACATGGAACAGAAGGGAGAAAAAAACTAGTAACAATCAAGGAGGTTCATATTTTTTCCCATATGCATTATTGGATTTTGCTCATTATAAAATATACAAACAGGGCAATATGTGAAACAAGCTTAAGAAGTTCACACATACAAACAAAGTAGTCAACTTCTGCTCAACAAAGCATCATATTATCTGATAACTACAGGCAGGAAAAAGAAATTGGTTGAAACTATCAACTGAAAATGAGAATCAACTCATATATCAGTAAGAATTCAGACATGATCCAGTTAAATAACCAGACTGACTACCAAAATGAAAATATATTTGCACTGAGTCTTAAAAAATTGTACCATGTGAGATATAACGAGAAGACACACTCCCTCTCCCACCCCTCCCCCCTTGGCCTTGCATACCACCTCTCCACCTTTGATCACCAGACTCCTTGTTGTTTGCATTCTACAAAACCATTTATGGAAAATTAGCATCACAATCAAGCAGAAGAGGAATGAGTCCCCTCACAACTCTTTGCATATCCGAAATAAATGTTAATCTACCACCAGATAACAAGGTGAAACAAAACATATCATGGAATTCATTTCAATATGAAGAAAAAATCTAAAAAAACACAAAACAAGATTTCTAACAGAATAAAGTATTCATCAGATCTAGAGGAGCCCCATACTTCCCTGACAAACACCATACATCACATTACTATTGACAATACAGCATAGCAAAAAACAAAGAACATGCATTTCAAGAAATGTGCAGCTTGGGTAGAAATGTTATGATAAGGATATTTAGAGCCTATTTTTTTATCATTTATGTTGATGCTTAGAGAGTTCAATTAGGGTTCTAGGTGATTCCAACAGGGTTCATTGACAATGTGTGTTTCTAAACAGCAGGCTCAATATATGATTTCTGTTTTTTCGGGGAAATTATACATGTGCTATGCAAACCCCTTTCAAATCCGAATTACTGTTTATGATCTTTCAACTGACCAAAACCACAGACAGATGATCTTTGAACAATGCAAAGAAGAAAGCTGCTATACAATGAAACCACAAAGAACAATCTTTTAATAGATCCATCTTTATTCACACTTTTCCAGCTGCTCTTTTCTTCAGAATTATTTTCAGAAATTATCTTTAACTTCAAAATGTTAGGCTTATATGGACTTCAAATTTTGGTTTTTCCTAATGCCATTTACTGAGACCTCAGGACCTCACAAGAGCTCAACAGTTGGATGCTGATAGACGTTCCGATGCTGTGAAAGAGAAAGCTGAGATAATGACAAGCATGGTGCCCCTGCTCCCTTACAAGGTAATTCCTATTAAAAAAACCTTAGAAATAAAAAACACGAATATTTTTTCCATTTTTTTAGCAAAATGTTTTATCCAAACACCATAAAAGAAGCATGAACAGCATACGAAAGGTACATGTGTAAATGGCATCCATAGACACCTACTTTCACTTAGAAAGCAGATAAGCAATAATATGAGGGTTCCATGCAGTAGAAGAGATCAACAACACCCACACGGTTATAAAGCATTCCACATGGAATTGTCTAACATAAAGTTACATATTTCACTTCTGATGAAAATCAATCAAACAACAATTAAAGATAACATTAGCTAGCACTGAATGATTCTATATACCACGCAAACCATCAATATCAGCAGTAGTTAGCCAATATTTGAAACCATAAGTTTAATCAGCAAAACTCCTTCATAACCTTAGTCAAAAGCGTTGACTAGAACTGACTAGTCCACCTAGTCGGTCTAGGCGTAAGTGAAACGCATAGGCTTTGCAATTCCTAGGTGAGTACCTTAAAAGGTACCAATCAGTGTTGTTAAAAATGTGCCTCAAAGCGAGGCCTCAAGGCGCAAAAGGTGTGCCTCGCCTTGAGGTGCGGCCCTATGTGCCTTGAGGCGCACTTAAATAGCAAGCCCATGGTGCATGCCACATGCACTATGAAGCGTATGCCACGGGGCGAGGCACGCCTTACCCTGAGGTGTGCGCCTCATTTGATTAGGTCAAATGAGTGTCAAACCATCAAAGCCCCATTTGACCCAAATTTGGGGAGAGCCTTACCCTTATTAGGGTTGGTCCCTCTCTTCTTTCCCTCTCTCGCCGCTCAATCCAAGGTTGTATGTATCGTATAGTAACCCGTATCGGTTGGGCCTATAGTTACAGCGTATCGTATCATAAATTTTTAATAAAAAATCAAAAATCAAGAAAAATCAGAAAAGATAGCCAAAATGCTAAAAAATCATAACACTTGAAACAATGATGAATTTCACAAAATACAACCATAAAATCACATATGAAGCATTTATGTCTTGGTATGAATGGCATGCATAAGACATTGAACCTTAAATAATCAATATAATATGCTATAAATGGCAAGCTCACAAGAAATATGCAAACTATGAAATAATATGCATATTAAATAATGAATCTAAGCTAATAAGTTACAAGATTCATAATAATGTGTGTTTATTTTACATAAAAAAAACAAATTGTTTTTTAATCCGTAAAAAAGAAAACCCCGTAAGCATGTTTAATATTACTTATTATGTAATGTTATATATATATATATATATGTGTGTGTGTGTTACTGTGCTTCTGTGATTTTTTTTGTGAAAGGCTGAATTCATACTTTATGCTGATATGTTATGAGTAATTGTATATATAGTTATGTATATTGTGCAATATAACGTGAATTTTTATTAATTGAATTTTTATTTTTCTGTGAATGAATGCATAGTTAATCTTGTTAATTAATTTTTTCTATAAATGCCTGAAAACATGTTAATTTTGTTGATTAATTTTGTTGATATATGCATAGTTATTATTTTCTGAATTTTATTTGTTTCTGTGAATTTTTCTATAAAAGCCTGAAAGCATGTTTAGTATTATTTATTATGTAATAATTATATATGTGTGTGTGTGTGTTATTGTGCTTCCGTAATTTTTATTAATTGAATTTTCATTTTTCTGTGAATGCATGCATAGTTAATCTTGTTGATTAATTTTTTCTATAAAAGCCTGAAAACATGCTAATTTTGTTGATTAATTTTGTTGATATATGCATAGTTATTATTTTCTGAATTTTATTTGTTTCTGCAAATTTTTTTATAAAAGCCTGAAAGCATGTTTAGTATTACTTATTATGTAATATTATATGTGTGTGTGTGTTATTGTGCTTATGTAATTGAATATATATGTATATACAGTTATATATATGTAATTATTATATTCTGCAATATAATCTGCATTTCAGAATATTATATAATATATAATGCAATATAATCTGTATTTCAGCATCTACTTTTTTCTGTGAGATCTGAATTTCTTTTATTTATTTGTCTTTGTAGATATTTTTAAATGCTTTTTTAAGTTTTTTTTATTTGAGGCTTACGCTTTACGCCTCGAGGCTTACAAGTTACGCCTCGCTTTAGTTTTTTGTGGAGAGCTTCGCTACGCCTCAACGCTTTTCACAACATTGGTATCAATTGTGCCGACTAGGGCACCAAGTCAACAACTAAGCTGCCCCACCCAGGCGTGAGGGAAGTTCAGTTATTTATTATTATATATATTCTGTTAATTTTTTATATATATAATTATATATGTGTGTGTGTGTTTGTGTGATTTGTTCTGCGAAATGATGAAAACATGCTTAGGTAATTGTATATATATGTATATATATATATATATATAATGTGTGTGTGTTTGCTTTTGGGATTTTTTCTGTGAAACATTGAAAGCGCACACAGTTTTAATTGATTATGTTTATATATGTATATATATGTGTTACTTTGTTTCTGATGAATTTTTCTATAAAAGCCTGAAAGCATTGTTTGGTATTATGGATTATAAAATATGTTATTTATATACATATGTGTTATTGTGCTTCTGTGAAAAACTAAAGCATATTGTGTTAATACACACAAAACAAATATATGTTCTAGAATAAAATTATACAAGTACTTAATTCCTGGATCCAAATGTCAAATAAACAAGCACAAAATACCTCTTTCCTCTTGTCACGCTTTCTTTTCACCTCGTGGAAAGTATCTGCAAAACCATAAATGTACTTTACAATTGTCTCTTCAAGATGGCTGAAGAAATCAAAACATGTATAAACAAAAGATAAGAAACTGTGGTTGCAAGTAAAAAGTTCACTAGGTATTCACTCTATGAGGAAACAGTACATGTTGAAGTATGGGAAAACAAACCTGACAATCTTAAAATCGAGGGTTATTGATGACACAACAACCTGGGTAACTGTTTTAGGAAGCTACTTCCTATGTTACAGAATAAATCTAGACAGATAATTCTCAAAGAAAAACCTACAAACTTGTCTCTTCTTTTCTCTTAAAACTTCATCATTATCGACAACTTGATCCAACTAAGGATCCAGTCTGCAAGAACCACCTATCACCTGAGACTCTAAAGTTCTTAAGCACCGAGGTCTCTTTCTGTGGTCCATAAACAGGTTCTTCTGCTCTGTTTTCAGGAGGCATGCAATTACCAAGTAAGTCAACCATGTTAGTAGACCACTCGTAACCTCAAACGGAGCTACGGAATAAAAAAGAAACTAAATAATCTGCCCAGAATATGGAAGATCTGGTGGCAAAAGCAACAGCATAACCACCAGAACACAGACACAACTAGTGCCTTTGGCTCTGGTAGAAACTTTTCAGCCCTTTCTCAAGAATCACAAGTTAACATCTGATTGAATTGACAACTATCAATCCTTGCACAGACAGGATAAAAAAAAGAAATTAGTAATTAAAACCAGCACAAAATCAAACAAATCTCAGTTTTTTTCAAAGTCAACACAGCCCATCAGAAGTAAAATCAGAATTCATCTACCCAACAACCAAGAGAGAGAGAGAGAGAGAAAAGGTTGGGAGGGAGAGAAAGAAAGGTATGATCCTTGCTAGTGTACATGGACACCGGTATCACCACTATGGTCAATCAGATCCAATGGCTAAACCAACAACTAGCCAAATCAAAACTATATATCATCACTCGAACATGATCTTCTCCTCCCCAATCACAGGCTACAGTAGTTCCATAAAAAATAAGACCAAAAACAGCTTTTAAATCCCGGAAAAACAATAACCCATCAAAGCATTCGTTAAATAAACAGGAAAACAGAAGGGGAACACCCATCAAAATCAAATCCCCAACATGACCCACCTCAGATTTCCCACAGAAACCAGCGACCCTTGCCCCAAAACCCGATTCTGGCTCCGATTCGCGACACCCCAACAAACCCCAACCCCAAAAGCGAGACACCAACCAAAGGGAAAAGGGAGAAAACGTTACAAAAAATTTTGTGGGTGAGAGAGTACCTTGAAGGAGGAGTTTCTGAGCGGTCTCGTTGGGATCCATCGAGCACTCCTTGAGCATTGCGTATATCTCATCGTCGGAATGATTCCCCGCGATCTCTTTGATGTTCAGGATGGTCTTCCGCACGCTCGCGGGAACCGAGCTCGAGACCCCAACCCTAAATCCGCCGCTCATATTTAGAGTGAGAAAAGAGAGAGGGAGGTAAGAGAAGAAGAGATAGATGGGGAGGAGGGATGGCAGCTTAGGAGTAAAGGAATGGGGAAAATGAAGAAAACAACAATATTAAAAAACAAATGGTGGGGTGCTGAGGGGTGGCAGAGAGAGAGAGAGGGTTTTGAATCGTTGAAGTCTAGAGAGAGAAAGAGGAGGTAAGGGGAAGAAAGGAACACCTCTTATATGCAGTAGGGCTTTTGACAACAACAATATCAAACATTATTATTGAAAATAAGACACACAACATTCACACACAAAAGGCAAGAAGGGAAAACCCTTTCCACAATGCATGCTTATCAGAGGTAGTAAATTACCTAAATGCCTATAAGCTTTGCTAGGTATGGATATTTGGGACATGGATTTCAGTTTATTTACATGACTATCGCTTTTCAAAAAGGGTTACACTTTTAAAATTAAATTGAAAGATAATTATCTGGATGATAAGGAAATAGGGGAACTTTTTTTTATATTTAACTTGAAAAACTTTGGTTCAAGAGGGGGGGGGGGGGGGGGTATATTTAACGAGAAAAACTTTGGTTCAAGAGGCTGAGAGAAAGACTGATGCCTTACTCATATGACCAACTGCCAAAACGTTAAAAACCTCTTGCTCACCTGGAGATCTATTTCTTCAGCCTTGAGGCCAAAGAAGTGGACCCCCAATATCAAACTTTTAACATCCTTTAAGTTTAATTCATTAAGGGAGTGTTTGATTGTGCGAACGCCGCCGGTGTTCCTCTGTGCAACACATGTGGCCCACTAGTTCAGGCGAACGCGAGACACTACGTCCCTTGCATCCCTTTGAGACGCATTTTGGTGTATGGAACCCCTCGAACAAGGGAGGACATGACACCCTGGACACCTTTGGAAAAAAATGCATGTTTGGTGTCTTTGTCCAGGGCTGTCCACAGACAGGACATGGTGTCCTTGTCCTCCCCTGTCAGTGAATCTTAACACCCCCTAAGCTGACCCAGCTAACCAGATCTGCAGCATCCTTGTGGGTTAGAGATTATTGTTCTTAATCATCAAAGACTCGTGAGATTATCATAATGCTCAATTACTTTACATGGTCAGCTTTGAAAATGCATGCATAATCTATGATTTAACTTAAAGCAATATTTATAAGAAGACTAATTCATTACCAATAGTCTTGGCTGTGGATTCCTCTAAAATGCAAATAAGTGACCATGTGAGCTCGTTTTTTGTCATGTTCTAAACTAAATAGCGTGTATTCACGTGAACAATGCATAGTTCTTGACGTGAAGAGATCATCTTTGTACTTTGTATCCTTGCATATGACTTAAAAATACTCTTTGTCCAAGAATCTATACTCCTAACCTAAGTAGGACTCCAAGAGGGGCCCATGTGGGAGAGTCCAAACCCAAGTGGGAGTTCAAAGGGGGCATCCGAGCATAGTGGATTTTGGAGCTAGGATTGATCCTATCTGGAACATATCCAACACTGGGATGGATCTAGCTAGGTCAGACCTGAATTAAGGACGGGTCTATAACAATTTACCCCTCTTAAACACATTTTGTCCTCAAGGCAGGTAGTTCTAGTACTGAGTTGCCAACTGGTTATTCCCAGATTGCTTCCTCTACTGGGAGATCAGACAGGACTGGATGCCCGATGGGTGGGCTCGCCCTTATACAGCTTAAGGCGAGAGATGTAGAACACGGGGTTCACCTGGGTTCCTGTCGAGAGATTTAGGTGATAAGCCATGAAACTGATTCACTCGAGAACAAGAAATGGTCCATAAAAGCATGGAGCCAACTTGTGCAGTGATACTCGGTGAACCATGCTCTGGCGATGAGGCGACAACCTAAGGAGCACAAGGTTGCCCACCTGAAACTGTCGTAGCCTATGCTTCTTGTCATAGGCACACTTCATTCTCTCTTGTGTTGTTGCCATGTTTTGTTGCAATGACCGCAGAAGATGGTCTCTATGTAGTAGGGCAGACTCCATCGCGTCTGCCTATACAGCTCCACCAACGTACTCAACTATGGTCAGTGGAGGCCAACCATACACTGCCTGGGACGGAGTCATTTGTGTGGTGGAATGGTGAGCTATGTTATATGACCACTCAACCAAAGGAAGGAGTCTCACGCATGCCTTGGGTCGATCTCAAAAGAAGGCACAACGATAATCCTCTAAGTATTTGTTTAGCACCTCGGTTTGTCTGTCTGTCTGAGAATGGTACACGATACTCATGGCTAGCTTCGTCCCTTGCAAGTGAAATAACTCTACCCATAAGGTGTTGATAAACACCATGTCTTTGTTGCTAATGATGGTACGGGGCATCCCATGCAAGCGAAACACCTCTTGTATGAACAGCTCAGTGATGGACTTGGCAGTGTAGGGGTGAGTTAAGACTATGAAGTAGTTGTACTTGGATAGTTGATTCACTACCACCATGACAGTGGACTTTCCCTGCACAGAGGGCAATCTGTCTATGAAGTCTATCGAGATATTATTTCATACATGCTTTGTGTCTGTTAGGGGTTGCAGAAGCCCAGTGGGGGATGCATCCTCATACTTAACCTACTGACAAACATCACACTGGGCCATGGACACCCGCACCTGCTTCTTTATGCCTCTCTAAGCAAACTCTCTACTCAAATGTTGATAGGTTCATTGGACTCCTTCGTGACTAGCAGACATTATGGCATAGTATTGGTCGATGAGGAGCCTTGTGAGATCAAATTAAGAAGGAATCACAATTCGCCCATGGTGCATCACCAAACTACCCCAGATCTCTAACCTGAAAGCCTCCCCTCTTGAAATTTATGATGTGATAGTTGAGAGAAAATCATGTACTGCATAAGCCCGTTATAGGTCATCAAAGAACGAAAATGTCACCTGGGTCACAGTGAAGCACATCAACTCGTCCTCATGGCCTTGTCAAGAGTGGTCGTCGACCACTCAATTGTTGGCCCTTACGATACTGGATCTCAAAGTCATACCCAAGGAGCTTTGAGATCCACTTATGCTGGGTGGGGGTACTCACTTTTTGCTTGAGTATGTACTTCAAATTCTAGTGGTTTGTCCTCACCACAACGTGTCTACTGATCAAGTAGGGGCGCTACTTGTCCATGGCCAGGAGGACGACCATGAACTCCTACACTTATGTGGACAAACCCTGCTTACCCTCTACAATTACCTAACTAAATAAGGCCAAGGGAGGTTCCTCATGCATGAGAAGACCCCCTACGCCTACCCTGAAGGCATCAGTCTCAACTATGTAGGTCTTTGTGGAATCTGACAGTGTCAAAATGGGAGCTCGTGTCATATCCTCCTTCAAGGACTCGAAGGTTGTGGTGGCCTTCGCACCCCCATAGCAAAGCTCCCTTCTTCAGCAGAGTAGTCAAGGGGTAGGCGATCTGAGCATGCCCTGAATAAACTTCCTGTAGTACTCGATAAGGCTAAGAAAACCCTATAGTCCCTTGATTGTTTGAGGGTCTGGCCAACTCAAAATTGCCTCGATCTTCTCGAGGTCCACCTCCACTCATTGATCAGAGATGACATGTCCCAAGTAATGGACACATACTTGGTCAAAACTACACTAACTCAACTTGGCATACAACTGATGCTCAACGAGAATCTCCAAGGCTACTTGTAGGTGATGCATATTATCTTCCCAAGAAGGGTTGTAAATGAAAATATCATCGAAGAAGACCAATATGAATCATCAAAGGTAGGGCCAAAAAACATCAATTATCAAACGCTAAAATGTTGTTGGGGCGCTGGTAAAGCTGCAGGGCATCACCAAAAACTTGCAGTGACCGTCGTGAGTCTGAAATGTAGTCTTATGAACATCTTCGAAGGCCTGTGAATCCGATGATATCCAGACCCGGCGTCTAACTTAAAAAAATAGTCTACCCTATGGAGCTCATATAGCAACTCATCGATTACCGAAATCAAGTACTTATCATTAATCATAATATGATTAAGGGCCCAATAATCTATACAAAATCACCAAGATTTGTTATTCTTCTTCACCAACGGAACTAAAGAATAATACAGACTCTTGTTGGTCTGGATAATTACATTAGAGAGCATTTCTCATACCAATCACTTAATTTCTAGCTTTTGAGCGTGCACATACCTGTAGGGTCATACATTCGTTGGCTTGGTTCTTGACTCTATAGGACCGACATGTCATGAGACCAAGAAGGTGGGAGGCCCTTGGGCTCTATAGACCTAAGTCTGATAGGGTAGACCCAATAGGCTAAGTTGGGGGCCTAAGGGTAGGTTAGATTAACTAGGTAGGCTCAGAACAGTAGGGATGTCTGGGCTAGGCTAGGTTATTAATGCAACAGAATGTCCTCAATCTGGTATAGGCTCTCCTTAGGTCTCTCTCACTCACTCTCTGAACACTACAAGAAAAATGCTAATTAGCGACGAAACTTTGTGACAGAAAAAATCTGTCACAAAGTGGCAATGGATTAGCGAGAGAAAACCATATGTCGCTAACATGTAAAATATTTACGAAATTAGCGACGAAAAACTTTTTGTCGTCAAATGCATCGCTCAGTAGCGACGGAAGTGTTTTGATGCAAAACCAGGCGACCTTAGCGACGGATATAGCGATGGAAAGTTTTCCGTCGCTACTTAGCGACGGAGATTGCGACAGAAATTTTTCGTCGCTAAATGTTGATGTAAAACGCTCGCTACTTAGCGACGAAGTAGCGACAAAATATTTTTGTCGCCCATCCATCGCTAAATGTTGATTTTAAACGACCTATGGCATGAAATCATTTTTTTTACTCTCTCTCTCTCTCTCTCTCTCTCTCTCTCTCTCTCTCTCTCTCTCTCTCTCTCTCTCTCTCTCTCTCTCCGCGCTGCGCCGCTCCGCTTTCCATCCTCTCTGTGACAACCGACGCCTCCCTCTCTCCAGCGACCGCCCCCTCCCGCTCTTCGTCGACCGCCCCATCCTTCTCTCCGGCTACCGACGATCGCCCTTCTCCCAGTTTCTGTCGTCTGTCACCATCGCCGTCATGACCTTTGAGGTAAAACCCTCTGCTTCCTCTGAGCTTTCTGGCACCAGCGTCTAACAACCCCTCAGGTAAAGAACCCCCTTCATCTGTCTTCTTCCTCTTTATCTTTTTCTTTCATTTTGTTAGGCGGCAGGATTGTTACCGCTAGTGGGTTTTCCGACGAGATGGGAAGGGCAAAATGGGAGGGGGTGAGAGGGAAAAGGAAGGGGATTGCAGTATTATGGGAAATGGGAGGGGACTTCTTGCACCTACATGGAAATTGCCATCTTTTCTCTCTTTTTTTAGTTCTTTTAAAAAACATTTACATCACCATTCGTAGGCTTCATAATCCAGAGGACATTTACTGTAATATGAATATTTTATTATCAAAATTTTGTACAATAGCAACCATTCATTTTTTGCCATTTTGAAATACATGTTTGAGCATCAAGATGCTTAATCAGAATCATGTTTTTTTATTGAATAAACAATGATAAACACATCTAACGATTTGATCTATCATAAAACACTTAAAATTGTGTTTTTTGAAAGGCAACAAAAACTTTGAGCCTAACCATATATACATTTTCACACGTGTGAATCCATGATTCATCGTACAGTTGTCATATGTGTTCTATAATGTACACATCATTATAAAATATAATATATAGTTGTGTGAAACATGCAATATACATTGCCTTCATATGCATCCAGATCCATAAATATTTTAGTGGTATAACACATCATGTGCATGTGTGTTTTTTTGTGTTTCTCCGCATGCATGTGTGTATGTGTTAGCCGGTGTCAGGACCACGTGTGCATCCACAAGATGTCTACTATACACCCATGCATCATGTAAAATATATAGCCACATAGTACAAGATGAGAAAAAATGTGGCAAAAGTTTTTATTACACACACACACACACACGCACACACACACACACACACACACACACACACACACACACATATATATATATATATATAAAATATTGAATTTTTTTTTGCTTCTTTGACAGGAAAGTGAGACCCAAGATCACCTTTGGCATCTTTTTGCACATGTTCGTGCTTGGGTTGCTTGGGTACCCACCAAAACCTTAAATCTTCCTCCATCTCCAATTCCAAATCCTTTTTAACACTAAGACTTGTTTTTTTTTCTCTCTTTTTAATGCACATATGAGTTAGTGGCATATGAGTTAAAAATTTCAATTTGTTTGGTAGAAATGTTTTTTTTTTCCTTCTAGCACTGCAATTATAATAGTTTGCAATGTTTGATGTGTAATTATAACATTTTTATTTGTTAGAATATGGTTTGTGGAAGTCACAGTGGTCGAGGACCAAGTGGAAGTCGTGGGACATCATTAGGTAAATGTTTTTGTGTTATATTTAAATATAGACATTCATTATATTTTTGCTTATATATTGATATAAACATTGTTGTTAGTCGTCTTTATAGGATCCCAGTTTAGTGAGAGGCAGTCTCAGTCTTCGTCTTCACGCAATGCTTTGATAGTTATATCATTTAAATAATTGTATACTTGATTAGTTTAAATGTGTATTGTGTGAATTTCTAACTCATTGTTCTGTAGGTGATGTTTCACCTACACATGACTCACCTACACCAACTACTCATACAGATCACGAGACAACTCCAGATGCAGGGTCTTCTCAGTGTGACACACGATGACTCATTCAAATTGTGTATATCGATAGGCGACCGTAAGTATTTAATTGTCACTTATCCAATACTTATCTTATATGCAGTCGACCATAAGTATTTAATTGACAGTCGATTGTTAATGTGTATCAATTCATGTGTAGTGCAAGGTTCGAGCAACAAGAAATAATACAAGACATTAGGAAGTCACTACTGCAACATCTTCTAGGACCAGTCGCGCAATAGAAAGAGTACCCAAGAGAGGTGTTGGACAGTTTAATGTCTTCATTCATGGTATGCAATCATTTATCATAACTACTGTGATTCATATTTAATTTTTTGTTATACTCATGTGTGCTAACTTTCTGAAACTATTTATAGGCTTCCTATCGCTTTGCGACTACGAAGGAGGAGAAAGACGTGATGGTAGTATGGCAGAAGGTGATTGCCAATAGATTTGTCGATATGTTGCACAATATGAAGACTGTAGCAAAAAAGCAGCTGGTGGAATAGATGATCTACTGCAGTGGAAGGGTCATGGGCCTTCTACTATCAGGAGAGATTACTAGGAGGGCATGTGCGACAAGTGGACTAACAATGAATTTCAAAACCACTCAGCAAAGGCTGTACAAAATAAAGCGAAGATGCCCGATGCCCATCTACACACAGGTGAATCTAGGATTTTTGGTGGCCACAAAAAGAAAATGGTAACTCATTAATATATATATATATATATATATATATGTTGTCAAATTTAAAAGTATTGTTGCATACTTTTTAATTGTTTTTTTATCATTTAACCTCGCAGGAAGTAGAAAAATGAGGTCTTGTGCCTTACAAAAATGTGTTTGTTGAAACACATAGACGTAAGACCATCAGAGAGTTCGTATCAGAGAAGACAAGAGCAACAACAGTATTATTTATTGTATTAATAAATATTATAATAAGCAAGTTACTATGAATTACGTTATCATAAACATTGTAATTCTTAATTATTAATTCATATTCTAATGATTATATTGTAAGAGTCATACGAGCAGCAAATGGTACAATGATATGACGATGACTTCACTCAGCATCCACCTTTTGATCTTGCAGCATGGGTGACTGCAACCGGTGAACCTAAAAAGGGTCATGTGTTCGGGTTTGGGAGTAACATGAACACCACACCAGTCGTTGCCTCAAACAGCCATGACTCTCAGAGTTCTCCCACTAGCATCAACTCCCAACGTTCGATTGACCCTGCTATGTCTTAGGATGGTGTCTGTTAGCGTATTGAGAACAAAATGCAGTACTTTTTAAATTAAGTCATTCCCAACATTGTCTGTAATAAGTTGTGCAACTTTTTTCAGGACAGAGGAACTTCATCTGTATTCAATATGAGCTCTGGTGCTTGTCAGGTATAAAGTTTTTTTACTGCCTTATAACACATATGAGCATGATAGAATCACATATACAGTTTTTTTACTGCTTTATAATACATATGAGCATGATAGAATCACGTATAATGTTTTTTTACTGCTTTAGAACACATATGAGCATGATAGAATCCGGTATAAAGTTTTTTTAAGGCCTTAAAACATATATTAGCATGATAGAATCACGTATAAAGTTTTTTTACTACTTTATAACACATATGAGCATGATAGAATCATGTATAAAGTTTTTTTACTGCTTTAGAACACATATGAACATGATAGAATCAGGTATAAAGTTTTTTTACTGCCTTAGAACACATATGAGCATGATAGAATCACATATGAAGTTTTTTTACTGCCTTAGAACACATATGAGCATGATAGAATCACATATAAAGTTTTTTTACTGCTTTATAACACATATGAGCATGATAGAATCATGTATAAAGTTTTTTTTACTGCCTTAGAACACATATAAGCATGATAGAATCCCATATGAAGTTTTTTTACTGCTTTATAACACATATGAGCATGATAGAATCACATATGAAGTTTTTTTACTGCCTTAGAACATATTTAAGCATTCTGTTTATAATTACTAATATTTTGGTTCTCTTGCAGGATGCTAGAGATAATCAACGTAGAGGAGATGATGGAGGTATGGAGGGAGGGGTAGATCGAAAAAATGAAGAGGATGATGCCCTGAATCTTGACGACGATTAGATTCATGTATTTAATTTGTTTGACATACTTGTAACTAATTATAACTTGGCAGAGACTGTATTTGGTTGTTTAACTTATAACTTGTGTTAATTTTGTTTCACCTGTATAAATTTTTTGTGTATATTTTGTTTTTTATAAGTAGGTTATATGAATTATATAACGAGAAATTTTCTCAAGTTTCATATATATTTTTTTTTAATCAGGCGATTGTTTGCGACAGACGTTAATCCGTCGATAACTTATCGACCCAAAGTTAGCAACAGATTATATCTGGATATCATCCATCATTATGTCGTCGCTAATTAGCGACGGAGTAGCGATGGATATACGTTGTCGCTAATCCGTCGCTAATCATCTACGGATTGGCGACATATAAAATTCAACGCAATTTAGCGACTAGGATTATGCGACGGATGCTGTCTGCCGCTAATCCGTCGTTAAGGATGTTTAGCGATGGATTAGCGTGGACAGCGTCCGTCGCTAATACGCATTTTTCTTATAGTGGAAGTAGGGGGTATGCCCCTATTTATCTAGTTTTGTGTGAATCTTAGACTTTAAATCTCATATTCAAGATTCTGTTTCTATGGATCTTGGGTCAAGATATTCAAATCCAACTACTACACAATAATTGTGATATGATTGGTTGGTTATTTGAGGTGTCAAGCTCTGGTTGGCCCAATTTGGGCGGCTTACCCTATAGGGTATTTTTGTAATTAAGTAAAATAGGTTTAACTCAAGCTGAGTGGGCATGTTTTTTGCTTAAAAAAGGCTTAACCATGAAATTTTTATGGGGTTTAAAAGGTGGGATAAGCTTTATCCTTGTCTTCACGTGTGTTTCAAGCCAAAATAGTCAACTTTTTGTCTAATGATCAGTCAGAAAGTTGTTTAACGACAAGTTAAAAATGTTTGACGAGAAGTGTCTTCTCTGATGACAAGTCAAGGTTTTAGACCCCGACCTGGCAACAATTCATTTTGTCTAACAACAATTCAAGGTCTTTGAAGACAGTTCAAAAGTTGGCTCTAACAACAAGTCATTTTTCCATACCTGGCATCAGATAATATCTATTTTATCTGACAAAACTGACTTGTTTTGAACATAAATCCCCAACTGTGCATCATTTTGAGGTGAACTTTAGTGAGTTGGAAATCCAACTTTCACTACTTTAAATAATCTTTTGGATGAAATACCAAATTTGATCGATTAGAGGGTCAATATTAGATTCAAAGTGAACTCTATCTGAAAACAATTTTTTTGGCTAGACAAATTGACTTGTTTTGACTATAACTTTGTACTTTGATATTGAAAGGATTTGATTTTCATTGTGTTGGAAAGCTGAAATTCTCTAGTTTGGAGTCTTTTTTTTGACAAAAATCTTGAGTATGTTGTTTTATAGGCCAAGAAATTGCCAAAGGTTGGGAGTATGCCAAAATAACTTAGGGCAGCTGGCTCTTCAAAATATGACCCTTACTAAAAGCAAGTAGGTAAAATTTGGGATGTCTACAATTTTCTACTTGATTTTATGTGAAAATGAATAGAAAACTGGAAAATATGAAACCCCTCATAAAAATATTGCTTAGTGATTTTTTTTTGGTGTCTTGGCCAACCTTGTGAAATTAAAAAAAGCACATATGATGATCAATTTACTTCTTTTTTATTGATATTTATTGGCATGTGCACAAATTTTCATTTAGGGTTCTGGAGTCCTTTAAAATATGCAAAGGATCCCTGGTCGTTAGTGAATATTTTTTTTAGTGTCTTGTCCAAGCTTGTGAAACTGAAAATGCAAATATGATGATCGATTTGCCTTTCTTTTAGATATTTCTTGACGTATGCGCATATTTTCTTTTTGGGTTCTGGAGTCCTTTGAAAGATGGAAAAAATCCTTGGTCTTTAGTGCAGTTATATATATATATATATATATATATATATATATATATTCACCCATTGAAATTTCAATATCCTCCGTGTCTTAGAAATCTTTTTCTAGCTTTTTTTCACTTTTGATGATTTCACAGAATATTCATCTACATGTAATGATTTAACACTAAAAAAATAAAAAATATAAAGTCCCGCAAAAAAATGTTGGTTAGTGGATGCTTTTCTAATGCAACGTTTAACTGCATTATTTAAGAAGTGGGTTGGGGCTTATTCTATATATATACCAATTGAAATTTCATTAACCTTTGTATTTTAGAAATCTTTTTCTAGCATTTTTCGATAATGATGATTTCACAGAAAATTTGTTCACATATCATTATATAGTTTTTTTGTAGAAAGGTTTTGCCTATTTCATAGAAAATACAGATGTTCTGCCTGATATATCAACGTAAGGTCCATCCAAAAACAACCTTGGAACTCTTATACTGAACATCCTTAGAATTATCTGCCAAAAACATGATAAGCAATACCTTTCTTAGCGTGAGCAATGATGTATCAGGCGTGGAGATAAAAAAGAAAATGACTATACTACTCTTGAGAATAATGTTATTTCATAGAATAGCCACCAGCTACCTGCTCGATTTTCACTGAATATTGGGGCATTTATGATGATTTTACCCTTCTGCTATAACTAAGAAAAATGGCTTCCATTATGATAATGTTTTTATGAAACAACTTTTTTACGAAAGTCAAGCTAAAAGCAAAACTGCGATTCACCAGGGAACCTAAACAATGGAACTCAGGATCTTCATGATAAGATTCTTTCACTTAAATACATACATTGTTTCTTGGTTTCACAAACAAGCGAAACTCTACTTTACACGGATACGAGATTTGTCGTTAAATCTAAATAGCAAATCTCAGTTTCTTTGTCAACACTTTATAGAATTCTTCGATATTTTAACTTCTCTGCGGAAGTCAAGTTTTTAGTGTAGCTCTTTTGCGAGAGAAACTCTTAGGCCTCCAGTGGAACTCACTTGTCATTATAATCTAAGCAGAACTCCTTTTCCTGCAGAGAACTCTGTTTTTGTATAAAAGCCAAATTTGAAAAGTTACTTTTTAGTCAGCTACACACTAGTTCTCGTGAAAAAGCTCTTTGTTGGCTCTGTGACATTGCACCCCTTGGCACTTTTCTTGTCAAAATTTTCAGCGGGTTTATCCAACGATATTGCCATTAATTGTTCTGACATGCTTCTTCAGCCACTGTTCCCCTATGGTTGGTGTTCTTTTGCACTTTCTCCTGATGAATTCTGACATTATTGTTTGAAGTTATTGTGTATTGTTTCATCTGATCATTGTCAACCTCATTTTGTGAGATTTTGATGGGCCTTTCTTATAAGATATCATATATATGTTGTCATGATATTTTGTTGGGCCTATCACTATGAGATTTTGATGAGCCTTTCATGGTTGTACCATTTCTTATCAAATATGTTATTTGTTGTCAATTATTGGGCTCTCATGATTTTGGAGTGTGCAAGTTCACTAGGTTAACATCTTTAAGCTTCTTCAATCTATCAACTCCATCACGTGAAATCGCAATATAAACATAAAAAATGCTCGACATGGAAGTTACGACATCATCATCTTTAATGTGCATCAACCTTATATTACCATCAAAATCATCTCTTTAAAAACAAAAGTAAAGCATCATCTCTCCCTTGACCAACCCAATTTTTTGTTTCATCAATTCAACATCATTAAAGTTGATGCTTCTCAACAATAGTAAAGTTAGCCAATCCTCATCATCAACATAGCTATTGTAAACCCTTGCCTTTTTTGGATCTGCCATAACTTAACCTAATGACTCAAACCATTTGTTACAAAGTTCTCGACATTATAAATTTAAGCAATGAATACACTTATAATACAAAATATATATTGATGTCATGTTAACTATAATAGTATGACAAAAACAATCAATAATACAATAGCAAACAAGTAAATACATAATTGTGGTCATTAAATACAAACAGAATACAAAATTATAAATGAAAACATGACAATGTTTGTCAATCTTCTACTTGATTGCATTGAATAATCCATACATGTACATGTCAACGGTGATGTTACTGCACTGCGAGCATACATGTGCATCACATTCAAGCGGTATGGATTTTTTTTACTTCACGGTCTTCAAAATATCAACAACCATAAAAATAATATGATGCACTTGATAAAGATATGTCTGCAAGGATGAATATAGCAAAGAAGCAGAATGGTGTCATATTAGATCTAACATGCGCATCCATAGTAACGTGGTTGCAAGAAAAGTTGTGCATAAGAGCACAACGAAGTTCATAAGCTTTGATTAAAGTGATGATGGTTCTTATAATAAAGACCCATTTTATGTGGAAACTGATTCACATAAGGAGAATAATGCACATCTGGTGTACAATGCACGAGAAGAGGGTACACAACTGCATTAGTTGCAAACTCTTAAAGGATGCATGAGACGAAGAACTTAATTGTGACAGAGACAACATGTCAAATGAAATTGTACAATGAGTCACAGAGTTTGAATGTGGCACTTGATGAAGGAAAAAATATGGATAATGAAACAAATGAAACAAATTTGCACATGAATAGTGTGAAAGATGAAACACATGGTTATGTTGCAAGTCAACTAACAAGTGATGTCGATGGCCTGACAAGTTTAAGGTATGCCTTATATAATTGGAATGAACACTAAACATCATTCTTGTTAAATTGGAATGTAAAGTATGCATGTTAAATTTTTGTTTAAAGGCATAAGAGATTCATCAATTGTAGACACCCCAAATTTTGATAGAATCATTTTACATAAAAAAACATATGCCAAAAACTAGTGTTTTTGGCTAATTTCAAAGTTGTTATAAATATAACTTCATTTTAACCTCTAAAATGACATTTTTAAGATTTTTTCTAATATATCAATTAAACTAGACGATCTTAGTTTTTCAACAAGCAAACAATCAGGTAAATATAACATATGTGTAGAAAGTTATAACCAAAACAAGGTGACTTATTTAGAAAAAAATATGTTTTTTAGGTAGGGCTCACTTTAAGCACATTTTTTACCACTAAAATGATTAAATTTATTTTCTCACTCAATGAATTAAAGTAGAGTGTTATATTTTCAACACATCAAAAATTACCTCAAAAACATCTAGATAGAAAGTTATGGCAAAACCAACTTAACCTATTAGGCATATTTGAGCCTAGTTTTTCTAGCGATAATCCATCTATCATTAGCAAAATTCTGATAACACATGTATTTTTGTTAGCAAATTTTCTCATGTGCCATTTGGAGGGTCCAAAATTAATGAATTATCGCTAACGAATACCCATATATTGTTCGCACTATTGATGTATTGGTCACACTTTTGATGTTTTATTAGCAGATCCATGATGTGGTCAACACTTTCCTAGCGACACATATTGCACATTTTAACTCGCCTATCAGGCATTGAAACATGTAACTTCATAACATGGTCATCAATTCATTAAAATTTATAAAAAATTTCTGCTCATAAATTTCTTCAAACATTCAAAGTTCAAATACAAACATAAATATCTTTTAATATTTAAATACAAACGTAAATTCATTCAAGCATATTATAACTTGCTTATCAAACATTTAAACATATAACTTCATAATATGCTCATTGATTCATTTAAAAATATAAATTTATTCTTTGCATTTAGTTAAACATTCAGAATTAAAACACAAATATATATTTCTTCTAACATTTAAATACAAACATATATTCATTTTAACGTGCCCATCAAACATTCAAACATGTAACTTCATAACCTACCTATCAATTCATTAAAATATATAAATTTATTCTCTACTCATAAATTCTTTCAAATGTTCAAAGTTCAAACACAAACATATATCATTAAAATATAAACACAAAATTCTTCTAACATTTAAATACAAATGTAAATTCATTCAAGCACATTTTGAACCTGCAGAGCAAACATGAAATGATTTTACTCTAAAATTTTGTTTTGTTTGATATAGAGATTAAAGAAAGTACACTATATGAATAATGTTGTGTGACTAAGATCAAGCTTCGATTTTGAAATGCATATAACAAAACGTGATAAAAAAAACACACATCGTACAAATAAATAACTAATTAATTAGTTAATTCCCCAAAAAACTATAAAGACATCATAAATGTTTTATAAATCATTAGAAAAACTACAAGTCACTCAAGACGAAGATGAACATGAAACATTAATAACTAACAACCTAAAAGTTTAATCCAAAATTCATGTTATTTAAACAAATATAAAATCAAAACCCTGATTCTTACATCATCAATTAAGCATTCATGCTATTCAAGCATGTAGAATCATGTTTAATGTCAATTGAAAACATAAAAATACTTAAATTAAAAATTTATCTTATTTAAAAACAAAACAAAAAAATCAATTTTATTAAAAACACACACGAAAAGCTCTAAAACCTAATTAAATACTTATGCTATTAAAAAAACTCAATATTAGCAAATATCATTCATAGTTTTCATACATAAACTAACTGCAATAAAAAATAACAAAACCTTTAAATTTTTAACTAAAATCAAGCCTGTGTATCATGTATAATATTGATTAAAAAAATAGATAAATAAGTAATCAATATCCATCTCATTAAAAAACCTAAATTCTAATTAAAAATATATATACAAAAAGCCATAAACTTAAATGCTAATTGAAACCCTAATTCTTATATAATCAATTATGTGTTTGTATGCAATTCAAGCATGTAGAATCATGTTTAATGTTAATTAACAAACACAAAAACACCTAAATTAAATATTATCTTATTTAAAAAATAAAATAAAAATATAAATGCTATTAAAAACATAAAAAACTGTAAAACATAAAAATATTAATGCTATTTAAAAAAAAACTAAATGAAAACCTCCATCCTAGCAAACATCACTCGTAGTTTTCATGCATAAACTAATTGATACAAAAAATAACAAACCCCTCAAAATTTTTAACTAAAATCAAGCATGTAGATCATGCATAATGTTGATTAAAAAAAATAATAATAATTTAATATCCATCATATTAAAAGCCTAAATGCTAGCTGTGAGAAAAAAACAACAAAAGCCATAAACCTAAATGCTAATTAGACCCATAATTCTTACATAATCAATTATGCACTTAGTTTATTCAAGCATGTAGAATAATGTTTAATGTTAATTAAAAGATAATAAAATACTCAAAATAAATATTCATCTTATTAAAAAAATTAAAACTCTAAATGCTATTAAAAAAAACATAAAAACTCTCAAACCTAATTAAATATTTATGCTATTTAAAAAACTAAATAAAAACCTTAATCCTAGCAAACATCTTCTATAGTTTTTATACATAAATCAATTAAAACAAAAAATAACAAAACCCCCAAATTTCTAACTAAAATCAAACATATAGTTCATGTATAATGTCAATTTAAAAAAATAAAAAAATAACTAATTACTATTTATCTCATTAAAATCCTAAATGCTAATTTTTAAAAAATGCAAAACGCCCTAAACCTAAAAACCCTAATTATTACACCGTCAATATCATATTTAGGCCCCAAACACAAGAGAGAGAATAGACCTTGCATGCGTTGTGGCAATGGCATGAGCAGTGCATTGGACGATTGTGTTGTTGTGGGCCCAAATCATCGAGGGGAGTGGGTCACATAGAAACTCAAAAAGTTGAAAGAGAGAGAGAAAGAGAGGTGTGGGTTATCATGTTATTGTGGGTCTGTGACCTGTGGGGATGCGAACAAGGGCAAAGTCGTAGAGGGAGTGAATCGAGAGAGAACGAGAGAGAGTGGGGACTAGTTGTGGGGTAGTAGGCAAGGGCAAAGCTGCATAAAGGAGACTACCACCATAGGTGGGATCGAGAGGAGATTGGAGGTCATAAGCTAATCAAGAGAGAAAGAGAGGGAGAGTGGGGGGCAGACTATGGGGTTAGGCCATTGTAGGTAGGGCAAAGCCGCTCAGAGGTAGCTATAGGCCCATATCCAAGGTTGTGGGGAGGGCGGAGCTGCGGAATGAAGAGAGAGAGTGGGGGCATAGGTTGTTGACTATGGGGTTGCGGCAGGGAGGGGACCACAATGGGGTCACAGTGAGGGCAAAGGGTATGAGAAAGAGAGCGAGAGCGAGAGATATTTCACGAAAAAGGGAGGGGCATCGAGTAGGGCGCCAATGTCCACTCTGACATGATTAGAATGGGCATTGCCTTTACTCTTCTATGGGTCATGGTGAGCACTATCCACCTTGATTGATACTGATGTAGACCAAGTACCAGGTGAGCTCGATCGAACTTAGAAGGTCTAAATCATGTAAATGGACCTAAACCAAGCTGATCTTGATCCACCACCCATACTCCAAATGATGCAAGCCACCTCAGCCATGCCATGCAGTCACCTTAGCCATGCACCACCTCAACAACCACTTCATTCAAGTGGGCCCCCCTTGGGTGCCCCCCTTGTCAAAGCCAAGTGAGACCAACATGGGGCATCCCCATTATAAGCCTCTCTTGACTAGTGGGATCCACCTAAATGGTATCACCCAAAAGGCCTTCAAGGCCCTCTAAAAATGTATGACCCTTAAGCTTTCTTCCTTTATGGCGTTGGAGCCCAATAGTCTCGTGTAATAGTGAATTTGTTAGTACATAGAGTAGAGAGTTAATTAATTTTATTTTACTTTAATTATTGTAATTATGTAAGAGTTACCTTGGTCGATAAAAGGGGCTCCATTTGGTTTAGTTAGATAGAATGAAAAAAAAGTTGAAGTCGCTCTCTCTTGTCCTTACCCAAGCGAGTCTCTACCTTGACTTGTTCACTCTTTCTATAAGGGCTCTTCTATTGGTTATGTAAGGTGATACTAGCCCTCTTAGGTTTGGGATTGCCTAAGAGCTAAGTAGATATATTTCTACTTAGTATTTGTGGACTACACCAACACAGCAGAGGACGTGATTTGATCCAACAATGTAAGTCAAAACCTTGAAAAAAATCAATGATGAATTTTTAATTAGAATTTGAATTCAAAATTGCATTTAGTTATTAAATTATAGTTGAAATTTAAATTCAAACTTTATTCAATTTTAATTCAAGCTCGATGTTAATTCAAATTTTATATTTAAAATCAATTTTCATATTCAAATACTATTCCAAATATGATATTTGAATATAAGTTTAATGTTAACTAGAACTTAAATTTTTAAATCAAATTAAAATTTCAAATTCAAGTTCAAAGCTGAAATCACCTAAAGAGAGTTGACGTAGTGGGGTGAGGCCTTGGCTGCTAGACAGGCAGTCAAGCTTTGATTCCCATGGTTGTTGCCCTTATGCGCAAGCCAATGTGTAGCATAGGCGCCAGGGGTAGGGTTCTTAGCCTCAAAGTTTTACGCTGCCAGTATGTGATCAGGTCTTTGTGATGGGTGCAGTTTTTTCGGGTTATAAATCCAAAAAAAGGTTCAAAGATTAAATTGAATTAGAAGTTTTGTTTCAAAACTAAATTAAAAACTCAAATCTAGAGCACTAAACTGGTTGAACTAATTCGCTTATTGTAAAAGGAGGGGGCATTAATTACCCTAACTTTGTTGTGGAAAAACTTAGATATTCCTAATATATGTTCAGTCAAACATGCAAGTTAGGTTGTGTTCTATATGACCCCAGCCTAGTGACTATTTCTTGCTCATGTGTAATACCAATATCTAAATAATAAATAAGACTGCAAAACCTTTGTACACCAATGACGACACAAAGCTCATATTCAATTTAGCTATGGCTTTACTTTTTTTTGTATAACTTAAAGAAACTGCATTTGTCATAAAGACCTGGTCACGCTGACTCAGTCTGCCATACCTACGGTCGTAATGTCGGCAACGTAAAACTTTGAGGATAGGACCCCTGCCCTAGGGCCTATGTTATAGATTGGCTTGTGAACAGGGATGATGCCCATGAAAATCGAACCTTGACTGCTCGTCTAGTAGCCAAGGCACCACCTCACTATGCCAACTCCTTCGGGGCAGATATGGCTTTACTTACCCTACAAAATTGGACATGGAATACATCGATTTTGAAATAAAGATGGACACTAGACCATATGAGAATTCAACTAGCTTTTTTTAGTGGTGAGAGTGGGTTGGTTTTATTGGGATTTCATCAACCATTTGTTTTAGGTCCAAAAGCTATGCCGAAGCCTAAATATACATGAATCATCTTTTGAAATTCAAACTCATGTGGTCATTGTGTTATGATGGTACAAGTAATTCAACTAGTTGAGTATAAGTTTGACCAAGTCTTTAACGGGTTGGCTTGGGCTCGATTTAAATGTATATGAGGGCCAATTTATAATGGGTTGGATTTGAATTGATTTAATCATGCATCACTCAAGTCTACAAAGTGTGGTCATTGTGGTTTACTTTGGGTACAAGTTGTTTTCCATTTGGTTTGGGCCTAAACCAAATTAAGAGGGATGATTTGATTATGAAACTTGATAATTTTGTGTGTAAAAGGCAGCCCTTATGTAAATTTTCATTGACAATAGCATACAATGAGAGATGAGATTAAGTAAATTGAACAGTAAACATGTGATTTTTCATGTCACTTTTTCTATTCATGAAATTGCTTTTCTGTTCAAGGATTGAAGAAAAAAACACTATTATGTTTTAACATTTTTTGAATACTACTTTTATAGCGATTGTTAAAAGATCACCGTTATGTTTTAACAAATTTTGTAGAAGATGTCATTAGCAAAAGATGAAGTAGGAGTAGGCACCATTGAGTTTTGAGTGGCCAAGCATCTTGAAATACGGAGTATGATAATTAAATATGCTCTTGCACAATAGGACACAACAAAAGGGTATGTTGGAATGCTGAATAGAGGTATTAAGAAGGCTTTGATTAGGTAACTTCTCAAAATTGACAATATGGAGGCCCGAAAGGGTTTGAGTGTATATATATACTAGTCTAGGTTGCTTGAGTGGCAGCGGTCTTAGGGAGAAGATCCTGACCCCTTTGTTCTAGGTTTGACTCGCACTAGATGTGCATGTACCTTTAACTCGTGGGCTCCTTAAAGCTTTGGGTGTGCTTCTCAGGAGGAGCCCATAAAGACATGTTTGATGGCACGTCTCGCGTGTTGTATGGAACAAAAATCACAAAAAAGACACTAATTTTGGTTGTCCGCCTTCATTAGAATTTGGCTTTATGAGGGAAGAAAGTGTCTGTAACACCCTAATTTTTATAACCCGAAATTAGTGGATTTTTTTTTTGAAATACATTTAAATCTTTTAGCAGTTAACAGCGGAAAAATACATTGGGCATAAAACTTGGCGTGCTACTTCAGATGAATGCTTGCAACCATACAATTATAGAATTTAAACTTTAACAACTAATTAACTATGCATGAAATAATATATAGGTTTCACAAATATCCAATTTAATCACATTTGTCCTTGAATTTAATTAAAGTAAAAATCAGAGTTCAGAATTCATGAAGCAGAGGAAAGGCAGGCTCAGTCCCCGTCACAACCTTCCATCTTCGCACGTAAGTATCTACTCATTACCTGAAAAATATTAAACCATATAGGGTCATACAACATGTCTCAGTAGAGTAAATATGCTAAACTTGTAAGACAGAATAACAAGACAAAGATTTCAATAGAAATTTCATGGTTTAACATCTAATTTAACTTACACAATCATACAACAACTCATGCATGTTTAGAATTTTCATATATAACAGAAAAACATAAATCCATACATTTAAAATACACCATGCATGAACAAATAATATGAATGACTTACCATATGCAGAAGCTCTTTCAATGCATGCATATTTTCTTATCTTTAGTTACATTTTCTTAATTAGATAATACATGTGATGCCAAATTAATGCACACACCATTTAAGTTATCACTTCTTAGCCCTGCTGATACGACACAGACAGACATTCTCAGATCAGGACCATGACACAAGACGTGTTTTACATACAGGGGTGACTTTAGCCTGGTCAGGTCCATTCACTGAGACGGGGTGATGGACGTTAATACAAGAGAGATTCCCAACACCTTTCAACCCGATGCATCAATTTTTCCTCATGAGTACAATAACCTCTACGCTGCAGTCTAATGCAGAGGTTTCCCTCTAAAATCGTGGGAGGGGAGGAGCAACCTTCCGTGCCCATAACAGACTTGCCCCATGAAGTTTTGTATCATTTGCTACTCTCTCAACAAATATCTTGGGTTTTAATGTCACATGATTACTTGATTACAGTCATACTTTTTATGCAACATTAAACTTAAACCACTTTATGATCATGGATGCATTCTTATAAAGCATTGGACAAAATCACTTAATTAAACTTGTAACAGACACTTGAACACATGTGTAGCATAAATATCTTATTCATTTTCACACATCATAAGGCATATGCATGTACATGGCCAATGCAACAAGGAGAATATATATGAATATCCATATCAATGAAACAATCATATCATCACTATATCATGAACATACATGTAGTCAACACATTTTTAGAATTCAAAACATAAACTTGTATTCATTGGACCTTCTGATCCTAAATCTTTAATGTGTAACCTTTCATTTACAATTCATGCATTAATCATATAAAATTGCATAAAATCAGACCTGCATAATTATTCACATAATGCATACTAATTCTAAAAAAAAATTGAATAAAAACATATATATTATGCACCCTTTGAGCCTTGATTTATGAATTTGCCCTAATTTTTTCCCAATTTCTTAACTCTGTCCGACTGCTACAGAGCTCACAGAAAATTTTTGGCTGCATGAACATAGCTGGATTTTTACAGTATATAGAAATTGTTGTCAGCTATCCATAGCCACAAACCGTTCGTAAAAACTTCTTTGCATGAGGGAGTTATGCATGTTTACTACAGACCTATCAGTTTTTGTTTCGACTGTCACAGAGACGTGCTCGGTCCATGAACAGAGCCCAAATTTCTACAGTAGATGCACAATGAAGTTAACTTTTCAACACAACAATTTGTTCGTCAAAACTTTTTCGGACGAGGGAGAAACAACCATTTTACTGAACGAAGGTCAAGTGGAAAACCTGAAATTTCGAGATTTGCATCTGGGTGAATCAAACCGAGTCACCCGAATCCCAAGAAAAATTAAAAGAAATAGGAAATACGCATGAAATAAAATTCTGAAAATTCTAAAATATTCACAGTAGATGGAACAAATTATAAGCTATCAATCCAAACTAATATTTGCATAAAAATCATGGAATAAATCAAATACAAATATGTTTTACAAATCTATTTCTAAGAAATCATTTTTTATGATAAACCTGATTTCAAAATTGGTTTTCTTTATGGAAAAATGTGTTCTTGACATGAATCATTAGATCTGAGTCAAACCCACGGTTAGGAGGGTTTGATCATGATCTAAACTCATGAAAAGCATCAAAATCCATGCCAAGAACTCCGTTCTTGCAAGAAAAGCATAGAAACCCTATATTTTGTTGAAAAAAATGTATTTCTTGATGGATGAACGACTCTTTTTGCTCGATCCACCGATCAGCTCCTCCTTCCAGCAAGATGAGGACCTTAGATCCCTCTCCACACCCCTTGAGGTCTAGATCTTGCACTCAAGAACCCAAAAGAAACCCTAAAAAGAAGAGAATAGGGAAGGGAAAGAGAGGAGAGAGAGAAGAGGGTTTTGGGGGGAGAGAGAAGCTCTCAATTTTTTTTCCAGCTCAAAATGAGGGGGGCGTGGGCTATGGGAGGGTTTTATAACCTTCTCTAAGTTAGGTTATGGGCTGGAATTAATTTCAGCCCTTGATCACTTTAATGAAACTCAATTTGGAGCCCTTGATCTCCACTTTGATTTTCAAGTTTTAAATAAACATAAAATTCACTAGACTTTTAAATTTCAAAATAAATTTAAAGTAAGATGCCACATAGGATGGGACGGCCCACCTATTGGTTCATACTAAACTAATAAAATGGGTTTAATTTATAACAAAAATTTTATTTTATTAAACTATAATTAAATAACCATAGAATTCCAACAAAAATCAATTTTGTTTTATACAACCACAAATCATATAAAATGTAAAGACATTAATTATCCACTAATTACAACTTATTAAGCATATTAATATGTATATGTTCACAACCAACTTTTGTTAATTCACATTATTTAATTAACTTTACTTAAAGAAAATTCAACATTTTCTTTTTAAGAGAGACATTTTCAATTAGGCATCACTTAGGGTTTTCTCAATTATTCAAACCGTGTAGGGTTTATATTTACTACAATTCAACCTTATTAAATCCCCCAAGCCTTACAAATATACTCGAATATTAATTTTTAAAGAAATTAGGGTTCTATATTGGCACGAAATTCAAGACATTTCACAATGCTATGGAAAAGAACATAGAAATTTTCGGATATTACAGTGTCTTTGTGTGTTTGGGTGATGCATTGAACCTTACGACTTTCAAAACCAAGACCTCATCCCCTACTCTACCTATGCTTATCGCCTCCTAAGCCTACGATCCTAACAACCAAATGCTGAAGATCCTCATACCGAACCTCAACAATGCGAGTCCGAGTGCACACTGACAATCATGCGGTTGCTGCAACCACCAGAACCTAGCTTGCGATCACTGAAGCTTGGGCTCTTCGATGAAATGTCGGTGTCTGTCTCAATTGTTCACATATCATCATCAAACAATTGACATTTAGAAAACAACATCTGAGTAAAATCCAAGCAAATGTTGGACTTGGTACAATTGTTACAAAAAGAATAAAACCAATGTTCTGTTTTGTTTTTTTGTTCAATCCTAAACAAACCATCAAATATACCCTTGAGTAACGTAGTGCTCGGTGAGGGTTACTCATCATAAAAAAATTTGTACATAAGAATTGAATATTTTTAAAATGGTTTAAGCTTTGATTCCTAACCCAATAGTGATGCAGATCATCCAGATGAGCAGAGCATTGAAGACGAGTTGGATCCAAATCCAACTCTTCAGACCCGATTCAGACATCATTACCCAAGGTGATCCACTCGCATGCAGGACTTCTCTGGTCCAATTGGATCCTCGGCTTAGCCTGTGTTCGTCGATAATTTCTTTTTTTATGTGTTGATTCCATGAAAACAAGCTTGGAATCATATGAAACAATTTTTCTTATTTTATTTTTATTTATTTTATTTTAGGTGCCAAATTCTATGGATCCAGATAGTTATGGTGTCCTGTAGAATTTGTTTTGTGGAACTAGAGGGTGTATGAAGATTAAGGGTAATTTTCTTTTCTTTATTAAATTTAAATTTTAATGTATTTTGCTTGTGGGTTCAGATCTTACATTGATTTGATCTTGCCTAAGATCCAAACTTCGTTGGACCCATATGGGTAGTGCCACTTAGTGTGGACATCCATAGCCCTGGTTTGAAATTTATATTGACTTTGAAAGTCAATATATTTGTTAAAAGGGCTTTAATATCCTTGTGCTAAAGATGGCTTAGTCAAGCATAGGGAGAGCTCCAACTTGGGGAAGGTCTCTCTCTCTTTATGAGGCCCCTTCCCCATGTTTTTAAGAGCCCCGGGGGGGGGGGGGATTTGAAAATTTGAGGAAAAAATTATGGAGAAACATAGAGGTGTGTTAACCGGTGGTGCTGGCTGGTTCATCATGGAAAGTTGATTTTTGACTGGTGTCCGATTCGGTTCTATTGCTAGTTCAAGTGTGTGTTGCTGTGAAAGATCTGTTCGAGAAATCCCATTGTGTTTTGTTGATGTTGTTCATTGTGATCCATCGGAGTTGTTGCTGAAGTGTTTTCGATCTTGTTGGTTGCAAATGGGATAACATTTTATGAAACTTATTGTCTTTGTTTTGTGTTCTTTGCATATGTGTTGTCATCGTCTGTTGAATCCGTTGTTAAAGATTGATAGACTATTTCAAAGTGATATTGATATTGTTTGTGAGTTACTAGTTATTCAAAAACTCGGATTGTTGGTGTGTGCTTATTCTTTTTTTAATCTGATTTTCCTGATAAGGAAAGTCATTTCTGCATTCTGGATTGTCAGACACAGTCTCAATGTTTTGATCATATATCTTTAGATATTGGTCCAAATTGATTGATCTTTGACTTATTGGAAATCTAAGATCCTACCCTACAACTTTTCTGTTTAATTTTTTTCCTGAATAATCCTCGTTGTGCCGTGAAAATTCCTGGTCAGTTTTAAACGTCTGGACAAGATCAAAGTTTTGTCTTGTCCATTGCATCTTTGATAGTGTTCCGTGTTTGCATCATATCTCATTATCTGTTGCATGCAAATTTATGAGCCATAGTTTGATGGAAAGCTAACATTTGGCTCTTCAAGTTGGTTGTTTAGCATTTTGCATTTTTCCTGATTCATTGTCATTAAGTGTCGAAAATCGCTGGTAAACTTTAGTCTATTGCATGTGACCTGAGTTAGCCTTTGTTGTTTAAAGTTTCTACCAGCATTCGTATTTGTATCATAACTTGTTCATCTCAACGTTGTTTACCGATCTGATTGAAGTTCTGAATTAGTAACATCTTGAAGCATATCTTTCATGTTTGATGTTTTGCTGAATTGTTCATCTACTTCTTCAAATAGTTGCTTAATCGTTTGCATGCTCTAAACTTTGTTTTGCAAATCGCATAGACTAGACATAAAATATAGCGGCATAACTTGATCATTAATCCCATAATATTAATCCAAAAATTCTAAACTTTGGTTTTCTAAAAAGATAAGAGATTTTAACACATCTTAGTTGTTTGGAATTTTCCTAAACTCCATCGTCATAGAGTCTGAGAACCCTCTCGAAGATGACTGACTGAATATCGGTCAGACCTTCAAAGACCAGTCTGTTTGTCTGTAGAACTGCTTAAAAATTAGACAATCCATATCCAATTTCTGCGAATTTAGATCTGTTAGAAACGTGTGTATGTCATGCATATTTCTTGTGTTTATGTCAACTGTTAGAACAAAGTGCTCAGATCTTAAATCATAGATTGTTTGAGTCCTAGTCGAACTCACCTGTTATAATTTTAGCTTCTTTGTGTGGAGATCCATTTGGTTCTCGAATCATGGATCGGCTCCCGTGCTTAGTGCACCATCATTTTGGTATCAGAATGAGGTTGTTGGATTTCTCAATCCGACACAGTTTAAGGAATTATAGTTGTCATTAGGAAAAAAAATTAGGGAGTCTTTCGCCATAGTTGGGCGAATGAGTAGTAGAAGTCGTAGTGAGCCCGAGCTTGAAAAGGAAAATAGGAAGCTCTGGCATAAAGTCCTCAACCTGAAAAACCAAGTCCTTGATCATTACATAAAGATTTGAGATTTTATTATCGACGAAGAACAACGATCCAAGGCCAGTGTGCATGGATCCTCAATGTCTTATAGGCGGTATGACTCTGGTCGTAGTTCTAACCTTTTTCTATGTTCGTATTCGAGTAAAAGTGTGGATCCACCTAGGCGATCCAAATGGGAGACCTGTGGTCTATATCCCAAGTCGACTTGTGTGATTTTTTTGCATAGAAATACGAGTCAGAATATTCATATGTTATTTTTATCTTTCAGTCCCCAACCCCACCTCATTTAGATTTGCAAATTCTAGGGTTAGATGTGAGGATGCCTCGTATGTGAGTTGCGAGGTCGAAGAAAATCCCATTTCATATGGCTTCAAACCTCATAAAATCGAAGAAGTTATAGAGGAGAGTAAGGATTTTGAAATTGGTTCAGATTTTGAGAAAGAATCTTAGTGCGAAGAAATTAAATGCACTCTTGTTATCTTCATAAAGGATCCTCTAGAGGAACCTTTTCGTGACATTTTTTGTAACCCAATCTTTGATGAAATTGATGAATATGAACCCTCGCCTAAAATTAAGGATGTTCCTATGCGAGAGATTGTTGGTGAACCTATATTTGATGAAGACCAGGTGTTTAACGAGTTGTCCCAAGTTTCTTCACTTTTTGAAATAGATTATCATGAAGAACTTTCTCATATCAATTTTGACAATCCATTGTTCATTGAGAATCCTGACGGTTGTCTATCCTTATTCGATAACAAATTCATCTTTGACAATTCAATCTATGAAGATGCTGATAAAAACATCGAAGATAAAGGAGCATTTGAATGTAAGGATGTCAACAATGACCACACACTTGACATTAATAATCTCATCTTTGAGCAAGATATAAGAATTAAAAAGATGGATTATGATATTGGGAATCAACAAGAAACGTATGTTATTAAAAGGATAGAAGTTCAAAATGACATTTCTCTTGTTGAGTTGTTCGAAAATTCTAAAACTCATTTTAATCTTAAATGTGAGTCAAACACATTTGAAATGACAAACATGAAAACCCAAAAAAAAAAATTGACCATCGAGGTTTTGTTGATAATCTTGCTTCTATATCATTAATAATTTTTGATAGTAAGTTTGCTCTATTGCTATATTGTGTTACTTGTTTTCAAAATGAATTGTCTTGTGATTGCCAACTTCTTGGTACGAAATTTAATATTGTGAATAGCATGATGCATAAACAATTTTTATCTGTTGTTGATCCAAATTTTGTTGCAATCATTCGAGCTCTTATGCAAGGTCAAACAATTAAATATCATGTCCTTGAAAATTTTGTGCTTCAATCTATTTTTTTTGAATTACATGTTGTAAGTAATGATGATTTGCATGTTTTTTGTCGAACCATTCATGTTTGGGAGAATCAATATGAATATTTGCGTGAAAACCCAAATATATTTGGCCTGCTTGATATAAATCTTAATGTATTCATGATTGCTAGAACTTTATCAAATTTGCATTGCATACATTATTATTTCTATTATTATATGATGTTGTCTGGATTGTATAATTCATTTTATATTCCTGTGAAGAGTTTCTGCGGTGATTTTATTTTGAATTTTTGTAGGGATTTTGGAGTGTCGCGTACGAAGGACAAGGCTCCAAGGATGAATCCTTTTCAACCTGGGATGATGATGTAGATCATCTAGATGAGTAGAGCATTGAATACGAGTTGGATCCAAATCCAACTCTTGAGACCTGATCTGAACATCGTTACCCGAGGCAATCAACTCGCATGCAGGACCTCTCTGGTCCGATTGAATCCTCGACTTAACCTGTGTCCATCGATAATTTATTTTTGGATGTGTTGATTCCATGAAAACAAGCTTGGAATCATATGAAATTTTTTTCCTTATTTAATTTTATTTTTATTTTATTCTTATTTTGTTTTAGGTGTCAGATTCTACGGATTCGGATAGTTCTAGTGTCCTGTAGAATTTATTTTGTGGCACTAGAGGGTGTATAGGGATTAAGGGTGTTTTTTTTATTGCATTTTGCTTATGGGTTGGGATCTTACATTGATTAGATCTTATTCTAGATCCAAACTTTGTTTGACCCATATGGGTGGCGCCACTTAGTGTGAACATCCATAGCCCTGGTTTGAAATTTATATTGACTTTGAAAATCAATATAGCTGTTAGGAGGGCTTTAATATCCCTGTCCTAAAAATGGCTTAATCAAGCCTAGGAAGAGCTCCAACTTGGGGAAGGTCTCTCTCTCTCTTAATGAGGCCCCTTCCCCATGTTTTTACGAGGTCAAGGGGGGTGTCCAACAAGGGAGATTTGAAAATTTGAGGGAAAAAAATCTTGATAAACAAGGAGGTGTGATAGTCGGTGGTGCTGGCTGGTTCATCAAGGGAAGCTGATTTTCGACTGGTGTTTGATTCGATTCTATTGCTAGTTCAAGTGTGTGTTGTTGTGAGAGATCTATTCGAGAAATCCCATTGTGTTGCATTGTTGCTGTTCGTCATGATCTATCAGAGTTATTGCTAAAGTGTTTTCGATCTGGTTGGCTGCAAACAAGATAACATTTTATGAAACTTGTTATATTTGTTTTGTGTTCTTTGCATATTTGTTGTCATTGTCTGTTGAATCCATTGTTAAAGATTGAGCGACTATTTCAAAGTGATATTGATATTGTTTATGAGCTGTTGGTTGTTTAAAAACTCATATTGTTGGTGTCTACTTATTCTTTCTGAATTTGGTTTTCCTGATAAGGAAAGTCATTTTTTCATTCGGGATTGTCAGACATAGTCTCAATGTTTTGACCCTATAACTCTAGATACTGGTCCAAATTGACTGATCTTTGACTTGTTGGAAAGCTAAGATCCTACCTTACAACTTTTCTGATTATTGTTTTTCCTGAATCATCTTTGTTAGGCCATGAAAATTCTTAAAAAATTTCGAACATCTCGACAATACCTGAGTTTTGTCCTGTCCTGTTCATTGTATATTTGATAGTGTTATGTGTTTTCGTCATATCTCATTATCTGTTGCATGACAATTTATGGGCCATAGCTTGTTGGAAACTAACGTTCGGCTCTTCAAGTTGGTTGTTTATCATTTTGCATTTTGAGTGATTCATTGTCATTAAGTATCGAAAATCTTTGGTAGATTTTAGTCTGTTGCATATGACCTGAGTTAGCCTCTGTTGTTTAATGTTTCTACTAGCATTCGTATTTGTGTCATAACTTGCTCATCTCAACATTTTTTACCGATTTGATTGAAGTTCTGAATTAGTAACATCTTAAAGCATATATTTCATGTTTTACTAAATCGTCCATCTAATACTTCAAATAGTTGCTTAATTGTCTGCATGCTCCAAACTTTGTTCTGCAAATCGCATAGACTTGAACAGAAAATACAACGGTATAACTCGATCATAAGTCCCAAAATATTAATCAAAAAATTTAAAACTTTGGTTTTCTGAAAAGATAAGAGATTTTAACACATCTTACTTGTTCAGAGTTTTCCTAAACTTCATCGTCAGAGGGTTCGAGAACCCTCTCGAAGATGAGTGGCTGAATATCGATCAGACCTTCGAAGACAATTTGTATGGTCCAAAGAACTGCTTAAAAATTAGTCAATCCATACATAATTTTTGCGAATTTAGATCCGTTAAAAACAAGTGTCTGTTGCGCATATTTCTTGTGTTTATGTCAACTGCTAGAACATAGTGCTCAGACCTCAAAGCATAGAGCATAGATTGTTTAAGTCTTAGTAAGACTTACCTATTATAATTTTAGCTTCTACGTGTGGAGATTTATTTAGATCTCTGATCTTGAATCGACTCATACATTGATTTTACACCATTTTAGTATTAAAGCTTCTGCTGTCGCTACACAGAATAGTCAATTAAATCATTCTAGATAAAAAATAACCCCCCTCATTTTGTTTTTTTTTTGTTTTTAATTTAGGACTGTGACCTACTTACATCCTTTAACTCTTTCCCCTATTTGGCTTGAAAAAATTCATGTAAATAAAATCTTGGGTCGTCACAACCTTTCCCTCGTGTATGAAAGCGTTTAACTAATTGGATCCGGAAGGTGCACTGCTTCCTGTAGTCTTTGGGACACCCAACCCAGACAGAGTCAATTAAAGGTGTGTTTGAATTGCCAACAGTGCTGGACAATACTGTTCTGCCTGCAGATACGCTGTCGATGCACCATTAAAAGAGTTTTTTTATAATTTTATTGTCCATTCCTGTCCGTCCGTCACTGTTCCATGGGGAGGGGAGCACGAAACAGCAACAGATGATGTTTTCGTGTCCTTAGGATGCACCAAATCAGTGTCCACGTGTCCTGCGTTTGCGTGGACCAAAGGACGCACATGGAGCCCGTGCTCAGTGTGTCTCGTGGACGTCGATGGGGATTCAAACGCCCCCAGCAGTAGTCCTGATACGGTTACCCAATGCACTAAGCCCAGCCCGGCTCGAGCCATTCTACCTGAACCTACCAACCCAGATCCAGTCAAGGTATGAGCCCCAGACCATGGTACCCTATAAATATGTGTGTGGCTTGGAATTTTGAAGGCAAATTTTCTCTCTCTAGAATCCTAATTTCTTCCATCCACCCATCTCTCTCTCTAGAACCCTAATTTCTTCCATCCACCCATCTCTCTCTCTAGAACCCTAATTTCTTTCATCGACCCATTTAGCTCCTCTCATTGGCCTCTCTCTCTCTCTCCTGCCCTACTCTCTGCATCTCCAAAATCTCTCATTTCTTTTCCCAAGGAGAGTGAAGGAGAGAAAGAGGAAACTGGGGAAGGTAAAGGTCATGGGATCGAAATCGAAAGGTTCCGCTTCCAATGAAAACGCCGATGCTGCTTCCGGCGAGGGTGGAAGCCCTGGGTATGCCATATCCCCATCTCAATCATTTTTCTCTAGTCGTATTCATTGTTTTCTATTCGTTTCTCACCACCCATTTGTTCACTCACCCACCCATCTGTGTTCTTTCTCGATTTCTCTTTTTTTTTTTTTCATCGGAAAGTCAAGCCTTTCCGTACCTCTCCTTCGTTTTCTTGGTTATAGTTGAATATTCGTGCTGCATCGTAGTTGTTATCGTTTATTGTTTTGAGTTTTGACGTATTTCTCTATTAGCACTTGCTTCTTTATACACCCAATTGGTTTCTGTCGTGATTTTTTCTTCCTTTATAGTCGGTTCGGTCCATATCTTATTTTTATTTTGTTCTTGATCATTTTCGCTGCCCATTTGGTTGGCTTAGACGCCCTTCATCTGATCCATGTTCTCTTTTATTGAATGCTGATGATGACGAACTTTGTGCGTATATTTCTTTGCGTTCAATCTTTTGAATGGATCTTCTAGCTGCCTTTTGATTATTTAGACATCTATTTGCCTATCTGATTCTGTTTTCCTGTTTTCCTCTTGAATGATCAGAAAGATATTCGTTGGAGGCCTCGCCAAGGACGTTAGCTTAGGTGAGTGTATTTTTATCACTCTATTTGTTCACTATTCTTTTCTGAGATTTTGGACTACTGTTTATTTTATTTCATGTTCCCGTGATGGTGTGATGAGTGCAGCAACATTTAACAAGTATTTTGGGAAATACGGAGAAATTACTGATTCTGTGATAATGAAAGATAAGTATTCTGGGCACCCTAGAGGTTTCGGTTTTGTCACGTATGCAGATCCTTCGGTTGTTGACAAAGTCATACAAGAAACCCACGTCCTTAATGGAAAACAAGTAAGTTTTTTTTTTCATTTTTATTTTCCCCATTTTGAGGAAATTCCTGATTCACTCATCCTAAATCATTGGAATTACTATTCCGAGCTTCTGTACTTCAGTTTGACCTATGGAATTATGAAAGCCCGTTATCATTGCCGTGTTCATCCTTGATATTTTATTGCAACAAATTGTGTTTGTTTTCCTTGATGTTAAAAACTTCTTAGTGTTAGTACCGTATCTGTTGCCGTTGCTTATTTTTGATTAATAACCATTGCAATAGTGGTGTATAGATGCTAATTAAATGGGGTATCCAGCTTGGAAAGGGATGCAATATTAGTTTCCAGTTTTGAAAGGAGTCCCATGAGTTCTTAAGCAAACAGCTGACATAAGGACTTCTCCATTCATTGTCGTACCCTTCTCTAGCCATGCCTAAGGGTGGCAATGGTCTAGGCCGGGCTAGCCATGCCTCTTGAGTCCTAAAAAATTGGATGCGCTGGTTGGCTAGCTGGTTCTGCTTCTCCGTATTTTTTCCTTCTAAATTCCACCTGAATTGGGCCTGGTGCATAATTAACCTTCTTCTAAAGGCAATAACCGTGACACCATTGTTGTATATTTACTATTTAGCAAAAAAGGTTCAATCAGAAATTAACTTAACTGTGTCGCATGTGGTATGTGGTACAACACGGGTACAACTGGTACAATACCTGTGCTTTTCAAAAGATGGGTGTGGGGATATACACATACAGAGATTCACTGAAATGGAGAAAATATATGATAAAAATATATTATGTCGATGTACATTATGTAGTATATTTATGGAATCACTCGTTACCGACACCTAAAGTACTATGGAAATGGTTATGCTGAGCATTTTGAAGTATTCGTGTTGCAACCTAGATCGTACACAAGACAATGGAAATCATGCCACAATTTAAGCACGAAGACATACACTATCAACAACTAACTAGTTGAAAGCTTGCCACTATTACACCAAAAGGAAGATCTAATAGCATAACTATTTCACCAAATCCAAATGTTATGTCTTAATATGACTCAAACAACACATTTTTGTCTATATGGCTGCTCATATCTGATGCACTAGTAACAAACAAAGCGATGACCAATAACCCTAATGGCGATACCGGGGGGGGGGGAAGAGGTAGAACCCTAAGGGGAGAAAAATGAAGGGTTCCTCTCAAACAAATGCTTCAAATGACATCGCAGAAGATGAGAGTTGTCATCTTCTTGTCATTGAGAAACCCGTATTCCACTAATCATACTTTTTGGGTTCACATTGTCATTGGGAATTGACATATGTGCCATGTTGTGAAAAATTGAGGCGTAGTGAAGCGTTCCACCAAAATATGAAGCAAGATGTAAGCCTCAAGGCATACATTTTAAGCCTAAAAAATATATTTTTAAAAACTTAAAAAACGTAAAAAACTTTAAAAATAAATAAAATAAATGCTAAGCAATAACAAAATAGAAATAGGAAATCTCAAGTAAATATCGGAAAATATGAGAATAACATGTAAAAGTAACATTAATGCAACAACTTGATCTACCTAAGTATCTAACAAATAGAATATGAGCATTCACTAACAATTAAATTCTTCAACATTATGTCATCATCATATAATGCATATTACCATTAACAGCTAAAAGTTAATTTATTTGTCCAAAACTCTCCAAAATGAGTGTTACAACATTTTTAAGTGCAGATGTAGGTCCAAAAAACCATATGAAAAATGGCCAAAAGCTAATGTATTATTAAATCCAGCAACAACATGACAAGCTCAAACCAGCAAAACAACCAAGCAAAGTACCCAGAATTTCCTATAAACTATAGATCTATGTCACAGGGATTCGGCTAGCAGGGTGCCGCACCCGCGTCGACGCGACTCAACACGGGTGCGGGTGCGGTCAACCCGACCCTGGGTGCATTGACCGCACCTAGGGCCATTTCGGCACACAAAAAGGCCTGCAGTTGCATCCACACGAAAACCCCTCTAAAACTTCAAAATCTTTTCGATTTGGGTGTATTACAACCCATTGCAACTTGAAACAGAATACACCCTCAACAATCGTAATAAACCCTACCCTAAATCCCAAATTTTTGATTTGGGGATTCATGGCAAACCCAAACCCCCAATTTTTCGAGTTGAGAGTTACAACAAATCCAAAGCATGCTTGAAAACTCAGTAGTTGTGCGAAATCACAGTAAAACCTACCTTAACCGGCGAGGAGGCTGTTGTCGTGAGAGTGGAGGTCTGTCGGTGCCGCTACTGTCGAGCTCGGGCCGAGAGGGAGAACGAAAAAACAGAGGAAGATGAGAGGCAGGGGGAAAAAGAGATAAAGGGAAATGTAGAGGGCATCGATTGCTCCTGTTAGCGTGCGCAAGAACGAGAGCGTGGGAGGCAGAGAGTGGAAGAGAAGGGGTTTGGGACCCCTATTTGAGGACGGTGGTCCCCGAAAAGGTAGGAGCGCCCCGTCCTCCTGGTGGCTATGCTCCGCCCCCTCCCCCTTTGCGATTTCACATTGCGGGAACCACCCTCGTTTTATCGAGCAACCCGTATCGGGTTGCCTTAATATATACTTTTTTTCCTCGTAGGGTATGGGCCGAGTCCAAGACCCAGGATCCAGCAGCGAGGTGGATCCGCGGTTCTCTTGCGGTGTGGATCCGCATGTTGGATCCAACTGTGGATCCATACATTAAAATTATTTCTAGATTTTTAATATATGTTTATTATTACATTACTATTATTATTATTCCCTTTTCTAATATATATATATATATTTACATTTTTGCCCCTACCGCACTGCCGCACCCAGGTTTTTTGGAAGTGCCGAATCCCCACACCCGCACCCGCACCCGCACCCATGTGACATAGCTATAGATAAACTTAACAATAAAAAATGGAGAAAGAGTAGGAGGAGAAGACCTGAAAAAGAAGATTGGAAGAAGAATAAAAGAAGGGAAGAAGAAGACAAAAAGAAGGGAAGGAGAAGAAGAAGAAGGAGGAGGGAATAAGAAGAACAGAAGAAAAGGGAAGATGAAAAAGGAACGAGGAGTGGTCTCTCTCTCCTTCATCTCTTCTTTTGTTCTTCGGGACGCAAGGGGAAAACCCCAACATCCTTCTTCATCCACACACACAGAGAGAGAGAGAGAGAGAGAGAGAGAGAGAGAGAGAGAGAGAGAGAGAGAGAGAGAGAGAGAGAGAGAGAGCATATTAGACAATGCATGTGGCAACATTCACAAGGCTTATGAGTATGACCCAGTGAATGAATCTATATTTGGTGTATGCTTGTGTGCTCACTTTTGACCCCGTTTTGATGACACCCAAAACCAGGTTTAATTCTTAGTTTTAGGTGTGAACTTAATCTTCACAAGAAAATCAAGTTTGGTGCCTGTTTGGATAACATCAAACATGGTTTTCATGAAAACTAGATTTGGCAAAACCTGGTTTAAACTGTGTTTTGAAAAAACTGGTTAGCTGTAGTTTTCTCATATGGGTAACTCGGATTATTGGGTTACTCTTCCACAAAACACCTCTATTTTCTCTAATCCCTCTTATACTTTGTTAAAGTAACACACACCAACCATTTGAGACTAGTGGTTAGCTAGAAAATGGTTAGAATTTTTTTATCTTTTTTTTTTCATTTTTGAATTGGCCAAACATTTTCTAGCCAACTACTGGTCGTTAAAGAACCTTTTTTTGTCGGAAAAGGACTGGCCAAACTATTTTTCTGTCGGTGGGTGTCCAGAAAATAGTTGGCCGTGTCTTCTTGTTATCTTGTTTTCTTTTCATTTTTAGGTTCTTAGCCATTTCCCGGCCAACAACCCAATAAGGGAAACACCAACTCGACCATTTCCAGCTAGTGGCAAGCCAGAAAATAGCCGTCCCTACTTTTTTTTTAGTGATTGAAAAATGGGCTAGCTGCTGTTGCTCAGCAAGAGAGGCACCATCTTGGCCATTTTCTAGGTTATTGGCTGGGCGTTTTCTTTTATTTTTGTTGTTTTTTCCATTCATTTACAAATTTTTGGTTGCTGGCCTATTTTCCAACCAACCCTGAACCAAAATGCCTGCACCCGACAAGTGAGTCACTAGCCCAACCATTTTTCGGTGGCCTGCCAGTATGAAGATCGCCACACCCATGTCTCTTTTTATTTATTTATTTTAATTTTTGGGATGCTTGACTATTTTCTAGCAATCCACCTGTCTAGAAATGGATTGACTGGTGACACCTAGCAATGAAGGCACACGTTTGGCCATTTCCCATCCGGTGATTGTCCAGAAAATGGTTGTATCTATTTTCTTTTTACTTATACTTTTTTTTGTCATTGTTTTAAAATTTCAAGTTGCCCAACCTTTTTTTGGCAAGCCACCAGCCAAGAAATGGCCTCGCTAGTACTACCCAGGAAGGGAGACACGTGTACTATGGCCATTTTGCTGCCGATGGCTGGCCGAAAAAGGGTTAGACTTAATTTTTATAATTTTTTAATATTTGGGTTGCCTGGCCATTTTCCAGCCAGCCATTGATCACGAAACAATCGGGGTGGTGTGCTAAAATGGCATTGAAAATAAAATACAACCATTTTTCAACTTATGGCTAGTTAAAAAGTGGCCAACTATTATTTTTATTTTCTTGAGCTTTGAAAACTCGGAACCTATTTTTTCAAGTTTTGGGTCATCTATGCAGTAAAAAAATCCTGGTTTTTGATAAACCAGGTTTACCAAAAACTAAGTTTTAAGGCAAAACTAGATCTTTGAGAAATTTGGTCTTCCTATCCAAACATGGCCTTAATTTTGATATTTGAAATGTTTTGTGTATATATATATATATATATATATATATATATATAGAGAGAGAGAGAGAGAGAGAGAGAGAGAGAGAGAGAGAGAGAGAGAGAGAGAGAGAGAGAGAGAGAGAGAGAGAGGTGCACTAACCCATCAGACCTCCCTTTTGTTTTTAAGTAGTGCGCCTCAAGGCCTGTCAGGTGCGTGCCTCAGGCCAGTTGTGCTATACCTGCGTGCCTCAGTCCTGAAGGCCCTCGCCTTGAGGCGAAGCACACTTTTCACAACACTGCATCTGTGTTTCAAGCTTGCTAGAAATGTTGCTTTCATTGAGGGAAACCGTTTCCATAGGAAGTCCGTGCTAGAGAGAATTATCAGATGAGGAATACATGAGGTGCACGAAAAACCCTTTGGAAGAATTCCTGATCATTCTTCGTTTGGCTTTTCTATATTGTTTACCTCTTCTTTTTAGACAAAGGCCATACATGTTGCACTGGTCTTGTCCTAGCCGTACATAGATAAATTGGCTCACAAGCTGCTCAACCTGATGAGGCACTTACTCGTGCCATACACTGTAGCCCTACTAGTAGTAGTATTGATGTGACATTGTATATAACCCCCAATATATAAGCATGACTTTTTTTGTGGTCCCAACATGTGTTTATCAAGAAATAAAAAGACCTGGCGGTCGGGTGAGATAGATTGGTGGTAGATCTGATGCAATTACGTGCAGCCATTAAGTTAATAGATTTTTAGATAAAATAAATGTGGATTGATGAGTAATATCTCATTCTTGGGAACCTAAACTTTGAATCCACATGCCTTATGCACCTTGCGTCGAGGCAGACTCTTCAATCAATGCAGTTGTAACCCCAATAAGTCTTTGTTTGGGAACCGGTGTTTGTTGGGATTTGCAAGGAGCTGGGGAAATACAAAAAAAAATGAACTTCAAGGGAAATGGATTTTAAAGGAGTTGTGGATTCCCTCTATTGTTTGGAAGTACAAGTAACTCTTTCAAGGATTCAGGCTTTCAGCTCCTCCTGATTTCTCACAATGTTTGGTTGTAGGTGAGTGCAGTTGTAAGTAGAGGTGGGGCAATGAGTTGGGCAGCCCGTGGGCTGGGTCACAACTCGGCTCAGCCCCTATGTATAAATATTTTCTATAATATATACATATATATTATGTAAATCTAAACATAAAATATATATTTTATATATAATATAATAAGCCGGGCCTGATGAGGCCCCATGGGCATAACGGGCGGGCCATGGGCCGAGGTTTTCCCAACAGGCTGGTCCAAAGCGGGTTGTTGGCATAACCCGTCATTTTGTGGGCCAGGCTTTAATTGGGCAGGGCTAGGTCAATGGCCCAGTCCATTACTTGGACGGATGGACCAGGTCGGGCCCATTGCCCACTCCTAGTTGTTAGCCTCCTAACTGCACCATTGCTCTTAATAATGAGGTACAATAGGTGAATATAGGATTTACTGAGGTAAATGTAGTAAAAAATTTGAACCATCGGAATTTAGAAACCCACCAGAATCCTTGTGCAAGGAGTTGTAAATACCTCCCCTTTATTAGAGGAGTTGAAATTTGAAATTTTTGGTATTTGGAGTTGGCTGACTCCCAACTGACATTTATGCCTCCCTCCACTTCCCTCTCCCAAACACACTCCAAATCCGTTTGCACCCTTCCACATCATGTAACTGTCTCCGACACCCTCCCAACTCCGATACCCCTTCTCCCAAACAGAGCCTAAAGGATTTCAAGATACTACTGCCAATCTATGTCACAGGGACTCGGCAAAACAGGTGCCGCACCCGCGTCGACGCGACGCGACGCGGGATCGCGTGCGGGTGCGGCACCGGGTGCGGTCAACACGACCCTGGGTGCGGTCAACGCACCCAGGGTCATTTTTGTCCAAATTTTTGGGCGAATTTTTTTTCCCCCACCCCGATGAAAAGGAGGAGGATTAGGGCAAAAAATTTTTTTTGCCCTAATCTCTCCTCTCTCTCCCCCTGAGCTCGAGCTCTCCCATCGCCGCCCCCGCTCGAGCTCTCCCATTTGGTATGTAATTTAGTTCTTTTATGCATACTTATTTGATTGATATTTAGGTCGATTTATGTAATTGCTTTACTTATTTGATTGATAATTTGATATTTAGGTAATTTGATATTTAGGTTGATATACTACATGCATGATAAATCATATTATGAGTTTATGACAATGTTTACTGTTAAATGTTAAAACTGTTAAAACTTCAAAATTATATATATATATATATATATATAAATTTTTTTTTTACATTTTTGCCCCTGCCGCACCCCCGCACCCGGGTTTTTTGGAAGTGCCGAATCCTCGCACCCGCACCCGCTCCCGCACCCGCTCCCGCACCCGCACCCATGTGACATAGCTGCCAATGTATTTGTTGAAATTGTGACATTCATGCTTGATCCTTCTTTATTCAGTTTTTTACATTTTTTTCTGTATTCATTAATATGTTAGTAAAAGTGAGGAAGCCATTATTTTTATGGGAGACATTTATTACTTGAATTGTTAAGATTTGTTTATCTGAAGACAACGGCTTCTTTTTTCCAAAGTGACAAGTTCATTGCTAATCAGAAAGGGGAATTGAATGCCTACTTTTATACAATGAGCTGCAAATAGAAGGCCTGTCATCAAGTTGGATAATAAGCACAACTAAGATGGTTTGTTTATGCAGCTAACACGATGAGCAGTAAAATTACAGATATATTTATGTAATTGGTCTCTTGATGAGTGTAGTTGCAGTGCAAATTCTTTGTTGCTAGCCTGATCCATCCTACAGTGCAATGTTGCTTATTTTTTTTGTTGGATGTTAATTGTGCACCTAGAAAATTGTCATGCTCATGTGTAACATCACCTTTCTTTGAGTAATATGGGGGGATAGAATGCTGTTCCTGTTATCATATGAACTGGGAATTAGATGAAAGAAACTGGTTGTTCTGTAGAGATGCATACACAGTGGTCATTTGTGTTCAAGTAAACTGTGCTTCAAAAGTAGTAGTGAATAGACTAGGATATATATATATATATATATATATATATATATATATATATATATATATATATATATATATATATGCGTGATTAGTAACCACAAATGTGGGATGAACTGGAAGCCTGATTATGGTGCCTAACTACACACTAAATTAGATCCCACACAGGGTGTTGGTCGATTAAGATTAGCAAGCCGATGGTCATGGAAGTTGAAATCCACTAAGGAGTGTGTAATAACTCACCTGCCAAATCAACTAGCCCCGAAAATGGATGGCACTTAAGTGACCCACACTCGGCCGTCTGGGTGATTGCCAGGTCTCGATAAGTAGGAGGGCGCGACAGTCGTTGCAAAACCCAGGTTGTGCCACTGGGCAGAACGACCGTCAGTGCAGATCTTGGTGGCTACATACTGGCCAGGGTGGGCACGCGCCCACCCTGATCGGGAAATCCCCAATAAGGGGGTTTGGGTCAGGGTGTGCCCACCCTGACCCGAATGCTGTGCCCGCCCTCTCCCTCCCCTTAGGGTTGTCAATGGTTCAGATATGGGATAGTGCTTTTGCCAATTTTAGCTGTCCCGGATCCGAACTGAACCAACTGCCCAATATATTTTCTGATCCGAAATCTGAACCGTTTGCAACCCTACCTCCCCCAACCCACCTACCCACCCTTTCTCTCTCTCTCTCTCTATATATATATATATATCTTAGGGGTAATGGAATAGATAGACAGTTTTCTTGACCAGATACTCCACAAAATGTTGTAGCCGAGAGAAAACATAAGCACATTACTGAAGTTGGTCTCTCACTGATGTTTGCTACTGGAGTGCTGAAGATGCTATGGTCAGAGGCATTCCATACAGCAACCTTTCTCATAAATAGATTACCAGCTGACAGTATCAGGAATAGAACCCCTTATGAGTTATTGTGCTCTCTCTCTCTGAGAGAGAGAGAGAGAGAGAGAGAGAGAGAGAGAGAGAGAGAGAGAGAGAGAGAGAGAGAGAGAGAGAGAGAGATCTGTGCCCACCCTTGTATTTTGGCTCCACCCTTGAGGCTATGCTTTAACCAATTTAACATTTTCTTTGTTCTTCATTATTTATAACAAAAACAAGTAAGAGAAAAATGTAGAGGTTTGCGCTGTTGGATTCTTCTTTTGTAATCATTTATGTGCACTCTGCAGGTTGAAATTAAAAGAACAATCCCAAAAGGGGCTATACCATCCAAAGATTTCAAAACCAAGAAGATTTTTGTGGGAGGGATTCCTCCAACAGTTACAGAAGGTATCTGTATGCCAACTGTTATTCTGCTTTATTAGTTTTATGCTGCTGTATCCTATCTTTATAAAATTTTCTATCTGTATCCCCAGATGAGTTCAAGAATTTCTTTGGGAAGTATGGTGAGGTGGTGGACCACCAAATCGTACGTGACCACTCAACCAACCGGTCTAGGGGTTTTGGGTTTATAGTCTTTGACTCAGAACAAGTTGTAGATGATCTTTTGGTGAAGGGAAATATGGTTGACCTGATGGGTATAAAGGTGAGTCTGATACACTGGTTAGTTGTAGAAGGGGCAGTATATTTGCCTGACCTTCATTTATCTTTCTATGTTCTAAATTTCCCTATCCAAATATTTTTTCGGTTCAACTTGATGTTGCATGCTATTTTTGTTTTCTTCAAGTTGTGGTTTTAATACTAGTCCCCCCCCTCCACACACACACACACACACACAGTTTGCAGTTGATCTTTAATTGATATGGTAGAATATAGATCTTTAGAGTAGAATCTGACTAGTTTTTTTAGATGGTTTACAGGAAACAGGAAGCTAGGTTAATCTCATTGCTTTCTTTGTAGGTGGAGATAAAGAAGGCTGAGCCGAAAAAAACCTCCAACCCACCTGGACCTGCATTTGGTAGCAACTCTAGGGGTCGTCCATTTGGTGCACGGGCAGGTGGATTTGGTGACACTTATGGTGGCTATGGTGGCCCTGGGGACTTTGGTCCTCCCCCATCATATAGGTCTGGTGGAGGCTATGGTGCTAGGCTTGGTGGTTATGGTGGATTTGATGGTGGCATGGGTAGTGATTTTGGTGGTGGTTATGGAGGCTTTAGTAGTGGTGGCTTAGGTGGTTATCGAGGAGATACTTCCTTTGGCTACTCTGGTCGCCTTGGTTCTTATGGTGGTGGATTTGGTAGTGGGCCTCTTGGCGGCTATGGCCGAGGTGTTGATGACTATGGTGCTTACGGCCGATCTGACTATGGGGGTAGTTATGAATCTGGTTCAGGTGCTGGTTATGGTGGAGGTGGCTACTATGGAGGTAGGGGTGGTTATGGAGGTAGCGGCACTGGAAGGTACCATCCTTATGCAAGGTAGAGACAGTCTATGGAGTTCTTCTGCCTAGTCCATGGCTAGCTCAGGCAAAACGATTCAAGGTGCTTAGAAAATTTTCATTTGATCTACTAGTATGATTGGTGCCTTGTGTTTAGATAGCATATGTGCCAGAGGGATCTTCCCTGGTGAGATAGACCTTAGATTATAGTTTGTGTTTTAGATACGGTTCATGTTACTGTATTTCTTAACGAGACCTACAAACTTTCTGTCATCTTGTGTTTTCTATTGTTAGCTTCTTTGGTTGGTTTTATGGAATGGTCTCTGAATTTGGTCTTTGCTGTCATGCGTTCTAAACATAAACATAAATAGGTTCTGTTCATGTCTTATAGATTCTAGTTTTAGACTACTATTCCAAATTGCTACCCATTCTAGTGCTTTTGTCCTTCATTGAATTATGGGGGATTATGTTTGTATTAAGTGTACTGGTTCTCAAGTCTTCTAGCTATGCATAGATCTTCGTGGTCCAGACTTGGAAATGCTTATTTGATGAAAAGCAATGATATCTTGTAGATGTGCCTAGAAAACGAATATGCAACTGCACTGTTAGATTTGTGAAATAGTAGGCCCCAACCACTGCCTGAGGTTTGAAAGATTTTTCCCAAAATCTACCCCATCCTTTTCAGATTTCTAAAATAACTCGTTTCATGCAAGTTGCATCATGTCAATGTGCTTGATTTTAAGTTCTGTTTGTTCATCCTATTGCTAAATGTGCTGTTAGGATGATCATTGTTGGATAGTATTGTCGCTGTAGCTGCTTTTGAGCGGCATCTTTAGATGCAATCATAGTGAAGATCCTTCAAATTATTTGAATCACAAGATTGGATGGTATCTGCGACTTCCATTCTTTTGTTGTTTCTCTAGTCATGAACCTATTTATCTCGATTCTTTTTGCTGGTGATGCTATTATTTCCGGGGCAAACGTCCCATGTGCATTTTCTTTGGTGATTTGTTTAGGCAATCTAGGTAATTGGTGGAGACTGCCTCACTTATTGAGTTCATTGGCATAAACAATAGGTCCCTTTGTCCACCGGTGAGTACACCCAACTTTGGCCTTGTGGCAGAAGATGCCCGTCCGGGTGGGTTTCAAACCGGTGATGTGCCATCAACTCCGTGGCATTCATGAGTTGTCCCTTACTGAAAACTATTGCCTTTCTCTGTCTCCTATTTGGATATTGTTCCTTGAGCTATGATTGAGTTTTCTTTGGTTATTAGTGTTTAGTCTTCTTAGCACTCACATCTCATTCTTTCAGACTGAAGATTCTGCGTTGATGCGATATATTTCGAAATTTTGCTAGGGCAGTCTTTGAAATCCTCTTGTCAATGTCACAAGCTTTGTTATTAGGAAAATCTGGGCGAGGCAAAATCTTGGGCATAAATAATATAAAATGTTTCTTATTGCATTGATATAATGGTAAGAATTTGATATTTTTAGAATAGGTAATATCACGTGTTTTGAAAATATCGCCTTTTTAAAGCATTATATCGTCCATTGAAGTATCCACAGATATTTGTTGCATCGCCTTGTGTTGCAATTCTACTCGTGTTTCTTGTATTGTGTTTGGCTGTATGGTGCTGTGAATCTTCTCAAGTTTATCTGCAAGATGCCACATGGGGGGCACTGTAACCCGGCTTCTGTTGCATAGGCATTTGAGCGCCAATTGGCATTGAAAGGATCAGTTGTTGCTGGCATAGTGACAAACGTTTTTATCGGCAATTTCTTGTTTTTCAAAAACTTGCAAGAAATTGAAAAAATCCGTAAATCTTGCATTTTTTTGCAAAATCTTGGCAATAAAAAAATTAATTTAAAATATAAAAATATTTTTTATAAGAAAATATTAATAATTTTTTTTTAAAAATAAAGATACATATTTTTTGTGTGGTAAATAGCCCTTTAAAACATAAATATCGTGTTTAAATTGTGGTACTTATGTTTTTTTATAAATCTCATGATATTTTGCAAATCTTGCAAGAAATTGTCGTTTTAAACTTTCAGGCAATTTTTTGTGATGTTGATATTTGTCACTGGTTGCCGGTAGTATTTCCATACATGTTAAAGGCTCTGTTTAGGAGCTGGATTTGAGAGAGAGTTGGGGATTCAATTAATACGCTTATCCCTACTGCTGGTTGGGAACTCGGATTTGGGGTGATGGTAGTGTAAATGGCTTTTGATTTTCCCTCTTCAACTACGGCACTGTTTGGTAATGCAATAGGTAGAAAAAACCTTGGTGGTGGACGTTTGGCAGCTGTTAGCCAGGATGGGTGTTTATGAATTTGGGATGGGAAGTGAGGTCCTCTCTCTTCTGTATTTACACAAAAGAATGGAGGTGGTAGCTGCTGCTACTTTTTCAAATCCATAATTTTCATCCGACTGCCAGTTTTCCAAACTGAGCTTACATCTTCACGGGCATGTAGCTCTGCCCATCGCCCATTTTCATTCCCATTACCTATCTCATCTCCGCTCAAAGAGTCCGGATCGGGTGCAATATGATTGCACAAAATTGGTGCATTAATCACCCGATCGCTCTCCATCAGGTCTTGGGCCCCACACCTGACAGGCCTGTCCCCAAGATTGAGGGGGGTGATCAGGTGATTAATGCACAAATATTTATGCAATCATATTGCACCTCATCTCCGAGGGGAAGGTTACAAATATGCTGCTGCATCAATAATATCCTTATGTTTTTTTCAACGTTGTCTAATTGTAGGGGGGTATATATAGGTGTCCAATAATCTCAAGTACTTTAAAACATCATTATATATATATATATAGGTGTCCAACTCCCAGATCATCATCATAAAATAATTCTAAAACAAACCACGAATGGGCTTCCATGTCTATTGGGCTAAACGAAGCCTTTTAGTTGATACCGCCTCATTACACTTTCAGAGACAGAATCAGAGAACAGTAAAATCTTTCAGGCTAACCTTCTGAGAATCAGGCAGATGGATCGAATCTCCTGCTGTGGACTGGTGTCGTACATGCTGAGGACCTGTAGCAATTGAAAAATAAGTTTAGAATAAGGATCGGAGCCTGTCCCTGGATTTAGTAAAGGGAAAGCCAAGCTTATGGTTACTACCAGGCACTGTTGGGAGTTGATGATTGTCGTCCAAGGGCTTCAAAGTGATGCTCTACAGACCTTAAAAATGAAACAAAAATGCAGATGTGTTAGAGGTGTATTATGTAGGGTGGGACTGGGCTGTGTAAACCTGAATCGAACCAAGAAACCAAATTGATTAGACCTGATCCGAATTTTTTTTAATTAAAACACCCATGAGTTAGGTTGGATACTAGACTTGGACAGGTATTTGGTTAGATATTGGGCATGAAAGTTTAAGATCTGATGAGTCATCCATTGTGGGGAGAGTGTCCACACGTTGTCTGAATCGATCCATGGATCAATTCCTATAAGGTTTCTCTATTCTCTTTTTAATAGTAGGTTTGTTTTTTTGACAGAGAAAGCTGGGGTTAGTCGGACCCATACCAGTTATACAATTATACCATTAGGATTACAACTTGCAACATCCCAACACAAGGTGACATGCACTAACTGCTCTTACTAGTCATGCGGAGCCGATGTTGGTTCTAATAGTATAGCTTGTACATGAACCATATCATATTGGTTCCTCAAGATAAGCACTTGAACTGCTCCAAACCAATTTGTACCCAGACATGTATATATCCGAATTCAATTTAGGAGTTTATTTATTGGCAAAACTTTACTAAGCTACCACCGAGGTGGTATCCCATGTGGTAAGCGGGATCCTGTGCGAAGCTGAAGGCCGAGGTTCGAATCCCTCTGCCACATGGGGGCTTAAGAGATATCTGGTAGGAGTCTCAACTTGCCTTTAAAAAGATTTTTTTTTTACTAAGCTACCAATCTCCCCGTTTGTATTTGCACTAAAATCTTACGGCCTCCTACAGTTATTAGCTGTCAATTCCAGAAGTTGGCAGCTGCCACTTTTTCAAATGCATAAACTCCCTGTGTCCAATTTGTACCTGAACCAACAAGGACTTCACCAATTCATACTTGAATTGAATGATTAAAAAAATGAATCGATTATACTAGGGCTGCCAATGGATTGGGTTTATACCGGGTACCCCCGAACGTGAATCTTTAGGTATGGTCATGAAAAGTGCTGATCCTAAAAATATTGGGTTCAACCCAAACCTGACCCATCTAATATATGGGCCGGGTTTGGTTTATGATTTTTTGCTAGGTACTTGACCTGACTCAAGTGTTTTATATGTATTTTCAGTAAAAATAAATTTCTGAAATTATGCCGCTTCGGGTTTGGGATTCCATTTTGTGACCTGACAAAACCCAAACCCGGCAATGTGTTAATTGGGCGGGTTTGATTATACGCTGTGGGTCGGGTACCCAACCCATTGACAGCCTTATACCTGAACCGATTTAAACTTTTATGAATTCATTCGTATTCCTACTAATTGTATGAATTTATCTACACGATACTTTTCTAATTCTGTTAATAAACACAAGTTTTGTTTAGGTTTCATCTCAAATTTCACCTATCGGCCTGGTTGTGAACCCATGCCACTTGGCAACCTACTCGCTTCATTTCCGATCAAACCAAAAAACTCAACAGCTATAGACCCAGATTTATTTGTATAAAAAACCAAATAAATACCCAACCCAATTCCAAACTGATCTATGACCCTATCGATCCGGCCATGGAATGGTTGACCTGATGTCGACCAGACCCATAATGCACGACCACATATATATACCCAACCCAATTCCACACTGATCTATGATCCTATCCGGCCATGGAATGGTTGACTTGATGTAGACCGGACCCATATGTTCAGTTCTCTCTCTCTGTATTTATATAAAAGAGAGAGAACTGAACATAATATGCCCCGTTTCTCGTTCTGCTCCATAGGTTTTAAGTGTTTTATAATAGATCTGAACCTTTAGATGTGTTTAGCATGCTCAATTTAGTGGGATCCGACTCTTTGATCATGTTTTTCTGAACCTCATAGCCAATGATTTTAGATTACCGAAAAAACCTGTATACAAGTCAGATTTGGACGATCCAATCCAAAAGCCCGTTCCCACTAAACAAAACCTATAGATCATATGTACGGTTTTTAGACATGAGACAAAAATACTTAAAACTGCGATTTTTCAAGGGGCTAACAAGACCTAACAAAAAAGTAGCATAAGGAACACATTATATATATATATATATATATATATATATATATATATATATATATATATATATATATATATATATATATATATATATATATATATATATATATATATATATATCATAAATGTATATATATCTCATAAATGTGCTAAACCGCGTGCTAAATGGGTTCCCTGCTAAACCCATTTGGTGCTAAACCGCGTGCTAAATGGGTTTTTCGGGATTCTTCATAAATGTGTTAGGCATGGTCGATTTAATAAGAATCCACACCTCGATCATGTGTTTTTGATGAAAAAAATGATGTTTGGAGCCTTCAAAATTAGCAAATATAAAAACCCACTCATGTGTTGAAATCAAACGCCCCTATAAAATCAAGTACGAGAAAAACTCATTTAGTACGCGGTTTAGCACCGACACATTTTCCTATATATATATATATATAAAAAACTACGGTGTTAGACATGAGAAAATACCCATCGGAGAGAGCGAGAGCATGCGGTTTGTTGATCACTTACGTGGTAACGAAGACGGAGGAAATGTGCTCGACTTTCATCCATTGATCGCACTCCTTATCCATCAATCTTATACTGAACATTGTGGGCATGTTAACCAGTTTCAGTTCGCAAAGGGTTGTGATGCCGCTCAGCTGCGGGGGCAACGTCTGCAGGGACTCGCAATCCTCGATGATCAAATGCCGAAGGCAGGGGAAGCATCCAAGCTCCATGCTCCATATCTTCCAGGATGGTAAGCATATCTCCAACACCTCGAGCTTGGAGAATCCTCCTCTCGAGCATCTCATCTCCTCACCATTGAACGCATCCCTCCACAATCGTAGGATCCGAAGCCTCTCCAACCATTGAAGTGCAAACAAGGGGTCCTCTTCCAAGAAGGAGCCTTCAAGAGTGAGCTTGTAAAGTTTTCGAAAGAATGCAATCGGCAGCTTCTGCAGTCTTCCTTGCAGGTAAACCTTGGCAACAGCCTCATGGTTGAGCATCTCTGAAGGCAGCATCTCCCCTTGCAGGTATAAGGAGCGCAGGTGCTCCAGTTTCACGATGGAGTTCAAAATATCAGCCTCGTGGGCACTCGTCACGCCTTTTATCGCCAATTTCCTCAGGTTTTTCAACTTGGCCAAGCCCTCTTTGATCCACCCACCAGCTTTGATGAAGGCTAGTGTCTGCAGATTTTCCTGGGCACACTTTCCCAAGAAGCAACGTGGAACCTCCACAGCTGCGCCCATCCTGCGTCCGAAGTACAGGTGTCTCAGTTTCTGCATCCTTCCCAAATCCTTTGCTTGGAACCTAATCCCTGACCTCGAGAAATGAATTTTGTAGAAGGTTCTCATATCCAGCGTCTGCAGGTTGTAGAGGTGCCTCACAGACTTAGGCAGCGTCCTGACCCAGGTGCCCTTCAAGCCCAAGTATCTGAGACAGCCCAGCTCTCCGATCTCCTTCGGCAATTTTTTTAGGAAGGAGACGCCTTCAAGGTCCAACACCCTCAAAAGCTTGAACTCTTTGATGAGATTCCCCCAGTCCGTATTGGGGCTCCGAAAGAAAGCCACGAAGGAGCGGAGGAGGTTCAATGGGAAGCTACTGAGGTTTTTAAACTCAGCGTGGACAGCGACTCGACGGCTTCCTGGTGGCTCACTACTGTGATTGTTGTTGTTGTAAACCTCCAAAAACCGTTGCTCTTTTGCCTTGTCCAACAAGGCCTCTAGAAGAAGATCATGAATCATACAAGATTTAATGGATCTAATTACAGCTCCCTTCTTAACCAGTTGGATCATGCTCCTACCGATCAGTTCCTCCAGGTAGTCCTCCGAGACTTCTTCTAGTGTTTTCCCTTCTCTCTCTTGCACAAAGCCTTCGGCAACCCATAGGCGAACCAACCTCTTGGTGGGGATCTCAAAGTCTTCAGGGAAGGTGCAACAGTAGAGAATGCATGGTTTAAGGTAGTTTGGCAGGACATCGAAGCTCAAATACAGGATGTCCGCGATCTTGTCCCTACCATGGTTGATCTCCCAGTTGAGGCTCCCTAGCTCCCTCTCCCATGTGTACGCGTCCTTCTCTTTCCTTGATAGGATCCCTGCAAAGAGAACGATCGCTAGCGGTAGGCCTTGGCATTTCGACAAGATGCGATTCACCAATGGGTTCAACTCGTCGGGAATTGGTTGCCCTGTTTCGAATGCCTTGTTGTAGAACAACTCCAGACTGTATGCGTTACTGAGCAAGGAAATGCGCAGCGGTTCGTTCTGCGAATCTGCGTGTTTGGCAACCTCTTCATTGCGAGTGGTTATCAGAATTCTGCTTCTGGAGTTTCTGGGGAAGAGCTTTTTGAGAAGATCCCACGCTTCACGTGTCCATAAGTCATCGAGGACGATCAGGTATCTGTCCCCCGATGATTCACTGAATTTCAAAAGGTGCCACAACTCTCTCTCCCAGGCTAAATCAGATTCCAAGGCCGGTCTGTTAACGCTTGGGGCATCATTTAATATAACCTGTACGATCTCGTCCACCCTGCAGTGCTGGGACACGTACATGGTTGAAGGCTTCTCTTGCAAGGGTGGTCTTGCCGAGTCCAGGGTCTCCCACTATCGAGATCACCCGATGATCGACTTTATCTTCCACCAACAAGTCAACCAAATTATTTATGTCCTTCTCCCTGCCAACCACCAGATGGGAGTCCTCCTCGTCGCCCCAAGTCCTTCGCTGCTCTCGTAAGCTATCGTTAACTTGACTCCCCTCACCTCTTCCACCTGTAGTAATGTCGATCCCGTAAGTCACCCTACACTTGTTTAGCTGATCGATCGTGTCTTTTATCTCTCCGATCTGAGACCGCACCTCGCTAAGTTCTTTCCCCTCCATTGGAAAAGTCCAGTACCTGTTTTGAAAAAAAAAACAAGATTACACCAAACCGAAAAAATGTAAACGATTAGTAGCAAGTGCAATTTGATTACTTAACCCACCATCCACAGCTGGTAGACTGTATCCCAAAGATGATGCCACTGTTTTGAAAAAAAAAACAAGATTACACCAAACCGAAAAAATGTAAACGATTAGTAGCAAGTGCAATTTGATTACTTAACCCACCATCCACAGCTGGTAGACTGTATCCCAAAGATGATGCCACACTTTTCCTTTTTTGGATTTATAATACGAAGAAACCACACCCACCACTAAGACCTGATAATGCTTACTTAGCCTGCCATACCTACGGTCGCCGTACAGGCAGCATAAAACTTTGAAGCTAGGACCCATACTCCCAGGATCTATGCTATGCCTTGGCATGCGTAGAGAAATGAAGCTGAACAGAATCGAACCTTGACTGCCCGTCTAACAGCTAATGCTTCACCCCACTAAGCCAACCCCCCTTTTGTCTCAACAGCACACTTGAAGTGTGCAATCGTATTACATGAGATAGTGGTTATTTTAGTCAATGGATGGAGAGTGAGATATCATATTAGAGTACATGTGGCAACATTATAAAGTTTTATAACCCAATGACTGAATGGAGAGAGAGAGAGAGTGAGATAGCATATTAGAGAATACATGTGGCAACATTCAAAAGGCTTATGACCCAACGGCTGAATCTATATTTGGTGTATGCCTATGTTGGTGTGCTCACTTTTTTGGAGAGGGTGGTGTATGTTCGCCCCCGATGATTCACTGAATCCCACGTCTGTGTTCGGGGGATCGAATGAGCGCCACGTATTCATGCACATGGGGCTCGTATTCCCGTGTATGTTGACATAACTTTGCATCGGACTCTGGTGCTGTTGCAAAGACTTAATCACCCTTACTTGGTTTTCTTGCCCTGAAATGACGGTTCGAGGAAATGACAAAAATATCCTCCATTCAAAAGTTCTGAAACGACGGGTCGAGAAAAGGACAAGAAAGTCCTCCATCCAGAAAGTTTGATGTTGACCATTCGAGGAAATGACAAAAATATCCTTCATTCAAAAGTTGTGAAACGACGGGTCAAGAAAAAGACAAAAAAGTCCTTCATCCAGAAAGTTTGATGTTAACCATTTAAAGTGGAGACGTTCTCCTGCGCCATCTGCTGTAACAGTTGCTCCCATTATCAACCTAAACTTTGCCTTCGTCTCCAGTCGAGCTTTCCGCCTTGTTTTTTATCCTGTTGTACAACACACTGTCGCTTTCTCGTGCCTGCCTTGTGTTACAAAACATTCCAGTGTCTTCTCTTCATTTTTGCTGTCGTTAGGCATCATGGAAGAAAGCAATGATGCACAAACATTCCAACCAGTGCCATTAAGGCAGCGTGAGTAGCTTTTCATCTCATCATGCTATCGATGAAGAAGGCATGCCGTCTTGTGTGCCATTAAGGCATTGTTTGGTTATTGCATGTAGATCTTGTTCTTACGAAGGTTGGAAACTTATCGATATTTGTAAGACGCTGGGACCTGTTGACAAGAATGCTTGTTTGCAGATGCTAGGAAGGGCCTCTACCCCATCAGGTATCCTACATTCACTCATCATATGCATTGTATCTCAAACCGCTGTATTAGTAACAGACTCCCGTTTTTGTGAGATACATTTTTTTTAGTTAATATCGATTTGTTTGCTATTATGCTCAAGTTCTTCCTTATCGATTTGTAATTTATTGTGCGATATATTTATCGACCTTTTAGATAGTATGGTTTTGTATCGTCGAGTTGTAAGTTATTATGCTGAACTGCCGTATCGATTTTCAATATCTTACAAATCGCTATACATATCGTTTTGTAAGATATTATATGTTTTGTAATATGTATTTATAAGATATTTGTACACAGACTTTGAAAACGTGTGGGTGCAGAAACACATCGTTACACGCATGGCGGGGCGATTTTCGCATGCATATCGCTGCTCTCTCAGCGACTTCTATTGAACTCGCTTTAGAGCCTCGTGGATATTATGAGAGCGTTATCGTCAACACACATGTACGACATGTGTATTTTATTGGCATGGTAAGCGACAAGTCGATGCTCAGTATAAGCAAACATCAAACCGCACTTGCTTTGATACTTTCATTCATTAAATCGTTGCTTTGACTTGCTTAACCCTAGTGGTATCCGTTGTTATATGCATCCTGATTAAATCGTAGTAAACCTATGCCGCTTGCTAACGCAAATTGATATATTGCTTACAAAACATTCCACTGTCTTCTTTTATTTGTCGTTGTTGTTAGGCATTATGGAAGAAAGCAATGATGCACAAACATTCCAACCAGTTCCATTAAGGCAGCGTGAGTAGCTTTTCATCTCATCATGCTATCGATGAAGAAGGCATGTCGTCTTGTGTGTCATTAAGGCATTGTTTGGTTATTGCAGGTAGATCTTGTTCTTACGAAGGTTGGAAACTTATCGATATTTGTAAGACGCTGGGACCTGTTGACAAGAATGCTTGTTTACAGATGCTAGGAAGGGCCTCTACCCCATCAGGTATCCTACATTCACTCATTAGATGCATTGTATCTCAAACCGCTGTATTAGTAACAGACTCCCGTTTTGTTAGTTAATATCGATTTGTTTGTTATTTTGCTGCAAACACAAATTGATATATTGCTTAAAACATTGTTGAGCTTATCATCAGGTTGTAATAAAGACGATGTAGCTTAATCAATCGAAAGATCTGGAGAATTGAATATCTATACTTATGACGCAACTGAAGAATTGAACATCTGCACTAACAATGCACATGAAAAGAAGGGTGCAGGCATTAGACCCACTCTTGACTTGAATGTTCCAGTGGAAGAAATGCAATTCAATGATGAGGTAGACTACCATGACAGTGCACATAATAAAAGTGTAGGCACCGGGAATGTACACGGAAGTAAACTTGACTTGAATGTTCCAGGAGAAGAAATGCAATTCAATAATGAGGTAGATTTTGATGTCAGTACACTTAACAAGACCGTAGGAACTGGGAATGTACATGGAATTACACTTGACTATGTTCCTGTAGAAGGAATGCAGTTTAATAACGAAGAAGATGCATATAAATTTTACAATGATTATGCCTTAAAAGTTGGCTTCAGTGTGAGAAGGTTTTCCTGGTCAAAAAATGCACAGGGTGTCTTAGTTAGAAAGACATATGTCTGTTCCAAGCAAGGTTGGAAGAAATCAATGGGAAATCCAACAAGGAGCATGCCAGAATCAAGATGTGGATGTCAGGCGAGATTGGTTTTGAGAAGACATCCGAATGAGAAATTTATCGTGCGTACTTTAATCAGTGATCATAATCATGATGTATCTGCATCATTTATGACTCCTATGCTAAGGTCACATCGTAAAGTAACTGTAGCGCATGCTGCAATGGCTGAAATAGTCGATAGCGCCGACATTGCACCAAGGAAGACATACAATTTGTTTACCCGCATAGATGGTGGTCGCAAAAATGTGCCATTCACACCTTTGGATCTAAGAAACCACTTGAGAAGGAAGAGGACAGATAACATGAAGAACAGAGAAATATGTTGTTTGGTTCGTTACTTACAGAATAAATCAAGCAATGAACATGGTTTCTTTAGTGCAATGCAAGTGGACGAAGATGGATATACTGTGAATATGTTTTGGGCAGATTCAAAGTCTAGAGTAGATTATGAATGCTTCAATGATGTGCTTGTGTTTGATACTACAGTAAAGATTAATACTGTACAGTGGTCATTTGCGCAGTTTGTGGGAGTGAACCATCACGCACAGAGTTGTATATTAGGCGGTGCTTTTGTGTATGACCAGACCAAGGAAAGCTTTGAGTGGTTGTTCAGAGTATTTACACAGGCAATGAACGGGAAGCATCCTGAAACTGTACTTACAGATGGTGATCACGCAATTGCGGCTGCAGTGCTTCATGTGTGGCCAGATGCACATCATCGCCTATGTTTGTGGCATATCTTTCAAAATGCAGCAAAGAACATAGGACACATATTTAATCAGAATACAGGGTTTGACAAAAAGTTTACAAGGTGTGTACTTCATAGCGTAAACGAGGTCACCTTTAAGTCAGATTGGGACAAAATGATTAAGACATACGACCTTACTGACTGTCTGTGGTTATAAAATTTATATGCAGAAAAGAGAAGTGGGCATTGGCATATGGAAGACAATACTTTTGTGCAGGTATGATAAGCACACAAAGAGCCGAATCTATGCATGCCACGCTGAAGAAAACCCTGTATTCATGTTTAACAATGTTTCATTTCATGGAACAATATGAATTATTTGTAGACGGTCTAAGACAGAATGAGCTTGAACAAGACGTGAAATGCTTCAATACACGACCTCTAACTTTTGGCATGAAAATATTGATGCGACCTGCAGCTCTGTATACACTAACTGTATTTGAATGGATCAAGAAAGAGGTGTTGCATGTCATGAATTGCAAAATAGAAGGACTCGTGCAAACCGAGAATATGCACAAATACCATATTTTTTGTCAGGGGGAAAAGCATCAGAAAAGGCAAGAAGCACATGTCACGTATAATGTTGACAACGGAAGGGTAGAATGTTCGTGCAAAATGTATGAATTCAAAGGTATTCTATGCTGTCATGCATTAAAGGCACTCAATCAAGAGAAGATACAAGAAATACCTGAGTCTTACGTAATGCGAAGATGGAAGAGACGCGCGAAGATTGAAAAGCTCGTTATGGACAATGCGAGTAAATCTGGTGTTGACGAGAAGTGCCACATAGCCTCCCGTTACCAACAATTGTGTAGGTCATTCATGCATGTTGCTGATTTGGCATCGAGAAGTGAAGAAGGCTATGCATGTGTGAAAAAAGCTGCAACGGAGTTACTTGAAAACGTGGAGTTAATTCACATTAAGTCCGTTGCAGCCAATGAATACCAGCCGAAGATAATGGGATCGAACAACGTAGGTCAAAATCATGTTTCGCTTGACACTCCCGAGAAGTTGCGCCAAAGCGTAAACATTATCTTCAACAAGTCAATAGTGAATGTTGTTGATTATGATGGACATATTCATGAAGCGAAGGGTATCAAAAGAAAACCTGCCTCTGATCGCAGTCGTCGGAGGGCAAAGGGTGTAGTAGAATTGGTTGGCAAGAACAGGACTAAGAAACAACCAACCTGTAATAAAAGACAATAAAGCCCCTCGAATGAACAGGTATGTAAAACATTATATTGCTTCCCATTGCGTGAAGCTTGTCAAATAGCTAACTCGTGTAATGTCCATCATGCAGCAATACCCTGCAGAAGTACCACCAAACGTTCAAACCTACATTCCTCCCTACCAAGTTTCTGGCAACGATCGCTACAGTTTTACAAGTCTTTTGGTATGTAATCAATGTTGCGAGGAGGTATGCATTTCTTGTGAAACTTAATTCAGTGTCTAATATTTTATCTTTCATGACAGGCTCTGATGCATTCGACAGATAGGTATGGGACGCATGAATCTCGTGTGGGCTATTAATTTAGTTGTCATGCCTCTTTGCATGACCCGATCTCCACAATGCCTCTTGCGGTTCGTGGTTGGATTTGCTTAAATCGATAGATAGCGATTTTTTGCTTCTGCAGGAAGTCGATTGATGACATCACTGTATGGCAATTTGTGGTTATCGTTGATTAGCGATATGTGGCATCGCATCGTAGTGATTTGAGTGTATTGTTCGAATGTCAATCAAAGCGGGATGATAAAGGTTGTTCAAGTAAGCTTTTTTCGGGCAATGAGCAAGGTTGCAGTTCATCTTATGATCTAAGTATTCTATCACCTGCGCAGTTGAAAGCCTACTTAGATCATAAAATGAAGCACAACCTTGCTCAATGCCCCAAAAAAGCTTACTTGACCAACATTTCTCATCTCGCTTAGATTCACAGTCGAACAATACCCTCAAATCAATATGCTGCGATGCCACAGATCGCTATTCAACGATAACCACAAATCGCCATACAGAGATGTCATCAATCGACTTCCTGCAGAAGCAAAAAATCGCTAACAGCCGCTACTCATAAATTGCTGTCTGACTCACAACACAAAGTATCCAGCGATGGCAACAAATCCTTGTCCAGCTGACAGCACATTCGCTTTCCCGCGATAACCACAACTGGCTACGCAGGGAATACGAACTCTACTTACGCAGCTCCAAGCGATAAGCACTAATTGAAGCTTACACAACATCGGTGCCATGCCTGGACGAAGAGAGATCAATCATGGAACAAAAAAGGAATTCCGTTCAATTTACCAACTTTAGTTGGCAAAGCTATGACGTAGCGTCGATTCAACTTCTTCTCCAGCAAATCTTTCGTGTTCCCGACACCTCCAATTGCCTTTTAAAATCATTATTGTTACCTTGTGAAAAGTTTTATCCATATATTATAAATAAAAGGCTACTCAATGTGTCTTTTCTCTTCCCCACCTCATTTCTTAAGAGGTAAGTAAACCTCTTCATCTGGTACAGGGGGGAACTTTGCTCGCTTTAACAGTGGAAGTGCAAGTGTGAGTGATACTCCACAATTTCTCACAATCGCTATGTAGTTCAACCCGTGGGATCTTTCCGATTCGTCGGGTTTTTATCAACAAACGTTTATTATCGCGTTATACTAGTATCGTTTAACACCGCAATTCGGTGTTGACTAACACCCTTTACAAAGGTCGAGTATTGCTGCACAAATCGCTTTACCGCGATAACCACAACTCGCTATGCAGCGAATATGAAGTCGAATTACGCAGTTCCAACAGATAACCATAAATGTTTGATTTGTCGTACAGTATTCATCGATCATGTTGGTTGAGCAGTACATCTTTTAGGTCATAAATAGTCGCACAAGTATTGGAAGGTGTGTTTGTCTTCTACTTCGTGAACCAGCAACAATCAAACCGACGGTTCCTTCATAAACCTGGAGATCCGCCCTCGAACATAGAAAATTGTAGTGGGTGAGGCAGACGAAGACAACTACACGACCAACGATGGCGAATCATGGGTATATTGTCTACACATCGTCTACATGTTCAGCAAAATCCGTCTCTTTCATGTCGTTTTTGCGATTTGTTTTTGTGTACTATATAATGTAATTTCAGTATCGTTCGTTGCAATGTCTGCATTCATTTCAGTCGAACATCCACCGACGAAGTTGGGCGAAAACTTAGTCAATCACTCCTGGAGGACATCAACCGAATGCGCAGTGAATTCGCACAATACAACATGATCAATAATTTTGTTAGTATGAAACTAGTAGCAGTTGTCTATATACGTAAGCCATGTGTACGTGCGTTAACAACACCATATTTGCTGCAAACAGACTATATCTGATTTCGTCAGTTATATTAAAAGCAACGCACCAAGCCAGACTGTAAGCGTCGTCAGCCCGTATTTCATGGTATATCGGTTGTATTTTATGTTACTTTTCATTATTGATTTAGTCCAATTGATTCGTATGTTAACGTTGGTGTTAGCAATGTTTCGGTTTGCAGACTATCTTACGCCGTTTGCCATACTTCTGTGGATTTCAAGACGGCATACCTTATTGGGTTAACGGTAATCACTACAGAGACCTTTTGTCAAGTGAAAAGGTAAGCAAACAAACCTACAGTGCAATATTACAGCATAACAGTGCTAACAACATTTTTTTGATCTATTTGCAGATATTGATTCCTACACTCTGGCAATCTGAAAAGCATTGGGTCTTATACGTGATGGATTTACACGAAAAACAACTATGGTGTTACAATTCGTTGGAAGTTGACAGTGGTTTACGGCTAGACATTTCCCATCTCGTAAGATTCCATCTATATGAGTATCGTGTCGTGTACTGGGGTCATGAATTTACTGTCGGCCGCATTATTCTCAGATCGGTTTCCTCAAAGCCATTTTGGGAGTCGATGTTAGCGAGTGGATCTATCGCACGGCATACCATGCTCCTTTACAAGATAATGGCGTTGATTGCGGCGTATTTGTAATGAAGTACATTGAAGCGATATACAATGGTGCAGAACCCTGTTTCGACGCTGTATGCCATTTCTTGGCCTTTGTTATTAGGGATTAAGTGCATGTCTATTGCTTCTACTTTACAATCTGTTTTTGCAGGTTGATATACCCGGATTCTGCGAAGAACTCTGCAAAAAATTGACATCCTTTCTAATTGCGGAGGAGAAACTGACGGAGGCGTCGCGAGGATCTAAAAGGCTTGTAATTGATAAAAGATGTGCGTTGAACCCGCGTGATTGACAGTCGTAGAGTGAGACTGCGATGTATGCAATGAACAAAGACTTGTAATGTTCGAAATGATAATATTCAACATCGCTATGAAATGTTGTATGCTTAAACATCACTTTATAGCTGACATATGAAAAAAGTGGTGAATAACAGCCATTAATGTCACTTTCGTAATTTACGAATAGTACAAAGCGATACGCTTGGTGGTCTAACGTCAACTACACTGCTACCACCATGAAAACTTGTGTAAGAATTTGAAAATTTCTTGAATTTTAAACGACGTTTTCTTCAATTATGATCTTGCAGACATATGAAAAAAGTATAGACGGATACGACAACTGCGTCGAAGCCGCCTATATACTCGATTCAAGAACAAGTCGTTTATGCAGAAATTGTTGATTTGTCGGTTCCTTATTCGCGAAGCAAAGTGGAACTATGTGTTGTGTCATTCAAATATTAATGAAACGTTCTATCACCCTCCGTCAGTTTTCGAGTATATACGTCAGTTTCATTAAACCAAAAGCAAATCTTAAGTAAAAATGCACTCCGCATTAATGAAATTGAACAATGTCATGCCAGAGGGCTATTCTCAATCGTAATCAATGCGATTGGACCAAGTTTTTGGATCTCAAATAAATCCACAAGTACGTCCACACGCGTCCCAAGAAATCGCCTTAGGTGTACATTATCGTCGGTTCAGCAATACACGGAATGCGATATTTAGAAATATCTTTCGCCGTACAGTATTTTTCATTGCTGAAGAACAACTTTACCAGCATTGGTTATGCGTATACAACACAAAACTATTTCTGAATACGATTTACTTTTCATAGAACACCCGTCACCGGAACGAGATGAACACCCGTCATCGGAACGACAGCTCCGCTGAGACCTCCTCGCTAGGGAAAGGAAGAGGACGTGGTGGAGCTCCTGCTGGCCACCCTCAGCGCGACTGCACCGACTGGGTTGCTGTCGAGGAGGAGGGCGAGAACGGTGATGGCGGGGCTCGTTAGGTTGTATAGACATCAATCAATAGGTTTCACTTTACATATTTTGTCTGCCGTTCTTTTTAAACTCAATCAATTTTCCGCATATTTCGTCGCGTATTACCGGCATATGTTCCTGCAACAAAACAGGTAATGTGAAACCAATATATAACAGGAATACCCAATAACATCGGATACAAAGCTCATACAGCGTGGAAACAAGGTTCTTCTCCATTGTATATTGCTTCAATATGCTTCATTACGAATATGCCACAATCGACCCCATTACTTTGTAACGGAGCATCGTCAGCACAGAGCAACATCCACTCGGCAATGTCGACACCCATAAGCCCGTTAAGGAATCCCGCCTGTGATAAAGGGATAATATATTACAGTCCGATCCACCTCGAATAGCTATGATTCACCTTTGGGCACAAGCTTACCAAATGCATAGCGTCGCGTTCTACGCCACTGTGGCAGTCCAATGAGTTGTAGCACCATAGTTGTTTTTCCTGAAAATTCATCTCGTATAGGACCCAATGGTCAGGATTTTGCCAGAGTGTAGGAAGTAAAATCTGCGAATCGATAAAATAATTTTTCATTCCAGAGATATATCGTGATGGGGATGTTACGACTAAACCTTGGAGAAGAGGTTTGTTCACTTACCTTTCCAAATTTCGAAATGTCTACGCACTCATCATCGCTGTTCCAACAAGGTAGTGCATCTGCGAATCCAATGTCGTATGGCTTTCGCCGGACGTACATCTGTTGCACGAAATAGTAAGGTTTAACCACCAAGAAACGTGAGTACGTCATAAAAGCAAACAAAACAACAGCGGCCCAGACATACCATGAAATAAGGGCTGATGATGCGTACTGTATTGCTCGTTGGGTTGCTCTGAATGTAATTGACAAAATCACACATTGTCTGGTTGCACAAATTTACGAACTTCAAAACATACAAATCGATGACCTAGAAATTGATAGTGGACAAATACTTACAAAATTACTGATAGTGTTCCCATCTGCAAATTCATCTTGCATCTGCTCGATGTCATCTACGAACTCGTCAGGGCGTTGTCGCCCACCCTTGCCTATGGATGTTGCATTGAGTGCACCATGAGCGTGGTATTTAGGATTCGACATTGAAATTATTATCTACAGTAAACAACACTAGTCCAAATACGACATGAAAAGGCAAATGTTCACTAAATCGCTCAGGCGTTTCAAAAAATATACGTCTTAAGCGCTAGTCTTGGTACTGTGGATGTGGTTGTCTTCTTGTTCGGCACCGTGCCTGGCCGTTTTGCTCCCATCATCCTCTCCGTTTGCTCCGTGCCTGGTCGTTTTTCTCCCATCGTCCACTCCTGTGGCGTCGTGCTTGGTCGTTTTGCTCCCATCGTCCTCTCCGTTGCCGCCGTGCCTGGTCGTAGTGCTCTCATCATCTTTGGCGTCGTGCCGGGTCGTATTGCTCCCATCGTCCTCTTCTTGGCCGCCATGGCTGGTCGTACTGCTCCGATTGTCCCCTTCTTCGGCGCCATGCCTGGACGGAGATATCGATGGCACCTTTGCAACGCAGATACGGAAACGCCGTCCTCAGTCAAATACAAAGGTAAAGTCCTTTAACGTGCCGCCCTTTTTCGAAAACAGCCCGCTAATTAAATGATTGCGTTTTAAATAAATAAAAATACGTCTTTTCGCATGCCACCTTTTTTTGATAACCGCCGCCAAATTAAATGATTAAGTTTTAAATACGTCTTTCGAAGCCGCTTATTAAGTTTTAAATATTTAAAAATACGTCGTTTCCCATAGCGGCCTTTTTCGGAAACACCCCACAAATTAAATGATTGAAATTTAAATAATTAAAAAAATCTGTCGTTTGTCGGTCGCATTATACAAATCTTTCAGTGGGAGATTGACACGACCCGAACAAACCCGTTTTCCAGGTATGAATACTCTTTCACGATTATTCTATTGATTATCGTATATGGATACATCGATATATTTATGCAACATACTTTCCTTATCGATTTTTTAACAACAAACGTTCATTATCGCGGTTTGAATTGAAGGTATCTCTGCCAGATGAACAATTGCTGACCGGGAACCGTATCGTACAGATTTTGGAGCATCAACCTTTTCTTATCGCTATTGACTGTTATCATTTACGCCGTCAGAACTCGTTAAATTATTGTTCATGGCTTACAGTGCCAATCCTTTTTGCAATATTCTTTCGAGGCGAAGACAAATACAGCGATTGCTAAACAGAAATGCTATATCTTAGCGATGCCAAAGAGGTTAGGCAATGCCACGATTTCTGAACAAATATCTATTTTCGATTAAAGTTTATTTATTACCGAGATCCACAGACGAAAAGATGTAATAATAAAAAATTAAACAATAAAAGAATTTCACGTTACTACAACTCATTATACAATTACAACAAAAACCTAGCGTGATAAAAATGAAAATCAAGGATTTATTCCGAGGCACTGGACGAATCAGATGAAATATCATAGACTTGTCTCTCACTTTTTATTGGTGGACTGTCTATCCTGCGTGGCTTCTTGGTTGCGAAACCTTTCTTAAGAAAACTGGTCATCATCTCTACCACTGCGTTCAATTGAATTCTCATAGTGCTTACTTCTGTCTTTAATTTCTTATTCTCCCTCTCCATAAGTTCGAACCTTGCGGCAGAGACAATGTTCTCTTTTGGAGCAAGTGTTTGCTCTTCCTCGGGCTTTGTTACTGAGGGACTAGTCGTAGTAACCAGAGCGAGACGACGTTTTGGCTGTAGTGGCTGGGCTGCAACATGAGAAGGGGCAGTTGGGAGGCATGGGTTCACAATTTTCTCAATCTTCCAATTTCGCCGCATTGGTTCCCAATAGCTTTCGAAGTAGAAGGGATCAAATTATCGTCCTTCATGATCATACGATACGGCAGGGAAACCACCTCAGTTTCAATTTAATAATTCGTCCCTGTAGCGATCGCGCCAATTCACGTTCCTGCCCCTATCACTATTCATCTTCCTTCTCACTTCCAAAGGCTTATTTGGGATAGACTGCCCCAAGCCAGATTGTAGGAGAACTCGACTACCTTGCTGCAACTCGGCTTCAAAATTGCAGAATAGCCACAAATCGCGGTCAGACAATCTGGCAGCCTCCGCAACAACGTCTTCATCGTCGTCCTCCCCATCTCGATAAGGTCTCCACAAAACCTGTACATTGGTAATTCTTTTTAATAACGAATGACAAATATATTAAAATTTATTTACGCATGATATGGCAACAACGATATGTACTACGGAAGACAATCCTGTAGTGATGGATACTTAAGAATACTAAACATTACAACGATTTATAATACTCAATGGTAAATGCTGACGCTATTGTAAACAATTTTAGAACGTTTACCTCGTTTAGTTGCAGCCCATCTAAAATGGACTTAGCATTATAAACTGTGACGTTTATTCTAGCCCAGCGACCGATCTTTGGAAAACCACAAATCGGAGGGCCACAACGTGGACGCAATGGGATAATATGTTCCAACGCCCAGGCCTAACAAAAACAATATTATTAGCTACACCACAACCTGCAATGAGATTTGTCTACAATTACTAAGTATGTAATCAACAAATACCTAAACAAATGGCCAAAATCCCCCAACTGTTTTCGTACCATTACTCGCACGGTGGAGTTGACTGTACAAGTGTGCGAGCATAGCGGCACCCCAGGCATAGTTGTCGACTTCGTCTAAGTCTGTCAGGTACTGCAGCCACATGAAACTTATTCTCGAACCAGAACAATCGGAAAATAATGTAAGACCAAAAAAATATAGAAGGAAGCCGCGCAACTCTTGGTCAGCTATTTCAGATGCACAAGTAGCGGAGTGGCCTTCCCATTTATTACAAAAAAATGAGACTTTCATTGATGTGGAATTGATTCCACCTGAAATACATTGACTCCATTCGTCCATCGACATTCCTAAAAGGGCCGTGCATTTTTCCCTTGCGTTATAGTTTGAATGCCGTAATAGGACAACACTGCCATAGCACTTAAGACCAGTGATCCTCGCCACATCTTCTAGAGTCATGGTGATCTCAAAAGAATCAAACTGGAATGTGTTCGTCTTATCATTCCACTTATTTACCAGGTGGGTCATGGTATTCCAGCAAGTTTCAAAATATTGCTGGTCCAAAAGGCCACCGAAGTGCATATTTCGCAATCGGTCCTTCTGATATGCACTCAGCTGACCATACCACGACAGAACTACATGCCATTGACACCGACCTTCGAGCTTTTCACCTGGTGCTCTACTTCTTCTTTGACCTCCCTGTAACACAAAATAACATATTATTCCTACCAATTGTAAATTAGTTCTATTTGTACTTATAAAGACTATTCTACTAACCGCTATAAATAATATTGGTTGCAGACAGACTATCACAGTAATCGCTATACATATTAATACCTAACACAGTAATCGCTATACCAAAATCGCTAAACATATTATTAAATCTTCACAGACAGGACAGATATATTTACCTTGGTCGCTATTTTCTCCTGTTCTCCCTCCAACCTGGGACTTTCTGGTGGGTCCACTGCCTCCAACTGTCTTTCAATCTCCATCTCTACCGGCTCCACCATCGCATGCCTTTCTCTCGCCCTCCTTCTCCATCCTTTCTCTATCCTTCCTTTTCTCATCCTCCTTCTCCTTCCTTTCTCTCTCCCGTTTCTCCTCCTCCTTCTGCTTCCTTTCTCTCTCCTTTTTCGCCTGCTCCTTCTGCTTCCTTTCTCTCTCTCGTTTCTCCTCCTCCTTCTCCTTCCTTTCTCTCTGCCGTTTCTCCTCCTCCTTCTCCTTCCTTTCTCTTTGCCGTTTCTCCTCCTCCTTCTCCTTCCTTTCTCTCTCCCTTTTCTCCTCCTCCTTCTTCTGCTTCCTTTCTCTCTCCCTTTTCTCCTCCTCCTTCTGCTTCCTTTCTCTCTCCCTTTTCTCCTCCTGCATCCTTTTTCGCCTCCTCCTCCTTCTCCTTCCTTTCTCTCTCCTTTTTTTCCTCCTCCTTCTGCTTCCTTTCTCTCTCCCTTTCCGCCTCTTCCTCCTGCTTCTTCCTTTCCCTTTCCTGCACTTCCTCCTCCTGCTTCTTCCTTTCTCTCTCCCTTTTCTCCTCCAGCATCCTTTCTCTCTCCTTTTTTGCCTCCTCCTCCTTCTCCTTCCTTTCTCTCTCCTTTTTCTCCTCCTCCTTCTGCTTCCTTTCTCTCTCCCTTTTCGCCTCTTCCTCCTGCTTCTTCCTTTCCCTTTCCTGCACTTCCTCCTCCTGCTTCTTCCTTTCCCTTTCCTTTTCTTCCTCCTCCTTCTCCTTCCGCCGCCTTTTTTTCTCTTCCAGTTGTTTCCTTCTTTCCTGCAATTCTTCCTCCTGCTTCTTCCTTTCCCTTTCCTTTTCTTCCTCCTCCTTCTGCAGCCTTTCTTTCTCTTCCAGTTCTTGTTTCCTTCTTTCCTGCAATTCTTCCTCCTGCTTCTTCCTTTCTCTTTCCTTTTCTTCCTCCTCCTCCTCCTTCTCCTTCCGTTGTCTTTCCTTCTTTTCCTCATTCTCCTTCTCCTGCCTTTGCATTTCCTTAGCTTCCTCAAACTCCTTCTCCCTCCTTCGCCTTTCCTTTTCTTCCTCATACTGAGTAATATTCTGTTCCTTCTCTTCCTCCTCCTTATTCATTTGCCTTCGCCTCTCCTCCGACTCCTTGAGTAGCCTTGCCTTGTTTCGCATTGCTCTACGCTCCAAGTCGCTCCTCTGAGCTTCCGCCTTAGTCTCCTCCACTATATTGCTAAAATACCTTTCCCACTCCTCCACATTCTTCTTCCTCCTTTCTATCTGTTGTGCGTTAATCCTCCGCCTTCTATTTATATTCTCATCAATATTTCTTGCCTTTGCCTTCTTTTCGTCATCCTTGTTCTGCATCTTTCGTTCTTCAGAGTTCTTCCTTTGGTCCGCAGCCTCGATATCTGATGGATAATCCTCCGCATAATACGATTCCAAGGCTTTTTCCCTGTCTTCATCGTTCTCAATCTTAAGTATATTTTGGTATCTTTCAAAAACCTTAGATAGATGGGACTGGCAGATCACTTCTCTAATAGACAACCCATAGAACGACGGGGTATCTCTAATCTGATGAGGCGCAGACATTGCTAACCTGCATAACACATTACACGATCATCATGATTAGAAATCGTCGGAATATTTGGGTTCATAAGTACAAATCGTTGTATAAGAAGCAATCTTCAGATTGAAGAAAGAAACCTTACACGAAACTCACCGAAACGATGGGATTTTGGATATTCAAACTGTAGAGTAAGCAACAGTAACAACTAATACGCAAACGAAGGTGGCAACGATGCTGCGACTGCGCATAAGACGAAAACCGATGCTCTGAAACAAAGGAAAGGATGCTCCAGCGACTCCAGATGAAAGCAAAGAATCTCCGGTAGAGTGCTTAGAGCGAGAATGGATTGTTTTGAACTATTTGAATCCTACAACATAACGCTTGCTACATACGCAAACTCTGCGAAACGTTTTGGTGCGATAACGATGGAGGGAAGTTTTGTCATTTTCACGAACCGACGATTCAGTTTTCTAGAAGGAGGGCATTTATGTCCGTTCGAGGAAGAGGATGCGAATGGCGGTAAAGGGTACTTAAGTCTTTGCTGCGGCACCAAATTACGATGCAATATGATGCGGTCACACATGCTGGTCTGCATCTTATACGTGGCGCTATTTGGAACCCCCGAACATGAGATCTCAGTACCGGCCCTGTTCGGGGGGGGGAACATATAACCTGCTTTGACTTTTTTGGCCCCGATGTCACCCAAAACCAGGTCTTTGCCAAAAAATCAAGTTTGGTGCCTGTTTCAAAATGAAAACTAGATTTGGCAAAACCTTCTTTAAAGTATGTTTTGAAAAAACTGGGTAGATGTAGTTTTCTCATATGGCTAATTAACTCGGTTTATAGGTTACCCCTGTTCCACAAAACTTCTGTATTTCCTCTCATCCTCGTTATACTTTGTCAAAGTAACACAACCACCATTTTAGACTAGTGGTTAGCTGGAAATTCCTTTTTTTTTTTTCATTTTTGAATTGGCCATTCATTTTCCAGCCAACTACTGGTAGGAAAAGGACTAATTTGATGCCTATAGAGAAGGAAAGCACTAGTCAAACTATTTTTTTGTCGGTGGTTGGCCAGAAAATGAGGCCTATAAACCAAGTTTACCAAAAAGCAAAGTTTTAAGGCATAACTAGGTCTTTGAGAAACTTGGTCTTACCTATCCAAACAGGGCCTTAATTTTGATATTTGAAATGTTCTGTAATTTTGATATATATAAAAATATAAACAAACAAACAAATAAATAAATTATATATATATATATATTTAAAATGAGATCTGAACATATTAGGCCCTATAGTTTGAAGTGTTTTATGCTATGTCACATGGGTGCGGGTGCGGGTGCGGGTGCGGGGATTCGGCACTTCCAAAAAACCCGGGTGCGGGGGTGCGGCAGGGGCAAAAATGTAAATATATATATATATATATATATATATATATATATATATATATATATATATATATATATATAAAAGGGAGAGAGAAAATCCTTTACGAAAAAAGGATTTGAAAAGCAGCAGCTGACAGGAGCTGACAGCTCCTGTCAACAGAGAAAACCCTTTACGAAAAAAAGGAGCTGACATCAGCAAAAAGGAGTTGTCAGCAGTTGACAGTAGAATTTTTTTTTTTAAAAATTTCGAAGCTCAGCTGACAGTAGCTGTCAGCAAAGAAAACCTTTTACGAAAAAAAAGAGCTGACAGCAGCAAAAAGGAGCTGTCAGCAGAATTTTTTTTTTTTAAATTTCGCAGCTCAGCAGCTGACAGAAGCTGTTGTCAGCAGCTGTCAGCAAATTTTTTTTTAAAAAAATTTCGCAGCTCATTTCATAGGGCAAATTTAAAAAAAAAAAAATCCAAAAAAGAAAATGGACCTAAATGATCCTGGGTGCGCTCAACGCACCCAGGATCGGGTTGACCGCACCCGGTGCCGCACCCGCACCCGCGTCGAGTCGCGTCGACGCGGGTGCGGCACCCTGCTAGCCGAATCCCTGTGACATAGGTTTTATGATATATCTGAACCATTAGATGTGTTTAACATGCTCTATTTAGTGGGAATCAACGCTTGAATCATTTTTTTTACAGAAAAATATATTTTTATGAGCCAGAAAAAATGGATGCCTTCCGTAGCCGTTGATATTGGATCACCGAAAAACCTATATACAGGTTAGATTCCAAAAACCTATGAATCACATCTGTGGTGTTAGATGTGAGAAAAATTCCAAAAACTGTGCTTTTTGAAGGGGCTTAACGGGGCAGAACGAGAATTCGGCAGAACCAGCACATACTCTCTCTCTCTCTCTCACACACACACACATTATATATATAGGGGAATGAAAACCTCCCAAATGGAATTTTTTTGTTGTTTTTTTTCAAAATTCTGAAAATTGACACATGAATTTTGGATAGAAAAAATGGTCTTTGGAGCCTAAAAAATTTAACAAAATTTTATACCATTGATTTTGAAACTTATAAAACCTATCCATGCATCATAATCAAATGCTCCAAGATTCCTACGAAAACAAACATATAGATCACATCTGTACGGTCAATATTTTGAAAATGACAAAAAACCAATAAAATGTCCATTGAGAAGCTTTGGGAGGGTTTTCCATTGGGTAGGTTTTCATTTCCCTATATATATTATATTACAGATGATGGACTAAATTAAGTAGCCATTTTAGATGACACCAAAAGCCTGGAAAGCTTGTTTAAGATCATAAATCATGTTACCCTGTTTGGGTGACACAACATTTGGTTTTCATAAACTAGGTTTATCTCAAGATCTGATTTCTGAAAACCAAAGTGAGCATAGACTTTTCAACAACGTTTCTTAGGGGTACATCCCTCCTGGCCCCACATCCACAGTGTTATGCACGATCATCACAACCCCCTCCACACCACACATTCTAGAGATTTTTTGCTACTACTGTCAGGAAAAAACAAAGGTATCTGTCGGTCATTTTGCATCCTATAGATGTTTGGCCAAGAATGAATTAAACAGTTTGATTTTTTCTCTTGAAAAAAGTACCCTATGTCTAACCGTTAACCTTGTTATTTTTTGGCCACCCACTAACCAAAAATTAGCTGTGTATTACCCAATGTTGTCAGTATCGGTATCGGCCCTGAATCCTTGGGCTGAAGATTAATTCAGCTACTCAGCTAAATCGTTCTGTATCAGCTCAAAATTAATAAAAAACTATTACGTGTCAATCATAATGTAACACGTGTTAAAACCATTAAAATAATTAAAAATAATATTTTTATATTTTTATATTTATTAAAAAATAGCTGAATCGGCCCTGAATTGTATCAAAATTCTTTCCATATATGATACAGGCCGATACACACCAATACTGATAACATTGGTAGTACCATTGTTACCCAACGGTACTAGTTTGGGCATTTTTATGTTTGTGTCTTACCAAAACTAGGCTAAATATGTCCTCTTTTTTGGAAAAACCAGACTAGCTAAATAATGCTGGCCTGGTGCTCAGGGATGGAAGGTACTGACCGGTGAATGGTTATCACATGCTCCCGGAGCACCTACACCCACCTACCCAAAAGCAAATTTGTTCTTAATCGCTTATATGTTTTTTGTACATACATTTCTTAGTAAAAAATAAGTTTTGGATCATATAATTATGTTGTTCATGTAGGTTTTTTAAGATCTTCAAATTTCAATGACTTACAATATAACAAAATTCCATGGCTTGAAAAATCATATTTTAATTCAAAAGGCATGATCTATCAAACAAACTATGCTGAGTAAATTCATGATGTCTCATTGAGAAGATGCAGCCTCCACCCATAATTTCTATGATGTGGGTGTTGGCACTTCCACAGTAGTACCATAGCAATTGCTGTATGCATGGCTTGAAAAATCATATTTTATATTAAAAAACATGATCGATTCCTATCAAACAAACTATATTGAGTACATTCATGTGGTCTGATTAAGAGGGTGCATCCTCCACCCGTAGTTTCTACGATGTGGGTGTCAGCACTCCCCGAGCACCATAATTTCTACGATATGGGTCAGACCGCATGAATGCCTGCTACCCTGGTGGGTAAGAAACCCCTAGTTGGAACACATAGGGAAGTTGTTTTAACCAAATTCGACCTCAGTCAAAATAGTAGGATTCAACCTTTAGATCATAGTTTTTGACATAAAAATATATTTTTTTGAGGTTTAAAATTTTGGTATCAACTCTAGTAAAATCTGACATATACTAAAAAAAAGATGATCCAAAAGTCAGTTTATACTAAATATATAGATCACATCATAAGGGTCAGATGTAAAAAAAAAAAAAAACTAAAAGAACATGATCCAAAAGGTCAGTTTTTTCACAAGGAGGTTTCTCACTACGCGCAGAGAGAGAGAGAGAGAGAGAGAGAGAGAGAGAGAGAGAGAGAGAGAGAGAGAGAGAGAGAGAGAGAGAGAGAGAGACTATTGCTGGACTGGTTGAAGGTCATAATATTGTAACATACCCTTTCACAGATGAGAAGAACCCACTCTTGTTCCAGCTCGCCATCTTCAAGACGAAATTATCGATAGCATCCTCAGCATCGAAGGCTACCTGTCGTATCTCATCCACCCAATTCTTCACTTGTTCGTCCTTACTCTTGCCCTCTGCATCTCTCAGAAATCCCTTCATCAGCTTCAGCTCTCTTTGAATCCATCTGACATCCTTGTCTACCTCACTTAGGTAGACAGCCTCCTCTTGAAGAAGGCGGACAAGCTTGCACAACAGAAGCTCGATCACAAACTCGGCCATCCTGCAGAGGGTCTGTTCCTCGGCTTCACATAAATAGGTATGCCTCTTGGTTGTGTGCCTACTCCTCGTCTTTTGTTTCCTCTCAGCTTCTTTACAAAGAAAGAAGCCGCAGGCAGTGGGCTCCGCCATTTGCAAGTTGATCACTCCCTCTTCCTCCTGTCTTTGTCATACGACAGCTCGTTCGTTTTTCATTTTCATTTTTTTTCATTTTTTATTAGTTATTTCTTAAAATTTATAACCTGAATACACAACACGCGGCAGAAGATCTGGTCGTGCTGTTTCAGCCAGACATACATACGGTCGTCATGCCGAAACGTATTACTTCGAGCCTAGGACCCCTGCCGCCAGGGCCTATGCTATGCATTGACTTGCGCGTAGGGGTGACACCCATGAAAATAAAACCTTGACTGCGCTCATAAAAAAAAGTGCAATACCCGGACTTCTCAACATATTTTTTTTGTGTTGATAAAATTAGGTTACACTGATACGCCTAAAGGATTTAGGGACATGCTGTTTTTTATGTGTAAAAAAATAGAAGCTTTATAACTTTTTCTTAATAGATACTATTGCCATGTGAGTTGAAAATGTGATTAAAAATTTGTAAAGGAATTTTCATAGAGTTTCAACAAAAAAAAACAAAGAGTTACATGGTACATTGTATTTTTTTTCAAAAATTAATGTGTTACTGTTTATAAATGCTCTCTCTCTCTCTCTCTCTTTTCTCTCTCTCTCCGAAATGTTTTGCTCCTCCTTAATATATAGCCATAAAATAAAAGTATTTTGTAATGTTGTCAATATGATTACCTTTTTTTTTTTTTACTTTCAAGATTGACAAATTTAAATGATGAAAACTTTTTTTGTTTCCAGACTGAATCATCAAGCCCTTTTTTAATGGTAAAAAATGGCTATGTTGTTTTCAATTGTTTCAGCACAGAGCTTCACTAATTCCTTAGACAGGTAGCGGGGACATGCATGTGAGGTAATTTGAAAAGCCTTAATATATATATATATATATATATATATATATATATATATATATATATATATAGAGAGAGAGAGAGAGAGAGAGAGAGAGAGAGAGAGAGAGGATCCAAGAAGAAGAAGAAAAAAGAGAGAGATGCATGAAGGGGGACAACCATCCTACCCCGATTAGTTTTTTTTTTCAATTCACATGAATCCCATCCCGTAGCGTAGCTAGGATTCTAACCTAGGGTGAGCACAAATGCAAAATAAAAAATAATTACTAATAAATTATACTAATTCATGATATTTAAAAAAAAAAAATCAAAACTCTAATCCTACAAGCTTCATAAATTTAAACCATAACCAAATATTATGTCATTCTAAAAATATAAATCAAAATGTCAATTCCAACAGACATCAATAATTATGATTTATGCTAATTAATAAAAAAACCTAATATTCTAACCAAAATCAAATCACACAAATTTCATCAAGTTGTGCATAATGGTAATTAAAACACACACAAAAACTCTAGAACCATAAACTATTTGTTTATGTTAATATAAAAACAGTAAATCAAAAATTTACTAGCAATTTTATGATTTTAGGTTTAATGTTTGGAGAGAAATGTGGAGGATCGGACCGAGTCTCAGTTTTAATTGTGTTTGTTACTTGAATTGGGGATAGTGCATGCAATTCAACTAGCAATTCGTATTGTAAGAAATTTTTAATCTTGGTTTGACTTTTGTTTAGAGTTTTTGTGTCTTTGATCAAATTAGGAGCAATGCACTTTTTTTTATGTCAATTTGCTATAGTAAAATGCGGGACATGTTACTAATTTTTTGTTGAAATTTTCTATTTTGTTAAATATGGGAAATTGTAAGTGAAACTGTGTTTGTTTTTCTAGTAGGTTTAATTATGTTTGTTTTTTGAATTAGTAAAATTGCAAGTACTTTTTTAATTCAATGACTTGTGCTGTAAATTTATTTTCACTTTAATTTTTTTAAATTTTTATTTGTTTTGAGTTTGTTTTGCTTAAGTTAGTTATAATGAAATATTTATTTTATTTTTTCATTTTTATTTTGCATTGATCTCCTAGGTTGAAAATTGTAAACCTTTAGGATCCCCTCCTCGCCCCCCATGGATCCGCCCGTGACCCATCTATTCTGGGTGAAAAAGTGTTTCACTGTTCTTGGGATGCCACCACATCCACTATTTTATTGTGATAGCGTCTCACGCATCCGCCGCACCCCGCACGATGTGGGGGATGCACAATCAAACATGTAGGTTGAATAGATGCTAAACCCAGGCTAGCTACTGGGTTTAATCTTAGTCTGACCTTCGAAACTCCTATGAATTTGGTCCAGTCATGCCATAGAAGCTAGGTTAATGAGACAAGGCATTTTGGATGCGCGTTCATATATAGTGGACATGCGTAGACATACAAACATTGGCATGTATTGCTATTATTTTAATATTTGTAATATGTTTTCATATTATTTCAATAAAAATGTTTTTTAATATTAAATAATCAAAAAACATTTTTAATTAAATTGTTAAAAAATTTGTGTCCTCTTCCCCTATTTTCCTAAATAAAATTTAAAGTTGCAAGTGGAACTCACATAGTACAAGGGCTGAATGCTTGACCAGGAAATATCCAATACAAGGTTTCTGGCTACCCTGACATTTTTACTATATATTAAAAAATAATGTGTGGGATTATTTACAAGTGTGTGAATGGTCATGTGGTTATATAAGCTAGTTAGAGGTGCATTTTTTACCTCATGTCCCAAGTTCAAACCTCTTTAGTGTCAAGTGTTTGAAATATGTGATTTTTCAATCGAATTTAAATGTTTTTACCAAACCCGACTTAACAGGTTAAGGTCAGTCGGATATCTGACTTAAACTTGTACCATATACATCGGTAGCGTCTATGCCAAGGTATGTCAAGGGTCGGATCCCAACCCAGATTGGATCTAGTAGAATCAGGGTTTGGTTACAAAGGGGTCTAATTAACTTATTTTGATCCGAGCCATTAGGTCCATTATTAAATGGGACGGACATGGTTTATGAAATTTTATACCAAACGCGGATCTAACCCAAGTTCTGATTAAGATTCACAATTTCTTAATGTAAAAAACTAAAAAAACTTTACTAGGCATGGACTGGGTTTTGTTTGTGTAATTTTTGTCTGATTTGCATATGTTTTTTTTTTTAAGAAAAGTATTTTCTAAAATACAATTTTTCATACTGTAAACATTTCTATAAAAAAGTATGTGCTTTTGCAATTTTTTCAAAACATTTTTTTTTAGAGTTTTCTAGAAAAAGACGTGTTTTAAATAGAAATTTCTAACCATTATCCAGCACTTGTTGGCATCATAGCTAGCTGGTTCTGTATTCAATCACTAAAAGGAAGATGCAAGCTTGTTGAAACTTCTTGATAAGACTAAGCAATTGATGCACTTTTCTTCTTTAGGTTTCTCAAAAAAAAAATAGCACTTTCCAAACTGTATGGATGAGGTAAAATCTTGGTCAAGCTACCTTGGTGATCTTGTTTGGAATCGGGCTCTTGGGTGGGCGTTTATGCATTTGGGATGGGAAGTAAGACTCTTTCTCCTTTGTATTTACGCTAAGTCATGGATCTGGTATCTACCAAATCCACGATTTTTGCAGCTGCGACTTCTTCAAATGCATAAACTCCATAAATGCCCATCGCAGCTACAGATTCCAAACAGGCCCTACATTGTTAGGTGGCAGTTGGATCATTTAATCTCATTATTATAATGCCCAATTTGGACATTAATGACTTCTTGGCCCCAGGCATGTAAGAGTTGAACTTTTCAAATCTTATTATTCTGGATAATATATATTTATATTTATATATTATACTTAAAATAAATTTTTTTTATATATTACACCTAATAGTTCATATTTTATGTATATATCTTGTCCATCTTTCTATTTGAATATATATTTTATGCAAGCTGCTTTTTAATTATATATTACACTTAAATATATATATGGATTGCTCTGGCTTGGTTCCTTCACATCCAGGTACTGCTTGCGTTCATGTGAACTGAGCGCAGAGCTCGAGCTTGTACGAGTCTGAGCCACGCTTCATTTGGCCCATTTAAATTATCAAAAAAGGAGAAAACTTTAGCTAAAGGGTCCATAGTGAGAATGGAAACCCAGATCATCTCTTGCTTATAATAAAGCTCATCCGACTATACCGCTAGATGGCTTTCTACTTAACCATATATATATATATATATACACGTTTCCTTGTAGTCCGATTTCAAGCAACTTAAATGGATTTTTTTCCTATCTGCTGATTTGGTTTGCTCTCTCTCTCTCTCTCTCTCTCTCTCACACGGGCCAGTAAACAAGCCAAATGAACCCATCGGGCTAAACTCGTCCAGCTGGTGCGAGCCCAACCTGAGCTGGCTTGTAAAAAGAAAAAAAAGAGAACCTCTCTTTTTTTATATGTTCAGTGTTCACACTAGAACCAAACTCATTGATATCCAGTTGAGCTATCCCCCTCAGACTCTCTAAGCAAAGCCTAGATGAGCCACTAGCCACATTCAATATGATAGGTGAAGTGTCCTTATTAAGAGTCAAGTCAAGGATAACTGATTTTAGGTCAGTTGGTGAACCAGTGGTATTCAAGCTGTAACCACTAATTACTGACAACCGGTGGATTCATTGGATCTTCTGTCACTGCTGCTCCTTTGGGGAGCCAAGACTTAAGCTCATAGCCCATCTTCATCTCCACTCTTATCACCTCTCCCATCTCTAATATCCAACACCAGCTCCCAAGTTGAGACCAATAGTTACCGTTGGTCTGATATAAGGAAAGGAAGGGTCTCCCCCTTCCATGGTCCAAATGTTAAAGTTTATCAGAAGTGATGATTATGATAACATGCACAATGTATCTCGTTGGGCGTTAAAATATTTTCAGTTTAACCAAAGGATATGGTTGATTCCTCTCAATCTTTTATAACCAATAAAGTAAAAATTCTTTCATGGCTAAGACGACGGAAGAATGACCAAGTTGGTCCCAAAGATCACCCTAGTTGGGTTCACGGGTTGGTTGTTGTTTCTTGCAAGTAGGATTATTCTTAATTCGAGTATGAGTATGGTTAAGTCGAAGTCAAATCACTCCCTATTCAAGTCAAGCTTCATAGGATCTTTCTATCCATGTGGTAGTCTAAATCTTCACGGACATGTCTGTTTCACTGAGCCTCTCTCCGCAACAGTGTCCGGATCATTATGCCTTTTGTGCTGATATAAACTTACCAGACAAGGAATTTCGCTACCTTAAGACGGTTATAGTAGCAGCTGTCGACATTCACTCGGGGGCTTCGGTCGCTAGCTGTCAATCATGCTCAACTATATTTAAATTTCGACTTAATCAATTCGTAGTTGTCCGAACGAGTAAGTGATGAGAGAAGTGTACAAGAGCCAAGTCAAGCCCCATTATAGGGTTTTAAGGCTAACTCTGATCATATTTAACTGTTTAATGATATTCACGACACAAAGTAGATATTAATTCTCCTGACATGCACTTGGACATAAAACCTTGACTGCCCGTTAAAAAAAAAAAGTGCAACACCCGGACTTCTCAAGATATTTTTTTGTGTTGATAAAATTAGGTTACACGGATACGCCAAAGGGATTTAGGGACATGCTGTTTTTTATGTGTAAAAAACTAGAAGCTTTATAACTTTTTCTTAATAGATACTATTGCCATGTGAGTTGAAAATGTGATTAAAAATTAGGAATTTTCATAGTGTTTCAACAAAAAAACAAAGAGTTACATGGCACCTTGTATTTTTTTTCAAAAATTAATGTGTTACTATTTAGAAATGCTTTCTCTCTCTACCCCTTCTCTCTTTTCCCTCTCTCCAAAATGTTTTGCTCCTCCTTAATAGCCATAAAATGAAAGTATTTTGTAATGTTTTAAAATTATCAATATGATTACCCTTTTTTTCTTACTTTCAAGATTGACAAATTTATATGATGAAAACTTTTTGTTTCGTGACTGAATCATCAAGCCATTTTTATTGGTAAAAATGGCTCTGTTGTTTTCCATTGTTTCAGCACAGAGCTTCATTAATTCCTTAGACAGGTAGCGGGGACATGCATGTGAGGTATTTTAGTAGAAGGGCCATGGTTGTTACTTGGTGTCCTTGTTTTTTTATGACGGAACTGTCCGCGAAGGGTTGCCAAGCCCCACCCCACTACGCCAACCCGAACTGATCAGGTCAGCTTGTACATATATATATATATATATATATATATATATATATATATATATATATATATATATATATATATATATATATATATATGAAGTTACATTCCATAGTCACCACACATCCCAATCTATTTTTTTTAATGACAATGGAAAACCCTTATTCAAACTGGGTCACTTAATCGGCCCACTTCCTCGCAAGGTAAAACCCCGGGTTGAGAACGCGTAAATCCCTGGGTTGAGAACACGACCACCCAACCTTACGTATCTCAACCGTGATAAAGCTTCAGCAGTTCCCATGCGCCAACGGGATCCTGAGCCTTCAGTTTGACACAACACATCTCTATTTGGATAGAGGTGTGTGTGGGCCTCACTCTCACATGTCTCAAGTCTGGGGAAGTAGATCAGGTCATGTTGAACATGAGCGTTTTTGCTCATGCCGACATCGTGGCCATCCGATTTGCATTTCAAAAAGCTCAAAAGTCAACAAAACCACATGACATTCATCCAAAATGCAAACAGACCGCCACAATGTCGCCATGAGCAAAAATGCTCATGTTCAGCATGACCTGATCTGCTTCCCAAGTCTGGTGTACAAAAACAGGTGAGATATACATTGGGGATTGAATACATCTACGGGTGTCAATGGGTCGATTTTAGTTTGGACCTTGGTGGAACCAGACTTAGATCAGCGGGTATGGTATCGGGTTCGGATTTGGGTTTAATTGGGTACTTCACTACAAGAAAAACCATACTTGGACCATATAAGAACTACATGAATCAAACCTGTACCATACCTTGTAAAACCATATTTTTTATCATTTTTGCAGTGAAAAATTGTGGGTCTTAATTGGAATTTGGGTCTCTTTTAAAATTTCACAAATTATACCTGGGCCCATGTATTAATCGGACCTTCGGGTTTAGACCCAGGTCTTAATCGAGTCTTCTTATTTATCACCATACCCGAAGCCTATAGGGCCCATTGACACCCGTAAATACATCCCATGATCTATTATATAATGAAAGAAAGAAAAACTCACTTTAAATCAATGTTATCATTGCAATTTTTTTTCTCCCTCTACGAGAGAGAGAAACTATTCTGCGAGTCAAACTCGACCAAAGTTTGAAAATTATTTTTGAAAATAACTCGCCTCCATTTTTGAAATTTGCGAGAAAATTTTATAGAATAAGACTCGTTTGTCGGTACGAGATTCAACTGTTCCGGACGCCTTTACCAGAGGTAATTGAACCAATGATCAAAAGTGTGCTCAACTAGGCTTAAATATCTAAATCACGCTCTATTTTCTAATTACACAAAGAATCAGGCATGTGCTATAAAGTTTTTGAAAAATGCACATTTTGAAAAGATGATGTTTGATTTTGATGTTTGAAAAAGGAATTCCTTAGAAATCATGGATCACTTTGAAGCTTGCCTGTTGAAATGAAAATTGATCTCTAACGAAGATTTGAGAATTCTGAGAAATCCAATTTCAGAGGTAATTCAAAGATTTTTGAGAAAATCAATTTTTGGAATAACCAGAATATTCTTTCTGAGAAAATCAATTTCTTATTGAAATAAATCAATAAAAGAGGTTTTGGCTCTTTGAAATGCTTTTATGATGCAAATTAGCCAATATGAATGAATGGATGAATGAATGTAAATTCAAAGAATATTTTCTGAAGAATTTGAGAAATGTAGTAGATTTCAAAATAGCCTAAGAGTGTGGGCTGAATGTGGCTAATACGAAGATGACAAATCTGGGTCTCATTAGTATTCTGACTATGACCATAAATACGAGTTCCACCAAGTTTGTCGACTCCCTAAAATATCGTGCGCGTGCCATTCGTGTCAATCATACTGGATTTAGAAAATGCATAAATTGTCATTCATCAGATATCAGAATTTACGAAAGCAAACTATATGCAATACATCTTATTCTACGCAGAAATGTAACTCTTATTCCAATATTACATTTGCTTTTACATCAATAAAATAAAAGAAAAATAAGTAAAATCTTCCTTCTGACTATCCCTGCAAAACTAGAAAATGAGTTAGCACAAATATGTAGGTTTTTCTAGATTTATCCGACAATATCGGGAAATTATCATATTTTATCCAGATATAAACCATGATTCATACCTCCCTGATATAAATATGAGAAATAAAAGATGTCAATGTATAAAAATATGAAAATAAAGTTTGAAAAATCGAAATTGAGGTAAAAGTGACCAAAATGCCCCTGATAACAAGACTATGACTTTGAAATTAGGGTTTTTAGAAAGAAATTTTGTAAAAATGAGAATTTTGAAATTCAAATGAATGCAAATGAGATTAAAATCAAACATAAGATGATATGATATGATTATATGCATGCTAAAACCTTAAAATTGCAAAAATATCGCCAAGACATTAAATTTCGCATGAATTTTGCCTTTCTTTTAACAGTTTAACTAACACACATGACAATTGAACTCAAAATCACACCAAATTTGGCTTGAACAATCATATTGACCCTAAAAATGAAAGAGAATAATGAAATCACTTTTTTTGTATTATTTAAAAAAAAACCTTCTTTTCTTTTGGTATTATTTAAAATCATATTGATCATTTTATTTTTTTTGATATAATAAAATCAAATTAATAAAAAAACTCTAAAAATGTTTGATTTTGCCTATAAGTATGTACCCGCTCTAATGACAACCTGATTTTGGGTACTAACCTATCATAGAAATTCACCAAATTTTACAAGGTGACAGTAGACAGTTAGACAATGAGTTTTGCCTTTTATGGATTTAGGATTCAACCTATGGTCGAAGAATTACAACTCCGACAATATCGATTAGAATCCGATGAGTTTAAAATTGATGGCAAACTAACAAGCTTTCATAAAAATTAGGGAAAAAATAGTAAACACTAACCAAAATTCTTAAAATTTTAAAAGAGAATTGCAGACAAACAGAGAAGCATATCCACTTTTTATAGTTTTGCCATTGGACCTATGGTTGCAGAGGACACACTAGATTATCAGACCCCTAAATCTAATGAAACTATAATAACAGGAAATCGGCATGTAAACTTTTAAAATCTAGGAAAGAAAGAACTCTAAATCCTAAATCCCGAAACTTTGAGAAATGACAAAGGACATCATGATGATCAATTCCTCTTTTGACAGACTGAACATATGACTTACAGGCTATGAGCCACGATCGACCTAAGTTGATCAAAGGCTCTGACAACCTGTAACATACATGATGCAATGGTCTGTAAAACCAGATTTTTGAAAGATTGCAATTTTTATCAGAAAAATCCAGAAAAATACTAGATCTCTCCATGAATCCACTGTATTTTGCAGATCATGAATCGGATCTCCCCTGAGAAAGATCTCAGATAGGGTTCATGTTGTTGTATTTTTTAACGAGACCTACAAACATTCTGTCATCTTGTGTTTTCTATTTATATGTTCTTTTTAGATTGTTAGCTTCTTTGGTTGGTTTTATGGAATGGTCTCTGAATTTGGTCTTTGCTGTCATGCGTTCTAAACATAAACATAAATAGGTTCTGTTCATGTCTTATAGATTCTAGTTTTAGACTACTATTCCAAATTGCTACCCATTCTAGTGCTTTTGACCTTCATTGAATTATGGGGGATTATGTTTGTATCCAAGTGTACTGGTTCTCAAGTCTTCTAGCTATGCATAGATCTTCGTGGTCCAGACTTGGAAATGCTTATTTGATGAAAAGCAATGATATCTTGTAGATGTGCCTAGAAAACGAATATGCAACTGCACTGTTAGATTTGTGAAGTAGTAGGCCCCAACCACTGCCTGAGGTTTGAAAGATTTTTCCCAAAATCTACCCCATCCTTTTCAGATTTCTAAAATAAGTCGTTTCATGCAAGTTGCATCATGTCAATGTGCTTGATTTTAAGTTCTGGTTGTTCATCCTATTGCTAAATGTGCTGTTAGGATGATCATTGTTGGATAGTACTGTCCCTCTAGCTGCTTTTGAGCGGCATCTTTAGATGCAATCATAGTGAAGATCCTTCAAATTATTTGAATCACAAGATTCGATGGTATCTGCGACTTCCATTCTTTTGTTGTTTCTCTAGTCATGAACCTATTTATCTCGATTCTTTTTGCTGGTGATGCTATTATTTCCGGGGCAAACGTCCCATGTGCATTTTCTTTGGTGATTTGTTTAGGCAATCTAGGTAATTGGCGGAGACTGCCTCACTTATTGAGTTCATTGGCATAAACAATAGGTCCCCTTGTCCACCGGTGAGTACACCCAACTTTGGTCTTGTGGCAGAAGATGCCCGTCCGGGTGGGTTTCAAACCGGTGATGTGCCATCAACTCCGTGGCATTCATGAGTTGTCCCTACTGAAAACTATTGCCTTTCTGTCTCCTATTTGGATATTGTTCCTTGAGCTATGATTGAGTTTTCTTTGGTTATTAGTGTTTAGTCTTCTTAGCACTCTCACATCGCATTCTTTCATACTGAAGATTCTGCGTGAAGCAATGTATTTCCAAATTTTGCTAGGCAGTCTTTGAAATCCTCTTGTCAATGTCACAAGCTTTGTTATTAGGAAAATCTGGGCGAGGCAAAATCTTGGGCATAAATAATATAAAATGTTTCTTATTGCATTGATATAATGGTAAGAATTTGATATTTTCAGAATAGGTAATATCACCTGTTTTGAAAATATCGCCTTTTTTAAAGCATTATATCGTCCATTGAAGTATCCACAGATATTTGTTGCATCGCCTTGTGTTGCAATTCTACTCGTGTTTCATGCGTTGTGTTTGGCTGTATGGTGTTGTGAATCTTCTCAAGTTTATCTGCAAGATGCCACATGGGGGGCACTGTAACCCGGCTTCTGTTGCATAGGCATTTGAGCGCCAATTGGCATTGAAAGGATCAGTTGTTGCTGGCGTAGTGACAAACGTTTTTATCGGCAATTTCTTGTTTTTCAAAAACTTGCAAGAAATTGAAAAAAATCCATAAATCTCGCATTTTTTTTTTGCAAAATCTTGGCAATAAAAAAATTAATTTAAAATATAAAAAATATTTTTTATAAGAAAATATTAATAAAAATTATTTAAAAATAAAGATACATAAATTTTTTTTGCGATAAATAGCCCTTTAAAACATAAATATCGTGTTTAAATTGTGGTATTTATGTTTTTTTATAAATCTCACGATATTTTGTAAATCTTGCAAGAAATTGCTGTTTTAAACTTTCAGGCAATTTTTTTGCGAGAGATTTTCATAAATCTCGTGATATTTGTCACTGGTTGCCGGTAGTATTTCCATACATGTTAAAGGCTCTGTTTAGGAGCTTGATTTGAGAGAGACTTGGGGATTCACTTAATACGCTTATCCCTGCTGCTGGTTGGGAACTCGGATTTGGGTGATGGTAGTGGAAATTGCTTTTGATTTTCCCTCTTCAACTACGGCACTGTTTGGTAATGCAATAGATAGAAAAACCTTGGTGGTGGACGTTTGACAGCTGTTAGCCGGGATGGGTGTTTATGGATTTGGGATGGGAAGTGAGGTCCTCTCTCTTTTGTATTTACACAAAAGAATGGAGTTTGGTAGCTGCTGCCACTTTTTCAAATCCATAATTTTCATCCGACTGCCAGTTTCCAAACGGAGCTTCCATCTTGACGGGGACTCTTCACGGGGACGTAGCTGTCAACTCCACTCTCATCACCCATTTTCATTCCCATTTCCTATCTCATCTCCGCTCAAAGAGTCAGGATCAGGTGCAATATGATTGCACAAAAATGGTGCATTAAGCACCCGATCGCCCTCCATCAGGTCTTGGGCCCCCACACCTGACAGGCCTGTCCCCAAAATTGAAGGGGTGATCAGGTGATTAATGCACAAATATTTATGCAATCATATTGCAACTCATCTGCCAGGGGAGGGTTATAAATATGCTGCTGCATCAATATCCATGTCTTTTGTCAGCGTTGTCTACTTGTAGGGGTGCATATATAGGAGTCCAATAATCTCAAGAAATTTAAAACATCATTATATATATAGGTGTCCAAATCCCAGATCATCATCATAAAATAATTCTAAAACAAACCACGAATGGGCTTCCATGTCTAATGAGCTAACCTTCTGATACCTCCACATTACACTTTCAGAGACAGAATCAGAGAGCAGTGAAATCTTACAGGCTAACCTTCTGAGAATCAGGCAGATGGATGGAATCTCCTGCTGTGGACTGGTGTCGAACCTTCTGAGGACCTGTAGCAATTGAAAAATAAGTTTAGAATAAGGATCGGAGCCTGTCCCTGGATTTAGTAGCAAGAAAAAAGAAAAGGGAAAGCCAAGCTTATGGTTACTACCCTTCACTGTAGTAGGGAGTTGATGATTGTCCTCAAAGCACTCCAGAGTGATGCTCTACAGACCTTAAAAATGAAACAAAAATGCAGATTTGTTAGAGGTGTATTATGTAGGGTGGGACTGGGCTGTGTAAACCTGAATCCAACCAAGAAACCAAATTGATTAGACCTGATCCGACCTTTTTATAATTAAAACACCCATGAGTTAGGTTGGATACTAGACATGGACAGGTAGTTGGTTAGATATTGTGCATGAAAATTTAAGATCTGATGAGTCATCCATTGTGGGGAGAGTGTCCTCACGTTGTCTGAATCGATCCATGGATCAATTCCTATAAGGTTTCTCTATTCTCTTTCTAATAGTAGTTTTTTTTTTGACAGAGAAAGCTGGGGTTAGTCCGACCCATACCAGTTATACAATTATACCATTTGGATTCCAACTTGCAACATCCCAACACAAGGTGACATGCACTAACTGCTCTTACTAGTCATGCGGAGCCGATGTTGGTTCTAATAGTAGGCTTGCAAAGAAAGAGAGGGCGTAGCTCGCCCTCCCCAGGTTCCTTGGCTAGAAACTGATATCATATTGGTTCTTCAAGATAAACACTCGAACTGTCCCCAAACCAATTTCTACCGAGACATGTATATATCCGAATTCAATTTAGGAGTTTATTTATTGGCAAAATTTTACTAAGCTACCACCGAGGTGGTATCCCATGTGGTAAGCGGGGTCCTGTTCCAAGCTGAAGGCCGAGGTTCGAATCCCTCTGCCACATGGGGGCTTAAGAGATATCTGGTAGGAGTCTCAACTTGCCTTTAAAAAGATTTTTTTTTACTAAGCTACCAGTCTCCCCGTTTGTATTTGCACTAAAATCTTACGGCCTCCTACAGTTATTAGCTGTCAATTCCAGAAGTTGGCAGCTACCACTTTTTCAAATTCATAAACTCCCTGTGACCACCAGTTCCCAAACAAAACCTTATGTCCGATTTGTACGTGAACCGACAAGGACTCGACTAATTCATACTTGAATTGAATGATTAAAAAAATTAATCGATTATATTAGGGCTGTCAATGGGTTGGGTTTATACCGGGTACCCCCGAACGTGAATCTTCAGGTATGGTAATGAAAAGTGCTGATCCTAAAAATATTGGGGTCAACCCAAACCTGACCCAACTAATATATGGGCCGGGTTTGGTTTATGATTTTTTGCTAGGTACCTGACCTGACTCAAGTGTTTTATATGTATTTTCAGTAAAAATCAATTTCTGAAATTATGCCGCTTCCGGTTTGGGATTCCATTTTGTGACCTGACAAAACCCAAACCCGGCAATATGTTATTTGGAAGGGGTTTGATTATACGCTGTGGGTCGGGTACCCAACCCGTTGACAGCCTTATACCTGAACCGATTTAAACTTTTATGAATTCATTCGTATTCCTACTAATTGTATGAATTTATCTATACGATACTTTTCTAATTCTGTTAATAAACACTAAAGTTTTGTTAGGTTTCATCTCAATTTTCACCTATCGGACTGGTTGTGAACCCATGCCACTTGGCAACCTACTCGCTTCATTCCCGATCAAACCAAAAAACTCAACAGCTATAGACCCAGATTTATTTGTATACAATTCCAAACTGATCTATGATCATATCTGGCCATGGAATGGTTGACCTGATGTCGACCAGACCCATAATGCATGACCATATATATATATATACCCAACCCAATTCCAAACTGATCTATGATCCTATCCGGCCATGGAATGGTTGACTTGATGTAGACCGGACCCATATGTTCAGTTCTCTCGCTCTATATTTATATAAAGAGAGAGAACTGAACATAATAGGCCCTCAATCAAGAGAAGATACAAGAAATACCTGAGTCTTACGTAATGCGAAGATGGAAGAGACGCGCGAAGATTGAAAAGCTCGTTATGGACAATGCGAGTAAATCTGGTGTTGACGAGAAGTGCCACATAGCCTCCCGTTACCAACAATTGTGTAGGTCATTCATGCATGTTGCTGATTTGGCATCGAGAAGTGAAGAAGGCTATGCATGTGTGAAAAAAGCTGCAACGGAGTTACTTGAAAACGTGGAGTTAATTCACATTAAGTCCGTTGCAGCCAATGAATACCAGCCGAAGATAATGGGATCGAACAACGTAGGTCAAAATCATGTTTCGCTTGACACTCCCGAGAAGTTGCGCCAAAGCGTAAACATTATCTTCAACAAGTCAATAGTGAATGTTGTTGATTATGATGGACATATTCATGAAGCGAAGGGTATCAAAAGAAAACCTGCCTCTGATCGCAGTCGTCGGAGGGCAAAGGGTGTAGTAGAATTGGTTGGCAAGAACAGGACTAAGAAACAACCAACCTGTAATAAAAGACAATAAAGCCCCTCGAATGAACAGGTATGTAAAACATTATATTGCTTCCCATTGCGTGAAGCTTGTCAAATAGCTAACTCGTGTAATGTCCATCATGCAGCAATACCCTGCAGAAGTACCACCAAACGTTCAAACCTACATTCCTCCCTACCAAGTTTCTGGCAACGATCGCTACAGTTTTACAAGTCTTTTGGTATGTAATCAATGTTGCGAGGAGGTATGCATTTCTTGTGAAACTTAATTCAGTGTCTAATATTTTATCTTTCATGACAGGCTCTGATGCATTCGACAGATAGGTATGGGACGCATGAATCTCGTGTGGGCTATTAATTTAGTTGTCATGCCTCTTTGCATGACCCGATCTCCACAATGCCTCTTGCGGTTCGTGGTTGGATTTGCTTAAATCGATAGATAGCGATTTTTTGCTTCTGCAGGAAGTCGATTGATGACATCACTGTATGGCAATTTGTGGTTATCGTTGATTAGCGATATGTGGCATCGCATCGTAGTGATTTGAGTGTATTGTTCGAATGTCAATCAAAGCGGGATGATAAAGGTTGTTCAAGTAAGCTTTTTTCGGGCAATGAGCAAGGTTGCAGTTCATCTTATGATCTAAGTATTCTATCACCTGCGCAGTTGAAAGCCTACTTAGATCATAAAATGAAGCACAACCTTGCTCAATGCCCCAAAAAAGCTTACTTGACCAACCTTTCTCATCTCGCTTAGATTCACAGTCGAACAATACCCTCAAATCAATATGCTGCGATGCCACAGATCGCTATTCAACGATAACCACAAATCGCCATACAGAGATGTCATCAATCGACTTCCTGCAGAAGCAAAAAATCGCTAACAGCCGCTACTCATAAATTGCTGTCTGACTCACAACACAAAGTATCCAGCGATGGCAACAAATCCTTGTCCAGCTGACAGCACATTCGCTTTCCCGCGATAACCACAACTGGCTACGCAGGGAATACGAACTCTACTTACGCAGCTCCAAGCGATAAGCACTAATTGAAGCTTACACAACATCGGTGCCATGCCTGGACGAAGAGAGATCAATCATGGAACAAAAAAGGAATTCCGTTCAATTTACCAACTTTAGTTGGCAAAGCTATGACGTAGCGTCGATTCAACTTCTTCTCCAGCAAATCTTTCGTGTTCCCGACACCTCCAATTGCCTTTTAAAATCATTATTGTTACCTTGTGAAAAGTTTTATCCATATATTATAAATAAAAGGCTACTCAATGTGTCTTTTCTCTTCCCCACCTCATTTCTTAAGAGGTAAGTAAACCTCTTCATCTGGTACAGGGGGGAACTTTGCTCGCTTTAACAGTGGAAGTGCAAGTGTGAGTGATACTCCACAATTTCTCACAATCGCTATGTAGTTCAACCCGTGGGATCTTTCCGATTCGTCGGGTTTTTATCAACAAACGTTTATTATCGCGTTATACTAGTATCGTTTAACACCGCAATTCGGTGTTGACTAACACCCTTTACAAAGGCCGAGTATTGCTGCACAAATCGCTTTACCGCGATAACCACAACTCGCTATGCAGCGAATATGAAGTCGAATTACGCAGTTCCAACAGATAACCATAAATGTTTGATTTGTCGTACAGTATTCATCGATCATGTTGGTTGAGCAGTACATCTTTTAGGTCATAAATAGTCGCACAAGTATTGGAAGGTGTGTTTGTCTTCTACTTCGTGAACCAGCAACAATCAAACCGACGGTTCCTTCATAAACCTGGAGATCCGCCCTCGAACATAGAAAATTGTAGTGGGTGAGGCAGACGAAGACAACTACACGACCAACGATGGCGAATCATGGGTATATTGTCTACACATCGTCTACATGTTCAGCAAAATCCGTCTCTTTCATGTCGTTTTTGCGATTTGTTTTTGTGTACTATATAATGTAATTTCAGTATCGTTCGTTGCAATGTCTGCATTCATTTCAGTCGAACATCCACCGACGAAGTTGGGCGAAAACTTAGTCAATCACTCCTGGAGGACATCAACCGAATGCGCAGTGAATTCGCACAATACAACATGATCAATAATTTTGTTAGTATGAAACTAGTAGCAGTTGTCTATATACGTAAGCCATGTGTACGTGCGTTAACAACACCATATTTGCTGCAAACAGACTATATCTGATTTCGTCAGTTATATTAAAAGCAACGCACCAAGCCAGACTGTAAGCGTCGTCAGCCCGTATTTCATGGTATATCGGTTGTATTTTATGTTACTTTTCATTATTGATTTAGTCCAATTGATTCGTATGTTAACGTTGGTGTTAGCAATGTTTCGGTTTGCAGACTATCTTACGCCGTTTGCCATACTTCTGTGGATTTCAAGACGGCATACCTTATTGGGTTAACGGTAATCACTACAGAGACCTTTTGTCAAGTGAAAAGGTAAGCAAACAAACCTACAGTGCAATATTACAGCATAACAGTGCTAACAACATTTTTTTGATCTATTTGCAGATATTGATTCCTACACTCTGGCAATCTGAAAAGCATTGGGTCTTATACGTGATGGATTTACACGAAAAACAACTATGGTGTTACAATTCGTTGGAAGTTGACAGTGGTTTACGGCTAGACATTTCCCATCTCGTAAGATTCCATCTATATGAGTATCGTGTCGTGTACTGGGGTCATGAATTTACTGTCGGCCGCATTATTCTCAGATCGGTTTCCTCAAAGCCATTTTGGGAGTCGATGTTAGCGAGTGGATCTATCGCACGGCATACCATGCTCCTTTACAAGATAATGGCGTTGATTGCGGCGTATTTGTAATGAAGTACATTGAAGCGATATACAATGGTGCAGAACCCTGTTTCGACGCTGTATGCCATTTCTTGGCCTTTGTTATTAGGGATTAAGTGCATGTCTATTGCTTCTACTTTACAATCTGTTTTTGCAGGTTGATATACCCGGATTCTGCGAAGAACTCTGCAAAAAATTGACATCCTTTCTAATTGCGGAGGAGAAACTGACGGAGGCGTCGCGAGGATCTAAAAGGCTTGTAATTGATAAAAGATGTGCGTTGAACCCGCGTGATTGACAGTCGTAGAGTGAGACTGCGATGTATGCAATGAACAAAGACTTGTAATGTTCGAAATGATAATATTCAACATCGCTATGAAATGTTGTATGCTTAAACATCACTTTATAGCTGACATATGAAAAAAGTGGTGAATAACAGCCATTAATGTCACTTTCGTAATTTACGAATAGTACAAAGCGATACGCTTGGTGGTCTAACGTCAACTACACTGCTACCACCATGAAAACTTGTGTAAGAATTTGAAAATTTCTTGAATTTTAAACGACGTTTTCTTCAATTATGATCTTGCAGACATATGAAAAAAGTATAGACGGATACGACAACTGCGTCGAAGCCGCCTATATACTCGATTCAAGAACAAGTCGTTTATGCAGAAATTGTTGATTTGTCGGTTCCTTATTCGCGAAGCAAAGTGGAACTATGTGTTGTGTCATTCAAATATTAATGAAACGTTCTATCACCCTCCGTCAGTTTTCGAGTATATACGTCAGTTTCATTAAACCAAAAGCAAATCTTAAGTAAAAATGCACTCCGCATTAATGAAATTGAACAATGTCATGCCAGAGGGCTATTCTCAATCGTAATCAATGCGATTGGACCAAGTTTTTGGATCTCAAATAAATCCACAAGTACGTCCACACGCGTCCCAAGAAATCGCCTTAGGTGTACATTATCGTCGGTTCAGCAATACACGGAATGCGATATTTAGAAATATCTTTCGCCGTACAGTATTTTTCATTGCTGAAGAACAACTTTACCAGCATTGGTTATGCGTATACAACACAAAACTATTTCTGAATACGATTTACTTTTCATAGAACACCCGTCACCGGAACGAGATGAACACCCGTCATCGGAACGACAGCTCCGCTGAGACCTCCTCGCTAGGGAAAGGAAGAGGACGTGGTGGAGCTCCTGCTGGCCACCCTCAGCGCGACTGCACCGACTGGGTTGCTGTCGAGGAGGAGGGCGAGAACGGTGATGGCGGGGCTCGTTAGGTTGTATAGACATCAATCAATAGGTTTCACTTTACATATTTTGTCTGCCGTTCTTTTTAAACTCAATCAATTTTCCGCATATTTCGTCGCGTATTACC